>NW_027362771.1:158670568-161629735 GCF_046119375.1 Phyllobates terribilis | reverse complement strand
TTGGAAGAGACTTGGAGGTCAAACGAGCTTAACAAGACGGTTTTTATGCCCCTTGTAAGAGTGGTGGAGGTCGCAGTAGCTTAACATGATGGTTTTAATGCCCCTTGGAAGAGACGTGGAGGTCACAGTGAAATAAAAAGACAATATCAATGCCCCTTGGAAGAGTGGTGGAGGTCGCAGTAGCTTAACATGATGGCTTTAATGCCCCTTGGAAGAGACGTGGAGGTCACAGTGAAATAAAAAGACAATATCAATGCCCCTTGGAAGAGTGGTGGAGGTCGCAGTAGCTTAACAAGATGGTTTTACTGCCCCTTGAAAGAGATGTGGAGGTCAGAGTGGTTTAACAAGACTCTTTTAATGCCACTTGGAAGAAACGTGGGGTTCAGAGTGGTTTAACAAGACGGGTTTAATGCCTCTTGGAAGAGACATGGAGGTCACAGTAGCTTAACAAGATGGTTTTAATGCCCCCTGGAAGAGACGTGGAGGTCACAGTGGAATAAAAAGACAATATCAATGCCCCTTGGAAGATTGGTGGTGGTCGCAGTAGCTTAACAAGATGGTTTTAATGCCCCTTGGAAGAGATGTGGAGGTCACAGTGGTTTAACAAGACTCTTTTAATGCCCCTTGGAAGAGACGTGGAGGTCAGAGTGGTTTAACAAGATTGTTTTAATGCACTTTGGAAGAGATGTGGAGATCACAGTAGCTTAACAATATGGTTTTAATGCCCCTTGGAAGAGATGTGGAGTTCAGAGTGTTTTAACAATACGGTTTTAATGCCCCTTGGAAGAAACGTGGAGGTCACAGTGGAATAAAAAGACAATATCAATGCCCCTTGGAAGATTGGTGGAGGTCGCAGTAGCTTAACAAGATGGTTTTAATGCCCCTTGGAAGAGATGTGGAGGTCACAGTGGTTTAACAAGACTCTTTTAATGCCCCTTGGAAGAGACGTGGAGGTAAGAGTCGTTTAACAAGATTGTTTTAAAGCACTTTGAAAGAGATGTGGAGATCACAGTAGCTTAACAATATGGTTTTAATGCCTATTGGAAGAGATGTGGAGTTTAGAGTGTTTTAACAAGACGGTTTTAATGCCACTTGGAAGAGACGTGGAGGCCACAGTAGCTTAACAAGATGGTTTTACTGCCCCTTGGAAGAGACGTGGAGGTCACAGTCGAATAAAAAGACAATATCAATGCCCCTTGGAAGAGTGGTGGAAGTCGCAGTAGCTTAACAAGATGGTTTTAATGCCCCTTGGAAGAGATGTGGAGGTCAGAGTGGTTTAGCAAGACTCTTTCAATGCCCCTTGGAAGAGACGTGGAGGTCAGAGTGGTTTAACAAGATGGTTTTAATGCAATTTGGAAGAGACGTGGAGATCACACTAGCTTAACAATATGGTTTTAATGCCTCTTGGAAGAGACGTGCAGTTCAGAGTGTTTTAACAATACGGTTCTAATGCCCCTTAGAAGAGACGTGGAGGTCACGGTAGCTTAACAGGATGGTTTTAATGCCCCTTGGAAGAGACGTGGAGGTCACAGTGTAATGAAAAGACAATATCAATGCCCCTTGGAAAAGTGGTGGATGTCGCAGAAGCTTAGCAAGACGGTTTTATTGCCCCTTGGAAGAGTGGTGGAGGTTGCAGTAGCTTAACAAGACGATTTTAATGCCCCTTGGAAGAGTGGTGGAGGTCGCAGAAGCAAACAAGACGGTTTTCATGCCTTTTGGAAGAGTGGTGGAGGTCGCAGTAGCTAACAAGACGGTTTTAATGCCCCGTGGAAGAGACGTGGAGTTCAGAGTGGTTTAACAAGACGGTTTTAATGCCCCTTGGAAGAGACGTGGATGTCACAGTAGCTTAACAAGATGGTTTTATTGCCCATTGGAAGAGTGGTGTAGGTCACAGTAGCTTAAACAGATGGTTTTATTGCCCCTTTGAAGAGTGGTGGAGGTTGCAGTAGCTTAACAAAACTGTTAATGCCCCTTGGAAGAGATGTGGAGGTCACAGTAGCTTAAAAAGACTGTTTTAATGCCCCTTGGAAGAGACGTGGAGGTCAGAGTGGGTTAACAAGACGGTTTTAATGCCCCTTGGTGAGGAAATGGAGGTCAGAGTGGTTTAACAATACGGTTTTAATGCCCTTTGGAAGGAATATGGAGGTCACATTAGCTTAACAATATGGTTTTAATGCCCCTTGGAAGAGACGTGGAGTTCAGAGTGGTTTAACAGGACGCTTTTAACGCGCCTTGGAAGAGACGTGGAGGTCACAGTAGATTAACAAGATGATTTTAATGCCCCTTGTAAGAGTGGTGGAGGTCGCAGTAGCTTAACAAGACGGTTTTAATGCCCCTTGGAAGAGACATGGAGGTCACAGTGTAATTAAAAGACAATATCAATGCCCCTTGGAAGAGTGGTGGAGGTCCCAGTAGCTTAACAAGATGGTTTTAATGCCCCTTGGAAGAGATGTGGAGGTCAGAGTGGTTTAACAGGATGGTATTAATGCCCCTTGGTAGAGACGTGGAGGTCACAGTAGCTTAACAAGACGGTTCTAATGCACCTTGGAAGAGGCGTGGAGTTCAGAGTGGTTTAACAAGATGGATTTAATGCCCCTTGGAAGAGATGTGGAGGTCACAGTAGCTTAACAAAACGGTTTTATTGCCCCTTGAAAGAGTGGTGGAGGTCGCAGTAGCTTAACAAGATGGTTTTAATGCCCCTTGGAAGAGACGTGGAGGTCAGAGTGGTTTAACAAGATTGTTTTAATACACTTTGGAAGAGATGTGGAGATCACAGTAGCTTAACAATATGGTTTTAATGCCCCTTGGATGAGACGTGGAGATCACAGTAGCTTAACAAGATGGTTTTAATGCCCCTTGGAAGAGACATGGAGGTCACAGTGTAAGGAAAAGACAATATCAATGCCCCTTGGAAAAGAGGTGGATGTCGCAGAAGCTTAGCAAGACGGTTTTATTGCCCCTTGGAAGAGTGGTGGAGGTCGCAGCAGCAAAAAGACGGTTTTCATGCCTCTTGGAAGAGTGGTGGCGGTCGCAGTAGCTTAACAAGACGGTGCTAATGCCCCTTGGAAAAGAAGTGGAGTTCAGAGTGGTTTAACAAGACAGTTTTAATGCCCCTTGGAAGAGACGTGGAGGACACAGTAGCTTAACAAGACGGTTTTATTGCCCCTTGGAAGAGTGGTGGAGGTCACAGTAGCTTAAAAAGATGGTTTTATTGCCCCTTGGAAGAGTGGTGGAGGTTGCAGTAGCTTAACAAAACGTTTTTAATGCCCCTTGAAAGGGACGTGGAGTTCAGAGTGTTTTAACAAGACGGTTTTAATGCACCTTGGAAGAGACGTGGAGGTCACAGTGGAATCAAAAGACAATATCAATTCCCCTTGGAAGAGTGGTGGAGGTTGCAGTAGCTTAAAAAGACTGTTTTAATGCCTCTTGGAAGAGTGGTGGAGGTCGCAGTAGCTTAACAAGACGGTTTTAATGCCCCTTGGAAGAGACGTGGAGGTCACAGTAGCTTAACAAGACGGTTTTAATGCCCCTTTGAAGAGACGTGGAGGTCAGAGTGGTTTAACAAGATGGTTTTAATGCTCCTTGGTAAGTTACGTGGAGGTCAGAGTGGTTTAACAAGACGGTTTTAATGCCCCTTGGAAGAGATGTGAAGTTCAGAGTGGTTTAACAAGACTTTTTTAATGCCCCTTGGAAGAGACTTGGAGGTCACACGAGCTTAACAAGACGGTTTTTATGCCCCTTGTAAGAGTGGTGGAGGTCGCAGTAGCTTAACAAGATGGTTTTAATGCCCCTTGGAAGAGACGTGGAGGTCACAGTGTAATAAAAAGACAATATCAATGCCCCTTGGAAGAGTGGTGGAGGTCGCAGTAGCTTAACAAGATGGTTTTAATGCCCCTTGGAAGAGATGTGGAGGTCAGAGTGGTTTAACAAGACTCTTTTAATGCCACTTGGAAGAAACGTGGAGTTCAGAGTGGTTTAACAAGACGGTTTTAATGCCCCTTGGAAGAGACATGGAGGTCACAGTAGCTTAACAAGATGGTTTTAATGCCCCCTGGAAGAGACGTGGAGGTCACAGTGGAATAAAAAGACAATATCAATGCCCCTTGGAAGATTGGTGGAGGTCGCAGTAGCTTAACAAGATGGTTTTAATGCCACTTGGAAGAGATGTGGAGGTCACAGTTGTTTAACAAGACTCTTTTAATGCCCCTTGGAAGAGACGTGGAGGTCAGAGTGGTTTAACAAGATTGTTTTAATGCACTTTGGAAGAAATGTGGAGATCACAGTAGCTTAACAATATGGTTTTAATGCCCCTTGGAAGAGATGTGGAGTTCAGAGTGTTTTAAAAGGACGGTTTTAATGCCC
The DNA here is from genome assembly GCF_046119375.1 of Phyllobates terribilis. Lineage (NCBI taxonomy): Eukaryota > Metazoa > Chordata > Amphibia > Anura > Dendrobatidae > Phyllobates > Phyllobates terribilis. The sequence continues at coordinate 161,625,373 of NW_027362771.1, read as the reverse complement.
CTTGGAAGAGACGTGGAGGTCACAGTAGCTTAACAAGATGGTTTTAATGCCCCTTGGAAGAGACGTGGAGGTCACAGTGTAATGAAAAGACAATATCAATTCCCCTTGGAAAAGTGGTGGATGTCGCAGAAGCTTAGCAAGACTGTTTTATTGCCCCTTGGAAGAGTGGTGGAGGTTGCAGTAGCTTAAAAAGATGGTTTTAATGCCCCTTGGAAGAGTGGTGGAGGTCGCAGCTGGTAAAAGGCGGTTTTCATGCCTCTTGTTGGATTGGTGGAGGTCGCAGTAGCTTAACAAGACGGTTTTAATGCCCCTTGGAAGAGACGTGGAGTTCAGAGTGGTTTAACAAGACGGTTTTAATGCCCCTTGGAAGGGACGTGGAGGACACAGTAGCTTAACAAGACGGTTTTATTGCCTCTTGGAAGAGTGGTGGAGGTCACATTAGCTTAAAAAGATGGTTTTATTGCCCCTTGGAAGAGTGGTGGAGGTTGCAGTAGCTTAACAAATCGGTTTTAATGTCCCTTGAAAGGGACATGGAGTTCAGAGTGTTTTAACAAGACGATTTTAATGCACCTTGAAAGACACGTGGAGGTCACAGTGGAATCAAAAGACAATGTCAATGCCCCTTGGAAGAGTGGTGGAGGTTGCAGTAGCTTAAAAAGACTGTTTTAATGCCTCTTGGAAGAGTGGTGGAGGTCGCAGCAGCTTAACAAGACGGTTTTAATGCCCCTTGGAAGAGACGTGGAGGTCACAGTAGCTTAACAAGACGGTTTTAATGCCCATTGGAAGAGACGTGGAGGTCAGAGTGGTTTAACAGGATGGTTTTAATGCCTCATGGTAAGTTACGTGGAGGTCAAAGTGGTTTAACAAGACAGTTTTAATGCCCCTTGGAAGAGATGTGGAGTTCAGAGTGGTTTAACAAGACGGTTTTAATGCCCCTTGGAAGAGACGTGGAGGTCACTCTAGCTTAACAAGATGGTTTTTATGCCCCTTGTAAGAGTGGTGGAGTTTGCAGTAGCTTAACAAGATGGTTTTAATGCCCCTTGGAAGAGACGTGGAGGTCACAGTGTAATAAAAAGACAATAGCAATGCCCCTTGGAAGAGTGGTGTAAGTCGCAGTAGCTTAACAAGATGGTTTATTGCCCCTTGGAAGAGATGTGGAGGTCAGAGTGGTTTAAAAAGACTCTTTTAATGCCACTTGGAAGAGACGTGGAGGTCAGAGTGGTTTAACAAGATGGTTTTAATGCACTTTGGAAGAGACGTGGAGATCACAGGAGCTTAACAATGTGGTTTTAATGCCCCTTCTAAGAGACGTGGAGTTCAGAGTGGTTTAACAATACGGTTTTAATGCCCCTTGGAAGAGACATGGAGGTCACAGTAGCTTAGCGAGATGGTTTTAATGCCCCTTGGAAGAGACGTGGAGGTCACAGTGTAATGAAAAGACAATATCAATGCCTCTTGGAAAAGTGGTGGATGTCGCAGAAGCTTAGCAAGACGGGTTTATTGCCCCTTTGAAGATTGTTGGAGGTTGCAGCAGCTAACAAGACGGTTTTCATGCATCTTGGAAGAGTGGTGGAGGTCGCAGTAGCTTAACAAGACGGTTTTACTGCCCCTTGGAAGAGACGTGGAGTTCAGAGTGGTTTAAGAAGACGGTTTTAATGCCCCTTGGAAGAGACGTGGAGGTCACAGTAGCTTAACAAGATGGTTTTATTGCCCCTTGGAAGAGTGGTGGAGGTCACAGTAGCTTAAAAAGATGGTTTTAATGCCCCTTGGAAGAGTGGTGGAGGTTGAAGTAGCTTAACAAAAGTGTTTTAATGCCCCTTGGAAGAGACTTGGAGGTCACAGTAGCTTAAAAAGACTGTTTTAAAGCCCCTTGGATGAGAAGTGGAGGTCAGAGTAGTTTAACAAGATGGTTTTAATGCCCTTTGGTGAGGACGTGGAGGTCAGAGTGGTTTAACAAGACGGTTTTAATGCCCCTTGGAAGAGATATGGAGGTCACAGTAGCTTAACAATACGGTTTTAATGCCACTTTAAAGAGACGTGGAGTTCAGAGTGGTTTAAAAAGACGGTTTTAATGCCCTTTGGAAGAGACGTGGAGGTCACAGTAGAATAACAAGATGGTTTTAATGCCCCTTGTAAGAGTGTTGGAGGTCGCAGTAGCTTAACAAGACGGTTTTAATGCCCCTTGTAAGGGTGGTGGAGGTCGAAGTAGCTTAACAAGTCAATTTTAATGCCCCTTGGAAGAGACGTGGATGTCACAGTGTATTGAAGACAATATCAATGCCCCTTGGAAAAGTGGTGGATGTCACAGAAGCTTAGCAAAATGGTTTTATTGCCTCTTGGAAGAGCGGTGGAGGTCGCAGTAGCTTAACAAGACGGTTTTAATGCCCCTTGGAAGAGTGGTGGAGGTCGCAGCAGCTAACAAGACAGTTTTCATGCCTCTTGAAAGAGTGGTGGAGGTCGCGGTAACTTAACAAGACGGTTTTAATGCCCCTTGGAAGAGACGTGGAGTTCAGAGTGGTTTAAGAAGACGGTTTTAATGACCCTTGGAATAGACGTGGAGGTCACAGTAGCTTATCAAGACGGTTTTATTGCCCCTTGGAAGAGTGGTGGAGGTCACAGTAGCTTAAAAAGATGGTTTTAATGCCCCTTGGAAGAGACGTTGAGATCACAGTGGAATAAAAAGACAATATCAATGCCCCTTGGATGAGTGGTGGAGGTCGCAGTAGCTTAACAAGATGGTTTTAATGCCCCTTGGAAGAGATGTGGAGGTCAGAGTGGTTTAACAAGACTCTTTTAATGCCCCTTGGAAGAGACGTGGAGGTCAGAGTGGTTTAACAAGATGGTTTTAATGCCCCTTGGTGAGGACGTGGAGGTCAGAGTGGTTTAACAAAACGGTTTTAATGCCCCTTGGATGAGATATGGAGGTCACAGTAGCTTAACAATACGGTTTTAATGCCCCTTGGAAGAAACGTGGAGGTCACAGTAGCTTAACAATACGGTTTCAATGCCCCTTGGAAGAGACGTGGAGGTCAGAGAGGTTTAACAAGATGTTTTTAATGCCCCTTGGAAGAGACATGGTGGTCACAGTGGTTTAAAAAGATGGTTTTAATGTCCCTTGGAAGAGACGTGGAGGTCACAGTAGCTTAACATGACGGTTTTAATGCCCCTTGAAAGAGACGTGGAGTACAGAATAGTTTAACTAGACGGTTTTAATGCCCCATGGAAGAGACATGGAGGTTACAGTAGCTTAACAAGATGGTTTTATTGCCCCTTGAAAGAGTGGTGGAGGATGCAGTAACTTAACAAGATGGTTTGAATGCCCCTTGGAAGAGTGGTGGAGTTCGCAGTAGCTTAACAAGACTGTTTTAATGCCTCTTGGACCACTGGTGGAGGTCGCAGCAGCTTAACAAGACGGTTTTAATGCCCCTTGGAAGAGTCTTGGAGGTCAGAGTGGTTTAACAAGATGGTTTTAATGCCCCTTGGAAGAGACGTGGAGGTCACAGTGGTTTAAAAAGATGGTTTTAATGCCCCTTGGAAGAGTGGTGGGTGACGCAGCAGCTTAACAAGACGGTTTTCATAACTCTTGGAAGATTGGTGGGGGTCACAGCAGCTTAACAAGATGGTTTTAATGCCCCTTGGAAGAGACATGGAGTTCAGAGTGGTTTAACAAGACGGTTTTAATGCCCCTTGGAAGAGACGTGGAGGTCACAGTGGAATAAAAAGACAATATCAATGCCCCTTGGAAGAGTGGTGAAAATCACAGAAGCTTAACAAGACTGTTTTAATGCCCCTTGGAAGAGTGGTGTAGGTCGCAGTAACTTAACAAGATGGTTTTATTGCCCCTTGGAAGAGACGTGGAGGTCAGAGTGGTTTACCAAGACGGTTTTAATGCCCCTTGGTAAAGACGTGGAGGTCAGAATGGTTTAACAAGATGATTTTAATGCCCCTTGCAAGAGATGTGGTGGTCACAGTAGCTTAACAAGCCGGTTTTATTGCCCCCTGAAAGAGTGGTGGAGGTTGTAGTAACTTAACAAGATGGTTTGAATTCCCCTTGGAAGAGTGGTGGAGTTCGCAGTAGCTTAACAAAACTGTTTTAATGCCTCTTGGAAGAGTGGTGGAGGTCGCAATAGGTTAACAAGACGGTTTTAATGCCCCTTGGAAGAGTGGTGGAGGTTGCAGTAGCTTAAGAAGACGGTTTTAATGCCTCTTGGAAGAGTGGTGAAGGTCGCAGTAGCTTAACAAGACGGTTTTAATGCCCCTTGGAAGAGACGTGGAGGTCACAGTGTAATAAAAAGACAATATCAATGCACCTTGGAAAAGTGGTGGAGGTCGCAGAAGCTTAGCAAGACGTTGTCATTGCCCCTTGGAAGAGTGGTGGACGTCGCAGTAGCTTAACAAGATGGTTTTAATGCCCCTTGGAAGAGTGGTGGGTGACGCAGCAGCTTAACAAGACGGTTTTCATGACTCTTGGAAGAGTGGTGGGGGTCACAGCAGCTTAACAAGATGGTTTTAATGCCCCTTGGAAGAGACATGGAGTTCAGAGTGGTTTAACAAGATGGTTTTAATGCCCCTTGGAAGAGACGTGGAGGTCACAGTGGAATAAAAAGACAATATCAATGCCCCTTGGAAGAGTGGTGAAAATCACAGAAGCTTAACAAGACTGTTTTAATGCCCCTTGGAAGAGTGGTGTAGGTCGCAGTAACTTAACAAGACGGTTTTATTGCTCCTTGGAAGAGACGTGGAGGTCAGAGTGGTTTACCAAGACGGTTTTAATGCCCCTTGGTAAAGACGTGGAGGTCAGAATGGTTTAACAAGATGATTTTAATGCCCCTTGCAAGAGATGTGGAGGTCACAGTAGCTTAGCAAAATGGTTTTAAGGCCCCTTGGAAGAGACGTGGAGTTCAGAGTGGTTTAACGAGACGGTTTTAATGCCCCTTGGAAGAGACGTGGAGATCACAGTAGCTTAACAAGACGGATTTAATGCCCCTTGTAAGAGTGGTGGAGGTCGCAGTAGATTAATAGGACGGTTTTAATGCCCATTTGAAGAGACGTGGAGGTCACAGTGTAATAAAAATACAATATCAATGCCCCTTGGAAGAGTGGTGGAGGTCGCTGTAGCTTAACAAGATGGTTTTAATGCCCCTTGGAAGAGACGTGGAGGTCAGAGTGGTTTAACAAGACGGTTTTAATGAACCTTGGCAGAGACGTGGACGTCACAGTGGTTTAAAAAGATGGTTTTAATGCCACTTGGAAGAGACGTGGAGGATACAGTGGCTTAACAAGACGGTTTTAATGCCCCTTGGAAGAGACGTGGAGTTAAGAGTGGTTTAACAAGACGGTTTTAATGCCCCTTGGAAGAGACGTGGAGGTCACAGTGGAATAAAAAGACTATATTAATGCCCCTTGGAAGAGTGGTGGAGGTCGCAGTAGCTTAACAAGACAGTTTTAATGCCCTTTGGAAGAGATTTGGATGTCACAGTAGCTTAACAAGACGGTTTTAATGCCCCTTGGAAGAGACGTGGAGGTCAGAATGGTTTAACAAGAAGGTTTTAATGCCCCTTGGTAAGTTACGTGGAGGTCAGAGTGGTTTAACAGGACGGTTTTAATGTCCCTTGGAGGAAACTTCGAGGTCACAGTAGCTTAACAAGACGGTTTTAATGCCCCTTGTAAGAGTGGTGGAGGTCGCAGTAGCTTAACAAGATGGTTTTAATGCCCCTTGGAAGAGACGTGGAGGTCAGAATGGTTTAACAAGACTGTTTTAATGCCCCTTGGAAGAGATGTGGAGGTCAGAGTGGTTTAACAGGATGGTATTAATGCCCCTTGGTAGAGACGTGGAGGTCACAGTAGCTTAACAAGACGGTTTTAATGCACCTTGGAAGAGGCGTGGAGTTCAGAGTGGTTTAACAAGATGGATTTAATGCCCCTTGGAAGAGATGTGGAGGTCACAGTAGCTTAACAAAACGGTTTTATTGCCCCTTGAAAGAGTGGTGGAGGTCGCAGTAGCTTAACAAGAAGGTTTTAATGCCCCTTGGAAGAGACGTGGATGTCACAGTGGAATAAAAAGACAATATCAATGCCCCTTGGAAGATTGGTGGAGGTCGCAGTAGCTTAACAAGATGGTTTTAATGCCCCTTGGAAGAGACGTGGAGGTCAGAGTGGTTTAACAAGATTGTTTTAATACACTTTGGAAGAGATGTGGAGATCACAGTAGCTTATCAATATGTTTTTAATGCCCCTTGGAAGAGATGTGGAGTTCAGAGTGTATTAACTGGATGGTTTTAATGCCCCTTGGATGAGACGTGGAGATCACAGTAGCTTAACAAGATGGTTTTAATGCCCCTTGGAAGAGACGTGGAGGTCACAGTGTAAGGAAAAGACAATATCAATGCCCCTTGGAAAAGTGGTGGATGTCGCAGAAGCTTAGCAAGACGGTTTTATTGCCCCTTGGAAGAGTGGTGGAGGTCGCAGTAGCTTAAAAAAATGGTTTTATTGCCCCTTGGAAGAGTGGTGGAGGTTGCAGTAGCATAACAAAACGTTTTTAATGCCCCTTGAAAGGGACGTGGAGTTCAGAGTGTTTTAACAAGACGGTTTTAATGCACCTTGGAAGAGACGTGGAGGTCACAGTGGAATCAAAAGACAATATCAATTCCCCTTGGAAGAGTGGTGGAGGTTGCAGAAGCTTAAGAAGACTGTTTTAATTCCTCTTGGAAGAGTGGTGGAGGTCGCAGTAGCTTAACAAGACAGTTTTAATGCCCCTTGGAAGAGACGTGGAGGTCACAGTAGCTTAACAAGACGGTTTTAATGCCGCTTTTAAGAGACGTGGAGGTCAGAGTGGTTTAACAAGATGGTTTTAATGCTCCTTGGTAAGTTACGTGGAGGTCAGAGTGGTTTAACAAGACGGTTTTAATGCCCCTTGGAAGAGATGTGAAGTTCAGAGTGGTTTAACAAGACTTTTTTATTGCCCCTTGGAAGAGACTTGGAGGTCACACGAGCTTAACAAGACGGTTTTTATGCCCCTTGTAAGAGTGGTGGAGGTCGCAGTAGCTTAACAAGATGGTTTTAATGCCCCTTGGAAGAGACGTGGAGGTCACAGTGTAATAAAAAGACAATATCAATGCCCCTTGGAAGAGTGGTGGAGGTCGCAGTAGCTTAACAAGATGGTTTTAATGCCCATTGGAAGAGATGTGGAGGTCAGAGTGGTTTAACAAGACTCTTTTAATGCCACTTGGAAGAAACGTGGAGTTCAGAGTAGTTTAACAAGACGGTTTTAATGCCCCTTGGAAGAGACATGGAGGTCACACGAGCTTAACAAGACGGTTTTTATGCCCCTTGTAAGAGTGGTGGAGGTCGCAGTAGCTTAACAAGATGGTTTTAATGCCCCCTGGAAGAGACGTGGAGGTCACAGTGGAATAAAAAGACAATATCAATGCCCCTTGGAAGATTGGTGGAGGTCGCAGTAGCTTAACAAGATGGTTTTAATGCCACTTGGAAGAGATGTGGAGGTCACAGTTGTTTAACAAGACTCTTTTAATGTCCCTTGGAAGAGACGTGGAGGTCAGAGTGGTTTAACAAGATTGTTTTAATGCACTTTGGAAGAGATGTGGAGATCACAGTAGCTTAACAATATGGTTTTAATGCCCCTTGGAAGAGATGTGGAGTTCAGAGTGTTTTAACAGGACGGTTTTAATGCCCCTTGGAAGAGACGTGGAGGTCACAGTAGCTTAACAAGATGGTTTTAATGCCCCTTGGAAGAGACGTGGAGGTCACAGTGTAATGAAAAGACAATATCAATTCTCCTTGGAAAAGAGGTGGATGTCGCAGAAGCTTAGCAAGACGGTTTTATTGCCCCTTGGAAGAGTGGTGGAGGTTGCAGCAGCTTAACAAGACGGTTTTAATGCCCCTTGGAAGAGACGTGGAGGTCACAGTAGCTTAACAAGACGGTTTTAATGCCCATTGGAAGAGACGTGGAGGTCAGAGTGGTTTAACAGGATGGTTTTAATGCCTCATGGTAAGTTACGTGGAGGTCAAAGTGGTTTAACAAGACAGTTTTAATGCCCCTTGGAAGAGATGTGGAGTTCAGAGTGGTTTAACAAGACGGTTTTAATGCCCCTTGGAAGAGACGTGGAGGTCACTCTAGCTTAACAAGATGGTTTTTATGCCCCTTGTAAGAGTGGTGGAGTTTGCAGTAGCTTAACAAGATGGTTTTAATGCCCCTTGGAAGAGACGTGGAGGTCACAGTGTAATAAAAAGACAATAGCAATGCCCCTTGGAAGAGTGGTGTAAGTCGCAGTAGCTTAACAAGATGGTTTATTGCCCCTTGGAAGAGATGTGGAGGTCAGAGTGGTTTAACAAGACTCTTTTAATGCCACTTGGAAGAGACGTGGAGGTCAGAGTGGTTTAACAAGATGGTTTTAATGCACTTTGGAAGAGACGTGGAGATCACAGGAGCTTAACAATGTGGTTTTAATGCCCCTTCTAAGAGACGTGGAGTTCAGAGTGGTTTAACAATACGGTTTTAATGCCCCTTGGAAGAGACATGGAGGTCACAGTAGCTTAGCGAGATGGTTTTAATGCCCCTTGGAAGAGACGTGGAGGTCACAGTGTAATGAAAAGACAATATCAATGCCTCTTGGAAAAGTGGTGGATGTCGCAGAAGCTTAGCAAGACGGGTTTATTGCCCCTTTGAAGATTGTTGGAGGTTGCAGCAGCTAACAAGACGGTTTTCATGCATCTTGGAAGAGTGGTGGAGGTCGCAGTAGCTTAACAAGACGGTTTTACTGCCCCTTGGAAGAGACGTGGAGTTCAGAGTGGTTTAAGAAGACGGTTTTAATGCCCCTTGGAAGAGACGTGGAGGTCACAGTAGCTTAACAAGATGGTTTTATTGCCCCTTGGAAGAGTGGTGGAGGTCACAGTAGCTTAAAAAGATGGTTTTAATGCCCCTTGGAAGAGTGGTGGAGGTTGAAGTAGCTTAACAAAAGTGTTTTAATGCCCCTTGGAAGAGACTTGGAGGTCACAGTAGCTTAAAAAGACTGTTTTAAAGCCCCTTGGATGAGAAGTGGAGGTCAGAGTAGTTTAACAAGATGGTTTTAATGCCCTTTGGTGAGGACGTGGAGGTCAGAGTGGTTTAACAAGACGGTTTTAATGCCCCTTGGAAGAGATATGGAGGTCACAGTAGCTTAACAATACGGTTTTAATGCCACTTTAAAGAGACGTGGAGTTCAGAGTGGTTTAAAAAGACGGTTTTAATGCCCTTTGGAAGAGACGTGGAGGTCACAGTAGAATAACAAGATGGTTTTAATGCCCCTTGTAAGAGTGTTGGAGGTCGCAGTAGCTTAACAAGACGGTTTTAATGCCCCTTGTAAGGGTGGTGGAGGTCGAAGTAGCTTAACAAGTCAATTTTAATGCCCCTTGGAAGAGACGTGGATGTCACAGTGTATTGAAGACAATATCAATGCCCCTTGGAAAAGTGGTGGATGTCACAGAAGCTTAGCAAAATGGTTTTATTGCCTCTTGGAAGAGCGGTGGAGGTCGCAGTAGCTTAACAAGACGGTTTTAATGCCCCTTGGAAGAGTGGTGGAGGTCGCAGCAGCTAACAAGACAGTTTTCATGCCTCTTGAAAGAGTGGTGGAGGTCGCGGTAACTTAACAAGACGGTTTTAATGCCCCTTGGAAGAGACGTGGAGTTCAGAGTGGTTTAAGAAGACGGTTTTAATGACCCTTGGAATAGACGTGGAGGTCACAGTAGCTTATCAAGACGGTTTTATTGCCCCTTGGAAGAGTGGTGGAGGTCACAGTAGCTTAAAAAGATGGTTTTAATGCCCCTTGGAAGAGACGTTGAGATCACAGTGGAATAAAAAGACAATATCAATGCCCCTTGGATGAGTGGTGGAGGTCGCAGTAGCTTAACAAGATGGTTTTAATGCCCCTTGGAAGAGATGTGGAGGTCAGAGTGGTTTAACAAGACTCTTTTAATGCCCCTTGGAAGAGACGTGGAGGTCAGAGTGGTTTAACAAGATGGTTTTAATGCCCCTTGGTGAGGACGTGGAGGTCAGAGTGGTTTAACAAAACGGTTTTAATGCCCCTTGGATGAGATATGGAGGTCACAGTAGCTTAACAATACGGTTTTAATGCCCCTTGGAAGAAACGTGGAGGTCACAGTAGCTTAACAATACGGTTTCAATGCCCCTTGGAAGAGACGTGGAGGTCAGAGAGGTTTAACAAGATGTTTTTAATGCCCCTTGGAAGAGACATGGTGGTCACAGTGGTTTAAAAAGATGGTTTTAATGTCCCTTGGAAGAGACGTGGAGGTCACAGTAGCTTAACATGACGGTTTTAATGCCCCTTGAAAGAGACGTGGAGTACAGAATAGTTTAACTAGACGGTTTTAATGCCCCATGGAAGAGACATGGAGGTTACAGTAGATTAACAAGATGGTTTTATTGCCCCTTGAAAGAGTGGTGGAGGATGCAGTAACTTAACAAGATGGTTTGAATGCCCCTTGGAAGAGTGGTGGAGTTCGCAGTAGCTTAACAAGACTGTTTTAATGCCTCTTGGACCACTGGTGGAGGTCGCAGCAGCTTAACAAGACGGTTTTAATGCCCCTTGGAAGAGTCTTGGAGGTCAGAGTGGTTTAACAAGATGGTTTTAATGCCCCTTGGAAGAGACGTGGAGGTCACAGTGGTTTAAAAAGATGGTTTTAATGCCCCTTGGAAGAGTGGTGGGTGACGCAGCAGCTTAACAAGACGGTTTTCATAACTCTTGGAAGATTGGTGGGGGTCACAGCAGCTTAACAAGATGGTTTTAATGCCCCTTGGAAGAGACATGGAGTTTAGAGTGGTTTAACAAGACGGTTTTAATGCCCCTTGGAAGAGACGTGGAGGTCACAGTGGAATAAAAAGACAATATCAATGCCCCTTGGAAGAGTGGTGAAAATCACAGAAGCTTAACAAGACTGTTTTAATGCCCCTTGGAAGAGTGGTGTAGGTCGCAGTAACTTAACAAGATGGTTTTATTGCCCCTTGGAAGAGACGTGGAGGTCAGAGTGGTTTACCAAGACGGTTTTAATGCCCCTTGGTAAAGACGTGGAGGTCAGAATGGTTTAACAAGATGATTTTAATGCCCCTTGCAAGAGATGTGGTGGTCACAGTAGCTTAACAAGCCGGTTTTATTGCCCCCTGAAAGAGTGGTGGAGGTTGTAGTAACTTAACAAGATGGTTTGAATTCCCCTTGGAAGAGTGGTGGAGTTCGCAGTAGCTTAACAAAACTGTTTTAATGCCTCTTGGAAGAGTGGTGGAGGTCGCAATAGGTTAACAAGACGGTTTTAATGCCCCTTGGAAGAGTGGTGGAGGTTGCAGTAGCTTAAGAAGACGGTTTTAATGCCTCTTGGAAGAGTGGTGAAGGTCGCAGTAGCTTAACAAGACGGTTTTAATGCCCCTTGGAAGAGACGTGGAGGTCACAGTGTAATAAAAAGACAATATCAATGCACCTTGGAAAAGTGGTGGAGGTCGCAGAAGCTTAGCAAGACGTTGTCATTGCCCCTTGGAAGAGTGGTGGACGTCGCAGTAGCTTAACAAGATGGTTTTAATGCCCCTTGGAAGAGTGGTGGGTGACGCAGCAGCTTAACAAGACGGTTTTCATGACTCTTGGAAGAGTGGTGGGGGTCACAGCAGCTTAACAAGATGGTTTTAATGCCCCTTGGAAGAGACATGGAGTTCAGAGTGGTTTAACAAGATGGTTTTAATGCCCCTTGGAAGAGACGTGGAGGTCACAGTGGAATAAAAAGACAATATCAATGCCCCTTGGAAGAGTGGTGAAAATCACAGAAGCTTAACAAGACTGTTTTAATGCCCCTTGGAAGAGTGGTGTAGGTCGCAGTAACTTAACAAGACGGTTTTATTGCTCCTTGGAAGAGACGTGGAGGTCAGAGTGGTTTACCAAGACGGTTTTAATGCCCCTTGGTAAAGACGTGGAGGTCAGAATGGTTTAACAAGATGATTTTAATGCCCCTTGCAAGAGATGTGGAGGTCACAGTAGCTTAGCAAAATGGTTTTAAGGCCCCTTGGAAGAGACGTGGAGTTCAGAGTGGTTTAACGAGACGGTTTTAATGCCCCTTGGAAGAGACGTGGAGATCACAGTAGCTTAACAAGACGGATTTAATGCCCCTTGTAAGAGTGGTGGAGGTCGCAGTAGATTAATAGGACGGTTTTAATGCCCATTTGAAGAGACGTGGAGGTCACAGTGTAATAAAAATACAATATCAATGCCCCTTGGAAGAGTGGTGGAGGTCGCTGTAGCTTAACAAGATGGTTTTAATGCCCCTTGGAAGAGACGTGGAGGTCAGAGTGGTTTAACAAGACGGTTTTAATGAACCTTGGCAGAGACGTGGACGTCACAGTGGTTTAAAAAGATGGTTTTAATGCCACTTGGAAGAGACGTGGAGGATACAGTGGCTTAACAAGACGGTTTTAATGCCCCTTGGAAGAGACGTGGAGTTAAGAGTGGTTTAACAAGACGGTTTTAATGCCCCTTGGAAGAGACGTGGAGGTCACAGTGGAATAAAAAGACTATATTAATGCCCCTTGGAAGAGTGGTGGAGGTCGCAGTAGCTAAACAAGACAGTTTTAATGCCCTTTGGAAGAGATTTGGATGTCACAGTAGCTTAACAAGACGGTTTTAATGCCCCTTGGAAGAGACGTGGAGGTCAGAATGGTTTAACAAGAAGGTTTTAATGCCCCTTGGTAAGTTACGTGGAGGTCAGAGTGGTTTAACAGGACGGTTTTAATGTCCCTTGGAGGAAACTTCGAGGTCACAGTAGCTTAACAAGACGGTTTTAATGCCCCTTGTAAGAGTGGTGGAGGTCGCAGTAGCTTAACAAGATGGTTTTAATGCCCCTTGGAAGAGACGTGGAGGTCAGAATGGTTTAACAAGACTGTTTTAATGCCCCTTGGAAGAGATGTGGAGGTCAGAGTGGTTTAACAGGATGGTATTAATGCCCCTTGGTAGAGACGTGGAGGTCACAGTAGCTTAACAAGACGGTTTTAATGCACCTTGGAAGAGGCGTGGAGTTCAGAGTGGTTTAACAAGATGGATTTAATGCCCCTTGGAAGAGATGTGGAGGTCACAGTAGCTTAACAAAACGGTTTTATTGCCCCTTGAAAGAGTGGTGGAGGTCGCAGTAGCTTAACAAGAAGGTTTTAATGCCCCTTGGAAGAGACGTGGATGTCACAGTGGAATAAAAAGACAATATCAATGCCCCTTGGAAGATTGGTGGAGGTCGCAGTAGCTTAACAAGATGGTTTTAATGCCCCTTGGAAGAGACGTGGAGGTCAGAGTGGTTTAACAAGATTGTTTTAATACACTTTGGAAGAGATGTGGAGATCACAGTAGCTTATCAATATGTTTTTAATGCCCCTTGGAAGAGATGTGGAGTTCAGAGTGTATTAACTGGATGGTTTTAATGCCCCTTGGATGAGACGTGGAGATCACAGTAGCTTAACAAGATGGTTTTAATGCCCCTTGGAAGAGACGTGGAGGTCACAGTGTAAGGAAAAGACAATATCAATGCCCCTTGGAAAAGTGGTGGATGTCGCAGAAGCTTAGCAAGACGGTTTTATTGCCCCTTGGAAGAGTGGTGGAGGTCGCAGTAGCTTAAAAAAATGGTTTTATTGCCCCTTGGAAGAGTGGTGGAGGTTGCAGTAGCATAACAAAACGTTTTTAATGCCCCTTGAAAGGGACGTGGAGTTCAGAGTGTTTTAACAAGACGGTTTTAATGCACCTTGGAAGAGACGTGGAGGTCACAGTGGAATCAAAAGACAATATCAATTCCCCTTGGAAGAGTGGTGGAGGTTGCAGAAGCTTAAGAAGACTGTTTTAATTCCTCTTGGAAGAGTGGTGGAGGTCGCAGTAGCTTAACAAGACAGTTTTAATGCCCCTTGGAAGAGACGTGGAGGTCACAGTAGCTTAACAAGACGGTTTTAATGCCGCTTTTAAGAGACGTGGAGGTCAGAGTGGTTTAACAAGATGGTTTTAATGCTCCTTGGTAAGTTACGTGGAGGTCAGAGTGGTTTAACAAGACGGTTTTAATGCCCCTTGGAAGAGATGTGAAGTTCAGAGTGGTTTAACAAGACTTTTTTATTGCCCCTTGGAAGAGACTTGGAGGTCACACGAGCTTAACAAGACGGTTTTTATGCCCCTTGTAAGAGTGGTGGAGGTCGCAGTAGCTTAACAAGATGGTTTTAATGCCCCTTGGAAGAGACGTGGAGGTCACAGTGTAATAAAAAGACAATATCAATGCCCCTTGGAAGAGTGGTGGAGGTCGCAGTAGCTTAACAAGATGGTTTTAATGCCCATTGGAAGAGATGTGGAGGTCAGAGTGGTTTAACAAGACTCTTTTAATGCCACTTGGAAGAAACGTGGAGTTCAGAGTAGTTTAACAAGACGGTTTTAATGCCCCTTGGAAGAGACATGGAGGTCACACGAGCTTAACAAGACGGTTTTTATGCCCCTTGTAAGAGTGGTGGAGGTCGCAGTAGCTTAACAAGATGGTTTTAATGCCCCCTGGAAGAGACGTGGAGGTCACAGTGGAATAAAAAGACAATATCAATGCCCCTTGGAAGATTGGTGGAGGTCGCAGTAGCTTAACAAGATGGTTTTAATGCCACTTGGAAGAGATGTGGAGGTCACAGTTGTTTAACAAGACTCTTTTAATGCCCCTTGGAAGAGACGTGGAGGTCAGAGTGGTTTAACAAGATTGTTTTAATGCACTTTGGAAGAGATGTGGAGATCACAGTAGCTTAACAATATGGTTTTAATGCCCCTTGGAAGAGATGTGGAGTTCAGAGTGTTTTAACAGGACGGTTTTAATGCCCCTTGGAAGAGACGTGGAGGTCACAGTAGCTTAACAAGATGGTTTTAATGCCCCTTGGAAGAGACGTGGAGGTCACAGTGTAATGAAAAGACAATATCAATTCTCCTTGGAAAAGAGGTGGATGTCGCAGAAGCTTAGCAAGATGGTTTTATTGCCCCTTGGAAGAGTGGTGGAGGTTGCAGTAGCTTAAAAAGATGGTTTTAATGCCCCTTGGAAGAGTGGTGGAGGTCGCAGCAGCTAAAAGACGGTTTTCATGCCTCTTGTTAGATTGGTGGAGGTCGCAGTAGCTTAACAAGACGGTTTTAATGCCCCTTGGAAGAGACGTGGAGTTCAGAGTGGTTTAACAAGACGGTTTTAATGCCCCTTGGAAGAGACGTGGAGGACATAGTAGCTTAACAAGACGGTTTTATTGCCTCTTGGAATAGTGGTGGAGGTCACAGTAGCTTAAAAAGATGGTTTTATTGCCCCTTGGAAGAGTGGTGGAGGTTGCAGTAGCTTAACAAAACGGTTTTAATGTCCCTTGAAAGGGACATGGAGTTCAGAGTGTTTTAACAAGACGATTTTAATGCACCTTGAAAGACACGTGGAGGTCACAGTGGAATCAAAAGACAATGTCAATGCCCCTTGGAAGAGTGGTGGAGGTTGCAGTAGCTTAAAAAGACTGTTTTAATGCCTCTTGGAAGAGTGGTGGAGGTCGCAGCAGCTTAACAAGACGGTTTTAATGCCCCTTGGAAGAGACGTGGAGGTCACAGTAGCTTAACAAGACGGTTTTAATGCCCATTGGAAGAGACGTGGAGGTCAGAGTGGTTTAACAAGATGGTTTTAATGCCTCATCGTAAGTTACGTGGAGGTCAGAGTGGTTTAACAAGACAGTTTTAATGCCCCTTGGAAGAGATGTGGAGTTCAGAGTGGTTTAACAAGACGGTTTTAATGCCCCTTGGAAGAGACGTGGAGGTCACACTAGCTTAACAAGATGGTTTTTATGCCCCTTGTAAGAGTGGTGGAGGTCGCAGTAGCTTAACAAGATGGTTTTAATGCCCCTTGGAAGAGACGTGGAGGTCACAGTGTAATAAAAAGACAATAGCAATGCTCCTTGGAAGAGTAGTGGAGGTCGCAGTAGCTTAACAAGATGGTTTTAATGCCCCTTGGAAGAGATGTGGAGGTCAGAGTGGTTTAACAAGACTCTTTTAATGCCACTTGGAAGAGACGTGGAGGTCAGAGTGGTTTAACAAGATGGTTTTAATGCACTTTGGAAGAGACGTGGAGATCACAGGAGCTTAACAATGTGGTTTTAATGCCCCTTCTAAGAGACGTGGAGTTCAGAGTGGTTTAACAATACGGTTTTAATGCCCCTTGGAAGAGACATGGAGGTCACAGTAGCTTAGCGAGATGGTTTTAATGCCCCTTGGAAGAGACGTGGAGGTCACAGTGTAATGAAAAGACAACATCAATGCCTCTTGGAAAAGTGGTGGATGTCACAGAAGCTTAGCAAGACGGGTTTATTGCCCCTTTGTAAATTGTTGGAGGTTGCAGCAGCTAACAAGACGGTTTTCATGCATCTTGGAAGAGTGGTGGAGGTCGCAGTAGCTTAACAAGACGGTTTTACTGCCCCTTGGAAGAGACGTGGAGTTCAGAGTGGTTTAAGAAACGGTTTTAATGCCCCTTGGAAGAGACGTGGAGGTCACAGTAGCTTAACAAGATGGTTTTATTGCCCCTTGGAAGAGTGGTGGAGGTCACAGTAGCTTAAAAAGATGGTTTTATTGCCCCTTGGAAGAGTGGTGGAGGTTGAAGTAGCTTAACAAAACTGTTTTAATGCCCCTTGGAAGAGACTTGGAGGTCACAGTAGCTTAAAAAGACTGTTTTAAAGCCCCTTGGATGAGACGTGGAGGTCAGAGTAGTTTAAGAAGACGGTTTTAATGCCCTTTGGTGAGGACGTGGAGGTCAGAGTGGTTTAACAAGATGGTTTTAATGCCCCTTGGAAGAGATATGGAGGTCACAGTAGCTTAACAATACGGTTTTAATGCCCCTTGGAAGAGACGTGGAGGTCACAGTAGAATAACAAGATGGTTTTAATGCCCCTTGTAAGAGTGTTGGAGGTCGCAGCAGCTTAACAAGACGGTTTTAATGCCCCTTGTAAGGTTGGTGGAGGTCGAAGTAGCTTAACAAGTCAATTTTAATGCCCCTTGGAAGAGACGTGGATGTCACAGTGTATTGAAGACAATATCAATGCCCCTTGGAAAAGTGGTGGATGTCACAGAAGCTTAGCAAGATGGTTTTATTGCCTCTTGGAAGAGCAGTGGAGGTCGCAGTAGCTTAACAAGACGGTTTTAATGCACCTTGGAAGAGTGGTGGAGGTCGCAGAAGCTAACAAGACGTTTTTCATGCCTCTTGAAAGAGTGGTGGAGGTCGCGGTAACTTAACAAGACGGTTTTAATGCCCCTTGGAAGAGACGTGGAGTTCAGAGTGGTTTAAGAAGACGGTTTTAATGACCCTTGGAATAGACGTGGAGGTCACAGTAGCTTATCAAGACGGTTTTATTGCCCCTTGGAAGAGTGGTGGAGGTCACAGTAGCTTAAAAAGATGGTTTTAATGCCCCTTGGAAGAGACGTGGAGATCACAGTGGAATAAAAAGACAATATCAATGCCCCTTGGATGAGTGGTGGAGGTCGCAGCAGCTTAACAAGATGGTTTTAATGCCCCTTGGAAGAGATGTGGAGGTCAGAGTGGTTTAACAAGACTCTTTCAATGCCCCTTGGAAGAGACGTGGAGGTCAGAGTGGTTTAACAAGATGGTTTTAATGCCCCTTGGTGAGGACGTGGAGGTCAGAGTGGTTTAACAAAACGGTTTTAATGCCCCTTGGATGAGATATGGAAGTCACAGTAGCTTAACAATACGGTTTTTATGCCCCTTGGAAGAAACGTGGAGGTCACAGTAGCTTAACAATACGGTTTCAATGCCCCTTGGAAGAGAAGTGGAGGTCAGAGAGGTTTAACAAGATGTTTTTAATGCCCCTTGGAAGAGACATGGTGGTCACAGTGGTTTAAAAAGATGGTTTTAATGTCCCTTGGAAGAGACGTGGAGGTCACAGTAGCTTAACATGACGGTTTTAATGCCCCTTGAAAGAGACGTGGAGTACAGAATAGGTTAACAAGACGGTTTTAATGCCCCATGGAAGAGACAAGGAGGTTACAGTAGCTTAACAAGACGGTTTTATTGCCCCTTGAAAGAGTGGTGGAGGTTGCAGTAACTTAACAAGATGGTTTGAATGCCCCTTGGAAGAGTGGTGGAGTTCGCAGTAGCTTAACAAGACTGTTTTAATGCCTCTTGGACCACTGGTGGAGGTCGCAGCAGCTTAACAAGACGGTTTTAATGCCCCTTGGAAGAGTTTTGGAGGTCAGAGTGGTTTAACAAGATGGTTTTAATGCCCCTTGGAAGAGACGTGGAGGTCACAGTGGTTTAAAAAGATGGTTTTAATGCCCCTTGGAAGAGTGGTGGGTGACGCAGCAGCTTAACAAGACGGTTTTCATGACTCTTGGAAGAGTGGTGGGGGCCACAGCAGCTTAACAAGATGGTTTTATTGCCCCTTGGAAGAGACGTGGAGGTCAGAGTGGTTTACCAAGACGGTTTTAATGCCCCTTGGTAAAGACGTGGAGGTCAGAATGGTTTAACAAGATGATTTTAATGCCCCTTGCAAGAGATGTGGAGGTCACAGTAGCTTAGCAAAATGGTTTTAAAGCCCCTTGGAAGAGACGTGGAGTTCAGAGTGGTTTAACGAGACGGTTTTAATGCCCCTTGGAGGAGACGTGGAGGTCACAGTAGCTTAACAAGCTGGTTTTATTGCCCCCTGAAAGAGTGGTGGAATTTGTAGTAACTTAACAAGATGGTTTGAATTCCCCTTGGAAGAGTGGTGGAGTTCGCAGTAGCTTAACAAAACTGTTTTACTGCCTCTTGGAAGAGTGGTGGAGGTCGCAATAGGTTAACAAGACGGTTTTAATGCCCCTTGGAAGAGTGGTGGAGGTCGCAGTAGCTTAAGAAGACGGTTTTAATGCCTCTTGGAAGAGTGGTGGAGGTCGCAGTAGCTTAACAAGACGGTTTTACTGCCCCTTGGAAGAGACGTGGAGTTCAGAGTGGTTTAAGAAGACGGTTTTAATGCCCCTTGGAAGAGACGTGGAGGTCACAGTAGCTTAACAAGATGGTTTTATTGCCCCTTGGAAGAGTGGTGGAGGTCACAGTAGCTTAAAAAGATGGTTTTATTGCCCCTTGGAAGAGTGGTGGAGGTTGAAGTAGCTTAACAAAACTGTTTTAATGCCCCTTGGAAGAGACGTGGAGTTCAGAGTGGTTTAAGAAGACGGTTTTAATGCCCCTTGGAAGAGACGTGGAGGTCACAGTAGCTTAACAAGATGGTTTTATTGCCCCTTGGAAGAGTGGTGGAGGTCACAGTAGCTTAAAAAGATGGTTTTATTGCCCCTTGGAAGAGTGGTGGAGGTTGAAGTAGCTTAACAAAACTGTTTTAATGCCCCTTGGAAGAGACTTGGAGGTCACAGTAGCTTAAAAAGACTGTTTTAAAGCCCCTTGGATGAGACGTGGAGGTCAGAGTAGTTTAAGAAGACGGTTTTAATGCCCTTTGGTGAGGACGTGGAGGTCAGAGTGGTTTAACAAGATGGTTTTAATGCCCCTTGGAAGAGATATGGAGGTCACAGTAGCTTAACAATACGGTTTTAATGCCCCTTGGAAGAGACGTGGAGGTCACAGTAGAATAACAAGATGGTTTTAATGCCCCTTGTAAGAGTGTTGGAGGTCGCAGTAGCTTAACAAGACGGTTTTAATGCCCCTTGTAAGGTTGGTGGAGGTCGAAGTAGCTTAACAAGTCAATTTTAATGCCCCTTGGAAGAGACGTGGATGTCACAGTGTATTGAAGACAATATCAATGCCCCTTGGAAAAGTGGTGGATGTCACAGAAGCTTAGCAAGATGGTTTTATTGCCTCTTGGAAGAGCGGTGGAGGTCGCAGTAGCTTAACAAGACGGTTTTAATGCCCCTTGGAAGAGTGGTGGAGGTCGCAGAAGCTAACAAGACGTTTTTCATGCCTCTTGAAAGAGTGGTGGAGGTCGCGGTAACTTAACAAGACGGTTTTAATGCCCCTTGGAAGAGACGTGGAGTTCAGAGTGGTTTAAGAAGACGGTTTTAATGACCCTTGGAATAGACGTGGAGGTCACAGTAGCTTATCAAGACGGTTTTATTGCCCCTTGGAAGAGTGGTGGAGGTCACAGTAGCTTAAAAAGATGGTTTTAATGCCCCTTGGAAGAGACGTGGAGATCACAGTGGAATAAAAAGACAATATCAATGCCCCTTGGATGAGTGGTGGAGGTCGCAGCAGCTTAACAAGATGGTTTTAATGCCCCTTGGAAGAGATGTGGAGGTCAGAGTGGTTTAACAAGACTCTTTCAATGCCCCTTGGAAGAGACGTGGAGGTCAGAGTGGTTTAACAAGATGGTTTTAATGCCCCTTGGTGAGGACGTGGAGGTCAGAGTGGTTTAACAAAACGGTTTTAATGCCCCTTGGATGAGATATGGAAGTCACAGTAGCTTAACAATACGGTTTTTATGCCCCTTGGAAGAAACGTGGAGGTCACAGTAGCTTAACAATACGGTTTCAATGCCCCTTGGAAGAGAAGTGGAGGTCAGAGAGGTTTAACAAGATGTTTTTAATGCCCCTTGGAAGAGACATGGTGTTCACAGTGGTTTAAAAAGATGGTTTTAATGTCCCTTGGAAGAGACGTGGAGGTCACAGTAGCTTAACATGACGGTTTTAATGCCCCTTGAAAGAGACGTGGAGTACAGAATAGGTTAACAAGACGGTTTTAATGCCCCATGGAAGAGACAAGGAGGTTACAGTAGCTTAACAAGACGGTTTTATTGTCCCTTGAAAGAGTGGTGGAGGTTGCAGTAACTTAACAAGATGGTTTGAATGCCCCTTGGAAGAGTGGTGGAGTTCGCAGTAGCTTAACAAGACTGTTTTAATGCCTCTTGGACCACTGGTGGAGGTCGCAGCAGCTTAACAAGACGGTTTTAATGCCCCTTGGAAGAGTTTTGGAGGTCAGAGTGGTTTAACAAGATGGTTTTAATGCCCCTTGGAAGAGATGTGGAGGTCACAGTGGTTTAAAAAGATGGTTTTAATGCCCCTTGGAAGAGTGGTGGGTGACGCAGCAGCTTAACAAGACGGTTTTCATGACTCTTGGAAGAGTGGTGGGGGCCACAGCAGCTTAACAAGATGGTTTTATTGCCCCTTGGAAGAGACGTGGAGGTCAGAGTGGTTTACCAAGACGGTTTTAATGCCCCTTGGTAAAGACGTGGAGGTCAGAATGGTTTAACAAGATGATTTTAATGCCCCTTGCAAGAGATGTGGAGGTCACAGTAGCTTAGCAAAATGGTTTTAAAGCCCCTTGGAAGAGACGTGGAGTTCAGAGTGGTTTAACGAGACGGTTTTAATGCCCCTTGGAGGAGACGTGGAGGTCACAGTAGCTTAACAAGCTGGTTTTATTGCCCCCTGAAAGAGTGGTGGAATTTGTAGTAACTTAACAAGATGGTTTGAATTCCCCTTGGAAGAGTGGTGGAGTTCGCAGTAGCTTAACAAAACTGTTTTACTGCCTCTTGGAAGAGTGGTGGAGGTCGCAATAGGTTAACAAGACGGTTTTAATGCCCCTTGGAAGAGTGGTGGAGGTCGCAGTAGCTTAAGAAGACGGTTTTAATGCCTCTTGGAAGAGTGGTGGAGGTCGCAGTAGCTTAACAAGACGGTTTTACTGCCCCTTGGAAGAGACGTGGAGTTCAGAGTGGTTTAAGAAGACGGTTTTAATGCCCCTTGGAAGAGACGTGGAGGTCACAGTAGCTTAACAAGATGGTTTTATTGCCCCTTGGAAGAGTGGTGGAGGTCACAGTAGCTTAAAAAGATGGTTTTATTGCCCCTTGGAAGAGTGGTGGAGGTTGAAGTAGCTTAACAAAACTGTTTTAATGCCCCTTGGAAGAGACTTGGAGGTCACAATAGCTTAAAAAGACTGTTTTAAAGCCCCTTGGATGAGACGTGGAGGTCAGAGTAGTTTAACAAGACGGTTTTAATGCCCTTTGGTGAGGACGTGGAGGTCAGAGTGGTTTAACAAGACGGTTTTAATGCCCCTTGGAAGAGATATGGAGGTCACAGTAGCTTAACAATACGGTTTTAATGCCACTTGGAAGAGACGTGGAGTTCAGAGTGGTTTAACAAGACGGTTTTAATGCCCCTTGGAAGAGACGTGGAGGTCACAGTAGAATAACAAGATGGTTTTAATGCCCCTTGTAAGAGTGTTGGAGGTCGCAGTAGCTTAACAAGACGGTTTTAATGCCCCTTGTAAGGTTGGTGGAGGTCGAAGTAGCTTAACAAGTCAATTTTAATGCCCCTTGGAAGAGACGTGGATGTCACAGTGTATTGAAGACAATATCAATGCCCCTTGGAAAAGTGGTGGATGTCACAGAAGCTTAGCAAGATGGTTTTATTGTCTCTTGGAAGAGCGGTGGAGGTCGCAGTAGCTTAACAAGACGGTTTTAATGCCCCTTGGAAGAGTGGTGGAGGTCGCAGCAGCTAACAAGACGTTTTTCATGCCTCTTGAAAGAGTGGTGGAGGTCGCGGTAACTTAACAAGACGGTTTTAATGCCCCTTGGAAGAGACGTGGAGTTCAGAGTGGTTTAAGAAGACGGTTTTAATGACCCTTGGAATAGACGTGGAGGTCACAGTAGCTTATCAAGACGGTTTTATTGCCCCTTGGAAGAGTGGTGGAGGTCACAGTAGCTTAAAAAGATGGTTTTAATGCCCCTTGGAAGAGACGTGGAGATCACAGTGGAATAAAAAGACAATATCAATGCCCCTTGGATGAGTGGTGGAGGTCGCAGCAGCTTAACAAGATGGTTTTAATGCCCCTTGGAAGAGATGTGGAGGTCAGAGTGGTTTAACAAGACTCTTTCAATGCCCCTTGGAAGAGACGTGGAGGTCAGAGTGGTTTAACAAGATGGTTTTAATGCCCCTTGGTGAGGACGTGGAGGTCAGAGTGGTTTAACAAAATGGTTTTAATGCCCCTTGGATGAGATATGGAAGTCACAGTAGCTTAACAATACGGTTTTTATGCCCCTTGGAAGAAACGTGGAGGTCACAGTAGCTTAACAATACGGTTTCAATGCCCCTTGGAAGAGACGTGGAGGTCAGAGAGGTTTAACAAGATGTTTTTAATGCCCCTTGGAAGAGACATGGAGGTCACAGTGGTTTAAAAAGATGGTTTTAATGTCCCTTAGAAGAGACGTGGAGGTCACAGTAGCTTAACATGATGGTTTTAATGCCCCTTGAAAGAGACGTGGAGTACAGAATAGGTTAACAAGACGGTTTTAATGCCCCATGGAAGAGACAAGGAGGTTACAGTAGCTTAACAAGACGGTTTTATTGCCCCTTGAAAGAGTGGTGGAGGTTGCAGTAACTTAACAAGATGGTTTGAATGCCCCTTGGAAGAGTGGTGGAGTTCGCAGTAGCTTAACAAGACTGTTTTAATGCCTCTTGGACCACTGGTGGAGGTCGCAGCAGCTTAACAAGACGGTTTTAATGCCCCTTGGAAGAGTTTTGGAGGTCAGAGTGGTTTAACAAGATGGTTTTAATGCCCCTTGGAAGAGACGTGGAGGTCACAGTGGTTTAAAAAGATGGTTTTAATGCCCCTTGGAAGAGTGGTGGGTGACGCAGCAGCTTAACAAGACGGTTTTCATGACTCTTGGAAGAGTGGTGGGGGCCACAGCAGCTTAACAAGATGGTTTTATTGCCCCTTGGAAGAGACGTGGAGGTCAGAGTGGTTTACCAAGACGGTTTTAATGCCCCTTGGTAAAGACGTGGAGGTCAGAATGGTTTAACAAGATGATTTTAATGCCCCTTGCAAGAGATGTGGAGGTCACAGTAGCTTAGCAAAATGGTTTTAAAGCCCCTTGGAAGAGACGTGGAGTTCAGAGTGGTTTAACGAGACGGTTTTAATGCCCCTTGGAGGAGACGTGGAGGTCACAGTAGCTTAACAAGCTGGTTTTATTGCCCCCTGAAAGAGTGGTGGAATTTGTAGTAACTTAACAAGATGGTTTGAATTCCCCTTGGAAGAGTGGTGGAGTTCGCAGTAGCTTAACAAAACTGTTTTAATGCCTCTTGGAAGAGTGGTGGAGGTCGCAATAGGTTAACAAGACGGTTTTAATGCCCCTTGGAAGAGTGGTGGAGGTCGCAGTAGCTTAAGAAGACGGTTTTAATGCCTCTTGGAAGAGTGGTGGAGGTCGCAGTAGCTTAACAAGACGGTTTTACTGCCCCTTGGAAGAGACGTGGAGTTCAGAGTGGTTTAAGAAGACGGTTTTAATGCCCCTTGGAAGAGACGTGGAGGTCACAGTAGCTTAACAAGATGGTTTTATTGCCCCTTGGAAGAGTGGTGGAGGTCACAGTAGCTTAAAAAGATGGTTTTATTGCCCCTTGGAAGAGTGGTGGAGGTTGAAGTAGCTTAACAAAACTGTTTTAATGCCCCTTGGAAGAGACTTGGAGGTCACAGTAGCTTAAAAAGACTGTTTTAAAGCCCCTTGGATGAGACGTGGAGGTCAGAGTAGTTTAACAAGACGGTTTTAATGCCCTTTGGTGAGGACGTGGAGGTCAGAGTGGTTTAACAAGACGGTTTTAATGCCCCTTGGAAGAGATATGGAGGTCACAGTAGCTTAACAATACGGTTTTAATGCCACTTGGAAGAGACGTGGAGTTCAGAGTGGTTTAACAAGACGGTTTTAATGCCCCTTGGAAGAGACGTGGAGGTCACAGTAGAATAACAAGATGGTTTTAATGCCCCTTGTAAGAGTGTTGGAGGTCGCAGTAGCTTAACAAGACGGTTTTAATGCCCCTTGTAAGGTTGGTGGAAGTCGAAGTAGCTTAACAAGTCAATTTTAATGCCCCTTGGAAGAGACGTGGATGTCACAGTGTATTGAAGACAATATCAATGCCCCTTGGAAAAGTGGTGGATGTCATAGAAGCTTAGCAAGATGGTTTTATTGCCTCTTGGAAGAGCGGTGGAGGTCGCAGTAGCTTAACAAGACGGTTTTAATGCCCCTTGGAAGAGTGGTGGAGGTCGCAGAAGCTAACAAGACGTTTTTCATGCCTCTTGAAAGAGTGGTGGAGGTCGCGGTAACTTAACAAGACGGTTTTAATGCCCCTTGGAAGAGACATGGAGTTCAGAGTGGTTTAAGAAGACGGTTTTAATGACCCTTGGAATAGACGTGGAGGTCACAGTAGCTTATCAAGACGGTTTTATTGCCCCTTGGAAGAGTGGTGGAGGTCACAGTAGCTTAAAAAGATGGTTTTAATGCCCCTTGGAAGAGACGTGGAGATCACAGTGGAATAAAAAGACAATATCAATGCCCCTTGGATGAGTGGTGGAGGTCGCAGCAGCTTAACAAGATGGTTTTAATGCCCCTTGGAAGAGATGTGGAGGTCAGAGTGGTTTAACAAGACTCTTTCAATGCCCCTTGGAAGAGACGTGGAGGTCAGAGTGGTTTAACAAGATGGTTTTAATGCCCCTTGGTGAGGACGTGGAGGTCAGAGTGGTTTAACAAAACGGTTTTAATGCCCCTTGGATGAGATATGGAAGTCACAGTAGCTTAACAATACGGTTTTTATGCCCCTTGGAAGAAACGTGGAGGTCACAGTAGCTTAACAATACGGTTTCAATGCCCCTTGGAAGAGAAGTGGAGGTCAGAGAGGTTTAACAAGATGTTTTTAATGCCCCTTGGAAGAGACATGGTGGTCACAGTGGTTTAAAAAGATGGTTTTAATGTCCCTTGGAAGAGACGTGGAGGTCACAGTAGCTTAACATGACGGTTTTAATACCCTTGAAAGAGACGTGGAGTACAGAATAGGTTAACAAGACGGTTTTAATGCCCCATGGAAGAGACAAGGAGGTTACAGTAGCTTAACAAGACGGTTTTATTGCCCCTTGAAAGAGTGGTGGAGGTTGCAGTAACTTAACAAGATGGTTTGAATGCCCCTTGGAAGAGTGGTGGAGTTCGCAGTAGCTTAACAAGACTGTTTTAATGCCTCTTGGACCACTGGTGGAGGTCGCAGCAGCTTAACAAGACGGTTTTAATGCCCCTTGGAAGAGTTTTGGAGGTCAGAGTGGTTTAACAAGATGGTTTTAATGCCCCTTGGAAGAGACGTGGAGGTCACAGTGGTTTAAAAAGATGGTTTTAATGCCCCTTGGAAGAGTGGTGGGTGACGCAGCAGCTTAACAAGACGGTTTTCATGACTCTTGGAAGAGTGGTGGGGGCCACAGCAGCTTAACAAGATGGTTTTATTGCCCCTTGGAAGAGACGTGGAGGTCAGAGTGGTTTACCAAGACGGTTTTAATGCCCCTTGGTAAAGACGTGGAGGTCAGAATGGTTTAACAAGATGATTTTAATGCCCCTTGCAAGAGATGTCGAGGTCACAGTAGCTTAGCAAAATGGTTTTAAAGCCCCTTGGAAGAGACGTGGAGTTCAGAGTGGTTTAACGAGACGGTTTTAATGCCCCTTGGAGGAGACGTGGAGGTCACAGTAGCTTAACAAGCTGGTTTTATTGCCCCCTGAAAGAGTGGTGTAATTTGTAGTAACTTAACAAGATGGTTTGAATTCCCCTTGGAAGAGTGGTGGAGTTCGCAGTAGCTTAACAAAACTGTTTTAATGCCTCTTGGAAGAGTGGTGGAGGTCGCAATAGGTTAACAAGACGCTTTTAATGCCCCTTGGAAGAGTGGTGGAGGTCGCAGTAGCTTAAGAAGACGGTTTTAATGCCTCTTGGAAGAGTGGTGGAGGTCGCAGTAGCTTAACAAGACGGTTTTACTGCCCCTTGGAAGAGACGTGGAGTTCAGAGTGGTTTAAGAAGACGGTTTTAATGCCCCTTGGAAGAGACGTGGAGGTCACAGTAGCTTAACAAGATGGTTTTATTGCCCCTTGGAAGAGTGGTGGAGGTCACAGTAGCTTAAAAAGATGGTTTTATTGCCCCTTGGAAGAGTGGTGGAGGTTGAAGTAGCTTAACAAAACTGTTTTAATGCCCCTTGGAAGAGACTTGGAGGTCACAATAGCTTAAAAAGACTGTTTTAAAGCCCCTTGGATGAGACGTGGAGGTCAGAGTAGTTTAACAAGACGGTTTTAATGCCCTTTGGTGAGGACGTGGAGGTCAGAGTGGTTTAACAAGACGGTTTTAATGCCCCTTGGAAGAGATATGGAGGTCACAGTAGCTTAACAATACGGTTTTAATGCCACTTGGAAGAGACGTTGAGTTCAGAGTGGTTTAACAAGACGGTTTTAATGCCCCTTGGAAGAGACGTGGAGGTCACAGTAGAATAACAAGATGGTTTTAATGCCCCTTGTAAGAGTGTTGGAGGTCGCAGTAGCTTAACAAGACGGTTTTAATGCCCCTTGTAAGGTTGGTGGAGGTCGAAGTAGCTTAACAAGTCAATTTTAATGCCCCTTGGAAGAGACGTGGATGTCACAGTGTATTGAAGACAATATCAATGCCCCTTGGAAAAGTGGTGGATGTCACAGAAGCTTAGCAAGATGGTTTTATTGTCTCTTGGAAGAGCGGTGGAGGTCGCAGTAGCTTAACAAGACGGTTTTAATGCCCCTTGGAAGAGTGGTGGAGGTCGCAGCAGCTAACAAGACGTTTTTCATGCCTCTTGAAAGAGTGGTGGAGGTCGCGGTAACTTAACAAGACGGTTTTAATGCCCCTTGGAAGAGACGTGGAGTTCAGAGTGGTTTAAGAAGACGGTTTTAATGACCCTTGGAATAGACGTGGAGGTCACAGTAGCTTATCAAGACGGTTTTATTGCCCCTTGGAAGAGTGGTGGAGGTCACAGTAGCTTAAAAAGATGGTTTTAATGCCCCTTGGAAGAGACGTGGAGATCACAGTGGAATAAAAAGACAATATCAATGCCCCTTGGATGAGTGGTGGAGGTCGCAGCAGCTTAACAAGATGGTTTTAATGCCCCTTGGAAGAGATGTGGAGGTCAGAGTGGTTTAACAAGACTCTTTCAATGCCCCTTGGAAGAGACGTGGAGGTCAGAGTGGTTTAACAAGATGGTTTTAATGCCCCTTGGTGAGGACGTGGAGGTCAGAGTGGTTTAACAAAACGGTTTTAATGCCCCTTGGATGAGATATGGAAGTCACAGTAGCTTAACAATACGGTTTTTATGCCCCTTGGAAGAAACGTGGAGGTCACAGTAGCTTAACAATACGGTTTCAATGCCCCTTGGAAGAGACGTGGAGGTCAGAGAGGTTTAACAAGATGTTTTTAATGCCCCTTGGAAGAGACATGGTGGTCACAGTGGTTTAAAAAGATGGTTTTAATGTCCCTTAGAAGAGACGTGGAGGTCACAGTAGCTTAACATGATGGTTTTAATGCCCCTTGAAAGAGACGTGGAGTACAGAATAGGTTAACAAGACGGTTTTAATGCCCCATGGAAGAGACAAGGAGGTTACAGTAGCTTAACAAGACGGTTTTATTGCCCCTTGAAAGAGTGGTGGAGGTTGCAGTAACTTAACAAGATGGTTTGAATGCCCCTTGGAAGAGTGGTGGAGTTCGCAGTAGCTTAACAAGACTGTTTTAATGCCTCTTGGACCACTGGTGGAGGTCGCAGCAGCTTAACAAGACGGTTTTAATGCCCCTTGGAAGAGTTTTGGAGGTCAGAGTGGTTTAACAAGATGGTTTTAATGCCCCTTGGAAGAGACGTGGAGGTCACAGTGGTTTAAAAAGATGGTTTTAATGCCCCTTGGAAGAGTGGTGGGTGACGCAGCAGCTTAACAAGACGGTTTTCATGACTCTTGGAAGAGTGGTGGGGGCCACAGCAGCTTAACAAGATGGTTTTATTGCCCCTTGGAAGAGACGTGGAGGTCAGAGTGGTTTACCAAGACGGTTTTAATGCCCCTTGGTAAAGACGTGGAGGTCAGAATGGTTTAACAAGATGATTTTAATGCCCCTTGCAAGAGATGTGGAGGTCACAGTAGCTTAGCAAAATGGTTTTAAAGCCCCTTGGAAGAGACGTGGAGTTCAGAGTGGTTTAACGAGACGGTTTTAATGCCCCTTGGAGGAGACGTGGAGGTCACAGTAGCTTAACAAGCTGGTTTTATTGCCCCCTGAAAGAGTGGTGGAATTTGTAGTAACTTAACAAGATGGTTTGAATTCCCCTTGGAAGAGTGGTGGAGTTCGCAGTAGCTTAACAAAACTGTTTTAATGCCTCTTGGAAGAGTGGTGGAGGTCGCAATAGGTTAACAAGACGGTTTTAATGCCCCTTGGAAGAGTGGTGGAGGTCGCAGTAGCTTAAGAAGACGGTTTTAATGCCTCTTGGAAGAGTGGTGGAGGTCGCAGTAGCTTAACAAGACGGTTTTACTGCCCCTTGGAAGAGACGTGGAGTTCAGAGTGGTTTAAGAAGACGGTTTTAATGCCCCTTGGAAGAGACGTGGAGGTCACAGTAGCTTAACAAGATGGTTTTATTGCCCCTTGGAAGAGTGGTGGAGGTCACAGTAGCTTAAAAAGATGGTTTTATTGCCCCTTGGAAGAGTGGTGGAGGTTGAAGTAGCTTAACAAAACTGTTTTAATGCCCCTTGGAAGAGACTTGGAGGTCACAATAGCTTAAAAAGACTGTTTTAAAGCCCCTTGGATGAGACGTGGAGGTCAGAGTAGTTTAACAAGACGGTTTTAATGCCCTTTGGTGAGGACGTGGAGGTCAGAGTGGTTTAACAAGACGGTTTTAATGCCCCTTGGAAGAGATATGGAGGTCACAGTAGCTTAACAATACGGTTTTAATGCCACTTGG
This sequence comes from Phyllobates terribilis, assembly GCF_046119375.1. NCBI lineage: Eukaryota > Metazoa > Chordata > Amphibia > Anura > Dendrobatidae > Phyllobates > Phyllobates terribilis. Next base: position 161,595,649 of record NW_027362771.1, on the reverse strand, counting down.
AAGAGACGTTGAGTTCAGAGTGGTTTAACAAGACGGTTTTAATGCCCCTTGGAAGAGACGTGGAGGTCACAGTAGAATAACAAGATGGTTTTAATGCCCCTTGTAAGAGTGTTGGAGGTCGCAGTAGCTTAACAAGACGGTTTTAATGCCCCTTGTAAGGTTGGTGGAGGTCGAAGTAGCTTAACAAGTCAATTTTAATGCCCCTTGGAAGAGACGTGGATGTCACAGTGTATTGAAGACAATATCAATGCCCCTTGGAAAAGTGGTGGATGTCACAGAAGCTTAGCAAGATGGTTTTATTGTCTCTTGGAAGAGCGGTGGAGGTCGCAGTAGCTTAACAAGACGGTTTTAATGCCCCTTGGAAGAGTGGTGGAGGTCGCAGCAGCTAACAAGACGTTTTTCATGCCTCTTGAAAGAGTGGTGGAGGTCGCGGTAACTTAACAAGACGGTTTTAATGCCCCTTGGAAGAGACGTGGAGTTCAGAGTGGTTTAAGAAGACGGTTTTAATGACCCTTGGAATAGACGTGGAGGTCACAGTAGCTTATCAAGACGGTTTTATTGCCCCTTGGAAGAGTGGTGGAGGTCACAGTAGCTTAAAAAGATGGTTTTAATGCCCCTTGGAAGAGACGTGGAGATCACAGTGGAATAAAAAGACAATATCAATGCCCCTTGGATGAGTGGTGGAGGTCGCAGCAGCTTAACAAGATGGTTTTAATGCCCCTTGGAAGAGATGTGGAGGTCAGAGTGGTTTAACAAGACTCTTTCAATGCCCCTTGGAAGAGACGTGGAGGTCAGAGTGGTTTAACAAGATGGTTTTAATGCCCCTTGGTGAGGACGTGGAGGTCAGAGTGGTTTAACAAAACGGTTTTAATGCCCCTTGGATGAGATATGGAAGTCACAGTAGCTTAACAATACGGTTTTTATGCCCCTTGGAAGAAACGTGGAGGTCACAGTAGCTTAACAATACGGTTTCAATGCCCCTTGGAAGAGACGTGGAGGTCAGAGAGGTTTAACAAGATGTTTTTAATGCCCCTTGGAAGAGACATGGTGGTCACAGTGGTTTAAAAAGATGGTTTTAATGTCCCTTAGAAGAGACGTGGAGGTCACAGTAGCTTAACATGATGGTTTTAATGCCCCTTGAAAGAGACGTGGAGTACAGAATAGGTTAACAAGACGGTTTTAATGCCCCATGGAAGAGACAAGGAGGTTACAGTAGCTTAACAAGACGGTTTTATTGCCCCTTGAAAGAGTGGTGGAGGTTGCAGTAACTTAACAAGATGGTTTGAATGCCCCTTGGAAGAGTGGTGGAGTTCGCAGTAGCTTAACAAGACTGTTTTAATGCCTCTTGGACCACTGGTGGAGGTCGCAGCAGCTTAACAAGACGGTTTTAATGCCCCTTGGAAGAGTTTTGGAGGTCAGAGTGGTTTAACAAGATGGTTTTAATGCCCCTTGGAAGAGACGTGGAGGTCACAGTGGTTTAAAAAGATGGTTTTAATGCCCCTTGGAAGAGTGGTGGGTGACGCAGCAGCTTAACAAGACGGTTTTCATGACTCTTGGAAGAGTGGTGGGGGCCACAGCAGCTTAACAAGATGGTTTTATTGCCCCTTGGAAGAGACGTGGAGGTCAGAGTGGTTTACCAAGACGGTTTTAATGCCCCTTGGTAAAGACGTGGAGGTCAGAATGGTTTAACAAGATGATTTTAATGCCCCTTGCAAGAGATGTGGAGGTCACAGTAGCTTAGCAAAATGGTTTTAAAGCCCCTTGGAAGAGACGTGGAGTTCAGAGTGGTTTAACGAGACGGTTTTAATGCCCCTTGGAGGAGACGTGGAGGTCACAGTAGCTTAACAAGCTGGTTTTATTGCCCCCTGAAAGAGTGGTGGAATTTGTAGTAACTTAACAAGATGGTTTGAATTCCCCTTGGAAGAGTGGTGGAGTTCGCAGTAGCTTAACAAAACTGTTTTAATGCCTCTTGGAAGAGTGGTGGAGGTCGCAATAGGTTAACAAGACGGTTTTAATGCCCCTTGGAAGAGTGGTGGAGGTCGCAGTAGCTTAAGAAGACGGTTTTAATGCCTCTTGGAAGAGTGGTGGAGGTCGCAATAGGTTAACAAGACGGTTTTAATGCCCCTTGGAAGAGTGGTGGAGGTCGCAGTAGCTTAAGAAGACGGTTTTAATGCCTCTTGGAAGAGTGGTGGAGGTCGCAGTAGCTTAACAAGACGGTTTTACTGCCCCTTGGAAGAGACGTGGAGTTCAGAGTGGTTTAAGAAGACGGTTTTAATGCCCCTTGGAAGAGACGTGGAGGTCACAGTAGCTTAACAAGATGGTTTTATTGCCCCTTGGAAGAGTGGTGGAGGTCACAGTAGCTTAAAAAGATGGTTTTATTGCCCCTTGGAAGAGTGGTGGAGGTTGAAGTAGCTTAACAAAACTGTTTTAATGCCCCTTGGAAGAGACTTTGAGGTCACAGTAGCTTAAAAAGACTGTTTTAAAGCCCCTTGGATGAGACGTGGAGGTCAGAGTAGTTTAACAAGACGGTTTTAATGCCCTTTGGTGAGGACGTGGAGGTCAGAGTGGTTTAACAAGACGGTTTTAATGCCCCTTGGAAGAGATATGGAGGTCACAGTAGCTTAACAATACGGTTTTAATGCCACTTGGAAGAGACGTTGAGTTCAGAGTGGTTTAACAAGACGGTTTTAATGCCCCTTGGAAGAGACGTGGAGGTCACAGTAGAATAACAAGATGGTTTTAATGCCCCTTGTAAGAGTGTTGGAGGTCGCAGTAGCTTAACAAGACGGTTTTAATGCCCCTTGTAAGGTTGGTGGAGGTCGAAGTAGCTTAACAAGTCAATTTTAATGCCCCTTGGAAGAGACGTGGATGTCACAGTGTATTGAAGACAATATCAATGCCCCTTGGAAAAGTGGTGGATGTCACAGAAGCTTAGCAAGATGGTTTTATTGTCTCTTGGAAGAGCGGTGGAGGTCGCAGTAGCTTAACAAGACGGTTTTAATGCCCCTTGGAAGAGTGGTGGAGGTCGCAGCAGCTAACAAGACGTTTTTCATGCCTCTTGAAAGAGTGGTGGAGGTCGCGGTAACTTAACAAGACGGTTTTAATGCCCCTTGGAAGAGACGTGGAGTTCAGAGTGGTTTAAGAAGACGGTTTTAATGACCCTTGGAATAGACGTGGAGGTCACAGTAGCTTATCAAGACGGTTTTATTGCCCCTTGGAAGAGTGGTGGAGGTCACAGTAGCTTAAAAAGATGGTTTTAATGCCCCTTGGAAGAGACGTGGAGATCACAGTGGAATAAAAAGACAATATCAATGCCCCTTGGATGAGTGGTGGAGGTCGCAGCAGCTTAACAAGATGGTTTTAATGCCCCTTGGAAGAGATGTGGAGGTCAGAGTGGTTTAACAAGACTCTTTCAATGCCCCTTGGAAGAGACGTGGAGGTCAGAGTGGTTTAACAAGATGGTTTTAATGCCCCTTGGTGAGGACGTGGAGGTCAGAGTGGTTTAACAAAACGGTTTTAATGCCCCTTGGATGAGATATGGAAGTCACAGTAGCTTAACAATACGGTTTTTATGCCCCTTGGAAGAAACGTGGAGGTCACAGTAGCTTAACAATACGGTTTCAATGCCCCTTGGAAGAGACGTGGAGGTCAGAGAGGTTTAACAAGATGTTTTTAATGCCCCTTGGAAGAGACATGGTGGTCACAGTGGTTTAAAAAGATGGTTTTAATGTCCCTTAGAAGAGACGTGGAGGTCACAGTAGCTTAACATGATGGTTTTAATGCCCCTTGAAAGAGACGTGGAGTACAGAATAGGTTAACAAGACGGTTTTAATGCCCCATGGAAGAGACAAGGAGGTTACAGTAGCTTAACAAGACGGTTTTATTGCCCCTTGAAAGAGTGGTGGAGGTTGCAGTAACTTAACAAGATGGTTTGAATGCCCCTTGGAAGAGTGGTGGAGTTCGCAGTAGCTTAACAAGACTGTTTTAATGCCTCTTGGACCACTGGTGGAGGTCGCAGCAGCTTAACAAGACGGTTTTAATGCCCCTTGGAAGAGTTTTGGAGGTTAGAGTGGTTTAACAAGATGGTTTTAATGCCCCTTGGAAGAGACGTGGAGGTCACAGTGGTTTAAAAAGATGGTTTTAATGCCCCTTGGAAGAGTGGTGGGTGACGCAGCAGCTTAACAAGACGGTTTTCATGACTCTTGGAAGAGTGGTGGGGGCCACAGCAGCTTAACAAGATGGTTTTATTGCCCCTTGGAAGAGACGTGGAGGTCAGAGTGGTTTACCAAGACGGTTTTAATGCCCCTTGGTAAAGACGTGGAGGTCAGAATGGTTTAACAAGATGATTTTAATGCCCCTTGCAAGAGATGTGGAGGTCACAGTAGCTTAGCAAAATGGTTTTAAAGCCCCTTGGAAGAGACGTGGAGTTCAGAGTGGTTTAACGAGACGGTTTTAATGCCCCTTGGAGGAGACGTGGAGGTCACAGTAGCTTAACAAGCTGGTTTTATTGCCCCCTGAAAGAGTGGTGGAATTTGTAGTAACTTAACAAGATGGTTTGAATTCCCCTTGGAAGAGTGGTGGAGTTCGCAGTAGCTTAACAAAACTGTTTTAATGCCTCTTGGAAGAGTGGTGGAGGTCGCAATAGGTTAACAAGACGGTTTTAATGCCCCTTGGAAGAGTGGTGGAGGTCGCAGTAGCTTAAGAAGACGGTTTTAATGCCTCTTGGAAGAGTGGTGGAGGTCGCAGTAGCTTAACAAGACGGTTTTACTGCCCCTTGGAAGAGACGTGGAGTTCAGAGTGGTTTAAGAAGACGGTTTTAATGCCCCTTGGAAGAGACGTGGAGGTCACAGTAGCTTAACAAGATGGTTTTATTGCCCCTTGGAAGAGTGGTGGAGGTCACAGTAGCTTAAAAAGATGGTTTTATTGCCCCTTGGAAGAGTGGTGGAGGTTGAAGTAGCTTAACAAAACTGTTTTAATGCCCCTTGGAAGAGACTTGGAGGTCACAATAGCTTAAAAAGACTGTTTTAAAGCCCCTTGGATGAGACGTGGAGGTCAGAGTAGTTTAACAAGACGGTTTTAATGCCCTTTGGTGAGGACGTGGAGGTCAGAGTGGTTTAACAAGACGGTTTTAATGCCCCTTGGAAGAGATATGGAGGTCACAGTAGCTTAACAATACGGTTTTAATGCCACTTGGAAGAGACGTTGAGTTCAGAGTGGTTTAACAAGACGGTTTTAATGCCCCTTGGAAGAGACGTGGAGGTCACAGTAGAATAACAAGATGGTTTTAATGCCCCTTGTAAGAGTGTTGGAGGTCGCAGTAGCTTAACAAGACGGTTTTAATGCCCCTTGTAAGGTTGGTGGAGGTCGAAGTAGCTTAACAAGTCAATTTTAATGCCCCTTGGAAGAGACGTGGATGTCACAGTGTATTGAAGACAATATCAATGCCCCTTGGAAAAGTGGTGGATGTCACAGAAGCTTAGCAAGATGGTTTTATTGTCTCTTGGAAGAGCGGTGGAGGTCGCAGTAGCTTAACAAGACGGTTTTAATGCCCCTTGGAAGAGTGGTGGAGGTCGCAGCAGCTAACAAGACGTTTTTCATGCCTCTTGAAAGAGTGGTGGAGGTCGCGGTAACTTAACAAGACGGTTTTAATGCCCCTTGGAAGAGACGTGGAGTTCAGAGTGGTTTAAGAAGACGGTTTTAATGACCCTTGGAATAGACGTGGAGGTCACAGTAGCTTATCAAGACGGTTTTATTGCCCCTTGGAAGAGTGGTGGAGGTCGCAGTAGCTTAAGAAGACGGTTTTAATGCCTCTTGGAAGAGTGGTGGAGGTCGCAGTAGCTTAACAAGACGGTTTTACTGCCCCTTGGAAGAGACGTGGAGTTCAGAGTGGTTTAAGAAGACGGTTTTAATGCCCCTTGGAAGAGACGTGGAGGTCACAGTAGCTTAACAAGATGGTTTTATTGCCCCTTGGAAGAGTGGTGGAGGTCACAGTAGCTTAAAAAGATGGTTTTATTGCCCCTTGGAAGAGTGGTGGAGGTTGAAGTAGCTTAACAAAACTGTTTTAATGCCCCTTGGAAGAGACTTGGAGGTCACAATAGCTTAAAAAGACTGTTTTAAAGCCCCTTGGATGAGACGTGGAGGTCAGAGTAGTTTAACAAGACAGTTTTAATGCCCTTTGGTGAGGACGTGGAGGTCAGAGTGGTTTAACAAGACGGTTTTAATGCCCCTTGGAAGAGATATGGAGGTCACAGTAGCTTAACAATACGGTTTTAATGCCACTTGGAAGAGACGTTGAGTTCAGAGTGGTTTAACAAGACGGTTTTAATGCCCCTTGGAAGAGACGTGGAGGTCACAGTAGAATAACAAGATGGTTTTAATGCCCCTTGTAAGAGTGTTGGAGGTCGCAGTAGCTTAACAAGACGGTTTTAATGCCCCTTGTAAGGTTGGTGGAGGTCGAAGTAGCTTAACAAGTCAATTTTAATGCCCCTTGGAAGAGACGTGGATGTCACAGTGTATTGAAGACAATATCAATGCCCCTTGGAAAAGTGGTGGATGTCACAGAAGCTTAGCAAGATGGTTTTATTGTCTCTTGGAAGAGCGGTGGAGGTCGCAGTAGCTTAACAAGACGGTTTTAATGCCCCTTGGAAGAGTGGTGGAGGTCGCAGCAGCTAACAAGACGTTTTTCATGCCTCTTGAAAGAGTGGTGGAGGTCGCGGTAACTTAACAAGACGGTTTTAATGCCCCTTGGAAGAGACGTGGAGTTCAGAGTGGTTTAAGAAGACGGTTTTAATGACCCTTGGAATAGACGTGGAGGTCACAGTAGCTTATCAAGACGGTTTTATTGCCCCTTGGAAGAGTGGTGGAGGTCACAGTAGCTTAAAAAGATGGTTTTAATGCCCCTTGGAAGAGACGTGGAGATCACAGTGGAATAAAAAGACAATATCAATGCCCCTTGGATGAGTGGTGGAGGTCGCAGCAGCTTAACAAGATGGTTTTAATGCCCCTTGGAAGAGATGTGGAGGTCAGAGTGGTTTAACAAGACTCTTTCAATGCCCCTTGGAAGAGACGTGGAGGTCAGAGTGGTTTAACAAGATGGTTTTAATGCCCCTTGGTGAGGACGTGGAGGTCAGAGTGGTTTAACAAAACGGTTTTAATGCCCCTTGGATGAGATATGGAAGTCACAGTAGCTTAACAATACGGTTTTTATGCCCCTTGGAAGAAACGTGGAGGTCACAGTAGCTTAACAATACGGTTTCAATGCCCCTTGGAAGAGACGTGGAGGTCAGAGAGGTTTAACAAGATGTTTTTAATGCCCCTTGGAAGAGACATGGTGGTCACAGTGGTTTAAAAAGATGGTTTTAATGTCCCTTAGAAGAGACGTGGAGGTCACAGTAGCTTAACATGATGGTTTTAATGCCCCTTGAAAGAGACGTGGAGTACAGAATAGGTTAACAAGACGGTTTTAATGCCCCATGGAAGAGACAAGGAGGTTACAGTAGCTTAACAAGACGGTTTTATTGCCCCTTGAAAGAGTGGTGGAGGTTGCAGTAACTTAACAAGATGGTTTGAATGCCCCTTGGAAGAGTGGTGGAGTTCGCAGTAGCTTAACAAGACTGTTTTAATGCCTCTTGGACCACTGGTGGAGGTCGCAGCAGCTTAACAAGACGGTTTTAATGCCCCTTGGAAGAGTTTTGGAGGTCAGAGTGGTTTAACAAGATGGTTTTAATGCCCCTTGGAAGAGACGTGGAGGTCACAGTGGTTTAAAAAGATGGTTTTAATGCCCCTTGGAAGAGTGGTGGGTGACGCAGCAGCTTAACAAGACGGTTTTCATGACTCTTGGAAGAGTGGTGGGGGCCACAGCAGCTTAACAAGATGGTTTTATTGCCCCTTGGAAGAGACGTGGAGGTCAGAGTGGTTTACCAAGACGGTTTTAATGCCCCTTGGTAAAGACGTGGAGGTCAGAATGGTTTAACAAGATGATTTTAATGCCCCTTGCAAGAGATGTGGAGGTCACAGTAGCTTAGCAAAATGGTTTTAAAGCCCCTTGGAAGAGACGTGGAGTTCAGAGTGGTTTAACGAGACGGTTTTAATGCCCCTTGGAGGAGACGTGGAGGTCACAGTAGCTTAACAAGCTGGTTTTATTGCCCCCTGAAAGAGTGGTGGAATTTGTAGTAACTTAACAAGATGGTTTGAATTCCCCTTGGAAGAGTGGTGGAGTTCGCAGTAGCTTAACAAAACTGTTTTAATGCCTCTTGGAAGAGTGGTGGAGGTCGCAATAGGTTAACAAGACGGTTTTAATGCCCCTTGGAAGAGTGGTGGAGGTCGCAGTAGCTTAAGAAGACGGTTTTAATGCCTCTTGGAAGAGTGGTGGAGGTCGCAGTAGCTTAACAAGACGGTTTTACTGCCCCTTGGAAGAGACGTGGAGTTCAGAGTGGTTTAAGAAGACGGTTTTAATGCCCCTTGGAAGAGACGTGGAGGTCACAGTAGCTTAACAAGATGGTTTTATTGCCCCTTGGAAGAGTGGTGGAGGTCACAGTAGCTTAAAAAGATGGTTTTATTGCCCCTTGGAAGAGTGGTGGAGGTTGAAGTAGCTTAACAAAACTGTTTTAATGCCCCTTGGAAGAGACTTTGAGGTCACAGTAGCTTAAAAAGACTGTTTTAAAGCCCCTTGGATGAGACGTGGAGGTCAGAGTAGTTTAACAAGACGGTTTTAATGCCCTTTGGTGAGGACGTGGAGGTCAGAGTGGTTTAACAAGACGGTTTTAATGCCCCTTGGAAGAGATATGGAGGTCACAGTAGCTTAACAATACGGTTTTAATGCCACTTGGAAGAGACGTTGAGTTCAGAGTGGTTTAACAAGACGGTTTTAATGCCCCTTGGAAGAGACGTGGAGGTCACAGTAGAATAACAAGATGGTTTTAATGCCCCTTGTAAGAGTGTTGGAGGTCGCAGTAGCTTAACAAGACGGTTTTAATGCCCCTTGTAAGGTTGGTGGAGGTCGAAGTAGCTTAACAAGTCAATTTTAATGCCCCTTGGAAGAGACGTGGATGTCACAGTGTATTGAAGACAATATCAATGCCCCTTGGAAAAGTGGTGGATGTCACAGAAGCTTAGCAAGATGGTTTTATTGTCTCTTGGAAGAGCGGTGGAGGTCGCAGTAGCTTAACAAGACGGTTTTAATGCCCCTTGGAAGAGTGGTGGAGGTCGCAGCAGCTAACAAGACGTTTTTCATGCCTCTTGAAAGAGTGGTGGAGGTCGCGGTAACTTAACAAGACGGTTTTAATGCCCCTTGGAAGAGACGTGGAGTTCAGAGTGGTTTAAGAAGACGGTTTTAATGACCCTTGGAATAGACGTGGAGGTCACAGTAGCTTATCAAGACGGTTTTATTGCCCCTTGGAAGAGTGGTGGAGGTCACAGTAGCTTAAAAAGATGGTTTTAATGCCCCTTGGAAGAGACGTGGAGATCACAGTGGAATAAAAAGACAATATCAATGCCCCTTGGATGAGTGGTGGAGGTCGCAGCAGCTTAACAAGATGGTTTTAATGCCCCTTGGAAGAGATGTGGAGGTCAGAGTGGTTTAACAAGACTCTTTCAATGCCCCTTGGAAGAGACGTGGAGGTCAGAGTGGTTTAACAAGATGGTTTTAATGCCCCTTGGTGAGGACGTGGAGGTCAGAGTGGTTTAACAAAACGGTTTTAATGCCCCTTGGATGAGATATGGAAGTCACAGTAGCTTAACAATACGGTTTTTATGCCCCTTGGAAGAAACGTGGAGGTCACAGTAGCTTAACAATACGGTTTCAATGCCCCTTGGAAGAGACGTGGAGGTCAGAGAGGTTTAACAAGATGTTTTTAATGCCCCTTGGAAGAGACATGGTGGTCACAGTGGTTTAAAAAGATGGTTTTAATGTCCCTTAGAAGAGACGTGGAGGTCACAGTAGCTTAACATGATGGTTTTAATGCCCCTTGAAAGAGACGTGGAGTACAGAATAGGTTAACAAGACGGTTTTAATGCCCCATGGAAGAGACAAGGAGGTTACAGTAGCTTAACAAGACGGTTTTATTGCCCCTTGAAAGAGTGGTGGAGGTTGCAGTAACTTAACAAGATGGTTTGAATGCCCCTTGGAAGAGTGGTGGAGTTCGCAGTAGCTTAACAAGACTGTTTTAATGCCTCTTGGACCACTGGTGGAGGTCGCAGCAGCTTAACAAGACGGTTTTAATGCCCCTTGGAAGAGTTTTGGAGGTTAGAGTGGTTTAACAAGATGGTTTTAATGCCCCTTGGAAGAGACGTGGAGGTCACAGTGGTTTAAAAAGATGGTTTTAATGCCCCTTGGAAGAGTGGTGGGTGACGCAGCAGCTTAACAAGACGGTTTTCATGACTCTTGGAAGAGTGGTGGGGGCCACAGCAGCTTAACAAGATGGTTTTATTGCCCCTTGGAAGAGACGTGGAGGTCAGAGTGGTTTACCAAGACGGTTTTAATGCCCCTTGGTAAAGACGTGGAGGTCAGAATGGTTTAACAAGATGATTTTAATGCCCCTTGCAAGAGATGTGGAGGTCACAGTAGCTTAGCAAAATGGTTTTAAAGCCCCTTGGAAGAGACGTGGAGTTCAGAGTGGTTTAACGAGACGGTTTTAATGCCCCTTGGAGGAGACGTGGAGGTCACAGTAGCTTAACAAGCTGGTTTTATTGCCCCCTGAAAGAGTGGTGGAATTTGTAGTAACTTAACAAGATGGTTTGAATTCCCCTTGGAAGAGTGGTGGAGTTCGCAGTAGCTTAACAAAACTGTTTTAATGCCTCTTGGAAGAGTGGTGGAGGTCGCAATAGGTTAACAAGACGGTTTTAATGCCCCTTGGAAGAGTGGTGGAGGTCGCAGTAGCTTAAGAAGACGGTTTTAATGCCTCTTGGAAGAGTGGTGGAGGTCGCAGTAGCTTAACAAGACGGTTTTACTGCCCCTTGGAAGAGACGTGGAGTTCAGAGTGGTTTAAGAAGACGGTTTTAATGCCCCTTGGAAGAGACGTGGAGGTCACAGTAGCTTAACAAGATGGTTTTATTGCCCCTTGGAAGAGTGGTGGAGGTCACAGTAGCTTAAAAAGATGGTTTTATTGCCCCTTGGAAGAGTGGTGGAGGTTGAAGTAGCTTAACAAAACTGTTTTAATGCCCCTTGGAAGAGACTTGGAGGTCACAATAGCTTAAAAAGACTGTTTTAAAGCCCCTTGGATGAGACGTGGAGGTCAGAGTAGTTTAACAAGACGGTTTTAATGCCCTTTGGTGAGGACGTGGAGGTCAGAGTGGTTTAACAAGACGGTTTTAATGCCCCTTGGAAGAGATATGGAGGTCACAGTAGCTTAACAATACGGTTTTAATGCCACTTGGAAGAGACGTTGAGTTCAGAGTGGTTTAACAAGACGGTTTTAATGCCCCTTGGAAGAGACGTGGAGGTCACAGTAGAATAACAAGATGGTTTTAATGCCCCTTGTAAGAGTGTTGGAGGTCGCAGTAGCTTAACAAGACGGTTTTAATGCCCCTTGTAAGGTTGGTGGAGGTCGAAGTAGCTTAACAAGTCAATTTTAATGCCCCTTGGAAGAGACGTGGATGTCACAGTGTATTGAAGACAATATCAATGCCCCTTGGAAAAGTGGTGGATGTCACAGAAGCTTAGCAAGATGGTTTTATTGTCTCTTGGAAGAGCGGTGGAGGTCGCAGTAGCTTAACAAGACGGTTTTAATGCCCCTTGGAAGAGTGGTGGAGGTCGCAGCAGCTAACAAGATGTTTTTCATGCCTCTTGAAAGAGTGGTGGAGGTCGCGGTAACTTAACAAGACGGTTTTAATGCCCCTTGGAAGAGACGTGGAGTTCAGAGTGGTTTAAGAAGACGGTTTTAATGACCCTTGGAATAGACGTGGAGGTCACAGTAGCTTATCAAGACGGTTTTATTGCCCCTTGGAAGAGTGGTGGAGGTCACAGTAGCTTAAAAAGATGGTTTTAATGCCCCTTGGAAGAGACGTGGAGATCACAGTGGAATAAAAAGACAATATCAATGCCCCTTGGATGAGTGGTGGAGGTCGCAGCAGCTTAACAAGATGGTTTTAATGCCCCTTGGAAGAGATGTGGAGGTCAGAGTGGTTTAACAAGACTCTTTCAATGCCCCTTGGAAGAGACGTGGAGGTCAGAGTGGTTTAACAAGATGGTTTTAATGCCCCTTGGTGAGGACGTGGAGGTCAGAGTGGTTTAACAAAACGGTTTTAATGCCCCTTGGATGAGATATGGAAGTCACAGTAGCTTAACAATACGGTTTTTATGCCCCTTGGAAGAAACGTGGAGGTCACAGTAGCTTAACAATACGGTTTCAATGCCCCTTGGAAGAGACGTGGAGGTCAGAGAGGTTTAACAAGATGTTTTTAATGCCCCTTGGAAGAGACATGGTGGTCACAGTGGTTTAAAAAGATGGTTTTAATGTCCCTTAGAAGAGACGTGGAGGTCACAGTAGCTTAACATGATGGTTTTAATGCCCCTTGAAAGAGACGTGGAGTACAGAATAGGTTAACAAGACGGTTTTAATGCCCCATGGAAGAGACAAGGAGGTTACAGTAGCTTAACAAGACGGTTTTATTGCCCCTTGAAAGAGTGGTGGAGGTTGCAGTAACTTAACAAGATGGTTTGAATGCCCCTTGGAAGAGTGGTGGAGTTCGCAGTAGCTTAACAAGACTGTTTTAATGCCTCTTGGACCACTGGTGGAGGTCGCAGCAGCTTAACAAGACGGTTTTAATGCCCCTTGGAAGAGTTTTGGAGGTCAGAGTGGTTTAACAAGATGGTTTTAATGCCCCTTGGAAGAGACGTGGAGGTCACAGTGGTTTAAAAAGATGGTTTTAATGCCCCTTGGAAGAGTGGTGGGTGACGCAGCAGCTTAACAAGACGGTTTTCATGACTCTTGGAAGAGTGGTGGGGGCCACAGCAGCTTAACAAGATGGTTTTATTGCCCCTTGGAAGAGACGTGGAGGTCAGAGTGGTTTACCAAGACGGTTTTAATGCCCCTTGGTAAAGACGTGGAGGTCAGAATGGTTTAACAAGATGATTTTAATGCCCCTTGCAAGAGATGTGGAGGTCACAGTAGCTTAGCAAAATGGTTTTAAAGCCCCTTGGAAGAGACGTGGAGTTCAGAGTGGTTTAACGAGACGGTTTTAATGCCCCTTGGAGGAGACGTGGAGGTCACAGTAGCTTAACAAGCTGGTTTTATTGCCCCCTGAAAGAGTGGTGGAATTTGTAGTAACTTAACAAGATGGTTTGAATTCCCCTTGGAAGAGTGGTGGAGTTCGCAGTAGCTTAACAAAACTGTTTTAATGCCTCTTGGAAGAGTGGTGGAGGTCGCAATAGGTTAACAAGACGGTTTTAATGCCCCTTGGAAGAGTGGTGGAGGTCGCAGTAGCTTAAGAAGACGGTTTTAATGCCTCTTGGAAGAGTGGTGGAGGTCGCAGTAGCTTAACAAGACGGTTTTACTGCCCCTTGGAAGAGACGTGGAGTTCAGAGTGGTTTAAGAAGACGGTTTTAATGCCCCTTGGAAGAGACGTGGAGGTCACAGTAGCTTAACAAGATGGTTTTATTGCCCCTTGGAAGAGTGGTGGAGGTCACAGTAGCTTAAAAAGATGGTTTTATTGCCCCTTGGAAGAGTGGTGGAGGTTGAAGTAGCTTAACAAAACTGTTTTAATGCCCCTTGGAAGAGACTTTGAGGTCACAGTAGCTTAAAAAGACTGTTTTAAAGCCCCTTGGATGAGACGTGGAGGTCAGAGTAGTTTAACAAGACGGTTTTAATGCCCTTTGGTGAGGACGTGGAGGTCAGAGTGGTTTAACAAGACGGTTTTAATGCCCCTTGGAAGAGATATGGAGGTCACAGTAGCTTAACAATACGGTTTTAATGCCACTTGGAAGAGACGTGGAGTTCAGAGTGGTTTAACAAGACGGTTTTAATGCCCCTTGGAAGAGACGTGGAGGTCACAGTAGAATAACAAGATGGTTTTAATGCCCCTTGTAAGAGTGTTGGAGGTCGCAGTAGCTTAACAAGACGGTTTTAATGCCCCTTGTAAGGTTGGTGGAAGTCGAAGTAGCTTAACAAGTCAATTTTAATGCCCCTTGGAAGAGACGTGGATGTCACAGTGTATTGAAGACAATATCAATGCCCCTTGGAAAAGTGGTGGATGTCACAGAAGCTTAGCAAGATGGTTTTATTGCCTCTTGAAAGAGCGGTGGAGGTCGCAGTAGCTTAACAAGACGGTTTTAATGCCCCTTGGAAGAGTGGTGGAGGTCGCAGCAGCTAACAAGACGTTTTTCATGCCTCTTGAAAGAGTGGTGGAGGTCGCGGTAACTTAACAAGACGGTTTTAATGCCCCTTGGAAGAGACGTGGAGTTCAGAGTGGTTTAAGAAGACGGTTTTAATGACCCTTGGAATAGACGTGGAGGTCACAGTAGCTTATCAAGACGGTTTTATTGCCCCTTGGAAGAGTGGTGGAGGTCACAGTAGCTTAAAAAGATGGTTTTAATGCCCCTTGGAAGAGACGTGGAGATCACAGTGGAATAAAAAGACAATATCAATGCCCCTTGGATGAGTGGTGGAGGTCGCAGCAGCTTAACAAGATGGTTTTAATGCCCCTTGGAAGAGATGTGGAGGTCAGAGTGGTTTAACAAGACTCTTTTAATGCCCCTTGGAAGAGACGTGGAGGTCAGAGTGGTTTAACAAGATGGTTTTAATGCCCCTTGGTGAGGACGTGGAGGTCAGAGTGGTTTAACAAAACGGTTTTAATGCCCCTTGGATGAGATATGGAAGTCACAGTAGCTTAACAATATGGTTTTTATGCCCCTTGGAAGAAACGTGGAGGTCACAGTAGCTTAACAATACGGTTTCAATGCCCCTTGGAAGAGACGTGGAGGTCAGAGAGGTTTAACAAGATGTTTTTAATGCCCCTTGAAAGAGACATGGTGGTCACAGTGGTTTAAAAAGATGGTTTTAATGTCCCTTGGAAGAGACGTGGAGGTCACAGTAGCTTAACATGACGGTTTTAATGCCCCTTGAAAGAGACGTGGAGTACAGAATAGGTTAACAAGACGGTTTTAATGCCCCATGGAAGAGACAAGGAGGTTACAGTAGCTTAACAAGACGGTTTTATTGCCCCTTGAAAGAGTGGTGAAGGTTGCAGTAACTTAACAAGATGGTTTGAATGCCCCTTGGAAGAGTGGTGGAGTTCGCAGTAGCTTAACAAGACTGTTTTAATGCCTCTTGGACCACTGGTGGAGGTCGCAGCAGCTTAACAAGACGGTTTTAATGCCCCTTGGAAGAGTTTTGGAGGTCAGAGTGGTTTAACAAGATGGTTTTAATGCCCCTTGGAAGAGACGTGGAGGTCACAGTGGTTTAAAAAGATGGTTTTAATGCCCCTTGGAAGAGTGGTGGGTGACGCAGCAGCTTAACAAGACGGTTTTCATGACTCTTGGAAGAGTGGTGGGGGCCACAGCAGCTTAACAAGATGGTTTTATTGCCCCTTGGAAGAGACGTGGAGGTCAGAATGGTTTAACAAGATGATTTTAATGCCCCTTGCAAGAGATGTGGAGGTCACAGTAGCTTAGCAAAATGGTTTTAAAGCCCCTTGGAAGAGACGTGGAGTTCAGAGTGGTTTAACGAGACGGTTTTAATGCCCCTTGGAGGAGACGTGGAGGTCACAGTAGCTTAACAAGCTGGTTTTATTGCCCCCTGAAAGAGTGGTGGAATTTGTAGTAACTTAACAAGATGGTTTGAATTCCCCTTGGAAGAGTGGTGGAGTTCGCAGTAGCTTAACAAAACTGTTTTAATGCCTCTTGGAAGAGTGGTGGAGGTCGCAATAGGTTAACAAGACGGTTTTAATGCCCCTTGGAAGAGTGGTGGAGGTCGCAGTAGCTTAAGAAGACGGTTTTAATGCCTCTTGGAAGAGTGGTGGAGGTCGCAGTAGCTTAACAAGACGGTTTTAATGCCCCTTGGAAGAGACGTGGAGGTCACAGTGTAATAAAAAGACAATATCAATGCACCTTGGAAAAGTGGTGGAGGTGGCAGAAGCTTAGCAAGACGGTGTCATTGCCCCTTGGAAGAGTGGTGGACGTCGCAGTAGCTTAACAAGATGGTTTTAATGCCCCTTGGAAGAGTGGTGGGTGACGCAGCAGCTTAACAAGACGGATTTCATGACTCTTGGAAGAGTGGTGGGGGTCACAGCAGCTTAACAAGATGGTTTTAATGCCCCTTGGAAGAGACATGGAGTTCAGAGTGGTTTAACAAGACGGTTTTAATGCCCCTTGGAAGAGACGTGGAGGTCACAGTGGAATAAAAAGACAATATCAATGCCCCTTGGAAGAGTGGTGAAAATCACAGAAGCTTAACAAGACTGTTTTAATGCCCCTTGGAAGAGTGGTGTAGGTCGCAGTAACTTAACAAGACGGTTTTATTGCCCCTTGGAAGAGACGTGGAGGTCAGAGTGGTTTACCAAGACGGTTTTAATGCCCCTTGGCAAAGACGTGGAGGTCAGAATGGTTTAACAAGATGATTTTAATGCCCCTTGCAAGAGATGTGGAGGTCACAGTAGCTTAGCAAAATGGTTTTAAGGCCCCTTGGAAGAGACGTGGAGTTCAGAGTGGTTTAACGAGACGGTTTTAATGCCCCTTGGAAGAGACGTGGAGATCACAGTAGCTTAACAAGACGGATTTAATGCCCCTTGTAAGAGTGGTGGAGGTCGCAGTAGATTAATAGGACGGTTTTAATGCCCATTTGAAGAGACGTGGAGGTCACAGTGTAATAAAAATACAATATCAATGCCCCTTGGAAGAGTGGTGGAGGTCGCTGTAGCTTAACAAGATGGTTTTAATGCCCCTTGGAAGAGACGTGGAGGTCAGAGTGGTTTAACAAGACGGTTTTAATGCCCCTTGGCAGAGACGTGGACGTCACAGTGGTTTAAAAAGATGGTTTTAATGCCACTTGGAAGAGACGTGGAGGATACAGTGGCTTAACAAGACGGTTTTAATGCCCCTTGGAAGAGACGTGGAGTTAAGAGTGGTTTAACAAGACGGTTTTAATGCCCCTTGGAAGAGACGTGGAGGTCACAGTGGAATAAAAAGACTATATTAATGCCCCTTGGAAGAGTGGTGGAGGTCACAGTAGCTTAAAAAGATGGTTTTAATGCCCCTTGGAAGAGACGTGGAGATCACAGTGGAATAAAAAGACAATATCAATGCCCCTTGGATGAGTGGTGGAGGTCGCAGCAGCTTAACAAGATGGTTTTAATGCCCCTTGGAAGAGATGTGGAGGTCAGAGTGGTTTAACAAGACTCTTTTAATGCCCCTTGGAAGAGACGTGGAGGTCAGAGTGGTTTAACAAGATGGTTTTAATGCCCCTTGGTGAGGACGTGGAGGTCAGAGTGGTTTAACAAAACGGTTTTAATGCCCCTTGGATGAGATATGGAAGTCACAGTAGCTTAACAATACGGTTTTTATGCCCCTTGGAAGAAACGTGGAGGTCACAGTAGCTTAACAATACGGTTTCAATGCCCCTTGGAAGAGACGTGGAGGTCAGAGAGGTTTAACAAGATGTTTTTAATGCCCCTTGGAAGAGACATGGTGGTCACAGTGGTTTAAAAAGATGGTTTTAATGTCCCTTGGAAGAGACGTGGAGGTCACAGTAGCTTAACATGACGGTTTTAATGCCCCTTGAAAGAGACGTGGAGTACAGAATAGGTTAACAAGACGGTTTTAATGCCCCATGGAAGAGACAAGGAGGTTACAGTAGCTTAACAAGACGGTTTTATTGCCCCTTGAAAGAGTGGTGGAGGTTGCAGTAACTTAACAAGATGGTTTGAATGCCCCTTGGAAGAGTGGTGGAGTTCGCAGTAGCTTAACAAGACTGTTTTAATGCCTCTTGGACCACTGGTGGAGGTCGCAGCAGCTTAACAAGACGGTTTTAATGCCCCTTGGAAGAGTTTTGGAGGTCAGAGTGGTTTAACAAGATGGTTTTAATGCCCCTTGGAAGAGACGTGGAGGTCACAGTGGTTTAAAAAGATGGTTTTAATGCCCCTTGGAAGAGTGGTGGGTGACGCAGCAGCTTAACAAGACGGTTTTCATGACTCTTGGAAGAGTGGTGGGGGCCACAGCAGCTTAACAAGATGGTTTTAATGCCCCTTGGAAGAGACATGGAGTTCAGAGTGGTTTAACAAGACGGTTTTAATGCCCCTTGGAGAGACGTGGAGGTCACAGTGGAATAAAAAGACAATATCAATGCCCCTTGGAAGAGTGGTGAAAATCACAGAAGCTTAACAAGACTGTTTTAATGCCCCTTGGAAGAGTGGTGTAGGTCGCAGTAACTTAACAAGATGGTTTTATTGCCCCTTGGAAGAGACGTGGAGGTCAGAGTGGTTTACCAAGACGGTTTTAATGCCCCTTGGTAAAGACGTGGAGGTCAGAATGGTTTAACAAGATGATTTTAATGCCCCTTGCAAGAGATGTGGAGGTCACAGTAGCTTAGCAAAATGGTTTTAAAGCCCCTTGGAAGAGACGTGGAGTTCAGAGTGGTTTAACGAGACGGTTTTAATGCCCCTTGGAGGAGACGTGGAGGTCACAGTAGCTTAACAAGCTGGTTTTATTGCCCCCTGAAAGAGTGGTGGAATTTGTAGTAACTTAACAAGATGGTTTGAATTTCCCTTGGAAGAGTGGTGGAGTTCGCAGTAGCTTAACAAAACTGTTTTAATGCCTCTTGGAAGAGTGGTGGAGGTCGCAATAGGTTAACAAGACGGTTTTAATGCCCCTTGGAAGAGTGGTGGAGGTCGCAGTAGCTTAAGAAGACGGTTTTAATGCCTCTTGGAAGAGTGGTGGAGGTCGCAGTAGCTTAACAAGACGGTTTTAATGCCCCTTGGAAGAGACGTGGAGGTCACAGTGTAATGAAAAGACAATATCAATGCACCTTGGAAAAGTGGTGGAGGTCGAAGAAGCTTAGCAAGACGGTGTCATTGCCCCTTGGAAGAGTGGTGGACGTCGCAGTAGCTTAACAAGATGGTTTTAATGCCCCTTGGAAGAGTGGTGGGTGACGCAGCAGCTTAACAAGACGGTTTTCATGACTCTTGGAAGAGTGGTGGGGGTCACAGCAGCTTAACAAGATGGTTTTAATGCCCCTTGGAAGAGACATGGAGTTCAGAGTGGTTTAACAAGACGGTTTTAATGCCCCTTGGAAGAGACGTGGAGGTCACAGTGGAATAAAAAGACAATATCAATGCCCCTTGGAAGAGTGGTGAAAATCACAGAAGCTTAACAAGACTGTTTTAATGCCCCTTGGAAGAGTGGTGTAGGTCGCAGTAACTTAACAAGACGGTTTTATTGCCCCTTGGAAGAGACGTGGAGGTCAGAGTGGTTTACCAAGACGGTTTTAATGCCCCTTGGCAAAGACGTGGAGGTCAGAATGGTTTAACAAGATGATTTTAATGCCCCTTGCAAGAGATGTGGAGGTCACAGTAGCTTAGCAAAATGGTTTTAAGGCCCCTTGGAAGAGACGTGGAGTTCAGAGTGGTTTAACGAGACGGTTTTAATGCCCCTTGGAAGAGACGTGGAGATAACAGTAGCTTAACAAGACGGATTTAATGCCCCTTGTAAGAGTGGTGGAGGTCGCAGTAGATTAATAGGACGGTTTTAATGCCCATTTGAAGAGACGTGGAGGTGACAGTGTAATAAAAATACAATATCAATGCCCCTTGGAAGAGTGGTGGAGGTCGCTGTAGCTTAACAAGATGGTTTTAATGCACCTTGGAAGAGACGTGGAGGTCAGAGTGGTTTAACAAGACGGTTTTAATGCCCCTTGGCAGAGACGTGGACGTCACAGTGGTTTAAAAAGATGGTTTTAATGCCACTTGGAAGAGACGTGGAGGATACAGTGGCTTAACAAGACGGTTTTAATGCCCCTTGGAAGAGACGTGGAGTTAAGAGTGGTTTAACAATACGGTTTTAATGCCCCTTGGAAGAGACGTGGAGGTCACAGTGGAATAAAAAGACTATATTAATGCCCCTTGGAAGAGTGGTGGAGGTCGCAGTAGCTTAAAAAGACAGTTTTAATGCCCTTTGGAAGAGATTCGGATGTCACAGTAGCTTAACAAGACGGTTTTAATGCCCCTTGGAAGAGACGTGGAGGTCAGAATGGTTTAACAAGAAGGTTTTAATGCCCCTTGGTAAGTTACGTGGAGGTCAGAGTGGTTTAACAAGACGGTTTTAATGTCCCTTGGAGGAGACGTGGAGGTCACAGTAGCTTAACAAGACGGTTTTAATGCCCCTTGTAAGAGTGGTGGAGGTCGCAGTAGCTTAACAAGATGGTTTTAATGCCCCTTGGAAGAGACGTGGAGGTCAGAGTGGTTTAACAAGACTGTTTTAATGCCCATTGGAAGAGACGTGGAGATCACAGTAGCTTAACAATATGGTTTTAATGCCCCTTGGAAGAGACGTGGATTTCAGAGTGGGTTAACAAGACGGTTTTATTGCCCCTTGTAAGAGTGGTGGAGGTTGCAATAGCTTAAAAAGATGGTTTATTGCCCCTTGGAAATGTGGTGGAGGTTTCAGTAGCTTAAACAACGGTTTTAATGCCCCTTTGAAGAGACGTGGAGGTCACAGTAGCTTAAAAAGACTGTTTTAATGCCCCTTGAAAGAGACGTGGAGGACAGAGTGGGTTAACAAGATGGTTTTAATGCCCCTTGGTGAGGACGTGGAGGTCAGAGTGGTTTAACAAACGGTTTTAATGTCCCTTGGAAGAGATATGGAGGTCACAGTTGCTTAACTATACGATTTTAATGCCCCTTGGAAGAGACATGAAGTTCAAAGTGGTTTAAAAAGATGGTTTTCATGCCTCTTGGAAGAGACGTGGAGGTCATAGTAGCTTAACAAGATGGTTTTAATGCCCCTTGTAAGAGTGGTGGAGGTCGCAGTAGCTTAACAAGATGGTTTTAATGCCCCTTGGAAGAGACGTGGAGGTCACAGTGTAATAAAAAGACAATATCAATGCCCCTTAGAAGAGTGGTGGAGGACGCAGTAGCTTAACAAGACGGTTTCAATGCCCCTTGGAAGAGACGTGGAGGTCAGAGTGGTTTAACAAGATGATTTTAATGCCCCTTGGAAGAGACGTGGAGGTCACAGTAGCTTAACAAGATGGTTCTAATGACCCTTGGAAGAGACGTGGAGTTCACCGTGGTTTAACAAGATGGTTTTAATGCACCTTGGAAAAGACGTGGAGGTTACAGTAGCTTAACAAGACGGCTTTATTGCCCCTTGAAAGAGTTGTGGAGGTCGCAGTAGCTTAACAAGACTGTTTTAATGCCTCTAGGAAGAGTGGTGGCGGTCGCAGCAGCTTAACAAGACAATTTTAATGCCCCTTGGAAGAGTGGTGGAGGTCGCAGTAGCTTAACAAACTGGTTTTAATGCCTCTTGGAAGAGTGGTGGAGGTCGCAATAGCTTAACAAGACGGTTTTAATGCGCCTTGGAAGAGACGTGGAGGTCACTGTGTAATAAAAAGACAATATCAATGCCCATTGGAAAAGTGTTGGAGGTGGCAGAAGCTTAGCAAGATGGTTTTTTTGCCCCTTGGAAGAGTGGTGGAGGTCGCAGTAGCTTAACAAGACGGTTTTAATGCCCATTGGAAGAGTGGTGGAGATTGCAGCAGCTTAACAAGACGGTTTTCATGCCTCTTGTAAGAGTGGTGGGGTCACAGAAGCTTAGCAAGATGGTTTTAATGCCCCTTGGAAGAGACGTGGAGGTTAGAGTGGTTTAACAAGACGGTTTTAATGCCCCATGGTAAGTTACGTGGAGGTCAGAGTGGTTTAACAAGACGTTTTTAATGCCCCCTGGAAGGGATGTGCAGGTCACAGTAGCTTAACAATACGGTGTTAATACCCCTCGGAAGAGATGTGGAGTTCAGAGTTGTTTAACAAGATGGTTTTAATGCCCCTTGGAAAAGACGTGGAGGTCACAGTAGAATAACCAGATGGTTTTAATCCCCCTTGTAAGAGTGGTAGAGGTCGCAGTAGCTTAACAAGATGGTTTTAATGCCTCTTGGAAGGGTGGTGGAGGTCGCAGTAGCTTAACATGACAGTTTTAATGCCCCTTGGAAGAGACGTGGAGGTCACAGTGTAATGAAAAGACAATATCAATGCCCCTCGGAAAAGTGGTGGATGTCGCAGAAGCTTGGCAAGACGGTTTTATTGCCCTTGGAAGAGTGGTGGAGGTCGCAGTAGCTTAACAAGACGGTTTTAATGCCCCATTGGAAGAGACGTGGAGGTCACAGTGGAATAAAAAGACATTATCAATGCCCCTTGGAAGAGTGGTGGAGATCGAAGTAGCTTAACAAGACGGTTTTAACGCCTCTTGGAAGAGTGGTGGAGGTCGCAGTAGCTTAACAAGACTGTTTTAATGCCCCTTGGAAGACACTTGGAGGTCACAGTGTAATGAAAAGACAATATCAATGCCCCTTGGAAAAGTGGTGGATGTCGCAGAAGCTTAACAAGATGGTTTTAATGCCCCTTGGAAGAGTGGTGGAGGTCGCAGCAGCTAGCAAGATGGTTTTCATGCCTCTTGGAAGAGTGGTGGAGGTCGCAGTAGCTTAACAAGACGGTTTTAATGCCCCTTGGAAGAGACGTGGAGTTCAGAGTGGTTTAACAAGACGGTTTTCATGCCACTTGGAAGAGACGTGAAGGTCGCAGTGGAATAAAAAGACAATATCAATGCCCCTTGGAAGAGTGGTGGAGGTCGCAGTAGCTTAACAAGACTGTTTTAATGCCCCTTGGAAGAGTGGTGGAGGTCGCAGTAGCTTAACAAGATGGTTTTAATGTCCCTTGGAAGAGACGTGGAGGATACAGTAGCTAACAAGTCGGTTTTAATGCCCCTTGGAAGAGACGTGGAGTTAAGAGTGGTTTAACAAGATGGTTTTAATTCCCCTTGGTAAGTTACATGGAGGTCAGAGTGGTTTAACAAGACGGTTTTAATGCCCCTTGGCAGAGACGTGGACGTCACAGTGGTTTAAAAAGATGGTTTTAATGCCACTTGGAAGAGACGTGGAGGATACAGTGGCTTAACAAGACGGTTTTAATGCCCCTTGGAAGAGACGTGGAGTTAAGAGTGGTTTAACAAGACGGTTTTAATGCCCCTTGGAAGAGACGTGGAGGTCACAGTGGAATAAAAAGACTATATTAATGACCCTTGGAAGAGTGGTGGAGGTCGCAGTAGCTTAACAAGACAGTTTTAATGCCCTTTGGAAGAGATTTGGATGTCACAGTAGCTTAACAAGAAGGTTTTAATGCCCCTTGGAAGAGACGTGGAGGTCAGAATGGTTTAACAAGAAGGTTTTAATGCCCCTTGGTAAGTTACGTGGAGGTCAGAGTGGTTTAACAAGACGGTTTTAATGTCCCTTGGAGGAGACGTGGAGGTCACAGTAGCTTAACAAGACGGTTTTAATGCCCCTTGTAAGAGTGGTGGAGGTCGCAGTAGCTTAACAAGATGGTTTTAATGCCCCTTGGAAGAGACGTGGAGGTCAGAGTGGTTTAACAAGACTGTTTTAATGCCCATTGGAAGAGACGTGGAGATCACAGTAGCTTAACAATATGGTTTTAATGCCCCTTGGAAGAGACGTGGATTTCAGAGTGGGTTAACAAGACGGTTTTATTGCCCCTTGTAAGAGTGGTGGAGGTTGCAGTAGCTTAAAAAGATGGTTTATTGCCCCTTGGAAGTGTGGTGGAGGTTTCAGTAGCTTAAACAACGGTTTTAATGCCCCTTTGAAGAGACGTGGAGGACACAGTAGCTTAAAAAGACTGTTTTAATGCCCCTTGAAAGAGACGTGGAGGACAGAGTGGGTTAACAAGATGGTTTTAATGCCCCTTGGTGAGGACGTGGAGGTCAGAGTGGTTTAACAAACGGTTTTAATGCCCCTTGGAAGAGATATGGAGGTCACAGTTGCTTAACTATACGATTTTAATGCCCCTTGGAAGAGACATGAAGTTCAAAGTGGTTTAAAAAGATGGTTTTCATGCCTCTTGGAAGAGACGTGGAGGTCATAGTAGCTTAACAAGACGGTTTTAATGCCCCTTGTAAGAGTGGTGGAGGTCGCAGTAGCTTAACAAGATGGTTTTAATGCCCCTTGGAAGAGACGTGGAGGTCACAGTGTAATAAAAAGACAATATCAATGCCCCTTAGAAGAGTGGTGGAGGACGCAGTAGCTTAACAAGACGGTTTCAATGCCCCTTGGAAGAGACGTGGAGGTCAGAGTGGTTTAACAAGATGATTTTAATGCCCCTTGGAAGAGACGTGGAGGTCACAGTAGCTTAACAAGATGGTTCTAATGACCCTTGGAAGAGACGTGGAGTTCACCGTGGTTTAACAAGATGGTTTTAATGCACCTTGGAAAAGACGTGGAGGTTACAGTAGCTTAACAAGACGGCTTTATTGCCCCTTGAAAGAGTTGTGGAGGTCGCAGTAGCTTAACAAGACTGTTTTAATGCCTCTAGGAAGAGTGGTGGCGGTCGCAGCAGCTTAACAAGACAATTTTAATGCCCCTTGGAAGAGTGGTGGAGGTCGCAGTAGCTTAACAAGCTGGTTTTAATGCCTCTTGGAAGAGTGGTGGAGGTCGCAATAGCTTAACAAGCGGTTTTAATGCGCCTTGGAAGAGACGTGGAAGTCACTGTGTAATAAAAAGACAATATCAATGCCCATTGGAAAAGTGGTGGAGGTCGCAGAAGCTTAGCAAGATGGTTTTTTTGCCCCTTGGAAGAGTGGTGGAGGTCGCAGTAGCTTAACAAGACGGTTTTAATGCCCATTGGAAGAGTGGTGGAGGTTGCAGAAGCTTAACAAGACGGTTTTCATGCCTCTTGTAAGAGTGGTGGGGTCACAGAAGCTTAGCAAGATGGTTTTAATGCCCCTTGGAAGAGACGTGGAGGTTAGAGTGGTTTAACAAGACTGTTTTAATGCCCCATGGTAAGTTACGTGGAGGTGAGAGTGGTTTAACAAGACGTTTTTAATGCCCCCTGGAAGGGATGTGCAGGTCACAGTAGCTTAACAATACGGTGTTAATACCCCTCGGAAGAGATGTGGAGTTCAGAGTTGTTTAACAAGATGGTTTTAATGCCCCTTGGAAAAGACATGGAGGTCACAGTAGAATAACCAGATGGTTTTAATCCCCCTTGTAAGAGTGGTAGAGGTCGCAGTAGCTTAACAAGATGGTTTTAATGCCTCTTGGAAGGGTGGTGGAGGTCGCAGTAGCTTAACATGACAGTTTTAATGCCCCTTGGAAGAGACGTGGAGGTCACAGTGTAATGAAAAGACAATATCAATGCCCCTCGGAAAAGTGGTGGATGTCGCAGAAGCTTGGCAAGACGGTTTTATTGCCCTTGGAAGAGTGGTGGAGGTCGCAGTAGCTTAACAAGACGGTTTTAATGCCCCATTGGAAGAGACGTGGAGGTCACAGTGGAATAAAAAGACATTATCAATGCCCCTTGGAAGAGTGGTGGAGATCGAAGTAGCTTAACAAGACTGTTTTAATGCCCCTTGGAAGAGTGGTGGATGTCGCAGTAGCTTAACAAGACGGTTTTAACGCCTCTTGGAAGAGTGGTGGAGGTCGCAGTAGCTTAACAAGACGGTTTTAATGCCCCTTGGAAGACACTTGGAGGTCACAGTGTAATGAAAAGACAATATCAATGCCCTTGGAAAAGTGGTGGATGTCGCAGAAGCTTAACAAGATGGTTTTAATGCCCCTTGGAAGAGTGGTGGAGGTCGCAGCAGCTAGCAAGATGGTTTTCATGCCTCTTGGAAGAGTGGTGGAGGTCGCAGTAGCTTAACAAGACGGTTTTAATGCCCCTTGGAAGAGACGTGGAGTTCAGAGTGGTTTAACAAGACGGTTTTCATGCCACTTGGAAGAGACGTGAAGGTCACAGTGGAATAAAAAGACAATATCAATGCCCCTTGGAAGAGTGGTGGAGGTCGCAGTAGCTTAACAAGACTGTTTTAATGCCCCTTGGAAGAGTGGTGGAGGTCGCAGTAGCTTAACAAGATGGTTTTAATGTCCCTTGGAAGAGACGTGGAGGATACAGTAGCTAACAAGTCGGTTTTAATGCCCCTTGGAAGAGACGTGGAGTTAAGAGTGGTTTAACAAGATGGTTTTAATTCCCCTTGGTAAGTTACATGGAGGTCAGAGTGGTTTAACAAGACGGTTTTAATGCCCCTTGGCAGAGACGTGGACGTCACAGTGGTTTAAAAAGATGGTTTTAATGCCACTTGGAAGAGACATGGAGGATACAGTGGCTTAACAAGACGGTTTTAATGCCCCTTGGAAGAGACGTGGAGTTAAGAGTGGTTTAACAAGACGGTTTTAATGCCCCTTGGAAGAGACGTGGAGGTCACAGTGGAATAAAAAGACTATATTAATGCCCCTTGGAAGAGTGGTGGAGGTCGCAGTAGCTTAACAAGACAGTTTTAATGCCCTTTGGAAGAGATTTGGATGTCACAGTAGCTTAACAAGAAGGTTTTAATGCCCCTTGGAAGAGACGTGGAGGTCAGAATGGTTTAACAAGAAGGTTTTAATGCCCCTTGGTAAGTTACGTGGAGGTCAGAGTGGTTTAACAAGACGGTTTTAATGTCCCTTGGAGGAGACGTGGAGGTCACAGTAGCTTAACAAGACGGTTTTAATGCCCCTTGTAAGAGTGGTGGAGGTCGCAGTAGCTTAACAAGATGGTTTTAATGCCCCTTGGAAGAGACGTGGAGGTCAGAGTGGTTTAACAAGACTGTTTTAATGCCCATTGGAAGAGACGTGGAGATCACAGTAGCTTAACAATATGGTTTTAATGCCCCTTGGAAGAGACGTGGATTTCAGAGTGGGTTAACAAGACGGTTTTATTGCCCCTTGTAAGAGTGGTGGAGGTTGCAGTAGCTTAAAAAGATGGTTTATTGCCCCTTGGAAGTGTGGTGGAGGTTTCAGTAGCTTAAACAACGGTTTTAATGCCCCTTTGAAGAGACGTGGAGGTCACAGTAGCTTAAAAAGACTGTTTTAATGCCCCTTGAAAGAGACGTGGAGGACAGAGTGGGTTAACAAGATGGTTTTAATGCCCCTTGGTGAGGACGTGGAGGTCAGAGTGGTTTAACAAACGGTTTTAATGCCCCTTGGAAGAGATATGGAGGTCACAGTTGCTTAACTATACGATTTTAATGCCCCTTGGAAGAGACATGAAGTTCAAAGTGGTTTAAAAAGATGGTTTTCATGCCTCTTGGAAGAGACGTGGAGGTCATAGTAGCTTAACAAGACGGTTTTAATGCCCCTTGTAAGAGTGGTGGAGGTCGCAGTAGCTTAACAAGATGGTTTTAATGCCCCTTGGAAGAGACGTGGAGGTCACAGTGTAATAAAAAGACAATATCAATGCCCCTTAGAAGAGTGGTGGAGGACGCAGTAGCTTAACAAGACGGTTTCAATGCCCCTTGGAAGAGACGTGGAGGTCAGAGTGGTTTAACAAGATGATTTTAATGCCCCTTGGAAGAGACGTGGAGGTCACAGTAGCTTAACAAGATGGTTCTAATGACCCTTGGAAGAGACGTGGAGTTCACCGTGGTTTAACAAGATGGTTTTAATGCACCTTGGAAAAGACGTGGAGGTTACAGTAGCTTAACAAGACGGCTTTATTGCCCCTTGAAAGAGTTGTGGAGGTCGCAGTAGCTTAACAAGACTGTTTTAATGCCTCTAGGAAGAGTGGTGGCGGTCGCAGCAGCTTAACAAGACAATTTTAATGCCCCTTGGAAGAGTGGTGGAGGTCGCAGTAGCTTAACAAGCTGGTTTTAATGCCTCTTGGAAGAGTGGTGGAGGTCGCAATAGCTTAACAAGCGGTTTTAATGCGCCTTGGAAGAGACGTGGAAGTCACTGTGTAATAAAAAGACAATATCAATGCCCATTGGAAAAGTGGTGGAGGTCGCAGAAGCTTAGCAAGATGGTTTTTTTGCCCCTTGGAAGAGTGGTGGAGGTCGCAGTAGCTTAACAAGACGGTTTTAATGCCCATTGGAAGAGTGGTGGAGGTTGCAGAAGCTTAACAAGACGGTTTTCATGCCTCTTGTAAGAGTGGTGGGGTCACAGAAGCTTAGCAAGATGGTTTTAATGCCCCTTGGAAGAGACGTGGAGGTTAGAGTGGTTTAACAAGACGGTTTTAATGCCCCATGGTAAGTTACGTGGAGGTCAGAGTGGTTTAACAAGACGTTTTTAATGCCCCCTGGAAGGGATGTGGAGGTCACAGTAGCTTAACAATACGGTGTTAATACCCCTTGGAAGAGATGTGGAGTTCAGAGTTGTTTAACAAGACGGTTTTAATGCCCCTTGGAAAAGACGTGGAGGTCACAGTAGAATAACCAGATGGTTTTAATCCCCCTTGTAAGAGTGGTAGAGGTCGCAGTAGCTTAACAAGATGGTTTTAATGCCTCTTGGAAGGGTGGTGGAGGTCGCAGTAGCTTAACATGACAGTTTTAATGCCCCTTGGAAGAGACGTGGAGGTCACAGTGTAATGAAAAGACAATATCAATGCCCCTCGGAAAAGTGGTGGATGTCGCAGAAGCTTGGCAAGACGGTTTTATTGCCCTTGGAAGAGTGGTGGAGGTCGCAGTAGCTTAACAAGACGGTTTTAATGCCCATTGGAAGATACGTGGAGGTCACAGTGGAATAAAAAGACATTATCAATGCCCCTTGGAAGAGTGGTGGAGATCGAAGTAGCTTAACAAGACTGTTTTAATGCCCCTTGGAAGAGTGGTGGATGTCGCAGTAGCTTAACAAGATGGTTTTAACGCCTCTTGGAAGAGTGGTGGAGGTCGCAGTAGCTTAACAAGACGGTTTTAATGCCCCTTGGAAGACACTTGGAGGTCACAGTGTAATGAAAAGACGATATCAATGCCCCTTGGAAAAGTGGTGGATGTCGCAGAAGCTTAACAAGATGGTTTTAATGCCCCTTGGAAGAGTGGTGGAGGTCGCAGCAGCTAGCAAGACGGTTTTCATGCCTCTTGGAAGAGTGGTGGAGGTCGCAGTAGCTTAACAAGACGGTTTTAATGCCCCTTGGAAGAGACGTGGAGTTCAGAGTGGTTTAACAAGACGGTTTTCATGCCACTTGGAAGAGACGTGAAGGTCACAGTGGAATAAAAAGACAATATCAATGCCCCTTGGAAGAGTGGTGGAGGTCGCAGTAGCTTAACAAGACTGTTTTAATGCCCCTTGGAAGAGTGGTGGAGGTCGCAGTAGCTTAACAAGACGGTTTTAATGCCCCTTGGAAGAGACGTGGAGTTCAGAGTGGTTTAACAAGACGGTTTTCATGCCACTTGGAAGAGACGTGAAGGTCACAGTGGAATAAAAAGACAATATCAATGCCCCTTGGAAGAGTGGTGGAGGTCGCAGTAGCTTAACAAGACTGTTTTAATGCCCCTTGGAAGAGTGGTGGAGGTCGCAGTAGCTTAACAAGATGGTTTTAATGTCCCTTGGAAGAGACGTGGAGGATACAGTAGCTAAAAAGTCGGTTTTAATGCCCCTTGGAAGAGACGTGGAGTTAAGAGTGGTTTAACAAGATGGTTTTAATTCCCCTTGGTAAGTTACATGGAGGTCAGAGTGGTTTAACAAGACGGTTTTATTGCCCCTTGGCAGAGACGTGGACGTCACAGTGGTTTAAAAAGATGGTTTTAATGCCACTTGGAAGAGACGTGGAGGATACAGTGGCTTAACAAGACGGTTTTAATGCCCCTTGGAAGAGACGTGGAGTTAAGAGTGGTTTAACAAGATGGTTTTAATGCCCCTTGGAAGAGACGTGGAGGTCACAGTGGAATAAAAAGACTATATTAATGCCCCTTGGAAGAGTGGTGGAGGTCGCAGTAGCTTAACAAGACAGTTTTAATGCCCTTTGGAAGAGATTTGGATGTCACAGTAGCTTAACAAGAAGGTTTTAATGCCCCTTGGAAGAGACGTGGAGGTGAGAATGGTTTAACAAGAAGGTTTTAATGCCCCTTGGTAAGTTACGTGGAGGTGAGAGTGGTTTAACAAGACGGTTTTAATGTCCCTTGGAGGAGACGTGGAGGTCACAGTAGCTTAACAAGACGGTTTTAATGCCCCTTGTAAGAGTGGTGGAGGTCGCAGTAGCTTAACAAAATGGTTTTAATGCCCCTTGGAAGAGACGTGGAGGTCAGAGTGGTTTAACAAGACTGTTTTAATGCCCATTGGAAGAGACGTGGAGATCACAGTAGCTTAACAATATGGTTTTAATGCCCCTTGGAAGAGACGTGGATTTCAGAGTGGGTTAACAAGACGGTTTTATTGCCCCTTGTAAGAGTGGT
Organism: Phyllobates terribilis; assembly: GCF_046119375.1. Classification (NCBI taxonomy): domain Eukaryota; kingdom Metazoa; phylum Chordata; class Amphibia; order Anura; family Dendrobatidae; genus Phyllobates; species Phyllobates terribilis. The sequence continues at coordinate 161,565,306 of NW_027362771.1, read as the reverse complement.
GGAGGTTGCAGTAGCTTAAAAAGATGGTTTATTGCCCCTTGGAAGTGTGGTGGAGGTTTCAGTAGCTTAAACAACGGTTTTAATGCCCCTTTGAAGAGACGTGGAGGTCACAGTAGCTTAAAAAGACTGTTTTAATGCCCCTTGAAAGAGACGTGGAGGACAGAATGGGTTAACAAGATGGTTTTAATGCCCCTTGGTGAGGACGTGGAGGTCAGAGTGGTTTAACAAACGGTTTTAATGCCCCTTGGAAGAGATATGGAGGTCACAGTTGCTTAACTATACGATTTTAATGCCCCTTGGAAGAGACATGAAGTTCAAAGTGGTTTAAAAAGATGGTTTTCATGCCTCTTGGAAGAGACGTGGAGGTCATAGTAGCTTAACAAGACGGTTTTAATGCCCCTTGTAAGAGTGGTGGAGGTCGCAGTAGCTTAACAAGATGGTTTTAATGCCCCTTGGAAGAGACGTGGAGGTCACAGTGTAATAAAAAGACAATATCAATACCCCTTAGAAAAGTGGTGGAGGACGCAGTAGCTTAACAAGACGGTTTCAATGCCCCTTGGAAGAGACGTGGAGGTCAGAGTGGTTTAACAAGATGATTTTAATGCCCCTTGGAAGAGACGTGGAGGTCACAGTAGCTTAACAAGATGGTTCTAATGACCCTTGGAAGAGACGTGGAGTTCACCGTGGTTTAACAAGATGGTTTTAATGCACCTTGGAAAAGACGTGGAGGTTACAGTAGCTTAACAAGACGGCTTTATTGCCCCTTGAAAGAGTTGTGGAGGTCGCAGTAGCTTAACAAGACTGTTTTAATGCCTCTAGGAAGAGTGGTGGCGGTCGCAGCAGCTTAACAAGACAATTTTAATGCCCCTTGGAAGAGTGGTGGAGGTCGCAGTAGCTTAACAAGCTGGTTTTAATGCCTCTTGGAAGAGTGGTGGAGGTCGCAATAGCTTAACAAGCGGTTTTAATGCGCCTTGGAAGAGACGTGGAAGTCACTGTGTAATAAAAAGACAATATCAATGCCCATTGGAAAAGTGGTGGAGGTCGCAGAAGCTTAGCAAGATGGTTTTTTTTGCCCCTTGGAAGAGTGGTGGAGGTCGCAGTAGCTTAACAAGACGGTTTTAATGCCCATTGGAAGAGTGGTGGAGGTTGCAGAAGCTTAACAAGACGGTTTTCATGCCTCTTGTAAAAGTGGTGGGGTCACAGAAGCTTAGCAAGATGGTTTTAATGCCCCTTGGAAGAGACGTGGAGGTTAGAGTGGTTTAACAAGACGGTTTTAATGCCCCATGGTAAGTTACGTGGAGGTCAGAGTGGTTTAACAAGACGTTTTTAATGCCCCCTGGAAGGGATGTGGAGGTCACAGTAGCTTAACAATACGGTGTTAATACCCCTTGGAAGAGATGTGGAGTTCAGAGTTGTTTAACAAGACGGTTTTAATGCCCCTTGGAAAAGACGTGGAGGTCACAGTAGAATAACCAGATGGTTTTAATCCCCCTTGTAAGAGTGGTAGAGGTCGCAGTAGCTTAACAAGATGGTTTTAATGCCTCTTGGAAGGGTGGTGGAGGTCGCAGTAGCTTAACATGACAGTTTTAATGCCCCTTGGAAGAGACGTGGAGGTCACAGTGTAATGAAAAGACAATATCAATGCCCCTCGGAAAAGTGGTGGATGTCGCAGAAGCTTGGCAAGACGGTTTTATTGCCCTTGGAAGATTGGTGGAGGTCGCAGTAGCTTAACAAGACGGTTTTAATGCCCATTGGAAGAGACGTGGAGGTCACAGTGGAATAAAAAGACATTATCAATGCCCCTTGGAAGAGTGGTGGAGATCGAAGTAGCTTAACAAGACTGTTTTAATGCCCCTTGGAAGAGTGGTGGATGTCGCAGTAGCTTAACAAGACGGTTTTAACGCCTCTTGGAAGAGTGGTGGAGGTCGCAGTAGCTTAACAAGACGGTTTTAATGCCCCTTGGAAGACACTTGGAGGTCACAGTGTAATGAAAAGACAATATCAATGCCCCTTGGAAAAGTGGTGGATGTAGCAGAAGCTTAACAAGATGGTTTTAATGCCCCTTGGAAGAGTGGTGGAGGTCGCAGCAGCTAGCAAGACGGTTTTCATGCCTCTTGGAAGAGTGGTGGAGGTCGCAGTAGCTTAACAAGATGGTTTTAATGCCCCTTGGAAGAGACGTGGAGTTCAGAGTGGTTTAACAAGACGCTTTTCATGCCACTTGGAAGAGACGTGAAGGTCACAGTGGAATAAAAAGACAATATCAATGCCCCTTGGAAGAGTGGTGGAGGTCACAGTAGCTTAACAAGACTGTTTTAATGCCCCTTGGAAGAGTGGTGGAGGTCGCAGTAGCTTAACAAGATGGTTTAAATGTCCCTTGGAAGAGACGTGGAGGATACAGTAGCTAACAAGACGGTTTTAATGCCCCTTGGAAGAGACGTGGAGTTAAGAGTGGTTTAACAAGATGGTTTTAATTCCCCTTGGTAAGTTACATGGAGGTCAGAGTGGTTTAACAAGATGGTTTTAATGCCTCTTGGAAGAGATGTGGAGTTAAGAGTCGTTTAACAAGACTGTTTTAATGCCCCTTGGAAGAGACGTGGAGGTCACTGTAGCTTAACAAGACTGATTTAATGCCCCTTGAAAGAGACGTGGAGTTCAGAATGGTTTAACAAGACGGTTTTAATGTCCCTTGGAGGAGACGTGGAGGTCACAGTGGAATTAAAAGACAATATCAATGCCCCTTGGAAGAGTGGTGGAGGTCGCAGTAGCTTAACAAAACAGTTTTAATGCCCTTTGGAAGAGATGTGGAGGTCACAGTAGCTTAACAAGGCAGTTTTAATGCCCCTTGGAAGAGACGTGGAGGTCAGAGTGGTTTAACAAGAAGGTTTTAATGCCCCTTGGTAAGTTACGTTGAGGTCAGAGTGGTTTAACAAGACAGTTTTAATGCCCCTTGGAAGAGATGTGGAGTTCAGAGTGGTTTAACAAGATGGTTTTAATGCCCCTTGGAAGAGACGTGGAGGTCACTGTAGCTTAACAAGACGGTTTTAATGCCCCTTGTAAGAGTGGTGGAGGTCGCAGTAGCTTAACAAGATGGTTTTAATGCCGCTTGGAAGAGACGTGGAGGTCATAGTGTTTAACAAGACTGTTTTAATGCTCATTGGAAGAGACCTGGAGGTCAGAGTGGTTTAACGAGATGGTTTTTATGCCCTTTGGAAGAGACGTGGAGATCACAGTGGCTTAACCATATGGTTTTAATGCCCCTTGGAAGAGACGTGGAGTTCGGAGTAGTTTAACAAGAACTTTTTAATGCCCCTTGGAAGAGACGTGGAGGTCACAGTAGCTTAACAAGATGGTTTTAATGCCCATTGGAAGAGACGTGGAGGTCACAGTGTAATGAAAAGACATTATCAATGCCCCTTGGTAAAGTGGTGGATGTCGCAGAAGCTTAGCAAGACGGTTTTATTGCCCCTTGGAAGATTGGTGGAGGTCGCAGTAGCTTAACAAGACGGTTTTAATGCCCCATGGAAGAGAGGTGGAGGTCGCAGCAGCTACCAAGACGGTTTTCATGCCTCTTGGAAGAGTGGTGGAGATCGCAGTAGCTTAACAAGACGGTTTTAATGCCCCTTGGAAGAGACGTGGAGTTCAGAGTGGTTTAACAAGATGGTTTAAATGCCCCTTGGAAGAGACGTGGAGGCCACAGTAGCTTAACAAGATGTTTTTATTGCCCCTTGTAAAAGTGGTGGAGGTTGTAGTAGCTTAAAAAGATGGTTTTATTGCCTCTTGGAAGAGTGGTGGAGGTTGCAGTAGCTTAAAAAAACGGTTTTAATGCCCCTTGGAAGAAACGTGGAGGTCACAGTAGCTTAAAAAGAATGTTTTAATGCCCCTTGGAAGAGACGTGGAGGTCAGAGTGAGTTAACAAGATGGTTTTAATTCCCTTTGGTGAGGACGTGGAGGTCAGAGTGGTTTAACAAGACGGTTTTAATGTCCCTTGGAAGAGATATGGAGGTCACAGTTGCTTAACAATACGATTTTAATGCCCCTTGGAAGAGACGTGAAGTTCAAAGTGGTTTAAAAAGATGGTTTTAATGCCCATTGGAAGAGACGTGGAGGTCATAGTAGCTAAACAAGACGGTTTTAATGTCCCTTGTAAGAGTGGTGGAGGTCGCAGTAGCTTAACAAGATGGTTTTAATGCCCCTTGGAAGAGACGTGGAGGTCACAGTGTAAGAAAAAGACAATATCAATGCCCCTTAGAAGAGTGGTGGAGGTCGCAGTAGCTTAACAAGACGGTTTGAATGCCCCTTGGAAGAGACGTGGAGGTAAGAGTGGTTTAACAAGATGATTTTAATGCCCCTTGGAAGAGACGTGGAGGTCACAGTAGCTTAACAAGATGGTTCTATTGCCCCTTGGAGAGTCGTGGAGTTCAGAGTTGTGTAACAAGGTGGTTTTAATGCCCCTTGGAAAAGACGTGGAGTTCACAGTAGCTTAACAAGACGGTTTTATTGCCCCTTGAAAGAGTGGTGGAGGTCGCAGTAGCTTAACAGAACTGTTTAATGCCTCTTTGAAGAGTGGTGGAGGTCGCAGTAGCTTAAAAAGACAGTTTTAATGCCCCTTGGAAGAGTGGTGGAGGTCGCAGTAGTTTAACAAGATGGTTTTAATGCCTCTTGGAAGAGTGGTGGAGGTCGCAATATCTTAACAAGATGGTTTTAATGCCCCTTGGAAGAGACGTGGAGGTCACTGTGTAATAAAAAGACAATATCAATGCCCATTGGAAAAGTGGTGGAGGTCGCAGAAGCTTAGCAAGACGGTTTTATTGCCCCTTGGAAGAGTGGTGGAGGTCGCAGTAGCTTAAAAAGACGGTTTTAATGCCCATTGGAAGAGTAGTGGAGGTTGCAGCAGCTTAACAAGCCGTTTTTCATGCCTCCTGGAAGAGTGGTGGGGTCACAGTAGCTTAACAAGACGGTTTTAATGCCCCTTGTAAGAGACGTGGAGGTCAGAGTGGTTTAACAAGACGGTTTTAATGCCCCATGGTAAGTTACGTGGAGGTCAGAGTTGTTTAAGAAGATGGTTTTAATGCTCCCTGGAAGGGATGTGAAGGTCACAGTAGCTTAACAATACGGTGTTAATACCCCTTGGAAGAGATGTGGAGTTCAGAGTGGTTTAACAAGACGGTTCTAATGCCTCTTGGAAAAGACGTGGAGGTCAGAGTGGTTTAAGAACATGGTTTTAATGCCCTTTGGAAGAGACGGTGAGATCACAGTAGCCTAACAAGACGGTTTTAATGCCCCTTGGAAGAGACATGGAGTTCAGAGTGGTGTAACAAGATGGTTTTAATGCCCCTTGGAAGAGACGTGGAGGTCACAGTAGAATAACAAGATGGTTTTAATACCCCTTGTAAGAGTGGTAGAAATCGCAGTAGCTTAACAAGACAGTTTTAATGCCCTCTTGGAAGGGTGGTGGAGGTCGCAGTAGCTTAACAAGACAGTTTTAATTCCCCTTGGAAGAGACGTAGAGGTCACAGTGTAATGAAAAGACAATATCAATGCCCCTTGGAAAAGTGGTGGATGTCGCAGAAGCTTGCAAGACAGTTTTATTGCCCCTTGGAAGAGTGGTGGAGGTCGCAGTAGTTTAACAAGATGGTTTTAATGCTGCTTGGAAGAGACGTGGAGGTCACAGTGGAATAAAAAGACAATATCAATGCCACTTGGAAGAGTGGTGGAGATCGCAGTAGCTTAACAAGATGGTTTTCATGCCCCTTGGAAGAGCAGTTGATGTCGCAGAAGCTTAACAAGATGGTTTTAATGCCTCTTGGAAGAGTGGTGGAGGTCGCAGTAGCTTAACAAGACGGTTTTAATGCCCCTTGGAAGACACGTGGAGGTCGCAGTGTAATGAAAAGACAATATCAATGCCCCTTGGAAAAGTGGTGGATGTCGCAGAAGCTTAACAAGATGGTTTTAATGCACCTTGGAAGAGTGGTGGAGGTTGCAGCAGCCAACAAGACGGTTTTCATGCCTCTTGGAAGAGTGGTGGAGGTCGCAGTAGCTTAACAAGACGGTTTTAATGCCCCTTGGAAGAGACGTGGAGTTCAGAGTGGTTTAACAAGACGGTTTTAATGCCCCTTGGAAGAGACGTGGATGTCACAGTAGCTTAACAAGACAGTTTTAATGCCCCTTGGAAGAGACGTGGAGGTCTCAGTAGTTTAACAAGACAGTTTTAATGCCCATTGGAAGAGACTTGGAGGTCAGAGTGGTTTAACAAGACAGTTTAATGGCGCTTGGTAAGGACGTGGAGGTCAGAGTGGTATAACAAGGCGGTTTTAATTCCTCTTGGAAGAGATATGAATGTCACAGTAGCTTAAAAATATGGTTTTAATGCCCCTTGTAAGAGTGGTGGAGGTCGCAGTAGCTTAACAAGACTGTTTTAATGCCCCTTGGAAGAGTGGTGAAGGTCGCAGTAGCTTAACAAGACAGTTTTAATGCCCCTTGGAAGAGACGTGGATGTCACAGTAGCTTAACAAGACAGTTTTAATGCGCCTTGGAAGAGACTTGGAGGTCAGAGTGGTTTAACAAGACAGTTTAATGCCGCTTGGTAAGGACGTTGAGGTCAGAGTGGTATAACAAGGCGGTTTTAATTCCCCTTGGAAGAGATGTGGAGGTCACAGTGGCTTAACTATATGGTTTTATTGCCCCTTGTAAGAGTGGTGGAGGTCGCAGTAGCTTAACAAGACGGTTTAATGCCCCTTGGTAGAGATGTGGAGGTCACAGTGTAATAAAAAGATATATCAATGCCCCTTGGAAGAGTGGTGAAGGTCGCAGTAGCTTAACAATGCAGTTTTATTGCCCCTTGGAAGAGATTTGGAGGTCAGAGGGGTTTAACAAAATGGTTTTAATGCACCTTGGAAGAGACGTGGAGGTCAGAGTGGTTTAACAAGATGGTTTTAATGCCCCTTGGAAGAGACGTGGAGGTCACAGTAGCTTAACAACACGGTTTTAATGCCCCTTGGAAGAGACGTGGAGGTCACAGTAGATTAACAAGACGGTTTTATTGCCCCTTGGAAGAGGGTTGGAGGTAGCAGTAGCTTAACAACATGGTTTTAATGCCCCCTTGGAAGAGTGGTGGAGGTCGCAGTAGCTTAACAAGAAGGTTTTAATGCCCCTTGGAAGAGACGTGGAGGTCACATTGTAATAAAAAGACAATATTAATGCCCCTTGGAAAAGTGGTGGAGGTCGCAGAAGCTTTGCAAAACAGTTTTATTGCCCCTTGGAAGAGTGGTGGAGGTCGCAGTAGCTTAACAAGATGGTTTTAATGCACCTTGGAAGAGAGGTGGAGATCGCAGCAGCTTAACAAGACGGTTTTCATTCCTCTTGGAAGATTGGTGGAGTTCGCAGAAGCTGAACAAGACGGTTTTAATGCCCCTTGGAAGAGACGTGGAGTTCAGAGTGGTTTAACAAGACGGCTTTAATGCCCCTTGGGTGGCGTGGAGGTCACAGTGGAATAAAAAGACAATATCAATGCCCCTTGGAAGAGTGGTGGAGGTCGCAGTAGCTTAACAAGATGGTTTTAATACCCCTTGGAAGAGACGTGGAGGTCACAGTAGCTTAACAAGACGGTTTTAATGCCCCTTGGAAGAGACGTGGAGTTCAGAGTGGTTTAACAAGATGGATTTAATGCCCCTTGGAAGAGACGTGGAGGTCACAGTAGCTAAAAAAGACGATTTTAATGCCCCTTGGAAGAGTGGTGGAGGTCGTCGTAGCTTAACAAGATGCTTTTAAAGCCCCTTGAAAGAGATGTGGAGGTCACAGTGGAATAAAAGGACAATATCAGTGCCCCTTGGAAGAGTGCTGGAGATCGCCGTAGCTTAACAAGCCTTATTATTGCCCCTTGGAAGAGACGTGGACGTCAGAGTGGTTTAACAAGACGGCTTTAATGCCCCTTGGAAGAGACATGGAGGTCACTGTAGCTTACCAATAGGGTTTTAATGCCCCTTGGAAGAGACGTGGAGTTCAGCGTGGTTCAACAAGACAGTTTTAATGCCCCTTGGAAGAGACATTGAGGTCACAGTAGCTTGACAAGACAGTTTTAATGCCTCTTGGAAGAGTGGTGAAGGTCGCAGTAGCTTAACAAGATGGTTTTATTGCCCCTTGGAAGAGACGCGGAGGTCAGAGTGGTTTAACAAGACGGTTTTAATGCCCTTTGGAAGAGACGTGGAGGTCGCAGTAGCTTAACAAGACGGTTTTAATGCAGATTGGAAGAGTGGTGGAGGTCGCCGTAGCTTAACAAGATGCTTTTAAAGCCCCTTGGAAGAGATGTGGAGGTCACAGTGGAATAAAAGGACAATATCAGTGCCCCTTGGAAGAGTGGTGGAGATCGCAGTAGCTTAACAAGACGGTTTAATGCCCCTTGGAAGAGACATGGAGGTCACAGTAGCTTACCAATAGGGTTTTAATGCCCCTTGGAAGAGACGTGGAGTTCAGAGTGGTTCAACAAGACGGTTTTAATGCCCCCTGGAAGAGACATTGAGGTAACAGTAGCTTAAGAAGACGGTTTTAATGCCCCTTGGAAGAGTGGTGAAGGTCGCAGTAGCTTAACAAGATGGTTTTAATGCCCCTTGAAAGAGACGTGGAGGTCACAGTGGAATAAAAAGACAATATCACTGCCCCTTGGAAGAGTGGTGGAGATCGCAGTAGCTTAACAAGACTGTTTTAATGCCCCTTGGAAGAGTGGTGGATGTCGCAGTAGCTTAACAAGACGGTTTTAATGCCTCTTGGAAGAGTGGTGGAGGTGGCATTAGCTTAACAAGACGGTTTTAATGCCCCTTGGAAGACACGTGGAGGTCACAGTATAATGAAAAGACAATATCAATGCCCCTTGGAAAAGTGGTGGATGTCGCAGAAGCTTAACAAGATGGTTTTAATGCCCCTTGGAAGAGTGGTGGAGGTCGCAGCAGCTAACAATATGGTTTTCTTGCCTTTTGGAAGAGTGGTGGAGGTCGCAGTAGCTTAACAAGACGGTTTTAATGCACCTTGGAAGAGACGTGGAGTTCAGAGTGGTTTAACAAGATGGTTTTAATGCCCCTTGGAAGAGACGTGGAGGTCACAGTTGAATAAAAAGACAATATCAATGCCCCTTGGAAGAGTGGAGAAGGTCGCAGTAGCTTAACAAGACTGTTTTAATGCCCCTTGGAAGAGTGGAGGAGGTCGCAGTAGCTTAGCAAGACGGTTTTAATGCCCCTTGGAAGAGACGTGGATGTCACAGTAGCTTAACATGACAGTTTTAATGTCCCTTGGAAGAGATGCGGCGGTCACAGTTGCTTAACAATGCGGTTTTAAGGCCCCTTGGAAGAGATATGGAGTTCAGAGTGGTTTAACAAGACGGTTTTAATGCCCCTTGGAAGAGACGTGGAGGTCACAGTAGCTTAACAATATGGTTTTAATGCCCCTTGTAAGAGTGGTGGAGGTCGCAGTAGCTTTACAAGACGGTTTTAATGCCCCTTGGTAGAGATGTGGAGGTCACAGTGTAATAAAAAGACAGTATCAATGCCCCTTGGAAGAGTGGTGAAGGTCGCAGTAGTTTAACAATACAGTTTTATTGCCCCTTGGAAGAGATGTGGAGGTCAGAGGGGTTTAACATGATGAATTTAATGCACCTTGGAAGAAACGTGGAGGTCAGAGTGGTTTAACAATATGGTTTTAAAGCCCCTTGGAAGAGACGTGGAGGTCACAGTAGATTAACAAGATGGTTTTATTGCCCCTTGGAAGAGTGTTGGAGGTCGCAGTGGCTTAACAACATGGTTTTAATGCCCCTTGGAAGAGTGGTGGAGGTCGCAGTAGCTTTACAAGACGGTGTTAATGAACCTTGGAAGAGACGTGGAGGTCACATTGTAATAAAAAGACAATAATAAAGCCACTTGGTAAAGTGGTGGAGGTCGCAGAAGCTTAGCAAGACGGTTTTATTGCCCCTTGGAAGAGTGGTGGAGGTCGCAGTTGCTTAACAAGGTGGTTTTAATGCCCCTTGAAAGAGTGGTGGAGGTCGCAGCAGCTTAACAAGATGGTTTTAATGCCTCTTGGAAGAGTGGTGGCGGTCGCAGTAGCTTAACAAAACGGTTTTAATTCCCCATGGAAGAGTGGTGGAGGTCGCAGTAGCTTAACAAGACGGTTTTAATGCCTCTTGGAAGAGTGATGGAGGTCGCTGTAGCTTAACAAGACAGTTTTAATGCCCTTTGGAAGAAACGTGGAGGTCACAGTAGCTTAACAAGACGGTTTTAATGCCCCTTGGAAGAGTGGTGAAGGTCGCAGTAGCTTAGCAACTTGGTTTTAATGCCCCTTGAAAGAGACGCGGAGGTCAGAGTGAATTATCAAGATAGTTTTAATGCCCCTTGGAAGAGACGTGGAGGTCACAGTGTAATAAAAAGACAATATTAATGCCCCTTGGAAGAGTTGTGGAGGTCGTAGTAGCTTAACAAGACAGTTTTAGTGCCCCTTGGAAGAGACGTGGAGGACAGAGTAGCTTAACAAGACGGTTTAAATGCCCCTTGGAAGAGACGTGGAGGTCAGCGTGGTTTATCAAGACGGTTTTAATGCCCCTTGGAACAGACGTGGAGGTCACAGTAGCTTAACAAGACGGTTTTAATGCCCTTTGGAAGAGACCTGGAGTTCAGAGTGGTTTAACAAGATGGTTTTAATTCCACTTGGAAGAGACCTGGAGGTCACAGTGTAATAAAAAGACAATATCAATGCCCCTTGGAAGAGTGGTGGAGGTCGCAGTAGCTTAACAAGATGGTTTTAATGCACCTTGGAAGAGACGTGGAGGTCAGTGTGGCTTACAAGACGGTTTTAATGCACCTTGGAAGAGACGTGGAGGTCAGAGTGGTTTAACAAGATGGTTTTAATGCCCCTTGGAAGAGACGTGGAGGTCACAGTAGCTTAAGAAGACGGTTTTAATGCCCCTTGGAAGAGACGTGGAGTTCAGAGTGGTTTAACAAGACGGTTTTAGTGCCCCTTGCAAGAGATGTGGAGGTCACAGTAGCTAAACAAGATGGATTTATTGCCCCTTGGAAGAGTGGTGGAGGTCGCAGTAGCTTGCATGACAGTTTTAATGCCCCTTGGAAGAGACTTGGAGTTCAGAGTGGTTTAACAAGACAGTTTAATGCTACTTTGTAAGGACGTGGAGGTCAGAGTGGTATAACAAGACGGTTTTAATTCCCCTTGGAAGAGATGCGGATGTCACAGTAGCTTAACAAGACGGTTTTAATGCCCCTTGGAAGAGACGTGGAGGTCACAGTAGCTTAACAAGACGGTTTTAATGCTTCTTGGAAGAGTGGGGGAGGTCGCAGTAGCTTTACAAGACGGTTTTAATGCCCCTTGGTAGAGATGTGGAGGTCACAGTGTAATAAAAAGACAATATCAATGCCCCTTGGAAGAGTGGTGAAGGTCGTAGTAGTTTAACAATACAGTTTTATTGCCCCTTGGAAGAGATGTGGAGGTCAGAGGTGTTTAACAAGATGGTTTTAATGCACCTTGGAAGAAACATGGAGGTGAGAGTGGTTTAACAAGATGGTTTTAATGCCGCTTGGAAGAGACGTGGAGGTCACAGTAGATTAACAAGATGGTTTTATTGCCCCTTGGAAGAGTGTTGGAGGTCGCAGTGGCTTAACAACATGGTTTTAATGCCCCTTGGAAGAGTGGTGGAGGTCGCAGTAGCTTTACAAGACGGTGTTAATGAACCTTGGAAGAGACGTGGAGGTCACATTGTAATAAAAAGACAATAATAAAGCCCCTTGTTAAAGTGGTGGAGGTCGCAGAAGCTTAGCAAGACGGTTTTATTGCCCCTTGGAAGAGTGGTGGAGGTCGCAGTTGCTTAACAAGGTGGTTTTAATGCCCCTTGAAAGAGTGGTGGAGGTCGCAGCAGCTTAACAAGATGGTTTTAATGCCTCTTGGAAGAGTGGTGGCGGTCGCAGTAGCTTAACAAAACGGTTTTAATTCCCCTTGGAAGAGTGGTGGAGGTCGCAGTAGCTTAACAAGACGGTTTTAATGCCTCTTGGAAGAGTGATGGAGGTCGCTGTAGCTTAACAAGACAGTTTTAATGCCCTTTGCAAGAAACGTGGAGGTCACAGTAGCTTAAAAAGACTGTTTTAATGCCCTTTGGAAGAGACATGGAGTTCAGAGTGGTTTAACAAGATGGATTTAATGCCCCTTGGAAGAGACGTGGAGGTTACAGTAGCTTAAAAAAGACGGTTTTAATGCCTCTTGGAAGAGTGGTGGAGGTCGCCGTAGCTTAACAAGATACTTTTAAAGCCGCTTGGAAGAGATGTGGAGGTCACAGTGTAATAAAAGGACAATATCAATGCCCCTTGGAAGAGTGGTGGAGATCGCAGTAGCTTAACAAGACGTTTTTAATGCCCCTTGGAAGAGACGTGGAGGTCAGAGTGGTTTAACAAGACGGTTTTAATGCCCCTTGGAAGAGACGTGGAGGTCACAGTAGCTTACCAAGATGGTTTTAATGTCCCTTGGAAGAGACGTGGAGTTCAGAGTGGTTCAACAAGACGGTTTTAATGCCCCTTGGAAGAGACATTGAGGTCACATTAGCTTAACAAGACGGTTTTAATGCCCCTTGGAAGAGTGGTGAAGGTCGCAGTAGCTTAGCAACATGGTTTTAAAGCCCCTTGAAAGAGATGCGGAGGTCAGAGTGGATTATCCAGATAGTTTTATTGCCCTTTGGAAGAGACGTGGAGGTCACAGTGTAATAAAAAGACAATATTAATGCCCCTTGGAAGAGTTGTGGAGGTCGTAGTAGCTTAACAAGACAATTTTAATGCCCCTTGGAAGAGTGGTGGAGGTCGCAGTAGCTTAACAAGATGGTTTTAATGCACCTTGGAAGAGACGTGGAGGTCAGTGTGGTTTAACAAGACGGTTTTAATGCACCTGGGAAGAGACGTGGAGGTCAGAGTCGTTTAACAAGAAGGTTTTATTGCCCCTTGGAAGAGACGTGGAGGTCACAGTAGCTTAACAAGACGGTTTTAATGCCCCTTGGAAGAGACGTGGAGTTCAGAGTGATTTAACAAGACGGTTTTAATGCCCCTTGGAAGAGATGTGGAAGTCACAGTAGCTTAACAAGACGGTTTTATTGCCCCTTGGAATAGTGGTGGAGGTCGCAGTAGCTTAACAAGATGGTTTTAATGCCCCTTGGAAGAGAATTGGAGGTCAGAGTGGTTTAACAAGACGGTTTTAATGCCCCTTGGAAGAGACGTGGAGGTCACAGTATCTTACCAAGATGGTTTTAATGACCCTTGGAAGAGACGTGAAGTTCAGAGTGGTACAACAAAACTGTTCTAATGCCCCTTGGAAGAGACATTGAGGTCACAGTAGCTTAACAAGACGTTTTTAATGCCCCTTGGAAGAGTGGTGAAGGTCGCCGTAGCTTAACAAGATACTTTTAAAGCCGCTTGGAAGAGATGTGGAGGTCACAGTGTAATAAAAGGACAATATCAATGCCCCTTGGAAGAGTGGTGGAGATCGCAGTAGCTTAACAAGACGTTTTTAATGCCCCTTGGAAGAGACGTGGAGGTCAGAGTGGTTTAACAAGACGGTTTTAATGCCCCTTGGAAGAGACGTGGAGGTCACAGTAGCTTACCAAGATGGTTGTAATGTCCCTTGGAAGAGACGTGGAGTTCAGAGTGGTTCAACAAGACGGTTTTAATGCCCCTTGGAAGAGACATTGAGGTCACATTAGCTTAACAAGACGGTTTTAATGCCCCTTGGAAGAGTGGTGAAGGTCGCAGTAGCTTAGCAACATGGTTTTAATGCCCCTTGAAAGAGATGCGGAGGTCAGAGTGGATTATCCAGATAGTTTTATTGCCCTTTGGAAGAGACGTGGAGGTCACAGTGTAATAAAAAGACAATATTAATGCCCCTTGGAAGAGTTGTGGAGGTCGTAGTAGCTTAACAAGACAATTTTAATGCCCCTTGGAAGAGTGGTGGAGGTCGCAGTAGCTTAACAAGATGGTTTTAATGCACCTTGGAAGAGACGTGGAGGTCAGTGTGGTTTAACAAGACGGTTTTAATGCACCTGGGAAGAGACGTGGAGGTCAGAGTCGTTTAACAAGAAGGTTTTAATGCCCCTTGGAAGAGACGTGGAGGTCACAGTAGCTTAACAAGACGGTTTTAATGCCCCTTGGAAGAGACGTGGAGTTCAGAGTGATTTAACAAGACGGTTTTAATGCCCCTTGGAAGAGATGTGGAAGTCACAGTAGCTTAACAAGACGGTTTAATTGCCCCTTGGAATAGTGGTGGAGGTCGCAGTAGCTTAACAAGATGGTTTTAATGCCCCTTGGAAGAGAATTGGAGGTCAGAGTGGTTTAACAAGACGGTTTTAATGCCCCTTGGAAGAGACGTGGAGGTCACAGTATCTTACCAAGATGGTTTTAATGACCCTTGGAAGAGACGTGAAGTTCAGAGTGGTACAACAAAACTGTTCTAATGCCCCTTGGAAGAGACATTGAGGTCACAGTAGCTTAACAAGACGTTTTTAATGCCCCTTGGAAGAGTGGTGAAGGTCGCAGTCGTTTAACAAGATGATTTTAATGCCCCTTGGAAGAGACGCAGAAGTCACAGTGTAATAAAAAGACAATATTAATGCCCCTTGGAAGAGTTGTGGAGGTCGCAGTAGCTTAACAAGACACTTTTAATGCCCCTTGGAACAGACGTGGAGGACAGAGTGGTTTAACAAGACGGTTTTAATGCCCCTTGGAAGAGACGTGGAGGTCATCGTAGTTTATCAAGACGGTTTTAATGCGCCTTGGAAGAGACGTGGAGGTCACAGTAGCTTAACAAGATGGTTTTAATGCCCCTTGGAAGAGACGTGGAGTTCAGAGTGGTTTAGCAAGATGGTTTTAATCCCCCTTGGAAGTGACCTGGAGGTCACAGTGTAATAAAAAGACAATATCAATGCCCCTTGGAAGAGTGGTGGAGGTCGCAGTAGCTTAACAAGATGGTTTTAATGCCCATTGGAAGAGACGTGGAGTTCAGAGTGGTTTAACAAGATGGTTTTAATGCCCCTTGGATGAGATGTGGAGGTGACAGTAGCTTAACAAGACTGTTTTATTGCCCCTTGGAAGTGTGGTGGAGGTCGCATAGCTTAACAAGATGGTTTTAATGCTCCTTGGAAGAGTCGTGGATGTCGCAGTAGCAAAACAAGATGGTTTTAATGCCTCTTGGAAGAGTGGTGGAGGTCGCAGTACTTTAACAAGACGATTTTAATTCCCCTTGGAAGTGTGGTGGAGGTCGCAGTAGCTTAACGAGATGGTTTTAATGCCCCTTGGAAGAGTCGTGGAGGTCGCAGTAGCAAAACAAGATGGTTTTAATGCCTCTTGGAAGAGTGGTGGAGGTCGCAGTAGCTTAACAAGACGGTTTTAATGCCTCTTGGAAGAGTGGTGGAGGTCGCAGCAGCTTAACAAGACGGTTTTAATGCCTCTTGGAAGAGTGGTGGAGGTCGCTGTAGCTTAACAAGACGGTTTTAATGCCCCTTGGAAGAGACGTGGAGGTCACAGTGTTTTAAAAAGACAATATCAATGCCCCTTGGAAAAGTGGTGGAGGTCGCAGAAGCTTAGCAAGATGATTTGATTGCCCCTTGGAAGAGTGGTGAAGGTCGCAGTAGCTTAACAAGATGGTTTTAATGCCCTTTCGAAGAGTGATGGACGTCGCAGGAGCTTAACAAGACGGTTTTCATGCCGCTTGGAAGAGTGGTGGAGGTCGCAGTAGCTTAACAAGACGGATTTAATGCCCCATGGAAGAGACGTGGAGTTCAGAGTGCTTTAACAAGACGGTTTTAATGCCCCTTGGAAGAGACCTGGAGGTCACAGTGGAATAAAAAGACAATATCAATGCCCTTCGAAGAGTGGTGGAGGTCGCAGTAGCGTAATAAGACTGTTTTAATGCCCCTTGAAAGAGTGGTGGAGGTCGCAGTAGCTTAACAAGACGGTTTTATTGCCCATTGGAAGAGACGTGAGGTCACAGTAGCTTAACAAGACGCTTTTAAAGCCCTGTGGAAGAGACGTGGAGGTCGCAGTGGAATAAAAATACAATATCAATGCCCTTCGGAAGAGTGGTGGCGGTTGCAGTAGCTTAACAAGACGTTTTTAATGCCCCTTGGAAGAGACGTGGAGGTCAGAGTCGTTTAAGAAGATGGTTTTAATGCCCCTTGGAACAGACGTGGAGGTCACAGTAGCTTAACAAGATGGTTTTAATGCCCATTGGAAGAGATGGGGAGTTCAGAGTGGTTTAACAAGACAGTTTTAATGCCCCTTGGAAGAGACGTTGAGGTCACAGTAGCTTAACAAGATGGTTTTAATGCCCTTGGAAGAGTGGTGAAGGTCGCAGTAGCTTAACAAGATGGTTTTAATGCCCGTTGGAAGAGACGTGGAGGTCAGAGTGGTTTAACAAGACGGTTTTTATGCCCTTTGGAAGAGTGGTGGAGGTCACAGTGTAATAAAAAGACAATATTAATGCACATTGGAAGAGTTGTGGAGGTCACAGTAGCTTAACAAGACAGTTTTAATGCCCCTTGGAAGAGACGTGGAGGGCAGAGTGGTTTAACAAGATCTTTTTTATGGCACTTGGAAGAGACGTGGAGGTCACAGTAGCTTAACAAGACGGTTTTAATGCCTCTTGGAAGAGACGTGGAGGTCACAGTAGCTTAACAAGACGGTTTTATTGCCCCTTGCAAGAGTGGTGGAGGTCGCAGTAGCTTAACAAGACGGTTTTAATGCCCCTTGGAAGAGACGTGAGGTCACAGTAGCTTAACAAGACGGTTTAATTGCCCCTTGGAAGAGACGTGGAGTTCAGAGTGGTTTAACAAGACGGATTTAATGCCACTTGGAAGAGACGTGGAGGTCACAGTAGCTTAACAAGACGGTTTTAATGCCCCTTGGAAGAGTGGTGGAGGTCGGAGTAGCTTAACAAGACGCTTTTAACGCCCCTCGGAAGAGACGTGGAGGTCACAGTGGAATAAAAACACAATAGCAATGCCCCTTGGAAGAGTGGTGGAGGTCGCAGTGGCTTAACAAGACGTTTTTATTGCCCCTTGGAAGAGACGTGGAGGTCAGAGTGGTTTAACAAGATGGTTTTAATGCCCCTTGGAACAGACATGGAGGTCACAGGAGCTTAACAAGATGGTTTTAATGCCCCTTGGAAGAGACATGGAGTTCAGATTGGTTTAACAAGACAGTTTTAATGCCCCTTGGAACAGACATGGAGGTCACAGGAGCTTAACAAGATGGTTTTAATGCCCCTTGGAAGAGACATGGAGTTCAGATTGGTTTAACAAGACAGTTTTAATGCCCCTTGGAAGAGACGTTGAGGTCACAGTAGCTTAACAATATGGTTTTAATGCCCCTTGGAAGAGTGGTGAAGGTCGCAGTAGCTTAACAAGATGGTTTTAATGCCTCTTGGAAGAGACGTGGAGGTCAGAGTGGTTTAACAAGACGGTTTTAATGCCCTTTGGAAGAGACGTGGAGGTCACAGTGTAATAAAAAGACAATATTAAAGCACCTTGGAAGAGTTGTGGAGGTCGCAGTAGCTTAACAAGACAGTTTTAATGCCCCTTTGAAGAGACGTGGAGGTCAGAGTGGTTTAACAAGACGGTTTTAATGCCCCTTGGAAGAGACGTGGAGGTCACAGTAGCTTAACAAGATGTTTTAATGCCCCTTGTAAGAGACGTGAAGTTCAGAGTGGTTTAACAAGACGGTTTTAATGCCCCTTGGAAGAGATGTGGAGGTCACAGTAGCTTTACAAGACGGTTTTATTGTCCCTTGGAAGAGTGGTGGAGGTCGGAGTAGCTTAACAAGACGCTTTTAACGCCCCTTGGAAGAGACGTGGAGGTCACAGTGGAATAAAAACACAATAGCAATGCCCCTTGGAAGAGTGGTGGAGGTCGCAGTAGCTTAACAAGACGTTTTTATTGCCCCTTGGAAGAGACGTGGAGGTCAGAGTGGTTTAACAAGATGGTTTTAATGCCCCTTGGAACAGACATGGAGGTCACAGTAGCTTAACAAGATGGTTTTAATGCCCCTTGGAAGAGACATGGAGTTCAGATTGGTTTAACAAGACAGTTTTAATGCCCCTTGGAAGAGACGTTGAGGTCACAGTAGCTTAACAAGATGGTTTTAATGCCCCTTTAAAGAGTGGTGAAGGTCGCAGTAGCTTAACAAGATGGTTTTAATGCCTCTTGGAAGAGACGTGGAGGTCAGTGTGGTTTAACAAGACGGTTTTAATGCACCTGGGAAGAGACGTGGAGGTCAGAGTCGTTTAACAAGAAGGTTTTAATGCCCCTTGGAAGAGACGTGGAGGTCACAGTAGCTTAACAAGACGGTTTTAATGCCCCTTGGAAGAGACGTGGAGTTCAGAGTGATTTAACAAGACGGTTTTAATGCCCCTTGGAAGAGATGTGGAAGTCACAGTAGCTTAACAAGACGGTTTTATTGCCCCTTGGAATAGTGGTGGAGGTCGCAGTAGCTTAACAAGATGGTTTTAATGCCCCTTGGAAGAGAATTGGAGGTCAGAGTGGTTTAACAAGACGGTTTTAATGCCCCTTGGAAGAGACGTGGAGGTCACAGTATCTTACCAAGATGGTTTTAATGACCCTTGGAAGAGACGTGAAGTTCAGAGTGGTACAACAAAACTGTTCTAATGCCCCTTGGAAGAGACATTGAGGTCACAGTAGCTTAACAAGACGTTTTTAATGCCCCTTGGAAGAGTGGTGAAGGTCGCCGTAGCTTAACAAGATACTTTTAAAGCCGCTTGGAAGAGATGTGGAGGTCACAGTGTAATAAAAGGACAATATCAATGCCCCTTGGAAGAGTGGTGGAGATCGCAGTAGCTTAACAAGACGTTTTTAATGCCCCTTGGAAGAGACGTGGAGGTCAGAGTGGTTAAACAAGACGGTTTTAATGCCCCTTGGAAGAGACGTGGAGGTCACAGTAGCTTACCAAGATGGTTTTAATGTCCCTTGGAAGAGACGTGGAGTTCAGAGTGGTTCAACAAGACGGTTTTAATGCCCCTTGGAAGAGACATTGAGGTCACATTAGCTTAACAAGACGGTTTTAATGCCCCTTGGAAGAGTGGTGAAGGTCGCAGTCGTTTAACAAGATGATTTTAATGCCCCTTGGAAGAGACGCAGAAGTCACAGTGTAATAAAAAGACAATATTAATGCCCCTTGGAAGAGTTGTGGAGGTCGCAGTAGCTTAACAAGACACTTTTAATGCCCCTTGGAAGAGACGTGGAGGACAGAGTGGTTTAACAAGACGGTTTTAATGCCCCTTGGAAGAGACGTGGAGGTCATCGTAGTTTATCAAGACGGTTTTAATGCGCCTTGGAAGAGACGTGGAGGTCACAGTAGCTTAACAAGATGGTTTTAATGCCCCTTGGAAGAGACGTGGAGTTCAGAGTGGTTTAGCAAGATGGTTTTAACCCCCCTTGGAAGTGACCTGGAGGTCACAGTGTAATAAAAAGACAATATCAATGCCCCTTGGAAGAGTGGTGGAGGTCGCAGTAGCTTAACAAGATGGTTTTAATGCCCATTGGAAGAGACGTGGAGTTCAGAGTGGTTTAACAAGATGGTTTTAATGCCCCTTGGATGAGATGTGGAGGTGACAGTAGCTTAACAAGACTGTTTTATTGCCCCTTGGAAGTGTGGTGGAGGTCGCATAGCTTAACAAGATGGTTTTAATGCTCCTTGGAAGAGTCGTGGATGTCGCAGTAGCAAAACAAGATGGTTTTAATGCCTCTTGGAAGAGTGGTGGAGGTCGCAGTACTTTAACAAGACGATTTTAATTCCCCTTGGAAGTGTGGTGGAGGTCGCAGTAGCTTAACGAGATGGTTTTAATGCCCCTTGGAAGAGTCATGGAGGTCGCAGTAGCAAAACAAGATGGTTTTAATGCCTCTTGGAAGAGTGGTGGAGGTCGCAGTAGCTTAACAAGACGGTTTTAATGCCCCTTGGAAGAGTGGTGGAGGTCGCTGTAGCTTAACAAGACGGTTTTAATGCCCCTTGGAAGAGACGTGGAGGTCACAGTGTTTTAAAAAGACAATATCAATGCCCCTTGGAAAAGTGGTGGAGGTCGCAGAAGCTTAGCAAGATGATTTGATTGCCCCTTGGAAGAGTGGTGAAGGTCGCAGTAGCTTAACAAGATGGTTTTAATGCCCTTTCGAAGAGTGATGGACGTCGCAGGAGCTTAACAAGACGGTTTTCATGCCGCTTGGAAGAGTGGTGGAGGTCGCAGTAGCTTAACAAGACGGATTTAATGCCCCATGGAAGAGACGTGGAGTTCAGAGTGCTTTAACAAGACGGTTTTAATGCCCCTTGGAAGAGACCTGGAGGTCACAGTGGAATAAAAAGACAATATCAATGCCCTTCGAAGAGTGGTGGAGGTCGCAGTAGCGTAATAAGACTGTTTTAATGCCCCTTGAAAGAGTGGTGGAGGTCGCAGTAGCTTAACAAGACGGTTTTATTGCCCATTGGAAGAGACGTGAGGTCACAGTAGCTTAACAAGACGCTTTTAAAGCCCTGTGGAAGAGACGTGGAGGTCGCAGTGGAATAAAAATACAATATCAATGCCCTTCGGAAGAGTGGTGGAGGTTGCAGTAGCTTAACAAGACGTTTTTAATGCCCCTTGGAAGAGACGTGGAGGTCAGAGTCGTTTAAGAAGATGGTTTTAATGCCCCTTGGAACAGACGTGGAGGTCACAGTAGCTTAACAAGATGGTTTTAATGCCCATTGGAAGAGATGGGGAGTTCAGAGTGGTTTAACAAGACAGTTTTAATGCCCCTTGGAAGAGACGTTGAGGTCACAGTAGCTTAACAAGATGGTTTTAATGCCCTTGGAAGAGTGGTGAAGGTCGCAGTAGCTTAACAAGATGGTTTTAATGCCCGTTGGAAGAGACGTGGAGGTCAGAGTGGTTTAACAAGACGGTTTTTATGCCCTTTGGAAGAGTGGTGGAGGTCACAGTGTAATAAAAAGACAATATTAATGCACATTGGAAGAGTTGTGGAGGTCACAGTAGCTTAACAAGACAGTTTTAATGCCCCTTGGAAGAGACGTGGAGTGCAGAGTGGTTTAACAAGATCTTTTTTATGGCACTTGGAAGAGACGTGGAGGTCACAGTAGCTTAACAAGACGGTTTTAATGCCTCTTGGAAGAGACGTGGAGGTCACAGTAGCTTAACAAGACGGTTTTATTGCCCCTTGCAAGAGTGGTGGAGGTCGCAGTAGCTGAACAAGACGGTTTTAATGCCCCTTGGAAGAGACGTGAGGTCACAGTAGCTTAACAAGACGGTTTAATTGCCCCTTGGAAGAGACGTGGAGTTCAGAGTGGTTTAACAAGACGGATTTAATGCCACTTGGAAGAGACGTGGAGGTCACAGTAGCTTAACAAGACGGTTTTAATGCCCCTTGGAAGAGTGGTGGAGGTCGGAGTAGCTTAACAAGACGCTTTTAACGCCCCTCGGAAGAGACGTGGAGGTCACAGTGGAATAAAAACACAATAGCAATGCCCCTTGGAAGAGTGGTGGAGGTCGCAGTAGCTTAACAAGACGTTTTTATTGCCCCTTGGAAGAGACGTGGAGGTCAGAGTGGTTTAACAAGATGGTTTTAATGCCCCTTGGAACAGACATGGAGGTCACAGGAGCTTAACAAGATGGTTTTAATGCCCCTTGGAAGAGACATGGAGTTCAGATTGGTTTAACAAGACAGTTTTAATGCCCCTTGGAACAGACATGGAGGTCACAGGAGCTTAACAAGATGGTTTTAATGCCCCTTGGAAGAGACATGGAGTTCAGATTGGTTTAACAAGACAGTTTTAATGCCCCTTGGAAGAGACGTTGAGGTCACAGTAGCTTAACAATATGGTTTTAATGCCCCTTGGAAGAGTGGTGAAGGTCGCAGTAGCTTAACAAGATGGTTTTAATGCCTCTTGGAAGAGACGTGGAGGTCAGAGTGGTTTAACAAGACGGTTTTAATGCCCTTTGGAAGAGACGTGGAGGTCACAGTGTAATAAAAAGACAATATTAAAGCACCTTGGAAGAGTTGTGGAGGTCGCAGTAGCTTAACAAGACAGTTTTAATGCCCCTTTGAAGAGACGTGGAGGTCAGAGTGGTTTAACAAGACGGTTTTAATGCCCCTTGGAAGAGATGTGGAGGTCACAGTAGCTTAACAAGATGTTTTAATGCCCCTTGTAAGAGACGTGAAGTTCAGAGTGGTTTAACAAGACGGTTTTAATGCCCCTTGGAAGAGATGTGGAGGTCACAGTAGCTTTACAAGACGGTTTTATTGTCCCTTGGAAGAGTGGTGGAGGTCGGAGTAGCTTAACAAGACGCTTTTAACGCACCTTGGAAGAGACGTGGAGGTCACAGTGGAATAAAAACACAATAGCAATGCCCCTTGGAAGAGTGGTGGAGGTCGCAGTAGCTTAACAAGACGTTTTTATTGCCCCTTGGAAGAGACGTGGAGGTCAGAGTGGTTTAACAAGATGGTTTTAATGCCCCTTGGAACAGACATGGAGGTCACAGTAGCTTAACAAGATGGTTTTAATGCCCCTTGGAAGAGACATGGAGTTCAGATTGGTTTAACAAGACAGTTTTAATGCCCCTTGGAAGAGACGTTGAGGTCACAGTAGCTTAACAAGATGGTTTTAATGCCCCTTGGAAGAGTGGTGAAGGTCGCAGTAGCTTAACAAGATGGTTTTAATGCCTCTTGGAAGAGACGTGGAGGTCAGTGTGGTTTAACAAGACGGTTTTAATGCACCTGGGAAGAGACGTGGAGGTCAGAGTCGTTTAACAAGAAGGTTTTAATGCCCCTTGGAAGAGACGTGGAGGTCACAGTAGCTTAACAAGACGGTTTTAATGCCCCTTGGAAGAGACGTGGAGTTCAGAGTGATTTAACAAGACGGTTTTAATGCCCCTTGGAAGAGATGTGGAAGTCACAGTAGCTTAACAAGACGGTTTTATTGCCCCTTGGAATAGTGGTGGAGGTCGCAGTAGCTTAACAAGATGGTTTTAATGCCCCTTGGAAGAGAATTGGAGGTCAGAGTGGTTTAACAAGACGGTTTTAATGCCCCTTGGAAGAGACGTGGAGGTCACAGTATCTTACCAAGATGGTTTTAATGACCCTTGGAAGAGACGTGAAGTTCAGAGTGGTACAACAAAACTGTTCTAATGCCCCTTGGAAGAGACATTGAGGTCACAGTAGCTTAACAAGACGTTTTTAATGCCCCTTGGAAGAGTGGTGAAGGTCGCCGTAGCTTAACAAGATACTTTTAAAGCCGCTTGGAAGAGATGTGGAGGTCACAGTGTAATAAAAGGACAATATCAATGCCCCTTGGAAGAGTGGTGGAGATCGCAGTAGCTTAACAAGACGTTTTTAATGCCCCTTGGAAGAGACGTGGAGGTCAGAGTGGTTTAACAAGACGGTTTTAATGCCCCTTGGAAGAGACGTGGAGGTCACAGTAGCTTACCAAGATGGTTTTAATGTCCCTTGGAAGAGACGTGGAGTTCAGAGTGGTTCAACAAGACGGTTTTAATGCCCCTTGGAAGAGACATTGAGGTCACATTAGCTTAACAAGACGGTTTTAATGCCCCTTGGAAGAGTGGTGAAGGTCGCAGTCGTTTAACAAGATGATTTTAATGCCCCTTGGAAGAGACGCAGAAGTCACAGTGTAATAAAAAGACAATATTAATGCCCCTTGGAAGAGTTGTGGAGGTCGCAGTAGCTTAACAAGACACTTTTAATGCCCCTTGGAAGAGACGTGGAGGACAGAGTGGTTTAACAAGACGGTTTTAATGCCCCTTGGAAGAGACGTGGAGGTCATCGTAGTTTATCAAGACGGTTTTAATGCGCCTTGGAAGAGACGTGGAGGTCACAGTAGCTTAACAAGATGGTTTTAATGCCCCTTGGAAGAGACGTGGAGTTCAGAGTGGTTTAGCAAGATGGTTTTAATCCCCCTTGGAAGTGACCTGGAGGTCACAGTGTAATAAAAAGACAATATCAATGCCCCTTGGAAGAGTGGTGGAGGTCGCAGTAGCTTAACAAGATGGTTTTAATGCCCATTGGAAGAGACGTGGAGTTCAGAGTGGTTTAACAAGATGGTTTTAATGCCCCTTGGATGAGATGTGGAGGTGACAGTAGCTTAACAAGACTGTTTTATTGCCCCTTGGAAGTGTGGTGGAGGTCGCATAGCTTAACAAGATGGTTTTAATGCTCCTTGGAAGAGTCGTGGATGTCGCAGTAGCAAAACAAGATGGTTTTAATGCCTCTTGGAAGAGTGGTGGAGGTCGCAGTACTTTAACAAGACGATTTTAATTCCCCTTGGAAGTGTGGTGGAGGTCGCAGTAGCTTAACGAGATGGTTTTAATGCCCCTTGGAAGAGTCGTGGAGGTCGCAGTAGCAAAACAAGATGGTTTTAATGCCTCTTGGAAGAGTGGTGGAGGTCGCAGTAGCTTAACAAGACGGTTTTAATGCCCCTTGGAAGAGTGGTGGAGGTCGCAGCAGCTTAACAAGACGGTTTTAATGCCTCTTGGAAGAGTGGTGGAGGTCGCTGTAGCTTAACAAGACGGTTTTAATGCCCCTTGGAAGAGACGTGGAGGTCACAGTGTTTTAAAAAGACAATATCAATGCCCCTTGGAAAAGTGGTGGCGGTCGCAGAAGCTTAGCAAGATGATTTGATTGCCCCTTGGAAGAGTGGTGAAGGTCGCAGTAGCTTAACAAGATGGTTTTAATGCCCTTTCGAAGAGTGATGGACGTCGCAGGAGCTTAACAAGACGGTTTTCATGCCGCTTGGAAGAGTGGTGGAGGTCGCAGTAGCTTAACAAGACGGATTTAATGCCCCATGGAAGAGACGTGGAGTTCAGAGTGCTTTAACAAGACGGTTTTAATGCCCCTTGGAAGAGACCTGGAGGTCACAGTGGAATAAAAAGACAATATCAATGCCCTTCGAAGAGTGGTGGAGGTCGCAGTAGCGTAATAAGACTGTTTTAATGCCCCTTGAAAGAGTGGTGGAGGTCGCAGTAGCTTAACAAGACGGTTTTATTGCCCATTGGAAGAGACGTGAGGTCACAGTAGCTTAACAAGACGCTTTTAAAGCCCTGTGGAAGAGACGTGGAGGTCGCAGTGGAATAAAAATACAATATCAATGCCCTTCGGAAGAGTGGTGGAGGTTGCAGTAGCTTAACAAGACGTTTTTAATGCCCCTTGGAAGAGACGTGGAGGTCAGAGTCGTTTAAGAAGATGGTTTTAATGCCCCTTGGAACAGACGTGGAGGTCACAGTAGCTTAACAAGATGGTTTTAATGCCCATTGGAAGAGATGGGGAGTTCAGAGTGGTTTAACAAGACAGTTTTAATGCCCCTTGGAAGAGACGTTGAGGTCACAGTAGCTTAACAAGATGGTTTTAATGCCCTTGGAAGAGTGGTGAAGGTCGCAGTAGCTTAACAAGATGGTTTTAATGCCCGTTGGAAGAGACGTGGAGGTCAGAGTGGTTTAACAAGACGGTTTTTATGCCCTTTGGAAGAGTGGTGGAGGTCACAGTGTAATAAAAAGACAATATTAATGCACATTGGAAGAGTTGTGGAGGTCACAGTAGCTTAACAAGACAGTTTTAATGCCCCTTGGAAGAGACGTGGAGGGCAGAGTGGTTTAACAAGATCTTTTTTATGGCACTTGGAAGAGACGTGGAGGTCACAGTAGCTTAACAAGACGGTTTTAATGCCTCTTGGAAGAGACGTGGAGGTCACAGTAGCTTAACAAGACGGTTTTATTGCCCCTTGCAAGAGTGGTGGAGGTCGCAGTAGCTTAACAAGACGGTTTTAATGCCCCTTGGAAGAGACGTGAGGTCACAGTAGCTTAACAAGACGGTTTAATTGCCCCTTGGAAGAGACGTGGAGTTCAGAGTGGTTTAACAAGACGGATTTAATGCCACTTGGAAGAGACGTGGAGGTCACAGTAGCTTAACAAGACGGTTTTAATGCCCCTTGGAAGAGTTGTGGAGGTCGGAGTAGCTTAACAAGACGCTTTTAACGCCCCTCGGAAGAGACGTGGAGGTCACAGTGGAATAAAAACACAATAGCAATGCCCCTTGGAAGAGTGGTGGAGGTCGCAGTAGCTTAACAAGACGTTTTTATTGCCCCTTGGAAGAGACGTGGAGGTCAGAGTGGTTTAACAAGATGGTTTTAATGCCCCTTGGAACAGACATGGAGGTCACAGGAGCTTAACAAGATGGTTTTAATGCCCCTTGGAAGAGACATGGAGTTCAGATTGGTTTAACAAGACAGTTTTAATGCCCCTTGGAACAGACATGGAGGTCACAGGAGCTTAACAAGATGGTTTTAATGCCCCTTGGAAGAGACATGGAGTTCAGATTGGTTTAACAAGACAGTTTTAATGCCCCTTGGAAGAGACGTTGAGGTCACAGTAGCTTAACAATATGGTTTTAATGCCCCTTGGAAGAGTGGTGAAGGTCGCAGTAGCTTAACAAGATGGTTTTAATGCCTCTTGGAAGAGACGTGGAGGTCAGAGTGGTTTAACAAGACGGTTTTAATGCCCTTTGGAAGAGACGTGGAGGTCACAGTGTAATAAAAAGACAATATTAAAGCACCTTGGAAGAGTTGTGGAGGTCGCAGTAGCTTAACAAGACAGTTTTAATGCCCCTTTGAAGAGACGTGGAGGTCAGAGTGGTTTAACAAGACGGTTTTAATGCCCCTTGGAAGAGACGTGGAGGTCACAGTAGCTTAACAAGATGTTTTAATGCCCCTTGTAAGAGACGTGAAGTTCAGAGTGGTTTAACAAGACGGTTTTAATGCCCCTTGGAAGAGATGTGGAGGTCACAGTAGCTTTACAAGACGGTTTTATTGTCCCTTGGAAGAGTGGTGGAGGTCGGAGTAGCTTAACAAGACGCTTTTAACGCCCCTTGGAAGAGACGTGGAGGTCACAGTGGAATAAAAACACAATAGCAATGCCCCTTGGAAGAGTGGTGGAGGTCGCAGTAGCTTAACAAGACGTTTTTATTGCCCCTTGGAAGAGACGTGGAGGTCAGAGTGGTTTAACAAGATGGTTTTAATGCCCCTTGGAACAGACATGGAGGTCACAGTAGCTTAACAAGATGGTTTTAATGCCCCTTGGAAGAGACATGGAGTTCAGATTGGTTTAACAAGACAGTTTTAATGCCCCTTGGAAGAGACGTTGAGGTCACAGTAGCTTAACAAGATGGTTTTAATGCCCCTTGGAAGAGTGGTGAAGGTCGCAGTAGCTTAACAAGATGGTTTTAATGCCTCTTGGAAGAGACGTGGAGGTCAGAGTGGTTTAACAAGACGGTTTTAATGCCCTTTGGAAGAGACGTGGAGGTCACAGTGTAATAAAAAGACAATATTAAAGCACCTTGGAAGAGTTGTGGAGGTCGCAGTAGCTTAACAAGACAGTTTTAATGCCCCTTTGAAAAGACGTGGAGGTCAGAGTGGTTTAACAAGACGGTTTTAATGCCCCTTGAAAGAGTTGTGGAGGTCACAGTAGCTTAACAAGATGTTTTAATGCCCCTTGTAAAAGACGTGGAGTTCAGAGTGGTTTAACAAGACGGTTTTAATGCCCCTTGGAAGAGATGTGGAGGTCACAGTAGCTTTACAAGACGGTTTTATTGTCCCTTGGAAGAGTGGTGGAGGTCGCAGTAGCTTAACAAGATGGTTTTAATGACTCTTGGGAGAGTGGTGGAGGTCGCAGTAGCTTAACAAGACGGTTTTAATGCCCCTTGGAAGAGTGGTGGAGGTCGCAGTAGCTTAACAAGACAGTTTTAATGCCTCTTGGAAGAGTGGTGGAGGTCGCTGTAGCTTAACAAGACGGTTTGAATGCCCCTTGGAAGAGACTTGGGGGGTCACAGTGTAATAAAAAGACAATATCAATGCCCCTTGTAAAAGTGGTGGAGGTCGCAGTAGCTTAACAAGATAGTTTTAATGCCCCTTCGAAGAGTGGTGGAGGTCGCAGCAGCTTAACAAGACGGTTTTCATGCCTCTTGGAAGAGTGGTGGAGGTCGCAGTATCTTAATAAGACGGTTTTAATGCCCCTTGGTAGAGACGTGTAGTTCAGAGTGGTTTAACTAGACAGTTTTAATGCCCCTTGGAAGAGACGTGGAGGTCACAGTGGAATTAAAAGACAATATCAATTTCCCTTGGAGGAGTGGTGGAGGTCACAGTAGCATAACAAGACTGTTTTAATGCTCCTTGGAAGAGTGGTGGAGGTCGCAGTAGCTTAACAAGACGGTTTTAATGCCCCTTGGAAGAGACGTGAGGTCACAGTAGCTTAACAAGACGGTTTTAATGCCCCTTGGAAGAGACGTGGAGTTCAGAGTGGTTTAACAAGACGGATTTAATGCCCCTTGGAAGAGACGTGGAGGTCACAGTAGCTTAACAAGACGGTTTTAATGTCCCTTGGAAGAGTGGTGGAGGTCGGAGTAGCTTAACAAGACGCTTTTAACGCCCCTTGGAAGAGACGTGGAGGTCACAGTGGAATAAAAAGACAATAGCAATGCCCCTTGGAAGAGTGGTGGAGCTCGCAGTAGCTTAACAAGACGTTTTTAATGCCCCTTGGAAGAGACGTGGAGGTCAGAGTGGTTTAACAAGATGGTTTTAATGCCCCTTGGAACAGACATGGAGGTCACAGTAGCTTAACAAGATGGTTTTAATGCCCCTTGGAAGAGACGTGGAGTTCAGATTGGTTTAACAAGACAGTTTTAATGCCCCTTGGAAGAGACGTTGAGGTCACAGTATCTTAACAGGATGGTTTTAATGCCCCTTGGAAGAGTGGTGAAGGTTGCAGTAGCTTAACAAGATGGTTTTAATGCCCCTTGGAAGAGACGTGGAGGTAAGAGTGGTTTAACAAGACGGTTTTAATGGCCCTTGGAAGAGACGTGGAAGTCAAAGCAAGAAGGTTTTAATGCCCTTTGGAAGAGTGGTGGAGGTCGCTGTAGCTTAACAAGACGGTTTTAATGCCCCTTGGAAGAGACATGGGGGGTCACATTGTAATAAAAAGACAATATCAATGCCCCTTGTAAAAGTGGTGGAGGTCGCAGTAGCTTAACAAGATAGTTTTAATGCCCCTTCGAAGAGTGGTGGAGGTCGCAGCAGCTTAACAAGACGGATTTCATGCCTCTTGGAAGAGTGGTGGAGGTCGCAGTAGCTTAACAAGATGGTTTTAATGCCCCTTGGTAGAGACGTGTAGTTCAGAGTGGTTTAACTAGACAGTTTTAATGCCCCTTGGAAGAGACGTGGAGGTCACAGTGGAATTAAAAGACAATATCAATGCCCCTTGGAAGAGTGGTGGAGGTCACAGTAGCATAACAAGACTGTTTTAATGCTCCTTGGAAGAGTGGTGGAGGTCGCAGTAGCTTAACAAGACGGTTTTAATGCCCCTTGGAAGAGACGTGAGGTCACAGTAGCTTAACAAGACGGTTTTAATGCCCCTTGGAAGAGACGTGGAGTTCAGAGTGGTTTAACAAGACGGATTTAATGCCCCTTGGAAGAGACGTGGAAGTCACAGTAGCTTAACAAGACGGTTTTAATGCCCCTTGGAAGAGTGGTGGAGGTCGGAGTAGCTTAACAAGACGCTTTTAACGCCCCTTGGAAGAGACGTGGAGGTCACAGTGGAATAAAAAGACAATAGCAATGCCCTTTGGAAGAGTGGTGGAGCTCGCAGTAGCTTAACAAGACGTTTTTAATGCCCCTTGGAAGAGACGTGGAGGTCAGAGTGGTTTAACAAGATGGTTTTAATGCCCCTTCGAACAGACATGGAGGTCACAGTAGCTTAACGAGATGGTTTTAATGCCCCTTGGAAGAGACGTGGAGTTCAGATTGGTTTAACAAGACGGTTTTAATGCCCCTTTGAAGAGACGTGGAGGTCGCAGTAGCTTAACAAGATGGTTTTAATGCCCCTTGGAAGAGACGTTGAGGTCACAGTATCTTAACAGGATGGTTTTAATGCCCCTTGGAAGAGTGGTGAAGGTCGCAGTAGCTTAGCAAGATGGTTTTAATGCCCCTTGGAAGAGACGTGGAGGTCAGAGTGGTTTAAAAAGACGGTTTTAATGGCCCTTGGAAGAGACGTGGAAGTCAAAGTAGCTTAGCAAGACGGTTTTAATGCCCCTTGGTAGAGACGCGGAGGTCAGAGTGGTTTAACAAGACGGTTTTTATGCCCTTTGGAAGAGTGGTGGAGGTCACAGTGTAATAAAAAGACAATATTAATGCACATTGGAAGAGTTGTGGAGGTCGCAGTAGCTTAACAAGACAGTTTTAATGCCCCTTGGAAGAGACGTGGAGGGCAGAGTGGTTTAACAAGATCTTTTTTATGGCACTTGGAAGAGACGTGGAGGTCACAGTAGCTTAACAAGACGGTTTTAATGCCTCTTGGAAGAGACGTGGAGGTCACAGTAGCTTAACAAGACGGTTTTATTGCCCCTTGCAAGAGTGGTGGAGGTCGCAGTAGCTTAACAAGACGGTTTTAATGCCCCTTGGAAGAGACATGGAGTTCAGATTGGTTTAACAAGACAGTTTTAATGCCCCTTGGAAGAGACGTTGAGGTCACAGTAGCTTAACAATATGGTTTTAATGCCCCTTGGAAGAGTGGTGAAGGTCGCAGTAGCTTAACAAGATGGTTTTAATGCCTCTTGGAAGAGACGTGGAGGTCAGAGTGGTTTAACAAGACGGTTTTAATGCCCTTTGGAAGAGACGTGGAGGTCACAGTGTAATAAAAAGACAATATTAAAGCACCTTGGAAGAGTTGTGGAGGTCGCAGTAGCTTAACAAGACAGTTTTAATGCCCCTTTGAAGAGACGTGGAGGTCAGAGTGGTTTAACAAGACGGTTTTAATGCCCCTTGGAAGAGACGTGGAGGTCACAGTAGCTTAACAAGATGTTTTAATGCCCCTTGTAAGAGACGTGGAGTTCAGAGTGGTTTAACAAGACGGTTTTAATGCCCCTTGGAAGAGATGTGGAGGTCACAGTAGCTTTACAAGACGGTTTTATTGTCCCTTGGAAGAGTGGTGGAGGTCGGAGTAGCTTAACAAGACGCTTTTAACGCCCCTTGGAAGAGACGTGGAGGTCACAGTGGAATAAAAACACAATAGCAATGCCCCTTGGAAGAGTGGTGGAGGTCGCAGTAGCTTAACAAGACGTTTTTATTGCCCCTTGCAAGAGACGTGGAGGTCAGAGTGGTTTAACAAGATGGTTTTAATGCCCCTTGGAACAGACATGGAGGTCACAGTAGCTTAACAAGATGGTTTTAATGCCCCTTGTAAGAGACATGGAGTTCAGATTGGTTTAACAAGACAGTTTTAATGCCCCTTGGAAGAGACGTTGAGGTCACAGTAGCTTAACAAGATGGTTTTAATGCCCCTTGGAAGAGTGGTGAAGGTCGCAGTAGCTTAACAAGATGGTTTTAATGCCTCTTGGAAGAGACGTGGAGGTCCGAGTGGTTTAACAAGACGGTTTTAATGCCCTTTGGAAGAGACGTGGAGGTCACAGTGTAATAAAAAGACAATATTAAAGCACCTTGGAAGATTTGTGGAGGTCGCAGTAGCTTAACAAGACAGTTTTAATGCCCCTTTGAAGAGACGTGGAGGTCAGAGTGGTTTAACAAGACGGTTTTAATGCCCCTTGGAAGAGACGTGGAGGTCACAGTAGCTTAACAAGATGTTTTAATGCCCCTTGTAAGAGACGTGGAGTTCAGAGTGGTTTAACAAGACGGTTTTAATGCCCCTTGCAAGAGATGTGGAGGTCACAGTAGCTTTACAAGACGGTTTTATTGTCCCTTGGAAGAGTGGTGGAGGTCGGAGTAGCTTAACAAGACGCTTTTAACGCCCCTTGGAAGAGACGTGGAGGTCACAGTGGAATAAAAACACAATAGCAATGCCCCTTGGAAGAGTGGTGGAGGTCGCAGTAGCTTAACAAGACGTTTTTATTGCCCCTTGCAAGAGACGTGGAGGTCAGAGTGGTTTAACAAGATGGTTTTAATGCCCCTTGGAACAGACATGGAGGTCACAGTAGCTTAACAAGATGGTTTTAATGCCCCTTGTAAGAGACATGGAGTTCAGATTGATTTAACAAGACAGTTTTAATGCCCCTTGGAAGAGACGTTGAGGTCACAGTAGCTTAACAAGATGGTTTTAATGCCCCTTGGAAGAGTGGTGAAGGTCGCAGTAGCTTAACAAGATGGTTTTAATGCCTCTTGGAAGAGACGTGGAGGTCCGAGTGGTTTAACAAGACGGTTTTAATGCCCTTTGGAAGAGACGTGGAGGTCACAGTGTAATAAAAAGACAATATTAAAGCACCTTGGAAGATTTGTGGAGGTCGCAGTAGCTTAACAAGACAGTTTTAATGCCCCTTTGAAGAGACGTGGAGGTCAGAGTGGTTTAACAAGACGGTTTTAATGCCCCTTGGAAGAGACGTGGAGGTCACAGTAGCTTAACAAGATGTTTTAATGCCCCTTGTAAGAGACGTGGAGTTCAGAGTGGTTTAACAAGACGGTTTTAATGCCCCTTGCAAGAGATGTGGAGGTCACAGTAGCTTTACAAGACGGTTTTATTGTCCCTTGGAAGAGTGGTGGAGGTCGCAGTAGCTTAACAAGATGGTTTTAATGACTCTTGGGAGAGTGGTGGAGGTCGCAGTAGCTTAACAAGACGGTTTTAATGCCCCTTGGAAGAGTGGTGGAGGTCGCAGTAGCTTAACAAGACGGTTTTAATGCCTCTTGGAAGAGTGGTGGAGGTCGCTGTAGCTTAACAAAACGGTTTGAATGCCCCTTGGAAGAGACGTGGGGGGTCACAGTGTAATAAAAAGACAATATCAATGCCCCTTGTAAAAGTGGTGGAGGTCGCAGTAGCTTAACAAGATAGTTTTAATGCCCCTTCGAAGAGTGGTGGAGGTCGCAGCAGCTTAACAAGACGGTTTTCATGCCTCTTGGAAGAGTGGTGGAGGTCGCAGTATCTTAATAAGACGGTTTTAATGCCCCTTGGTAGAGACGTGTAGTTCAGAGTGGTTTAACTAGACAGTTTTAATGCCCCTTGGAAGAGACGTGGAGGTCACAGTGGAATTAAAAGACAATATCAATTTCCCTTGGAGGAGTGGTGGAGGTCACAGTAGCATAACAAGACTGTTTTAATGCTCCTTGGAAGAGTGGTGGAGGTCGCAGTAGCTTAACAAGACGGTTTTAATGCCCCTTGGAAGAGACGTGAGGTCACAGTAGCTTAACAAGACGGTTTTAATGCCCCTTGGAAGAGACGTGGAGTTCAGAGTGGTTTAACAAGACGGATTTAATGCCCCTTGGAAGAGACGTGGAGGTCACAGTAGCTTAACAAGACGGTTTTAATGTCCCTTGGAAGAGTGGTGGAGGTCGGAGTAGCTTAACAAGACGCTTTTAACGCCCCTTGGAAGAGACGTGGAGGTCACAGTGGAATAAAAAGACAATAGCAATGCCCCTTGGAAGAGTGGTGGAGCTCGCAGTAGCTTAACAAGACGTTTTTAATGCCCCTTGGAAGAGACGTGGAGGTCAGAGTGGTTTAACAAGATGGTTTTAATGCCCCTTGGAACAGACATGGAGGTCACAGTAGCTTAACAAGATGATTTTAATGCCCCTTGGAAGAGACGTGGAGTTCAGATTGGTTTAACAAGAAAGCTTTAATGCCCCTTGGAAGAGACGTTGAGGTCACAGTATCTTAACAGGATGGTTTTAATGCCCCTTGGAAGAGTGGTGAAGGTCGCAGTAGCTTAACAAGATGGTTTTAATGCCCCTTGGAAGAGACGTGGAGGTCAGAGTGGTTTAACAAGACGGTTTTAATGGCCCTTGGAAGAGACGTGGAAGTCAAAGCAAGAAGGTTTTAATGCCCTTTGGAAGAGTGGTGGAGGTCGCTGTAGCTTAACAAGACGGTTTTAATGCCCCTTGGAAGAGACGTGGGGGGTCACATTGTAATAAAAAGACAATATCAATGCCCCTTGTAAAAGTGGTGGAGGTCGCAGTAGCTTAACAAGATAGTTTTAATGCCCCTTCGAAGAGTGGTGGAGGTCGCAGCAGCTTAACAAGACGGTTTTCATGCCTCTTGGAAGAGTGGTGGAGGTCGCAGTAGCTTAACAAGACGGTTTTAATGCCCCTTGGTAGAGACGTGTAGTTCAGAGTGGTTTAACTAGACAGTTTTAATGCCCCTTGGAAGAGACGTGGAGGTCACAGTGGAATTAAAAGACAATATCAATGCCCCTTGGAAGAGTGGTGGAGGTCACAGTAGCATAACAAGACTGTTTTAATGCTCCTTGGAAGAGTGGTGGAGGTCGCAGTAGCTTAACAAGACGGTTTTAATGCCCCTTGGAAGAGACGTGAGGTCACAGTAGCTTAACAAGACGGTTTTAATGCCCCTTGGAAGAGACGTGGAGTTCAGAGTGGTTTAACAAGACGGATTTAATGCCCCTTGGAAGAGACGTGGAGGTCACAGTAGCTTAACAAGACGGTTTTAATGCCCCTTGGAAGAGTGGTGGAGGTCGGAGTAGCTTAACAAGACGCTTTTAACGCCCCTTGGAAGAGACGTGGAGGTCACAGTGGAATAAAAAGACAATAGCAATGCCCTTTGGAAGAGTGGTGGAGCTCGCAGTAGCTTAACAAGACGTTTTTAATGCCCCTTGGAAGAGACGTGGAGGTCAGAGTGGTTTAACAAGATGGTTTTAATGCCCCTTCGAACAGACATGGAGGTCACAGTAGCTTAACAAGATGGTTTTAATGCCCCTTGGAAGACACGTGGAGTTCAGATTGGTTTAACAAGACGGTTTTAATGCCCCTTTGAAGAGACGTGGAGGTCGCAGTAGCTTAACAAGATGGTTTTAATGCCCCTTGGAAGAGACGTTGAGGTCACAGTATCTTAACAGGATGGTTTTAATGCCCCTTGGAAGAGTGGTGAAGGTCGCAGTAGCTTAACAAGATGGTTTTAATGCCCCTTGGAAGAGACGTGGAGGTCAGAGTGGTTTAAAAAGACGGTTTTAATGGCCCTTGGAAGAGACGTGGAAGTCAAAGTAGCTTAGCAAGACGGTTTTAATGCCCCTTGGAAGAGACGTGGAGGTCAGAGTGGTTTAACAAGACGGTTTTTATGCCCTTTGGAAGAGTGGTGGAGGTCACAGTGTAATAAAAAGACAATATTAATGCACATTGGAAGAGTTGTGGAGGTCGCAGTAGCTTAACAAGACAGTTTTAATGCCCCTTGGAAGAGACGTGGAGGGCAGAGTGGTTTAACAAGATCTTTTTTATGGCACTTGGAAGAGACGTGGAGGTCACAGTAGCTTAACAAGACGGTTTTAATGCCTCTTGGAAGAGACGTGGAGGTCACAGTAGCTTAACAAGACGGTTTTATTGCCCCTTGCAAGAGTGGTGGAGGTCGCAGTAGCTTAACAAGACGTTTTTAATGCCCCTTGGAAGAGACGTGAGGTCACAGTAGCTTAACAAGACGGTTTTATTGCCCCTTGGAAGAGACGTGGAGTTCAGAGTGGTTTAACAAGACGGTTTTATTGCCCCTTGGTAGAGACGTGTAGTTCAGAGTGGTTTAATTAGACAGTTTTAATGCCCCTTGGAAGAGACGTGGAGGTCACAGTGGAATTAAAAGACAATATCAATTTCCCTTGGAGGAGTGGTGGAGGTCACAGTAGCATAACAAGACTGTTTTAATGCTCCTTGGAAGAGTGGTGGAGGTCGCAGTAGCTTAACAAGACGGTTTTAATGCCCCTTGGAAGAGACGTGAGGTCACAGTAGCTTAACAAGACGGTTTTAATGCCCCTTGGAAGAGACGAGGAGTTCAGAGTGGTTTAACAAGACGGATTTAATGCCCCTTGGAAGAGACGTGGAGGTCACAGTAGCTTAACAAGACGGTTTTAATGTCCCTTGGAAGAGTGGTGGAGGTCGGAGTAGCTTAACAAGACGCTTTTAACGCCCCTTGGAAGAGACGTGGAGGTCACAGTGGAATAAAAAGACAATAGCAATGCCCCTTGGAAGAGTGGTGGAGCTCGCAGTAGCTTAACAAGACGTTTTTAATGCCCCTTGGAAGAGACGTGGAGGTCAGAGTGGTTTAACAAGATGGTTTTAATGCCCCTTGGAACAGACATGGAGGTTACAGTAGCTTAACAAGATGGTTTTAATGCCCGTTGGAAGAGACGTGGAGTTCAGATTGGTTTAACAAGACAGTTTTAATGCCCCTTGGAAGAGACGTTGAGGTCACAGTATCTTAACAGGATGGTTTTAATGCCCCTTGGAAGAGTGGTGAAGGTCGCAGTAGCTTAACAAGATGGTTTTAATGCCCCTTGGAAGAGACGTGGAGGTCAGAGTGGTTTAACAAGACGGTTTTAATGGCCCTTGGAAGAGACGTGGAAGTCAAAGCAAGAAGGTTTTAATGCCCTTTGGAAGAGTGGTGGAGGTCGCTGTAGCTTAACAAGACGGTTTTAATGCCCCTTGGAAGAGACGTGGGGGGTCACATTGTAATAAAAAGACAATATCAATGCCCCTTGTAAAAGTGGTGGAGGTCGCAGTAGCTTAACAAGATAGTTTTAATGCCCCTTCGAAGAGTGGTGGAGGTCGCAGCAGCTTAACAAGACGGTTTTCATGCCTCTTGGAAGAGTGGTGGAGGTCGCAGTAGCTTAACAAGACGGTTTTAATGCCCCTTGGTAGAGACGTGTAGTTCAGAGTGGTTTAACTAGACAGTTTTAATGCCCCTTGGAAGAGACATGGAGGTCACAGTGGAATTAAAAGACAATATCAATGCCCCTTGGAAGAGTGGTGGAGGTCACAGTAGCATAACAAGACTGTTTTAATGCTCCTTGGAAGAGTTGTGGAGGTCGCAGTAGCTTAACAAGACAGTTTTAATGCCCCTTGGAAGAGACGTGGAGGGCAGAGTGGTTTAACAAGATCTTTTTTATGGCACTTGGAAGAGACGTGGAGGTCACAGTAGCTTAACAAGACGGTTTTAATGCCTCTTGGAAGAGACGTGGAGGTCACAGTAGCTTAACAAGACGGTTTTATTGCCCCTTGCAAGAGTGGTGGAGGTCGCAGTAGCTTAACAAGACGTTTTTAATGCCCCTTGGAAGAGACGTGAGGTCACAGTAGCTTAACAAGACGGTTTTATTGCCCATTGGAAGAGACGTGGAGTTCAGAGTGGTTTAACAAGACGGATTTAATGCCACTTGGAAGAGACGTGGAGGTCACAGTAGCTTAACAAGACGGTTTTACTGCCCCTTGGAAGAGTGGTGGAGGTCGGAGTAGCTTAACAAGACGCTTTTAACGCCCCTTGGAAGAGACGTGGAGGTCACAGTGGAATAAAAACACAATAGCAATGCCCCTTGGAAGAGTGGTGGAGGTCGCAGTAGCTTAACAAGACGTTTTTATTGCCCCTTGGAAGAGACGTGGAGGTCAGAGTGGTTTAACAAGATGGTTTTAATGCCCCTTGGAACAGACACGGAGGTCACAGTAGCTTAACAAGATGGTTTTAATGCCCCTTGGAAGAGACATGGAGTTCAGATTGGTTTAACAAGACAGTTTTAATGCCCCTTGGAAGAGACGTTGAGGTCACAGTAGCTTAACAAGATGGTTTTAATGCCCCTTGGAAGAGTGGTGAAGGTCGCAGTAGCTTAACAAGATGGTTTTAATGCCTCTTGGAAGAGACGTGGAGGTCAGAGTGGTTTAACAAGACGATTTTAATGCCCTTTGGAAGAGACGTGGAGGTCACAGTGTAATAAAAAGACAATATTAAAGCACCTTGGAAGAGTTGTGGAGGTCGCAGTAGCTTAACAAGACAGTTTTAATGCCCCTTTGAAGAGACGTGGAGGTCAGAGTGGTTTAACAAGACGGTTTTAATGCCCCTTGGAAGAGACGTGGAGGTCACAGTAGCTTAACAAGATGTTTTAATGCCCCTTGTAAGAGACGTGGAGTTCAGAGTGGTTTAACAAGACGGTTTTAATGCCCCTTGGAAGAGATGTGGAGGTCACAGTAGCTTTACAAGACGGTTTTATTGTCCCTTGGAAGAGTGGTGGAGGTCGGAGTAGCTTAACAAGACGCTTTTAACGCCCCTTGGAAGAGACGTGGAGGTCACAGTGGAATAAAAACACAATAGCAATGCCCCTTGGAAGAGTGGTGGAGGTCGCAGTAGCTTAACAAGACGTTTTTATTGCCCCTTGGAAGAGACGTGGAGGTCAGAGTGGTTTAACAAGATGGTTTTAATGCCCCTTGGAACAGACATGGAGGTCACAGTAGCTTAACAAGATGGTTTTAATGCCCCTTGGAAGAGACATGGAGTTCAGATTGGTTTAACAAGACAGTTTTAATGCCCCTTGGAAGAGACGTTGAGGTCACAGTAGCTTAACAAGATGGTTTTAATGCCCCTTGGAAGAGTGGTGAAGGTCGCAGTAGCTTAACAAGATAGTTTTAATGCCTCTTGGAAGAGACGTGGAGGTCAGTGTGTTTTAACAAGACGGTTTTAATGCCCTTTGGAAGAGACGTGGAGGTCACAGTGTAATAAAAAGACAATATTAAAGCACCTTGGAAGAGTTGTGGAGGTCGCAGTAGCTTAACAAGACAGTTTTAATGCCCCTTTGAAGAGACGTGGAGGTCAGAGTGGTTTAACAAGACGGTTTTAATGCCCCTTGGAAGAGACGTGGAGGTCACAGTAGCTTAACAAGATGTTTTAATGCCCCTTGTAAGAGACGTGGAGTTCAGAGTGGTTTAACAAGACGGTTTTAATGCCCCTTGGAAGAGATGTGGAGGTCACAGTAGCTTTAAAAGACGGTTTTATTGTCCCTTGGAAGAGTGGTGGAGGTCGCAGTAGCTTAACAAGATAGTTTTAATGACTCTTGGGAGAGTGGTGGAGGTCGCAGTAGCTTAACAAGACGGTTTTAATGCCCCTTGGAAGAGTGGTGGAGGTCGCAGTAGCTTAACAAGACGGTTTTAATGCCTCTTGGAAGAGTGGTGGAGGTCGCTGTAGCTTAACAAGACGGTTTGAATGCCCCTTGGAAGAGACGTGGGGGGTCACAGTGTAATAAAAAGACAATATCAATGCCCCTTGTAAAAGTGGTGGAGGTCGCAGTAGCTTAACAAGATAGTTTTAATGCCCCTTCGAAGAGTGGTGGAGGTCGCAGCAGCTTAACAAGACGGTTTTCATGCCTCTTGGAAGAGTGGTGGAGGTCGCAGTATCTTAATAAGACGGTTTTAATGCCCCTTGGTAGAG
Organism: Phyllobates terribilis; assembly: GCF_046119375.1. Classification (NCBI taxonomy): domain Eukaryota; kingdom Metazoa; phylum Chordata; class Amphibia; order Anura; family Dendrobatidae; genus Phyllobates; species Phyllobates terribilis. The sequence goes on along the minus strand of NW_027362771.1, from coordinate 161,526,066 downwards.
ACGTGTAGTTCAGAGTGGTTTAACTAGACAGTTTTAATGCCCCTTGGAAGAGACGTGGAGGTCACAGTGGAATTAAAAGACAATATCAATTTCCCTTGGAGGAGTGGTGGAGGTCACAGTAGCATAACAAGACTGTTTTAATGCTCCTTGGAAGAGTGGTGGAGGTCGCAGTAGCTTAACAAGACGGTTTTAATGCCCCTTGGAAGAGACGTGAGGTCACAGTAGCTTAACAAGACGGTTTTAATGCCCCTTGGAAGAGACGAGGAGTTCAGAGTGGTTTAACAAGACGGATTTAATGCCCCTTGGAAGAGACGTGGAGGTCACAGTAGCTTAACAAGACGGTTTTAATGTCCCTTGGAAGAGTGGTGGAGGTCGGAGTAGCTTAACAAGACGCTTTTAACGCCCCTTGGAAGAGACGTGGAGGTCACAGTGGAATAAAAAGACAATAGCAATGCCCCTTGGAAGAGTGGTGGAGCTCGCAGTAGCTTAACAAGACGTTTTTAATGCCCCTTGGAAGAGACGTGGAGGTCAGAGTGGTTTAACAAGATGGTTTTAATGCCCCTTGGAACAGACATGGAGGTTACAGTAGCTTAACAAGATGGTTTTAATGCCCCTTGGAAGAGACGTGGAGTTCAGATTGGTTTAACAAGACAGTTTTAATGCCCCTTGGAAGAGACGTTGAGGTCACAGTATCTTAACAGGATGGTTTTAATGCCCCTTGGAAGAGTGGTGAAGGTCGCAGTAGCTTAACAAGATGGTTTTAATGCCCCTTGGAAGAGACGTGGAGGTCAGAGTGGTTTAACAAGACGGTTTTAATGGCCCTTGGAAGAGACGTGGAAGTCAAAGCAAGAAGGTTTTAATGCCCTTTGGAAGAGTGGTGGAGGTCGCTGTAGCTTAACAAGACGGTTTTAATGCCCCTTGGAAGAGACGTGGGGGGTCACATTGTAATAAAAAGACAATATCAATGCCCCTTGTAAAAGTGGTGGAGGTCGCAGTAGCTTAACAAGATAGTTTTAATGCCCCTTCGAAGAGTGGTGGAGGTCGCAGCAGCTTAACAAGACGGTTTTCATGCCTCTTGGAAGAGTGGTGGAGGTCGCAGTAGCTTAACAAGACGGTTTTAATGCCCCTTGGTAGAGACGTGTAGTTCAGAGTGGTTTAACTAGACAGTTTTAATGCCCCTTGGAAGAGACATGGAGGTCACAGTGGAATTAAAAGACAATATCAATGCCCCTTGGAAGAGTGGTGGAGGTCACAGTAGCATAACAAGACTGTTTTAATGCTCCTTGGAAGAGTGGTGGAGGTCGCAGTAGCTTAACAAGACGGTTTTAATGCCCCTTGGAAGAGACGTGAGGTCACAGTAGCTTAACAAGACGGTTTTAATGCCCCTTGGAAGAGACGTGGAGTTCAGAGTGGTTTAACAAGACGGATTTAATGCCCCTTGGAAGAGACGTGGAGGTCACAGTAGCTTAACAAGACGGTTTTAATGCCCCTTGGAAGAGTGGTGGAGGTCGGAGTAGCTTAACAAGACGCTTTTAACGCCCCTTGGAAGAGACGTGGAGGTCACAGTGGAATAAAAAGACAATAGCAATGCCCTTTGGAAGAGTGGTGGAGCTCGCAGTAGCTTAACAAGACGTTTTTAATGCCCCTTGGAAGAGACGTGGAGGTCAGAGTGGTTTAACAAGATGGTTTTAATGCCCCTTCGAACAGACATGGAGGTCACAGTAGCTTAACAAGATGGTTTTAATGCCCCTTGGAAGAGACGTGGAGTTCAGATTGGTTTAACAAGACGGTTTTAATGCCCCTTTGAAGAGACGTGGAGGTCGCAGTAGCTTAACAAGATGGTTTTAACGCCCCTTGGAAGAGACGTTGAGGTCACAGTATCTTAACAGGATGGTTTTAATGCCCCTTGGAAGAGTGGTGAAGGTCGCAGTAGCTTAACAAGATGGTTTTAATGCCCCTTGGAAGAGACGTGGAGGTCAGAGTGGTTTAAAAAGACGGTTTTAATGGCCCTTGGAAGAGACGTGGAAGTCAAAGTAGCTTAGCAAGACGGTTTTAATGCCCCTTGGAAGAGACGTGGAGTTCAGAGTGGTTTAACAATACGGTTTTAATGCCCCTTTGAAGAGACGTGGAGGTCGCAGTAGCTTAACAAGATGGTTTTAATGCCCCTTGGAAGAGACGTTGAGGTCACAGTGTAATAAAAAGACAATATCAATGCCCCTTGGAGGAGTGGTGGAGGTCGCAGTAGCTTAACAAGACGGTTTTAATGCCCCTTGGAAGATTGGTGGAGGTCGCAGTAGCTTAACAAGACGGTTTTAATGCTCCTTGGAAGAGTAGTGGAGGTCGCAGTAACTTAACAAGACTATTTTAATGCCCCTTACAAGAGCCATGCAGTACAGCGTATTCAAAACATTATTCCCTTTATTGGGGAGTGGGTCTCCCATGCTCTTTGCCTATGCCTTCCAAGCAAAAGCTGTCAAAAATTAGGACGGAGGAACTTGCAATGATGGCAAACAAGAGCCATGCAGTACAGCATATTCAAAACATTATTCCCATTTTTGGGAATTGGGTCTCCCATTGTCTTTGCCTATGCCTTCCAAGCAAAAGCTGCCAAAAATTAGGACGGAGGAACTTGCAATGATGGCAAACAAGAGCCATGCAGTACAACATATTCAAAACATTATTCCCATTATTGGGGCGTGGGTTTCCCATAGTCTTTGTCTACGCCTTCCAAGCAAAAGCTGCCAAAATTTAGGACGGAGGAACTTGCAATGCTGGCAAACAAGAGCATGCAGTACAGCATATTCAAAACATTATTGTTAGAACCCTCCTGTTAGTTTTTGCTATCTTTTGTTTTGCGGTCACGTGACCAGCTGCCTATATATTCCAGCTCCGCCCTTCTAGCTTTGCTGGACTTCAGTGTATTTTGCCTGTCTCTCTAGCCAGGTGCTTCGGTACCTATCTCTGTCTAGTTCACTTGGTCCTCTGGGACCTCTAGTACTTTTTGTCTGTTTGCCTTTTGCTCTGCAACAACTTCTGTTAGGAGGTGTCCCATTTTTGTCCCAGTCCTTAGTTCTTTTAGGGACCCCTCCCTTTATTCTATAGGTTTCCGTTCAGACTAGCCGAGGATGAAGGTGGGTCTGTTCACAAGGAACAGGCTGCCCGCTACATCGTAGGGATTCTGCTTAGTCTTACTGCAGGGACAGCTTTCCCCTTTCTTTCGTTAGTTTATGTTGCAGATCATAACAGTAAGTCAAGCCCAAAAAAAACTAAAAGGAAAGAAATTCGAGGATCAGTATGGTTTCATACCAGGATTTGGCTCAACGCCTGCAGAGATTGTCTCTGGAGGTGGCCGAGCTTCAGCAACACGTGAGTAGCTGTCCTAGAGCGCATTTTGTCGAACCAAAGGTAGGACTGCCTGATGTTTTTTATGGTAAACAGCAAGATTTTTTTTCCTTTAAAAATGCTTGTTTGTTATATTTTCGTTTGAGACCAAGGTCCTCTGGGAATGAATCACAGCGCATTGGTTTTATTATGTCACTTTTGCGCAATGAACCACAGGGTTGGGCCTTTTCTCTCCAACCTAATGATCCGCGTTTAAGTTCTGTTGAGGAATTTTTTTCTGCTATGGGGCTATTATATGATGATCCTGATCGAATCTCATCTGCTCAATCAGAACTTAGACGTTTGAATCAGGGGTCAGATTCTGTTGAAATGTATTGTTCCCACTTCAGGAGATGGGCTTCAGAAGTTAAATGGAATGATTCGGCATTGAAATGTTTATTTCTTGCTAGTCTGAGTGAAAGGGTTAAGGATTTGCTAATTGCATTCCCTGCACCTGAGACTCTGCAAGAAGCTATGCAATTAGCTATTCATGTGGACAGGAGAATAAGGTCCAGAGTCAATGATTTAAAAACTCCTGTAACTTCAGGTCCTAGTTTCCAGAAAATCTGCTCTGACAGCGGAGAACCGATGGAGGTTGGGGCGAAGTCGCTCCCCTCTCAAGAAAGAGATCGGAGATTCACCGAAGGTTTGTGTCTTTATTGTGGTAAAGCTGATCATTTGATTAAGTATTGTGAGCGTCGTTTAATTAAAGAAAAAAAAAAGGTCAGTTACGCCCGTATAGCTAGTTTACGCTCTGCAGGAGTGTTCCTTTCTGGGAGTACTGCTCTGCAGGGAAATTTGATTACATTTCAGGTATTTGTGGATTGTGGTTCAACACTTAATGTGATTGATAAAGGGTTTTTGGAAAAACTTAAATTGAAATCCAAACCTTTGTCATCTCCTATTTCTGTGGTTACAATTGATAACACTCCTTTGAAATGTATAACTCACAAGATTGCTGCATTTCCTCTCACTATCAATGGTGTTCACCAAGAAATGTTGGACTTGGTTGTTTTGGATAATTTGCCCTCTCCAGTTGTTCTAGGATTGCCTTGGTTAAAACTGCACAATCCTTTATTGGATTGGTCTACTAATGTGATTAAGTCTTGGAGTCCGAAGTGCTATGATAAATGTTGTAATGGTTGCATTGCGGCTGTGGATAAAGGGGAATTACCAGTACCTATTCAAGATTTTTGGAGGGTTTTTTCGGAGGAGGAGTCGCAAGTTTTACCTCCTCATAGGGATTATGATTGCGCCATTGAGTTTGTTCCGGGTGCTACTCTTCCCAAAAGTCGCTTGTTTAATCTGACTATCCCTGAAAGAAAGGCCTTGGAGGAGTACATAGAGTCTAGCCTGGCTGCTGGTCACATTAGACCTTCTAAGTCGCCTGTGGCAGTCGGATTCTTCTTTGTTAAAAAAAAAGGACGGCGATTTACGTCCATGTCTGGATTTTCGTGAAATTAATAAGATTACTGTACGCAATTCCTACCCATTGCCGTTAATTCCTGACTTGTTTAACCAGTTAGTGGGAGCCAAGTGGTTCTCAAAAATTGATCTCCGAGGGGCATACAATTTGTTACGTGTGAAGGAGGGTGATGAATGGATAACTGCTTTTAACACTCCGGTAGGTCATTTTGAGAATCTGGTGATGCCTTTTGGTCTTACCAAAGCACCTGCATTTTTTCAAAACCTTATTAATGACATCCTGAGACCTTTGATTTGTAAGAATGTGGCTGAGTATTTGGATGACATTTTGATTTATTCACCAGATCAAGAGTCCCATTGGCAGAGTGTACGTGAAGTTTTGCAGTTATTGAGTGATAATTCACTCTTTGCAAAGCTGGAGAAATGTGAGTTCGCTGTGCAGAAAATTTGTTTTTTGGGCTACATTGTCTCCAGCGAGGGCTTTGAGATGGACTCTGTGAAGGTTCAGGCTGTGCAGGAATGGCCTAGGCCTGTTGGTTTGAAATCTATACAGAGATTTTTGGGTTTTGCCAATTATTACAGGAAATTCATTAAGAATTTTTCTATAATTGTTAAACCTCTAACCGATCTCACCAGGAAAGGTGCGAATACAGCCCAGTGGACTACTGAGGCCATTGAAGCATTTGAGTATCTCAAAGAGAGGTTCAGTTCTGCCCCTAGCCTTATGCAGCCTGATGAGACCAAGCCTTTTTTGGTCGAGGTCGATGCTTCATCAGTGGGGGTCGGAGCAGTTTTGTCTCAAGAGAACGAGGGTGGAGTACATCCTTGTGACTTCTTTTCGAAAAAATTTTCGGAAACCGAACTGAATTATGATGTTGGAAATCGGGAGTTGCTGGCTATTAAACTTGCGTTTGAACACTGGCGTCATTTTTTGGAAGGCGCTAGATTTCCTATTCAGGTTTTCACAGATCATAAGAATATGATCTATCTGGATGCTGCCAAGCGCTTGAATGCCCGTCAAGCTAGGTGGGCACTTTTTTTTTCTCGGTTTCATTTTTCTGTTACCTATATCCCTGGTACTAAGAATGTTAAAGCCGATGCTTTATCTCGCAGATTCTCTCCTACGGTCGGTGCCGAGGTTGAGGAGAGCATTTTGCAGAAAGGAGTTGTGGTGGCGGCATTGGACTCTGATTTGGAGAATGGGATTCTGAATGCTCAAGATGATGCTCAATCTAACACTTCCCATGGGAGGTTGTTCGTGCCCAGAGCCTTTAGGAGAGATTTGTTTGTGGAGTGTCATGAGTCTCGGTTGGCAGGTCATCCAGGAGTTTCGGAGACTAAGAGACTTATCAGTCGCAGTTTTTGGTGGCCTGGATGGCAGAAGGAAGTCATCAAGTGGGTACGTCAGTGTACTGTGTGTGCTAGGTCAAAGGCTTCACATACTCCTGCTGCGGGGTTGCTTTGCCCTCTGGAGGTACCTAGTGTGCCTTGGACGCATCTCACTATGGATTTTATTACTGATCTTCCTGTGTCTGAGGGTTTTACTGTCATCTGGGTGGTCGTGGACCGTTTTAGTAAGACGTGTCATTTGGTTCCATTCATTAAGTTGCCCTGCGCCAAGACACTCGCTAAGGCGTTTGTTAAGGAGGTTGTCAAGCTCCATGGCGTCCCCACGGATGTTGTTTCTGATAGAGGATCTCAGTTTGTGGCTCGCTTTTGGCGTCCTTTTTGTGACAGGTTGGGAGTCCATTTGTCATTTTCATCTGGTTATCACCCTGAGTCTAATGGACAGACTGAAAGAAAGAACCAGAATGTTGAACAGTTTTTGCATTGCTTTGTGGCAGACAATCAAGAGGTGTGGTCTGAGTTTCTGCCTCTCGCAGAATTTGCTCTTAACAATCATACATCCTCCTCTGCTGGGTGTTCTCCTTTTTTTTGTTGTACTGGGAGACATCCGTCTTTTGGTTCGTTCTCCAAATTGAGGTCGGCGGTACTGGAGGAGGAGAATTTTTCTGGTGATTTGGAGAGAGTTTGCACTAATGTACGTTGTAACCTGCAAGAGGCTAACAAGAAGTCCAAGAAGTATTTTGACAGGAAACGTTTTGTTTACTGTGGGTGACATGGTTTGGTGGTCCTCGAAGAACCTGAGGTTGAGGATTCCCTCTAGAAAACTGGGTCCTAAGTTTGTGGGTCCATTTAAAGTGCTTCAGGTTGTTAACCCACCTGCTGTCAGGTTGGATGTCCCTACTTCCTGAAAGATTAATCCTGTGTTTCATGTTTCCTTGTTGAAAAAGGCTGACGTTTCTAATAGGGACGCCACTGTCACAGTTCCTCCTGTGGTGGAAGACGGTGAATATGAAATTTCTCGTATTTTGAATTCAAGATGGCATAGAGGGAAATTACAGTATCTTGTCTCCTGGAAGGGTTTCGGTCCCGAAGACAACTCCTGGGTAAGGATGGATGATGTCTCTGCTCCTAGGCTTGTTAAAGCTTTCCACAGGAGGTTTCCTGATAGGCCTGGGCCTGGAGGATCCGGAGGATCCTCATAGAAGAGGGGGTACTGTTAGAACCCTCCTGTTAGTTTTTGCTATCTTGTGTTTTGCGGTCACGTGACCAGCTGCCTATATATTCCAGCTCCGCCCTTCTGGCTTTGCTGGACTTCAGTGTTTTTTGCCTGTCTCTCTAGCCAGGTGCTTCGGTGCCTATCTCTGTCTAGTTCACTTGGTCCTCTGGGACCTCTAGTACTTTTTGTCTGTTTGCCTTTTGCTCTGCAACAACTTCTATTAGGAGGTGTCCCATTTTTGTCCCAGTCCTTAGTTCTTTTAGGGACCCTTCCCTTTATTCTATAGGTCTCCGATCAGACTAGCCGAGGACGAAGGTGGGTCTGTTCACAAGGAACAGGCTGCCCGCTACATCGTAGGGATTCAGCTTAGTCTTACTGCAGGGACAGCTTTCCCCTTTCTTTCCTTAGTTTATGTTGCAGATCATAACAATTATTCCCATTATTGGGGAGTGGGACTCCCATAGTCGTAGCCTATGCCTTCCAAGCAAAAGCTGCCAAAAATTAGGATGGAGGAACTTGCAATGCTGGCAAACAAAAGCCATGCAGTACAGCATATTCAAAACATTACTCCCATTATTGGGGAGTGGGGCTCCCATAGTCTTTGCCTATGCCTTTCAAGCAAAAGGTGCCAAAAATTAGGACGGAGGAATTTGCAATGCTGGCAACACGGACCACGGTAACCCTGGTGGTATAGTGGTGGTGGAGGCTGAAGAGAAGGAGAAGAGCAAAATACAGCCGAAATGAGGAAGCGTATACCCATGTGTGGGTGTGAAGCGGTGCATGGGAATACACCTCCCGAGATAACACAGTGGATTTAACTTTATTTTACTTTGCTGTCATTTGGTAGTGATGAGAAGTCTGGCCCAATCCAGCCCTAGTTCATTTTGATAAGCGTCAGCTTGTCAGCATTGTCAGTTGACAGGCGAGTGCGCTTATCAGTTATAATTCCCCCAGCGGCACTAAAAACACGCTCCAATAACACGCTAGTGGCAGGGCAGGCCAGGACCTCCAAGGCATACAGAGCGAGTTCATTCCAAGTGTCCAGCTTGGATACCCCATAATTAAAAGGCACAGAGGAATCACGGAGGACGTTGGTACGGTCTGCAAGGTATTCCCTCACCATCTTTTGAAACTTTCCACTCCTTGTGAGAGTACCCCACGCCTCAGGGCCTGTAAGCTGAGCGGGTATCAGAAAACTGTCCCAGAATGTTGACAGTGTTCCCCTGCCTCTGCTGGATTGGAGTTGCGTCTCTCTCGCCTGTACGCCTTGGTTGGTCAACGAACTGTGACCTCTGCTGCTAGCGTGTTCAGATGGGAATTTTTTAACAGTTCTGTAGCAAGGGCCTTCTGGTACTGCCACATTTTTGTAGACCTTTCCACCTCAGGAATAAGAGAGTGAAAGTTCTCCTTGTAGCGGGGGTCTAAAAGTGTCACCAACCAGTAATGACTGTCACCCAAAATTTTCACAACGCGAGGGTCACGGTTAAGGCAGCGTAACATAAAGGTAGCCATGAATGCCAGACTGGTAACGGGCAAGACTTCCGTGTCCTCACCAAGATGACGACTGACCATGCTCTCCTCCTCCTCCTCCCCCCTGTCCTCAAGCCACCCACGCTGAACCGACGGTATGACAGTTGTACAGTTACTACCGTCTACAGTGCATGATACCAGCTCCTGTTCTTCCTCCTCTTCCTCCTGTCCCTCATTGTCTCCCAATGCACATTGGGATGAGATGAGGCTGGGCTGTGTGTAATCGCCTGTTATGGCTCCTTGATCCATCTCATCATGCTCTGGCTGCAATGCCTCCTATTTAATTCTCTGTAGAGAGCGTTGCAGAAGACAGACAAGTGGGATGCTGACGCTAATGATGGCATCATCGTCACTCACCATCTTGGTGGACTCCTCAAAGTTTGTCAGGATGGTACATATGTCAGACATCCAGGTCCACTCCTGAGGTCTTATGTGTGGAGTCTGACCTGAATATTGATGGCCTTGTTGCAGCTTGTACTCCACAACTGCTCTCTTCTGATCACAAATCCTTTGCAACATGTGGAGAGTAGAGTTCCAATGTGTGGGGACATCACACACCAGTCGGTGTGCTGGAAGCTGCAAACTCTGCTGCAACGTAGCAAGGGCGGCGGAAGCTGTAGCCGACTTGCGAAAATGAGTTGACAGGCGGCATACTTTGACGAGCAGATCTGGTAACTCGAGGTACGATTTAAGAAACCGCTGAACCACGAGGTTAAGCATATGAGCCAGGCATGGTACGTGTGTGATCTCGCCTCGCCTCAGAGCCACCATCAGGTTATGGCCATTATCACACACGACCATGCCTGGATGTAGGTTCAGCGGTCTCAGCCACAGATCTGCCTGGTCTTTCACAGCTGTCCACAACTCACAAGCAGTGTGAGGTTTATCACCTAAGCTTATGAGTTTCAGCACAGCCTGTTGCCACTTGGCTGAGGCAGTACTGCAGTGCTTCCAGCTTGTAACTGATATGGTGATATCTGAGATGGAGGCTGAACATGAGGAGGAGGAGGAGGATGATGCGCAGGAGCTGTACACTGTGGGGGCAACTCTGACTGACATAGGGCCCGTAATCCTCTGTGTGGGGAGGATGTGTTCCATCCCAAGGTCCGACTGGGTCCCGGCTTCCACTATGTTTACCCAGGGTGCCGTCAGGGAGATGTACCGTCCCTAGCCACAAGCACTTGTCCACGTGTCCGTTGTCAGGTGGACTCTCCCAGTAACTGCGTTGTTGAGGGCACGGCAGATGTTTTAGGACACGTGCTTGTGTAGTGCGGGGATGGCACACCAGGCAAAATAGTGTCGGCTGGGGAGCGAGTACCGAGGGATGGCCACCGCCATAAGGTTGCGGAAGGATTCCGTCTCCACCAGCCTAAAAGGCAGCATTTCCAACGCAAGCAGTCGTGAAATGTGCAAATTTAGGACTGTGGCCTGTGGGGTGGTGGCTGCGAATTTGCACTTTCGTTCAAAGGCCTGGGATATGGACAATTGAACGCTGCGGTGGGACATGGACGTGGACGTTGATGCTGTTTCTTGAGAAACTGCCATAACAGGTGAAGACTGAGAGGAGGCGGTATCTTTGCATGCAGTATGGACAGGCGATTGCCTTGCACGCACAACAGGGGGTTCTCTTACACACAACAGCGGAAGAAGCAGTGGTGACACCCGCTGACACTGGTCGTGGATCCTGGGGTTCGCCCCACAAAGATGGGTGCTTTGCTGACATGTGCCTGATCATGCTGGTGGTGTTCAGGCTGGTAGTTTTGTCACCCCTGCTGATGCTGGCATGGCAGGTGGTACAAATGGCCTTTCTGGGGTTATCAACAGAATTTTTAAAAAAATTCCAGACTCTGGAAGACCTACCGGTTGTACTGGCAACGTCCCTCATGTTGGTGTTACGGGGAACTGTTGCCCGCCTTCTGTGTGTGGCCACCACACTGCTTCTTCCTGCCTGTTGGGGTACTTTGCCTCCCTCCTCCTGTGTGCTGCTGGCCTTGCTCTGGGTGTCCTCCTGCCACGTTGGGTCAGTTACTAGATCATCCACCACCTCCTCCTCTTCCACTTGCGCACCATGATCCTCCTCCTCACTTCGTGGCAATTGTGTCTTCTCATCGCCCACCTCTTGTGACAAATTGCCAGCGTCGACTTCCTCTGGCCGTGGCTGTTCAAATATTTGGGCATCGCTACATGGGATCTCCTCTTCCACCACGTCAAGCGGAGCAGGCGAGGGGCACAAATCTGGAAATGGACCAGTGAACAGCTCTTCAGAGTGTCCAAGTGTGGGATCAGTTGCTGTCTGATGACACTCGTATTGGTGGGAGGAAGGAGCATCAGGGTGAGGAGGAGTATACGGTCGAGACTCACGGCTACTAAAACTTGACCGTGTGGAAGACAGATCGGAGGTGGTGGTGCCCAGATAGCTGGAAGTATTATCTGCTATCCAATTAATAACCTGTTCACACTGATCAATTCGCAATACTGGTGTTGTAGTGTGCTTCCCTAGTAATTCGGTCAAGAAGTGGGAGCGAGAAGATGTGGCTGTTGGTTGTGGCACATTTTCACCTTGGCCACGGCCCCGTTCTCTACACGCACCATCACCAGAATGTCCAGTTCCACGTCCCTTGCCACACGCCTTGCCCATTGTAAATGAAGTAAAATAGCTTACACTCGCACTATCAATGGAAAAAGGGTAATAAATGGAGATTCGAACCGTGGAAGAGGAAAACCACAGTTCTATTTCTCTGGCCTACACCAGAATCTTTTAAACAGATATATTTTTGTCTGAACACTGAGCGAGACACTCAATTTTTTTATTTTTTATGTAAAAAAGGTAGATAGTACAGAGATTTGAACCGTGGAACTGCAAAACCACAGTTATATTTATGTGGCCTACACCAGAATCTTTTAAACAGATATATTTGTGTCTGAACAGTCAGGGAGACACTATTACTGTTGTTTTTTTTACGGAAAAAATGCACAAAGCAGGATAATACAGAGATTTGAACCGTTGAACTGCAAAACCACAGCTCTAGTTATCTGGCCTACACCAGAATTTTTAAACAGATATATTTGTGTCTGAACAGTCAGGCAGACACTATTACTGTTTTTTTTTATGGAAAAATGGCCAAAAGCTGGATAATACAGAGATTTGAACCGTGGAACTGCAAAACCACAGTTATAGTTATGTGGCCTACACCAGAATCTTTTAAACAGATATATTTGTGTCTGAACAGTCAGGGAGACACTATTACTGTTTTTTTTACTGAAAAAATGCCAAAAGCTGGATAATACAGAGATTTGAAACGTGGAACTGCAAAACCACAATTATAGGTATGTGACCTTCACCAGAATCTTTTAAACAGATATATTTGTGTCTGAACAGTCAGGGAGACACTATTACTGTTTTTTTTTACGGAAAAACGGCCAAAAGCTGGATAATACAGAGATTTGAACCGTGGAACTGCAAAACCACAGTTCTAGTTATCTGGCCTACACCAGAATCTTTTAAACAGATATATTTTTGTCTGAACAGTCAGGGAGACACTATTACTGTTTTTTTTTACGGAAAAAATGCCAAAACAAGGATAATACAGAGATTTGAACCGTGGAACTGCAAAACCACAGTTCTAGTTATCTGGCCTACACCAGAATCTTTTAAACAGATATATTTGTGTCTGAACAGTCATGGAGACACTATTACTGTTTTTTTTACGGAAAAAATGGCAAAAGCAGGATAATACAGAGATTTGAACCGTGGAACTGCAAAACCACAGTTCTAGTTATCTGGCCTTCACCAGAATCTTTTAAACAGATATATTTGTGTCTGAACAGTCAGCGAGACACTATTACTGCTTTTTTTTAGGGAAAAAATGCCAAAAGCTGGATAATACAGAGATTTGAACCGTGGAACTGCAAAACCACAGTTACAGTTATGTGGCCTTCACCAGAATCTTTTAAACAGATATATTTGTGTCTGAATAGTCAGGGAGACACTATTACTGCTTTTTTTATGGAAAAATGGACAAAAGAAGGATAATACAGAGATTTGAACCGTGGAACTGCAAAACCACAGTTCTAGTTATCTGGCCTACAGCAGAATCTTTTAAACAGATATATTTGTGTCTGAACAGTCATGGAGACACTATTACTGTTTTTTTTACGGAAAAAATGGCAAAAGCAGGATAATACAGAGATTTGAACCGTGGAACTGCAAAACCACAGTTCTAGTTATCTGGCCTTCACCAGAATCTTTTAAACAGATATATTTGTGTCTGAACAGTCAGCGAGACACTATTACTGCTTTTTTTTAGGGAAAAAATGCCAAAAGCTGGATAATACAGAGATTTGAACCGTGGAACTGCAAAACCACAGTTACAGTTATGTGGCCTTCACCAGAATCTTTTAAACAGATATATTTGTGTCTGAATAGTCAGGGAGACACTATTACTGCTTTTTTTATGGAAAAATGGACAAAAGAAGGATAATACAGAGATTTGAACCGTGGAACTGCAAAACCACAGTTCTAGTTATCTGGCCTACAGCAGAATCTTTTAATCAGATATATTTGTGTCTGAACAGTCAGGGAGATGCTATTACTAATTTTTTTTTACGGAAAAAATGCCAAAAGCAGGATAATACAGAGATTTGATCCCTGGAACTGCAAAACCACAGTTCTAGTTATCTGGCCTACACCAGAATCTTTTAAACAGATATATTTTTGTCTGAACAGTCAGGGAGACACTATTACTGTTTTTTTAAAGGAAAAAATGCCAAAAGCAGGATAATACAGAGATTTGAACCGTGGAACTGCAAAACCACAGTTCTAGTTATCTGGCCTACACCAGAATGTTTTAAACAGATACAGTATATTGGTGTCTGAACTGTCACAGACAGGGCCGGCGTCAGCACCCGGCGCACCCGGGCAAATGCCGGGGCCCTGAGCAGGCAGAGGGGCCCACTGGCGGTCGCGCACCGCGCTGGGCTATGGGCGGAGGAGAGCGGTGTCAGCGCCCGCCCTTCTCCGCCGCTTGCTCAGGGCCCCGGCAGCCGGATACTTACCTCTCCCCGTGCCTCCGCAGATCAGCTGTCTTCCTGGTGCGCGCTCCCTGTGACGTCTCAGGTCAGAGGGCGCGGTGACGTCTTTACACCGCGCCCTCCCCTGAGCCGTCACAGGGAGCGCTGAGCGGGAAGACACCGACAACGCTGCAGCAGCGGGCAGCAGGCAGCGGGCAGCAGGTAGCAGGTGAGGAGAAGGGAGGTGAGTATTTGATTTTTTTTTTTTTAATGTATGGAGGCATGGGGCAGTATAAAGAGAAGGGGGGGGGGCATCCTGCATGGGGCAGTATAAAGAGAAGGGGGGGACATCCTGCATGGGGCATTATAAGGTGGGGAACAGCCTGCATGGAGCATTATAAGGGGGGGGCAGCCTGTATGGGGCATTATGTGGGGGGGGGGTAACAGCCTGCATGGAGCATTAAAAGGGGGGGGGCCTGTATGGGGCATTATGTGGGGGGGAACAGCCTGCATGGAGCATTATAAGGGGGGGGGGGGGCATCCTGCATGGGGCATTATAAAGAGGGGGGGGCATCCTGCATGGGGCATTATAAAGAGGGGGGGCATCCTGCATGGGGCATTATAAAGAGGGGGGGGACATCCTGCATGGGGCATTATATAGAGGAGGGGGTGACATCCTGCATGGGGCATTATAAGGTGGGGAACAGCCTGCATGGGGCATTATAAGGGGGGGCAGCCTGCATGGAGCATTATAAGGGGGGGCAACCTGTATGGGGCATTATGTGGGGGGTAACAGCCTGCATGCAGCATTATATGGGGGCCAGTATCCTGTATGGAGAGTTATAAGGGGACCGGTATCCTGTATGGAGCGTTATAAGGGGACCGGTATCCTGTATGGAGCGTTATATGGGGGCCAGTATCCTGTATGGAGCTTTATAAGGGGACCAGTATCCTGTATGGAGCGTTATATGGGGGCCAGTATTCCGTATGGAGCCTTATATGGGTGCCAGTATTCCGTATGGAGCCTTATATGGAGGCCAGTATTCCGTATGGAGCCTTATATGGGGGCCAGTATTCCGTATGGAGCCTTATATGGGGGCCAGTATTCCGTATGGGGCATAATATGGGGGCCAGTATTCCGTATGGGGCATAATATGGGGGCCAGTATTCCGTATGGAGCCTTATATGGGGGCCAGTATTCCGTATGGAGCCTTATATGGGGGCCAGTATTCCGTATGGAGCCTTATATGGGGGGCCAGTATTCCGTATGGAGCCTTATATGGAGGCCAGTATTCCGTATGGGGCCTTATATGGGGGCCAGCATTCCGTATGGGGCCTTATATGGGGGCCAGTATTCCGTATGGAGCCTTACATGGGGGCCAGTATTCCATATGGGGCCTTACATGGGGGCCAGTATTCCGTATGGAGCCTTATATGGGGGCCAGTATTCCGTATGGAGCCTTATATGGGGGCCAGTATTCCGTATGGAGCCTTATATGGGGGCCAGTATTCCGTATGAAGCGTTATATGGGGGCCAGTATTCCGTATGGAGCCTTATATGGGGGCCAGTATTCCGTATGGAGCCTTATATGGGGGCCAGTATTCCGTATGGAGCCTTATATGGGGGCCAGTATTCCGTATGGAGCCTTATATGGGGGCCAGTATTCCGTATGGAGCCTTATATGGGGGCCAGTATTCCGCATGGGGCCTTATATGGGGGCCAGTATTCCGTATGGAGCCTTATATGGGTGCCAGTATTCCGTATGGAGCCTTATATGGAGGCCAGTATTCCGTATGGAGCCTTATATGGGGGCCAGTATTCCGTATGGAGCCTTATATGGGGGCCAGTATTCCGTATGGGGCATAATATGGGGGCCAGTATTCCGTATGGGGCATAATATGGGGGCCAGTATTCCGTATGGAGCCTTATATGGGGGCCAGTATTCCGTATGGAGCCTTATATGGGGGCCAGTATTCCGTATGGAGCCTTATATGGGGGGCCAGTATTCCGTATGGAGCCTTATATGGAGGCCAGTATTCCGTATGGGGCCTTATATGGGGGCCAGCATTCCGTATGGGGCCTTATATGGGGGCCAGTATTCCGTATGGAGCCTTACATGGGGGCCAGTATTCCATATGGGGCCTTACATGGGGGCCAGTATTCCGTATGGAGCCTTATATGGGGGCCAGTATTCCGTATGGAGCCTTATATGGGGGCCAGTATTCCGTATGGAGCCTTATATGGGGGCCAGTATTCCGTATGAAGCGTTATATGGGGGCCAGTATTCCGTATGGAGCCTTATATGGGGGCCAGTATTCCGTATGGAGCCTTATATATATATTTCTCCGCTTTATCTCTGCATCATGAATCGTGGTATGTGTTAAAGGGGCCCACTGAGACTCTTTCGCCCGGGGCCCAGAAAAACCTGGAGCCGGCCCTGGTCACAGACACACACAATTTTTTTTTTTTGGGGGGGGGGGAAATACCAAAAGGTTAATAAGACGCGTATTTGTACAGTCTTACTGAGGGAAAAAAAAATACAGGATTTAGATGAAAAGAAAAAGGATCTTTCCTGGTCCCTGAGACCGGGGATAAGTCTAGCAATTTGACCAACAGGAGCACACAGGACTGTAATGCACTGTTTGTTGGTATAACCACTGCGTCTCCTATACAGCCTGCCTGTCTGCCTGATATCTGGGATGGATATTAGTCCTGAGAAGGACTGTTTGATTTGGCAGGCTTTAGAGATCCTACACTACCTATTTCGCACTATATACAGTGCCTACAAGTAGTATTCAACCCCCTGCAGATTTAGCTGGTTGACACATGCGGAATTAACTTGGCATTGTGACATTTGTACTGTAGATCAGCCTGGAAGTGGGAAATGCACTGCAGCAAATTTTTTTTTTTTTTTAAAAACGTTAAAAGTTAATTCAGAGTGTCATTTATTATTCAACCCCTCAAACCACAAGAATTCTGTTTGGTCCCCCAAAAGTATTAAGAAGTAGTTCAGGCACCAAGAATAATGAGCTTCACATGTGTGGATTAAAGATCTCTTTTGCCAGCCTTTTCTGACTATTTAAGACCCTCCCCAAACTTGTGAACAGCACTCAGACATGGTCAACATGGGAAAGACAAAGGAGCATTCCAAGGCCATCAGAGACAAGATCGTGGAGGGTCACAAGGCTGGCAAGGGGTACAAAACCCTTTCCAAGGAGTTGGGCCTACCTGTCTCCACTGTTGGGAGCATCATCCGTAAGTGGAAGGCTTATGGAACTACTGTTAGCCTTCCACGGCCAGGACAGCCTTTGAAAGTGTCCTCCCGTGCCGAGGCCAGGCTTGTCCGAAGAGTCAAGGCTAACCCAAGGACAACAAGGAAGGAGCTCCGGGAAGATCTCATGGCAGTGGGGACATTGGTTTCAGTCAATACCATAAGTAACGTACTCCACCGCAATGGTCTCCGTTCCAGACGAGCCCGTAAGGTACCTTTACTTTCAAAGCGTCATGTCAAGGCTCGTCTACAGTTTGCTCATGATCACTTGGAGGACTCTGAGACAGACTGGTTCAAGGTTCTATGGTCTGATGAGACCAAGATCGAGATCTTTGGTGCCAACCACACATGTGACGTTTGGAGACTGGATGGCACTGCATACGACCCCAAGAATACCATCCCTACAGTCAAGCATGGTGGTGGCAACATCATGCTGTGGGGCTGTTTCTCTGCCAAGGGGCCTGGCCATCTGGTCCGCATCCATGGGAAGATGGATAGCACGGCCTACCTGGAGATTTTGGCCAAGAACCTCCGCTCCTCCATCAAGGATCTTAAGATGGGTCGTAATTTCATCTTCCAACAAGACAACGACCCAAAGCACACAGCCAAGAAAACCAAGGCCTGGTTCAAGAGGGAAAAAGTCAAGGTGTTGGAGTAGCCTAGTCAGTCTCCTGACCTTAACCCAATTGAAAACTTGTGGAAGGAGCTCAAGAATAAAGTCCACATGAGACACCCAAAGAACCTAGATAACTTGGAGAAGATCTGCATGGAGGAGTGGGCCAAGATAACTCCACAGACCTGTGCCGGCCTGATCAGGTCTTATAAAAGACGATTATTAGCTGTAATTGCAAACAAGGGTTATTCCACAAAATATTAAACATAGGGGTTGTATAATAATTGACCCACACTTTTATGTTTTAAATTTAATAAAATTCAACTGAGCAACATAACTTTTTGGTTTGTAAGATTTATGCTTCTGTTCATAAAACCTACTCTCATTTGCAGTTTGAAGGCTCTAACTTATTTGCATCTTATCAAACCAGCTAAATCTGCAGGGGGTTGAATATTACTTGTAGGCACTGTATCTCTCCCTAACTCAGCAGCACTGACCCTACACTGTCTGATCCCGGGCGACTGTGTCCAAGATGGCGGCACCCGGTTTTAAATACTCGAGGTGACGCTGTGCAGCCAGCCAATCACTGTAATGACCACAAACAACATGGCTGCGGCATTACAGTGACTGATTAGCAATCCCTACATGTTCATTGGCTCTGTAAAGAGCGCCAAACGTGCAGGACGGAGACCAAAGCTCCCGCCCGAGTAACCCAGAAATGCTCGGTGCTTGCCGAACATCCCGAGTAGTGAGATGCTCGGGCGAGTACCGAGCAGTGTCGAGCATGCTCGCTCAACACTACATCTGATGAAGAAAGAAGATGATTTTTATCGACGAGTATTTTCCGCTTTTTCATGTTCCTTTTGGATTACTTCTGATGAAGAAAGATGATTTTCATCGATGAGTATTATCCGCTTTTTCGTGTTCCTTTTGGATTGATTACATCTGATGAATAAAGAAGATGTTTTTTATCGACGAGTATTATCCGCTTTTTCGTGTTCCTTTTGGATTAATTACATCTGATGAATAAAGAAGATGGTTTTTATCGACGAGCATTTTCCGCTTTTTCGCTTTCCCTTTGGATTACATTTGATGAAGAAAGAAGATGGTTTTTATCGACGAGTATTTTCCGCTTTTTCATGTTCCCTTTGGATTACATCTGATGAAGAAATAAGATGTTTTTATCATTGAGTATTTTCCGCTTGGCGCCGCCATGCTCGTCACAGTCACTCCGGAATCAGACAGTGTAGGAAGAGGTGCTGCTGCCTCAGGGAGAGAGAAAAATCGTACATTACACATATTCATCTTAACAAACAGTCCTTTTGAGGACTAACTAATCCATCTGCAGAGATATCAGGCAGGCGGTGTATATAGGCAGGCAGGCAGGGTATATAGCAGACTGCAGTACATATAGCACTAGAGGCTCCATTCAAATTCTGCCTTCTGCTGCAGTTAGATATTTCTATACAAAGGCCCAGGTCTCAGGGGCCTGGAATACTTTTCTTTGGATCTTAATCCTCATTATTTGCTTAAAAAGAAATCCAGAGAACACAGTTTTTCTGCGCCATTTGCTGGTTGGCACTGCAGAATACAGCCAGGTCCTTTCCATATTGCAGAGCTAGAAATTAAGCTATTCAAAACTGTGCTTTCTCCGTAAAACGGATCACACATACATTGGCAGAAAATACTGCCATTTCTGGCCTCCATTAAAAATTTTCTTTAGTGTGTCAGTGAAGCAATTCACAGCAGTTTGCTGTTCAAACTACTTACCTACAGGCCAGGTATTTAAAACTCTGTTTTCTCCATCACACGGATCACATATACGTTGTCAGAAAATACTGCCATTTCTGGCCTCCATTAAAAATTTCCTTTAGTGTGTCAGTGAAGCAATTCACAGCAGTTTGCTGTTCAAACTACTTACCTACAGGCCAGGTATTTAAAACTCTGTTTTCTCCATCACACGGATCACATATACGTTGTCAGAAAATACTGCCATTTCTGGCCTCCATTAAAAATTTCCTTCAGTGTGTCAGTGAAGCAATTCACAGCAGTTTGCAGTTCAAATACTTACCTACAGGCCAGCTATTTGAAACTCTATTTTCTCCGTCACACGGATCACATATAAGTTCGCTCCAAACTCAGTCATTTGTAGTGAGCGTGGAAGATACTGTCCTCCATTTAAAATGGGCACGGCACGTGGCAAGGGACAGGGAACTGGACGTGCTGGTAATGGTGCATGCAGAGTCCGAGGACAAGGCCGTGGGCAAGCTGAAATTGTGCCACAACAAACACCCATATCTTCTCGCCTGACCTTCCTGTCCCAATTTCGAGGGCACCGCAGCACACCACTATTGAACCCAGAGCTGTGTCAAAAGGTTGTTGGTTGGATAGCGGATAATGTTTCCAGTCACTTAGCCACCACCACCACCCTGTCTTCCACATGGTCAAGTCTCAGTAGCCGTGAGTCTGGACCGCATATTCCTCACCCTGATCCTTCTTCCTCCCACCATGCTGAGTACCCAGAGACAACTGATCCCACACTTGGACACTCTGAAGAGCTGTTCACTTTTCCATTTGTAGATTCGGGCCTCTCGCCCGGTCCACTTGAAGCGGGCAAGAGGAGATCGCGTGTAGCGATGCCCAAATATTTTAGCAGCCACGGTCACACGAAGACAACGGTGGGAAAGTGTCACAAGAGGTGGACGATGATGAGACACAATTGCCAGAAAGTCAGGAGGAGGACCAGGGTGCGGAAGTGGAAGACGAGGTGGTGTATGATATAGTAACTGACCCAACCTGGCAGGAGGACATGCAGAGCGAGGACAGCAGCACAGAAGGAGAGTGAGGCAGAGCACCCCAACAGGCAGGAAGAAGCAGTGTGGTGGCCGCAGACAAAAGGCAGGCAACCATTGCCCGTAACACCAACACTAAGGAAGTTGCCAGTACAACTGTTAGGTCTTCCCTAGTCTGGTTGCTTTTTAACCCCTTTACAGCCCAAGGTGGTTTGCACGTTAATGACCAGGCCAATTTTTACAATTCTGACCACTGTCACTTTATGAGGTAATTACTCTGGAACACTTCAACGGATCCCCCTGATTCTGAGATGTTTTTTTCTTGACATATTGTAATTCATGATTGTGGTAAAATTTATTCGATATCACTTGCGTTTATTTGTGAAAAAAACGAAATTTGGCGAAAATTTTGAAAATTTAGCAATTTTCTACATTTTAATTTTTATCCCCTTAAATCAGAGAGATATGTCACACAAAATAGTTAATAAACAATATTTCCCACATTTCTACTTTACATCAGCACAATTTTGGAACCAAATTTTTTTTTATTAGGGAGCTATAGGGGTTAAAAATTGACCAGCGATTTCTCATTTTTCCAACAAAATTTACAAAACCATTTTTTTAGGGACCACATCATATTTGAAGTCACTTTGAGGGGTCTTTATGACAGAAAATACCCAAAAGTGACACCATTCTAAAAACTGCACCACTCAAGGTGCTCAAAACCACATTCAAGAACTTTATTAACCCTTCAGGTGCTTCACAGGAATTTTTGGAATGTGGAAGAAAAAAATTAACATTTAACTTTTTTCACAAAAATGTTATTTTAGACCCAAGTTTTTTTATTTTTGCAGGGGTAACAGGAAAAAATGGACCCCAAAATTTGCTGTGCAATTTCTCCTGGGCACGCAGATACCCCATATGTGGGTAAAAAACACTGTTTAGGTGCACGGCAGGGTTCGGAAGGGAAGGAGCGCTATTTGACTATTTGAATGTAAAATTTGTTTGAATAATTAGTGGACGCCATGTTGCATTTGGGGAGCCCCTAATGTGGCTAAACAGTGGAAACCCCCCACAAGTGACACCATTTTGGAAACTAGACCCCTCAGTAAACTTATCTAGATGTGTGGTGAGCACCTTAAACCCCCAGGTGCTTCACAGAAGTTTATAACATTGAGCCGTAAAAATAAAATTTTCACATTTTTCCCACAAAAATGTTTTTCAGCCCCCACTTTTGCATTTTCATAAGGGTAACAGAAGAAATTGCACCATGCAGTTTGTTGTGCAATTTCTCCTGAGTAAGCAGATACCCCATATGTGTGAGAAAACCACTGTTTGGGCGCACGGCAGGGTTCGGAGGGGAAGGAGCGCCATTTGACTTTTTGATTGTAAAATTTGCTTGAATAATTAGCGGATGTGCCCCTGATGTGCCTAAACAGTGGAAACCCCCCACAAGTGACACCATTTTTGAAACTAGACCCCTCACGGAACTTATCTAGATGTGTGGTGAGCACCTTGAACCCCCAAGTCCTTTACAGAAGTTTATAACATGGAGCCATGAAAATAAAAAAATCTAACTTTTTCCACAAAAATGATGTTTTAGCTCACTATTTTTTTATTTTCACAAGGTTAAGAGGAGAAAATAGACCCCAAAAACTTTTCTACAATTTCTCCTGAGTACGCCAATACCCCATATGTGGGGAAAATACAGTGTTTGGGCATACGGCAGAGTTCAGAAGGGAAGGAGTACTGTGTGACTTTTTGAACGCAAAATCGTCTGGAATCGAGAGCGGACGCCATGTCGTGTTTGGAGAGCCCCTGATGTGCTTAAATAGTGGAAACCCCCCACAAGTGACCCCATTTTGGTAACTACACCCCTTAACGATTTTATCAAGGGGTATAGTGAACATTTTGAACCCAGAGGTACGACACAGAATTTGATAACATTAGGTCATCATATTGAATAAGTTGTCATTAGTCTTGAGCGCAAGTACTCACTACTTGAGTTTGCATCGGGTACTCAGGTATGCACCATGTATCGCGGGTGCTCGAGCCCGCATATTTCACTTTTATTAGACACCCAAAAAAAACATGCGGGGATCGCTCGTGCATGGCAGGCAATCCCCACAATGTTTTTTTGGCCGCGAAGCATATGGGGCGGAGACTCGAGCATGTCACTCGAGCACCCGTGATACTCAATGGATACCCGAGCACCCGATGCAAACTCAAGTAGCGAGCACTTGCGCTCAACACTAGTTGCCATATCGTCATCTTTTTTTTTTTTTTCTTTTGAAAAAAAAAACAACCCTAACACCAACCCCAGCCCTAGCGTTTATTTTTTACGCCGTTCCTAGTGTGGTATAAGTGATTAGACGACTTTATTCTTCGGGTCGGTGCGACTACAGAGATACTAGAATCATATCGGGTTTTCATGATCGACAGTTGTCACACACTAAAAGACACATATTTTGTAAAATCTAGTTTTTGCATCGCCATATTTTGAGAGCTATAATTTTTCTATATTTTGGCTGACAGAGTCATGTAACGGCTTGTTTTTTGTGGGATGAGTTTTTTTATTGGTGCCATTTTCAGGCATGTGACATTTTTTGATCGCTTTCTATTCCGGTTTTTGGGAGGCAGAATAAACAAAAACCAACAATTCAGGAATTGTTTTTTTTCCATTTTTTCATTCTGCTCCGCGTGTGGTAAAATTGATAAGGTAGTTTTATTCTTAGGGTCAGTACGTTTACAGCGGTACCACATTTATATCATTTTTCTATGTTTTGGCGCTTTTACACAATAAAAGCTATTTTATAGAAAAAATTGTTTTTTGCATCGCTTTATTCTGAGAGCTATAACTTTTTTATTTTTCAGCTGATGGAGCGATATGGTGGCTTATTCTTTGCGGGACAAGATGACGTTTTCAGCGGTACCATTTTTATTTATATTCGTCTTTTTGATCGCGTGTTATTCCATTTTTTGTTTGGCAGTATGATGATAAAGCATTGTTTTTTGCTTCGCTTTTTATTTTTTATTTTTACCGTGTTCACTGAAGGGGTTAACTAGTAGTACAATTTTATAGGTCAGGCAATACCAAATGATACCAGACGCGGCGATACCAAATATGTGTACTTTTATTGTTTTTTGTTTTTTTTTCATAATAATATTTATTGATGGGTACATTATATTTTTATTTTTGGTGGATTATTTTTTTTAATTTTTTTAAAAATATTTTTACAATTTTTTATTTTCTTTCACTTTCTGACAGTTTTTTTATTTGTATACTTTGTCCCACTATGGGACTTTCACTTTTTTTATTCTAATCACCTGCATAGCATAGGGATGGAGCACGATCCCTGTGCCATGTAGGCTGTCAGCGCTGCACAGTGAGAAGATAGTTTGGTCATGTACTGCACATGACCAAAAAATCTTCCTGCTGTCTGGTGACCCGGATGTTGTCATGACGACATCGGGTCGTCATGGCATAATCCGGGAAGCCGTGGCAGACAGCGCTGGAGGCCGGAAGAGGAGGTGAGTATACCGATCACCTCCCCTTAGTAACCGCAATGCTGCGATCGACTTCGATCGCAGCATTGCGGGGGTTAATGTGCCGGGAGCGGTGCGAGACCACTCCCTCCACATAGTACCGGGCGTCAGCTATGACAATCAGCTGACACCCGGCGGCGATCGCGCCCGCACAGCCTGTGTGCGCGCGCGATCGCCATGACGTACTAATATGGGTCAGGCTTTTAAAGCCCAGGGAACAGACGTGTATTTGTACGTCTTGGGCTTTAAAGGGGTTAACCTGCCGACAACCCCAAAAAGACCATTTGCACCACCTGCCAGGCAAGCATCAGCAGGGTTGGCAAAACGACCAGCCTGACCACCACCAGCATGATCAGGCACATGGAAGCAAAGCACCCGACTTTGAGGACCGAACCCCAGGGTCCAGGAACAGTGTCTGCAGGTGGCGCCATTGCTTCTTCCACTGTTGTGCATGCAAGCCAATCCCCTGTCCATGGTGCATGCGAAGATGCATCCTGCTCTGCACCTGTCGTTGCACACTCGCAGCGTTCAGTTGTCCAAACCCCAGTCCTTGGAACGTAAGCGCAAATATGCAGCCAACGCCCCACAGGCCACACTACTAAACTCTCACATTTCACGACTGCTTGCGC
The DNA here is from genome assembly GCF_046119375.1 of Phyllobates terribilis. NCBI lineage: Eukaryota > Metazoa > Chordata > Amphibia > Anura > Dendrobatidae > Phyllobates > Phyllobates terribilis. Next base: position 161,501,305 of record NW_027362771.1, on the reverse strand, counting down.
TCGAAATGTTGCCTTTTAGGCTCGTGGAAGCAGAAGCATTCCGCAACCTGAAGGCGGCGGCCGTCACTCGGTACTCGGTCCCCAGCCACCACTATTTCTCCCGGTGTGCCGTCCCCGCATTACACAAGCACGTCTCCCAAAACATTAGCCCTGCCCTCATCAACGCAGTTACCGGGAAAGTCCACCTAACCACGGACACGTGGACAAGTGCTTGTGGACAGGGATGGTTCATCTCGCTGATGGCACACTGGGTTAACATAGTGGAAGCCGGGACCCAGTCGGATCTTGGGACGGAACACGTCCTCCCGACGCCAAGGATTGCTGGCCCTAGGTCAATCAGGGTTGCCCCACAGTCTACAGCTCCTGCACCTCATCCTCCTCAGCCTCCTCCTCCTCTTCAGCCTCCATCTCCGAAATGACCACATCAGTCACAAGCTGGAAGCACTGCAGCACTGCCTTGGCCAAGCGGCAACAGGCTGTGCTGAAGCTAATATGCTTAGGCGACAAACCGCACATGCTGAAGATTCGTGGACAGCTCTGAAAGAGTAGGCAGATCTGTGGCTCACAGCGCTGAACCAACAGCCAGGCACGGTCGTGTGTGACAATGGCCGGAACCTGGTGGCATCTCTGAGGCGAGGCGAGCTCATACACGTACCATGCCTGGCCCATGTGCTTAATCTCGTGGTTAAGCAGTTTCTCAAAACCTACCTGGAGCTGCCGGATCTGCTTGTTAAAGTACGCCGTCTGTGTGCCCATTTTAGAAAGTCAGCTACAGCTTCTGCTGCCCTTGCCGTTTTTCAGCAGCATTTGCAGCTTCCGGCTCACAGACTGGTTTGTGATGTTCCCACACGTTGGAACACTACACTGCAGATGTTGGGAAGGATTTGTGAGCAGAGGAGGGCAGTTGTTGAGTACCAGCGTCAACAAGGCCATTGGTATTCAGTTCAGACTCCACACATAAGACCTCAGGAGTGGACATGGATGTCAGACATATGTACCATCCTACAAAACTTTGAGGACTTCACCAAGATGGTGAGCGGAGATGACGCCATAATTAGAGTCACCATCCCGCTTCTCTGTATTCTGAAACACTCTCTGCTCACAATCAAAGAGGATGCATTGCAGGCGGAGCACGATGAGATGAAGCAAGGAGCCATATAGGGTGACTACACACAGCCAAGCCTCATCTCATCCCAATGTGGATTTGGTAACAATGAAGAAGAGGAGGAGGAGGAGGAAGGACAGGAGCTAGTTTCATGCACTATAGACGGTACTACCTGCACAGCTGTCATACCGTCTGTTCAGCGTTGATGGCGAGAGGACAGAGAGGAGGAGGAGAGCATGGTCAGTGATCCTCTTGGTGAGGACACGGAAGTCTTGCCTATTAGCAGTCTGGCACGCATGGCTGAGTTTATGTTACGCTGCGTTTCCCATGACTCTCGCGTTCTCAAAATTTTGGGTGACAGTCATTACTGGTTGGTGACACTTCTAGACCCACGCTACAAGGAGAACTTTATATCTCTTATTCCTGAGGCGGACAGGTCTACAAAAATGGGGCTGTACAAGAAGGCCCTTGGTACGGAACTATTAAAAAAATTCCCATCTGAAAACGCCGGCGGCAGAGGGCACACTTTGTTGGACAAACAAGGAGAACAGTCGAGAGAGACACAACTTCAATCCAGCAGAGGCAGGGGAACACTGTCAAAGTTCTGGGAGAGTTTTCTCAGACTATCCTATCGCACAGGCCCTGAGGCGCAGGGTACTCTCACAAGAAGAGCAAAGTTTTGGAAGATGCTGAGGGAGTACCTTGCTGACCACACTAACGTCCTCCGTGATTCCTCTGTGCCTTATAATTATTGGGTATCCAAGCTGGATACGTGGAATGAACTGGCTCTCTATGCCTTGGAGGTCCTGGCCTGCACTGATAAGCGCATCTGCCTGTCAACTGAAAATGCTGACAGGCTGACTCTTATAAAAATGAACAAGGGCTGGATTTGGCCAGACTTCTCAACACCACCAAATCATAGCAGCCGTAACATAAACTCAAATCCAGTGTCTTTTCTTGGGAGGTATATTCCCATGCACCTTTTCACACCCACACATGGGTATGCGCTTCCTGATTTTGGCTATTTGCTCTTGTCCTCCTCCTTCTCCTCATTCTCCACCACCATATCACCAGTGTGACCGTGGTCCGTGATGCATCACCCACATAATTTTTTTAAAGGGTGTTTATGATGCCCGTAAATTTTTTTTTTATACAATATGTTCATGTAAACCCCTGAGGGGTAAATGTTTGTCAGCCTATACACTTGTGCATGGGCATTACAAGTATAGGAGGCCCGCTCCTTTCTAATGGGAGCATTTTTTTATGAGGCCCTCCTCCACGTCTCTTCCAAGGGGCATTGAAGTGCCTCCAAATTTTTGGCAGCCCTTGCATAAACTGCATAGGCCAACACTATGGGAGACTCTCTCCTTTCTAATGGGAATTTGTTGTTACTGTGGCCCTGCTCTATGTCTCTTTAATTTGTTAGTGGGGTTTTAACTAAATTTGGTCAGCTGTTGGACTCACTGCTTACCCTATAACTGTATAGCAGACCATCTCCTTTCTAATGGGAACATGTCGTACTTGTTACTGTGGCCCTGCTCTATGTCTCTTTAAATTGTTAGTGCAGTTTTTCCTAAAATTGGTCAGCCATTGGACTCACTGCATACCCTATAACTGTATAGCAGACCCTCTGCTTTCTAATGGGAACATGTTGAACCTTGTTACTGTGGCCCTGCTCTATGCTTTTTAAATTCTTAGTGGGGTTTTTCATAAAATTTGTCAGCCTTTGGACCCACTGCATACCCTATAACTGTAAAGAAGACTCGCTCCTTTTTAATGGGAACATGTCGTACTTGTTACTGTGGCCCTGCTCTATGTGTCTTTAAATTCTTAGTGGGGGTTTTCCTAAAATTGGTCAGCCGTTGGACTCACTGCATACCTTATATCTGTATAGCAGACCCTCTCCTTTCTAATGGAAACATGTCGTACTTGTTATTTTGGCCCTGCTCTGTGTTTTTTTAAATTCTTAGTTGTTTTTTTCCTAAAACTGGTCAGCCGTTGGACTCACTGCATACCCTATAACTGTATAGCAGACCCTCTCCTTTCTAATGGGAACATGTCGTATCTTGATACTGTGGCCCTGCTCTATGTGTCTTTAAATTCTTAGTGGAGGTTTTCCTAAAATTGGTCAGCCTTTGGACTCACCGCATACACTATAACTGTATAGCATACGCTCTCCTTTCTAATGGGAGCATATCGCACCTTGTTACTGTGGCCCTGCGCTTTGTGTCTTTAAATTCTTAGTGGGGATTTTCCTAAAATTGGTCAGTCCTTGGATTCAGTGCATACCCTGTAACTGTATAGCAGACCCTTTTCTTTCTAATGGGAACATGTCGAACCTTGTTACTGTGGCCCTGCTCCATGTGGCTTTAAATTCTTAGTGGGGTTTTTCCTAAAATTGGTCAGCTGTTGGACTCACTGCATACCCTATAACTGTATAGCAGACCCTTTCCTTTCTAATGGGAACATATCGCACCTTGTTACTGTGGCCCTGCGCTATCTGTATTTAAATTCTTAGTGGGGTTTTTCCTAAAATTGGTCAGCCCTTGGACTCACTGCATACCCTATAACTGTATAGCATACTCTCTCCTTTCTAATGGGAACATATCGCACCTTGTTACTGTGGTCCTGCGCTATCTGTCTTTAAATTCTTAGTGGGGTTTTTCCTAAAATTGGTCAGCCCTTGGACGCACTGCATACCCTATAACTGTATAGCAGACCCTCTCCTTTGTAATGGGAATATGTCATACCTTGATACTGTGGCCCTGCTCTATGTGTCTTTAAATTCTTAGTGGGGGTTTTCCTAAAATTGGTCAGCTGTTGGACTCACCGCATACCCTAAAACTGTATAGCAGACCCTCTCCTTTCTATTGGGAAGATATCGCACGTTGTTACTGTGGCCCCTGCGCTATGTGTCTTTAAATTCTTAGCGAGGTTTTTCCTAAAATTGGTCAGCCGGTGGACTCACTGCATACTCTTTAAATGTATAGCAGACCCTTTCCTTTCTAAGGGGAACATGTCGTACCTTGTTACTGTGGCCCTGCTCTATGTGTCTTTAAATTCTTAGTGGTGTTTTTCCTAAAATAGGTCAGCCGTTGGACACACTGCATACCCTATAACTGTATAGCAGACCCTTTCCTTTCTAATGGGAACATGTCGTACCTTGTTACTGAGTCCCTGCTCTATGTGTCTTTAAATTCTTAGTGGGATTTTTCCTAAAATTGGTCATCCTTTGGACTCACTGCATTCCCTATAACTGTATAGCAGACCCTCTCCTTTCTAATGGGAACATGTCATGCCTTGTTACTGTGGCCCTGCACTATGTGTTTTTAAATTCTTAGTGGGTTTTTTCCTAAAATTGGTTAGCCAGTGGACTCACTGAGTACCCTATAACTGTAAAGCATACTCTCTCCTTTCTAATGGGAGCATATTGCACCTTGTTACTGTGGCCCTGCGCTATGTGTCATTAAATTCTTAGTGGGGTTTTTCCTAAAATTGGTCAGCCGTTGGACTCACTGCATACCCTATAACTGTATAGGAGACCCTTTCCTTTCTAATGGGAACATGTCGTACCTTGTTACTGTGGCCCTGCTCTATGTGGCTTTAAATTCTTAGTGGGGTTTTTCCTAAAATTGGTCAGCCGTTGGACTCACTGCATACCCTATAACTGTACAGCAGACCCTTTCCTTTCTAATGGGAACATGTCGTACCTTGTTACTGTGGCCCTGATCTATGTGGCTTTAAATTCTTAGTGGGGTTTTTCCTAAAATTGGTCAGCCCTTGGATTCACTGCATACCCTGTAACTGTATAGTAGACCTTTTTCTTTCTAATGGGAACATTTCGGACCTTGTTACTGTGGCCCTGCTCCATGTGGCTTTAAATTCTTAGTGGGGTTTTTCCTAAAATTGGTCTGCAGTTGGACTCACTGCATACCCTATAACTGTATAGCAGACCGTTTCCTTTCTAATGGGAACATGTCGTACCTTGTTACTGTGGGCCTGCTCTATGTGTCTTTAAATTCTTAGTGGGGTTTTTCCTAAAATTGGTCAGCCGGTGGACTCACTGATTACCCTATAACTGCATAGCATACTCTCTCCTTTCTAATGGGAACATATCGCACCTTGTTACTGTGGCCCTGCGCTATCTGTCTTTAAATTCTTAGTGGGTTTTTCCTAAAATTGGTCAGCCCTTGGACTCACTGCATACCCTATAACTGTATAGCAGACCCTCTCCTTTCTAAGGGAACATGTCGTACCTTGTTACAGTGGCCCTGCTCTATGTGTCTTTAAATTCTTAGTGGGGTTTTTCCTAAAATTGGTCAGCCGTTGGACTCACTGCATACCCTACAACTGTATAGCAGACCCTCTCCTTTCTAATGGGAATATGTCGTACCTTGATACTGTGGCCCTGCTCTATGTGTCTTTAAATTCTTAGTGGGGGTTTTCCTAAAATTGGTCAGCCGTTGGACTCACCGCATACCCTATAACTGTATAGCAGACCGTTTCCTTTCTAATGGGAACATGTCGTACCTTGTTACTGTGGGCCTGCTGTATGTGTCTTTAAATTCTTAGTGGGGTTTTTCCTAAAATTGGTCAGCCTGTGGACTCACTGAGTACCCTATAACTGCATAGCAAACTCTCTCCTTTCTAATGGGAACATATCGCACCTTGTTACTGAGTCCCTGCTCTATGTGTCTTTAAATTCTTAGTGGGATTTTTCCTAAAATTGGTCAGCCTTTGGACTCACTGCATTCCCTATAACTGCATAGCAGACCCTCTCCTTTCTAATGGGAACATGTCATGCCTTGTTACTGTGGCCCTGCACTATGTGTTTTTAAATTCTTAGTGGGGTTTTTCCTAAAATTGGTCAGCCGGTGGACTCACTGAGTACCCTATAACTGTAAAGCATACTCTCTCCTTTCTAATGGGAGCATATCGCACCTTGTTACTGTGGCCCTGCGCTATCTGTCTTTAAATTCTTAGTGGGGTTTTTCCTAAAATTGGTCAGCCCTTGGACGCACTGCATACCCTATAACTGTATAGCAGACCCTCTCCTTTCTAAGGGAACATGTTGTACCTTGTTACAGTGGCCCTGCTCTATGTGTCTTTAAATTCTTAGTGGGGTTTTTCCTAAAATTGGTCAGCCGTTGGACTCACTGCATACCCTATAACTGTATAGCAGACCCTCTCCTTTGTAATGGGAATATGTCATACCTTGATACTGTGGCCCTGCTCTATGTGTCTTTAAATTCTTAGTGGGGGTTTACCTAAAATTGGTCAGCCGTTGGACTCACCGCATACCCTAAAACTGTATAGCAGACCCTCTCCTTTCTATTGGGAAGATATCGCACCTTGTTACTGTGGCCCCTGCGCTATGTGTCTTTAAATTCTTAGCGAGGTTTTTCCTAAAATTGGTCAGCCGGTGGACTCACTGCATACTCTATAAATGTATAGCAGACCCTTTCCTTTCTAAGGGGAACATGTCGTACCTTGTTACTGTGGCCCTGCTCTATGTGTCTTTAAATTCTTAGTGGGGTTTTTCGTAAAATAGGTCAGCCGTTGGACACACTGCATACCCTATAACTGTATAGCAGACCCTTTCCTTGCTAATGGGAACATGTCGTACCTTGTTACTGAGTCCCTGCTCTATGTGTCTTTAAATTCTTAGTGGGATTTTTCCTAACATTGGTCATCCTTTGGACTCACTGCATTCCCTATAACTGTATAGCAGACCATCTCCTTTCTAATGGGAACATGTCATGCCTTGTTACTGTGGCCCTGCACTATGTGTTTTTAAATTCTTAATGGGTTTTTTCCTAAAATTGGTTAGCCAGTGGACTCACTGAGTACCCTATAACTATAAAGCATACTCTCTCCTTTCTAATGGGAGCATATTGCACCTTGTTACTGTGGCCCTGCGCTATGTGTCATTAAATTCTTAGTGGGGTTTTTCCTAAAATTGGTCAGCCGTTGGACTCACTGCATACCCTATAACTGTATAGGAGACCCTTTCCTTTCTAATGGGAACATGTCGTACCTTGTTACTGTGGCCCTGCTCTATGTGGCTTTAAATTCTTAGTGGGGTTTTTCCTAAAATTGGTCAGCCGTTGGACTCACTGCATACGCTATAACTGTACAGCAGACCCTTTCCTTTCTAATGGGAACATGTCGTACCTTGTTACTGTGGCCCTGATCTATGTGGCTTTAAATCCTTAGTGGGGTTTTTCCTAAAATTGGTCAGACGTTGGATTCACTGCACACCCTATAACTGAATAGCAGACCCTCTCCTTTCTAATGGAAACATGTCGTACTTGTTATTGTGGCCCTGCTGTGTGTTTTTTTTAATTCTTAGTGGGTTTTTTCCTAAAATTGGTCAGCCGTTGGACTCACTGCACACCCTATAACTGTATAGCAGACCCTCTCCTTTCTAATGGGAACATGTCGTATCTTGATACTGTGGCCCTGCTCTATGTGTCTTTAAATTCTTAGTGGGGGTTTTCCTAAAATTGGTCAGCCGTTGGACTCACCGCAAACACTATAACTGTATAGCATACGCTCTCCTTTCTAATGGGAGCATATCGCACCTTGTTACTGTGGCCCTGTGCTATGTGTCTTTAAATTCTTAGTGGGGTTTTTCCTAAAATTCGTCAGCCCTTGGATTCACTGCATACCCTGTAACTGTATAGTAGACCCTTTTCTTTCTAATGGGAACATTTCGGACCTTGTTACTGTGGCCCTGCTCCATGTGGCTTTAAATTCTTAGTGGGGTTTTTCCTAAAATTGGTCTGCAGTTGGACTCACTGCATACCCTATAACTGTATAGCAGACCGTTTCCTTTCTAATGGGAACATGTCGTACCTTGTTACTGTGGGCCTGCTCTATGTGTCTTTAAATTCTTAGTGGGGTTTTTCCTAAAATTGGTCAGCCGGTGGACTCACTGAGTACCCTATAACTGCATAGCATACTCTCTCCTTTCTAATGGGAACATATCGCACCTTGTTACTGTGGCCCTGCGCTATATGTCTTTAAATTCTTAGTGGGTTTTTCCTAAAATTGTTCAGCCCTTGGACTCACTGCATACCCTATAACTGTATAGCAGACCCTCTCCTTTCTAAGGGAACATGTCGTACCTTGTTACAGTGGCCCTGCTCTATGTGTATTTAAATTCTAAGTGGGGTTTTTCCTAAAATTGGTCAGCCGTTGGACTCACTGCATACCCTACAACTGTATAGCAGACCCTCTCCTTTCTAATGGGAATATGTCGTACCTTGATACTGTGGCCCTGCTCTATGTGTCTTTAAATTCTTAGTGGGGGTTTTCCTAAAATTGGTCAGCCGTTGGACTCACCGCATACCCTATAACTGTATAGCAGACCGTTTCCTTTCTAATGGGAACATGTCGTACCTTGTTACTGTGGGCCTGCTCTATGTGTCTTTAAATTCTTAGTGGGGTTTTTCCTAAAATTGGTCAGCCGGTGGACTCACTGAGTACCCTATAACTGCATAGCATACTCTCTCCTTTCTAATGGGAACATATCGCACCTTGTTACTGTGGCCCTGCGCTATCTGTCTTTAAATTCTTAGTGGGTTTTTCCTAAAATTGGTCAGCCCTTGGACTCACTGCATACCCTATAACTGTATAGCAGACCCTCTCCTTTCTAAGGGAACATGTCGTACCTTGTTACAGTGGCCCTGCTCTATGTGTCTTTAAATTCTTAGTGGGGTTTTTCCTAAAATTGGTCAGTCGTTGGACTCACTGCATACCCTACAACTGTATAGCAGACCCTGTCCTTTCTATTGGGAAGATATCGCACCTTGTTACTGTGGCCCTGCGCTATGTGTCTTTAAATTCTTAGTGAGATTTTTCCTAAAATTGGTCATCCGGTGGACTCACTGCATACTCTATAAATGTATAGCAGACCCTTTCCTTTGTAATGGGAACATGTCGTACCTTGTTACTGTGCCCCTGCACTATGTGTTTTTAAATTCTTAGTGGGGTTTTTCCTAAAATTGGTCAGCCGGTGGACTCACTGAGTACCCTATAACTGTAAAGCATACTCTCTCCTTTCTAATGGGAGCATATCGCACCTTGTTACTGTGGCCCTGCGCTATGTGTCATTAAATTCTTAGTGGGGTTTTTCCTAAAATTGGTCAGCCGTTGGACTCACTGCATACCCTATAACTCTTTAGGAGACCCTTTCCCTTCTAATGGGAACATGTCGTACCTTGTTACTGTGACCTTGCTCTATGTGGCTTTAAATTCTTAGTGGGGTTTTTCCTAAAATTGGTCAGCCGTTGGACTCACTGCATACCCTATAACTGTATAGCAGACCCTTTCCTTTCTAATGGGAACATGTCGTACCCTGCTACTGTGGCCCTGCTCTATGTGGCTTTAAATTCTTAGTGGGGTTTTTCCTAAAATTGGTCAGCCGTTGGACTCACTGCACTCCCTATAACTGTATAGCAGACCCTTTCCTTTCTAATGGGAACATGTCGTACCTTGTTACTGTGGCCCTGCTCTATGTGTCTTTAAATACTTAGTGGGGGTTTTCCTAAAATTGGTCAGCCGTTGGACTCACCGCATACCCTATAACTGTATAGCAGACCGTTTCCTTTCTAATGGGAACATGTCGTACCTTGTTACTGTGGGCCTGCTCTATGTGTCTTTAAATTCTTAGTCTGGTTTTTCCTAAAATTGGTCAGCCGGTGGACTCACTGAGTACCCTATAACTGCATAGCATACTCTCTCCTTTCTAATGGGAACATATCGCACCTTGTTACTGTGGCCCTGCGCTATCTGTCTTTAAATTCTTAGTGGGTTTTTCCTAAAATTGGTCAGCCCTTGGACTCACTGCATACCCTATAACTGTATAGCAGACCCTCTCCTTTCTAAGGGAACATGTCGTACCTTGTTACAGTGGCCCTGCTCTATGTGTCTTTAAATTCTTAGTGGGGTTTTTCCTAAAATTGGTCAGTCGTTGGACTCACTGCATACCCTACAACTGTATAGCAGACCCTGTCCTTTCTATTGGGAAGATATCGCACCTTGTTACTGTGGCCCTGCGCTATGTGTCTTTAAATTCTTAGTGAGATTTTTCCTAAAATTGGTCATCCGGTGGACTCACTGCATACTCTATAAATGTATAGCAGACCCTTTCCTTTGTAATGGGAACATGTCGTACCTTGTTACTGTGGCCCTGCTCTATGTGTCTTTAAATTCTTAGTGGGGTTTTTCCTAAAATTGGTCAGCCGTTCGACTCACTGCATACCCTATAACTGTATAGCAGACCCTTTCCTTTCTAATGGGAAAATGTCGTACCTTGTTACTGAGTCCCTGCTCTATGTGTCTTTAAATTCTTAGTGGGATTTTTCCTAAAATTGGTCAGCCTTTGGACTCACTGCATTCCCTATAACTGCATAGCAGACCCTCTCCTTTCTAATGGGAACATGCCATGCCTTGTTACTGTGGCCCTGCACTATGTGTTTTTAAATTCTTAGTGGGGTTTTTCCTAAAATTGGTCAGCCGGTGGACTCACTGAGTACCCTATAACTGTAAAGCATACTCTCTCCTTTCTAATGGGAGCATATCGCACCTTGTTACTGTGGCCCTGCGCTATGTGTCATTAAATTCTTAGTGGGGTTTTTCCTAAAATTGGTCAGCCGTTGGACTCACTGCATACCCTATAACTCTTTAGGAGACCCTTTCCCTTCTAATGGGAACATGTCGTACCTTGTTACTGTGACCTTGCTCTATGTGGCTTTAAATTCTTAGTGGGGTTTTTCCTAAAATTGGTCAGCCGTTGGACTCACTGCATACCCTATAACTGTATAGCAGACCCTTTCCTTTCTAATGGGAACATGTCGTACCCTGCTACTGTGGCCCTGCTCTATGTGGCTTTAAATTCTTAGTGGGGTTTTTCCTAAAATTGGTCAGCCGTTGGACTCACTGCACTCCCTATAACTGTATAGCAGACCCTTTCCTTTCTAATGGGAACATGTCGTACCTTGTTACTGTGGCCCTGCTCTATGTGTCTTTAAATACTTAGTGCGGTTTTTCCTAAAATTGGTCAGACGGTGGACTCACTGAGTACCCTATAACTGCATAGCATACTCTCTCCTTTCTAATGGGAACATATCGCACTTTGTTAGTGTGGCCCTGCGCTATGTGTCTTTAAATTCTTAGTGGGGTTTTTCCTAAAATTGGTCAGCCGTTGGACTAACTGCTTACCCTATAACTGTATAGCAGACCCTCTCCTTTCTAAGGTAACATGTCGTACCTTGTTACTGTGGCCCTGCTCTAAGTGTCTTTAAATTCTTAGTGGGGTTTTTCCTAAAATTGGTCAGCCGTTGGACTCACTGCATACCCTAAAACTGTATAGCAGACCCTCGCCTTTCTAATGGGTACATGTCGTACCTTGATACTGTGGCCCTGCTCTATGTGTCTTTAAATTCTTAGTGGGGATTTTCGAAAAATTGGTGAGCCTTTGGACTCACCGCATACCCTATAATGGTATAGCAGACCCTCTCCTTTCTATTGGGAAGATATCGGACCTTGTTACTGTGGCCCTGCGGTATGTGTCTTTAAATTCTTAGTGGGGTTTTTCCTAAAATTGGTCAGCCGGTGGACTCACTGCATATCCTATAACTGTATAGCAGACCCTTTCCTTTCTAATGGGAACATGTACCTTGTTACTGAGTCCTTGCTCTATGTGTCTTTAAATTCTTAGTGGGGTTTTTCCTAAAATTGGTCAGCCGTTGGACTCACTACATACCGTATAACTGTATAGCAGACCCTTTCCTTTCTAATGGGAGCATGTCGTACCTTGTTACTGTGGCCCTGCTCTATGTGTCTCTAAATTCTTAGTGGAGTTTTTCCTAAAATTGATCAGCCGGTGGACTCACTGAGTACCCTATAACTTCCTAGCATACTCTCTCCTTTCTAATGGGAACATATCGCACCTTGTTACTGTGGCCCTGCGCTATGTGTCTTTAAATTCTTAGTGGGGTTTTTCCTAAAATTGGTCAGTCGTTGGACTCACTGCATACCCTATAACTGTATAGCAGACCTTCTCCTTTCTAATGGGAACATGTCGTACCTTGATACTGTGGCCCTGCTCTATGTGTCTTTAAATTCTTAGTGGGGTTTTTCCTAAAATTGGTCAGTTGTTGGACTCACTGCCTACCCTATTACTGCATAACAGACCCTCTCCTTTCTAATGGGAACATGTTGTACCTTTTTACTGTGGCCCTGCTCTATGTGTCTTTAATTTCTTAGTGGAGTTTTTCCTAAAATTATTCAGCTTTTGTACTCTCTGCATAACCTATAACTGTATAGCAGACCCTCTCCTTTGTAATGGGAACATGTCGTACATTGTTAATGTGGCCCTTCTCTATGTGTCTCTAAATTCTTAGTGAAGTTTTTCCTAAAATTGGTCAGCTGTTGGACTCACTGCATACCCTACAACTTTATAGCCGACTCTCTCCTTTCTAATGGGAACATGTCGTACTTCTTACTGTGACCCTCTTCTGTGTGACTTTAAATTCTTAGTGGTGTTTTTCTTAAAATTTTTCAGCCATTGGACTCACTGCATACACTATAACTGTATAGCAGACCCTTTCCTTACTAATGGAAACATGTCGTACCTTGTTAGTGTGGCCCTGCTCTATGTGGCTTTAAATTCTTAGTGGGGTTTTTACTAAAATTGGTCAGCCGTTGGACTTACAGCATACCCTATAACTGTATAGCAGACCCTTTCCTTTCTAATGGGAACATATCTTACCTTCTTACTGTGGCCCTGCTCTATGTGTCTTTAAATTCTTAGTGGAGTTTTTCTTAAAATTGGTCAGCCGTTGGACTCACTGCATACACTATAACTGTATAGCAGTCCCTCTCCTTTCTAATGGGAACATGTCGTATCTTGTCACTGTGGCCCTGCTCTATGTGTCTCTAAATTCTTAGTGGAGTTTTTCCTAAATTTGGTCAGCCGTTGGACTCACTGCATACCCTATAAATGCATAGCATACTCACTCCTTTCAAATGGGAACATATCGCACCTTGATACTGTGGCCCTGCGCTATGTGTCTTTAAATTCTTAATGGGGTTTTTCCTAAAATGGGTCAGCCATTGGACTCACTGCATACCCTCTAACTGTATAGCAGACGCTCTCCTTTCTAATGGGAACATGTCGTCCTTTTTACTGTGGCCCTGCTCTATGTGTCTTTAAATTCTTAGTGGAGTTTTTTCTAAAATTAGTCAGCCTTTGTACTCACTGCATACCTTATAACTGTATAGCAGACCCTCTCCATTCCAATGGGAGCATGTCGCACCTTGTCACTGCAGCCCTGCTCTATGTGTCTCTAAATTCTTAGTGAAGTTTTTCCTAAAATTTGTCAGCTGTTGGACTCACTGCATACCCTATAACTGTATAGCAGACTCTCTCCTTTCTAATGGGAACATGTCGTACTTGTTACTGTGGCCCTGCTCTGTGTGTCTTTAAATTCTTAGTGGGGTTTCTCCTAAAATTGTTAAGCCCTTGGGCTCACTCCATCCGCTATAACTGTATAGCAGACCCTCTCCTTTCTAATGGGAACATATCGCACCTTGTTACTGTGGCCCTGCTCTATGCGTCTTTAAATTCTTAGTGGGGTTTTTCCTAAAATTGGTCAGCCGTTGGATTCACTGCATACCCTATAACTGTATAGCAGACCCTCTCCTTTCTAAGGGAACATGTCGTACCTTGTTACTGTGGCCCTGCTCTGTGTCTTTAAATTCTTAGTTGGGTTTTTCCTAAAATTGGTCAGCCGGTGGACTCACTGAGTACCCTATAACTGTATAGCATACTCTCTCCTTTCTAATGGGAGCATATCGCACCTTGTTACTGTGGCCCTGCGCTATGTGTCTTTAAATTCTTAGTGGGGTTTTTCCTAAAATTGGTCAGCCCTTGGACTCACTGCATATCCTATAACTGTATAGCAGACCCTTTCCTTTCTGATGGGAACATGTCGTACCTTGTTACTGTAGCTCTGCTCTATGTGGCTTTAAAATCTTAGAGGGCTTTTTCCTAAAATTGGTCAGCCGTTGGACTCACTGCATACCCTATAACTGTATAGCAGAACCTTTCCTTTCTAATGGGAACATGTCGTACCTTGTTACTGTGGCCCTGCTCTATGTGGCTTTAAATTCTTAGTGGGGTTTTTCCTAAAATTGGTCAGCCGTTGGACTCACTACATACCGTATAACTGTGTAGCAGACCCTTTCCTTTCTAATGGGAACATATCGTACCTCCTTACTGTGGCCCTGCTCTATGTGTCTCTAAATACTTAGTGGAGTTTTTCTTAAAATTGGTCAGCCGTTGGACTCACTGCATACACTATAACTGTATAGCAGACCCTCTCCTTTCTAATGGGAACATGTCGTACCTTGTCACTGTGGCCCTGCTCTATGTGTCTCTAAATTCTTAGTGGAGTTTTTCCTAAAATTGGTCAGCCGTTGGACTCACTGCATACCCTATAACTGCCTACCATACTCTCTCCTTTCTAATGGGAGCATATCTCACCTTGTTACTGTGGCCCTGCGCTATGTGTCTTTAAATTCTTAGTGGGGTTTTTCCTAAAATTGGTCAGCCATTGGACTCACTGGATACCCTATAACTGTATAGCAGACCCTCTCCTTTCTAATGGGAACATGTCGCACCTTGATACTGTGGCCCTGCACTATGTGTCTTTAAATTCTTAGTGGGGTTTTTCCTAAAATTGGTCAGCCGTTGGAGTCACTGCATACCCTATTACTGTATAGCAGACCCTCTCCTTTCTAATGTTAACATGTTGTACCTTTTTACTGTGGCCCTGCTCTATGTGTCTTTAAATTCTTAGTGGAGTTTTTCCTAAAATTAGTCAGCCTTTGTACTCTCTGCATGCCCTATAACTGAATAGCAGACCCTCTCCTTTCTAATGGGAACATGTCGTACCTTGTTACTGTGGCCCTGCTCTATGTGTCTCTAAATTCTTAGTGGAGTTTTTCCTAAAATTGGTCAGCTGTTGGACTCACTGCATTCCCTATAACTGTATAGCAGACTCTCTCCTTTCTAATCTGAACATGTCGTACTTGTTACTGTGGCCCTGCTCTGTGTGTCTTTAAATACTTAGTGGGGTTTTTCCTAAAATTGTTCAGCCGTTGGACTCACTGCATACCCTATAACTGTATAGCAGACCCTTTCCTTACTAAAGGGAACATGTCGTACCTTGTTACTGTGGCCCTGCTCTATGTGGCTTTAAATTCTTAGTGGGTTTTTTCCTAAAATTGGTCAGCCGTTGGAATCACTGCATACCCTATAACTGTATAGCAGACCCTTTCCTTTCTAATGGGAACATGTCGTACCTTGTTACTGTGGCGCTGCTCTATGTGTCTTTAAATTCTTAGTGGGGTTTTTCTTAAAATTGGTCAGCTGTTGGACTCACTACATACCGTATAACTGTATAGCAGACCCTCTCCTTTCTAATGGGAACATGTCGTACCTTGTTACTGAGGCCCTGCTCTATGTGTCTTTAAATACTTAGTGGGGTTTTTCCTAAAATTGGTCAGCCGGTGGACTCACTGCATACCCTATAACTGCATAGCATACTCTCTCCTTTATAATGGGAATATATCGCACCTTGTTACTGTGGCCCTGCGCTGTGTGTCTTTAAATTCTTAGTGGGGTTTTTCCTAAAACTGGTCAGCCGTTGGACTCACTGCATACCCTATAACTGTATAGCAGACCCTTTCCTTTCTAATGGCAACATGTCGTACCTTGTTACTGTGGCCCTGCTCTATGTGTCTTTAAATTCTTAGTGGGGTTTCTCTTAAAATTGGTCAGCCGCTGGACTCACTGCATTCCCTATAACTGTATAGCAGACCCTCTCCTTTCTAATGGGAACATGTCATGCCTTGTTATTGTGGCCCTGCACTATGTGTTTTTAAATTCTTAGTGGGGTTTTTCCTAAAATTGGTCAGCCGGTGGACTCACTGAGTACCCTATAACTGTATAGCACACCCTCTCCTTTCTAATGGGAGCATATCGCACCTTGTTACTGTGGCCCTGCGCTATGTGTCATTAAATTCTTAGTGGGGTTTCTCCTAAAATTGGTCAGCCGTTGGACTCACTGCATACCCTATAACTGTATAGGAGACCCTTTCCTTTCTAATGTTAACATGTCGTACCTTGTTACTGTGGCCCTGCTCTATGTGGCTTTAAATTCTTAGTGGGGTTTTTCCTAAAATTGGTCAGCTGTTGGACTCACTGCATACCGTATAACTGTATAGCAGACCCTCTCCTTTCTAATGGGAACATGTTGTACCTTGTTACTGAGGCCCTGCTCTATGTGTCTTTAAATACTTAGTGGGGTTTTTCATAAAATTGGTCAGCCGGTGTACACACTGCATACCCTATAACTGCATAGCATACTCTCTCCTTTATAATGGGAATATATCGCACCTTGTTACTGTGGCCCTGCGCTGTGTGTCTTTAAATTCTTAGTGGGGTTTTTTCTAAAACTGGTCAGCCGTTGGACTCACTGCATACCCTATAACTGTATAGCAGACCCTTGCCTTTCTAATAGGAACATGTCGTACCTTGTTACTGTGGCCCTGCTCTATGTGTCCATAAATTCTTAGTGGGGTTTCTCTAAAAATTGGTCAGCCGCTGGACTCACTGCATTCCCTATAACTGTATAGCAGACCCTCTCCTTTCTAATAGGAACATGTCATGCCTTGTTACTGTGGCCCTGCACTATGTGTTTTTAAATTCTTAGTGGGGTTTTTCCTAAAATTGGTCAGCCGGTGGACTCACTGAGTACCCTATAACTGTATAGCAGACCCTCTCCTTTCTAATGGGAGCATATCGCACCTTGTTACTGTGGCCCTGCGCTATGTGTCATTAAATTCTTAGTGGGGTTTCTCCTAAAATTGGTCAGCTGTTGGACTCACTGCATACCCTATAACTGTATAGGAGACCCTTTCCTTTATAATGTTAACATGTCGTACCTTGTTACTGTGGCCCTGCTCTATGTGGCTTTAAATTCTTAGTGGGGTTTTTCCTAAAATTGGTCAGCCGTTGGACTCACTGTGTAGCACCCTGAGGATTCGGCTGCTACAGGGGTATTGCACCTCACTCCAGAGGTGTGGTATTCCACTCCCGGGTAAGGATGGAGTGTGGGACTGAGCTCAGTAGGCTGCATGCACTACATACATCCCATTTCCGGGGGACAGAACTACGGTACTCCCACCAGTATATGTGCAGGTACGACAGCGTCTGTCCCTGGCTGGAGTGGGAGGGGGGTGGAACATCCCAGTAGTGTAGGGGCAGATAGGGGGAGTAGTCTGGGTAAAGCTAGGAGCTCATTGGGTGCTAGTCACCTGGGCTCACACATAGAGGTAGTATATATGGTGGGCACCATCTTAGGACAGGGACTTTTTAGACTGAGGAGCAGAGCAGAGGAGTTCAGCCAGGAGGGCTGACAGGGAGCTGTGGCTCCGGCTGGGCCCAGCTCCAGAGCTAAGCCTGCAGAGGAGAGAGGAGAAAGAAGGACACAGAGAGAAAGACAGAGGGAACCCCAAGAACCCAGAAACAGACCAGAAAGGGTGAAGGGTTGGCGGACACGGGTACCGGAACCCGAACTGGTGGAGGCCACTTATCCTCAGCCAGGAACCGGAGGTCGTGGTCAAGATTTGCCACGACCCTCACCAAATTCACCAGGAAGGCACTCCAAGTATAGGGTCAGGGAGCCCAGAGGAGGCTTGACCACCAAGAGACCCGAGGGAGCCGGCCAAAGGTGGATCCCTGGTGGGAACGGCCAGAGACAGAGAGAGAGAAGGGAGCTCAGGACCACGCTTCAGAACTGCCTAGGGGTTAGCCGAGTCCAGGACCTGGTGGACGCAGCACGGCTCGGGTGGTCACTCAAGGCCAGAGTGACTGAGAGAACACTTGTGAGTAAAACCCCTGAAACTGCATCTCCTGACTCTGACTCTTCTTACTGCACCGTCACAACCCCCCTCATCTTCACCTGCTGCCCTGACGCCATACCCCTCCCGTTGGGGGTTATACCATCATCGCTGCACCCATACCACCGGCCTCAGCGGACTGTTCTGCAGCGGCGGCTGCAAAGCCGCACTCAACGGGTGGCGTAGTCGACATCCAAGTTAACATCTACTGCCATAGACTGCCACTTAGTTTGACACCCTGGGCACGGACCGGGTCACCGCCACAAGGACTACTACCCCTATCCAGATCCGGCTCCGGGTATCCCCTGAACATGGCCCAGGGGGTGCGTCAACTTTGGCGTAGTCGGCAGGATCACGTGCCCGCAACCATCGGGTACTGCGTGCCTGAAGAAAAGTTCGCATTTACCTCAAAAAGAAGTCTCCCGCCGGTTCCGGAGGGTCCCCGCCATCGGACGCCATCTCGGATCGGTTCCCGCCATTTGCCCGTCATCTGCAGTCTTTTCCCGCCATCTGCAGTGTTTCCCGCCACTGGGAAGCGATTCCCGCCATCTAAGAAGATTTCCCGCCCTGGCAGAGCGGACGCCATTATGGGCGTGCCAGAGGGTGGTAAGAGACGACCTCCCATCGTGGGCCAGGACCAAGAATGGCGCCAAAAACGAAGGCCGCCCCCACCAGCAGAGACTGCAATGATTGAGGTGTCCATCAGCGTGGGGGGTCTGCCCCTGGAACTGACAATCACCAAGTTGCCCGAGGACCGCCCTCAATGGGGGCGGAGACAGAACAAAAGAGAGAAGATGGGAGCAGCTTGGAGAAGTCTGGAGGAGCCGTACCCGGAGATGGAGGGAGAGGCAGGCAGCACCGACCCTGTGGTCAGGAGCCTGATGCAAGCAACCACCCCACAAGACCTGGTGGAGATCCTGGCACAGCTTCCCCGAGACCGGGAGCGTGCACAGACCGCGCTGGAGGGCCTCGCACGGAGGATGGCCCAAGTGCAGCGAGAAACGCTGATGGAGTGGAGCAGGGAGATGGCCCAGCAGGCTGGAACCCGCCAGCGGAGCACACCACCCGCAGCGAGGAGCACGCCTGCCCCTGAAGAGGATGCAGAAGGGACGGAGGCCGGAGACGACGCCGCAGAGGGAGCTGAAGAGACGGAGGCAAGTAAAGGGGACGTTACTACCCCGAGCCCAGCCACCGTAAGCCTACCCCCGCTCCCCGTCGCAGAGCCCGAAGTCCCACTGATCGTGCCCGTTGCCGCACCGCTACCGCTCCAGACTAGGCCCCAAGCAGGAGCCGCGACCACGCCCCCTGTGACGTCACGCGCCTCAACCCTGAGCGCAGCCAAGCAGGAGACGCCACCGGCCTGGTCGCAAGGCCGAGTGCCCCCGGGCGCCGCCGTCTTCACGGTGCCCTTTACCTTCAGGGTACCCCAAGCCTGGTCGCAAGGCCTAGTGATCCCGGGCGCCGCTGCCACCACCGCGCCCTCAACTTCCACTGTGCCACACCTGGGTGAAGACTTGTTTGCCCAGCACACTTGCCCGGATGGGCAGCCCTTTGCGTGGCCACCGGAGTACCACCATCCCCGACTCCGGAAAGAAAGACCCCTGGATGAGCCCCTAATCCCGGTTCCGGCGCCCGTCAAGATGACCCCGCTCTCGTTAGAGGAGGCGCAGTTTGAGTGGGACCCCGCAGGAGGAGACCTCATCGGGTTCACTCAAGAGACCCGGGCGGCTGCAACTGAGCGTGCGGAGTGCTGCCGCCAGCAGTTGAAAGTCTTTGAGCGAGAACGGAGAGAGAGACGGGTCCGCAAGGAGCGGCTGCAAGTAAAGAGTGCAGAACAAAAGAGCCGGACCCGAAGGAACCCCCGTGCAGCCCACGGTCCCCGTGCCACCGGGACTGTAATCAAATTCCAACTGCAGCACGGTTGGGGCTTCATCAGAGATCATCACACCCCCGGCGACGTCTTCGTGACCAGAAGAGATGTCGAGTCCCACCTACCGGAGGGACACAGAGGTCGTGACCTTTACCTGGGTGATGAGGTCACCTTCACCCGGCACCAATGTGCCAAAGGACCCTATGCCCTTCATGTACACCGACTGACAGAGAAAGAGCTGAGGTGTCAGGAGGAGCAAGAGGACCCGGACGGGTCTGAAGGGTACACGGAGGAAGGAGCAGGAGGACGTCGCCACTGATGTACAGTAGGAGCACTGTAAATAGTTACCCGTGAAGGTACAATAACTGTTACCATTATAGTCCCCGTTGGGACCAGTGAACTGTTCCAGTGTGTCCCATCTCCCCACAGGCTGAGGACTGTGAGCAGCCATCCCTTTTTCCCCACTGGCCGAGGACTGAGAGCGGCCATATCCCTTGTATATAGTTGCGCTTCCTAAAGTGCCCCCTACCGGTTTTATAGGAAACTGTTTTTTCTACCAGAGACTGTGGCACTTACCTGGTCACAATTTGCACAAGTGGCCAGAGGTCAAAAATGTTTTATATGAAAAGTTTTATTATGATGAAAGAGTTAATATTATTTTATGATGTGTCCGTAACATTTTAAAAGAGAAGTACCTCCCATAAAGGGATGATTGAAGGTTACTGTTTATATATTTTATATGTAGTGCACTTTAAAAAGCTTGTATGTTTTATGTTTTTGCTCTTTTACAGCCCGAGGGCGTGCTGTGATTTACCAGGGGGGAATGTAGCACCCTGAGGATTCGGCTGCTACAGGGGTATTGCACCTCACTCCAGAGGTGTGGTATTCCACTCCCGGGTAAGGATGGAGTGTGGGACTGAGCTCAGTAGGCTGCATGCACTACATACATCCCATTTCCGGGGGACAGAACTACGGTACTCCCACCAGTATATGTGCAGGTACGACAGCGTCTGTCCCTGGCTGGAGTGGGAGGGGGGTGGAACATCCCAGTAGTGTAGGGTCAGATAGGGGGAGTAGTCTGGGTAAAGCTAGGAGCTCATTGGGTGCTAGTCACCTGGGCTCACACATAGAGGGAGTATATATGGTGGGCACCATCTTAGGACAGGGTCTTTTTAGCCTGAGGAGCAGAGCAGAGGAGTTCAGCCAGGAGGGCTGACAGGGAGCTGTGGCTACGGCTGGGCCCAGCTCCAGAGCTAAGCCTGCAGAGGAGAGAGGAGAAAGAAGGACCCAGAGAGAAAGACAGAGGGAACCCCAAGAACCCAGAAACAGACCAGAAAGGGTGAAGGGTTGGCGGACACGGGTACCGGAACCCGAACTGGTGGAGGCCACTTATCCTCAGCCAGGAACCGGAGGTCGTGGTCAAGATTTGCCACGACCCTCACCAAATCCACCAGGAAGGCACACCAAGTATAGGGTCAGGGAGCCCAGAGGAGGCTTGACCACCAAGAGACCCGAGGGAGCCGGCCAAAGGTGGATCCCTGGTGGGAACGGCCAGAGACAGAGAGAGAGAAGGGAGCTCAGGACCACGCTTCAGAACTGCCTGGGGGTTAACCGAGTCCAGGACCTGGTGGACGCAGCACGGCTCGGGTGGTCACTCAAGGCCAGAGTGACTGAGAGAACACTTGTGAGTAAAACCCCTGAAACTGCATCTCCTGACTCTGACTCTTCTTACTGCACCGTCACAACCCCCCTCATCTTCACCTGCTGCCCTGAGGCCATACCCCTCCCGTTGGGGGTTATACCATCATCGCTGCACCCATACCACCGGCCTCAGCGGACTGTTCTGCAGCGGCGGCTGCAAAGCCGCACTCAACGGGTGGCGTAGTCGACATCCAAGTTAACATCTACTGCCATAGACTGCCACTTAGTTTGACACCCTGGGCACGGACCGGGTCACCGCCACAAGGACTACTACCCCTATCCAGATCCGGCTCCGGGTATCCCCTGAACATGGCCCAGGGGGTGCGTCAACTGCATACCCTATAACAGTATAGCAGACCCTTTCCTTTCTATTGGGAGCATGTCGTAACTTGTTACTGTGGCCCTGCTCTATGTGTCTTTAAATTCTTAGTGGGGTTTTTCTTAAATTTGGTCAGCTGTTGGATTCACTGCATACCCTATAACTGTATAGCAGACCCTCTCATTGCTAATGGGAACATGTCATGCCTAGTTACTGTGGCCCTGCACTATGTGTTTTTAAATTCTTAGTGGGGTTTTTCCTAAAATTGGTCAGCCGGTGGACTCACTGAGTACCCTATAACTGTATAGCATACTATCTCCTTTCTAATGGGAGCATATCGCACCTTGTTAATGTGGCCCTGCACTATGTGTCTTTAAATTCTTAGTGGGGTTTTTCCTAAAATTGGTCATCCGTTGGACTCACTGCATATCCTATAACTGTATAGGAGACCCTTTCCTTTCTAATGGGAACATGTCGTACCTTGTTACTGTGGCCGTGCTCTGTGTGTCTTTAAATTCTTAGTGGGGTTTTTCCTAAAATTGGTCAGCCGTTGAACTCACTGCATACCCTATTACTGTATAGCAGACCCTCTCCTTTCTAATGGGAACATGTTGTACCTTTTTACTGTGGCCCTGCTCTATGTGTCTTTAAATTCTTAGTGGAATTTTTCCTAAAATTAGTCAGCCTTTGTACTACTGCATAACCTATAACTGTATAGCAGACCCTCTCCTTTCCAATGGGAACATGTCGTACCTTGTTACTGTAGCCCTGCTCTATGTGTCTCTAAATTCTTAGTGGAGTTTTTCCTAAAATTGGTCAGCTGTTGGACTCACTGCATACCCTATAACTGTATAGCAGACCCTCTCCTTTCTAATGGGAACATATTGCACCTTGTTACTGTAGCCCTGCTCTATGTGTCTTTAAATTCTTAGCGGGGTTTTTCCTAAAATTGGTCAGCCGTTGGATTCACTGCATACCCTATAACTGTATAGCAGACCCTCTCCTTTCTAATGGGAACATGTCGTACCTTGTTACTGTGGCCGTGCTCTGTGTGTCTTTAAATTCTTAGTGGGGTTTTTCCTAAAATTGGTCAGCCGTTGGACTCACTGCATACCCTATTACTGTATAGCAGACCCTCTCCTTTCTAATGGGAACATGTTGTACCTTTTTACTGTGGCCCTGCTCTATGTGTCTTTAAATTCTTAGTGGAATTTTTCCTAAAATTAGTCAGCCTTTGTACTACTGCATAACCTATAACTGTATAGCAGACTCTCTCCTTTCTAATGGGAACATGTTGTACTTGTTACTGTGGCCCTGCGCTCTGTGTGTCTTTAAATTCTTAGTGGGGTTTTTCCTAAAATTGTTCAGCCGTTGAACTCACTCCATCCGCTATAACTGTATAGCAGACCCTCTCCTTTCTAATGGGAACATATTGCACCTTGTTACTGTAGCCCTGCTCTATGTGTCTTTAAATTCTTAGCGGGGTTTTTCCTAAAATTGGTCAGCCGTTGGATTCACTGCATACCCTATAACTGTATAGCAGACCCTCTCCTTTCTAAGGGAACATGTCGTACCTTGCTACTGTGGCCCTGCTCTATGTGTCTTTAAATTCTTAGTGGGGTTTTTCTTAAAATTGGTCAGCCGTTGGACTCACTGCATACCCTATAACTGTATAGCAGAACCTCTCCTTTCTAATGTGAACATGTCGTACCTTGATACTGTGGCCCTGCTCCATGTGTCTTTAAATTCTTAATGGTGGTTTTCCAAAAATTGGTCAGCCGTTGGACTCACCGCATACCCTATAATGGTATAGCAGACCCTCTCCTTTCTTTTGGGAAGATATCGCACCTTGTTACTGTGGCCCTCCGCTATGTGTCTTTAAATTCTTAGTGGGGTTTTTCCTAAAATTGGTCAGCCGGTGGACTCACTGCATATCCTATAACTGTATAGCAGACCCTTTCCTTTCTAATGGGAACATGTACCTTGTTACTGAGTCCCTGCTCTATGTGTCTTTAAATTCTTAGTGGGGTTTTTCCTAAAATTGGTCAGCCGTTGGACTCACTACATACCGTATAACTGTATAGCAGACCCTTTCCTTTCTAATGGGAACATGTCGTACCTTGTTACTGTGGCCCTGCTCTATGTGTCTCTAAATTCTTAGTGGAGTTTTTCCTAAAATTGGTCAGCCGGTGGACTCACTGAGTACCCTATAACAGCCTAGCATACTCTCTCCTTTCTAATGGGAACATATCGCACCTTGTTACTGTGGCCCTGCGCTATGTGTCTTTAAATTCTTAGTGGGGTTTTTCCTAAAATTGGTCAGTCGTTGGACTCACTGCATTCCTATAACTGTATAGCAGACCCTCTCCTTTCTAATTGGAACATGTCGTACCTTGATACTGTGGCCCTGCTCTATGTGTCTTTAAATTCTTAGTGGGGTTTTTCCTAAAATTGGTCAGTTGTTGGACTCACTGCATACCCTATTACTGTATAGCAGACCCTCTCCTTTGTAATGGGAACATGTTGTACCTTTTTACTGTGGCCCTGCTCTATGTGTCTTTAATTTCTTAGTGGAGTTTTTCCTAAAATTAGTCAGCCTTTGTACTCTCTGCATAACCTATAACTGTATAGCAGACCCTCTCCTTTCTAATGGGAACATGTCGTACATTGTTACTGTGGCCCTGCTCTATGTGTCTCTAAATTCTTTGTGGAGTTTTTCCTAAAATTGGTCAGCTGTTGGACTCACTGCATACCCTACAACTGTATAGCAGACACTCTCCTTTCTAATGGGAACATGTCGTACTTGTTACTGTGACCCTCTTCTGTGTGTCTTTAAATTCTTAGTGGCGTTTTTCTTAAAATTGTTCAGCCATTGGACTCACTGCAAACACTATAACTGTATAGCAGACCCTTTCCTTACTAATGGGAACATGTCGTACCTTGTTACTGTGGCCCTGCTCTACACTGTGTGAAGAATTATTAGGCAAATGAGTATTTTGATCACATGATACTTTTAATACATGTTGTCCTACTCCAAGCTGCATAGGCTTGAGAGCCAACTACCAATTAAGTAAATCTGGTGATGTGCATCTCTGTAATGAGGAGGGGTGTTGACTAATGACTTCAACACCCTTTATAAGGTGTGCTTAATTATTAGGCAACTTCCTTTCCTTTGGCAAAATGGGTCAGAAGAGAAATTTGACAGGCTCTGAAAAGTCCAAAATTGTGAGATGTCTTGCAGAGAGATGCAGCAGTTTTGAAATTTCCAAACTTTTGAAGTGTGATCACCGAATAATCAAGCGTTTCATGACAAATAGCCAACAGGGTCGCAAAAAGCTTGTTGGCCAAAAAAGGCCCAAAATAACTGCCCATGAATTGAGGAAAATCAAGCGTGAAGCTGCCAAGATGCCATTCGCCACCAGTTTTGCCATATTTACGTTACTGGAGTATCAAAAAGCACAAGGTGTGCGATACTCAGGGACATGGCCAAGGTAAAGAAGGCTGAAAAACGACCACCTTTGAACAAGAAACATAAGATAAAACGTCAAGAATGGGCCAAGAAATATCTTAAGACTGATTTTTCAAAGGTTTTATGGACTGATGAAATGAGAGTGACTCTTGATGGGCCAGAGGCTGGATCAGTAAAGGACAGAGAGCTCCACTCCGACTCAGATGCCAGTAAGGTGGAGGTGGGGTACTTGTATGGGCTGGTATCATCAAAGATGAACTTGTGGGACCTTTTCGGGTTGAGGATGGAGTGAAGCACAACTCCCAGACCTACTGCCAGTTTCTGGAAGACAACTTCTTCAAGCAGTGGTACAGGAAGAAGTCGGTATGGTTCAAGAAAAACATGATTTTCATGCAGGACAATGCTCCATCACATGCATCCAACTACTCCACAGTGTGGCTGGCCAGTAAAGGTCTAAAAGAAGAAAAAATAATGACATGGCCCCCTTGTTCACCTGATCTGAACCCCATAGAGAACATGTGGTCCATCATAAAATGTGAGATCTACAGAGAGGGAAAACAGTACACCTCTCGGAACAGTGTCTGGGAGGCTGTGGTGGCTGCTGCACGCAATGTTGATCGAAAACAGATTAAGCAAATGACAGAATCTATGGATGGAAGGCTGTTGAGTGTCATCATAAAGAAAGGTGGCTATATTGATCACAAATTTTTTTGGTTTTTGTTTTTGCATGTCAGAAATGTTTATTTCTAAATTTTGTGCAATGATATTGGTTTACCTGGTGAAAATCAACAAGTGAGATGGGATTATATTTGGTATTTATTAAGTTGCCTAAAAATTCTTCACAGTAATAGTTACCTGCACAAACAGATATCCTCCTAACATAGCCAAATCTAAAAAAAAACACTCCAACTTCCAAAAATATTAAGCTTGGATATTTATGAGTCTTTTGGGTTGATTGAGAACATAGTTATTGATCAATAATAAAAATAATCCTCTAAAATACAACTTGCCTAATAATTCTGCACACAGTGTATGTGGCTTTAAATTCTTAGTGGGGTTTTTCCTAAAATTGGTCAGCCGTTGGACTCACTGCATACGTATAACTGTATAGCAGACCCTTTCTTTTCTGATGGGAACATGTCGTACCTTGTTACTGAGTCCCTGCTCTATGTGTCTTTAAATTCTTAGTGGGGTTTTTCCTAAAATTGGTCAGCTGTTGGACTCACTACATACCGTATAACTGTATAGCAGACCCTCTCCTTTCTAATGGGAACATGTCGTACCTTGCTACTGTGGCCCTGCTCTATGTGTCTTTAAATTCTTAGTGAGGTTTTTCCTAAAATTGGTCAGCCGGTGGGCTCACTGCAGACTCTATAACTGTATAGCAGACCCTTTCCTTTCTAATGGGAACATGTCGTACCTTGTTACTGTGGCCCTGCTCTATGTGTCTTTAAATTCTTAGTGGGGTTTTTCCTAAAATTGGTCAGCCGTTGGACTCACTGCATACCCTATAACTGTGTAGGAGACCCTTCCCTTTCTAATGGGAACATGTCGTATCTTGTTACTGTGGCCCTGCTCTATGTGGTTTTAAATTCTTAGTGGGGTTTTTCCTAAAATTGGTCAGCCGTTGGACTCACTGCATACCCTATAACTGTATAGCAGACCCTTTCCATTCTAATGGGAACATGTCGTACCTTGTTACTGTGGCCCTGCTCTATGTGTCTTTAAATTCTTAGTGGGTTTTTTCCTAAAATTGGTCAGCCGTTGGACTCACTACATACTGTATAACTGTATAGCAGACCCTTTCCTTTCTAAAGGGAACATATCGTACCTTCTTACTGTGGCCCTGCTCTATGTGTCTCTAAATTCTTAGTGGAGTTTTTCCTAAAATTGGTCAGCCGCTGGACTCACTGCATACCCTATAAATGCATAGCATACTCACTCCTTTCTAATGGAAAGATATCGCAACTTGTTACAGTGGCCCTGCGCTATGTGTCTTTAAAATCTTAGTGGGGTTTTTCTTAAAATTGGTCAGCCATTGGACTCACTGCATACCCTCTAACTGTATAGCAGACCCTCTCCTTTCTAATGGGAACATGTCGTACCTTGATACCGTGGCCCTGCTCTATGTGTCTTTAAATTGTTATTGGGGTTTTTCCTAAAATTGGTCAGCCATTGGACTCACTGCATACCCTCTAACTGTATAGCAGACCCTCTCCTTTCTAATGGGAACATGTCGTCCTTTTTACTGTGGCCCTGCTCTATGTGTCTTTAAATTCATAGTGGAGTTTTTTCTAAAATTAGTCAGCCTTTGTACTCACTGCATACCCTATAACTGTATAGCAGACCCTCTCCTTTCCAATGGGAGCATGTCGCACCTTGTCACTGTAGCCCTGCTCTATGTGTCTCTAAATTCTTAGTGGAGTTTTTCCTAAAATTGGTCAGCTGTTGGACTCACTGCATAACCTATAACTGTATAGCAGACTCTCTCCTTTCTAATGGGAACATGTCGTACTTGTTACTGTGGCCCTGCTTTGTGTGTCTTTAAATTCTTAGTGGGGTTTCTCTTAAAATTGTTTAGCCGTTAGACTCACTCCATCCGCTATAACTGTATAGCAGACCCTGTCCTTTATAATGGGAATATATCGCACCTTGTTACTGTGGCCCTGCTCTATGTGTCTTTAAATTCTTAGTGGGGTTTTTCCTAAAATTGGTCAGCCGTTGGATTCACTGCATACCCTATAACTGTATAGCAGACCCTGTCCTTTCTAAGGGAACATGTCGTAACTTGTTACTGTGGCCCTGCTCTGTGTGTCTTTAAATTCTTAGTGGGTTTTTTCATAAAATTGGTCAGCCGTTGGACTCACTGCATACACTATAACTGTATAGCAGACCCTCTCCTTTCTAATGGGAACATGCCGTACCTTGATACTGTGGCCCTGCTCTATGTGTCTTTAAATTCTTAGTGGTGTTTTTCCTAAAATTGGTCAGCCGGTGGACTCACTGAGTACCCTATAACTGTATAGCATACTCTCTCCTTTCTAATGGGAGCATATCGCACCTTGTTACTGTGGCCCTGCGCTATGTGTCTTTAAATTCTTAGTGGGGTTTTTCCTAAAATTGGTCAGCCCTTGGACTCACTGCATATCCTATAACTGTATACCAGACCCTTTCCTTTCTAATGGGAACATGTCGTACCTTGTTACTGTGGCCCTGCTCTATGTGGCTTTAAATTCTTAGTGCGGTTTTTCCTAAAATTGGTCAGCCATTGGATTCACTGCATACCCTATAACTGTATAGCAGACCCTTTCCTTTCTAATGGGAACATATCGTACCTCCTTACTGTGGCCCTGCTCTATGTGTCTCTAAATTCTTATTGGAGTTTTTCTTAAAATTGGTTAGCCGTTGGACTCACTGCATACACTATAACTGTATAGCAGACCCTCTCCTTTCTAATGGGAACATGTCGCACCTTGTCACTGTGGCCCTGCTCTATGTGTCTCTAAATTCTTAGTGGAGTTTTTCCTAAAATTGGTCAGCCGTTGGACTCACTGCATACCCTATAACTGCCTAGCATACTCTCTCCTTTCTAATGGGAACATATCGCACTTTGTTACTGCGGCCCTGCGCTATGTGTCATTAAATTCTTTGTAGAGTTTTTCCTAAAATTGGTCAGCCGTTGGACTCACTGCATACCCTATAACTGTATAGCAGACCCTCTCCTTTCTAATGGGAACATGTCGTACCTTGATACTGTGGCCCTGCTCTATTTGTCTTTAAATTCTTAGTGGGGTTTTTCCTAAAATTGGTCAGCCGTTACACTCACTGCATAGCCTATTACTGTATAGCAGACCCTCTCCTTTCTAATGGGAACATGTTGTACCTTTTTACTGTTGCCCTGCTCTATGTGTCTTTAAATTATTAGTGGAGTTTTTCCTAAAATTAGTCAGCCTTTGTACTCTCTGCATACCCTATAACTGAATAGCAGACCCTCTCCTTTCTAATGGGAACATGTCGTACCTTGTTACTGTGGCCCTGCTCTATGTGTCTCTAAATTCTTAGTGGAGTTTTTCCTAAAATTGGTCAGCTGTTGGACTCACTGCATTCCCTATAACTGTATAGCAGACTCTCTCCTTTCTAATGGGAACATGTCGTACTTGTTACTGTGGCCCTGCTCTGTGTGTCGTTAAATACTTAGTGGGGTTTTTCCTAAAATTGTTCAGCCGTTGGACTCACTGAATACCCTTTAACTGTATAGCAGACCCTTTCCTTACTAAAGGGAACATGTCGTACCTTGTTACTGTGGCCCTGCTCTATGTGGCTTTAAATTCTTAGTGGGGTTTTTCCTAAA
The DNA here is from genome assembly GCF_046119375.1 of Phyllobates terribilis. Classification (NCBI taxonomy): domain Eukaryota; kingdom Metazoa; phylum Chordata; class Amphibia; order Anura; family Dendrobatidae; genus Phyllobates; species Phyllobates terribilis. The sequence goes on along the minus strand of NW_027362771.1, from coordinate 161,471,513 downwards.
ATTGGTCAGCCGTTGGAATCACTGCATACCCTATAACTGTATAGCAGACCCTTTCCTTTCTAATGGGAACATGTCGTACCTTGTTACTGTGGCCCTACTCTATGTGTCTTTAAATTCTTAGTGGGGTTTTTCCTAAAATTGGTCAGCTGTTGGACTCACTACATACCGTATAACTGTATAGCAGACCCTCTCCTTTCTAATGGGAACATGTCATACCTTGTTACTGTGGCCCTGCTCTATGTGTCTTTAAATACTTAGTGGGGTTTTTCCTAAAATTGGTCAGCCGTTGGACTCACTGCATACTCTATAACTGTATAGCAGACCCTCTCCTTTCTAATGGGAACATGTCGTACCTTGATACTGTGGCCCTGCTCTATGTGTCTTTAAATTCTTAGTGGGGGTTTTCCAAAAATTGGTCAGCCGTTGGACTCACCGCATACCCTATAACTGCATAGCATAGTTTCTCCTTTATAATGGGAACATATCGCACCTTGTTACTGTGGCCCTGCGCTATGTGTATTTAAATTCTTAGTTGGGTTTTTCCTAAAATTGGTTAGCCGATGGACTCACTGCATACCCTATAACTGTATAGCAGACCCTTTCCTTTCTAATGGGAACATGTTGTACCTTGTTACTGTGGCCCTGCTCTATGAGTCTTTAAATTCTTAGTGGGGTTTTTCCTAAAATTGGTCAGCCGTTGGACTCACTGCATAACCTATAACTGTATAGCAGACCCTCTCCTTTCAAATGGGAACATGTCGTACCTTGATACTGTGGCCCTGCTCTATGTGTCTTTAAATTCTTAGTGGGGTTTTTCCTAAAATTGGTCAGCCGGTGGACTCACTGCATATCCTATAACTGTATAGCAGACCCTTTCCTTTCTAATGGGAACATGCACCTTGTTACTGAATCCCTGCTCTATGTGTCTTTAAATTCTTAGTGGGGTTTTTCCTAAAATTGGTCAGCCGTTGGACTCACTACATACCGTATAACTGTATAGCAGACCCTTTCCTTTCTAATGGGAGCATGTCGTACCTTGTTACTGTGGCCCTGCTCTATGTGTCTCTAAATTCTTAGTGGAGTTTTTCCTAAAATTGGTCAGCCGGTGGACTCACTGAGTACCCTATAACTGCCTAGCATACTCTCTCCTTTCTAATGGGAACATATCGCACCTTGTTACTGTGGTCCTGCGCTATGTGTCTTTAAATTCTTAGTGGGGTTTTTCCTAAAATTGGTCAGTTGTTGGACTCACTGCATACCCTATAACTGTATAGCAGACCCTCTCCTTCTAATGGGAACATGTCGTACCTTGATACTGTGGCCCTGCTCTATGTGTCTTTAAATTCTTAGTGGGGTTTTTCCTAAAACTGGTCAGTTGTTGGACTCACTGCATACCCTATTACTGTATAGCAGACCCTCTACTTTCTAATGGGAACATGTTGTGTCTTTTTACTGTGGCCCTGCACTATGTGTCTTTAATTTCTTAGTGGAGTTTTTCCTAAAATTAGTCAGCCTTTGTACTCTCTGCATAACCTATAACTGTATAGCAGACCCTCTCCTTTCTAATGGGAACATGTCGTACATTGTTACTGTGGCCCTGCTCTATGTGTCTCTAAATTCTTAGTGGAGTTTTTCCTAAAATTGGTCAGCTGTTGGACTCACTGCATACCCTACAACTGTATAGCAGACTCTCTCCTTTCTAATGGGAACATGTCGTACTTGTTACTGTGACCCTCCTCTGTGTGTCTTTAAATTCTTAGTGGCGTTTTTCTTAAAATTGTTCAGCCATTGGACTAACTGCATACACTATAACTGTATAGCAGACACTTTCCTTACTAATGGGAACATGTCGTAACTTGTTACTGTCGCCCTACTCTATGTGGCTTTAAATTCTTAGTTGGGTTTTTCCTAAAATTGGTCAGCCGTTGGACTCACTGCATACCCTATAACTGTATAGCAGACCCTTTCCTTTCTAAGGGAACATGTCGTACCTTGTTTCTGTGGCCCTGCTCTATGTGTCTTTAAATTCTTAGTGGGGTTTTTCCTAAAATTGGTCAGCTGTTGGATTCACTACATACCGTATAACTGTATAGCAGACCCTCTCCTTTCTAATGGGAACATGTCGTACCTTGTTACTGTGGCCCTGCTCTATGTGTCTTTAAATTCTTAGTGAGGTTTTTCCTAAAATTGGTCAGCCGGTGGGCTCACTGCATACTCTATAACTGTATAGCAGACCCTTTCCTTTCTAATGGGAACATGTCGTACCTTGTTACTGTGGCCCTGCTCTATGTCTCATTAAATTCTTAGTGGGGTTTTTCCTAAAATTCGTCAGCCGTTGGACTCACTGCATACCCTATAACTGTATAGCAGACCCTTTCCTTTCTAATGGGAACATGTCGTACCTTGTTACTGAGTCCTTGCTCTATGTGTCTTTAAATTGTTGGTGGGGTTTTTCCTAAAATTGGTCAGCCTTTGGACTGTCTGCGTTCCCTATAACTGTATAGCAGACCCTCTCCTTTCTAATGGGAACATGTCATGGCTTGTTATTGTGGTCCTGCTCTATGTGTTTTTAAATTCTTAGTGGGGTTTTTCATAAAATTGGTCACCCGGTGGACCCACTGAGTACCCTATAACTGTATAGCATACTCTCTCCTTTCTAATGGGAGCATATCGCACCTTGTAACTGTGGCCCTGCGCTATGTGTCTTTAAATTCTTAGTGGGGTTTTTCCTAAAATTGGTCAGCCGTTGGTCTCACTGCATACCTGTCACGGGTGTGTTGCCACGAAGATCGTCACGAGTACACAGCCTGACTTCTCGCAGCTGACTTGTTGGTGCTTTGTGTTTCCTCGGCAGTGAAGGAGTTAATTCTCTCTCTCTCTGGGCTAGCTGAGGTCCAGCCTCGCCCAGCTGCAATCAATGCTTCGTTAGTGAGACTCCTTTATATTCCTGCAGGTCTGTTTGTGAGGTGTCGGTGAAAGCTTTTCATTCTGACTTACAGAGCGGATCGTGGTGTTTGGAGTTGCTGAGATAAGTGTATTTGAAAGTGTTATTTCCCTTTCCTCGCTTTATCATTTATCTCCTTTCCCGTTGGTGTTCCCTCTGTTGTAGTTTTGTTGAAGTTGTATGCAAGGTGGTTTTGGTTTTTCCCTTGTACTGTCTCGTTCGTCTAAATACTGTGTGTGGGCATATTATTGCTGGTTCCCAATTGTTGTGATCAGGGTCCTTCTCAGGACTAGATTACTGTGGTGCAGGGATCCTCAGGAGGTAGGGGTTACGCTGGCGGCCTGGACCTCTGTACCTTTAACAGTACCTCCAGGATGAGGGATTAGTCAGGGCCCCAGCTTAGGGTCAGCTTAGGCCCCCTACCTCCAGTATTCTGTGACAGTGTGACATTTTCACCGACCAACTTAGTTTTTCTCCTGCTACCATGGATCCAGTAGCCGGTCTAGCTCAGCAGTTGCAGAGTTTGTCCATGGGGCTGGCGGACGTTAGGTCCAAGGTTTTGCATCCTCTGGAGCAAGCCGGACCAGAACCTAAAGTAGCTCTCCCTGACAGGTTCACTGGGGGGCGGGACAAGTTTTTTGTTTTCCGGGAGGCATGCAAATTGTACTTTCGGCTGCGGCCTCGGTCATCGGGCAGTGAAGAACAAAGGGTGGGAATTGTCATCTCGCTCCTACAAGGGGACCCACAATCTTGGGCGTTCTGTCTTCCCCCTAGCTCCCCAGTTCTCCAGTCAGTGGATAGGTTTTTCGCTGCTTTGGGACTCGTATATGATGACCCAGATCGGATCTCCCTTGCTGAGTCTAAGTTACGTAGGATTCAGCAGGGAGATCGTCCGGCGGAGGAATTCTGTTCGGAGTTCCGTAGGTGGGCCACGGACACCCAGTGGAATGACCCGGCTCTTAGGAGCCAGTTTTGTCATGGTTTATCCGACAAATTACAGGATGTGTTGGCACAGTATGACTCTCCCGCGTCACTGGAAGCCGCTATGGCCCTTGCTATTCGCGTTGACAGACGGCTTCGGGAGAGGTGCGGGATAACTCTACCCCCTGTAATGTCTCCACCTCTTACAAGGTCCCCTCATATGGTGGTTCCCCTGGTCAGTCCGGAGGAGCCTATGCAATTAGGGGGGACATCATTTCGGGGAAGGGGACCGGTGGTGCGCCATAAGACAGGAGGGTGTTTCCTCTGCGGGAAAAAGGGACATTTTATTGGGGGGTGTCCATCCCGCCCCTTGCTGAGTAAAGAGTCGTCGAAAAAACTGTTGATCCCAGGTTGTGTGGTGGACGGCAATCTGGGAGTAGGTATTTCGTCCCTAGGTTCGTCTCAGTTTCTCGTACCGGCGGAGGTGGTGGTGGGTACGAGAACTGTGAGGATATCTGTTCTTCTGGATAGTGGGGCCGGGGCTAATCTGGTTGATGCTCGGTTTGCCCGGGTTCAAGGTATGCGATTGAGTGAGTTGGCTAAACCCATCCCCATATTCTCGATCGATGCCAGGCCTCTCGGTCAGGGAAGTTTTTTGCAAGCTGTGCATGGCGTAAAACTTCAAGTGGGGGCAATACATAAAGAACTGTTGTCTTGCTACGTGTTGGAGGGTCTTCCCACTCCTATAGTGTTGGGCCTTCCTTGGTTAGCTAAGCATAACCCTGTTATTAATTGGCAAACCAGAGAGATAAGCCAATGGAGTAAATTCTGTAATAAAAACTGCATGAACACGGTCATCGGTGCGGTTACTCCTTGGGTCTTACCTCCATTTCTGGCAGACTTTGAGGATGTATTCTCAGAGAATGGGTGTCAGGAACTACCTCCTCATCGCGAGTATGACTGTTCTGTAAAACTGCTCCCTGAGGCCAAGTTACCTAAAGCTAGGTTGTATAACCTTTCTGGTCCTGAGAGGCAGGCCATGAAGGATTATATCTCAGAAAGTCTGGCTAAGGGGCATATTAGACCTTCATCTTCACCGGTGGCCGCGGGGTTCTTCTTTGTTAAGAAGAAAGATGGAGGCCTACGCCCTTGCCTGGATTTCCGTGAACTTAATCGGATTACGGTCCGAGATCCGTATCCGCTCCCACTTATTCCCGATCTCTTTAATCAGATCGTGGGTGCCAAATGGTTCTCTAAGTTGGATCTCAGGGGGGCGTACAATTTGATTAGGATGAAGGAGGGGGATGAGTGGAAGACGGCTTTTAACACTCCGGAGGGGCATTATGAGAACCTTGTCATGCCATTCGGTCTGACTAATGCCCCGGCGGTGTTTCAACACTTTGTTAATGATATTTTTCGCCACCTGGTGGGACAGTTTGTTGTCATATATCTGGATGATATCTTAATTTACTCGCCGGATCTGGTGTCTCATCAGGAGCACGTTAGACAGGTGTTACAGATCTTGCGGGATAATAAACTGTATGCCAAGTGGGAAAAGTGTGTGTTCGCCGTACAGGAACTCCAGTTTTTAGGCTTCCTGGTTTCTGCGTCCGGTTTTCGTATGGACCCTGGGAAAGTGCGGGCAGTTCTTGAGTGGGATCGGCCGGAGAATCTTAAGGCACTACAACGTTTCCTGGGGTTTGCTAACTATTACCGGAAGTTCATTCGTAATTTCTCGTCCGTGGTTAAGCCTCTCACAGACATGACTAAAAAGGGGACGGATTTTTCTAGGTGGTCTGACAAGGCTTGTCAAGCATTTTCCTCCTTGAAAAAATGTTTTGCCTCGGCACCCATACTCATTCAACCTGATGCGTCTCAGCCATTCTTTGTAGAGGTAGACGCTTCCGAGGTAGGGGTGGGAGCAGTATTGTCACAGGGTTCGTCCCCTGGTAAGTGGCATCCGTGCGCCTTTTTCTCTAAAAAATTGTCGTCCGCTGAGAGGAATTATGATGTCGGCAATAGGGAACTCCTGGCCATTAAGTTAGCTTTTGAGGAGTGGCGCCATTTTTTGGAGGGGGCAGTTCATCCGGTCACCGTCATCACCGATCACAAGAACCTGCTATATCTGGAGTCCGCTAAACGTCTGAATCCCAGACAAGCTAGGTGGTCATTGTTTTTTACCAGGTTTAATTTCGTCGTTACATATCGTCCTGGGTCTAAAAATGTAAAGGCGGATGCCTTATCTCGTAGTTTCCCTGGGGCCGGGAATACGGACGACCCGATTCCTGTTCTTCAGGAGGGGGTGGTGGTTTCGGCAGTATGCTCTGAGCTGGAGGAGGAGATATTGGAGGCTCAGGGGGACGCCCCTGTTGGACCTCCGGGGAGACTGTTCGTTCCAGATCAGTTGCGACAAAAGGTGATCGAGGCACACCATAACTCAGTTTTTGCAGGACACCCGGGGAGTAAAGCAACTGTGGATCTCCTCTCGCGTCGGTTTTGGTGGCCTAACTTACATAAAGAGGTGGTAACTTTTGTCGCGTCCTGTGGGGTTTGTGCGCGCTCAAAGACCTCACATACCCGTCCGTCTGGGGCCCTCTTACCCTTGAAGATCCCGGAGCGTCCTTGGACTCATCTGTCTATGGACTTTATTACGGACCTCCCTCCGTCTTCGGGTAAAACGGTCATACTCGTTGTAGTGGACAGGTTCAGCAAGATGGCACATTTTATCGCTCTTCCGGCTCTCCCTAATGCTAAAACTCTTGCGCAGGTGTTCATTGGGGAGATTGTGAGGCTTCACGGGGTACCCTCCGAGGTGGTGTCTGATCGGGGGTCTCAGTTTGTGTCCAAGTTCTGGAAGGCGTTTTGTGCACGGCGGGGGATGCATTTGTCATTCTCGTCGGCTTTTCATCCTCAGACCAATGGTCAGACGGAACGTATGAACCAGAGCTTGGAGACATATCTTCGGTGTTTTGTGTCAGAGAACCAGGAGGACTGGGCTTCTTTCCTACCTCTGGCAGAGTTTGCTCTCAATAATAGGCGAAGCGAGTCCACTGGTAAGTCCCCGTTTTTTGGGGCATATGGTTTTCACCCCCAGTTTTGTACTTTCAGTAGGGGGGGCTCTTCGGGGGTTCCGGAGGAGGAACGATTTTCCTCATCTCTCGCTTCAGTATGGAGAGGGGTGCTGAAGAATCTGAATACTATGGGGAACCGATACAAACGTATGGCTGATAGGAGGAGAGTGTCTGGTCCGGACTTAAGTGTGAACGATCAGGTATGGTTGTCTACCAGGAATATTAAACTTAAGGTTCCCTCCTGGAAACTGGGTCCCAGGTTCATCGGGCCGTACAGAATCAGTTCTGTTATTAATCCGGTGGCATTCCGTCTTGACCTCCCCCCTACGTTTAAAATTCACAACGTGTTTCACAGATCATTGCTTAAGAGGTATGTGGCGCCGGTGGTACCGTCACCTTTACCTCCCCCTCCTGTGGTTGTCAATGGTAACTTGGAGTTCCAGGTATCGAGGGTCATTGATTCACGCTTTAATCGCCGGTCCCTTCAGTACTTGGTTCATTGGAAGGGGTATGGTCCTGAGGAGAGGATGTGGGTTCCTGCGTCGGATATTAACGCAGACCGATTAGTTCGGGCCTTCCACACGACTCACCCGGATAAACCTGGCCCTGAGGGTCCGGAGGCCCCTCGTAGAAGGGGGGGTACTGTCACGGGTGTGTTGCCACGAAGATCGTCACGAGTACACAGCCTGACTTCTCGCAGCTGACTTGTTGGTGCTTTGTGTTTTCTCGGCAGTGAAGGAGTTAATTCTCTCTCTCTCTGGGCTAGCTGAGGTCCAGCCTCGCCCAGCTGCAATCAATGCTTCGTTAGTGAGACTCCTTTATATTCCTGCAGGTCTGTTTGTGAGGTGTCGGTGAAAGCTTTTCATTCTGACTTACAGAGCGGATCGTGGTGTTTGGAGTTGCTGAGATAAGTGTATTTGAAAGTGTTATTTCCCTTTCCTCGCTTTATCATTTATCTCCTTTCCCGTTGGTGTTCCCTCTGTTGTAGTTTTGTTGAAGTTGTATGCAAGGTGGTTTTGGTTTTTCCCTTGTACTGTCTCGTTCGTCTAAATACTGTGTGTGGGCATATTATTGCTGGTTCCCAATTGTTGTGATCAGGGTCCTTCTCAGGACTAGATTACTGTGGTGCAGGGATCCTCAGGAGGTAGGGGTTACGCTGGCGGCCTGGACCTCTGTACCTTTAACAGTACCTCCAGGATGAGGGATTAGTCAGGGCCCCAGCTTAGGGTCAGCTTAGGCCCCCTACCTCCAGTATTCTGTGACAGTGTGACAATACCCTATAACTGTATAGGAGACCCTTTTATTTCTAATGGGAACATGTATCTTGTTACTGTGGCCCTGCTCTATGTGGCTTTAAATTCTTAGTGGGGTTTTTCCTAAAATTGGTGAGCCGTTGGACTCACTGCATATCCTATAACTGTATAGCAGACCCTTTCCTTTCTAATGGGAACGTGTCGTACCTTGTTACTGTGGCCCTGCTCTATGTGTCTTTAAATTCTTAGTGGGGTTTTTCCTAAAATTGGTCAGCCGTTGGACTCACTACATACACTATAACTGTATAGCAGACCCTCTCCTTTCTAATGGGAACATGTCGTATCTTGTCACTGTGTCTCTGCTCTATGAGTCTCTAAATTCTTAGTGAAGTTTTTCCTAAAATTGGTCAGCCGTTGGACTCACTGCATACCCTATAAATGCATAGCATACTCACTCCTTTCTAATGGGAACATATCGCACCTTGTTACTGCGGCCCTGCGCTATGTGTCTTTAAATTCTTAGTGGGGTTTTTCCTAAAATTGGTCAGCCATTGGACTCACTGCATACCCTCTAACTGTATAGCAGACCCTCTCCTTTCTAATGGGAACATGTCGTACCTTGATACTGTGGCCCTGCTCTATGTGTCTATAAATTCTTATTGGGTTTTTTCCTAAAATTGGTCAGCCGTTGGACTCACTGCATACCCTATTACTGTATAGCAGACCCTCTCCTTTCTCATGGGAACATGTTGTCCTTTTTACTGTGGCCCTGCTCTATGTGTCTTTAAATTCTTAGTGGAGTTTTTTCTAAAATTAGTCAGCCTTTGTACTCACTGCATACCCTATAACTGTATAGCAGACCCTCTCCTTTCCAATGGGAGCATGTCGCACTTTGTCACTGTAGCCCTGCTCTATGTGTCTCTAAATTCTTAGTGGAGTTTTTCCTAAAATTGGTCAGCTGTTGGACTCACTGCATACCCTATAACTGTATAGCAGACTCTCTCCTTTCTAATGGAAACATGTCGTACTTGTTACTGTGGCCCTGCTCTGTGTGTCTTTAAATTCTTAGTGGGGTTTCTCCTAAAATTGTTTAGCCGTTGGACTCACTCCGTCCGCTACAACTGTATAGCAGACCCTCTTCTTTCTAATGGGAACATATCGCACCTTGTTACTGTGGCCCTGCTCTATGTGTCTTTAAATTCTTAGTGGGGTTTTTCCTAAAATTGGTCAGCCGTTGGATTCACTGCATACCCTGTAACTGTATAGCAGACCCTCTCCTTTCTAAGGGAACATGTCGTACCTTGTTACTGTGGCCCTGCTCTATGTGTCTTTAAATTCTTAGTGGGGTTTTTCCTAAAATTGGTCAGCCGGTGGACTCACTGAGTACCCTATAACTGTATAGCATACTCTCTCCTTTCTAATGGGAGCATATTGCACCTTGTTACTGTGGCCGTGCGCTATGTGCCTTTAGATTCTTAGTGGGGTTTTTCCTAAAATTGGTCAGCCCTTGGACTCACTGCATATCCTATAACTGTATAGCAGACCCTTTCCTTTCTAATGGGAACATGTCGTATCTTGTTACTGTGGCCCTGCTCTATGTGGCTTTAAATTCTTAGTGGGGTTTTTCCTAAAATGGGTCAGCCGTTGGACTCACTACATACCGTATAACTGTATAGTAGACCCGTTCTTTTCTAATGGGAACATATCGTACCTCTTTACTGTGGCCCTGCTCTATGTGTCTCTAAATTCTTAGTGGTGTTTTTCTTAAAATTGGTCAGCCGTTGGACTCACTGCATCACTATAACTGTATAGCAGACCCTCTCCTTTCTAATGGGAACATGTCGTACCTTGTCACTGTGGCCCTGCTCTATGTGTCTCTAAATTCTTAGAGGAGTTTTTCCTAAAATTGGTCAGCCTTTGGACTCACTGCATACCCTATAACTGCCTAGCATACTCTCTCCTTTCTAATGGGAACATATCGCACCTTGTTACTGTGGCCCTGCACTATGTGTCATTAAATTCTTAGTGGGTTTTTCCTAAAACTGGTCAGCCGTTGGACTCACTGCATATCCTATAACTGTATAGCAGACCCTTTCCTTACTAAAGGGAACAAGTCGTACCTTGTTACTGCGGCCCTGCTCTATGTGGCTTTAAATTCTTAGTGGGGATTTTTCTAAAATTGGTCAGCCGTTGGAATCACTGCATACCCTATAACTGTATAGCAGACCCTGTCCTTTCTAATGGGAACATGTCATACCTTGTTACTGTGGCCCTGCTCTATGTGTCTTTAAATTCTTAGTGGGGTTTTTCCTAAAATTGGTCAGCTGTTGGACTCACTACATACCGTATAACTGTATAGCAGACCCTCTCCTTTCTAATGGGAACATGTCGTACCTTGTTACTGTGGCCCTGCTCTATGTGTCTTTAAATTCTTAGTGGGGTTTTTCCTAAAATTTGTCAGCCGGTGGACTCACTGCATACCCTATAACTGCATAGCATACTCTCTCCTTTCTAATGGGAACATATCGCACCTTGTTACTGTGGTCCTGCGCTATGTGTCTTTAAATTATTAGTGGGGTTTTTCCTAAAATTGGTCAGTTGTTGGACTCACTGCATACCCTATAACTGTATAGCAGACCCTCTCCTTCTAATGGGAACATGTCGTACCTTGATACTGTGGCCCTGCTCTATGTGTCTTTAAATTCTTAGTGGGGTTTTTCCTAAAACTGGTCAGTTGTTGGACTCACTGCATACCCTATTACTGTATAGCAGACCCTTTACTTTCTAATGGGAACATGTTGTACCTTTTTACTGTGGCCCTGCACTATGTGTCTTTAATTTCTTAGTGGAGTTTTTCGTAAAATTAGTCAGCCTTTGTACTCTCTGCATAACCTATAACTGTATAGCAGACCCTCTCCTTTCTAATGGGAACATGTCGTACATTGTTACTGTGGCCCTGCTCTATGTGTCTCTAAATTCTTAGTGGAGTTTTTCCTAAAATTGGTCAGCTGTTGGACTCACTGCATACCCTACAACTGTATAGCAGACTCTCTCCTTTCTAATGGGAACATGTCGTACTTGTTACTGTGACCCTCCTCTGTGTGTCTTTAAATTCTTAGTGGCGTTTTTCTTAAAATTGTTCAGGCATTGGACTCACTGCATACACTATAACTGTATAGCAGACCCTTTCCTTACTAATGGGAACATGTCGTAACTTGTTACTGTGGCCCTGCTCTATGTGGCTTTAAATTCTTAGTGAGGTTTTTCCTAAAATTGGTCAGCCGTTGGACTCACTGCATACCCTATTACTGTATAGCAGACCCTCTCCTTTCTAATGTTATCATGTTGTACCTTTTTACTGTGGCCCTGCTCTATGTGTCTTTAAATTCTTAGTGGAGTTTTTCCTAAAATTAGTCAGCCTTTGTACTCTCTGCATACCCTATAACTGAATAGCAGACCCTCTACTTTCTAAAGGGAACATGTGGTACCTTGTTACTGTGGCCCTGCTCTATGTTTCTCTAAATTCTTAGTGGAGTTTTTCCTAAAATTGGTCAGCTGTTGGACTCACTGCATACCCTACAACTGTATAGCAGACTCTCTCCTTTCTAATGGGAACATGTCGTTCTTGTTACTGTGGCCCTGCTCTGTGTGTCTTTAAATACTTAGTGGAGTTTTTCCTAAAATTGTTCAGCCGTTGGACTCACTGCATACCCTTTAACTGTACAGCAGACCCTTTCCTTACTAAAGGGAACATGTCGTACCTTGTTACTGTGGCCCTGCTCTATGTGGCTTTAAATTCTTAGTGGGGTTTTTCCTAAAATTGGTCAGCCATTGGAATCACTGCATACCCTATAACTGTATAGCAGACCCTTTCCTTTCTAATGGGAACATGTCGTACCTTGTTACTGTGGCCCTACTCTATGTGTCTTTAAATTCTTAGTGGGGTTTTTCCTAAAATTGGTCAGCTGTTGGACTCACTACATACCGTATAACTGTATAGCAGACCCTCTCCTTTCTAATGGGAACATGTCGTACCTTGTAACTGTGGCCCTGTTCTATGTGTCTTTAAATACTTAGTGGGGTTTTTCCTAAAATTTTTTCAGTTGGTGGACTCACTGCATACAGTATAACTGCATAGCATACTCTCTCCTTTATAATGGGAACATATCGCACCTTGTTACTGTGGCCCTGCGCTATGTGTATTTAAATTCTTAGTTGGGTTTTTCCTAAAATTGGTTAGCCGTTGGACTCACTGCATACCCTATAACTGTATAGCAGACCCTTTCCTTTCTAATGGGAACATTTTGTACCTTGTTACTGTGGCCCTGCTCTAAGTGTCTTTAAATTCTTAGAGGGGTTTTTCCTAAAATTGGTCAGCCGTTGGATTCACTGCATACCCTATAACTGTATAGCAGACCCTCTCCTTTCTAAGGGAACATGTCGTACCTCGTTACTGTGGCCCTGCTCTATGTGTCTTTAAATTCTTAGTGGGGTTTTTCCTAAAATTGGTCAGCCGTTGGACTCACTGCATACTCTATAACTGTATAGCAGACCCTCTCCTTTCTAATGGGAACATGTCGTACCTTGATACTGTGGCCCTGCTCTATGTGTCTTTAAATTCTTAGTGGGGGTTTTCCAAAAATTGGTCAGCCGTTGGACTCACCGCATACCCTATAATGGTATAGCAGACCCTCTCCTTTCTATTGGGAAGATATTGCACCTTGTTACTGTGGCCCTGCGCTATGTGTCTTTAAATTCTTAGTGGGGTTTTTCCTAAAATTGGTCAGCCGGTGGACTCACTGCATATCCTATAACTGTATAGCAGACCCTTTCCTTTCTAATGGGAACATGTACCTTGTTACTGAGTCCCTGCTCTATGTGTCTTTAAATTCTTAGTGGGGTTTTTCCTAAAATTGGTCAGCCGTTTGACTCACTGCATACCGTATAACTGTATAGCAGACCCTTTCCTTTCTAATGGGAACATGTCGTACCTTGTTACTGTGGCCCTGCTCTATGTGTCTTTAAATTCTTAGTGGGGTTTTTCCTAAAATTGGTCAGCTGTTGGACTCACTACATACCGTATAACTGTATAGCAGACCCTCTCATTTCTAATGGGAACATGTCGTACCTTGTTACTGTGGCCCTGCTCTATGTGTCTTTAAATACTTAGTGGGGTATTTCCTAAAATTCGTCAGCCGTTGGACTCACTGCATACCCTATAACTATATAGCAGACCCTTTCCTTTCTAATGGGAACATGTCGTACCTTGTTACTGAGTCCTTGCTCTATGTGTCTTTAAATTGTTAGTGGGGTTTTTCCTAAAATTGGTCAGCCTTTGGACTCTCTGCGTTCCCTATAACTGTATAGCAGACCCTCTCCTTTCTAATGGGAACATGTCATGGCTTGTTATTGTGGTCCTGCTCTATGTGTTTTTAAATTCTTAGTGGGGTTTTTCATAAAATTGGTCAGCCGGTGGACCAACTGAGTACCCTATAACTGTATAGCATACTCTCTCCTTTCTAATGGGAGCATATCGCACCTTGTAACTGTGGCCCTGCGCTATGTGTCTTTAAATTCTTAGTGGGGTTTTTCCTAAAATTGGTCAGCCGTTGGTCTCACTGCATAGCCTATAACTGTATAGGAGACCCTTTTATTTCTAATGGGAACATGTATCTTGTTACTGTGGCCCTGCTCTATGTGGCTTTAAATTCTTAGTGGGGTTTTTCCTAAAATTGGTGAGCCGTTGGACTCACTGCATACCCTATAACTGTATAGCAGACCCTTTCCTTTCTAATGGTAACGTGTCGTACCTTGTTACTGTGGCCCTGCTCTATGTGTCTTTAAATTCTTAGTGGGGTTTTTCCTAAAATTGGTCAGCCGTTGGACTCACTACATACACTATAACTGTATAGCAGACCCTCTCCTTTCTAATGGGAACATGTCGTATCTTGTCACTGTGGCCCTGCTCTATGAGTCTCTAAATACTTAGTGGAGTTTTTCCTAAAATTGGTCAGCCGTTGGACTCAATGCATACCCTATAACTGTATAGCAGACCCTTTCCTTTCTAATGGGAACATGTCGTACCATGTTACTGAGTCCCTGCTCTATGTGTCTTTAAATTCGAAGTGTGGTTTTTCCTTAAATTGGTCAGCCTTTGGACTCACTGCATACCCTATAACTGTATAGTAGACACTTTCCTTTCTAATGGGAACATGTTGTACCTTTCTACTGTGGCCCTGGTCTATGTATCTTTAAATTCTTAATGGGGTTTTCTTAAAATTGGTCAGCCGTTGGACTCAGTGCATACCCTATAACTGTATAGCAGACCCTCTCCTTTCTAATGGGAACATGTCGTACCTTGTTACTGTGGCCCTGCTCTATGTGTCTTTAAATTCTTAGTGGGGTTTTTCCTAAAATTGGTCAGCTGTTGGACTCACTACATACCGTATAACTGTATAGCAGACCCTCTCCTTTCTAATGGGAACATGTCGTACCTTGTTACTGTGGCCCTGCTCTATGTGTCTTTAAATTCTTAGTGGGGTTTTTCCTAAAATTGGTCAGCCGGTGGACTCACTGCATACCCTATAACTGCATAGCATACACTCTCCTTTATAATGGGAACATATCGCACCTTGTTACTGTGGCCCTGCGTTATGTGTATTTAAATTCTTAGTTGGGTTTTTTCTAAAATTGGTTAGCAGTTGGACTCACTGCATACCCTATAACTATATAGCAGACACTTTCCTTTCTAATGGGAACATGTTGTACCTTGCTACTGTGGCCCTGGTCTATGTATCTTTAAATTCTTAATGGGGTTTTCTTAAAATTGGTCAGCCGTTGGACTCAGTGCATACCCTATAACTGTATAGCAGACCCTCTCCTTTCTAATGGGAACATGTCGTACCTTGTTACTGTGGCCTTGCGCTATGTGTCTTTAAATTCTTAGTGGGGTTTTTCCTAAAATTGGTCAGCCGTTGGACTCACTGCATACCCTATAACTTTATAGCAGACGCTCTCCTTTCTACTGGGAACATGTCGTAAATTGATACTGTGGCCCTGCTCTATGTGTCTTTAAATTCTTAGTGGGGTTTTTCCTAAAATTGGTCAGCCGTTGAACTCACTGCATACACTATTACTGTATAGAAGACCCTCTCCTTTCTAATGGGAACATGTTGTACCTTTTTACTGTGGCCCTGCTCTATGTGTCTTTAAATTCTAAGTGGGGTTTTTCCCAAAATTAGTCAGCCATTGTACTCACTGCATACCCTATAACTGTATAGCAGACCCTCTCCTTTCCAATGGGAGCATGTCGTACCTTGTCACTGTAGCTCTACTCTATGTGTCTCTAAATTCTTAGTGGAGTTTTTCCTAAAATTGGTCAGCTGTTGGACTCACTGCATACCCTATAACTGTATAGCAGACTCTCTCCTTTCTAATGGGAACATGTCGTACTTGTTACTCTGGCCCTGCTCTGTGTGTCTTTAAATTCTTAGTGGGGTTTTTCCTAAAATTGGTCAGCCGTTGGACTCAATGCATACCCTATAACTGTATAGCAGACCCTTTCCTTTCTAATGGGAACATGTCGTACCGTGTTACTGAGTCCCTGCTCTATGTGTCTTTAAATTCTTAGTGGGGTTTTTCCTAAAATTGGTCAGCCGTTGGACTCAATGCATTCCCTATAACTGTATAGCAGACCCTCTCCTTTCTAATGGGAACATGTCATGCGTTGTTACTGTGGCCCTGCTCTATGTGTTTTTAAATTCTAAGTGGGGTTTTTCCTAAAATTGGTCAGCCGGTGGACTCACTGAGTACCATATAACTGTATAGCATACTCTCTCCTTTCTAATGGGAGCATATCGCACCTTGTTACTGTGGCCCTGCGCTATTTGTCTTTAAATTCTTACTGGGGTTTTTCCTAAAATTGGTCAGCCGTTGGACTCACTGCATACCCTATAACTGTATAGGAGACCCTTTCCTTTCTAATGGGAACATGTCGTACCTTGTTACTGTGGCCCTGCTCTATGTGGCTTTAAATTCTTAGTGGGGTTTTTCCTAAAATTGGTCAGCCGTTGTACTCACTGCATACCCTATAACTGTATAGCAGACCCTTTCCTTTCTAATGGGAACATGTCGTGCCTTGTTACTGTGGCCCTGCTCTATGTGTCTTTAAATTCTTAGTGGGGTTTTTCTTAAAATTGGTCAGCCGTTGGACTCACTGCATACCCTATAACTGTATAGCTGACCCTCTCCTTTCTAATGGGAACATGTCGTACCTTGTTACTGTGGCCCTGCTCTATGTGTCTTTAAATTCTTAGTGGGGTTTTTCCTGAAATTGGCCAGCCGGTGGACTCACTGAGTACCCTATAAATGCATAGCATACTCTCTCCTTTCTAATGGGAACATATCGCACCTTGTTACTGTGGCCCTGCGCTATGTGTCTTTAAATTCTTAGTGGGTTTTTTCCTAAAATTGGTCAGCCGTTGGACTCACTGCATACCCTCTAACTTTATAGCAGACCCTCTCCTTTCTAATGGGAACATGTCGTACCTTGATACTGTGGCCCTGCTCTATGTGTCTTTAAATTCTTATTGGGGCTTTTCCTAAAATTGGTCAGCCGTTGGACTCACTGCATACCCTATTACTGTATAGCAGACCCTCTGATTTCTAATGGGAACATGTTGTCCTTTTTACTGTGGCCCTGCTCTATGTGTCTTTAAATTCTTAGTGGAGTTTTTCTTAAAATTAGTCAGCCTTTGTACTCACTGCATACCCTATAACTGTATAGCAGACCCTCTCCTTTCCAATGGGAGCATGTCGTACCTTGTCACTGTAGCCCTGCTCTATGTGTCTCTAAATTCTTAGTGGAGTTTTTCGTAAAATTGGTCAGCTGTTGGACTCACTGCATACCCTATAACTGTATAGCAGACTCTCTTCTTTCTATTGGGAAGATATCGCAACTTGTTACTGTGGCCCTGCGCTACGTGTCTTTAAATTCTTAGTGGGGTTTTTCCTAAAATTGGTCAGCCGTTGGACTCACTGCATTCCCTATAACTGTATAGCAGACCCTCTCCTTTCTAATGGGAACATGTCATAACTTGTTACTGTGGCCCTGCTCTATGTGTCTTTAAATTCTTAGTGGGTTTTTTCCTAAAATTGGTCACCGGTGGACTCACTGAGTACCCTATAACTGCATAGCATACTCTCTCCTTTCTAATGGGAGCATATCGCACCTTGTTACTGTGGCCCTGCGCTATGTGTCTTTAAATTCTTAGTGGGGTTTTTCTTAAAATTGGTCAGCCGGTGGACTCACTGAGTACCCTATAACTGTATAGCAGGCCCTTTCCTTTCTAATGGGAACATATCGTACCTTGTTACTGTGGCCCTGCGCTATTTGTCTTTAAATTCTTAGTTGGGTTTTTCCTAAAATTGGTCAGCCGTTGGACTCATTGCATACCCTAGAACTGTATAGCAGACCCTCTCCTTTCTAATGGGAACATGTCGTACCTTGATACTGTGGCCCTGTTCTATGTGTCTTTAAATTCTTAGTGGGGTTTTTCCTAAAATTGGTCAGCCGTTGGACTCACTGTATACCCTATTACTGTATAGCAGCCCCTCTCCTTTCTAATGGGAACATGTAGCACCTTTTTACTGTGGCCCTGCTCTATGGGTCTTTAAATTCTTAGTGGAGTTTTTCCTAAAATTAGTCAGCCTTTGTACTCTCTGCATACCCTATATCTGTATAGCAGACCCTCTCCTTTCTAATGGGAACATGTCGTATCTTGTTACTGTGGCCCTGCTCTATGTGTCTCTAAATTCTTAGTGGAGTTTTTCCTAAAATTGGTCAGCTGTTTGACTCACTGCATACCCTATAACTGTATAGCAGACTCTCTCCTTTCTAATGGGAACATGTCGTTCTTGTTACTGTGGCCCTGCTCTGTGTGTCTTTAAATTCTTTGTGGGGTTTTTCCTAAAATTGTTCAGCCATTGGGCCCACTCCATCCCTTATAACTGTATAGCAGACCCTTTCCTTTTTAATGGGAACATATCGCACCTTGTTACTGTGGCCCTGCTCTATGTGTCTTTAAATTCTTATTGGGGTTTTTCCTAAAATTGGTCAGCCGTTGGACTCACTGCATACCCTATAACTGTATAGCAGACCCTCTCCTTTCTAATGGGAACATGTCGTACCTTGTTACTGTGGCCCTGCTCTATGTGTCTTTAATTCTTAGTGGGCGTTTTCCTTAAAATTGGTCAGCCGTTGGACTCACCGCATACCCTATAACTGTATAGCAGACCCTCTCCTTTCTATTGGGAAGAAATCGCAACTTGTTACTGTGGCCCTGCGCTACGTGTCTTTAAATTCTTAGTGGGTTTTTCCTAAAATTGGTCAGCCGGTTGACTCACTGCATACTCTATAACTGTACAGCATACCCTTTCCTTTCTAATGGGAACATGTTGTACCTTGTTACTGTGGCCCTGCTCTATGTGTCTTTAAATTCTTAGTGGGGTTTTTCCTAAAATTGGTCAGCCCTTGGATTCACTGCATACCCTATAACTGTAAAGCAGGCCCTTTCCTTTCTAATGGGAACATATGGTACCTTGTCACTGTGGCCCTGCTCTATGTGACTTTAAATTCTTAGTGGGGTTTTTCTTAAAATTGGTCAGCCGTTGGACTCACTGCATACCCTATAACTGTATAGCAGACCCTCTCCTTTCTAATTGGAACATGTCGTACCTTGTTACTGTGGCCCTGCTCTATGTGTCTTTAAATTCTTAGTGGGGTGTTTCCTAAAATTGGTCAGCCGGTGGACTCACTGAGTACCCTATAACTGTATAGCATACTCTCTCCTTTCTAATGGGAGCATATCGCACCTTGTCACTGTAGCCCTGCTCTATGTGTCTCTAAATTCTTAGTGGAGTTTTTCGTAAAATTGGTCAGCTGTTGGACTCACTGCATACCCTATAACTGTATAGCAGACTCTCTTCTTTCTATTGGGAAGATATCGCAACTTGTTACTGTGGCCCTGCGCTACGTGTCTTTAAATTCTTAGTGGGGTTTTTCCTAAAATTGGTCAGCCGTTGGACTCACTGCATTCCCTATAACTGTATAGCAGACCCTCTCCTTTCTAATGGGAACATGTCATAACTTGTTACTGTGGCCCTGCTCTATGTGTCTTTAAATTCTTAGTGGGTTTTTTCCTAAAATTGGTCACCGGTGGACTCACTGAGTACCCTATAACTGCATAGCATACTCTCTCCTTTCTAATGGGAGCATATCGCACCTTGTTACTGTGGCCCTGCGCTATGTGTCTTTAAATTCTTAGTGGGGTTTTTCTTAAAATTGGTCAGCCGGTGGACTCACTGAGTACCCTATAACTGTATAGCAGGCCCTTTCCTTTCTAATGGGAACATATCGTACCTTGTTACTGTGGCCCTGCGCTATTTATCTTTAAATTCTTAGTTGGGTTTTTCCTAAAATTGGTCAGCCGTTGGACTCATTGCATACCCTAGAACTGTATAGCAGACCCTCTCCTTTCTAATGGGAACATGTCGTACCTTGATACTGTGGCCCTGTTCTATGTGTCTTTAAATTCTTAGTGGGGTTTTTCCTAAAATTGGTCAGCCGTTGGACTCACTGTATACCCTATTACTGTATAGCAGCCCCTCTCCTTTCTAATGGGAACATGTTGCACCTTTTTACTGTGGCCCTGCTCTATGGGTCTTTAAATTCTTAGTGGAGTTTTTCCTAAAATTAGTCAGCCTTTGTACTCTCTGCATACCCTATATCTGTATAGCAGACCCTCTCCTTTCTAATGGGAACATGTCGTATCTTGTTACTGTGGCCCTGCTCTATGTGTCTCTAAATTCTTAGTGGAGTTTTTCCTAAAATTGGTCAGCTGTTTGACTCACTGCATACCCTATAACTGTATAGCAGACTCTCTCCTTTCTAATGGGAACATGTCGTTCTTGTTACTGTGGCCCTGCTCTGTGTGTCTTTAAATTCTTTGTGGGGTTTTTCCTAAAATTGTTCAGCCATTGGGCCCACTCCATCCCTTATAACTGTATAGCAGACCCTTTCCTTTTTAATGGGAACATATCGCACCTTGTTACTGTGGCCCTGCTCTATGTGTCTTTAAATTCTTATTGGGGTTTTTCCTAAAATTGGTCAGCCGTTGGACTCACTGCATACCCTATAACTGTATAGCAGACCCTCTCCTTTCTAATGGGAACATGTCGTACCTTGTTACTGTGGCCCTGCTCTATGTGTCTTTAATTCTTAGTGGGCGTTTTCCTTAAAATTGGTCAGCCGTTGGACTCACCGCATACCCTATAACTGTATAGCAGACCCTCTCCTTTCTATTGGGAAGAAATCGCAACTTGTTACTGTGGCCCTGCGCTACGTGTCTTTAAATTCTTAGTGGGTTTTTCCTAAAATTGGTCAGCCGGTTGACTCACTGCATACTCTATAACTGTACAGCATACCCTTTCCTTTCTAATGGGAACATGTTGTACCTTGTTACTGTGGCCCTGCTCTATGTGTCTTTAAATTCTTAGTGGGGTTTTTCCTAAAATTGGTCAGCCCTTGGATTCACTGCATACCCTATAACTGTAAAGCAGGCCCTTTCCTTTCTAATGGGAACATATCGTACCTTGTCACTGTGGCCCTGCTCTATGTGACTTTAAATTCTTAGTGGGGTTTTTCTTAAAATTGGTCAGCCGTTGGAGTCACTGCATACCCTATAACTGTATAGCAGACCCTCTCCTTTCTAATTGGAACATGTCGTACCTTGTTACTGTGGCCCTGCTCTATGTGTCTTTAAATTCTTAGTGGGGTTTTTCCTAAAATTGGTCAGCCGGTGGACTCACTGAGTACCCTATAACTGTATAGCATACTCTCTCATTTCTAATGCGAACATATCGCACCTTGTTACTGTGGCCCTGCACTATGTGTCTTTAAATTCTTAGTTGGGTTTTTCCTAAAATTGGTCAGCCGTTGGACTTATTGCATACCCTAGAACTGTATAGCAGACCCTCTCCTTTCTAATGGGAGCATATCGCACCTTGTTACTGTGGCCCTGCGCTATGTGTCTTTAAATTCTTAGTGGGGTTTTTCTTAAAATTGGTGATCCGGTGGACTCACTGAGTACCCTATAACTGTATAGCAGGCCCTTTCCTTTCTAATGGGAACATATCGTACCTTGTTACTGTGGCCCTGCTCTATGTGACTTTAAATTCTTAGTGGGGTTTTTCTTAAAATTGGTCAGCCGTTGGACTCACTGCATACCCTGTAACTGTATAGCAGACCCTCTCCTTTCTAATGGGAACATGTCATACCTTGTTACTATGGCCCTGCTCTATGTGTCTTTAAATTCTTAGTGGGGTTTTTCCTAAAATTGGTCAGCCGGTGGACTCACTGAGTACCCTATAACTGCATAGCAAACTCTCTCCTTTCTAAAGGGAACATATCGCACCTTGTTACTGTGGCCCTGAGCTATTTGTCTTTAAATTCTTAGTTGGGTTTTTCCTAAAATTGTTCAGCCATTGGACTCACTCCATCCCCTATAACTGTATAGCAGACCCTTTCCTTTTTAATGGGAACATATCGCACCTTGTTACTGTGGCCCTGCTCTATGTGTCTTTGAATTCTTAGTGGGGATTTTCCTAAAATTGGTCAGCTGTTGGACTCACTGCATACCCTATAACTGTATAGCAGACTCTCTCCTTTCTAATGGGAACATGTCGTTCTTGTTACTGTGGCCCTGCTCTGTGTGTCTTTAAATTCTTAGTGTGGTTTTTCCTAAAATTGGTCAGCCCTTGGATTCACTGCATACCCTATAACTGTATAGCAGACCCTTTCCTTTCTAATGGGAACATGTCGTACCTTGTTACTGTGGCCCTGCTCTATGTGGCTTTAAATTCTTAGTGGGGTTTTTCCTAAAATTGGTCAGCCGTTGGACTCACTGCATACCCTATAACTGTAAAGCAGGCCCTTTCCTTTCTAATGGGAACATATCGTACCTTGTCACTGTGGCCCTGCTCTATGTGACTTTAAATTCTTAGTGGGGTTTTTCTTAAAATTGGTCAGCCGTTGGACTCACTGCATACCCTATAACTGTATAGCAGACCCTCTCCTTTCTAATTGGAACATGTCGTACCTTGTTACTGTGGCCCTGCTCTATGTGTCTTTAAATTCTTAGTGGGGTTTTTCCTAAAATTGGTCAGCCGGTGGACTCACTGAGTACCCTATAACTGTATAGCATACTCTCTCATTTCTAATGCGAACATATCGCACCTTGTTACTGTGGCCCTGCACTATGTGTCTTTAAATTCTTAGTTGGGTTTTTCCTAAAATTGGTCAGCCGTTGGACTTATTGCATACCCTAGAACTGTATAGCAGACCCTCTCCTTTCTAATGGGAGCATATCGCACCTTGTTACTGTGGCCCTGCGCTATGTGTCTTTAAATTCTTAGTGGGGTTTTTCTTAAAATTGGTGATCCGGTGGACTCACTGAGTACCCTATAACTGTATAGCAGGCCCTTTCCTTTCTAATGGGAACATATCGTACCTTGTTACTGTGGCCCTGCTCTATGTGACTTTAAATTCTTAGTGGGGTTTTTCTTAAAATTGGTCAGCCGTTGGACTCACTGCATACCCTGTAACTGTATAGCAGACCCTCTCCTTTCTAATGGGAACATGTCATACCTTGTTACTATGGCCCTGCTCTATGTGTCTTTAAATTCTTAGTGGGGTTTTTCCTAAAATTGGTCAGCCGGTGGACTCACTGAGTACCCTATAACTGCATAGCAAACTCTCTCCTTTCTAAAGGGAACATATCGCACCTTGTTACTGTGGCCCTGAGCTATTTGTCTTTAAATTCTTAGTTGGGTTTTTCCTAAAATTGTTCAGCCATTGGACTCACTCCATCCCCTATAACTGTATAGCAGACCCTTTCCTTTTTAATGGGAACATATCGCACCTTGTTACTGTGGCCCTGCTCTATGTGTCTTTGAATTCTTAGTGGGGATTTTCCTAAAATTGGTCAGCTGTTGGACTCACTGCATACCCTATAACTGTATAGCAGACTCTCTCCTTTCTAATGGGAACATGTCGTTCTTGTTACTGTGGCCCTGCTCTGTGTGTCTTTAAATTCTTAGTGTGGTTTTTCCTAAAATTGGTCAGCCCTTGGATTCACTGCATACCCTATAACTTTATAGCAGACCCTTTCCTTTCTAATGGGAACATGTCGTACCTTGTTACTGTGGCCCTGCTCTATGTGTCTTTAAATTCTTAGTAGGGTTTTTCCTAAAATTGGTCAGCCGTTGGACTCACTGCATACCCTATAACTGTAAAGCAGGCCCTTTCCTTTCTAATGGGAACATATCGTACCTTGTCACTGTGGCCCTGCTCTATGTGACTTTAAATTCTTAGTGGGGTTTTTCTTAAAATTGGTCAGCCGTTGGACTCACTGCATACCCTATAACTGTATTGCAGACCCTCTCCTTTCTAATTGGAACATGTCGTACCTTGTTACTGTGGCCCTGCTCTATGTGTCTTTAAATTCTTAGTGGGGTTTTTCCTAAAATTGGTCAGCCGGTGGACTCACTGAGTACCCTATAACTGTATAGCATACTCTCTCATTTCTAATGCGAACATATCGCACCTTGTTACTGTGGCCCTGCACTATGTGTCTTTAAATTCTTAGTTGGGTTTTTCCTAAAATTGGTCAGCCGTTGGACTTATTGCATACCCTAGAACTGTATAGCAGACCCTCTCCTTTCTAATGGGAGCATATCGCACCTTGTTACTGTGGCCCTGCGCTATGTGTCTTTAAATTCTTAGTGGGGTTTTTCATAAAAATTGGTGATCCTGTGGACTCACTGAGTACCCTATAACTGTATAGCAGGCCCTTTCCTTTCTAATGGGAACATATCGTACCTTGTTACTGTGGCCCTGCTCTATGTGACTTTAAATTCTTAGTGGGGTTTTTCTTAAAATTGGTCAGCCGTTGGACTCACTGCATACCCTGTAACTGAATAGCAGACCCTCTCCTTTCTAATGGGAACATGTCATACCTTGTTACTATGGCCCTGCTCTATGTGTCTTTAAATTCTTAGTGGGGTTTTTCCTAAAATTGGTCAGCCGGTGGACTCACTGAGTACCCTATAACTGCATAGCAAACTCTCTCCTTTCTAAAGGGAACATATCGCACCTTGTTACTGTGGCCCTGAGCTATTTGTCTTTAAATTCTTAGTTGGGTTTTTCCTAAAATTGTTCAGCCATTGGACTCACTCCATCCCCTATAACTGTATAGCAGACCCTTTCCTTTTTAATGGGAACATATCGCACCTTGTTACTGTGGCCCTGCTCTATGTGTCTTTGAATTCTTAGTGGGGATTTTCCTAAAATTGGTCAGCTGTTGGACTCACTGCATACCCTATAACTGTATAGCAGACTCTCTCCTTTCTAATGGGAACATGTCGTTCTTGTTACTGTGGCCCTGCTCTGTGTGTCTTTAAATTCTTAGTGTGTTTTTTCCTAAAATTGGTCAGCCCTTGGATTCACTGCATACCCTATAACTTTATAGCAGACCCTTTCCTTTCTAATGGGAACATGTCGTACCTTGTTACTGTGGCCCTGCTCTATGTGGCTTTAAATTCTTAGTGGGGTTTTTCCTAAAATTGGTCAGCCGTTGGACTCACTGCATACCCTATAACTGTAAAGCAGGCCCTTTCCTTTCTAATGGGAACATATCGTACCTTGTCACTGTGGCCCTGCTCTATGTGACTTTAAATTCTTAGTGGGGTTTTTCTTAAAATTGGTCAGCCGTTGGACTCACTGCATACCCTATAACTGTATAGCAGACCCTCTCCTTTCTAATTGGAACATGTCGTACCTTGTTACTGTGGCCCTGCTCTATGTGTCTTTAAATTCTTAGTGGGGTTTTTCCTAAAATTGGTCAGCCGGTGGACTCACTGAGTACCCTATAACTGTATAGCATACTCTCTCAAATTCTAATGCGAACATATCGCACCTTGTTACTGTGGCCCTGCACTATGTGTCTTTAAATTCTTAGTTGGGTTTTTCCTAAAATTGGTCAGCCGTTGGACTTATTGCATACCCTAGAACTGTATAGCAGACCCTCTCCTTTCTAATGGGAGCATATCGCACCTTGTTACTGTGGCCCTGCGCTATGTGTCTTTAAATTCTTAGTGGGGTTTTTCTTAAAATTGGTGATCCTGTGGTTTGAGTACCCTATAACTGTATAGCAGGCCCTTTCCTTTCTAATGGGAACATATCGTACCTTGTTACTGTGGCCCTGCTCTATGTGACTTTAAATTCTTAGTGGGGTTTTTCTTAAAATTGGTCAGCCGTTGGACTCACTGCATACCCTGTAACTGAATAGCAGACCCTCTCCTTTCTAATGGGAACATGTCATACCTTGTTACTATGGCCCTGCTCTATGTGTCTTTAAATTCTTAGTGGGGTTTTTCCTAAAATTGGTCAGCCGGTGGACTCACTGAGTACCCTATAACTGCATAGCAAACTCTCTCCTTTCTAAAGGGAACATATCGCACCTTGTTACTGTGGCCCTGAGCTATTTGTCTTTAAATTCTTAGTTGGGTTTTTCCTAAAATTGTTCAGCCATTGGACTCACTCCATCCCCTATAACTGTATAGCAGACCCTTTGATTTTTAATGGGAACATATCGCACCTTGTTACTGTGGCCCTGCTCTATGTGTCTTTAAATTCTTAGTGGGGATTTTCCTAAAATTGGTCAGCTGTTTTACTCACTGCATACCCTATAACTGTATAGCAGACTCTCTCCTTTCTAAAGGGAACATGTCGTTCTTGTTACTGTGGCCCTGCTCTGTGTGTCTTTAAATTCTTTGTGGGGGTTTTCCTAAAATTGTTCAGCCATTGGACTCACTCCGTCCCCTATAAATGTATAGCAGACCCTTTCCTTTCTAACGGGAACATATCACACCTTGTTACTGTGGCCCTGCTCTATGTGTCTTTAAATTCTTAGTGGGGATTTTCCTAAAATTGGTCAGCCGTTGGACTCACTGCATACCCTATAAGTGTATAGCAGACCCTCTCCTTTCTAAGGGAACATGTCATACCTTGTTACTGTGGCCCTGCTCTATGTGTCTTTGAATTCTTAGTGGGGATTTTCCTAAAATTGGTCAGCTGTTGGACTCACTGCATACCCTATAACTGTATAGCAGACTCTCTCCTTTCTAATGGGAACATGTCGTTCTTGTTACTGTGGCCCTGCTCTGTGTGTCTTTAAATTCTTAGTGTGGTTTTTCCTAAAATTGGTCAGCCCTTGGATTCACTGCATACCCTATAACTTTATAGCAGACCCTTTCCTTTCTAATGGGAACATGTCGTACCTTGTTACTGTGGCCCTGCTCTATGTGGCTTTAAATTCTTAGTGGGGTTTTTCCTAAAATTGGTCAGCCGTTGGACTCACTGCATACCCTATAACTGTAAAGCAGGCCCTTTCCTTTCTAATGGGAACATATCGTACCTTGTCACTGTGGCCCTGCTCTATGTGACTTTAAATTCTTAGTGGGGTTTTTCTTAAAATTGGTCAGCCGTTGGACTCACTGCATACCCTATAACTGTATTGCAGACCCTCTCCTTTCTAATTGGAACATGTCGTACCTTGTTACTGTGGCCCTGCTCTATGTGTCTTTAAATTCTTAGTGGGGTTTTTCCTAAAATTGGTCAGCCGGTGGACTCACTGAGTACCCTATAACTGTATAGCATACTCTCTCATTTCTAATGCGAACATATCGCACCTTGTTACTGTGGCCCTGCACTATGTGTCTTTAAATTCTTAGTTGGGTTTTTCCTAAAATTGGTCAGCCGTTGGACTTATTGCATACCCTAGAACTGCATAGCAGACCCTCTCCTTTCTAATGGGAGCATATCGCACCTTGTTACTGTGGCCCTGCGCTATGTGTCTTTAAATTCTTAGTGGGGTTTTTCATAAAAATTGGTGATCCTGTGGACTCACTGAGTACCCTATAACTGTATAGCAGGCCCTTTCCTTTCTAATGGGAACATATCGTACCTTGTTACTGTGGCCCTGCTCTATGTGACTTTAAATTCTTAGTGGGGTTTTTCTTAAAATTGGTCAGCCGTTGGACTCACTGCATACCCTGTAACTGAATAGCAGACCCTCTCCTTTCTAATGGGAACATGTCATACCTTGTTACTATGGCCCTGCTCTATGTGTCTTTAAATTCTTAGTGGGGTTTTTCCTAAAATTGGTCAGCCGGTGGACTCACTGAGTACCCTATAACTGCATAGCAAACTCTCTCCTTTCTAAAGGGAACATATCGCACCTTGTTACTGTGGCCCTGAGCTATTTGTCTTTAAATTCTTAGTTGGGTTTTTCCTAAAATTGTTCAGCCATTGGACTCACTCCATCCCCTATAACTGTATAGCAGACCCTTTCCTTTTTAATGGGAACATATCGCACCTTGTTACTGTGGCCCTGCTCTATGTGTCTTTGAATTCTTAGTGGGGATTTTCCTAAAATTGGTCAGCTGTTGGACTCACTGCATACCCTATAACTGTATAGCAGACTCTCTCCTTTCTAATGGGAACATGTCGTTCTTGTTACTGTGGCCCTGCTCTGTGTGTCTTTAAATTCTTAGTGTGGTTTTTCCTAAAATTGGTCAGCCCTTGGATTCACTGCATACCCTATAACTTTATAGCAGACCCTTTCCTTTCTAATGGGAACATGTCGTACCTTGTTACTGTGGCCCTGCTCTATGTGGCTTTAAATTCTTAGTGGGGTTTTTCCTAAAATTGGTCAGCCGTTGGACTCACTGCATACCCTATAACTGTAAAGCAGGCCCTTTCCTTTCTAATGGGAACATATCGTACCTTGTCACTGTGGCCCTGCTCTATGTGACTTTAAATTCTTAGTGGGGTTTTTCTTAAAATTGGTCAGCCGTTGGACTCACTGCATACCCTATAACTGTATAGCAGACCCTCTCCTTTCTAATTGGAACATGTCGTACCTTGTTACTGTGGCCCTGCTCTATGTGTCTTTAAATTCTTAGTGGGGTTTTTCCTAAAATTGGTCAGCCGGTGGACTCACTGAGTACCCTATAACTGTATAGCATACTCTCTCATTTCTAATGCGAACATATCGCACCTTGTTACTGTGGACCTGCACTATGTGTCTTTAAATTCTTAGTTGGGTTTTTCCTAAAATTGGTCAGCCGTTGGACTTATTGCATACCCTAGAACTGTATAGCAGACCCTCTCCTTTCTAATGGGAGCATATCGCACCTTGTTACTGTGGCCCTGCGCTATGTGTCTTTAAATTCTTAGTGGGGTTTTTCTTAAAATTGGTCAGCCGTTGGACTCACTGCATACCCTGTAACTGAATAGCAGACCCTCTCCTTTCTAATGGGAACATGTCATACCTTGTTACTATGGCCCTGCTCTATGTGTCTTTAAATTCTTAGTGGGGATTTTCCTAAAATTGGTCAGCTGTTGGACTCACTGCATACCCTATAACTGTATAGCAGACTCTCTCCTTTCTAATGGGAACATGTCGTTCTTGTTACTGTGGCCCTGCTCTGTGTGTCTTTAAATTCTTTGTGGGGGTTTTCCTAAAATTGTTCAGCCATTGGACTCACTCCATCCCCTATAACTGTATAGCAGACCCTTTCCTTTCTAACGGGAACATATCGCACCTTGTTCCTGTGGCCCTGCTCTATGTGTCTTTAAATTCTTAGTGGGGATTTTCCTAAAATTGGTCAGCCGTTAGACTCACTGCATACCCTATAAGTGTATAGCAGACCCTCTCCTTTCTAAGGGAACATGTCATACATTGTTACTGTGGCCCTGCTCTATGTGTCTTTAAATTCTTAGTGGGGGTTTTCCTAAAATTGGTCAGCTGTTGGACTCACCGCATACCCTATAAGTGTATAGCAGACCCTCTCCTTTCTATTGGGAAGATATCGCAACTTGTTGCTGTGGCCCTGCTCTATGTGTCTTTAAATCCTTAGTGGGGTTTTTCCTAAAATTGGTCAGCCCTTGGATTCACTGCATACCCTATAACTGTATAGCAGACCCTTTCCTTTCTAATGGGAATATGTCATACCTTTTTACTGTGGCCCTGATCTATGTGTCTCTAAATTCTTAGTGGGGTTTTTCCTAAAATTAGTCAGCCGTTGGACTCACTGCATACCCTATAACTGTTTAGCAGACCCTCTCCTTTCTAATGGGAACATGTCGCACCTTGTTACTGTGGCCCTGCTCTATGTGTCTTTAAATTCTTAGTGAGTTTTTCCTAAAATTGGTCAGCCTTTGAACTCACTGCATATCCTATAACTGTATAGCAGACCCCTCCTTTCTAATGGGAACATGTCATACCTTGTTACTGTGGCCCTGCTCTATGTGTCTTTAAATTCTTAGTGGGGATTTTCCTAAAATTGGTCAGCTGTTGGACTCACTGCATACCCTATAACTGTATAGCAGACTCTCTCCTTTCTAAAGGGAACATGTCGTTCTTGTTACTGTGGCCCTGCTCTGTGTGTCTTTAAATTCTTTGTGGGGGTTTTCCTAAAATTGTTCAGCCATTGGACTCACTCCGTCCCCTATAACTGTATAGCAGACCCTTTCCTTTCTAACGGGAACATATCACACCTTGTTACTGTGGCCCTGCTCTATGTGTCTTTAAATTCTTAGTGGGGATTTTCCTAAAATTGGTCAGCCGTTGGACTCACTGCATACCCTATAAGTGTATAGCAGACCCTCTCCTTTCTAAGGGAACATGTCATACCTTGTTACTGTGGCCCTGCTCTATGCGTCTTTAAATTCTTAGTGGGGGTTTTCCTAAAATTGGTCAGCTGTTGGACTCACCGCATACCCTTTAAGTGTATAGCAGACCCTCTCCTTTCTATTGGGAAGATATCGCAACTTGTTACTGTGGCCCTGCTCTATGTGTCTTTAAATTCTTAGTGGGGTTTTTCCTAAAATTGGTCAGCCCTTGGATTCACTGCATGCCCTATAACTGTATAGCAGACCCTTTCCTTTCTAATGGGAATATGTCATACCTTGTTACTGTGGCCCTGATCTATGTGTCTCTAAATTCTTAGTGGGGTTTTTTCTAAAATTAGTCAGCCGTTGGACTCACTGCATACCCTATAACTGTTTAGCAGACCCTCTCCTTTCTAATGGGAACATGTCGCACCTTGTTACTGTGGCCCTGCTCTATGTGTCTTTAAATTCTTAGTGGGTTTTTCCTAAAATTGGTCAGCCTTTGAACTCACTGCATATCCTATAACTGTATAGCAGACCCCTCCTTTCTAATGGGAACATGTCATACCTTTTTACTGTGGCCCTGCTCTATGTGTCTTTAAATTCTTAGTGGGGGTTTTCCTAAAATTGGTCAGCCGTTGGACTCACTGCATACCCTATAACTGTATAGCAGGCTCTCTCCTTTCTAATGGGAACATGTCGTACTTCTTACTGTGGCCTTGCTCTGTGCTTCTTTAAATTCTTAGTAGGGTTTTTCCTAAAATTGGTCAGCCTTTGGACTCACTGCATACCCTATAACTGTATAGCAGACCCTCTCCTTTCTAATGGGAACATGTCGTACCTTGTTTCTGTGGCCCTGCTCTATGTGCCTTTAAATTCTTAGTGTGGTTTTTCCCAAATTTTGGCAGCCCTTGCAGTCACAGCATGGGTATTACTACTACAGGAGACCCGCTCCTTTATAATGGGAACATTTTTTTATTGAGACCCTCCTCTATGTCTCTTCAAAGGGTTATTGGGTTGCGTACAAATTTTTGGCAGCCCTTGCAGTCACTGGATATGCAATAACATTATAGGAGACCCTCTTGTTAATAATGGGAACAGCAAAGCATAGTCGGCTGATGGCTCTCTTACAATATCGAGGGCCGACTACTGGCCTTTTAATAACAGTAAGGACTGTCTGATGTCCCTATAAAAATAGGCTTTATGACTTTCAGAGTCCCTCCATCATGAATAAAAAAAGATGTTTCTGATGATGTGTAACACACATTGCCAGATTTTAGTATACCTGGCGGCGTTCTTGCATAGGGCACCATCTCCCACTATGCAAGATCGCAAACTTGATCTTCAGTCCAGTCTGCTAGCCTGGCTTCTTTCCATGCTGTCTGCTTGCCTCTGTTCTGGCTGCTTAGGGCGGCGGCCTGGTCACTTCCTGTTTCTTGTAGCTGCTGTGGGCACACCCCTAATGCGTCCTCAGCCTATTGCTGTCAGTCACTGGATACTTAAACCAGCTTCACCTGGAAGCTGGTGCCTGAGCAACGCTTTCATTCAGTGTGCTCCTTGTCTCTGAATGTGCCAGGTCCTGTTCTGTTCTTGTGTGTTTTCGCCGCTATGGGCACTGTATTCCCAGACTGGCTCCTGTATCTCTTTCAGTAGCAGTTCCTGTCTGAACTGCATCCTAGTCTGTTCGCCCCGCCTTCTAGGGGCTGCATACCTAGACCTGTTGTCTGTGTTTTCTTGCCTGTCTGTCCGCCTTCCTGGAGGCTGTATTTCCAGGCCAGTCTGAACACGCTCCTAGCCTGTTCGTTCCGCCTTTTCTGGGGGCCGCATACCCAGACTCGCTCCTGTATCTCGCTGCAGTGTCAGTTTCTTTCTGAACACTCAGTTCCTGTCTGAACACTCTCCTAGCCTGTTTTCCAGTTTTTCTCTATGTCCGTACCTTCCCTTTTTCTGCAGAGTCTGAACCTGCAGGTAACTCCTACTCGTTGTCTCTGTACTTCCGTTTGTGAGTTTAGAGTCCACTCGCTACTTCATTGCAAGTATCTTGTGTGTATCTGGTTCTGCCTTTCCCTTCCAGTCTGTTCGGTGTGAACACAGCCCTGTCCCCTCTGCTCTGCTTTTGCTCACCGCTCCGGCGGGTCTTGCCTGCTCTGCCTTGCTCACCACTCCGGCGGTTCTTGCCTGCTCTGCCTTGCTCACAGCTCCGGCGGCTCTTGCCTGCTCTGCCTTGCTCACCGCTCCGGCGGTTCTTGCCTGTTCTGCCTTGCTCACTGCTCCAGTGGTTCTTGCCTGTTCTGCCTTGCTCACCGCTCTGGCGGTTTCTGCCCGCCCTGCCTTGCTCACCACTCCGGCGGTTTCTCTCTGCCATGCCTTGCTCACCGCTCCGGCGGTTTCTCTCTGCCCTGCCTTGCTCACCGCTCCGGCGGTTTCTCTCTGCTCTGCCTTGCTCACCAATGCGGTGGTTCTTGCCTGCTCTGCCTTGCTCACTGCTCTGGCGGTTCTTGCCTGCTCTGCCTTGCTCACCGCTCCAGGCGGTCTCGCTCTGCTCTGCCTTTGCTCACCGCTCCAGGTGGTCTCGCTCTGCTCTGCCTTTGCTCACCGCTCCAGGTGGTCTCGCTCTGCTCTGCCTTTGCACTCTGCTCCAGGCGGTCTCGCTCTGCTCTGCCTTTGCTCACCGCTCCAGGCGGTCTCGCTCTGCTCTGCCTTTGCTCGCTGCTCCAGGCGGTCTCGCTCTACTCTACCTTTTCTCACCGTTCCAGGCGGTCTCGCTCTGCTCTGCCTTTGCTCGCCGCTCCAAGCGGTCTCGCTCTGCTCTGCCTTTGCTCGCCGCTCCAGGCGGTCTCACTCTGCTCTGCCTTTGCTCGCCGCTCCAGGCGGTCTCGCTCTGCTCTGCCTTTGCTCGCCGCTCCAGGTGGTCTCGCTCTGCTCTGCCTTTGCTCGCCGCTCCAGGCGGTCTCGCTCTGCTCTGCCTTTGCTCGCCGCTCCAGGCGGTCTCGCTCTGCTCTTCCTTTGCTCACCGCTCCAGGTGGTCTCGCTCTGCCCTGCCTTTGCTCACCGCTCCAGGTGGTCTCGCCCTGCTCTGCTCTAGTTCACCGCTCCGGCGGTCTCGCTCTGCTCTGCTTGTCTACCGCGTCTGCGGTTCTGTTCCTGAGTCCCAGTCTGTACTGGACCTTATCCAGTCTGTGCTCCAACCTGCTAGTGATTCCCTGTCGGCACTCCAGCCGTGCCTGCCAACACTCCCAGCCTGCATACCAGTCGTGCTTACCAGTGCCGCCTGTCTGCATACCTGCCGTGACTGCCTATACCCACCAGTCAGTGTGCCAGCCTAACCTGCCTGTTCCTGTGTTCTCCAGTGTGGGTCAACAGCTGTGTCCGGGGTCTGACCTGGAGTAGCACCTGGTTCCTCTGATTGGTTCCTCCCTGGTGCACTGGCGTTGTTAGCCGTCGTGCGACCTTGGTCGGATCGGATAGATACTTAGTTACGCCCCTCCAGGCATAACACAGATAAGGTTGTAAAATGTTAAAATGACATTTCCCGGTGAATGCATTTGTCTTAAAAAATAATGTAAAAAAAACAAAACAATAGGATCTTTCTTTAGTGTAAAAAACAGCGTCACCAATTTAACCTCAATGTAATCACATTGTTCAGCTCCTGCACCTCCTCCTCCATCTCCGAAATGACCACATCAGTCTCAAGCTGACAGCACTGCAGCACTGCCTTGGCCAAGCGGCAACAGGCTGTGCTGAAGATAACATGCTTAATGCTTAATTGACAAACCGCCCAGCGCTGCAGAGATGTTAAAAGCTGTAATACAGCAGCCTGATCTTTGGCTCTCACCGCTGAACATACAGTCAGGCATGGTCGTGTGTGACAATGGGCGGAACCTGGTGACGGAGAAATGACAGCCGGAGTAGATACGGTTTCCCTCTATGCCAGTCCTTTCACCGAGCTAAATACAACTCTCAGCAAAAAGAGTTGTGGACTGGCTCCGTACCGTCCCTGGCCACATTCACCTGTCCACGTGTTTGTGGTTAGGCGGTCCTTCCCGATAAGTGCACTGGGGAGGGCACGGGTAATGTTGTGGGACACGTGCTTGTGGAAAGCGGAGACGACACCGGGAGAAACAGTGGTGGCTGGGGACCGAGTATGGACACCCGGCCCCCGCTGGCATGAGGTTATGAAAAGCTTCCGCCTCCACAAGCCTAAAAGGCCACATTTCAAGTGCAAGCAGCTGTCAAAAATTTGGCAGTATAGTATTGCAGCCTGTGGGTGGGTGACTGGCTGCATACTTGCGCTTGCATTCCAAGGAATGGGGTAGGGACAACTGAACGCTGCACTGGGACAAGGACATGGACGGTGATTGTTGCAAGTCTGCAACGACAGGTGCATGGCGGGAGGCATCTTCCCATGCGCCAAGGATCACTTATAATGGGCACACTTTTAAGCAGTGACCTGGGAGTCAGAAATGCTTCCAGAGGTCTTCCTCATGCTGTTCCCATGTCTTTTCAGCACCATTTGCATGTGTTTAATGATGCGTCACACACCACATGGCCAGATAAGGTTGTAAAATGTTAAAATGACATTTCCCAGTGAATGCATTTGTCTTTGTTGAAAGCAATGCAAAAGTGCAAAAACGCATCAAAAACACTACGCGTGAACATAGCCCAAGGTGTGGAGAAGTATTTTTGGTTATTTATTTTGCCTTATATGCAAGTCATTAGCCTGGAAAGGATGTTCCTTAATATATTTCCCAGGAAAATCCATTTCGGTTTTTGTATGTTTTATTGTGAGTCCGTAAAAGTGGCATAATATTCTGACAACGTTGTTGACAGAATTGACCTGGGAGTCAGAAATGCTTCCAGGAGTCTTTTCCATGCTGTTCCCATGTCATTTGAGCACTGTTCCCATCGATTTGGGCAATTTTTAGGCCCTCTGCAGAACGCCGGGGGGAGCCGCTTGAAAAATGCTCGAGTTTCCCATAGATTTACTTGGGGCTCGTTGCTCGGGTTGAGCACCCGAGTATTCCAATTTTCTCGACCCGAGCAACGAATACTCGCTCATCACTAATAACTATCTACCATTATTAATTAGATTCTCTTTCTGATTCACACCTAACATTCACTATGCTTACATATGCCCTTACTGTCTTTGCCCCACTAATCCTCACTCTCCTTCGCTATCCCAAACCCCAGCACCCTCTAACCAAATCATCATCTCTCCTTCCCTACTACCTCCCCACCTAACCTCATCTACAGACCTGCTCCTCAACCTCAGATCGATCCTACCAAAACATAAAACAAGCCGGACACTCTCCTTCTCCCACCTGCTCTCCCTCTCTCTGCTTCTCTTCACTTCTGACGACATATCTCCCAATCCTGGACCCCCACAGCTGGCACTTTCCACCAATTCCCCCACCTATTCCATCAAAACAACTGCAAACTACAGTAACCTCTCTTACGCAAAACCTGATGCCCACCCCACTGCTCCCTCTCTCTGGAGCACTCTGGAATGCACGCTGTCTGCAACAAGCTCCATTTTGTCCACGACCTCTTTACCTCTCGTCATCTCTCCTTCCTGGGCATCACAGAGACATGGCTGACACCCTCTGTCACTGCCTCCCCTGCTGCGCTGTTTTACGGCGGCCTCCACTTCACCCACACTCCTCGTCCTGTTAACAGACATGGTGGAGGAGATGGTCTTCTACTCGCTAACAACTGCACCTTTAGCCCTACTCCTCCTCTTCCCTCCCTTATTCTCCCTTCTTTTGAAGTCCACTCTGTCCGCATTTACTCTCCCTCCAACCTCCAAATGGCTATCATATACTGACCTCCGGGCCCGATCACTGCCTTTATTGACCAATTATCCTCCTGGTTTCTTTAGTTTCTCTCTGCTGACATTCCAACAATCATCATGGGCGATTTCAACATCCCCACTGACACTCGCCAGTTAGCAGCATCCAAACTCTTGTCGCTTACTTCATCCTTTGGACTTAATCAGTGGTCCTCCTCAGCCGCTCACACAGACGGACACATACTAGACCTTATCTTCACCCGACTCTGCTACCTATTTAACGTCACAACCTCCCCCCTACCCCTATCTGACCACCATCTACTCACATTCTCATCCCTGTCCTCCTCACCTGTCACCCATGTCCGGCAACTAGCACACCCCCGCAGAAACCTTGCACATCTAGACACTCACACACTCTCTGACTCTGTTCTACCACTGACATCCATATCCTCACTCCATGACACAGACAGCGCCACCGCTTTCTACAAGGCCACTCTCGCATCAGCCATTGACTCGGTTGGCCCTCTTGTGCATGGCAGAGCGCGACGAGTTAACAGGCAACCCTGGCACAACAACCTCACTAAACAGCTTTGACAAGCGTCCAGGGTTGCGGAGCGGCGTTGGAATAAAACACATACTCAAGATGACTTCACTGCATTCAAACAAGCAACACTCACATTCAAATCAGCACTCACCTCTGCTAAACAGGCCTACTTCACAACCCTCATATCCTCCCTATCCTACAACCCCAAACAGCTATTCAACACTTTTAACTCTCTCCTCCGCCCTCCACTGCCCCCTCCGACCTCCGTCATCTCTGCTGAGGAGTTTGCCACACACTTCAAAAACAATATTGACCAAACACAGCAAGTCTTTACTGTCCGATCACCACAACCCCTTTGTTTTCCACACCATTTCCCTACCCCCATAACCTCTCTTCCCAACATCACGGAAAGAGACCTTACTCGTCTCCTCTCCAAATCACACCTCACCACATGTGCACTCGACCCCATCCTCCCCCCCAACCTCACCCCCACACTCATCCCATCCCTAACCCATCTCTTCAACCTATCACTATCTTCTGGTTCTTTCCCCACTGCCTTCAAACATGGCACAATCATGCCCATCCTCAAAAAGCCATCCCTCGACTCAACCGCCTTGACCAGCTTTCGCCTCATATCGCTGCTCCCATTTGCCTCCAAACTCCTTGAGCAACACGCTCACGCTGAACTTTCCTCCCACTTTTCATCTAACTCTCTCTTCGACAACCGACAATCCGGCTTCCGCCCCCACCATTCCACCAAAATTGCCCTTATCATAATCACCAATGACTTACTTACAGCCAAAGCTAACAGACAATTCTCTGTACTCCTTCTTCTTGACCTGTCCTCTGCTTTCGATACAGTTGACCACTGCCTCCTACTACAGATCCTCTCTTCCTTTGGCGTCAAAGACCTTGCCCTATCTTGGATCTCTTCATACCTTTCTTACCCCACATTTAGCGTCTCCCACTCCCACACTACCTCCTCACCCCGCCCCCTCTCTGTTGGAGTCCCTCAAGGCTCTGTCCTAGGACCCCTACTCTTCTCAATCTATACCTTGGCTTGGGACACCTCACAAAATCCCATGACTTCCAGTACCATCTGTACGCTGATGACACCTAGATCTACCTCTCTGGCCCAGATGTCACCTCTCTGCTGTCCAGAATCCCAGCATGACTAGCAGCCATATCCACTTTCTTCTCCTCCCGCTACCTGAAGCTCAATGTGGACAAAACTGAACTCATTATCTTTCCCCCATCTCGCATATCTTTCCCACCTGATCTTTCTATCACAATAAATGACATCACTCTTTCCACTGTACCGACAATCTGCTGCCTCGGAGTAACCCTTGACTCTGCCCTGTCCTTCAAACCCCACATCCAAGCTCTCGCCACCTCTTGTCGCCTCCAGCTCAAAAATATTTCCAGAATCCGTCCTTTCCTCAACCCTCAATCTACTAAACTGCTTGTGCATGACCTCATCATCTCCCGCCTAGACTACTGCAACATCCTCCTCTGTGGCCTACCTGCTAACACTCTCGCACCCCTCAATCTACTGTCTCCTCCCCAATTCCTGTAGACTGTAGGCCCACAAGGGCAGGGCCCTCTTCCCTCTGTAACGTTCTATCATTGTTTACTGTAAGTGATATCTGTATTTGGTATGTAACCCCTTATGTACAGCGCCATAGATTCAATGGCGCTATATAAAATAATAATAATAATAATAATATTTCAGTTTTTCTTTTTTAATAAATTTGCAAAAATTTCTACATTTCTGTTTTTTTTCAGGCAAGATAGGGTGCAGAGTGTACTTTAATGAGAGAAAAAGAACTTTTTAGAATTTACCAAATGGCTGCAATGAAACAAAGAGTGAAAAATTGAAAGGGGTCTGAATACTTTCCGTACCCACTGTATGTATAGCAGTGTACTTTTATGTCTCTGTATTCAAGAGGGAGAATAAAAGAAAGATTTTTTTCTTCCTATGAAACTACTAAAAAATAATGAAAAACAATTATATAATTGTAAATTTTACTGCCCTTTTTTAAAAAATAATAAACATCACAAATCGGCAAATAACATGGACATATTTGGTGTCTCTGTAATCCTAACGATCCGCATAGCACAATGTTCAGATTATTTACGGGAATCAGTAAATGGCGTAAATATTGATGTGATTGATATTTTTTCTCTATTAAATCCATAAAAAATGTAATAAAAATGTAAATCATTATATTGTATGGAGGACCATGGGGGGTGCATTATATTGTGTGGAGGACCATGGGGGTGCATTATATTGTGTGGAGGACAATGGGGGTGCATTATATTGTGTCAAGGAACATGGGGGTGCATTATATTCTGTGGAGGACCATGGGAGTGCATTATATTCTGTGGAGGACCATGGGAGTGCATTATCCTATATGGAGGATTATGAGGGGCGCATAATACTATATTGGGGACTACATGGGGCCCATTATACTATATGGAAGTCAATATGGGGCCATTATAATATTTGAAGGGCTATGTGAGAGCCATTATACTGTATGACAGCAATTATAAAGTGTGAAGATTCGTGTGGGGTCCATCATACTGTTTGAAGGGCTGTGATGGGGCCATTATACTGTTTGGAGGGCTAATATGGGCAATTATACAGTGTGGAGAGGTGTAGGTCCATTATACTGCATGGAGGGCTTTTTTTTAAACTTCTGCTATGGGGCCCCATGATTTCTATGTGCACCTCTGCCAGGTGGATGTGGATATAATTGTCTTAGTTCAAAATTTTGGGAATATAATTGCCACTACTTATAGGGTGTGGGAACAAGACATAAGTCACTCCTTGTCTTTGAGTTTCTGGATAGGATACCACTCCTTAAATCTAAGGAATTGAAAAAGAATCCACAGTCCGAAGATATAACATAACCCACCAATATGACTCTTTATTTGTAGTGCAATCCAAAGAATATAGTTTTGGTCTTGAAAGTCAGATTATACACTGTATAAACTTATTTTTTACCAATGTTCTGCTGAAAAATGCAATCTGAGAGTGGAGATCAAACTGACACATGGACATAGTGTCTGTAGTACTGGCTACACGTCCTTTCTTCCTGGCTGCAGGAGGGCACCGGAGATTAGCGGAACTGTGTCATCATTGTGACATCATCTGCTCCATCACCTATGTCACAGTAGCAGTTGTTTTAATATAGCATGATGGAGGTTGTAGTGTGGGTCATTAGTCAGTAGGAGGTCATCGATGTCACTTCTCCAGGTCGGTGCTGACTTGTCATGGATTTGAAGATCTCTATCCTGCTCATCACTGGACATTACATCGCTCGTGATCTGTAAGATATGCCCTCTGCTCCACCTGACCATTTATCGGGCGCCTAAGAGGTTCCATGGACGAAGAGAGCTGTGGTGATTCTGTGAGGAGGAGCCGCCGGTGTGTACAGTGCATACAGATGTGAGGTACTACTGATAGTAATAGTATATAGTAATGATAGTGGTAGTAGTTATAATAATAGTAATATGTGGCCATACTGTAACCTGTCATGGGGGAGAAGCCACAGCATGATAAGCAGCAGTGCCTGGTGTTCCTTGTGGGGTGGCTGACATGTATGATACACCCTGGGTTATATTATACAGGATATAATCTCCGGCTACCTGTAAAGCAGAAGTGCTGCTCCTGTGTACAGTCTGTCTGACGGATGTGGCAGTGTGGTCAGTGGCTTCTCATTGTCTCCATGGCAACAGACTGCAAACCGCCACATTACAATTAATACTTTTATGGAAACTGATTAAATGCTCCAGTTGCAGCATCCCCACAATAGTGCCTGGTACAGTGTTACCATAATATGAACTTGTGGGCCTTCAGTGCCAGAGCCCCCAGAACATGGCCAACCACAGGGCCACAATACCTGGGCTAGCACAGATCCCATGTGCAAGGCCAATATAATGGTGCAGCCACCGGGCCACCATAAATAACCGATACACTGTTCTTTGTAGCACCGGCTACACATCATTTCTTCCTGGCTGCAGGAGGACACTGGAAATAAGCGGCACAGAGTCAACATTGTGACATCATCTGCTCCATTACTATGTCATAGTAGCAGTTTTAGTAATATAGCATGATGGAGGTTGTAGTGCAGGTCATTAGTCAGTAGGGGGTCTTCAATGGCACTTCTCCAAGTTGGTGCTGACATGTTATGAATTTGCATATTTCGCTCGCCTGCCCGTCATCTTCCTCAGCGCCAGGAATGGAGCAGCCGGTAACATGTTCACCAGAAGAGCGAAGCTCGGTCCCCAGAGAGTGACTGCGCCCCCCATCCTGCCCGTCACTGGACGTTACAGAGCACGTGATCTGTGAGCACCCCTCTGCATCAGCTGACCACCATTTATCAGGCGCCTGAGCAGTTCCATGGACAATGAGAGCTGTAGTGATTCTATGAGGAGGATGAAATCTCCGGCTACCTGGAAAGCAGAACTGCTGCCCCTGCGTCCACACTGTGTGACATTTGTGGCAATGTGTTTTTTTTTCTGAATGTGTCCGTTTGTTCACATGGGCATAGAAATGTGGTCTGCAAAGCCTCTGTTTCTGTCTCAAAAGACGGACACTGCAGAAATGCAGTATGAACAGAGCCTTACAGATTTATAAAATATGTCCTAAATATCTGAATATGTATTATTATTATTATTATTATTTATTTATATAGCACCATTGATTCCATGGTGCTGTACATGTGAAGAGGTTACATACAAAATACAGATATCACTTACAGTAACAAATAAACAATGATAGACTGGTACAGTGGGAAGAGGATACTGTTTTATGTATGTAAACACATATAAACACGTACCCTTTTACTTAACACACGCAGCGAAACAAGGATACATAATGACACGCACATACATTAACACACGCAGGTGCACTTTTACGCTGACCCCTTGCAGTTAAGTGATGATTTCCCACTCGAGTATAAGCATAATCTATAATATAACCGAGGATGCGTGTCTCTGTCTGAAGCCTTTATAGACTGCACAAGTGTGACACGCCTGCGCAGTCTGGCTCCAGACAGAAGCACGCATGGAGCCGTTACAGGTAAGTGGAGTGTATGGCGCTGGAGATCACGGTATGCGTAAGCACTGAACACATGCCGCGATCTCCGGCGCCATGCTTTACATACTTACCTGACTGGGAGGAGCGTTGCTGCGGCGCCTCCCTTCGCCGGACACCGGGGCAGGAGTGAGGCGTCGGAATCCGCGCATGCGCATAGCGCTATCCGGCGCCATTTTACTGAAGACACATTTGCAGTGTGTCTTCAGCAAAATGGCGCCGGACAGCACGGTATGGGCACGCGCGTACTTCGGCGTCGCACTCCTCCCCTGGCCTCCAGCAGGACAGGACACTGCAGCACTGGAGCACAGGGAAGAAAGGTGAGTATAAGTGTTTATTTTTTTGTATGTGTCCAGCGTTAAAGGAATGAGGGGGTCACGCATACCAGGATTGGGGATGAGGGGTGCCATGCATACCAGGATTGGGGATGAGGTGTGCCATGCATACCAGGATTGGGGATGAGGTGTGCCATGCATACCAGGATTGGGGATGAGGGGTGGCATGCATACCTGGATGGGGCATGAGGGGTGCCATGCATACCAGGATTTGGTATGAGGGGTACCATACATACCAGAATTGGGGATGAGGGGTGCCATACATACCAGGATTGGAGATGAGGGGTGCCTTGTATACCAAGATTGGGGATGAGGGGGCCATGCATACCAGGATAGGGATGAGGGGTACCATGCATACCAGGATAGGGATGTGGGGGGGCCATGCATACCAGGGTTCGGATGAGGGGCCATGCATACCAGGATATGGATGAGGGGTACCATGTATACCAGGATAGAGATGAGGGGGATCATGCATACCAGGATGAGGGATGGGGTGCCATGCATACCAGGATAGGGCTGAAGGGTACCATCCATACCAGGATGATGGGTGCCAACCATACCAGGATGAGGGGTACCATCCATACCAGGATGAGGGGTACCATACATACCACGATAGGGATAAGGGATGGGGTACCATGCATACCAGGATTGGGGGTGAGGGGTGCCAGGCATACCAGGATTGGGGGTGAGGGGTGCCATGCATACCAGGATTGGTGGTGAGGGGTGCCATTCATATCAGGATTGGGGGTGAAGGGTGCCATGCATACCAGGATTGGGGATGAGGGGTGCCATTCATATCAGGATTGGGGGTGAAGGGTGCCATGCATACCAGGATTGGGGATGAGGGGTGCCATGCTTACCAGGATGGGGATGAGGAGTGCCATGCATACCAGGATGGGGATGAGGGGTGCCATGCATACCAGGATGGGAATAAGGGGTGCCATGCATACCAGGATAGGGATGATGGGTGCCATGCATACCAGGATAGGATGGTGGGGACAGGATGGGGGCAGCACAAATACCAGGAGGGGGGCATCATATACCAGCATAGGAGACCATATACCAATAAAAATGCTCGCCACCCGGGCATAGAACGGGTTCAATAGCTAGTATATTATAATACTCTAGTAAGTGTAATTTTATTGAAAAATGTGTACATAATTATACTCCCAAGATGTGTGATTTTATCTTTAGGGTATGTGCACATATTAAGTATCTGCTGCAGACATTTCTGCATCAAAAGCGTGTTTCTTGGCAGGAAAAAAGGCATGAAAACCACACATTTTTTATTCATTTTTTTCCCCCCATTCATTTCAATGGGTGAAAAAGGCTGCAAAAACTCTGAAAGAATTTAAATGCTGCAGATTTTATACTTCTATGAATCTGCAAGGAAAAAATAAGCAGAGATATGTGCATGAAATCTCAGAACTCTAACTTTGCTGAGAAAGTAAAAGGCTGCACTTTTCATGGCAAAAATGCAACATGTGAATGTACTCATATATTCTAGGGAAGTGTCATTTTATTGCAAAAGGTATATATGAAT
The DNA here is from genome assembly GCF_046119375.1 of Phyllobates terribilis. Lineage (NCBI taxonomy): Eukaryota > Metazoa > Chordata > Amphibia > Anura > Dendrobatidae > Phyllobates > Phyllobates terribilis. The sequence continues at coordinate 161,428,220 of NW_027362771.1, read as the reverse complement.
TACTTACACCCCATGTCATAAAATAAAGCACACCTGGAGTATAATCTTATACACCCCTTGTTGTAAAATTATGCCTTGCTGAAGTTATATGAATATACTCCAGTGGGCATCATTTCATGATTATACTCTATGGGGGTGTTATTTTATGATTATACACTATGGGGTTGTTATTTTATGATTATCCCATATTGTGGTGATATTTTATATTTACAATCCAGGGGGGCGATTATTTTATGATTGTACTCTATGGGGGCTCTATTTTATGATTATACCCTATGGTGATGTTATGATGATACTTTATGGTAGCATTATTTTATGATTATACTCTATTGGGGTGTTATTTTATGATTATACACTATGGGGTTGTTATTTTATGATTATCCCATATTGTGGTGATATTTTATATTTACAATCCAGGGGGGCGATTATTTTATGATTGTACTCTTTGGGGGCTCTATTTTATGATTATACCCTATGGTGATGTTATGATGATACTTTATGGTAGCATTATTTTATGATTATACTCTACGGGAGCATTATTTTATGATTATACTCTATTGGGGGGGGGCGTTATTTTATAATTATAAGCCATGTGACGCTAATTTATTATTATACTCTGTGGGGGCAATATTTTATGATTATTCTTAATGGGGGTTCATTTTACTGCTCCCCTAAGGACTGAGCACTTCATACATTTATATTTTGACTGCAATTACCCGCATGCCCCACCAGTAATAAAAGTTTTCACATCGCACTCTCCCCTGCATCCCCACCAGTCAGATCAATCAACTCAAACCTACTCCACCCCTTCAGTAGTCAGAAATAGTGGCAGAACTCTTCCATCCCAGCTGCCCCACATAATTCTCACTCTGATGGCAAGAAGCTATTTTTGTTAACTGGTAGGAGTAGGGGGCAAGGAGTGGCTCTGATGTGCAGAAAGTGTTTTTGCCCCTCTCCCTTCTGTGCCAATCGGATGCCTTCAGAGCCAAGAATAATATATTCTTTGTATTTATGACTAACAAAATACCTGCGGCTTTGCTCACAGAAATTGATATGTTAAATTGTTGTTACTCTTGCTAAGGTTACATTTTCACTTTCACCCTGAATTTGACATGTTCATAGTTTAAAATTTGTTTTTTCAACTCTTTTTTTGTTAGTTTGGAATTAACAGTTGTTTATTTTTACAAATTTGTTGTAACACTGAAGCGAACAGCAGCTACTTTTTGAACAAATTTTTATTAAATATTAAAATCTACTCTCCTTTCACAAACATGTAAAAAAATGACTGCAGAGACCCCAAAGCAAAACACCGGGTACTTCCCTCCCCACCAATACCCTGTGGAACAAATAAAGGCCCTCAGATGCATTGGTGGTGAAGGTCGGTCACAGCTATACTTATTAATAAATATTTTTTATGGTATAATAATAACAAGGAAGGCACTTAAAACTTTTGAAGAACTGGACTAGTAGCCAAATGCCCTGCAGCACTTTAACAGGCAAGTCAGCCTGCATAATCAAAACATTCAGGTGCTTCCTTTCTTTAATTAAACAGCCAAGGAGGATCCTGTGTAATCCTAAACAGGACTCCGACCCTCCCCCATCAGAAACAATGCTTTCTCAACACCGCCTTGAATGCCAGATAAGAAAATATCAAGGTCAATGTCTTTAAGATGCAAGCCGTCTGACCTTAGGAGGGATGAATTTTCTCTTTCAAGCTGCAGATGTCTTACTACGACACCAAATTTATCACAAACCAACTTGGACATACGAGCATATATAGTACACTGGATTCACTCCGCCGCCATACCATCCTGAGCCTCCTGCCATACAGCTCAGAGAACTATCTCGGACCAAACCAGAAGAAGTTCAGAGAAGAAACTGAGGAAAAGATCCAGGTCTGATCTCATCATCGTTATCAATTCGGTCACTTTGTTGGAACAAAGGTCATTACCACCCACATGTAAAATCAATATCACTGGACCAGTAACATCTCTCCCAATATCGACGACTTCAGGCTAGACTTAAGATCATTCCAAACCTCTCATGATTCACTATTTTACTTCAATGCCTTTCACCCCACTGTGCTGCCCAGAATATGCAATGATAACCTAACAACCACACAAATGGCCCGACAGAACCTAAAAATCCAAAATGAAGAAAAATGTAATTGATCAATCAAGTCTGATATATATACCAAACAAGCCGAACGCCACTTCCAAATCCTTTGAACCTCTGCTTTGGAAAAATACACACTGGCGGCCTCAGTAGCAACCCCAATTTGACAAGAATGTGTCCCATAATCCCCTGGCTGAACTCCCGTAGCCTCTAAACACCTACAAAAAATTGCCTGCATTTGAAATTTGTTTAGGGAGATCCATCTGTATATCACAAGTAAAATTTACCCCCTACAACCTAAATAATTGTAATCTAATTTAACTGGGCAAACCGAACCCAAAACCGAGTGTAAGGGAACTCAAATGCCCCTACCACTGGGTATTATCCCCAACAGCAACGGCGTCAAATAGTATGACACCCACGGATCTGTTTTTGAAGTTAGAATCAATTCACTAATGCGCAAGGCGCCAAAATTGGAATCGCAAATGCACCTGACAAAAAAGAGATGACTCAATGTGGAAACAACAACAAACCAAAGGCGTAAGAGAAATCACATGACCCAGCAAGAGGGAGAAATCGGGCGTGTACATTCTGTACTGGGTTGAGACCTCTTCCACCCTTAAACAACCTGTCTAACAAAAAAAGGCCTCAGTAATGCCATCCTATTAATTGAAAATAAAAATCCAAACCAAGCCAAATTCCCTCGTCCTATGAAGCTGCAAATTAAACTCGATTTTTACTTCAGCAAGGACTGGCAGCAATGGTCTTCCCTTAATCAAGAGGCACCACCCTTCCCAAGCCTTACCATAAGACTGCCACGTTGTAGGTGTAATGGGAGATCAAACTAAAGGCATCAGCTGTTTGCCACTCTCTGACAGCCTTTCAATTAAAACCCGATAATGCATCAGCAATACTATTAGCGATTCCTGGGATTTGGAGGGCCTTAAACTAGATATTTTGGTGGTGAAGAAAGCTAAGTACCAGGAGAGAGGATGTAAATGAACAATTTATGCAATGAACCACACTAAGGTTGTCACTGCAAAAACAAGTTTTTTATTGTCAAAATGGTCACCCCATATTTCAACCGCTACAACAATAGGAAAAAGTTCAAGCAAAGTAAGGTTTTTGAAAATCCTTGGTCCATCCGTGAATTGTGCCACACATCTGCACTCCACTGAACACCAAAGATTGTACCAAAACCCTAAGATCAGCCATCTCAGTAATGATTGCATTTGTTGGAGTGTATTTTTTTTTTCTTGGTGATTAAGGGACACTGAAACAATGAGTGATAATTTTAAAATGCTCTAATAACCGTTGACATGATTCTGAATCTTTTGAACCCATGAATAGAAATTATCCAAATAATGGGTAGCAGACCTGTTATCAGCCTGAAATCAAACAACCCAATCCAGGAAGCAACTAAAAAGTTTGAAATAATGACATGAAATGGAACAACCCATTGGGACAGATTTGATATTGGATTTTGCTAAAAGAGTCCAGGCTCCAGCCAAGTAGACAAAGGAGCCCAATGCATCTTCCAACAAGACCCCATCATCAACAGAATCACTGATGGTGTATAATTCGGAATGTGCCCATTTTTTTTTAACTATTCCCAATGACGAAACTCTAAACTCTCTTTTAGAGGTCCAACAATCCTTCCTAATGCAACCTCTTTATTGATTTTATTAAGGAGGATCTCGTTTTGTTTTCGGGCTGATATCTAGGGGTGTTCTCTGGTTGATTTTAAATTACGAGTGAAATATGGGGTCCTACTAAATTTACACAGGATCTTTGTTAGTATATTGGTCTAACCAAGGGCCCATCATCAACAGAATCACTGATGGTGTATAATTCGGAATGTGCCCATTTTTTTTTAACTATTCCCAATGACGAAACTCTAAACTCTCTTTTAGAGGTCCAACAATCCTTCCTAATGCAACCTCTTTATTGATTTTATTAAGGAAGATCTCGTTTTGTTTTCGGGGCTTTTTTAAGAAAACATGAACCTGAGCCAAACATCAGTTGATTTGACCCCCCCAACCCATTTTAGGTTGCAAGGCCTGCCACGTCCAGAACTCATCATCATAGCGCCACCAAGCGGTACTGCCATGTGCTTTATAAGAATTATATATCATATCTTGATATATAAATAACTCAGAACTTCGTTCCAAGTGCTTCTGTCCTTTAACGCACATAAAACAGTGAAAGCCTGTAACCAATTAATCATGACTTTTGAAGACTTTTACTTGCTTCTATCAAAAGGTCTATCAACTGGTCTCCTATCCTTATCAACTGTGTGTTGATCCACCGAAAATTTGTCGGGTGCAGAGACACAGGCTGGTGCAAGGTGGCTGTATGGATGTGTGTGGGCGATTGGTGCAGAGACTGATGGAGGAATTGAAAAGGCGACATTTGAGGGGCAGGGTGGTAACAATGGCGGTTAGCTAATGGTGCCACACTATGAGAAGGATGTGGGGAAAGAGTGGGTGGGGCTAAACTGTCTGCCCAGCATGCGTCTAAGCGGCAGGCAGTTACTGGAGCAGGAGAGCTGTGGCTTAGCCATGCTGGAGGGCAGGAACACCTTGTGGACCACTGGCCTCTGGACATTGCTGCAGCAGGAGCAGGGAGAAGACTGTTGAGCCCAGAAATAAGGGCTTGTAGCCAGTGCTCACCTTACTGTGCTGTCCGGGCACATACTGCTTGGATGAGGGGGTGAGACATCTCTCTTGCCAGACAGCACTACAGAACGAGCAACTCCGGGTTCCAAATTGAGAAGAGGAGGAGACTGGCTCTGAGGGAACATTTAAGTTAGAGGAAGGGGGTTTACTAGTCATTCCTGTTCTCATTGTCCACATTAGAGGGAACATACAACTCATCCAGATAATAGAGGGGTGGGGAGGGAGAAATCATAAAGCATCAAAAAAGGGGGGAAGGGCATGCAGCTAGTGCCACATGCCATCCATAAGAGGGGGACAGCATAGTGCAACCCTTCACCCCTCTCTTTGTCCATTAACCTATCAATGTTTAACGGACAAAGGAGTAAGCTTGATTTACAAATACATAGCTCTCTATTGTAGTGCTTTTTGGCAAACAACATTTTTCATTTTACCTTCAGGTGCATATATGAAAAGATTTTTGGGGTTACCCACCCTAGAGCAAGCAATGTAGAGTTGACTATGTGAAAAACAAGGGCTCTCCAAATTAATGTCGACTACTTTAAGTGATTGACCTTGTGCTTTGTTTATAATCATAGCAAATGCACATTGAATTGGGAACTGCACATGCTTAAAATGGAAAGGAATGTCGCTTGCTAGAAAGGAGATACGCGGAATGTGAACATTTTCTCCCTTAAGGTTTTCCATAAGAATAGTGGCTTCAATATCATTGGGCATGAGACTCTTAACTCACATCCTTGTGCCGTTACACAATTTTGGTGGGTCAAAGTTCCTGAGCAACATTATCGGAGCTTGTATTTTTAAAGTGAGCCTATGCAGTGGCATTTCAGGAGGCTCCAAAGAATTCAGGAACTCCAATGGGTACATTACGGCTTGTTCACTATCCATGACTGAATCAATGGACATGTAAGTGGTTGCTGGACTCGGCAAACTCCCCTGTATTTGTAGATTTATGGAGCTGATGCTATCATTTTTAGGTGCTAGTATTGCGAGTTTGCAAAACCACTGATGGTTGTTAAAATTGTTACAAATATCAGGGAAAATTTTTCACAAATATCCACATGGATACATATATGGCACTTCCTAATAATAGAATTCAAAACATCAACTCAGACTTAAAGTGCTAAAGCCAGAGTACTGAAGAGATCCATAGGTGAAAAATACATTTTTACTGAGACACTGTAAAAACAACAATAATAAAAAGCAGAATGTCCTACAGGGAAACTCCTGTGGCCAATACAATAATGATATATGCATCCAAAAGGTATAGAAGGTATGCAAAAAACATGGATAGGGTAATAAATATATAAGTAATGTGATCCCCCGTCTACAATAGAAAATCTATACACTGAACCTGAAGTGACAAAATTAACAAGCAAAGTCCATATATAAAAATTGAAGGATACATGCACAGTATTGGTAGGCATAAAAGGCTGTAAATAGGCCTTAAGATGGTTTAATTATCACCTCTCTCATTCACACAATATGACAACAAGCACAGAGAAATATTACTGTACATGGGCTTGGATATTGGCAGAGGCGACTGCCTGATGCAAGGTAAAGCAGGTATAGTCGTGTATCCTAATATAATAAGTCATTTATACAATACCTGATGGATGATGTACAGCACCATTTAACTGTGCCTGATTTCATATAACCCTTTAATACTCCAATATACTAACACCCCAAATTTTTACATATATTATATACCTACTGTGGTAAAGCAGCTTGCTCGGCAGTACACGGAGGTAGACACGGAACACTGTCTCTTTAAGTTTCGGGTTGGTTTATTAAAAACATCATAAACCAACCTAGAGTTCATAAAGTAAACACAGCCCATTCGGCATAACGGCAAAGCAAAATAAAAAGATGCAGCACAGTCTGTATATCGGCCGTGGTCCGGCCACTCAGGGTTAACCACACACAGTTTAGTTTTAGCACTACACATGCAAGCTCCTCTCTGGAGCAAGTGACGCGCCCCTGGGCCTTCTGTGTCGTGCGGCATCGCGTGCACGGGGGCTTACCCGGAGCCGGATCAGATGGGGGTAGTAGTCTCGTGGCGGTGACCCGGTCCGTGCCCAGGGAGTCAAACTAAGTGGCAAGTCTATTAGCAGTAGATGTTGGATGACTACGCCACCCGTTGAATGCAGCTTTGGAGCTGCCGCTGCAGGGCAGACCGCTGAGGCCGGTGGAAGGATGGTGCAGCGGGGATGGTATAACCCCCAACGGGAGGGGTATGGCCTCAGGGCAGCCGACGTGGATGATGGGGGTAGCAGGAACCACTCAGAGACGATGCGTGTAGTTCAGGGTCTTTACTGGTGACAAAGATAGACCCTCCCGGAGTACTTGCTAGCGATCGGGGCCTGGTCAGTCCTTGAGCAGATGGGATCTCCCCTGGCCAGGCGGAGTTGTAGGCCTTCCCAGCTAACTGTACTCTTCTGGCTACCTTGCTAGAGGCGGGTAAAAGTAGCCCACGTCCCTGAGTGTACCGTGTGGTGCTCACCCGTATGGCCAGTGACTCGGGGCCTTCTAATGGCTTCCGCTCCACGATGGCGGTGCTGGTCCCACGCGTGTGACCGTGCCTTCGGGTTTCTGGGCCAGAGGACCTGCAATCCCCTGCCGGTCGGTTTCTGCTGCTGGGTAAGGATTAGTCCCCACAGCCTCGGACTCCGGGTCCGGTGATAACTTCTCAGTCAGGGCGAGCTCTGCAGCTGCCAGCCCCTGACTCCTTGTAACACTGCTCCCACAGAGCTCCTGTTGTTTCTTCCCATAGCTGCTTCTCTTCTCTGTCTCTACTTCTGGCATGGCCCAGGAGCTGGGCCCAGCCGGAGCCACAGCTCCCTGTCAGCCCTCCTGGCTGAACTCTCCCTCTGAACTCTCTAACCCTGCCTCAGCCCCAGGTTTATACAGGGGAAGTTCTTCCCCTCCCAGGACTGGGCAGGAGGTGTGGCATGCATAGGATTCCTGACCAAGAGACCTCCCACCTGCTCTCAGACATAACATTGCTGTTACTGTGGAAACCAGACCCCTGGGGTGCCACACAAGCCTCTCCAGATGCTGAACCACATCTGAGTCATAAGGCTGTCTATTTACAGCCCAGACCACATGCTGGAGTGGAGATATGGTGAATGGCCTACCACCCGCACTATAGCCATATATATATATATACAGTGCCTACAAGTAGTATTCAACCCCCTGCAGATTTAGCTGGTTGACACATGCGGAATTAACTTGGCATTGTGACATTTGTACTGTAGATGAGCCTGGAAGTGGGAAATGCACTGCAGCAAATTTTTTTATTTTTTTTTTTAAAACGTAAAAAGTTAATTCAGAGTGTCATTTATTATTCAACCCCTCAAACCACAAGAATTCTGTTTGGTCCCCCTAAAGTATTAAGAAGTAGTTCAGGCACCAAGAATAATGAGCTTCACATGTGTGGATTAAAGATCTCTTTTTCCAGCCTTTTCTGACTATTTAAGACCCTCCCCAAACTTGTGAACAGCACTCAGACATGGTCAACATGGGAAAGACAAAGGAGCATTCCAAGGCCATCAGAGACAAGATCGTGGAGGGTCACAAGGCTGGCAAGGGGTACAAAACCCTTTCCAAGGAGTTGGGCCTACTTGTCTCCACTGTTGGGAGCATCATCCGTAAGTGGAAGGCTTATGGAACTACTGTTAGCCTTCCACGGCCAGGACAGCCTTTGAAAGTGTCCTCCCTTGCCGAGGCCAGGCTTGTCCGAAGAGTCAAGGCTAACCCAAGGACAACAAGGAAGGAGCTCCGGGAAGATCTCATGGCAGTGGGGACATTGGTTTCAGTCAATACCATAAGTAACGTACTCCACCGCAATGGTCTCCGTTCCAGACGAGCCCGTAAGGTACCTTTACTTTCAAAGCGTCATGTCAAGGCTCGTCTACAGTTTGCTCATGATCACTTGGAGGACTCTGAGACAGACTGGTTCAAGGTTCTATGGTCTGATGAGACCAAGATCGAGATCTTTGGTGCCAACCACACACGTGACGTTTGGAGACTGGATGGCACTGCATACGACCCCAAGAATACCATCCCTACAGTCAAGCATGGTGGTGACAGCATCATGCTGTGGGGCTGTTTCTCTGCCAAGGGCCCTGGCCATCTGGTCCGCATCCATGGGAAGATGGATAGCACGGCCTACCTGGAGATTTTGGCCAAGAACCTCCGCTCCTCCATCAAGGATCTTAAGATGGGTCGTAATTTCATCTTCCAACAAGACAACGACCCAAAGCACACAGCCAAGAAAACCAAGGCCTGGTTCAATAGGGAAAAAGTCAAGGTGTTGGAGTGGCCTAGTCAGTCTCCTGACCTTAACCCAATTGAAAACTTGTGGAAGGAGCTCAAGAATAAAGTCCACATGAGACACCCAAAGAACCTAGATAACTTGGAGAAGATCTGCATGGAGGAGTGGGCCAAGATAACTCCACAGACCTGTGCCGGCCTGATCAGGTCTTATAAAAGACGATTATTAGCTGTAATTGCAAACAAGGGTTATTCCACAAAATATTAAACATAGGGGTTGTATAATAATTGACCCACACTTTTATGTTTAAAATTTAATAAAATTCAACTGAGCAACATAACTTTTTGGTTTGTAAGATTTATGCTTCTGTTCATAAAACCTACTCTCGTTTTCAGTTTGAAGGCTCTAACTTATTTGCATCTTATCAAACCAGCTAAATCTGCAGGGGGTTGAATACTACTTGTAGGCACTGTATATATATACATACATCCAGACATTTATTATATATACACACAGTATACATATGTACACATAACTCACAGACATCTTGCATTTCACACATTAGCATGTAACAGGCATATTGACAAAATATATATACACACAGAAAAAATAAGGCTGTTTTTTTCCTGAAGAATCTCCTGCTTCAAAAATGATGCGGGTACACCAGTGTCTAAAAACGCTGTGTGCACATACCCTTCAAGGTTTTCTTGACCTTATGAAAAATATACAAAAGGAAGGGATAAAAACAAAATAAAAGATTGTATACTTACCCTCTCCAACACCCATGGCTTCAGTGCAAGGTGCTATAGTGGTCTCTGGCGGGACAGGAAGGTATGATTTACTGTTCCTATCACCTGATATCGGCAGCCAATCTTAGCGCACACTGAAGAATACTTTATCCTGACAGAGACCACTAGAGCAGCTTGTGCTAAAGGTGCCTGCTTTTTCTATCCCTAATTAAAGTTAGGGTTAGAATTAAGGAAATAATATATACACATAAAAACACCAAAAATGTAGTAAAAAGTAAAAAAAAATAATATGTATAACTTTTTATTTTATGTCAAATTTCATCACAAAGCAGAAAAAAATAGAGGGCCATTAGGCAGACTATAATAACATTATTTTTTTTAAATACAATACATGTGCTTTGGGGATAAGTGGTTCAATAATGGACTGGTGGAAAGGACTTAAGGAATGCTAATAGTCCATGGGTGAGGGTGCTTAAAATACTTTTCCAGACACTGGCAACCCATATTATGCCACCATATGGGTCCATACTAAAGTTTGCTATGGGCACTATGATTTCTCTCTGAACACCTATAGATATATTTTATGGCATTAAATGATAATTCCCACCTTATTAAGTGAAAGCATATTGCAATGATATTCCATCACATTATGATTGTAGCCGTCTGAGTCTTGGAACTGTCACAGGTGTGAGAAGGGAAGAAGCGTGTACTCATGCGAAACAGCTAACCCTGTGACTGAAATAAAGTGCATTTTACTGAAATTGCCAGTGGTGAGTGCTGCTCCTCCTGCTTTGGTTAATCCTATTTTTCCTTGTAACTGGGTGTGGTGATAGTGCCAGTATTTTTTCTTTTGGTCATTGTGACCATGTGTGCATAGCACTCTGTCACGATTCAGCAGTCTGCAATCACAAAGAGTGACTCAAGAAATTTGTCTAGAACTCAGTGTTGCAAATAAAAGTGTGTGGCTTGGAAATTGCATGTTGTCCTCATAGAATTGATTCATATATACTCGCCTCCATTTGTAAAATAGGCAAAACAGTCCTCCTAAAGAAGTGCTGACATTAACGTTTTTCTCCAAACCTGTGTAAATATTAGTGTACTGTAGTGTCAGTGTGTTAATATACTCACCGATCGCCGTCTTCTCAGGCATCCAGTGCCGATGTGCTCCTCTTCCGAGTCACCTGATGGCTATTCAGACTATCTGGGTCACACTGTGCTCTGTGTGATCCAGAAGTGACTTTATGGCCATGGCCCCACTATCAGTATTTGGTCAGTATTCGGTCAGTATTTTTTCTCAGGAGTGGGAGCCAAAACCAGGTGAGGAACAATCAGAGAAAAGGTATAATAGAAACAAGTACACCAATTCTGCATTTATCACCCACTCCTGGTTTTGGCTCCCACTACAGAGAAAAAATACTGACCAAATACTGATATTGGGGCCGTGGCCTTACAATGTAAGTCTATGGAGCATCAGAACGAGGCTCAGAGCGAGGCTCCATAGGCTTACATTGTAATATAGACTTCCAGGTCACATACAGAGCAGTGTAACCCCAGTCTGCAGAGCGGTGACGTCACTCAGAAGAGAAGAACGGTGCTGGATACTGGAGAATACGGTGATCAGTGAGTATATTAACACACTGACACTACGCTAACAGTTACACAGGATTAGGTGTTAGGGGAAAAAGGTTGATTAAAGTGCTTTTTTAAAGCAAAATATCAGTGACATACAGTTATATCCTTTTTTTGTAGTGGACCTGGTTATATTTAGGAATATGAATACAGGAGAATATGTGACTGGTAAATTATATATCAGTGACATATTATGTATGCAAAGCGCTGCGGAATATGTTGGCGCTATATAAAAATAAAGATTATTATTATTGTATTATGCTGTACCACATATACCATCAAAAGTCTGTGCACATATTATAGCACATAAAGTATGGAAGTTTCCCCTTGAAGACGTGTATTATTGCAGTGCATTTTGATGCGTAATGTGTTTAGAAATCTACGTTATTAGTGATTGATTGTGTTCTGCCCTGAAGCAGGGCATTAACAGGGGAAGTCAGGGTTAATAGTCGGGACTAGCCCAGAATGTGAGGGGATAAAAGTGAAGGGACAGGGTGGGTTTCCTGTTAGGAAGTCAGATAGAACCCAGAATGCAGTAGAAACAGACCTATTGTTTGACTAGCGAGCAGAACCACATGAAGTGGCTGTCCCTGAAGTGAGTGAAGACCGAGGCAATGAATCGTGATCCAGGGTAGAGACAAGGAAAAGAGATAGAAGGAGTGAGTGATTCTCCGAAGACGGGATCTGGGGCAGGAAGCCTAGTGGGACTGTTCCTATTTCTTAAGCCAAAGAGGAAACGGGACGAATCAGAGCAGGGAATGCGAGATGAAGAGAATGCCCCGAGTGGTAGTTCCAAGGCATCGGCAAGCAGAGAAGCTAATTAAAGGCCATAGCGGCAGAAGTAGCTCCTCTAAAGGGAAAAGGATGCAGACTCTTGCTTACTGAACTGTAGTGCCATTATTGGGGACAAGGGAAGCTCCCGAAACACTGTTCTGAGTTGTAGTGAAGGCAGAGGAACTAACTGAGGCAGAACCGTGTGAGTTTAGGAAATAAAGAGAGAATGTGTATAAAGATGTTCCTTATGTGAACAGAAACGTCCGTGAAGATTTGCACCCGCTATCCACTGTACATACTCCACCTCACGTTATGGTTCAGTAAAACACAGTTTATTTTCTCCCTCATTGAAGTCTATAACATCCAGTCATGGCCAGCCTAAGTCCCCGGCACCATGCTGCCTGCAAAGACGAAGCGTCCCCGTAGGTAAAGTCCACACACCCAGCCAGGACCTCCATTTTCATGTAGCTTGCCGGGGTGTGAAACACAAGTAGCTTGCCCACGGCTATCTTCCTGCGCCACATTACAACTATACAGGAAAACATGTGCCTGGTATATGATACACTGTGACTACAGACATCAGATATTAAACCAGTCGCGTATTATCCTGTATATAACAGTGGATGTCTGTGCACAACATAGTACAATATATTACATCAAGTATACAGGAGAATATGTGACTATATGTCATATACTGTGATACAGACATCAGATGTCATAGTCAGATAATATGTGATGGTATGTATTATACAATATCTGATGTCTGTACTGATAGTATCGGCTGCATATTATCCTGTATGTAACATTGGATATCTATGTACATAGTATGCTATATCCAGTGTACAGATTTGTATATGATATTCTGTAACTACAGACATCAGATGTGTTATATACAGAAGAATATGTGTCTGGTATATATTATACTATGAGTACAGACACAGCAGATATTACACCAGCCACATATTTTCATCTATGTAACATCTGATGTCTGTACACACATTATATCACATTCAGTATACAGGATAATATATGACCGATGTATGTCATCTGATGCCTGTAGCCACAGTATATCATACACCAGTCATATATTATCCTGTTTACTGGATGTGGTATATTGTGCACAGCCATCAGATGTCATATACAGGTATATTATTTATACTATACTGCATCATTTATTATACCTTCATATATTATCCTCTATATAATGTCTAGTGTCTGTAGTCACGCTTTATCATATACCAGTCACATATTATCCTGTATACTGTATATATTATAATATATACACAGACATCTGATGTTATATACAAGATAATATATGACTGGTATAAAATCTGATATCTATAGTCATAGTATAATATATAATGTCACATATTATCCTGTATATGATGTCTGATGTCTGTGTATACGGTATACCACATATAGTATATGGATTAATATATGATATACAGTGACTACAGACATGAAATGTCATATACAGGAAATATGTCATGGTATATATTATACTATGACTACAGACATCAGATATTATAGCAGCTGCATATTATCCTGTATATATCAGATATCTGTGCACACAATATACTACCTCCAGTGTACAGAATAATATATGGCTGGTATATGATAAACTATGACAATAGACAGCCAATATTATACTATAAGTAAATAACATAAGATATTATACCATCACATATTGTATTTCGATGATTTTTTTCCGCTTTTTTGTGTTCCCCTTGGAATACATCTGATGAAGAAAGAAGATCGATTTTATCGATGCGTATTTTCCGCTTTTACATGTTCTCTTTGGATTACATCTGATGAAGAAAGAAGATGCTTTTTATCGACGGGTATTTTCTACTTTTTCGTGCTCCCTTTTGATTACATCTAATGAAGAAAGAAGATGGATTTTAATCGACGAGTATTTTCCATTTTGTTTTCCCTTTGGATTACATCTGATGAAGAAGGAAAATGGTTTTCATCGACTGGTATTTTCCACTTTCTCATGCTCCTGTGGATTACATCTGATGAAGACAGAGGTTGTTTTTTATCGACAAGTATTTTCCGCTTTTTCGTGTTCCCTTTGGATTACATCTGATGAACAAAAAAGATGGTTTTTATCGACGAGCATTTTCCGCTTTTTCATTTTCCCTTTGGATTACATCTGATGAAGAAAGAAGATGGTTTTTATCGACCAGTATTTTCCGCTTTTTCGTGTTCCTTTGGATTACATCTGATGAATAAAGATTTTTTTTCGACGAGCATTTTCCACTTTTTCGTTTTTCCTTTGGATAACATCTGATGAATAAAGAAGATGGTTTTTATCGACGAGTATTTTCCGCTTTTTCGTATTCATTTTATATTACATCTGATGAAGAAAGAAGATGTTTTTTTTCGACGAGTATTTTCTGCTTTTTCTTGTTCCCTTTGGATTACATCTGATGAAGAAAGAAGATGGTTTTTATCGACGAGTATTTTCTGCTTTTTCGTGTTCCCTTTGGATTACATCTGATGAAGAAAGAAGATGGTTTTTATCGACGAGTATTTTCCGCTTTTTCATGTTCCCTTTGAATTACTTCTGATGAAGAAAGAAGATGGCTTTTATCAATGAGTATTTATCGCTTTTTCATGTTCCCTTTGGATTACATCTGATGAAGAAAGAAGATAGTTTTTGTCGAGGACTATTTTCCGATTTTTCGCTTTCCCTTTGGATTACATCTGATGAAGAAAGAAGATGGATTTTATCGATGAGTATTTTCAGCTTTTTCCTGTTCCCTTTGGATTACATCTGATGAAGAAAGAAGATGGGTTTTATCGATGGATATTCATCACTTTTTCATGTTCCCTTTGGATTACAACTGATGAAGAAAGAAGATGGTTTTTAATCGATGAGTATTTTCCGATTTTTTTGTTTTCCCTTTGGATTACACCTGATGAAGAAAGAAGATGGTTTTTATCGACGAGTATTTTCCGCTTTTTCGCTTTCCTTTTGGATTACATCTGATGAAGAAACAAGATGATTTTTATCGACGAGTATTTTCCGCTTTTTCATGTTCCCTTTGGATTGCTTCTGATGAAAAAAGAAGATGGCTTTTATCAATGAGTATTTATCGCTTTTTCATGTTCCCTTTGGATTACATATGATGAAGAAAGAAGATGGTTTTATCGACGACTATTTTCCACTTTTTTGTTTTCCCTTTGGATTACATCTGATGAAGAAAGAAGATGGTTTTTATCGACCAGTATTTTCCGCTTTTTCATGTTCTCTTTGGATTACATCTGATGAAGAAAGAAGATGGTTTTTATCGACGAGTATTTTCTGCTTTTTCGTGTTCCCTTTGGATTACATCTGATGAAGAAAGAAGATGGTTTTTATCGACGAGTATTTTCCGTTTTTTCATGTTCCCTTTGAATTACTACTGATGAAGAAAGAAGATGGCTTTTATCAATGAGTATTTATCGCTTTTTCATGTTCCCTTTGGATTACATATGATGAAGAAAAAAGATGGTTTTTATCGACGAGTATTTTCCGCTTTTTCATTTTCCCTTTGGATTACATCTGATGAAGAAAGAAGATGGTTTTTATCGACAAGTATTTTCCGCTTTTTCATGTTCTCTTTGGATTACATCTGATGAAGAAAGAAGATGGTTTTTATCGACGAGAATTTTCTGCTTTTTCTTGTTCCCTTTGGATTACATCTGATGAAGAAAGAAGATGGTTTTTATCGACGAGTATTTTCTGCTTTTTTGTTTTCCCTTTGGATTACATCTGATGTAGAATGAAGATGGTTTTTATCGACGAGCATTTTCTGATTTTTCGGATTCCTTTTATATTACATCTGAAGAAGAAAGAAGATGTTTTTTATCAACAAGTATTTTCCGCTTTTTCATTTTCCCTTTGGATTACATCTGATGAAGAAAGAAGATGGTTTTAATCGATGAGTATTTTCATTTTTTTCCAGATATTCATCACTTTTTCATGTTCCCTTTGGATTACAACTGATAAAGAAAGAAGATGATTTTTATCGACCAATATTTTCCACTTTTTTATGTGCTCTTTGGATTACATCTGATGAAGAAAGAATATGGTTTTTATCGACGAGTATTTTCCGATTTTTCATTTTCCCTTTGGATTACATCTGATGTAGAAAGAAGATGGTTTTTATCGATGAGTATTTTTTGCTTTTTTGTTTTCCCTGTGGATTACATCTGAAGAAGAAAGAAGATGGTTTTTATCTACGAGAATTTTCTGATTTTTCGTGTTCCCTTTGGATTACATGTTATTAAGAAAGAAGATGGTTTTTATCGACGAGTATTTTCCGCTTTTTCGTTTTCCCTTTGGATTACATCTGATGAAGAAAGAAGATGGATTTTATCGATGAGTATTTTCATTTTTTTCTGGATATTCATCACTTTTTCATGTTCCCTTTGGATTACAACTGATGAAGAAAGAAGATGGTTTGTTATCGACCAATATTTTCCACTTTTTTATGTTCCCTTTGGATTACATCTGATGAAGAAAGAAGATGGTTTTTTTCAACGAGTATTTTCTGCTTTTTCGTGTTCCCTTTGGATTACATCTGATGAAGAAAGAAGATGGTTTTTATCGACAAGTATTTTCCTCTTTTTTGTTTTCCCTTTGGATTACATCTGATGAAGAAAGAAGATGGTTTTTAACGATGAGTATTTTCAGCTTTTTCCTGTTCCCTTTGGATTACGTCTGATGAAGAAAGAAGATTGGTTATATCGATGGATATTCATCACTTTTTCATGTTCCCTTTGGATTACAACTGATGAAGAAAGAAGATGTTTTTTGATCGATGAGTATTTTCCGATTTTTTCTTTCCCTTTGGATTACATCTGATGAAGAAAGAAGATGGTTTTTATCGACGAGTATTTTCCGCTTTTTCGTTTTCCTTTTGGATTACATCTGATGAAGAAAGAAGATGATTTTTATCGACGAGTATTTTCCGCTTTTTCATGTTCCCTTTGGATTACTTCTGATGAAAAAAGAAGATGGCTTTTATCAATGAGTATTTATCCCTTTTTCATATTCCCTTTGGATTACATATGATGAAGAAAGAAGATGGGTTTATCGATGACTATTTTCCGCTTTTTCGTTTTTCCTTAGGATTACATCTGATGAAGAAAGAATATGGTTTTTATCAACGAGTATTTTCTGCTTTTTCGTTTTCCCTTTGGATTACATCTGATGAAGAAAGAAGATGATTTTTATCGACGATTATTTTCCGCTTTTTTGTATTCATTTTATATTACATCTGATGAAGAAAGAAGATTTTTTTTTCGAAGAGTATTTTCTGCTTTTTCGTGTTCCCTTAGGATTATATCTGATGAAGAAAGAAGATGGTTTTTATCGACGAGTATTTTCCTCTTTTTTGTTTTCCCTTTGGATTACATCTGATGAAGAAAGAAGATGGTTTTTAATGATGAGTATTTTCAGCTTTTACCTGTACCCTTCGGATTACGTCTGATGAAGAAAGAAGATGGGTTTTATCGATGGATATTCATCACTTTTTCATGTTCCCTTTGGATTACAACTGATGAAGAAAGAAGATGGTTTTTGATCGATGAGTATTTTCCGATTTTTTGTTTCCCTTTGGATTACATCTGATGAAGAAAGAAGATGGTTTTTATCGACGAGTACTTTCTGCTTTTTCGTGTTCCCTTTGGATTACATCTGATGAAGAAAGAAGATGGTTTTTATCGACGAGCATTTTCTGATTTTTCGTATTCCTTTTATATTACATCTGAAGAAGAAAGAAGATGGTTTTTATCAACAAGTATTTTCCGCTTTTTCATTTTCCCTTTAGATTACATCGGATGACGAAAGAAGATGGTTTTTATCGAAGAGTATTTTCATTTTTTTCCGGATATTCATCACTTTTTCATGTTCCCTTTGGATTACAACTGATGAAGAAAGAAGATGGTTTTTATCGACCAATATTTTCCACTTTTTTATGTACCCTTTGGATTACATCTGATAAAGAAAGAAGATGGTTTTTATCGACGAGTTTTTTCCGATTTCTCGTTTTCCTTTGGATTATGTCTGATGAAGAAAGAAGATTGGTTATATCGATGGATATTCATCACTTTTTCATGTTCCCTTTGGATTACAACTGATGAAGAAAGAAGAAGGTTTTTTATCGATGAGTATTTTCCGATTTTTTGTTTCCCTTTGGATTACATCTGATGAAGAAAGAAGATGGTTTTTATCGACGAGTATTTTCCGCTTTTTCGTTTTCCTTTTGGATTACTTCTGATGAAAAAAGAAGATGGCTTTTATCAATGAGTATTTATCCCTTTTTCATATTCCCTTTGGATTACATATGATGAAGAAAGAATATGGTTTTTATCAACGAGTATTTTCTGCTTTTTCGTTTTCCCTTTGGATTACATCTGATGAAGAAAGAAGATGATTTTTATCGACGATTATTTTCCGCTTTTTTGTATTCATTT
The DNA here is from genome assembly GCF_046119375.1 of Phyllobates terribilis. Classification (NCBI taxonomy): domain Eukaryota; kingdom Metazoa; phylum Chordata; class Amphibia; order Anura; family Dendrobatidae; genus Phyllobates; species Phyllobates terribilis. The sequence continues at coordinate 161,409,534 of NW_027362771.1, read as the reverse complement.
TATATTACATCTGATGAAGAAAGAAGATTTTTTTTCCGAAGAGTATTTTCTGCTTTTTCGTGTTCCCTTAGGACTATATCTGATGAAGAAAGAAGATGGTTTTTATCGATGAGTATTTTCCTCTTTTTTGTTTTCCCTTTGGATTACATCTGATGAAGAAAGAAGATGGTTTTTAATGATGAGTATTTTCAGCTTTTACCTGTTCCCTTTGGATTACGTCTGATGAAGAAAGAAGATGGGTTTTATCGATGGATATTCATCACTTTTTCATGTTCCCTTTGGATTACAACTGATGAAGAAAGAAGATGGTTTTTGATCGATGAGCATTTTCCGATTTTTTGTTTCCCTTTGGATTACATCTGATGAAGAAAGAAGATGGTTTTATCGACGACTATTTTCCGCTTTTTCGTTTTCCCTTAGGATTACATCTGATGAAGAAAGAATATGGTTTTTATCAATGAGTATTTTCTGCTTTTTCGTTTTCCCTTTGGATTACATCTGATGAAGAAAGAAGATGGTTTTTATCGACCAGTATTTTCCGCTTTTTCATGTTCTCTTTGGATTACATCTGATGAAGAAAGAAGATGGTTTTTATCGACGAGTACTTTCTGCTTTTTCGTGTTCCCTTTGGATTACATCTGATGAAGAAATAAGATGGTTTTTATCGACGAGTATTTTCTGATTTTTCGTATTCCTTTTATATTACATCTGAAGAAGAAAGAAGATGATTTTTATCAACAAGTATTTTCCGTTTTTTCATTTTCCCTTTAGATTACATCGGATGAAGAAAGAAGATGGTTTTTATCGAAGAGTATTTTCATTTTTTTCCGGATATTCATCACTTTTTCATGTTCCCTTTGGATTACAACTGATGAAGAAAGAAGATGGTTTTTATCGACCAATATTTTCCACTTTTTTATGTACCCTTTGGATTACATCTGATAAAGAAAGAAGATGGTTTTTATCGACGAGTATTTTCCGATTTTTCGTTTTCCCTTTGGATTACATCTGATGAAGAAAGAAGATGGTTTTTATCGACCAGTAGTTTCTGCTTTTTCGTTTTCCCTTTGGATTACATCTGAGGAAGAAAGAAGATGGTTTTTATCGATGAGTACTTTCTGCTTTTTCGTGTTCCCTTTGGATTACATCTGATGAAGAAAGAAGATGGTTTTTATCGACGAGTATTTTCTGATTTTTCGTATTCCTTTTATATTACATCTGAAGAAGAAAGAAGATGGTTTTTATCAACAAGTATTTTCCGCTTTTTCATTTTCCCTTTAGATTACATCGGATGAAGAAAGAAGATGGTTTTTATCGAAGAGTATATTCATTTTTTTCCGGATATTCATCACTTTTTCATGTTCCCTTTGGATTACAACTGATGAAGAAAGAAGATGGTTTTTATCGACGAGTATTTTCCGCTTTTTCGTTTTACTTTTGGATTACATCTGATGAAGAAAGAAGATGATTTTTATCGATGAGTATTTTCCGCTTTTTCATGTTCCCTTTGGATTACTTCTGATGAAAAAAGAAGATGGCTTTTATCAATGAGTATTTATCGCTTTTTCATATTCCCTTTGGATTACATATGATGAAGAAAGAAGATGGTTTTATCGACGACTATTTTCCGCTTTTTCGTTTTCCCTTAGGATTACATCTGATGAAGAAAGAATATGGTTTTTATCAATGAGTATTTTCTGCTTTTTCGTTTTCCCTTTGGATTACATCTGATGAAGAAAGAAGATGGTTTTTATCGACCAGTATTTTCCGCTTTTTCATGTTCTCTTTGGATTACATCTGATGAAGAAAGAAGATGGTTTTTATCGACGAGTACTTTCTGCTTTTTCGTGTTCCCTTTGGATTACATCTGATGAAGAAAGAAGATGGTTTTTATCGACGAGTATTTTCTGATTTTTCGTATTCCTTTTATATTACATCTGAAGAAGAAAGAAGATGGTTTTTATCAACAAGTATTTTCCGCTTTTTCATTTTCCCTTTAGATTACATCGGATGAAGAAAGAAGATGGTTTTTATCGAAGAGTATTTTCATTTTTTTCCGGATATTCATCACTTTTTCATGTTCCCTTTGGATTACAACTGATGAAGAAAGAAGATGGTTTTTATCGACCAATATTTTCCACTTTTTTATGTACCCTTTGGATTACATCTGATAAAGAAAGAAGATGGTTTTTATCGACGAGTATTTTCCGATTTCTCGTTTTCCTTTGGATTATGTCTGATGAAGAAAGAAGATTGGTTATATCGATGGATATTCATCACTTTTTCATGTTCCCTTTGGATTACAACTGATGAAGAAAGAAGAAGGTTTTTTATCGATGAGTATTTTCCGATTTTTTGTTTCCCTTTGGATTACATCTGATGAAGAAAGAAGATGGTTTTTATCGACGAGTATTTTCCGCTTTTTCGTTTTCCTTTTGGATTACTTCTGATGAAAAAAGAAGATGGCTTTTATCAATGAGTATTTATCCCTTTTTCATATTCCCTTTGGATTACATATGATGAAGAAAGAATATGGTTTTTATCAACGAGTATTTTCTGCTTTTTCGTTTTCCCTTTGGATTACATCTGATGAAGAAAGAAGATGATTTTTATCGACGATTTTCCGCTTTTTTGTATTCATTTTATATTACATCTGATGAAGAAAGAAGATTTTTTTTCCGAAGAGTATTTTCTGCTTTTTCGTGTTCCCTTAGGACTATATCTGATGAAGAAAGAAGATGTTTTTTATCGATGAGTATTTTCCTCTTTTTTGTTTTCCCTTTGGATTACATCTGATGAAGAAAGAAGATGGTTTTTAATGATGAGTATTTTCAGCTTTTACCTGTTCCCTTTGGATTACGTCTGATGAAGAAAGAAGATGGGTTTTATCGATGGATATTCTTCACTTTTTCATGTTCCCTTTGGATTACAACTGATGAAGAAAGAAGATGTTTTTTGATCGATGAGCATTTTCCGATTTTTTGTTTCCCTTTGGATTACATCTGATGAAGAAAGAAGATGTTTTTCATCGACGAGTATTTTCCGCTTTCCTTTTGGATTACATCTGATGAAGAAAGAAGATGATTTTTATCGACGAGTATTTTCCGCTTTTTCATGTTCCCTTTGGATTACTTCTGATGAAAAAAGAAGATGGCTTTTATCAATGAGTATTTATCGCTTTTTCATATTACCTTTGGATTACATATGATGAAGAAAGAAGATGGTTTTATCGACGACTATTTTCCGCTTTTTCGTTTTCCCTTAGGATTACATCTGATGAAGAAAGAAGATGATTTTTATCGACGAGTATTTTCCGCTTTTTCATGTTCCCTTTGGATTACTTCTGATGAAAAAAGAAGATGGCTTTTATCAATGAGTATTTATCGCTTTTTCATATTCCCTTTGGATTACATATGATGAAGAAAGAAGATGGTTTTATCGACGACTATTTTCCGCTTTTTCGTTTTCCCTTAGGATTACATCTGATGAAGAAAGAATATGGTTTTTATCAATGAGTATTTTCTGCTTTTTCGTCTTCCCTTTGGATTACATCTGATGAAGAAAGAAGATGGTTTTTATCGACCAGTATTTTCCGCTTTTTCATGTTCTCTTTGGATTACATCTGATAAAGAAAGAAGATGGTTTTTATCGACGAGTACTTTCTGCTTTTTCGTGTTCCCTTTGGATTACATCTGATGAAGAAATAAGATGGTTTTTATCGACGAGTATTTTCTGATTTTTCGTATTCCTTTTATATTACATCTGAAGAAGAAAGAAGATGGTTTTTATCAACAAGTATTTTCCGCTTTTTCATTTTCCCTTTAGATTACATCGGATGAAGAAAGAAGATGGTTTTTATCGAAGAGTATTTTCATTTTTTTCCGGATATTCATCACTTTTTCATGTTCCCTTTGGATTACAACTGATGAAGAAAGAAGATGGTTTTTATCGACCAATATTTTCCACTTTTTTATGTACCCTTTGGATTACATCTGATAAAGAAAGAAGATGGTTTTTATCGACGAGTATTTTCCGATTTTTCGTTTTCCCTTTGGATTACATCTGATGAAGAAAGAAGATGGTTTTTATCGACCAGTAGTTTCTGCTTTTTCGTTTTCCCTTTGGATTACATCTGAGGAAGAAAGAAGATGGTTTTTATCGACGAGAATTTTCTGCTTTTTCGTGTTCCCTTTGGATTACATGTGATGAAGAAAGAAGATGGTTTTTATCGACGAGTATTTTCCGCTTTTTCGTTTTCCCTTTGGATTACATCTGATGACGAAAGAAATTGTTTTTATCATCGATTATTTTCCGTTTTGTTGTGTTCCCTTTGGATTATACCTGATGAAGAAAGAAGATGATTTTTATCGACGAGTATTTTCCGCTTTTTCGTGTTCCTTTTGTATTGATTACATCTGATGAATTTGGAAGATGGTTTTTATTGATGAGCATTTTCCGCTTTTTCATTTTCCCTTTGGTTTGCATCTGATGAAGAAAGAAGATGGTTTTTATCGACCAGTACTTTCTGCTTTTTCATGTTCCCTTTGGATTACGTCTGATGAATAAAGAAGATGGTATTTATCGACTAGTATTTTCTGCTTTTTCGTGTTCTCTTTGGATTACATCTGATGAGGAAAGAAGATGATTTTTATCGACGAGTATTTTCCGCTTTTTCGCATTCATTTTATATTACATCTGATGAAGAAAGAAGATGGGTTTTTTCGAAGAGTATTTTCTGCTTTTTCGTGTTCCGTTTGGATTACATCTGATGAAGAAAGAAGATGGTTTTTATCGAAGCGTATTTTCCACGTTTTTGTTTTCCCTTTGGATTACATCTGATGAAGAAAGAAGATGGGTTTTATCGATGGATATTCATCACTTTTTCATGTTCCCTTTGGATTACAACTGATGAAGAAAGAAGATGTTTTTTAATCGATGAGTATTTTCCGATTTTTTGTTTTCCCTTTGGATTACATCTGATGAAGAAAGAAGATGGTTTTTATCGACGAGCATTTTCCGCTTTTTCGTTTTCCCTTTGGATAACATCTGATGAAGAAAGAAGATGGTTTTTATCGACGAGTATTTTCCGCTTTTTCGTTTTCCCTTTGGATTACATCTGATGAAGAAAGAAGATGGTTTGTATCGATGAGTATTTTCCGCTTTTTCGCTTTCCTTTTGGATTACATCTGATGAAGAAAGAAGATGGTTTTTAACGATGAGTATTTTCAGCTTTTTGTGTTCCCTTTGGATTACAACTGATGAAGAAAGAAGATGGTTTTTAATCAAAGAGTTTTTTCCGCTTTTTTGTTTTCCCTTTGGATTACATCTGATGAAGAACGAAGATGGTTTTTATCGATGAGTATTTTCGGCTTTTTCGTTTTCCCTTTGGATTACATCTGATGAAGAAAGAAGATGGTTTTTATCGACGAGTATTTTCCACATTTTCGTTTTCCCTTTTGATTACATCTGATGAAGAAAGAAGATGGTATTTATCGATGAGTATTTTCAGCTTTTTCGTGTTCCCTTTGGATTACATCTGATGAAGAAAGAAGATGAGTTTTATCGATGGATATTCATCACTTTTTCATGTTCCCTTTTGATTACAACTGATGAAGAAAGAAGATGGTTTTTAATCGATGAGTATTTTCCGCTTTTTTGTTTTCCCTTTGGATTTCATCTAATGATGAAAGAAGATGGTTTTTATAGACGAGTATTTTCCGCTTTTTCGTGTTCCCTTTGGATTACATCTGATGAAGAAAGAAGATAATTTTTATCGACGAGTATTTTCCGCTATTTCATGTTCCCTTTGGACTACTTCTGATGAAGAAAGAAGATGGCTTTTATCATCGAGAATTTATCGCTTTTTCATGTTCCCTTTGGATTACATCTGGTGAAGAAAGAAGATGGTTTTTATAAACGACTGTTTTCCGCTTTTTCGTCTTCCATTTGGATTACATCTGATGAAGAAAGAAGATGGTTTTTATCGACGAGTATTTTCCGCTTTTTCGTTTTCCCTTTGGATTACATCTGATGAAGAAAGAAAATGTTTTTATCGTTGATTATTTTCCATTTTTTCGTGTTCCCTTTGGATTATACCTGATGAAGAAAGAAGATGATTTTTATCGACGAGTATTATCCGCTTTTTCGTGTTCCTTTTGGATTGATTACATCTGATGAACTTAGAAGATGGTTTTTATTGATGAGCATTTTCCGCTTTTTCGTTTTCCCTTTGGTTTACATCTGCTGAAGAAAGAAGATGGTTTTTATCGACGAGTATTTTCCGCTTTTTCATGTTCCCTTTGGATTACATTTGATGAATAAAGAAGATGGTTTTTATCGACGAGCATTTTCTGCTTTTTCGTGTTCTCTTTGGATTACATCTGATGAAGAAAGAAGATGATTTTTATCGACGATTATTTTCCGCTTTTTTGTATTCATTTTATATTACATCTGATGAAGAAAGAAGATGGTTTTTATCGACGAGTATTTTCCTCTTTTTTGTTTTCCCTTTGGATTACATCTGATGAAGAAAGAAGATGGTTTTTATCGATGAGTATTTTCAGCTTTTTCCTGTTCCCTTTGGATTACGTCTGATGAAGAAAGAAGATGGGTTTTATCGATGGATATTCATCACTTTTTCATGTTCCCTTTGGATTACAACTGATGAAGAAAGAAGATGGTTTTTGATCGATGAGTATTTTCCGATTTTTTGTTTCCCTTTGGATTACATCTGATGAAGAAAGAAGATGGTTTTTATCGACGAGTATTTTCCGCTTTTTCGTTTTCATTTTGAATTACATCTGATGAAGAAAGAAGATGATTTTTATCGACGAGTATTTTCCGCTTTTTCATGTTCCCTTTGCATTACTTCTGATGAAAAAAGAAGATGGCTTTTATCAATGAGTATTTATCGCTTTTTCATATTCCCTTTGGATTACATATGATGAAGAAAGAAGATGGTTTTATCGACGACTATTTTCCGCTTTTTCGTTTTCCCTTAGGATTACATCTGATGAAGAAAGAATATGGTTTTTATCAACGAGTATTTTCTGCTTTTTCGTTTTCCCTTTGGATTACATCTGATGAAGAAAGAAGATGATTTTTATCGACGATTATTTTCCGCTTTTTTGTATTCATTTTATATTACATCTGATGAAGAAAGAAGATTTTTTTTTCGAAGAGTATTTTCTGCTTTTTCGTGTTCCCTTAGGATTATATCTGATGAAGAAAGAAGATGGTTTTTATCGACGAGTATTTTCCTCTTTTTTGTTTTCCCTTTGGATTACATCTGATGAAGAAAGAAGATGGTTTTTAATGATGAGTATTTTCAGCTTTTACCTGTTCCCTTTGGATTACGTCTGATGAAGAAAGAAGATGGGTTTTATCGATGGATATTCTTCACTTTTTCATGTTCCCTTTGGATTACAACTGATGAAGAAAGAAGATGTTTTTTGATCGATGAGCATTTTCCGATTTTTTGTTTCCCTTTGGATTACATCTGATGAAGAAAGAAGATGGTTTTTATCGACGAGTATTTTCCGCTTTCCTTTTGGATTACATCTGATGAAGAAAGAAGATGATTTTTATCGACGAGTATTTTCCGCTTTTTCATGTTCCCTTTGGATTACTTCTGATGAAAAAAGAAGATGGCTTTTATCAATGAGTATTTATCGCTTTTTCATATTACCTTTGGATTACATATGATGAAGAAAGAAGATGGTTTTATCGACGACTATTTTCCGCTTTTTCGTTTTCCCTTAGGATTACATCTGATGAAGAAAGAATATGGTTTTTATCAATGAGTATTTTCTGCTTTTTCGTTTTCCCTTTGGATTACATCTGATGAAGAAAGAAGATGGTTTTTATCGACCAGTATTTTCCGCTTTTTCATGTTCTCTTTGGATTACATCTGATGAAGAAAGAAGATGGTTTTTATCGACGAGTACTTTCTGCTTTTTCGTGTTCCCTTTGGATTACATCTGATGAAGAAAGAAGATGGTTTTTATCGACGAGTATTTTCTGATTTTTCGTATTCCTTTTATATTACATCTGAAGAAGAAAGAAGATGGTTTTTATCAACAAGTATTTTCCGCTTTTTCATTTTCCCTTTAGATTACATCGGATGAAGAAAGAAGATGGTTTTTATCGAAGAGTATTTTCATTTTTTTCCGGATATTCATCACTTTTTCATGTTCCCTTTGGATTACAACTGATGAAGAAAGAAGATGGTTTTTATCGACGAGTATTTTCCGCTTTTTCGTTTTCCTTTTGGATTACATCTGATGAAGAAAGAAGATGATTTTTATCGACGAGTATTTTCCGCTTTTTCATGTTCCCTTTGGATTATTTCTGATGAAAAAAGAAGATCGCTTTTATCAATGAGTATTTATCGCTTTTTCATATTCCCTTTGGATTACATATGATGAAGAAAGAAGATGGTTTTATCGACGACTATTTTCCGCTTTTTCGTTTTCCCTTAGGATTACATCTGATGAAGAAAGAATATGGTTTTTATCAATGAGTATTTTCTGCTTTTTCGTCTTCCCTTTGGATTACATCTGATGAAGAAAGAAGATGGTTTTTATCGACCAGTATTTTCCGCTTTTTCATGTTCTCTTTGGATTACATCTGATAAAGAAAGAAGATGGTTTTTATCGACGAGTACTTTCTGCTTTTTCGTGTTCCCTTTGGATTACATCTGATGAAGAAATAAGATGGTTTTTATCGACGAGTATTTTCTGATTTTTCGTATTCCTTTTATATTACATCTGAAGAAGAAAGAAGATGGTTTTTATCAACAAGTATTTTCCGCTTTTTCATTTTCCCTTTAGATTACATCGGATGAAGAAAGAAGATGGTTTTTATCGAAGAGTATTTTCATTTTTTTCCGGATATTCATCACTTTTTCATGTTCCCTTTGGATTACAACTGATGAAGAAAGAAGATGGTTTTTATCGACCAATATTTTCCACTTTTTTATGTACCCTTTGGATTACATCTGATAAAGAAAGAAGATGGTTTTTATCGACGAGTATTTTCCGATTTTTCGTTTTCCCTTTGGATTACATCTGATGAAGAAAGAAGATGGTTTTTATCGACCAGTAGTTTCTGCTTTTTCGTTTTCCCTTTGGATTACATCTGAGGAAGAAAGAAGATGGTTTTTATCGACGAGAATTTTCTGCTTTTTCGTGTTCCCTTTGGATTACATGTGATGAAGAAAGAAGATGGTTTTTATCGACGAGTATTTTCCGCTTTTTCGTTTTCCCTTTGGATTACATCTGATGACGAAAGAAATTGTTTTTATCATCGATTATTTTCCGTTTTGTTGTGTTCCCTTTGGATTATACCTGATGAAGAAAGAAGATGATTTTTATCGACGAGTATTTTCCGCTTTTTCGTGTTCCTTTTGGATTGATTACATCTGATGAATTTGGAAGATGGTTTTTATTGATGAGCATTTTCCGCTTTTTCATTTTCCCTTTGGTTTGCATCTGATGAAGAAAGAAGATGGTTTTTATCGACCAGTACTTTCTGCTTTTTCATGTTCCCTTTGGATTACGTCTGATGAATAAAGAAGATGGTATTTATCGACTAGTATTTTCTGCTTTTTCGTGTTCTCTTTGGATTACATCTGATGAAGAAAGAAGATGATTTTTATCGACGAGTATTTTCCGCTTTTTCGTATTCATTTTATATTACATCTGATGAAGAAAGAAGATGGGTTTTTTCGAAGAGTATTTTCTGCTTTTTCGTGTTCCGTTTGGATTACATCTGATGAAGAAAGAAGATGGTTTTTATCGAAGCGTATTTTCCACGTTTTTGTTTTCCCTTTGGATTACATCTGATGAAGAAAGAAGATGGGTTTTATCGATGGATATTCATCACTTTTTCATGTTCCCTTTGGATTACAACTGATGAAGAAAGAAGATGTTTTTTAATCGATGAGTATTTTCCGATTTTTTGTTTTCCCTTTGGATTACATCTGATGAAGAAAGAAGATGGTTTTTATCGACGAGCATTTTCCGCTTTTTCGTTTTCCCTTTGGATAACATCTGATGAAGAAAGAAGATGGTTTTTATCGACGAGTATTTTCCGCTTTTTCGTTTTACCTTTGGATTACATCTGATGAAGAAAGAAGATGGTTTGTATCGATGAGTATTTTCCGCTTTTTCGTTTTCCTTTTGGATTACATCTGATGAAGAAAGAAGATGGTTTTTAACGATGAGTATTTTCAGCTTTTTGTGTTCCCTTTGGATTACAACTGATGAAGAAAGAAGATGGTTTTTAATCAAAGAGTTTTTTCCGCTTTTTTGTTTTCCCTTTGGATTACATCTGATGAAGAACGAAGATGGTTTTTATCGATGAGTATTTTCGGCTTTTTCGTTTTCCCTTTGGATTACATCTGATGAAGAAAGAAGATGGTTTTTATCGACGAGTATTTTCCACATTTTCGTTTTCCCTTTTGATTACATCTGATGAAGAAAGAAGATGGTATTTATCGATGAGTATTTTCAGCTTTTTCGTGTTCCCTTTGGATTACATCTGATGAAGAAAGAAGATGAGTTTTATCGATGGATATTCATCACTTTTTCATGTTCCCTTTTGATTACAACTGATGAAGAAAGAAGATGGTTTTTAATCGATGAGTATTTTCCGCTTTTTTGTTTTCCCTTTGGATTTCATCTAATGATGAAAGAAGATGGTTTTTATAGACGAGTATTTTCCGCTTTTTCGTGTTCCCTTTGGATTACATCTGATGAAGAAAGAAGATAATTTTTATCGACGAGTATTTTCCGCTATTTCATGTTCCCTTTGGACTACTTCTGATGAAGAAAGAAGATGGCTTTTATCATCGAGAATTTATCGCTTTTTCATGTTCCCTTTGGATTACATCTGGTGAAGAAAGAAGATGGTTTTTATAAACGACTGTTTTCCGCTTTTTCGTCTTCCATTTGGATTACATCTGATGAAGAAAGAAGATGGTTTTTATCGACGAGTATTTTCCGCTTTTTCGTTTTCCCTTTGGATTACATCTGATGAAGAAAGAAAATGTTTTTATCGTTGATTATTTTCCATTTTTTCGTGTTCCCTTTGGATTATACCTGATGAAGAAAGAAGATGATTTTTATCGACGAGTATTATCCGCTTTTTCGTGTTCCTTTTGGATTGATTACATCTGATGAATTTAGAAGATGGTTTTTATTGATGAGCATTTTCCGCTTTTTCGTTTTCCCTTTGGTTTACATCTGCTGAAGAAAGAAGATGGTTTTTATCGACGAGTATTTTCCGCTTTTTCATGTTCCCTTTGGATTACATCTGATGAATAAAGAAGATGGTTTTTATCGACGAGCATTTTCTGCTTTTTCGTGTTCTCTTTGGATTACATCTGATGAAGAAAGAAGATGATTTTTATCGACGATTATTTTCCGCTTTTTTGTATTCATTTTATATTACATCTGATGAAGAAAGAAGATTTTTTTTCGAAGAGTATTTTCTCCTTTTTCATGTTCCCTTAGGATTACATCTGATGAAGAAAGAAGATGGTTTTTATCGACGAGTATTTTCCTCTTTTTTGTTTTCCCTTTGGATTACATCTGATGAAGAAAGAAGATGGTTTTTATCGATGAGTATTTTCAGCTTTTTCCTGTTCCCTTTGGATTACGTCTGATGAAGAAAGAAGATGGGTTTTATCGATGGATATTCATCACTTTTTCATGTTCCCTTTGGATTACAACTGATGAAGAAAGAAGATGGTTTTTGATCGATGAGTATTTTCCGATTTTTTGTTTCCCTTTGGATTACATCTGATGAAGAAAGAAGAAGGTTTTTATCGACGAGTATTTTCCGCTTTTTCGTTTTCATTTTGAATTACATCTGATGAAGAAAGAAGATGATTTTTATCGACGAGTATTTTCCGCTTTTTCATGTTCCCTTTGCATTACTTCTGATGAAAAAAGAAGATGGCTTTTATCAATGAGTATTTATCGCTTTTTCATATTCCCTTTGGATTACATATGATGAAGAAAGAAGATGGTTTTATCGACGACTATTTTCCGCTTTTTCGTTTTCCCTTATGATTACATCTGATGAAGAAAGAATATGGTTTTTATCAACGAGTATTTTCTGCTTTTTCGTTTTCCCTTTGGATTACATCTGATGAAGACAGAAGATGGTTTTTATCGACCAGTATTTTCCGCTTTTTCATGTTCTCTTTGGATTACATCTGATGAAGAAAGAAGATGGTTTTTATCGACGAGTACTTTCTGCTTTTTCGTGTTCCCTTTGGATTACATCTGATGAAGAAAGAAGATGGTTTTTATCGACGAGTATTTTCTGATTTTTCGTATTCCTTTTATATTACATCTGAAGAAGAAAGAAGATGGTTTTTATCAACAAGTATTTTCCGCTTTTTCATTTTCCCTTTAGATTACATCTGATGAAGAAAGAAGATGGTTTTTATCGAAGATTATTTTCATTTTTTTCCAGATATTCATCACTTTTTCATGTTCCCTTTGGATTACAACTGATGAAGAAAGAAGATGGTTTTTATCGACCAATATTTTCCACTCTTTTATGTACCCTTTGGATTACATCTGATAAAGAAAGAAGATGGTTTTTATCGACGAGTATTTTCCGATTTTTCGTTTTCCCTTTGGATTACATCTGATGAAGAAAGAAGATGGTTTTTATCGACCAGTGTTTTCTGCTTTTTCGTTTTCTCTTTGGATTACATCTGAGGAAGAAAGAAGATGGTTTTTATCGACGAGAATTTTCTGCTTTTTCGTGTTCCCTTTGGATTACATGTGATGAAGAAAGAAGATGGTTTTTATCGAAGATTATTTTCATTTTTTTCCAGATATTCATCACTTTTTCATGTTCCCTTTGGATTACAACTGATGAAGAAAGAAGATGGTTTTTATCGACCAATATTTTCCACTCTTTTATGTACCCTTTGGATTACATCTGATAAAGAAAGAAGATGGTTTTTATCGACGAGTATTTTCCGATTTTTCGTTTTCCCTTTGGATTACATCTGATGAAGAAAGAAGATGGTTTTTATCGACCAGTATTTTCTGCTTTTTCGTTTTCTCTTTGGATTACATCTGAGGAAGAAAGAAGATGGTTTTTATCGACGAGAATTTTCTGCTTTTTCGTGTTCCCTTTGGATTACATGTGATGAAGAAAGAAGATGGTTTTTATCGACGAGTATTTTCCGCTTTTTCGTTTTCCCTTTGGATTACATCTGATGAAGAAAGAAAATGTTTTTATCGTCGATTATTTTCCGTTTTTTTGTGTTCCCTTTGGATTATACCTGATGAAGAAAGAAGATGATTTTTATCGACGAGTATTTTCCGCTTTTTCGTGTTCCTTTTGGATTGATTACATCTGATGAATTTGGAAGATGGTTTTTATTAATGAGCATTTTCCGCTTTTTCGTTTTCCCTTTGGTTTACATCTGATGAAGATAGAAGATGGTTTTTATCGACCAGTACTTTCCGCTTTTTCATGTTCCCTTTGGATTACGTCTGATGAATAAAGAAGATCGTTTTTATCGACTAGTATTTTCTGCTTTTTCGTGTTCTCTTTGGATTACATCTGATGAAGAAAGAAGATGATTTTTATCGACGAGTATTTTCCGCTTTTTCGTATTCATTTTATATTACATCTGATGAAGAAAGAAGATGGGTTTTTTCGAAGAGCATTTTCTGCTTTTTCGTGTTCCATTTGGATTACATCTGATGAAGAAAGAAGATGGTTTTTATCGAAGCGTATTTTCCACGTTTTTGTTTTCCCTTTGGATTACATCTGATGAAGAAAGAAGATGGGTTTAATCGATGGATATTCATCACTTTTTCATGTTCCCTTTGGATTACAACCGTTGAAGAAAGAAGATGTTTTTTAATCGATGAGTATTTTCCGATTTTTTGTTTTCCCTTTGGATTACATCTGATGAAGAAAGAAGATGGTTTTTATCGACGAGCATTTTCCGCTTTTTCGTTTTCCCTTTGGATAACATCTGATGAAGAAAGAAGATGGTTTGTATCGACGAGTATTTTCCGCTTTTTCGTTTTCCTTTTGGATTACATCTGATGAAGAAAGAATATGGTTTTTAACGATGAGTATTTTCAGCTTTTTGTGTTCCATTTGGATTACATCTGATGAAGAAAGAAGATGGGTTGTATCGATGGATATTCATCACTTTTTCATGTTCCCTTTGGATTACAACTGATGAAGAAAGAAGATGGTTTTTAATCAAAGAGTTTTTTCCGCTTTTTTGTTTTCCCTTTGGATTACATCTGATGAAGAACGAAGATGGTTTTTATCGATGAGTATTTTCGGCTTTTTCGTTTTCCCTTTGGATTACATCTGATGAAGAAAGAAGATCGTTTTTATCGACGAGTATTTTCCACTTTTTCGTTTTCTCTTTTGATTACATCTGATGAAGAAAGAAGATGGTATTTATCGATGAGTATTTTCAGCTTTTTCGTGTTCCCTTTGGATTACATCTGATGAAGAAAGAAGATGATTTTTATCGATGGATATTCATCACTTTTTCATGTTCCCTTTTGATTACAACTGATGAAGAAAGAAGATGGTTTTTAATCGATGAGTATTTTCCGCTTTTTTGTTTTCCCTTTGGATTTCATCTAATGATGAAAGAAGATGGTTTTTATAGACGAGTATTTTCCGCTTTTTCGTGTTCCCTTTGGATTACATCTGATGAAGAAAGAAGATAATTTTTATCGACAAGTATTTTCCTCTATTTCATGTTCCCTTTGGACTACTTCTGATGAAGAAAGAAGATGGCTTTTATCATCGAGTATTTATCGCTTTTTCATGTTCCCTTTGGATTACATCTGGTGAAGAAAGAAGATGGTTTTTATAAACGACTGTTTTCTGCTTTTTCATCTTCCATTTGGATTACATCTGATGTAGAAAGAAGATGGTTTTTATCGACGAGTATTTTCCACTTTTTCGTGTTCCCTTTGGATTACATCTGAAGAAGAAAGAAGATGGTTTTTATCGACGAGTATTTTCAGCTTTTTCGTGTTGCCTTTGGATTATATCTGATGAAGAAAGAAGATGGGTTTTATCGATGGATATTCATCACTTTTTCATGTTCCCTTTGGATTACAACTGATGAAGAAAGAAGATGGTTTTTAATCGACGAGCATTTTCCGCTTTTATGTTTTCCCATTGGATTACATCTGTTGATGAAAGAAGATGGTTATTATCGACGAGTATTTTCTGATTTTTCATGTTCCCTTTGGATTACATTTGATTTGTGTTGAGCGAGCACTAAAATGCTCGGTTGCTCGAAGCTCGGGCCGAGCTCAACGTGATACTCGGGTGCTCGACCCGAGCAATGAGCCGAATGTGAGTCTATGGCAGACCCGAGCATTTTTGCGTCGGAACCCCCGGCAGTCTGTAGAAAGTCTAAAAAGTGCCCAAAACGATAGTGACAGTGCTCAAATGACATAGGGACAGCATGTGGATCGGCCCAGGAAGCATTTCTGACCCCCAGGTCACTGCTGTCAACAACGTGGTCAGAGGAATTAAACCAATTTTACGGGCTCACAATAAAACGTTCAAAAACTAAACTGAATCTGCTTTCCTGTGAAATATGTTAAGGAACATCCTTTCCAAGGTAAAGACTTCTGTATAAGGTAAAATAAATAATCAAAAATAAAAATACTCCTCCACACCTTGGACTATTTTCACAAGTTTTTGCACTTTTGTTTTGCTTTCAACTGTGACAAATGCATTCACCAGGAAATGTAATTTTAACATTTTACAACCTTATCTGGCAATGTGCTGTGTGACACATGCATACAGTGCTGAAAAGACATGGGAACAGCATGGGGAAGACCCCTGGAAGCATCTCTGACACCCAGGTCACTGCCTAAAATTGTGCCCATCAGAAGTGATCCTTGCCGCATCAGAAGATGCAGACTTGCAACTATTCCCCTGTGCAAGTCCTTGTCCCAGGGCAGTGTTCAATTGTACCTCACCCATTCCTTGCAATGCAAGCGCAAGTATGCAGCCTGCCACCCACCCACCCCCAGGCTGCAATACCATACTGCTTGCTTGCACTTGAAATTGGGCCTTTTAGGCATGTGGAGGCGGAATCTGGCAACCACATCATGGCTGCGTCAGCGGCCTGGTATCCATACTCAGTCCCCAGCCACCCCGCGCCGGGTGCCCATACACGGTCCCCAGCCGCCTGGGGGCGGCCGGGTGTCCATAAACGGTCCCCAGCCGCCCCTATTTGAAGGACAGCCTAACCACAAACACGTGGACAAGTGAATGTGGCCAGGGATGGTCCATCTGACTGACTCCGTCACACTGGGTTAATATTGTGGAAGCCGGGACACAGTTGGACACTGGGATGCAACACATCCTCCAGACATAGAGAATTGCGGGTCCTGGGTCAATCAAGCTTCAACACAAAGTTCAGAAGATAGACAGCAGCAGGGGTCGGCCTCCTACACAACAAGTAAATTATTCATGCTTATGAGGCCATCCATCTCCTTAGCTTTCTGTTACTTGGAATGCAAGCACATGTATGTAGTAGCGGCTAGGCCTGAGGTGGTCAGCGTTTTGGCGCATATCCTACCTCTTCCGAGGATTGCTGGATGTTTTTCTGCAACTATCCCAGTTCTATGACTCCCGTTAAAACAAAGCTTCCGGTGATGAATGATGGATGAGGTGGTGGCAAAGGAGAAAGAGCAGGAGGAACAGGGACCATTCACATAAATATCAGGCAAGTCAACCACACATGTCTTGTAGGATATGTTTCTGTACCAAAAGGAGCGGTTCGGCTACACAGTTATAGGGCATATAGTGAGTGCAATGCATACCAAAAATGAAGCACTCCAATGCCCCTTGGAAGTAACATGGAGGTCAGAGGGCCTTAACTAAACCGTTTTTTCCATTTATAGCAGCTGGGTCTCCTGTACACTGTTGGCCTAAGCAGTGAATGGAAGGCTTTCCAAAAATTATGAGGAACTGCAATGCCCCTTGAAACAGACGTGGATTGCAGCATACTAAAAACCTTCTACCCATTATTGGGGAGTGGGTCTCCCTTAGTGTTCGCCTACGCATTGAAAAGCAAAAGCTGACTAAAATTAGGAGGAAATGCAATGCCCGTTGGAAGAGTCGTGGAGGTTAGAGTTAATTAAAAACAACATTTCAATGCCCCTTGGAAGAGCTGTGGAGTTCAGAGTGGTTTAACAAGTTGCTGTTAATGCCCCTTGGAAGAGAGGTGGAGGTCACCGTAGTTTGACAAGGCGGTTTTAATGCCCCTTGGAAGAGTGGTGAAGGTCACAGTAGTTTAACAAGACAGTTTTATTGCCCCTTGGAAGAGTGGTGGAGGTCACAGTAGCTTAACAAGACGGTTTTAATGCCCCTTGGAAGAGTGGTGGAGGTCACAGTGGAATAAAAAGACAATATCAATGCCCCTTGGAAGAGTGGTGGAGGTCACAGTAGCTTAACAAAAAGGTTTTAATGCCCCTTGGAAGAGCTGTGGAGTTCAGAGTGGTTTAACAAGACGGTTTTAATGCCCCTTGAAAGAGATGTGGAGGTAACAGAAGCTCAACAAGATGGTTTTAATGCACCTTGGAAGAGTCGTGGAGTTCAGAGTGGTTTATCAAGATGGTTTTAATGCCCCTTGGAAGAGACGTGGAGGTCTCAGGAGCTTAACAAGACAGTTTTAATAACCCTTGGAAGAGTGGTGGAGGTCGCAGTAGCTTGACAAGATGATTTTATTGCCCCTTGGAAGAGTGTTGGAGGTCACAGAAGCTTAACAAGATGGTTTTAATGCCCCTTGGAAGAGACGTGGACGTCACAGTAGCTTAAAAACACAGTTTTAATGCCCCGTGGAAGAGACGTGGAGGTCAGAGTGGTTTAACAAGACGGTTTTAATGCCCCTTGGAAGAGACGTGGAGATCACAGTAGCTTAACAAGATGGTTTTATTGCCACTTGGAAGAGTAATGGAGGTCGCAGTAGCTTAACAAGATGGTTTTATTGCCCCTTGGAAGAGTTGTGGAGGTCGCAGTAGCTTAACAAAACGGTTTTAATGCCCCTTGGAAGAGACGTGGAGGTCACAGTAGCTTAAAAAGACTGTTTTAATGCCCCATGGAAGAGACGTGGAGGTCAGTGTGGTTTAACAAGACGGTTTTAATGCCCCTTGGTGAGGACGTGGAGGTCAGAGTGGTTTAACAAGGCGGTTTTAATGCCCCTTGGAAGAGATATGGAGATCACAGTAGCTTAACAATACGGTTTTAATGCCCCTTAGAAGAAACATGGAGTTTAAAGTGGTTTAAAAAGACGGTTTTAATGCCCCTTGGAAGAGACATGGAGGTCACAGTAGCTTAACAAGACGGTTTTAATTCCCCTTGTAAGAGTGGTGGAGGTCGCAGAAGTTTAACAAGACGGTTTTAATGCCCCTTATAAGAAACGTGGAGGTCACAGTGTAATAAAAAGACAATATCAGTGCCCCTTGGAAGAGTGGTGGAGGTCGCAGTAGCTTAACAAGACGGTTTTAGTGCCCCTTGGAAGAGACGTGGAGGTCAGAGTGGTTTAACAAGACGGTTTTAATGCCTCTTGGAAGAGACGTGGAGGTCACAGTGGTTTAACAAGATGGTTTCAATGCCGCTTGGAAGAGACATGGAGGTCACAGTAGCTTAACAAGACTGTTTTAATGCCCCTTGGAATAGACGTGGAGTTCAGAGTGGTTTAACCAAACGGTTTTATTGCCCCTTGGAAGAGACGTGGAGATCACAGTAGCTTAACAAGACGGTTTTAATGCCCCTTGTAAGAACGGTGGAGGTAGCAGTAGCTTAACAAGACGGTTTTAATGCCCCTTGGAAAAGATGTGTAGGTCACAGTGTAATAAAAAAACAATATCAATGCCCCTTGGAAGAGTGGTGGAGGTCACAGTAGCTTAACAAGACGGTTTTAATGCCCCTTGGAAGAGACGTGGAGGTCAGAGTGGTTTAACAAGATGGTTTTAATGCCCCTTGGAAGAGACGTGGAGGTCAGAGTGGTTTAACAAGATGGTTTTGATGCCCCTTGGAAGAGACGTGGAGGTCACAATAGCTTAACAAGACGGTTTTAATGCCCCATGGAAGAGTGGTGGAGGTCGCAGTAGCTTAACAAGACGGTTTTAATGCCTCTTGGAGAGTGGTGGAGGTCGCAGTAGCTTAACAAGACGGTTTTAATGCCCCTTGGAAGAGACGTGGAGGTCACAGTGTAATAAAAAGACAATATCAATGCCCCTTGGAAAAGTGGTGGAGGTCGCAGAAGCTTAGCAAGACGGTTTTATTGCCCCTTGGAAGAGTGGTGGAGGTCACAGTAGCTTAACAAGATGTTTTTAATGCCCCTTGGAAGAGTGGTGGAGGTCGCAGCAGCTTAACAAGATGGTTTTCATGCCTCTTGGAAGAGTGGTTGGGGTCACAGTAGCTTAACAAAACAGTTTTAATGCCCCTTGGAAGAGACGTGGAATTCAGAGTGGTTTAACAAGACGGTTTTAATGCCCCTTGGAAGAGACGTGGAGGTCACAGTGGAATAAAAAGACAATATCAATGCCCCTTGGAAGAGAGTTGGAGGTCACAGTAGCTTAACAAGACTGATTTAATGCCCCTTGGAAAAGTGGTGTAGGTCGAAGTAACTTAACGAGACGGTTTTATTGCCCCTTGGAAGAGACATGAAGGTCACAGTAGCTTAACAAGACAGTTTTAATGCCCTTTGGAAGAGACGTGGAGGTCAGAGTGGTTTAACAAGACAGTTTTAATGCCCCTTTGTAAGGACGTGGAGGTCAGAGTGGTTTAACAAGACGGTTTTAATGCCCCTTGGAAGAGATGTGGAGGTCACAGTAGCTTAACAATACGGTTTTAATTCTCCTTGGAAGAGCCGTGGA
Source organism: Phyllobates terribilis (assembly GCF_046119375.1). Lineage (NCBI taxonomy): Eukaryota > Metazoa > Chordata > Amphibia > Anura > Dendrobatidae > Phyllobates > Phyllobates terribilis. Next base: position 161,389,612 of record NW_027362771.1, on the reverse strand, counting down.
GTTCAGAGTGGTTTAACAAGACGGTTTTAATGCCCCTTGGAAGAGACGTGGAGATCACAGTAGCTTAACAAGATGGTTTTAATGCCCCTTGTAAGAGTGGTGGAGGTCGCAGTAGCTTAACAAGACGGTTTTAATGCCCCTTGGAAGAGACGTGAAGGTCAAAGTGTAATAAAAAGACAATATCAATGCCCCTTGGAAGAGTGGTGGAGATCGCAGTAGCTTTACAAGACGGTTTTAATGCCCCTTGGAAGAGACGTGGACATCAGAGTGGTTTAACAAGAAGGTTTTAATGCCCTTTGGAAGAGACGTGGAGGTCAGAGTGGTTTAACAAGACGGTTTTAATGCCCCTTGGTAAGGACGTGGGGGTCAAAGTGGTTTAACAAGATGGTTTTAATGCCCCTTGGAAGAGACGTGGAGGTCACAGTAGCTTAACAATACGGTTTTAATGCCCCTTGGAAGAGACGTGGAGTTCAGAGTGGTTTAACAAGACGGTTTTAATGCCCCTTGGAAGAGACATGGAGATCACAGTAGCTTATCAAGATGGTTTTAATGCCCCTTGTAAGAGTGGTGGAGGTCGCAGTAGCTTAACAAAGCGGTTTTAATGCCCCTTGGAAGAGACGTGGAGGTCACAGTGTAATTAAAAGACAATATCAATGCCCCTTGGAAGAGTGGTGGAGGTCGCAGTAGCTTTACAAGACGGTTTTAATGCCCTTTGGAAGAGACGTGGAGGTCAGAGTGGTTTAACAAGACGGTTTTAATGCCCCTTGGAAGAGACGTGGAAGTCAGAGTGGTTTAACAAGACTGTTTTAATGCCCCTTGGAAGAGACGTAGCGGTCACAGTGGTTTAACAAGATGGTTTTAATGCCCCTTGTAAGTGACGTGGAGGTCACAGTAGCTTAACAAGCCGGTTTTAATGCCCCTTGAAAGAGACGTGGAGTTCAGAGTGGTTTAACAAGACGGTTTTAATGCCCCTTAGAAGAGACGTGGAGGTCACAATGGATTAAAAAGACAATATCAATGCCGCTTGGAAGAGTGGTGGAGGTCACAGTAGCTTAACAAGACGGTTTTAATGCCCCTTGGAAGAGACATGAAGGTCACAGTAGCTTAACAAGACAGTTTTAATGCCCTTTGGAAGAGACGTGGAGGTCAGAGTGGTTTAACAAGACGGTTTTAATGCCCCTTTGTAAGGACGTGGAGGTCAGAGTGGTTTAACAAGACGGTTTTAATGCCCCTTGGAAGAGATGTGGAGGTCACAGTAGCTTAACAATACGGTTTTAATTCTCCTTGGAAGAGCCGTGGAGTTCAGAGTGGTTTAACAAGACGGTTTTAATGCCCCTTGGAAGAGACGTGGAGATCACAGTAGCTTAACAAGATGGTTTTAATGCCCCTTGTAAGAGTGGTGGAGGTCGCAGTAGCTTAACAAGACGGTTTTAATGCCCCTTGGAAGAGACGTGAAGGTCAAAGTGTAATAAAAAGACAATATCAATGCCCCTTGGAAGAGTGGTGGAGATCGCAGTAGCTTTACAAGACGGTTTTAATGCCCCTTGGAAGAGACGTGGACATCAGAGTGGTTTAACAAGAAGGTTTTAATGCCCTTTGGAAGAGACGTGGAGGTCAGAGTGGTTTAACAAGACGGTTTTAATGCCCCTTGGTAAGGACGTGGGGGTCAAAGTGGTTTAACAAGATGGTTTTAATGCCCCTTGGAAGAGACGTGGAGGTCACAGTAGCTTAACAATACGGTTTTAATGCCCCTTGGAAGAGACGTGGAGTTCAGAGTGGTTTAACAAGACGGTTTTAATGCCCCTTGGAAGAGACATGGAGATCACAGTAGCTTATCAAGATGGTTCTAATGCCCCTTGTAAGAGTGGTGGAGGTCGCAGTAGCTTAACAAAGCGGTTTTAATGCCCCTTGGAAGAGACGTGGAGGTCACAGTGTAATTAAAAGACAATATCAATGCCCCTTGGAAGAGTGGTGGAGGTCGCAGTAGCTTTACAAGACGGTTTTAATGCCCTTTGGAAGAGACGTGGAGGTCAGAGTGGTTTAACAAGACGGTTTTAATGCCCCTTGGAAGAGACGTGGAAGTCAGAGTGGTTTAACAAGACTGTTTTAATGCCCCTTGGAAGAGACGTAGCGGTCACAGTGGTTTAACAAGATGGTTTTAATGCCCCTTGTAAGTGACGTGGAGGTCACAGTAGCTTAACAAGCCGGTTTTAATGCCCCTTGAAAGAGACGTGGAGTTCAGAGTGGTTTAACAAGACGGTTTTAATGCCCCTTAGAAGAGACGTGGAGGTCACAATGGATTAAAAAGACAATATCAATGCCGCTTGGAAGAGTGGTGGAGGTCACAGTAGCTTAACAAGACGGTTTTAATGCCCCTTGGAAGAGACATGCAGGTCACAGTAGCTTAAAAAGACTGTTTTAATGCCCCTTGGAAGAAACTTGGAGGTCAGAGTGGTTTAACAAGACGGTTTAATGCCCCTTGGTAAGGACGTGGAGGTCTGAGTGGTATAACAAGACGGTTTTAATTCCCCTTGGAAGAGATGTGGAGGTCACAGTAGCTTAACAATACGGTTTTAATGCCCCTTGGAAGAGACGTGGAGTTCAGAGTGGTTTAACAAGTCGGTTTTAATGTACCTTGGAAGAGACGTGGAGGTCACAGTAGCTTAACAAGACGGTTTTAATGCCCATTGGAAGAGACGTGGAGGTCACAGTGTAATAAAAAGACAATATTAATGCCCCTTGGAAAAGTGGTGGAGGTCGCAGAATCTTAGCAAGACGGTTTTATTGCCCCTTGGAAGAGTGGTGGAGGTCGCAGTAGCTTAACAAGATGGTTTTAATGCCCCTTGGAAGAGTGGTGGAGGTCGCAGCTGCTTAAAAAGATGGTTTTCATGCCTCTTGGAAGAGTGGTGGAGTTCGCAGTAGCTTAACAAGACGGTTTTAATGCCCCTTGGAATAGACGTGGAGTTCAGAGTGGTTTAACAAGACGGCTTTAATGCCCCTTGGATGAGACGTGGAGGTCACAGTGGAATAAAAAGACAATATCAATGCCCCTTGGAAGAGTGGTGGAGGTCGCAGTTGCTTAACAAGACTGTTTTAATGCCCATTGGAAGAGACGTGGAGGTCACAGTAGCTTAACAAGACGGTTTTAATGCCCCTTGGAAGAGACGTGGAGTTCAGAGTGGTTTAACAAGATGGATTTAATGCCCCTTGGAAGAGACGTGGAGGTCACAGTAGCTTAACAAGACGGTTTAAATGCCCCTTGGAAGAGTGGTGGAGGTCACAGTAGCTTAACAAGATGGTTTAAATGCCCTTTGGAAGAGTGGTGGAGGTCGCAGTAGCTTAACAAGATGCTTTTAAAGCCCATTGGAAGAGATGTGGAGGTCACAGTGGAATAAAAGGACAATATCAATGCCCCTTGGAAGAGTGGTGGAGATCGCAGTATCTTAAACAACAGAATATAACTCCAAGTAAATCAAACTTCTGTGAAATCAAACTGTCCAATTAGGAAGCAACACTGATTGACAATCAATTTCACATGCTGTTGTGCAAATGGAATAGACAATAGATGGAAATTATTGGCAATTATCAAGACACACTCAATAAAGGAATGGTTCTGCAGGTGGGGACCACAGACCACATCTCAGTACCAATGTTTTCTGGCTGATGTTTTGGTCACTTTTGAATGTTGGTTGTGCTTTCACACTCGTGGTAGCTTGAGACCGACTCTACAACCCACAGAAGTTGCTCAGGTAGTACAGCTCATCCAGGATGGCACATTAATGCGAGCTGTGGCAAGAAGGTTTGCTGTGTCTGTCAGCATAGTGTCCAGAGGCTGGAGGCACTATCAGGAGACAGGCCAGTACACCAGGAGATGTGGAGGGGGCCGTAGGAGGGCAAAAACCCAGCAGCAGGACCGCTACCTCCGCCTTTGTGCAAGGAGGAACAGGAGGAGCACTGCCAGAGCCCTGCAAAATGACCTCCAGCAGGCCACAAATGTGCATGTGTCTGCACAAATGGTTAGAAACCGACTCCATGAGAGTGGTATGAGGGCCCGATGTCCACAGATGGGGGTTGTGCTCACAGCCCAACAGGATTCTTTGCATTTGCCACAGAACACCAGGATTGGCAAAGTTGCCACTGGCGCCCTGTGCTCTTCACAGATGAAAGCAGGTTTACACTGAGCACATGTGACAGACGTGACAGAGTCTGGAGACGCCGTGGAGAGTGATCTGCTGCCTGCAACATCCTTCAGCATGACCAGTTTGGCAGTGGGTCAGTAATGGTGTGGGGTGGAATTTCTTTGGAGGGCTGCACAGCCCTCCATGTGCTCGCCAGAGGTAGCCTGACTGCCATTAGGTACCGAGATGAGATCCTCAGACCCCTTGTGAGACCATATGCTGGTGCGGTTGGCCCTGGGTTCCTCCTAATGCAGGACAATACCAGACCTCATGTGGCTGGAGTGTGTCAGCAGTTCCTGCAAGATGAAGGCATTGAGGCTATGGACTGGCCCGCCCGTTCCCCAGACCTGAATCCAATTGAGCACATCTGGGACATCATGTCTTGCTCCATCCACCAACGTAACGTTGCACCACAGACTGTCCAGGAGTTGGCGGATGCTTTAGTCCAGGTCTGGGAGGAGATCTGAGATGATTGAGATGATTTAGTGAATCCTGCTTTGAGCAGGGGGCTGGACCAGATGACCCAGGAGGTCCCCTCCAACTCTACCATTCTATGATTCTATAATTCTATGATTCTATGATCCCACAGGAGACCATCCGCAACCTCATCAGGAGCATGCCCAGGCATTATAGGGAGGTCATACAGGCACGTGGAGGCCACACACAATACTGAGCCTCACTTTGACTTGTTTTAAGGACATTACATCAAAGTTGGATCAGCCTGTAGTGTGTTTTTCCACTTTAATTTTGGGGGTGACTTCAAATACAGGCCTCCATTGGTTAATAAATTTGATTTCCATTGATGATTTTTGTGTGATTTTGTTGTCAGCACATTCAACTTTGTACAGAACAAAGTATTCAATGAGAATATTTCATTCATTCAGATCTAGGATGTGTTATTTGAGTGTTACCTTTATTTTTTTGAGCAGTGTATATAGATATATACACACACATATATATATATATATATATTGTAGGGATTCACTCTCTCTTGTAGGCATTTGTTAGCATTCACACCAGCAATGCAGTCTTGGTCCAAACATATGCAGTTTTTATTGATTTCCACAGGTTTCTCAGCTCCAAAAAAAACTCATAAACATAAATCCCTAGCTTGGTCAAGACGCTAACTAAACACAACAGCCTCTGGTTACTCATACACGGTTGAGCTAGCCCCAGCTCGGTCAAACAAAACAGTTATTGTCCAAAGCATCCACTGATACTTGCGGTTCTCTGCACATGGCCTGTACAGACCCTTCTCAGAGGGGAATTCTGGTCTGGTCTGTCTCTCTCTTTAGCTCCAAGACACATCCAGTCTGGTCAGCTTCCGAGAGCTGACTGACTTAGATGAACACCTAGCCTGTTTATATGCAGAGGCAGCTGGGTGCACTAATCAAAGCCAGCAGAGCTAGGATTTAATCCTTGCCTACCTGGCCATACTACAATATACAGTGAGTACGGAAAGTATTCAGACCCCTTTAAATGTTTCACTCTTTGTTTCATTGAATCCACTTGGTAAATTCCAAAAAGTTCATTTTTTTCTCATTAAAGTACACTCTGCACCCCATCTTGACTGAAAAAAAACAGAAATGTAGACATTTTTGCAAATTTATTAAAAAAGAAAAACTGAAATATCACATGGTCATAAGTATTCAGGCCCTTTGCTCAGACACTCATATTTAAGTCACATGCTGTCCATTTCCTTGTGATCCTCCTTGAGATGGTTCTACTCCTTCATTGGAGTCCAGCTGTGTTTAATTAAACTGATAGGACTTGATTTGGAAAGGCACACACATGTCTATATAAGACCTCACAGGTCACAGTGCATGTCAGACCAAATGAGAATCATAAGCTCATAGGAACTGCCCAAGGAGCTCAGATACAGAATTGTGGCAAGGCACAGATCTGTCCAAGGTTACAAAAGAATTTCTGCATTACTCAAGGTTCCTAAGAACACAGTGGCCTCCATAATCCTTAAATGGAAGAAGTTTGGGGCCACCAAAAGTCTTCCTAGATCTGGCCGTCCAGCCAAACTGAGCAATCGTGGGGGAAGAGCCTTGGTGAGAGAGGTAAAGAAGAACCCCAAGATCACTGTGGCTGAGCTCCAGAGATGCAGTAGGGAGATGAGAGAAAGTTCCACAAAGTCAACTATCACTGCAGCCCTCCACCGGTCGGGCCTTTATATCATCTGTGCTGCTAGATTTGGTGTATTGATTGTATTTAGAATTCTGGTATATAGGATCCTCAGGATTGTAGTACCCCAACACCCTGTAAATATTTACCCATATGTATTCTTTATATGCTCCCTCTCTCACCACTATGTTGATGAGCAGTGATGTGTGGGTGTCTCTCGCGCGCTCCGTTGTCCGCCCGAGCCGGCGTCTTGATGCGGCGCAGTACCTGCGGTCACGTGACACCACGTGACCGTGTTTCCAAGGAGACGGAGCACGTGACTCCTCACGTGTCCTGTCTCCTTAGCTGCATGACGCCGGATGTGTGCGGGCGCCAGTGAGCGGCGTGTGAGTAACCCACGCGACCCCCCTGACTCATCCCCATTGGTTGACAGCCCCTTTTAATGCACACACCTGAAGTCTGACGTCACCCCCTGAGGAAGGACGCACCAAAACGCGCGTCGGGGTGAGAATTACACGCGCTGCAGGAACATTCAGCCAGGAGCCAGCACTATAGGTGTATATCTTTATCTGCAGGTATGAGGATACTTAGCCATGTACTTGCATTCAATGTTTAATGTCCATTTTAATTAATGGCTAATATGTCATGTCCATACACTGCTGATTACACTTTTTTATACCTAAGATAGTGCTTTATTTGAGCATAGGTGTATATTACTTTACACTGACATCCTGCCATTGCTGCAGGTTCGACCCATGTATTGATAGGTAGTGCACTGAAATTGCATGTCATTTTTGCTCTGTTCTCCTGTGCAAATTAATGAATTAATGTTTCTAAAGGCATTTCGCATTGCAGTGTATGCTCTGTATTCTTTGTCTCCACATACCCTAATTTGTCACAATAAAGGTTCTTTTAATTGATTACATATGGCCTCCGTGTCGGATGTTCTTTTTTTGTAACTTTGACTATGGGGTTAGTAATGGGGGTGTCTTATAGACGCCTCTTCATTACTAACCTGGGCTTGATGTCAGCTAGCATTATAAGCTGACATCAACCCCAACCCTATTACCCCACTGCCACCGCTACAGGGCTGTGGGAAGAGCGAGGCTAAGTGCCAGAATTGGCGCATCCTATGGATGCGGCATTTCTGGGGCGGCTGACGGCTGGTGTTTCTAGCCTGGGAGGGGGCCAATATTCATGGCACCTTTCCTGGGCTATTAATATCAGCCCCCAGCTGTCTGCCTAGCCTTTGCTAGCTATTAAAATAGGGGGGACCCCACGTCATTTTTTTGGGGTCCCCCATTTTAATAGCTAGTAAAGGCTAGGTATTCAGCTGGGGGCTGATATTAGTAGCCTGGGAAGCTCCGTGGGTATTACCCCCTTCCCAGGCTTCAAACATCTGCCCCAGCCGTCTGCTTAACCTCCGCTAGAGACTAAAATTACGGGGAACCCCACGCCAATTTTTTTTTAATAAATCCTTTATTTTAACACTAAATGACAAGTACAGTAATCAACACTATCACTGTACTTATTATATATGTGACTGACATGTTTCTATCTATCTAATCTATGTGTGAGGCTCTATTCTTTCTGTTATAAATTGTCGGGTACCGATGCTGAATTGCCGGCCGGCATTTTTAAAGAGACGGTGCATGAAAACACTAATATTTTTTTTAATAAATCCTTTAACACTAAATGACAAGTACAGTAACCAACACTGTCACTGTACTTCTTATATATGTGACTGACATGTTTCTATCTATCTAATCTATATGTGATGCTCTATTCCTTCTTGTCTAAATTGTCGGGTACCGGTGTATGCCGCTGCTGAATTGCCGGCCGGCTTTTTTAAAGAGAGTGTCTTCTGAGCAGTTTGTCAGGTTTTGGACACCTTTGAAGGTGTTTTCTATGTGTTTCTATGAGTTTTTGTTTGCCTGCCATTGGTTTTAACGGTGTTTGACGGTGTTCTAAGGTGTTCGACGAACAGTTCCACGAACATCCCGGTGTTCGACGAACCGAACCAAACCCGAACACTACGGGGGTGGCTCAACACTAATCTCTGGAGAGACCTGAAAATGGCTGTCCACCAAAGTTCACCATCCAACCTGACGGAACTGGAGAGGATCTGCAAGGAAGAATGGCAGAGGATCCCCAAATCTAGGTGTGAAAAACTTGTTGCATCATTCCCAAGAAGACTCATGGCTGTACTAGCTCAAAAGGGTGCTTCTACTCAATACTGAGAAAAGGGTCTGAATACTTATGACCATGTGATATTTCAGCTTTTCTTTTTTAATAAATTGGCAAAAATTTCTACATTTCTGTTTTTTTTTTTCAGTCAAGATGGGATGCAGAGGTTAATGATAAAAAAATGAACTTTTTAGAATTTACCAAATGACTGAAATGAAACAAAGAGTGAAAATTTAAAGAGGTCTGAATACTTTCCGTACCCACTGTATATATCACATTTAGTCAGTTTTTGGTCACTGTACAAATTTTTACTATTAGTGTGTCATCAGCTTTTCTTGTATGCAAAAAAACCCCAAAAAACAAAAGGAAACTGATGTAACTTTTCAAACTGTCTCCTAGTAAACAGTCAGTGAAAGATTGGTGTTGGAGCTGCCTCTACATTGCATGCTTTGTTCTGGTCCGTAAAATGGACCAAAGTAGTGCATGCTATGATTTTTTTCCATGCAGAACACAGAATTGTACTAAAATTTTACAAAAGTCCTTATTTTCCAGAATACAGATTTTTTTGTAATTCGCACTGTGCAGACTCAACAAAATAGCATCCGTCTGGCTGCCATTTTTCTGTACCATAGAGAGCCAGCAAAAGGTCAAAAAACAAAAAACTGACAAGTACCTCACCGCTCACCTTTTCAGCCACCTCTGCTACTCGCTGTTCCCCGTACAGTCCTGCACGCCTCTTCTCCGCTGAAACCCCAGGCATCTTTATGCCCGACTGGGACTTCCAGCTTCAACTATGCCTGGGATATCTCTGACCATGCGCATTGTAGAGTCACAGCGCAGGGACATAATGGCCTAGTCGCGGTTAGAAGACCTGGCATAGCATAAAGATGCATGAGGTTTCAGTGTAAGAAGTGCAGAAAAGGACCATATGGAGGACAGTGAGTAGCAGAGATGAGCGATGAGGTAAATATAATATTTTTTTACACATATGTTTATTATGCCCTGGGGTCTCTCCCGACCCCAGAGTGCATAATAAGGGACATTTTCCATAAATTCACTGAAAATCGAATCTCCCGGTAAAATCTGTATGTCTTTTAAAATTTTAATAATGTCCGATCCGCTCATATCTAACCTGTGGTGCACATGGACAAAAAATGGACCAGTTATACACTCATCTGAACAAGCCTAAAACTGACAGCACTAGGCTGTCCTATACCAATTTACTTAAATAGGTGAGTTCTATGTGCAAAATGGGCCACAATTGCTTCTCACTAAATTAGAATATCATCAAAAAGTTAATTTATTTCAGTTCTTCAATACAAAAATTAAAATTCATATATTATACACTGTGTGCAGAATTATTAGGCAAGTTGTATTTTAGAGGATTATTTTTATTATTGATCAACAACTATGTTCTCAATCAACCCAAAAGACTCAAATATCCAAGCTTAATATTTTTGGAAGTTGGAGTGGGATTTTTTTAGATTTGGCTATTTTAGGAGGATATCTGTTTGTGCAGGTAACTATTACTGTGCAGAATTATTAGGCAACTTAATAAAGAACAAATATAATCCCATCTCACTTGTTTATTTTCACCAGGTAAACCAATATCAGTGCACAAAATTTAGAAATAAACATTTCTGACATGCAAAAACAAAAACAAAAAAAATTAGTGACCAGTATAGCCACCTTTCTTTATGATGACACTCAACAGCCTTCCATCCATAGATTCTGTCAGTTGCTTGATCTGTTTTCGATCAACATTGCGTGCAGCAGCCACCTCAGCCTCCCAGACACTGTTCTGAGAGGTGTACTGTTTTTCCTCCCTATAGATCTCACATTTTATGATGGACCACAGGTTCTCTATGGGGTTCAGATCAGGTGAACAAGGGGGCCATGTCATTATTTTTTCTTCTTTTAGACCTTTAATGGCCAGCCACGTTGTGGAGTAGTTGGATGCATGTGATGGAGCATTGTCCTGCATGAAAATAATCTTTTTCTTGAACGATACTGACTTCTTCCTGTACCCCTGCTTGAAGAAGTTGTCTTCCAGAAACTGGCAGTAGGTCTGGGAGTTGAGCTTCACTCCATCCTCAACCCGAAAAGGTCCCACAAGTTCATCTTTGATGATACCAGACCATACCAGTACCCCACCTCAATCTTGCTGGCGTCTGAGTCGGAGTGGAGCTCTCTGCCCTTTATTGATCCAGCCTCTAGCCCATCCATCTGGCCCATCAAGAGTCACTCTCATTTCATCAGTCCATAAAACCTTTGAAAAATCAGTCTTAAGATATTTCTTGCCCATTCTTGATGTTTTATCTTATGTTTCTTGTTCAAAGGTGGTCGTTTTTCAGCCATCCTTACCTTGGCCATGTCCCTGAGTATCGCACACTTTGTGCTTTTTGATACTCCAGTAATGTTGCCGCTCTGAAATATGGCAAAACTAGTGACAAATGGCATCTTGGCAGCTTCACGCTTAATTTTCCTCAATTCATGGGCAGTTATTTAGCGCCTTTTTTGGCCAACACGCTTCTTGCGACCTTGGCTATTTACCATGAAACGCTTGATTGTTCGGTGATCAATCTTCAAAAGTTTGGAAATTTCAAGACTGCTGCATCCCTCTGCAAGACATCTCACAATTTTGGACTTTTCAGAGCCCGTCAAATCTCTCTTCTGACCCATTTTGCCAAAGGAAAGGAAGTTGCCTAATAATTAAGTACACCTTATATAGGGTGTTAATGTCATTAGACAACACGCCTCCTCATTACAGAGATGCACATCACCAGATTTACTTAATTGGTAGTTGGCTCTCAAGCCTATGCAGCTTGGAGTAGGACAACATGTATAAAAAGTATCGAAGTGATCAAAATACGCATTTGCCTAATAATTCTGCACGCGGTGTATAGAGTCATTACAAACAGAGTGATCTATTTCAAGTGTTTATTTTTGTTAATGTTGATGATTATGGCTTACAGCCAATGAAAACACAAAAGTCATTATCTCAATGAATTAGAATATTAACAAAAAAACACCTGCAAAGGCTTCCTACGCATTTAAAAAGGTCCCTTAGTCTGTTTCAGTAGGCTCCACAATCATGGGGAAGACTACTGACTTGACAGATGTCCAGAAGACAGTCATTGACACACTCCACAAGGAGGCTAAGCCACAAAAGGTCATTGCTAAAGAAGCTGGCTGTTCACAGAGTGCGGTATCCAAGCATATTAATGGAAAGTTGAGTGGAAGGAAAAAGTGTGATAGAAAAGGTGCACAAGCAACTGCAATAACCTCAGCCTTGAAAGGATTGTTAAGAAAAGGCCATTAAAAAATTTGGACTGCTACTGGAGTCATTGCTTCAAGAGCCACCACACACAGACGTATCCAGGACATGGGCTACAAGTGTCGCATTCCTTGTGTCAAGCCACTCATGACCAATAGACAACGCCAGAAGCGTCTTACCAGGGCCAAGGAAAAAAAGACCTGGTCTGTTGCTCAGTGCTCCAAGGTATTGTTTTCAGATGAAAGTAAATTTTGCATTTAATTTGGAAATCAAGGTCCCAGAATCTGGAGGAAGAGTGGAGAGGCGCACAATGCAAGCTGCTTGAGGTCTAGTATGAAGTCTCCACAATCAGTGATGGTTTGGGGAGCCATTTCATCTGCTGGTGTAGGTCCACTGTGTTTTATCAAGACCAAAGTCAGCGCAGCCATCTACCAGGAAATTTTAGAGCACTTCATGCTTCCCTCTGCCGACAAGCTTTTTGGAGATGGAAATTTCATTCTCCAGCAGGACTTGGCACCTGTCCACACTGCCAAAGTACCAATACCTGGTTTAAAAACAACAGTATAACTGTGCTTGATTGGCCAGCAAACTCGGCTGACCTTAACCCCATAGAGAATCTATGGGGTATTGTCAAGAGGAAGATGAGAGACACCAGACCCATCAATGCAGACGAGCTGAAGGCTGCTATCAAAGCAATCTGGGCTTCCATAACACCTCAGCAGTGCCACAGGCTGATCGCCTCCATGCCACGCCACATTGATGCAGTAATTGATGCAAAAGGAGCCCCGACCAAGTATTGAGTGCATTTACTGAACATACATTTCAGTAGGCCAACATTTCAGATTTTAAAAACATTTTTCAAGCTGTTGTTATAAAGTATTCTAATTTACTGAGATAATGACGTTTGTGTTTTCATTGGCTGTAAGCCATAATCAACATTAACAGAAATAAACACTTGATATACATAGATCACTCTGTTTGTAATGACTCTATATAATATGAGTTTCACTTTTTGTAGTGAAGAACTGAAATAAATTAACTTTTTGATCATATTCTAATTTAGTGAGAAGCACTGGTATCTTGATGTTTTTTTTTTGTTGTTATGGGGATCAACAGTCCTAAAAAATTGACATATGAATAGCCCTAATAAAATAAAATGTAAGTGTAATGTCTGTGTTAAACATTGACGGAGCACGTACGACAAACACTGACTTTTGAATGAACTATAAAGTCTCATTCACACATCAGTGTTTTTCTTCGATGAGAAAACAGATCCAGTCTACAATTATAATAGCTGCTGCTGTTAGCAGACTTTTGAGCCAAGTACATGAACGTATAAATTCACATGTCCGATAAGGGCATATGGTACATGGTTGTCAAAAAAATTACGCTAAGTGTTACAGCTTGCGACTAGCTAGTTAGGAGACAATGAGAGTTAAGGCTTTTTCATGGTTTCTTGCTGCTCAAGTTAGTTGATGAAGCAAAACCATTTTAGAAATTATCATCACTATTACTTTGTGGCATTTTACTGTTCTGTAAATCAGTCTCTAGATGCTTGTCATTTAACCTGAGACTCTACAAAATGTCTAATTCCACTTCAGCCACATAGTTGTTAATGACACATTCAGTGCTTCATATGTAAGGAAACTACTCAAGAAAAGAAAACCACATTGGTAGCAAGCAGTGGAAATACAGACCACTTCAGCTGATGCATCACAGGAAATACATGAATGTTTCATTTATCAGTTGTCCTCACACCAACGAGAAGATCTGGATATATCCATATTTATCTAGCTGATTTGCTACTGATTATTGGATTTATTGTACAAAACAATATGCAGATTACAATCTTTCCAATAAGCATCTGATGAATTATTCTCATGTACGAGATACTAGTTGCTAAACTTAACAACAATAAGAGTTTCTATAGAGGAGGATTACTGACTCATTTTTTACTTCTGTCTTTCCTTAGCTTTCCTGACCTCTGAACTATGATAGTTATTCATTATATAATAGAAAGTTATAACATTTAGCAATATACTTTCTGCAGCAATTCCTCTATGTTTTCAAGATCCTTACTTGCAGTCATTCAGTAAGAACCTCCATTGTTTACCTTCAGTGAATAAAAATCCGTCCTGGTCATGTGATAATCATACATTACAGTATAGATATGCAAACCTTATATTTATGGCAGGACCAGACGGCCATCTAATGCATACGTCGCAACTCTTTCAGATCAACTGGGACGGTGCTGGGTTTGGGGAGTTGTACTGCTGTCCCGAGAGGTCAGCTACCCACTCCACCATTCACCAGTGGTATCTGAAGTTTAGTGCAAGAGGCACAATAACATCACTATATCATGCCTCCTGCATTGGGAACAGACACACCATAGAGCAGGGATCTGTTTTGCTCATCATGCAAACAGGGTTGGGTGTGTATTCTTGTTTCTTTTTTATTTAATAGAGTAGAGGAGCACCATACTGGGTGTGAAGTGGCACTAAGGGGGCATCATACTGTGGGAAGGACTGTGGGGGTATTACACTCTCTGTGGGGACATTGAGGCATCATACTGTGTTTGGTGGAGAACTGAGGGAACACTGGGTGGTGGGGGGGGTATCATTTTATAGGGGGTTCATACTAATGTGAATAAGGAGGCAATGTGGGGGCATCAATGCTTGTGGGGGTATCTTTAGGGCATCATACTGCATGGAGGCCATATAATAGGAAGTAAACTGTGTGGGAACACTAAGGGGCTTCCTTGTTTTTGTGTGAGTACATAAAAAGTACTGGGCAGGGATAAGGGTGTGGCTTAACTGAAAAAAAAAACTGCTCCGCACTGTCACTCTTTCTTTTCCCCCTTAGATATGAGGTGTGATCTAATGAGTATTGAAGCTCCTTACCTTCCAGAGAAATGATGTAGAGGAAAAGAAGCAGGCATGCTTCTGCCATGAGGCAATATAAGCATCTTGCCTCAGTCGGCAGTCAGAGATGAGTCTCAGGAGATGACATATTGCTGCCCCCCTAGTGCAGGGTTGGAGTGGGCATCCAAATTTTTAACCATACCAACATTCTAAGGACACAGATACTGTTAACAGTTGTAGTGGAGCACAGAGCCACTTACTCTGGAAGGACGTGGGCTAATGCAGAACAACTGTCACAGGGATACCGTGACAGAGAGAGGTCAGAAGATCGCGGCGTCTGGTTATACAAACCCCTGCACGTATTTAATCTGCTTCACCTTTCTTTTAGCAGTGTAGGTATTCCTTGCTCAGTTAGTGCAAGGGTTAATCAGGTCTGTCTATCTCCTGGAGCTCTCTGTCCTGAATTGTCTCAGCTGTTCTGTGTTTGCCACTCCTCTCAGGTATACTGTATATGCTCACCTCTTGCACTAAAGAATTGCTGGTGATAGTTTACAATTTCCTGGTTTGATGGTGAAGGAGAGTTCTGAATTAGTAGCAGTCGTTTGGTGTAGTTTATAGGAGATATCTACGTGGATTTGATATTGTGTGTTTATCCTTATGCTCTTTAGTTTTTCCCTCCTACTGTTCCCTGGATATCCACTCTGTTGTTTTGTGATTGTGTTTGTAGGATTGTAGTTTTCTTTTATCCCTGTCTATTTCCCCTGTCTATCAGGTTTTGTGTTATCCTATACACTCCTGTCCCATACCTCCCTGGGTGGGGATGGAAACAGATGAGGGTGCATATAGGAGTATAGAAAGGTACAAACCCAAGCATCTCCACCATCAGGGGTAATCTGGAGAACAGGGAGAGCCTATGGTCCTCCTAGATTGAGGGACAGGGAAGGAGCCCATTGCCCTGGGAAATCCCACTACAGAATCATGACAAGTATGGTGATTATGGTGCCATATTCATGTACTGATGGTGGTTCTGGTGCTCTATTCATGTATTGTTGTTAGTTCTGGTGCCCTATTCATGTATTATTGTTAGTTCTGATGATGTATTGATATACTGATGGTCATTCTGGTGATGTAAGTATGTACTGATGGTGGTTCTAGTGCTGTATTCATAACGTGAAGATGGTTCTGGTGATGCTTTCCTCTACTTATGGTTGTTCTGGTGATATTTTCATATATTGATGGTTGTTTGGGTGCTGTATTCATGTACTGATGGTGGTTCTGATCATGTATTAAAGTATCGATGGTGGTTATGCTGATGTTTTCATGTACTGATGGTGTTTCGAACGCTGTATTCATATACTGATGGCACTCCTGGTGCTGTAATCATGTACTGATGCTGGTTCTGGTGATGTTTTTATGTTGGTTTTTGTGCTGTATTCATATACTGATGGTGGTTCTAGTGATGCATTCATTTACTGATGGTTATTCTGGTGATGAATTCATGTACTGATGGTGGTTCTGGTGCTCTATTCATCGCTGATGGTGGTTCTGATGTATTCATGCACTGATTGTGGTTCTGTCAAAACTCAAAAGAAGGATGCACAGCCTCAATCATAAATTAGGGTGCGTCATAATGTACCCAAACTACAGTATCAAAAGAAGAAAGAGCAAGATGGTACATATATAGAAATGTGCACACCTCAATACAATAATTAATAACAATTACAAGCTTTATTGAACTCATTTAAAAGCACTAAAAAACAACAACACACATGATTTCCAAGTTTTTTGGAATTCAAGTGTGGTTGTCAGACATGGATTGGGAGGCAAGGAAGGTTTTATGGACTAATCAGTCAGCAGGTATTTTTTTCTGGGGATAGTGGAGTAGTGTCAGATCCTGATTTTTCCCAATTGGCAGATGATGTGACCAATGCTCATAAATTAGGTATCAGGCTTTGGTGGAACATTAGAAGCCTGGAAAAGTATCTTAACCGGTTTTGGACCGCCCACTGTACATAAACGTCAGTGCTGCCTGGGGTCTGTGCAGCGCCAACATTTAAAAACGGTGGGTGGTCCCGCAGCGCTCAGGACCCCCAGGGTCCTGCAAGCTCTGCGGTTCCGATGCAGAGCGATAGCCCTGACAGGGGACATCATCAGGACCTGATTGGATCAGGTCCCAATGATGTTAACCCTTTGCTATCTTCTATATGCCACGATCTATAGTGATCGCAGCATATAGAAGATAGTGAATAGGAGAGGGGGTCGTTCACTTACCTCTCCAATGGCCCCCTGGTATCTTCCAGGACCTGCCGTTGTTATGGCAGCTGGAGGTCACATGACTGGCTCCAGATCTGCCATATATGGTGTCCTGCTGAGCTCAGCCTGCAGCTGAGTCCAACAGGAGACACTGACTGTGAAACAATCAGCAAAGATCTCATCCAATGTAATACATGTCTATTACATTGCATGAGATCAGTGATTAGAAAACTAAAAATTAATGTCCCATACAGGGACTAAGTAAAAATGTAAAAAAAAAGTCTAAAAAAAGTTTTCAAACTGTTAAAAAAAATCACTAAATAAATAAAAATAAATAAATAAAATATTAAACCAATAAATCCGTATATTTATGCAAAAACAAAAAAAGTACACATATTTGGTATCTCCGCATCCGAAACAACCCGATCTATAAAACTGTCACACTAGTTAACTCCTTCTGTGCACACTGTAATAAAAAGAAATAAAAAACGGAGCAAAAAACTATGCCTTTTCATCATATCGCCAAACAAAAAGTGGAAAAAAATGCGATCAAAAAGCAAAATGGAAATAAAAATGGTACTGCTGAAAACGTCATCTTGTTCCGCAAAAAAAAAGCCACCATACAGCTCCATCAGCCGAAAAATAAAAAAGTTATAGCTCTCAGAATAAAGCGATGCAAAAAAAATATTTTTTCTATAAAATTATTTTATTGTGTAAAAGCGCCAAAACATAAAAAAATATACAGTAAGTGTAGTATCGCTGTAAATGTACTGACCCGAAGAATAATGCTGCCTTATCACTTTTACCACACTCAGAACGGCATAAAAAAAAAACCTCAAAAAACAATTCCTGAATTTTTGGTTTTTGTTAATTTTACCTCCCAAAAAACGGAATAGAAAGCGATCAAAAAATGTCATGTACCCAAAAATGGTACCAATAGAAATGTCAACTCATCCCGCAAAAAACAAGCCATCACATGACTCTGTCGGCCGAAATATGGAAAAATTATAGCTCTCAAAATATGGCGATGCAAAAACTAGATTTTGCAAAAAAAAGCGTCTCTTAGTGTGTGACAGCTGTCAATCATAAAAACCTGATATAAATCTGGTATCTCTGTAATCGCACCGACTCGAAGAATAAAGTAATCTCATCACTTATACCGCACGAGGAATGGCGTAAAAAATAAATAAAACCAATTCTTCACCTGCTACTGATTTGTTTATTATGTCTCCCAAAGATCGCAGTAAGGCTCTGCTCACATTTATCCTGCGCTCTGCGCTGAGCACTTACACCAGAGTTTCCGTGTAAATCTCTGAAATAAGTGATTCAGATGGAACCCATGATGAAAGATTCCCTGTAATAAGGCAGATATAGGCCACTGTGGAGGCCAACTGGACTGTGATCCCACGGTGTCAGTTTTTTTAGGCGTGCATAAAAGTGCGGTTGGCCACAGTTTTGTGCACTTCAGAAAAAAAGGACACCACTAAGCAGAGGCCAGACGGAGTCCAGAGTAACTCTGCTGCCTCATTACAGTGAATGGATCCTGTAGGGGTTTCATCTGAATTACATCACTTGGAAATTTAGATGGAAACCCCGATGTAAGTGCTCAGCCTCGAGCGCCGGATAAATGTTACGTAAAATGTTCTCAATAAAAGCTTCAACTCAGTCCTCAAAAAAAGCTAGTCCCCGCTCAGGTCCATCATCTGTTAAAAATATTTCAAGTTACTGGTAGCAGAAAGGCTCTGGAAAAGCGAAATGGCCCTTGCCCCCCAAAATAAATTCAGAAAATTTTGTGCTCCCAAATCCAAATGCCTATTCTATAATAATTTGTTCTCCAATTGTCAAATAGCGCTCCATCCCTCCCAGATCTCGCCGTATGGCTAAGCGGTACGATACAGTCACATATGGGGTATTGCCACTTTTAGAAGAAATTGTGTGACACATTTCGGCACCAATTTTACCCATTGCCCTGTGTGAAAATGTAAAATCTGAGGGTAAAACATTTTTTTGTGGTAAAAATATAATTATGTTTTTTTCACTGTCCAATGGTATAAATTTAAAAATTCCCTAGATGAATTCCTTGAGAGGTGTAGTTTACAAAATGGGGTCACTTGTGGGGGTTTCTGCTGTTTCGGCTTGTCAGTGACTCTTCAAATGTGACATGGTGTCTGCAACCTATCCCAGCCAACATAGCGCTCCTTTCTCTTTCGAACCCTGCCGTACACCAAAGCAGTGGTTTTCCCCAACATATGGGGTATCGGCATACTCAGGAGAAATTGCACAACAAATTTCATGGTGCAATTTCTCCTGTTATCCTTATGATAATGCAAAATTATGGAATGAAAAACATTTTTTGTGGGAAAAATGTGAAAATTTTATTTTTACGGCTCAATATTATAAACTTCTGTGAAGCACCTGGTGGTGCAAGGTGCTCACCACACATCTAGATAAGTTCCCTGAGGGGTCTAGTTTCCAAAATGGTGTCACTTGTGGGGGGTTTCCACTGTTTAGGCACATCAGGGGCTCCCCAAATGCAACATGGTGTCCGCTAATTATTCAAGCAAATTTTACATTCAAAAAGTCAAATGGCGCTCCTTCCCTTCCAAACCCTGCCGTGCGCCCAAACAGTGGTTTGCCTCCATATATGGGGTATCGGCGTGTTCAGGAGAAATTGCACAACAAATTTCATGGTGCAATTTATCCTATTACCCTTATGATAATGCAAAATTAAGGGATGAAAAATGTTTTTGTGGGAAAAATGTGAAAATTTTATTTTTACAGCTCAATATTATAAACTTCTGTGAAGCACCTTGGGGTTCAAGGTGCTCACCACACATCTAGATAAGTTCCCTAAGGGGTCTAGTTTCCAAAATGGTGTCACTTGTGGGGGTTTTCCACTGTTTAGGCACATCAGGAGCTCTCCAAACGCAACATGGCGTCTGCTAATTATTCAAACAAATTTTACATTCAAAAAGTCTAATGGTGCTCCTTCCCTTCCGAACCCTGCAGTGCGCCCAAACAGTGGTTTTCCCTCACATATTGGGTATCAGCGCGCTCATGAGAAATTGCACTACAAATTGTGTATTCCATTTTTTCCTGTTACCCTTGTGAAAACAAAAAAATTGGGTCTAAAGTAACATTTTTGTGAATAAAGTTAAATGTTCATTGTTTTCTTCCACATTCCAAAAATTCCTGTGAAACACCTGAAGGGTTAATAAACTTCTTGAATGTGGTTTTGAGCACCTTGAGGGGTGAAGTTTTTAGAATGGTGTCACTTTGGGGTATTTTTTGTCAGAAAGGCCCCTCAAAGTCGCTTCAAATAAGATGTGTTCCCTAAAAAAATGTTTTTGTAAATTTTATTGGAAAAATGAGAAATCGCTGGTCAACTTTTAACCCTTATAGCTTCCTAACAAAAAAAAAATTTGGTTCCAAAATTGTGCTGATGTAAAGTAGACATGAAGGAAATGTTATTTATTAACTATTTTGTGTGACATATCTCTCTGATTTAAGGGCATGACAATTCAAAGTTTGAAAATTGCAAAATTTTCAAAATTTTCACCAAATTTCCGATTTTTTCACAAATAAACGCAAGTGATATCGAAGAAATTTTACCACTATCATGAAGTACAATATGTCACGAAAAAACAATCTCAGAATCAGGGGAATCCGTGGAAGCATTCCAGAGTAATTACTTCATAAAGTGACAGTGGTCAGAATTGAAAAATTTTGGCCCGGTCACCAAGGCAAAAACAGGCTCTGGCACGAAGTGGTTAAAATGTCTATTACACCAAGGGGTCTAAGAGTTCAGATTTTCCCTTCTTGGGAACCAACACCGGAATTTGCAAAAATATAGGAGCAAGGTTTGTCACGATGTTCAGCAATTATCATCAATATGCAATTATCATTCAACTGAGATTCAGTTGAGCATTAGCATACGTAATACAAGGAGGTTTTTGATAGAATAATCATGTATTGGTGACATTAATTAGAAGTGCATAATATATTTTGAGATTTAGTTATATATTAGCATATGAAGTGAGGCTTTAACACAACAATCATGTATTGATGATATTATCCTGGGGCATGCCAGAGAATATATTTATTACTGTGTTCTTTTATGTATTTACCTTGGAATAAATTGTATATGATAATTACATGAACCTAAGTTATTTATTAGAGTTGTATCTTGAACATGGCCAATCATGTATTGTGGATCTTGGGTGTTGGAAATCATGTGTGTTGTTATTTTTAGTGCTTTTAAATGAGTTCAATAAAGCTTGTAATTTTTATTAATTATTGTATTGAGGTGTGCGCATTTCTATATATGTACCATCTTGTTCTTTCTTCTTTTGATACTGATTGTGGTTCTGATGATATTTTTATGTACTGAAGATGGTTTTGTTGCTGCATTCCTATACTCATGGTAGTTCTGGTAATGTATTCATGTACTGTTTGTGGTTCTAGTGCTGTATTTTTGCACTAATAGTGATTCTGGTGCTGTATTTCTTCATAGGCGATAGTAATTTGTTATATACAGTATATATATTGGAATACTGTGTTATTGCATAATACAGTACAAGTAATCAGATGATCTCAAGTTCATGTCCCTTAAGTTTACTGAATAATAATGAATGAATAAAAGCAAAACCCAAAAAACAATGATTGAATTGCATTTGTTTACTGCTGGTTTAAATTGCACTGTGGGTATGGGCACCATTTCAGACAGCACAAAAGGTAGAATCAGCCCTGGAGAATATAGAATATTGAGTGTGTGCCTAGAGAGCCTGGTGTTGGCAGGGTCAGCTTTCTCCGCTCTGCTGCATTGCTAAATCTAAAAACTCTGATTGTGTCACAACGGCTGCACCCAGTAAACTAAGTATTACATCATTGGATTCAGGGTCTCTTTGTGTACATTATGCTGCTCTCAGATGAAGAAATAAAAACCTTCTGACAGATTCCTTTAATACAGGATGCATATTAAGCTGTATATCCTTTCATTATATTTAGAATAATTTGTTTCCGACACAATGTTTCTTAAAGGATATGTTTGCCTAAGTAGGCAAAAGTTGCTGTCACCATTGCTCTTTCATGAGGGCTGCCACCAGGATTTTCAGTGCCCCATACTCGCAAATTTTTTGGGCCCCCTTGAGACTCCACCTATTCTCCACCCCAGCTTTGCCTCCACCCCTCAAACCTTCCACTCTATCCAATATCTTTTTAGGTATATTTTTGTTTATTTTTCTTTAAGGGAATGTGTCACATACATTTTTTAAAATTACCAATAATACCACATACAAGAGGACAAATACCGTCACACCATGGCTGGACCACATATTACAACTACATAGTGACAGAATAATACCACATGCAAGGAAAAAATACCACCACACCATGACCCGATCACATATTACCACCACATAGTGACTGAATAATACCACATACAAGGAACAAATACCGCTATACCATGACCAGACCACATATTACCACCACATAGATATCACATAGTACAATACTGATCATTAATAAAAAACACAATACTATTATTACCATAAGTGCCATTATACACAGGAGCTCTGTACATAGTATACAGTGTATAGTGTAAGTGTACAGGTAATACAGGGATCACCAGTGACATTATACACAGGAGCTCTGTACATAGTATACAGTGTATACTAGTGTCAGTGTACAGGTAACACACTGACAACACCGGTGACACCTTTAGTTGAAGTCTTTTATCTTCGCTCTTCTTCTTCATCCAGCGAAGACTACCATCACTTCTTCCAGCCAGGACTCGTCTCTGCAGAAAATAACACAGTTACCTAGACCACCGCTTCCAGAGCACATTCCCCACTTTTTCTCCAACTTTTACACTATGCAGCTGAATAATGATGTGCACCCACCATTAATATATAATTAGTTTTTTGCAACCATCATTCCAAATATAAATTGCAATACACCACTGTGCACCTACTAACTATAAATACAGTGGGGGAAATAAGTATTTGATCCCTTGCTGTTTTTTTAAGTTTGCACACTGACAAAGACATGAACAGTCTGTAATTGTAAGGGTAGGTTTATTTTAACATTGAGAGATAGAATATCCAAACAAAAAAAATCAAGAAATTCACATTGTATAAATTAGATACATTTATTTGCATTTGCATTTTGCAGTGAGAAATAAGTATTTGATCCCCTACAAACCATTATGAGTTCTGGCTCCTACAGACCGGTTAGACACTCCTAATCAACTTGTTACCTGCATTAAAGACAGCTGTCTTACATAGTCACCTGTATAAAAGACTCCTGTCCACAGACTCAATTAATCAGTCAGACTCTAACCTCTACAACATGGGCAAGACCAAAGAGCTTTCTAAGGATGTCAGGGATAAGATCATAGACCTGCACAAAGCTGGAATGGGCTACAAAACCATAGGTAAGATGCTGGGTGAGAAGGAGACAACTGTTGGTGCAATAGTAAGAAAATGGAAGAAATACAAAATGACTGTCAATCGACATCAATCTGGGGCACCATGCAAAATCTCACCTCGTGGGGTATCCTTGATCATGAGGAAGGTGAGGGATCAGCCTAAAACTACACAGGGGGAACTTGTTAATGATCTCAAGGCAGCTGGGACCACAGTCACCAAGAAAACCATTGGTAACATATTACACCTTAAAGATTTAAAATCCTGCAATGCCCACAAGGTCCCCCTGCTCAAGAAGGCACATGTGCAGACCGGTCTGAAGTTTGCCAATGAACACCTGGATGATTCTGTGAGTTATTGGGAGAAGGTGCTGTGGTCAGATGAGACAAAAAATGAGCTCTTTGGCATTAACTCAACTCGCCGTGTTTGGAGGAAGAAGAAGGATGAGTACAACCCTAAGAACATCGTCCCAACCGTGAAGCATGGTGAGGGAAACATTATACTTTGGGGGTGCTTTTCTGCAAAGGGGACATGACAACTGCACCGTACTGAAGGGAAGATGGATGCGGTCATGTATCGCGAGATTTTAGCCAACAACCTCCTTCCCCCAGTAAGAGCATTGAAGATGGGTCATGGCTGGGTCTTCCAGCAAGACAATGACTCAAAACATACAGCCAAGGCAACAAAGGAGTGGCTCAAAAAGAAGCACATAAAGGTCATGGTGTGGCCTAGCCAGTCTCCAGAACTTAATCCCATAGATAACTTATGGAGGGAGTTGAAGCTCCAAGTTGCCAAGCGACAGCCTCAAAATCTTAAGGATTTAAAGATGACCAAAATTCCTCCTGACATGTGCGCAAACCTCATCATCAACCACAAAAAAGTCTGACTGCTGTGCTTGCCAACAAGGGTTTTGCCACCAAGTTTTAAGTGTTATTTGCCAGAGGGTTCAGATACTTATTTCTCACTGCAAAATGCAAATACATTTATCTAATTTATACAATGTGATTTTCTTGATTTTTTTGGGATATTTTATGTCTCAATGTTAAAATTAACCTACCCTTAAAATTATAGACTGTTCATGTCTTTGTCAGTGTGAAAACTTACAAAAACAACAAAGGGATCAAATTCTTATTTCCCCCACTGTAGCTGCTTTCCCCACCCAATAAATATATAAATTAGCACCGGTACTCTTTCTCCCAATTCAATACCAGTCACACTCCTGAATACTCAATGCCTCCCACTCTGTACCTCCCACTCCCCGATTCATTATATTTACATCCCCCTCCACCCCAATTCATTATGTCATGTCCTCTCTCTATCCCATCTCCACCCTCTATTCATTATTAACAGCTCTCCCCCACCCTTAATTCATCATCATTTGGTCTCCCCTACCCTCATCACAGCTTCATTTGCACGCCTTCAATACATTATTTTATCTCCCCCACCCTCAATTTATCATTATTTGCTGCCCCCACCACCAATTTATCATCATTTGCTGTCCCCCACCCTTCACCCTCAATTCATCATCATTTGCTCTCCCCAACCATCAATACATAATCCTTTACACTCCCCAATCCCCAATCCATCATTACTGTTTCCCATCCCCCAGTCTCTATACATAATCATTTGCCCCCCCCACCCTCAATTCATTATCATTTGCTGTTCTCCACCCTCAATTCATCATTTACTCTCCCTACCCCCACCTTCAATTCATCATTTGCTGTGCCCCGTCCCCCACCCTCAATTCATCATTTTCTCTCCCCACCCCCACCTTCTATTCATCATTTGCTGTCCCCGTCTCCCACCCTCAATTCATCATCTGCTCTCCCCACCACCTAACTTCAATTCATCATCTGCTGTCTCCGCCCCCACCCTCAATTCATCATTTGCTCTCACCCACCCCAATTCATCATTATTTGTGCTCCCCCACCTCAATACATCATCATTTATTGCAACCCCGATTGCCCAGCTCAATTCATCATCATTTGCTCCCCCCACACCCATTTAATTTTTTTTATTTATTTTTTTTAAAAAGGTTTTTCATACTTACCTCTCATATGATACCCCGCAGCTCTATTTCTGGTACCTGGCACATGTACATGTATACTCCGTCACCAGCACGTCACAGAAAAGGCAGAGGGAGCATCCCTGGAGCTGCGCTCCCATTCTGTTTTGAGAACCGTGGAGCTCCAGGAAAGCTCCATGCGCCTATGGCAGCGCGCCGGAACCCAGTACATTATTATACCCAGGGACCCAGTTAGCAAAAGCTCTTTGCTTCTGCTCACCATGCTCCACACACCAGTAAGGGCAGTAATGCCCTTATGGAGATCCTGAAGGCAATGCTGCCTTTGCATGTTGTTTGTCTTTGCTTAATAAGTATGGTGGTGAAAAGGTGCTGACAACTAATGAACACTAACAACTATGATAGAGTTTTGAAAATAGACATTTGCATTATGAAATCCAATTTTCCAGTTGAATATTTCCATAGTTGCCTACACAGCTAAGCGATCTAACCTTAGACAAAGCCATAAAATATTGAAAACCTGTGCAAACCAAATACTTCTTACCATTGAAAGTCTGGCACAAAATACAGTATATTCAGTTTAGGCAATCTTCTGTGAATTAAACAGCCTGAACTCCAGACATCATGATAGCCCTAGAGCATAATGTTAAAGGAAATCTGTCACCAGGATCCTGCTACCTCATCTGAGAGCAGCATAATGTAGGCAAAGAAAAGCTGAATCCAATGATGTATCACTTATATTACTTAGATTGCAATCACTTAGATTGCAGCTGTCACACAATCAGCATTTTTAGATTTAGCAATGAAGCAGAGCTCAAAAGCTAAATCGCCCACACCTCTGTTATACAATGTCCATAGACAGTGAGCTGCCTGTCACAAGAGGGGGCATTGCTGGACCAGGAGGCCCCGGCTGCTGAGTCACAGCAATGATAATCTCCTGATGCTAAAACAATCATTGCAGGCAAACAAAATCACAGAGCTTGATAAGAGAGTCATTGTTCTAATCTGTGTTTTAAACCCTACAGCATGCTGTCTACAGCTTACCTAGCAAAAACCTGCTGCCAAATTCCCTTTAAATCCATGGCAAAGATCCAGTCACTGCTGCAAAGCATTTTAACACTGCTGTCAATCTCTGACAACTGCATTTTTATGGAACTTGCACTGATGTTTGCGCACACCGGACTTCATCGGCTCCCTGCGATGCGATCACTGGGCACTGATGGTTTACCATGGCAGTCGGGGTCTCCTAAAGACCCATGTTGCTGCTATGTTGATACTCATGTGAGGTTTAGCTACAGATTAAACTTTGAACTCTATAAGAGGCCAAATTTACACTGTATAATGCAATATTCAAGTCCCCCTAATGTGGGTAAAAAATAATGATGAAAAATAAAAAAGTTCATAAAAGTATATTTTAGAAAAAATCACACCACTTTTTCCCAATAACGAAATAAAAACACGCAATGCAACGAGAAAAAAAAAATCAAAATGCCAGATATGTAGTTTTTCAGTCATCGCACCTCCACAACAAAATGCAATAAAAAATGGGCAAAACATTATATCTACCATAAATTGGAATCAATAAATACAATAGCTTGCTTGGCAAAAAGCAAGCCCTCACACAGCTTCACACCAGCACCATGGTCACGTTGCTGATTCAAACTGAGCGCTCTTCCAGGCAGCTAGCAGTGGCAGCTTTGCCTCTGCAGCATGGAAGTAGCACAGGGGTACCGATGATGGTTTTGGTGTATTTATGTAATAATGGGGGATCTGTTTATGATTTAAATTACTGATAATGGTTCTGGTGCTTATTCATGTACTAAGAATAATTCTGGCACTTTATTAATGTACTGCTGAATGTTTTGGTC
This sequence comes from Phyllobates terribilis, assembly GCF_046119375.1. Taxonomy (NCBI): domain Eukaryota; kingdom Metazoa; phylum Chordata; class Amphibia; order Anura; family Dendrobatidae; genus Phyllobates; species Phyllobates terribilis. The sequence continues at coordinate 161,362,410 of NW_027362771.1, read as the reverse complement.
TTCTATTCCTATACTGGGCACCACGGTGGCTCAGTGGTTAGCATTGCAGCACTGGGGTCCTGGGTTCAAATCCCACCAAGGACAACATCTGCAAGGAGTTTGTATGTTCTCCCTATGTTTGTGTGGGTTTCCTCCCACACTCCAAAGACTTACTGATAGGGAATGTAGATTGTGAGCCCTGATGGGGACAGCAATGATTATGTATGTAAAGCGCTGTGGAATATGTTAGGCTATATAAAGATTATTATTATTATACTGATAGTGATCCTGTTGCTGTATTCATTTACTGATGGTGGTTTTATATTCAATAATTATATATTCCAGTAAATAGTGTTACTGGGCAACTAGAAATTATTTAGAAAAGCTTTGCCTCTATGATTCTGTGGTGCTTTAGAGCTCCTATAAATGTATTGACTTAAAACAGCTTATTTTTTTCTCCACTGATAGAAATATAGCCATGAAAGAAAGTGTGTTGATCTGATCTCCATGTTAGAACCCTCCTGTTAGTTTTTTCTATTTTGCTGGTCACATGACTTTTTGACTATTTAATCCAGCTCCGCCCTCCTGGCCTTGCTGGACTTCAGTGTTACATTTACTTTTAAGCTAGCCAGGTGCCTTGTACCTTACTCTGTAGTTTGCTTGGTCTTTTGACCACTAGTACTTCTGTTTGTTTGTTTGTCTTTGCTCTGCTACAATTTCTGCTAGGAGGTGTCCAACTATATCCCAGTCCTTAGTTCTTGTAGGAACCCCTCCCTTATATCTATAGGTCTGCGTTCAGACTAGCCGAGGACTTAGGCGGGTCTGTTCACAAGGAACAGGTCCCCCGCTGCATCGTAGGGAATCAGCTTAGTCCTATTGTAGGGACAGTTTTCTTATCTTTCCTTAGTGTTTGTAGCAGTTCTTAACAGTAAGTCCAGCCAAAAAAAATAAATAAAACACTCTAAGGAAAGAAATCCTGATTTCAGCATGGTGTCGGTTCAGGAGTTGGCTCAATGCCTGCAGGGACTGTCTTTGGAGGTGGCCGAGCTCCAGCAACACGTGAGTAGCTGTCCTGGAGCGCATTTTGTCGAACCGAAGGTAGGACTGCCAGATTTTTTTTATGGTAAACGGCAAGATTTTTTTTCCTTTAAAAACGCTTGTTTATTATATTTTCGTTTAAGACCCAGATCCTCGGGGAATGAATCACAGCGCATTGGGTTTATAATGTGACTTTTGCGCGAAGAACCACAGGGATGGGCCTTTTCTCTACAACCTAATGATCCGTGTTTTAGATCTGTGGAAGATTTTTTTCTGCTATGGGGTTGTTGTATGATGATCCTGAACGAGTCTCATCTGCTGAAACTGAATTAAGACGTTTGAAGCAGGGATCAGGTGATGTGGAAAATTATTGTACATACTTCAGAAGATGGTCGGCTGAAGTGGAATGGAATGACTCAGCATTAAAATGTTTGTTTCTTGATGGTCTAGGTGAAAGGGTTAAGGATCTGCTGATTGCCTTCCCAAAACCTGGAACCTTGCAGGAGGCAATGCAATTAGCCATACGTGTGGACAGGAGACTGCGTGCTAGGTGTAATGAAGAGAAATCTACTGCTATGGCAGCTCCTAGTTTTCAGAGGGTCTGTTCGGAGGGTGGAGAACCGATGGAGATTGGGGCGATGTCACCCCACTCTCAGGAAAAAGACCGCAGGTTTGCTAAAGGATTGTGTTTTTATTGCGGTAAATCTGACCACTTTATTAAGAACTGTGTGCTTCGTTTGAACAAAGAAAAAAAAAAAGATGTCAGTTACGCCCGCATAGCTTGTTTAAACTCAAAAGGAGTATTTCTTTCTGAAAGCACCTCATTCCAGGAGGAGTTGATTGAATTTCAGGTATTTGTGGATTGTGGTTCTACACTCAATGTGATTGATGAGGGTTTTTTGGAAAAATTTTAATTAGAATCCAAACTTTTGTCATCTCCTATTTCTGTGGTTGCTGTTGATAGCTCTCCCTTGAAAGGTATTACTCACAAGGTTTTTGAATTTCCCCTCACCATTAATGGTATCCACCAAGAGAATTTGGATTTGGCGGTATTAAATAATTTGCCTGCTCCAGTGGTTTTGGGGTTACCTTGGTTAAAATTGCACAATCCTGTACTGGACTGGTCGACCAATGAAATTAAGTCTTGGAGTCCTAAGTGTTATGATAGATGTTGCAACGGTTGCATTGCTGCTGTGGAAAGAGGGGAATTACCTGTACCTATTCAGGATTTTTGGAAGGTTTTTTCTGAGGAGGAGTCGCAAGTTTTGCCTCCTCATAGGGACTATGATTGTACTATTGAGTTTGTCCCTGGAGCAACTCTTCCCAAGAGTTGCTTATTTAATCTTACTATCCCTGAGAGAAAGGCCTTGGAGGAATACATACAGACAAGTTTGGCCGCCAGTCACATTAGACCTTCTAAGTCACCTGTGGCTGTTGGATTCTTTTTTGTAAAAAAAAAGGACGGCGGTTTACGTCCATGTCTGGACTTTCGCGAAATTAATAAAACTACAGTACGCAATTCCTACCCACTGCCATTAATTCCTGACTTGTTCAACCAGTCAGTGGGGGCCAAGTGGTTCTCTAAGATTGATCTCCAGGGGGCATACAATTTGTTACGTATGAAGGAAGGTGATGAGTGTAAAACTGTTTTTAACACTCCAGTGGATCATTTTGAGAATCTGGTTATGCCCTTTGGTCTTACCAACGCACCAGCGTTTTTTCAGAACCTTATTAATGACATCCTAAGACCGTTGATCGGTAAGAATGTGGTGGTGTATTTGGATGACATTTTGATTTTTGCGCCGGATCTGGAGTCTCATTGGCAAAGCGTACGTGAGGTATTGCAGTTGTTAAGCGACAATTCACTTTTTGCTAAGCTGGAGAAATGTGAGTTCGCTGTGCAGAGAATTAGTTTTTTGGGCTACATTATCTCCAGCGAGGGCTTTGAGATGGACCCGGTGAAGGTTCAGGCGGTTCAGGATTGGCCTAGGCCTATTGGTTTGAAACCAATACAGAGATTTTTGGGTTTCGCCAATTATTACAGAAAATTCATAAAGAATTTTTCTATAATTGTTAAGCCGCTGACCGATCTCACCAGGAAAGGTGAGAATACGGTCCAGTGGACTACTGAGGCCATTGAAGCTTTGGTGTATCTCAAGGAGAGGTTCAGTTCTGCCCCCATCCTTATGCAGCCTGATGAGACCAAGCCTTTTCTGGTCGAAGTTGATGCTTCTTTGGTGGGGGTCGGTGCTGTTTTGTCTCAGGAAAACAAGGATGGAGTACATCCCTGTGCTTTTTTTTCAAAAAAATTTTCTGAGACCGAACTTAATTACGATGTCGGTAATCGGGAATTGCTGGCGATTAAACTCGCATTTGAACATTGGCGTCATCTCTTGGAAGGTGCTAAATTTCCCATTCAGGTTTTTACTGATCATAAGAATCTGATCTATCTTGATGCTGCCAAGCGCTTGAATGCCCGTCAAACTAGGTGGGCACTTTTTTTTCGCGGTTTAATTTTTCTGTTACTTACATTCCGAGTACCAAGAATGTAAAAGCTGATGCTTTATCTCGCAGTTTTTCTCCCATGGTTGGTACCGAGGAGGAGGAGAGCATTTTACAGGAAGGTGTTGTGATAGCAGCATTGGACTCCGTTTTGGAAGATGGGATTCTGAAAGCCCAGGAGGATGCCCCATCTAACACTCCCCATGGGAGGTTGTTTGTGCCTAGGAACTTTAGGAGAGATTTGTTTGTGGAGTGTCATGAGTCTCGGCTGGCAGGTCATCCAGGAATTTCGGAGACTAAGAGACTTGTAGGTCGCAGTTTTTGGTGGCCTGGGTGGCAGAAGGAAGTCATTAAGTGGGTGCGTCAATGTACTGTGTGTGCTAGATCTAAGTCTTCACATGCTCCTACTGCGGGGTTGCTTTGCCCTCTGGAGTGTCCTAGTGCTCCTTGGACGCATCTTGCTATGGATTTTATTACTGACCTTCCTGCCTCTGAGGGTTTCACTGTTATCTGGGTGGTCGTGGACCGTTTTAGCAAGATGTGTCACTTGGTTCCCTTCATCAAACTGCCCTGAGCCAAGACACTCGCTAAGGCTTTTGTTAAAGAAATTGTCAGGCTCCATGGCGTTCCTACCGACATTGTTTCCTATAGGGGACCTCAGTTCGTGGCTCGTTTTTGGCGTGCCTTTTGTGACAGGTTGGGAGTCCATTTGTCATTTTCATCTGGTTATCATCCTGAGTCTAATGGACAGACAGAAAGAAAGAACCAGGATGTTGAACAGTTTTTGCGTTGTTTTGTGGCTGACAATCAAGAGGGGTGGTCTGAGTTTCTGCCACTGGCTGAATTTGTTCTTAACAACCATACATCCTCTTCTGCTGGGAGTTCTCCTTTTTTTTTGTTGTACTGGGAGACATCCATCGTTTGGGTCATTCTCCAAATTGGTATCGGCTGTGCCGGAGGAGGAGAATTTTTCTGGTGATTTGGAGAGAGTTTGGACTGATGTACATCGTAACCTTCAAGAGGCTAACAAAAAATCCAAGAGGTACTTTGACAGGAAACGTCAAGAGGTTTTGTTTACTGTTGGTGACATGGTTTGGTTGTCCTCTAGGAATCTGCGGTTGAGGATTCCTTCTAAGAAATTGGGCCCGAAGTTTGTGGGTCCGTTTAAGTTGCTTCAGGTAGTTAACCAGTCTACTGCTAGGTTGGAGGTTCCTACCTCCTGGAAGATTAATCCGGTGTTTCATGTTTCCTTATTGAAAAAAGCTGATGTTTCTGATAGGGACGCCCCTGTCTCTGTTCCTCCGGTGGAGGAAGACCGTGAATATGAAATTTCTCGTATCCTGAATTCTAGATGGCATAGAGGGAGATTACAGTATCTCGTCGCTTGGAAAGGTTTCGGTCCCGAGGATAACTCCTGGGCAAGGGCGGGTGATGTCTCTGCTCCTAGACTTGTCGGAGCGTTTCACAGGAGGTTTCCTGATAGACCTGGGCCTGGGGGATCCGGAGGATCCTCATAGAAGAGGGGGTACTGTTAGAACCCTCCTGTTAGTTTTTTCTATTTTGCTGGTCACATGACTTTTTGCCTATTTAATCCAGCTCCGCCCTCCTGGCCTTGCTGGACTTCAGTGTTACATTTACTCTTAAGCTAGCCAGGTGCCTTGTACCTTACTCTGTAGTTTGCTTGGTCTTTTGACCACTAGTACTTCTGTTTGTTTGCTTGTCTTTGCTCTGCTGCAATTTCTGCTAGGAGGTGTCCAACTATATCCCAGTCCTTAGTTCTTGTAGGGACCCCTCCCTTATATCTATAGGTCTGCGTTCAGACTAGCCGAGGACTTAGGTGGGTCTGTTCACAAGGAACAGGTCCCCCGCTGCATCGTAGGGAATCAGCATAGTCCTATTGTAGGGACAGTTTTCCTATCTTTCCTTAGTGTTTGTAGCAGTCCATAACACTCCAAGCTCTAATTATTCATGTTTTTGTATATATTGTAAGAGGGTCACTGGTAATATACTGAAGGGAAGATATGTTTCACTGAGGTTATTAGCTTCAATGATATGAACCTGAAAGTTTTCTCCAGCATGTTATGCGCTAAGAGGGGTTAATCGGCCATGACAGAGCTTTTTTGTGAACAACTAAAGAGTTGAGCAGGATGACTATTCATCATATTTCCACCCTTGGCTGTGGTCTAGGCAGTAAAAGATTAGCCTCTGGACCTATTCAGAGTTCTGTGTGCTCTGAAGGTGAGCTGACCTCCAGAGCTGTGCTCTTGTTAAACATAGCTGAACCTTACATTCTTAACGAGTGGACCCCACTGTTATGCGGACTGTAATGAATGCTGTTTACTTATGCCAACAAGACTGAATATGTCTATTTTGTTTTGGACTGGTTTATGAATCATCTTTTCAGTAAAACAGTTAAAGATTTAAACCTACAGCATCCCTTTGACTACCTCGTTAAGCAGCCAAGTGATCCAAATCTACCACAATATATACATAAAGTACAGACCAAAAGTTTGGACACACCTTCTCATTTAAAGATTTTTCTGTATTTTCATGACTATGAAAATTGTACATTCACACTGAAGGCATCAAAACTATGAATTAACACATGTGGAATTATATACTTAACAAAAAAGTGTGAAACAACTGAAAATATGTCTTATATTCTAGGTTTTTCAAAGTAGCCACCTTTTACTTTGATGACTGCTTTGCACACTCTTGGCATTCTCTTGATGAGCTTCAAGAGGTAGTCACCGGAAATGGTTTTCACTTCACAGGTGTGCCCTGTCAGGTTTAATAAGTGGGATTTCTTGCCTTATAAATGGGGTTGGGACCATCAGTTGTGTTGTGTAGAAGTCTGGTGGATACAAAGCTGATAGTCCTACTGAATAGACTGTTAGAATTTGTATTATGGCAAGAAAAAAGCAGCTAAGTAAAGAAAAACGAGTGGCCATCATTACTTTAAGAAATGAAGGTCAGTCAGTGCGAAAAATTGGGAAAACTTTGATAGTGTCCCCAAGTGCAGTTGCAAAAACCATCAAGCGCTACAAAGAAACTGGCTCACATGAGGACGGCCCCAGGAAAGGAAGACCAAGAGTCACCTCTGCTTCTGAGGATAAGTTTATCCGAGTCACCACCCTCAGAAATCGCAGGTTAATAGCAGCTCAGATTAGAGACCAGGTCAATGCCACACAGAGTTCTAGCAGCAGACACATCTCTTCAACAACTGTTAAGAGGAGACTTTCTGCAGCAGGCCTTCATGGTAAAATAGCTGCTAGGAAACTACTGCTAAGGACAGGCAACAAGCAGAAGATACTTGTTTGGACTAAAGAACACAAGGAATGGACATTAGACCAGTGGAAATCTGTGCTTAGGTCTGATGAGTCCAGATTTGAGATCTTTGGTTTCAACCACCGTGTCTTTGTGCGACGCAGAAAAGGTGAACGGATGGACTTTACATGCCTGGTTCCCACCGTGAAGCATGGAGGAGGAGGTGTGATGGTGTGGGGGTGCTTTGCTGGTGACACTGTTGGGGATTTATTCAAAATTGAAGGCATACTGAACCAGCATGGCTACCACAGCATCTTGCAGCGGCATGCTATTCCATCCAGTTTGCGTTTAGTTGGACCAGCATTTATTTTTCAACAGGACAATGATCCCAAACACACCTCCAGGCTGTGTAAGGGCTATTTGACCAAGAGGGAGCGTGATGGGCTGCTACGCCAGATGACCTTGCCTCCACAGTCACCAGACCTGAACCCAATCGAGATGGTTTGGGGTGAGCTGGACCGCAGAGTGAAGGCAAAAGGGCCAACAAGTGCTAAGCATCTCAGGGAACTCCTTCAAGATTGTTGGAAGACCATTTCCGGTGACTACCTCTTGAAGCTTATCAAGAGAATGCCAAGAGTGTGCAAAGCAGTCATCAAAGCAAAAGGTGGCTACTTTGAAGAACCGAGAATATAAGACATATTTTCAGTTGTTTCACACTTTTTTGTTAAGTATATAATTCCACATGTGTTAATTCATAGTTTTGATGCCTTCAGTGTGAATGTACAATTTTCATAATCATGAAAATACAGAAAAATCTTTAAATGCGAAGGTGTGTCCAAACTTTTGGTCAGTACTATATATATATATATATATATATATATATATATATACACTGTGTGCAGAATTATTAGACAAGTTGTATTTTAGAGGATTATTTTTATTATTGATCAACAACTATGTTCTCAATCAACCGAAAAGACTCATAAATATTGAAGCTTAATATTTTTGGAAGTTGGAGTGTTTTTTTTTTAGTTTTGGCTATCTTAGGAGGATATCTGTTTGTGCAGGTAACTATTACTGTGCAGAATTATTAGGCAACTTAATAAAAACCAAATATAATCCCATCTCACTTGTTTCTTTTCACCAGGTAAACCAATATCAATGCACAAAACTTAGAAATAAACATTTCTGACATGCAAAAACAAAAACCAAAAAAATTTGTGATCAATATAGCCACCTTTCTTTATGATGACACTCAACAGCCTTCCATCCATAGATTCTGTCATTTGCTTAACCTGTTTTCGATCAACATTGCGTGCAGCAGCCACCACAGCCTCCCAGACACTGTTCCGAGAGGTGTACTGTTTTCCCTCCCAGTAGATCTCACATTTTATGATGCACCACAGGTTCTCTATGGGGTTCAGATCAGGTGAACAAGGGGGCCATGTCTAGTGTTGAGCCACCCCCGTATTGTTCGAGTTCGGTTCGGTTCGTCGAACACCCGTGTGTTCGCCGAACTGTTCGTCGAACTGTTCGTCGAACACCTTCGAACACCGTTAAAACCAATGGCAGGCAAACAAAAACACATAGAAACACATAGAAAACACCTTCAAAGGTGTCCAAAAGCTGACAAACTGCTCAGAAGACACAACTAACACATGGAAAAGTGACAAGTACATATAGTCATGCGAAAAGAAAAGAGGTGGAGGAGTAAAAGGAGGGGGAGACACAGATATAGGCATGTCATGCCCTTCTAAAATCCAAAAAGTGAGAAGCCGATACGTTCAGTCCGCTCCTGCCCGTGCCACCTCCGTGTCGCCGGGTTTGTGCCAGAGCCGCGGTGAACCCTGACGGCCAGCCCCCCTCTCCCCATACTGGTGCCTGTCCGCTGGTGGGTCGAGCGAGCCCCCCTGTGGTGGAGGCAGCTCTAAGCTTTTTAATTTAAATTGTCTCTCTAATTTGAATAAATACACTTTAAATCCATTTACAAGGATCTATTGGAGGGCAAGTCTCATGCCAGCAGCCGCGTAATTCCAGCTCCAGTAGCGTCCACTAAAGCTGCTGCAGTTAAAAAGCTTTTATAAGGATCGAGCTCGGCTGTCCACCGCAAGGCATCCTACTGCCAGTCCGAGCCCCTATGCCTTGGGGTGCCTCCTGATGCTCTTCACTGAGTATCCCGTGGTCCCGAAGCATTTCCTTTGAAAAAATGAAGTGTCCAAACTACAGGTGGTGTAGCTTGCTTAACAGCCGGGATAATCCGCTGACTAGCAGACCCTGCTACTAGGCACAAAGTATTTCCTGGGCTAGATGCAGTTAAAAATTTGTAATTAGATACTCTCGTTGGATGCTGAGAAAGCATTCCATAGAGTCTCCTGGCACGCCATATATGATTCTCTTAAAAAGCTTGGGGTAGGGGTCTAGGGGACCCTTTTATAGCCAAAATCACGGCCCTGTATCGCAATACGTCACCTAGGCTGAAGATAAATGGAACTGTAGCACCCTGAGGGCTCGGTTGCTACAGAGGTATTGCACCTCACCCAGAGGTGTGATATCTCACTCTCAGGTAAGGATGTAGTGTGGATCAGGACCCGACACCTGCATGCATTACACCACATTGCCGTGGGGCAGGGCGACCAATATGCCCCTGAGATGGGCACGACAGTCCCTGTCCCTGGCTGGAGTGGGGGGAGGGAACACTGAGGAAGGGGAACCCTGTAGTGCAGGAGCAGGGAGGAAGCAGTTCCTGGGTGCATTGAGAAGGGAGTATAAAAGGTGGGCACCATCTTAGTTCAGTGCAGAGAAGTCTGAGCAGAAGTGGCAGGGAGCAGGGGCTCTGCATGAGCTCTGCTCCGGAGGCGGGCCTAGTAACAGAGGCCCAGGCCTGGAAGAGGGAGAAGGAAGGAAGAGGAGCGGAGAAGGCTCCAGGAACGAGGAACGAAGGGATCTCAGGGGTGTGGACGGACGAGTCGCCACCGCACGCCCGAATCCACCTGCGTGGAGGGGTCAGGCCAAAGGGGGAGACCGGTCCCCGAAACTAGTGGAGGCAGGAAACGACCCTCGGCTAGAAACAGGAGGCTGTGACATTTTATGTGGCGCAGCCCCTCACTACACCCGCTAGGAAGGCACCACATAAGGTCAGGGAAACTGGCGCCAAGTTTACCAAGAGGAGGCCCGAGGCAGCCGGACAGAAGGGTTGGTAAGAAAGGCCAGACAAAGGACACACAAAGGGGGTCCTGTGAAGCACTCCAAAGTTATCTGGGAGTTGTCTGAGCCCCTCACCTGGTGAGCACAGTACGACGTGGGCAGCCGTTACCTGCAGACGTGGTCTGGATAATAAGAACTGTGAGTAAAGGCCCTGTACTGCATCACTGACTCCGTGTCATTACTGCTGCTGCCCTGCACCATCACCCCATCCTCCGCATACACTGCCCTGAGGCTATACTCCTCCCGTGGGGAGTTATGCTACGCTCTGCTGCACCCACAACACCAGCCTCAGCGGTCTGCCCTGGAGCGGCGGTTCACTCTGACCGCAATCCACGGGTGGCGTAGTCGGACATTTAAACATCAAAACCACATAAATTGTTCCGCCACTGGTTTGACCGCCCTGAGCCATGGAACCGGGTTGCCGCCACGGAGACTACAACCACCAGCATCCACCAAAAAGGGTCCGGCTCCGGGTGTCCCAAGGCCCAGGGGGCGCGTCAGAACATTTTCATCACCTTTCACAATCACCAATGGGACAAGGCAGGGATGTTCTCTGTCCCCTCTCTTATACATCCTAGTGACGGAGCACCTGCTCTCATCAATTCGCCATAACCCCAATATTAGGTGGATTGAGGTGGGAGGCACCGAGTACAAGTGCTCTCTATTTGCTGATGATGTCCTAGTATATATCACTCAATCACATATATCCATCCATGCTGTTATGGCTGAAATAGATCACTTTGTTACATGGTAAAATTTTAAAATCAATGCAGCGAAGTCTGAGGCCCTCGATGTCTCCCTCCCCAAATCCATATAGGATTCCATCCAGTCCAACTTTCCCTTTGCCTGGCCCTCACAGGGTATCAAATACTTAGGAATTCCTATTCATAGAGACCTCTCCCATCTATGTTATCTTAATTTTGGGCCCTTTATTGAACAACTCCATACAGACCACGGTTGGCAAGTTAGAACTGTAAGATTCACTACGTGAACCACTGGTGTTTTGTGGAAAAGCACATGTACACTGTGTTCCAAATTATTATGCAAAAAGTGTTTAGGAGTGATAAGGGAAGAATTTGTTTGTTTGTCAGTTAAACTCATTGATGGTGATGTGTGTCAGGGCTCTTTATATCACTGTAAGCAATTGCAGACACCTGTGCTAATTAGTTTGGCAGGTGTGTCCAATGAAAGGCAAGACTACTTAAGAAGGCTGTCTCACATTATTAAGCAGCCTACATTTTCTGCCAAAATGGGAAAGAAAAAGGATGTGTCGGCTGCTGAGAAGCAACAAATTGTGGAGTGTTTAGGTCAAGGCATGACTACAATCAACATTGTGCGATGATCAGGATGAAGTGTCTTGGCAATCAAGAAGTATGTAGCTGATTCACAGTACACACGTGTGCGTGCTGATAAGGGCAAATTGAGGACTCTTTCCTACAGGCAATTACATCAGGTTGAAAGAGCAGCGGCAAAAAAGCCTTGTCATAGCAGCAGACAAGTTTTTGAAGCTGCTTGTGCCTCCAACGTCCCCCGAACAACAAGATGCAGGGTCCTTCAGAGGTTTGCAGCTGTGCATACGCCATCCTGTCGACCTCCTCTATCCACTTCACACAAGCAGAAACGGCTCCAGTGGGCCAAACATTACATGAAGACTGATTTCAAAACTGTTTTGTTCACGGATGAGTGCCGTGCAGCGCTCGATGGTCCAGATGGATGGAGTGGAGGATGGCTGGTTGATGGACACCCCACGCAAACACGGCTACAGCGCCAACAAGGAGGAGGTGGAGTAATGTTTTGGGCTGGAATCATGGGGAGAGAGATTGTCGGCCCCTTTAGGATCCCTGAAGGCGCTAAAGATGAACTCCATAATGTATGTGGATTTTCTCAAACAGCACTTCCTGCCATGGTTCAAGAAAAAGAACCGTGTATTTCACAGCAAGATCATTTTTCTGCATGATAATGCACCATCTCATGCTGCACATAAGACATCTGCATCTCTGGCTGATATGGGCATAAAAGGGGACAAACTTATGGTGTGACCCCCATGCTCCCCTGACCTCTACCCCATTCAGAACCTTTGGAGCATCATTAAAAGGAGTGTCTATGATGGCGGGAGGCAGTTCACATCTAAGCAACAGCTCTGGGAGGGTATTCTGTCCTCATGCAAAACAATTGAAGCAGAAACCATCCAAAACCTGACAAATTCAATGGACGAGAGAGTTCAGAAGCTCCTTTCGAACAAGGTGTCCTATGTGAAAATGTAACATCACCTAGAATAAAGTTTTGAGTTGAAAACTGTTTGATTTCAGTTTCTAACAACCTGCTAATGCTTATAATTTCAAAAATGACCATTTTTTTGGTCTTTATTAAAATGAAAAGGTTGATCGAAAAGTTTGGGGGATCTAAGAGTGTGGCAACCCAGTAGTCATGATTACTTCGAATTCTGACAATATGAGGGTCATGCTGCAGGTAGTGCAGCAAGAAGGCACTTATGTGTCTTGCGCATCTCGGAGCCCCAAAATTATTTTCCGGGCTAGATGCAGCTAAAAATTATTATTAATTTTAAATCTGGTGAAGCTTTAGTATAGATGGCCTAATAGGATCAGTGCTGCACACTGCTACAAAGCCCAAATTATTTTCCAGTCAAGATACAGATAAACATGATTAGTAATTTTAAATCTGGTGGAGCTTATTATAGATGGCCTAATAGAATCAGTGCTGCACACTGCTACAAAGCCCAAATTATTTTCCAGCCAAGATACAGATAAACATGATTAGTAATTTGAAAGCTTAAAATGGTTGGTAGGGTGATTTTAACCAATCATCAAGCTTTTACTCTCCCCAGGATGAAACAGGGGTAGAAAAGTCGTTTCGAATCCATGATTTGTTCATCTTTATGAACGTGAGTCTGTCTACATTATCAGTGGAGAGCCGCGTGCGCTTATCTGTCAGCACACCACCAGCAGCGCTGAACACACGTTCAGACAGAACGCTGGCTGCGGGGCATGACAAGATCTCCAAGGCGTAAGTGGCTAGCTCCGGCCATTTATCCAGATTGGAAGCCCAAAAAGAGCAAGGGTCCAGTGACACAGTCGTGGCTTCAATGTTTACTTGGAGATACTCCTGTACCATCGTCTCTAGGCGTTGACTATGTGTCAGACTTCTTGTCTCCTGTGGCCTTGCAAAGGATGGGCTTAAAAAAGTGGTGAAATGATTCCGCAAAATTGATGTTACCAGCAGATACTGTGGTTCTCTTACGGTTTGAGTGCTGAACACTTGACGGTCCCACGGTTGGCAAGTTGGAACTGTGAGATTCACTACGTGCACCACTGGTATTTTGTGGAAAAGCACATGTAAGATTCTGCAACAGTCTCTGCTGATACTCCTGCATGCGTGCATCCCTTTCTATGGCAGGAATAATTTCTGCAAATTTACTTTTGTACCGGGGATCTAACAGTGTGGCAACCCAGTAGTCAGGATTATTTCTAATTCTCACAATTCGAGGGTCATGTTGCAGGTAGTGCAGCAAGAAGGCACTCATGTGTGTTGCGCATCCAGGAGCACCAAGTCCCTGTTGTGTTGGTGGCGAGGTAACAATCATGCTTCCTTCCTCTGTCCTCTCCCCCCAACCTCGCACAACAGAAATGTGATCAAGGTCTCCCTCATCTGATGAGTCTTCCATCAGTTCGTCCTCCACTTCTTCCTGGGCTCCTGCACCTTCCTCACTAGTTTGGCTGCTACCATGCGCCCTGGTAAAACCATCTCCCCCACCCTCACATGCCTGCCGCCTTGGTGCTGCCGACCGTCTGGACCTTGCAGATGTTAGCCCTTCCGCATACAACTCCTCCTCCTCTACTTCCTCCACCTCCTCTTGTGCCACCACCTGACTCCGAATTCTGTTTAACATGTGCTCCAGCATGTAAATCACCGGAATAGTCATGCTGATAATGGCATCGTCAGCACTAAACATCTTCGTCGCCATTTCAAAACTGTGCAGAAGGGTGCATAGGTCCCTGATCTGAGACCACTCCTCCAGCGTGATTTGCCCCACCTCTGGATCTCGTTGGCCCAGGCTATACGCCAGAACGTATTGCACCAGGGCTTGTCGGTGCTGCCACAGTCGCTGCAACATGTGCAGAGTTGAATTCCACCGGGTAGGCACATCGCATTTTAGCCGGTGAAGTGGCAGGCCCAACGACTTCTGTAGAGATGTAAGTCGCTGAGCTGCGGGATGCGAACGGCGAAAGTGAGCACACAGCGACCGTGCCCTCTGCAGAAGGCCATCTAGTCTGGGATAGTGGTCTAAAAATTGCTGGACAACCAGGTTCAACACGTGAGCCATACAAGGCACGTGTGTGACATTGCCCCGGCGAAGGGCCGCACCCAGGTTTGCAGCATTGTCGCACACGGCCTTCCCTGGTTTCAGGTCCAGTGGAGACAACCATTCATGAAATTGGTTCTCCAGAGCTGACCACAACTCCTCAGCTGTGTGACTCACATTTCCCAGACATTTCAATGTAAAAACCGCCTGATGACGTTGAGCCCTACTGCCAGCATAGTAAGGAGGTGTGCAGGATCCCTTCTGTGCAGTTAGAAAGCTTGTGGCATGACCAGACAGGCTTTGGGTGCAGGTGGAAGACCGAGAGGAGGTTGAAGAGGCAGAAGCAGTGGAGGAACTTTGACATAAAGAGGATTGACGCACAACTCGTGGGGACGGCAAGACTTGGACAGCAGCCCCTTGTCCTGCTGTCACCATAGTTACCCAGTGCCCAGTCAGCGACATGTAACGCCCCTGTCCATGCCTACTCGTCCAAGTGTCTGTGGTGAAATGCACCCTGTCACACACAGAGTTTCTCAAAGAAGCGGTGATGTTGTGTGCAACATGCTGGTGGAGCGCAGGCACACCTTTCTTTGAGAAGTAGTGCCGACTGGGCATCTGGTACTGGGGCACTGCGACGGACATAAGGTCTCGAAAATCCTCTGTGTCCACCAGGCGGAAAGGCAGCATTTCTGTAGCCAAGAACTTGCAGATGGTGAAATTCAACCTCTTAGCTTTCTCATGGCTAGGAGGAAATGGTCTTTTACTTGTCCACATCTGAGGGACCGAGGGCTGGCTATTGTGCTTAGACGGGGTTGATAAGGGTGTCCCCGGCAAACTGCCGGTCTGTGAGGAAGATGCAGACGGACATGTTAGGTTGCCTTGATCCAAAGGTGGTGCTATCGATGTCGGACAGCGCTCAACACCAGCTGGTGTTACCACCTCCAAAGAAAATGATGACCTGCCAATCACGCTGGCTGTTGCGGGTAAAGAGGTGGCAGGTCTGCGCCCCAAAACAGGTGTGACTGCTGTCCCCCCAGTCACAGAGGATGAAGAGGCCGCGGATGCACAAGATATGGCAGACGGTGGTTGGCCCGGCCGGCTAGGCTGCATTGTAGCACACTGAGCTTCCCACTGCAACTTATGCTTCATGTCCATGTGCCGGTTCATGCATGAAGTACTCAAACTATGTATTTTTTGGCCTCTACTTAGCTTTTGCTGACAAATGTTACAGATAACACGAGTTGGGTCATCTTTATCGATCTGAAAAAATGCCCAGGCTATGCAAGGCTTAGCACCCATGCGACCTGAAGAGCCACCACGACTTGTGGTGAGAGGCAGAGTTGTGTTTGAGGATACAGTTGTTGACGTGCTTCCAGTACTACGTCTCTGTCCAGGAAGGCGCAACCTGACCTCGTCGTCACTAGCATCTTCCTCCACCTCCTCTGCTGACCTCATCTCTTGGCTGACTGTGGGTTGACAGTAAGTGGGATCTCCAACCTCATCATCATCACCCTGTGCGTTATCACACCCGTCGTCCTCAGAGCCAACCTGTTCCTGCCCTGACAAAAAACTAAAGTTGTCGCTCCAATCAGGTATTTGAGTCTTATCATCGTCTTCCTCATTGTCTCCACCAACAGGAGTTACAGTTTGGGAATGAGGGTCTACATTATGGTCAGAACCTTCTGCGTCTGGTCCAGGATCCGACTCATAAAGATTCTGGGCATCAGTGCAGATCATTTCCTCGTCTGGATTCACAGAAGCGCTGGAGTCGACCTCTGATTCCCAGGCTATAGTATGAGTAAACAGCTCTGCAGACTCAACCATCTGTTCTACCTCATACTCAGACGGGCAGCTGGAGATTTGGGAGCTGTGAGGAAGCAAGTGCGATTGGGGTGACACCTTTGAGGACTGGAGTATTTGTGATGTTGAAGTTGATGTGGAGGAGAGCCCACTTAAAGGAGCACTTGATATCCGTTGAAGCACCTGCTGTTTTTGTGCCTCATCTGGAATTTGTAGCGATTGGCGTGGCCGTAAGAAAGGGATCTTATCACATTGTTCGCTAAAAGAAGTAGACATTTTAGTTTGGCTGGAAGATGGTCTTTCTTCTGCAGATGTTACTGTTGCTTTAACACCTACCCCACGGACACAACCTTTTTTCCCCTTCCCAACACGCCTATTCCCCTTTCCACCAGCAGCAGGCCTTTTTCCACTCATTTTGGTGGTTAACTAATTAACAACTCTGGAGTTGTTTGCACAAAAAAACAATGGATCGGAACCGAGCAGAGCTGAGTGGCCAAACTGTGGTATTAGGCCAAAACTATTGGCTGGGTTAGATGCAGAAAAAAATTATATTCAATTTGCAACCTGATGGAGGTCAGTATAGATGGACTAATAGAGAAAGTCCCACACACTGCTAGAAGGCCAAATATTTTTTCAGAGCTAGATGCAGAAAAAAATATATTCAGTTTGCAACCTGATGGAGGTCTGTATAGATGGATTAATAGAACAAGTCCCACACACAGCTAGAAGCCCAATATTTTTTCAGAGGTAGATGCAGAAAAAATATATTCAGTTTGCAACCTGATGGAGGTCAGTATAGATGGACTAATACAACAAGTCCCACACACAGCTAGAAGCCCAATATTTTTTCAGAGGTAGATGCAGAAAAAAATATATTCAGTTTGCAACCTGATGGAGGTCTGTATAGATGGATTAATAGAACAAGTCCCACACACAGCTAGAAGCCCAATATTTTTTCAGAGGTAGATGCAGAAAAAAATATATTCAGTTTGCAACCTGATGGAGGTCAGTATAGATGGACTAATACAACAAGTCCCACACACAGCTAGAAGCCCAATATTTTTTCAGAGGTAGATGCAGAAAAAAATATATTCAGTTTGCAACCTGATGGAGGTCTGTATAGATGGATTAATTGAACAAGTCCCACACACAGCTAGAAGCCCAATATTTTTTCAGAGGTAGATGCAGAAAAAAATATATTCAGTTTGCAACCTGATGGAGGTCTGTATAGATGGATTAATAGAACAAGTCCCACACACAGCTAGAAGCCCAATATTTTTTCAGAGGTAGATGCAGAAAAAAATATATTCAGTTTGCAACCTGATGGAGGTCTGTATAGATGAACTAATACAACAAGTCCCACACACAGCTAGAAGCCCAATATTTTTTCAGAGGTAGATGCAGAAAAAAATATATTCAGTTTGCAACCTGATGGAGGTCTGTATAGATGGATTAATAGAACAAGTCCCACACACAGCTAGAAGCCCAATATTTTTTCAGAGGTAGATGAAGAAAAAATATATGCAGTTTGCAACCTGATGGAGGTCAGTATAGATGGACTAATACAACAAGTCCCACACACAGCTAGAAGCCCAATATTTTTTCAGAGCTAGATGCAGAAAAAAATTATATTCAATTTGCAACCTGATGGAGGTCAGTATAGATGGACTAATAGAATGATGCTATGCCCAAAAGATTTTACTTCACTAGGTGCAGTAAAAAAATTGGTATTCTATACACAGGTGGTATATCTTGCAACACAGCTAGGCTACTCCACTGACTAACACACTCTGCAATAGGCCAAAAAGGATTAGCTTTGCTAGATTCAGCCAAATGCTGTGAAAAAAACTTGCACAGCACTGGCACAGACCTGCCTGGCAAAAACTGATAGGAACTGATGTAACCTAGTCCTGAAAAGGACTCCAATTACAATTAGTCTTTACTCCCACAATCTATCTATTTAAGAGCACAGACCTGCCTGATAAAAGTCGTAGGAAATGCTGTAACCTAGTCCTTAAAAGGACTGCAATCACAACTATTCCCTACTCCCAAGCTATCTGTAGATTTGTGCGAAAATTGGCTTGAAATTAACAAGGTATAGCGCACACAGCAACAGCGGTGCCGTCTAACACGCAGCTGCAGCAGTGAGAAAATGGTGGCGACGGGGAAAATGGCTTGGCCTTATAGGGCAAGGACATGTGACATACACTGCCAATGACACATGCCCTTGCTTGTGTGAAAAAAAGCACTTCGCTCCGTGTGTGCGCTGCTGATAGGCTGACAGATTGCACCTCCCCACTGTAAATGCGGGAAAGAGAAAAAAAAAATGGAGATCTTCATTGTTCCTGCAGAGATCCATCCCCTGCCCCTCCCCCCACCCCGCTGTACACTCAAACTGCGTATTAACATTAATTTTCATCATTACTGAGAAAAAATCCAGTTATGATTTTGGTGCACGAACAGTTATCGAACATAACCTCGAACAGCCGAATTTTTCTCAAATTGTTCGTGTTCGCCGAACGGCTCGAACACCGCCCAAAACAGCTCGAATTTGAGATTGGCGAACAGTTCGAGTAGAACAACGCTCATCTCTAGCCATGTTATTATTTTTTCTTCTTTTAGACCTTTTCTGGCCAGCCACGCTGTGGAGTAGTTGGATGCATGTAATGGAGCATTGTCCTGCATGAAAATCATGTTTTTCTTGAATGATACCGACTTCTTCCTGTACCACTGCTTAAAGAAGTTGTCTTCCAGAAACTGGCAGTAGGTCTGGAAGTTGAGCTTCACTCTATCTTCAACCCGAAAAGGTCCCACAAGTTCATCTTTGATGATACCAGCCCATACCAGTACCCCACCTCCACCTTGCTGGGGTCTGAGTTGGAGTGGAACTCTCTGCCCTTTACTGATCCAGCCTCTGGCCCATCCATCTGGCCCATCAAGAGTCACTCTCAGTTCATCAGTCCATAAAACCTTTTAAAAATCAGTCTTATGATATTTCTTGGCCCATTCTTGACGTTTTATCTTATGCTTCTTGTTCAAAGGTGGTCGTTTTTCAGCCTTCCTTACCTTGGCCATGTCCCTGAGTATAGCACACCTTGTGCTTTTTGATACTCCAGTAACGTTGCAGCTCTGAAATATGGCAAAACTTGTGGTGAATGGCATCTTGGCAGCTTTACGCTTGATTTTCTTCAATTCATGGGCAGTTATTTTGCGCCCTTTTTTGACCAACACGCTTCTTGCATCTCGGTTGGCTATTTGCCATGAAACGCTTGATTGTTCGGTGATCATGCTTCAAAAGTTTGGAAATTTCAAGACTGCTGCATCCCTCTGCAAGACATCTCACAGTTTTGGACTTTTCAGAGCCCGTCAAATCTCTCTTCTGACCCATTTTGCCAAAGGAAAGGAAGTTGCCTAATAATTAAGCACATCTTATATAGGGTGTTGATGTCATTAATCAACACCCCTCCTCATTACAGAGATGCACATCACCAGATTTACTTAATTGGTAGTTGGCTCTCAAGCCTATGCAGCTTGGAGTAGGACAACATGTATAAAAAGTATCATGTGATCAAAATACTCATTTGCCTAATAATTCTGCACACAGTATATATATATATATATAGTATTTGGTAGCATTGCCCTTAAACCGATTCACTTGGGTCAAATGTTTGGGATATTCTCCCACAACCTTCTCACAATAGTTGGCCAGAATTTGGGCCCATTCCTCCTGATAAAATTGGTGTAACTGATTCAGGTTTGTAGGTCGCCTTTCTCGCTTCTGCCTTTTCAGCTTTGCCCATAAATTTTCAATAGGATTGAGATCAGGACTTTTTGATGTCCACTCCAAAACATTGACGTTGTTATCCTTAAGCCACTTGGTTACCATTTTGGCAGTATGCTTCAGGTCATTGTCCATTTGGAAGACCCATTTGCGCCCAAGCTTTAACTTCCTGGCTGATGTTTTGAGATGTTGCTTCAGCATTGCCACATTATTTTATTTTCTCATGATGCCATCTATTTTGTGAAGTGCACCTGTCCCTCCTGCAGAAAAACAACATGATGCTGCCACCCCCGTGTTTCACAGTTGGGATGGTGCTCTTAGGCTTCCAAGCTTCTCCCTTTTTCCTCCGAACGTAATGATGGTCATTATACCCAAAAAGTAAAATTTTAGTTTCATCAGACCACAGGTCATGTCTCCAAAAATTAAGGCCTCTGTGCATATGCAAACATTAATCTGGCTTTTTTATGTTTCTTTTAGAGTAATAGCTTCTTCCTGGCAGAGTGGCCTTTCAGCCCATGTTGATACAGTACTCATTTCACTGAGGATATTGACACAATCTTACCAACTTCCACCATCATCTGGTCTTTTGCTTTTGTCCTTGGGTTGATATGCACATGTCGGGTCAAAGCACGTTCATCTCTGGGACACAGAACCAGTCTCCTTCCTAAGCGGTATGACGGCTGGACATTTCCATCTTGTTTGTATTTGCATATAATTGTTTGAACAGATGAGCAAGGCACCTTCAGGTGTCTTGAAATTGTACCCAAGAATGAGCTAGACTTGTGCAAGTCCACAATTCTCTTCCTGATATCTTGGCTCATTTCTTTAGACTTTTCCATGAAGCAGTGTGTTTCAGGTGTGCATTAAAATACATCCACAGATGTGTCTCTAATTAAATCACATGTTACCAAAAAAGCTATCAGAACCTTCCAAACACATGACATCATCATATGGGCAGTCCAGAATTGTTGAAAGGCATAATAATCTTAATGTATGTAAACTTTTGACTTTGCAGTAAGTAATAAAAATGCCTTAAAACATTCTCTCTCTCATTATTCTGGCATGTGGCAAATATTAAAAATGATGGTAATACTAATTGACATAAAACGGGAAAGGTTTATTCTGATTCCATGCCAGATATTGAGAAAAACATAAATATGTGTCTTTTTATATAGTGTATGTAAACTTCTGGTTTCAACTGTATATTAAAAAATCGTAAGACTTAAAGACGCTAAATGATGCGTAATTGTTGCATTTTTTGAAGCTTTTAACTTTTTTCAATCATTTAACATATTACTTCAAATGAACTTGTTACAAGGGTTATGAATATTAAACTAAAGGTATGCCCATAATGACGCTGGTATACTGATTTAATACATACATTCAGCGAAGTAATCTGTAGCCTGTTTGTTTTACAATCATCATTAGAAGTTTAGTACTCTGTGCATCAGGGCGGGTGGGGTCTTTGGCTCTTCCATGGCCACTCTGTGGCCTCTGATGTCTTTATCCTCTTCCTTATTTAAATTTTGCATCCGCTGTGGTCTAGCAGTGGGCGGCGCCTGGCAGACTGCTCTCCAGTCAGTCTTCAGGAAAATAGTGCCGCCGCATGCGCAGATTAATGAATGATGCTAATGTAAAGTACGTCTTGTGATGCAAAAGATAAACTCACACAAAGCTAAAATTGTTATGACTCTTAGAATGTGCTGACACAAAAACATTTTTTTTATTTTAGTGTATTTATTGCATAAAACTCAAAAAACATGAATAAAATGACATAAGCTTGGTATTGCGATAATCAAACTGACCCACCGAATAAAGTTAACATTTTGCTTGTGCAGCATATAAATGGCGCTAAATTTTAAAAATAATAAAAACAATAAAAAATTTTTTTTTTCTATTCTTCCCCAAAAACAGTTAATAAACGTTAGGAAAGTTAAATGTACCTGAAAATGGTACCATTGACAAAAACAACTCATCCCACAATAAAGTCTTCATACAGGTGCGTTAACAAAAAATATATATATATTATGACTTTTGCGATACGACAATAGAAAACAAAAAACACCATGCTTTGTGCTAAAGTAAATTTTCGTGTCCTTAAGAGGTTAAAGGGTTGCCTTTGTGTTAAGGTTTGCTCAAACTGGAGTATCAATAGAATCGGGCTGATTATGCTAATGACACTCAGCTCAAACTTTAGAGTTTGAGCTATCATCTTACTGTGACCCGATTCTCTCGCATGATAGAATCACATCACAGGTGAGGAGAACACCTTCTATCCACCCAGTCCTTTTATCCATCGAGTGCATGCCGTACATAATATACAGTACATTGCGTTCAATATTATTCGGCCCCCTTGAGTTAATACTTTGTAGCGCCACCTTTTGCTGCGATTACAGCTGCAAGTTGCTTGGGGTATGTCTCTATTAGTTTTGCATATTGAGAGGCTGAAATTCTTGCCCATTCTTCCTTGCAAAACAGCTCAAGCTCATTGAGGTTGGATGGAGTGCGTTTGTGAACGCAAGTTTTCAGCTCTTTCCACAGATTCTCGATTGGATTCCGGTCTTGACTTTGACTTGGCCATTCTAACACCTGGATATGTTTATTTTAGAACCATTCAATTGTAGATTTTGCTTTATGTTTGGGATCATTGTCTTGTTGGAAGATAAATCTCCGTCCCAGTCTCAGGTCTTTTGCTTACTCCAACAGGTTTTCTTCCACAATG
The DNA here is from genome assembly GCF_046119375.1 of Phyllobates terribilis. NCBI lineage: Eukaryota > Metazoa > Chordata > Amphibia > Anura > Dendrobatidae > Phyllobates > Phyllobates terribilis. Next base: position 161,339,796 of record NW_027362771.1, on the reverse strand, counting down.
GTCCTGTATTTGGCTCCACCCATCTTCCCATCAATTTTAGCCATCTTCCCTGTCCCTGCTGAAGAAAAGCAGGCCCAAACCATGATGCTGCCACCACCATGTTTGACAGTGGGGATGGTGTTTTCAGGGTGATGAGCTGTGTTGCTTTTACGCCAAACATATCGTTTTGCATTGTGGCCAAAAAGTTCGATTTTTGTTTCATCTGACCAGAGCACCTTATTCCACATGTTTGGTGTGTCTCCCAGGTGGCTTGTGGCAAACTTCAAATGAGACTTTTTATGGATATCTTTGAGAAATGGCTTTCTTCTTGCCACTCTTCCATAAAAGCCAGATTTGTGCAGTGTACGACTGATTGTTGTCCTATGGACAGACTCTCCCACCTCAGCTGTAGATCTCTGCTGTTCATCCAGAGTGATCATGGGCCTTTTGGCTGCATCTCTGATCAGTCTTCTCCTTGTTCGAGATGAAAGTTTAGAGGGACGGCTGGGTCTTGGTAGATTTGCAGTGGTCTGATACTCCTTCCATTTCAATACGATCGCTTGCACAGTGCTCCTTGAGATGTTTAAAACTTGGGAAATCTTTTTGTATCCAAATACAGCTTTAAACTTTGCCACAACAGTATCTCGGACCTGCCTGGTATGTTCCTTGGTCTTCATGACGCTCTCTGCACTTGAAACAGAACCCTGAGACTATCACAGCGGAGGTGCATTTATACGGAGACTTGATTACACACAGGTGGATTCTATTTATCATTACAAGTCATTTAGGACAACATTGGATCATTCAGAGATCCTCACTGAACTTCTGGAGTGAGTTTGCTGCACTGAAAGTAAAGGGGCCGAATAATATTGCACACCCCACTTTTCATTTTTTATTTTTTTTAAAAAGTTTAAAATATCCAATAAATTTCGTTCCACTTAATGATTGTGTCCCACTTGTTGTTGATTCTTCCCCAAAAAATTAGAATTTGATATCTTTATGTTTGAAGCCAAAAATGTGGCAAAAGGTAGAAAAGTTCAAGGGGGCCAAATACTTTCACAATGCACTGTATTGGCAAACTCTCGGTGCATGTGTTTACTATGCTTGTCAGTCTCCCTAAACTTTCTCCGGTAGATTTCAGGCGTGACGGAATACATCTCTAGTAATGCGCAGCGAATGGTATAGTAACATCTCTTATCCCCAGAAGACAAGTTATTAAAAGCTTCTCTTGCTTTTCCGGTCAGACCAACGTTCAAAAATCTGGGCCAGTCACTGACACCTCATGCAGTAGGCGGAGGTTCTCAAATAACTGCAGATGCTCACCAATATCCGAGTATTGCCATCATTGAACTGTGGTATGTCCTGGTACCATAAAGATGCAGGCCCCTCTCTCCGGTTATCCACTGTCATCTGCGCTGGGGCGGGTGGGTGTACTGCTACTGTGGCACCCCAGGGGTCTGGTTTCCACAGTAATAGCAATATTATGTCTGAGAGCAGGTGGGAGGTTTCCTGGTCAGACATCCTATGCATGCCACACCTCCTGCCCAGTCCTGGGAGGGGAAGAACTTCCCCTATATAAAGCTGGGGCTGAGGCAGGGTTAGAGAGAAAAGAGTAGAGAGAGAAGAGGAGAAGCAGCTATAGGAAAGAGAGATCAGGAGCTCTGGGGAAGTCGTGCTAAAAGGAATCAGGGGCTGGCAGCTGTAGAGCTCGCCCTGATTGAAGAGTTACCACCGGACCCGGAGTCCGAGGCTGTGGGGACTAATCCTTACCCAGCAGCAGAAACCGACCGGCAGGGGATTTCAGGTCCTCTGGCCAAGAAACCCGAAGGCACGGTCACACGCGTGGGACCAGCACCGCCGTCGTGGAGCGGAAGCCACTAGAAAGCCCCGAGTCACCGGCCATACGGGTGAGCACCACACGGTACACTCAGGGACGTGGGCTACTTTTACCCGCCTCTAGCAAGGTAGCCAGAAGAGTACAATTAGTTGGGGAGGCCTACAACTCCACCTGGCCAGGGGAAATCCCATCTGCTCAAAGACTGACCAGGCCCCGATCGCTAGCCAGTACTCCGGGAGGGTCTATCTTTATCACCAGTAAAGACCCTGAACTACACCGCATCGTCTCTGAGTGGTTCCTGCTACCCCCATCATCCACGTCGGCTGCCCTGAGGCCATACCCCTCCCGTTGGGGGTTATACCATCTACGCTGCACAATCGTACTACCGGCCTCAGCGGTCTGCCCTGCAGCGGCAGTTCCATAGCTGCATTCAACGGGTGGCGTAGTCGTCCAACATCTACTGCTAATACTCAGCCCCACAGTTTGACTCCCTGGGCACGGACCGGGTCACCGCCACGAGACTACTACCCCCAACAGGCCCGGCTCCGGGTAGTCCCCGCGTGCGCAACGCTACACCAAGTAGGCCCAGGGGCGCGTCAACTTTGGCGTAGTCGGCAGGATTCCGTGCCCGCAACCACCGGGTACTGCGTGCCTGAAAAAGAGACTTTTAAACTTACCTGTGGTGAAGATTCCCGCCATCTGGCGCCATCTTCTGCCTTCTTCCCGCCATCCGTGAAGTTTTCCCGCCATCCGGCGCCATCTTCTGCCTTCTTCCCACCATCCGTGGAGTTTTCCCGCCGTCGGGCGCCATCTTGAAGACGCCGCGCGGGAAGAAGAGGGGCGTGGACTCTGAAAGCGCGCGAGAACTGAAGCCCCGCCTCACGTCCGGACGTTGCATAAGGTCCTGGAAGGAGCCCAGCAGACGCCTACGTCACAGGAGCGCGACGGAAGGTCCTCAACCCTGACGATCTACTGCGGAGCCGCGGCCTACGGAAGAGGATCATCGCAAGGTAGGCCACGGTCCACTAGGGGGGAGGAGGATGTCGGATACGGAGGAGAGCTTCACTGCCACAGCCACCGCCAGCACCACCGCTGCTGCGGTCATGCCTTTCACCATGCCCTATATCCCGGGGGCAGCCTGGCTACCCCAGTACTCAGGGGAGTCACATACCCTGAATGACTTTAGAGAAAAGCTGGATAGCCTCTTCCAGGTGTACCCCCTCACAGAAGAGCAAAAAGTGAGCATCCTGGTGGCCCAACTAACCGGGGCAGCCCAAAGGGAGGTAAAGTCCTGGCCACCTGGGAGGAGGACTGTCGCAGGGATATTAACCCGGCTGAAGGACACCTTTGATAACCGCACCTCAGCCGAGATTAAGCTTAGATTCTACGGGTGCAAACAGCGAGCACATGAGAATATAAGGGACTATGCACTAAACCTACAAGAGGCCCTGAGAGCCATTAAGCAGACCGACCCTGATGGTGTGGGAAACGAGGACAGGCTGTTGACCGAACAATTTATAGAGGGACTATATTGCAATGCCCACCGAACCCAGTTGCGGGCAATGGCCTTACAGGATCCTCATCTGGACTTTGCACAGTTCAAGGACAGAGCCATCCGGGTGCTCCGAGAACCGGCACCGGGTGGCGTGGTGACCCACAGGCGCCCTACTACCGCTTACCACCAGGAGGCGGCGCCCTTGTCGGCAGGGCCTGTGGGAGCTGACGCGCAGGCTTTGAACAATGACCCGGCTCCAGACCTGCACCATCAGGTCCAAGAGCTAGCTAAAAGCGTTGCTGCGCTAACCCGAACTGTGCAGTCTTTACAGGTTTCTGCTCCAGGGAAGATCCAGCTGGCATCCGGACCGGAGGACATCCCGTGGCGTCGACCAAGGAGGACTCCACCGGCCAGAGGAAGACCCAGCGACCGATACAACGAGGACGGACAACCCATCTGCCGCCGCTGCAATCAACCCGGACATATGGCAAGGTACTGTCCTTTAAACTGGCACAACCTGGGGTAGAGGGCCAACCCCTAGGAATAAGATCACCAGGCCCATCAAACTGGCGTGACAAATACGTGGGAGGATGTCCAGTCTTGCCTGTGGTACTGGATGGCATTCCTATGAGTGCCCTACTTGACACCGGGTCACAGGTCACCACCATCCCGTACGTGCTCTTCAAGCAGTACTGGAATGACTCGGATATAACCCGCTACCCTGACGACGACTATCATTGCCAGCAATGGTCAGCCCGTGCCACAGATCGGATTTAAAGAGATGACCATTAAAGTCGGTAGAGTCGAACTGGCAGCACAGGGACTGATCATTGTAGACATTGACAAGCGCGAGAGTCACCCAAAGATAACTCTAGGAACTAATGTGATTGAAAATTGTCTTGCAGAGGTGATTTTCATTTTACAGCAGGTTGCCAAGAACGCCAGCTCCGGCCAGCAGCGAGTGCTCCAAAAAGAGATCCGGGCACTGATGCGACGGTAACAGGTGGAACTCTCCGGTGGTGAGATTGGAAGCGTGAGAATGTGTGACCCTTTCCCTATTGCCATGCCCCCAAAAAGTGAAATGATGATTTGGTGCCGGGCAGCTATTGGTCTAAGAGGTAGAGACTACCAAGCAATGGTAGAACCCGTCTACTCAGACAGTAGGCCCACCATTTTGACAGCACGGGGGGTGGTTGATGTACGCCATGGGAGGGTGCCCGTTCGCATAATAAACATCGGGAAAAGGGAAGTGTATCTGCCCCGGTATGCTACGCTAGCCAAATTGTATACCATCAATCAAAATTCTGTACAGTCCGTGGAACCCTTGCCTCCATCTCAACCAGAGGAAGGTAACGGCTCTAAGAAACCAATGGAGGACTGGTGTCAGCAACTACATCTGGGTACTGACTCCACTCCCTCACACCAGAAACAAGGAGTCTATCGGGTGGTTCAAGAGTACGAGAGAGTGTTTAGTAAACACCCGTTAGACTTCGGGCGAGTAAAGGGGGTAGAACACCACATCCCCACGGGAGACCATCCTCCCATAAAGGAGAGATACCGACCCGTACCCCCTGCACACTACCAACACGCCAAGGGGATGCTTAGAGACATGAAGGAGGCTGGGGTAATCAGGGATAGCTGTAGCCCCTGGGCAGCTCCACTAGTCTTGGTTAAAAAGAAAGACAACACCATGAGAATGTGTGTAGATTACCGGAAAATCAACCGTATCACACACAAAGATGCGTACCCCTTACCAAGGATAGAGGAGTCTTTGGCTGCTTTAAAATCTGCTAACTTCTTCTCCACTTTGGATCTCACTAGCGGGTACTGGCAGGTTCCTGTAGCAGAGGCGGACCGGGAGAAGACCGCATTCACCACCCCGATGGGACTTAGCGAGTTTACCTGCATGCCGTTCGGACTCTGCAACGCACCAGGAACCTTCCAGCGATTGATGGAATGCTGTCTGGGACACCGAAACTTTGAGACGGTCCTGTTATACCTGGACGATGTCATCGTCTATTCCAAGACCTACGAGGACCACCTGAAACACCTGGCGAAAGTGTTCGAAGCTCTGGCAAGTTACGGCCTAAAGGTGAAACCCTCCAAGTGTCACCTCCTGAAGCCAAAGGTGCAGTACCTGGGACACGTGATGAGTGCTGACAGAGTGGCTCCCGACCCTGATAAGATCACCGCAATTTAGGAATGGCCAAGCCCCTCCAGCGTAAAGGAAGTGAGGCAGTTCCTCGGGTTGGTAGGCTACTACCGAAGGTTCATTCCCGGTTTCACCAAAAAGGCAGCTCCTATGCAGGACCTCCTGATAGGCCAGTCCAGGAAGGCCAAGAACCAGAAGCCACCCTTCAGATCGGAGAAGCTGGAAGAAGAGTCCTTCCGCCAGCTGAAGATGGCCCTCACGGGGGATGAAATCTTGGCGTACCCTGATTATAGCCAGCCCTTTATCCTCTACACCGACGCCAGTAACATCGGGCTAGGAGCCGTACTGTCCCAGATCCAGCAGGGGAAGGAACGGGTAATTGCTTACGCCAGCCGAAAACTGCGACCCACCGAAAGAAACCCTGAGAATTACAGCTCATTTAAGCTAGAGTTCCTGGCAGTGGTGTGGGCAGTCACCGAACGCTTTAAGCACTACCTCGCTGCTTCCCTTTTCACCGTGTACACGGATAACAACCCGTTGACACACCTGGACACTGCAAGACTCGGTGCCCTAGAGCAGAGATGGATGGCCCGCTTGTCCAACTATGAGTTTACAATCAAATACCGGGCAGGACGCTCCAATACCAACGCGGACGCCCTGTCCAGGATGCCGAACCTACCAGACGTAGGGGAAGATTCAGAGGAACTGGAAGAAGTTGAACTCCCCGCGTTCCACCGTCATGGGACTATCCAGTATTCCCACCGTGTAAGGAGTAAGCAATCCGCTACGTTCAACCCATTACCTCATTACAACTGGGCGGAGACGCAAGACAGTGACCCTGCTGTCCGACTGGTAAAGGAGATGCTGACTCGGCCAGATGCACGCCTTGACCCAGACGCTCCGGAGGAAGCCAAGCAACTGTGGGCTGAGAAGAGTCGACTGTTCCTTTACAAGGGGAAGTTGTGCCGCAGAATGGTTAACTCCCGGACGCATGAACTAATCTGGCAAGTAGTGGTGCCAAGAAGAGACGCAGCTATGGTGATGGAGGCATACCACGACGGAGCTGGGCACTTCGGATGGAAGAAGCTGGAGTTCCTGCTGCGCGGGCGGTTCCATTGGGTAGGCATGAGAGGAACCATCGAGAGGTGGTGCAGAGACTGTGGCCCATGCAACCTAAGAAGGAGGGACCGTGCCAGCCAGAAGACTCCCCTGCAGTCCATCATCACCAGACAGCCGTTGGAACTGGTAGCCTTGGATCATGTAAAACTGGCCCCAAGCAGAAGTGGCTACGTCTACGCGTTAACCATCGTGGATCACTACTCCCGGTTCTTGGTTGTTGTCCCCGTCAAGGACTTAACGGCTCAAACAGCAGCTAGAGCCTTCCAGCAGCACTTCTGCCGTCCGCACGGGTACCCGGAGCAGGTGCTGACGGACCAGGGGCCTGCCTTTGAAGCGGAAGTCTTCCAGGAGTTCTGCACCCTGTATGGCTGCCGGAAGATAAGAACAACACCCTATCACCCGCAAACTAATGGACTTTGTGAGAAAATGAACCAGGTGGTGATAGATCTTCTGAAAACATTGCCCCTGGAAGAACGTAGTCTGTGGCCTGAAAAGCTGCCCGACCTGGTGGACCTATACAACCACATCCCTGTAGGTTCCACCAACTGTACCCCGGCTTACCTAATGAGGGCAAGACCTGGTAAGCTTCCTGTTGATCTGGAGATGGGAGTCCTGACACCCGAGGACACTTCACCAGAAGCAGACTGGGACACAGAGAGGCAGCAGCAGTACCGGAAAGTACAGGAGAGCGTGGAGCGAAGTCTCTGTCAAGCTAGGGAAAGACAAGAGAAAACTTACAACCAGTATGCTCCCGCTGTTCCCCTGGTGCCCGGAGAGCAGGTCTTGAAGAGGAAAAGACGGCTCCACAAGTTGGACGACCAGTGGGAGAAGGACCCGTACACCGTACTGCCCTCAAGCCACGACAACCCAAAGATCTGTACAATCAGTAAAGACGGAGGGGAAACCACAGCCATTGTATCTCGGGATCACCTGAAGAAGTGTCCCGAACAGCTACGGAACCCTGAAGAGGAACAAGAAGACCCTCGACCCGTAGAGGAAAGGGAAGATATGGTTAGTACTGTGCTCGGAGACTTCCCTCGGTCTTGGACTCAAGTCAATGGTGCTGTTGTGGTACCCGTCCTCACGTTCCTCCAACCAGCATCCCAAGTGCCTACGGAGACACAGGTAGAGCTGGAAGAACAGCCGGTCCAGGAGGCAGAAGACCCCACACAAGCAGACCAGGAGAATCAACCCTCTGCTTATAGTGAGCCTGCCATACCTCTAGTGAGCCAAAGAGTCCGTAGACGGCTGCCCAGTTTACCCTTGACAGCTCCTATACCCTGTAGCTCAGGACCAGTCAGCCAGCTCCGTAGGTCCACTAGGGTCACTAGAGGCCAGTTGCCCATACGGTGGAGGATCTAAATGTTCAAGCTATTTTATTAATGTTTACCTGTTTATTGTTGCTTGTGTATAATTATGTGTTTCTAGTTATTTGTAGGAGTCTTTGGTGGATTTACCGGGAATCCTTTGTGCATATAGTTGGAGCGTAACCCAGGACGGACTAAAAGACTGATAAGGACTCGGGGCAGGACAGACCCCTACCTGGTTACGTCTCCCTGTTTTGGTGAAATGGACACCTTTGTTTTCCTCAAAAGTTACACCCGGTTGCGGACACGCCGTGACCACCTTATGTGTTGTCTCTACCAGAACGTTATTGTTTATACCTTGTTATGTTTACAAAAGTATGTTTAGTCCCGGAGTACTAAATTTCACTAGGGGGGAATGTGGCACCCCAGGGGTCTGGTTTCCACAGTAATAGCAATATTATGTCTGAGAGCAGGTGGGAGGTTTCCTGGTCAGACATCCTATGCATGCCACACCTCCTGCCCAGTCCTGGGAGGGGAAGAACTTCCCCTATATAAAGCTGGGGCTGAGGCAGGGTTAGAGAGAAAAGAGTAGAGAGAGAAGAGGAGAAGCAGCTATAGGAAAGAGAGATCAGGAGCTCTGGGGAAGTCGTGCTAAAAGGAATCAGGGGCTGGCAGCTGTAGAGCTCGCCCTGATTGAAGAGTTACCACCGGACCCGGAGTCCGAGGCTGTGGGGACTAATCCTTACCCAGCAGCAGAAACCGACCGGCAGGGGATTTCAGGTCCTCTGGCCAAGAAACCCGAAGGCACGGTCACACGCGTGGGACCAGCACCGCCGTCGTGGAGCGGAAGCCACTAGAAGGCCCCGAGTCACCGGCCATACGGGTGAGCACCACACGGTACACTCAGGGACGTGGGCTACTTTTACCCGCCTCTAGCAAGGTAGCCAGAAGAGTACAATTAGTTGGGGAGGCCTACAACTCCGCCTGGCCAGGGGAAATCCCATCTGCTCAAAGACTGACCAGGCCCCGATCGCTAGCCAGTACTCCGGGAGGGTCTATCTTTATCACCAGTAAAGACCCTGAACTACACCGCATCGTCTCTGAGTGGTTCCTGCTACCCCCATCATCCACGTCGGCTGCCCTGAGGCCATACCCCTCCCGTTGGGGGTTATACCATCTACGCTGCACAATCGTACTACCGGCCTCAGCGGTCTGCCCTGCAGCGGCAGCTCCATAGCTGCATTCAACGGGTGGCGTAGTCGTCCAACATACTGCCACACAGTTTGACTCCCTGGGCACGGACCGGGTCACCGCCACGAGACTACTACCCCCAACAGGCCCGGCTCCGGGTAGTCCCCGCGTGCGCAACACTACACCAAGTAGGCCCAGGGGCGCGTCACTACATGCACACCCAGATATTTGCTTAACACTGCCGCCCGCTCTATCTCCGTCGCCCACTCTCCTATTGCGGCCAGCATCCGCCTCAACTCAGTCGGTCGATCCTCTGCCACCTGGATGACAGCCCTGGGCTGTGGTCCCTCCATGGAGGAGCCCTCCTCCATGTCTGAACTGACCTCCTCCTGTGGGTATTCACGGTCCATGAGAAGTCCGTGTTCGGAGTCCGTGCATGGTCACTACGTGTTTGTTACGGACCGTGAACTTTACTGTTCAGGTTCGCCCATCACTACTCATGACCCCTGCTACCGCTGATCCGGAAAATTTTTTTTTTTGTTGGGGGGGGGGGGCTGGATGAGGGGCACTGATATGAACTTTTGCTATGGGACCACATAATTTCTATGTAGGCGCCATTATATACCATATACAACTCCTGTGCATAATATCTCTGATGCTCACTTCTTTAACTGTACACTTACATTATATACTATCTACAGAGCACCTATGTATAAGGTCATCTGTATTACCTGTACACTTACACTTTACAATATAGACTATCTACAGAGCTCCTGTGTATAATGTCACTGGTGATAATAATGTTATTACTCTGGTTTTGTTAATGATCAGTAAGGTAATATTATTCAATGATCAGTAAGGTAATATTATTCAATCACTATGTGATGGTAATTTGTGATCTGGTCATGGTGTGGTGGTATTTGTCCCTTATATGTGATCTTATTGGTATATTGGTCTTGGTGTAGTGTATTGTGTTATGCATGGTGATAACCTGTTCTCTCTGATATCAATAAGGAGAAGATTCTTTATTTACATTAGAGATTAAAGGGGTTTTCCCACAATCAAAGTTTATTTTAATAAATACATCTTGGAATAATAACAATTTCCACAATTGGATGTGTTAAAAAAATGTTCCTGTGCTGAGATAATCTTCTAAATGTGCCCCTGCTATGTGCTGTGTAATGGCTGTGTCTTACCGCACAGGAACATGGGCAGGGGAGGAAGGAAAAGAGAGTATATAGACATTACGGCATGGGTTTGCAGCTGATTCTTTCTGTGAAGTAAAACATTTTCCTGCCTGTTTTTAAAAATGTTTTACCTCACAGAAAGCAATATCTCCAATCCCATGTTGTAATGTCTGCATACTATTTTTTGCTTCTTTCCCTGGCCAGGAGCTGTGGTATGATCAGACCATGTTCCTATACGGTCAGACACAGCCATTACACAGTACACAGCAGGGGAACATTTATAAGATTATCTCAGCACAGGGACATTTTTATAACACATCCAATTGTGGAATTTTTTATTAGTCCAAGATCTATTGATTAAAATGTATTGTTTGTGGGAAAACCACTTTAAATACTTGAAAGTTTAACTCCTCTCAGTAACATATTACATGGTGGCAGAGATGCACTTAAAGGAGTCTATATGATAAGTGATAATTTATTGATTGGGGGTTGTCTGACTGCTGGGACCCTCCTTAGGGTATGTGCACACACGTTGTGTTTTTTCTGCACATTTTCTGCACCAAAATCTGCATGAAATCTGCTGATAACTTTTCTCTGGCAGGAAATTAGCTGCGTCAAAAACGCAGGTTTAGCTGCGTTTTTTGTTGCGTATTTGCAGCGTTTTTTTCACTGTCCTTCTGTCTCTATTTAGTAATGCACATAAAGTTCTGCGAAAAAAAAGACTCCCATTCTATTTTGCCATTAAAAACACTGCAAATACGCAGTAAAATACGCATGTGCATTTTTTGGTGTGTTTTTGCTGCGTATTTGTAGCGTTTTTTCATCCCCCCATTACTTCCCATGGGTGAAAAAATGCTGAAAAAATGCTGAAAAAACGCTGAAAGAAGTGACATGTTTTTCTAAACACTGAAAATACGCAGCAAACAAAAAGCAACATGTGGGAACAGTGAATTCTGGTTTCTCATAGACTTTGCTGGTACTGCTAGACATAACTGAAAATTTACATAAAAATCTGCAGCAAATACGCAGCAAAGCACAACATGTGTGAACATAGTCTAAATCGACAGAATGAGGAACTTTTATCCCCCCACCCCCCCCCCCGTTAGAATTGAGTTGCATGTTCAATCACCGCTATGTTCACTCCCTATGTGGCTGCCAAGTTCTGCACTTATCAGATTCTGTCAACTCTACAGAGGATAAATGGAGCAGATGTCAGACATCTGACCTGCCATTCCATTTTGAAATGAGCATAAAAGTCTCATTGCTGATAAAAATTCCTTCTTCTTCCTATTTGTCTCAGCAATTGGAGCCCTACCGATCAATAAATTATCACCCGTGGACAGGTAATAACTTGTTTTCACCAAAGAACCCCTTTAATGCAAACTACTGTAATTGTACATCACAGTTACGGTGTGAGCAATGTAAATGTGCAGGAGTCACCAGTACTTTACAATTAACACTTTACTCTAACAAAGATAATACCTAAGAAGGTAAAGGCCTCAACTGTAGTCCCTAGGCACCCCAGACCAGAAAAGGGGTGCAATGGTTGAGTATGCTAAACAAACAAATATACAGCAGTAGATACATTACATAAATAATTGGTCAGCGAGATGCTCTGATCGTGAGGTGACTTAATGAAGATAAAATTAGTGGAGATCATGGCAGGAGCATAATCCTGAAGGTAAGAGGAACAAGTAAGTACCGTATTTTGCGGATTATGAAATGCACCGGACCAAAAGACGCCCCCCAATTTTTGTTGAGGAAAATATGAAAAATGTTTTTTAAATAAAATTGCGGTGCATCTTATAGTTTGCTTTTTACGGTAGCTTACCGGGGATAGAGGGCGGTGGCTGTAGTAGAGCGGGGTCCCAGGAGGCAGGGGGGCTTCTGCAGAAAGCTGGCAGCAGCGGCAGCAGGAGCAGAGAGATGCAGCGGGCCCAGGGTGGGAGGAGGGACTAGCCGCACTTCCTATTCTTTTCACTACGATGGATTTTGGGAAAATGGCCACCCGAGGCGGCGCGTGCATAGGTTGAGATCTCAGCTTACGAGATCTCAATCTGCGCATGTGCCGCCTCCGGCCACCATTTTCCCGAGGGCCACTGCAGTGAAAAGGATGGCAAGTGCTGGGTCTCCCGACATTTTCTGAAGGTCCAGAACCCGTGCAGCCTTGCACCACCAAACACTCCTTCCTCCCAGCACGGAGCTTGCAGCATCGTCCCACTCCTGCTGCTGCAGCCGCCAGCTTCCTGAAGCAGTGCCCCTGCCTCCTGGGACTCCACCGCAGTCGCCCCCCCCCCACGCTACATTCGGATTATAAGACACCCCCCCATTTGCCTCCCAAATTTTGTGGGAAAAAGTGTTTCTTATCATCTGAAAAATATGGTATTTTGGATACCATAAGCTGATAAGTATAATAGGTAAATATAATGACAGATGGATAAAGAAGATTAAAAATATTATATTGACCAAGATAAATTAGAATGGCAAGATGGAACAAGATAAATGAAACTAAATATCAGATAATGTAGGAGAATGTGAGATAACAGAAAGATGAATAGGAATGGGTCAAAGTATATGGTGTACTGTGACAGACTATGAGGCATTATGGAGTCCCATGAGAGTGGCTGAAGATAGCTATAAGGGTAGCTACAAGGCAGTGGCAGTCATACACTCATATATTGGCACCTTTTACTTCGACAGACTCTTATTATCCATTTATCTCATTTCTCACATTACCTGTCTTACCCCTTTATCCTCCTCCATACATGTTTTCTGATTTTTCCTATGCTGGATCTAAATTAATTGACACAATTTTGAGCAAGAATTTATTGCCTCTGCTTTCTTCAGTGCTGAGATTTTCTCGAAGCTTGCATATGACTTGCCATTAGTGATGAGCGAGCGTGCTCGCCACAGCTCGGTACTCGCCCGAGCATCACCCTGCTCGACATGCTCGGCGAGTATTTCCGGGTTGCTCGGGCGGGAGATCGGGTCCCTGCCCTGCAAGTTTGGCGCCCTTTAGAAAGCCAATGAACATGCAGGGATTGCTTTCCACGCACTGTAATTCCGTAGCCATGTTGATTGTGGCATTACAGTGATTGGCTAGCCGCCTAGCGTCATCGGGTCTATATAAGACCTGGTGACGCTAGGCTTGTCACAGTCTATCCCGAAAACAGGCAGAGTAGGGAGAGGTGCCGCTGTGTGAGGGACAGAATTGGCGGTGTAATGGTTAGCTATAGGTAGTAGTACTCCAGGAGTATATATATATTCATCTGAACTAACAGCCCTCCTGAGGACTAATCCGGCTGCATATATTCAGTGGTGATAGCAGGAGTTAAGCAGGCAGCATTTGTGGCAGTGTATACAGCACAAGAGGGACCATTGCACGTTCTATCTGCTCCTGCTGTTACAGATAACCGTAGACATAGCCCAAGATATCAGGGGCCAGGGCTAATTTTTTTTCATCTTAATCCTGATTATTTGCTTAAAAAGCAATACAGAGTACACCACTTTACTGCTCCATTTGCTTGTTCACACAATACAGACAGATTTTTTTGATTTTATTAACATTACTGTATTGTGGAAGCAGAGAAACTTTTTTCAATGATCAGATGTGATCCCATATGACTGCCGTAATAATACAGAAATTTTGTGGAGCGTCCCGAATATTCCACTGAATTTAAAGTCAGCCAGCTGTGTTTTGTTGAACCAATTGACACTTGGTTTCTGACAAATACCATACAATTAGGTGACTGCCTGAAACCGTGGCCATCAGACGTGATCTCATATGACTGCCCTAATAATCCAGCAATTTTTGTGAGTGTCAAATATTATGCAGCGCCCCGAGGGTTGGGTCGCTACAGAGGTATTGCATCTCACCCAGAGGTGTGATATCTCACTTCCAGGTAAGAATGGAGTGTGGCTCAGGAACCTAACACCCACATGCACTACACCACATTTCCGGGGGACAGGGCGACAATGCTCCCGGGTGTGAGCACAACTGCTCCTGTCCCTGGCTGGAGTGAGGGGGGAGGGAACACCTAGAAAGGGGGAACCCGGTAGTGTGTTGGTGGGGAGAGTAGATTCTAGGTACACTGAAAGTAGGAGTATATAAGGTGGGCACCATCTTAGAGTAGGGAGAAAGAGAGAAGAGAGAGAGCAGAGAGAGAAGGAGGCTGGGAGCAGAGGCTCTGTATGGCCTCTGCTCCGCAGGCAGGCCAAGTCTCAAGGCCTGGGCCTGGAGGAGAGGAAAAGGAGAGGAGTGGAATGGAGGAGGCTCCTGGAGTGGAGTGAAGTGACCCCAGGGGTGCGGACTGGCCAGTCGCCACCGTACGCCTGCGCTACCAGAGTAGGGGGGTCAGGCCAAGAAAGGGAACCGGATCCCTCATCTAGTGGAGGAGATCAACTACCCTCAGCTAATAACCGGAGGCCGTTGCATTGCACGTGCACGGCTCCTCACTACACCCGTTAGGAAGCCACCATATAGGACCCAGGGAAACGGAACATACGTTTGCCCGCCAAGGCCCGAGGCAGCTGGACAGAAACGTGGTCAATTGTGGGGTAGGACAGGCCAGAGAAAGGACACACGAAGAGGGTTGTGAAAAGCATTCCAAAGGTATCTGGGAGTTGGCCGAGCCCCTCACCTGGTGAGCACAGTACGACGTGGACAGCCATCACCTGCAGAAGTGGCTTGGAGTGTAAAACTGTGAGTAAAGACCCTGGACTGCATCACTGGACTCTGAGTCATTACTGTTGCTCCCGCGCACCATCACCCCCACCATCTGCACTCACTGCCCTGAGGCTATACTCCTCCCGTGGGGAGTTATACTACCCTCTGCTGCGCACACAACATCAGCCTCAGCGGTCTGCCCCGCAGTGGCGGTTCTCAGTGGCCGCAATCAACGGGTGGCGTAGTCGGACATTTAAACATAAAAAATCAAGTAAACAGATACACCACTGGTTTGACCACCCTGAGCCATGGGACCGGGTCGCCGCCACGGAGACTACAACCCCTGACATTACACAGAGACCTGGCTCCGGGTATTCCCTCGCACACGGCCCAGGGGGTGCGTCAACTTTGGCGTAGTCGGCAGGATCGAAACCAACCCGTTATCATCGGGTATTGTGTGCCTAGAGACTGTTTCGCTGTATTGAATGTGGCGCCCGCCCCAGAAGAACGGACGCCATTATGTGCGCACCAAAAGACAACAAGAAGCCACCTCCCATCGTGGGCCAGGTCCCAGAATGGCGCCAAAAACGGAGCCCACCCCCAACAGCCATGAGTGTGGCTGTAGAGATGTCCATCAACGTGGGGGGGCTGCACCTGAGAGTGATTGTCAGCAGATTGCCCCGGGACCACCCCCAATAGGGGCGGAAGGGAAAGAAAACTGAAGGGCAGGGTGTGGTTTGGATCAGTCTTGGCGGACCACACCCGGAGATGGCGAGGAGCGCCAGCCCCGGTACCCTCACCAGTGGCCTGCTGCAGGCCGAAGCGACTCCGTACAGCCTTGCGGAGCTGATGGCCCAGCTCCCGGAGAGGACCCTGAATTCCTCCGGGCAGGACTGGAGGATTTGGACCGGAGAATGGTCCAGGCGCAGCGGGAGGCCATCGCGGGGTGGAAAGAAGAGATGGGCCGGCGGGTCGCGACCCGGCAGCAAGTGGCGCTACAAGCACCCGACAGCATGCCTGCCCCTGAGGACAGAGGGAGACCACCGGAGGCTGAGAGCAGCGCTACGGGAGTAGGTAAGGGGGACGCCCCTGCTACAAGCCCGGACCCCGTCGCGGAGCCGATCGCCCCGGAAGTCGCTGCACCTCCTCTGCTCCCGCCACCTACTCCTAGGCCTCAAGCCCCGAGCACAGCAGCCGGACCATGCCCCACTCCGTGCACCTTGATCCCGGATACGACCGGAGGCGACCCGCTCCAAGCCTGGTCGCAAGGCCTGATGCCCCGGGCGCCTTCCACCAACGAGCGCCCCCCGGTCTCAACATTACCAGCCCTGGGCATGGACTTATATAGTCAGCTTACCGGTCCTGATGGAGAGCCGGTCCCCCTACTACGTGGATGGGTTCACCCTTGCCACCGGAGGGACCTGTCCGCAGAGGCCAGAGCCCCGCTTCCTCCGCTCCTGCCCGCTCCGCAGCCAATTACCATTCCCCAGCTCCCGGATGAAGAGGTCCAAATAGAGTGGGACCAGACCGGGGAGGACCTGATGGGGTTTTCGCAGGAGACGTGGGCGGACGCAGCCCGCAGGCGAGAATTCTGCCGCCGGGAAATAGCACAGCTAGAAAGGGAGAAGCAGGCGCGGCGCCAGAAACAAGAGCAGCTACAGGCCCGAAGCGCGGAGGAAAAGACCCGGACCCGCCGAGAACCCCAGGCTGCACGCGGTCCCAAAGTCACCAGGATCGTGGTCAGGTTCCACCAGGAGAAGGGGTGGGGGTTCATTCGGGACCCGACGACAGATACAGACCTCTTCGTTAACTGGAGGGATGTGGAGAGTCGCCCGCCCGCGGGTCACCCGAAACGGGATCTATTTCCAGGGGATCAGGTGTCATACACCCGACACCGAGGCCTACGGGGGTGGTACGCCCTCAACGTTCAGCGGGTAGAAGAACACCGCTACCCTGAATCCTGCCACGCGGAGGACCCGGACGAGTCTGAAGAGTATGAGGAGCAGGAACGTCCACCAGAAGGAAACCGCTACTAAAGAGCAGCAGCAGAAACTGTACATAGTTACCCGTCAGGGTGAAAGAGCAGGATACACGCCGTTTGCGGATTACAAAAAGTTTACCCCGTTCGGGATTGTTGGCAGTTTTGTTTGTTAAAGTTACCCGAAAAGGGTCTGTGAACTATCCGGCTGAGAACTGGGAGCAGCCAATCATTTATATCCGGCTGAGGACTGGGAGCAGCCGACCCTTGTAAATAGTTGCACTTCTTAAAGTGCCCCCTATTGGTTTTATAAACTCCTACCTCAATAGATACCAGAAGGTGTTTGAAAATTTGCACTTAGTAAAATTGCACCTTGTGGGGTGACATGGACACCTGGTCGCGGCAAGGACTGTGGCCTGTTAAAGAGACTTCACCATTGAAATGTTGCTGATAATGTTTTATATTTTTTCTACCTAAAAGAATGTCTATGAGGAAAAACGTTTCATATGTGGCAGATGTGTTTATGCAAGTTGAAACAGTTTTATAATGTCTTAAGTATGTGAGAAAAGTATTATAATATTTTTGAAAAGAGAAAAGTTTTACGAGTAACGTTAAAAAACAAACAAAAAAAATCAACTTTAATTCTGCATGTCTTGAAGTCAATTGTCTTTTGCTCTGTTCCAGCCCATGGACGTGCTGTGATTTACCAGGGGGGAATGTAGCGCCCCGAGGGTTCGGTCGCTACAGAGGTATTGCATCTCACCCAGAGGTGTGATATCTCACTTCCAGGTAAGGATGGAGTGTGGCTCAGGACTCTAACACCCACATGCATTACACCACATTTCCGGGGGACAGGGCGACAATGCTCCCGGGTGTAAGCACAACTGCCCCTGTCCCTGGCTGGAGTGGGGGGGGGAGGGAACACCTAGAAAGGGGGAACCCGGTAGTGTGTGGGTGGGGAGAGTAGATTCTAGGTGCACTGAAAGTAGGAGTATATAAGGTGGGCACCATCTTAGAGTAGGGAGAAAGAGAGAAGAGAGAGAGCAGAGAGAGAAGGAGGCTGGGAGCAGAGGCTCTGTATGGGCTCTGCTCCGCAGGCAGGCCAAGTCTCAAGGCCTGGGCCTGGAGGAGAGGAAAAGGAGAGGAGAGGAACGGAGGAGGCTCCAGTAGTGGAGTGAAGGGACCCCAGGGGTGCGGACCGGCCAGTAGCCATCGTACGCCCGCCGCTACCAGAGTAGGGGGGTCAGGCCAAGAAAGGGAACCGGATCCCTCATCTAGTGGAGGAGATCAACTACCCTCAGCTAGTAACCGGAGGCCGTGGCATTGCACGTGCACGGCCCCTCACTACACCCGTTAGGAAGCCACCATATAGGACCCAGGGAAAAGGAACATACGTTTGCCCGCCAAGGCCCGAGGCAGCTGGACAGAAACGTGGTCAATTGTGGGGTATGACAGGCCAGAGAAAGGACACACGAAGAGGGTCCTGAAAAGCATTCCAAAGGTACCTGGGAGTTGGCCGAGCCCCTCACCTGGTGAGCACAGTACGACGTGGACAGCCATCTTGTAACGGGTCTGGGAGGTGGAACCTCTGAGCTACTATACAAAGGGGCAGTCCTTGTAAGGAAGCGGGTGGCTCCCAGGGAAGGCGGGCTGGTAGTCACGGCAAGTGACAGGAACAGTCTCTGGGTAGAAGGGCAGGAGGTCACGGCAAGTGACGGGAACAGTCTCTTGACAGGCGGGTGGTCACGGCAAGTGACAGCAGGGTAAGAGTCTCTAGACAGGCAGGTGGTCACGGCAAGTGACGGCAGAGCCTCCAGGTAGGCAAGCTGGCGGGTAGCAGGTGAGCGCTCCCAGGTGAGCGGGTAAGAGTCGGCTGGCTGGCAGGTGGTCACGGCAAGTGACGGCAGAGCCTCCAGGTAGGCTAGCTGGTGGGTAGCAGGTGAGCGCTCCCAGGTGAGCGGGTAAGTGTCTCTCGGCTGGCTGGCAGGTGGTCTCAGACAGATATCAGGCAGGTATCAGGCAGGTATCAGGCAGGTATCAGGCAGGAGTCAGGCAGGTGTCAGGCAGGTATCAGGCAGGTATCAGGCAGGTATCAGGCAGGTGCTTCCTGATCCGCAGGCGGACTGGTCCATAGACAGACTGGCGGATGCAGGTAGACAGACTGTCGGACCGCAGGAATACAAGCAGGTAGACAGAGCTGGAAAGCAAACTGGCAACAGAACCTGAGGGCTGAAACAGAGGTGAAAGGCTTTGCAACAACTTTGCTCGGGCACCTCCATTTTGGAGGAGGTGCCTTATATATGGGAGCACCACCGGCAATTGGCCGGGGACTCCTAAGGATGGCGCGCACGGCCCCTTTAAGAGAGAGGGAGCGCGCGCGCGCCCTAAGCACGGTGCCCAGGAAGCGGCGAGTGCTGCCAGCAGCGCGGGAAGAGGACGCCGAGGACGGAGCAGGGAGGTGAGAGGAGCGGCGTCTCTGTCTAGCAGGAGACAGGGACACCGACACTACACATCACCTGCAGAAGTGTCTTGGAGTGTAAAACTGTGAGTAAAGACCCTGGACTGCATAACTGGACTCTAAGTCATTACTGTTGCTCCCGCGCACCATCACCCCCACCATCTGCACTCACTGCCCTGAGGCTATACTCCTCCCGTGGGGAGTTATACTACCCTCTGCTGCGCACACAACATCAGCCTCAGCGGTCTGCCCCGCAGCGGCGGTTCTCAGTGACTGCAATCCACGGGTGGCGTAGTCGGACATTTAAACATAAAAAATAAAGTAAACAGATCCGTCACTGGTTTGACCACCTTGAGCCACGGGACCGGGTCGTCGCCACGGAGACTACAACCTCTGACATTACACAGAGACCCGGCTCCGGGTATTCCCCTGCACACGGCCCAGGGGGCGCGTCAATTACACTCCCTTTAAAGTAGTGCAGTTGTGGGTTCAAACCTATTCACAGTTGGTCGCTGACAAATAGCCTATCTGTGAACAATGTTGTCAGAGTATTACGCCACTTTTACGGACTGACAAAAAAAAACATATAAAATCCAAGCTAAAATGGAAAAAATGTTAAGAAACATTCTTTCCAGGGTAATGACTTGTATATAACGCCAAAGAAATACAAAACAAAAGTTATGGACTGTGGAAGACATTTATGCGGCGAGAATGAACACTCATTTGGAGCTGATGATACCATCTAGCAGCACCTGTCCCTATTGTAAATGCATCTAACAGCGTTATCGATAGGGAATAGAATAGATTTTACATTTTTTTGGGCAGCACCAGCAGCACGCAGTATAAGGCAATCATACCTGGCTGGATCAGTGTAATACGCTATCCATACTGCGATACCTCACCTGTAAACGGATTTCAGATAAGTCAGTTAATATTCTAGAATATAGAATCTATTTGAATTGTTCTTCCCATTATTAAGGAGTGGGTCTCCTATACTGTTATTACATATGCAGCAATTTCAAGGGCTGCCAAAAATTAGGACGCACTCCAATAAACATTTGAAGAGACACAGTAGGATCTTTCTTTAGTATAAAAAACAGATTCGCCAATGTAACCTCAATGTAATCACATTGTTCAGCTCCTGCACCTCCTCCTCCTCCTCCTGTTAGGCCTCCATCTCCGAAAAGACCACATCAGTCACAAGCTGGAAGCACTGCCTTGGCCAAGCGGCAACAGGTTGTGCTGAAGATAATATGCTTAATGCTTAGTTGACAAACCGCACACCGCTTTAGAGTTGTTGAAAGCTGTAACAAAGCAGGCAGATCTGTGGCTCTCACCGCTGAACATACAGCCAGGCATGGTCATGTGTGACAATGGTCGGAACCTGGTGGCGGAGAAATGACAGCCGGAGTAGATACGGTTTCTCTGAACGCCAGTCCTTTCATCCGACCTAAAGAATATGGCTGTGGTAAAATACACCTCTCACCGAGAAGCAGTGTCAGACTGAAGAACATTGGGCCCACCAGAGGATTTGATTCTGAGGGCACACCTTTCTCCCCTGCTTAAGAGCCCCATAGCAGCTGCAAGGTTTGCGCTATGATCTCTCCGGATGGAGAAGCCAAGGCCCACCGGAGGATTCTCTGGTGGGCCCGTCCAACCCTGCTGAGAAGCAGCCCTGGCTAAGTAAAGTCTCTGTGATGGTTCCTGACCACTCTATGGCTGATTTTTTACTGAGGGGGAAACCCATGCAAACACGGGGAGAACATGCAAAATCCTTGAAGATGTTGTCCTTGGTGGGATTAGAACGCAGGACCCCAGCGCTGCAAGGTTTCAGTGCTAACCACTGAGCCACTGTGCTGCCCTCTCTGTTCTCCCTTTGATATCTAACATGCTGGAGAAACTTGCACCTACTGCCACTCAGTATCTTCAGCTTCTAAGGAGATGGTGGCCTCTATCATCATCACGACCTGCAAGATTTGCTCTATGAACTCTCCTGAAGGAGAAGCCAGGGCCCGCCGGAGGAGTCTCCGATCTTTTTTACTGTGGACTGCCGCCAGCAATCTATAAGATTGCAATCTATAAGATCCCTTTACTGGCTCCCAATTGCCTAGAGACTCCAGTTCAAAACCCTAACCATGTTATGCAAAGCCATCCACAACCTGTCTCCTCCATATATCTGTGACCTAGTCTTCCGGTACATACCTGCACGCAACCTCCGATCCTCACAAGATCTCCTTCTCTACTCCCCTCTTATCTCCTCTTCCCACAATCGCATACAAGATTTCTCCTGTGCATCTCTCCTACTCTAGAACTCTGTACCCCAACATATCAAACTCTCGCCTACTGTTGAAACCTTTAAAAGGAAGCTGAAGACCCACCTCTTCCGACAAGCCTACATCCTGCAGTAACCCTCGCTCCACCATATCGCTGCACGACCAGGTGCACCCTCACCTACTGTATCCTCACCCATCCCTTATAGACTGCTTGTGCGCCCTCACGGGCAGGGTCCTCTCTCCTCTTGTACCAGTCGGTGACCTCTTTTCACATGTAAAGCGCCATGGAATAAATGACGTTATAATAATAAATAATAATTATATTACTTGTACTGGCGGTCAATTGATGGCACTTTCCTGGTGTCTGCCCCTAAATTGATGTGTTTTGGCAGCTTTTGGTCCCGTTTGAAGGTGTTGTGTATGCATTTGGTTTTGGCCCCCATTGAATCCAATGACGTTCAGCAATGTTCGGCGAATATTCGACAATTACATTGGCGAATATTGCAAAAATGGCGATCATAATCCGAAACGAATATTGAAATATTCGCAAATTCTCTAATCAGAAACACCCTTAAGGGTGACATAAAATAGAACAATTCCTGAAGCATATACCCATGTCTGGGTGTGAAGGGGTGCATGGAAATAGACCTCCAAAAAAAACCCACTGGATTTGAGTTTATGTTCGATGCTATCATCTGGTAGTGTTGAGAATTCTGGCCCAATCCAGCCCTTGTTCATTTTGATAAGTCAGCCTGTCAGCATTTTCAGTCGACAGGCAGATGTGCCTATCAGCACTAAAAACCATCTCTGACAAAACGCTAGCAGTCAGGACCTCCAAGGCGTAGAGAGACAGTTCATGTCACGTGTCCAGCTTGGATACCCAACAGTTGCAAGGCACAGAGAGGAATCATGGAGGACACTGATATGGTCCCCAAGGTAGTCCTTCAGCATCTTCCAAAACTTTTCCCTCCTTGTCAGAGTAACCCGTGTATCAGGGCCTGGGCGCTCAGAGAGTCTGAGAAAACTGTCCCAGACCTTTGACAGCATTCCCCTGCCTCTGCCGCATCTGGTTTGTGTCTTCCTTGCTTGTACTCCTTGGTTGTCCAATGAACTGTCTGTGACCTTTGCTGCCAGCATTGTCAGATGGGAATTTTTTTTTGTTATAATTCTTTAACAACAGCCTGAAATTAATATTTCCAAAAATGAACTCCTTCGGTTTCCTCCCTCTACTAACCTACCTATACCTGACTTTTAGTAGCCTACCTATATCTGACTGTTTTTAACCTACCTTTCTTTTACCTGACTTTTACTAACCTACCTATATCTGACTTTTACTAACCTACTTATACCTGACTTTGCAATTTCCTTTAGTTGGTGCCACCATAACTCCCACTCGGCACGCCTGCTGTCTTGGAGTCATATTTGACACACAACTTTCCTTTATTCAATGTGGAAAATCACTCACTTGCTCATGTCACCTGCACGTTAAAAACATCTCCAGAATTCAATCTTTTCTCATCTTTGATACTGCAAAAACTCTTACTGTCGCTCTTATTCACTACTGCAACTCTCTTATAATCTGTTTCCCTCTAAACTAACTGTCTCCTCTCCAATCCTTTCTGATTGCAGCAGCCAGGGTCGTATTTCTATCAAGCCGCTTCACCGACGCCACTACCCTGTGCCAGTCATTGCACTTGTTAGTAGTGTTGAGCCACCCCCGTAGTGTTCGAGTTCGGTTCGGTTCGTCGAACACCCATGTGTTCGCCGAACTGTTCGTCGAACTGTTCGTCGAACACCTTCGAACACCGTTAAAACCAATGGCAGGCAAACAAAAACACATAGAAACACATAGAAAACACCTTCAAAGGTGTCCAAAAGCTGACAAACTGCTCAGAAGACACAACTAACACATGGAAAAGTGACAAGTACATATAGTCATGCGAAAAGAAAAGAGGTGGAGGAGTAAAAGGAGGGGGAGACACAGATATAGGCATGTCATGCCCTTCTAAAATCCAAAAAGTGAGAAGCCGACACGTTCAGTCCGCTCCTGCCCGTGCCACCTCCGTGTCGCCGGGTTTGTGCCAGAGCCGCGGTGAACCCTGACGGCCAGCCCCCCTCTCCCAATACTGGTGCCTGTCCGCTGGTGGGTCGAGCGAGCCCCCCTGTGGTGGAGGCAGCTCTAAGCTTTTTAATTTAAATTGTCTCTCTAATTTGAATAAATACACTTTAAATCCATTTACAAGGATCTATTGGAGGGCAAGTCTCATGCCAGCAGCCGCAGAATTCCAGCTCCAGTAGCGTCCACTAAAGCTGCTGCAGTTAAAAAGCTTTTATAAGGATCGAGCTCGGCTGTCCACCGCAAGGCATCCTACTGCCAGTCCGAGCCCCTATGCCTTGGGGTGCCTCCTGATGCTCTTCACTGAGTATCCCGTGGTCCCGAAGCATTTCCTTTGAAAAAATGAAGTGTCCAAACTACAGGTGGTGTAGCTTGCTTAACAGCCGGGATAATCCGCTGACTAGCAGACACTGCTACTAGGCACAAAGTATTTCCTGGGCTAGATGCAGTTAAAAATTTGTAATTAGATACTCTCGTTGGATGCTGAGAAAGCATTCCATAGAGTCTCCTGGCACGCCATATATGATTCTCTTAAAAAGCTTGGGGTAGGGGTCTAGGGGACCCTTTTATAGCCAAAATCACGGCCCTGTACCGCAATACGTCACCTAGGCTGAAGATAAATGGAACTGTAGCACCCTGAGGGCTCGGTTGCTACAGAGGTATTGCACCTCACCCAGAGGTGTGATATCTCACTCTCAGGTAAGGATGTAGTGTGGATCAGGACCTGACACCTGCATGCATTACACCACATTGCCGTGGGGCAGGGCGACCAATATGCCCCTGAGATGGGCACGACAGTCCCTGTCCCTGGCTGGAGTGGGGGGAGGGAACACTGAGGAAGGGGAACCCTGTAGTGCAGGAGCAGGGAGGAAGCAGTTCCTGGGTGCATTGAGAAGGGAGTATAAAAGGTGGGCACCATCTTAGTTCAGTGCAGAGAAGTCTGAGCAGAAGTGGCAGGGAGCAGGGGCTCTGCATGAGCTCTGCTTCGGAGGCGGGCCTAGTAACAGAGGCCCAGGCCTGGAAGAGGGAGAAGGAAGGAAGAGGAGCGGAGAAGGCTCCAGGAACGAGGAACGAAGGGATCTCAGGGGTGCGGACGGGCGAGTCGCCACCGCACGCCCGAATCCACCTGCGTGGAGGGGTCAGGCCAAAGGGGGAGACCGGTCCCCGAAACTAGTGGAGGCAGGAAACGACCCTCAGCTAGAAACAGGAGGCTGTGACATTTTATGTGGCGCAGCCCCTCGCTACACCTGCTAGGAAGGCACCACATAGGGTCAGGGAAACTGGCGCCAAGTTTACCAAGAGGAGGCCCGAGGCAGCCAGACAGAAGGGTTGGTAAGAAAGGCCAGACAAAAGACACACAAAGGGGGTCCTGTGAAGCACTCCAAAGTTATCTGGGAGTTGTCTGAGCCCCTCACCTGGTGAGCACAGTACCACGTGGGCAGCCGTTACCTGCAGACGTGGTCTGGATAATAAGAACTGTGAGTAAAGGCCCTGGACTGCATCACTGACTCCGTGTCATTACTGCTGCTGCCCTGCACCATCACCCCCATCCTCCGCATACACTGCCCTGAGGCTATACTCCTCCCGTGGGGAGTTATACTACGCTCTGCTGCACCCACAACACCAGCCTCAGCGGTCTGCCCTGGAGCGGCGGTTCACTCTGACCGCAATCCACGGGTGGCGTAGTCGGACATTTAAACATCAAAACCACATAAATAGTTCCGCCACTGGTTTGACCGCCCTGAGCCACGGAACCGGGTTGCCGCCACGGAGACTACAACCACCAGCATCCACCAAAAAGGGTCCGGCTCCGGGTGTCCCAAGGCCCAGGGGGCGCGTCAGAACATTTTCATCACCTTTCACAATCACCAATGGGACAAGGCAGGGATGTTCTCTGTCCCCTCTCTTATACATCCTAGTGACGGAGCACCTGCTCTCATCAATTCGCCATAACCCCAATATTAGGTGGATTGAGGTGGGAGGCACCGAGTACAAGTGCTCTGTATTTGCTGATGATGTCCTAGTATATATCACTCAATCACATATATCCATCCATGCTGTTATGGCTGAAATAGATCACTTTGTTACATGGTCAAATTTTAAAATCAATGCAGCGAAGTCTGAGGCCCTCGATGTCTCCCTCCCCAAATCCATATAGGATTCCATCCAGTCCAACTTTCCCTTTGCCTGGCCCTCACAGGGTATCAAATACTTAGGAATTCCTATTCATAGAGACCTCTCCCATCTATGTTATCTTAATTTTGGGCCCTTTATTGAACAACTCCATACAGACCACGGTTGGCAAGTTAGAACTGTAAGATTCACTACGTGAACCACTGGTGTTTTGTGGAAAAGCACATGTACACTGTGTTCCAAATTATTATGCAAAAAGTGTTTAGGAGTGATAAGGGAAGAATTTGTTTGTTTGTCAGTTAAACTCATTGATGGTGATGTGTGTCAGGGCTCTTTATATCACTGTAAGCAATTGCAGACACCTGTGCTAATTAGTTTGGCAGGTGTGTCCAATGAAAGGCAAGACTACTTAAGAAGGCTGTCTCACATTATTAAGCAGCCTACATTTTCTGCCAAAATGGGAAAGAAAAAGGATGTGTCGGCTGCTGAGAAGCAACAAATTGTGGAGTGTTTAGGTCAAGGCATGACTACAATCAACATTGTGCGATGATCAGGATGAAGTGTCTTGGCAATCAAGAAGTATGTAGCTGATTCACAGTACACACGTGTGCGTGCTGAAAAGGGCAAATTGAGGACTCTTTCCTACAGGCAATTACGTCAGGTTGAAAGAGCAGCGGCAAAAAAGCCTTGTCATAGCAGCAGACAAGTTTTTAAAGCTGCTTGTGCCTCCAACGTCCCCCGAACAACAAGATGCAGGGTCCTTCAGAGGTTTGCAGCTGTGCATACGCCATCCTGTCGACCTCCTCTATCCACTTCACACAAGCAGAAACGGCTCCAGTGGGCCAAACATTACATGAAGACTGATTTCAAAACTGTTTTGTTCACGGATGAGTGCCGTGCAGCGCTCGATGGTCCAGATGGATGGAGTGGAGGATGGCTGGTTGATGGACACCCCACGCAAACACGGCTACAGCGCCAACAAGGAGGAGGTGGAGTAATGTTTTGGGCTGGAATCATGGGGAGAGAGATTGTCGGCCCCTTTAGGATCCCTGAAGGCGCTAAAGATGAACTCCATAATGTATGTGGATTTTCTCAAACAGCACTTCCTGCCATGGTTCAAGAAGAAGAACCGTGTATTTCACAGCAAGATCATTTTTCTGCATGATAATGCACCATCTCATGCTGCACATAAAACATCTGCATCTCTGGCTGATATGGGCATAAAAGGGGACAAACTTATGGTGTGACCCCCATGCTCCCCTGACCTCTACCCCATTCAGAACCTTTGGAGCATCATTAAAAGGAGTGTCTATGATGGCGGGAGGCAGTTCACATCTAAGCAACAGCTCTGGGAGGGTATTCTGTCCTCATGCAAAACAATTGAAGCAGAAACCATCCAAAACCTGACAAATTCAATGGACGAGAGAGTTCAGAAGCTCCTTTCGAACAAGGGGTCCTATGTGAAAATGTAACATCACCTAGAATAAAGTTTTGAGTTGAAAACTGTTTGATTTCAGTTTCTAACAACCTGCTAATGCTTATAATTTCAAAAATGACCATTTTTTTGGTCTTTATTAAAATGAAAAGGTTGATCGAAAAGTTTGGGGGATCTAAGAGTGTGGCAACCCAGTAGTCATGATTACTTCGAATTCTGACAATATGAGGGTCATGCTGCAGGTAGTGCAGCAAGAAGGCACTTATGTGTCTTGCGCATCTCGGAGCCCCAAAATTATTTTCCGGGCTAGATGCAGCTAAAAATTATTATTAATTTTAAATCTGGTGAAGCTTTAGTATAGATGGCCTAATAGGATCAGTGCTGCACACTGCTACAAAGCCCAAATTATTTTCCAGTCAAGATACAGATAAACATGATTAGTAATTTTAAATCTGGTGGAGCTTATTATAGATGGCCTAATAGAATCAGTGCTGCACACTGCTACAAAGCCCAAATTATTTTCCAGCCAAGATACAGATAAACATGATTAGTAATTTGAAAGCTTAAAATGGTTGGTAGGGTGATTTTAACCAATCATCAAGCTTTTACTCTCCCCAGGATGACACAGGGGTAGAAAAGTCGTTTCGGATCCATGATTTGTTCATCTTTATGAACGTGAGTCTGTCTACATTATCAGTGGAGAGCCGCGTGCGCTTATCTGTCAGCACACCACCAGCAGCGCTGAACACACGTTCAGACAGAACGCTGGCTGCGGGGCATGACAAGATCTCCAAGGCGTAAGTGGCTAGCTCCGGCCATTTATCCAGATTGGAAGCCCAAAAAGAGCAAGGGTCCAGTGACACAGTCGTGGCTTCAATGTTTACTTGGAGATACTCCTGTACCATCGTCTCTAGGCGTTGACTATGTGTCAGACTTCTTGTCTCCTGTGGCCTTGCAAAGGATGGGCTAAAAAAGTGGTGAAATGATTCCGCAAAATTGATGTTACCAGCAGATACTGTGGTTCTGTTACGGTTTGAGTGCTGAACACTTGACGGTCCCACGGTTGGCAAGTTGGAACTGTGAGATTCACTACGTGCACCACTGGTATTTTGTGGAAAAGCACATGTAAGATTCTGCAACAGTCTCTGCTGATACTCCTGCATGCGTGCATCCCTTTCTATGGCAGGAATAATTTCTGCAAATTTACTTTTGTACCGGGGATCTAACAGTGTGGCAACCCAGTAGTCAGGATTATTTCTAATTCTCACAATTCGAGGGTCATGTTGCAGGTAGTGCAGCAAGAAGGCACTCATGTGTGTTGCGCATCCAGGAGCACCAAGTCCCTGTTGTGTTGGTGGCGAGGTAACAATCATGCTTCCTTCCTCTGTCCTCTCCCCCCAACCTCGCACAACAGAAATGTGATCAAGGTCTCCCTCATCTGATGAGTCTTCCATCAGTTCGTCCTCCACTTCTTCCTGGGCTCCTGCACCTTCCTCACTAGTTTGGCTGCTACCATGCGCCCTGGTAAAACCATCTCCCCCACCCTCACATGCCTGCCGCCTTGGTGCTGCCGACCGTCTGGACCTTGCAGATGTTAGCCCTTCCGCATACAACTCCTCCTCCTCTACTTCCTCCACCTCCTCTTGTGCCACCACCTGACTCCGAATTCTGTTTAACATGTGCTCCAACATGTAAATCACCGGAATAGTCATGCTGATAATGGCATCGTCAGCACTAAACATCTTCGTCGCCATTTCGAAACTGTGCAGAAGGGTGCATAGGTCCCTGATCTGAGACCACTCCTCCAGCGTGATTTGCCCCACCTCTGGATCTCGTTGGCCCAGGCTATACGTCAGAACGTATTGCACCAGGGCTTGTCGGTGCTGCCACAGTCGCTGCAACATGTGCAGAGTTGAATTCCACCGGGTAGGCACATCGCATTTTAGCCGGTGAAGTGGCAGGCCCAACGACTTCTGTAGAGATGTAAGTCGCTGAGCTGCGGGATGCGAACGGCGAAAGTGAGCACACAGCGACCGTGCCCTCTGCAGAAGGCCATCTAGTCTGGGATAGTGGGCTAAAAATTGCTGGACAACCAGGTTCAACACGTGAGCCATACAAGGCACGTGTGTGACATTGCCCCGGCGAAGGGCCGCACCCAGGTTTGCAGCATTGTCGCACACGGCCTTCCCTGGTTTCAGGTCCAGTGGAGACAACCATTCATGAAATTGGTTCTCCAGAGCTGACCACAACTCCTCAGCTGTGTGACTCACATTTCCCAGACATTTCAATGTAAAAACCGCCTGATGACGTTGAGCCCTACTGCCAGCATAGTAAGGAGGTGTGCAGGATCCCTTCTGCGCAGTTAGAAAGCTTGTGGCATGACCAGACAGGCTTTGGGTGCAGGTGGAAGACCGAGAGGAGGTTGAGGAGGCAGAAGCAGTGGAGGAACTTTGACATAAAGAGGATTGACGCACAACTCGTGGGGACGGCAAGACTTGGACAGCAGCCCCTTGTCCTGCTGTCACCATAGTTACCCAGTGCCCAGTCAGCGACATGTAACGCCCCTGTCCATGCCTACTCGTCCAAGTGTCTGTGGTGAAATGCACCCTGTCACACACAGAGTTTCTCAAAGAAGCGGTGATGTTGTGTGCGACATGCTGGTGGAGCGCAGGCACACCTTTCTTTGAGAAGTAGTGCCGACTGGGCATCTGGTACTGGGGCACTGCGACGGACATAAGGTCTCGAAAATCCTCTGTGTCCACCAGGCGGAAAGGCAGCATTTCTGTAGCCAAGAACTTGCAGATGGTGAAATTCAACCTCTTAGCTTTCTCATGGCTAGGAGGAAATGGTCTTTTACTTGTCCACATCTGAGGGACCGAGGGCTGGCTATTGTGCTTAGACGGGGTTGATAAGGGTGTCCCCGGCAAACTGCCG
This sequence comes from Phyllobates terribilis, assembly GCF_046119375.1. Lineage (NCBI taxonomy): Eukaryota > Metazoa > Chordata > Amphibia > Anura > Dendrobatidae > Phyllobates > Phyllobates terribilis. The sequence goes on along the minus strand of NW_027362771.1, from coordinate 161,309,536 downwards.
GTCTGTGAGAAAGATGCAGGCGGACATGTTAGGTTGCCTTGATCCAAAGGTGGTGCTATCGATGTCGGACAGCGCTCAACACCAGCTGGTGTTACCACCTCCAAAGAAAATGATGACCTGCCAATCACGCTGGCTGTTGCGGGTAAAGAGGTGGCAGGTCTGCGCCCCAAAACAGGTGTGACTGCTGTCCCCCCAGTCACAGAGGATGAAGAGGCCGCGGATGCACAAGATATGGCAGACGGTGGTTGGCCCGGCCGGCTAGGCCGCATTGTAGCACACTGAGCTTCCCACTGCAACTTATGCTTCATGTCCATGTGCCGGTTCATGCATGAAGTACTCAAACTATGTATTTTTTGGCCTCTACTTAGCTTTTGCTGACAAATGTTACAGATAACACGAGTTGGGTCATCTTTATCGATCTGAAAAAATGCCCAGGCTATGCAAGGCTTAGCACCCATGCGACCTGAAGAGCCACCACGACTTGTGGTGAGAGGCAGAGTTGTGTTTGAGGATGCAGTTGTTGACGTGCTTCCAGTACTACGTCTCTGTCCAGGAAGGCGCAACCTGACCTCGTCGTCACTAGCATCTTCCTCCACCTCCTCTGCTGACCTCATCTCTTGGCTGACTGTGGGTTGACAGTAAGTGGGATCTCCAACCTCATCATCATCACCCTGTGCGTTATCACACCCGTCGTCCTCAGAGCCAACCTGTTCCTGCCCTGACAAAAAACTAAAGTTGTCGCTCCAATCAGGTATTTGAGTCTTATCATCGTCTTCCTCATTGTCTCCACCAACAGGAGTTACAGTTTGGGAATGAGGGTCTACATTATGGTCAGAACCTTCTGCGTCTGGTCCTGGATCCGACTCATAAAGATTCTGGGCATCAGTGCAGATCATTTCCTCGTCTGGATTCACAGAAGCGCTGGAGTCGACCTCTGATTCCCAGGCTATAGTATGAGTAAACAGCTCTGCAGACTCAACCATCTGTTCTACCTCATACTCAGACGGGCAGCTGGAGATTTGGGAGCTGTGAGGAAGCAAGTGCGATTGGGGTGACACCTTTGAGGACTGGAGTATTTGTGATGTTGAAGTTGATGTGGAGGAGAGCCCACATAAAGGAGCACTTGATATCCGTTGAAGCACCTGCTGTTTTTGTGCCTCATCTGGAATTTGTAGCGATTGGCGTGGCCGTAAGAAAGGGATCTTATCACATTGTCCGCTAAAAGAAGTAGACATTTTAGTTTGGCTGGAAGATGGTCTTTCTTCTGCAGATGTTACTGTTGCTTTAACACCTACCCCACGGACACAACCTTTTTCCCCCTTCCCAACACGCCTATTCCCCTTTCCACCAGCAGCAGGCCTTTTTCCACTCATTTTGGTGGTTAACTAATTAACAACTCTGGAGTTGTTTGCACAAAAAAACAATGGATGGGAACCGAGCAGAGCTGAGTGGCCAAACTGTGGTATTAGGCCAAAACTATTGGCTGGGTTAGATGCAGAAAAAAATTATATTCAATTTGCAACCTGATGGAGGTCAGTATAGATGGACTAATAGAGAAAGTCCCACACACTGCTAGAAGGCCAAATATTTTTTCAGAGCTAGATGCAGAAAAAAATATATTCAGTTTGCAACCTGATGGAGGTCAGTATAGATGGACTAATACAACAAGTCCCACACACAGCTAGAAGCCCAATATTTTTTCAGAGGTAGATGCAGAAAAAAATATATTCAGTTTGCAACCTGATGGAGGTCTGTATAGATGGATTAATAGAACAAGTCCCACACACAGCTAGAAGCCCAATATTTTTTCAGAGGTAGATGCAGAAAAAAATATATTCAGTTTGCAACCTGATGGAGGTCAGTATAGATGGACTAATACAACAAGTCCCACACACAGCTAGAAGCCCAATATTTTTTCAGAAGTAGATGCAGAAAAAATTATATTCAGTTTGCAACCTGATGGAGGTCTGTATAGATGGACTAATACAACAAGTCCCACACACAGCTAGAAGCCCAATATTTTTTCAGAGGTAGATGCAGAAAAAAATATATTCAGTTTGTAACCTGATGGAGGTCTGTATAGATGGATTAATAGAACAAGTCCCACACACAGCTAGAAGCCCAATATTTTTTCAGAGGTAGATGCAGAAAAAAATATATTCAGTTTGCAACCTGATGGAGGTCAGTATAGATGGATTAATACAACAAGTCCCACACACAGCTAGAAGCCCAATATTTTTTCAGAGGTAGATGAAGAAAAAAATATATGCAGTTTGCAACCTGATGGAGGTCAGTATAGATGGACTAATACAACAAGTCCCACACACAGCTAGAAGCCCAATATTTTTTCAGAGCTAGATGCAGAAAAAAATTATATTCAATTTGCAACCTGATGGAGGTCAGTATAGATGGACTAATAGAATGATGCTATGCCCAAAAGATTTTACTTCACTAGGTGCAGTAAAAAAATTGGTATTCTATACACAGGTGGTATATCTTGTAACACAGATAGGCTACTCCACTGACTAACACACTCTGCAATAGGCCAAAAAGGATTAGCTTTGCTAGATTCAGCCAAATGCTGTGAAAAAAACTTGCACAGCACTGGCACAGACCTGCCTGGCAAAAACTGATAGGAACTGATGTAACCTAGTCCTGAAAAGGACTCCAATTACAATTAGTCTTTACTCCCACAATCTATCTATTTAAGAGCACAGACCTGCCTGATAAAAGTCGTAGGAAATGCTGTAACCTAGTCCTTAAAAGGACTGCAATCACAACTATTCCCTACTCCCAAGCTATCTGTAGATTTGTGCGAAAATTGGCTTGAAATTAACAAGGTATAGCGCACACAGCAACAGCGGTGCCGTCTAACACGCAGCTGCAGCAGTGAGAAAATGGTGGCGACGGGGAAAATGGCTTGGTCTTATAGGGCAAGGACATGTGACATACACTGCCAATGACACATGCCCTTGCTTGTGTGAAAAAAAGCACTTCGCTCCGTGTGTGCGCTGCTGATAGGCTGACAGATTGCACCTCCCCACTGTAAATGCGGGAAAGAGAAAAAAAAAATGGAGATCTTCATTGTTCCTGCATAGATCCATCCCCTGCCCCTCCCCCCACCCCGCTGTACACTCAAACTGCGTATTAACATTAATTTTCATCATTACTGAGAAAAAATCCAGTTATGATTTTGGTGCACGAACAGTTATCGAACATAACCTCGAACAGCCGAATTTTTCTCAAATTGTTCGTGTTCGCCGAACGGCTCGAACACCGCCCAAAACAGCTCGAATTTGAGATTGGCGAACAGTTCGAGTAGAACAACGCTCATCTCTACTTGTTAGGTTAAACAATCACTACAGAATACAATACAAACTCATCTCTCTCACCCACCAAGCTGTCCACAGTTCCGCTAATTATGGCATCATCGCCGCTCACCATCTTGGTGGACTCCTCAAAGTTTTGGCGGGCGGCACAGATGTCAGACATCCATGCCCACTCATAAGCTATTATCTGCGGAGGCTGACCTGAATGGCGACAAGCGTGTTGAAGCTGGTACTCAACAACTGCTCTCTGCTGCTAAAAATCATTCCAAATATCTGCAATGTTGATTTCCAATGCGGGGTCACATCGCACACCAGTCGTGAGCTGGAAGCTACAAACACTGCTGAAGCCCTGCCAGGACGGCGGAAGCTGTAGCTGACTTTCTGAAATGGGCACACACGTGGCATACTTTCACAAGCCGCTCTGACAGATCCAGGTAGGTTTTGAGAAACCGCAGAACCACTAAGTTGAGCACATGAGCCAGGGATGGTACGTGTGCGAGCTTGCCTAGCTTCAAAGCTGCCACCAGGTTCTCTGATACAGCTTTCAACAACTCTGCAATGGTGTGCGGTTTGTCGCTTAAGCATACAGTCCTGCTTATTGTTATTAGCACCCGCAAAGTTTATGTACATAATTTGGAATATTTCCTGAAAAAAATGAATCAAGTGATGGAAATGGAGGCTGAAAAGGAAGAGGAGGAAGTGGTGCAGAAGCTTTAAAATGTGGGGGCAACCCTGATTGACCCAGGACCCGCAATCCCCTGCGTTGGGAGGGCGTATTCCGATCCATGGTCCCACTGGGTTCTTGCTTCCACAATGTTAACCCAGTGGAAAGTGTCAGTTAGATGTACCATCCCTGGCCACATCCAATTGTCCACATGTTTGTGGTTAGGCAGTCCTTCCCACTAAGTGCATTGGGGAGGGCAATGTTCTGGGACCCATGCTTGTGTAAGGCAGGGAGAAATAGTGATGGCTGAGGGCCAAGTACGGAGGCACGGCCGCCGCCATGAGGTTGTGAAAAGCTTCCGCCTCCACAAGCCTAAAAAGTAACATTTCAAGTGCAAGTAGTCCAGAAATGTGGCTGTTTAGTATTGCGGCCTGTGGGCGGGTGTCTGGCTGCATACTTGCGCTTGCGTTCCAAGTAACAGAAAGCTAAGGAGATGAATGACCTCATCATGAATAATTTTCTCATTGTCTAGGAGACCGACCACTGCTGCTGTCTACCTTCTGAACATTGTGTTGAAGCTTGATTGACCTAGGGCCCGCAATCCTCTGCGTCAGGAGGACGTGTTCAATCCCAGGGTCCCACTGGGTCCCGGCTTCCACAATATTAATCCAGTGATGCGTCAGTGAGATGTACTGTTAGAACCTTGCTCTTAGTTTTTTTTTTCCTTTGCTGGTCACATGACCTTGTTGGCCTATTTAATCCTGCTCCGCCCTTCTGGCTTTGCTGGACTTCATTGTATATCTACTTTCTAGCTAGCCTGTGCTCTGTGTCTTGCTCTGTTAGTTTGCTTGGTCTACTGACCTCTATGTTCTATATATTTTGTTTGTTCGTCTGTCTGCTACTATTTCTGTTAGGAGGTGTCCCATATTCCTCCCAGTCCTTAGTACTTGTAGGGATTCCTTCCCCACATCTATAGGTCTCCGTACAGACTAGCTTAGGACTTTAGCAGGTCTGATCGCAGGATCAGGTCCCCTGTTACATCGTAGGGATTAAGCTGAGTTCTATCGTAGGGACAGATCTCCTCTCTTTCCTTAGCTCTGGTAGCAGAACATAACAGTAAGTCCAGCCAGCAAATTCTCTAAGGAAAGATTTTTCTGTTCCATCATGGTGTCGGTTCAGGATTTGGTTCATCGCCTGCAGGGACTCTCTCTGGAGGTGGCCGAGCTCCGTCAGCACGTGAGTAACTGTCCTGGAGCACATTTCTTGGAGCCTAAGGTATGTTTGCCGGATTTATTTTTTGGTGAACACCGAGAATTTTTTTCATTTAAAAGTGCTTGCTTATTGTATTTTCGTTTGAGACCTAAGTCCTCTGGGGATGAATCCCAGCGCGTAGGGTTCATAATGTCACTTTTGCGCAAAGAGCCTCAGGAGTGGGCCTTTTCTTTGCAACCTAGTGATACATGCTTCAGATCAGTGGATAGTTTTTTTTCTGCTTTGGGACTATTATATGATGATCCTGACCGTGTCGCATCAGCTGAGACTGAGTTGAGACGTTTAAAACAGGGATCAGGTAATGTGGAAAAATATTGTACTCATTTCCGTCGTTGGTCTACTCAAACAGGGTGGAACGATTCTGCTCTGAAAAGTCTATTTTTTGCTGGGCTCAGTGAAAGGGTTAAAGACCTGCTAATTGCTTATCCTACACCTGAAGATTTGCAACAGGCTATGCAATTAGCTATACGGGTGGATAGAAGACTGCGTGCAAGGGTTAATGAGAGCAAATCCTCTGCTATGTCAGTTTCTGGTTATGAGAATGTGTGTACTAACAGTGGTGAACCGATGGAGATTGGATCGGTGGCACCTCGCTCTCAAGAAAAAGACCGTCGATTTTCTGAAGGCTTGTGTTTCTATTGCGGAAAATCTGGTCATTTGATTAAAGGCTGTGAGCTTCGTATGAAGAAAGAAAAAAAAATGGTCAGTCACGCCCGTATTGCCTGTTTAAATTCCAAGGGTGTATTTTTAGCTGCTTCCACGATTGCTCAGAAAGAATTAATGGAATTTCGGGTGTTTGTTGATTGCGGGTCTACTTTGAATGTAATTGATGGGGGATTCGTGGAAAGACTCAATTTAAAACCTGAACCTTTATCATCCCCCATTGCTGTGGTTTCTGTGGATGGTTCCCCTTTGAAGAATATTACTCTCAAGGTCTGTGAATTTCCTCTCACTATTAATGGTGTTCACCATGAGAAATTGGATTTGGTAGTGTTGAATAACTTGCCTTCTCCAGTAATATTGGGATTGCCCTGGTTAAAATTTCACAATCCTGTACTGGATTGGTCTACCAGTGAAATTAAATCCTGGAGCCATAAATGTTATGACAAGTGTTGTAACGGGCGTATTGCAGCTTTGGATAGGGGAGAATTGCCTGTTCCTATTCAGGATTTTTGGAGAGTTTTTTCTGAGAAGGAATCGCAGGTTTTGCCTCCCCATAGAGACTATGATTGTTCTATTGAATTTGTCCCTGGAGCGACTCTTCCTAAAAGTCGTTTATTTAACCTTACTATTCCTGAGAGGAAGGCTTTGGAGGAATACATACAGACAAGTTTGGCCGCCGGTCACATTAGGCCCTCTAAGTCTCCTGTGGCGGTTGGATTTTTTTTTGTAAAAAAAAAGGACGGCGGTTTACATCCTTGTCTGGATTTTCGTGAGATTAACAAAATTACTGTACGCAATCCTTACCCACTGCCATTGATTCCTGATCTGTTTAACCAGTTAATGGGGGCCAAGTGGTTCTCTAAAATTGACCTTAAGGGGGCATACAATCTGTTGCGCATGAAGGAGGGTGACGAATGGAAGACTGCTTTTAACACTCCTGTGGGTCATTTTGAGAATCTGGTTATGCCTTTTGGTCTTACTAATGCTCCTGCATTTTTTCAGAATCTGATTAATGACATCCTTAGACCTTTGATCGGCAAAAATGTGGTTGTGTATTTGGATGACATTTTGATTTATTCGCCGGATCTGGAGTCTCATTGGCGGAGCGTGCGTGAGGTATTACAGTTATTAATGGACAATTCGCTTTTTGCTAAGCTGGAGAAATGTGAGTTCGCTGTACAGAGAATTAGTTTTTGGGCTACATTATCTCCAGCAAAGGTTTTGAGATGGATCCGGTTAAGGTTCAGGCTGTGCAGGAATGGCCTAGGCCTATTGGTTTGAAATCGATACAGAGGTTTTTGGGTTTCGCCAATTACTACAGAAAAATTCATAAAAAAATTTTCTAGTATTGTCAAACCTCTGACTGATCTCACCAGGAAAGGTGCTGATGCGGTTCAGTGGTCTTCTGAGGCCATTGAAGCTTTTGTGTATCTCAAGGAGAGGTTCACCTCTGCTCCCATCCTTATGCAGCCTGATGTTACTAGGCCGTTTTTGGTTGAGGTTGATGCTTCCTCTGTGGGGGTTGGCGCAGTATTGTCTCAGGATAACGGGGATGGATTACATCCCTGTGCTTTTTTTTCAAAAAAATTTTCGGAGACTGAACTGAATTACGATATTGGTAATCGGGAATTATTGGCTATTAAACTCGCATTTGAACACTGGCGCCACTTCTTGGAAGGTGCGGAATTTCCCGTTCAGGTTCTTACGGATCATAAAAATCTGATATATCTTGATGCTGCCAAGCGCCTGAATGCCCGTCAGGCTAGGTGGGCACTGTTTTTCTCGCGGTTTAATTTCTCCGTTACTTACATCCCTGGTACTAAGAATGTTAAGGTGGATGCCTTGTCTCGCAGTTTTTCTCCCATAGTCGGTGCTGAGAAAGAGGAGAACATTTTACAAGAAGGTGTTGTGATAGTTGCTTTGGACTCCGTTTTGGAAAATTAGATTCTTAAAGCACAGGAGAATGCCCCTTCTAACACTCCTCATGGGAGGTTGTTTGTGCCTGGGACCTTTAGGAGAGATTTGTTTGTTGAGTGTCACGCATCTCGGTTGGCAGGTCATCCCGGAATCTCTGAGACCAAGAGACTGGTGGGTCGCAGTTTTTGGTGGCCTGGATGGCAGAAGGAAGTCATTAAGTGGGTGCGTCAATGTACTATATGTGCTAGATCTAAGTCCTCACATACTCCTGCTGCGGGGTTGCTTTGTCCTTTGGAGGTTCCCAGTGCTCCTTGGACACATTTGGCTATGGACTTTATAACTGACCTTCCCCCCTCTGAGGGTTTTACTGTCATCTGGGTGGTCGTGGACCGTTTTAGCAAGATGTGTCACTTGGTTCCTTTCGTCAAACTGCCCTGCGCTAAAACTCTCGCTAAGGCCTTTGTCAAGGAAATTGTCAGACTTCATGGCGTTCCTACTGACATTGTTTCTGATAGGGGTCCTCAGTTCGTGGCTCGTTTTTGGCGTGCCTTTTGTGATAGGTTGGGAGTTCATTTGTCGTTCTCGTCCGGATATCATCCTGAATCTAATGGCTAGACAGAAAGGAAAAACCAGGATGTTGAGCAGTTCTTGCGTTGCTTTGTGGCAGACAATCAAGAGGGGTGGTCTGAGTTTCTGCCACTTGCTGAATTTGCTCTGAACAATCATACATCTTCTTCTGCTGGTTGTTCGCCTTTTTTTTGTTGTTCTGGGAGACATCCGTCGTTTGGGTCGTTCTCCAAGTTGGGATCTGCCGTGCCTGAGGAGGAGAATTTTTCCGGTGATTTGGAGAGAGTTTGGACGGATGTGCGTGGTAATCTTCAGGAGGCCAACAGAAAATCTAAAGACTACTTTGATAGGAAACGACAGGAGGTTTTGTTCGCTGTTGGTGACATGGTTTGGTTGTCCTCTAGGAATCTGCGGTTGAGGATTCCTTCTAAGAAATTGGGTCCCAAGTTTGTAGGGCCCTTTAAGGTGCTTCAGGTTGTCAACCAATCTGCTGTTAGGTTGGAGGTTCCTACCTCCTGGAAAATTAATCCGGTATTTCATGTCTCTCTGTTGAAAAAAGCTGTTGTATCGGATTGTGACGCCTCTGCCTCTGTTCCTCCGGTGGTGGAGGACGGGGAATATGAAATTTCTCGCATCCTTAACTCTAGACGGTATAGAGGTAGTTTGCAGTATCTTGTGGCCTGGAAAGGTTTCGGTCCCGAGGATAACTCTTGGGTGAGGTCGGATGATGTTTCCGCGTCCAGACTTATCAGAGCGTTTCACAGGAGATTTCCTGATAAGCCTGGTCCTAGGGGATCCGGAGGATCCTCTTAGAAGGGGGGGTACTGTTAGAACCTTGCTCTTAGGTTTTTTTTTCCTTTGCTGGTCACATGACCTTGTTGGCCTATTTAATCCTGCTCCGCCCTTCTGGCTTTGCTGGACTTCATTGTATATCTACTTTCTAGCTAGCCTGTGCTCTGTGTCTTGCTCTGTTAGTTTGCTTGGTCTACTGACCTCTATGTTCTATATATTTTGTTTGTTCGTCTGTCTGCTACTATTTCTGTTAGGAGGTGTCCCATATTCCTCCCAGTCCTTAGTACTTGTAGGGATTCCTTCCCCACATCTATAGGTCTCCGTACAGACTAGCTTAGGACTTTAGCAGGTCTGATCGCAGGATCAGGTCCCCTGTTACATCGTAGGGATTAAGCTGAGTTCTATCGTAGGGACAGATCTCCTCTCTTTCCTTAGCTCTGGTAGCAGAACATAACATGTACCATCCTTGGCCACATTCACTTGTCTGTGTGTTTGTGGTTAGGCGGTCCTTCCCACTAACTACACTGGGGAGGGCACGAGTAATGTTCTGAGACCCGTGCTTATGTAAGGTGTGGACGACACCGGGAGAAATAGTGTCAACTGGGGACCGAGTATGGAGCCCGGCTGCCGCCATGAGGTTGTGGAAAGTTTCCGCCACCACGAGCCTAAATGGCAACATTTCAAGTGCAAGCAGTCCAGAAATGTGGCAGTTTAGTTTTGCTGCCTGTGGGTGGGTGACTGGCAGCATACTTGCGCTTGCACTCCAAGGACTGGGGTAGGGACAGTTGGTTGCAAATCTGCAACAACAGGTGCAGGGCGAGAGGCATCTTTGCATGCGCCATGGATAGGGGATTGGCGTGCATGTACAACAGCAGAAGAGGCAGTGGTGTCACCCGCAGACACTGTTTCTGGACCTTGGCGTTCGACCCAGCTAGTCGGGTCCTTTGCTGTTATGTGCCTGAGTATGCTGGTGATGGTCAGGCTGGTAGGTTTGGTACTCTTGCTGATGCTGGCCTGGCAGATGTTGCAAATGGCCTTTTTGGGTTATCTAAACAGTCTTTAAAAAAGAACCAGACTCGGGAAGACCTAACAGTTGTACTGGCAACTTCCGTCGTGTTGGTGTTCTGTGGCCACAGCACTGCTTGTTCCTGCCTATTGTGGTGCTACACCTGCCTCCCCCTCTGTGCTGCTGTCCTCACCCTGCATGTCCCCTTGCCAGGTTGGGTCAGTGACTTCATCATTCACTGCTTCATCTTCCACTTCCATACCCTGGTCCTCCTCCTTACTTTCTGTCCATTGTGTCTCATCATTATCCACCTCTTGCGACAGTAATTGCACTTTTCCACTATCACCTTCGGGTGACCATGGCTGCTCAAATCGCTACATGCGATCTTCTGTTGCCCTGCTTACAGCTCGCCAGGCGAGAGGCCTGAATCTATCAGTGGAAGAGTGAACAGCTCTTGGGGTAACCGTGGACTCTAATCTCTCCTTCAAACCACATATCCAAGCTCTTTCCACTTCCCAGCGGACCGAGCGAGAGGCCAGAATCTATAAATGGAAAGATGAACAAAACAGCTCTTCGGAGTGTCCAAGTGTGGGTTCACTTATCTCAGGGCACTCGGAATGATGGGAGTACAGAGGATCAGGATGTGGAAGATGCCAACTCCAAGTAAAAATAAACTCCCAGATCCGCAATCTCCTCAACCACGAATCTACAAAAACACTAGTGCATGCCCTCATCATCTCCCATCTCGACGACTGCAACCTCCTGCTCTGTGGCCTCTCTTCTAACACTCTCGCATTCCTCCAATCTATCCTAAATTCTTTTGCCCGACTAATCCACCTGTCCCCTCGCTATTCCCTGGCCTGTCCTCTCTGTCAATCCCTTCACTGGCTCCCCATTGCCCAGAGACTCCAGTTCAAAATCCTAACCTTGTCATGCAAAGCCATCCACAACCTGTCTCCTCCATACATCTGTGACCTAGTCTCCCGGTACTTACCTGCACGTAACTAGCCCAGGGGGATGGGGACAACTTGGTACCCAGGCCTTTTGCCTGGCCTAGGGGATGTCGTGGTGGTCGGCTCCCGGGCCCGTACCCTGGGGTCAGCTTTAAAAAGGGGATTGTTTGTTAAGTTTATGAAAGTTCGTGACACCACCTGTGGTTCCTGGTGAAAATCACCAGCGCTGCGGCAGTCCACTGAGGCCGGTGATAAGGTGGCTCGATGGTACAGTTCCCCACAGGTGGAGCTAGGCCTCAGGGCAGTGTACGGAGAGGGGAGTGCAGGACAGGCGAGACCCAGCCGGGTCAGAGCAAGAACAGGGACAGACACGATAGTCACTTCAGTACCTTTTACTGATGGAAATTCAGGCACATCCCAGAGCAATGTAGGGTGAAGGGTGCATATCAGGATCCCCCCCAATAAGCGGGTGTAGGGCCTCCTGTTTCTTGCCTCTGCGTAGTAAGTTTCTGACCTGCCTGAAGCTAGGCCTAACTTTATCTCTGTCCTGCACCGGCTGACGTTGTGGTAGGGCCTTCTCTTGGAATGCACGCTCCCAGTTTACGGGGCCTATGTGTTTCCTGGCTCTGTTATGTATCAGCTCTCTGGTGAACCTGGGACCTGTAGTTCTCCAGGGATTCCGGTTATGCCTTACTGGGTTGTAGAGATCCCGGTAAGCTCGGACCCGGTGTCCGGTATGTGTTTCGGGGTGAGCTGGGTAAGCTCCTCTGCCCCCACTGCTACTCACTTTCCACTCGCCTTCGGCCACGCTTGGGCCCTCGCTAGGCTACTCACACTAATCGCAGCTTGCCGCGCTTCACCGATCTTATGGCGTCGACACACCTTAAGCTCACTATTCTGAGCTACAACTGAGTCTAGACTGGGCTTACCTCTGCAGACAAACTTCTGCAAGAACCGAACTGATAACTCTGTCCCTCTCTGGCTGTGAGCAGGAACTCTGTTCTGGCAAGACTGAACTGCCTAGCTCCACCTTCCCTATTTATATCCCTAACAGGCTCCCTCTGCTGGTCTGAGGTGGAAGGTGGAGATGTGTGAATGTTTAAGGGGGCCTCTTTTGGAGGATTCCATCAATACACCCTTCTAGGATCTGTGGTACCAAGCGCAGCTGGGCGCCACACACGCAACCTCCGATCCTCATAAGATCTCCTTCTCTTCTTCCCTTTTATCTCCTCTTCCCATAATCGCATACAAGATTTCTCCCATGCACCGCCCTTTCTCTGGAACTCTCTACCCCAACATTTCTGACTCTCGCCTATTGTTGAAACCTTCAAAAGGTCCCTGAAGACCCACCTCTTCCGACAAGCGTACAACCTGCAGTAACCCTCACTCCACCATACCGCTGCATGACCAGCCCTATCCTCACCTACTGTATCCTCACCCATGCTTTGTAGACTGTGAGCCCTCACGGGCAGGGTCCTCTCCTCTCCTGTACCAGTCGCTGTCACATTTTTGTTCAAGATTATTGCAATTGTTTCACATGTAAAGCGCCATGGAATAAATGGCGCTAAAGTAATAATAATAATGTGGTCCAGACTCACGGCTACTGAGACTGGACCATGTGGAAGACAGGGTGGTGGTGGCTAACTGATTGGAAGCATTTTCTGCTATAAGTCCAACAACCTTTTCACACTGCTCTGGCTTCAATAGTAGTGCTTCACAGCCCCCTACAAATTGGGACAAGAAGGTAGTTTGACATGATGTGGGTGCTTGTTGTGCTCCCTCAGCAGGCACAGTTTCATCTTGCCCATGGCCTCGGCCTCTGCGTGCACTATCACCATCACCACAACATCCACTTCCCCGTCCCTTGCCAAACACCTTGCCTATTTTAAATGGAGTTTAATATTTGTCACAATACCAAAAATGTCTGTATTATTACCGCAGTAATATAGGATCACTTCTGATGACCACAGTTTTAGGCAGTGACCTGGGAGTCAGAGATGCTTCCAAGGGTCTTCCCCATGCTGTTGCCATGTCTTTTCAGCACTGTATGGATGTGTCTGATCATGTCTCAAACACCACATGGCCAGATAAGGTAGTAAAATGTTAAAATGACATTTCCCGGTGAATGCATTTGTCTTGGTTGAAAGCAATGCAAAAGTGCAAAAATGCATCAAAAAGCTATGTGTGAACATAGCCCAAGGTGTGGAGGAGCATTTTTGTTTTTGCATATTTATTTTGCCTTATATACAAGTCATTACCCTGGAAAGGATGTTACTTAACATTTTTCCCAGGAAAATCCATTTTGGTTTAGTTTTTGTATGTTTTATTGTGAGCCCATAAAAGTGGTGTAATACTCTGACAACATTGTTCACAGCAGTGACCTGAGAGTCAAAGATGCTTCCAGGGGTCTTCCCCATGCTGTTCCCATGTCATTTCAGCATTGTTTCCATCAATTACTAGTGATTACTAGTTTTATATTAATACTGCAGTCTCTTATATCTCATGGTGCCTTATTGTTGCTTACTATCATTCATAGGAATGATCATTCATCTTAATTTGTGTATCTGGTGGTTTTTAATCCTAATCATTGTTTCTTTCTAATATGTAGTAATTAAAATTGAATACATTTTGAAATTATTTCATTATCCTTGCACACGTTTTTCTTTTTGTATGTGTGTACATATCATAAGTTGTTCTATAGATCTGATTCGGGAGCTACATTGGCTCATGGGCCCATGATGAGTGGCTCGCAGATATCTGTCAGCTTGATATATTATCTCAAAGCCTAGCTAACAGCTATGAAGAGAAGGTATCCAGATTGTGACCTTTGTGATATCCCTATATCAGTGGGATTGAGGAAGAGATAAATATGGTAAGCTCGACATAGGATTATATTGCCAGTTAGATGGTTGCAATAGTGAGTGTGGAAGAAGGGTCCATGAAGACTGGGCTCCAGCACCAATGGGAAAATGTTAAAACATAACTTTTACTGTGAATAACTATGAATAAGGGTGAAACGCATAAGCTTATGGATCTTTAATCTTTAAGGATCCATAAGCTTATGCGTTTCACCCTTATTCATAGCTATTCACAGTAAAAGTTATGCTTTAACATTTTCCCATTGGTGCTGGAGCCCAGTCCTCATTGACCCTCCTTTCATTTCTGACCTGGATACCAGCCTAGTATGTTCCTACACTCCCTGCACAACACCTTAACCAAACAAGATCAACCAGGGTTCCTATGTAAGTAGTTTTCACCCTGAATTATCCTCCCTGAAAGGTGAGCTGATTAACTTTTTTCCCTTCCCTGCAATAGTGAGTGTGCTTGATATGAAAATACAGAATGGGGGTAAAGGAGGAACCCATGGATGTAAGTTTTCTGCCTATAAGTGAGAGGAACACAGGGTGCTTTCTGTGGGGAAGCTTTGACTGTCATCATTCTAGTAATGGGAAGCTCTGGGTGTCCCTAAGTTGGGGGAAGAGGAATTGGATGTGGCTCTCAAGTTAAGAAAGGTTGGGGACCACTGATATAAACAAAGAATAAAACTAAATACTCTCCCCCCAAAAAAATCAAGAGGTACAAATCAAATTGCAGCAATTAAAAAGTTAGATAAAGGGTAAATAACAGAGATGATTGAATCTACTGAAATTCGAATTCTCCAGGTTTGGTGAATTTTTCCCGAGCATTAGATTTGCAGCACAATTTATTTACAGGAAATCTCAAGAAGTCCATATGCCTTGGAACGGTATAAAATTAGAAGGGAGAGATATAGAGAGAGACACCAAACTTTTGTACTGCAAGAGGGATGAGAAATGTGTGTTATTGGAATATATTAATTAATGTCACTGTCATTGCTGCTGCCATATTTCTTTCCCTATTGAAATTACAGCAAAGAAAGCAAATGTTTATACTGTCTAAATGTAATGAAATGATGACAAACATAAAATAAAGATGTAGATTGAACCAACTAAACTGTATACAAATAAAATGGTTGCATTTCATTACTTGCTTGTGTGTAATTTCCTTTGGTATCATACAAAATAAGAGAACATCCTTAGTTTCATAAAGTAATGAAACCACATTTATCTGTTGTGGCTAAGCAAAAATTTACCTCTTAATAAATCAGGTGCTTCTAAAATTGAAGTGTGCTTCTTTTCGCCTTGCTACACCTCTTCCTCCAGCTTCGAACTGGAGTAAGATTTTTGGAGTTAGGTACGCAAAAGCTCATCATAAATTTGTGTCATAAATTTGTGACTTATCAAAGTGGATTTCTTCGATGGATCGGAGCCTTCATGTTCATCAACAATAGTGCTTTTTCTTTCCCTGTGTGGAATGAGCTGTGCTCTCTGACCACTATTCACATGCTGTTAAAGCATTTAATGGCACTACTTGGCCAGTCCCCATTTATTATTCTGGCTGTGATAGACCCCATGATTGTGGGCTCTAAACCACGTGATATAATAGCTGCAGGGCAGTATGTGGAAGCCCATCTGGCCGTACTTTACAACATTATGCCACTCTGTAACTATTTGCCATTTTTGGGGGGCTAATTGGGCGGAATTCAAAATGCAAATGGTTTGAGTTTGCAGGGACCTGCAAATTTTCAGAAATTCGACTTGAACTCGATTTGCCGCTTATCGTTCCGATCTGTCTCTAATAGAGAATTCTAGTAAATATTCTTTTATTTATTTTGCTTACTTATATTGAGCCATCATATGCCACAGTGCTGTACAGACATTAACACTAATTGGTCATTCAGCCAATAAATTCATTCTTGTATTCATCATTTGAGGATTATTAACAAATGATTTTTTAATCAATGAGCTCATGCTTTTATCAGCCATGTAGGGATGCAATTCCATGTGTATAGCCATGAACTGGCTTTATCATGGGTGATGATTCAAGGCCCAGCAAGCACAAATATAAAGTTTATGGTTAGCCTAAAGGCCCTTTTACATGGGTAATCATCGGCAAATGAACACTTCTTCATTACTAGCCAATTTAAACATAGTACTGATCACCCGAGAAAGCAAAATGCATATTAATTTAATGATCAAATAATTTATACCAGCAGAAAAATAGCGGCATGTAATTGGGGGATGTGCTGAGTCTGACACCAACATGATGCTGTATGGGAACTGAACGATTATACTAAGATTATTTTTCCCCACACAATTTTTGCTTTAGATTCTTTGGATGATGTACGTATTACAGTCAATGATTTGTCAAAATCTCACGTCATTGGCTGCCATATCATTACCGATATCTACAACCCTATCATTATATGATATGTCATCATTCAGCTTCCAGATATCAGGTCTTTAAGTAAACTAGACATAGCTGCTGAATTATAGTGTTCATAAATCTTATACTACCTTGCACTTTTGTTTTCACAAAAACAAACAAAAAAGAAGAAATTCTAAGAGTGTAGCAAATTTTCCTCATCTGTTATTTGACATGACCCTCTAGATCATGTCCGTTTTCAGCTTCCTGTTTTTCCATTGGTTGCATAACTTCTTGTTGATACAGTTGGTGCTGATATGAGAAAAAAAACCAACATAATGCAGTTACTAAAGAGAATACAACAATTATTTCTCAATGTAATTTTTGAGGAATTGATTTTATTTAAATTAAGTTAAAAATACAGTAAACAATGCATAAATCACATTAAGGTAAGCAAGTGTGTATACTGTACTGTTTAAATGTAATGAAATGGCGACAATCATAAAATAAAATAAAAATGTAGTTTTAAGCAGCTAAACTACATACAAATAAAATGGTTAAATTTCACTATTGACATGTGTGTTATTTCCTTTTGTTTCATACAAACTAAAAGAACATCCTTAGTTTTATGAAGTAATGAAACCACATTTATTTACTGTGGCTAGACAAACATTTTGAAAAGTGAATATAGGGTTGTTAGTTACATTTTGATCAAAGTGTATAAGCCCAAGTCACAGTGACATTTATTATGAACCCTAGTAAGTGTAAAGCTACATATCAACCTCCATTGATGCAACTCGCAGAGAAAGCTACCCAGGTGCCCCAAGTATCCCTACTTCCAGGAAAAGTCACCCCTTAGCTCTGGCCCACAACCACACAGACAAATCACCACAGCAACAATGGCTACCATAAAGCACAAGCACTAAATAAACTTAGCTCAAAAGCTCACCATTGCATGTGGTCTCGGAAAAAAATACAAGATCAAGTATGTGGGACGCTAGCTGCTAGTGTAGCGCCCCGAGGGTCCGGCCGCTACAGGGGTATTGCACCTCTGCCAGAGGTGTGATATTCCACTCCCGGGTAAGGATGGAGTATGGACCAGGGCTCAGTTAGCTGCATACAGCACACACACCCCATTTCCGAGGGACAGCTCAATGGTGCTCCCACTAGACAGAAGTGCAGGCACGACCGACTATGTCCCTGGCTGGAGTGGGGAGGGGGGTGGAATACCCAGTGCTGTAGGGGCAGATAGGGGTTGGTTCCTGAGCGTAGGAAGGAGCCCATTGGTTGCTGGTCACCTGGGCTCATGGTCAGAGGGAGGTATAAAAGGTGGGCACCATCTTAGTTCAGGGTTCTGTCCAGAGAGAAGAAGACAGAGAGCAGAGGCTCTGTAGGAGCTATGCTCAGAGGCAGGCCTAGAGAAAAGGCTGGAGCCTGAGAGGAGGAGGGGAAGTGGGCCTGGAGAAGAGGCCAAGGGAAGGAGGAGAAGACAGAACAGAAAAGGAGAAGAAGAGACAGAGGAACAGAAGGGCTCAGGAACAAGAAGGTGGAAGGGACCCTAAGAACCCACGAGAATCCAGGGTGCAGGGTCAGGCAGATTAAGGGTACCGGATCCCAAGTTGGTGGAGGAGAAACAACCCTCAGCCAAAGACCGGAGGCTGTGACCATTTATTGGTGCAGCACCTCATCAAACCTGGTAGGAAGGCACCATATAGGACAGCGGAGAACGGGGCCCACGTTTACCCGCGCAAGTCCGTGGCAGCTGGACAAAAGTGGGTCACTGGTGAGGCAGGCCAGAGAAAGGATTGAAGGGGGTCCTGTGCCATGCTCCTGAACTGCCTGGGGGTTGACCGAGCCCCTCACCTGGTGGACACTGCACGGCTTGGGTGGTCACTGCTTGCGCAGAAGTGACCCGGAGCACCTGAACTGTGAGTAAAAGACATTGGACTGCAGTACGTTGTCTGTGTGCTCTTTCGCCCCTCCAGCACTAACGGTACTGGGACTCCCACCACCATCACTCCCACCATCCACTACACTGCCCTGGGGCCGCACTCTTCCCGTGGGGAGTCACACCATCCCAGCTGCATCCATCATCGGCCCCAGCGGTCTGCCCTGCAGCGGCGGTTCCTAATAACCGCAATCCACGGGTGGCGTAGTCGAACATTATCTAAAACATTTAAAAGACTGCCACTGGTCTGACCACCCTGAGCCACGGGACCGGGTCGCCACTACTACCCCCATCGTCTCCATATTGCCCGGTTCCGAGTGCCCCACGGCCCAGGGGGCGAGTCACTAGTCTTCTGCTAAATAAAAACATTTTGGAAAGTGGGGAGTGCTTGATTCAAAGAAAAACTAAAAAGAAAGAAAAGAAAATTAGGTGAGAGACCAAACAATTACCCCATAACTGTTGAAAAAAAGACATGGCACACATATCCAAGTCACATACTTCTAATAATCTACTGTAGCAGGGGCAAAATTTTGAAAAATTAACATGAGTTTCCTACTTAATATTTTGATCAAAGTATTTAAGTAGAGATGAGCGTTGTTCTACTCGAACTGTTCGCCAATCTCAAATTCGAGCTGTTTTGGGCGGTGTTCGAGCCGTTCGGCGAACACGAACAATTTGAGAAAAATTCGGCTGTTCGAGGTTATGTTCGATAACTGTTCGTGCACCAAAATCATAACTGGATTTTTTCTCAGTAATGATGAAAATTAATGTTAATACGCAGTTTGAGTGTACAGCGGGGTGGGGGGAGGGGCAGGGGATGGATCTCTGCAGGAACAATGAAGATCTCCATTTTTTTTTTCTCTTTCCCGCATTTACAGTGGGGAGGTGCAATCTGTCAGCCTATCAGCAGCGCACACACGGAGCGAAGTGCTTTTTTTCACACAAGCAAGGGCATGTGTCATTGGCAGTGTATGTCACATGTCCTTGCCCTATAAGACCAAGCCATTTTCCCCGTCGCCACCATTTTCTCACTGCTGCAGCTGCGTGTTAGACGGCACCGCTGTTGCTGTGTGTGCTATACCTTGTTAATTTCAAGCCAATTTTCGCACAAATCTACAGATAGCTTGGGAGTAGGGAATAGTTGTGATTGCAGTCCTTTTAAGGACTAGGTTACAGCATTTCCTACGACTTTTATCAGGCAGGTCTGTGCTCTTAAATAGATAGATTGTGGGAGTAAAGACTAATTGTAATTGGAGTCCTTTTCAGGACTAGGTTACATCAGTTCCTATCAGTTTTTGCCAGGCAGGTCTGTGCCAGTGCTGTGCAAGTTTTTTTCACAGCATTTGTCTGAATCTAGCAAAGCTAATCCTTTTTGGCCTATTGCAGAGTGTGTTAGTCAGTGGAGTAGCCTATCTGTGTTGCAAGATATACCACCTGTGTATAGAATACCAATTTTTTTACTGCACCTAGTGAAGTAAAATCTTTTGGGCATAGCATCATTCTATTAGTCCATCTATACTGACCTCCATCAGGTTGCAAATTGAATATAATTTTTTTCTGCATCTAGCTCTGAAAAAATATTGGGCTTCTAGCTGTGTGTGGGACTTGTTGTATTAGTCCATCTATACTGACCTCCATCAGGTTGCAAACTGCATATATTTTTTTCTTCATCTACCTCTGAAAAAATATTGGGCTTCTAGCTGTGTGTGGGACTTGTTGTATTAATCCATCTATACTGACCTCCATCAGGTTGCAAACTGAATATATTTTTTTCTGCATCTACCTCTGAAAAAATATTGGGCTTCTAGCTGTGTGTGGGACTTGTTCTATTAATCCATCTATACAGACCTCCATCAGGTTGCAAACTGAATATATTTTTTTCTGCATCTACCTCTGAAAAAATATTGGGCTTCTAGCTGTGTGTGGGACTTGTTGTATTAGTCCATCTATTCTGACCTCCATCAGGTTGCAAACTGAATATATTTTTTTCTGCATCTACCTCTGAAAAAATATTGGGCTTCTAGCTGTGTGTGGGACTTGTTGTATTAGTCCATCTATACAGACCTCCATCAGGTTGCAAACTGAATATATTTTTTTCTGCATCTACCTCTGAAAAAATATTGGGCTTCTAGCTGTGTGTGGGACTTGTTGTATTAGTCCATCTATACTGACCTCCATCAGGTTGCAAACTGAATATATTTTTTTCTGCATCTACCTCTGAAAAAATATTGGGCTTCTAGCTGTGTGTGGGACTTGTTCTATTAATCCATCTATACAGACCTCCATCAGGTTGCAAACTGAATATATTTTTTTCTGCATCTACCTCTGAAAAAATATTGGGCTTCTAGCTGTGTGTGGGACTTGTTGTATTAGTCCATCTATACTGACCTCCATCAGGTTGCAAACTGAATATATTTTTTTCTGCATCTAGCTCTGAAAAAATATTTGGCCTTCTAGCAGTGTGTGGGACTTTCTCTATTAGTCCATCTATACTGACCTCCATCAGGTTGCAAATTGAATATAAGTTTTTTCTGCATCTAACCCAGCCAATAGTTTTGGCCTAATACCACAGTTTGGCCACTCAGCTCTGCTCGGTTCCCATCCATTGTTTTTTTGTGCAAACAACTCCAGAGTTGTTAATTAGTTAACCACCAAAATGAGTGGAAAAAGGCCTGCTGCTGGTGGAAAGGGGAATAGGCGTGTTGGGAAGGGGAAAAAAGGTTGTGTCCGTGGGGTAGGTGTTAAAGCAACAGTAACATCTGCAGAAGAAAGACCATCTTCCAGCCAAACTAAAATGTCTACTTCTTTTAGCGGACAATGTGATAAGATCCCTTTCTTACGGCCACGCCAATCGCTACAAATTCCAGATGAGGCACAAAAACAGCAGGTGCTTCAACGGATATCAAGTGCTCCTTTAAGTGGGCTCTCCTCCACATCAACTTCAACATCACAAATACTCCAGTCCTCAAAGGTGTCACCCCAATCGCACTTGCTTCCTCACAGCTCCCAAATCTCCAGCTGCCCATCTGAGTATGAGGTAGAACAGATGGTTGAGTCTGCAGAGCTGTTTACTCATACTATAGCCTGGGAATCAGAGGTCGACTCCAGCGCTTCTGTGAATCCAGACGAGGAAATGATCTGCACTGATGCCCAGAATCTTTATGAGTCGGATCCAGGACCAGACGCAGAAGGTTCTGACCATAATGTAGACCCTCATTCCCAAACTGTAACTCCTGTTGGTGGAGACAATGAGGAAGACGATGATAAGACTCAAATACCTGATTGGAGCGACAACTTTAGTTTTTTGTCAGGGCAGGAACAGGTTGGCTCTGAGGACGACGGGTGTGATAACGCACAGGGTGATGATGATGAGGTTGGAGATCCCACTTACTGTCAACCCACAGTCAGCCAAGAGATGAGGTCAGCAGAGGAGGTGGAGGAAGATGCTAGTGACGACGAGGTCAGGTTGCGCCTTCCTGGACAGAGACGTAGTACTGGAAGCACGTCAACAACTGCATCCTCAAACACAACTCTGCCTCTCACCACAAGTCGTGGTGGCTCTTCAGGTCGCATGGGTGCTAAGCCTTGCATAGCCTGGGCATTTTTTCAGATCGATAAAGATGACCCAACTCGTGTTATCTGTAACATTTGTCAGCAAAAGCTAAGTAGAGGCCAAAAAATACATAGTTTGAGTACTTCATGCATGAACCGGCACATGGACATGAAGCATAAGTTGCAGTGGGAAGCTCAGTGTGCTACAATGCGGCCTAGCCGGCCGGGCCAACCACCGTCTGCCATATCTTGTGCATCCGCGGCCTCTTCATCCTCTGTGACTGGGGGGACAGCAGTCACACCTGTTTTGGGGCGCAGACCTGCCACCTCTTTACCCGCAACAGCCAGCGTGATTGGCAGGTCATCATTTTCTTTGGAGGTGGTAACACCAGCTGGTGTTGAGCGCTGTCCGACATCGATAGCACCACCTTTGGATCAAGGCAACCTAACATGTCCGCCTGCATCTTCCTCACAGACCGGCAGTTTGCCGTGGACACCCTTATCAACCCCGTCTAAGCACAATAGCCAGCCCTCGGTCCCTCAGATGTGGACAAGTAAAAGACCATTTCCTCCTAGCCATGAGAAAGCTAAGAGGTTGAATTTCACCATCTGCAAGTTCTTGGCTACAGAAATGCTGCCTTTCCGCCTGGTGGACACAGAGGATTTTCGAGACCTTATGTCCGTCGCAGTGCCCCAGTACCAGATGCCCAGTCGGCACTACTTCTCAAAGAAAGGTGTGCCTGCGTTCCACCAGCATGTCGCACACAACATCACTGCTTCTTTGAGAAACTCTGTGTGTGACAGGGTGCATTTCACCACAGACACTTGGACGAGTAGGCATGGACAGGGGCGTTACATGTCGCTGACTGGGCACTGGGTAACTATGGTGACAGCAGGACAAGGGGCTGCTGTCCAAGTCTTGCCGTCCCCACGAGTTGTGCGTCAATCCTCTTTATGTCAAAGTTCCTCCACTGCTTCTGCCTCCTCAACCTCCTCTCGGTCTTCCACCTGCACCCAAAGCCTGTCTGGTCATGCCACAAGCTTTCTAACTGCGCAGAAGGGATCCTGCACACCTCCTTACTATGCTGGCAGTAGGGCTCAACGTCATCAGGCGGTTTTTACATTGAAATGTCTGGGAAATGTGAGTCACACAGCTGAGGAGTTGTGGTCAGCTCTGGAGAACCAATTTCATGAATGGTTGTCTCCACTGGACCTGAAACCAGGGAAGGCCGTGTGCGACAATGCTGCAAACCTGGGTGCGGCCCTTCGCCGGGGCAATGTCACACACGTGCCTTGTATGGCTCACGTGTTGAACCTGGTTGTCCAGCAATTTTTAGCCCACTATCCCAGACTAGATGGCCTTCTGCAGAGGGCACGGTCGCTGTGTGCTCACTTTCGCCGTTCGCATCCCGCAGCTCAGCGACTTACATCTCTACAGAAGTCATTGGGCCTGCCACTTCACCGGCTAAAATGCGATGTGCCTACCCGGTGGAATTCAACTCTGCACATGTTGCAGCGACTGTGGCAGCACCGACAAGCCCTAGTGCAATACGTTCTGACGTATAGCCTGGGCCAACGAGATCCAGAGGTGGGGCAAATCACGCTGGAGGAGTGGTCTCAGATCAGGGACCTATGCACCCTTCTGCACAGTTTCGAAATGGCGACGAAGATGTTTAGTGCTGACGATGCCATTATCAGCATGACTATTCCGGTGATTTACATGCTGGAGCACATGTTAAACAGAATTCGGAGTCAGGTGGTGGCACAAGAGGAGGTGGAGGAAGTAGAGGAGGAGGAGTTGTATGCGGAAGGGCTAACATCTGCAAGGTCCAGACGGTCGGCAGCACCAAGGCGGCAGGCATGTGAGGGTGGGGGAGATGGTTTTACCAGGGCGCATGGTAGCAGCCAAACTAGTGAGGAAGGTGCAGGAGCCCAGGAAGAAGTGGAGGACGAACTGATGGAAGACTCATCAGATGAGGGAGACCTTGATCACATTTCTGTTGTGCGAGGTTGGGGGGAGAGGACAGAGGAAGGAAGCATGATTGTTACCTCGCCACCAACACAACAGGGACTTGGTGCTCCTGGATGCGCAACACACATGAGTGCCTTCTTGCTGCACTACCTGCAACATGACCCTCGAATTGTGAGAATTAGAAATAATCCTGACTACTGGGTTGCCACACTGTTAGATCCCCGGTACAAAAGTAAATTTGCAGAAATTATTCCTGCCATAGAAAGGGATGCACGCATGCAGGAGTATCAGCAGAGACTGTTGCAGAATCTTACATGTGCTTTTCCACAAAATACCAGTGGTGCACGTAGTGAATCTCACAGTTCCAACTTACCAACCGTGGGACCGTCAAGTGTTCAGCACTCAAACCGTAACAGAACCACAGTATCTGCTGGTAACATCAATTTTGTGGAATCATTTCACCACTTTTTTAGCCCATCCTTTGCAAGGCCACAGGAGACAAGAAGTCTGACACATAGTCAACGCCTAGAGACGATGGTACAGGAGTATCTCCAAGTAAACATTGAAGCCACGACTGTGTCACTGGACCCTTGCTCTTTTTGGGCTTCCAATCTGGATAAATGGCCGGAGCTAGCCACTTACGCCTTGGAGATCTTGTCATGCCCCGCAGCCAGCGTTCTGTCTGAACGTGTGTTCAGCGCTGCTGGTGGTGTGCTGACAGATAAGCGCACGCGGCTCTCCACTGATAATGTAGACAGACTCACGTTCATAAAGATGAACAAATCATGGATCCGAAACGACTTTTCTACCCCTGTGTCATCCTGGGGAGAGTAAAAGCTTGATGATTGGTTAAAATCACCCTACCAACCGTTTTAAGCTTTCAAATTACTAATCATGTTTATCTGTATCTTAGCTGGAAAATAATTTGGGCTTTGTAGCAGTGTGCAGCACTGATTCTATTAGGCCATCTATAATAAGCTCCACCAGATTTAAAATTACTAATCATGTTTATCTGTATCTTGACTGGAAAATAATTTGGGCTTTGTAGCAGTGTGCAGCACTGATCCTATTAGGCCATCTATACTAAAGCTTCACCAGATTTAAAATTAATAATAATTTTTAGCTGCATCTAGCCCGGAAAATAATTTTGGGGCTCCGAGATGCGCAAGACACATAAGTGCCTTCTTGCTGCACTACCTGCAGCATGACCCTCATATTGTCAGAATTCGAAGTAATCATGACTACTGGGTTGCCACACTCTTAGATCCCCCAAACTTTTCGATCAACCTTTTCATTTTAATAAAGACCAAAAAAATGGTCATTTTTGAAATTATAAGCATTAGCAGGTTGTTAGAAACTGAAATCAAACAGTTTTCAACTCAAAACTTTATTCTAGGTGATGTTACATTTTCACATAGGACCCCTTGTTCGAAAGGAGCTTCTGAACTCTCTCGTCCATTGAATTTGTCAGGTTTTGGATGGTTTCTGCTTCAATTGTTTTGCATGAGGACAGAATACCCTCCCAGAGCTGTTGCTTAGATGTGAACTGCCTCCCGCCATCATAGACACTCCTTTTAATGATGCTCCAAAGGTTCTGAATGGGGTAGAGGTCAGGGGAGCATGGGGGTCACACCATAAGTTTGTCCCCTTTTATGCCCATATCAGCCAGAGATGCAGATGTTTTATGTGCAGCATGAGATGGTGCATTATCATGCAGAAAAATGATCTTGCTGTGAAATACACGGTTCTTCTTCTTGAACCATGGCAGGAAGTGCTGTTTGAGAAAATCCACATACATTATGGAGTTCATCTTTAGCGCCTTCAGGGATCCTAAAGGGGCCGACAATCTCTCTCCCCATGATTCCAGCCCAAAACATTACTCCACCTCCTCCTTGTTGGCGCTGTAGCCGTGTTTGCGTGGGGTGTCCATCAACCAGCCATCCTCCACTCCATCCATCTGGACCATCGAGCTCTGCACGGCACTCATCCGTGAACAAAACAGTTTTGAAATCAGTCTTCATGTAATGTTTGGCCCACTGGAGCCGTTTCTGCTTGTGTGAAGTGGATAGAGGAGGTCGACAGGATGGCGTATGCACAGCTGCAAACCTCTGAAGGACCCTGCATCTTGTTGTTCGGGGGACGTTGGAGGCACAAGCAGCTTCAAAAACTTGTCTGCTGCTATGACA
Organism: Phyllobates terribilis; assembly: GCF_046119375.1. NCBI lineage: Eukaryota > Metazoa > Chordata > Amphibia > Anura > Dendrobatidae > Phyllobates > Phyllobates terribilis. The sequence continues at coordinate 161,283,492 of NW_027362771.1, read as the reverse complement.
AGGCTTTTTTGCCGCTGCTCTTTCAACCTGACGTAATTGCCTGTAGGAAAGAGTCCTCAATTTGCCCTTATCAGCACGCACACGTGTGTACTGTGAATCAGCTACATACTTCTTGATTGCCAAGACACTTCATCCTGATCATCGCACAATGTTAATTGTAGTCATGCCTTGACCTAAACACTCCACAATTTGTTGCTTCTCAGCAGCCGACACATCCTTTTTCTTTCCCATTTTGGCAGAAAATGTAGGCTGCTTAATAATGTGAGACAGCCTTCTTAAGTAGTCTTGCCTTTCATTGGACACACCTGCCAAACTAATTAGCACAGGTGTCTGCAATTGCTTACAGTGATATAAAGAGCCCTGACACACATCACCATCAATGAGTTTAACTGACAAACAAACAAATTCTTCCCTTATCACTCCTAAACACTTTTTGCATAATAATTTGGAACACAGTGTACATGTGCTTTCCACAAAACACCAGTGGTTCACGTAGTGAATCTTACAGTTCTAACTTGCCAACCGTGGTCTGTATGGAGTTGTTCAATAAAGGGCCCAAAATTAAGATAACATAGATGGGAGAGGTCTCTATGAATAGGAATTCCTAAGTATTTGATACCCTGTGAGGGCCAGGCAAAGGGAAAGTTGGACTGGATGGAATCCTATATGGATTTGGGGAGGGAGACATCGAGGGCCTCAGACTTCGCTGCATTGATTTTAAAATTTGACCATGTAACAAAGTGATCTATTTCAGCCATAACAGCATGGATGGATATATGTGATTGAGTGATATATACTAGGACATCATCAGCAAATAGAGAGCACTTGTACTCAGTGCCTCCCACCTCAATCCACCTAATATTGGGGTTATGGCGAATTGATGAGAGCAGGTGCTCCGTCACTAGGATGTATAAGAGAGGGGACAGAGAACATCCCTGCCTTGTCCCATTGGTGATTGTGAAAGGTGATGAAAATGTTCTGACGCGCCCCCTGGGCCTTGGGACACCCGGAGCCGGACCCTTTTTGGTGGATGCTGGTGGTTGTAGTCTCTGTGGCGGCAACCCGGTTCCGTGGCTCAGGGCGGTCAAACCAGTGGCGGAACTATTTATGTGGTTTTGATGTTTAAATGTCCGACTACGCCACCCGTGGATTGCGGTCAGAGTGAACCGCCGCTCCAGGGCAGACCGCTGAGGCTGGTGTTGTGGGTGCAGCAGAGCGTAGCATAACTCCCCACGGGAGGAGTATAGCCTCAGGGCAGTGTATGCGGAGGATGGGGGTGATGGTGCAGGGCAGCAGCAGTAATGACACGGAGTCAGTGATGCAGTCCAGGGCCTTTACTCACAGTTCTTATTATCCAGACCACGTCTGCAGGTAACGGCTGCCCACGTCGTACTGTGCTCACCAGGTGAGGGGCTCAGACAACTCCCAGATAACTTTGGAGTGCTTCACAGGACCCCCTTTGTGTGTCCTTTGTCTGGCCTTTCTTACCAACCCTTCTGTCCGGCTGCCTCGGGCCTCCTCTTGGTAAACTTGGCGCCAGTTTCCCTGACCCTATGTGGTGCCTTCCTAGCGGGTGTAGCGAGGGGCTGCGCCACATAAAATGTCACAGCCTCCTGTTTCTAGCTGAGGGTCGTTTCCTGCCTCCACTAGTTTCGGGGACCGGTCTCCCCCTTTGGCCTGACCCCTCCACGCAGGTGGATTCGGGCGTGCGGTGGCGACTCGCCCGTCCGCACCCCTGAGATCCCTTCGTTCCTCGTTCCTGGAGCCTTCTCCGCTCCTCTTCCTTCCTTCTCCCTCTTCCAGGCCTGGGCCTCTGTTACTAGGCCCGCCTCCGGAGCAGAGCTCATGCAGAGCCCCTGCTCCCTGCCACTTCTGCTCAGACTTCTCTGCACTGAACTAAGATGGTGCCCACCTTTTATATTCCCTTCTCAATGCACCCAGGAACTGCTTCCTCCCTGCTCCTGCACTACAGGGTTCCCCTTCCTCAGTGTTCCCTCCCCCCACTCCAGCCAGGGACAGGGACTGTCGTGCCCATCTCAGGGGCATATTGGTCGCCCTGCCCCACGGCAATGTGGTGTAATGCATGCAGGTGTCGGGTCCTGATCCACACTACATCCTTACCTGAGAGTGAGATATCACACCTCTGGGTGAGGTGCAATACCTCTGTAGCAACCGAGCCCTCAGGGTGCTACAGTTCCATTTATCTTCAGCCTAGGTGACGTATTGCGATACAGGGCCGTGATTTTGGCTATAAAAGGGTCCCCTAGACCCCTACCCCAAGCTTTTTAAGAGAATCATATATGGCGTGCCAGGAGACTCTATGGAATGCTTTCTCAGCATCCAACGAGAGTATCTAATTACAAATTTTTAACTGCATCTAGCCCAGGAAATACTTTGTGCCTAGTAGCAGTGTCTGCTAGTCAGCGGATTATCCCGGCTGTTAAGCAAGCTACACCACCTGTAGTTTGGACACTTCATTTTTTCAAAGGAAATGCTTCGGGACCACGGGATACTCAGTGAAGAGCATCAGGAGGCACCCCAAGGCATAGGGGCTCGGACTGGCAGTAGGATGCCTTGCGGTGGACAGCCGAGCTCGATCCTTATAAAAGCTTTTTAACTGCAGCAGCTTTAGTGGACGCTACTGGAGCTGGAATTATGCGGCTGCTGGCATGAGACTTGCCCTCCAATAGATCCTTGTAAATGGATTTAAAGTGTATTTATTCAAATTAGAGAGACAATTTAAATTAAAAAGCTTAGAGCTGCCTCCACCACAGGGGGGCTCGCTCGACCCACCAGCGGACAGGCACCAGTATTGGGAGAGGGGGGCTGGCCGTCAGGGTTCACCGCAGCTCTGGCACAAACCCGGCGACACGGAGGTGGCACGGGCAGGAGCGGACTGAACGTGTCGGCTTCTCACTTTTTGGATTTTAGAAGGGCATGACATGCCTATATCTGTGTCTCCCCCTCCTTTTACTCCTCCACCTCTTTTCTTTTCGCATGACTATATGTACTTGTCACTTTTCCATGTGTTAGTTGTGTCTTCTGAGCAGTTTGTCAGCTTTTGGACACCTTTGAAGGTGTTTTCTATGTGTTTCTATGTGTTTTTGTTTGCCTGCCATTGGTTTTAACGGTGTTCGAAGGTGTTCGACGAACAGTTCGGCGAACACATGGGTGTTCGACGAACCGAACCGAACTCGAACACTACAGGGGTGGCTCAACACTATATTTAAGCCCATTGCTATGTCACGGCAACCTCTATACTGGATCCCTACCCTTGTAAGTGTATACTTTGATCAAAATGTTCATTAAGAACTTCATGTTCATTTTTGAAAAAATCCTATTCAATCCAGATTAATGTATAATATTTGGATGTGCTTTGTATGTCTTTTTTTCTACAGTTATGGTATATAGTTGTGTATATTTACAGTAAACTGATATTAGATATATTTATAAATAATATGACACTGAAATTACTTTTCACCCTCTTACTTCAATTTATGAAAATAGACAATATATACATTTCCTTAAAGGGCTTTCCAATAATTTACATTTATCACCTATACTTGAGACGTGATGAATGTCTGATCAGTAGGGTCCCCTCTGATGGGATAACTTGAATGGGTTCACATTTATCCTATTCCTAAAGCTTACATAATATAAAATGACCCTGCTTTGTGTTCATAACCATAGAGAGTTTAGTAACAGCTGCAAATATTGACATTCTACTCTGTATTCCCTCTACAAGATAATTAATAAGTTAAAAAGAGGGCCCAATGCTAACTATTGGGGTATCCTACTTTTAACTGTTCCTCAATCAAAGTTTGTTTCATTGATAACCACCCTCTGTTTCCTATCCCTTGGTCAGTTGTTAACTCAATTACACATTTTTTCCTATGCTATACATAATAAGAAAGGACACTATTTAATAATGGAACAGCACTATACATAATAAGGGAGTAAGCTATGTAATAAAGGATGGCGCTAAAGAGAGCACACTATATATTAAGGGATGGTACTATACAGTGGTGGCAAAACGTATTGGCACCCCTACAATTCTGTCAGATAATACTCAGTTTCTTCCTGAAAATGATTGCAATCACAAATTCTTTGGTATTATTATCTTCATTTAATTTGCTTGCAAGGAAAAAACACAAAAGAGAATGAAGCAAAAATCAAATCATTGATCATTTCACACAAAACTCCAAAAATGGGCCAGACAAAAGTATTGGCACCCTCAGCCTAATACTTGGTTGCACAACCTTTAGCCAAAATAACTGCGAACAACTGCTTCCGGTACCCATCAATGAATTGCTTACAATGCTCTGCTGGAATTGTAGACCATTCTTCTTTGGCAAACTGCTCCAGGTCCCTGATATTTGAAGGGTGCCTTCTCCAAACTGTCATTTTGAGATCTCTCCACAGGTGTTCTATGGGATTCAGGTCTGGACTCATTGCTGGTCACCTTAGAAGTCTCCAGTGCTTTCTCTCAAACCATTTTATAGTGCTTTTGGAAGTGTGTTTTTGGGTCATTGTCCTGCTGGAAGACCCATGACCTCTGAGGGAGACCCAGCTTTCTCACACTGGGCCCTACATTATGCTGCAAAATTTGTTGGTAGTCTTCAGACTTCATAATGCCATGCACACGGTCAAGCAGTCCAGTGCCAGAGGCAGCAAAGCAACCCCAAAACATCAGGGAACCTCCGCCATGTTTGACTGTAGGGACCGTGTTCTTTTCTTTGAATGCCTCTTTTTTTTCCTGTACACTCTATGTTGATGCTTTTTCCCAAAAAGCTCTACTTTTGTCTCATCTGACCAGAGAACATTCTTCCAAAACGTTTTAGGCTTTCTCAGGTAAGTTTTGGCAAACTCCAGCCTGGCTTTTTTATGTCTCGGGGTAAGAAGTGGGGTTTTCCTGGGTATCCTACCATACAGTCCCTTTTCATTCAGACGCCGACGGATAGTATGGGCTGACACTGTTGTACCCTCGGACTGCAGGGCAGCTTGAACTTGTTTGGATGTTATTCGAGGTTCTTTATCCACCATCCGCACAATCTTGTGTTGAAATCTCTCGTCAATTTTTATTTTCCGTCCACATCTAGGGAGGTTAGCCACAGTGCCATGGGCTTTAAACTTCTTGATGACACTGCGCACGGAAGACACAGGAACATTCAGGTCTTTGGAGATGGACTTGTAGCCTTGAGATTGCTCATGCTTCCTCACAATTTGGTTTCTCAAGTCCTTAGACAGTTCTTTGGTCTTCTTTCTTTTCTCCATGCTCAATGTGGTACACACAAGGACACAGGACAGAGGTTGAGTCAACTTTAATCCATGTTAACTGGCTGCAAGTGTGATTTAGTTATTGCTAACACCTGTTAGGTGCCACAGGTAAGTTACTGGTGCTGTTAATTACACGAATTAGAGAAGCATCACATGATTTTTCAAACAGTGCCAATACTTTTGTCCACCCCCTTTTTTAGGTTTGGTGTGGAATTGTATCCAATTTGGCTTTAGGACAATTCTTTTTGTGTTTTTTCATTGAAGACAAATTAAATGAAGATAATAATACCAAAGAATTTGTGATTGCAATCATTTTCAGGAAGAAACTGAGTATTATCTGACAGAATTGCAGGGGTGCCAATACTTTTGGCCACCACTGTACATAATCAGTAAGGTTGCTTTAGAAACAACAGTATTACTCTCATTATCTCTCTGCAAGTCATACAGTATAGATGTATATAAAACAAGAAGTTATTTCAGCTCACCCTTAATTGGAGTCCCGATGAATTTGTGATGTGAAGCACGGAAAGTCGTCTCTGTCAGATGTGGTGCACACTTGCAAGTAAAGAAAATCCAGCTTCCCTGATATAAAAACATTCATGCTTTATTTAATCTGTTAAAAGCAGGGACTCAGGTGCGACCACATATAGGGATGTGTGGGGAAAAAAATGTGTTAGACCACTGAACGCGTTTCGAGCACACTACATGCTCTTAGTCTCAGAAGTATACAGTATAGATACTGAACAAATGTTTACATCCAGTAATTTACCAGTGACATCTCATCTGATAGTCATTTTCTTTATTTCTTCTTCATGTGGTCGACCTTCATGTCGACATATACCAGCCATAACTTTTCTTACCGCTCTGATCACTGCAGTCCTGAAAATAACAATGTCACATACAGTATATTGTATATATACATTTGCCTCCTGAATAAAAAATTCCTCACACTGCTTCCATGAATATAAATACATACCAAAACATTAATATTCAATTAGCCATGCACCATTAACCCCTTTCCGTTCCAAGGCGTACTAATACGTATCTGTGGCCCGGGCCTTATGGGCGAGATACGTATTGGCATGCCCTGGCAATTTCGCCCGCACACAGGCTGTGCGGGCGTGATCTTCGCCAGGTGTCAGCTGATTGTCACAGCTGACACCCGATGCTATGTGCTGGGAGCAGTCCCGCACCACTCCCAGCGCATTAACCCCTGAAATTCTGCGATTGAAGTTGATCGCAGCATTCCGGTGGCAAAAGGAGGTAAGCACAGGTACTCACCTCCTCTCGGGCGTCCCGCGGTGTCTGTGGCCGGGGCCGGTCGTGATGACATCCGGGTTACCTGACAGCAGGAAGATACTCTGATCATGTGCAGTGCGTGATCAAAGTATCTTCTGCCTGTGCAGCACTGACAGCCTGGATAGCACAGGGATGGTGCTGCATTCCTGTTCTATACAGAAGATCAGCATGTAAAAAGTGAAAGTCCCATAGTGGGACAAAGTGTAAAAGTAAGAAAAGTGTCAGAAAGAGAAAAAAAAAATTGTAAAAATATTAAAAAAAATGAAAAAAATTATCCCCAAAAAATAAAAATCTAATGTACCCATCAATAAATATTATGAAAAAAAAAAATAAAAAAGTACACATATTTGGTATCGCCGCATCCGGAACTACCTGACCTATAAAACTGTCCCACTAGTTAACCCCTTTAGTGAACACGGTAAAAAAAATAAATAAAAAATGAAGCAAAAAACGATGCTTTATCATCAAGCCGCCAAACGAAAAATGAAATAAAACACAATCAAAAAGATGAATGTAAATATAAATGGTACTGCTGAAAACGTCATCTTGTCCTGCAAAAAAACAAGCCGCCATACAGATCCATCAGTCGAAAAATACAAAAGTTATAGCTCTCAGAATAAAGTGATGCAAAAGAAATTATATTTTCTATAAAATAGTTTTTAGTGCGTAAAAGCGCCAGAACATAAAAAAAGATCTAAATGTGGTACCGCTGTAAACATACTAACCCAAAGAATAAAGCTGCCTTATCAATTGTTGTTTTTTATTTATTATGCTTCCCAAAAATAAGAATAGAAAGCGATCAAAAAATATCACGTGCCTGAAAATGATACCAATAAAAATGTCAACTTGTCCCGCAAAAAACAAGCCATCACATGACTCTGTCGGCCGAAATATGGAAAAATTATAGCTCTCAAAATATTACGATGCAAAAACTAGTCTTTGCAAAAAAAAGCGTCTTTTAGTTTGTGACAGCTGTCAATCTTAAAAAACCCGATATAAATCTAGTGATAGGGCTGTGCTAGGGTTAGGGTTGTGCTAGGGTTAGGGTTGTGCTAGGGTTGTGTTGGGGTTGGGATTTTTTCTAAAGTAAAGAAAAAAAATGATGACAATATGGGGAACAGTGTTGAGTGCAAGTGCTCTTTACTTGAGTTTTCATCGGGTACTTGGGTATGCACCGAGTATCACGGGTGCTCGAGTGACATGCTCGAGTCTCCACCCCATATGCTTCACGGCCAAAGAAACCTTGCGGGGATTGTCTGCCATACATGAGCGATACCCGCATGTTTTGTTTTGGGTGTCTAACAACTGTGAAACATGCGGGGCGGGAACTCGAGCATGTCACTCGAGCACGTGCGATACATGATACATACCCGAGTTCCCTATGCAAACTCAAGTAGCAAGCCCTTGCGCTCAAGACTAATGACAACTTATTCAATATGATGACCTAATGTTATCAATTTCTGTGTCGAACCTCTGGGTTCAAAATGATCGCTATACTCCTTGATAAAATCCTTGAAGGGTCTAGTTTCCAAAATGGGGTCACTTGTGGGGTGTTTCCACTATTTAGGCACATCAGGAGACTCTCCAAACGTGACATGGCATCCGCTCTCAATTCCAGCCAATTTTGCGTTCAAAAAGTCACACAGTGCTCCTTCCCTTCAGAACCCTGCCGTGCGCCCAAACAGTGTATTTTCCCTACATATGGGGTATCGACGTACTCAGAAGAAATTGCACAAACGTTTTTGGGGTCCATTTTCTCCTCTTACCATTGTGAAAATAAAAAAATTGGGGCTAAAACATAATTTTTATGGAAATAGTTTGATTTTTTTATTTACACAGCTCCATGTTCTAAACTTCTGTGAAGCACCTGGGGGTTCAGGGTGCTCATCACACATCTAGATAAGTTCCCTGAGGGGTCGTTTCCAAAATGGTGTCCCTTGTGGGGGATTTCCACTGTTTAGGCACATCAGGGGCTCTCCAAATGCTACATGGGGTCCACTAATTATTCAAGCAAATTTTACATTTAAAAAGTCAAATGGCGCTCCTTCCCTTCCAAACCCTGCAGCGCGCCCAAACAGTGATTTTCTCCCACATATGGGGTATCAGCTTACTCAGGAGAAATTGCACAAGAAATAGTATGCTGCAATTTCTCCTGTTACCCTTATGAAAATGCAAAATTGGGGGCTGAAAAACATTTTTGTAGGAAAAATGTGAAAATTGTATTTTTACGGCTCAATGTTATAAACGTCTGTGAAGCACCTGGGGGTTAAAGGTGCTCACCACACATCTAGGTAAGTTCCTTGAGGGGTCTAGTTTCCAAAATGGTGTCAGTTGTGGGGAGTTTCCACTGTTTAGGCACATCAGGGGCTCTTCAAACGCAACATGGCTTCCGCTAATTATTCAAGCAAATTTTACATTCAAAAAGTCAATTGGCGCTCTTTCCCTTCCAAACCCTGCTGTGCTCCCAAACAATGGTTTTCCCCAACATATGGGGTATCTGCATGCTCAGGAGAAATTGCACAACAAATTTGGGGTCCATTTTTTCCTGTTACTCTTGCAAAAATAAAAAAATTGGGGTCTAAAGTAACATTTTTGTGAAAAAAGTTAAATGTTAATTTTTTTTCTTCCACTTTCCAAAAATTCCTGTGAAGCACCTGAAGGGTTAATAAACTTGTTGAATGTGGTTTTGAGCTTCTTGAGGGGTACAGTTTTTAGAATGTTGTCACTTTGGGGTATTTTCTGTCATAAAGGCCCCTCAAAATCACTTCAAATGTGATGTGGTCCCTAAAAAATGGTTTTGTAAATTTTGGTGGAAAAATGAGAAATTGCTGGTCAAATTTTAACCCTTATAACTTCCTATCCCCAAAAAATGTTGGTTCCAAAATGTTGCTGATGTAAAGTAGACATGTGGGAAATGTTATTTTACACTATATTGTGTGACATATCTCTCTGATTTAAGGGCATGAAAATTCAAAGTTTGAAAATTGCGAAATTTTCAAAATTTTCACCAAATTTCTGTTTTTTTCACAAATAAACGCAAGTCATATCGAAGAAATTTTACCACTATCATGAAGTGCAATATGTCATGAAAAAACAGTCTCAGAATCAGTGGGATCCGTTTAAGCATTCCAGAGTTATTACCTCATAAAGTGACAGTCGAATTGTAAAAATTGGCCTGGTCATTAACGTGCAAACCACCCTCGGGGTTTAAAGGGGTTAAAAATATAAATTGATATGTCAGCTCTGTGTCCCCAATGAACTGTAATTAGCCACTTTTTTGTCACCCAATACACATATGTTAATTAGTCTATGTTAATCTCCCTCAAAATTCATTATAAATCGGTCAGGTGTCTGGTCTCCGCCCCCAATAAATTACAAGTCTCTATCCTAGTCCTAACTCCTACACTCCCAATTCATTGCAAGTCCCTGGGTCATGTCTTCTCTCCCCATTCCCCAATTCATAACTCCCTATCCTGTGCCCTCTTTTCCACCCCCAATTCGGTATAATTGTTTGCATAGTGTCACCCCCTTCTCCACCCCAGTTCATTATTAGTATGTAAAAACCAAAGATAAAAGCATAATACACAAAAGTAAGTGGATAAATCGCAAAATGCATAAAAATAATGATAAATAATAAAGGGTATTTAGTTAACATAAATTTTGATCAAAATAATGTAAAAGCCATCCCGCCACGTCACGGCAACTCTTATGGGACAGTCCTAACTCTAATATTAAAACCTTACCATTGGTCAAGTGACATCAAGTAACATACATATGGATAAGGGCTGAGAGACTGAACCTTAGTAGAAGCGTGAACCTGAGAGGCAGAATTGACCTTCCAGCTCAGAAAAAGGGTGGCCACGCCCTTATATGAACTACTGCACATTAGACTACAAAGAAAAAAACTGGGAGTCTAAACTGAAATGGAAATTGGTGTGCATGCAAAATGTAAATTAATGTTCACATAAGGCCATTAGACAGAAAAAAACAAAGACAAAAGCATAATACACAAAAGTAAATGGATAAATTGCAAAATGCATAAAAATAATGATAAATAATAAAGGGTATTTAGTTAACATAAATTTTGATCAAAATAATGTAAAAGCCATCCCACCACGTCACGGCAACCTTATGGGACAGTCCTAACTCTAATATTAAAACCTTACCATTGGTCAAGTGACATCAAGTGACATACATATGGATAAGGGCAAAGAGACTGAACCCTTAGTAGAAGCATGGACCTGAGAGGCAGAATGAACCTTTCAGCTCAGACAAAGGGCAGCCACACTCTTATATGTACTACTGCGCATTAGACTACAAAAAAAAAACCTGGGAGTCATATGGATAAGGGCTGAGAGACTGAACCCTTAGTATGTGTATTGTGTCCTCACTCCCACTCCCAAATCCATATAAGTCCCTATATAATGTCCTCTCTCCCACACCCAATTCATTATAAGTCTCTGTCCTGTGTCCTCTTTCTCATCTCCCACTTCATTATAACACCCTGTCTTTTGTTCTCTCTCCCCATCCCCAAATCATTATAAGTCTCGGTATAGTGTCCTCTCTCTACCCTCTCCAATTTGTTATAAGTCCCTATATAGTGTCCTCCCCATCCCCATTTAATAAGCCACTGTATTGTCTCCTCTCTTCCCCAACTCATTGTAAGTACAGTAACCTGTAGTGTGCTCTCTCCCCCACTTCCAATTTATAAGTTACTCTATAGAATCATCTCTCCCTCCTCCCCAATTCATTCTAAGTCACTGTCCTGTGTATGCTCTCCTACCCCAATTCATTACAAGTCATATTATAGTGCTCTCTCTCCCCTCTCTACACTTCAAAACTCTGTATTGTGTATGTGGCACCCCAGGGGTCTGGTTGCCACAATGGCATTGCCTCCCTCACAGGGGGTGATGCCATGCCTGAAAGCAAGGAGGGGTCCCCTAATCCGGTTTACCACCATACAACACTTTCCTGGCTCCAGACCAGAAAAGGAAGCTCCTCCCCTTCAATTTAAATCTGGAGGCGGGGTGAGTAAGAGTGAGTTGAGAGGAGTTGGAGACAGGAGAACGACGACGAAGGACATGGGGAAGGGAGCTGTGTACAAGCTCGCCTCAGAGGAGAGAAGGTCAAAGGAACCGGACACCGGAGTCCGTGGCACTGAAGGCCCAGCAGCAGAATCCGGAGGGCAGGAGCCTGCAGGTCTTCTGGCACCACCAGACGCCTGGCGACACAGCAGCAGCATAGGACTCAGCACCGCCACGTGGGAGCGACACTTAAGGAAGGCCCGAGCAGCCTGCCATACGGGTGTTGAAAAAGACGTTTTACTGAGGGACAAAGGCCGCAGCATAGCTTCAAGCAGCAGGGCCAAAGAGAAGGGAGCTGTGTACAAGCTCGCCCCAGAGGAGAGAAGCGCAAAGGAACCGGACACCAGAGTCTGTGGCTGTGGGGCACTGAAGGCCCAGCAGCAGAATCCGGAGGGCAGGAGACTGCAGGTCTCCTGGACACCTGGCGACACAGTAGCACCATAGGGCCAAGCACCGCCACGTGGGAGCGACACTTAAGGAAGGCCCGAGCTGCCTGCCATACGGGTGAGGAAAAAGACATTTTACTCAGGGACGAGGGCCGCAGCATAGCTTCAAGCAGCAGGGCCAAAGAGATTAGCGCAGAGGGAAGGCCTACAACTTCACCTGGCGAGGTGGATCCCCAATTTGCTCCCAGGCCGCCCAGACCTCTACTACTAGCTAGTACCCGTGCCCCGGTCTGCTTAACAAACCGCAAGTAAAGATAAGAGGAAACCACCATTAAGCTGTGGACTGGTCATTATCTGTGCCATCACCTGCATTACACCGCACTAACAACATCTACCTCATAAAATCACCATCTACTGCCCTGGAGCTAAGCTCTGCCTGTGGAGAGCTGAACCAACTCTGCTGCATCACTATCAGCTCCAGAGGATATAGCCGCATACCACAGGTGGCGTCACGAACATTATCTATAAAAACTTTATTCCTCTTTTACCTTTTCCTTTAATTGACAGCCATGGGTCATGGACAGGGTCACTGCCACCGTGACATCCTCAGCATCGACCGGCCCAGGAACCGAATACCCCACGGCCCAGGGGGCGCGTCAACTTGGCGTCACAAACAGGATAAACGAAGCCCTGTATAACCGGGTACTGTGTGCCATAGACTTTACTGAACTGTATCATCACGTCATTTGCCGTCAGCCGAGGGGAAGCAGGAGGCCCCGATCTGGAACCGTCGGGTAAGCGATCCCTCTCGCTGGCAGAGCAGCATACTGGTACGTCAGCAGAAATCCAGGACCTGCCTGAAGTTCACTAGGGGGGAGGAAGATGCCCAACCTGGGAGAGGATGCAGCCACGGGCGCAGCCGCCACTGTAATGCCATTATCAATGCCATATATACCAGGGGCGGTGTGGTTGCCCCAGTTCTCAGGGGAGTCGCACACCCTGAGCGACTTTGGGGAGAGACTGTGCAGTTTATTCCAAGAGTACCCCCTGTCTGAGGAGCAGAAAGTCAGCATCCTTATAGGCCAGCTAATCGGTGCAGCCCAGAGGGAGGTGAAGTCCTGGCCGGGCAGGGACAAAAGCACTGTTAAGGAAAAACTGGCCCGGTTGAAGGATACCTTTGATACCTGCACAGCAGCATAGATTAAAATGAAGTTCTATGGGTGCAAACAAAGGGTGCAGGGCAGTGTACGGGACTATGCTCTAAACCTGCAGGAGGCGCTGCGGGCCATTAAACAGGTAGACCCTGACAGTGTGCGAGACGAGGACAGATTGCTAACTGAGCAGTTTATTGAGATGCTCCTGTCTAACGCTCACCGGACACAGCTGTGCATAATGGCTCTGCAAAACCATGATCTGGACTTTGTGCAATTTAAAGACTGAGCCATCCGGATGCTGCGAGGTCCAACCCCCTGGCGCCCAGCTATCACATACCACCAGGAGGCAGCGTCCTTTTCCCCGGCACCTGTGGAGGCTGACGTGCAGACCCTAGATAGATCCCTCTGCAGACCTACGCCTTAAGGTCGAGGAGTTGACCAAAAGTGTGGCTACACTAACCAAAACCATGCTGGCCATGCAAGTGTCTCCAAAGGAGAGAATCCAGCTGGCTTCCAGTCCAGATGACGTCCCGTGGTGACGACAGATAAGAATTCCACCCACCAGAGGGAGAAACATCAATCGCTACGACCAGGACGGACAACCCATCTGCCGCCGCTGTCAAAAGGTGGTGCACCTCTCAAGATTCTGTGATTTAAAAGAGCAACCCCTAGGGAAGAGGGCCAACCCCCAGGAGTAAGACGACCAAGCCCACAAAGCTGGGGAGACAAGTACGTGGGAGGACGACCGGTCCTACCTGTCGTGCTTGATGGCATCCCGATGAACGCATTGCTAGACACCGGTTCCCAGGTGACAACGATGCCATATATCCTTTTCAAATGATACTGGACTGATTCAGGCACTACCCGCAGTCCAGATCAACATATTAACATCTTTGCCAGCATGGTCAGCCCTTGCCTAAGGTGGGGTATAAAGAGGTGACCATAAAGGTTGGCCGAGTAGAATTGCTATCACAGGGAATGATTATTGTTGATATTGATCGCCGAGAAAGCCATCCTATGATAACCATAGGCATCAATGTGATAGAGAATTGTCTTGGGGAAATTATTGTTTTGTTGCAACAGGTCACCAAGACTGCCTGTTCTGGTCAGCAGCGAGTTCTGCAGAAGGAGATCAAAGCCCTGATGCAAAGACAACAGGTAGAGCTGTCTGGAGGAGAAGTCGGCAGTGTCAGAATGCCCCCTAGGAGTGAAATGTTAATATGGTGTCGGGCAGCAATAGGTCTCAGGGGTCAAGATTATCAGGCCCTGGTAGAACCTGTGTACTCTGATAGTAGGCCCACCATCTTGAAGGCCAGGGAGTGGTCGATGTCCGCAAGGGGAGAGTACCGATATGCATCCTGAATTGTGGGGAGAAAGAGGTTCATTTACCCCGGTATGCCACCCTTGCAAAGCTGTTCACTGTCAGTATCAATGCAATGAAGGCAGTGGAACCCTTGCCTCCGTCCAAACAGGTGGAGGATAATGGCTCCAAGGGGCAGGTGGAGAATTGGTGTCAGAAGCTACAAGTAGGCATTGACTCCGCCCAATTGCACCAAAAGCATGGGGCGTACCAGGTGGTCCAAGAATATGAGCGAGTCTTTAGCAAGCACCCACTAGACTTTTGGCAGGTAAAAGGGGTCCAACATCATATCCCCACGGGAGATCATCCGCCTATTAAAGAGAGGTACCGGCCTGTACCCCCAGCTAACTATCAATGTGCCAAAGGAATGTTACGGGAGATGAAGGAGGCTGGGGTGATCAGAAATAGTTGTAGCCCCTGGGCAGCTCCATTAGTCCTCGTTAGAAAGAAAGACGGTACAATGAGGATGTGTGTTGATTATAGGCAGATTAACCGCATTACACATAAGGATGCCTACCCATTACCCAGAATTGAGGAATCATTAGCTGCACTAAGATCCCCTAACAATTTTTCCACTTTGGATCTCACCAGTGGGTATTGGCAGGTTCCCATGGCAAAGGTGGACAGAGAGAAAACCGCGTTTACGACACCAATGGGCCTCAGCGAGTTCAACTGCATGCCATTCAGGCTCTAAAACACCCCGGGAACTTTCCAGCGGTTAATGGAGTGTTGCCTAGGACACAAAAACTTCGAAACCGTTCTGCTGTACCTAGACAACGTAATTGTCTACTCAAAGACATACGAAGACCACCTGGAGCACCTGGCCGAGGTGTTCGAAGCCCTATCTGGTTATGGCCTGAAGGTAAAGCCGTCAAAGTGCCACCTGTTGAAGCCCAAGGTGCAGTACCTAGGTCATGTGGTAAGCGCCGAAGGTGTAGCACCAGACCCTGAAAAAGTGACCGTGATCAAGGACTGGCCAAGACCCTCCACAATCAAAGAAGTGCGGCAGTTCCTCGGGCAGTTCCTCGGCCTGGTAGGCTACTACAGGAGATTCATCAAGGGTTTCACCAAGATAGCGGCACCCATGCAGGACCTCTTAGTAGGCCAGTCCAAGAAGGCCAAGAACCCGAATCCTCCATTCAAGTGGAGTAACACAGAAGAAGAATCCTTCACTCAACTGAAAGTGGCTCTTACGGGAGACGAAGTCCCGGCCTACCCCGACTATGGCCAACCCTTTATACTCCATACGGATGCCAGCAATGTGGGATTGGGAGAGGTGCTATCCCAGGTACAGCAGAGCAGAGAGAGAGTGATTGCCTATGTCAGAAGGAAGCTCTGTCCTACGGAAAGGAACCCCGACAACTATAGTTCCTTTAAGTTGGAGTTTTTAGCCATAGTCTGGGCTGTAACAGAGCGCTTCAAACACTACCTCGCCTCCTCCAGATTTACAGTCTTCACGGATAACAACCCGCTGACGCACCTGGAGACTGCGAAGCTTGGTGCCCTAGAACAACGATGGATGGCTCGACTGTCTAACTACGAGTTTACCATCAAGTATCAGGCGGAGCATAAAAACGCCAATGCTGATGCGCTGTCCAGGATGCCCAACTTGCCATATGGGGGAGAAGACCCCGAAGAGATAGAAGAGATAGAGATACCCACTTTCCATCATCATGGGGTGACCCAGTGCTCCCACTGTGGGAGGAACAAGCGCTCCGCCAACAGAGAGGCCACGTTTAACCCATTGCTCCACCATGGATGGGCAGAAACGCAGGATAGCGACCCAGCTGTCCACCTAGGAAAGGAGTTGCTGACACAAGCTGACTCACACCCTAATCCAGATGCTCCACAGGAGACCCAACAGTTGTGGAAGGAGAAGGGCAAGCTGTTCATCTACGAGGGAAATCTGTGTCGGAGAAGCATCAACTCCCAGGCACACAAACAGGTCTGGCAGGTGGTAGTCCCGAGGCGAGATGCACCAATGGTCTTAGAAGCGTACCACGATGGAGCAGGACACTTCGGGTGGAAGAAGTTGGAAGTCCTGCTACCTGAGCGATTCTACTGGGTTTGCATGAAGAAAGCAATCGAGAGATGGTGTCGAGAATGTGGTCCATGCAACCTGAGATGGAAAGACCGTGATAGCCAGAGGGCTCTCCTGCAGCCTATAATCACCAACCACTTGAACTGGTCATCTTGGACCACGTGAAGCTAGCCCCAAGCCAGTCAGGCTATGTCTACGCTCTCACCATAGTAGACCACTACTCTCAGTTCCTGGTAGTAGTGTTGAGGGAGGGCAGTAATGACCCTTCACGGTTGACCAAGTGAGTGTCAAATTATTTTACAAGGTTGATTGCAATCCAATGGAAAACCAGACGGAGGCAAAGCTCTGTATGGGGGGATTCAAGAATCTCTCTAACTCCGTTTATTTCTACTTAGCATTTTATATCGTTTTGAGTTCATTAATGTCCAATCACCTTCAGCCATACTACAAGCTTGAACCAATGTTAGTACAATTATTACGGAAATACACATATGGTCATATTATCATTAGTTCGGTGCATGGTGGAAAGTTACAAGGTCGTACATCCCGGCTCAGACTAGTTAGATAACAGGAGCAGGGTGTCTCATAGAATGTTCCTGAGAGAAAAGGTTAGTGTGGGAAAGTTGCATGTGAATCAAGAGGAAAGAAGGAAAGAATGTATGTTATGCAAAGAGTATAATAACATGATTTTGAAGCAAGCAGACAAAATGGAGTTGCCATAGCATGAATATCAATATGTCCTTTACAGTAGTGCAAGTGAAGGAACAGACGGCTAAGACGGCGGCCAAAGCGTTTCAACAACACTTTTGTCGCCCACACGGTTACCCTGAATGAGTGCTTACCGACCAAGGCCCAGCCTTTGAAGCAGAAGTGTTTCAAGAATTCTGTAACTTGTACGGCTGCAAGAAAATAAGGACGACGCCGTATCATCCCCAGACCAACTGGTTGTGCGAGAAAATGAACCAGGTGGTAATAGACCTGTTGAAGACGTTGCCCCTTGAAGAATGTAGCCTGTGGCCAGAGAAGTTACCAGATTTGGTGCACCTATATAACCACATCCCAGTGAACTCCACCAACTGTACACTCGCCTACCTGATGAGAGCAAGACCTGGAAAGTTACCCATTGACTTGTACATGGGAGTTTTAACACCTGAGACGACATCACCAGATGCAGATTGGGATACGGAGCGGCAGCAACAATACCGCAAGGTGCAAGAATGTGTGGAGAGAAGTTTGTCCCAGGCGAGACAGAAGCAGGAGAGAACTTATAATCAGCATGCACCTGCAGTTCCCTTGTCACCTGGAGAACAGGTACTCAAAAGGAAAAGACGAGTTCACAAGTTAGATGATCAGTGGGAGGTTGAGCCATACACCATCTTACCTTCAAATTTCGACAACACCAAGGTGTGCCTCATCAGTAAAGATGGAGGAAAGACTTCAGCGACAATCTCAAGAGACCACCTGAAGATATGACCTGATCAGTTGAGACACAAAGAGGAAGACCAAAAGAGCCCCCAGCACACAGAAAAGGTGGAAGAATTGGTTCAAACCATCCTTGGAGAATTTCCCCGGTCTTGGACGCAGGTGAACCAAGCAATCGTGGTACCTGTCCTGACCTTTCCCCAAACAGCCTCACCGGAAGCCACAGAGACTCTAGAACAGCTGAGAGACCAGTCGGCCCCAGAAACAGATGCTTCATCAGCAGCAGATCAGGAGAATCTACCCTCTGCTAGTGGTGAATCTGTCATACCCATGGTGAGTCAAAGAAGTCGTAGAAGACTACCAAGCCTACCGGTGTTACCAGTGTCCACACTGAGCCCACCACACCAACGGTAGACACTAGAGACCCGGGTAGGTCATTGGCAACCACTGTACTGCGTAAATCAACCCGTAGTACCATAGGACAGCTCCCTGCACGTTATAGGGACTAAAAAGTAGTAAAATAATAGTATATGTTATATAGTTGTAACCGTTAAGTAATCCAGAGTATATATAGTTATTAAATTTATGGAGAAATGGACCACAGGACTAGGTGTGGTCAGAACAGTGTTGAATAAAGTTAATTGTTGGCCTTGAAATAAACCACAGGCGTGGCCGAAAACCAGGCCCACCAACAGAGTTCCCTGAAGCCACGCCCAGGGATGATACACGAAGTGGGTTGAGATGGTTCCCACCAACCAAACTTCAGGTATCCGTAATAAGACAATTCCCGGATAGTGGCGTAAAGACTAAGCGCTGCAATGACTGCTCTCAATTCTAGTTTGGTTTTAGTTATTCTGCAATCTTTACCTTTTTGAGATTTTGTAAACTATTTGTAATGTGAATTGTTATTGCTTGTAATTGCTCAATTCAAAAGGTGTCCTCAGTCCGGGAGTACTGAATTTAACTAGGGAGGGAATGTGGCGCCCCAGGGGTCCGGTTGCCACAGTGGCATTGCCTCCCTCACAGGGGGTGATGCCATGCCTGGAAGCAAGGAGGGGTCCCCTAATCAGGTTTACCAGCATACAACACTTTCCTGGCTCCAGACCAGAAAGGGGAGCTCCTCCCCTTCAACTGAAATCTGGAGGCGGGGTGAGTAAGAGTGAGTTGAGAGGAGTTGGAGACAGGAGAACGACGAGGAAGGACATGGGGAAGGGAGCTGCATACAAGCTCGCCTCAGAGGAGAGAAGGTCAAAGGAACCGGACACCAGAGTCCGTGGCACTGAAGGCCCAGCAGCAGAATCCGGAGGGCAGGAGCCTGCAGGTCTCCTGGCACCACCAGACGCCTGGCGACACAGCAGCAGCATGGGACTCAGCACCGCCACGTGGGAGCGACACTTAAGGAAGGCCCGAGCTGCCTACCATACGGGTGTTGAAAAAGACGTTTTACTGAGGGACAAAGGCCGCAGCATAGCTTCAAGCAGCAGGGCCAAAGAGATTAGCTCAGAGGAAAGGCCTACAACTTCACCTGGCGAGGTGGATCCCCAACTTGCTCCTAGGCCGCCCGGACCTCTACTACCAGCTAGTACCCGTGCCCCAGTTTGCTTAACAAACCGCAAGTAAAGATAAGAAGAAACCGCCATTAAGCTGTGGACTGGTCATTATCTGCCCCATCAACTGCATTACACCGCACCAACATCTACCTCATAAAATCACCATCTACTGCCCTGGAGCTAAGCTCTGCCTGTGGAGAGCTGAACCAACTCTGCTGCGTCACTACCAGCTCCAGAGAATCTGCACCGCAGAGGCGGCCTCATATAGCTGCATACCACAGGTGGCGTCACGAATAGTGTTGAGCCACCCCCATAGTGTTCGGGTTCAGTTCAGTTCGTCGAACACCGGGATGTTCGAGGAACTGTTCGTCGAACTGTTCGTCGAACATCTTAGAACACCGTCGAACACCGTTAAAACCAATGGCAGGCAAACAAAAACACATAGAAAACACCTTCAAAGGTGTCCAAAAGCTGACAAACTGCTCAGAAGACACTCTCTTTAAAAAAGCTGGCCGGCAAATTCAGCAGCGGCATGCACCGGTACCCGACAATTTAGACAAGAAGGAATAGAGCATCACACATAGATTAGATAGATAGAAACATGTCAGTCACACATATAAGAAGCACAGTAACAGTGTTGGTTACTGCACTTGTCATTTAGTGTAAAGGATTTATTAAAAAAAATATTAGTGTTTTCATGCACCGTCTCTTTAAAAAAGCCGGGCGGCAATTCAGCAGCGGTACCCGACAATTTAGAACAGAAAGAATATAGCTTCACACATAGATTAGATAGATAGAAACATGTCAGTCACATAAATAATAAGTACAGTGACAGTGTTGATTACTGTACTTGTCATTTAGTGTAAAGGATTTATTTAAAAAAATAATAGTGTTTTCATGCACCGTCTCTTTAAAAAAGCTGGCCGTCAATTCAGCATCTGTACTCGACAATTTAGAACAGAAAGATAGAGCATCACACATAGATTAGATAGATAGAAACATGTCAGTCAGATATATAATAAGTACAGTGATAGTGTTGATTACTGTACTTGTCATTTAGTGTTAAAATAAAGGATTTAGTAAAAAAAAATTAGCGTGGGGTTCCCCGTAATTTTAGTCTCTAGCGGAGGTTAAGCAGACAGGTGGGGCAGATGTTTGAAGCCTGGGAAGGGGGTAATACCCACGGAGCTTCCCAGGCTACTAATATCAGCCCCCAGCTGAATACCTAGCCTTTACTGACTATTAAAATGGGGGACCCCCCCAAAAAATGACGTGGGGTCCCCCCTATTTTAATAGCTAGCAAAGGCTAGGCAGACAGCTGGGGGCTGATATTAATAGCTTAGGAAGGGTGCCATGAATATTGGCCCCCTCCCAGGCTAGAAACACCAGCCGTCAGCCGCCCCAGAAATGGCGCATCCATAGGATGCGCCAATTCTGGCACTAAGCCTCGCTCTTCCCACTGCCCTGTAGCGGTGGCAGTGGGGTAATAGGGCTGGGGTTGATGGCAGCTTATAATGCCAGCTGACATCAAGCCCAGGTTAGTAATGGAGAGGCGTCTATAAGACACCCCCATTACTAACCCCATAGTGAAAGTTAAAAAAACCACAAACACCCAGAATAAAGTCCTTTAATTGAAATAAACACACAATTCTTTATTGTTCTAAATTAAACCATACTTACCGTCACGCCCATTCCAGCTGAAGCCAACGATCTCCTGCAATAAAAATAAAATAATAAACCAACATCATCCTTACCTTTCCATGGTTCCCAGGACAGCTCCAGCTCTGCTACATCGAGATGACAGGCTGGACCGCAGCAGAACGCTGCCATCCAGCCTGTCAACCCGCAGACACTGAGAAGAGCAGGCTTGCTTCGCTCCTCAGTGTCTCGCTGTGACGGCATCCAGATGAGCCGAGGTCATGTCCAATGAACTCGGCTCACCTCATGCACGTCACTGACAGCGTGGAAAAATTCTCCTGCACTCAGCGCTTCAGCGTGGGAGAATTCTCACGCTGAAGCGCTGAGTGCAGGAGAATTTTCCCACGCTGTCAGTGACGTGCATGAGGTGAGCTGAGATCATTGGACATGAACTCACCTCATGCACGTCACTGACAGCGTGGGAAAATTCTCACGCTGAAGCGCTGAGTGCAGGAGAATTCTCCCACGCTGTCAGTGACGTGCATGAGGTGATCTCATGTCCAATGAACTCAGCTCACCTCATGCACGTCACTGACAGCGTGGGAGAATTCTCCTGCACTCAGCGCTTCAGCGTGAGAATTTTCCCACGCTGTCAGTGACGTGCATGAGGTGAGCCGAGTTCATTGGACATGACCTCGGCTCATCTGGATGCCGTCACAGAGAGACACTGAGGAGCGCAAGCATGCCTGCTCTTCTCAGTGTCTGCGGGATGACAGGCTGGATGGCAGCGTTCTGCTGCGGTCCAGCCAGTCATCTCGATGTAGCAGAGCTGAAGCTGTCATGGGAACCATGGAAAGGTAAGGATGATGTTGGTTTATTATTTTTCTTTTATTTCAGGAGATCGTTGGCTTCAGCTGGAATGGGCGTGATGGTAAGTATGGTTTAATTTAGAACAATAAAGAATTGTGTGTTTATTTCAATTAAAGGACTTTATTCTGGGTGTTGTGTTTTTTTTAAATACTTTACTAGAAATTCATGGCGGTCATGTCTAATACTGGCGTGACCCCATGAATTTTGGGCTTAGGGCCAGCTGATAATACCAAGCTGGCCCTAACCCCTTTATTACCCAGTGAGCCACCGCACCAGGGCCCTGGATGAGTTGGGTACAGCGCCAGAAGATGGCGATTCAATGAACGCGCCATTTTCCGGGGTGGCTGCGGACTGCAATTTGCAGCGGGGGGGGGGGGGGCAGAAAGCTTGGGCCTCCCTGCGCTGCAGATTCCAGCCCCCAGCTGCCTAGTTGTCCCTGGCTGGACACAAAAATAGGGCGAAGCCCCACGTATTTTTTTTTTAATTATTTCATGAAATTCATGAAATAATTAAGAAAAAAAGGCCTTCTCTATATTGTTGTGTCTGGCCAGGTACAAATAGGCAGCTAGTGGTTGGGGGCAGCCCGTTCCTGCCTGCTGTACCTGGCTGGACACAAATATAGTGTGAAGCCCCACTTCAATTTTTTTAAATTATTTCAGGAAATTCATGAAATAATTAAAAAAAAATTGACGTGGGGCTTCGCACTATACTTGTGTCCAGTCAGGTGCAGCAGGCAGGAACGGGCTGCCCCCAACCACCAGCTGCCTATTTGTACCTGGCCGGACACAACAATATAGGGAAGCCCTTTTTTTTTTTAATTATTTCATGAAATAATTTAAAAAAAATTGACGTGGGGCTTCGCACTATATTTGTGTCCAGCCAGGTACAGCAGGCAGGAACAGGCTGCCCCCAACCACCGGCTGCCTATTTGTACCTGGCCGGACACAACAGTATAGGGAAGACCTTTTTTTTTAAATTATTTCATGAAATAATTAAAAAAAAATTGACGTGGGGCTTCGCACTATATTTGTGTCCAGCCAGGTACAGCAGGCAGGAACGGGCTGCCCCCAACCAACAGCTGCCTATTTGTACCTGGCCGGACACAACAATGTAGGGAAGCCCTTTTTTTCTTAATTATTTCATGAAATAATTGAAAGAAAATTGACGTGGGGCTTCGCCCTGTTTTTGTGTCCAGCCAGGTATAACTAGGCAGCTGGGGGCTGGAATCCGCAGCGCAGGGAGGACCAAGCTTTCTGGGCCACCCCCGCTGCAAATTACAGTCCGCAGCCACCCCGGAAAATGGCGCGTTCATAGAAGCGCCATCTTCTGGCGCTGTACCCAACTCATCCAGGGCCCTGGTGCGGTGGCTCACTGGGTAATAAAGGGGTTAGGGCCAGCTTGGCATTATCAGCTGGCCCTAAGCCCAAAATTCATGGGGTCACGCCAATATTAGACATGACCACCATGAATTTCTAGTAAAGTATTTAAAAAAAACACAACACCAAGAAAAAAGTCCTTTAATTGAAATAAACACACAATTCTTTATTGTTCTAAATTAAACCATACTTACCGTCACGCCCATTCCAGCTGAAGCCAACGATCTCCTGAAATAAAAGAAAAATAATAAAGCAACATCATCCTTACCTTTCCATGGTTCCCATGACAGCTTCAGCTCTGCTACATCGAAATGACAGGCTGGACCGCAACAGAACGCTGCCATCCAGCCTGTCATCCCGAAGACACTGAGAAGCGCAGGCTTGCTTGCGCTCCACAGTGTCTCTCTGTGAGGGCATCCAGATGGGCCGAGTCAATGTCCAATGAACTCGGCTCACCTCATGCACGTCACTGACAGCGTGGGAAAATTCTCCTGCACTCAGCGCTTCAGCGTGGGAGAATTCTCACGCTGAAGCGCTGAGTGCAGGAGAATTTTCCCACGCTGTCAGTGACGTGCATGAGGTGAACTGTGTTCATTGGACATGAGCTCACCTCATGCACGTCACTGACAGCGTGGGAGAATTCTCCATCACTCAGCGCTTCAGCGTGAGAATTTTCCCACGCTGTCAGTGACGTGCATGAGGTGTGCCGAGTTCATTGGACATGAACTCGGCTCATCTGGATGCCGTCACAGAGAGACGCTGAGGAGCGCAAGCAAGCCTGCGCTTCTCAGTGTCTGCGGGATGACAGGCTGGATGGCAGCTTTCTGCTGCGGTCCAACCTGTCATCTCGATGTAGCAGAGCTGAAGCTGTCGAGGGAACCATGGAAAGGTAAGGATTATGTTGCTTTATTATTTTTCTTTTATTGCAGGGGATCGTTGGCTTCAGCTGGAATGGGCGTGATTGTAAGTATGGTTTAATTTAGAACAATAAAGAATTGTGTCTTTATTTCAATTAAAGGACTTTATTCTGGGTGTTTGTGTTTTTTTTTAACTTTGACTACGGGGTTAGTAATGGGGGTGTCTTATAGACGACTCTCCATTACTAACCTGGGCTTGATGTCAGCTGGCATTATAAGCTGACATCAACCCCAGCCCTATTACCCCACTGCCACCGCTACAGGGCAGTGGGAAGAGCGAGGCTAAGTGCCAGAATTGGCGCATCCTATGGATGTGCCATTTCTGGGGCGGCTGACGGCTGGTGTTTCTAGCCTGGGAGGGGGCCAATATTCATGGCACCCTTCCTGGGCTATTAATATCAGCCCCCAGCTGTCTGCCTAGCCTTTGCTAGCTATTAAAATAGGGGGGACCCCACGTCAATTTTTTGGGGGGTCCCCCATTTTAATAGCTAGTAAAGGCTAGGTATTCAGCTGGGGGCTGATATTAGTAGCCTGGGAAGCTCCGTGGGTATTACCCCCTTCCCAGGCTTCAAACATCTGCCCCAGCCGTCTGCTTAACCTCCGCTAGAGCCTAAAATTACGGGGAACCCCACGCCAATTTTTTTTTAAATAAATCCTTTATTTTAACACTAAATGACAAGTACAGTAATCAACACTGTCACTGTTCTTCATATATATGTGACTGACATGTTTCTATCTATCTAATCTATGTGTGATGCTCTATTCCTTCCATTCTAAATTGTCGGGTACCCTGCTGAATTGCCGGCCGGCTTTTTAAAGAGACGGTGCATGAAAACACTAATATTTTTTTTAATAAATCCTTTACACTAAATGGCAAGTACAGTAATCAACACTATCACTGTACTTCTTATATGTGTGACTGACATGTTTCTATCTATCTAATCTATGTGTGATTCTCTATTCCTTCCATTCTAAATTGTCGGGTACCGCTGCTGAATTGCCGGCCGGCTTTTTTAAAGAGACGGTGCATGAAAACACTAATATATTTTTTTAATAAATCCTTTACACTAAATGACAAGTACAGTAAGCAACACTGTCACTGTACTTCTTATATATGTGACTGACATGTTTCTATCTATCTAATCTATGTGTGAAGCTCTATTCTTTCGGTTCTAAATTGTCGGGTACCGGTGTACGCCGCTGCTGAATTGCCGGCTTTTCATGTTTCACTGTGAGCACAGTTCGCATCGATTTGGGCAATCACTCTAATGCCACAACCACCATGGCTGTGGCATTACAGTGAGTGGCAGACAATCCCTGCATGATTGGTGCTCTAAATAGCGCCAGACATGCAGTACACGCTTTTGGTGCACGAACAGTTATCGAACATAACCTCGAACAGCCGAATTTTTTGCAAATCGTTCGGGTTCGTCGAACAACTCGAACACCGCCCAAAACAGCTCGAATTTGAGATTGGCGAACAGTTCTAGTCGAACACCGCTCATCTCTAGTCACGAACATTATCTATTAAAACTTTATTCCCATTTTACTTTTTCCTTTACCTTTTCCTTTAATTGACCGCCCTGGGTCACGAACCGGGTCACTGCCACCGTGACATCCCCAGCATCGACCGACCCGGCTACCGAGTACCCCACGGGTCAGGGGGTGCGTCATGTACTTTTCCATTCTCCAGTTTATTCATTTAATTTTAAGTCTTCTTCCATTTGCCAATACATTATAAGACTATGCACTGAGTCCTCCCCAACCTTCTTCGTACTTTCCCCCACTGTGTTAAAGCACCACCTCAGCATTTTTTTTATTTTACTGCTGTCATTTTGAGCAAAACTGTATATTGGATTATTCTTTAAATCATCAATAGGAAACAGCTGTTTTCTTATATTATCATCAAAAAATAGTTTTTCATGGACATGCTTTATTATGCATATAAATATATCTTATTTTGGTTAGTTGTGTGTTATCTTTGATAACACACCTCTCTATGATGTACTTGCAGGGTGTAGTTTGCCTCTGCATATATAGGGTGCCTGGGTATGCGTTATCTCCGGCTATACATCCCAGTGTGAACCGCATTTGGGCTGGTGCGTTCCACTGCTGGCCGGCGGCGGCTGTGCTCACCATTGTGAAACGCACGCTGACACCGCCCACACCTCGCGCGTCACTTCCAGTTGCGCGTCACTTTCGGCGGAGACTGGTGGAGGTCCTGCATTCCAGGCTGAACCGCAAGCCGTATCTAGGCATGCATCTTTGCTTTCTGCATCCTTTTACAGCTGAGCTACCGCATATTCTATTAAAGTTATAGTAGGTTTACCTCTATTGTCCTTTGTATGGCAGGTAGGAGCATTGTGGGATCTATGGAGTTAAGCCATTATGTATCACTCTCTGGGCAATTTTGCCTTAACTATTTTTTTAGTGTCTAAAACTTCACCCCTTTATCAATATATACCTCTTATTTGAGTGTGTTGTTTGCGATACTTTATGAACTTGTATTTAGTCAAGTTTTTGACTTGTATACATTATCTGTAGTTTGTGGGATACCTTTCAAATAAATATTTATCATTATTGTAATAAGGTATAATATATCTATGCATATTCTTCTTCATAAGGTACATTTTTTTCTGTTTTTAATAACATTTTAACTCTATGTTTATGGGTTTTTTGAATAAAGACTTTTTTATAAAATGCCACCCCACACCATTACTGACCCACTGCCAAACCGGTCATGCTGAAGGATGTTGCAGGCAGCAGATCGCTCTCCACAGCATCTCCAGACTCTGTCACGTCGGTCACATGTGCTCAGTGTGAACCTGCTTTCATCTGTGAAGAGCACAGGGCACCAGTGGTGACTTTGCCAATCCTGGTGTTCTGTGGCAAATGCCAAGCGTCCTGCACGGTGTTGGGCTGTGAGCACAACCCCCATCTGTGGACGTCGGGCCCTCATACCATCCTCATGGAGTCGGTTTCTAACCATTTGTATAGACACATGCACATTTGTGGCCTGCTGGAGGTCATTTTGCAGGGCTCTGTCAGTGCTCCTCCTGTTCCTCCTTGCACAAAGGCGGAGGTAGCGGTCCTGCTGCTGGGTTGTTGCCCTCCTACGGCCCCCTCCACATCTCCTGGTGTACTGGCCTGTCTCCTGGTAGCGCCTTCAGCCTCTGGACACTACTTTGACAGACACAGCAAACCTTCATGCCACAGCTCGCATTGATGTGCCATCCTGGATGAGCTGCACTACCTGAGCAACTTCTGTGGGTGTTAGAGTCGGTCTCAAGCTACCATGAGTGTGAAAGCACAACCATCATTCAAAAGTGACCAAAACATCAGCCAGAAAGCATTGGTACTGAAATGTGGTCTGTGGTCCCCACCTGCAGAACCACTCCTTTATTTCCATCTATTGTCTATTCCATTTGCACAACAGCATGTGAAATTGATTGTCAATCAGTGTTGCTTCCTAAGTGGACAGTTTGATTTCACAGAAGTTTGATTTACTTGGAGTTATGTTCTGTTGTTTAAGTGTTCCTCTTATTTTTTGAGCAGTGGATATACAGTGGTGGCCAAAAGTATTGGCACCCCTGCAATTCTGTCAGATAATACTCAGTTTCTTCCTGAAAATGATTGCAATCACAAATTCTTTGGTATTATTATCTTCATTTAATTTGTCTTCAATGAAAAAACACAAAAAGAATTGTCCTAAAGCCAAATTGGATACAATTCCACACAAACCTAAAAAAGGGGGTGGACAAAAGTATTGGCACTGTTTGAAAAATCATGTGATGCTTCTCTAATTCGTGTAATTAACAGCACCAGTAACTTACCTGTGGCACCTAACAGGTGTTGGCAATAACTAAATCACACTTGCAGCCAGTTAACATGGATTAAAGTTGACTCAACCTCTGTCCTGTGTCCTTGTGTGTACCACATTGAGCATGGAGAAAAGAAAGAAGACCAAAGAACTGTCTGAGGACTTGAGAAACCAAATTGTGAGGAAGCATGAGCAATCTCAAGGCTGCAAGTCCATCTCCAAAGACTTGAATGTTCCTGTGTCTTCTGTGTGCAGTGTCATCAAGAAGTTTAAAGCCCATGGCACTGTGGCTAACCTCCTTAGATGTGGACGGAAAAGAAAAATTGACGAGAGATTTCAACGCAAGATTGTGCGGATGGTGGATAAAGAACCTCGACTAACATCCAAACAAGTTCAAGCTGCCATGCAGTCCGAGGGTACAACAGTGTCAACCCGTACTATCCGTCGGCGTCTGAATGAAAAGAGACTGTATGGTAGGATACCCAGGAAGACCTCACTTCTTACCCCGAGACATAAAAAAGCCAGGCTGGAGTTTGCCAAAACTTACCTGAGAAAGCCTAAAACGTTTTGGAAGAATGTTCTCTGGTCTGATGAGACAAAAGTAGAGCTTTTGGGGAAAAAGCATCAACATAGAGTGTACAGGAAAAAAAAAGAGGCATTCAAAGGAAAGAACACTGTCCCTACAGTCAAACATGGCGGAGGTCCCCTGATGTTTTGCAGTTGCTTTGCTGCCTCTGGCACTGGACTGCTTGACCGTGTGCATGGCATTATGAAGTCTGAAGACTACCAACAAATTTTGCAGCATAATGTAGAGCTCAGTGTGAGAAAGCTGGGTCTCCCTCAGAGGTCATGGGTCTTCCAGCAGGACAATGACCCAAAACACACTTCCCAAAGCACTATAAAATGGTTTGAGAGAAAGCACTGGAGACTTCAAAGGTGGCCAGCAATGAGTCCAGACCTGAATCCCATAGAACACCTGTGGAGAGATCTCAAAATGACAGTTTGGAGAAGGCACCCTTCAAATATCAGGGACCTGGAGCAGTTTGCCAAATAAGAATGGTCTACAATTCCAGCAGAGCATTGTAAGCAATTCATTGATGGGTACCGGAAGCGGTTGTTCGCAGTTATTTTGGCTAAAGGTTGTGCAACCAAGTATTAGGCTGAGGGTGCCAATACTTTTGTCTGGCCCATTTTTGGAGTTTTGTGTGAAATTATCAATGATTTGATTTTTGCTTCATTCTCTTTTGTGTTTTTTCCTTGCAAGCAAATTAAATGAAGAGAATAATACCAAAGAATTTGTGATTGCAATCATTTTCAAGAAGAAACTGAGTATTATCTGAAAGAATTGCAGGGGTGCCAATACTTTTGGCCACCACTGTATACACTTTACAGTATTTGAATCTGAGAGAACAAATACAATTGAATGCAGATAGTAGGGCATCAACATTCTACCGGTGCTACAAGCCGGGTGTCAGTTTAATAACGGGTTTGGAGAGCCACTGAAAACTATCTGAATCCCACTTCTGGAGGTGACAAAATGATGTCTCCGGTAGTGTTGAGCCACCCCCGTAGTGTTCGAGTTCTGTTCGGTTCGTCGAACACCCGTGTGTTCGCCGAACTGTTCGTCGAACTGTTCGTCGAACACCTTCGAACACCGTTAAAACCAATGGCAGGCAAACAAAAACACATAGAAACACATAGAAAACACCTTCAAAGGTGTCCAAAAGCTGACAAACTGCTCAGAAGACATAACTAACACATGGAAAAGTGACAAGTACATATAGTCATGCGAAAATAAAAGAGGTGGAGGAGTAAAAGAGGGGGAGACACAGATATAGGCATGTCATGCCCTTCTAAAATCCAAAAAGTGAGAAGCCGACACGGCCAGTCCGCTCCTGCCCGTGCCACCTCCGTGTCGCCGGGTTTGTGCCAGAGCCGCGGTGAACCCTGACGGCCAGCCCCCCTCTCCCAATACTGGTGCCTGTCCGCTGGTGGGTCGAGCGAGCCCCCCTGTGGTGGAGGCAGCTCTAAGCTTTTTAATTTAAATTGTCTCTCTAATTTGAATGAATACACTTTAAATCCATTTACAAGGATCTATTGGAGGGCAAGTCTCATGCCAGCAGCCGCGTAATTCCAGCTCCAGTAGCGTCCACTAAAGCTGCTGCAGTTAAAAAGCTTTTATAAGGATCGAGCTCGGCTGTCCACCGCAAGGCATCCTACTGCCAGTCCCAGCCCCTATGCCTTGGGGTGCCTCCTGATGCTCTTCATTAAGTATCCCATGGTCCCGAATCATTTCCTTTGAAAAAATTAAGTGTCTAAACTACAGGTGGTGTAGCTTGCTTAACAGCCGGGATAATCCGCTGACTAGCAGACACTGCTACTAGGCACAAAGTATTTCCTGGGCTAGATGCAGTTAAAAATTTGTAATTAGATACTCTCGTTGGATGCTGAGAAAGCATTCCATAGAGTCTCCTGGCACGCCATATATGATTCTCTTAAAAAGCTTGGGGTAGGGGTCTAGGGGACCCTTTTATAGCCAAAATCACGGCCCTGTATCGCAATACGTCACCTAGGCTGAAGATAAATGGAACTGTAGCACCCTGAGGGCTCGGTTGCTACAGACGTATTGCACCTCACCCAGAGGTGTGATATCTCACTCTCAGGTAAGGATGGAGTGTGGATCAGGACCCGACACCTGCATGCATTACACCACATTGCCGTGGGGCAGGGCGACCAATATGCCCCTGAGATGGGCACGACAGTCCCTGTCCCTGGCTGGAGTGGGGGGAGGGAACACTGAGGAAGGGGAACCCTGTAGTGCAGGAGCAGGGACAAAGCAGTTCCTGGGTGCATTGAGAAGGGAGTATAAAAGGTGGGCACCATCTTAGTTCAGTGCAGAGAAGTCTGAGCAGAAGTGGCAGGGAGCAGGGGCTCTGCATGAGCTCTGCTCCGGAGGCGGGCCTAGTAACAGAGGCCCAGGCCTGGAAGAGGGAGAAGGAAGGAAGAGGAGCGGAGAAGGCTCCAGGAACGAGGAATGAAGGGATCCCAGGGGTGCGGACGGGCGAGTCGCCACCGCACGCCCGAATCCACCTGCGTGGAGGGGTCAGGCCAAAGGGGGAGAGCGGTCCCCGAACTAGTGGAGGCAGGAAACGACCCTCAGCTAGAAACCGGAGGCTCTGACATTTTATGTGGCGCAGCCCCTCGCTACACCCGCTAGGAAGGCACCACATAGGGTCAGGGAAACTGGCGCCAAGTTTACCAAGAGGAGGCCCGAGGCAGCCGGACAGAAGTGTTGGTAAGAAAGGCCAGACAAAGGACACACAAAGGGGGTCCTGTGAAGTGCTCCAAAGTTATCTGGGAGTTGTCTGAGCCCCTCAACTGGTGAGCACAGTACGACGTGGGCAGCCGTTACCTGCAGACGTGGTCTGGATAATAAGAACTGTGAGTAAAGGCCCTGGACTGCATCACTGACTCCGTGTCGTTACTGCTGCTGCCCTGCACCATCACCCCCATCCTCCGCATACATTGCCCTGAGGCTATACTCCTCCCGTGGGGAGTTATGCTACGCTCTGCTGCACCCACAACACCAGCCTCAGCGGTCTGCCCTGTAGCAGCGGTTTACTCTGACCGCAATCCACGGGTGGCGTAGTCGGACATTTAAACATCAAAACCACATAAATAGTTCCGCCACTGGTTTGACCGCCCTGAGCCACGGAACCGGGTCGCCGCCACGAAGACTACAACCACCAGCATCCACCAAAAAGGGTCCGGCTCCGGGTGTCCCAAGGCCCAGGGGGTGCGTCAGAACATTTTCATCACCTTTCACAATCACCAATGGGACAAGGCAGGGATGTCCTCTGTCCCCTCTCTTATACATCCTAGTGACGGAGCACCTGCTCTCATCAATTCGCCATAACCCCAATATTAGGTGGATTGAGGTGGGAGGCACCGAGTACAAGTGCTCTCTATTTGCTGATGATGTCCTAGTATATATCACTCAATCACATATATCCATCCCTGCTGTTATGGCTGAAATAGATCACTTTGTTACATGGTCAAATTTTAAAATCAATGCAGCGAAGTCTGAGGCCCTCGATGTCTCCCTCCCCAAATCCATATAGGATTCCATCCAGTCCAACTTTCCCTTTGCCTGTCCCTCACAGGGTATCAAATACTTAGGAATTCCTATTCATAGAGACCTCTCCCATCTATGTTATCTTAATTTTGGGCCCTTTATTGAACAACTCCATACAGACCACGGTTGGCAAGTTAGAACTGTAAGATTCACTACGTGAACCGCTGGTGTTTTGTGGAAAAGCACATGTACACTGCGTTCCAAATTATTATGCAAAAAGTGTTTAGGAGTGATAAGGGAAGAATTTGTTTGTTTGTCAGTTAAACTCATTGATGGTGATGTGTGTCAGGGCTCTTTATATCACTGTAAGCAATTGCAGACACCTGTGCTACTTAGTTTGGCAGGTGTGTCCAATGAAAGGCAAGACTACTTAAGAAGGCTCTCTCACATAATTAAGCAGCCTACATTTTCTGCCAAAATGGGAAAGAAAAAGGATGTGTCGGCTGCTGAGAAGCAACAAATTGTGGAGTGTTTAGGTCAAGGCATGACTACAATCAACATTGTGCGATGATCAGGATGAACTGTCTTGGCAATCAAGAAGTATGTAGCTGATTCACAGTACACACGTGTGCGTGCTGATAAGGGCAAATTGAGGACTCTTTCCTACAGGCAATTACGTCAGGTTGAAAGAGCAGCGGCAAAAAAGCCTTGTCATAGCAGCAGACAAGTTTTTGAAGCTGCTTGTGCCTCCAACGTCCCCCGAACAACAAGATGCAGGGTCCTTCAGAGGTTTGCAGCTGTGCATACGCCATCCTGTCGACCTCCTCTATCCACTTCACACAAGCAGAAACGGCTCCAGTGGGCCAAACATTACATGAAGACTGATTTCAAAACAGTTTTGTTCACGGATGAGTGCCGTGCAGCGCTCGATGGTCCAGATGGATGGAGTGGAGGATGGCTGGTTGATGGACACCCCACGCAAACACGGCTACAGCGCCAACAAGGAGGAGGTGGAGTAATGTTTTGGGCTGGAATCATGGGGAGAGAGATTGTCGGCCCCTTTAGGATCCCTGAAGGCGCTAAAGATGAACTCCATAATGTATGTGGATTTTCTCAAACAGCACTTCCTGCCATGGTTCAAGAAGAAGAACCGTGTATTTCACAGCAAGATCATTTTTCTGCATGATAATGCACCATCTCATGCTGCACATAAAACATCTGCATCTCTGGCTGATATGGGCATAAAAGGGGACAAACTTATGGTGTGACCCCCATGCTCCCCTGACCTCTACCCCATTCAGAACCTTTGGAGCATCATTAAAAGGAGTGTCTATGATGGCGGGAGGCATTTCACATCTAAGCAACAGCTCTGGGAGGGTATTCTGTCCTCATGCAAAACAATTGAAGCAGAAACCATCCAAAACCTGACAAATTCAATGGACGAGAGAGTTCAGAAGCTCCTTTCGAACAAGGGGTCCTATGTGAAAATGTAACATCACCTAGAATAAAGTTTTGAGTTGAAAACTGTTTGATTTCAGTTTCTAACAACCTGCTAATGCTTATAATTTCAAAAATGACCATTTTTTTGGTCTTTATTAAAATGAAAAGGTTGATCGAAAAGTTTGGGGGATCTAAGAGTGTGGCAACCCAGTAGTCATGATTACTTCGAATTCTGACAATATGAGGGTCATGCTGCAGGTAGTGCAGCAAGAAGGCACTTATGTGTCTTGCGCATCTCGGAGCCCCAAAATTATTTTCCGGGCTAGATGCAGCTAAAAATTATTTTTAATTTTAAATCTGGTGAAGCTTTAGTATAGATGGCCTAATAGGATCAGTGCTGCACACTGCTACAAAGCCCAAATTATTTTCCAGTCAAGATACAGATAAACATGATTAGTAATTTGAAAGCTTAAAACGGTTGGTAGGGTGATTTTAACCAATCATCAAGCTTTTACTCTCCCCAGGATGACACAGGGGTAGAAAAGTCGTTTCGGATCCATGATTTGTTCATCTTTATGAACGTGAGTCTGTCTACATTATCAGTGGAGAGCCGCGTGCGCTTATCTGTCAGCACACCACCAGCAGCGCTGAACACACGTTCAGAAAGAACGCTGGCTGCGGGGCCTGACAAGATCTTCAAGGCGTAAGTGGCTAGCTCCGGCCATTTATCCAGATTGGAAGCCCAAAAAGAGCAAGGGTCCAGTGACACAGTCGTGGCTTCAATGTTTACTTGGAGATACTCCTGTACCATCGTCTCTAGGCGTTGACTACGTGTCAGACTTCTTGTCTCCTGTGGCCTTGCAAAGGATGGGCTAAAAAAGTGGTGAAATGATTCCGCAAAATTGATGTTACCAGCAGATACTGTGGTTCTGTTACGGTTTGAGTGCTGAACACTTGATGGTCCCACGGTTGGCAAGTTGGAACTGTGAGATTCACTACGTGCACCACTGGTATTTTGTGGAAAAGCACATGTAAGATTCTGCAACAGTCTCTGCTGATACTCCTGCATGCGTGCATCCCTTTCTATGGCAGGAATAATTTCTGCAAATTTACTTTTGTACCGGGGATCTAACAGTGTGGCAACCCAGTAGTCAGGATTATTTCTAATTCTCACAATTCGAGGGTCATGTTGCAGGTAGTGCAGCAAGAAGGCACTCATGTGTGTTGCGCATCCAGGAGCACCAAGTCCCTGTTGTGTTGGTGGCGAGGTAACAATCATGCTTCCTTCCTCTGTCCTCTCCCCCCAACCTCGCACAACAGAAATGTGATCAAGGTCTCCCTCATCTGATGAGTCTTCCATCAGTTCGTCCTCCACTTCTTCCTGGGCTCCTGCACCTTCCTCACTAGTTTGGCTGCTACCATGCGCCCTGGTAAAACCATCTCCCCCACCCTCACATGCCTGCCGCCTTGGTGCTGCCGACCGTCTGGACCTTGCAGATGTTAGCCCTTCCGCATACAACTCCTCCTCCTCTACTTCCTCCACCTCCTCTTGTGCCACCACCTGACTCCGAATTCTGTTTAACATGTGCTCCAGCATGTAAATCACCGGAATAGTCATGCTGATAATGGCATCGTCAGCACTAAACATCTTCGTCGCCATTTCAAAACTGTGCAGAAGGGTGCATAGGTCCCTGATCTGAGACCACTCCTCCAGCGTGATTTGCCCCACCTCTGAATCTCGTTGGCCCAGGCTATAGGTCAGAACGTATTGCACCAGGGCTTGTCGGTGCTGCCACAGTCGCTGCAACATGTGCAGAGTTGAATTCCACCGGGTAGGCACATCGCATTTTAGCCGGTGAAGTGGCAGGCCCAACGACTTCTGTAGAGATGTAAGTCGCTGAGCTGCGGGATGCGAACGGCGGAAGTGAGCACACAGCGACCGTGCCCTCTGCAGAAGGCCATCTAGTCTGGGATAGTGGGCTAAAAATTGCTGGACAACCAGGTTCAACACGTGAGCCATACAAGGCACGTGTGTGACATTGCCCCGGCGAAGGGCCGCACCCAGGTTTGCAGCATTGTCGCACACGGCCTTCCCTGGTTTCAGGTCCAGTGGAGACAACCATTCATAAAATTGGTTCTCCAGAGCTGACCACAACTCCTCAGCTGTGTGACTCACATTTCCCAGACATTTCAATGTAAAAACCGCCTGATGACGTTGAGCCCTACTGCCAGCATAGTAAGGAGGTGTGCAGGATCCCTTCTGCGCAGTTAGAAAGCTTGTGGCATGACCAGACAGGCTTTGGGTGCAGGTGGAAGACCGAGAGGAGGTTGAGGAGGCAGAAGCAGTGGAGGAACTTTGACATAAAGAGGATTGACGCACAACTCGTGGGGACGGCAAGACTTGGACAGCAGCCCCTTGTTCTGCTGTCACCATAGTTACCCAGTGCCCAGTCAGAGACATGTAACGCCCCTGTCCATGCCTACTCGTCCAAGTGTCTGTGGTGAAATGCACCCTGTCACACACAGAGTTTCTCAAAGAAGCGGTGATGTTGTGTGCGACATGCTGGTGGAGCGCAGGCACACCTTTCTTTGAGAAGTAGTGCCGACTGGGCATCTGGTACTGGGGCACTGCGACGGACATAAGGTCTCGAAAATCCTCTGTGTCCACCAGGCGGAAAGGCAGCATTTCTGTAGCCAAGAGCTTGCAGATGGTGAAATTCAACCTCTTAGCTTTCTCATGGCTAGGAGGAAATGGTCTTTTACTTGTCCACATCTGAGGGACCGAGGGCTGGCTATTGTGCTTAGACGGGGTTGATAAGGGTGTCCCCGGCAAACTGCCGGTCTGTGAGGAAGATGCAGGCGGACATGTTAGGTTGCCTTGATCCAAAGGTGGTGCTATCGATGTCGGACAGCGCTCAACACCAGCTGGTGTTCCCACCTCCAAAGAAAATGATGACCTGCCAATCACGCTGGCTGTTGCGGGTAAAGAGGTGGCAGGTCTGCGCCCCAAAACAGGTGTGACTGCTGTCCCCCCAGTCACAGAGGATGAAGAGGCCACGGATGCACAAGATATGGCAGACGGTGGTTGGCCCGGCCGGCTAGGCCGCATTGTAGCACACTGAGCTTCCCACTGCAACTTATGCTTCATGTCCATGTGCCGGTTCATGCATGAAGTACTCAAACTATGTATTTTTTGGCCTCTACTTAGCTTTTGCTGACAAATGTTACAGATAACACGAGTTGGGTCATCTTTATCGATCTGAAAAAATGCCCAGGCTATGCAAGGCTTAGCACCCATGCGACCTGAAGAGCCACCACGACTTGTGGTGAGAGGCAGAGTTGTGTTTGAGGATGCAGTTGTTGACGTGCTTCCAGTACTACGTCTCTGTCCAGGAAGGCGCAACCTGACCTCGTCGTCACTAGCATCTTCCTCCACCTCCTCTGCTGACCTCATCTCTTGGCTGACTGTGGGTTGACAGTAAGTGGGATCTCCAACCTCATCATCATCACCCTGTGTGTTATCACACCCGTCGTCCTCAGAGCCAACCTGTTCCTGCCCTGACAAAAAACTAAAGTTGTCGCTCCAATCAGGTATTTGAGTCTTATCATCGTCTTCCTCATTGTCTCCACCAACAGGAGTTACAGTTTGGGAATGAGGGTCTACATTATGGTCAGAACCTTCTGCGTCTGGTCCTGGATCCGACTCATAAAGATTCTGGGCATCAGTGCAGATCATTTCCTCATCTGGATTCACAGAAGCGCTGGAGTCGACCTCTGATTCCCAGGCTATAGTATGAGTAAACAGCTCTGCAGACTCAACCATCTGTTCTACCTCATACTCAGACGGGCAGCTGGAGATTTGGGAGCTGTGAGGAAGCAAGTGCGATTTGGGTGACACCTTTGAG
The DNA here is from genome assembly GCF_046119375.1 of Phyllobates terribilis. NCBI lineage: Eukaryota > Metazoa > Chordata > Amphibia > Anura > Dendrobatidae > Phyllobates > Phyllobates terribilis. The sequence goes on along the minus strand of NW_027362771.1, from coordinate 161,245,878 downwards.
GACTGGAGTATTTGTGATGTTGAAGTTGATGTGGAGGAGAGCCCACTTAAAGGAGCACTTGATATCCGTTGAAGCACCTGCTGTTTTTGTGCCTCATCTGGAATTTGTAGCGATTGGCGTGGCCGTAAGAAAGGGATCTTATCACATTGTCCGCTAAAAGAAGTAGACATTTTAGTTTGGCTGGAAGATAGTCTTTCTTCTGCAGATGTTACTGTTGCTTTAACACCTACCCCACGGACACAACCTTTTTTCCCCTTCCCAACACGCCTATTCCCCTTTCCACCAGCAGCAGGCCTTTTTCCACTCATTTTGGTGGTTAACTAATTCACAACTCTGGAGTTGTTTGCACAAAAAAACAATGGATGGTAACCGAGCAGAGCTGAGTGGCCAAACTGTGGTATTAGGTCAAAACTATTGGCTGGGTTAGATGCAGAAAAAAAATATATTCAATTTGCAACCTGATGGAGGTCAGTATAGATGGACTAATACAACAAGTCCCACACACAGCTAGAAGCCCAATATTTTTTCAGAGGTAGATGCAGAAAAAAATATATTCAGTTTGCAACCTGATGGAGGTCAGTATAGATGGACTAATACAACAAGTCCCACACACAGCTAGAAGCCCAATATTTTTTCAGAGGTAGATGCAGAAAAAAATATATTCAGTTTGCAACCTGATGGAGGTCAGTATAGGTGGACTAATAGAACAAGTCCCACACACTGCTAGAAGGCCAAATATTTTTTCAGAGCTAGATGCAGAAAAAAATTATATTCAGTTTGCAACCTGATGGAGGTCAGTATAGATGGATTAATAGAACAAGACCCACACACAGCTAGAAGCCCAATATTTTTTCAGAGCTAGATGCAGAAAAAAATTATATTCAGTTTGCAACCTGATGGAGGTCAGTATAGATTCATTAATAGAACAAGACCCACACACAGCTAGAAGCCCAATATTTTTTCAGAGCTAGATGCAGAAAAAAATTATATTCAGTTTGCAACCTGATGGAGGTCAGTATAGATGGATTAATAGAACAAGACCCACACACAGCTAGAAGCCCAATATTTTTTCAGAGGTAGATGCAGAAAAAAATATATTCAGTTTGCAACCTGATGGAGGTCAGTATAGATGGACTAATACAACAAGTCCCACACACAGCTAGAAGCCCAATATTTTTTCAGAGGTAGATGCAGAAAAAAATATATTCAGTTTGCAACCTGATGGAGGTCAGTATAGATGGACTAATACAACAAGTCCCACACACAGCTAGAAGCCCAATATTTTTTCAGAGGTAGATGCAGAAAAAAATATATTCAGTTTGCAACCTGATGGAGGTCAGTATAGATGGACTAATACAACAAGTCCCACACACAGCTAGAAGCCCAAATATTTTTTCAGAGGTACTGTAGATGCAGATAAAAATTATTTTTAATTTGCAACCTGATGGAGGTCAGTATAGATGGACTAATAGAGAAAGTCCGACAGACTACTAGAAGGCCAAATATTTTTTCAGAGCTAGATGCAGAAAAAAATGATATTCAGTTTGCAACCTGATGGAGGTCAGTATAGATGGATTAATAGAACAAGACCCACACACAGCTAGAAGCCCAATATTTTTTCAGAGGTAGATGCAGAAAAAAATATATTCAGTTTGCAACCTGATGGAGGTCAGTATAGATGGACTAATACAACAAGTCCCACACACAGCTAGAAGCCCAATATTTTTTCAGAGGTAGATGCAGAAAAAAATATATTCAGTTTGAAACCTGATGGAGGTCAGTATAGGTGGACTAATAGAACAAGTCCCACACACTGTTAGAAGGCCAAATATTTTTTCAGAGCTAGATGCAGAAAAAAATTATATTCAGTTTGCAACCTGATGGAGGTCAGTATAGATGGATTAATAGAACAAGACCCACACACAGCTAGAAGCCCAATATTTTTTCAGAGGTAGATGCAGAAAAAAATTATATTCAGTTTGCAACCTGATGGAGGTCAGTATAGATGGATTAATAGAACAAGACCCACACACAGCTAGAAGCCCAATATTTTTTCAGAGCTAGATGCAGAAAAAAATTATATTCAGTTTGCAACCTGATGGAGGTCAGTATAGATGGATTAATAGAACAAGACCCACACACAGCTAGAAGCCCAATATTTTTTCAGAGGTTGATGCAGAAAAAAATTATATTCAGTTTGCAACCTGATGGAGGTCAGTATAGATGGATTAATAGAACAAGACCCACACACAGCTAGAAGCCCAATATTTTTTCAGAGCTAGATGCAGAAAAAAATTATATTCAGTTTGCAACCTGATGGAGGTCAGTATAGATGGATTAATAGAACAAGACCCACACACAGCTAGAAGCCCAATATTTTTTCAGAGCTAGATGCAGAAAAAAATTAGATTCAGTTTGCAACCTGATGGAGGTCAGTATAGATGGACTAATAGAATGATGCTATGCCCAAAAGATTTTACTTCACTAGGTGCAGTAAAAAAATTGGTATTCTATACACAGGTGGTATATCTTGCAACACAGATAGGCTACTCCACTGACTAACACACTCTGCAATAGGTCAAAAAGGATTAGCTTTGCTAGATTCAGCCAAATGCTGTGAAAAAAACTTGCACAGCACTGGCACAGACCTGCCTGGCAAAAACTGATAGGAACTGATGTAACCTAGTCCTGAAAAGGACTCCAATTACAATTAGTCTTTACTCCCACAACCTATCTATTTAAGAGCACAGACCTGCCTGATAAAAGTCGTAGGAAATGCTGTAACCTAGTCCTTAAAAGGACTGCAATCACAACTATTCCCTACTCCCAAGCTATCTGTATATTTGTGCGAAAATTGGCTTGAAATTAACAAGGTATAGCGCACACAGCAACAGCGGTGCCGTCTAACACGCAGCTGCAGCAGTGAGAAAATGGTGGCGACGGGGAAAATGGCTTGGTCTTATAGGGCAAGGACATGTGACATACACTGCCAATGACACATGCCCTTGCTTGTGTGAAAAAAAGCACTTCGCTCCGTGTGTGCGCTGCTGATAGGCTGACAGATTGCACCTCCCCACTGTAAATGCGGGAAAGAGAAAAAAAAATGGAGATCTTCATTGTTCCTGCAGAGATCCATCCCCTGCCCCTCCCCCCACCCCGCTGTACACTCAAACTGCGTATTAACATTAATTTTCATCATTACTGAGAAAAAATCCAGTTATGATTTTGGTGCACGAACAGTTATCGAACATAACCTCGAACAGCCGAATTTTTCTCAAATTGTTCATGTTCGCCGAACGGCTCCAACACCGCCCAAAACAGCTCGAATTTGAGATTGGCGAACAGTTCGAGTAGAACAACGCTCATCTCTAGTCTCCGGAGAGGCACCTCAAACTGCCGCCTCAGGCGAGATGCTCATCTTACGTCAAGGTAGAAGTGGCCCTGAGTAGGGATTACAGTTGGTACAAATTGATTCTTATGTTCCATTCCATCTGCCATGACAGTAGTCTTTAGCTGCAGCATGGAAACATTGCTTTTTTTGGCATACACATTTCTTCTGTTGATTAGCCGACCAGGCACGATATCATATGTGTCACGCTGCAATGATAACCTTACATCAGCCCAGCTAATCAAAAGAAGATTCATCAATATGAGGAGGTTAGAAAAAGTACACCCACTCCTATTTATCCAATATGCAAGAAGAGTTGTCTCCAGCGACCACAGGAGATAAGGTTCTTAAAACTTGATGTTTATTTAGCCATCATGTTAAAAAGCTCAGACATGCAGAAGTGAGCAATCCCAGTGCAGGGAACAAGTCCTACGCATTTCAACCTACAATGGTCTTAGTCATGGCACGACATCATATGTGTCACACAATGATAACCTTACATCAGCCCAGCTAATCAAAAGAAGATTCATCAATACGAGGAGGTTAGAAAAAGTACACCCGCTCCCATTTATCAGCCACAGTCCACTATCATGTCCTATGGAATGGGACATGCAAGTATATTTGCCCCAACTCTAGTGGTGATGCAATTCATAGTGCTATTGCACCAACAATAACATAGCAAGAGGGAAAACACATTGAAACTTGTTTATTTTTTTAGCTTCAGTAAATGAATTTGAAAAACTCTAGCTGTAAGGGGTTTGCAGGTTGTTTTTTATATCACCATGAAGCATGATCAGTGTAAATTCTCGTAAACTTGTTTTAATCAACACCAGAACTTCCTGCATAAAATTGCTCTATCATAAATATTGATCAAGAGGTACATAAGGGCGTTTATTCCACAGAAATTGTCAGTATAAATTTAGAATTCACATGAAGTGTACACCACTAATAAAAATAGTAAATTTAGGGGAAAAAAAGTGTGAGGGGGGGAGAGCAGAAAAGAATGTAAACTGAATGAAAAATAACATTAATTGTGTTAATTTAAAAGGTGTATAAATGATAAAATAGAGACTTGCATCAGAAAACGGACTATCAAGTATCCATAGTAGGGAATATAGCCATAGTTCCCAATTGGGGGGGGGGTGGTGTCACACTAAAAATGCAGCCCCAATGTGGCAGCACTAGGTTATGAGCAGTGTGTTAAATATAATTGGAACCAGACTGGTATTGCAACACTGTTTCATAAGGTATCTCAGCACAGATTAAGTATAAAAAAAGGAGAAAATTTGGTTTATCCGCACTGCTAGTAGTCAATGAAGATCCAAATCTATAATATAACGGGAGATGCGTGTCTCTGTCTGAAGCCTTTATAGACTGCGCATGCGCGACGCGCAGTCTGACTCCAGGCAGAAGACCGCATCCAGCCGTTACAAGTAAGAGGAGTGTATGGTACCGGAGATCACGGTATGCGTAGACACTAAACGCATACCGCGATCTCAAGCGCCATACTTACATGACCGGGAGGAGTGTTGTCGCGGCGCCTCTCTTTGCCGGAGACCGTGGCAGGAGTGAGGTGTCGGATCGGCGCATGCACATAGCGCTATCCGGCGCCATTTTACTGAAGACACATTTGCTGTGTGTCTTCAGCAAAATGTCTGCGGACAGTGCGGTATGGGCACTCGGCGCCGCACTCCTCCCCCGGCCTCTGACAGAAGAGGACACCGCAGCACTAGAGCACAGGGAAGAAAGGTGAGTATAAGTGTTTATTTTTTTGTATGTGTGTACAGCGTGAAAGGGATGAGGGGTGCCATACATACCAGGATTGGTGGGTGAGGGGGCCACACATACCAGGATTGGGGGGTGAGGGGTCCACACATACCAGGATTGTGGGGTGAGTGGACCATACATACCAGGATTGAGGGGTACCACACATACCAGGATTGTGGGGTGAGGGGACCATGCATACCAGGATTGGGGGGAGAGGGGACCATGCATACCAGGATTGTGGGGTGAGGGGATCATGCATACCATGATGAGGGGTACCACACATTCCAAGATTGGGGGGGTGAACGGACCATGTATACCAGGATTGGGGGATGAGGGGACCATGCATACCCTGATTACGGGGTGAGGAGACCATGCATACCAGGATTGGGGGGTGAGGGGTACCACACATACCAGGATTGGGGGGTGAGGGGACCATGCATATCAGGATTGGGGGCAGAGGGGACCATGCATACCATGATGAGGGGTACCACAAATTCCAAGATTGGGGGGTGAACGGACCATGTATACCAGGATTGGGGGGTGAGGGGACCATGCATACCCTGATTGTGGGGTGAACGGACCATGTATACCAGGATTGGGGGGTGAGGGGACCATGCATACCCTGATTGTGGGGTGAGGAGACCATGCATACCAGGATTGGGGGGTGAGGGGTACCACACATACCAGGATTGGGGGGTGAGGGGACCATGCATACCAGGATGAGGGGTACCACACATACCATTATTGGGGGGTGAGGGGACCATGCATATCAGGATTGGGGGGAGAGGGGACCATGCATACCAGGATTGTGGGGTGAGGGGATCATGCATACCATGATGAGGGGTACCACACTTTCCAAGATTGGGGGGTGAACGGACCATGTATACCAGGATTGGGGGGTGAGGGGACCATGCATACCCTGATTACGGGGTGAGGAGACCATGCATACCAGGATTGGGGGGTGAGGGGTACCACACATACCAGGATTGGGGGGTGAGGGGACCATGCATACCAGGATGAGGGGTACCACACATACCATTATTGGGGGTGAGGGGACCATGCATATCAGGATTGGGGTGTGATGGGACCATGCATACCAGGATTGGGGGCTGAGGGGACCATGCATACCAGGATTGTGAGGTGAGGGGACCATGCATACTAGGATTGTGAGGTGAGGGGACCATGCATACCAGGATTGGGGGTGAGGGGACCATGCATACCAGGATTGGGGGGTGAGGGGTGCAATGCATACCTGAATAGGGATGAGGGGTACAATACATACCAGGATAGGAATGTGGGGTGCCATGCATACCAGGATGAGGGGTACCATGCATACTAGAATAGGGATGAGGGGTACCATGCATACCAGGATAAGGATGAGGGGTGCCATGCATACTACGATGAGGGATTGGGTGCCATGCATACCAGGTTTCTGGGATGAGGAGGCCATACATACCAGAATTGGGATGAGGGGTGCCATGCATACCAGGATGAGGGGTACCAAACATACCAGAATAGGGATGAGGGGTACCATGCATACCAGCATGAGGTATGGGGTGCCATGCATACCAGGATGACGGGTACCATACATACCAGGATAGGGATGAGGGGTACCATGTATACCAGGATTGGGGATGAGGGGCTCATGCATACCAGGATAGGGATGAGGAGTGCCATGGATACCAGGATTGGGGATGAAGGGTGCCATACATACCAGGATTGGCGATGATGGAGCCATGCATACCAGGATTGGGGATGAGGGGTGCCATGCATACCAGGATTGGGGATGAGGGGTTCCATGCATACCAGGATTGGGGATGAGGGGTTCCATGCATACCAGGATTGGGGATGAAGGGTGCCATGCATACCAGGATTGGGGATGAGGGGTGCCATGCATACCAGGATTGTGGATGAGGGGTTCCATGCATACCAGGATTGGGGATGAAGGGTGCCATGCATACCAGGATTGGGGATGAGGGGTGCCATGCATACCGGGATTGGGGATGAGGGGTGCCATGTATACCAGGATTCGGATGAGAGGCCATGCATACCAGGATAGGGATGAGGTGTGCCATGCATACCAGGATAGGGATGAGGGATGGGGTACCATGCATACCATGATAGGGATGAGGCGTACCACACATACCAGGATTGGGGATGAGGGGTGCCACGCATACCAGGATTGGGGGTGAGGGGTGCCATGCATACCAGGATTGGGGATGAGGGGTGCCATGCCTTCCAGGATTGGGGTTGAGGGGTGCCATGCCTACCAGGATTGGGGGTGAGGGGTGCCATGCATACCAGGATTGGGGGTGAGGGGTGCCATGCATACCTGGATTGGTGGTTAGGGTGCCATGCATACCAGGATTGGAAGTGAGGGGTGCCATGTATACCAGGATAGGGATGAGGAGTGCCATGCATACCAGGATGAGGGTGAGGGGTGGCATGCATACCAGGATGAGGGATGCCATACATACCGGAAAAGGGATGAGGGATGGGGTACCATGCATACCAGGATAGGGATGAAGAGCACCACACACACCAGGATTGGAGATGAGGGGTGCCACGCATACCAGGATTGGGGGTGAGGGGTGCCATGCATACCAGGATTGGGGATGATGGGTGCCATGCCTTCCAGGATTGGAGTTGAGAGGTGCCATGCATACCAGGATTGGGGGTGAGGGGTGCCATGCATATTAGGATTGGGGGTGAGGGGTGCCATGCATTCCTGGATTGGGGGTGAGGGGTGCCATGCATACCAGGATTGGGGGTGAGGGGCACCATGCATACCAGGATTGGAGGTGAGGGGTGCCATGCATTCCAGGATTGGGGGTGAATGGTGCCATGCATTACAGGATAGGGATGAGGGGTGCCATGCATACCAGGATAGGAATGATGGGTGCCATGCATACCAGGATTGGGGGTGAGGGGTGCCATGCATACCAGGATTGGGGGTGAGGGTACCATGCATACCAGGATTGGGGGTGAAGGGTGCCATGCATTACAGGATAGGGATGAGGGGTGCCATGCATACCAGGATAGGGATGAGGGGTGCCATGCATACCAGGATAGGATGGTGGGGAGAGGATGGGGGCAGTACAAATACCAGGAGGGGGGCAGCACATACCAGCATGGAAGACCATATACTAATAAAAATGCTCGCCACCCGGGCGTAGAACGGGTTCAATGCCTAGTGGAAGTATAATAAAGGATCTTTTATTTCAGGTTCTTTAGTAGCCATGTTTCAAAGTCATTCCAGACTTCTTCCTCAGGACACAAACCGTATACTGAAGCATTGTATATAAAAAGGGTGTATAGTAGTTGTCCCATAGGTGAATAAATCAGCTGATATGCTTAACAGACGTGAAGTTTTGTATTATAGCACTAGGTCATCTAGCAGACGCTGAATAACATCACCGTGTATCTTGTGCTGCAGCTTGTATAAGCTGACATGGCAGCCAGGGTGTCACATGGACATGGTAACTGCTGAGAGCAGCGCTTGTGATTGTAGTGAGGGCTTTCAGAATAATTGCTGTGACTACTGCTGCATGGGGTTTGTGATCGCTGCTCCATGCACTGAGCAGGATGACAAATTATTTCTATCTCTATTTAGTACTTTCCCACTGCCAGGACACGAGTTTTGCCGGATTCTTGGCTTCTTCAAAGGGGCCAATCCAGTCATCCACACCGCTTATTAATAGGCTTATTGATGATGGACAGCTCAGTTAATCAATCACGGCAACCCAAGAATAAAATGGAATATTGACGTTAAATGAATATCTACAAATAGGTTAATAGAGCAAAATAATAATAGGAAATCAATCAAGTTATGGAGAAAATCTGCTTGTATTTCATAACTTAGCATTATATTAATAGAGAATATTGATTACAAAATCTATAAATACACTATTTCAATGAACTGAAGAATTTATATTCCATATAGAAATAGATTTACAATTACCATCATAGTACAATCAATATTCAGCAATCAAAGCATTACATACAGTACAGACCAAAATTTTGGACACACCTTCTCATTTATAGATTTTTCTGTATTTTCATGACTATGAAAATTGTACATTCACACTGAAGGCATCAAAACTATGAATTAACACATGTGGAATTATATACTTAACAAAAAAGTGTGAAACAACTGAAAATATGTCAGTTTTCTCCCAAAAGTCTTGCGATCATCAAGATATTTTCTAGCAAAACTGAGATGAGCCTTTATGTTCTTTTTGCTCAGCAGTAGTTTTTGTCTTGGAACTCTGCCATGCATGCCATTTTTGACCAGTCTCTTTTTTATGGTGGAGTCATGAACACTGACCTTAAGTGAGGCAAGTGAGGGCCGCATTTCTTTGGATGTTGTTGTGGGGTCTGGATGAGTTGTAGCTGTGCTCTTGGGGTAATTTTTTTTGGCTGGCCACTCCTGGGAAGGTTCACCACTGTTCCATGTTTTTGCCATTTGTAGATAATTTTTCACACTACTGTATGTATATACAGAGCTATGCATCTGTTGTCAAATTGTATCCTGTATTGTACCCTGGTACTGTCACTTTAATTATTGAATGAATATCTGAAAGAGAAAATATCCACAAATACAATAAGATCTAAAGATCTTTTAAAGGAAACAGCCAAAATTAAAGTTTTCATTGAATCCAAAAAGACTAACATTATTCTGTAAATCCTTTCATTCTCACATTTAAGAAAGGCTGCATCTAAATCACCCCTTCTTATTCTAAGCTGTACCAAACAGATTGTCCATCACTTAAAGCTGGTTCATTTGAGATTGGGTTTCTCTTTGAAGTGTCGAGCGATCGGGTTTATTTTGTTTTTTTTATGGGTACATTCATCTTTGTTATAATTGGATATATCACCAATATGTTTCCTTACTTTAGATATAAAGTCTAGCTCACATATCAGAGGCACTCCAAGCAGTAAACCAGTCCCAGAGTGGAACAACTCATGTTCTTTGAGGAAATATCTTTTGCCAAACCCGTTCATAAATTCTCTGCCCATAATTTGGCAGGCCTTGCATGCCTTACACTGAAAGAACCTTGGGTCCTGGACTTGGAACTAGTTATTGTTGCTCGTAAAGTGAAGTCTAATGAAAAAATTAGAGATTGAAGTGGTCTTGCACTATCCTAAAGAAGCATTTTCAGATAAATATTTCTTTCAATCTGATTGTAATACTTTCCAATGTCTCCCAGGATTCTCAACATATTGTCCCACAATACTGGATTGCCCTACTAATAAGTAACTGTGGAGTAACTGTAGAGTCCTTAATTATGCTTTGACTGTATTAATTAATTGAGGACTACAGTCATATTCTCTAGTATGGTTTAATTGATAGACCATTTTCTCTATTTTAACATTTATATACATTTTTAATTAATACAGTAAAAGTTACTTCTTATTCAGTTCACTTTCTTTTATCTTCTTTTTTCCCCCTTTTTTTCCCTTTCATTTCTTAGTAAATATTGGTCAGTCTTACTGATTTGTAGCTAACATATACAGATAGTTAAAAAAAGAAGCAACATTTAACATTTTGTCACTTTTGCCACATCTTCCTGTTTCTGAATTGCACACTGCATCAGTTAGAATGATTTTACCGTCAGTACAACAAAGCGACCGTGGTACACGTATCTGGAAAGTCCAAGACACCATAAATTGGTTTGCTAGTTTGTTCCTTGAAACTCCTGCTTGTTCCATGTTGTCATCAAGATGATACTCTATGTGATCTATTCACACCTACTTTCACTCTTGCTTTACTGAAATTGACAATTTGTTTAAATAAATCCTTGTACAAGGTGACTACCTTTCGTGCCATTATCCACAATCTAGACTAGAGCACCATGGCCAGGGACAGAAGTGTAAAAGAACATATCAATACAGGCCTACAAGGGATCCAGTAGTGTCACCTAATATGGTGGCACAACACTTGCCAAAATTATTCATCAGGGAGTCTTGCCTTATATATAATTGTACTCGGATTCAAGTAAAAAATTAAAATTCTGACAATGTTTTTTTATAAATGTTAGTTTTTTTTATTAAATATAAGCATGAAGAAATAAAAATATGATAATTAACATAATCATCATAATAAAGGTCTAATTGTAAAAAATATTAATGAGAAATTATATAATAAACTAAAATTACATTTATAGAAGCTACATAAAAAGGCAAAGTTTAAATCTTCATATTTTCTTTTCATGTACTATTTTCAGCTGAAAAATATCGGGGTTTTTTGTGTTTATTTTTATTGTTCCTTTTGAAAGTACAGTACAGACCAAAAGTTTGGACACACCTTCTCATTTAAAGATTTTTCTGTATTTTGATGCCTTTGAAAATTGTACATTCACACTGAAGGCATCAAAACTATGAATTAACACATGTGGAATTATATACTTAACAAAAAGTGTGAAACAACTGAAAATATGTCTTATATTCTAGGTTCTTCAAAGTAGCCACCTTTTGCTTTGATGACGGCTTTGCACACTCTTGGCATTCTCTTGATGAGCTTCAAGAGGTAGTCACTGGAAATGGTTTTCACTTCACAGGTGTGCCCTGTCAGGTTTAATAAGTGTGATTTCTTGCCTTATAAATGGGGTTGGGACCATCAGTTGTGTTGTGCAGAAGTCAGGTGGATACACAGCTGATAGTCCTACTGAATAGACTGTTAGAATTTGTATTATGGCAAGAAAAAAGCAGCTAAGTAAAGAAAAATGAGTGGCCATCATTACTTTAAGAAATGAAGGTCAGTCAGTCCAAAAAATTGGGCAAACTTTGAAATTGTCTCAAGTGCAGTTGCAAAAACCATCAAGCGCTACGAAGAAACTGGCTCACATGAGGACCGCCCAAGGAAAGGAAGACCAAGAGTCACCTCTGCTTCTGAGAATAAGTTAATCCGAGTCACCAGCCTCAGAAATCGCAGGTTAACAGCAGCTCAGATTACAGACCAGGTCAATGCCACACAGAGTTCTAGCAGCAGACACATCTCTACAACAACTGTTAAGAGGAGACTTTGTGCAGCAGGCCTTCATGGTAAAATAGCTGCTAGGAAACCACTGCTAAGGACAGGCAACAAGCAGAAGAGACTTGTTTGGGCTAAAGAACACAAGGAATGGACATTAGACCAGTGGAAATCTGTGCTTTGGTTTGATGAGTCCAAATTTGAGATCTTTGGTTCCAACCACCGTGTCTTTGTGCGAAGCAGAAAAGGTGAACGGAGGGACTCTACATGCCCGGTTCCCACTGTGAAGCATGGAGGAGGAGGTGTGATGGTGTGCGGGTGCTTTGCTGGTGACACTGTTGGGGATTTATTCAAAATTGAAGGCATACTGAACCAGCATGGCTACCACAGCATCTTGCAGCGGCATGCTATTCCATCCGGTTTGCGTTTAGTTGACCCTAAACACACTTCCAGGCTGTGTAAGGGCTATTTGACCAAGAACGAGAGTGATGGGGTGCTACGCCAGATGACCTGGCCTCCACAGTCACCAGACCTGAACCCATTCGAGATGGTTTGGGGTGAGCTGGACCGCAGAGTGAAGGCAAAAGGGCCAACAAGTGCTAAGCATCTCTGGGAACTCCTTCAAGATTGTTGGAAGACCATTTCCGGTGACTACCTCTTGAAGCTCATCAAGAGAATGCCAAGAGTGTGCAAAGCAGTCATCAAAGCAAAAGGTGGCTACTCTGAAGAACCTAGAATATAAGACATATTTTCAGTTGTTTCACACTTTTTTGTTAAGTATATAATTCCACATGTGTTAATTCATAGTTTTGATGCTTTCAGTGTGAATGTAGAATTTTCATAGTCATGAAAATACAGAAAAATCTTTAAATGAGAAGGTGTGTCCAAACTTTTGGTCTGTACTGTATATCAAACTATTTTTATTTTCATTATTCACATTTTGAACATAGTTGTGTGAAATCACTTTTTAGGCTTCATTCAGATGTCTGTTTTTCTCACAAGAAAAATGGACCGATTAGTTTAGTCAGACTTTGATCAGAGTTGGTCAGAGTGCAGTCCAAGTGTCATCAGGTTTTCTCATATGTGGAGAAAAAATAGTTTTTCCACCTTCTCCTATGTGACAATTTATGAAATTCGGACCGCACTAGGATGGCTTAGATAGACTTGCATTGGCGATATTGATCTGACCCTCGGATCAAAATCGTACATGTCTTCGCGATTTTCTGTGGACCACGAAAAATTATGTATAGTACGTGTGAATGTCCCCACAGACTATCACAGGTACAAGTGCTATCTGTTAATACTACTGATAGCACTCATACTCGAAAATCGGACATCTGAACAAATGCTTAACCTGATAGATAAGTCATTGTTGGGCCCCCATACAGATTCTTGGGGACCACAGTGCTTGGCTGGCAGCTGTGTTTTGATGGCCACTGGCCTTTTAATTTTTTTTGCTGTATGAGCACACGCAGCATTCACTACTGAACGTTGAGGCGAGTGCAATGAGAGACTACATCCTGATACCAATGCCAGCGTCAAGACTTACTTTGTGGGTGGAGTTAGCGCACAATTTTTACGGCCTCTGAAGGATGGTATAAATATCCAAATGGCCCTTGGCAGAAAGAAGGTTACTCACCCCTGTTCTAGAGGATTTGATTTTGAGGCCAACCCCAATCCATGCAGAACTTGTGCACTTACAAGGTTGTTTTTCACGCGTTACACATTTCTGTTATCATAGTGCACATGAGACAAAGAAAAAAATCAAAAAGTAAATAAGTTATATGCAAAAGTCATTCTCAAATGGGGTTGTGTTTTCATGGTCTTTAAGACCATTAATTATTTTATCAAAGTCTGGTTCCACCACAATCACTCTTTCTTCAGTACTTTGGTGAGCAAGAACAAAATTGTGATAATGAAAAATGATTATAGATGAAGACTCAACAAATTTATAGAAAAAGGTATGATATAAAAAATTGAAACAGCACCATAAGGACAAAATTGAGTGCAAGGCCTCTAAACAACTATCCCACTGTCATATATATGAAAAAAAGAAAAGCAGGCAGTACTCCAAAAATAGTCAGTGAAAAAAGTGGCTTTATTAGCCCATCTGGTGTGGCAACGTATCGGTTGTGGAGTGAAAAAGGTTCTTTCACAAACATTGCAGCACCAGATGGGCTAATAAATAGTGATGAGCGAATATGTTTGAAATCCAATCTCAAATGTTAAAGTCAATACAATTATGGCACATTCGGATTCGTGATCGAAAATGCGAGCATTTTTTCTTAAAAACGGCAAAATCGGTAACATTCGGCGAAAAAGTGCGGGAAAATTATTGCGGTCCAACTAAAGTGTTTTTAACACTTTGCCTAGCATACTGCTTGTGTATGATGAGTGGGGGGGACGTTTTTGATGAGGGGAGTGGCTGCGGGAGAGCACACAGAAGCTGAGAGCAGTGCCGTGCTTCTAACTTTGTGTGTGCAAATCAGAGCTAGCCAATCAGAGCGCAGGAAGCATCCACACTGTCCAGACACAAAGGCTTGTGCAATTGCCTGCTGAAATCAAATGTCCTCTCGATATAAAGAGCGGACATGTTCTCTGAGCGCCATTTTATACATGTTACTGGTCATAGACGCTGCTGCTGGACCCTGCTCGTGTGTACTGAGAGATTTTAGCCAGATAGGTGCTTGCTTGTAAGTCAGATTTTTTTTTCTTGATCTATTACTGAGGTCCAGACAAAAACAGCAGGGCCCATGTCCTAGAACTCTGCTTCTAATGTGCTCCATGCACGAGTATCCCTTATATCTATTTTTACACTTGCTAATATTATACAGCAAGCAAGCCCTACTAGCCCACCTTTTCATTTTGTGGGATTCAAATTCAGCTGTATGCAGAGCTCCTGACTGCAGAGTACAAAAATCAATTTTTTTAATTTACTAATGTGATAGCGTGTCATTTTTTGGGGGTGAAATTCAGCTGTATGCACAGTAAAAAAATATATTTTTTCTACAGTGAAAAATATTTTTTTCTGTGACAAATGTCATACAGTCTGCTATAGGCCACCTAGTCCTTTTGTGGCGTTGAAATTCAGCTGTTTTCAGAGTAAAAAAATATTTTTTTTCTGTTGCTAGCCAATGTACAAAAAATATTTTTTTCTGTGACAAACGTGATACAGTCTGCTATAAGCCACCTAGTCCTTTTGTGGTGGTGGAATTAAGCTGTGTGTAGACAAACTACTTTTTTTCTGTTGCTGACAAGCGTAAAAAAATATATTTTTTCTGACAACCGTGATACATACGTCATATGTCACCTTATCATTTTGTGGTGGTGAAATTAAGCTGTATGCAGAGCCTATGCACAGTAAAAAAAAATCTATTTTTTTCTGTGACTAACGTGATACTGTAGGCTAGATCTGAGTTTGAAATATCTTGAAGCATGCATTCTATGTTATATAGGCCTCATCCACAGTAAAAAAAATACTTTCTTCTGTTACTAACGTGATACAGCAGGGGACATCTCAGTTTGCATATCTCCTATGTTATACAGGTGTCATCCACACTAAAAAAATATTTTTATCTGTTACTAATGTCAAACAGTAGGGGACATCTCAGGGTGTCAAGGAAGGGTGGATCACTGCGATCGAGGGGGGTTGGTGATACCAGACAAACTGTTAGTGAAGGTGTAAGAGGCGAGGAACAAATGGAAGGAAGGGAAGGAAGAGATGATGGGCGAGCAACAGTCAGAAGATTAAGAGGATAATCATCCCCTCTCTGTTCATGTTTGGTGGGAGGGGATGGAGGAAACAAGCATCAGAGTTAGCCAGCCACCAACACAGCATGGGCTTGAACCTCATGGAAGAGGACGACATATGAATGCCTTCTTGCTGCACTGCATCTGCAACATGATCCCAGTGTAGTTATGATTCGAAATAGTGCTGACTACTGTGTTGCCACTCTGTTACATCCATGTTATAAGAGTAAATTTTGCCAGATGCTTCCCGCTGTCGAAAGGGATTCATGAATGCTGGAGTAACAAAACACACTTTTACACAACCTTAAGATAGGTTTTCCCCAAGACAGCAGTGAGGCACACAGTGTGCATCGCAGCTCTACACTTCCAACCTATAGCATGTTAATTCGTCAACGTCAAAATATTAGCAGCAGCAGTAGTGTAAGTGGCAGAAGCAATTTCTGTGAGTCCTTTCACACATTTTTTAGACCAGCTCATGCACCAGCAAAACAGAGCACAAGTCTGACACATGGTGAATGACTGGAGAAGATGGTGCACTCCTGATTTAGTCTGCATCTGCTGGGTTGGCTGTAGTGGAAGAGGTGTTGGTCCTAATTCTAGTATTTCTACTGTACTGAAATTGATGCCATTTCGCTGGTGTCTGCCACTAATTTTTGGAAATGTGGAGAATCTTGATTGGGTCTCCGTCTACTGGGTTGCCTGTAGTGGAAGAGGTGTCAGTCCCCATTATACTACTTCTACTCTGGTGAAATTGATGGCACTTTGGTGGTTTTAGGAGCTAATTTTTTTAAATGTGAACACTCCTGATTGAGTCCTCATCTGCTGGGTTGGCTGTAGTGGAAGAGGTTTTGGTCTCCATTATAATAGTTATACTCTAGTGAAATTAATTTTTAGGTGCAGATATTGTTCTCCACACAGGGGTACACAAACATGATAAGCACAAAATTGGTTTTCTTCCTACCATGGTATATAAAGCAGGCTACATCTCAGCTTAAAATTCTTTGTTGAAAATATTCTTCTCCATATAGGGGAAAAAAAAAAAACTAGGGACCATACAGCTTCCTGACCCTCGTCACCAGACGTTAACCCTCGGGAAAGGGGGAAAGGGAGGTGATGCTGATGAGACTCAGATACCTGATGGTCACGCAGACTGTACTATGCTATCAGGGCAAGAAGAGGAGGAGGGTGACTCTCAGGTCGAGGAATGGGATAACACATTGGATAATGATGAGGTTGTGGATCCCACTTGGTGTGAACCCAGAGGCATGCAGCTGAGTAGCTCATCTGAGGAGATAGAGGAGGAGGAAGACGAGGAGGTTACATTGCGTTCTACAGCGCAGACATGGAGTGATGCAATCACAACGAACATTGTATCCTTAGCCACAGCTGTGGCTGTGGCCAACAGCTGTCACGGGTCTGCAGCTCATAGGTGTGGCAAGGGTTATCTAGCCTGGGACTTTTTTGAGATGGCAAAGGATGAGCCAACTCACGTTATCTGCAAACTTTGCAAGAAAAAACTTAGCAGAGGAAAAAAGTGCAATAATTTTACCACTACAAGCATGAACCTTCACATGCGCAATCAACATGCTTTACACTGGCAATCTCACTGCGATAAAATGCAGACCAGCGGACCTCAACAACCATCAGCGCTCCATCAATCGCATCTGATGCTTCTTCCTCCTCCTCTGTCACCGTGTCAAGTATTGTCAAGCAGGTCTCCGGCCGTAGAACCTCCGGTTCTTTACCCGCTCCAGTCAGGCTGGGTGAGAGCCTGTCAGTTGTAATGGAAGCGTACATGCCTGCTCTGTTTTGTTTCACCAAGCACACCACATATTTCTCAATCCACCATAACATCTCCGCCTGCACCTCACTCACGGTCCAGTAGTTTGTCTGGTTCACCGTACTCCGCCCTCTCTCAGCACAGCAGCCAGCCCTCGGTCCCGTAGTTGTGGTCATGTAAAAGATTGTTTCCTCCTACACATGACAAAGCTAAGAGATTGAACTCCACCATCTCCAATTTGTTGGCCATGGAAATGGTGGTGTCAGATCCTAATTTTTTAAAATGTGAACACTCCTGGTTGGGTCTCCATCTGCTGGGTTGGCTGTAGTGGAAGAGTTGTTGGTCCCCATTATACTCGTTCTACTCTAGTGAAATTAATTATTTGGTGCAGATATTGTTGTCATAGGGGTACACATAATAGAAATTGGTTTTCTTACTACTGTGGTATATAAAGCAAGCTATATTTCCTCTTTTAATTTTTTGGTGCAAATATTGTTCTCCATACAGGGGAAAAAATTCTTTCTTATGTTACTAACGTGATACAGTAGGGGACATCTCAGTTTGAAATAGTTTGGAGCATATCTCCTATGCTATACAGGCCTCATCCACAGTAAAAAAAAATATATATTTTCTTCTGTTAATACCTAGTGAGGAACGAGCACTAAAATGCTTGGGTACTCATTGCTCAGATTGAGCAAATTGGAATGCACGAGTGCTCGGTCCAAGTAACGAACTCAATGTAAGTCTATGGGAGCATTTTTCAGGCGGTTCCCCTCCGGCGGTCTGCAGAGGGCCTAAAAATTGGCCAAATCGATGGGAATAGTGCTCAAATGACATGGGAACAGCATGGTGAAGACTCCTGGAATCATCTCTGACTCCCAGGTCACTGCTGTCAACAATGTTGTCAGAGGTATTACGCCACTTTTACAGACAATAAAACATATAAAAAAGAAACTAAAATGGATTTTCCTGTGAAAAAATGTTAAGGAACATCCTTTCCAGGGTGATAACATGTATATAAGGCAAAATAAATAACCAAAAACAAAAATGCTTTTCCACACCTTGGGTTATGTTCACACGTAGCATTTTTGATGCGTTTTTGCACTTTTGCATTGCTTTCAAGGGTGAAAAATACATTCACCGGTAAATGTAATTTTAACATTTTACTACCTTAACTTGCTATGTGGTGTGTGAGACATGATCAGACACATCCTGTTTCATTTATGAAGGAGGGACTCTGAAAGTCAAAAACACTATTTTTATAGGGCCATCAGGCGGTCCTTACTATTTTTAAAGGGCCAGCAGTCGGCTATGCTTTGTTGTTTTCATTATTAAAGAGTGTGTCTCATATACTGTTATTGGGTATGCAGTGACTGCAAGGGCTGCCAAAAATTTGGACGCACCCCAATACCCCTTTGAAGAGCCATAGAGGAGGGCCTCAGTAAAAAAATGTTCCCATTATAAAGGAGTGGGTCTCCTATAATGGTAATGCCCATGCAGTGAGTCCAACGGCTGCCAAAATTTAGGAAAAAAAACAATACTAATTTAAAGACACATAGACCTGGGCCTCAGTAATGACATGTTCCCATTAGAAAGGAGTGGGTCTGCCATCCAGTTATAGGGTATGCAGTGACTCCAACGGCTGACAATATTTAGAAAAAAAAACAATACCAGTTTAACCCCTTTACCCCCCAATGTGGTTTGCACGTTAATGACCAGGTCAATTTTTACAATTCTGACCACTGTCACTTTATGAGGTAATTACTCAGGAACGCTTCAACGGATCCCCCTGATTCTGAGACTATTTTTTCGAGACATATTGTACTTCATGATAGTGGTAAAATTTCTTCAATATCACTTGCATTTATTCATGAAAAAAACAGAAATCTGGCGAAAATTTAGAAAATTTCACAACTTTCAAACTTTGAATTTCCGTGCCCTTAAATCAGAGAGATATGTCACACAAAATAGTTAAATAACATTTCTCACATGTCTACTTTACATCAGCACAATTTTGGATCAATTTTTTTTTGTTAGGGAGCTATAAGGGTTAAAAGTTGACCAGCGATTTCTCATTTTTACAACAAAATTTACAAAACCATTTTTTTAGGGACCACATCACATTTGAAGTGACTTTGAGGGGAATTTATGACAGAAAATACCCCAAAGTGACAACATTCTAAAAACTGCACCCATCAAGGTGCTCAAAACCACATTCAAGAAGTTTAATAACCCTTCACGTGCTTCACACCAATTAATTGAACGTGAAAGGAAAAAATGAACATTTAAAATTTTTTCACTAAAATTTCATTTTAGACCCCAATCTTTTTATTTTCACAAGGGTACTAGGAGAAATTAGATGACAAAATTTGTTGTACAATTTCTACTGAGTACGCCTATACCTCATATGTGGGGAAAGCCATTGTTTGGGTGCACGGCAGGGTTCGGAAGGGAAGGAGCGGCAATTGACGTTTTCAATGCAAAACTCTCTGGAATTGACAGCGGACCCCATGTCACATTTGGAGAGCCCCTGATGTGCCTAAACAGTAAAAAAAAAGACAAAAGTGACTCCATGTTGGAAACTAGATCCCTTAAGGAACTTATTTAGATGTGGGGTGAGCACTTTGAACAACCAAATGTTTTGCAAAAGTTTATGACGTAGAGCCCAAATCATTTTTTTTTCACAAAAATGATCTTTTAGTCGCAATATTTTTATTTTCACGAGGGTACTAGGAGAAACTGGACCACAAAAATTGTTGTGAAATTTCTTCTGAGTACGCTGATACCTCATATGTGGGGGAAAGCCATTGTTTGGGTGCACTGCAGGGCTCGGAAGGGAAGGAGTGCCATTTGACGTTTTCAATGCAAAACTCGCTGAATTGACAGCTGACCCCATGTCACGTTTGGAGAGCCCCTTATGTGCCTAAACAGTGGAAAACCCCCACAAGTGACCCCATTTTGGAAACTAGACCCCTCAGGGAACTTATTTAGATGTGTGGTGAGCACTTTGAACCCCCATGTGTTTTGCAAAGATTTATGACCTAGAGCCTTGAAAAAAAAATCATTTTTTTCCACAAAAATGATCTTTTAGCCGCAATATGTGTGGTGAGCACTTTGAACCCCCAAGTGTTTTGCAAATGTTTATGACGTAGAGCCAAAATCATTTTTTTCCACAAAAACGAATTTTAGCCGCAATATTTTTATTTTTATGAGGGTACTAGGAGAAATTGGACCCCAAGAGTTGTTGTGATATTTCTCCTGAGTACGCTGATGCCTCATATGTTGGGGAAAGCCATTGTGTGGGTACACGGCAGTGCTCAAAAGGGAAGGAGCGCCATTTGACGTTTTCAATGCAAAACTCACTGAATTGATAGCTGACCCCATATAGCGTTTGGAGAGCCACTGATGTGCCTAAACAGTGGAAACCCCCACAAGTGACCCCGTTTTGGAAACTAGACCCCTCAGGTAACTTATTTAGATGTGTGGTGAGCACCTTGAACCCCCAAGTGTTTTGCAAAGGTTTATGACCTAGAGCGTGAAAAAATAATTTTTTTCCTCAAAAATGATCTTTTAACTGCAATATTTTTATTTTCACGAGGGTAGTAGGAGAAATTGGACCCCAAAATTTGTTGTGAAATTTCTCCTGAGTACGCTGATACCTCTCATGTGGGGGAAAGCCATTGTTTGGGTGCTCAGAAGGGAAGGAGCGCCATTTGACGTTTTCAATGCAAAACTCGCTGGAATTGACAGCGGACCCCATGTCGCGTTTGGAGAGCCCCTGATGTGCCTAAACAGTGGAAACCCACCACAAATGACCCCATTTTGGAAACTATACCCCTTAAGGAACTTATTTAGATGTGTGGTGAGCACTTTGAACCCCCAAGTGTTTTGCAAAAGTTTATGACGTAGAGCCAAAATCATTTTTTCCCACAAAAGCCATATTTTAGCCACACTATTTTTATTTTCACGAGGATAGTAGGAGAAATTGGACCCCAAAAGTTGTTGTGAAATTTCTCCTGAGTACGCTGATACCTCATATATGGGGGAAAGCCATTGTTTGGGCGGACAGCAGGGCTCGGAAAGGAAGGATCGCCAGTTGACGTTTTCAATGCAAAACTCGCTGGAATTGACAGCGGACCCCACGTCACGTTTGGAGAGCCCCTGATGTGCCTAAACAGTGGAAACCCCCAACAAGTGTCCCCATTTTGGAAACTAGACCCCTTAAGGAACATATTTAGATGTGTGGTGAGCACTTTGAAGCCCCAAGTGTTTTTTAAAAGTTTATGACGTAGAGCCAAAATCATTTTTTTTCCACAAAAACGATCTTTAAGCCGCAATATTTTTATTTTTACGAGGGTACTAGGAGAAATTGGACCCAAATAGTTGTTGTGCAATTTCTCCTGAGTACGCTGATACCTTATATGTGGGGGAAAGTCATTGTTTGGGCATATGGCAGGGCTCAGGAGGGAAGGAGCGCCATTTGACGTTTTCAATGCAAAACTCGCTGGAATTGACAGCGGACCCCATGTTGCGTTTGGAGAGCCCTTGATGTGCCTAAACAGTGGAAACCCCCCACAAGTGACCCTGTTTTGGAAACTAGACCCCTTAAGGAAGTTATTTAGATGTGTGGTGAGCACTTTGAAGCCACAAGTGTTTTGCAAATGTTTATGACGTAGAGCCAAAATCATTTTTTTTCCACAAAAACGATCTCTTAGCCACAATATTTTTATTTTTACGAGGGTACTAGGAGAAATTGGACCCAAAAAGTTGTTGTGAAATTTCTCCTGAGTATGCTGATACCTTATATGTGGGGGAAAGTCATTGTTTGGGCATATGGCAGGGCTCGGAAAGGAAGGAGCGCCATTTGATGTTTTCAATGCAAAACTCGCTGGAATTGACAGCGGACCCCATGTCGCGTTTGAAGAGCCCCTGATATGCCCAAACAGTGGAAACCTCCCACAAGTGACCCCAGTTTGGAAACTAGACCCCTTAAGGAAGTTATTTAGATGTGTGGTGAGCACTTTGAATATCCAAGTGTTTTGGAAAAGTTTATGACGTAGAGCCCAAATCACTTTTTTCCCACAAAAACGATCTTTTAGCCACAATATTTTTATTTTTACAAGGGTACTAGGAGAAATTGGACCCCAATTGGACTCCTGAGTACGCTGATACCCCATGAGTTGGAGAAAACTACTGTTTGGGTGCACGGCAGTGCTCAAAAGGGAAGGAGCGCCATTTGACGTTTTCAATGCAAAACTCACTGAATTGACAGCTGACCCCATATAGCGTTTGGAGAGCACCTGATGTGCCTAAACAGTGGAAACCCCCCACAAATGACCCCGTTTTGGAAACTAGACCCCTCAGGTAACTTATTTAGATGTGTGGTGAGCACCTTGAACCCCCAAGTGTTTTGCAAAGGTTTATGACCTAGAGCGTGAAAAAAAAAATTTTTTTCCACAAAAATGATCTTTTAACTGCAATATTTTTATTTTCACGAGGGTAGTAGGAGAAATTGGACCCCAAAATTTGTTGAGAAATTTCTCCTGAGTACGCTGATACCTCTCATGTGGGGGAAAACCATTGTTTCGGTGCACGGCAGGGCTCAGAAGGGAAGGAGCGCCATTTGACGTTTTCAATGCAAAACTCGCTGGAATTGACAGCGGACCCCATGTCGCGTTTGGAGAGCCCCTGATGTGCCTAAACAGTGGAAACCCACCACAAGTGACCCCATTTTGGAAACTATACCCCTTAAGGAACTTATTTAGATGTGTGGTGAGCACTTTGAACCCCCAAGTGTTTTGCAAAAGTTTATGACGTAGAGCCAAAATCATTTTTTCCCACAAAAGCCATATTTTAGCCACACTATTTTTATTTTCACGAGGATAGTAGGAGAAATTGGACCCCAAAAGTTGTTGTGAAATTTCTCCTGAGTACGCTGATACCTCATATATGGGGGAAAGCCATTGTTTGGGCGAACGGCAGGGCACGAAGGGAAGGAGCGCCATTTGACGTTTTCAATGCAAAACTCGCTGGAATTGACAGCGGACCCCATGTCGCGTTTGGAGAGCCCCTCATGTCCCTAAACAGTGGAAACCCCCCACAAGTGACCCCATTTTGGAATCTAGACCCATTAGGGAACTTATTTAGATGTGTGGTGAGCACTTTGAAGCCCCAAGTGTTTTTTAAAAGTTTATGACGTAGAGCCAAAATCATTTTTTTTCCACAAAAACGATCTTTTAGCCGCAATATTTTTATTTTTACGAGGGTACTAGGAGAAATTGGACCCAAATAGTTGTTGTGCAATTTCTCCTGAGTACGCTGATACCTTATTTGTGGGGGAAAGTCATTGTTTGGGCATATGGCAGGGCTCGGGAGGGAAGGAGCGCCATTTGACATTTTCAATGCAAAACTCGCTGGAATTGACAGCGGACCCCATGTTGCGTTTGGAGAGCCCTTGATGTGCCTAAACAAACAGTGGAAACCCCCCTCAAGTGACCCTGTTTTGGAAACTAGACCCCTTAGGGAAGTTATTTAGATGTGTGGTGAGCACTTTGAAGCCACAAGTGTTTTGCAAATGTTTATGACGTAGAGCCAAAATCATTTTTTTTCCACAAAAATGATCTTTTAGCCACAATATTTTTATTTTTACGAGGGTACTAGGAGAAATTGGACCCAAAAATTTGTTGTGAAATTTCTCCTGAGTATGCTGATACCTTATATGTGGGGGAAAGTCATTGTTTGGGCATATGGCAGGGCTCGGAAAGGAAGGAGCGCCATTTGACGTTTTCAATGCAAAACTCGCTGGAATTGATAGCGGACCCCATGTCGCGCTTGGAGAGCCCCTGATGTGCCCAAACAGTGGAAACCTCCCACAAGTGACCCCAGTTTGGAAAGTAGACCCCTTAAGGAAGTTATTTAGATGTGTGGTGATCACTTTGAATATCCAAGTGTTTTGCAAAAGTTTATGACGTAGAGCCCAAATCACTTTTTTCCCACAAAAACGTTCTTTTAGCAACAATATTTTTATTTTTACAAGGGTACTAGGAGATATTGGACCCCAATTGCACTCCTGAGTACGCTGATACCCCATGTGTTGGAGAAAACTACTGTTTGGGCGCAAGTCAGGGCTCGGAAGGGAAGGAGTGACGCTTTGGAATGCAGACTTTGATGGAACGGTCTGTGGGCGTCATGTCACATTCTCAGAGCCCCTGATGTGCCTAAACAGTGGAAATGCCCAATAAGTGCCCCCTTTTTGGAAACTAGACCCCCAATGAATTTATATAGATGTGTAGTGAGCCCATTAATCCCCAAGGTGCTTCACAGAAAATTATAATGTTGACTTGTGAAAAAAAAACAAAAAACTTTTTTTCCACAAAAATTCTAAAAAAAATATTTTCACAAGGGTACCAGGAGAAATTGTACCCCATAGGTTGTTGTGCAATTTCTTCTGAGTACGGTGATATCCCATGTGTTGGAGAAAACTACTGTTTGGGCGCATGTCAGGGCCCGGAAGGGAAGGAGTGACGCTTTGGAGCGCAGATTTTGATGGAATGGTCTGCGGGCGTCAAGTCATGTTCCCAGAGCCCCTGATGTGCCTAAACAGTGCCCAAGAAGTGCCCCCTTTTTGAAGTGATAGCTGATTTTTTAATTTTATAATGTAGTGTCATGCGTCAGTTGTGTAGGACAACCTGACAAACACTACACAACTGACGTAGGACAACCTGGTGAACACTACGTCAGTTGTGTAGTGTTCGTCTGGTTGTTATATGTCAGAAATTAATTTAGTAGCCCATGGAAGTATGATACCTTCTGAAGCATTCTTTCATGCACAGGTCAGGTTTGTCGGAGCAGGTGTCACATTGATAAATGGTGTGCTTGCTTATTCCCCTTTTATAACACACTCGGCACTTTTTTTGTGACTTACCTTTTTTTCAGCTGTGAGGGATCTGCCCTGGGAAATGCTGGCCTGGTACAATTCGAGGTGCTTCAGTTCTGGAAGTACTGGGGTCCGCTCCATCACCGCTGCCAAATATTAGGGCCTTGATAACTGCCTCCTGGAAGTGAAGATACGACGTAGAAGTCTGGCCTGCACATTGTGACAAAAGAAAAGCGTTGTGCATTTCCATCTGAATGATGTGCATGGCCAGCTTCTTGTACCAAACTCTGGCCTTTCTCAAGGCACTGTACAGCTGGAGGACTTGATCAGAGAGATCAACTCCCCCCATGTACTTGTTGTACCCCACTACACAGTCTGGTTTGGCGACCTGTAGTGGAACCTCGTACAGTGCTGAGGGTGCTGCCATCACCATGTATGGTGGTCAAGAAAAGGACATCCCTCTTGTCCTTGTACTTGACCACCAGCAGGTGGTCACTACATTGGGCTTTGCTCTCACCCCTTCTGAGCAGCTGCCCAATTAGCGTCTTTGGGAGGCCTCTCTGTTTTGCGGACAGTACCGCAGGCTGCGGTACGTCGCGCAGAGAGGGATTTGAGAGGGACACTGGTATAAAAGTTATCCACGTACAGGTGATAACCTTTATCCAGAAGTGGGTGCACCAAGGCCCACACAAATTTCCCTCTCACTCCCAGAACAGGGGGACATTCAGGGGGTTCAATCCGGGATTCCTTCCCTTCGTAAACTGTAAACTTGTGAGTATACCCTGAAGTACTCTCACACAGTTTATACAGCTTGACTCCGTACCTGGCCCTATTACTGGGCAGGTACTGCCGGAATCCAAGCCACCCCTTAAAAGTGATTAAGGACTCATCCACGCAGATGTCCCTTTGGGGCACGTACACTTCAGCAAACTTGTTCTTGAAGTGTTCGATGACCGGCCGAACTTTGAAAAGACGATCAAAGGTCGGGTCATCGCGTGCATTATCTTGGTAATGCAAGAACTTGTGGATGGCCTGAAAACATTTCCGGATCATGACCATTCGGAACACTGGAATGTTATACAAAATATCAACACTCCAGTATTGCCGAAGTTCTGGCTTCTTCTGGATCCCCATATGAAGGACCAGGCCTCAAAACTTCATAATTTCTACTATGTCAACAGGAGACCAGTTAGAAAATGATGAAGAGGGGTTTTGTTCCAAAAATTGATGAGCATATAAATTTTTTTGGCCCACCATGAGGTTTACGAAATCCTCAGAGAAAAAGACTTTGAAAAAGTCTATTTCTGTGAGGCCGGTGGTGTCAAACTTGATTCCTGATTCCGCCACGAAATCAGGACTCAGTGGCTCATAATTTTCGGGGAGCGAGGTCCATATGGGATCAGTAGTGGGGGGCGCTGGATCATCTTCTCTCCTGGGATGACTGCGGGGCGGTCCAGCAGCACCTGAGGAGGAAGAGGAAGAGGAGAAAGAAGAGGAGGAGGATGAAGATGACGAGTAGTCGGAAAAATAAAGAAATGTGGGATCCTCGCCCTCGCTGTCAGTGTCGGAGGCAAGAAAAGCGTATGCCTCCTCCGCTGAATAGCGAGTGTGGGATGAGTGGGACATTTTTTTTTAGTTATGTATGTGGTGCGTGTGTGTCAGTACTTTATTTAGAGTGTGTGGAAAAAGGAACTACTGTATGTGGTGCAAACAGCGAGCACGAGTGTGGATTGGTGAACTATGTCACCGATCAACACTTAGCGGCTGCTGGATGTACGCACGGACTTACCAAAGTCTTCTCTTTTCTTCTTTTAGCAGCAGGCTCTGGAGCAGGATCTGCAGCAGGACCGGCGCAGGAGACCAGGAGCCCGGAGCAGTAGACCGGGAGCCTGGAGCAGGAGACCGGGATTCTCGAGCAGAAGACTGGGAGCAGGGGACCGGGAGCCCGGAGCAGGAGACCGGGAGACTGGAGCAGAAGAATGGGAGCAGGGGACCGGGAGCCCGGAGCAGGAGCAGGAGACCTGGAGCTTGAGACCGGGAGCCTGGAGCAGGAGACCGGGAGCCCGGAGCAGGAGCAGGAGACCGGGAGGAGGAGACCGAGAGCACAGAGCAGGAGACCGGGAGCCCGGAACAGGAGACCGGGAGCCCGGAGCAGGAGACGGAGCCCAGAGCAGGAGACCGGGAGCCCAGAGCAGGAGACAGGTAATGGAGCTTGAGACCAGGACCGAGAGAATTAACAGGGACACTGGGGTGAGGGGGATTGGGGAGGTAAGGTGGGTAAAAAGACAGGGGAGTGGGAAGAGGGGGATTGGGGTGGGGAGATCAGAGATGGACTTACCAAAGGATCAGCAGGATCAGCCGCAGGACCGGAACAGAAGACCCAGACAGGAGCTGGAGCCTGGATCTGGAGACCGGGAGCTTGGACCGGGAGCGGCACTGGAGACCAGGAGCGGCACTGGAAACCGAAAGCGGCGCTGGAGACCGGAGCTGGAGACTGGGAGCCCGAAGCTGGAGACTGGGAGCCCAGAGCAGGAGATCGGGAGCGGAGCTGAAGACCGGGACCGGAGCTGAAGACTGCTGCAGGACGCACAAAAAAAAATGGTGGGAAGGGGGAGTAAAAAGAGGGGGGAGGAGGGATTGGGGTGGCTGAGGGGAGAACAGAGATGGACTTACCAAAGTCTTCTCTGTTCTTCAGCAGGATCAGCAGCAGTCTGGGGGCTTTACATTCATTACAGGGAGTCATGGTGAGCGGTGATGACGCCACAATTAGAGTCACCATCCCGCTTCTCTGTCTACTGAAATGCTCGCTGCTCACAATTCAAGAGGAGGCAATGCAGGTAGAGCAAGGAACTATAAAGGGTGATGCTACACAGCCCAACCTCATCTCAACGCGGATTGGGTGATAATGAGGAGGAGGAGAACATGGACAGTCGTCCTCTTGTTGAGAACAGGGAAGTCTTGGCTGTCTTGGAAGTCTTTAACCTCTTTCAGTCTGTGGGAAAGCTGTATGAGTTTCGCTTAATGATGACCTTCAGTGGCCTAATCCGTGGATTTGCTTATGCACATTATTTTTTAAAACGCATTGCAGATCAGGCCATTGCCCAACTCTGTAGTCATGAAATTCAAGGCGCAAAAAAAGATCTTTGTGTGTCGAAGCACCACCGAGAAGTGTGAGCTGATGTTGGATGGGCTGTCATTGCTTATGGAACAAGGTGCATTAGAGGACTTTCCTGGGAGAAATGACTGCCAGAGTAGATACTGTTTCCCTCTATGCCAGTCCTTTCACCCAGTTAACCCCTTTCTGACGTATGACCTAATAGTACGTCATGGTGACCAAAGCATTGCGGTGGCAAGGGGAGGTGATCGGGATAATCACCTCCTCTTCCGGCCTCCAGTGCCATCTGCCGCGGCTTCCTGGATGTTGCCATGATGACCCGATGTCATCATGACAACATCCGGGTCACCAAACAGCAGGAAGATTCTTTGGTCATGCGCAGTGCATGACCAAACTATCTTCTCCCTCTGACAGCCTGTATAGCACAGGGATGGTGCTGCATTCCTGTGCTACACAGGCGATCAGAATAAAGAAAGTGAAAGTCCCAGAGTGGGACACAGAATAAAAGTCCAAAAAGTGTTAAAAAATGAAAAAAAAATTTTTTAAAAAAATAATCCACCAAAAATAAAAATATAATGTACCCATCAATAAATATTATTATGAAAAAAAAACAAAAAAACAATAAAAGTACACATATTTGGTATCGCCATGTCTGGAACGACCTGACCTATAAAACTGTCCCACTAGTTAACCTCTTTAGTGAACACAGTAAAAAAAGCAATAGAAAACGAAGCAAAAAACAATGCTTTATCATCATACTGCCAAACAAAAAATGACATAACACGCGATCAAAAAGATAAACATGAATAAAAATTATACCAATGGAAACGTCATCTTGTCCCGCAAAAAAGAAGCCACCATACAGCTCCATCAGCCGAAAAATAGAAAAGTTATAGCTCTCAGAATAAAGCGATGCAAAAAAATATTTTTTTCTATAAAAGAGCTTTTATTGTGTAAAAGCACCAAAACATAGAAAAATTATATAAATGTGATACCGCT
Organism: Phyllobates terribilis; assembly: GCF_046119375.1. NCBI lineage: Eukaryota > Metazoa > Chordata > Amphibia > Anura > Dendrobatidae > Phyllobates > Phyllobates terribilis. The sequence goes on along the minus strand of NW_027362771.1, from coordinate 161,216,230 downwards.
GTAAACGTACTGACCCGAAGAATAACACTGCCTTATCAATTTTACCACACGCGGAACACCATAAAAAAAAAATGTAAAAAAAATCTGGAATTCTGGTTTTTGTTTATTATGCCTCCCAAAAATCGGAATAGAAAGCGATCAAAAAATGTCACGTGCCTGAAAATGGCACCAATAAAAACGTCAAGTCATCCCGCAAAAACAAGCCATCATATGACTCTGTTGGCCAAAATATGGAAAAATTATAGCTATCAAAATATGGGGATGCAAATACTAGATTTTGCAAAAAAATGCGTCTTTTACTGTGTGACAGGTGTCAATCATAAAAACCTGATATGATTCTGATATCGCTGTAATCGCACTGACCCGAAGAATAAAGTCGTCTAATCACTTATATCGCACGAGGAACGGCGTAAAAAATAAACTCTAGGGTTAGGGTTAGGGTTGTGTCAGGGTTAGGGTTGGGCTAGGGTTAGGGTTGGGCTAAGGATTTTTTTCAAAAGTAAAAAAAAAAAAGACGACGATATGGTGACCAGTGTTGAGCGCAAGTGCTCGCTACTTGAGTTTGCATCGGGTGCTCAGGAATGCACTGAGTATCGCGGGTGCTCAAGTGACATGCTCTAGTCTCTGCCCCATATGCTTCATGGCCAAAAAAAACTTGCGGTCATTGCCTGCCATGCACAAGCGATCCCCGCATGTTTTTTTTTTGGGTGTCTAATAACCATGAAACATGTGAGCGGGGACTCGAGCATGTCACTCGAGCACCTGTGATACATGGTGCATACCCGTGTACCTGATGCAAACTCAAGTAGCGAGTACTTGCACTCAAGACTAATGACAACTTATTCAATATGATGACCTAAAGTTATCAAATTCTGTGTCGTACCTCTGGATTCAAAATGTTCACTATACCCCTTGATAAAATCCTAGAGGGGTATAGTTTCCAAAATGGGGTCACTTGTGGGGGGTTTCCACTGTTTAGGCACATCAGGAGCTCTCCAAATGCGTCATGGCATCCGCTCTCAATTCCAGCCAATTTTGCGTTCAAAAAGTCACACAATGCTCCTTCCCTTCTGAACTCTGCTGTGCGCCCAAACACTGCATTTTCCCCACATATGGGGTATTGACGTACTCAGGAGAAATTGCACAATAGTTTTTGAGGTCCCTTTTCTCCTCTTACCCTTGTGAAAATAAAAAATTGGGGCTAAAACATTATTTTTGTGGAAAAAGTTAGATTTTTTTATTTTCACGGCTCCATGTTATAAACTTCTGCAAAGCACTTGGGGGTTCAGGGTGCTCACCACACATCTAGATAAGTTCCCTTAGGGGTCTAGTTTCCAAAATGGTGTCACTTGTGGGGTTTTTCCACTGTTTAGGCACAGCAGGGGCACATCCGCTAAGTATTCAAGTAAATTTTACATTTAAAAAGTCAAATAGTGCTCCTCCCTTCCAAACCCTGCCGTACGCCCAAACAGTGGTTTTCCCCCACATGGGGTATCTTCTTACTCAGGAGAAATTGCACAACAAACAGCATGGTGCAACTTCTTCTGTTACCCTTATGAAAATGCAAAATTGGGGGCTGAAAAACATTTTTGTGGGAAAAATGTGAAAATTTTATTTTTACAGCTCAATGTTCTAAACTCCTGTGAAGCACCTGGGGGTTCAAGGTGCTCACTACACATCTAGATAAGTTCCCAGAGGGGTCTAGTTTCCAAAATGGTGTCACTTGTGGGGGGTTTCCACTGTTTAGGCACATCAGGGGCTCTCCAAACACAGCATGGCATCCGCTAATTATTCAAGCAAATTTTACATTCAAAAAGTCAAATGGCGCTCCTGTTAGAACCCTCCTTTTTCCATCTTGTGTTTTGCGGTCACGTGACCATCTGCCTTTATATTCCAGCTCTGCTCTTTTGGCTGTGCTGGACTTCAGTGTTGTTTGACTGTTTTGCTAGCCTGGTGCTTCTGTGCCTATCTCTGTCAGTTCGCTTGGTCCTTCTGGGACTTCTAGTACCTTTTTGTCAGTTTATCTTTTTGTGTTCTACAACAACTTTCTCTGTTAAGGAGGTGTCCCAATTTTGTTCCAGTCCTTAGTTCTTTTAGGGACCCCTCCCCTTTATGCTATAGGTCTTCTTTCAGACTAGCCGAGGACTAAGGCGGGTCTGTTTGCAAGGAACAGGCAGCCCGCTACATCGTAAGGATTCAGCTTAGTCTTACTGTAAGGATAGCTTTCCCCTTTCTTTCCTTAGTACTTGTTGCAGATCATAACAGTAAGTCCAGCCCAAAAAAACTAAAAGGAAAGAAATTCGGGGATCAGTATGGCTTCCATCCAAGATTTGGCTCAACGCTTGCAGGGATTGTCTCTGGAGGTGGCTGAGCTCCAGCAACACGTGAGTAGTTGTTCTGGAGCGCATTTTGTGGAACCCAAGGTAGGACTGCCTGATGTTTTTTATGGTAAACAGCAAGATTTTTTTCCTTTAAAAATGCTTGTTTGTTATATTTTCATTTGAGACCAAGATCCTCTGGGAATGAATCACAGGGCATTGGTTTTATTATGTCACTTTTGCGCAATGAACCACAAGGGTGGGCCTTTTCTCTCCAACCTAATGATTTATGCTTAAGGTCGGTAGAAGAATTTTTTTCTGCTATGGGTCTATTATATGACGATCATGATTGAATCTCATCTGCTGAGGCAGAACTCAGGCGTTTGAATCAGGGGTCAAGTGATATTGAAAATTATTGCGCACACTTTAGAAGATGCTGGTCTGAGTGAAAGGGTTAAGGATTTGCTAATTGCATTCCCCGCACCTGAGACTCTGCAGGATGCCTTGCAATTAGCTGTTCATGTGGATAGGAGGCTGAGATCTAAGCAGAATGAGGTAAAGACTCCTGTAATGCCAGGTCCTAGTCCCCAGAAAATCTGCTCAGATGGCGGAGAACCGATGGAGGTTGGGGCGATGTCGCTCCGCTCTCTGGAAAGAGACCGGAGGTTCTTTATTGTGGTAAAGCTGACCATTAAGTATTGTGAGCTTCGCTTAAGTAAAGAAAAAAAAAAGGTCAGGTATGCCCGTATAGCTTGTTTATGCTCTGCAGGAGTATATCTTTCAGGGAGTACTACTTTGCAATTTGATTGAATTTCAGGTATTTGTGTATTGTGGTTCAACACTTAATGTGATTGTTAAAGGGTTTTTGGAAAAACTTAAATTGAAATCCAAACCTTTGTCATCACCTATTTCTGTGATTGCAATTGATAACACTCCCTTGAAATGTATTACTCACAAGGTTGCTGCATTTCCCCTCACTATCAATGGACTTCACCAAGAAATTTTGGACTTGGTTGTATTAAATAATTTACCCTCTCCGGTAAGGATTGCCTTGGTTAAAACTGCACAATCCTTTGCTGGACTGGTCTACTAATATGATAAAGTCTTGGAGTCCGAAGTGCTATGATAAATGTTGTAATGGTCGCATTGCGGCTGTGGAAAAAGGGGAATTACCTGTATCTATTCAAGATTTTTGGAGGGTTTTTTGGAGGAGGAGTCGCAGGTTTTACCTCCTCATAGGGATTATAATTGCGCCATTGAGTTTGTTCCGGGAGCTACTCTTCATAAGAGTAGCTTGTTTAATCTGACTATCCCTGAAAGAAAGGCCTTGGAATAGTACATACAGACAGGGTCGGACTGGGGTGTCTGGGGCCCACAGGGAGAACTGACTCTAGGGGCCCACCTACTGCCATATGCAAATATCTGTTATCCGCTATCTCTGTTATAGTGGAGCATTGACTGGCGGCTCCTGCACATGTACTGTGCGACTCTAACTGGGATGTACAGTTATGGTAGTTGCATTAAATGGGTTCTTTGGTTAAAACAAGTTATCACTAGTGTTGAGCATTCCTATACTGAAATATCGGGTATCGACCGATATTCGCAGTATCGGAGTTCCGATACTGAGTTCCGATACTTTTACAATATCGAATACCGGATTCGGAAGTTCCCATAATGCCTGCGCTCTGCAGTGTCTCTGAAGGATGACAAGCTGGATGGCAGCGCTCAGCTGCGATCCAGCCTGTCATCAGAATGCCATCCCAGCGTGGGAGAATTCTCCTGCTCAAGAGCTGACATTACATTATCTCCCTTACATTACAATTAAATGGAATAGCAGGAATTAATATTTTTTTAAGACGTTAATGCCACAGCCATGGTGGTTGTGGCATTACAGTGGTTGCCCAAATCGATGGGAACAGTGCTCACAGTGAAACATGAAAAGCCAGCAATTCATCAGCGGCATATACCGGTACCTGACAATTTAGAACAGAAAGAATAGAGCTTCACACATAGATTAGATAGATAGAAACATGTCAGTCACATATATAAGAAGTACAGTGACAGTATTGGTTACTGTACTTGTCATTTAGTGTTAAAGGATTTATTTAAAAAAATAATAGTGTTTTCATGTACCGTCTCTTTAAAAAAGCCGGCCGGCAATTCAGCATCGGTACCCGACAATTTAGAACAGAAATATAGAGCATCACACATAGATTAAATAGATAGAAACATGTCAGTCACATATATAATAAGTACAGTGACAGTGTTGGTTACTGTAATTGTCATTTAGTGTTAAAATAAAGAATTTATAAAAAAAAAAAATGGCTGTGACGGCATCCAGATGAGACGAGTTTCTCACGCTCACCGCATGCGCAGGAGAATTCTCCCACGCTGTCAGTGACGTGCATGAGGTTATTACCACCAGCGACATTATACACAGGAGCTCTGTATATAGTGTCAGTGTACAGGTAATACAGGGATCACCAGTGACATTATACACAGGAGCTCTGTATATAGTGTACAGTGTACAGGTAATACAGTGATCACCAGTGACATTATACACTGGAGCTCTGTATATAGTGTCAGTGTACAGGTAATACAGGGATCACCAGTGACATTATACACAGGAGCTCTGTATATAGTGTCAGTGTACAGGTAATACAGTGATCACCAGTGAAATTATACACTGGAGCTCTGTATATAGTGTACAGGTAATACAGTGGTCACCAGTGACATTATACACCGGAGCTCTGTACATAGTGTATAGTGTACAGGTAATACAGTGATCACCAGTGACATTATACACAGGAGCTCTGTATATAGTGTACAGGTAATACAGTGGTCACCAGTGACATTATACACAGGAGCTCTGTATATAGTGTACAGGTAATACAGTGGTCACTAGTGACATTATACACAGGAGCTCTGTATATAGAGTATAGTGTACAGGTAATACAGGGATCACCAGTGACATTATACACAGGAGCTCTGTATACAGTGTCAGTGTACAGGTAATACAGTGATCACCAGTGACATTATACACTGGAGCTCTGTATATAGTGTACAGGTAATACAGTGGTCACCAGTGACATTATACACAGAAGCTCTGTATATAGTGTATACGTAATACAGTGATCACCAGTGACATACACAGGAGCTCTGTATATACTATATACACACGTGGTCAGAATTGTTAGTACCCCTCGTTTAATGTCCAGCCAGGGCTCCCCCCTTGCGTGTCCAGCCAGCCTACCCACTTGTGTGTCCAGCTGGGCCCCCCCTTGTGCGTCCAGCCAGGGTTGCCCGTTGTGTGTCCAGCCAGGGTTCCCCCCACAGTGTGTCCAGCCAGGCTACCCCCTTGTGTGTATGTCCAGCTGGGCCCCCCCCTTTGTGTGTCTGTCCAGCTGGGCCCCCCCTTGTGTGTTCAGCTGGGCCCCCCTTGTGTGTTCAGCTGGGCCCCCCCTTGTGTGTCCAGCTGGGCCCCCCCTTGTGTGTCCAGCTGGGCCCCCCCTTGTGTGTCCAGCCAGGACGGCCAGACCATTACACACACGCGCACGCGCACACACACACACACAACTTTTACCTTCCTGCGCTCCCGTGCGGTGTCCTCCTACTCCTGAGTTGCGCGCCTCCTTCACAGCAGGCGCATGACGATGACGTCATACGCCAGCCGGCGAAGGGAGACACGCAGCTTCAGCTGCTTCACTGGGACGTGCGCCGCGGTGGTTCAGGTAATGAAAGCCGCGTGCTCGCGTCCCTGCATACACTGGGCCTGTGCTTTTAAAGGGCCCGTACCCCTTAAAACCGCAGGATATTTTTTTGTTCTCTTCTCCCCCTCTCCTCTGCAGCAGAGGGCGGGGCCCACCGGGAAAATTCCCGGTATCCCGCCAGCCCAGACGGACCCTGCATACAGACTAGCCTGGCTGCTGGTCACATTAGACCTTCTAAGTCGCCTGTGGCAGTTGGATTTTTCTTTGTTAAAAAAAAGGACGGGGGTTTACGTCCATGTCTGGATTTTCGTGAAATTAATAAGATTACGCAATTCCTACCCATTGCCGTTAATTCCTGACTTGTTTAACCAGTTAGTGGGGGCCAAGTGCTTCTCTAAGATTGATCTCCGGGGGGCATACAATTTGTTACGAGTGAAGGAGGGTGATGAATGGAAAACTGCCTTTAACACTCCGGTAGGTCATTTTGAGAATCTGGTGATGCCTTTTGGTCTTACCAATGCACCTGCATTTTTTCAGAACCTTATTAATGACATCCTGAGACCTTTGATTGGTAAGAATGTGGTTGTGTATTTAGATGACATTTTGATTTATTCGCCAGATCTGGAGTTCCATTGGCAGAGTGTACGTGAAGTTTTGCAGTTATTGAGTGATAATTCACTCTTTGCTAAGCTGGAGAAATGTGAGTTCGCTGTGCAGAAAATTATTATTTTGGGCTACATTTTCTCCAGCGAGGGCTTTGAGATGGACCCGGTGAAGGTTGAGGCTGTGCAGGAATGGCCTAGGCCTATTGGTTTGAAATCTATACAGAGATTTTTGGGTTTTGCCAATTATTACAGGAAATTCATTAAGAATTTTTCTGTAATTGTCAAGCCTCTAACCGATCTCACCTGGAAAGGTGCGAATACGGTCCAGTGGACTACTGAGGCCATTGAAGCATTTAAATATCTCAAAGAGAGGTTCAGTTCTTCCCCTATCCTTATGCAGCCTGATGAGACCAAGCCTTTTTTGGTCGTGGTCGATGCTTTATCGGTGGGGGTCGGAGCAGTTTTGTCTTAGGAGAACAGGGATGGAGTACATCCTTGTGCCTTATTTTCGAAAAAATTTTCGGAAACTGAACTGAATTATGATGTTGGAAATCGGGAGTTGCTGGCTATTAAACTTGCGTTTGAACATTGGCGTCATTTTTTGGAAGGCGCTAAATTTCCTATTCAGGTTTTCACACATCATAAGAATTTGATTTATCTGGATGCTGCCAACTGCTTGAATGCCCGTCAAGCTAAGTGGGCACTTTTTTTTTCTCTGTTTCATTTTTCTGGTACCTATATCCCTGGTACTAATAATGTTAAAGCCGATGCTTTATCTCGCAGCCTCTCTCCTTCGGTCGGTGCCGAGGAGGAGGAGAGCATTTTACAGAAAGGAGTTGTGGTGGCGGCATTGGACTCTGTTTTGGAGAATGGGATTCTGAAAGCTGAAGATGATGCTCCATCTAACACTCCCCATGGGAGGTTGTTCGTGCCTAGAACCTTTAGGAGAGATTTGTTTGTGGAGTGTCATGAGTCTTGGTTGGCAGGTCATCCAGGAATTTCTGAGACTAAGAGACTTATCAGTCACAGTTTTTGGTGGCCTGGATGGCAGAAAGCAGTCATCAAGTGGGTGCGTCAATGTACTGTGTGTGCTAGGTCAAAGGCTTCACATACTCCTGCTGTGGGGTTGCTTTGCCCTCTGGAGGTTCCTAATGTGCCTTGGACGCATCTCACAATGGATTTTATTACTGATCTTCCTGTGTCCGAGGGTTTTACTGTCATCTGGGTGGTCATGGACCATTTTAGTAAGATGTGTCATTTGGTTCCATTCATTAAGTTGCCCTGCGCCAAGACACTCGCTAAGGCGTTTGTTAAGGAGATTGTCAAGCTTCATGGCGTTCCCACGGATATTGTTTCTGATAGAGGATCTCAGTTTGTGGCTCGCTTTTGGCGTGCTTTTTGTGACAGGTTGGGAGTCCATTTCTCATTTTCGTCTGGGTATCATCCTGAGTCTAATGGACAGACTGAAAGAAAGAACCAGGATGTAGAACAGTTTTTGGGTTGTTTTGTGGTGGACAATCTAGAGGTGTGGTCTGAGTTTCTGCCTCTCGCAGAATTTGCTCTTAACAATCATACATCCTCCTCAGCAGGGTGTTCTCCTTTTTTTTGTTGTACTGGGAGACTTCCATCTTTTGGCTCGTTCTTCAAATTGGAGTCGGCGGTGCCGGAGGAGGAGAATTTTTCCGGTGATTTGGAGAGAGTTTGGACTAATGTACGTTGCAACCTTCAAGAGGCTAACAAGAAGTCCAAGAAGTATTTTGACAGGAAACGTAAGGAGGTTTTGTTTACTGTGGGTGACATGGTTTGGTTGTCCTCAAGGAACTTGCGGTTGAGGATTCCCTCTAAAAAACTGGGTCCTAAGTTTGTGGGTCCATTTAAAGTGCTTCAGGTTGTTAACCCATCTGTGGTTAGGTTGGATGTCCCTACTTCCTGGAAGATTAATCCTGTGTTTCATGTTTCCTTGTTGAAAAAGGCTGATGTATCAGATAGGGATGCCACTGTCACAGTTCCTCCTGTGGTGGAAGACGGCGAATATGAAATTTCTCGTATCTTGAATTCTAGATGGCATAGAAGAAGATTACAGTGTCTAGTCTCCTGGAAGGGTTTCGGTGGGTAAGTCTCCTGGGTAAGGGCGGAAGATGTCTCTGCTCCTAAACTTGTTAGAGCTTTCCACAAGAGGTTTCCGGATAGGCCTGGGTCTGGAGGATCCAGAGGATCCTCATAAAAGAGGGGGTACTGTTAGAACCCTCCTGTTTGTTTTTTCCATCTTGTGTTTTGCGGTCACGTGACCATCTGCATTTATATTCCAGCTTCGCTCCTTTGGCTGTGCTGGACTTCAGTGTTGTTTGACTGTTTTGCTAGCCAGGTGCTTCTGTGCCTACCTCTGTCAGTTCACTTGGTCCTTCTGGGACCTCTAGTACCTTTTTGTCAGTTTATCTTTTTGTGTTCTGCGACAAATTTCTCTGTTAAGGAGGTGTCCCATTTTTGTTCCAGTCCTTAGTTCTTTTAGGGACCCCTCCCCTTTATGCTATAGGTCTTCGTTCAGACTAGACGAGGACTAAGGGGGGTCTGTTCGCAAGGAACAGGCAGCCCGCTACATCGTAGGGATTCAGCTTAGTCTTATTGTAGGGATAGCTTCCCCCTTTCTTTCCTTAGTACTTGTTGCAGATCATAACAGCTCCTTCCCTTCCGTACCCTGCTGTGTGCCCAAACAGTGGTTTTCCCCCACATGGGGTATCTGCTTACTCAGGAGAAATTGCACAACAAACTGCGTGGTGCAATTTCTCATGGTACCATTATGAAAATGCAAAATTGGGGGCTGAAAAATATTTTTGTGGGAAAAATGTGAAAATTTTATTTTTACAGCTCAATGTTCTAAACTTCTGTGAAGCACCTGGGGGTTCAAGGTGCTCACCACACATCTAGATAAGTTCCCTGAGGGGTCTACTTTCCTAAATGGTGTTACTTGTGGTTGTGGGGGGTTTCCACTGTTTAGGCACATCAGGGGCTCTCCAAATACAACATGGAGTCCGCTAATTATTCAAGCAAATTTTACATTCAAAAAGTCAAATAGCACTCCTTCTCTTCCAAGCTTTGCCGTGCGCCCAAACAGTGTTTTTTCCCCACATACGGGGTCTCTCCGTGCTCAGGGGAAATTGTTCAAGAAATTTTGGGGTCTATTTTTTCCTGTTACCCCTGCGAAAATAACAAAAATTGGGTCTAAAGTAACATTTTTGTGAAAAAAGTTAAATGTTAATTTTTTTCTTCCTCATTCCAAAAATTCCTGTGAAGCACCTGAAGGATTAATAAAGTACTTGAATGTGGTTTTGAGCACCTTGAGGGGTGCAGTTTTTAGAATGGTGTCACTTTTGGATATTTTCTGTCATAAAGACCCCTCAAAGTGACTTCAAATGTGATGTGGTCCCTAAAAAAATGGTTTTGGAAATTTTGTTGGAAAAATGAGAAATCACTGGTCAACTTTTAACCCTTGTAGCTCCCTAATAAAAAAAAATGTAGTTCCAAAATTGTGTTGATATAAAGTAGACATGTGGGAAATGTTATTTATTAACTATTTTGTGTGACATACAGTACAGACCAAACGTTTGGACACACCTTCTCATTTAAAGATTTTTCTGTATTTTCATGACTTTGAAAATTGTACATTCACACTGAAGGCACCAAAACTATGAATTAACACATGTGGCATTATATACTTAACAAAAAAAGTGTGAAACAACTGAAAATATGTCTTATATTCTTGGTTCATCAAAGTAGCCTTTTGCTTTGATGACTGCTTTGCACACTCTTGGCATTCTCTTGATGAGCTTCAAGAGGTAGTCACTGGAAATGGTTTTCACTTCACAGGTGTGCCCTGTCATGTTTAGTAAGTGGGATTGCTTGCCTTATAAATGGGGTTGGGACCATCAGTTGTGTTGTGCAGAAGTCAGGTGGATACACAGCTGATAGTCCTACTGAATAGACTGTTAGAATTTGTATTATGGCAAGAAAAAAGCAGCTAAGTAAAGAAAAACGAGTGCCCATCATTACTTTAAGAAATGAAGGTCAGTCAGTCTGAAAAATTGGGCAAACTTTGAAAGTGTCCCCAAGTGCAGTTGCAAAAACCATCAAGCGCTACAAAGAAACTGGCTCACATGAGGACCGCCCCAGGAAAGGAAGACCTCTGCTTCTGAGGATACGTATATCCGAGTCACCAGCCTCAGAAATCACAGGTTAACAGCAGCTCAGATTAGAGACCAGGTCAATGCCACACAGAGTTCTAGCAGCAGACACATCTCTACAACAACTGTTAAGAGGAGACATTGTGCAGCAGGCCTTCATGGTAAAATAGCTGCTAGGAAACCACTGCTAAGGACAGGCAACAAGCAGAAGAGACTTGTTTGGGCTAAAGAACACAAGGAATGGACATTAGACCAGTGGAAATCTGTGCTTTGGTCTGATGAGTCCAAATGTAAGATCTTTGGTTCCAACCACTGTGTCTTTGTGCGACGCAGAAAAGGTGAATGGATGGACTCTACATGCCTGGTTCCCACCGTGAAGCATGGAGGAGGAGGTGTGATGGTGTGGGGGTGCTTTGCTGGTAACACTGTTGGGGATTTATTGAAAATTGAAGTCATACTGAACCAGCATGGCTACCACAGCATCTTGCAGCGGCATGCTATTCCATCCGGTTTGCGTTTAGTTGGACCATCATTTATTTTTCAACAGGACAATGACCCCAAACACACCTCCAGCCTGTGTAAGGGCTATTTGACCAAGCAGGAGAGTGATGGGGTGCTACGCCAGATGACCTGGCCTCCACAGTCACCAGACCTTAACCCAATCGAAATGGTTTGGGGTGAGCTGGACCGCAGAGTGAAGGCAAAAGAGCCAACAAGTGCAAAGCATCTCTGGGAACTCCTTCAAGCTTGTTGCAAGACCATTTCTGGTGAAAACCTCTTGAAGCTCATCAAGAGAATGCCAAGAGTGTGCAAAGCAGTCATCAAAGCAAAAGGTGGCTACTTTGAAGAACCTAGAATATAAGACATATTTTCAGTTGTTTCACACTTTTTTGTTAAGTATTTAATTCCACATGTGTTAATTCACAGTTTTGATGCCTTCAGTGTGAATGTACAATTTTCATAGTCATGAAAATACAGAAAAATCTTTAAATGAGAAGGTGTGTCCAAACTTTTGGTCTGTACTGTATCTCTCTGATTTAAGGGCATACAAATTAAAATTTTGAAAATTGCTAAATTTTCAAAATTTTTGCCAAATTAATCGTTTTTTTTTTCACAAATAAACGCAAGTGGTATCGAAGAAATTTTATGCCTATCATGAAGTACAATATGTCACGAAATAACAATCTCAGAATCAGCAGGATCCGTTGAAGCGTTCCAGAGTAATTACCTCATAAAGTGACAGTGGTCAGAATTGTAAAAATTGGCCCGTGCAAACCACCCTCGGGGGTAAAGGGGTTAAAGAATATGGCTGTGGTGAAATACAGCTCTCACCGAGAAACAGTGTCGGAGTGAAGAACATAAAGCCCACCAGAGGATTTGATTCTGAGGGCCCACCTTTCTGCCCCGCTCAAGAGCCCCAGAGCAGCTGCAAGGTTTGCGATATGAACTCTCCTGATGGAGAAGCCGGAGTTCTCTGGTGGGCCCGTCCAACCCTGCTGAGAAGCAGCCTTGGCTAGGAAAAGTCTGTGTGAAGGATCCCGGACACTCTATGGCTGCTTTTTTACTGTGGACTGGCTCCAGAAATCTATAACATTGCAATGTATAAGATCCCTTCACTGGCTCCCAATTGCCCAACGTATCCAGTTCAAACTACTAACACTGACCTACAAAGCCATCCATAACCTTACTCCTCCATACATTTCTAAACTAATCTCCCAATATATTCCCTTATGTAATCTCCGATATAACATGCTGGAGAAACTTCCACCTACTACCACTCCGTATCGTCAGCTCCTTTGTGAGAAACTAATGTTTGGGCAACCACTCAGTCTATCAAATAAAATTCCTGAGAAGGAAATTGTGGATGGCTTTGCTTCTGGAACTGGGTGCACTGCTAATACCATGGCATTCCATAATTCACTGGAAATATTACAGGCTGGTTGGAGACGAGATCATTCCCACAGACAAGTACCAGCAGCAAGCTAAGGAGATGGTGGCTTCTATCATCATTCACGACCTGCAAGGTTTGCATTATGAACTCTCCTGAAGGAGAAGCCAGGGCCCACCAGAGAAGTCTCCGGTTCTCTGGTGGGCCTGTCAACCCTGCCGAAAAGCAGCCCTGGCAAATAAAAGTCTGTGTGAAGGTTCCCGGACACTCTATGGCTGCTCTTTTATTGTGGACTGGCTTCAGCAATCTATAATATTGCAATTAGTGATGAGCGAACGTGCTCACCACTGCTCGGTACTCGCCCGAGCATCACTGTGCTCGACAAGCTAGGCGCTCAGCGAGTATTTCCGGGTTGCTCGGGTGGGAACTCAGGTCCCCTCTCTGCATGTTTGGCGCACTTTAGAGAGCCAATGAACATGCACTGTAATGCGGTAGCCATGTTGGTTGTGGGCATTACAGTGATTGGATGGCCGCACAGCATCATCAGGTCTATATGAGACCTGGCCCCGCTATGCTTGTCACAGCCTACCCTGGAAACAGACAGAGTAGGGAGAGGTGCTGCTGAGTCAGGGAGAGATTTGCTGGTTTATAGTTAGCATAGGAATTCCACAACATATATATATATGTATATATATATATATATATATATATATATATATATATATATATACAACTGAACTAACAGTCCTTCTGAGGACTAATCCAGCTGCATATATTAAGTGGTGATAGCAGGAGTTAGGCAGGCAGGCAGTGTATGTGGCAGACTGCAGTGCATGATACAGCACAAGAGGGTCCATTGAACGTCCTGTTAGTATAGGTATTCCACAACATATATATCCATCTGAACTAACAGTCCTTCTGAGGACTAATCCAGCTGCATATAATCAGTGCTATGCAGGCAGGCAGTGTATGTGGCATACTGCAGTGCATATAGTGCAAGAGGGTCCATTGAACGTCCTGTCAGCTGCTGCTGTAATAATAACAGATATTTGTAGACATAGCCCCAGATATCAGGGGCCAGGGTATATTTTTTATCTTAATCCTGGTTATTTGCTTAAAAACAATCCAGAGTACACCATTTTTCTGCTCCATTTGCTTGTTCTCACTGCTGAATATAACCAGATCTGTTCCATTTTCAGTGATAAAAATCCAGAAATTTGAACTGAACGTGGAAAATACTAGTCTCCTTTTCCATTTTGTTGCATGTCGGTCAATCTATTCACACTAGGTGTCTGTGAAGAATAGTATTAGTAAATTACAGGCCTGCTATTTAAAACCGTGGTTCTGTCAGATGACGCGCCCCCTGCGCCGCGCGTGTGTGGCGATACCCGGAACCGGACCCGTTGCGGATGCTGGGGGTTGTAGTCCTCATGTGGCGGGGACCAGGTCCCGTGGCTCAGGGTGGTCAACCCAAATGGCAGTCTAATTGTGTGGTTTTTATGATATTAAATGTCCGACTACGCCACCCGTGGATTGCGGTCAGAGTGAACCGCCGCTGCAGGGCAGACCGCTGAGGCTGGTGTTGTGAGTGCAGCATGAAATAGTATAACTCCCCACGGGAGGAGTATAGCCTCAGGGCAGCAAGGGGAGATGTTGGGGGTGATGGTGCGCGGGAGCAGCAGTAACGACACAGAGTCCTGTAATGCAGTCCAGGGTATTTACTCACAGTTATTTATCCACGTTACTACAGCTGGTCATAATGTCCCTCGTCGCACTGTGTTCACCAGGTGAGGGGCTCGGCCTACTCCCAGATAACTTTGGAGCGTTTCACAGGACCCCCTTTGTGTGTCCTTTCTCTGGCCTGTCAAATCCCGCCAGTGACCTCGCTTCTGTCTGGCTGCCTCGGGCCTTCTCTGGTAAACTTCAGCACCGGTTTCCATGACCCTATATGGTGCCTTCCTAGCGGGTGTAGCGAGGGGCTGCGCCACGTGAAATGTTACAGCCTCCGGTTTCTAGCTGAGGGTAGTTCCCCGCCTCCACTAGTTTCGGGGACCGGTCTCCCCCTTTTGGCCTGACCCCCCTACGCAGGTAGATTCGGGCGTGCGGTGGCGACTCGCCGGTCCTCACTCCTGGGGTCCCTTCGTTCCTTGTTCCTGGAGCCTCCTCCGCTCCTCTTCCTTCCTTCTCCTTCCTTCTTCTCTCACTGACTTCTCCACTCTTTGCTCTTTCAGTGCTAACTGGGCCTCACAGGCTAGGCCTGCCTCCGGAGCAGAGCTCCACAGAGGCCCTGCTCTGTCACTTCCTCTCTCAGACTGAACCACTGAACTAAGATGGTGCCCACCTTTAATACCTCCCTCTAGGTGCACCCAGGAACTGCCCTCTCCCTCCTATGCACTACAGGGTTCCCCCTTCCTCGGTGTTCCCTCCCCCCACTGCAGCCAGGGACAGGGACTGTCGTGCTCTACTTGGAGCATATCGGTCGCCCTGCCCCCCAGAAATGTGGTGTAATGCATGCAGGTGTCGGGGTCCTGATCCACACTCCATCCTTACCTGAGAGTGAGATATCACACCTCTGGGTGAGGTGCAATACCTCTGTAGCAACCGAGCCCTCGGGGTGCTACACAGACATATCACCTATAAGACTGTTCCAAAATCAGACATTTCTTCCATTTCCATTTTATTGCAGTGTGCTGGTCAAGCTATTCACACCAGGTCTCTGCGTAGAATAATATTAGTAAATTACAGGCCTGCTATTTAAAATCGTGTTTCTCTGTCAGACGTATGACATATGACTGCCTCCCAAAATCAGCCATTTCTCATGAACGTGGAGAATATTGTCCTCCATTAAAAATGGGCAAGGTGCGTGGCAAGGGACAGGGATGTGGACGTGATCGTGATGGTGTATGCAGAGGCTGAGGCCGAGGACATGGCCATGGGCAAGCTGAAATTGTGCCACAACAAACACGCACATCTTGTAGCTCGACCTTACTGTCCCAATTACTAGGGGACCTTGTCCCAATGCAGCGTTCAGTTTTCCCTACCCCAGTCCTTGGAATGCAAGTGTAAATCCGCAGCTAACGCCCCACAGGCCACATTACTAAATTCACACATTTCGCGAATGCTTGTGCTCGAAATTTTAGGCAACCTTTTAGGCTTGTGAAGACGGAAGCTTTCCGCAACCTGATGGGGTCGGCCGTCCCTCGGTACTCGGCCCCAGCCGCCACTATTTCTCCTGGTGTGCCGTCCCTACATTACATGAGCACTAGAGATGAGCGGTGTTCGACTAGAACTGTTCGCCAATCTCAAATTCGAGCTGTTTTGGGCGGTGTTCGAGTTGTTCGACGAACCCGAACGATTTGCAAAAAATTCGGCTGTTCGAGGTTATGTTCGATAACTGTTCGTGCACCAAAAGCGTGTCCTGCATGTCTGGCGCTATTTAGAGCAACAATCATGCAGGGATTGTCTGCCACTCACTGTAATGCCACAGCCATGGTGGTTGTGGCATTACAGTGATTGCCCAAATCGATGGGAACAGTGCCAACAGTGAAACATGAAAAGCCGGCAATTCATCAGCGGCATACACCGGTACCCGACAATTTAGAACCGAAAGAATAAAGCATCACACATAGATTAGATAGATATAAACATGTCAGCCACATATATACGAAGTACAGTGAAAGTGCTGCTTACTGTACTTGTCATTTAGCGTAAAGGATTTATCAAAAAAAATAATAGTGTTTTCATGCACCGTCTCTTTAAAAAAGCCGGCCGGCAATTCAGCAGCGGTACCCGACAATTTATAACAGACAGAATAGAGCTTCACACATAGATTAGACAGATAGAAACATGTCAGTCACATATATATGAAGTACAGTGACAGTGTTGCTTACTGTACTTGTCATTTAGTGTAAAGGATTTATTAAAAAAAATAATAGTGTTTTCATGCACCGTCTCTTTAAGAAAGCCGGCCGGCAATTCAGCATCTGTACCCGACAATTTATAACAGACAGAATAGAGCTTCACACATAGATTAGATAGATAGAAACATGTCAGTCACATATATATGAAGTACAGTGACAGTGTTGCTTACTGTACTTGTCATTTAGTGTAAAGGATTTATTAAAAAAAATAATAGTGTTTTCATGCACCGTCTCTTTAAGAAAGCCGGCCGGCAATTCAGCATCTGTACCCGACAATTTATAACAGACAGAATAGAGCTTCACACATAGATTAGATAGATAGAAACATGTCAGTCAGATATATATGAAGTACAGTGATAGTGTTGGTTACTGTACTTGTCATTTAGTATTAAAATAAAGGATTTATTATTAAAAAAATTGGCGTGGGGTTCCCCTTAATTTTAGGCTCTAGCGGAGGTTAAGCAGACAGCTGGGGCAGATGTTTGAAGCCTGGGAAGGGGGTAATACCCACGGAGCTTCCCAGGCTACTAATATCAGCCCCCAGCTGAATACATAGCCTTTACTAGCTATTAAAATGGGGGACCCCCCCAAAAAAATGACGTGGGGTCCCCCCTAATTTAATAGCTAGCAAAGGCTAGGCAGACAGCTGGGGGCTGATATTAATAGCCCAGGAAGGGAGCCATGAATATTGGCCCCCTCCCAGGCTAGAAACACCAGCCGTCAGCCGCCCCAGAAATGGCGCATTCATAGGATGCGCCAATTCTGGCACTTAGCCTCGCTCTTCCACGCTGCCCTGGTGCGGTGGCAGGGGGTAATAGGGCTGGGGTTGATGTCAGCTTATAATGCCAGCTGACATCAAGCCCAGGTTAGTAATGTAGAGGCGTCTATAAGACACCCCCATTACTAACCCCATAGTCAAAGTTAAAAAAAAACACAAACACCTAGAATAAAGTCCTTTAATTGAAATAAAGACTCAATTCTTTATTGTTCTAAATTAAACCATACTTACCGTCACGCCCATTCCAGCTGAAGCCAACGATCTCCTGTAATAAAAATAAAATAATAAAGCAACCTCATCCTTACCTTTCCATGGTTCCCACGACAGCTTCAGCTCTGCTACATCGAGATGACAGGCTGGACCGCAGCAGAACGCCGCCATCCAGCCTGTCATCCCGCAGACACTGAGAAGAGCAGGCTTGCTTGCGCTCCACATTGTCTCTCTGTGACGGCATAAAGATGAGCCGAGGTCATGTCCAATGAACTCGGCTCACCTCATGCACGTCACTTACAGCGTGGGAGAATTCTCACGCTGAAGCGCTGAGTGCAGGAGAATTTTCCCACGCTGTCAGTGAGGTGCATGAGGTGAGCCGAGTTCATTGGACATGACCTCGGCTCATCTGGATGCCGTCACAGCGAGACACTGAGGAGCGCAAGCAAGCCTGCTCTTCTCAGTGTCTGCGGCATGACAGGATGGATGGCAGCGTTCTGCTGCGGTCCAGCCTGTCATCTCGATGTAGCAGAGCTGAAGCTGTCGTGGGAACCATGGAAAGGTAAGGATGAGGTTGGTTTATTATTTTTCTTTTATTGCAGGAGATCGTTGGCTTCAGCTGGAATGGGCGTGATGGTAAGTATAGTTTAATTTAGAACAATAAAGAATTGTGTGTTTATTTCAATTAAAGGACTTTATTCTGGGTGTTGTGTTTTTTTTAAATACTTTACTAGAAATTCATGGCGGTCATGTCTAATACTGGCGTGACCCCATGAATTTTGGGCTTGGGGCCAGCTGATAATACCAAGCTGGCCCTAACCCCTTTATTACCCAGTGAGCCACCGCACCAGGGCCCTGGATGAGTTGGGTACAGCGCCAGAAGATGGCGCTTCTATGAACGCGCCATTTTCCGGGGTGGCTGCGGACTGCAATTTGCAGCGGGGGGGGCCCAGAAAGCTTGGGCCTCCCTGCGCTGCAGATTCCAGCCCCCAGCTGCCTAGTTGTACCTGGCTGGACACAAAAATAGGGCGAAGCCCCACGTATTTTTTTTTTAATTATTTCATGAAATTCATGAAATAATTAAGAAAAAAAGGCCTTCCCTATATTGTTGTGTCCGGCCAGGTACAAATAGTCAGCTGGTGGTTGGGGGCAGCCCGTTCCTGCCTGCTGTACCTGGCTGGACACAAATATAGTGCGAAGCCCCACTTCAATTTTTTTTAATTATTTCATGAAATTCATGAAATAATTAAGAAAAAAAGGCCTTCCCTATATTGTTGTGTCCGGCCAGGTACAAATAGGCAGCTGGTGGTTGGGGGCAGCCCATTCCTGCCTGCTGTACCTGGCTGGACACAAATATAGTGCGAAGCCCCACTTAAATTTTTTTAAATTATTTCAGGAAATTCATGAAATAATTAAAAAAAAATTGACGTGGGGCTTCGCACTATATTTGTGTCCAGTCAGGTGCAGCAGGCAGGAACGGGCTGCCCCCAACCACCAGCTGCCTATTTGTACCTGGCCGGACACAACAATATAGGGAAGCCCTTTTTTTCTTAATTATTTCATGGAATAATTTAAAGAAAATTGACGTGGGGCTTCGCCCTGTTTTTGTGTCCAGCCAGGTACAACTAGGCAGCTGGGGGCTGGAATCCGCAGCGCAGGGAGGCCCAAGCTTTCTGGGCCACCCCCGCTGCAAATTGCAGTCCGCAGCCACCCCGGAAAATGGCGCGTTCATAGAAGCGCCATCTTCTGGCGCTGTACCCAACTCATCCAGGGCCCTGATGCGGTGGCTCACTGGGTAATAAAGGGGTTAGGGCCAGCTTGGCATTATCAGCTGGCCCTAAGCCCAAAATTCATGGGGTCACGCCAATATTAGACATGACCACCATGAATTTCTAGTAAAGTATTTAAAAAAAACACAACACCCAGGACTTTATTCTGGGTGTTTGTGTTTTCTTTTAACTTTGACTATGGGGTTAGTAATGGGGGTGTCTTATAGACGCCTCTCCATTACTAACCTGGGCTTGATGTCAGCTGGCATTATAAGCTGACATCAACCCCAGCCCTATTACCCCCTGCCACCGCTACAGGGCAGCGTGGAAGAGCGAGGCTAAGTGCCATAATTGGCGCATCCTATGAATGCGCCATTTCTGGGGCAGCTGACGGCTGGTGTTTCTAGCCTGGGAGGGGGCCAATATTCATGGCTCCCTTCCTGGGCTATTAATATCAGCCCCCAGCTGTCTGCCTAGCCTTTGCTAACTATTAAATTAGGGGGGACCCCACGTCATTTTTTTGGGGGGGGTCGCCCATTTTAATAGCTAGTAAAGGCTATGTATTCAGCTGGGGGCTCATATTAGTAGCCTGGGAAGCTCCGTGGGTATTACCCCCTTCCCAGGCTTCAAACATCTGCCCCAGCTGTCTGCTTAACCTCCGCTAGAGACTAAAATTAAGGGGAACCCCACGCCAATTTTTTTTAATAATAAATCCTTTATTTTAATACTAAATGACAAGTACAGTAACCAACACTGTCACTGTACTTCATATATATGTGACTGACATGTTTCTATCTATCTAATCTATGTGTGAAGCTCTATTCTGTCTGTTATAAATTGTCGGGTACAGATGCTGAATTGCCGGCCGGCTTTTTTAAAGAGACGGTGCATGAAAACACTATTATTTTTTTTAATAAATCCTTTACACTAAATGACAAGTACAGTAAGCAACATTGTCACTGTACTTCATATATATGTGACTGACATGTTTCTATCTATCTAATCTATGTGTGAAGCTCTATTCTGTCTGTTATAAATTGTCGGGTACAGATGCTGAATTGCCGGCCGGCTTTTTTAAAGAGACGGTGCATGAAAACACTATTATTTTTTTTAATAAATCCTTTACACTAAATGACAAGTACAGTAAGCAACATTGTCACTGTACTTCATATATATGTGACTGACATGTTTCTATCTATCTAATCTATGTGTGAAGCTCTATTCTGTCTGTTATAAGTTATCGGGTACAGATGCTGAATTGCCGGCCGGCTTTTTTAAAGAGACAGTGCATGAAAACACTATTATATTTTTTAATAAATCCTTTACACTAAATGACAAGTACAGTAAGCAACACTGTCACTGTACTTCATATATATGTGACTGACATGTTTCTATCTATCTAATCTATGTGTGAGGCTCTATTCCTTCTTGTCTAAATTGTCGGGTACCGGTGTATGCCGCTGCTGAATTGCCGGCCGGCTTTTTTAAAGAAAGCGTCTTCTGAGCAGTTTGTCAGCTTTTGGACACCTTTGAAGGTGTTTTCTATGTGTTTCTATGTGTTTTTGTTTGCCTGCCATTGGTTTTAACGGTGTTCGACGGTGTTCTAAGGTGTTCGACGAACAGTTCGACGAACAGTTCCTCGAACATCCCGGTGTTCGACGAACCGAACCGAACCCGAACACTACGGGGGTGGCTCAACGCTAATGAGCACATGTCCCACAATATTAGACGTGCCCTCAACAACGCAGTTACTGGGAAAGTTCACCTAACCACGTGGACAAGTGCTTGTGAGCAGGGACGGTACATCTCACTGACGGCACACTGGGTTAATATAGTGGAAGCCGGGACCCAGTCAGACCTTGGGATGGAACACGTCCTCCCGACGCTGAGGATTGCGGGCTCTGGGTCAATCAGGGTTGCCCCCACATTCTACAGCTCCTGCACCTCGTCCTCCTTTTTAGCCTCCCTCTCTGAAATGACCACATCAGTCGCAAGCTGGAAGCACTGCAGCACTGCCTCGGCCAAGCAGCAACAGACTGTGCTGAAGCTAATATGCCTAGGTGATAAACCGCTCACCGCTAAAGAGTTGTGGACAGATCTGAAAGAGCAGGCAGATCTGTGGCTGACACCGCTGACCCTACAGCCAGGCATGGTCATGTGTGACAATGGCCAGAACCTGGTGGTGGCTCTGAAGTGAGGCAACCTCACACACATACCATGCCTGGCCCATCTGCTTAACCTCATGGTTCAGCGGTTTCTCAAAACCTACCCAGGTCTGTCGCATCTGCTTGTCAAAGTACGCCGCCTGTTTGCCCATTTTAGAAAGTCAGCTACAGCTTCTGTCGCCCTTGCTGTGCTTCAGCAGCATTTGCTGCTTCCAGCTCACCGACTGGTGTGCGATGTCCCCACTCATTGGAACTCTACATTGCAGATGTTTGGAAGGATTTGTGAACAGAAGAGGGCAGTTGTTGATTACCAGCATCAACAAGGCCGTCAGTATTCAGGTTAGACTCCACACTTAAGACCTCAGGAGTGGACATGGATGTCAGATATATGTACCATCCTCCAAAACTTTGAGGACGCCACCAAGATGGTGAGCGACGATGATGCCATAATTAGCATTACCATCCGCCTTCTCTGTCTTCTGAAACACTCTCTGCTCACAATTAAAGAGGATGCATTGCAGGCGGAGCACGATGAGATGGAGCAAGGAACCACACAGCCCAGCCTCATCTCTTCCCAACATGGATTGGGTGACAATGAGTAAGAGGAGGAGGAGGAGCTAGTTTCCTGCGCTATAGACGGTACTACCTGAACAACTGTCATACCTTCTGTTCAGCGTGGATGGCCTGAGGACAGGGAGGAGGAGGAGGAGGAAGAGGAGGAGGGTGAGGAGGAGAGCATGGTCAGTCGTCCTCTTGGTGAGGACACGGAAGTCTTGCCTGTTAGCAGTCTGGCACACATGGCTGAGTTTATGTTACGCTGCCTTTCCCATGACCCTCGCGTTGTCCAAATTTTGGGTGAAAGTCATTACTGGTTGGTGACACTTCTAGACCCACACTACAAGGAAAACTTTCTGTCTCTTTTTCCTACGCTGGACAGGTCCAATAAAATTAGGCAGTACCAGAATGCCCTTGTTGTGGAATTATTAAAAAAATTCCCATCTGAAAATGCTGGCGGCAGAGGTCAGAGTTTGATGGACAACCAAGGAGTACAGGTGAGAGAGACAGAAATCCAGCAGAGGCAGGGGGGAACACTGTCAAAGTTCTGGAACAGTTTTCTCAGACCCTCCCATCGCACATTCCCTGATGCGCGGGGGTACTCTCACAAGGAGGGACAAGTTTCGGAAGATGCTGAGGGAGTACCTTGCTGACCATACCAATGTCCTCCGTGATTCCTATGTGCCTTAGAATTATTGGGTATACAAGCTGGACCCGTGGCATGAACTGGCTCTCTACGCCTTGGAGGTCCTGGCCTGCCCTGCCGCTAGCGTTTTGTCAGAACGGGTTTTTAGTGCCGCCGGTGGAATTTTAACCGATAGGCGCATCCGCCTGTAAACTGGAAATGCTGACAGGCTGACTCTTATAAAAATGAACAAGGGCTGGATTGTGCCAGACTTCTCAACCCCACAGAATGATAGCAGCGTAATATAAACTCAAATACATTGTCTTTTTTTTGGAAGGTCTAACTCTATTCCCATGCACCTCTGTCTTCACACCCAGACATGGATATACAATTCCTGATTTTGTCTATTTGCTCTTGTCCTCCTCCTTCTCTTCATCCTCATCTTCCACCACCAAATCACCACCATATGTACCACATGAACATATCTACGTCTCTTGCAAGGGGCATTGGAGTTCCTCCAAATTTTTGGCAGCCGTTGCCTCACTGCATAGGCAAACAGTATGGGAGACCCACTTCCTAATATTGGGAACATTGTTTTCAGGAGGCCCTCCGACCTCTACATCTCTTGCAAGGGGCTTTGGAGTTCCTCCAAATTTTTGGCAGCTGTTGCTTCACTGCATAGGCAAACAGTATGGGAGACCAACTTCCTAATAATGGTAACATTGTTTTGAGGAGGCCCTCTGACCTCTACGTCTCTTGCGAGGGGCATTGGAGTTCCTCCAAATTTTTGGCAGCCGTTGCTTCACTGAATAGGCAAACAGTATGGGGGACCCACTTCCTAATAATGGGAACATTGTTTTGAGGAGGCCCTCTGAGCTCTACATCTCTTGCGAGGGGCATTGGCCTTCCTTCAAATTTTTGGCAGCCATTGCTTCACTGCATAGGCAAACAGTATTGGAGACACACTTCCTAATAATGGGAACATTGTTTTCAGGAGGCCCTCTGACCTCTACATCTCTTGCAAGGCGCATTGGAGTGGCTTCAAATTTTTGATAGCCATTGCAGTCACTGCATAGGCAAACAGTATGGGAGATCCTCTCCTTTTTAATGGGAATATGTTGTTAGTGAGGCCCACCTCTATGTGTCTTTAAATTGTTAGTCAGGTTTTTCCTAAATTTTGGCAGCCGTTGGACTCACTGTATACCCTATAACTGAATAGCAGACCCTCTCCTTTCTAATGGGAACATGTCGTACTCATTACTGTGGCCCAGCTCTATGTGTCTTTAAATTGTTAGTGGGGTTTTTCCTAAATTTTGGCAGCCGTTGGACTCACTGCATATGATGTGCCCCCTGGGATGTGGGGTACTCGGTGCCGGGCTGGTCGTTGCTAGGGGAGATGTCACAGTGGCAGTGACCCGGTCCGTGACCCAGGGTGGTCAATAAAAGGAGATATTTACAGGGGATTTATAGTTTTTATATACAGTTCGTGACGGCACCTGCTATATGGAGCCGCCGCTGAGGTGCAGAACCTCTGGAGCCGTTGTTAGTGCAGCAGAGTTGGTTTAGCTCTCCACAGGCAGAGCTCAGCTCCAGGCCAGGAAGTAGTGATTTATAGATGTTGCTGTGCTATGTAGTGCAGAGGATGGCGCAGTTAATAATCTGTCCACAACTTAATGGCGGATTCCTCTTATCTTTACTTGCGGTGGTTAGGCAGACCTGGGCACGGGTACTAGCTGGTAGTAGAGGTCCAGGCGGCCTGGAAGCAAGTTGGGGGATCCACCTAGCCGGGTGAAGTTGTAGGCCTTCCCTTTGCGCTACCTCTTTGGCCCTGGTGCGTATAGCTATGCTGCGGCCCTCGTCCCTGAGTAAAACGTCTTTGTGCTCACCCTTATGGCAGGCAGCTCGGGCCTTCCTGGAGTGTCGCTCCCACGTGGCGGTGCTGGGCCCTATTGTCCTGCTGAGCCTCTGGGCGTCTGATGGGGCCAGGAGACCTGCAGTCTCCTGCCCTCCGGTTTCTGCTGCTGGGCTTTCGGTGCCCCACAAGCTCGGACTCCGGTGTCCGGTTCTTCTGCGCTTCCCTCTGGGGTGAACTGCCATGCAGCTCCTCTCCCTAGGACTTTCCTCATCGACGTTCTGACTTCAACTCCTGTCTGCTCTACTCACACTAACTAACCCCGCCTCCAGATCCCAGTTGCTAACGGGAGAAGCTCGCCTTGCTGGTCTGGAGCCAGGAAGTGTTGCATACTAGCAAAACATGATTAGGGGACCCCTCCTTGCATCCAGTCATGGCATCACCCCCTTGTGAAGGAGGCAATTACACTGTGGCAACCAGACTCCTGGGGTGCCATATTCCCCCCTAGTTAACTTCAGTACTCCCGGACTGAGGATACCTTTTAAAATTAACAATTAACAATAACAATTCACATTACAAACAGTTTACAAAATCTCAAAAAGCAAAAACTACAAAAACCCAAGCAAAAACGCACAGTAGTCACTGCGGCGCTTAGTCTTTACGCCACAATCCGGGTAACTGAAATTTGGCTGGTGGGAACCGCATCAACCCACTTTGTGTATCGTCTCTGGGCGTGGCTTCATGGCACTCTTTCGGTGGGCCTGGTCTTCAGCCATGCCTGCGGTTTATTTTCTAGGCCAATTAGTAACTATATCCAACATTGTCCTGACCACACCTAGTCCTGTGGTCCAATTGTCCATAAATTTAACAAATATATATATCTTGCATTATTTATCGATTACAACTATATATAACATACTCTTTAGTTCCCTTACACTTTAGTTCCTCCAGCGGGCAGGGAGCTGACCTTTAGTACTCCGGGTCGATCTACGTAGTATATTTGTTGTCACTGACCTACCCTGGTCCCTAGTGTCTACCCCTGATGTGGTGGGTTCAGTGTGAACTACACTACAGGTAGTCTGAGGTAACACGGGTAGGCTGGGTAATCTCCTACGAATTCTTTGACTCACCCTGGGTACGACAGGTTCACTGCTAGCAGAGGGTAGATTCTCCTGATCTGCTGCTGATGAAGCATCTGTCTCTGGGGCCGACTGGTCTTCCAGATGTTCTGGAGCCTCTGCAGCTTCCGGTGAGGCCGCTTGGTGAAAGGTCAGGACAGGTACCACAATTGCCCTGTTCACCTGCGTCCGAGACAGGGGAAATGCTCCAAGGACTGTCTGGACCGTTTCATCCACCTCTTCTGTGGGCTGAGGGCTGCCTTGGTCTTCTTCTTTGTGTTTCAACTGTTCAGGACATATCTTCAAGTGGTCTCTTGAGACTGCCGCTGAAGTTTCCCCTCCATCTTTACTGATGAGGCACACTTTGGTGTTATTGTAATTCGAGGGTAGGACGGTGTATGGCTCATCCTCCCACTGGTCATCTAATTTATGGACTCGTCTCTTCCTCTTAAGTACCTGTTCTCCTGATGACAAGGGAACTGCAGGTGCATGTTGATTGTAAGTTTTCTCCTGCCTCTGTCTCGCCTGGGACAAACTTCTCTTCACGCATTCTTGCACCTTGCGGTGTTGTTGCTGCCGCTCTGTATCCCAATCTGCATCTGGTGATGTCGTCTCTGGTGTTAAGACTCCCCTGTCTAAGTAGATGGGTAGCTTATCAGGTCTTGCTCTCATCAGGTAAGCAGGTGTACAGTTGGTGGAGTTCACCGGGATGTGGTTATATAGGTCCACCAAATCTGGTAACCTCTCTGGCCACAGGCTACGTTTTCAAGGGGCAACGTCTTCAACAGGTCTATTACCACCTGGTTCATTTTCTCTCATAACCCGTTGGTCTGGGGATAATACGGCGTCATCCTTATTTTCTTGCAGCCGTACAAGTTACAGAATTCCTGTAACACCTCTGCTTCAAAGGCTGGACCTTGGTCCGTAAGCACCCGTTCAGGGTAACCGTGCGGGTGACAAAAGTGCTGATGGAACGCTTTGGCTGCCGTCTGATCTGTCTGGTCTTTCACTGGCACTACTACCAAGAACCTGGAGTAGTGGTCTACTATGGTGAGAGCGTAGACATAGCCTGACCGGCTTGGGGCTAGCTTCACGTGATCCAAGGCTACCAGTTCAAGTGGTTGTTTGGTGATTATGGGCTGCAGGGGAGCCCTCTGGCTATCACGGTCTTTTCGTATCAGGTTGCATGGGCCACATTCTCGACATCATCTCTCAATTGATTTCCTCATGCCAACCCAGTAGAATCGCTCACGTAGCAGGACTTCCAACTTCTTCCACCCGAAGTGTCCTGCTCCATCATGGTACGCTTCTAAGACCATTGGCGCATCCCGCCTCGGGACTACCACCTGCGAGACCAGTTCGTGTGTCTGGGAGTTGATACTTCTTCGACACAGCTTTCCCTCGTAGATGAACAGTTTGACCTTCTCCTTCCACAACTGTTGGGTCTCCTGTGGAGCATCTGGATCAGGGTGTGAGTCAGCTTGTGTCAGCAACTCCTTTACCAGGCGGACAGCTGGGTCGCTATCCTGCGTCTCTGCCCATCCATGATGGGGCAATGGGTTGAACGTGGCCTCTCTGCTGGCGGAGCGCTTGTCCCTCACACAGTGGGAGCACTTGGTCACCCTGTGACGATGGAAAGCGGGTAGCTCTATCTCCTCCAGATCTTCCGGGACTTCTCCCCCATCTGGCAAGTTAGGCATCCTGGACAGCGCATCAGCATTAGTGTTTTTATGCCCCGCCCGATACTTGATGGTAAACTCGTAGCCAGACAGTCGGTCCATCCATCGTTGTTCTAGGGCACCAAGCTTCGCAGTCTCCAGGTGCGTCAGCAGGTTGTTATCCGTGAAGACAGTAAATCTGGAGGAGGCGAGGTAGTGTTTAAAGTACTCTGTTACAGCCAAGACTATGGCTGGAAACTCCAACTTAACGGAACTATAGTTGTCGGGGTTCCTTTCCGTGGGCTGGAGCTTCTTGCTGGCGTAGGCAATCACTCTCTCTCTGCCCTGCTGTACCTGGGACAGCACCGCTCCCAATCCCACGTTGCTAGCATCCGTATAGAGTGTAAAGGGTTGGCCATAGTCGGGGTAGGCCAGGACTTCGTCTCCAGTAAGAGACATTTTCAGTCGAGTGAAAGATTCGTCTT
The DNA here is from genome assembly GCF_046119375.1 of Phyllobates terribilis. Lineage (NCBI taxonomy): Eukaryota > Metazoa > Chordata > Amphibia > Anura > Dendrobatidae > Phyllobates > Phyllobates terribilis. The sequence goes on along the minus strand of NW_027362771.1, from coordinate 161,188,396 downwards.
CTGGTTTACCTCATTTGAACGGAGGTTTTGGGTTCTTGGCCTTCTTGGACTGGCCCACTAAGAGGTCTTGCACCCATGCTATCTTGGTGAAACCCTTGATGAATCTCCTGTAGTAGCCTACCAGCCCGAGGAACTGTCGCACTTCCTTGATAGTGGAGGGTCTTGGCCAGTCCTTGATCACAGTGACTTTTTCAGGGTCTAGTGCTACACCTTCGGCGTTTACCACATGACCTAGGTACTGCACCTTGGGCTTCAACAGGTGGCACTTGGACGGCTTTACCTTCAGGCCATAACCAGATAGGGCTTCGAACACCTCGGCCAGGTGCTCCAGGTGGTCTTCACATGTCTTTGAGTAGACAATTACATCGTCTAGGTACAGCAGGACGGTTTTGAAGTTTTTGTGTCCCAGGCAACACTCCATTAACCGCTGGAAGGTTCATGGGGCATTGCAGAGCCAGAATGGCATGCAGTTGAACTCGCTGAGGCCCATTGGTGTTGTGAACGCGGTCTTTTCTCGGTCCGCCTCTGCCACAGGAACCTGCCAATACCCACTGGTGAGATCCAAAGTGGAGAAATAGTTAGCTGATCTCAATGCTGATAATGATTCCTCAATTCTGGGTAATGGGTAGGCGTCCTTATGTGTAAAGCGGTTAATGTGCCTGTAATCAACACACATCCTCATTGTACCATCTTTCCTTCTAACGAGAACTAATGAAGCTGCCCAGGGGCTACAACTATCTCTGATCACCCCAGCCTCCTTCATCTCTCGTAACATTCCTTTGGCACATTGATAGTGAGCTGGGGATACAGGCCGGTACCTCTCTTTAATGGGCGGAAGATCTCCTGTGGGGATATGATGTTGGACCCCTTTTACCTGCCCAAAGTTTAGTGGGCGTTTTCTGAAGGCTGAAGACTCGCTCATATTCTTGGACCACCCGGTATACTCCATGCTTTTGGTGCAAAGGGATGGAGTCAGTGCCTACATGTAGCTTCTGACACCAATCCTCCATCTGCCCCTTGGAGCTGTTATCCTCCACCGGTTTGGATGGAGGCAAGGGTTCCACTGCCTTCATTGCATTATTACTGACAGTGAACAGCTTAGCAAGGGTAGCATACTGGCGTAAATGGACCTCTTTCTCCCCACAATTCAGGATGCGTATCGGTACTCTCCGCTTGCGAACATCGACTACCCCCCTGGCTGTCAAGATGGTGGGCCTACTATCAGAGTACACGGGTTCTTCCAGGGCCTGATAATCTTGACCCCTGAGACCTATGGCTGCCCGACACCATATTAACATTTCACTCCTAGGGGGCATTGCAATGGGGAATGGATCACTCATCCTGACACTGTCGACTTCTCCACCAGACAGCTCTACTTGTTGTCTTTGCATCAGGGCTCTGATTTCTTTCTGCAGAACTCACTGCTGACTGGAACTGGCAGTCTCGGCGACCTGCTGCAACAAAAGAATAATTTCCCCAAGACAATTTTCTATCACATTGGTGCCTATAGTTATCATAGGATGACTTTCTCGGCGATCAATATCAACAATAATCATTCCTTGTGATGGCAATTCTACTCGGCCAACCTTTATGGTCACCTCTTTATACCCCACCTGAGGCAAGGACTCACCATTGCTGGCATAGATGTTAAGATGTTCATCTGGACTGCGGGTAATGTCTGAACCAGTCCAGTATTGTTTAAAAATGATATATGGCATCGTTGTCACCTGGGAACCATTGTCCAGCAATGCGTTCATCGGGGTGCCATCAAGCACCACAAGTAGGACTGGTCGTCCTCCCACGTATTTGTCTCGCCAGCTTTGTGGGCCTGGTCGTCTTACTCCTGGGGGTTGGCCCTCTGCCCCAGGGGTTGCTTGTTTAAATTACAGAATCTTGCGTAGTGCCCCGCCTTTTGACAGCGGCGGCAGATGGGTTGGCCGTCCTGGTCGTAGCGATCGCTGTCGCTGTTCCTGCCTCTGGTCGGTGGAATTCTTCTCTGTCGTCGCCACGGGATGTCATCTGGACTGGAAGCCAGCTGGATACTTTCCTTTGGAGACACTTGCATGGCCTGCACGGTTTTGGTTAGTGTAGCCATACTTTTGGTCTGCTCCTTGACCTGAAGGCATAGGTCTGCAGACGGGTCATTATCTAGGGTCTGCGCATCAGCCTTTACTGGTGCTGGGGAAAAGGATGCCACCTCCTGGTGGTATGTGATAGCTGGACGCCGGAGGGATGCAGTGCCACCTGGGGTTGGTTCTCGCAGCACCCGGATGGCTCGGTCTTTAAATTGTGCAAAGTCCAGATCAGGGTTTTGCAGAGCCATAATGCGCAGCTGTGTCTGGTGAGCATTAGACAGAAGCCCCTCAATAAACTGCTCAGTTAGCAATCTGTCCTCGTCTTGCACACTGTCGGGGTCCACCTGTTTGATGGCTCGCAGTGCCTCCTGCAGGTTTAGAGCATAGTCATGTACACTGTCCTGCACCCTTTGTTTGCACCCGTAGAACTTCATCTGAATTTTTGCTGTGGTGCGAGTGTCAAAGGTATCCTTCAACTGGGCCAGTATTTCCTTGACAGTGCCTTTGTCCCTGCCCTGCCAGGACTTCACCTCTCTCTGGGCTGCACTGATTAGCTGGCCTATAAGGATGCTGACTTTTTGCTCCTCAGACAGGGGGTACACTTTAAACAAACTGCGCAGTCTCTCCTCAAAGTCGTTCAGGGTGTGCGACTCCCCTGAGTACTGGGGCAACCACGCCTCCCCCTTTATATACGGCATTGATAATGGCATTACAGTGGCGGCGGCCGCGCCCGCGGCCGAATCCTCTCCTCGGTTGGGCATCCTCCTCCCCCCTAGTGAACCTCAGCCAGGTCCTGGGCGTCTGCTGATGTACCAGTATGCTGCTCTGCAGGCGGAAGGATCTCTTACCCGGCGGTTCCATATCGGGGCCTCCTGCGTCCCCTCGGCTGACAGCAAATGACGTGATAACACAGTTCAATACAGTCTATGGCACACAGGACCCGGTTATACCGGGCTTCGTGAATCCTGTTTGTGACGCCAAGCTGACGCGCCCCCTGGGCTGTGGGGTACTCGGTGCCGGGCCGGTCGTTGCTAGGGGAGATGTCACAGTGGCGGTGACCCGGTCCGTGACCCAGGGTGGTCAATAAAAGGAGATATTTACAGGGGATTTATAGTTTTTATATACAGTTCGTGACGCCACCTGTGGTATGCGGCTATATGGACCCATCTCTGCGGTGCAGAACCTCTGGAGCTGTTGTTAGTGCAGCAGAGTTGGTTCAGCTCTCCACAGGCAGAGCTCAGCTCCAGGGCAGGAAGTAGTGATTTAATAAATGTTGGTGTGAGGTGTAGTGCAGAGGATGGCGCAGTTAATAATCAGTCCACAACTTAATGGCAGTTTCCTCTTATCTTTACTTGCAGTGGTTAGGCTGACCGGGGCACGGGTACTAGCTGGTAGTAGAGGTCCAGGCAGCCTGGAAGCAAGTTGGGGGATCCACCTAGCCAGGTGGAGTTGTAGGCCTTCCCTTTGCGCTACCTCTTTTCCCCTGCTGCGTATAGCTATGCTGCGGCCCTCGTCCCTGAGTAAAACGTTTTTGTGCTCACCCGTATGGCAGGCAGCTCGGGTCTTCCTGGAGTGTCGCTCCCACGTGGCGGTGCTGGGCCCTATCGTGCTGCTGAGCCTTCGGGCGTCTGATTGGGCCAGGAGACCTGTAGTCTCCTGCCCTTCGGTTTCAGCTGATGGGCTTTCGGTGCCCCACAACCTCGGACTCCGGTGTCCGGTTCTTCTGCGCTTCCCTCTGGGGTGAACTACCATGCAGCGCCACTCCCTAGGACTTTCCTCATCGACGTCCTGACTTCAACTCCTGTCTGCTCTCCACACACTAACTAACCCCGCCTCCAGAACCCAGTTGCTAAGGGGAGGAGCTCCCCTTGCTGGTCTGGAGCCAGGAAGTGTTGCATACTAGCAAAACATGATTTGGGGACCCCTCCTTGCTTCCAGGCATGGCATCACCCCCTTGTGAGAGAGGCAATGCCACTGTGGCAACCAGACTGAATAGCAGACCCTCTCCTTTCTTATGGGAACATGTCGTACTCGTTACTGTGGCCCAGCTCTATGTGTGTTTAAATTCTTAGTAGGGTCTTTCCTAAATTTTGGCAGCCGTTGGACTCACTACAGATCCTCTCCTTTCTTATGTGAACATGTCATACTTGTTACTGTGGCCCAGCTCTATGTGTCTTTAAATTGTTAGTCAGGTTTTTCCTAAATTTTGGCAGCCGTTGGACTCATTGCATACCCTATAACTGAATAGCGACCCTCTCCTTTCTAATGGAAACATATCATACTCATTGCTGTGGCCTAGCTCTATGTGTCTTTAAATTGTTAGTGGGGTTTTTCCTAAATTTTGGCAGCCATTGGACTCAGTGCATACCCTATAACTGAATAGCAGACCCTCTCCTTTCTAATGGGAACATGTCGTACTCGTTACTGTGGCCCAGCTCTATGTGTCTTTAGATTGTTAGTGGGGTTTTTCCTAAATTTTGGCAGCCATTGGACACACTACGTACCCTATAACTATAGCAGACCCTCTCCTTTCTAATGGGAACATGTCATTACTGTGGCCCAGCTCTATGTGTCTTTAAATTGTTAGTGGGGTTTTTCACAAATTTTGGCAGCCCTTGCAATCACAGCATGGGCATTACCACTATAGACCTGCTCGTTTATAATGGGAACATTTTTTTTTACTGAGACCCTCCTCTATGTCTCTTTAAAGGGGTATTGGGTTGCATTCAAAGTTTTAGCAGCCCTTGCAGTCACTGCATGCGCAATAACAATATAGGAGACCCACTCGTTAATAATGGGAACAACAAAGCATAGCCGGCTGATGGCTCTCTAAAATAGCGAGGGCTAACTGCTGGCCCTTTAAGAATAATAAGGGCCTCCTGATGGCCCTATAAATATAGGCTTTGTGACTTTCAGAATCCCTCCATCCTAAATTAAACAGGATGTGTCTGACGATGTGTCACACATCACATGACCAGATAAGGTTGTAAAATGTTAAAATGACATTTCCTGGTGAATGCATTTGTCTTGGTTGAAAGCAATGGAAAAGTGCAAAAACGCATCAAAAACGATACGTGTGAACATAGCCCAAGGTGTGGAGGAGCATTTTTGTTTTTGTATATTTGTTTTGCCTTATATACAAGTCATTACCATGGAAAGGATGTTCCTTAACATATTTCCCAGGAAAATCCATTTTGGTTTCGTTTTTGTATGTTTTATTGTGAGTCCGTAAAAGTGACCTAGGAGTCAGAAATGCTTCCAGGGGTCTTCCCCATGCTGTTCCCATGTCATTTGAGCACTGTTCCCATCGATTTGGGAAATTTTTAGGCCCTCTGCAGACCGCCGGAGGGAGCCTCCGGAAAAATGCTCAAGTTTCCCATAGACTTACATTGGGCTCGTTACTCAGACCAAGCACTCAAGCATTCCAATTTGCTCGATTCGAACGAGTACCCGAGCATTTTAGTGCTCGCTCATCACTAATTGCAATCTATAAGATCCCTTCACTGGCTCTTGTGACAAAGTCACTGGCAGAGTGTCACAGGGGAGATATGTTTCACTGAAGCAATTAGCTTCAGTGATGTGAAACATGGAAGTTTCTCCTGCATATTAGGTGCAGAGAAGGTTAATGGGCCAAGTTTACAAGGGCATGTTTTATAGGTGGATGACTAAGTGCAGGGCGGGAGGCCATCCACCATATCTCCACTCCATGGAGTAGTCTGGAATTAAATAGCCAGCCTTTACACTCAGGTGTGTTCAGTGTGTGGAAGCTAGCTCCTGAGCGACAGGAGCTTTTGTTTGTATTAAACTGGACCGTGTGCTGATTTCTAACCCTGAGAGGCCGGATCTCGCCCGAAGTAAGGACTGTTTATACCTTTTTCCCCTTTTGTTTCCTGATATGCCAGGAATGCTATGTTTATGTTTTCCACTTGGCCGTGGTCTATGCTAATTTTTATAATAAACCACATCATTTAAAGAGACATTGTCCTATATCTACTTCAAGGGCAGCAGAGCGAGAGACTTTGTCACACTCCCAATTGCCCAGCGTATCCAGTTCAAACTACTAACACTGACCTACAAAGCCGCCCATAACCTTTCTCCTCCATACATTTCTGAACTAATCTCCCGATATATTCCCTTATGCAATCTCCGGTCCTCCCAAAACCTGCTTCTCTTCTTCACACTTATTAATTTTTCACCCAATTGCCTCCAAGACTCCTCCCAAATATCCCCATCCTCGACATGACCGCTTAGCCACCACATTTGAATCCTTCAGATGGAACTTGAAAATCCATACGATCCAGGGTCGTATTTTTATCAGGCCGCTTCACCGACATCTCTACCCTGTGCTAGTCATTGCACTGGTTACCCATTCACTACAGAATGCAATACAAACTCATCTCTCTCACCCACAAAGCTCTCCACAGTTCTGCACCGCCCTATATCTCATCCCTCATTTCTGTTTATCACCCCTCCTGTGTCCTCCGTTCTGCAACTGATCTAAGACTAACATCCTCACACCTCTGTCTCCAAAACTTCTCTCGTGCTGTGCCAGTTTTCTGGAATGCACTACCCCAGATGATCCGACTAATATCTAGCCCCCATTGTTTTCAAATGTGCTTTAAAAGCATATCTGTTTAGACAAGCTTATCACCTCAACTCACTGACCCAACTCTCCTTTGTTCCCTCCTAAATGTTAATCTTAATCTCCTCCTGCCTGATCACCTGTTTCCACATCCTCCATGCACGCAATAGCACACAGTAACTGATCTAAGACAGATACTTGCTGATGACCATGTTCTACCTATTGTGTCTCCCATTTCCATGTAGATTGTAAGCTTGCAAGCAGGGTCCTCACTCCTCCTGTATCTGTTGAAATGTGATACATTGTATTGTTTTTATTGTCTGTACATGTCCCTACTTAATTGTAAAGTGCTGAATATGTTGGTGCTATATAAATAAAAATTATTATTATAAATTATTATTATTATCTCTTCAAGACAGCCTACAGCCTGCCATTACCTCACTGCCACCTCAACACCACCGGAGCTACTGCAACCCCACAACGTACTGTCTCCTTCCCCACCATCCTGTAGAATATAAGCCAACAAGGGCAAGGTCTATAAGACCTAAGATGAAATCTGGCACCTCGGCAAAGTCCAATTCTGTTCTCCGTCTGATATCTAACAATAATAAACAGGTCATGCTGGAGAAACTTGCACCTACTGCCATTCAGTGTCTGAAGCTCCTTTGTGAGAAACTAATATTTGGGCAGCCAGTCTATCAAATAATATTCATGAGATATGGAAATTGTGGATGGTTTTGCTTCTGGTACTGGGTGCTAATACCAAACCGTGGCGTGGCATTCACTGGATATTCCTAGCTGGTTGGAGACAAGCTTATTCCCGCAGAAATGTAGCAGCAAGTTAAGGAGATGGTGGCCTCTAGCACCATGAAGGAGTTTGCTCGTTGTCTAGGGGACCAACCACCGCTGCTGTCTACCTTGTGAACATTGTGTTGAAGCTTGCAATGATTAAGAGGTTACATTGGCAAGTATGTTTTTAATACTAAAGATGCTGCTGTTTTTATAATTTTAAGTGACCACACAGAGACCGTGGTTTCTGCAGCAGTGCATCCAGGCTGGGATAGTGACGGAGAAATTGATGTACCATCAGGTTGAGGATGCGAGCCATGCAAGGCATGTGTGTGAGGTTGCCCTAGTATAGGGCTGCCACGAGGTTTGCACAGTTATCGCACATGGCCTTCCCTTTGTCCAGGTTCAGTTGAGGCAGCCATTGCTAAAACTCAGCCTGGAGAGCTGTCCACAACTCTTCAGCTGTATGACTGCGATCTCCAAGGCATATTAATTTTAACATTGCCTGATTGCGGTGAGCTCTGGCTGCACAGTAAGGAGGTGGGGGATTCTATTTGCACTGTTGGAACGTGAGTCTCATTAAGGCAGAGGTTGAGGGCGCAGATGGAGGCCCAAGAGGAGGTGGAGGAGGCAGAAGCTCTGGAGGAAATGTTAGATAAAGAAGTTTGTCCCGCAAGCCTTGGGGATTCCAACACTTGCTGTCTAGTGACACCTTGGTGTCTAGTGGTTTAAGTTCTCCATCCCCTGGTGTGTAGCAATTTAGTTCTCCAACCCTAGCTGTTTTGTAGTTTCATTTTCCAACCCTGTTGTCTATTAGTTTAGTTCTCCAACCCCTGTTTTCTATTAGTTTAGTTCTCCATGTTCCATGTTCTGGTGTGTATTTGTATCATTCTCCAACCTTAGCTGTTTAGTGAGTTTAAACCCCTGTTGTCTATTAGTTTTTGGTTCTCTATCTTCTGATGCCTAGTGGTTTAGTTCTCCATGTTCTGGTGTGTATTTGTTTTGTTCTCCAACCCATCCATGCCCCAGGGATTACGTCTGGTGACGAGGATTTGGATTCTGCTCAGGCCCGGATCAACTGAAAAAAAATTTGGGCATCGCTAAACATGCTTTCCCCCTCTTGAGTCTGTGAAGCTTTGGATCAGACCTCTGCAGCCCCGGAATAGAATGTGTGAACAGCTCTGCAGACTCGCCCATCTGTGGTTCCCCACAGTCAGTTGGACGGTTGGAGAGTTGTGACATGGGGGGAAAACAAGGGTAATTGGGGGGCCACCTCTGAGGACTGTAGTGTGTGATGTTAAGGTGGAGGAAGAGAAGCAGAGGCCACTTGATGCAGCGCATGTCAACAACTGGAGCACATGTTCGGATGCTACTGTAAAGAGAGAATAAGCTTCCGACACTCACTAGTTCACTTCCCTCCCCTATAAATAGCAAATGAGGCAAAAAACTATGCTTTTTCACCATACCGCCAAACAAAGAGTGAAATAAAATGCAAACAAAAAGACGAATGTAAATAAAAATAGAATTGTTGAAAATGACTTTTTTTCCCGCAAGAAAACAAGCAACTATACAGCTTCATCAGCCGTAAAATAAAAAAGTTATTTTTTCTATAAAATAGTTTTTATTGTGTAAAAGCGCCAACACATAAAAAAATTATAAAAATGTGGTATCATACTGACCCAAACAATAACAATAAAACTGCCTTATAAATTTTACTACACGCAGAATTACATTAAAAAAAATAAAAAATAAAAAAAAATCCTGAATTGCTGCTTTTTGCTCATTTTGCTTCCCAAAAATCGGAATAGAAAGCGTTCAAAAAACATGAGGTGCCCGAAAATGGTACCAATACAAATGTCAACTCGTCCCGCAAAAAACAAGCCATCACATGACTCTGTCGGCTGAAATACGGAAAAATTATAGCACTCAAAATATGGCAATGCAAAAACAGGTTTTGCAAAAAAAAAGCGTCTTTTAGTGTGTAACAGCAGCTAAACATAAAAAACTATATAAATCTGGTATCGCTGTGATCACACCAGCCTGAAGAATAAAGTCATCTAATCACTTATACTGCACTAGGAATGGCATAAAAATAAATAAAGCCAATTCTTGACCTGCGGTTGATTTGTTCATTTTGCCTCCTAAAGATCGCAGTAAGGCTCAGCTCACATTTATCCTGTGCTCTATGCTTAGCGCTTACACCAGGGTTTCCGTGTAAATCTTTGAAATACGTGATTCAGACAGAACCCCCGGTGGAAGATTCCCTATAATGTCCAGATGGAGGCACTGTGGATACCGTCTGGCCTATGATCTGTCAGTGCTCGCCTTTTAGGCATACATAAAAGTGCTGTCGGCCACAATTTTGTGCACCTCTGAAAAAAGGACACTGCTGAACAGAGGCCAGATGGAGTCCAGAGTAACTCTGCTGCCTTATTATAGTGAATGGATAACTAGGGGGTTTCATCTGAAGCACGTCATTCGGAGATATAGATGGAAACCCTGATATAAGGGCTCAGCGTAGAGAGCAGTATAAATGTGATTCCAAACGTTATGTAAAATGTGCCCAATAAAAGCTTCAACTCAATCTTCAAAAAAAGCAAGTCCCCACTCCATCATCTGTCTATGGAAATATTGGGTGTTTCCATGTTACTGGTAGTACAAAAGCTCTGGAAACGCACTATGGCTTCCTGCCCCCCAAAAGACATCCAGCAAATTCTGCACTCCTAAATCCAAATACCCCCCCTCTGTTCTGAGCCCCAGTCTGTCTAAACCACATTTAGTGTCCAGATGTTTGTCATTCCTGTAGCGATGTGAGCCCGCCTAATTTACGGGAGCATGTCTCCAAAAGCATGAGCTGGGCATAATGTACTGGTCACTACAACATACTGGTCACTACAATAGCAGATTTGCAATTTTCACTCAGCAACATCAACTGCTGCTTGTTTCTGGAAATTACCCATGAAGTCAAAATCATCTCTACAATTGCAGATAAATTCCCAAAGGGGTATAATTTCCAAAATGGGGTCACTTGAGGGGGTATTCTGCTCTTCTAGCACTTAGGGGCTCTGTACATGGAGTCTGCAAAGTATTTTAGGAAAATCTGTGCTCCAGAATACAACTAGCACTCCGTCCCTTCTGAGTTTTGCTACATATGGGGTATTTCCATGAATAGCAGAAATTGTGTGACAAGTGACAAATTTTAGTGACATTTTTACCCATCTTCCCTTGTGAAAATGTAAGATCTGGGGCTAAAACAAAATTTTTGTGGTAAAAATGTAATTATTTTTTCTCCACTGCCCAATGGTATAAAATTCTGTGACACACCCGTGGTGTCCATATGATCACTACACCTTTATATTAATTCATTGAGAGGTGTAGTTTGTAAAATGGGGTAGCTTATGGGGGGTTATGCTGTTCTGCCACCTCAGGGGATCTCCCAGTGGGTCATGGCACCCGCAAACCATAACAGTAAAATCTACACTAAATAATGGCGCTCCTTCACTTTTGAGTTTTGCACTGTGCCTCAAAAGTAGTTCACAATTACATGTGGGGTAAAGGCGTATTGAGGAGAAATTGCACAACAAATTAAGATGTCCATTTGTTCCTATTAGCTGTAGGAAAATTAAAAATTTGGGCCTAAAATAATAATGTTAGCGGTAATAATGTAATTATTCTTTCTTCACTGCCCAATGGTATAAATTTCTGTGAGGCAAATGTGGTATCATCATGCTCACTGCACCCCTAGATTAACTCACTGAGAAGTGTAGTTTCTAAAATTATGTCACTTATGGGGGATTTCTGCAGTTCTGACACCTCAGACACCCTCAAACCATTCCAGCAAAATCTGTACTCCAATATGGCACTTCTTCCCTTCTGAACTTAGCACTGTGCATCAAAAGTGGTTTTCGATCACATATGGGGTATCGGTGTACTCAGGAGAAATTGCACAACAAATTGTATGGTGCAATTTCTCCTGTTTAGACACATCAAGGTCTCTCAAAACGTGACATGGCATCCACTAATGAATCAAGCAAATTTTGCATTCGAAAAGACAAATGGCGCTCCTTCCTTTCCGAGCCCTGCTGTGCACCCAGACAGTAGTGTTCCCCCACATATGGGGTATCAACGTACTCATGAGAAATTGCACAACAAATTTTATAGTGCAATTTCTCCTGTTAACCTTGAGAAAATAAAAAAATTGGGACTAAAAGAACATTTTTTGGGAAAAAATTAGATTTTTTTATTTTTACAGCTCAACATTATAAACTTCTGTGAAGCACCTGTGTGTCCACACATCTAAATACATTCCATGAGGGTCTAGCTTCCAAAAAGGGGTCACTTGTGGGGGTTTCCACTGTTCTCTAAACGTGACAAGACATCCTCTCTCGATTCCAGACAATATTGCGTTCAAAAAGTCAAGCAAGCCCTGCCATGTGCCCAAACAGTAGTTTTCCCCCACATATGGGGTATTGCGTGCTCAGGAGAAATTGCACAACAAATTTTGGGGTCCATTTTCTCCTGTTATCCTTGTGAAAGTAAAAATAATTGGGTCTAAAGTAACATTTTCGTGAAAAAAAAGTTAAATGTTTATTTTTTCCTTCCACATTGCTTCAGTTCCTGTGAAGCACCTGAAGGGTTCATAAACTTATTGAATGTGGCTTTGAGTATCTTGAGGGGTGAAGTTTTCAGAAAGATTTAAATTTTGGGTATTTTCTGTCAATAGTTCTTGCAAAGTCACTTCAAATGTGATGTGGTCCCTAAAAAATGGTTTTGTAAATTTTGTTGGAAGAATGAGAAATTGCTGGTCAACTTTTAATCCTTCTAAATTCCTAACAAAAAAAATATATTTCAAAAATTGTGCTGATGTAAAGAAGACATGTGGAAAATGTTATTTATTAACTATTTTGTGTAACAAAACTCTCTGGTTTAAGGGCAAATCAATCAAATTTTACCATTATCATGAAGAACAATATGTCACAAGAAAACAGTCTCAGAATTACTGGGATCCATTGAAGCGTTCCAGAGTTATTACTACATAAAATGACACTGTACACACACAAACCACAGTTATAAACCTGGTTTAAGGAAGATATACAACAAAATCTAATAAAATCATTCTTTTATTTCACCAATTTAAGAATATAATTCATGAAAATACAATAAAAGATAAGTAAAAGCAGAAACCTAAAAACATTAAAGGAGACCCCTCCAAATCAATTCAGTCACATATAATGTTATCCCTAATTAATATACCTGCAAGAATTTTAATATGACTCCAGGCCCATATAAACTAGGACATCAGAACAAATTGCACTATTCCCAAAAAAATGCTCTTAATTAATATTGTGCACAGTATATAGAATACAAAGCCAAGTATCATAGATAAATATCAAGTACCAAAATAATTAGAGAATATATTCATATTATAAAGTGCCAAAGTAATTCAAGTAAATATAGTGTAATTGGGACCTAAGTATTAGATGCCTATAGTAGTATCCAAATTGAGCCGGCCATTATACTTACAAAGGGATTATTGATAGCACTGTGTATCTGGAGGTCTCTTTAGGTCCCAATTACACTATATTTACTTGAATTACTTTGGCACTTTATAATATGAATATATTCTCTAATTATTTTGGTACTTGATATTTATCTATGATACTTGGCTTTGTATTCTATATACTGTGCACAATATTAATTAAGAGCATTTTTTTGGGAATAGTGCAATTTGTTCTGATGTCCTAGTTTATATGGGCCTGGAGTCATATTAAAATTCTTGCAGGTATATTAATTAGGGATAACATCATATGTGACTGAATTGATTTGGAGGGGTCTCCTTTAATGTTTTTAGGTTTCTGCTTTTACTTATCTTTTATTGCATTTTCATGAATTATATTCTTAAATTGGTGAAATAAAAGAATGATTTTATTAGATTTTGTTGTATATCTTCCTTAAACCAGGTTTATAACTGTGGTTTGTGTGTGTAAAGATTCTATGGCGGAGGAATATTTATTGACCTTTTTTGATATAAAATAAAATGACACTGGTAAGAATTGTAAAATTTGGCCTGATCATTGAAGGTGAAAACAGGCTTGGGGGTGAAGGGGTTAAAGAAATTTTAGATGGATTTTCAGGGATGACACATTCAAACGCATTTTTAAGACTATTAATTGTAATGTATTCCAGAATGTAATTGAGGTAAATCGACATTTTGGAGCATTTTTACTGTTATATTTACACAGCTCAAAAAATAAAGGGAACACTTAAACAACAGAATATAACTCCAAGTAAATCAAACTTCTGTGAAATCAAACTGTCCACTTAGGAAGCAACACTGATTGACAATCAATTTCACATGCTGTTGTGCAAATGGAATAGACAATAGATGGACATTATTGGCAATTATCAAGACACACTCAATAAAGGAGTGTTTCAGCAGGTGGGGACCACAGACCACATCTCAGTACCAATGCTTTCTGGCTGATGTTTTGGTCACTTTTGAATGTTGGTTGTGCTTTCACACTCGTGGTAGCATGAGACCGACTCTACAACCCACAGAAGTTGCTCAGGTAGTGCAGCTCATCCAGGATGGCACATCAATGAGAGCTGTGGCAAGAAGGTTTGCTGTGTCTGTCAGCATAGTGTCCAGAGGCTGGAGGCGCTACCAGGAGACAGGCCAGTACACCAGGAGACGTGGAGTGGGCCGTAGGAGGGCAACAACCCAGCAGCAGGACCGCTACCTCCGCCTTTGTGTAAGGAGGAACAGGAGGAGCACTGCCAGAACCCTGCAAAATGATCTCCAGCAGGCCACAAATGTGCATGTGTCTGCACAAACGGTTAGAAAGCGACTCCATGAGGGTGGTATGAGGGCCTGACGTCCACAGATGGGGGTTGTGCTCACAGCCCAACACCTTGCAGGATGCTTAACATTTGCCACAGAACACCAGGATTGGCAAAGTCGCCACTGTCGTCCTGTGCTCTTCACAGATGAAAGCAGGTTCACACTGAGCACATGTGACAGACGTGACAGAGTCTGGAGACGCCGCGGAGAGCGATCTGCTGCCTGCAACATCCTTCAGCATAACTGGTTTGGCAGTGGGTAAGTAATGGTGTGGGGTGGCATTTCTTTGGAGGGCCGCACAGCCCTCCATGTGCTCACCAGAGGTAGCCTGACTGCCATTAGGTACCGAGATGAGATCCTCAGACCCCTTGTGAGACCATATGCTGGTGCGGGTTCCTCCTAATGCAGGACAACGCCAGACCTCATGTGGCTGGAGTGTGTCAGCAGTTCCTGCAAGATGAAGGCAATAAAGCTATGGACTGGCCCGCCCGTTCCCCAGATCTGAATTGATTGAGCACATCTGGGACATCATGTCTCGCTCCATCCACCAACGTCACGTTGCACTACAGACTGTCCAGGAGTTGGCGGATGCTTTAGTCCATGTCTGGGAGGAGATCCCACAGGAGACCATCCGCAACCTCATCAAGAGCATGCCTAGGCATTGTAGGGAGGTCATACAGGCACGTGGAGGCCACACACAATACTGAGCCTCATTTTGACTTGTTTTAATGACATAACATCAAAGTTGGATCAGCCTGTAGTGTGTTTTTCCACTTTAATTTTGGGGGTGACTCCAAATCCAGGCTTCCATCTGTTAGTAAATTTGATTTCCATTGATGGTTTTTGTGTGATTTTGTTGTTAGTACATTCAACTTTGTACAGAACAAAGTATTCAATGAGAATATTTCATTCATTCAGATCTAGGATGTGTTATTTGAGTGTTCCCTTTATTTTTTTGAGCAGTGGGTATATGTGTATATACCCAGTGTATATATACCCACTTTTGGTCTGTACTGTATATATATATATACACACATATATATATATGTATATATATATATATATATATATATATATATATATATATATATATATGTACATTTATAATTATAGGTATGATCAAAAAAGAATAAATGTGGAATTGTTTTTATTTTTATGTTATATTCTGTGCTTCAATATGATTGCCCAATTTATATCTTTTTCATGTTTTACTACTCTTTCACAAGAAAAAGTACTTTAAAAATTAGCTTTTTTTTAGCTGTCATTATCTAAGAGTCCTAACTTTTTTTATTTCTGTGAAGAACTGTATGAGGGCTTTTCTGTATCGAGTATTGAGCTGTTTTTATTGATGGCATTTTGGAATACATATGAACTTTTGAACAGTTTTAAAAAATTTTGTGTCAAAATTAACAAAACTGCAATTATGGCATAGTTTTTCATATTTTTTTTAATGACATTCACCATGCAGGATGAAAAATGATATAGTTTTATAATATGGGTAGTTACAAATGCGTCAATGCCAAATCTGTTTATTTTTAATGAGTGATTTATTTTTTTAAACAAACCTTTTTATTATTAAGACCAAATTTTGTGCTTTTAACTTTACATCTTTACATAGCACTTAAAAACATTTTTTTTATACTTTTTTACTGAATTTCCAAGTCCCATGAGGGGACTTGAACATGTGATCCTTTGGACACATGGATAATACACTGCACAGCCTGTGTTGTACAGTGCAGTATCTAATCTGTTAATGCTTGTCCCACCCCTGGCAGGATCTGTCAAACATGGAGGCCATTGTCAGGCCTTTGGTTGACATAGCAACCTGTCGGCAACCGTGAATGTGTTACACGAGTGTTGAGGGGCCTGACGAAGGGAGCAATCTCCGATTTTTCAAGCTCCTCACATGCTACTGCCTCTACTGATAGTGGCATCTGAGGGGTTAAAACACTGGGATTGGCACTTTGTCTGGTATCAGCATGGATCAGCACTGTGTTCAGCATCAGCACATACACAAAGAGCCTGGCTTGATTCTATTTTTTTATTTTATTACCAATTACCTTTCAACTAAATTGATTTGCAGTAATCGCATAGCAATTTTGTGGTTTCTTAGAACCTACATGTCAGAGTTTATACTTGCAGAATTTCCTTTGTTCTGACTAATCTGCAAGGTGTTTACCTAGGTGTGAATTACATCAGAAAATGCCAAACTCATCAGTTTGCTATATTTGTTTTTCCATGTTACCTATTTGATTTAAAAATAGAAAAGCAATACCTATAATGATGACTTGTTTGTCATTACATGAAATCTATTATGATCTCTTTGGAATTTTGTAAGAACTGGTAAGAGGAAAAAATTATCAATGGTTATATAATAGTTACATCAAAATCTACTTTTTAGAAAAAAATCTACAATTGCTTTACTACTAAATACCTTATGTAATGTAAGTCAAAGAATCACTATTTTATGATAACAGTGAAGAAAAAGAAGAATTGTCCCTAGTTTGTCTTGCTTTACATTTACATTATCACCATCCAAGAGTGGGTTCACGTTGGTACTTTTTGAGACTATATATTTTTATGTGCAGAGGTATTGCAGAACTGGTATATTTTATTTCATCAGTGTCTCAATCAATTTTCGATTCACTTCTCCAAAAACCAACAAATGCTTTACATTACACTTGTTTTAACACTTTATCAATGGAGAGGGAAAGGCAACTGCATTAAAGAATGCACCTAAAAGTATATGAGCAGAAAAAATATGTGTAAATACACCCTAATATTGGCTGGCCAAAGTTACAACCATGAAAATAAATGATACACCAGTTAAAGTCAACTTTTAACTCATGATGTTTATGGGACTAAAAGGACATTTTTTTAGGCAGTAATTATAAGACAAAGTACATATACAACCAATCCTACAACAGTATACCAGAGCTAGGCACAAAACTCCTGTTTGCACAAATCAAAGAAACACATAGGAAAAAAAATGCGTAGGACTCAGAAAATAGAGAAAGATTAAAAAAAATATCACTTTATTACTATAAGATTAGAAAACATAACATACAAAACCAGAACCAAATAATTCTTGTAGGTGAGCACAAGCTTATGATTAACATATATTATAAACTAAGTAATAAATACAATCCATAAGGTAACACATAATGGGATGACCAAACATGAATCTGAATGTTGCAATTGCAAACAAAGTATATGAAGAAAGAATAAACACATGAGCAGTAGGTAAAAAGACAAATATAAAGACCAGAATGTCCTCAACACACTGGAAGGTGGATAGTCATAAAAGAATTAGAAGCCCTGGAGTGTCAAGATAAATAAACACATAAAATATATTTGTAATTGCAACACCTATGGGTGCTGAGATAGTAAGCCTATTTGGCTATTATTATTTTTTCACTCTGTTTATTCTATGAAAGCAAGCAAGGTTCTAACATTTTATCTATCAGATTCTGCCATTGTATCATTTATTGTTCCTTATAGTTGACAGTGGAAAAATCCTCATTCAAGATCCAATACATAATAATGATAATCTGATATGTACTGGAGCACCTCTAAAACAACTTGTAGATCCATCATCTATAGAAGATAACATTCAAAATTTAATATTTCCAAATGGGGATCTGGTGACTGAGGTTAAAGTGGAAGAAAATTAGGGTTTTAAAGACAACAAATGTAAAACAAACTTTGAACAATCTTATGTTCCAGCCAAAATATTACATTTTAGAAAGATTCATTTTAGGTAAATTAGCATTTAAGTATTCTAAAAAAGTGAATTAAAAGTGTGAAATGAAACAGCAAGTATGAGTGTGCAATGGACCCCTATTGAAATGGACATACTAATATCAATGAAACTATGAAACAAAATCGAAAAATGAAAAGTAAGAAGAAACCACTATGGTTTACTAAAGAGGGAAGTACTGTAGTAAATAAAAGAGAAGTTTGCCTGTAAAAGCTATGAAGAGAGCATAAGTGTGGCTGACTGAGAGTTGTAAAAAATTAGATAAGGAGGTTAAACATATTATTACATCACAGGAGGAAGAAAAGTCCAAATCTTTTAAGGAAGGGAATAAAACCTTTTTCATGTAAAATATATCAATATTTAATATGAATACTATAAAATTACAAAAATGAGGGGTAATTATTGATGGGAATAAGGCTGACAATATATATGTATAGCTGCATTTAAAATGATGGCCATGAATAGCGCTACTTTTAGTCGTAATGGTTCAGATCCAGAAATTTTAGGGCTGACTTTTTTGAAGAACTTGCACATTTAAAAGGTCAATAAGGCAATATATCCAAATGACATCTAGCCTTAGCACTAAAAGGGGTTGTCTGGTCTTGAACTACAGGTATGCAGTCACTCTATGTGACTTCAGACTTGTGAATTCTCACTACACACCATGGGATTCTTTGATGGCGACACAGAGAGAAGAGGTAGTGTGACCAAAAGTATGTGATTTGCAAACATGCGGACACGTGCCGACTAAACTGTATCCAGCCCTGCTCAATGCAAGTGCATTGAGTGAGGCCAGATGCAGTCTAGTTGGAATGTGGCCGGAAGCATGCAAATAGCATACTTGCGGTCACATGATGGCTCACTGCCTCCATTGGCACAGGAGAATCCTGACAGTTTGCTGTAGTATGAACATGAAAAATGGCTATTTTATATTTCAAATCCATATTGAAATAAAATAGGAACTAGACATGTCAGCATTTGTAGGTATCTTACCTAAGTAGACTAGGGGTCATTAGTCCAGACATACTAAAACATAGCTTTAGTTTAAGTTTGATAACAGTCTGAGGTTTAATCTTTATTACTGAAGGGAATTAGCCTTTTGTATATACTGTGTTTGCTAGAACCAGAGACAGACGATTTCACAAAATTGTAAATAAGACTACAGGCATATGGCTTAAGATGGAGACGCTTATTCTAGTACCAAAAATATAAGTGTCTATCTGAAACCCATTATGATGTATCCAACCTTTAATTAATATTCTGATTATATATTCTGTGTTAAGGTATACTTTATCTGTGTATGTATCTCACTGATACATAGCTTCTTAACACAATATGCTGTCTGGGAAGAAAACCTTGTTCTGATTTATAACCCGGTGTAGGATTTACTCTTATCATATGTAAACATTATGACAGAAGTAGAATGGTCCGTGAACAGGTTTTGTCTGGTATTGCTTATCTGTGATAGCTGGCCACTGTCACGGGATTGGAATGTTGGACAACAACCTATGTACTTTCATGCTTACGTAATATTAGGTTGGGTAAGCCTTTTTCTGAAATGTATAAAGCTGTTGAAGAATTCAGTTATGGCAGAAGCATTGTGGACCTGTGAAGAGGACGCTCTTCACAGTGTAGGACCTAGTACGCATTCTCTGCCCATCGCTGAACGCTTCTCTAGCTGAAGTTTCCGGACAGATGATGTACATGCTACTAGGGAAATCTTTTTCTTCTTCTATCTAATAGTAAATATGTAACCTTTATAAATATTTAACCTTAGTAACCTTTAATCTACAAAAGTGTACGCAATATCATAATATCATACTATTCCTTTGATACTGTATTTTATCTTTCAAATTAACTGTTATAAATAAAATTGCATTATATTACAAGTGGTTGCCTTCTTTAAAGCCGTATCCGAACCTTATTGCTAAAAACTTGGCAATACACTTGCACTGCGTGCCGTGTGAGGAGTCACAAGTCAGCAGTCACATAGAGTGAATACAGACTTGTAGTTTAAGACTGAACAACCCCTTTAAAGAACTCCAATTTGAGACTGTTGCACGGCTACCAATTTTTTTAACCTGATTTCTCTAACAAGTGGTGTTACTGATAATCGAGAATGGCCAATCTTGTATCCATTCAAAGAATTGGAAATACATCAGTAACTACGGGCCTATACACTTAACATGTGAAGTATTAAAAATAGTGGAAACTCTCCTGAAGAAGAGAATGTAAAACTTATCTCAATGATTTCTTTGACTATGTCACAAAACTGTTCGATTAGGAGGTGTTATGGATATTACCTATCTGGATAATAGGAAAGCCTTTGATGAAGTTCTATAAGATGTTATAGATAGGTTATTGAAAATTGGACTAAATCCTTGGCCAGCTCAGCTTAAGGATAGATGTTGTTACCTGTCCTGACTCTAGCACCGGTCCACAAATGTTGACCTTTCTTTCTACTCACATATGCATTGAGCTACTATGGCAACCAGGTGCGCACCCCTTACATCATCTTCCTAGAATTCATACTGCCTAAACCATGGCAGCATGAATCAGTACCTGACTGCACGATTGAAGCCAGGTACATTATTTTCTGAAACGCTTTGGTGTTTCAGAAAAGTATGCTTTGAAGATCCGGCCAGAGAAGAGACTAGTCATGCTACGTCCCTCGCCAGCTCCTTCCAGCACTGCTGTAGGTGATTGACAGATCTTTTCCTATGCACACGCAATCACCTGAAGTGACGCTGGGAAGAGCCGGCCAGGGGCAGCTCTGGATTACTCTCATCTCCGGTTATGTCAACTGTACGACAACATCATGTAGTAACAGACTAAATGACTATATGATTAATGCATGTGCATTTACAGTTATATGAAAAAGTTTGGGCACCCCTATTAATCTTAAGCTTAATGTTTTATAAAAATTGGTGTCTTTGCAACAGCTATTTCAGTTTGATATATGTAATAACTGTTGAACACAGTAATGTTTCTGCCTTGAAATGAGGTTTATTGTACAAACAGAAAATGTGCAATCTGCATTCAAACAAAATTTGACAGGTGCATAAGTATGGGCACCTCACCAGAAAAGTGACATTAATATTTAGTAGATCCTCCTTTTGAAAAAAAATAACAGCCTCTAGTCGCTTCCTGTAGCTTTTAATGATTTCCTGGATCCTGGATGAAGGTATTTTTGACCATTCCTCTTTACAAAACAATTCCAGTTCAGTTAAGTTTGATGGTCGCCGAGCATGGACAGCCCTCTTCAAATGATCCCACAGATGTTCAATGATATTCAGGTCTGGGGACTAGGATGGCCATTCCAGAACATTGTAATTGTTCCTCTGCATGAATGCCTGAGTAGATTTGGAGCGGTGTTTTGGATCATTGTCTTGCTGAAAGATCCATCCCCTGCGTAACTTCAACTTTGTCACTGATTCTTGAACACTATTGTCAAGAATCTGCTGATACTGAGTGGAATTCATGCGTCCCTCAACTTTAACAAGATTCCCAGTGCCGGCATTGGCCACACAGCCCCAAAGCATGATGGAACCTCCACCAAATTTTACTGTGGGTAGCAAGTGTTTTTCTTGGAATGCTGTGTTTTTTTGCAGCCATGCATAATGCCTTTTTGTATGACCAAACAACTCAATCTTGGTTTCATCAGTCCACAGGACCTTCTTCCAAAAAGAAATTGGCTTCTCCAAATGTGCTTTTGCATACCTCAGCCGACTCTGTTTGTGGCGTGCTTGCAGAAACGGCTTCTTTCGCATCACTCTCCCATACAGCTTCTCCTTGTGCAAAGTGCGTTGTATAGTTGACCGAGGCACAGTGACACCATCTGCAGCAAGTTGATGCTGCAGCTCTCTGGAGGTGGTCTGAGGATTGTCCTTGACTGATCTCACCATTCTTCTTCTCTGCCTTTCTGATGTTTTTCTTGGCCTGCCACTTCTGGCCTTAACAAGAACTGTCCCTGTGTTCTTCCATTTCCTTACTATGTTCCTCACAGTGGAAACTGACAGGTTAAATCTCTGAGACAGCTTTTTGTATCCTTCCCCTGAACAACAATGTTGAATAATCTTTGTTTTCAGATCATTTGACAGTTGTTTTGAGGAGCCCATGATGCCACTCTTCAGAGGAAATTCAAACAGGAGAAAAACTTGCAAGTGACTACTTTAAGTAGCTTTTCTCATGATTGCATACACCTGGCTATGAGGTTCAAAGCTCAATGAGGTTACAAAACCCAAAAAAAGTGCTTTAGTAAGTCAGTAAAAAGTAGGTAGGAGTATTTAAAACAAGAAAATGATAAGGGTGCCCATACTTATGCACCTGTCAAATTTTGTTTGAATGCAGATTGCACATTTTCTGTTAGTACAATAAACCTCATTTCAAGGCAGAAACATTACTGTGTCCAACAGTTATTACATATATCAAACTGAAATAGCTGTTGCAAAAACACCAATTTTTATAAAACATTAAGCTTAAGATTAATAGGGGTGCCAAACTTTTTCATATAACTGTATTTGTGTATGTGTGCACATCACATATGTACAGCCATATCTGAAAATCTTAATTTGCTACTGAAAGAGATTACTACACAAATAATTGAAACCTTTACATCCTTAATTTTCTTAGCTAAGTTACTATTTAAGTACTTCCTTATTTAGTGTGAGAAGGGTTATGTAACAAATGTCATGAAAATACTTTTTTGCCTGGGAATCCCACAGGAAGTCTAATTTTATCTGGAATTTAAAATGTTTATCAGCTGCAGTCTTTCCTGAACTAAACAATGTTCTGAGAGGTACACAAGGAAATGCTAAATGAATCCTGCCTCAAATGAGTTCTTTGTGAATCAAAATGTTCGTTTAGCGCAGTTCCCATTTATGGCTACGAAAGAGCTGAGCATTAATTGCTAAATTGATTTTGCTGAAACTAAACATACATAAATAAGTAACCTATGCAGATAAAGATGTCTTGGCAATGTATCTAATTGCTATAAAAGCAAAAATTAAAAGATTTACACACTGTAATTAGCAGAAACGCCTTAGCTCTGGGACTGTTCTGAAAATAAAAAACATGTAAAATCAAATGCAACTTCAATATCCATTCTGATACATTTTCCATTGGGGCTCGCAATCTAGACTCTCTATCAGTATGTCTTTGGAGTGTGGGAGAAAACTGAAGATTCCAGAGGAAACCCATGCAAATATGGGGGCAATATACTAATTCTTTGCAGATGTTTTCCTTGGTGGGATTTGAACACAGGACCCCAGTGCTGTAAAGCAACAGTGCTAGTCTCTGAGTCACCATGCTGGGTTTGTCAGTGTCAGACTTGTTCCTGTGTAGAGTATTAAAACAACTGCAAGAAATAACTAGCAATATGAGACTGGTATTCTCTAGGATGCTGAGTCCCACTATGGTTTTTATCCTCTGAAGTAAAAATCATATGGGAGTATAGCGGGATTGGGTAATTTATTACGCAAAGGGTCTGGGTCTGTTGTGATTGAAAGTTTGTGTGATTAAGTAATTTAGGACAGGGATGTAAGTTTGATGTGCAAATGTACAACTACTAAAGATAATGTTTTTAATGCAGCTGGGTTGGAAATAGATGTTAAAATACAGGTGTTAATAGGTTGGTGGTATGGGAAAGTAGCCTCACTAGTGAATATTTTAAGTCACATAATATTTTGAATCAACTAAGAGAAGTTCCTCTTTGGAGTACTGGAGGCACCAAGGATGCTGAAGTATTCAGAAGGTAAAAGGGTTATTTTGTCATAAAATAACAAGTAATCCCATATTTACCTTTGAAATCCCTCTAGTGTGCTAGCACTTTACTGCCTTTTGTTCTGTAGTCCCTTGGTGGTCTCTCTTTTTATTAGGTAGGATGATGACATGCCAGTTTGTGCCCACACTGGTCACAGAATTCTTTTAAGTCAGGAAAGACTCTTTCAGACTAAGAATTTTAGAAGCACCATTGTAAAGGGATCTTCTGACTGTGTGGACTGTGCTCTCCCTTTTCCTAATGTGGGACACGAAAGTTGTACTTCCCTTCCGCCTCTTCTGGATTATGATGAAAGGATGGATGTTTTTTCCTATAATGTTTGATTAGGTAATGATAACCTAAATGGAATGTAATGGGTTAAAAACATATTTTAGAAGTAATATTTTGCCAGAGATATATGTTCTCTTTACTATTTAAAATTATTTTTAGGTAACTAGAATGGAAACATACCAGGAACTGAATCCCTAGTGTCATATACCATTGAATACAGCATATATTTTTGGCTGTCTGGTTAGTGGTAGCTCAACCACTGTGACAACCACTGGGACATCCATTAATTTTGGTTATGTCATGTCCAGTCCACATTCCTGGCATATTACACTCAAACTCAGTATAATCTACATAGAAAATGTTGTTGAAATAGCGAAAACCAAATCTATTTGGCATAAAGTGGAAACCCACATAGTCTTGGAAATACATGCAGTCTTTTGGAAATTTGAAAGCTTGTATGACTCTTTACAATAGAGCTCTACAGGCTTCATTCACTGTTGTAAAGGCTCTATCTGACTCTGAGTACAGTAGCATATTATCCCCTAGAACCAATACTAAGTAAACCTCAATACATGCACAGTCCATTTGAACTGCTATAATTTTTTTCTCAGATTTGTGAAAAATCTAAGAAAACTCTATATGTTTTTTATTTTAAAGATAAGTGGTTGCTGTGCATTTTTAGTGCTGTATCCCCTTCTCAGCTTACCATTCTGCTAATTCCACTTCCCTTCTTTCCAAAGTTGGTAGTAAGCTGTAATATATAGTCCTGCTCATCGTTATTGGCACCCATGAAGTTTAAGTACATAATGTGGAATATCTACTGAAAAAAATGAATCAAGTGAAACAGTTTTTGTGTATAGAGACTCGTGTTATATACAAAAGAGCAAATGATAACCAATAATTTAAAATAAAAAACAATGGAAGAGAAAAAAAGAAAAAGCTAAAGCTTGCTGTGTCACTGGTATTGGCACCCTTTACATTAATTTAGTATGGAAACACATTTTGACTCGCCTGTGGTAAATCACAAAAGAGATTCACCTGTGATTAATTGTCAGTGCTCATGTGACATGAATTAACCAATGAATGATGACTTCAGTGTTTTAAAAAGCCACATGGTAGGCCCTGTTCCTTTGTCACAATGGTGAAGACAAAGGAGCTGTCTGAGGATATCAGAACTGCTATTATTAGCAAACACGAGACTTCCAAAGGGTATAAGGCCATCTCCAAAGACCTTGGTCTCCCAGTTTCAACAGTGTGCAATGTCATTAAGAATTTTGCCAAGCATGGATCCGTCAAGAACTTCCCTGGACGTGGGGGAAAGAGGAAAATTGACAAGAGATGTCTTCGAAGGTTGGGATTTTGTGTTTGGAGAGACAAAGATCTGCTGAGAGCAGTGCAAAATGTAAAAAAATGCCCTTATTACAAAAAACTACAAAAAAACCATACATATAATAATATATTTTACATTTTTACAGTCTTCTTCTACCCCTAGCTAGGGTTAGTGTTAAGACTATGGTTAGGGGTATGTGTAGGGTCAGAGTTAGGGTTACAGAAACAGTGATATAAAATAGTTACATAAAACATCCATAAACAAATGGCCATAAACATCAGTAAATCCAGCTGGCTAATAAATGAGAGAAGCTCTTTTTGTTGGCCAGACCTTTCCTGACATCGTCCACATATACACAGCAGAAGTCAAGAGAAGTTGTGTGGAGAGGGCACTCATGCTGATCCCACTCCATGTAGGTGGTAGCCTTCTGTTTTACACAGCAGACACCCATTGATAACTGCAGAATTTTTGGGGGTCGGTGGGGGGGTTGGGGTGACACCATAAAGTGAAAAAGTATATGAAAATTAACTTTGATTTGGTCTTTAATGTGCTCCGATCATTTTGTCATCATTTCATTATACACACAACTATTACTATAATGCAATTACTATACATTTATTGTTACCCCATGCATTTTACAGAACATATGTGCTCAGCATGGAAGTGTGGCACCCCTGTGGGTCCAGTTGCTACAGAGGTACTGCATCTCAGCCAGAGGTGTGGCACCCCACTCTCAGGTAAGGAAGGAGCACTACCCGGGACTAAAAACACGCACATCCAACACACACCACTCCTGAGGGAGGGTCCAGATAGCTCCTGAGGGAGAGCACAGACCCGGTCCCTGTCTGGAGGGTGGAACTAAGTAGAGGAGGTGGGTGGAGGAAGTAGTTTAGGGGAGCACTGAAGGAAGAGTATAAAAGAAGGGTCGAAAGATCTAGAAGGAGTTCTGTCTGAGGGGATTCCTGGTTCCAGTCTTTGGAGCAGGAGTTCAGTGGGTGAAGACCGTGGAGGAGTAGGGCCCAGTCAGAGGGGCCCAGTGGGAGAGTGAAGAGAGAAGATAGGAGCAGTGAGAAAGGCTCCAGAAAAAGAAATGATCCTAGGGGCACGGGAAGTGCGGAGTCCACCCGTGCGCCCGAGTTCACACTGACCGTGAAGGGATCAGGTCGCAGTAGGGGACCGGCCCCAAACTAGTAGAGGACTGCAAGACTCAGCTAGCAAACTGGAGGTTGTGGTATCTTCATGTGCCATAGCCAAAATCCACACACATTCGCTGAAAAGGTGGCCTTATATGACAAAGAAGACAGACAGGTCATCGCCGAACAAGGCCCACGACCACTGGCTCAGGACACTGTGTGTGAGGCGCATGGCAGGAGGGCGAGAGCCAGCGCAGAGAGACGATCCGGGAAGGTACATAAAAAGGGGTCCCATTCAAGTGCACCCAAGTTATTTGAGAGTTGGCTGGATCACTTCCCCGGAGGACACAGGACGACATGGGTGGTTGAGTAAAGCCTGAAGACTGCACCCCACTGTGTCCTTGATTTATAGCTGCGGCACCGGCCCTGCACTACACTGTCCCTGCCAACAACATCTACCTCATCAAGCCAAAGTTAACTTCCCTGGGGCTACCTGTGGAGAGCTGAACCATCTCTGCTGTGTCACCAACAGCCCTAGTGGATCTGAACAGCAGCGGCGGCCACCTATAGCCGCATACCACGGGTGGCGTCACGAAACATTATCCCCAAAACTTTATTTCCCCAATTGACTTTTCTTATTGACTGCCCTGGGCCACGGACCAGGTCACTGCCACCGTGACTACTTCAATAGAACTGACCGGCCCGGCTACCGAGTACCCCACGGCTCCAGGAGGCGCATCAGAAGAACTGTTACTTTACACCAAAGGCTCTCATTCTTGTGCTTGCACTTTTGAGCCTTATCCTGCTTTGTCTTCCTTTGAGTGTCTTCCATGTCCCTAGAGTGAGTATTGTCTCCACAGAGTCAGAATGTTGATATCTAATCTATATTAGTTACGTCTGCTCTAAAAGCTGATTTTTTTAGGGCTGTGGTCTTGTCTGGATTTTGATGTCTCCTATGCCCCCATTGTTGGTATTTTCTCAATGCCCTCCCCCTTAGATCTTATTCCATGCAGCCACATGTTGCAGCATGGGGCAGTTTCTAGTGGTACTACTGGCAGTGACCGCTGAGGTAAGCAGCGAGGCATTGTGAATTTATTGGTTGGCTGTATGAGAATTTGCCAACTTCCCTTACCTCAAAACAAAGTTTCTGGGTGGATTCCTAGGATATTTTACTGATTTTGAGTTCCTTGATGTCCACACCTGAAATCCAAGACATATGATCTGTGAAATGTGTATCTCATTAATGTGGAATGAATGGTGGTCTGTCTGCTTTGATATGATCCTTTTAACCCCTTCACTACATATGATGTATATTTATGTTCCCTACTTTGATGCGGGCTCTGGCGCTGAGCTTGCATATTTCCCAGAACATTACAGCTGATTTAATCAGCTAACATGTACCTTTTTTCCAGCCGCAGGTGGATCAGAGCTCCACTCGCAGTTGTTAACCAGTTAAATCCCGCTGTCAATCTCTGGCAGCGGGATTTAACTCGTGCCGACCATAAGCATTTCACAAATCCCGCCCTTGGCGTCCCTGTCACGTGATCAGGGGGCACCAATTGGTTGTTGTGATAGCTGGGTCTGTAGAAGACTCCCGTGACTGTCATTGTGAATCTCCTGTGAATGCCGGAGTGACCGGTGTTAATAGGAAATCGTGATTTTTGCTGAAGCACTGTTTTGTGTAGAACAGGTGATCAGATGATCGCTGCTTCAAGTTTCCTAAGGGGACTATTAAGTAAGGTAAAAAGTGAAAATGAAAAAAAAAATATGAAAAAAATAAAACACCAGAAAAGTTCAAATCACCCAGGTGTGAAAAACTTGCTGCATCATTCCCAAGAAGACTCATGGCTGTACTAGCTCAAAAAGGTGTTTCTACTTAATACTGAGAAAAGGGTCTGAATACTTATGACCATGTGATATTTCAGGTTTTCTTTTTTTAATAAATTGGCAAAAATGTCTACATTTCTGTTTTTTTTTCAGTCAAGATGGGGTGCAGAGTGTACTTTAATGAGAAAAAAAATGAACTTTTTAGAATTTACCAAATGGCTACAATGAAACAAAGAGTAAAAAATTTAAAGGGGTCTGAATACTTTCCGTACCAACTGTATGTGAATTTGGACCCCAAAATAGTATCAATAAAAACGTCAGTTCAAGGGTGCAAAAAACAAGCCATTACCCAGCCCCAGATCTCAAAATAGAAAAAACGCTATGGGTCTCAGAAAATGGCAAAAACTTTTTTCATACAAATTTCGGAATTTTTTTCCACCACTTAAATAAAAAATAAACTATACATGTTTGATATCTGCGCACTCATACTGACCTCGGGAATCATATTACCAGGTAACTTTTACCATATAGTGAACATGGTAAATAAAAACTCAAAAAACAATTGAGGAATTTCACTTGGAATTTTTTTTTTCCCATTTTCCAGTACACTATATAGTAAAATCAATGGCGTAATTCAGAAGTACAACTTGTTCCTCACAAAAACAATCCCTCAAACGGCTATATTGAGAGTAAAATAAAAAAGTTATGGATCTCTGAAGAAAGGAAGGAATAAATAAAAATGAAAAAATGGAAAATGGCCATGGCGTGAAGAGGTTAAGATGTGTTTATAGAAATATCTTCTGTTTCATAATTTTGATATCTGCAATGGTCTGTGACAATTTTAAAGACACATAAATAAATGTTCACAAAGACAGAGATGTTATATAAAATTTGATATTCTGCATATCCCAATGTACTAAAAAATGTTTAAATACTTATCCTACATCTTATGTTAAGTACCTTACAGTAATACTGTATACTCTTAAATAAGTATTAATATTTATTTTAAAAAGTTAAAATGCACATTACTTAATTTTAATGACAATTTTTCATTTTGGGAAAATGAAATCTTTTAGCTTTCTAAGGATTTTGTGATTTCCCAAAGGTCTTTTCTTCTAAGGTGGCCATGCCTGCTTTGTCATTTAGAGGAAACTAAATGTTCACAGCTGAAAACCCCAGAAACCAATCTACTAATAGAAAAAAGAAACAAGAAGCACCACAACGCCTATCTAACACCATCTCTTATTTGAAAGCCTGTGAAATATGACTAATTGTGACGTGTTGCAAAAAGTTTTGTGGGGTATATATACCTGCTGTAGTCTACATGAAAGACATAAGCTTCTTCATAAGAAGGTTCACCTACAACCGAACATACACTAATTTTAACTGCTTTATCCTGAGAAATGATGAAATATTTCAAGATATTTCTGCTTCTTTGGGCCATCATTTGTTATATTGGACAAATTAATGGATATAACATTGACCTTAAAGTAGCACGAAATGACATTGAAAACCTGAGAAAATATTTGGTAAGTAAAGTCAGAGTAGATCAATGCTAATTATGGACTGGTCGCTCTGGTCAACTGTTCATTCATTTGAGGATTGAGTGGACATAGTATCATTATGTGATATCATGTTAAGTTGTATAGTTGTTAGGATCATTTTTAGCTGTGTACTTATGTTATTAGTCTTTAGTTATTTATGAGATATTTATGTCATTGGTTTTCAGCACTGAGGTATCTTCACTCCTATATGTTAATAATAGTGTTTAATCATATTATTAGGATTATTGCCTCACTGGAAAGTCTGTTGAAAATTTTTAACTCGTAAATGTGGTCAGACATTTACTAGCAGATGCATAGAGCAGAAGGAAGTGACAATATGTAACAGCACTTCAACAATTGTACAGCATATACTTTCATTTATTTATATAATTATGCAGTATATGTTAATATCCCCTTGTCTCCATAATAAAAGCAATACTAAAGAAGTAGTATGGCTAGATATGCAAGTATTGATTGCAAACCAGATTAATTATGTACACAAATGTATTTAGTTTTGTACGTGCTTTACAAACTATACTGTGTTAGGTGTCTAAATTTATGTGACATTGAAGCACACTCAGCAAAGCATCCGAACCAGTTTTCTGGAGTAATTGCATTGTAAGAGATGCCAAGCTGGACATTATATTTGTCAAGCCTTCCTGCTACTTTTTCTGACATTTGGGAAACCTAAAAAAAAAGAGGTGGACCTTGAAGAGTGCAGCTGCGCAACTTTTAGAGTAAAAAAGCTGTCACTTTTCAGTAAAGAAAAGTGACTGAGATGCGTCTGCTCTATGTTTGCTCTGAGAGTAATAGCCTGTAAGCAGTTACTATTTTACTCAGATATTATATCACATAAAAGATGTTTTCTTACATTTTTATATTGCCTTACACTACTTTTCATGTTATAATTCCATAATTTTTTTTATTATATTTTCTGCTGCTAACAGAAAATAACAATTGCTATTTTTCTATCAACAGAATGCAAAAGACACAAGTAACACTGAAGACAGTGAAGTTTTTTCAAAGCTGCTGGATGACTGGAAGGAGGTATGCGCACATGCTAAGAGAACATGTACAAGTATTCATAATCCCACTAATATCTATAGTACACCCACTAACGTCTAAAGGTGTATTCTGTTTGCTTCATGTATTATACTGGAATCTTTACTTGTATTCAGTGTTAGCTAATCATGAGTATATTCAGCAAAATGTAACTTTCATACTAGGGTTACATTTTAGTAAAATTCTGTGGGGATTTGTTTTAATTTTACTTTGTTATATAGCACCATTAATTCCACATTGCTTTACAGACATCACTGTCCTCACAATCTAAAGTCACTACCAGTATGTCTTTGCAGTGTGGAAAGAAACCAATGCAAACTCCTTGCAGATGTTGTCTTTGTACCTAGGACCCCAGCGCTGTAAGGCTGCAGCGTTAACCACTGAGCCAAATGACATGACGCAATGAGCTGGACACTAATGTTTGTGAAATGTCTTATGATAGTTAAGCAAATTCCATCCATATTAATTTGGTCTCGAACCACCAAACAACAATGATAAATCATGGCAAGCTTCTGCTGGACAGTTTCTTCTGAGCTAGAAGCGCAATTGTTGCAACAGTTCTGGTATTAACCATGGTGCTAAGCAGGAATGCTTTACCAACTACACAACTGATGAAGATCAACTATAAATGATTATTGACCTTCTTTATTTACACTGAACAATTATTATTATAAATGCATAAAATGAGACTAACTGTGAAGATAGTTGGTTAGTATAAACTGGTCTTAAATTTTAATAGCTGGATATGGAACTGGAGACAAAAACATTTTTTTATTTTTTTGAGCAATTTGAGGTTGTGTTGGGTGTTTAGTGTGAAGAACATTTCTTTAGTAATAATAGTTTTTCTTACCAGAGCCTGGAAAAATGTATTTAGTATATATAGGACTTTAGCACCTAGTTTACCCTACATTAAGTAGACTGCATGCACATTAGACATATTTGTTCCTTTCTTAGGTGTATTTACTAGTTTATCATGTGTACCTATGGTTTTGTTAAATTAAATTATTCAGCTCATTAATCCTAAATTATTTCAACCTTTCAGGAAAGTGAAAAGAAACTGTTACTAAGCCAGATTGTTCCTATGTACCTGAAGATGCTCGAATCTATGAAATCTACAGAAGTAAAAGACAGTATTACTAATCTGACCCAGATGCTTCACACATCCAACAAAGACTACTTGGAGAAATCTGACCAAAAAATGAAACGACTGAATGAAGTGAAGCAAATGCAGGTATAATAAATAGTGATTATGGGAACATATAAATATTAAATGCTTCTTAAGCATCGATTTTATTACACAGAAAATAATTTGGACAATTAGAAATATATATTAGTTATGATTAAAGGTAAACTGCCAAAAGTAACATCTGAAGGATCTTATGTACTAAAAACCATGAATGTTTTATACATACTTCTGATCAGTTAACATTTAATAGTATGCAGTTTTTTTATGTGCTATGTCATGCCCTTTAACCGTATTTAGTCTGTAATTAATAATGTTTTAAGAGACCCTATGATACTTCTAATTAGCGTGATACAATCTTTCAGAAATGCTTGAAGTAGATATTTATGTTTTGCTTCCTAAATATATACAGAAAGTGTTATATACCGTAGTGCCAGACAAAAAATGACAACATGCAGTGTAAACATAACTTTAACATTAAACGGGTTGTCTGGTCATAACATAATGATAGACAGGAATGGTCATCAATATGTGAAGGTCCAACACTCTGCATCCCACCGATCAGCTGTTATTTGGGGTACAACTTCTTTTGTAAAGGAGCTCTTCTATGGTACTCAGCCGGGGCCAATACACAGTGAAAGAAGCTGTGTCTTGCAGCTCTGTTCAAAGTGTTCATATTTAATGGCAAAGAAGAGCTGATTGGTGGGGGTGTCGAGTGTTGGACCTCTACAAGCTCATATTGATGACCTGTTCTTTGGATAAGCAAGCAGTGCGGTGTGGCCAGAAAACACCTTTAACTATAAGACCTTCACCATAAGTCTGGTCTATTCTATATGGCTGCTTTATTCTCATAGCTTTTTTTTCCTTTTCTGAAATAGATGTCAGACATTAAAATTCAACGTGCAGCTGTCAAGGAACTATTGCGTGTTCTCCGGGATGTTTCTACTCTTCAAGGTCAACAAAAACAAGACTTTAAAAAATGCAAAAGAGAAAATGTACGAAGACGAAGAGGATGCTAATCAAACGGCTGCTAACAAACAGTACTACCATAACGAAAGCTAGCTACAGTAAAATTTTATATATATATTTATACTATTTATCTACTTTTAACTATAATGTATTTTTATTCCAAAGAAACCTAATTTATTTTAATTTATTTGCTGCTGACAGACAATAAAAATGATCTTGTTTACAAAATAATAACGCTTTGATTTCTTGTGTAAGTGTAATTAATTACAGCATGAGTATTGCATTGGGAAAGATTGCCCCATGTATTTATGCCAATTTTTTAGTATACATGCATGAAAAAAAGATCTGGTAAATCATCATATTTATGAATACACATTGACACACATAAGATCATAATATATTATCGAGTCATATCATCATGTTGGGCTTCTACTCTTCTACAGAGGTAAATGCCAGAAAACAATCCCAGTTTACTTCAGGAGTTGCTTTGAGGCTATGGTAGAATATTGGACTTGCGGTGTAATGGAGAGATGCAATACACAGTATATGCAGGGCATGTCAATCTTTAATTGAATGCCCCTTGATTGCTGTGCCCTGCTGAAGGGGTTAAATTGTGTGTCCCATGTTCTTTTCTCCTCCCCTCCTGTTTTTCACCCAATAATCCTCTTCTTCCTCCCGTTATAAGTCCAGACCCTGCCTCTTCCTGCCTCTTTCCTAAAAAGCGTGGGACCCGGAGGCTGCGTTGTGCGTGCTCTGGTGAGAGATGGCTGACCTAGTGGCAGCAATAAAGGACAAAATCAGGAGGAAGGGAAATTCTTGGCTTAGTGGTATCTTGGCTGAGCAGGACGCACTCCCTCCTGATGATCAAGCGTCTCATCCCGGTGGCCGGCGGTCCGCTCGGCGTATCCGCCCACTGGATGGCTTGAGTCCCGCCTCCTTGATGTCACGGGGTGCGTGCTCGCGTCATGTGCGCACTCCCGTTCTGGCCATGCTCCCTCCCTTTCTAACTATGCCGCCTTCACTACACGTGGCAGCTGCAACCCTCCCCTGTCCTAGGGAAAACGCAGAGCCACCATTACTGCGCACCACAAGTCCCCAAAACCTCACCGTGCTACCCCCGAACCAACTGTCCCACCTTGCTGCTTATATGGGAGGCCAGGCCAGCAGCGGTTCCTCCTGTGTGGAAGAATCTGCCAGCACAGTGCACTCTCCTTCTGTGCACTCATCTCCCATGCAAACAGCAGCTGCTGCAGCTCCAGCACAAGCTGCTGTTTCAAATGCTTCAAGTGTGCTCTGTCGAAATAAAAATGTCCCCATGCCACCTACACAACCCTTACCTCCCCTGCAAGCTTTTGCTTTACCTCAACTACCTCTGCCAGGTAACCCCCTTGCTGTGCCCCCAAGTGCCAACCAAATGCCATCCACGACCCACGTCGTGGCAGGTGCTGGATCCCCGGCCCTGTCTCCAGGCCCTCCACGGGCGCGGTAACCGCTCCGCCGGGTCACCATCCCCTCATCATCCTATGGTCCCGATCGGCACCGCCATTCCGTTAGAGGTCAAAGCAGGTGGAGCAGGTTTTCGTCACGCCGCTCCAGATCCTCTAGGCATAGTCGTCGGTCCAGGTCCACACGATAACGATCACCTTCATCCTCAGAGGATTCATCGGATCAATTGGCAAGTCCACACAGGTCATCACGTCACAGGTCCAGCCGTCTTCACAGAACCCCTAGAATCTCTCCAGTCCGCGTTCATACCGAAGATGTGGTCAGCCCGGTGCAGGCAGCTCCGGTCCACCCTGTCCTGTTGATTGCGCAAGGTATTGGTGAGTACCAGTATTCGGGAGCTTGGGGGAATGGTCCTGGTGTACTTACAGCTCTTAAATCACTTTTGGGTCAGAGTGGTAACTTCGTCCCTGGCCATAAAATTTTGGTTAACCCACTTTTACTAAATCACAATCAACAAAAAGAACCCCCCCTCACGCAATCATACATAAGAACCTCTTTTTCTGTGGCATTTCCCCCTTGGCTTACATTTAGATAAAGAGAACGTTAATAAAATTTGGTCTAACGAGTATATCGATATTTGGTTCCTCGTATCACCTGACCAACATACGGTGGATAAAGAACGCCGAGCTTCAGACAGGCCTTTTGAATGTAAACCAAAAGTCCCATGATCCATGAATAATTGACTACAAGGGTCATGGGTTGCGTTATGGGCCAAAAACATCCAGAGCGTTGTTCTGAGATGTTTATTTACATGGACACCACATATAATTCTTACAAGGTCCATGGTGGTAGCGCCTGGTGGCGTTATGATGAGAAGTTTAGAAGGCGTTTAGCCTTATAGCCTCATTTGGGTTGGGGGTTAAAGCTACAGATACCTGGCTTCGCCTTATGCTAGTCCAGAAAACCGCAACCCCCTTTCACGCAGCGGCCCCTGTTCACACCGCCGGCACAGGGTCAGCGGCCATCCATAGACCTGGCTCCTGTTGGCTGTTCAACGAAGGACACTGCCGTTTTTTTCGGTCTGTGCAAGTACAAGCACAAGTGTTAAGCATGCGGAGGCCCACATGCTGCAGTCAAATGCCCCCATCCTTCCACAAAGTTGCCAACGAAACACCCCAGGCACAGCCTAAGGACTCCAGTAAGCGTAGCCGCGATGTGTCCATGGCTCGACCTCAATCCCAATAAGGAAGCAGAAGCTCAATTACGCTTTAGTTTTTCTTATGTTTTTTTCATCCCCTTCACCTTCAATAGACATCTGTCGTTTTCATCCAACTTGAAATCAGCCAAAGATTTTCCTCTAATTCTTTT
Source organism: Phyllobates terribilis (assembly GCF_046119375.1). NCBI lineage: Eukaryota > Metazoa > Chordata > Amphibia > Anura > Dendrobatidae > Phyllobates > Phyllobates terribilis. Next base: position 161,152,438 of record NW_027362771.1, on the reverse strand, counting down.
GGAAAAAGTTCAAAAGGAATTTTCCCTGGCTAGGATGGCAGGCCATTTTTCAACCCCCCCCCCCCATTTTACAATTTACGCGTTTCCCCTTTGGGAATAGTCCCCAAAAAAGACTCAGACAAGTTTCGTCTAATTCAACACCTCTACCACCCAAGAGGGTCATCGGTAAACTACGGAATTGCTGAAAGCGACGCATCTGTGACATACGTTTCATTTGACCGGGCCATCACTTTGATCAGGGAGGCTGGCCCGGGGGCTCTAATGGCTAAATCTGATATTGAGGCTGCCTTTCGCCTTTTGCCGGTGCATCCAGATTGTCATCATCTCCAGGTTGTTTCGTAGACGGTTCTTATTATTATGACACCAGCCTTCCCATGGGTTGTTCCATCGCTTGCTATTATTTTGAATTATTCGTTTCTTTCCTAGAATGCGTGGTTAAGTATGAAACAGGTTCCTCCGCTTTAATCCATTATCTTGACGATTTTCTTTTTGTTGGACCACCAGATTCCACAGATTCCAGGTCCTGCCAATTTTTGCTGGACACTTTTTGTTTTTTTGCGTCCCATTTTGGAGTTCCTTTATCCAGTGAAAAAACTTTTGGTCCCACTACTTTGCTATCCTTTTTAGGAATTGAGATTGATTCCGTTGCCATGGTTTTTCACCTTCCCCCAGAAAAAAAATTCAAAATTGCTGTCCCAGATTGAAGGTTTCTGTTCTGTCCGCAAAGTAACACTATGTCAAATGCAGTCCATGCTGGGCCTCCTTAACTTTGCTTGCAGGGTAATGCCTATGGGGACAATTTTTTCCAGATGTTTATCCCTCTCGACTAGTGTTGAGCGAGCATGCTCGACGCTGCTCGGTACTCGCCCGAGCATCACGCTACTCGGAATGTTCGGCGAGCACCGAGCATTTCTGTGTTACTCGGGCGGGAGCTCGGGTCTCCGCCCTGCATGTTTGGCGCTCTTTACAGAGCCAATGAACATGCAGGGATTGCCAGCCAGTCACTGTAATGCCGCAGCCATGTTGTTTGTGGGCATTACAGTGATTGGCTGGCCGCACAGCGTCACCTCGAGTATTTAAAACCGGGCGCCGCCATCTTGGACACAGTCGCTCCGGATCAGACAGTGTAGGGACAGCGCTGCTGATTTAGGGAGAGATATATCCTGCGAAATAGTTAGTGTAGGGTCTGTAAAGGCTGCCAGTTCAAACAAACAGTCCTTCTCAGGAATAATATCCATCCCAGATGTCAGGCATGCAGGCTGTATAGGAGACGCAGTGGTTATACCAGCAAACGCTGCATTACAGTCCTGTGTGCTCCTGTTGCTGAAATTGCTGGACTTAGCTCCAGGTCTCGGGGGCCAGGAAAAATCCTTTTATTTTCATCTTAATCCTCTTTTTTTTTCCTCTTCACACTGTACAAATACCCGTCTTATTAACCTTTTGGTGTACCCCCCCCCCGCCAAAAAAAAAGTGTGTCTCTGATTTTTCAGACACAAATATATCTGTTGAAAATAGTCTGGTGTAGGCCCAGAAATAGAAGTGTGGTTTTGCAGTTCCATGGGTCATTTGTATCTGAAAAAAACAGTTTGAGTGTGTCGCTCACTGTTCAGCCGAAAATATATATTTTTTAAAAAGTCTGGTATACACCAGTAAATTATACCTGTGGTTTTGCTGTTCCACGGTAAAAAATCTCTATTATCCTGTTTTTGGCATTTTTTGCCATAAAAAAAATAATAATAGTGTCTCCCTGATTTTTCAGACACAAATATATCTGTTGAAAATAGTCTGGTGTAGGCCAGAGAGACAGAAGTGTGCTTTTGCTGTTCCACGGTAAAAAATCTCTATTATCCTGCTCTTGGCATGTTTTGCCGTAAAAAAAAAAAAATAATAGTGTCTCCCTGATTTTTCAGACACAAATATATCTGTTGAAAATAGTCTGGCGTAGGCCAGAGAGACAGAAGTGTGCTTTTGCTGTTCCACGGTAAAAAATCTCTATTATCCTGCTCTCTGCATTTTTTGCCGTAAAAAAAAAATAATAGTGTCTCCCTGATTTTTCAGACACAAATATATCTGTTGAAAATAGTCTGGTGGAGGCCAGAGAGACAGAAGTGTGCTTTTGCTGTTCCACGGTAAAAAATCTCTATTATCCTGCTCTTGGCATTTTTTGCCGTAAAAAAAAAAAAATAATAGTGTCTCCCTGATTTTTCAGACACAAATATATCTGTTGAAAATAGTCTGGTGTAGGCCAGAGAGACAGAAGTGTGCTTTTGCTGTTCAACAGTAAAAAATCTCTATTATCCTGCTCTTGGCATTTTTTGCCGTAGAAAAAAAATAATAGTGTCTCCCTGATTTTTCAGACACAAATATATCTGTTGAAAATAGTCTGGTGTTGGCCCGAGAAATACAAGTGTGGTTTTGCAGTTCCACGGTTCAAACCTCTGTATTATTCACTTTTGGGCCATTTGTATCTAAAAAAAACAGTTTGAGTGTGTTGCTCACTGTTCAGCCGCAAATATATATATTTAAAAAAGTCTGGTATACATACACCAGTAAATTATAACTGTGGTTTTGCTGTACCACGGTAAGAAATCTCTATTATTCAGCTTTTGGTATTTTTTCCGTAAAGAAAAACAGTAATATTTTCTCCCTGATTGTTCAGATTGTTTAAAAGAGTCAGGTGTAGGCCAGAGAAAAAGGACTGTGGTTTTCCTCTTCCACGGTTCTAATCTACTTTTTATTACCCTTTTTCCATTGATAGTGCGAGTGTAAGCTATTTTACTTCCTTTACAATGGGCAAGGCGCGTGGCAAGGGACGTGGAACTGGACGTTCTGGTGATGGTGCGTGCAGAGGACGCGGCCGCGGCCAAGGTGAAAATGTGCCACAACCAACAGCCGAATTACTAGGGAAGCACAGAACAACACCAGTATTGCGAACTGATCAGTGTGAACAGATTATTAATTGGAGAGCAGATAATACTTCCAATTACCTGGGCACCACCACCTCCGGCCTGTCTTCCACACAGTTGACTCTTAGTAGCCATGAGTCTCGACCGCATACTCCTCCTCACCCTGATGCTCCTTCCTCCCACCATGCCGAGTGTCGTCAGATAGCAACTGATCCCACACTTGGACACTCTGAAGAGCTGTTCACTGGTCCATTTCCAGATTTGAGCCCCTCGCCTGCTCCGCTTGAAGTGGTGGAAGAGGAGATCCCATGTAGCGATGCCCAAATATTTGAACAGCCACGGCCACAGGAAGTCGACGCTGGCAATTTGTCACAAGAGGTGGACGATGACGAGACACAATTGCCAGGAAGTGAGGAGGAGGATCGTGGTGTGCAAGTGGAAGAGGAGGAGGAGGTGGATGATCTAGTAACTGACCCAACGTGGCAGGAGGACATGCAGAGTGAGGCCAGCAGCACACAGGGGGAGGGAGGCAGAGTACCCCAACAGGCAGGAAGAAGCAGTGTGGTGGCCGCAGACAGAAGGCGGGCAACCGTTCCCCGTAAAACCAACACGAGGGACGTTGCCAGTACAACCTGTAGGTCTTCCAGAGTCTGGAATTTTTTTAAAGACTCTGCTGATAGCCCAAAAAAGGCCATTTGTACCACCTGCCATGCCAGCATCAGCAGGGGTGACAAAACTACCAGCCTGACCACCACCAGCATGATCAGGCACATGGCAGCAAAGCACCCGACTTTGTGGGGCGAACCCCAGGGTCCACGACCAGTGTCAGCGGATGTCACCACTGCTTCTTCCACTGTTGTGCGTGCAATAGAACCCCCTGTTGTGTGTGCAAGGCAATCCCCTGTCCATACTTCATGCAAAGATGCCCCCTCCTCTCAGTCTTCACTTGTTATTGCAGTTTCTCAAGAAACAGCATCAACGTCCACGTCCACGTCCCACCGCAGCGTTCAATTGTCCATATCGCAGACCTTTGAATGAAAATGGAAATTCGCAGCTAACGCCCCACAGGCCACAGTCCTAAATTCGCATATTTCATGACTGCTTGCATTGGAAATGCTGCCTTTTAGGCTGGTGGAGACGGAATCCTTCCGCAACCTTATGGCAGTGGCCGTCCCTCGGTACTTGGTCCCCAGCCGACACTATTTTGCCCGGTGTGCCATGCCCGCACTACACAAGCACTTGTCCCAAAACATCTGCCGTGCCCTCAACAACGCAGTTACTGGGAGAGTCCACCGGACAACGGACACGTGGACAAGTGCTTGTGGCCAGGGACGGTACATCTCCCTGACGGCACACTGGGTAAACATAGTGGAAGCCGGGACCCAGTCGGACCTTGGTACGGAACACATCCTCCCCACACCGAGGATTGCGGGCCCTATGTCAGTCAGAGTTGCCCCCACAGTGTACAGCTCCTGTGCATCATCCTCCTCCTCCTCCTCATGTTCAGCCTCCATCTCAGATATCACCACATCAGTTACAAGCTGGAAGCACTGCAGTACTGCCTCCGCCAAGCGGCAACAGGCTGTGCTGAAACTCCTAAGCTTAGGTGAGAAACCTCACACTGCTTGTGAGTTGTGGACAGCTGTGAAAGAGCAGGCAGATCTGTGGCTGAGACCGCTGAACGTACATCCAGGCATGGTCGTGTGAGACAATGGCCGTAACCTGGTGGCCGCTCTGAGGCGAGGCGAGATCACACACGTACCATGCCTGGCTCATGTGCTTAACCTCATGGTTCAGCGGTTTCTTAAATTGTACCCCGAGTTGCCAGATCTGCTAGTCAAGGTACGCCGCCTGTCAGCTCATTTTCGCAAGTCGGCTACAGCTTCTGCCGCCCTTGCTGTGTTGCAGCAGCGTTTGCAGCTTCCGTCACACCGACTGGTGTGTGATGTCCCCACACGTTGGAACGCTACCCTCCACATGTTGCAAAGGATTTGTGAGCAGAAGAGAGCAGTTGTGGAGTACCAGCTGCAACAAAGCCGTCGATATTCAGGTCAGACTCCACACATAAGACCTCAGGAGTGGACCTGGATATCTGACATCTGTACCATCTTGACAAACTTTGAGGAGTCCACCCAGATGGTGAGTGTCGATGATGCCATCATTAGAGTCAGCATTCCACTTGTCTGTCTTTTGCAACGCTCTCTGCAGAGAATTAAAGAGAAGGCATTGCAGCCAGAGTATGATGAGATGGATCAAGAAGCCGTAGCGGTCTATTACACACAGCCCAGCCTCATCTCATCCCAACGTGCAACGGGGGACAATGAGGGAGAGGAGGAGGAGGAAGAACAGGAGCTTGTATCATGCGCTGTAGACGGTAGTACCCGTACAACTGTCATACCGTCGGTTCAGCGTAGGTGGCCTGAGGACAGGGGGGAGGAGGAGGAGGAGGAGGAGAGCATGGTAAGTCGTCATCTTGGTGAGGACACGGAAGTCTTGCCCGTTACCAGTCTGCCACGCATGGCTGACTTTATGTTACGCTGCCTTAACCGTGACCCTCGCGTTGTCAAAATGTTGGGTGACAGTCATTACTGGTTGGTGACACTTTTAGACCCCCGCTACAAGGAGAACTTTCACTCTCTTATTCCTGAGGTGGAGAGGTCTACAAAAATGGGGCAGTACCAGAAGGCCCTTGCTGCAGAACTGTTAAAAAAGTTCCCATCTGAATACGCTAGCGGCAGAGGTCACAGTTCGTTGACCAACCAACGCGTACAAGCGAGAGAGAGGCAACTCCAATCCAGCAGAGGCAGGGGAACTCTGTCAATGTTCTGGGACAGTTTTCTGAGACCCGCCCAGCTTACAGGCCCTGAGGCGCGGGGTACTCTCACAAGGAGTGGAAAGTTTCAAAAGATGGTGAGGGAGTACCTTGCCGACCGTACAAGCATCCTCCGTGATTCCTCTGTGCCTTTTAATTATTGGGTATCCAAGCTGGACACTTGGAATGAACTCGCTCTGTACGCCTTGGAGGTCCTGGCCTGCCCTGCCGCTAGCGTGTTATCGGAGCGTGTTTTTAGTGCCGCTGGGGGAATTATAACTGATAAGCACACTCGCCTGTCAACTGACAATGCTGACAAGCTGACCCTTATCAAAATGAACAAGGGCTGGATTGGGCCAGACTTCTCATCACCACCAAATGACAGCAGAGTAACATAAAGTCAAATCCACTGTGTTTTTTTGGGAGGTGTATTCACATGCACCGCTTCACACCCACACATGGGTATACGCTTCCTCATTTCGGCTGCTTTATGTTCTTCTCCTTATCCTCAGCCTCCACCACCACTATACCACCAGGGTGACCATGGTCCGTGTTGCCATTATTGAAAGTTCCTCCGTCCTTATTTTTGTCAGCTTTTGCTTGGAAAGCATAAGCAAAGACTGTGGGAGACCCACTCCCCAATAATGGGAATATTTTTAAGATGCTGCACTGTATGGCTCTTGTAAGGGGCATTGCAAGTTCCTCCGTCCTAATTTTTGGCAGCTTTTGCTTGGAAGGCATAAGCAAATACTATGGGAGACCCACTCCCCAATCATGGGAATAATGTTTGTAATATGCTGTACTGCATGGCTCTTGTAAGGGGCATTGCAATTTCCTCCATCCTAATTTTTGGCAGCTTTTGCTTGTAAGGCATAAGCAAATACTGTGGGAGACACACTCCCCAATAATGGGAATAATGTTTTTAAGATTCTGTACTGTATGACTCTTGTAAGGGGCATTAAAAGCGTCTTGTTACGCTACTGCGACCTCCACCACTTTTCCGAGGGGCATTAAAAGCGTCTTGTTAAGCTACTGGGACCTCCACGTCTCTTCCAAGGGCAATTAAAAGCGTCTTGTTAAGCTACTGGGGCCTCCACGTCTCTTCTGAGGGGCATTAAAAGCGTCTTGTTAAGCTACTGGGACCTCCACGTCTCTTCTGAGGGGCATTAAAACCATCTTGTTAAGCTACTGGGACCTCCACGTCTCTTCCGAAGCGCATTAAAAGCATCTTGTTAAGCTACTGGGACCTCCACGTCTCTTCTGAGGGGCATTAAAAGCGTCTTGTTAAGCTACTAGGATCTCCACGTCTCTTCTGAGGGGCATTAAAAGCGTCTTGTTAAGCTACTGGGACCTCCACGTCTCTTCCGAGGGGCATTAAAAGCGTCTTGTTAAGCTACTGGGTCCTCCACGTCTCTTCTCAGATTCATTAAAAGCGTATTGTTAAGCTACTGGGACCTCCACTTCTCTTCTGAGGGGCATTAAAAGCATCTTATTAAGCTACTGGGACCTCCACCATTTTTCCGAGGGGCATTAAAAGCATCTTGTTATGCTACTGGGACCTCCACGTCTCTTCTGAGGGGCATTAAAAGCGTCTTGTTAAGCTACTGGGACCTCAACCACTTTTCCGAGGGGCATTAAAACCGTCTTGTTAAGCTACTGGGACCTCCACGTCTCTTCTCTGGGGCATTAAAAGCGTCTTGTTAAGCTACTGGGACCTCCACGTCTCTTCTGAGGGGCATTAAAAGTGTTTTGTTAAGCTACTGGGACCTCCACGTCTCTTCCGAGGGGCATTAAAAGCGTCTTGTTAAGCTACTGGGACCTCCACGTCTTTTCTCAGGGGCATTAAAAGCGTATTGTTAAGCTACTGGGACCTCCACGTCTCTTCTGAGGGGCATTAAAAGCATCTTGTTAAGCTACTGGGACCTCCACCATTTTTCCGAGGGGCATTAAAAGCGTCTTGTTATGTTACTGGGACCTCCACGTCTCTTCTGAGGGGCATTAAAAGGGTCTTGTTAAGCTACTGGGATCTCCACCACTTTTCCGAGGGGCATTAAAAGCGTCTTGTTAAGCTACTGGGACTTCCACGTCTCTTCTGAGGGGCATTACAAGCGTCTTGTTAAGCTACTGAGACCTCCACGTCTCTTCTGAGGGGCATTAAAAGCGTCTTGTTGAACCACTCTGAACTCCACAGCTCTTCCAAGGGGCATTGAAATGTTGTTTTTAATTAACTCTAACCTCCACGACTCTTCGAACGGGCATTGCATTTCCACCTAATTTTTGGCAGCTTTTGCTTGGAAGGCATAAGCAAAGACTATGGGAGACCCACTCCCCAATAATGGGAATAATGTTTGTAATATGCTGTACTGCATGGCTCTTGTAAGGGGCATTGCAAGTTCCTCCGTCGTAATTTTTGGCAGCTTTTGCTTGGAAGGCATAAGCAAATACTATGGGAGACCCACTCCCCAATCATGGGAATAATGTTTGTAATATGCTGTACTGCATGGCTCTTGTAAGGGGCATTGCAAGTTTCTCCGTCCTAATTTTTGGCAGCTTTTGCATGGAAGGCATAAGCAAAGACTATGGGAGACACACTCCCCAATCATGGGAATAATGTTTGTAATATGCTGTACTGTATGGCTCTTGTAAGGGGCATTAAAACCATCTTGTTAAGCAACTGCAACCTCCACCACTTTTCCGAGGGGCATTAAAACCATCTTGTTAAGCTACTGTGACCTCCACGTCTCTTTCAAAGGGCATTCAAACCGTCTTGTTAAGCTACTGGGACCTCCACGTCTTTTCCGAGGAGCATTAAAACCGTCTTTTTAAGCTACTGTGACCTCCACGTCTCTTCAAAGGGGCATTAAAAGCATCTTCTTAAGCCACTCTGAACTCCACAGCTCTTCCAAGGGGCATTGAAATGTTGTTTTTAATTACCTCTAACCTCCACGACTCTTCCAACGGGCATTGCATTTCCTCCTAATTTTAGTCAGCTTTTGCTTTTCAATGCAAAGGCGAAAACTAAGGGAGACCCACTCCCCAATAATGGGTAGAAGGTTTTTAGTATGCTGTAATCCACGTCTGTTTCAAGGGGCATTGCAGTTCCTCATAATTTTTGGAAAGCCTTCCATTCACTGCTTAGGCCAACAGTGTACAGGAGACCCAGTTGCTATAAATGGAAAAAATGGTTTAGTTAAGGCCCTCTGACCTCCATGTAATTTCCAAGGGGCATTGGAGTGCCTCAAAATTTTTGGTAGGCATTGCACTCACTGTATGCCCTATAACTGTGTAGCCGAACCGCTCATTTTGGTACAGAAACATATCCTACAAGACATATGTGGTTGACTGGCCTGATATTGATGTGAATGGTCCCTGTTCCTCCTGCTCTTTCTCCTTTTCAACTACCTCATCCATCATTTATCACCTGAAGCTTTGTTTTAACGGGAGTCATAGAACTGGTATAGTAGCAGGAAAACATCCAGCAATCCTCGGAGGAGGTAGGATATGCGCCAAAACGCTGACCACCTCAGGCCTAGCCGCTACTACATACATGCCCTTGCATTCCAAGAAAACAAAGCAGATGCTAACTTTTATCATCATCATCATCATGGTCCTCACCTTGGAACTCTCAACTCTCCTGATGGAGAAGCCAGGGCCCACCGGAGGAGTCTGGTTCTCTGGAGGGCTCGTCCAATGCTGCCCTAAAGCAGGCCGGGCTAAGAAAAGTGTGAGGGGGATGTTCCAAGGAGAAATAGGGGCGGCTGGGGACCGTTTATGGACACCCGGCTGCCCCCAGGCGGCTGGGGACCATGTGTGGACACCCGGCCGCGGGGCTGCTGGGGACCAAGTTTGGACACCCGGTCGCCCCCTGGCGGCTGGGTACCGAGTGTGGACACCTGGCCGCCGGGCGGCTGGGGACTGAGTATGGATTCCAGGCCGCCAACGCAGCCATGATGTGGTGGCCAGATTTCGCCTCCACATGCCTAAAAGGCCCAATTTCAAGTGCAAGCTAGCAGCATGGTATTGCAGCCTGGGGGTGGGTGGTTGGCAGCATATTTGCGCTTGCATTGCAAGGAATGGGGGAGGTACAAATGAACAGTGCCCTGGGACAAGAACTTGCACGGGGATAGTTGCAAGTCTGCATCTTCTGATGCGGCAAGGATGACTTCTGATGGGCACACTTTTAGGCAGTGACCTGGGTGTCAGAGATGCTTCCAGGGGTCTTCCCCATGCTGTTCCCATGTTTTTTCAGCACTGTATGCATGTGTCACACAGCACATGGCCAGATAAGGTTGTAAAATGTTAAAATGACATTTCCCGGTGAATGCATTTGTCATGGTTGAAAGCAATACAAAAGTGCAAAAACGCATAAAAAATGTTACTTGTGAACATAGCCCAAGGTGTGGAGGAGTATTTTTTTTTTTGTTATTTATTTTACCTTATACACAAGTCTTTACCCTAGAAAGGAACTTCCTTAACATATTTCACAGGAAAGCAGTTTCAGTTTAGTTTTTGAACGTTTTATTGTGAGCCCTTAAAAGTGGCTTAATACCTCTGACCATGTTGTTGACAGCAGTGACCTGGGGGTCAGAAATGCTTCCTGGGGCGATCCCCATGCTGTCCCCATGTCATTTGAGCACTGTCACTATCGTTTTGGGCACTTGTTAGGCTTTTAAAAGACTGCCGGGTGTGCCGCCGCAAAAATGCTCGGGTCTCCCATAGACTAACATTGGGCTCGTTGCTCGGGTCGAGCACCCGAGTATCATGGCGAGCTCGGCCCGAGCTTCGAGCACCCGAGCATTTTAGTGCTCGCTCAACACTACTCTCGAGTCTCGACCAAAGGCATCAAGCTTCCCCATCATAGAATTTGGATAAAACCTCCTTTGAAAGCGAACTTGCTGATTTGGAAGGAGTTTCTCTTGTCCTATAATGGACATACCTGCTTTCAGTCATGGGAATTGACTAATGAGGATCTCTCCCTTTTTTCCGATGCCACTGGATCAACTGGTTTCAGTGTCATTTTTGGCGACCAATGGTGTGCCGAACCTTGGCCGGAATCTTGGCGCACTGAGGGCTGGCTCAAAAACCTTACTCTGCTAGAGTTATTTCCTGTCGTCACAGCCATTTCTTCATGGGGCCTGTCCCTCAGGGATAAACAGATTTGTTTTTGGACTGACAATATGAGTGTCGTACACGCCATAAATCACCTGTCATCCTCGTCTCCCCCGGTTATCAAATTACTCTGGTTCCTGGTATTAAAATGCTTAAGTTTAAACATCTGGTTTTGAGCCCGCCATGTTCCGGGTACAAATAACATCATTGCTGATTCTCTTTCTCCTTTTGATTGGCAGAAATTCCGTGAGTTTTTCCCAGCAGCCAAAGCGGAGGGACATTTATGCCCATCCCTCATGTGGGAGGTCGTAGAGAAGGATTGATGGAGTTGGTGAGAGCTTCAGTGGCCCTGTCTACATGGCACTCTTACGGCAAGGCATGGAATGAGTGGCATAACCTAGTTGGGGATAGATCAGTAGTGGCATCTGACGCTGCCCATCTGGAGGTCACTATCGAATATTTACTTTACTTACGCAGCATGGGTGTTTCAGGAGCCGTTGCACATAACTGCCTATCTGGTCTCGGTTTTCATTTTCGCCTCTTAGGTTGGAATGATGTTACTAAGGTTTTCATCATTGGCCAGGCTATTAGGGGTTGGAGGAGGGAGCACACTCGCCAGGAGAACAGAAGGCCCATTTCTTTCAGTTTACTTACCCGCCTAATCAATACCACCCCCGCTGTCTGCTCTTCTCCTTTCGAGTCTGCTCTCCTCTCTGCCACTTTTGAACTTGTGTTTTTTGGTGCTTTGCGCATTAGTAAATCGGTGTCCCCATCCATACGCACTTCAGGAGGACTCCAGTATGATGATGTGACCCCCTGTGACCGAGGTCTCCGTATCCGCATTCGGAAATCGTAAACTGACCCGTCTGGTATTGGCTTATGGGATCCCCTTATTGTAATCCCCTGGTCCTATTTGTCCTTTAACCCCTGTTAATAATTACTTATCGTGCCGGTGATTTGGTGACTCCTTTTTCTCACATGAGGATGGTTCTCCTCTTATGGTTTTTCAATTTCAATCCCTTTTTCGGTAATCCTTAGCTCTCTCGGGCCTTCCTCTCAAGGAATTTGGTACGCACTTCTTTAGGATAGGAGCTGCTACCGAAGCAGCCCGTGCTGGTTTGCCTAACTCCAAGATCCAGCGCATTGGTAGATGGCGTTCCTCCTGTTTTGCAAGATACATCAGACCAAATTTATTGCTTCACTAACTTTATTATCTCTTCATAGGTGGTGTAAAACCCACGGTGTGGATGCTGGGCCACTTTTACATCTTCTGGACACCCTTAAGAGCAGAACGTCGGCCAGGTGGAAGAGGTCTTGGGTTCCACGGCATCAACATTTTTTGGAGAGGAATAAGAGGCTTGACCTGGCCTCAGGTTCTTACCGAAGTGGTGTGGATAGCTCAGAGCGCTTCCTCTCCCGTAATTCTAGTCCTGCATGCGGGCGGGAATGATCTCAGCTCCTTCCGCCTAGCTGAACTCCTCACAATGATGCGTTCCGACGTGGATAAATTCCACAGCTTTTTTCCAGAGCTTACTCTGGTTTGGTAAGAGGTCATTTCACGCGTTGCATGGAAGGGCGCAAGAGATGCGGCGGCAGTTGAATGTTCTCGGCCCGCTTGTCCCGCTTTATCCATTTTTAGGCCGGAGTGGTCATCAGGCATCACCAACTTGAGGGAGACAATTCCAGTCTTATGCTACCCAATGGTGTCCATCTGACAGAGATAGGGCTGGATATTTTTCTCTCAGGTCTCCAGGGTGGCATAGAGCAGGTTTTATATCAAATGGTGGGGTTCGGAGCGCAGTATAAATACTTTGCTCCTCCTTGGTAGTCATTTGCTTTATCTTGATGTTTTTCTCCTGTAAAAAAGTCTGACTTGCGCTTGTAGTCCTGCTGTGGCATAAGGATTCGTACCTGTTTCAGCTGGCCAATAGTGCCTTAACTGAGTTTTATACCAGTTACGTGCTGAGCATGTCCTTTTTGGCTGTGACCAACCTCCACCCATTAAAAGGAGTTTTGTTTGAGATCTGTGTGTTGACGTTATTACATGGGACTTTTTGGGGATATATTGTTGTTGGGTCTCAGCAGTCTGCAGGGCACATCAATATTTAATTGAATGCCCCTTTGACTGCTGTGCCCTGCTGAAGGGGTTAAATTGTGTGTCCCATGTTCTTTTCTCCTCCCTTCCTGGTTTTCACTAAATAATCCTCTTCTTCCTCCCTTTATAAGTCCAGACCCTGCCTCTTCTTGCCTCTCTCCTCACAAGCGTGGGACCCGGAGGCTGGGTTGCCCACCCTCCCTCCCCTTTTTTCCTATGTAGAGTGTATTTTGCTGGTATTATTTGGTTGCTCTGTATTTAAGTCACAGCAGGGGTCATTTGCTCTATCTTGATGTTTTTCTCCTATAAGAAAGTCTGACTTGCGCCGGGAATCCGGCAGTGGCATATGGATTCGTATCTGTTTCAGCTGGCCAATAGTGCCGTAACCAAGTTTTATGCTAGTTACGTGCTGAGCACGTCTTTTTATCTGTGACCGACCTCCACGCATTAAAAAGAGTTTTGGTTAAGATCTGTGTGTTATCATTATTACATGGGACTTTTTGGGGATATATTGTTGTTGGCTCTCAGCAGTCAAAATATTTCCACTAACTGATCTGTTTTATAAATTCGCTGTATTGTATAGCATATATTAATATATTAGTTACATATACAGTACACACCAAAAGTTTGGACACACCTTCTCATTTAAAGATTTTTCTGTATTTTCATGACTATGAAAATTGTACATTCACACTGAAGGCATCAAAACTATGAATTAACACATGTGAAATTATATACTTAACAAAAAAGTGTGAAACAACTGAAAATATGTCTTATATTCTAGGTTCTTCAAAGTAGCCACTAGTGTTGAGCGAGTATGTTCTATTAACCCTTTCCCCGAGTATGCTCCGGCCGAGCTACGAGTATTTATAGCTGCTCGGTGATATGGTTGAATCGCTCCCTTGTGCATGATTTGCGACTGTTTGACAGTTTTATTACATGTGAGGAATGTCTATTTCTTACACATTCCTCACATGTAATAAAACTGTCAAACAGTTGCAAATCATGCACACGGAAGCGATTTAACCTTATCACCGAGCAGCTATAAATACTCGGAGCTCGGCCCGAGCATACTCGGATAGAACATACTCGCTCAACACTAGTAGCCATCTTTTGCTTTGATGACTGCTTTGCACACTCTTGGCATTCTCTTGATGAGCTTCAAGAGGTAGTCACCGGAAATGGTTTTCACTTCACAGGTGTGCCGTGTCAGGTTTAATAAGTGGGATTTCTTGCCTTATAAATGGGGTTGGGACCATCAGTTGTGTTGTGCAGAAGTCTGGTGGATACACAGCTGATAGTCCTACTGAATAGACTGTTAGCTGTTTTTTTCTTGCCATAATACAAATTCTAAGTAAAGAAAAATGAGTGGCCATCATTACTTTAAGAAATGAAGGCCAGTCAATCCGAAAAATTGGGCAAACTTTGAAAGTGTCCCCAAGTGCAGTTGCAAAAACCATCAAGCGCTACAAAGAAACTGGCTCACATGAGGACCGCCCCAGGAAAGGAAGACCACGAGTCACCTCTGCTTCTGAGGATAAGTTTATCCGAGTCACCAGCCTCAGAAATCGCAGGTTAACAGCAGCTCAGATTAGAGACCAGGTCAATGCCACACAGAGTTCTAGTAGCAGACACATCTCTACAACAACTGTTAAGAGGAGACTTTGTGCAGCAGGGCTTCATGGTAAAATAGTTGCTAGGAAACCACTGCTAAGGACAGGCAACAAGCAGAAGAGACTTGTTTGGGCTAAAGAACACAAGGAATGGACATTAGACCAGTGGAAATCTGTGCATTGGTCTGATGAGTCCAAATTTGAGATCTTTGGTTCCAACCACCGTGTCTTTGTGCGATGCAGAAAAGGTGAACGGATGGACTCTACATGCCTGGTTCCCACCATGAAGCATGGAGGAAGAGGTGTGATGGTGTGGGGGTACTTTTCTGGTGACACTGTTGGGGATTTATTCAAAATTGAAGGCATACTGAACCAGCATGGCTACCACAGCATCTTGTAGCAGCATGCTATTCCATCCGGTTTGCGTTTAGTTGGACCATCAACAATTTTTCAACAGGACAATGACCCCAAACACACCTCCAGGCTGTTTAAGGGCTATTTGACCAAGAAGGAGAGTGATGGGGTGCTACGCAAGATGACCTAGCCTCCACAGTCACCAGACCTGAACCCAATCGAGATGGTTTGGGGTGAGCTGGACCGCAGAGTGAAGGCAAAAGGGCTAACAAGTGCTAAGCATCTCTGGGAACTCCTTCAATATTGTTGGAAGACCATTTCCGGTGACTACCTCTTGAAGCTCATCAAGAAAATGCCAAGAGTGTGCAAAGCAGTCATCAAAGCAAAAGGTGGCTACTTTGAAGAACCTAGAATATAAGACATATTTTCAGTTGTTTCACACTTTTTTGTTAAGTATATAATTCCACATGTGTTAATTCATAGTTTTGATGCCTTCAGTGTGAATGTACAATTTTCAAAGTCATGAAAATACAGAAAAATCTTTAAATGAGAAGGTGTGTCCAAACTTTTGGTCTGTACTGTATATATATATATATATATACACACATATATACATATATATATATACAGCATATATACACAAATTGAAAAGAGGGATTGATTGAAAAAGTAGATATGTTAATCCTATTGTCAGTCTTTCTTGTTATTGTGATATGCCATTAAGTTGTTTCTAAAGTTAATGGGGGAGATTTACAAAGCTAAATGTGTAAGAATAATGATACAATTTGGTCTAAAAAAAACCTTAGCCTTGCACCATATCTATCTTTTATGTATTTTAGACACTTTTTCCATTTTGCTCAACAAGAAGGGTTAGCCTTACCCACAATGGGCATGACTTAATATTTGACATGGTGCTCTAAAATTATACCAACATTTTTGCGCAAATTTCTGGTGCAAATTAGGCCAACTAATAGTGTAAACCTATCTTAGGCAATATCTATGTCATAAATGTATCTAGTCTAAAAAAAAGTAAATTAGGATTCGGATTCTGTAAGCAGTTTGACCCTCTCCCTGTATTTAGCGTTAATACTGCCCTGTGCACTTTATGTAGTCATGCTCCCTACTGTTAACTCAGACTAAAAGTGCCTTCTGTATACTTCTCTTTCTGTATACGGCCTCCATAGTATGTGTTCACATTGTCCATCATCGTGTATTCTGACTTACCATACTGTGTCCTCACACTGTTCATCCTTCTGTATACTGCCCCCCCATACTGTGCCCTCACTTTGAGTACTGAACATCACTCTCCCTGAGTGTACAATAAAAGGTCCTTGTATCTTCATCTCCAGTATGGAGTGCTTATCTTCATCTGCATCTACGCCTTCTCTCATGCGCTCTGTACACATGCATAGCCTGCACCCCCTTATACCCCACTATCACAAATACAGCCTGCCCCTCGTGTATCCCTCTATTGCACACGTAGCCTGCACCCACATGTAACCTGTCATACACACAGCTTGCACCCAAATGAACCATGTATAAAACACAGCCTGCAAATCCATGTACCCCTCTATCACATACAGCCTGCAACCCCTATGCATCCCTCTATCAGACACACAAACTGCACCACCATGTATCTCTATTAAAAACACACAGCCTGTCCCTCATGTAACTCACGATCACACGCAGCAAGCACCCCATGTATTTTTCTATCACAAATACAGCCTGCACCCCTATGTATCCCACTATCACAGAAACACAGCCTGCACCCCCACATATCTGTGTATTACACACACACACAGCCTGTATTCCTCCATCACACACACAGTTTTCCCCCATGTGTACCTCTATCACACACAGCCTGCCTTCTATGTACCACTTTATCACACAAATTCTGCAACCCCCATGTACCCTCTATCACACACACAGCCTGAACTCCCATGTATCCTTCTATGACACACACATCCTGCACTCCCATGTACTCCTCTATCACACACACAGCATGTACTCCCATGTACCTTCTATTACATACACAGTTTTCACTCTGTACTGGTAGTGACATTCTGAGTCAAGGCAAATTTATATGTGGGAAACAGGGGTGAGGTTAGGAGATTAGAACATTTTCTAATCAGGGGTGACAATGATGATGATTGTGTGGTAGATAAGACCTGGTAACCAGATCAAGGTGTCAGGAGCTAATGTTAGCAGAGTAGGAGGGTGCTGGCCTTGGCAATACACAGCAGAGGCAACATGTTGATAAAAAATACTTGGGGGCAAAATGAGCTTCATCTGTGATCAGCTCAGGAGTAAGTGATGCCACCTATGCTGCTGGTTGAAGAGGCTCAAGACTCCTGAAAGCTCTGGTCATGTTTGTGATGGTGATGAGTCCTGCATATTAGCATCTTTGAATTAGAAGTTCTTTTCCACAGGTGCATCTTTGGCAGTCTTCTGGTTCTAAAGGAGGACAATAAGCAGTGAACATTCAGACTCAAATAGATTAGGAACTACTTCCCCCATTAGCAGATAAAGCAACATTACCTAAATATGTGTTGTCGAAACAGTCATACTCTCTCAGTCATCCAATTGTGTGCCAATTCAACTGCAAGCTGGACAAGTTTCTGGTAATATAGCAGCTGCCATGATAACACTTAGTGGTGTCTGTCACCTTGCTGAAAGATATTCAGCAGCAAATATATTTCGCAGAAAGGGGAACTCTGTTTGCAAGATGGCTTGAGCCGCTTCCTTACTTGGCTTTGTGCTCCAAAGTGCACCCCACTGTGGACACCTGGACCATCAACTAAATATAGGGTCAGAGTATGTACTTCACAAACCACAGGGTGAATGTTCTGAGTAACAGCAATGCACCATCACAAACAGGACAAGTGGTGAAGCCTCCTCGGCTGGATCTGCTTCTGTTTCCACCGCCAGTCAATTTCTCAAGAAAAATGATCCCATCTCAAACAGCAACAGTGCACAGTATTGCATCCATCCACTGCCCTTATCCTTTTTGCTTATGCAAGGTAGAGCCCTGCCAAACAGTTTTACACCTTGTCTGCAGGTCGCACAAAAGCCATACAATAGACAAGTTGTTGCTGTCATTAAGCTCAATATCACATTGGATGTCTCCCTGTAAACTTTAACTGGGCATTGTCATAAGCAACATTGTGGTTGCCTTACATTGGGCACACCTTCAGCAAGGTACACATCTGGACATTAATTGTGCAAAATTTTATAAAGCAATATTACCCCCTTAAGGAAGATGATGGTTATGGATAGTAAAGCATCTGGTCATTATAAACATTCTTACGTGGCAAAGCATGGCCTCCAGACTTTGCAATGTTGTAATCTGCTGGAATATGATGATACATGTGTATATATGTAGGAGCATCAGTACAAGCAGTGTAAAGCGGTCATGGAATGTATAATTTAGAAGAAGCTTGGGTATCTTTGAAATCTGCCATTGAGAGCTTATGAGGGATGCATGTCTCCTACTAAAGCCCTTCAAATAGGCTACTAAATGTGTCAGTGGGAAGTACTGAGGCATCAGCAATGTCATGCTCTTATATTTATCTTGGAAACAACACTCACAAATATTCAATAAGGGAAGGAGAGAGACTAGCAACTTGTATATGCTTATGACTGTCCTGAGGCTGCTGGGTACCCTCAAGGTCAATGTTATATGCATCAAGATGTGAATGAGGAGAAGAAAAAGTAGGAGCAGCAGCAGGAGTATGCATAGGGAGACATTGAGTTGTTCCAGGCAAAGGCAATGGAGAGAGTTACACTGATGTTGTCAATAACTTTGGCTGTAATGACCAACTATCACAGTGGGGGTGTGCAAATTGAACCAACGGTGCGATCAGTAGTGTTGGCAAGCTGCATGTTCGATTGCTTATAGGATGACAGATGTATTGTTAGCATCAACGAAAGGTATGAGTATTGGATAGCTATGCTTTTAGATCCTCGATATAAAAGCAAAACGTGAGAAATTTTTATGTCTTTTGAAAAATGAGTTAAAATTGTCATATTACCTGGATAAGCTGTGTTTCCTACTCAATGAAGCTTTCATCGAGCATAGACCTGCTGACAACATGTCTAACCAGGGAACCTCTCTCCGTAGAGTCAATTCTTCCCCAGCTTTGCCAGCACTAGGACTAGAACAAGTAGCTGAGACAGCAGCGACTATAGTATATATGACATGATGGACCAGATGTTTTATCTGCCGCTGACCTAACTTGATGTACTTTAGCAAACAGAGACACAGTAAAGAGGCCCAATTTGCCATGGGTCCCAACTCAAGTGTACTGTCAGAGAGTGTATTGAGTGCAACAGGTGGCAAGCCCAAGGGAACCAGATTTTCCTCCGCAATCATGGAAAATGTTACATGTCAAAATCAATGAAGCATCAATCACGGCCATTTTTTTTTATCACCTGTGGCTAATGCCAATCATTAAATCGTCCATAGTATCTGCCTGCCTGTCCATTGTATTCATCAGTATTCTACAGCTATCATTGTCACTGTTCCCATCCCAGTCAGGTATCTCCTTTATGTCCATCATGTAATAGCTACACTGTGTTGCTGACGGGGCTGCCAGGTCTGGCCACACACAGCTAGACATCTCCATACCTGACCCATCCTATTCTATTCTGTGCAGCTTTTGCAGCTGCCACTGCCGCTAGACAGTCATACCAGTCAAACCTCTCCTGCCAAACCACTGTGTTTTACAGTTGTACTGTACTGGTACTACTACACTGCTTTCACTACCCTACACTGCCAGACGTCTAATCGCAGCAAATTGATGCGTTTTTGCCAGGGATACAGCAAATAAAAGCAATGTAGCCACAATGTGTGAACGCATCCCATAAGAGATACTGCAGGTTATCACAGACATCCAGTATCTGCAGTATTGGTTAAATCCATTTTACATCCCTGTGTTTTAACTTACTAAATTATCTCTTGCTGCCTTTGCTTTTTGTTACAAATGCCATAATAATAGTTACTTTTCATTTTCTATGAGAAGGTGATATATGTTTGACCATGTTCCTTTAGTAGACAACTGTATTCAGGGTTGGTAAACTATGTAATCCTATCTGTAAATTTGTAGTGACATGTCAGGAAAACCCCTAAACTAAAGCAAGGTAAGCAGATACAAGTAAAGTATACTAACAACAAATCTGTCATTTTCATGTTATTACTAACTTGCATTTTCCCGCCGTGCTTCTGCAAACAACCTGCACATGACCCACTTTGGAGCACACAGTACGAAAATGCAAATGAGAAGAAACATAACATTGACAGATTCAGAATTTATCGTCTCTTAATTTATTTACTAATTACTGTAGTTTAAGGGAGGGATTTTATAGATGACAGTGTCCCTTTAAAGGAATCATAATTCATAGGGATACTATTTAAAGCACCACGCCAGCTTTATTTTTCTTCACCACTGGAGTGGTGCTTTAAGCGTAAGCTCTCTGCCCCCTGTCATATACTCACCGGAGTCCTCACCGTTTTTGGGCGCTGGTCTGGTCCCGCAGTGCTATCTTGTGAGCGCACCTTCTGAGTGACCGGATCTCAGAAGCTACATCACAAGCTCTCAACACACTAGTCGATTGCATTAGTATATTGATTAGTGACCTCCATGAAACCCTGGAGCAGCCAGCAGGTCACAAACTGCAGGAGACGGACCGGAGCAGATGAAAATGCTGAAAAAAGGAGTATCAGACAAGGGGCAGGGGACTTGGATTTTAAGTTGTAAGTACCAAGGAAAATATTCAAATAGAGGAAACCTAAGCAAAGTGTAAACATTAAATCCTCTAAAAACCTTAATTTTATTGGACAATATTAAATACACCAAAAAGATCCCATGAGATAAGAGAGTTATAGTTCTGTCACTAACCGTGATCAGTTAAGGAACTAAAAAAACAGCGTCCCTACGGGACTTATTGTGCACGCCAGGCGCAAATTATGAATGATACACTTAAATCGCCCTATTGATAGCCTAGATTAATCTTGCCTGTCATGGGGGTTGGCACCCTAAATAACGGATTTGGCGCCCCCCGTTCCTCGGCGACTGTCCCTCACTGACCCTGTTAAGCCCTGATGTGGTGAGCTATACACAAGGAATGAGTGACTGCCTGCTATAATACATGGTAAGCGCTATGCTGATAGATAAGTAAATGAATATAGCATGATAAAAGAACTTATCTCGTAGATCTGGAAACTGACTCCACGCATTTCCCCCGTCCTGTCGGTTCATCAGGAGGCCCAGTATAGGAAAATCCAGAGTGACATCAATGATGTGTGGCGCCCTGCTCCGCATTGGTGCCACAGAACCCAGAAGGGTGCATGGATGGACTTCTCCACAAGAGGCCCTCACACATTCACACACCTCCACCCTACCACCTTAGACCACCAGAGGGAGCCGGTTAGGGATATATATAGGGAGGGTGGAGCCAGGCAGCTCAGTCAGTGAGTGAGTCGGTCAGAAGTTAGTTCAGTGAGAGTTGAGCAGAGAGCGCGCTGACGCTCAGAGAGCAGCGAAGAGGCAGCACGCTGGCTGCCGTGCTTAGGCGAGCCAAGGCCTACAGCACGAGTGAGGGCCCCGAGTGTGGCCGAAGGCGAGAGGAGAAAGAAGAAGTAGCGAGGGGGCAGAGGAGCATACCAGGCTCACCCCGAGATATATTCCAGACACCGGGTCCGCGCCTACGGGGTCCCTTTATACCCAGTAGGGACCACTGGAGCCCCTGGAGGACTACCGGTCCCAGGTTCACAAAACGCTGATTACAGTACCAGGGCTAAGAGTCACGGAGGCCCCAGAGAACAGGGAGAGTGATCTCCAAGAGGTCACCACCAGGTCAGCAGATGCAAAGAGAGACAGTAACCAAGCTAGGCCTAGCTCCAGGCAGGTCAGAAGCTTAACGAGTAAAGCCACGGATCAGGAGGCCCTATACCCGCTCACTGGAGAGAGTCCAAAAGTGCACCCTTCATCCGGAGTACCCTGGACCATGCCTGCATCATCACCAGTAAAGGTACTGAAGCTTACCCCTGTGTGAGTGTCCGTCTTTCCTCCGGGACTGTCCTGCCTTCTCTCCCCTGCACCACCATCCATTACACCCCCATGCTGCCCTGGAGCTAGCTCTACCTGTGGAGAGCCACACCATCCCTGCTGCCATAACACCAGCTCCAGAGGACTGCTCCGCAGCGGTGGCACCCCTTAGCCGCATTCCACAGGTGGCGTCACGAACACTTTAAATCCCTTATAAATATTCCCCATTTTACTGACCGCCCTGGGTCACGGACCGGGCCAGCCACCGTGATATCCCCCACACCGGCATACACAGAGTCCCGGCTGTCGAGTACCCCACGGCCCAGGTGGCGGGTCAGCCATGGCGTCACGAACAGGATTCCGTGCCCGTTGCCACCGGGTACTGTGCGCCTTAAAAGACTGTAATACTCACTGTGGTGAAGGTTTCCCGCCATTGTCCGCCATCTTCTTGTCACCGCGGGGGAAGAAGAGGGGCGTAACCGCGGGAATCGGAGAGGCGTAACCGCTGGAAGCGCGCGAAGCCCAGGACACGCCGCGCCCCTGACGTCAAACCAGGAAGCGTCAGGTCCTGGAAGGAGTCCAGAGGACGCTCTGACATCAGACGTGAGTGACACAAGGTCCTGGAAGAAGACCGTCGCCCGCAGAGCTGCGACCTACCTGATAAGAAGTGAAGAAGGTAGGCTCCGGTTCACTAGGGGGGCACAACCATGGCCGACGACCAGCAAGCCGCCGGATCACCGATTAACGCTCCTGATGCCCAACCTGCGCTCGGTGCTGCACAGGCCGGAGCGGCCACTTCACCAGCAGGGGTTGTGAGCCTGTTGATACCCATGGCGCAGCCGTATATCCCTGGAGTGAAGTGGCTCCCCCAGTATGAAGGCAAACCAAACACCCTGTCTGGATTCAAGAGAAAAATTTGCGGTGTGCTAGACATGTATTCTATGACTGGTAAGCAGAGAGCCGCTGTTGTGCTGGGACAATTGACTGGTGCCGCAGAGCGGGAAGTTGAAACCTGGCCAGCCGCAGACCAGGAATCAGTATCCATCATCTTTAAGAGACTGCAAACTGTGTTTGAAAACCGCACTGAGACGGATCTCCGGATGAGGTTCTACCACTGTGTCCAGAAACCTGAGGACAGTGTCCGGGACTACGCCTGGCGCTTACAGAAAGCCCTGC
Source organism: Phyllobates terribilis (assembly GCF_046119375.1). Classification (NCBI taxonomy): domain Eukaryota; kingdom Metazoa; phylum Chordata; class Amphibia; order Anura; family Dendrobatidae; genus Phyllobates; species Phyllobates terribilis. Next base: position 161,129,327 of record NW_027362771.1, on the reverse strand, counting down.
GGGCCCTGAAACAGGTTAGTCCAGCCAGCATACAAAATGAAAATAAAATGCTGACAGAACAGTTCATCCGGGGGTTGAGGTCCCAGGAGGAGAGCAGAGCTGTACGATGGTGGGCCTTAGATCATCCAGATGCCACCTTTGACACCCTTAAGGACATGGCTATAAAGGGGCTGCAGCCCCTGCAAACACCGATACTGCTATCCATCGTTACCAGGGTGGGGCCACCCCAGTGCCCACAGCACCCACTGCTCCTTCATTAACGGCTGAAACAAAGATGCAAACAGTGCCTCCTAGTGAGCTGGACAGCCTACGCTCTGAACTGCACCAGTTAAGTAAAACCCTGACCACTGTCCTGAGCATCCTGCAGCTACAGACGGAGCCTGAGCCAGAAGGAAGGATCCTACTCGCCGACAGCCCTGAGGATGTCCCCTGGATGAGGAGAAGAAGGAGGACAATGCCACACCGTAGGAGGACAATGTCGCCCCAGAGGAGGACACCGCCACCCCGTGGGACGACCAACGTCACCCTCCAGGAGAATTTATCTGCTACCGCTGCCACAAGGCAGGCCACACAGCTTGGAACTGTCCTTTAAACGAGCAAACCCTGGGGCCGAGGGCCGACACCCAGGATTAGATCAAGCAGGCCCATCAAGCTGGTATCACTGGTTCGTAGGAGGAAGGCCTTTTCTGTCCATCGTGCTGGACAGCCTTCCTCTTAACCTAGTAGGGGTTAAGGACGTGACAGTGAAGGTGGGGAGAGTGGAACTAAAGGACCAAGGACTAATTGTCATAGAATCTAACCCTGGTGATATAGACTTGTACATGATACTTGGTACAAATATTGTTGGTAACTGTTTGGGAGAAGTGTTGTTTTTGCTCCAACAGATTGCTGACACTGCCAAACCAGGGCAGAGGAAGGTGCTCCAGAGAGAGATATGAGCCCTCCTGTAGCAGCAACAGGTAAAGCTAAGAGGTGGTGAGATTGGTAATCTACGGGTGACAGACCCCATACCCATTGTGATTCCCCCGATGAGTGAAATGCTGATTTGGTGTAGGGCAGCCATAGGTCTCAAAGGACAGAACTACCAGGCGGTAGTGGAGCCCATTAGCTCAGAGCACAGACCTACACTCTTAACTGTCAGGGGGGTGGTTGATGTACGCAATGGGAGGGTACCCGTGCGTCTCCTAAATTGTGGGGCGGATGAAGTTAAATTACCAAGATACGCCACTGTTACCAGGTTGTATACTGTGAATGATGATGTCATAAACACAGTGGAATCCTTGACCCCACCAGATACAGTGGAGGACAATGACTCCGAAGCTCAGCTGGAGGATTGGTGTAAACAGCTCCATGTTGGGACTGACGCCACTACTGTCCATCAAAAGCAAGGTGTATACAGGGTGGTCCAGGAATACGAACAAGTATTCAGCAAACACCCACTTGATTTTGGGAGGATTAAAGGGGTACAACACCATATACCCAGCAGGGGTAATAAGAGATAGCTGTAGCCCCTGGGCAGCTCCCCTGGTCCTGGTCAGGAAAAAGGATGGAAGCATGAGAATGTGTGTAGATTACAGACAGGTAAATCGCATAACACATAAAGATGCGTACCCTTTGCCCCGTATAGAGGAATCCCTGGTTGCATTAAAGTCTGAAAATTACTTCTCTACCCTTGACCTCACTAGTGGCTACTGGCAAGTAGCAGTTGCTGAGGAGGACCCGGAGAAGACGGCCTTCACTACCCCGATGGGTCTCTGCGAGTTCAACAGTATGCCGTTCGGACTCTGCAATGCCCCTGGAATGTTCCAGAGATTGATGGAGTGCTGTTTGGGACACCGTAACTTCGAGACCGTGCTGCTATACCTGGATGACGTGATAGTGTACTCCAAGATGTATGAGGACCATTTGAAGCACCTGGCGGAGGTATTTGAGTCGTTGTCCCGGTATGGGATGAAATTGAAGCCTTCCAAGTGCCACTTGCTCAAGTAGAAGGTTCAGTACCTGGGGCACATCGTCAGTCCAGAAGGAGTAGCACCAGACCCGGAGAAGGTCACTGTCATCCAGAAATGGCCGTAATCGAAGAATCTCAAGGAGGTACGTCAGTTCCTGGGACTGATCGGGTATTACCGGAGATTTGTAAGGGACTACACCAAGAAGGCAGCACCTTTGCAAGATCTCCTGGTAGGACAGTCCAACAGAGGCAAAAACCCCCCCTTCCAGTGGGGTAAAGAGCAGGCTGAGTCCTTTGCAGTGATGGAAGAGATCCTGACTGGTGAAGAAATCCTGGCCTACCCTGACTACAGCAAACCATTCCTGCTGTACACTGATGCCAGCAACGAGGGACTAGGAGCTGTGTTAAGCCCGAAGCAGTATGGAAAGGAGAAGGTGATTGCCTATGCTAGCAGGAAGCTTCGTCCGAACGAGAGGAATCCAGAAAACTATAGCTCCTTCAAGTTGGAGCTCCTGGCCTTGGTCTGGGCCATCACTGAACAATTCAAGCACTACCTGGCCTCCAGTAAGTTCACGGCTTACACTGACAACAACCCCTTGACACATCTAGAGACAGCCAAGTTGGGAGCCATGGAACAGCGTTGGATGGCCCGGCTGTCAAACTATCAGTTCACCATCAAGTACCGGGCACGCCACAAGAACGCCAACGCCGATGCCCTATCCAGAATGCCGCACAAGTCGGATACTGAAGAAGAAGTGTATGACCTGGAGGAGATTGAGCTACCTGCCTTCCACAGAAATGGGATGGTCCACGAGCAGCGCACCTCCAGGAGGTATCGTGGTAAGATACTAAACCCTTTACCTCACCACAGTTGAAAGGAGACCCAGGACAGCGACCCAGTTGTCAGCCGTATCAAAGAACTGATAACCCAGGAAGGTTCCTCCCTGGAGAAGGACGCTTCTCCACAAGCCAAGCAACTGTGGAATGAGAGAAGCCGGCTGTTCATCTATAGAGAGAAGCTGTGTCGAAGGTACGTCAACCCTAGGACCCATGAGATGGTATGGCAGATTGTAGTGCCCAGTAGAGATGAGCGTTGTTCTACTCGAACTGTTCGCCAATCTCAAATTCGAGCTGTTTTGGGCGGTGTTCGAGCCGTTCGGCGAACACGAACGATTTGAGAAAAATTCGGCTGTTCGAGGTTATGTTCGATAACTGTTCGTGCACCAAAATCATAACTGGATTTTTTCTCAGTAATGATGAAAATTAATGTTAATACGCAGTTTGAGTGTACAGCGGGGTGGGGGGAGGGGCAGGGGATGGATCTTTGCAGGAATAATGAAGAACTCCATTTTTTTTTCTCTTTCCCGCATTTACAGTGGGGAGGTGCAATCTGTCAGCCTATCAGCAGCGCACACACGGAGCGAAGTGCTTTTTTTCACACAAGCAAGGGCATGTGTCATTGGCAGTGTATGTCACAAGTCCTTGCCCTATAAGACCCAGCCATTTTCCCTGTCGCCACCATTTTCTCACTGCTGCAGCTGCGTGTTAGACGGCACCGCTGTTGCTGTGTGCGCTATACCTTGTTAATTTCAAGCCAATTTTCGCACAAATCTACAGATAGCTTGGGAGTAGGGAATAGTTGTGATTGCAGTCCTTTTAAGGACTAGGTTACAGCATTTCCTACGACTTTTATCAGGCAGGTCTGTGCTCTTAAATAGATAGATTGTGGGAGTAAAGACTAATTGTAATTGCAGTCCTTTTCAGGACTAGGTTACATCAGTTCCTATCAGTTTTTGCCAGGCAGGTCTGTGTCAGTGCTGTGCAAGTTTTTTCACAGCATTTGGCTGAATCTAGCAAAGCTAATCCTTTTTGGCCTATTGCAGAGTGTGTTAGTCAGTGGAGTAGCCTATCTGTGTTGCAAGACATACCACCTGTGTATAGAATACCAATTTTTTTACTGCACCTAGTGAAGTAAAATCTTTTGGGCATAGCATCATTCTATTAGTCCATCTATACTGACCTCCATCAGGTTGCAAACTGAATATAGTTTTTTTCTGCATCTAGCTCTGAAAAAATATTTGGGCTTCTAGCAGTGTGTGGGACTTGTTCTATTAGTCCATCTATACTGACCTCCATCAGGTTGCAAACTGAATATAATTTTTTTCTGCATCTAGCTCTGAAAAAATATTTGGCCTTCTAGCAGTGTGTGGGACTTGTTCTATTAGTCCATATATACTGACCTCCATCACGTTGCAAATTCAAAATAATTTTTTGTCTGCATCTAGCTCTGAAAAAATATTTGGCCTTCTAGCAGTGTGTGGGACTTTCTCTATTAGTCCATCTATACTGACCTCCATCAGGCTGCAAATTAAAAATAATTTTTATCTGCATCTACCTCTGAAAAAATATTTGGCCTTCTAGCTGTGTGTGGGACTTGTTCTATTAGTCCATCTATACTGACCTCCATCAGGTTGCAAACTGAATATCATTTTTTTCTGCATCTACTTCTGAAAAAATGTTTGGGCTTCTAGCAGTGTGTGGGACTTGGTCTATTAGTCCATCTACACTGACCTCCATCAGGTTGCAAATTAAAAATAATTTTTATCTGCATCTAGTTCTGAAAAAATATTTGGGCTTCTAGCAGTGTGTGGGACTTGGTCTATTAGTCCATCTATACTGATCTCCATCAGGTTGCAAATTAAAAATAATTTTTATCTGCATCTAGCTCTGAAAAAGTATTTGGGCTTCTAGCAGTGTGTGGGACTTGGTCTATTAGTCCATCTATACTGACCTCCATCAGGTTGCAAATTGAATATCATTTTTTTCTGCATCTAGCTCTGAAAAAATATTTGGGCTTCTAGCAGTGAGTGGGACTTGTTCTATTAGTCCATCTATACTGACCTCCATCAGGCTGCAAATTGAATATAATTTTTTTCTGCATCTAGCTCTGAAAAAATATTTGGGCTTCGAGCAGTGTGTGGGACTGGGTCTATTAGTTCATCTATACTGACCTCCATCAGGTTGCAAATTAAAAATAATTTTTATCTGCATCTAGCTCTGAAAAAATATTTGGGCTTCTAGCAGTGTGTGGGACTCATTGTATTAGGCCATCTATACCAAGCTCCACCAGCTTTGAAATTAATAATAATTTTTAGCTGCATCTAGCCCTGAAAATAATTTTTCCCAATAGTGGTAGCAATAGAAATATGGGGCGCGCGCCTGGCTAACAAAAATATACGTTTCATAACACAAAACACCAGCCTAGCGCACTGCATTAATAAGATGGCATCATCGTCTCTCCCAGTGCTAGGCCTACTACGCAGGCTAGCATTCCTGTGCCTAAAACACAATGTATGGGTCCGCGCTAGCCACTATGCTGAGGGGTATAAAGCTGCTGCTAACGCTTTATAACAATTCAATTGGCAGATTTTCACAGAGCTCTTCCACAATGCCCACCCATCGGGGAACAGTTGCCCACCCTCCATATGGGATCTAGTGGCGAATAGTTGATGCCATTAATCAGAGCGTCAGTTGCCCCGTCAACGTGGCAAGCATACGGTAAGGCATGGGAAGAGTGGACACGACTAGTAGCAGGCAGACGGGTTGACCAATGTGAACAAGCCAGATCACAAGTCACCATAGAATTTCTCCACCAGCTAATGATGAGGGGTATATCAGGAGCGTCAGCGCAGCGGTGTCTGACCGGAGAAGCATTTCACTTCCAACTACTGAATTGGGGAGATGTGACAAAGATTCATCATCAGACAATCCATAAAAGGGTGGAAAAGGGGTCAGCCAAGTCAGGAATGTAGACGTCCCGTCCCGTGTCACTAAAACTGATTTCTCACATCATATCCCTAACACCATTAACATGACACTCACAATTTGAAGCAACACTAATGTCTACTGCATTTGTGATCGCCTTCTTCGGGGCGCTATGTATAAGCGAATTAGTCCCTCAATCCAAAATTACCACCAGTGGAGGCTTATTACACCAGGACGTAGTCATAGCCAATAATGCAATACGTCTACGCATACACCAATCGAAAATGGTTCCAGAGGGCAGGGGTACTTGGGTACTTCTACAACCCACAAACGGTACACTGAGTCGGGTAACAATAGTAAAAACATATCTAACCATCAGATCACAAAGTAATTTCTTCCTATCACACATTGATGGAACGCCATTATCAAGATACCTGTTCCAAGCTATATTTAATAAATGCATAACATCGGCAGGGAACCACCCCAAAGATTACGGGACACACTCATTCCGCATAGGTGCGGCCACGGAAGCAGCAAGAGCAGGACTGTCAGAAACGGAAGTTCAGAGGATAGGGAGATGGCGATCCACGTGTTTGGCGAGATACATAAGACCGGACTTGTTATCCTAACGTGGTTTGTTTCTTTTACAGGTGACGCTAAGCCAACAGTGTGAGTGATAGGCCACTCGTATATATATTGGGCACAAAAAAGGGCGAAAGTCCGCCCAGGCGGGAGGAAATTAGAGTTTCATAACACCTATTTCAACTGGAGAGGTATTGAGGCCTGCTATGGCCACAGGTACTAATGGAGGTAATCAAGGTAGGGAGAGAGGCAAGAGGTCCGGTCATCTTAGTTATACAGGCCGGGGGAAACAACCTAGGTCATCACAAGAGCGCATAACTAATGGCAATAATGAAACTAGACACTGAGCGCTTCAGAGAATTTTTCACAAAATTAGCTATAGTATGGTCAGAGATTGTGCCGATAGTGGTATGGCAAGGTGTGCGAGACATCACGGCCATCGAATGGACAAGGCGGGTAATAAATATTCGGATGGCAAAATTTAGAAGAGACAGAGGCGGTGTAGTGATACGACACCGACAACTGGAAGGAGATAAAGCAGGCCTCATACGGCCCGACGGTGTTCACTTAATAGATATTGGACTGGACATATTCCTGTCAGGACTCCAGGACGGAGTGGAACAAGCGTTAAGAGTGATGGGTGGGGGTCAGAGTCCTGCATACGAGTACGCTGGATCCTCCGTGGCCTGGAAATAGAAAGGACATGTTGGAGAGTTACACTTGTTGGCCAACTTGCCGGAGTGGGGACCCAGGGCATGCTGCAACAAGCTGAATTATTTGAGAAATAAAATGCCTTTCTAATGGAATGAGTATAAAGAGTTAATAAAGCTGTGACCGATCCTCACCCATCCAGTTGTAAGAGTTACATTATTGTATTGTCCATGAAAGGGGGGCGGTAGGGGGGCTGAGCGTCTGGGTTTGGTTGGGGGTCCCCACAGTCTGCCTAGGCTAGATTCATTTAAAAATTCTTATTAGATACACAGGCGGTGCAGCTTGCTTCGCAGCTGGGCTACTACGCCCAAAGTATTGCCTAGGCTAGATGCAGTTAAAAATTCTACGCTGACTAGCAGACACTGAAGATTTGGAGCAGACCTCTGAGTAAACAGCTCTTCAGACTCAACCATCTGTGTTACCCCAAGCCATAGTGTATGTAGTTTCTTACAGTTAAAAGGGGGGGGTGCGACCCAACCCACCTGGAATTGACGATGCCAACGTCACGTAAGACACAGCAAGGGGACTCCCAAAATTGTGGCACAGACACCACTTAACCCTAGAACGCATACCTGTAGCCTTGCAGGCCTGCCCAGTTAATTGTTTTCTATTTTCTGCAAGATTACTTTAGTTAGAATTTTGAAACTCTAGGTATTCTTCATGTATATAGTTGTTTGTCATTTGAGTTTGAGTTATTCCATGCTATTTGCACACGGGCCTAAAGGGCCCCAGGTATGTGAAAGTGTAGATTTTTATGGTCATGCGTTCTAGGGTTAAGTGGCATCAATTGCCCCACTGTTGCTTAAAACGGTTGGTGAGGTGATTTTACCAAATCCCCAAGCTTTTAGTCTCCCAAGGATGACACAGGGGTAGAATTGTCCTTGCGAATCCATGATTTGTTCATCTTTATGAACGTGAGTCTGTCTACATTCTCAGTGGACAGCCGCGTGCGCTTATCTGTCAGCACACCACCAGCAGCGCTGAACACACGTTCAGAGAGAACGCTGGCTGCATGGCATGACAAGATCTCCAAGGCGTGAGTGGCGAGCTCCGGCGATTATTCCAGATTGGAATACCAAAATGAGCAAGGGTCCAGTGACACAGTCATGGCTTCGATGTTCACTTGGAGATTCTCCTGTACCATCCTCTCTAGGCATTGACTATGTGTCAGACTTCTTGTCTCCTGTGGCCTTGCAAAGGATGGGCTAAAAAGTGGTGAAACGATTCCACAAAATTGCTGTTACCAGCAGATACTGTGTTACTGTTACTGTTTGAGTGATGAAGACTCGACAGTCCCACCGTTGGCAAGTTAGAACTGTGAGATTCACTACGTGCACCACTGGTGTTTTGTGGAAAAGCACATGTAAGATTCTGCAACAGCGTCTGCAGATACTCCTGCATTCGTCAATACCTTTTTATGGCAGGAATTATTTCGGCAAATATACTTTTGTACCGGGGATCTAAGAGTGTGGCAACCCAGTAGTCGGGATTACTTCGAATTCTGACAATCCGGGGGTCATGTTGCAGGTAGTGCAGCAAGAAGGCACTCATGTGTCATGCGCATCCAGAAGTACCAAGTCCTTGTTGTGTTGGTAGCGAGGTAAGAATCATGCTTCCTTCCTCTGCCCTCTCCCTCCAACCTCGCACAACAGAAATGTGATCAAGGTCTCCCTCATCTGATGAGTCTTCCATGCCCATCGCCAGTTCGTCCTCCACTTCTTCCTCAGCTCCTGCACCTTCCTCAACAGTTTGGCTGCTACCATGCGCCCTGGTTAATCCCTCTCCCCCACCCTCCCATGCCTGCCGCCTTGGTGCTGCCAACCGTCTGGACCTTGGAGATGTTATCCCTTCCGCATACGACTCCTCCTCTACTTCCTCCACCTCCTCTTGTCCCACCACCTGACTCTGAATTCTGTTTAATGTGTGCTCCAGCATGTAAATCACCGGAATAGTCATGCTGATAATGGCATCGTCGTCAGCACTAAACATCTTCGTCGCCATTTCAAAACTGTGCAGAAGGGTGTGTGGCGCCCCTGAGGGTTCAGTCGCCACAGAGTTACTGCATCTCACCCAGAGGTGTGGTATCTCACCCTCAGGTAAGGAAGGCGTATGGCTCGGGACCCTGACTCCTGCATCCAACACATACCCGCAGCGAGATTGCTCCTAAGGGAGAGCACAGTCCCAGGTCCCTAGCTGGTTTGAGGGTCCTATGTAGTGGGTGCTTAGGGGAGCAGCTTAGGGGAGCACATGACAAGGAGAGTATAAATAGGAAGCCATCTTAGAAAGAGCAAGCCAGACAGAGGAGGAAAAGTGACAGGAGCAGAGACTAGGCATGAGCTCTGCTCCGGAGGCGGGCCTAGCCTGGGAGGCCCAGGACTGAAGGAGAGAAGAGAGGAGTGGGAGCTGGAAGGATCCAGGAACCGAAGGGACCCTACGGCTACGGGCCGTGCAGAAGGCCACCCGTACTCCCGCTGCTACCAGGAGGTAGAGGGGTCAGGCCAGATAAGGGGAACCGGTCCCTCAAGTAGCGGAGAAACAGCAAGGCTCAACTAGAAACCGGAGGCTGCTGCATTTCATGTACTGCAGGCCAAAGTCCACACCAGTCTCACTAAGAAGGTAGCCACATAGGACCCAGGGGATGGAACACACGTCACCCGCCAAGGCCCGAGGATACCGGATAGAAGTGTCACTGGGTGTGAGGTGCAGGGAGAAGGCCAGAGAAAGGACACACAGAAGGGGGTCCTGCTAAGTACTCCGGAGCTATCTGGGGGTGGACTGAGCCCCTCACTGAGTATGCACAGCACGACGGGGGAGATTGCTCTGGTACCTGTAATCTGGACTACAACAACTGTGAGTAATATCTTGAGACGGCATCACACGGACTCTGTGTTCATTACTGACTCCCTGCACTACAACCACCATCATCCACCCACACTGCCCTGAAGCTACACTCTTCCTGTGGTGAGTAATAATACCGTTGCTGCAAAACCACCAGCTTCAGAGGACTGTTCCGCAGCGACGGCCCCTTTGGCCGCACTCCACAGGTGGCGTAGTCAGACATTATAAAATCCATATATACAAATTACCCTTGGATTGACCGCCCTGGGTCACGGACTGGGTCACCGCCACAGTGACTACAACCCCCAGCGTCTACCGGCCCGGCTCAGGGTACCCCATGGCCCAGGGGGCGCGTCAACTTCATAGGTCCCTGATCTGAGACCACTCCTGCAGCGTGATTTGCCCCACCTCTGGATCTCGTTGGCCCAGGCTATACGTCAGAACGTATTGCACCAGGGCTTGTCGGTGCTGCCACAGTCGCTGCAACATGTGCAGAGTTGAATTCCACCGTGTGGGCACATCGCATTTCAGCCGGTGAACTGGCAGGCCCAACGACTTCTGTAGAGATGTAAGTCGTTGAACTGCGGGATGCGAACGGCGGAAGTGAGCACACAGCGACCGTGCCCTCTGCAGAAGGCCATCTAGTCCGGGATAGTGGGCTAAAAATTGCTGGACAACCAGGTTCAACACGTGAGCCATACAAGGCACGTGTGTGACATTGCCCCGGCGAAGTGTCGCACCCAGGTTTGCAGCATTGTCGCACATGGCCTTCCCTGGTTGCAGGTCCAGTGGAGACAACCTTTCATGAAACTGGGTCTCCAGAGCTGACCACAACTCCTCAGCTGTGTGACTCACATTTCCCAGACATTTCAAAGTAAACACTGATGCCGTTGAGCCCTGCTGCCAGCATAGTAAGGAGGTGTGCAGGATTCCTTCTGCGCAGTTAGAAAGCAGGTGGCATTACCAGACAGGCTTTGGGTGCAGGTGGAGGACCGAGAGGAGGTTGAGGAGGCAGAAGCAGTGGAGGAACTTCGAGATAAAGAGGATTGACGCACAACTCGTGGGGACGGTAAGACTTGGACAGCAGCCCCTTGTCCTGCTGTCACCATAGTTACCCAGTGCCCAGTCAGCGACATGTAACGCCCCTGTCCATGCCTTCTCGTCCAAGTGTCTGTGGTGAAGTGCACCCTGTCACACACAGAGTTTCTCAAAGAAGCGGTGATGTTGTGTGCGACATGCTAGTGGAGCGCAGGCACACTTTTCTTTGAGAAGTAGTGCCGACTGGGCATCTGGTACTGGGGCACTGTGACGGACATAAGGTCTTGAAAATCCTCTGTGTCCTCCAGGTGGAAAGGCAGCATTTCTGTAGCCAACAGCTTGCAGATGGTGAAATTCAACCTCAGCTTTCTCATGGCTAGGAGGAAATGGTCTTTTACTTTTCCACATCTGAGGGACCGAGGGCTGGCTGTTGTGCTTAGACGGTGTTGAGTAGGGTGTCCCCGGCAAACTGCCGGTCTGTGAGGAAGATGCAGGCGGACATGTTAGGTTGCCTTGATCCAAAGGTGGTGCTCTCGATGTCGGAGAGCGCTCAACACTAGCAGGTGTTTCCACTTCCCAATGAACTGATGACCTGCCAATCACACTGGCTGTTGCGGGTAAAGAGGTGGCAGGTCTGCGTCCAAAAACATGTGTGACTGCTGTCCACCCAGTCACAGAGGATGAAGAGGCTGCGGATGCACAAGATGGGGCAGACGGTGGTTGGCCCAGCCGGCTAGGCTGCATTGTAGCACAGTGAGCTTCCCACTGCAACTTATGCTTCATATCCATGTGACGGTACATGCATGAAGTACTCAAACTATGGATTTTTTGGCCTCTACTTAGCTTTTCCTGACAAATATTACAGATAACACGAGTTGGGTCATCCTTATCGATTTGAATAAATGCCCAGGCTATGCAAGGCTTAGAGCCCATGTGACCTGAAGAGCCACTACGACTTGTGGTCAGAGGCAGAGTTGTGGTTGAGGATGCAGTTGTTGACGTGCTTCCAGTACTCCGTCTCTGTTCAGGAAGGCGCAACCTAACCTCGTCGTCAATAGCATCTGTGATGCCCCGCTGCGCTTGGTATCACAGATCCTAGAAGAGTGCATTGATGGAATCCTCCACAAGAGGCCCCCATAAACATTCACACATCTCCACCTTCCACCTCAGACCAGCAGAGGGAGCCCGTTAGGGATATAAATAGGGAAGGTGGAGCTAGGCAGTTCAGTTCCTCTGAAGAGTTCCTGCAGTAGAGAAGCCTAAGAGAGGTCAGTCTGCAGTGGAGCTCAGTCTAGTCTAGAGAACGCAGTTAATAGTTCAGCAATGGAGCACGATGCTCCTGCTTGCTAGATTCAGGGAGCCCAGATAGAGCTTAAGGTGTGCCGGTGCCGTAAGATCAGTGAAGCGCGGCAAGCTGCCGTTAGTGTGTATAGCCTAGTGAGGGCCCGAGTAGGCCGAAGGCGAGTGGCGAGTTAGTACATAAGGGGCAGAGGAGCTTAACCAGCTCACCCCCAAGCATTTACCGGACACAGGATCCGAGCTTACCGGTATCTCTATGACCCAGTAAGGCATAACCGGAATCCCGGGAGAACTACAAGTCCCAGGATCGCTAAGGTGCTGATATGTAACAGAGCCAGGAGACGCTTAGGCCCCGCATACTGGGAACGTGAACTCCAAGAGAAGGCCCTACCACAAGGTCAGCCAGCGCAGGACAGAGACAAAGTTAGGCCTAGCTCCAGGCAGGTCAGAAACTTACTACGCAGAGGCAAGAAACAGGAGGCCCTACACCCGCTCATTGGGGAGGATCCTGATATGCACCATTCACCCTACAGTGCTCCGGGATGTGCCTGAATTTCCACCAGTAAAAGGTACTGAAGTGACTACCGTGTCCGTTCCCGTTCTTGCTCTGACCCAGCTGGGTCTCGCCTGTCCTGCATTCCCCCTGCATACGCTGCCCTGAGACCTAGGTCCACCTGTGGGGAGCTATACCATCGAGCTGCCTTATCACCGGCCTCAGTGGACTGCTGCAGCGCTGGTGCTTGTCACCAGATACCACAGGTGGCGTCATGAACTCTTATAAAATTAACAATTATCCACCCTTTTAAAGAGAGACCCCAGGGTACGGGCCAGGGAGCCGACCACCGCGACATCCCCAAGGCCAGGCAAATGCCCGGGTACCGAGTCATCCCCATCCCCAGGGCTAGTCACATCCTCCTCCACCTCCTCTGCTGACCTCATCGACTGGCTGACTGTGGGTTGACAGTAAGTGGGATCTCCAACCTCGTCATCATCACCCTGTGTGTTATCACACCCGTCGTCCTCAGAGCCAACCTCTTCCTGCCCTGACCGAAAAGTCAAGTTGTCGCTCCAATCAGGTATTTGAGTCTCATCATCGTCTTCATCATTGTCTCCACCAACAGGAGTTACAGTTTGGGAACAAGGGTCTACATTATGCTCAGAACCTTCTTCATCTGGTCCTGGATCCGACTTATAAAGATTCTGGGCATCAGATCAGATCATTTCCTCATCTGGATTAACAGAAGCTCTGGAGCAAACCTCCGTTTCCCAGGCTATAGTATGAGTAAACAGCTGTGCAGACTCAACCATCTGTGCTACCCCATACTCAGACGGGCAGCTGGAGACTTGGGAGCTGTGAGGAAGCAAGTGCGATTGGGGTGACACCTCTGAGGACTGGAGTATTTGTGATGTTGAAATTGAGGTGATGGAGAGCCCACTTGAAGGAGCACTTGATATCCGTTGAAGCACCTGCTGTTTTTGTGCCTCATTTAGAATTTGTAGCGATGGGCGTGTCCGTAAGAATGGGATCGTATCACATTGTCCACGAAAAGAAGTCGACATCTTAGTTTGGCTGGAAGATGGTGTTTCTTCTGCAGATGTTACTCCCCCCCCACCGTGGGGGACCTCGACCCACCGGCTGACAGGCACCAGTATTGGGATAGGGGGGCTGGCCGTCAGGGTCCACCGCGGCTCTGGCACAAACCCGGCGACACAGAGGTGGCACGGGCAGGAACGGACTGGCCGTGTCGGCTTCTCACTTTTTGGATTTTAGAAGGGCATGACATGCCTATATCTGTGTCTCCCCCTCCTTTTACTCCTCCACCTCTTTTCTTTTCGCATGACTATATGTACTTGTCACTTTTCCATGTGTTAGTTGTGTCTTCTGAGCAGTTTGTCAGCTTTTGGACACCTTTGAAGGTGTTTTCTATGTGTTTCTATGTGTTTTTGTTTGCCTGCCATTGGTTTTAATGGTGTTCGAAGGTGTTCGACGAACAGTTCGACGAATAGTTCGGCGAACACACGGGTGTTCGACGAACCGAACCGAACTCGAACACTACGGGGGTGGCTCAACACTAGTGCCCAGGACAGACATCCAGATGGTATTGGAGGCCTACCACGATCAAGCAGGGCACTTTGGCTGTAAGAAGCTGGAAACCCTCCTGAAGAATCAGTTTTATTGGTTTGGAATGCGGAGTTCCATAGAGAGGTGGTGCCGGGATTGTGGACCCTGTAGCCTCAGAAGAAAAGACTACAGCAGCCAGAAGGCACCCCTGCAGTCCATCAAGACAACCCAGCCCCTGGAGATCGTCGCCCTGGATCACGTCAAGCTGTCACCCAGCAGGTCAGGCTACTCGTATGCCCTGACCATGGTGGATCACTACTCCCGGTTCCTGGTGGTAGCCCCCGTCAAGGATCTGATGGCAGAAACTGCAGCAAGGACGTTTCAAGCCTACTTCTGCAGACCACATGGATACCCGGATATGGTGCTGACGGATCAAGGCCCTGCCTTTGAAGCCGAGCTGTTGAAAGAGTTTTGCCATCTGTATGGGTGTAAGAAGATCCGGACTACACCATACCACCCCCAAACCAATGGGTTATGTGAAAAGATGAATAACATAGTCATCAACCTGTTGAAGACCTTACCTCTAGAAGAAAGAAACCAGTGGCCGGACAAACTACCTGACCTGGTAGACAATCACATACCTGTGAGTTCCACCAATTGTACTCCAGCGTACCTCATGAGAGCAATACCCGGAAAGTTTCCCATGGACCTGGAGCTTGGAGTGGTAGAGCCAGAAGCAGATATGTCCACTGAAGACTGGGATGCGACTCGACAGGAGCAGTACAAGAGAGTACAGGCCTGTGTCGAAGACAGTCTAAGTAGGGTGAGAGATAAGCAGGAAGCACAGTACAACCAGAGTGCACCAGCTGAACCCTTGACACCTGGAGAAGTTGTGCTGAAACGAAAGAGAAGAAGCCACAAGCTTGACGACCAGTGGGAAAGGGAACCTTACACTGTGCTGAATTCCAGATTCGACAATAGGAAAACCAGTCTAATTAGCAAAGACGGAGGAAGAACAACTGCAACGGTATCAAGAGACCATCTGAAGTTGTGACCACGTCCACTGAAGCCCCAGGAGGAAGTGCCTCTCACCGTACCGGAGGAGCCTAAAGAAGAAGTACTCCATACTGTCTTAGGAGATTTCCCGGCAGATTGTCCTCAACTAGATGGAGCGGTAATAATACCTGTGCTACACTTCTACCAACAGCCAGAAGACTCTCCACTGCAAGTAAGACCTGTAAGTGCCCCAGAAGAGCCTGCTCAGGAAGAATCTCCGGAAGAAGGATTACCGGTAGAAGCAGAGCCAGTAGGCCCAGGAACCAGTGTACTTGCCAGTCCCGTAGAGAGGTTTAGGCAGTCTTGCAGTCCACCAACACATAGAGTTGATAGAGCGGAAAATAGCGCAAGCATCCACACTACACGCATCCCAGTACTACGTAGGTCATTGGGTAGCACAAAAGGCCAGACCCCTGTCAGGTATAGAGAGTGAATAGAGAAACACTGGCAGTGTAAATAGTTACCCAGTAGGGTATTGCATAATGTTTATTGTATAAACTGAAATGAAATATATGTGTTTATTTAGTTACCCGTAAGGGTACAAGGACTCGGTGGCTGAGGACTGTGAGCAGCCCAAACACATAGTTGTACTCCCTGGAGTGACCCATAAGTGACCACGGAACAAAAAACCATTTGGCGTGGCCGAAGACGTGGTCCAGCACCTGGATCACCTATGCCCCTATGCCCTGTAGCCACGCCCAGGGCCTACGTTGAGGGTTTTCAGTCGGGTCCCTCATGTTCCTTCATCGGAGAAATGGACACCAGGTTACGGGACTTACTGTGACTTAATTAATGTTATTCATAATTGTTATTACTGTATTATAATGTTACCTGTAACGTTCAAGAAAAGTGCCTCCCATAAAGGGAAGAAATGTTATTGTTTAACCTGTTTTGAGAAAAATGCTTCAGTCCAGGAGCACTGAGTTTTACTAGGGGGGGATGTGGCGCCCCATCACTAGGATGATGGATGGACTTCTCCACAAGAGGCCCTCACACATTCACACACCTCCACTCTACCACCTCAGACCACCAGAGGGAGCCCGTTAGGGATATATATAGGGAGGGTGGAGCCAGGCAGGTCAGTCAGTGAGTGAGTCGGTCAGAAGTTAGTTCAGTGAGAGTTGAGCAGAGAGCGTGCTGATGCTCAGAGAGCAGCGAAGAGGCAGCACGCTGGCTGCCGTGCTTAGGCGAGCCAAGGCCTACAGAATGAGTGAGGGCCCCGAGTGTGGCCGAAGGCGAGAGGAGAATGAAGAAGTAGCGAGGGGGCAGAGGAGCATACCTGGCTCACCCCGAGATATATACCGGATACCGGGTCCACGCCTAGGGGGTCCCTTTATACCCAGTAGGGACCACTGGAACCCCTGGAGGACTACAGGTCCCAGGTTCACAAAACGCTGATTACAGTACCAGGGCTAGGAGTCATGGAGGCCCCAGCGAGCAGGGAGAGTGATCTCCAAGAGAAGGCCCTACCACCTGGTCAGCAGGTGCAAAGAGAGACAGTAACCAAGCTAGGCCTAGCTCCAGGCAGGTCAGAAGCTTAACGAGTAAAGCCATGGATCAGGAGGCCCTATACCCGCTCACTGGGGAGAGTCCAAAAGTGTGCCCGTCGTCCGGAGTACCCTGGACCGTGCCTGCATCATCACCAGTAAAGGTACTGAAGCTTACCCCCGTGTGAGTGTCCGTCTTTCCTCCCAGACCGTCCTGCCGTCTCTCCCCTGCACCACCATCCATTACACCCCCATGCTGCCCTGGAGCTAGCTCTACCTGTGGAGAGCCACACCATCCCTGCTGCCGTAACACCAGCTCCAGAGGACTGCTCCGTAGCGGCGGCACCCCTTAGCCGCATTCCACAGGTGGCGTCACGAACACTTTAAATCCCTTATAAATATTCCCCTTTTTACTGACCGCCCTGGGTCACGGACCGGGCCAGCCACCGTGATATCCCATACACAGAGTCCCGGCTGCCGAGTACCCGACGGCCCAGGGGGCACATCAGATGCACGATGGAGAGTGGCAGTCTGTAATGGTCAGGCAGAATGGCTGCATTTAAATATGCTCATAAATTAGTCCACATTCAGTCTCAAGCACCCATGTATTAGCATATCCATTCCCAGTATTAGAATATCCTGTCTTCCAAATCTCCACTGAGCATGACAAGCCCCTTCAGGCACTAGAGGTTGCATTTCCCTTGTCAATCGCGCATGTGCATCTACGTCACCTCCGGACTGGAAGTGGCATATGTGTTCCACAGTGGAGCCCAGAGTGTGATAATCCAATGCGCAGGCGTGTACACATCACTTCCGGGATACGGTGACTGCGTACCAACATGGAACGCAAGCCAGGAAGCTATGATAACAGTGTCCTAGCTTGCGCCACTATATAATCCAGATATACCAAGGCACATAGTTAAATGATGATAATCAGAGGATATCTAGAGGATAAAATCAGCTATAATAAAAAGAAAATTAGATGATATCATAACACAGTATGAGCCGCAACTGTTTCTATAATGAAAAAACATCACAGAGAAAAAAAAAAAACGCCTTACCAACACCAGGTCAAATTACCAATGCACAAGCAGGATACAGCAGACCCCCATGATAAAGGCGGGGCAGCACAGGTTTGAAATACTGATGACAGCCACCCCCTCCATGAATTGGCAGATATGTGAGTGGCTAGGTAGTAGTATAAATGCACACAACTGCAGCTTGTATATGACGTCAGTCACACAGATAGGTGTGATTCACAGTGTATGGCTTACAGCCTATTAATGACGCCCATAATTTTAAATCGAGCGGGCTGCCCAGCACTATATATATATATGCACCCCACAGGACAGACGCACCAATCCACAAAACCAACAATAAAGGGCCTGGCTGCAACCTGCAAAAAATGGAAAATATGCAATAAAAAAATGAAAAATAATGTATAAGATAAATACATTACATGAGGTATTGGTCGATATTTTAGCCAAAATATGCAAGCTCTGTGAGCTGTTTTTAATTTTAAAGTTGACACTCGCAAGTTATGAGGATCCTTGACGCGGGTTGCGAGCTTGCATATTTTGGCCAAAATATCGACCAATACCTCATGTAATGTATTTAGCTTATACATTATTTTTCATCTTTTTATTGCACATTTTCCATTTTTTGTAGTAGTGTAGCCAGGCCCTTTATTATGGTTTTGGGTAGATTGGGGCGTCTGTCCTGTGGGGTGCACGTATATAGTGCTGGGCAGCCCGCTCGACTGTGTGCATCACACTTACCTGTGTGACTGGCATCTTATACAAGCTGCAGATGTGTGCATTTATAATACTACACAGCCACTCACATATCTGTCAATTCATGGATGGGGTGGCTGTCGCATCAGTATTTCACACCTGTGCTGCCCCTGCCTTTATCATGGGGGTCTGTTGCATTGTGTTGTGCATTTATAACTTGAACTGGTGTTGATAAGGCTGTTTTTTTTTTTCTCTGTGATGTAACGTTTTTGAATTCATGTCCTTTTCTGTGAGCTGTTTCTATAATGAGTAGAGATGAGCAAATGTTTCAATGTTTGGTTTGGATTACAATCGTCAAATTTTTTAATATACGCCGATTTATTCATCGAATATTCGCCGAACATAGCTGAACGCCATTGGATTCAATGGGGGACAAAACCAAACGCATACACAACACCTTCAAACGGGCCCAAAAGCTGCCTTTGCAGCCACAGCCCCCTGAGGAAGCCTATCAGGGCGAAACTTGTTGTGGTGCCTATACAGTTCTTTTAGTATGCAGTATGAACCTATATAGCTAGCAACAATAGGTATATCTAATAAGTGCATTGTAAACATAGGCTGCAGCTGTGGTATCCGGTGTTCCTATATATATGGAGTACTGTTGCTGCTAAAATCTGACACCTGTTTAGGTCTGAAAAAATGAAATAGTTGGGATCTATGCTGCAATAATTTTAATCTTTAGTATTTTTTTACCTCGTTTAATAAGAATCTAAACAAAAGTAAAAGTTTTAACATCCCTTAATTTGGGATCTATTTGCTCCTAGGAGTAATTTGGTGTTAAGTATTGGTTTATCCCTTAAGGGGTGTATGCACTTTCCCTGGTGATAGAAGCCAAAAGCTGCCAAAACACATCAAATTAGGGGCAGACACCAGGAAAGTGCCATCAATTGACCCAGAGAACAAGTAATATAATTATTATTATTTATTATAGTGACATTTATTCCGTGGCGCTTTATATGTGAAAAGGGGTCACCGACTGGTACAAGAGAACAGAGGACCCTGCCCGCGAGGGCACACAAACAATCTAAAAGGGATAGGTGAGGATACAGTAGGTCAGGGTACAGCTGGTCGTGCAGCGGTTTGCTGGAGCAAGAGTTACCGCAGATTGTACGCTTGCCAGAAGAAGTGGGTCTTCAGCTTTCTTTTCAAGGTTTCCACGGTAGGCGAGAGTCTGATGTGTTGGGGTACAGAGTTACACAATAGGGGAGATGCACAGGACAAATTTGCTGAGAGCCTAAATGAAGGTATGCTTCCAGGAGCTCACAACTGAGCAGACTAACCCCTGCACTGCTAAAAAGAAACCTGCACTGATTAATATGAAGGCGGAAGGCTTCTAATGAGTGCAGGAGTGGGAGGAATCAGACGCTGCGGTCTTCTGGCTCCTCTCTGTCATGGTAAACCCGTGACACCTTGCAAGCTTCAACACAATGTTCACAAGGTAGACAGCAGTGGTGGTCGGTCTCCTAGACAACGAGCAAATTCCTTTATGATGATAGACGCCACCATCTCCTTAGCTTGCTGCTGGTACTTTTTTGTGGGAATGAGCTAATCTCCAACCAGTCTGGAATATTTCTAGTGAATTATGGCACACCATGGTATTAGCAGTGCACCCAGAACCAAAAGCAAAGCCATCCACAATTTTCTTCTCAGGAATTTTATTTGGTAGACTGAGTGGCTGCCCAAATATTAGTTTCTCACAAAAGAGCTGAAGACACTGAGTGGCAATATGTGTAAGTTTCTCCAGCATGTTAGATATCAGAGGGAGAAAAGAAGCACGGTGGCTCAGTGGTTAGCACTGCAGCCTTGCAGCGCTGGGGTCCTGGGTTCAAATTCCACCAAGGACAACATCTGCAAGTAGTTTGTATGTTCTCCCCGTGTTTGCGGGTGTTTCCTCCTCAGTAAAAAAGCAGCCATACAGTGTCTGGGAACCTTTACACAGACTTTTCTTAGCCAGGGCGGCTTCTCAGCAGGGTTGGACGGACCCACCAGAGAACCAGAGAATCCTTCGGTGGGCCCTGGCTTCTCCTTCAGGAGAGTTCATAGCGCAAACCTTGCAGCTGCTATGGGGCTCTTGAGTGGGGGAGAAAGGTGGCCCTCAGAATCAAATCTTCTTGTGGGCACAATGTTCTTAAGTCTGACACTGCTTCTCAGTGAGAGTTGTATTTCACCTCAGCCATATTCTTTAGGTCGTTGAAAGGACTGGCATAGAGGGAAACAGTATCTATTCCGGCTGTCAATTCTCCCAGGAAGTCCTCTAATGCAACTTGTTCCATAAGCAATGGCAGCCCATCCATCATCACCTCACACTTCTCGGTGGTGCTTAGTCACACACCAAGATCTTTCTTTACTCCTTGAATTTCATGACTACAGAGTTGGGAAATGGCCTGATCTGCAATTCTGCAATGCGTTTTGAGAAATAACGTGCATAAGCAAAGCCACGGTTTAGGCTACTGAAGGTCATCATTAAGCGAAACTCATACAGCTTTCCCACAGACTGAAAGAGGGGTATCAAGACTTCCAAGACAGCCAAGACTTCCCTGTCCTCACCAAGAGGACTACTGTCCATGTTCTCCTCTTCAGAGGGGTGACACCTCTGAGGACTGGAGTATTTGTGATGTTGAAATTGAGGTGATGGAGAGCCCACTTGAAGGAGCACTTGATATCCGTTGAAGCACCTGCTGTTTTTGTGCCTCATTTAGAATTTGTAGCGATGGGCGTGTCCGTAAGAATGGGATCGTATCACATTGTCCACGAAAAGAAGTCGACATCTTAGTTTGGCTGGAAGATGGTGTTTCTTCTGCAGATGTTACTCCCCCCCCACCGTGGGAGACCTCGACCCACCGGCAGACAGACACCAGTATTGGGATAGGGGGGCTGGCCGTCAGGGTCCACCGCGGCTCTGGCACAAACCCGGCGACACAGAGGTGGCACGGGCAGGAACGGACTGGCCGTGTCGGCTTCTCACTTTTTGGATTTTAGAAGGGCATGACATGCCTATATCTGTGTCTCCCCCTCCTTTTACTCCTCCACCTCTTTTCTTTTCGCATGACTATATGTACTTGTCACTTTTCCATGTGTTAGTTGTGTCTTCTGAGCAGTTTGTCAGCTTTTGGACACCTTTGAAGGTGTTTTCTATGTGTTTCTATGTGTTTTTGTTTGCCTGCCATTGGTTTTAATGGTGTTCGAAGGTGTTCGACGAACAGTTCGACGAATAGTTCGGCGAACACACGGGTGTTCGACGAACCGAACCGAACTCGAACACTACGGGGGTGGCTCCACACTAGTGCCCAGGACAGACATCCAGATGGTATTGGAGGCCTACCACGATCAAGCAGGGCACTTTGGCTGGAAGAAGCTGGAAACCCTCCTGAAGAATCAGTTTTATTGGGTTGGAATGCGGAGTTCCATAGAGAGGTGGTGCCGGGATTGTGGACCCTGTAGCCTCAGAAGAAAAGACTACAGCAGCCAGAAGGCACCCCTGCGGTCCAAGAAGACAACACAGCCCCTGGAGATCGTCGCCCTGGATCACGTCAAGCTGTCACCCAGCAGGTCAGGCTACTCGTATGCCCTGACCATGGTGGATCACTACTCCCGGTTCCTGGTGGTAGCCCCCGTCAAGGATCTGATGGCAGAAACTGCAGCAAGGACGTTTCAAGCCTACTTCTGCAGGCCACATGGATACCCGGATATGGTGCTGACGGATCAAGGCCCTGCCTTTGAAGCCGAGCTGTTGAAAGAGTTTTGCCATCTGTATGGGTGTAAGAAGATCCGGACTACACCATACCACCCCCAAACCAATGGGTTATGTGAAAAGATGAATAACATAGTCATCAACCTGTTGAAGACCTTACCTCTAGAAGAAAGAAACCAGTGGCCGGACAAACTACCTGACCTGGTAAACAATCACATACCTGTGAGTTCCACCAATTGTACTCCAGCGTACCTCATGAGAGCAATACCCGGAAAGTTTCCCATGGACCTGGAGCTTGGAGTGGTAGAGCCAGAAGCAGATATGTCCACTGAAGACTGGGATGCGACTCGACAGGAGCAGTACAAGAGAGTACAGGCCTGTGTCGAAGACAGTCTAAGTAGGGTGAGAGATAAGCAGGAAGCACAGTACAACCAGAGTGCACCAGCTGAACCCTTGACACCTGGAGAAGTTGTGCTGAAACGAAAGAGAAGAAGCCACAAGCTTGATGACCAGTGGGAAAGGGAACCTTACACTGTGCTGAATTCCAGATTCGACAATAGGAAAACCAGTCTAATTAGCAAAGACGGAGGAAGAACAACTGCAACGGTATCAAGAGACCATCTGAAGTTGTGCCCACGTCCACTGAAGCCCCAGGAGGAAGTGCCTCTCACCATACCAGAGGAGCCTAAAGAAGAAGTACTCCATACTGTCTTAGGAGATTTCCCGGCAGATTGTCCTCAACTAGATGGAGCAGTAATAATACCTGTGCTACACTTCTACCAACAGCCAGAAGACTCTCCACTGCAAGTAAGACCTGTAAGTGCCCCAGAAGAGCCTGCTCAGGAAGAATCTCCGGAAGAAGGACTACCGGTAGAAGCAGAGCCAGTAGGCCCAGGAACCAGTGTACTTGCCAGTCCCGTAGAGAGGTTTAGGCAGTCTTGCAGTCCACCAACACATAGAGTTGATAGAGCGGAAAATAGCGCAAGCATCCACACTACACGCATCCCAGTACTACGTAGGTCATTGGGTAGCACAAAAGGCCAGACCCCTGTCAGGTATAGAGAGTGAATAGAGAAACACTGGCAGTGTAAATAGTTACCCAGTAGGGTATTGCATAATGTTTATTGTATAAACTGAAATGAAATATATGTGTTTATTTAGTTACCCGTAAGGGTACAAGGACTCGGTGGCTGAGGACTGTGAGCAGCCCAAACACATAGTTGCACTCCCTGGAGTGACCCATAAGTGACCACGGAACAAAAACCCGTTTGGCGTGGCCGAAGACGTGGTCCAGCACCTGGATCACCTATGCCCCTATGCCCTGTAGCCACGCCCAGGGCCTACGTTGAGGGTTTTCAGTCGGGTCCCTCATGTTCCTTCATCGGAGAAATGGACACCAGGTTACGGGACTTACTGTGACTTAATTAATGTTATTCATAATTGTTATTACTGTATTATAATGTTACCTGTAACGTTCAAGAAAAGTGCCTCCCATAAAGGGAAGAAATGTTATTGTTTAACCTGTTTTGAGAAAAATGCTTCAGTCCAGGAGCACTGAGTTTTACTAGGGGGGGATGTGGTGCCCCATCACTAGGATGATGGATGGACTTCTCCACAAGAGGCCCTCACACATTCACACACCTCCACTCTACCACCTCAGACCACCAGAGGGAGCCCGTTAGGGATATATATAGGGAGGGTGGAGCCAGGCAGGTCAGTTAGTGAGTGAGTCGGTCAGAAGTTAGTTCAGTGAGAGTTGAGCAGAGAGCGTGCTGATGCTCAGAGAGCAGCGAAGAGGCAGCACGCTGGCTGCCGTGCTTAGGCGAGCCAAGGCCTACAGAATGAGTGAGGGCCCCGAGTGTGGCCGAAGGCGAGAGGAGAATGAAGAAGTAGCGAGGGGGCAGAGGAGCATACCTGGCTCACCCCGAGATATATACCGGATACCGGGTCCACGCCTAGGGGGTCCCTTTATACCCAGTAGGGACCACCGGAACCCCTGGAGGACTACAGGTCCCAGGTTCACAAAACGCTGATTACAGTACCAGGGCTAGGAGTCATGGAGGCCCCAGCGAGCAGGGAGAGTGATCTCCAAGAGAAGGCCCTACCACCTGGTCAGCAGGTGCAAAGAGAGACAGTAACCAAGCTAGGCCTAGCTCCAGGCAGGTCAGAAGCTTAACGAGTAAAGCCATGGATCAGGAGGCCCTATACCCGCTCACTGGGGAGAGTCCAAAAGTGTGCCCGTCGTCCGGAGTACCCTGGACCGTGCCTGCATCATCACCAGTAAAGGTACTGAAGCTTACCCCCGTGTGAGTTTCCGTCTTTCCTCCCGGACCGTCCTGCCGTCTCTCCCCTGCACCACCATCCATTACACCCCCATGCTGCCCTGGAGCTAGCTCTACCTGTGGAGAGCCACACCATCCCTGCTGCCGTAACACCAGCTCCAGAGGACTGCTCCGCAGCGGCGGCACCCCTTAGCCGCATTCCACAGGTGGCGTCACGAACACTTTAAATCCCTTATAAATATTCCCCTTTTTACTGACCGCCCTGGGTCACGGACCGGGCCAGCCACCGTGATATCCCATACACAGAGTCCCGGCTGCCGAGTACCCGACGGCCCAGGGGGCACATCAGATGCACGATGGAGAGTGGCAGTCTGTAATGGTCAGGCAGAATGGCTGCATTTAAATATGCTCATAAATTAGTCCACATTCAGTCTCAAGCACCCATGTATTAGCATATCCATTCCCAGTATTAGCATATCCTGTCTTCCTAATCTCCACTGAGCATGACAAGCCCCTTCAGGCACTAGAGGTTGCATTTCCCTTGTCAATCGCGCATGTGCATCTACGTCACCTCCGGACTGGAAGTGGCATATGTGTTCCACAGTGGAGCCCAGAGTGTGATAATCCAATGCGCACGCGTGTACACATCACTTCCGGGATACGGTGACTGCGTCCCAACATGGAACGCAAGCCAGGAAGCTATGATAACAGTGTCCTAGCTTGCGCCACTATATAATTCAGATATACCAAGGCACATAGTTAAATGATGATAATCAGAGGATATCTAGATGATAAAATCAGCTATAATAAAAAGAAAATTAGATGATATCATAACACAGTATGAGCCGCAACTGTTTCTATAATGAAAAAACATCACAGAGAAAAAAAAAAAACGCCTTACCAACACCAGGTCAAATTACCAATGCACAAGCAGGATACAGCAGACCCCCATGATAAAGGCGGGGCAGCACAGGTTTGAAATACTGATGACAGCCACCCCCTCCATGAATTGGCAGATATGTGAGTGGCTAGGTAGTAGTATAAATGCACACAACTGCAGCTTATATATGACGTCAGTCACACAGATAGGTGTGATTCACAGTGTATGGCTTACAGCCTATTAATCACGCCCATAATTTTAAATCGAGCGGGCTGCCCAGCTCTATATATATATATATATGCACCCCACAGGACAGACGCACCAATCCACAAAACCAACAATAAAGGGCCTGGCTGCAACCTGCAAAAAATGGAAAATATGCAATAAAAAAATGAAAAATAATGTATAAGATAAATACATTACATGAGGTATTGGTCGATATTTTAGCCAAAATATGCAAGCTCTGTGAGCTGTTTTTAATTTTAAAGTTGACACTCGCAAGTTATGAGGATCCTTGACGCGGGTTGCGAGCTTGCATATTTTGGCCAAAATATCGACCAATACCTCATGTAATGTATTTAGCTTATACATTATTTTTCATCTTTTTATTGCACATTTTCCATTTTTTGTAGTAGTGTAGCCAGGCCCTTTATTATGGTTTTGGGTAGATTGGGGCGTCTGTCCTGTGGGGTGCACGTATATAGTGCTGGGCAGCCCGCTCGACTGTGTGCATCACACTTACCTGTGTGACTGGCGTCTTATACAAGCTGCAGATGTGTGCATTTATAATACTACACAGCCACTCACATATCTGCCAATTCATGGATGGGGTGGCTGTCGCATCAGTATTTCACACCTGTGCTGCCCCTGCCTTTATCATGGGGGTCTGTTGCATTGTGTTGTGCATTTATAACTTGAACTGGTGTTGATAAGGCTGTTTTTTTTTTCTCTGTGATGTGACGTTTTTGAATTCATGTCCTTTTCTGTGAGCTGTTTCTATAATGAGTAGAGATGAGCAAATGTTTCAATGTTTGGTTTGGATTACAATCGTCAAATTTTTTAATATACGCCGATTTATTCATCGAATATTCGCCGAACATAGCTGAACGCCATTGGATTCAATGGGGGACAAAACCAAACGCATACACAACACCTTCAAACGGGCCCAAAAGCTGCCTTTGCAGCCACAGCCCCCTGAGGAAGCCTATCAGGGCGAAACTTGTTGTGGTGCCTATACAGTTCTTTTAGTATGCAGTATGAACCTATATAGCTAGCAACAATAGGTATATCTAATAAGTGCATTGTAAACATAGGCTGCAGCTGTGGTATCCGGTGTTCCTATATATATGGAGTACTGTTGCTGCTAAAATCTGACACCTGTTTAGGTCCGAAAAAATGAAATAGTTGGGATCTATGCTGCAATAATTTTAATCTTTAGTATTTTTTTTACCTCGTTTAATAAGAATCTAAACAAAAGTAAAAGTTTTAACATCCCTTAATTTGGGATCTATTTGCTCCTAGGAGTAATTTGGTGTTAAGTATTGGTTTATCCCTTAAGGGGTGTATGCACTTTCCCTGGTGATAGAAGCCAAAAGCTGCCAAAACACATCAAATTAGGGGCAGACACCAGGAAAGTGCCATCAATTGACCCAGAGAACAAGTAATATAATTATTATTATTTATTATAGTGACATTTATTCCGTGGCGCTTTATATGTGAAAAGGGGTCACCGACTGGTACAAGAGAACAGAGGACCCTGCCCGCGAGGGCACACAAACAATCTACAAGGATAGGTGAGGATACAGTAGGTCAGGGTACAGCTGGTCGTGCAGCGGTTTGCTGGAGCAAGAGTTACCGCAGATTGTACGCTTGCCAGAAGAAGAGGGTCTTCAGCTTCCTTTTCAAGGTTTCCACGGTAGGCGAGAGTCTGATGTGTTGGGGTACAGAGTTACACAATAGGGGAGATGCACAGGACAAATTTGCTGAGAGCCTAAATGAAGGTATGCTTCCAGGAGCTCACAACTGAGCAGACTAACCCCTGCACTGCTAAAAAGAAACCTGCACTGATTAATATGAAGGCGGAAGGCTTCTAATGAGTGCAGGAGTGGGAGGAATCAGACGCTGCGGTCTTCTGGCTCCTCTCTGTCATGGTAAACCCGTGACACCTTGCAAGCTTCAACACAATGTTCACAAGGTAGACAGCAGTGGTGGTCAGTCTCCTAGACAACGAGCTAATTCCTTTATGATGATAGACGCCACCATCTCCTTAGTTTGCTGCTGGTACTTTTTTGTGGGAATGAGCTAATCTCCAACCAGCCTGGAATATTTCTAGTGAATTATGGCACACCATGGTATTAGCAGTGCACCCAGAACCAAAAGCAAAGCCATTCACAATTTTCTTCTCAGGAATTTTATTTGGTAGACTGAGTGGCTGCCCAAATATTAGTTTCTCACAAAAGAGCTGAAGACACTGAGTGGCAATATGTGTAAGTTTCTCCAGCATGTTAGATATCAGAGGGAGAAAAGAAGCACGGTGGCTCAGTGGTTAGCACTGCAGCCTTGCAGCGCTGGGGTCCTGGGTTCAAATTCCACCAAGGACAACATCTGCAAGTAGTTTGTATGTTCTCCCCGTGTTTGCGGGTGTTTCCTCCTCAGTAAAAAAGCAGCCATACAGTGTCTGGGAACCTTTACACAGACTTTTCTTAGCCAGGGCGGCTTCTCAGCAGGGTTGGACGGACCCACCAGAGAACCAGAGAATCCTTCGGTGGGCCCTGGCTTCTCCTTCAGGAGAGTTCATAGCGCAAACCTTGCAGCTGCTATGGGGCTCTTGAGTGGGGGAGAAAGGTGGCCCTCAGAATCAAATCCTCTTGTGGGCACAATGTTCTTAAGTCTGACACTGCTTCTCAGTGAGAGTTGTATTTCACCTCAGCCATATTCTTTAGGTCGTTGAAAGGACTGGCATAGCGGGAAACAGTATCTACTCCGGCTATCAATTCTCCCAGGAAGTCCTCTAATGCAACTTGTTCCATAAGCAATGGCAGCCCATCCATCATCACCTCACACTTCTCGGTGGTGCTTAGTCACACACCAAGATCTTTCTTTACTCCTTGAATTTCATGACTACAGAGTTGGGAAATGGCCTGATCTGCAATTCTGCAATGCGTTTTGAGAAATAACGTGCATAAGCAAAGCCACGGTTTAGGCTACTGAAGGTCATCATTAAGCGAAACTCATACAGCTTTCCCACAGACTGAAAGAGGGGTATCAAGACTTCCAAGACAGCCAAGACTTCCCTGTCCTCACCAAGAGGACTACTGTCCATGTTCTCCTCTTCATCCTCCTCCTCCTCATTATCACCCAATTCGCGTTGAGATGAGATGAGGTTGGGCTGTGTAGCATCACCCTGTATAGTTCCTTGCTTTAATTGTGAGTAGCGAGCGATTCAGTAGACAGAGAAGCGGGATGATGATGCTAATTATGGCATCGTCGCCGCTCACCATCTAGGTGGAGTCCTCAAAGTTTTGAAAGATGGCACATATGTCAGACATCCATACCCACTCATCAACTGTTATGTGCGGAGGTTGACCTGAATTCCAACGGGCGTGTTGAAGCTGGTACTCAACAACTGCCCTCTGCTGCTCACAAATCCTTCCCAACATCTGCAAAGTTGATTTCCAATGTGTGATCACATCGCACACCAGTCTGTGAGCAGGAAGCTGCAAACGCTGCTGAAGCACGACAAGGGTAGCGGAAGCTGTAGCTGACTTTCTGAAATGGGCACACATGCGGCATACTTTCACAAGCATCTCTGGCAGATCTGGGTAGGTTTTGAGAAACCGCTGAACCACTAAGTTGAGCACATTTAGTGCTCCCTCATCCCTAATTTGTACCCCTGTATGGAAAACAATATCAGCACCAAAGAATTAAAAGATGAAATGTAAACTGCTTTATATACAACGGTACTAAGAAAACCAATTTGGATTATTTCATATGTACACTTGTGACAACAATATCTGCACCTAAGAATTAATTTCACTAGAGTAGAACTAGTATAATGGGGACCGACAACTCTTACACTACAGCCAACCTAGCAGATGGAGACTCAACCAGGAGTGTTCACATTTCAAAAAATTAGGGACTGACACCACCATTTCCTTGGCCAACAGATTGGAGATGGTGGAGTTCAACCTCTTAGTTTTGTCATGTGTAGAGGAAACAATCTTTTACATGACCACAACTGCGGGACTGAGGGCTGGCTGCAATGCTGAGAGAGGGTGGAGTAAGGTGAACCAGACCAACTGCTGGACCGTGAGTGAGGTGCAGGCGGAGATGTTATGGCGGATTGAGAAAGATGTGGTGTGATCGGTGAAAGAAACACAGCAGGCATGTCCACTTCCGTTACAGCTGACGGGCTATCACTCGGCCTGACTGGAACCGGTAAAGAACCGGAGGTTCTGCGGTGGGAGACCTGCATGACAATACTTGGCACGGTAACAGAGGAGGAGGAAGCAGCAGATGCGGTTGATGGGACAGCTGATGGTTGTTGAGGTCCGCTGGTCCGCATTTTATCGCAGTGAGTTTGCCAAATTAGGCCCAGGATAGAAAAACCTTGCTGCCCCTGTGAGCTGCAGACCCGCGACCGCTGCTGGCCACAGCCACAGTTGTGGCTGAGGATGCAGTACTCCTCGTGCTTGCATCACTCTGTGTCTGCGCCGTAGGGCGAAACGTAACCTCCTCGTCTTCCTCCTCCACCTACTCAGATGAGCTATTCGGCTGCGTGACTCTAAGTTCAGACCAAGTAGGATCTTCAACCTTGTCATTATCCAATGTGTTATCCCACTCCTCGCCCTGAGAGTGACCCCTCTCCTCTTGTTACCCTGACAGCACAGTACAGTCCGC
Organism: Phyllobates terribilis; assembly: GCF_046119375.1. Classification (NCBI taxonomy): domain Eukaryota; kingdom Metazoa; phylum Chordata; class Amphibia; order Anura; family Dendrobatidae; genus Phyllobates; species Phyllobates terribilis. Next base: position 161,098,993 of record NW_027362771.1, on the reverse strand, counting down.
ATGAGCCTCAGGTATCTAAGTCTCATCAGGATCACCCCCACCCCCCCGGTGGTTAACGTCTGGTGACGAGGGTCAGGTACCTGCTCGGACCCTACTTCGTCCTGCCCCGAATCCAACCCAAAAAAATTTTGCGCATCGGTGCAGAAGCTTTTGCGTATCAGTGCAGATGCTTTCCTCCTCTAGACTCTGTGAATGTTTGGAGTACACTTCTGATGCCCATGGTATAGAATGTGTGAACAGTTCTGCAGACTCACCCATCTTTGGTTCCCTACAGTCAGTTGGGCAGTTGGACAGTTGTGACACGGGGGAAGCAAGGGTAATTGGGGTGCCACCTCTGTGGACTGTACTGTGTGTGATGTTGAGGTGGAGGAAGAAGAGGAGAGGCCACTTAAAGCGCTTGCCATCCACTGGAGCACCTGCTCTTTCTGGCCCTTATCAACAAGGTGTATCGCTGTGTGTCTGCCAAAGAATGGGAGTAGACTGGAGCAGCCTGTTCAGTAACAAAAGTTGTCAGTTGTCTTTGGATAGGACGTGACGGTGTTGGTTCACTAGTGCGTTCACTAACATTACTACCTACCCCACGTATACCTTGAACACCAAGCCTATTCTCCCTTCCCCCACCACCTCTCTTTTTCCCACTCATGTTGCTCAGATAGTGTGGTAGGAGCACACTATTAGCAAAAAAAATGTGATTTTTTTACTCTGCACGAGTTCTGCACACAGCTGAATTTCAGCGGCACTAAATTACTAGATGAGATATGGCTTGCTGTATGACATTAGTAACAGAAGAAAGTATTTTCTTACTGTGGATCACACTTGTATAACATAGGAGATATGCTCCAAACTATTTCAAACTGAGATGTCCCCTGCTGTATAACGTTAGTAACAAAAGAAAGTATTTTTTACTGTGGATGACGCCTGTATAACATAGGAGATATGCTCCGAACTATTTCAAACTGAGATGTCCCCTGCTGTATAATGTTAGTAACAGAAGAAAGTATATTTTACTCTGGATGACGCCTGTATAACATAGAATATATGCTCCAAGATATTTCAAACTCAGATCTAGCCTACTGTATCACATTAGTCACAGAAAAAAAAATACTTCTTTACTCTTGTTAGCAACAGAAAAAAATAGTTTGTTTACTCAGTCTACACACAGCTTAATTTCACCACCACAAAGGGACTAGGCGGCTTTTAGCAGACTATGACGTTTGTCACAGAAAAAAATATTTTTTTACTCTGGTTAGCAACAGAAAAAATAGATTTTTTTACTCTGAAAACAGCTGAATTTCACCAACACAAAAGGACTAGGTGGCTTATAGCAGACTGTATCACAATTGTCACAGAAATTTTTTTTTTTACTCTGGTTAGCAACAGAAAAAATAGATTTTTTTACTGTGCATACAGCTGAATTTCACCCCCCAAAAATGTCAAGTTGGGGTACTAAAGCTTGCAGTATCACAAGTAGATTTTTGTACTCTGCACTCAGGAGCTCTGCGTACAGCTGAATTTCAACCTCACAAAAGGATGGGCTAGTAGCGCTTGCTTGCTGTATCACATTAGCAAATTAAAAAATTGATTTTTTAAGGGATACCCGTGCATGGAGCACAATAGAAGCAGTGCACAACAGAGTTCTATGACATGTGCCCTGCTGTCTTTGTCTGGACCCCAGTATTAGCACAAGAAAAAATATCTGCTGGAAGGTTGATTTCACAGACATACAGGACACTTGTTATCTAAACTACCAGGCATGGTACGTATGTGAGCTTGCCTCCCTTCAATGCCGCCACCAGGTTCTGGCCATTGACACACATGACCATTCCTGGCTGTAGGGTCAGCGGTGTCAGTCACAGATCTGCCTGCTCTTTCAGAGCTGTCCACAACTCTTCAGCAGTGTGCGGTTTGTCACCTAAGCATATTAGCTTCAGCACAGCCAGTTGCTGCTTGGCCGAGGCAGTGCTGCAGTGCTTATAGCTTCTGACTGATGTGGTCATTTTGGAGATGGAGGCTGAAGAGGAAGAGGAGGAGGAGGTGCAGGAGCTGTAGAATGTGGGGGCAACCCTGATTGACCCAGGTTCCGCAATCCTCGGAGTCGGGAGGGAGTGTTCCGTCCCAAGGTCCGACTTGGTCCCGGCTTCCAGTATATTAACCCAGTGTGCCATCAGCGAGATGTAATGTCCCTGCCCACAATCACTTGTCCACGTGTCCGTGGTTAGGTGGATTTTTCCAGTAACTGCGTTGTTGAGGGCATGGCTAATGTTGAGGGACACGTGCTCATGTAATGCGGGGATGGCACACCGGAAGAAATAGTGACGGCTGAGGACTGAGTACCGAGGGACGGCCGCCGCCATCAGGTTGCGAAAAGCTTCCGTCTCCATGAGCCTAAAAGGCAACATTTCGAGCGCAAGCAGCCGCGAAATGTGTGAATTTAGTAGTGTGGCCTGTGGGGCATTGGCTGTCTATTTGCGCTTGTGTTCCAAGGACTGGGGTAGGGACAACTCAATGCTGTGCTGGGACAAGGATGTGGACATGCTTGCTGATGGTGCTATTTGAGAGTGTGCAACAACACGTGCAGAGCGGGAGGCATCTTCGCATGCGCCATGGACAGGGGATTGGCGTGCACGCACAACACCAGAAGAAGCAGTGGTGTCACTCGCAGACACTATTTCTGGACCCTGGGGTTCGACCCACTTAGTAGGGTGCTTTGCTGCCATGTGCCTGATCATGCTGGTGGTGGTGGTCAGGCTGCTAATTTTGCTACCCCTGTTGATGCTGGCCTGGCAGGTGGTGCAAATGGCCTTTTTGGGGTTATCTGCAGAGTCTTTATAAAACAACCAGACTCGGGAAGACTTAACAGTTGTACTGGCAACTTCCATCGTGCTGGCGTTATGGGAAACGCTTTCCCACCTTGTGTCTACGGCCACCACACTGCTTCTTCTTGTCTGTTGTGGTGCTATGCCTCACTCACCCTGTGTGCTGCTGTCCTCACTCTGCATGTCCCCCTGCCTGGTTGGGTCAGTTACTGCACCCTGGTCCTTCTCCAGCCTCATCATCATCCACCTCTTGCGACAGTAATTGCACTTTCCCACCATTAGCTTCCTGTGACTGTGGCTGCTCAAATATTTGGGCATTGTTACACGTATTCTCCTATTGACTCGCTTGAAGCTGGCTGGGCGAGAGGACCGAATCTACAGATGGAAAAGTGAACAGCTCTTCGGAGTGTCCAAGTGTGGGATCAGTTGTCTCCGGGCAGTCAGCATGGTGGGAGGAAGGAGGATCAGGGTGAGGAATATGCGGTACTGAGACCCTGTGGAAGACAGGGTGGTAGTGGTGGTGGCAAAGTGACTGGAAGCATTATCTGCTATCCAACCAACAACCTTTTGACGTTGCTCTGGGTTCAATAGTGGTGTGCTGCGGTCCCCTAGCAATTGGGACAGGAAGATCGGGCGATAAGATGTGGGTGTTTGTTGTGGCACAATTTCAGCTTGCCCACCGCCAAAGGCCTCTGCATGCACTATCACCATCACGTCCACTTCCCCCACCCTTGCCACACGCCTTGCCCACTTTAAATGGAAGACAATATTTTCCATGTTCACTAGAAATAGTTGATTTTGGAACATAGTTATATGTGATACATCTGACAGAGAACCACGGTTTTAAATAGCAGGCCTGTAATTTACTAATACTATTCTTCACAGAGACCTAGTGTGAATAGCTTGACCGACACACTGCAACAAAATAGAAGGCAGAAAGGGCTGATTTTGGAATGCTGTTATATGTGATACGTCTGACAGAGAACCACAGTTTTAACTAGCAGGCCTGTAATTTACTAATACTATTCTACACAGAGACCTACTGTGAATAGCTTGACCGACACACTGCAACAAAATGAAAATGTAAGCCAATATTTTCCACGTTCAGTTCAAATTTCTGGATTTTTATAGCTGAAATATGGAAAAGATCTGGCTGTATTCTACAGTGCTAACAAGCAAATGGATCAGAAAAAATGTGTACTCTGGATTGCTTTTTAATCAGGATTAAGATAAAAAAAATTGTCCCTGGCCTCTGATATATGGAGCTATGTCTTCAAATATATGTCAAAACAGCAGCAGCAGACAGAACGTTCAATGGACCCTCTTGTGCTGTATCATGCATTGCAGTCTGCCACATACACTGCATGCTTGCCTAACTCCTGCTATCTCCTTCACCACTGAAAATATACACCTGGATTCGTCCTCAGAAGGACTGTTAGTGCAGATGGAATATATGTTGTGGAATACCTATACAAACTATAAACAAGCAAATCTCTCCCTGACTCAGCAGTAGTGTTGAGTGAATTTGTTTGGCGAATGTTCGAAAGTTTCAAATTCAGCAAGAATATGGCACATTTGGATTCGAGATCGCAATGGCGAGCAAATTTTCTTAAAATTGGAAAACTTTGACGAATTTGCGTGGGACCGCGAATACAGGGCAACCATGGCATTTTGAACAGTTTTGTTAGCATAGTGCAAGTGTATGATGAGCGATGACATGTGCCAGGTGAGTGTGGGGGCCGTGGAGAGCTTAGAACAGGTCAGATCAGCGGCGGACTGTTTTGTTTTGTTTTTTCTTTCTGTGGGCGGTAACTTTAACTGAGGAAAGCGTGGCCAACCAATCATTGCACAGAAAGCATCTACACTGTCCAGACATAAGGGCTTCTGCAATTGACTGCAGAGTGAAGGCAAAAGGGCCAACAAGTGCTAAGCATCTCTGGGAACTCCTTCAAGATTGTTGGAAGACCATTTCTGGTGACTACCTCTTGAAGCTCATTAAGAGAATGCCAAGAGGGTGCAAAGCAGTCATCAAAGCAAAAGGTGGCTACTTTGAAGAACCTAGAATATAAGACATATTTTCAGTTGTTTCACACTTTTTTGTTAAGTATATAATTCCACATGTGTTAATTCATAGTTTTGATGCCTTCAGTGTGAATGTACAATTTTCATAGTAATGAAAATACAGAAAAATCTTTAAATGAGAAGGTGTGTTCAAACTTTTGGTCTGTACTGTATATTCTATGTCATACTGGCCTCATCCACATTCAAAAAAAAAATTTCTTCTGTTCCTAAAGTAATGCCACAGGGGACATCTCAGTTTGAAATTGTTTGGAGAATATCTCTTAGGTTTTATCGGTCTCATGCACACTAACAAATTTCTTTTGTCTGTTAGTAACGTTATGCGGCTGGCCATATCTCACCTTGTCATTTAGTGTCGCTGAAATTCAGGTGTGTGCTGAGCAATTACATGGTAACATAGTAACATAGTTTTTAAGGTTGAAGGAAGACTAAGTCCATCTAGTTCAACCCATAGCCTAACATGTTGATCCAGAGGAAGGCAAAAAAACCCATGTGGCAAACACTAAGCTCCACATTGGGGAAAAAATTCCTTCCCGACTCCATACGACAATCAGACTAGTTCCCTGGATCAACGCCCTATCAAGGAATCTAGTATATATAACCTGTAATATTATACTTTTCAAGAAAGGCATCCATGCCCTTCTTAAATTTTAATAGTGAATCACTCATTACAACATCCTGCGCCTGTTTCTGGCCTCAGAGTAAAAAGATCAGTAGAAAGGTCTTTGTACTGTCCCCTCATATACTTGTACATATTAATAAGATCACCCCTAAGCCTTCTTTTTTCCACACTAAATAACCCCTAGTGTAATAACCTGTCTTGGTATTGCAGACCCCCCAGTCCTCTAATAACCTTGGTTGCTCTTCACTGCACCCTCTCTAGTTCAGCTATGTCTTTCTTATACACCGGAGACCAGAACTGTACACAGTATTCTAAGTGTTGTCACACTAGTGACTTGTATAGAGGTAAAATTATGTTCTCCTCATGAGCATCTATGCTAGAGATGAGCGTTGTTCGACTCGAACTGTTCGCCAATCTCAAATTCGAGCTGTTTTGGGCGGTGTTCGAGCCGTTCGGCAAACACGAACGATTTGAGAAAAATTCGGCTGTTCGAGGTTATGTTCGATAACTGTTCGTGCACCAAAATCATAACTGGATTTTTTCTCAGTAATGATGAAAATTAATGTTAATACGCAGTTTGAGTGTACAGCGGGGTCGGGGGAGGGGCAGGGGATGGATCTCTGCAGGAATAATGAAGATCTTCAATTTTTTTTTCTCTTTCCCGCATTTACAGTGGGGAGGTGCAATCTGTCAGCCTATCAGCAGCGCACACACGGAGCGAAGTGCTTTTTTTCACACAAGCAAGGGCATGTGTCATTGGCAGTGTATGTCACATGTCCTTGCCCTATAAGACCAAGCCATTTTCCCCGTCGCCACCATTTTCTCACTGCTGCAGCTGCGTTTTAGACGGCACCGCTGTTGCTGTGTGCGCTATACCTTGTTAATTTCAAGCCAATTTTCGCACAAATCTACAGATAGCTTGGGAGTAGGGAATAGTTGTGATTGCAGTCCTTTTAAGGACTAGGTTACAGCATTTCCTACGACTTTTATCAGGCAGGTCTGTGCTCTTAAATAGATAGATTGTGGGAGTAAAGACTAATTGTAATTGCAGTCCTTTTCAGGACTAGGTTACATCAGTTCCTATCAGTTTTTGCCAGGCAGGTCTGTGCCAGTGCTGTGCAAGTTTTTTTCACAGCATTTTGCTGAATCTAACAAAGCTAATCCTTTTTGGCCTATTGCAGAGTGTGTTAGTCAGTGGAGTAGCCTATCTGTGTTGCAAGATATACCACCTGTGTATAGAATACCAATTTTTTTACTGCACCTAGTGAAGTAAAATCTTTCGGGCATAGCATCATTCTATTAGTCCATCTATACTGACCTCCATCAGGTTGCAAATTGAATATATTTTTTTTCTGCACCTAGCTCTGAAAAAATATTTGGGCTTCTAGCAGTGTGTGGGACTTGTTCTATTAGTCCATCTATACTGACCTCCATCAGGTTGCAAACTGAATATAATTTTTTTCTGCATCTAGCTCTGAAAAATTATTTGGCCTTCTAGCAGTGTGTGTGACTAGTTCTATTAGTCCATCTATACTGACCTCCATCACGCTGCAAATTCAAAATAATTTTTTGTCTGCATCTAGCTCTGAAAAAATATTTGGCCTTCTAGCAGTGTGTGGGACTTTCTCTATTAGTCCATCTATACTGACCTCCATCAGGTTGCAAATTAAAAATAATTTTTATCTGCATCTACCTCTGAAAAAATATTTGGGCTTCTAGCTGTGTGTGGGACTTGTTCTATTAGTCCATCTATACTGACCTCCATCAGATTGCAAACTGAATATAATTTTTTTCTGCATCTAGCTCTGAAAAAATATTTGGCCTTCTAGCAGTGTGTGGGACTTTCTCTATTAGTCCATCTATACTGACCTCCATCAGGTTGCAAATTAAAAATAATTTTTATTTGCATCTAGCTCTGAAAAAATATTTGGCCTTCTAGCAGTGTGTGGGACTTTCTCTATTAGTCCATCTATACTGACCTCCATCAGGTTGCAAATTAAAAATAATTTTTTGTCTACATCTAGCTCTGAAAAAATATTTGGCCTTCTAGCAGTGTGTGGGACTTTCTCTATTAGTCCATCTATACTGACCTCCATCAGGTTGCAAACTGAATATATTTTTTGTCTGCATCTAGCTCTGAAAAAATATTTGGCCTTCTAGCAGTGTGTGGGACTTTCTCTATTAGTCCATCTATACTGACCTCCATCAGGTTGCAAACTGAATATATTTTTTTTCTGCATCTACCTCTGAAAAAATATTGGGCTTCTAGCTGTGTGTGGGACTTGTTCTATTAATCCATCTATACAGACCTCCATCAGGTTGCAAACTGAATATAATTTTTTTCTGCATCTACCTCTGAAAAAATATTTGGGCTTCTAGCTGTGTGTGGGACTTGTTCTATTAGTCCATCTATACTGACCTCCATCAGGTTGCAAACTGAATATAATTTTTTTCTGCATCTAGCTCTGAAAAAATATTTGGCCTTCTAGCAGTGTGTGGGACTTTCTCTATTAGTCCATCTATACTGACCTCCATCAGGTTGCAAATTAAAAAAAAATTATATCTGCATCTAGCTCTGAAAAAATATTTGGCCTTCTAGCAGTGTGTGGGACTTTCTCTATTAGTCCATCTATACTGAGCTCCATCAGGTTGCAAATTAAAAATAATTTTTTGTCTGCATCTAGCTCTGAAAAAATATTTGGCCTTCTAGCAGTGTGTGAGACTTTCTCTATTAGTCCATCTATACTGACCTCCATCAGGTTGCAAACTGAATATATTTTTTTTCTGCATCTACCTCTGAAAAAATATTGGGCTTCTAGCTGTGTGTGGGACTTGTTCTATTAATCCATCTATACAGACCTCCATCAGGTTGCAAACTGAATATCATTTTTTTCTGCATCTACCTCTGAAAAAATATTTGGGCTTCTAGCTGTGTGTGGGACTTGTTCTATTAATCCATCTATACAGACCTCCATCAGGTTGCAAACTGAATATAATTTTTTTTCGCATCTACCTCTGAAAAAATATTTGGGCTTCTAGCTGTGTGTGGGACTTGTTCTATTAGTCCATCTATACTGACCTCCATCAGGTTGCAAACTGAATATATATTTTTTCTGCATCTACCTCTGAAAAAATATTTGGGCTTCTAGCTGTGTGTAGGACTTGTTCTATTAGTCCATCTATACTGACCTCCATCAGGTTGCAAACTGAATACAATTTTTTTATGTATCTACCTCTGAAAAAATATTTGGCCTTCTAGCAGTGTGTGGGACTTTCTCTATTAGTCCATCTATACTGACCTCCATCAGGTTGCAAATTAAAAATAATTTTTATCTGCATCTAGCTCTGAAAAAATATTTGGCCTTCTAGCTGTGTGTGGGACTTGTTCTATTAGTCCATCTATACTGACCTCCATCAGGTTGCAAACTGAATATAATTTTTTTCTGCATCTAGCTCTGAAAAAATATTTGGCCTTCTAGCAGTGTGTGGGACTTTCTCTATTAGTCCATCTATACTGACCTCCATCAGGTTGCAAATTAAAAATAATTTTTTGTCTGCATCTAGCTCTGAAAAAATATTTGGCCTTCTAGCAGTGTGTGGGACTTTCTCTATTAGTCCATCTATACTGACCTCCATCAGGTTGCAAACTGAATATATTTTTTTCTGCATCTACCTCTGAAAAAATATTTGGGCTTCTAGCTGTGTGTAGGACTTGTTCTATTAGTCCATCTATACTGACCTCCATCAGGTTGCAAACTGAATACAATTTTTTTCTGCATCTACCTCTGAAAAAATATTTGGGCTTCTAGCTGTGTGTGGGACTTGTTCTATTAGTCCATCTATACTGACCTCCATCAGGTTGCAAATTGAATATAATTTTTTTCTGCATCTAACCCAGCCAATAGTTTTGGCCTAATACCACAGTTTGGCCACTCAGCTCTGCTCGGTTCCCATCCATTGTTTTTTTGTGCAAACAACTCCAGAGTTGTGAATTAGTTAACCACCAAAATGAGTGGAAAAAAGCCTGCTGCTGGTGGAAAGGGGAATAGGCGTGTTGGGAAGGGGAAAAAAGGTTGTGTCCGTGGGGTAGGTGTTAACGCAACAGTAACATCTGCAGAATAAAGACCATCTTCCAGCCAAACTAAAATGTCTACTTCTTTTAGCGGACAATGTGATAAGATCCCTTTCTTACGGCCACGCCAATCGCTACAAATTCCAGATGAGGCACAAAAACAGCAGGTGCTTCAACGGATATCAAGTGCTCCTTTAAGTGGGCTCTCCTCCACATCAACTTCAACATCACAAATACTCCAGTCCTCAAAGGTGTCACCCCAATCGCACTTGCTTCCTCACAGCTCCCAAATCTCCAGCTGCCCGTCTGAGTATGAGGTAGAACAGATGGTTGAGTCTGCAGAGCTGTTTACTCATACTATAGCCTGGGAATCAGAGGTCGACTCCAGCGCTTCTGTGAATCCAGACGAGGAAATGATCTGCACTGATGCCCAGAATCTTTATGAGTCGGATCCAGGACCAGACGCAGAAGGTTCTGACCATAATGTAGACACTCATTCCCAAACTGTAACTCCTGTTGGTGGAGACAATGAGGAAGACGATGATGAGACTCAAATACCTGATTGGAGCAACAACTTTAGTGTTTTGTCAGGGCAGGAACAGGTTGGCTCTGAGGACGACGGGTGTGATAACGCACAGGGTGATGATGATGAGGTTGGAGATCCCACTTACTGTCAACCCACAGTCAGCCAAGAGATGAGGTCAGCAGAGGAGGTGGAGGAAGATGCTAGTGACGACGAGGTCAGGTTGCGCCTTCCTGGACAGAGACGTAGTACTGGAAGCACGTCAACAACTGCATCCTCAAACACAACTCTGCCTCTCACCACAAGTCATGGTGGCTCTTCAGGTCGCATGGATGCTAAGCCTTGCATAGCCTGGGCATTTTTTCAGATCGATAAAGATGACCCAACTCGTGTTATCTGTAACATTTGTCAGCAAAAGCTAAGTAGAGGCCAAAAAATACATAGTTTGAGTACTTCATGCATGAACCGGCACATGGACATGAAGCATAAGTTGCAGTGGGAAGCTCAGTGTGCTACAATGCGGCCTAGCCGGCCGGGCCAACCACCGTCTGCCATATCTTGTGCATCCGCGGCCTCTTCATCCTCTGTGACTGGGGGGACAGCAGTCACACCTGTTTTGGGGCGCAGACCTGCCACCTCTTTACCCGCAACAGCCAGCGTGATTGGCAGGTCATCATTTTCTTTGGAGGTGGGAACACCAGCTGGTGTTGAGCGCTGTCCGACATCGATAGCACCACCTTTGGATCAAGGCAACCTAACATGTCCGCCTGCATCTTCCTCACAGACCGGCAGTTTGCCGGGGACACCCTTATCAACCCCGTCTAAGCACAATAGCCAGCCCTCGGTCCCTCAGATGTGGACAAGTAAAAGACCATTTCCTCCTAGCCATGAGAAAGCTAAGAGGTTGAATTTCACCATCTGCAAGCTCTTGGCTACAGAAATGCTGCCTTTCCGCCTGGTGGACACAGAGGATTTTCGAGACCTTATGTCCGTCGCAGTGCCCCAGTACCAGATGCCCAGTCGGCACTACTTCTCAAAGAAAGGTGTGCCTGCTCTCCACCAGCATGTCGCACACAACATCACCGCTTCTTTGAGAAACTCTGTGTGTGACAGGGTGCATTTCACCACAGACACTTGGACGAGTAGGCATGGACAGGGGCGTTACATGTCGCAGACTGGGCACTGGGTAACTATGGTGACAGCAGGACAAGGGGCTGCTGTCCAAGTCTTGCCGTCCCCACGAGTTGTGCGTCAATCCTCTTTATGTCAAAGTTCCTCCACTGCTTCTGCCTCCTCAACCTCCTCTCGGTCTTCCACCTGCACCCAAAGCCTGTCTGGTCATGCCACAAGCTTTCTAACTGCGCAGAAGGGATCCTGCACACCTCCTTACTATGCTGGCAGTAGGGCTCAACGTCATCAGGCGGTTTTTACTTTGAAATGTCTGGGAAATGTGAGTCACACAGCTGAGGAGTTGTGGTCAGCTCTGGAGAACCAATTTCATGAATGGTTGTCTCCACTGGACCTGAAACCAGGGAAGGCCGTGTGCGACAATGCTGCAAAACTGGGTGCGGCCCTTTGCCGGGGCAATGTCACACACGTGCCTTGTATGGCTCACGTGTTGAACCTGGTTGTCCAGCAATTTTTAGCCCACTATCCCAGACTAGATGGCCTTCTGCAGAGGGCACGGTCGCTGTGTGCTCACTTCCGCCGTTCGCATCCCGCAGCTCAGCGACTTACATCTCTACAGAAGTCGTTGGGCCTGCCACTTCACCGGCTAAAATGCGATGTGCCTACCCGGTGGAATTCAACTCTGCACATGTTGCAGCGACTGTGGCAGCACCGACAAGCCCTGGTGCAATACGTTCTGACGTATAGCCTGGGCCAACGAGATCCAGAGGTGGGGCAAATCACGCTGGAGGAGTAGTCTCAGATCAGGGACCTATGCACCCTTCTGCACAGTTTTGAAATGGCGACGAAGATGTTTAGTGCTGACGATGCCATTATCAGCATGACTATTCCGGTGATTTACATGCTGGAGCACATGTTAAACAGAATTCGGAGTCAGGTGGTGGCACAAGAGGAGGTATAGGAAGTAGAGGAGGAGGAGTTGTATGCGGAAGGGCTAACATCTGCAAGGTCCAGACGGTCGGCAGCACCAAGGCGGCAGGCATGTGAGGGTGGGGGAGATGGTTTTACCAGGGCGCATGGTAGCAGCCAAACTAGTGAGGAAGGTGCAGGAGCCCAGGAAGAAGTGGAGGACGAACTGATGGAAGACTCATCAGATGAGGGAGACCTTGATCACATTTCTGTTGTGCGAGGTTGGGGGGAGAGGACAGAGGAAGGAAGCATGATTGTTACCTCGCCACCAACACAACAGGGACTTGGTGCTCCTGGATGCGCAACACACATGAGTGCCTTCTTGCTGCACTACCTGCAACATGACCCTCGAATTGTGAGAATTAGAAATAATCCTGACTACTGGGTTGCCACACTGTTAGATCCCCGGTACAAAAGTAAATTTGCAGAAATTATTCCTGCCATAGAAAGGGATGCACGCATGCAGGAGTATCAGCAGAGACTGTTGCAGAATCTTACATGTGCTTTTCCACAAAACACCAGTGGTGCACGTAGTGAATCTCACAGTTCCAACTTGCCAACCGTGGGACCGTCAAGTGTTCAGCACTCAAACTGTAACAGAACCACAGTATCTGCTGGTAACATCAATTTTGCGGAATCATTTCACCACTTTTTTAGCCCATCCTTTGCAAGGCCACAGGAGACAAGAAGTCTGACACATAGTCAACGCCTAGAGACGATGGTACAGGAGTATCTCCAAGTAAACATTGAAGCCATGACTGTGTCACTGGACCCTTGCTCCTTTTGGGCTTCCAATCTGGATAAATGGCCGGAGCTAGCCACTTACGCCTTGGAGATCTTGTCATGCCCCGCAGCCAGCGTTCTGTCTGAACGTGTGTTCAGCGCTGCTGGTGGTGTGCTGACAGATAAGCGCACGCGGCTCTCCACTGATAATGTAGACAGACTCACGTTCATAAAGATGAACAAATCATGGATCCGAAACGACTTTTCTACCCCTGTGTCATCCTGGGGAGAGTAAAAGCTTGATGATTGGTTAAAATCACCCTACCAACCGTTTTAAGCTTTCAAATTACTAATTATGTTTATCTGTATCTTGGCTGGAAAATAATTTGGGCTTTGTAGCAGTGTGCAGCACTGATTCTATTAGGCCATCTATAATAAGCTCCACCAGATTTAAAATTACTAATCATGTTTATCTGTATCTTGACTGGAAAATAATTTGGGCTTTGTAGCAGTGTGCAGCACTGATCCTATTAGGCCATCTATACTAAGCTCCACCAGATTTAAAATTAATAATAATTTTTAGCTGCATCTAGCCCGGAAAATAATTTTGGGGCTCCGAGATGCGCAAGACACATGAGTGCCTTCTTGCTGCACTACCTGCAACATGACCCTCATATTGTCAGAATTCGAAGTAATCATGACTACTGGGTTGCCACACTCTTAGATCCCCCAAACTTTTCGATCAACATTTTCATTTTAATAAAGACCAAAAAAATGGTCATTTTTGAAATTATAAGCATTAGCAGGTTATTAGAAACTGAAATCAAACAGTTTTCAACTCAAAACTTTATTCTAGGTGATGTTACATTTTCACATAGGACCCCTTGTTCGAAAGGAGCTTCTGAACTCTCTCGTCCATTGAATTTGTGTCACACTGTCACAGAATACTGCAGGTAGGGGGCCTAAGCTGACCCTAAGCTGGGGCCCTGACTAATCCCTCATCCTGGAGGTACTGTTAAAGGTACAGAGGTCCAGGCCGCCAGCGTAACCCCTACCTTCTGAGGATCCCTGCACCTAAGTAATCTAGTCCTGAGAAGGACCCCGATCACAACAATAGGGAACCAGAAATAATATGCCCACACACAGTATTTAGACGAACGAGACAGTACAAGGGAAAAACCAAAACCACCTTGCATACAACTTCTAAACAACTACAACAGAGGGAACACCAACAGGAAAGGAGATAAATGATAAAGCGAGGAAAGGGAAAACACACTTCCAAATACACTTATCTCAGCAACTCCAGACACCACGATCCGCTCTGTCAGTCTGAATGAAAAGCTTTCACCGACACCTCCCAAACAGACCTGCAGGAATATAAAGGAGTCTCACTAAAGAAGCATTGATTGCAGCTGGGCGAGGCTGGACCTCAGCTAGCCCAGAGAGAGAGAGAATTAACTCCTACACTGCCGAGAAAACACAAAGCACCAACAAGTCAGCTGCGAGAAGTCAGGCTGTGTACTCGTGACGATCTTCGTGGCAACACACCCGTGACAGTACCCCCCCTTCTACGAGGGGCCTCTGGACCCTCAGGGCCAGGTTTATCCGGGTGAGTCGTGTGGAAGGCCCGAACTAATCGGTCTGCGTTAATATCCGACGCAGGAACCCACATCCTCTCCTCAGGACCATACCCCTTCCAATGAACCAAGTACTGAAGGGACCGGCGATTAAAGCGTGAATCAATGACCCTCGATACCTGGAACTCCAAGTTACCATTGACAACCACAGGAGGGGGAGGTAAAGGTGATGGTACCACCGGCGCCACATACCTCTTAAGCAATGATCTGTGAAACACGTTGTGAATTTTAAACGTAGGGGGGAGGTCAAGACGGAATGCCACCGGATTAATAACAGAACTGATTCTGTACGGCCCGATGAACCTGGGACCCAGTTTCCAGGAGGGAACCTTAAGTTTAATATTCCTGGTAGACAACCATACCTGATCGTTCACACTTAGGTCCGGACCAGACACTCTCCTCCTATCAGCCATACGTTTGTATCGGTTCCCCATAGTATTCAGATTCTTCAGCACCCCTCTCCATACTGAAGCGAGAGATGAGGAAAATCGTTCCTCCTCCGGAACCCCCGAAGAGCCCCCCCCACTGAAAGTACAAAACTGGGGGTGAAAACCATATGCCCCAAAAAACGGGGACTTACCAGTGGACTCGCTCCGCCTATTATTGAGAGCAAACTCTGCCAGAGGTAGGAAAGAAGCCCAGTCCTCCTGGTTCTCTGACACAAAACACCGAAGATATGTCTCCAAGCTCTGGTTCATACGTTCCGTCTGACCATTGGTCTGAGGATGAAAAGCCGACGAGAATGACAAATGCATCCCCCGCCGTGCACAAAACGCCTTCCAGAACTTGGACACAAACTGAGACCCCCGATCAGACACCACCTCGGAGGGTACCCCGTGAAGCCTCACAATCTCCCCAATGAACACCTGCGCAAGAGTTTTAGCATTAGGGAGAGCCGGAAGAGCGATAAAATGTGCCATCTTGCTGAACCTGTCCACTACAACGAGTATGACCGTTTTACCCGAAGACGGAGGGAGGTCAGTAATAAAGTCCATAGACAGATGAGTCCAAGGACGCTCCGGGATCTTCAAAGGTAAGAGGGCCCCAGACGGACGGGTATGTGAGGTCTTAGAGCGCGCACAAACCCCACAGGACGCGACAAAAGTTACCACCTCTTTATGTAAGTTAGGCCACCAAAACCGACGCGAGAGGAGATCCACAGTTGCTTTACTCCCCGGGTGTCCTGCAAAAACTGAGTTATGGTGTGCCTCGATCACCTTTTGTCGCAACTGATCTGGAACGAACAGTCTCCCCGGAGGTCCAACAGGGGCGTCTCCCTGAGCCTCCAATATCTCCTCCTCCAGCTCAGAGCATACTGCCGAAACCACCACCCCCTCCTGAAGAATAGGAATCGGGTCGTCCGTATTCCCGGCCCCAGGGAAACTACGAGATAAGGCATCCGCCTTTACATTTTTAGACCCAGGACGATATGTAACGACGAAATTAAACCTGGTAAAAAACAATGACCACCTAGCTTGTCTGGGATTCAGACGTTTAGCGGACTCCAGATATAGCAGGTTCTTGTGATCGGTGATGACGGTGACCGGATGAACTGCCCCCTCCAAAAAATGGCGCCACTCCTCAAAAGCTAACTTAATGGCCAAGAGTTCCCTATTGCCGACATCGTAATTCCTCTCAGCGGACGACAATTTTTTAGAGAAAAAGGCGCACGGATGCCACTTACCAGGGGACGAACCCTGTGACAATACTGCTCCCACCCCTACCTCGGAAGCGTCTACCTCTACAAAGAATGGCTGAGACGCATCAGGTTGAATGAGTATGGGTGCCGAGGCAAAACATTTTTTCAAGGAGGAGAATGCTTGACAAGCCTTGTCAGACCACCTAGAAAAATCCGTCCCCTTTTTAGTCATGTCTGTGAGAGGCTTAACCATGGACGAGAAATTACGAATGAACTTCCGGTAATAGTTAGCAAACCCCAGGAAACGTTGTAGTGCCTTAAGATTCTCCGGCCGATCCCACTCAAGAACTGCCCGCACTTTCCCAGGGTCCATACGAAAACCGGACGCTGAAACCAGGAAGCCTAAAAACTGGAGTTCCTGTACGGCGAACACACACTTTTCCCACTTGGCATACAGTTTATTATCCCGCAAGATCTGTAACACCTGTCTAACGTGCTCCTGATGAGACACCAGATCCGGCGAGTAAATTAAGATATCATCCAGATATATGACAACAAACTGTCCCACCAGGTGGCGAAAAATATCATTAACAAAGTGTTGAAACACCGCCGGGGCATTAGTCAGACCGAATGGCATGACAAGGTTCTCATAATGCCCCTCCGGAGTGTTAAAAGCCGTCTTCCACTCATCCCCCTCCTTCATCCTAATCAGATTGTACGCCCCCCTGAGATCCAACTTAGAGAACCATTTGGCGCCCACGATCTGATTAAAGAGATCGGGAATAAGTGGGAGCGGATACGGATCTCGGACCGTAATCCGATTAAGTTCACGGAAATCCAGGCAAGGGCGTAGGCCTCCATCTTTCTTCTTAACAAAGAAGAACCCCGCGGCCACCGGAGAAGATGAAGGTCTAATATGCCCCTTAGCCAGACTTTCAGAAATATAATCCTTCATGGCCTGCCTCTCAGGACCAGAAAGGTTATACAACCTAGCTTTAGGTAACTTGGCCTCAGGGAGCAGTTTTACAGAACAGTCATACACGCGATGAGGAGGTAGTTCCTGACACCCATTCTCCGAGAATACATCCTCAAAGTCCGCCAGAAATGGAGGTAAGACCCAAGGAGTAACCGCACCGATGACCGTGTTCATGCAGTTTTTATTACAGAATTTACTCCATTGGCTTATCTCTCTGGTTTGCCAATTAATAACCGGGTTATGCTTAGCTAACCAAGGAAGGCCCAACACTATAGGAGTGGGAAGACCCTCCAACACGTAGCAAGACAACAGTTCTTTATGTATTGCCCCCACTTGAAGTTTTACGCCATGCACAGCTTGCAAAAAACTTCCCTGACCGAGAGGTCTGGCATCGATCGAGAATATGGGGATGGGTTTAGCCAACTCACTCAATCGCATACCTTGAACCCGGGCAAACCGAGCATCAACCAGATTAGCCCCGGCCCCACTATCCAGAAGAACAGATATCCTCTCAGTTCTCGTACCCACCACCACCTCCGCCGGTACGAGAAACTGAGACGAACCTAGGGACGAAATACCTACTCCCAGATTGCCGTCCACCACACAACCTGGGATCAACAGTTTTTTCGACGACTCTTTACTCTGCAAGGGACGGGATGGACACCCCCCAATAAAATGTCCCTTTTTCCCGCAGAGAAAACACCTTCCTGTCTTATGGCGCACCACCGGTCCCCTTCCCCGAAATGATGTCCCTCCTAATTGCATAGGCTCCTCCGGACTGACCAGGGGAACCACCATATGAGGGGACCTTGTAGGAGGTGGAGACATTACAGGGGGTAGAGTTATCCCGCACCTCTCCCGAAGCCGTCTGTCAACGCGAATAGCAAGGGCCATAGCGGCTTCCAGTGACGCGGGAGAGTCATACTGTGCCAACACATCCTGTAATTTGTCGGATAAACCATGACAAAACTGGCTCCTAAGAGCCGGGTCATTCCACTGGGTGTCCGTGGCCCACCTACGGAACTCCGAACAGAATTCCTCCGCCGGACGATCTCCCTGCTGGATCCTACGTAACTTAGACTCAGCAAGGGAGATCCGATCTGGGTCATCATATACGAGTCCCAGAGCAGCGAAAAACCTATCCACAGACTGGAGAACCGGGGAGCTTGGGGGAAGAGAGAACGCCCAAGATTGTGGGTCCCCTTGTAGGAGCGAGATGACAATTCCCACCCTTTGTTCTTCACTGCCCGATGACCGAGGCCGCAGCCGAAAGTACAATTTGCATGCCTCCCGGAAAACAAAAAACTTGTCCCGCCCCCCAGTGAACCTGTCAGGGAGAGCTACTTTAGGTTCTGGTCCGGCTTGCTCCAGAGGATGCAAAACCTTGGACCTAACGTCCGCCAGCCCCATGGACAAACTCTGCAACTGCCGAGCTAGACCGGCTACTGGATCCATGGTAGCTGGAGAAAAACTAAGATGGTCGGTGAAAATGTCACACTGTCACAGAATACTGCAGGTAGGGGGCCTAAGCTGACCCTAAGCTGGGGCCCTGACTAATCCCTCATCCTGGAGGTACTGTTAAAGGTACAGAGGTCCAGGCCGCCAGCGTAACCCCTACCTTCTGAGGATCCCTGCACCTAAGTAATCTAGTCCTGAGAAGGACCCCGATCACAACAATAGGGAACCAGAAATAATATGCCCACACACAGTATTTAGACGAACGAGACAGTACAAGGGAAAAACCAAAACCACCTTGCATACAACTTCTAAACAACTACAACAGAGGGAACACCAACAGGAAAGGAGATAAATGATAAAGCGAGGAAAGGGAAAACACACTTCCAAATACACTTATCTCAGCAACTCCAGACACCACGATCCGCTCTGTCAGTCTGAATGAAAAGCTTTCACCGACACCTCCCAAACAGACCTGCAGGAATATAAAGGAGTCTCACTAAAGAAGCATTGATTGCAGCTGGGCGAGGCTGGACCTCAGCTAGCCCAGAGAGAGAGAGAATTAACTCCTACACTGCCGAGAAAACACAAAGCACCAACAAGTCAGCTGCGAGAAGTCAGGCTGTGTACTCGTGACGATCTTCGTGGCAACACACCCGTGACAATTTGTCAGGTTTTGGATGGTTTCTGCTTCAATTGTTTTGCATGAGGACAGAATACCCTCCCAGAGCTGTTGCTTAGATGTGAACTGCCTCCCGCCATCATAGACACTCCTTTTGATGATGATCCAGAGGTTCTGAATGGGGTAGAGGTCAGGGGAGCATGGGGGTCACACCATAAGTTTGTCCCCTTTTATGCCCATATCAGCCAGAGATGCAGATGTTTTATGTGCAGCATGAGATGGTGCATTATCATGCAAAAAAATGATCTTGCTGTGAAATACACGGTTCTTCTTCTTGAACCATGGCAGGAAGTGCTGTTTGAGAAAATCCACATACATTATGGAGTTCATCTTTAGCACCTTCAGGGATCCTAAAGGGGCCGACAATCTCTCTCCCCATGATTCCATCCCAAAACATTACTCCACCTCCTCCTTGTTGGCGCTGTAGCCGTGTTTGCGTGGGGTGTCCATCAACCAGCCATCCTCCACTCCATCCATCTGGACCATCGAGCGCTGCACGGCACTCATCCGTGAACAAAACAGTTTTGAAATCAGTCTTCATGTAATGTTTGGCCCACTGGAGCCGTTTCTGCTTGTGTGAAGTGGATAGAGGAGTTCGACAGGATGGCGTATGCACAGCTGCAAACCTCTGAAGGACCCTGCATCTTGTTGTTCGGGGGACGTTGGAGGCACCAGCAGCTTCAAAAACTTGTCTGCTGCTATGACAAGGCTTTTTTGCCGCTGCTCTTTTAACCTGACGTAATTGCCTGTAGGAAAGAGTCCTCAATTTGCCCTTATCAGCACGCACACGTGTGTACTGTGAATCAGCTATATACTTCTTGATTGCCAAGACACTTCATCCTGATCATCGCACAATGTTGATTGTAGTCATGCCTTGACCTAAACACTCCACAATTTGTTGCTTCTCAGCAGCCGACACATCCTTTTTCTTTCCCATTTTGGCAGAAAATGTAGGCTGCTTAATAATGTGAGACAGCCTTCTTAAGTAGTCTTGCCTTTCATTGGACACACCTGCCAAACTAATTAGCACAGGTGTCTGCAATTGCTTACAATGATATAAAGAGCCCTGACACACATCACCATCAATGAGTTTAACTGACAAACAAACAAATTTTTCCCTTATCACTCCTAAACACTTTTTGCATAATAATTTGGAACACAGTGTACATGTGCTTTTCCACAAAACACCAGTGGTTCACGTAGTGAATCTTACAGTTCGAACTTGCCAACCGTGGTCTGTATGGAGTTGTTCAATAAAGGGCCCAAAATTAAGATAACATAGATGGGAGAGGTCTCTATGAATAGGAATTCCTAAGTATTTGATACCCTGTGAGGGCCAGGCAAAGGGAAAGTTGGACTGGATGGAATCCTATATGGATTTGGGGAGGGAGACATCGAGGGCCTCAGACTTCGCTGCATTGATTTTAAAATTTGACCATGTAACAAAGTGATCTATTTCAGCCATAACAGCATGGAAGGATATATGTGATTGAGTGATATATACTAGGACATCATCAGCAAATAGAGAGCACTTGTACTCGGTGCCTCCCACCTCAATCCACCTAATATTGGGGTTATGGCGAATTGATGAGAGCAGGTGCTCCGTCACTAGGATGTATAAGAGAGGGGACAGAGGACATCCCTGCCTTGTCCCATTGGTGATTGTGAAAGGTGATGAAAATGTTCTGATGCACCCCCTGGGCCTTGGGACACCCGGAGCCGGACCCTTTTTGGTGGATGCTGGTGGTTGTAGTCTTCGTGGCGGCGACCCGGTTCCGTGGCTCAGGGTGGTCAAACCAGTGGCGGAACTATTTATGTGGTTTTGATGTTTAAATGTCCGACTACGCCACCCGTGGATTGCGGTCAGAGTGAACCGCCACTGCAGGGCAGACCGCTGAGGCTGGTGTTGTGGGTGCAGCAGAGCGTAGCATAACTCTCCACGGGACACGGGAAGAGTATAGCCTCAGGGCAGTGTATGCAGAGGATGGGGGTGATGGTGCAGGGCAGCAGCAGTAACGACACGGAGTCAGTGATGCAGTCCAGGGCCTTTACTCACAGTTCTTATTATCCAGACCACGTCTGCAGGTAACGGCTGCCCACGTCGTAGTGTGCTCACCAGGTGAGGGGCTCAGACAACTCCCAGATAACTTTGGAGCGCTTCACAGGACCCCCTTTGTGTGTCCTTTGTCTGGCCTTTCTTACCAACCCTTCTGTCCGGCTGCCTCGGGCCTCCTCTTGGTAAACTTGGCGCCAGTTTCCCTGACCCTATGTGGTGCCTTCCTAGCGGGTGTAGCGAGGGGCTGCGCCGCATAAAATGTCACAGCCTCCGGTTTCTAGCTGAGGGTCGTTTCCTGCCTCCACTAGTTTCAAGGACCGGTCTCCCCCTTTGGCCTGACCCCTCCACGCAGGTGGATTCGGGCGTGCGGTGGCGACTCGCCCGTCCGCACCCCTGGGATCCCTTCGTTCCTGGAGCCTTCTCCGCTCCTCTTCCTTCCTTCTCCCTCTTCCAGGCCTGGGCCTCTGTTACTAGGCCCGCCTCCGGAGCAGAGCTCATGCAGAGCCCCTGCTCCCTGCCGCTTCTGCTCAGACTTCTCTGCACTGAACTAAGATGGTGCACACCTTTTATACTCCCTTCTCAATGCACCCAGGAACTGCTTCCTCCCTGCTCCTACACTACAGGGTTCCCCTTCCTCAGTGTTCCCTCCCCCCACTCCAGCCAGGGACAGGGACTGTCGTGCCATCTCAGAGGCATATTGGTCGCCCTGCCCCACGGCAATGTGGTGTAATGCATGCAGGTGTCGGGTCCTGATCCACACTCCATCCTTACCTGAGTGTGAGATATCACACCTCTGGGTGAGGTGCAATACCTCTGTAGCAACCGAGCCCTCAGGGTGCTACAGTTCCATTTATCTTCAGCCTAGGTGACGTATTGTGATACAGGGCCGTGATTTTGGCTATAAAAGGGTCCCCTAGACCCCTACCCCAAGCTTTTTAAGAGAATCATATATGGCGTGCCAGGAGACTCTATGGAATGCTTTCTCAGCATCCAACGAGAGTATCTAATTACAAATTTTTTAACTGCATCTAGCCCAGGAAATACGTTGTGCCTAGTAGCAGTGTCTGCTAGTCAGCGGATTATCCCGGCTGTTAAGCAAGCTACACCACCTGTAGTTTGGACACTTAATTTTTTCAAAGGAAATGCTTCGGGACCACGGGATACTCAGTGAAGAGCATCAGGAGGCACCCCAAGGCATAGGGGCTGGGACTGGCAGTAGGATGCCTTGCGGTGGACAGCCGAGCTCGATCCTTATAAAAGCTTTTTAACTGCAGCAGCTTTAGTGGACGCTACTGGAGCTGGAATTACGCCGCTGCTGGCATGAGACTTGCCCTCCAATAGATCCTTGTAAATGGATTTAAAGTGTATTCATTCAAATTAGAGAGACAATTTAAATTAAAAAGCTTAGAGCTGCCTCCACCACAGGGGGGCTCGCTCGACCCACCAGCGGACAGGCACCAGTATTGGGAGAGGGGGGCTGGCCGTCATGGTTCACCGCGGCTCTGGCACAAACCCGGCGACACGGAGGTGGCACGGGCAGGAGCGGACTGAACGTGTCGGCTTCTCACTTTTTGGATTTTAGAAGGGCATGACATGCCTATATCTGTGTCTCCCCCTCCTTTTACTCCTCCACCTCTTTTCTTTTCGCATGACTATATGTACTTGTCACTTTTCCATGTGTTAGTTGTGTCTTCTGAGCAGTTTGTCAGCTTTTGGACACCTTTGAAGGTGTTTTCTATGTGTTTCTATGTGTTTTTGTTTGCCTGCCATTGGTTTTAACGGTGTTCGAAGGTGTTTGACGAACAGTTCGACGAACAGTTCGGCGAACACACGGGTGTTCGACGAACCGAACCGAACTCGAACACTACGGGGGTGGCTCAACACTAATCTATGCCTCTTTTAATGCATCCCATTATTTTATTTGCCTTTGCAGCAGCAGCCTGACACTGGCCACTAAACGTGAGCTTGTCGTCCACCAATACACCCAGGTCTTTTTCAGTTACAGTTTTGCCCAGTGTTTTACAATTAAGCATATAATTATACATTTTATTTCCTCTGCCCAAGTGCATTACCTTACATTTATCCCCATTAAAGCTCATTTGCCATTTATCAGCCCAAGCTTCTAGTTTACATAGATCCTCCTGTAATATAAAATTGTCCTCTTCTGTATTGATTACCCTGCAGAGTTTAGTGTCATCTGCAAATATTGAAATATTACTCTGTATGCCCCCTACAAGGTCATTAATAAATATGTTAAAAAGAAGGGGGCCCAATACTGACCCCTGTGGTACCCCACTGTTAACTGAGATCCAGTCTGAGTGTTTTCCATTAATAACCACCCTTTGTTTCCTATCACTGAGCCAATTCTTAACCCACATACATATATTTTCCCCTATCCCCATTGTTCTCATTTTATGTATCAACCTTTTGTGTGGAACCGTATCAAAAGCTTTTGAAAAGTCCATATACACAACATCCACTGCATTGCCTTGGTCCAGTCCAGAACTTGCCTCCTCATAAAAACTGATCAGATTAGTTTGACAGGAATGGTCCCTCGTAAACCCATGTTGATATTGGGTCATGAGGTTATTCTTCTTCAGATACTCTATTATAGCATCTCTTAGGAAACCTTCCAGGATTTTACCCACAGTAGAGGTTAAGCTTGCTGGCCTATAATTTCCAAGTTCAGTTTTTGTCCCCTTTTTGAATATTGGCACCACATTTGCTATACGCCAGTCGTGTGGTACAGACCCTGTTATTATGGAATCTTTAAAGATTAAAAATAATCGTCTATCTATGACGTTACTTAATTCCTGCAGTACTCGCGGGTGTATCCCATCTGGGCCCAGGGATTTGTCAACTTTAGTGATTTTTAGACGCTGCCATACTTCCTGCTGGGTTAAGCAAGTGACATTTAATGGAGAATTTTTGTTATCACTAATCATGTTTTCTGTCATGCGATTTTCTTGTGTAAATACGGTTGAAAAAAAATCATTTAGCATATTGGCTTTTTCCTCATCCTCATCCACCATTTCACCCAGACTATTTTTAAGGGGACCAACACTATCATTTTTTAGTTTTTTACTATTTATATAGTTAAAGAATATTTTGGGGTTATTTTTACTTTCTCTGGCAATGATTTTCTCTGCCTCAATCTTTGCTGCCTTGATTTGTTTTTTACATAATTTATTTAATTTTCTATATTTATTTAAAGCCTCATCACTACCTACTTGCTTTAGTTCTCTAAATGCTTTCTTTTTGTCACTTATTGCGCCCCTTACAGCTCTATTTAGCCATAGTGGTTTCCTCCTATTTCTAGCATGTTTATTCCCAAAGGGTATATATTGTGCACAGGTCCTATTCAGGATGTTAATAAATGTCTCCCATTTGCTTTGTGTAGCTTTATGTGTCAGGATATTGTCCCAGTTTTTTGCACTAAGATCATCTCTCAACCGTTGGAAATTTGCCTTCCTGAAGTTTAGTGTCCTTGTAACCCCTCTACTACACATCTTATTAAAGGTTACATGAAAACGTATTATTTTGTGATCACTATTACCCAAGTGACTCCCAAGTCATATATTTGATATGCGGTCTGGCCTATTGGTTAATATTTGGTCTAGTAGTGCCCCCCTTCTTGTTGGGTCCTGAACCAGTTGTGACAGGTAATTGTCTCTCATAGTTGTCAAAAACCTATTACCTTTGCTAGAACTACATGTTTCTGTCCCCCAATGTATTTCAGGGTAGTTGAAGTCTCCCATAATAATGACTTCTCCTTGAGTCGCTGCTTCATCTATTTGCTTTACGAGGATATTCTCCGCTGCTTCCATTATTTTTGGAGACTTATAACAAACCCCTATCAGTAATTTATTATTTTTTCCCCCTCCCCTTATCTCCACCCACAGGAACTCTACATTTTCATTAGATTCACATATATCCTCCCGCAAGACGGGTTTTAAGGATGATTTTACATATAAACACACCCCCCCCCTCGCTTGTTTGTACGGTAATTTCTGAACAGACTATAGCCCTGTAAATTAACTGCCCAGTCATGGCTTTCATCCAGCCATGTCTCAGATATCCCTACCATGTCATAATTATTTTCCAACAAAATTAATTCTAATTCCTCCATTTTGTTGGTGAGGCTTCTGGCATTAGTGTACATGCATTTTATGTATCTCTGTGTACCTCTATTCCTTCTTACTTTATTGACTGTTCTAACTCCTCCCCCAATTTCTTTATTTGTGCCCAGGTCACTATCTTCACTATCTTCTCCTCCTATAAAATGAATACCCTCCCCCCCAATCCCTAGTTTAAACACTCCTCCAACCTTCTAGCCATTTTCTCCCCCAGCATAGCTGCACCCTCCTCATTGAGGTGCAGCCGGTCCCTAGCGTAGAGTCTGTAGCCAACAGAGAAGTCGGCCCAGTTCTCCAGGAACCCAAATCCCTCCTTCCTACACCAGTACTTGAGCCACTTATTTATCTCCCTAATCTCCCGCTGCCTCTCTGGCGTGGCACGTGGTACCGGTAGTATTTCAGAGAATACCACCTTGGAGGTCCTTGCTTTCAGCTTGCAGCCTAATTCCCTGAAATCATCTTTAAGGACCTTCCACCTACCTCTAACTTTGTCATTTGTGCCAATGTGCACCATGACCGCTGGGTCCTCACCAGCCCCTCCCAGTAATCTGTCAACCCGATCAGCGATGTGCCGGACTCGAATGCCAGGTAGGCAGCACACTGTTCGACGATCCCTGTCTTTGTGACAGATTGCCCTATCTGTTCCCCTAATAATTGAGTCCACCACCACCAGCACCTGCCTGGCCTGCCCTGCTCTCCTATTTCCCTCTTTACTGGAGCTGACGCTCCTCCGGCTTTCAGGGGACATGCCTTGCTGCAGCAGTGCTACTCCTGTACCATCACTCCCCTCATCTGCCAACTTGCAAACTTATTGGGGTGTGCCAGATCAGGACTAGCCTCCCTGGCACTCTTCCCTCTACCCCCCCTTCTAACTGTCACCCAACTAACGGCCTCACTGTCCTGCAGCTCCCGACTACCACCCTCCCCCACATCTACCCCAGTGAGCTGCTGCTCAGTGAGCAGCAGACTCCTTTCCATATTGTCAATGGATCTCAGTGTTGCCAGCTGCTCATTTAGATCCAGTTCCTGGGCTTCCAAACGCACAACGCGCACACATCTCACGCAGCAGTAAGCAACCCTGACCGGCTGTTCAAGGAATGCATACATGTGGCAAGGTGTACACTGGATAGCATTGTCAATAATGGAGCTCATTTCCTAATGGGGATTGCAATAGACAGAATGTTAAGTAAAAAGAAAAGTAAAGAGTTAATAAAATACAGACAGCAATTCAGTCCAAAGTCCTCCCTTCCAAATTCCCTGAATCCAAAGTCACTGAAAAACAAGTCACACACTTACTTTCGTTCGCACTTATGCTCTGGTCACACTCAGCTCGTTCACACTCGCAAACTAAGAGATTTAAAGAGTTTTTTTTTTTTTTCCTACCAATGTATCTGACCAACATGAGTTGGAAAAATAGAGGGCGTGGTGGAAGGGGGAATAGGCTTGATGTTCAAGGTGTACGTGGGGTATGTGGTAATGTTAGTGAAAGCACTAGTGAACCAACACAAACAGGTCCTATCCAAAGACAACTGACAACTTATCTTACTGCACTCCCATCCTTTGGCAGCCGCACAGTGATACGCCTTGTTGATAAGGCCCAGAAAGAGCAGGTGCTCCAGTGGATGGCAAGCTTTGTTTCCAGTGCCCTCTCCTCTTCTTCCTCCACCTCAACATCACACTAAGTACAGTCCACAGAGGTGGCACCCCAATTACCCATGCTTCCCCCCGCGTCACAACTGGCCAACTGCCCAACTGACTCTAGCGAACCACAGATGGGCGAGTCTGTAGAACTCTTAACCCATTCTACACCATGGGCATCAGAAGTGTACTTCAAACAGTCACAGAGTCAAGGGGATGAAAGCATCTGCACCGATGCCCAAACTTTTATAAGCTTGGATTCGGAACAGGATGAAGTAGGGTCTGAGCAGGTTCCTGACCCTCGTCACCAGACGTTAACTGCAGGGGAGGGAGGTGATCCCAATGGGACTCAGATACCTGAGGCTCATGCGGACTGTACTGTGCTGTCAGGGCAACAAGAGGAGAGGGGTCATTCTGAGGGCGAGGAATGGGATAACACATTGGATGATGACGAGGTTGAAGATCCAACTTGGTGTCAACCCAGAGTCACGCAGCAGAGTAGCTCATCTGCGGAGGTGGAGGATGAAGACGAGGAGGTTACATTTCGCCCTACGGCGCAGACACGGAGTGATGCAAGCACGAGGAGCACTGCATCCTTAGCCACAACTGTGGCTGTGGCGAGCAGCGTTCATGGGTCTGCAGCTCGCAGGGGCAGCAAGGGTTGCCTAGCATGGGCCTTTTTTGTCACTGCAAAGTTTGAGCCAACTCACGTTATCTGCAAACTTTGCGATAAAAAACTCAGTAGAGGGAAAAACTGCAATAATTTGACTACATGCATGACCGTTCACATGCACAAATGTGTCACCCTGGCCTGGATGCCACAAGTGTAATTAAAGCTGCGTCTGAGAGCAAGGGGGAGGTTCTCTGGTCAGGGGAACATTAGCATGCAATGCCTCCTGTCTCAGGCCAGTAGGGGGAGCAGGCTGCCCCTATAAAAGCTGGTACTGGGGGCAGGGTTAGAGAGAACTTGATGGCCTGTCTCAGCACTGAGACTTGTCCCAGAGCAGAGCAGGGACAGACAGTTGCACTGCACCTAAGAGGAAGTGTGGCAGGAGGAGAGCCACAAGCCAGAGACAAGAGGCGAAGCAAGTCTGTCTTGGCAGATAAGAGACTGACTTTACCAGACTTTGGTGTCTGAGGCTGGGAGGATTCTACATCCTCCAGCAGATAACCAGTCCGCAAGGGACTGTATATTCCTTGGCCTAAGAAGCCTGGAGGCCCTGCCACAACCGAAGGGACCAGTAAAGCGGTACAAGGCTGGGAGCAGAAAGGAACCCACGTCGCAGGCCATGCAGGCGAGAATACACGGAAAGCTCGGAAACGTGGGCTGTTACCCTATAACGAGGAGATAGCCAGAAGGAGCGCAGAAAGCACGGTAGGCCTACACCCTCACCCTGACCAGGGCCAATTTCCCCGTTGCTCTCAGACATCCAGGTCCCCTCCTAGCTGGGACTGTTTATGGGTCAGTTTACCTGTTTCAGTAAAGACCCTGGACTGCAACCTATTGTCTGTGTGCTCCTTCGTGCCTCCAGCACTACCGGTACTGGGACTCTCACCACCATCACTCCCACCATCCATTATACTGCCCTGGGGCCGCACTCTTCCCGTGCGGAGTCACACTACCCTAGCTGCACACCTCATCAGCCCCAGCGGTCTGCATGCAGCGGCGGTTCCTAATAACCGCAATCCACGGGTGGCGTAGTCGGACATTATCAGCAGAACGTAGCAGACTACCATTGGCCTGACCACCCTGAGCCACGGAACCGGGTCGCCACTACTACCCCCATCGTCTCCCTATTGCCCGGATCCGAGTGCCCCACGGCCCAGGGGGCGAGTCACAAACAACATTCCTTACGCTGGGAATCTTACCGCGCTGAAATGCAGACCAGCGCACCTCAACAACCATCAGCTGCCCCATCAAACACATCCGCTGCTTCTTCCTCCTCCTCTGTTACCGTGTTAAGTATTGTCACGCAGGTCTCCCATCGCAGAAATTCCAGCTCTTTACCCGCTCCAGTTAGGCTGAGTGACAGCCCGTCAGCTGTAACGGAAGCTGAACGCCTGCTATGTTTGTTTCACCGAGCACATGGCATGTTTCTCAATCCACCGTAACATCTGCACCTCACTCACGCTCCACCAGTTTTTCCGGTTCACCATACTGCACCCTCTCTCAGCACCCTAGCCAACCTCAGTCCCGCAGCTGTGGTGACGTAAAAGGTTGTTTCATCCTACGCATGACAAAGCTAAGAGGTTGAACTCCACCATCTCCAGTCTGTTCGCCACGGAAATGCTGCCTTCCACCTGGCAGATATGTGGCGCCCCTGTGGGTTCGACCGCCACAGGGATGCTGTACTTCTCTAATGGCGTGTGGTGTTCCTCCTCTGAGGTAAGAACAGTGTGATGATCAGGACTCCTCCTTGACATCCAACACCACATTTCTCCATTAGAGGGGGCTAGAATGCACTAGGTGCTGCCCTCCTGGTTACAGGGAGACTGGGGAACCAAGAGCTAGGGGAACCATTTAGTGGGTGAGGGTGGAGGACTCACATTTTAGTGACACTTTAAATTTCATATTTAATAAAAAGCCATTTTTGGTTCTGGGTCTTTGAACTGTGAATTACTGTGATCTCCCACCCTGAACATGGATCCTGTGTGGACCTGCAGAGGACGGGGACACTGCCCCTCATAGCCCGGCCTTGGGTCGAGGGGCAGGCTGCAGATAATGTATGTCTCAGCCCGGTCAAGGACCATGACCAAGAAGGTCCGGAGCTCAGGAGTGTAGCTCCACAGCAAATGGATCCCAGGGAGGATGCAGACGGAGCGGTATATGCCACCTGTCCTCGCCACCTGATATACTCAGAGGGAGTCCGGCTGCAAGAGGGGTACCGGCCCCCGACACCCGACCTTGCAACTCTATGTCCTGGTCGGGAAAGCCCGGTAGGCCCTGAGGATCCCACCGGGTATCGGAAGGAGCGGAGCTGCCACCCGTGCCCTTTTTCTGAGAGAAGTTCAGAGGGAGACCCGGCCTATCTACACACACACAGACAGGATAGGACCCAGTCTGAAGTCTAGGAACACTCTGGTGCGGGGTCCTGATTGAATGCTGGACTTACTCGGAGGTTGTCGGACCCCCGACCGCAGAACTCCGCGAGGAGCAGGGAGTCGCCTTCCTTCTGCCATCTCTTGTGTGAGTAAAGCCTTGGAAGTTCACCCCTATGGCCTCCGGACTCTTTATTCTGCACTACACCGCACTACGCAGTACCAGACCTCCTGGACTACTACCCCCCTCCGTCCTGTTCCTCTGCCCGAGGCCCTGCTCCGCCTGTGGGGAGTAGTAACAACGTCGGCTGCCATAACACCATGCCTCGGCGGACTGCAGCAGCGCTGGTGGCCTTCACCAGGTGCCACAGGTGGCGTAGTCATAATCAGCCACTCAACCCGGATAAGCCCATACCATCCTTTTTAATGTGACGGCCCTGGGCACGGAGCGGGTCCGGGCCATGGCTGCACCCCATCTCTCCATCACAGGACCCGACTCTGAGTCCCCCATCTCCCAGGGTAAGGGGCTTACAGAAGGCTTTGAGGCATCACAAACTTGGCGTAGTCGGCAGGATTGCGTGCCCGCAGCAAAGGAAGGAATTACCCATTGCTACCGGGTACTGTGTGCCTTACACCTTGGACTTTCGTTTTCACTTAAAATGGCGCCCGCCCAAGAAGAACAGGCGCCATAGTGCCGTGAAAAGACGGTCTTCAAACACCTCCCATCGTGGGCTGGGCTCCCGCATGGCGCCAAAAGTGTGGACTGCCCCTTCCATCAGAGACTGTCCGCAGGGTAATGCCCATCAAACCGGATGGGCTGAACAAAGGCGGGCCTGTCAGCATACCGCTCTGGAACCGCCCCGAGGAGGAAGAAGCAAAGCAACAAGGTGCGGCCTTTGCAGTCGGAGGTTGGCAATCTTCGGGAGCAGACATGGACGCTTCTGGAGCGCAACCTACGGAGCCTTCTGAACCCGGTTCAAGTCCTTCAGCCGGAAGGGAGCAAAGCGGCAGCGTTCTTACAGCGGGAGATTTGGAGTTTCTCCACCAGGAAGCCCCGGGTCTCATGCGGAGACAGAAAGAGGCCCAGGAGGCGGTGGCGGCTGCGTGGCAGGAAGAAATGCTGCTGCGCATCCGGGCCCGCCGCCAAGGAGCTGAAGCCCAGGGAGATACGGTGACAGAGGTCTCAAGCGGCCCAGAGGCGGGTGAGTGTGCTACCCCAGCCCCGGCTGCTGAGCCTACCGTTCCCATACTGGACCTCATGGCTGAATATCTCCTGCCCGGCGCGGTCACCTGGGAGCAGGTCTTTGCTCCGGAGCTGCAAGCGGCAGCTAGAGGTGGGGACCTGCGGTGCCGCCCAACTCCTGAATCTGAAGTACCTGAAGCTGCTGAGGTGTCCACCGGCCTCAACCCGGACTGGTCTGCGCCTGTAGAGGACCCGCAACAACCCCTAATGACACCGCTACCCGCACCAACAGTCACCTGGCAGGAGGCTGAGGAGTGGGCCTGGGACAACCAGGAGGGGGACCTGATGGGCTTCCCCCGGGAGACCCGGGCTGAAGTGCAGAGGAGGAGTGAGCGGTGCCGTGAGCAGATCCTCCAGCTTACTCGGGAGCAACGCCAAAGTGAGGTCCGCTGCGAGCGCCTCGAGGTACGGGCCAAAGCTGCTAAATCCCGGGCCCGTCAGGAAGAGGCAAACCGTCCCAGTCCCCGTGTGGAAGGGCAAGTCGTCCGCTTCCACCATGAGGCGGGGTGGGGGTTCATCAGGAGTCCCCAGCATCAGGACGACGTCTTTGTCAGCAGGCGGGACGTCGAGCCGCGTTTAAAGAAGGGACACCCTGGCCGGAACCTCTTCCCGGGCGATATAGTTACATACTCTCGCCACCATGGGGTGCGGGGGTGGTACGCCCTGGATATCCACAAGGTGTCTGGGAGCGACGCCCCCTCGCGCTCAGCCTCAGGGGACCGGTCAGCATCCGTCGGGAGGAACGAGCCTTTTCTCAGGAGGGAACCCGAGATCTAAGCAGCCCCGGCGGTTGTAACCTGTTGAAAGTTATGTTGCTTGGGTTTACGTTTTGATTTTCTATCCCCGGTTTCTGGAGACATTGGTCCCTGCAGACTTGCAGCAGACAGACTCCTTTCTTGTATATAGTTTCCATCTCTTTAGGTGCTCCATATTGGTTTTATGCAAAACCGCGTATATATGTCTACCTCAAGACCTCAGAAGGAAAACCTGTCAGGGTGGCTCTCTGGGAGGTCCAACTCGGGATCTTCATGCCCTGCAGCCACCACAGGGCCCACGTTGGGGGTTTGGGACAGGTCCCTCGCACTTCTGAACTGACTCTGCATTTTTGCACTTTAACCCGTCTGTCTGCACATGATGTCTCTGGAAAATGCTAGCACTTTTTTAATTTTATACTTTTGTACTTTTGTTCTATATATTGTGTTTGTAACGTTCAAGAAGATGTGCCTCCCATAAAGGGATGATGGCTTATTGTTATATAAAAAGAAAACTTTCCTAGGTATTGCTCTCTTGCAGCCCGCGGATGTGCTGTGTAACACCAGGGGGGAATGTGGTGCCCCTGAGGGTTCGACCGCCACAGGGATGCTGCACTTCTCTAATGGAGTGTGGTGTTCCTCCTCTGAGGTTTGAACAGTGTGATGATCAGGACTCCTCCTTCACATCCAACACCACATTTCTCCACCAGAGGGGGCTAGAATGCACTAGGTGCTGCCCTCCTGGTTACAGGGAGACTGGGGAACCAAGAGCTAGGGGAACCATTTAGTGGGTGAGGGTGGAGGACTCACATTTTAGTGACACTTTAAATTTCATATTTAATAAAAAAACATTTTTGGTTCTAGGTCTTTGAACTGTGAATTACTGTGATCTCCCACCCTGAACGTGGATCCTGTGTGGACCTGCAGAGGATGGGGGCACGGCCCCTCATACCCCGGCCTTGGGTGGAAGGGCAGGCTGCAGATAATGTATGTCTCAGCCCGGTCAAGGACCATGACCAAGAAGGCCCGGAGCTCAGGAGTGTAGCTCCACAGCAAATGGATCCCAGGGAGGATGCAGACGGAGCGGTATATGCCACCTGTCCTCGCCACCTGATATACTCAGAGGGAGCTGCAAGAGGGGTACCGGCCCCCGACACCCGACCTTGCAACTCTATGTCCTGGTCGGGAAAGCCCGATAGGCCCTGAGGATCCCACCGGGTATCGGAAGGAGCGGAGCTGCCACCCGTGCCCTTTTTTTGAGAGAAGTTCAGAGGGAGACCCAGCCTATCTACACACACACACAGACAAGAAAGGACCCGGTCTGAAGTCTAGGAACACTCTGGTGCGGGGTCCTGATTGAATGCTGGACTTACTCAGAGGTAGTCGGACCCCCGTCGCTGGTGACCGCAGAACTCCGCGAGGAGCAGGGAGTCGCCTTCCTTCTGCCATCTCTTGTGTGAGTAAAGCCATGGAAGTTCACCCCTATGGCCTCCGGACTCTTTATTCTGCACTACACCGCACTACGCAGTACCAGACCTCCTGGACTACTACCCCCCTCCGTCCTGTTCCTCTGCCCCGAGGCCCTACTCTGCCTGTGGGGAGTAGTAACAACGTCGGCTGCCATAACACCATGCCTCGGCGGACTGCAGCAGCGCTGGTAGCCTTCACCAGGTGCCACAGGTGGCGTAGTCGTAATCAGCCACTCAACCCAGATAAGCCCATACCATCCTTTTTAATGTGACGGCCCTGGGCACGGAGCGGGTCCGGGCCATGGCTGCACCCCATCTCTCCATCACAGGACCCGACTCTGAGTCCCCCATCTCCCAGGGTAAGGGGCTTACAGAAGGCTTTGAGGCGTCACAGATACAGACGGTTTCTGAAAACTGATGGCCGTCGCAGTCCCCCAGTACCAGTTGCCCAGTCGCCATTACATCTCTAAGAAAGCTGTGCCTGCGCTACACCAGCATGTTGCAGACAACATCACCCGTTCCTTGTTTAAATCTACGTGTGCCAGGGTGCATTTCACCACAGACTCCTGGGAGACTAAGCATGGCCAAGGGCATTACATCTCGCTGACTGGGCACTGGGTGACTCTGTTGGCTGTGGGGCAGGCGGGGAAGGGGCTGCTCCACAAATCTTGGAATCTCCAAGGCTTGCAGAAGAAACCTCTGTATTACCCACTTCCTCCACTGCTTCTGTGTCCTCCACCTCCTCTGGGGCCTCCACCTGCGCACTCAACCTCCGTCTTAACGAGACACACGTTCCAAGGGTGCAGAGCAAATACACACCACCTCCGTACTGCGCAGTCACGGCTCACCGTAATCAGGCAGTCTTCAAATTAATATGCCTTTATGCCTTGGAGATCGCAGTCATACAAGTGAAGAGTTGTGGGTAGCTCTCCAGGCTCAGTTTGGGCAATGGCTGTCTCCGCTGAACCTAGAACCAGGGAAGGCCGTGTGCAATAACTGTGCAAACCTGTTAGCGGCTCTAGGCTGAGGCAAGCTCGCACACGTGCCTTGCATGGCTCACGTCCTCAACCTGGTGGTACCGCGATTTCTCCGCCACTATCATGGCCTGGATGAGCTGCTTCACAAAGTACGGAAGCTGTGTGCTCACTTCCGCCATTCGCACCCCTCATGTCATTGACTTGCATCGATACAGAGGTCTTTGTCCATGCAAGTTAACAGGTTGATCTGCGATGTGCCGACATGGTGGAATTCCACTCTGCACATGTAGCAGCGACTGTGCCAGCAGCAACGAGCTCTGACGCAGTATGTCATGATGTATAGCTTGGGGCAACGCAGTACAGACTTGGGGCATAGCATGTTTGCGGAGTGCATGGTTTGCATGCTTTTGAAATTGCTACTAAAATGGTTAGCGCTCAAGATGCCATCATCAGCATCACTATTCCGGTCATATACAGTACAGACCAAAAGTTTGGACACACCTTTTCATTTAAAGATTTTTCTGTATTTTCATGACTATGAAAATTGTACATTCACACTGAAGGCATCAAAACTATGAATTAACACATATGGAATTATATACTTAACAAAAAAGTGTGAAACAGCTGAAAATATGTCTTATATTCTAGGTTCTTCAAAGTAGCCACCTTTTGCTTTGATGACTGCTTTGCACACTCTTGGCATTCTCTTGATGAGCTTCAAGAGGTAGTCACTGGAAATGGTCTTCCAACAATCTTGAAGGAGTTCCCAGAGATGCTTAGCACTTGTTGACCCTTTTGCCTTCACTCTGCGGTCCAGTTCACCCCAAACCATCTCGATTGGGTTCAGGTCTGGTGACTGTGGAGGCCAGGTCATCTGGCATAGCACCCCATCACTCTCCTTCTTGGTCAAATAGCCCTTACACAGCCTGGAGGTGTCTTTGGGGTCATTGTCCTGTTGAAAAATAAATGATGGTCCAACTAAACGCAAACCGGATGGAATAGCATACCGCTGCAAGATGCTGTGGTAGCCATGCTGGTTCAGTATGCCTTCAATTTTGAATAAATCCCCAACAGTGTCACCAGCAAAGCACCCCCACACCATCACACCTCCTCCTCCATGCTTCACGGTGGGAACCAGGCATGTAGAGTCCGTCCGTTCACCTTTTCTGCGTCGCACAAAGACACGGTGGTTGGAACCAAAGATCTCAAATTTGGACTCATCAGACCAAAGCACAGATTTCCACTGGTCTAATGTCCTTCCTTGTGTTCTTTAGCCCAAACAAGTCTCTTCTGCTTGTTGCCTGTCCTTAGCAGTGGTTTCCTAGCAGCTATTTTACCATGAAGGTCTGCTGCACAAAGTCTCCTCTTAACAGTTGTTGAAGAGATGTGTCTGCTGCTAGAACTCTGTGTGGCATTGACCTGGTCTCTAATCTGAGCTGCTGTTAACCTGCGATTTCTGAGGCTGGTGACATGGATAAACTTATCCTCAGCAGAGGTGACTCTTGGTCTTCCTTTCCTGGGGTGGTCCTCATGTAAGCCAGTTTCTTTGTAGCGCTTGATGGGTTTTGCATCTGCACTTGGGGACACTTTCAAAGTTTTCCCAATTTTTCAGACTGACTGACCTTCATTTCTTAAAGTAATGATGGCCACTCGTTTTTCTTTACTTAGCTGCTTTTTTCTTGCCCTAATACAAATTCTAACAGTCTATTCAGTAGGACTATCAGCTGTGTATCCACCTGACTTCTGCACAACACAACTGATGGTCCCAACCCCATTTATAAGGCAAGAAATCCCACTTATTAAACCTGACAGGGCACACCTGTGAAGTGAAAACCATTTCCGGTAACTACCTCTTGAAGCTCATCAAGAGAATGCCAAGAGTGTGCAAAGCAGTCATCAAAGCAAAAGGTGGCTACTTTGAAGAACCTAGAATATAAGACATATTTTCAGTTGTTTCACACTTTTTTGTTAAGTATATAATTCCACATGTGTTAATTCATAGTTTTGATGCCTTCAGTGTGAATGTACAATTTTCAAAGTCATGAAAATACAGAAAAATCTTTAAATGAGAAGGTGTGTCCATACTTTTGGTCTGTACTGTACATGGTGGAGCAAACTTTGAATAACCTGTGGCAGGAGGTGGTAGCCCCAGAAGAAGGGGAGGATGCGGAAGGGATACCAATGTCTCAAATGTTGTCACACAGTCGGATGCCAAGTGACAGTGGATTACAGCGATTGAGGGGGTTTGGTGATACCAGGCAAACTGTTAGTGAAGGTGTAAGAGCCGAGGAACTAATGGAGGAGGAAGAGGTGAAGGGCGAGCAGCTGTCAGAGGATGAAGAGGATAATCAT
The DNA here is from genome assembly GCF_046119375.1 of Phyllobates terribilis. Lineage (NCBI taxonomy): Eukaryota > Metazoa > Chordata > Amphibia > Anura > Dendrobatidae > Phyllobates > Phyllobates terribilis. The sequence continues at coordinate 161,062,010 of NW_027362771.1, read as the reverse complement.
CCCTTCTCGTTTGAACGTGGTTGGCAGGAGGGGACGGAGGAAACAAGCATCAGTGTTATGCAGCCCACAATACAGCCTGGCTTATGACCTCCTGGAAGAGCCGACATATGAGTGCCTTCTTGATGCACTATCTGCAACATGATCCCCGTATAGTTAGGATTCAAAATAATGCTGACTACTGGGTTGCCACTCTGTTAGATCCACGTTATAAGAGTCAATTTTGCCAGATGCTTCCCGCTCTGGAAAGGGACCCACTTATGTTGGAGTATCGAAACAAGCTTTTAAGCAGCCTTAATAGAGGTTTTCCCCAAGATAACAGTGCGGCACACAGTGTGCATCGCAGCTGTAGTCTTTCAACCTCTGGCACGTCAGTTCCTCAACGCCAAAACATTAGCAGCAGCAGCAGAATAAGTGGCAGAACCAATTTTTCGGAGTCCTTTCACACATTTTTTGCACCAGCACAGCAGAGTACAAGTCTGACACGTGGTGAACGACTGGAGAGGAAGGTACAGGGGTATCTAGAGTTCAATATCAATACCATCAGGGAGGGTTTGGACCCTTTTACATTTTGATCTTCAAAAATGGATGAATGGCCTGAGCTTGCCTCTCACGCTTTGGAGGTTTTATCATGCCCGGCAGCCAGCGTTCTCTCTGAACGTGTCTTCAGCACTGCTGGTAGTGTCTTGACTAATAAGCGCACCCGGCTGTCCCCTGAAAGTGTACGCAGCCTTTCATCAAGATGAACAAGTAATGGATCTCCAAGGACTTTTGCACCCCAATTGCAGACTGTACAGAGTAGGCGATGTTGTCGTTTTGAGTGTGCTGCATTGATCTCTTGAAATTGCAGTCTGTGATATGGCTTCTGTTCCTGCTCTTGCTGCTGCTGCAGGTTTTAGGCCCTAATTTTGGGAAATGTGGAGAATTCTGATTGTGTCTCCATCCATTGAGTTGGCTGTAGTGGGACAGGTTTGGGTCTGCGTTAAACTACTTGTAGTCTGATGACATTGATGCCACTTCGGTCGTGTGAACACTCCTGGTTAGGTCTTCATCTCCTGGGTTGGCTGTACTGGAAGAGGTGTGGGTCTTATTTACACTATTTGTACAGTAGTGAAATTGATGCCACTTTGCTGGCATCTGCCACTAATTTTTTTAAATGTGGGGAATCCTGATTGGGTCTCCATCTATTGGGTTGGCTGTAGTGGAACCTTCCTGTTCTGCAGTCTAAGTTGTGTAAGGTTGCGTACCAGTCCTTGCTGCACTCCTGATACAGACTCTGCCTGCTGCACTTCTGATACAGACGCTGCCTGCTGCACTCCTGATACAGACTCTGCCTGCTGCACTCCTGATACAGACTCTGCCTGCTGCACTCCTGATACAGACTCTGCTCGCTGCACTCTGATACAGACTCTGCCTGATGCACTCCTGATACAGACTCTGCCCGCTGCACTCCTGATACAGACTCTGCCTGCTGCACTCCTGATACAGACTCTGCCTTCTGCACTCTGAAACAGACTCTGTCTGCTGCACTCTGATACAGACTCTGCCTGCTGCACTCTGATACAGATTCTGCCTGCTGCACTCTGATACTGACTCTGCCTGCTGCACTCTGATACAGATTCCGCCTGCTGCACTCCTGATACAGACCATGCCTGCTGCACTCGGATACAGACTCTGCCTCCTGCACTCTGATACAGACTCTGCCTGCTGCACTCTGATACAGACTCTGCTTGCTGCACTCCTGATACACTCTGCCTGCTGCACTCCTGATACAGACTCTGCCTGCTGCACTCCTGATACAGACTCTGCCTGCTGCACTCTTATACAGACTCTGCCTGCTGAGCTCTGATACAGACTCTGCCTGCTGCACTCTGATACAGACTCTGCCTGCTGCACTCTGATACAGACTCTGCCTTCTGCACTCCTGATACAGACCCTGCCTGCTGCACTCTGATACAGACTCTGCCTGCTGCACTCTGATACAGATTCTGCCTGCTGCACTCTGATACTGACTCTGCCTGCTGCACTCCTGATACAGACTCTGCCTGCTGCACACCTGATACAGACGCTGCCTGCTGCACTCCTGATACAGACCCTGCCTGATGCACTCTTATATAGACTCTGCCTGCTGCACTATGATACAGACTCTGCCTGCTGTGTAATGCAGGTGCCGGAATGCAACGCACAGAGACACAAGGCGAGAACAGTCAGAGATGTTTGTAAACAGTTTTATACAACAGGTATACTGAAACAAGGGATTAGCAACAAGGGTAATGAACAGTGGTTTAAAATATCAGAAAAATACGAAATTTCTCAAAGTAAGGCGCAGTCTCTTAAAATAAGGCGCAGTCTCTTAAAGTAAGGTGATGCCCTCAAGCATGAGAAGCACCACACAAGTTCTTTAACCGTGAATTTGGCCCTAGCGGGGGTCACCGGATATTCCCGCTAGGCCGTGAGTCTCTTTCCGGATGAATTCAATTAAATCACGTTGTGCTACTTTAGCCCCAACCGTCCCCCTCCCAACCTGAGTACTTAAACCCAATTGTCCCCGGTACCGTGGGTGAGCAGTGGAAGTGATGGACCTGCTCACGTATGCAGCTCCTCTCTGCTTGGCTGTTGCGGGCAGTCTCTCGAGCCTTGGATAGGGGGGTCCAGGCCTCGTCTGTCAGCAGCCGACGTCAGGTTCCGCGAACTCACTCAGCACCGCGATCAGGTTCCTAGTATCCTCAGCAGGCACAGCACTCGAGTCACAACTGTGAGGGATCCAGAGCTCTTTTACCGGTGCCCGGCTGGAGCACCTCTCAGGCCTCTGGATTTGGCCTGTCACGCGGGGTTTCTCAGGACGCAGGGAGCACGTCTGCTCCTCTCTGCTGCTTGGCGCCAAAGACCCCTCAGGTTTGGCGCGCTGGCCTCTTATCTCTCTGAACTCCTTCCTGGAAGTCACCTGATCGGATCCAGCCTCTGAATCTGCCCTCCCTGCAACTTCCTTTGTATATTTTGGTTCCGCTTTACTGTCTCTGGCCAGTAGATGGCAGTCTCGCTCCATCCTTGAAACGTCATGTTGAAGTTCTTTTACAAGCTTTTTTGCTCGTTCTACATTCCTCCCTCCTTTTTGCTCGCCAGTCCTCGGGCGAGTGGACTCCTCGCAGAATTGATGTCTCCTTCCAGGCAGTGCAAGCTCAGACAGGAGTTGGGCACACTCCTGCGTTTTCTGTTGGATTCGAGACCAGATAAACTCTTCCTGAGCATACCGGTTAGGAGGAATTCCGGCATTAGCCCGCTCAGTTCTGTGGGGCTCTTCTTGCGGAGGAGACTCCGGAAGATCCGAGGAATCAACTACTGGGGATTGCAAATCATTTCCTGACTCATTCTGACTTCCACTCGGGAGTGGCACCAACGGTTCTGACGGGCCCAACTGCATTGTGGCCCATCCTTCTTCATCCCCCAATGTTCCTGTATGTGGCACTTCAGCCAACACGTCTGAGGGCCCAGCCCTGTTACAGACTTCTGCTTCAGAGGAGCAAGGTCGCAACATAATACGGTGCAACACTCTGGATGTCGCGGCGTCATCCCCTTTGGGCCTAACTTCGTAGACGGGGTTGTCTGGGTGAACCTTCTTCACCACCCGATATGGTATTGCCTCCCAACGATGGTCCAGCTTACTCCCAAATCGTTTAGCCCTCACCAGCACTCGGTCTCCTGGCTGAAGCGATCCACCTGTGGTCGGGGGCCGAACTGCATGCTCTACTTCCTGAAACTTCTGAGCAACCAGTCTTCTCACGGTATGGAGCCGACGCTGGTGTTCTCGAATCCAGGTACTTGGGCTACTGCCCGGACCAGGGTTTTCTGAGTCTAGCTCCAGTTCGGTGATTTCTCGGCCACTTCTTCCAAACAGCAACAAGTAGGGGGTGTAGCCAGTGGTTGCATGAACTCGATTATTATACACCCACACCAGCTCGGACACGAATTCGGGCCACTTCATCTTTTTGTCCGCTTCCAGTGTCCGCAACATTTGCAACAGGGTTCGGTTAAAGCGCTCGCATGCACCGTTCCCTTGCGGGTGGTAGGGCATTGTCCGGGAACGGTCGATCCCATAGATGCGGTATAGCTCATCCATCACTCGTCCTTGGAAGCAGGCCCCCTGGTCAGAATGTATTCGCTTCGGGCACCCATAAATCCGGATGAAATCTTGACAGATGGCCTTGGCTGCGGCTTCTGCCGTCTGATCTCTGCAAACTTGGTGAAGTGATCAGTCATGACTAAACAGTGTCCATAACCGTTGTATGAAGTTCCTACCATCAAGTAGTCAATCATCAAGACTTCCAAGGGGGCAGAAGTTCGGATGGTCTGAATGGGAGCTCTTTGCTCCGGGGGCTTGTTCAACTCACACTGGCGACATGTTCGGCAGACCCCCTCGACTTCTTGTCGCAGTTGAGGCCAATACACCAGCCGTTGCAACCACCGGAAGGTCTTTTCTACTCCGAAGTGAGCACCTCTTCTATGAGCTTCTTGGGCTAGCTGTGTTACTAGCGCTCCTGGAACTACCACTTGCCAGGTAACATCAAACTCTCGAGGCAGCTGGATTCTTCGGCATAGCAAGCCGTCCTTCAGAAGGAGCCTCTCCCACTGGCCTAGGATTTGTAGGGTAGTTGGAAGTGAAGCGGCTCTGGTTTCCTGGTCGGGTCTCTGATTAAGGGCGACCCATTCTCTCAACTTTGCTAGCTCCGGGTCGGATTGCTGCAGATGTATCCATTTGTCTCTTGAACGGCCCAGAATCTGAGTGGGCCTCGGCTCCCCTCTGGTCTCTTGGGCGTCGACCACATCAGCGGCGAACTGGCTGAAATCCGGGATCTCGTCGCCTTCGAGCTCCTCATCTCTGTCCTTCTTCGGCCCCGCCTGAGTGACCCGGGACAGGGCATCTGCATGTGTTCAGGGCCTTGGACCGATAGGCGATTTTATACTGGAATTTGGACATCCTTGCGACCCACCGCTGTTCTAACGCGCCCAGTTTGGCGTTCTCCAAGTGGGCCAAAGGGTTGTTATCTGTCCGCACTTGCACTTCTGACCCTGACAGGTACTCAGCAAACTTCTCGGTCATGGCCCACACCAGTGCCAGTAGCTCCAGCTTAAACGAACTGTAGTTGTCCGGATTCTTCTCCGTATCTCGGAGTGACCTGCTGACATACGCGATCACTCGCTCTTTCCCTCCTTGTACTTGAGCCAGCACTGCTCCCAGCCCATGCAAGCTTCCATCAGTGTACAACATGAACGGCTGCGAAAAGTCAGCGTAGGCCAGAATCGGGGCATCTGTTAGCACCATTTTCAATGCTCGGAATGCCTCTTCTTGTCGTGGGCCCCACTGAATGGGCTGCCGCTTGGCTCCCCCGGCTGTTCCTCTCAGCAATTCATTGAGAGGGTTCGCAATCTTAGCGAAGTCTTTAATGAATCTGCGGTAGTATCCAGTGAGCCCCAGGAATGCCCTTAGTTCCCTTAGATTGGCGGGCGTGGGCCACTTCTGCACGGCAGCTACTTTCTCCGCAGTGGGGTGCACCCCTGCACTGGACACAGTGTGCCCCAGATATTCAATTTCTCGTTTGAAGAGACGACACTTACGAGGCTTAATTTTCAGGCCGTGCCTTTGTAGCCGTTCTAATACTTGTTCCAATCGGCGGAGATGATCCTCAAACAGGCCCATAGGGAGAACAAAAGCTGTCTTCGGACGATCCTTCTCAGCTACTGGGACCTGCCAATAGCCACTGGCCAGGTCGAGGGAGGAGAAGAATTTGGCGCTCCCTAGTGCAGATAGAGACTCATCGATTCGGGGGAGTGGATAGGAGTCCCGTACTGTACAGGCATTCAGCTTCCGATAGTCTACGCAGAATCTCAGGGTACCGTCCTTCTTTCGGACCAGCACGATCGGAGCTGCCCAGGGGCTCTGGCTTTCACGGATCACACCGTTCCGCAACATGTGGGCCAACAGCTCTTTCACCTCCTGGTACATTTGAGGCGGGATCTGCCGATATCTCTCTCGGATGGGAGCAGTATTTCCGGTGGGTATTTCGTGCTGAATGTCCCGAGTGCACCCGAAATCATCTTCATGCTGTGCAAACACTCCCTGATATCGCTGTAGAAGTTGTTCGATCTGCCTTACTTGTCCAGCAGAAAACTCAGTCAGGTTAGCTTCCATTTCTTCCAGGAGGTGGCGTCCAGCCAACGGTTCTCTTCCATGTTCCTGGCTATTGAGGGACACCTCTAGGGTCCATGGTTTTCCTTCCACTGGTGCCAGCCCTATAGCGTCAGCTCTAGTAAGGGCCTCCGGCATTACGCACACTCACGCCACCTCTTGTCGGGGCAACAACTGTAAACTGGTGCCACTTAAATTGATGCAGCGCACGGGTACTCGACCGTGCCGCACGGTGGCCAGAGTTCGAGCAATCAGGAGTCCAGAGGGCGCTTCTTCTCCCTCCATTGGTTCAACTTGAATGTCCACGCCCTCTAAGGACACATGTGCCAGCACCGGCAAAGTGAGTACAGTCTGTCCCACCGGCAGTGTCATTGTGGCTTCGGGTGGTATCGATACCTTACCAAGGTACTGGGAGGTAGTGGGCAACTTTTGAATTTGACTGACCCGCACGAGGTGCTGGAACACTCTCTTGTTAGCTGGGTCTCGAGTGGCGCGGGTCCAGTTGTTTTTGCTACAGCCCTCAGCCAGGAACTGTCCGACTTCTTTCAGCACATTCATGCCCAGGGTAACAATGGGCCCATCGCCTCCGGGCCCGGTGGTCAGTACAATCCCTTTTCGACCGAGGTCCTTTCCACATGCCCGCACGGACATCCATACTACTCCCGCTACTGGGATAGGTAGTTGATTAGCCGCCACCAGTTTGACAATGGGTTCCCGACAGGAACGAGCGACTTCAGGAAAGTGACTTTGGAAGTACGTCTCAGGCATAGTGGTCACTTGAGACCCGGTGTCCATCAAACAGCGGATCCGCTGTCCATTGAATTCAGCCCAGATAATGGGCCTCTCGGAGACAATGTCTTCAGAGCTCCCTCTTCTACTCTCTGAAGCTCGAGACCCCACGGTATGCTCCACAACCGTGGGGCATTTTAGTTTAACGGCTGTCCCCTCCTCCTCCTTTCTCGGTTGGGACAGTCTTTGGAGATATGCCCCCTACCTCCGCAGGTCCAGCACTCCGGTCCTCGTTCTGCCGATAGGTCGGGTACATGTCGTGCTGGGGCCGGATAGGAACGTCTTTCTCGTTCTGGTCTCCATCCGCGTTTAGCAGTACGGTCCGTCGGCAAGGGGGCAGTAGGAGTCTTCCTAATAGAATTCAGCTCACCCCGAATGTCTCGAATTTCCTGACGTATTTCCCGTACCCAATCAGGCTCTTGGTTGGTGAATCCAGGAGCAATTGCCTCATGACTTCTAACTGTGGCTTTGAGAACAGGAACTTCTCTCTCCAGGACTCTAGCTTCAGCCCCTACCTCCAGGAAGCCCATATCAGAGCTCAATCGCAGCCGCTCCTTCAGGATTTGCCTCAGGGAAGGGTCTTTCAAGCCAGCAATCAGTTGTTCACGCAACACCTCATCCAATGGTCCCAGTCCTCGGTTCCCATCTCGAGTTTTCTTAGTGATATGGGCCGTCACTTCCTGTAATGCATTAACATACTGATTTACTGTCTCATTTTCCCCTTGGACCCGCTGAAACAACCGTAAGCGCAAGTGTCCCAAATCTGTAGTGTCACCGTGCATGTCCTCTAGAATTTTTATCACTTTATCCACGGTGTCACGGTCCCCAGGTGGGCGGTACATCACAGTCTGTCGGGCCTCTCCATCAAGGGTTATGAGGGCCAGCTCCGCCTGGGCTAGAGGGTCAAGGGGATACATACATAGCATACTTCTCAGTCTTTCTGCCCGCTCCCAAAGTGACATGCCATCCCCTGTAAACTTGGGAAGATGGCTGAGCATAGCCCCCAGGGGTATATGGCTCCGGCCGGACCCAGCCACAGACTGATCCGCCATCTCTGCGTCTGAATGTTGCATCCTGCCGACTACGCCAAATGTAATGCAGGTGCCGGAATGCAACGCACAGAGACACAAGGCGAGAACAGTCAGAGATGTTTGTAAACAGTTTTATACAACAGGTATACTGAAACAAGAGAATAGCAACAAGGGTAATGAACAGTGGTTTGAAATATCAGAAAAATACGAAATTTCTCAAAGTAAGGCGCAGTCTCTTAAAATAAGGCGCAGTCTCTTAAAGTAAGCTGATGCCCTCAAGCATGAGAAGCACCACACAAGTTCTTTAACCGTGAATTTGGCCCTAGCGGGGGTCACCGGTTATTCCCGCTAGGCCGTGAGTCTCTTTCCGGATGAATTCAATTAAATCACGTTGTGCTACTTTAGCCCCAACCGTCCCCCTCCCAACCTGAGTACTTAAACCCAATTGTCCCCGGCACCGTGGGTGAGCAGTGGAAGTGACGGCCCTGCTCACGTATGCAGCTCCTCTCTGTTTGGCTGTTGGGGGCAGTCTCTCGAGCCTTGGATAGGGTGGTCCAGGCCTCGTCTGTCGGCGGCCGACGTCGGGTTCCGCGAACTCACTCAGCACCGCGATCAGGTTCCTAGTATCCTCAGCAGGCACAGCACTCGAGTCACAACTGTGAGGGATCCGGAGCTCTTTTACCGGTGACCGGCTGGAGCACCTCTCAGGCCTCTGGATTTGGCCTGTCACGTGGGGTTTCTCAGGACGCAGGGAGCACGTCTGCTCCTCTCTGCTGCTTGGCGCCAAAGACCCCTCAGGTTTGGCGCGCTGGCCTCTTATCTCTCTGAACTCCTTCCTGGAAGTCACCTGATCGGGTCCAGCCTCTGTATCTGCCCTCCCTGCAACTTCCTTTGTATATTTTGGTTCCGCTTTACTGTCTCTGGCCAGTAGATGGCAGTCTCGCTCCATCCTTGAAACGTCATGTTGAAGTTCTTTTACAAGCTTTTTTGCTCGCTCTACAGCTGCACTCCTGATACAGACTCTGCCTGCTGCACTCTAATACAGACTCTGCCCGCTGCACTCTGATGCAGATTCTGCCTGCTGCACTTCTGATACAGACTCTGCCTTCTGCACTCCTGATACAGATTCTGCCTGCTGCACTCTGATACAGACTCTGCCTGCTGCACTCCTGATACATTCCCTACCTGCTGCACTCTGACTCAGACTCTGTCTGCTGCACTTTGATACAGACTCTGACTGCTGCACTCTGATACAGACTCTGACTGCTGCACTCTGATACAGACTCTGCCTGCTGCACCATCTATTCTGTCGTACTGAGTCCAGCTGCTGCGCGTCGCTTGGTCTGTCCTGGAGTGGCACCTGGCGTTCATCGGGAGCCAAGTCTAACCTCACTATTAGAGGCTCTAGTGAACAGTCCAGTGCTCGCTTAGTCACGCCCCTCCAGACTCTCCAGGGTCCGTGGCACAGTGGTTCCTCAAACCACGTCCGTGACAGTGCACCCTTGCAGGCAGGGTGCTCTCTCCTGTTGTACCAGTTGGTGACCCCTTTTGACATGTAAAGCGCAACTGAATAAATGTCGCTGTCACAGTAATTATAATTATGGTACTTGTACTCTGGGTCGATTGATAGCACTTTCCTGGTGTCTACACCTAATTCGATGTGTTTTGGCAGCTTTTGGTTCCTTTTCTAGGTGTTGTATATACATTTTTTGGTCCCCCCATTCACTCCTATGGGATTCAGAAATGTTCAACGAATATTCAGGGAATAAATTCGTTGAATATCATTTGTTCAGCGAACTTTTCCGAACCGAACATTGAAGTGTTTGCTCATGCCTACTCAGCAGCAGCTCTCCCTACTCTGCCTGTTACGGGGTAGACTGCGACGAGCTTATATAGACCTGATGACGCTGTGCGGCCAGCCAATCACTGTAATGCCCACAACCAACATGGCTGCGGCATTATAGTGTGTGGCAAGCAATCCCTGCATGTTCCCACCCAAGCAACCCGGAAATAATCGCCGAGCGCCGAGCGAGCTTGTTGAGCACCGTGATACTCGGGTGAGTACCGAGCAGTGGCGAGCACGTTCGCTCATCACTATTAGTTATATATGGAGTTGGCTACTCTTCATATGCACCTGTTCACATCTGTTCTGCTTGGAAGTCATGTTCAGTCTTTTCATATTTGGACCGTGTGGAAGACAAGGTGGTACTGGGAAACATACTGGAAGCATTATCTGCCATCCAACTGACCTCCTGTTCACACTGTTCTGGTGACCCACATCCCCTTGCAAAGTGGGACAGGAAGCTAGGTCTCATGGATGAGCATGTTTGTTGTGTTCCCGCAGCATGCACAGTTTCATGGCCTCGGCCTCTGCGTGCACCATCAGCAGTGCGTTCAGTTCCCTATCCCTTGCGGCACGCCTTGCGCATTTTAACCCTTTCACCCCAAAGCCTGTTTTCACCTTCCTGACCAGACCAATATTTTTTCATTCTCACCACTGTCACTTAATGAGGTAATAATTCTGGAGTGCTTCAATGGATACCGGTGATTCTGAGATTGTTTTTTCGTGACAAATTGTACTTCATGATAGTGGTAAAATTTATTTGATAGGACTTGCATTTATTTATGAAAAAATCTGAAATTTGGTGAAAATTGTGAAAATTTTACAATTTTAAAATTTTTTATGCCCTTAAATGAAAGAGTCATGTCACACAAAATAGTTAATATAAAACATTTCCCACATGTCTACTTTTCATCAGCACAATTTTGGAAGCATAATTTTTTTTGTTAGGAAGTTATAAGGGTTAAAAGTTGACCAGAGATATCTCATTTTTACAACAAAATTTACAAAATCATTTTTTTTAGGTACCACATCACATTTGAAGTGACTTTTTCCACACAAAAAATTATTTTAGCCCCAATTTTTTTACTTTCACAGGAGTTACAGGAGAAAATGGACCCCAAAATTAGTTTTGAGCACACCAATACCCAACATGTGAGGGAAAACCACTATTTGGGTGCACGACGGGGCCTGGAAGGGAACAAGCGCCATTAAACTTTTTGAATGTAAAATTTGCTGGCATAATTAGCGGACACCATGTCACATTTGGAGAGTCCCTGATGTGCCTAAACAGTGGAAAACCCCCAACAAGTGACACCATTTTGGAAACTAGATCCCTCATGGAACTTATTTAGATGTGTAGTGAGCACCTTGAACCCCCAGGTGCTTCACAGAAGTTTAGAATGTTACGATGTGAAAATAAAAAAAATCAAATTTTTCCCACAAAAATGTTTTTTATCCCCAAATTTTGCATTTTAATAAGAGAAACAGGAGAAATTGCATGATGCAATTTCTTGTGCAATTTCTTCTGAGTACGCTGATACCCAATATGTGGAGAAAAAGTACTGTTAGGGCGCACGGTAGGGCTCAGAAGGGAAAGAGCGCCATTTGACTTTTTGAATGCGAAATTTGCTGGAATAATTAGGGGATGCCATGTCGCATTTGCAGAGCCCCTAATGTGCCTAAGCACTGGAAACCCCCCACAAGTGATCATTTGGGAAACTAGACCCCTTCAGTGAACTTATCTAGATGTGTGGTGAGCACCTTGAACCCCCAGGTGCTTCATAGAAGTTTATAACTAGCTGTGAAAATAAAAAAAATCTAATTTTTTCCACAAAAATGTTTTTATCCTCAAATTTTTTGGTTTCATAAGGGTAACAGAAGAAAATAGAAACCAAAATTTGTTGTGCATTTTCTCCTGAGTATGCAGATACCCAATATATGGGTGAAACTACTTTTGAGGGACAGCGAAAAGCTCAGAAGGGAAGAAGCGCCATATTGGAGTTCAGATTTTGCTGGACAGGTTTGAGAGTGCCATGTCACATTGGTAGAGCCCCTGAGAAGCCAGATCAGCCGAATCCCCCATAAGTGACCCCATTTTTCAAACTACACCTCTCAATGAATTCATCTAGGGGTGTAGTGATGATATTGACAGCACATGTGTCTCGCAGCATTTTATACCATTGGGCTGTGAAGAAAAAATAATTAAACTTTTACCACCAAAATTTTGTTTTAGCCCCAGATTTTATATTTTTACACTGGGAAATGGGTAAAAATGACAGAAAAAATTGTCCCGCAGTTTCTACTGAATTTAGAAATACGCCATATGTGGCTGTGTAGTACTGCTTAGCCATACGACAAGACTCGGGAGGGACGGAGCACTTTCTGCCTCCTGGAGCACAGATTTTCCTAGAATAGTTTGTGGACTCAATATAAAGAGCTCCTAAGTGCTAGAAGTGCAGAATCCTCCCTCAAGTGACCCGATTTTTGAAATTATAACCCTTTGGGAATTTATCTACTAGTGTAGTGACGATTTTGACTACATGGGTGTTTCCCAGAAACAAGTAGCAGTGGATGTTGCTGAGTGAAAATTGCAAACTGCCGTTGTAGTGACTAGTTCGTTGTAGTACCCAGTACATTGTAGTCCCCAGCTTGTGCTTCTGGAGACATTTACCCATAAATTAGGTGGGCTCTCATCGCTGCAGAAATGTCAAACATGCGGACGCTAGTTGTGGTTTAGACACACTGTGGAGCTCAGAAGAGAGGGCCGCATTTGGACTTTGTAGAGGAGTCATTTCGCTTTTCCAGAGCCTTTGTGCTACCAGTAATGATAACAGATGACGGACCTGAATGGGGACTTGCTTTTTTTCTAGATTGATTTGAAGCTTTTGTTAGGAACATTTTACATAACATTTTGGATCACATTTACCCGGCGCTCTACGCTGAGCACTTATATCAGGGTTTCCATCTAAATCTCTGAGTGACGTGAATCAGATGAAACGAGGGGTCCTTTCACTATAATGAGGCAGCAAAGGTACTCTGGACTCCATCTGACCTCTGTTAAGCGGTGTCCTTCTTTTCAAAACTGTGGCCAACAGTGCTTTTATGTACGCCTAAAAAGACGGACACTGCCGGATCACAGGCCAGACGGCGTCCACAGTGCCTCCATCCGCCTCATTATAGGGAATCTTCCTCTGGTGGTTCAGTCTGAATCACGTATTTCAGAGATTTACACGTTAACCCCGGTGTAAGCACTCTGTGCAGAGTGCAGGATGAATGTGAGGCGAGCCTTACTGCGTTCTTTGGGAGACAGAATGAACAAATCCACAGCAGGTGCCGAATTGGTTTTATTTATTTACTTTTTACGCCATTCCTCGTGCGGTATAAGTGATTAGATGACTTTATTCTTCGGGTTGGTGTAATTACAGCGATACCAGATTTATATCGGGTTTTTATGTTTGACAGCTGTCACACAGCATAAGACGCTTTTTATTGTAAAAACAAGTTTTTGCATCGCCATATTTTGATAGCCATAATTTTTCCATATTTCGGCCAACAGAGTCATATGAGCACTTGTTTTTTGCGGGACAACTTGACGTTTTTATTGGCACCATTTTAGGGCAAATTACATCTTTTGATCATTTTCTATTCTGATTTTTGCAAGGAAGAATGAATAAAAATCAGCAATTCAGGAATTTGTTTTTGGGGATTTTTTTAATGCTGTTCCACATGTGGCAAAATTGACAAGGCAGCTTTATTCTTCGGGACAGTACGATTACAGCGATGCTACATTTATATTGTTTATGTTTTGGCACTTTTACACAATAAATTTTATAGAAAAAATAATATTTTTTGCATCACTTTATTCTGAGAGCTGTAAATTTTTTTAGTTTTCTGCTGATGGAGCTGTTTGGCAGCTTGTTTTTTGCAGGACAAGATGGCGTTTTCAGCTATACTATTTTTATTTACATTCGTCTTTTTGATCGCGTTTTATTCCACTTTTTGTTTGGCAGTATGATGATAAAGCATAGTTTTTTGTCTTATTTTCATTTATTTTTTTTTCACTGAAGGGGTTAACTAGTGGGACAGTTTTAGGCTATGTGCCCACGACGCAGAAATGAAGCAGAAAATTTCTGCAGCATTTCTGCATCTCCCTGGCCGAAAAAACGCATGCAGATCGTGCATGCGTTTTTCCTGCAGAATGCATGCGGAATACATACGGATTCACATGTGTATCCACATGCGATAACATCACTTGGAAAGTGCTTGACAACTAGGTCACACTGTATAAATCCATGCAAACGGCATAGATTTATACAGTGTGACCGTAAAAATAAAAAAAATAAAGCTATACTTACCCCCGATGCCGCCGCGTGTGCTGTCGCGCTCCTTCCTGGTTCCTTCCTGGCTTGCCGGCATCTCGCGAGACAGGCTGCGGTCACATGACCGCGACGTCAACTCAGGTCCTGGAAGGAGAAGCGCTGCAGGGGCCGCCGGACAGGTGAATATAAACTTTATTTATTATTTTATTCTTTTTTTTACAGGTACAATGGTACCCAGGTCTGGATGAGAGTCTTCTCTCCTCCAGAACTTGGTACCATCCGCACATTGAAACGCATATTATCCGCTTGTACAAATGTACAGACACGGATTCTATGCGTCTCAATGCAAGTCAATGGCGACGCTTCTGCTGCACTTCCGCAAAATTAATGAACATGCTGCGGATTTATGAGCGCTGCAGAAACGCTGCGGAAAAATCCGCAGCACGTGCATTGACATTGCGGAATGCCATTGGGGACCATGGGGTGCGGATTACCATGCGTTTTTGATGCGTTTCCGCTGCGTAAACGCATGAAAAATGCATCGTGTGCACGCAGCCTTATAGGTCGGGTCGTTCCGAACACAGAGATACTAAGGCTGTGTGCCCACGTAGCATTTTTCAAGCGTATATGCTGCGGAATTTCCGCAGCGTAAACGCTTGAAAAACGCATGTATATCCGCACCCCATGGTCCCCAATGGGATTCCGCAAGTTCTATGCACATGCTGCGGATTTTTCCGCAGCGTTTATGCCGCGTTCAAAAATCCGCAGCATGTCATTTAATTTTGCGTTTCCGCAAGCGGAATTGCCTTTGTCCAATGCATAAAAAACGCAAGGCAATTCCGCATGTGGAAAACGCGTGATAAACGCGCGAAAAATGCGCGATAAACGCGTGCGGAATTCCGCATGCGTTTTTCCGGGAGAGGACTTGCATTTATGCAGCAGAAATTTTCTGCTTCATAAATGCAACGTGGGCACATAGCCTAAATATGTGTACTTTTTTGTTTTTTTCCACAACTAATTGTATTTATTGGGTTAAGGCTGTGTGCCCACGTAGCATTTTTCAAGCGTATATGCTGCGGAATTTCCGCAGCATAAACGCTTCAAAAATGCTTGGTAATCCGCCCCCCATGGTCCTCAATGAGAAGCCGCACTGTCAATGCCCACGCTGCGGTTTTTTCCGCTGCGTTTATGCTCCGCGGAAAAATCCGCAGCATGTCATTTAATTTTGCGGAAGCGCGGCGTAATCGCCGCCATTGACTTGCATTGGGCCGCTTCAAATCCGCAAATATGTAAAAATAATTGCGGAAGTGAAGCGCCTTTGCTGCGGTCTTGTACCTCAAAACCGCAGCAAATAGGAAGTGACGTCACAATTGGGCGTTCCATCCATCCATCCCATGAGCATCCCATAATCCAGGAAGACGAGAATCCCATAATATTCCCGTCTCTCAGGATCATGGCTGCTAACGTGGGATGGTACAAGCGGATGAATGTCAACGTGGGATTCATGATTAGTGTGGTAAGTGTCTGTATGTGTCTGTGTGGTGTGTATGTGGTCTGTATGTGTCTGTGTGGTGTGTATGTGGGGTCTGTGTGGGGTCTGTGTGGAGTCTGTGTGGGGTCTGTGTGCGCGGGTGTCAGCAGGCAGACATAGGCCGATGTGACACTACTACTCCCATCGGCCTATGTCTGTCCCCCGTCCACTCCTGCCAGCAGGATCAGCTCGATCGGAGCAGTAGTTCCCATCAGACTGATCCTGCTGTAAAATGTGCCCCAAAATTAAATTTAATAGCCCCCATATGTGCCTCCATATATTATTGACCCTATCCCCCCCCCCCTATTTTTTTTTTTTTGGGGGGGGGGTGCTATCATTATTTTTTTTTTATTTGCCCCAATAATATGTCATCTATTGCCCCCTTTTTTTTCATTGGTGGCCAGTGGTTACCTAAAATAAAATAGTTCATACATTACCTGTCCCCGCCGATCGCCACCTAAAATAAAGTAAAAAATAAAAAAATACACCTATACTCACCTAGACACCTAATTCCCCGAAGCCATCGATCTCCTGTAATAAAATATAAAATAATAAACCACAACCTTATCCTTACCCCTCCGTAGCAGTCCACGAGTGTCCCACGAAGATCTCCAGTTCAGAGCAGCCACATAGAATGTGACCGCTCTGAACCGCTGCCGCCGCTAGAATGAACGGGTTCGCCGGAGTTCAGGCAGCGCTGCTCCGGTGATCTGCTTTACGGCCCCGCTGTATCGTGAGAAATTCCCACGGTACAACAGGGCTGTAAAGGAGGTCACCGGAGCAGCGCTGACTGAATGCACTCCGGTGACCTCAGTCAGGGGCTCATGCTGCTGGGAGAGGACGTGTTCCCGGCAGCGTGAGCTTACAGCAGCCATGCACAGCTGTCACCATCTCCAGATGTGACAGCTGTGCATGGGAGATCAGCGCAGGAACGTGGACAGGTAACTATTTTTTTTTTTTTTAGTAAAATTAGAATTAAATAAAATTGTGTTTTATTTCAAATAAATTATTTTTTTCTGGGTGTTTGTCTTTTTTCTTTTTAACACTTTGTAGGTTAGTAATGGGGGTGTCTTATTGACGCCCATCATTACTAACCTGGGCTTCATGTCAGCTGGCGCTGACATGAACCCCACCACTATTACCCCCTGCCACCGCACCAGGGCAGCGTGGAAGAGCGAGGCTAAGTGCCAGATTTGGCGCACAAATATGATGCGCCAAATCTGGGGCAGCTGAGGGCTGATATTATAGCCTGGGAGGGGGCCTATAACCATGGCCCCTTTCTAGGCTATTAATATCAGGTCGCAGCTGTCCGCCTAGCCTTTGCTGGCTACAATTTATAGGGGGACCCCATGTAATTTTTTTTGGGGGGGTCTTCATAAATAGTAGCCAGAAAAGGCAAAGTGGCTAGCCTTTGCTGGCTACAATTTATAGGGGGACCCCATGTCATTTTTTTTGGGGGGGTCTTCTTATATAGTGGCCAGAAAAGGCAAAGCGGCTAGCCTTTGCTGGCTACAATTTATAGGGGGACCCCATGTAATTTTTTTTGGGGGGGGTCTTCTTATATAGTGGCCAGAAAAGGCAAAGCGGCTAGCCTTTGCTGGCTACAATTTATAGGGGGACCCCATGTAATTTTTTTTGGGGGGGGTCTTCATAAATAGTAGCCAGAAAAGGCAAAGTGGCTAGCCTTTGCTGGCTACAATTTATAGGGGGACCCCATGTAATTTTTTTTGGGGGGGTCTTCATAAATAGTAGCCAGAAAAGGCAAAGTGGCTAGCCTTTGCTGGCTACAATTTATAGGGGGACCCCATGTCATTTTTTTTGGGGGGGTCTTCTTATATAGTGGCCAGAAAAGGCAAAGCGGCTAGCCTTTGCTGGCTACAATTTATAGGGGGACCCCATGTAATTTTTTTTGGGGGGGTCTTCATAAATAGTAGCCAGAAAAGGCAAAGTGGCTAGCCTTTGCTGGCTACAATTTATAGGGGGACCCCATGTCATTTTTTTTGGGGGGTCTTCATAAATAGTAGCCAGAAAAGGCAAAGTGGCTAGCCTTTGCTGGCTACAATTTATAGGGGGACCCCATGTAATTTTTTTTGGGGGGGTCTTCATAAATAGTAGCCAGAAAAGGCAAAGTGGCTAGCCTTTGCTGGCTACAATTTATAGGGGGACCCCATGTAATTTTTTTTGGGGGGTCTTCATAAATAGTAGCCAGAAAAGGCAAAGTGGCTAGCCTTTGCTGGCTACAATTTATAGGGGGACCCCATGTCATTTTTTTTGGGGGGGGCTTCCTATATAGTAGCCAGTAAAGGCTAAGCTAACTGCTGCGGCCTGGTATTAATAGCAAAGGAAGGGTCCATGGTTATTGGCTACTTCACAGACTATAACATCAGCCAACAACCGTCTGCTTTCCCTTTGCTATTTATTAAAGCTATGCGTGAGCCCACTTATTTTTTTTGTTTAAAAGATTTTATTAAAGTGAAAGATTATTGTACAGTGTATGTAGGTTCATTCACTGAAAGCTCCTGCATACGCTGTAAGGTTGATTTCTCACGTACACATATCCACATTAGTACAGATAAGTGTGACCGAGCATGCTTTGCAATGGGTCTGTGTGTGGGTCTCCGCTGTGTGTGGAAAATGGCATCAACACTCGTCCCGGAGATTGACGTGTGAAAGAACCGTACAATATAGGTGAGGGGTTAGTGTTGGTGTGTGTGCGTACATATCTCCATATGTTTATTTAATTTTTTTTTTGGGGTTAATCTTTTATTCCTCCATTTTGTTTTTAAAATAATATTCACACACGTTATTATTCACTGTAGATTGAAAAATATCCCGAAATATGGGACCGAGCTAGTCCTGACTACAAAGACAAGCAGAAGAAAAAAGACGCCTGGGCCTCTGTGTTGAGCCAAATGTATCCCCAGTGGGTGAATGCTGAACGTGATGCCCAAGAGGAAATTAGTAAGTTTTGATTTTTACACTTATTTTTATATCTATTTATAATTGCACTTTTTGGTGTCAAAGCAGTTCATAAATTGTTTTGGTTGTGTCATTGCAGTGTATGATATTAAAAATCGGTGGAGATCGGTCACCGACCGGCTGGTGAAGTATCACCAGTCGGTGCAAAGTGGCTCATCACCCAAAAAAAGAAAATTTCCTTTTGCGGACGAGCTGGCCTTCATACTAACCAGTAGGAGTTTGCGGAGGTAAATTCCCAAAACATATTAATTGAAATGTTTCCAAAAATGTTGTATTTACATTGGGATTTACCTTTTATTATATACAGAACTGAAGGAAACATCATGGCCCCAACAGCAGAAGAGGACACAAACACAGAGCAAGCAGAGGAGGAATCCGAGGACTTTTTCCAGCTTTCCTCACCGGATCCATCTACTTCGGCATCTTCAGCATCTGGTTGTCCCTCACATTCTTTGTCCAATCCAGCGGACATCGGGACGGGTTTGGTGACTGATTCTCCTGCTCCTGCTCCAAGTGACGCTGGAAGCTCTGCTGGTGATGTGTTGAGGCCCACTGGGAGGGGGTCTGGTTCTGCTCATCTCGTGGCATCGAGAAGGGCGGGCAAAAAAAAGGCCAAAAGCCACGGGGGTGGGACTATTGTGCTTGAAGCACTCACAAATCGAACCCTCAGCCTTGTGGAAAGGGCATCCCAGGAAGATGCCATCGATAAATTTTGCTCAGCCCAAGCTGCCCGCATCAGATCTCTGCCACGAGATAGGCAGAACATGTACATGACTGCAGCAGGCGCTATGGTCATGGCAATTGAAGAGGCAGCAGTTATGCCCTCGCCCCCAGCCGTAGTATGCGGAATATTTAATTGTTTTAAACCCATTGTGCCTCCACCACGACCAGCAGCTGCAACCCAGCGTTTTGGGCAGGTTGCTGCAGCATACCGTCCAGAAGATATGCAACCAAGTTATGGTCGGCAAATGGCTCATGGTGCATCATCATTTATCAGAGGACCATCCCCCAACTCTACTTTTTCTCAAGAAATGTTTCCTGGGTACAGCTTTGAAGAAGACCTTCAAAACTTGTAGTTAAAAAATTTTACCCCTCCCTGTCAGCATTTTTGGACCCTAGCAAATACAGACAGCACCTGTAGGTCGATAGATACACAATGTTTTAGAGAATCAGACAATTAACAAAGACCTTTTCTTATGGTCACCTATACCAGGCATCAGGCGTAGGGGACTGTAAGAAAAGGTCTTTCTTTTTATATAATTAAACAACCTACAGGTGCTGCCCGTATTTTAGGGCCCAAAACTGATTAGAGGACAGGTGTGCTGTACACAGTGTGTAATTTTTTCCCAAGTTATGGGCAATGTTTGTCCGATTAAATTTTCTAGAAGTTTGTTGTTTTGTGTTTTTAAAAAGTTTTTTACAGTTATTCTATATTACGTATTAAAAAAATTATTTAAACTATCTGTTAATTTTTTTTTTCAAGTGTATATGTGGTTGGATTGGGTTGTAATGAAAAAGTGTTCCCCTGATCTGCGCTCACCATAGCGCAGGTCAGAGGAACTCTACATTTTTGAAATTTGTTCAAACTAATCTACGTATGTGGTCGGCTGTATACAGTGGTTTTTAAATTAGAAATATACTTTGATATTTTGGACCACAACTATTTTTTGGATGAATACTACTCTCAACACTGTTATTTGCTAGTTCTGTTCTTAGCGCAAGCAAATAACAATGGTGAGGGTTGACTTTAGCAGACAGTACTTGGGAATAGCGCTCTAGGTAGTAATGCCAATTTACAGGCTCTGGTCTTTGTGGGTTGTTCACTTTTGCGTTGACGTATTGTCGAAAAAAAAAATGTAGAAGGTTGCAATTCAAGAAATATTTTAGACAAATTTAAGTTTAACCAAAATTTATTTTTTTTAAAAACATTTTTTTTTACATTTTTATTTTTAAAAAAAAGGAGGAAGTTCTTCTTTTATTGTTCATCAGATCTTCTCTGCTGGTCAGGCTGCTCAACACCAGCACAGGAGTATTGCCAGTGCACGGCACCTTCAGGACTCATGAAGTAGTCAGCGAAGGTTGGCCACAGTTTGAAAGCCTGCTGCGACCTGCAGCCAAGTCTCCTCGGTTGGAGAAGGCATCACGATGGGCTGCAACTTCTGCCAGATGACGGTACATGTGCACCTCACAATTCTGGAAATGGTGGATTTACCAACCCTAAATTGGAGGTGCAGTGATGTATAGCTCTCTCCTGTGGCCAAAAATCTGAAAAGGAAAAATAGATAATTAGAAAAGCCATAAAAAGAAATACAAGCCAACAGTAATTATCCATTATTAATTCATCTTTTAAAAAATTAAGGTCTTTATTACAAAAAACTATTCCAACAATGGGCTCTTTTTTTTGGGGGGGGGGGGGCTCCACATTCTCAATCTTTTTTGGTCATCTTTTGTTTTCTCTTGAGTTCACACATATCAATTTATAATGTGTTTTGACTTTGTGTCTGTGTTTGCCTACGATGTTTGCTCTAGAGTTTACACATCAGTGACCTTTTCAATCTGATCTCTGTGCATGGTGATCTCATGGTCAAGCCAAAAATATGTACACAAAGACAGACACAGTGGAGCCATCACCACAGGGTGGCTAACAAAACCAGGTACACCAGCCATCACCGCAGGGTGGCGAACAAAACCAGGTACATATAAATCAACATTCAACTTACCGCAAGGTGATGAGCAGCCTTTCCTCAGCAGAGATGGCCCTTCGCATTACAGTGTCTTGGAAGTCCAGGTCAGGAGACATAAGGCTTAGCAGCCGATCAAATGCAATAATGTTCAGACGGCAGAACTGTTTAAATTTTTCAGGAAAACTATAGTAAACAGAGAAAAAAAAAATATTAAAAGATAATTTTGGAACATAGTATACAAACAAAACCTTAAAAAAACAGCATAGACGGATGACATTATACTTTCTTCACATATATCTTACCTCCTTAAATCCTGGTAGAGAACATTAAAGTGGCCCTTGTCCGTCCGCTCCTGCAAGATAGGGTGCACCCAAATTTTTTTTGGTCGTCTTCTCCTCCTTAAACGCTCCTATAGAACAATAATAGGTTAGTACACACACTACATAAAAATAATGTACCCCAAAAAAACTTAGTTTATATTACCTGCTCAACGTTGTAGTGCAGGAGATTTAAGCAAGTCATTAGCAGAAGGTTTAGGCATGGTCTGCTGACCCGCAGGGGCTGCAATTCCTGTGGCATACTGTCTTTTGCAAAAAACAAAATGGTGAAGAGGGGTTGAACTAGGAAATGACATCAGGATTTCCATCTTTTTTTTTTTTTTTTTCAATAACTTTATTTGTGCTCAAAAACGCATGAAATAAGCTTACAAAAACGCATGTAAAATCCGCATACAAAAACGCGTCAAAAACGCGTCAAAAACGCGACCAAAAAACGCACGCGATTTTCTGGCAAGGGACATGCAGAAATGTTGCAGAAATTTTCTGCTTCATAAATGCAACGTGGGCACATAGCCTAAGGCTATGTGCCCACGATGCAGAAATGAAGCAGAAAATTTCTGCAGCGTTTCTGCATCTCCCTTGCCAGAAAAACGCATGCTTTTTTTAGGTGCGTTTTTGACGCGTTTTTAACGCGTTTTTGACGCGTTTTTGCTTGCGGATTTTACTAGCGTTTTTGTTGCATATTTAAAGCGTTTTTGAGACCAAATAAAGTTATTGAAAAAAAAAAAAAATGGGGAAATTCTGATATCATTTCCTAGTTCAAACCCTCTTCACCATTTTGCTTTTTGTAATAGAAAAGATGCCAGAGGAACTGCAGCCCCTGCGGCACAGCAGACAATGCCTTTTTCTGATGACTTGCATTAATCTCATGCACTACTACGTTGAGCAGGTAATATAAAGTAGATGTTTTTTTGTGTTACATTATTTGTATGTAGTGTGTGTACTAACCTATATTGTTCTATAGGAGCGGTTAAGGAGGAGAAGACGACCAAAAAAGATGTGGGTGCACCCTATCTTGCATGAGCGGGGCGGACAAGGGCCACTTCACTTTACCAGGATTTAAGGAGGTAAGATATATGTTAATAAAGTATAATGTCACACGTGTATACCATTTTTTTAAGGTTTTGCTTGTATACTATGTTACAAAATTATATTTTAATCCTTTTTTTTTTTACTAAAGTTTTCCAGAAAAATTTCAACAGTTTTGCCGTCTGACCATTACTGCGTTTGATCGGCTGCTAAGCCTTATTTCTCCTGACCTGGACTACCAAGACACCGTAATGCGAAGGGCCGTCTCTGCTGAGGAAAGGCTGCTCATCACCTTGCGGTAAGTTGAATGTTATATATATATATTTTTTTTTTAGATCTAAGCAACATATGCTGCCATGGCCAGAAAAATTATTGATTCAGTATTTCCACATTATGTTGTTCAGCTGGTATTTTTTTCTCCGATTTAGGACAATATTACATTTTTATAATAGAAACACCTCAGCAATTATGCATTTATCATCCATAGCCAGTTTCACATGTACACATATATCCAGCACCTTCCCAAAAAATGTTCTAGAGATCCGTTCCCCGTGTGTCGTGTGTGTTTTCTGTGTTGTAGTTGTGTGCGTTACGTGTGCTGCACCTGGATCACATGGACGGACTTATGCGAGTCAGCACTACAATCGATAATCACAGGAGTCAGTGCTGAACGCTGCCCTCATCATGGTTCTCTACTGGCACTGTGCTCAGCGTCAGCAGAGACCATGATGGGGGGGGGTTAGTAGTGTGTCCCCACCTGTAAAAATGAAGAATAAAGTAATAGCAATTATTATGTCTCTTATCTCCCGTATATCTGGAAACTGTCATCACTCATACCGGAGAAACTGATTAGTTAAGCCCCCTTCTCACATAGCGAGATCGCTAGCGAGATCGCTGCTGTGTCACGGTTTTGGTGACGCAACAGCGATCTCACCAGCGATGTCGCTATGTGTGACACTTTGCAGCGATCAGGCCCCTGCTGTGAGGTCGCTGATCGCTGCAAAGTGTCCTGGACCATTTTTTGGTCGTTGCCCTCCCGCTGGTCAGCACACATCGCTGTGTGTGACCAGCGGGAGCAGCAATCAGGCTGGTAACCATGATAAACATCGGGTTACTAGGGGCACACGCGCACCTAGTAACCCGTTGTTTATCATGGTTACGAGCCTGCTAAAGTGAGCGATAACCTCCTGTTCACCGTAGCAGAGTGGTAACCATGGTAAACAACGGGTTACTAGGTGCGCGTGTGCCCCTAGTAACCCGATGTTTATCATGGTTACCAGCCTGCTCCTGCTTCAGCAGGCTGGTAACCGGAGCAGGACATCGTGGAAAGATTCTTTCCACGATGTCGCTGCTCCCCTGATCGTTGGTGAGCCTGCCTGTTTGACAGCTCACCAGCGACCACATAGTGACGCAGCAACGATCCCTGACAGGTCGTATCGTTGCCGGGATCGTTGCAGCGTCGCTAAGTGTGACGGGGCCTTTAGTCACCCTGTGGTGATGGCTCCCCTATGTCTGTGTACCTAATTTTGGCTTGACCATGAGATCAGTGTAATGCACACGCCCGGACTGACTGGCGTGTGCGTGTTTAGTGGTTCCACTGTGCCATGAACCGGAGAGTGCCTGGAGGGGCGTAACTAAGTATCTGCTCGATCCGACCAAGGTCGCACGACGGCATACGACGCCAGAGCACCAGGGAAGAACCGAGCAGAGGGACCAGGGTCTACTCCAGGTCAGACTCCGGACACGGCTGTTGACCCACACCGGGGAATACAGGAACAGGCAGGCTAAACCGCAGGCTGGGTAAGGTCCAGTACAGACTGGGAGACGCGATCAGAGCCGCACATGCGGTAATCAAACAAAGTAAAGCGAAACCGCAGACGCGGTAGACAAGGCTGAGCAGAGCGAAACCGCAGATGCGGTAGACAAGGCTGAGCAGAGCGAAACCGCAGACGCGGTAGACAAGTCTGAGCAGAGCGAAACCGCAGATGCGGTAGACAAGGATGAGCAGAGCGAAACTGCAGACGCGGTAGACAAGGCTGAGCAGAGCGAAACCGCAGACGCAGTAGACAAGGCTGAGCAGAGCGAAACCGCAGACGCGGTAGACAAGGCTGAGCAGAGCGAAACCGCAGACGCGGTAGACAAGGCTGAGCAGAGCGAAACCACAGACGCGGTAGACAAGGCTGAGCAGAGCAAAACCGCAGACGCGGTAGACAAGGCTGAGCAGAGCAAAACCGCAGACGCGGTGGACAGGGCTGAGCAGAGCGAAACCGCAGACGCGGTAGACAGGGCTGAGATAAATCGCCAAAAAGGTAAACAAAGACAAAGCAAAGGGGACAGGGCTCTGTTCACAAGGAACAGAAAGAAAGGCAGAACCATATACACATTAGATACTTGCAAAGAAGTAGCGAGAGGGCTCCAACTCACAAACGGAAGTACAGCGACAACGAGAAGGAGTTAGGTGCAGGTTCAGACACTACAGAAAAAGAGAACAAATGGACATAAAGACAAAACAGGTAAGAAGGTAAGAAGCTAGGAGACAGTTAAGACAAGAACAGTTACTGCAACAAAATGCAGGAACGAGCCTAGGTAAAGCCAAGTGCTGGTTCAGACACTGCAGAAAAAGGGAACAAACGGACATAAAGACAAAACAGGTAAGAAACTAGGAGACAGTTCAGACAGGAACTGTACTGCAACAAATACAGGAGCGAGTCTGGGTATGCGGCCCCAGAGGGCGAGACGAACAGGCTAGGAGCGTGTTCAGACAGGCCTGGAAATACAGCCTCCAGGAAGGCAAAGAGACAGCTGGCTAGAGTGCACAGACAGGACACAGTTCAGACACGGGAACTGATACCGTAAGGCAGCAAACATAGACAGGACCTGGCATGTCAGCGACCAGAAGCCAACTGACAGAACACAATGCTCAGGCCTGGATTCCAGGCAGGAGCTGGGTTAAATACCTGGTGACAGACAGTAATAGGCTGAGGGCGCATTAGGGGTGTGTCTGCAGCAGCTACAAGAAGCAGGAAGTTTGGCGGGCATCACCCTAAACAGCAAGAGCACAGCAAAGCAGACAACATGGAAAGAAGCCAAAGTGGCAGTCTGGACTGGAGATCAAGTGCGCGCTCTTGCACAGTGGGAGATGGACCACTATGCAAGGATGCCGCCAGGTATGTTACAGTACCCCCCCCTTACGCCCCCTCTTCTTCAGGCCTGCCAGAATCTTCCGCAGGGAATTTGAGGGCCAATCCTTCTCTTCAAGAAGATTACTTCTACTGTCCACAGGAAAAACTGGTCTCATCTGGATAGCTAGGATGCTACCTCCTATCCAGCCATCCTCAGCACCAGACGAAACGGATGGAATACCAGGATCAGCACACAAGGAAGTCTCTCTCCACTCATTATCAAGTAGCACCCCAGAGGGTTCAGGAGACAACTGGAAGTCCTCCGCCGGGTTGGAGGGGTGCAGAGACTCGGGGGTAACCTCTGCTTCGGGGTACATCCTGTCAAGCTCACAGGATGAAATAGGCGAGGTATCAGATACAAGGTGTAGAAAAGTCACTGTCCCTTTGTTATCTGGTGGTACCCCGGAGTATTCAGGAAGCAACTGGAGGTCCTCCGCCGGGTTGGAGGAGTGCAGAGACTCGGGGGTAACCTCTGCCTCGGAGCACACTAGGTCGGACTCACTAAACGAAGCGGGCGAGGTATCAGGTACAGAGTATAGGAAAGTCTCTGTCCATTCACTACCAGGTAGCACCCCGAAGGGTTCAGGAGACAACTGGAGGTCCTCCGCCAGGTCGGAGGGGTGTAGAGACTCGGGGGTAACCTCTGCTTCAGAGTACACTAAGTCGGACTCACTGGATGAAGCGGGCGAGGTATCAGGTGCAGAGTATAGGAAAGTCTCTGTCCATTCGCTACCAGGTAGCACCCCGAAGGGTTCAGGAGACAACTGGAGGTCCTCCGCCAGGTTGTAGAGGTGCACGGACTCGGAGGTAATCACTGCTTCGGTGTACCCTTGGACATGCTCACCGGTTAAAGTGGGTGAAGTATCAGATACCGGGTGCAGGAAGTCCTCCTGTGTGGATTCTGGGTGGGCAGCAGTCTCTTCGGGCAGGAGAACTGGTGCACTACCCACGCACATTACCCATCGGGGCTGCTCCGGGATACTGGGAAGTGAAGCTTCAGCAGGGACTTCAAGGTTGGGGTCAGGAGGTCTTTGGGAGGACAGACCCTGGCGTGACGGCTTGCCTCTACGCCTAGCACGTCTGGACTGCCTCTTGAGGTTGGGAGAAGTATTCCGGAGAGCGTAGCCATCCTGTGTGGATTCTGGGTGGGCAGTAGTCTCTTCGGGCAGGAGGACTAGTGCACTACCCACACACATTACCCATTGGGGCTGCTCTGGGATATTCAGCAGGAGCTTCCGGGTTAGGGTCATCAAAGACCATTAGAAAGGCCACCAGGAAGGCCTGCAGGTCCAGGACGATAGGATCCTGTGCGTCCCATAGGGGGGTGATCCATTTCAAGGCATCACCCGCTAGGTAAGACATCATGAATCCCACCTTAACCCGATTGGTGGAAAAATAAAGAGGGTGGAACTTGAAGTGTAGCAAGCATTGCTCCACAAATGCACGACTCAGTCTTGGATCCCCATAGTACCGTGGCGGATCTGCAGGAACAAGTGCTGATAGATCCATCTGGACGGGTGCGCAATTCGCCTGGAACTCAGCTGGTAGCAAAAAAAATAAAATAAATACATTTCTTCTAGATGCACATATTCGCTGAAAAACGTCTCAGAGAGCGAAGGCCGTGGGGCTCAACGGGAACCATGGCCTGAGCATGCTGTAATGCACACGCCCGGACTGACTGGCGTGTGCGTGTTTAGTGGTTCCACTGTGCCATGAACCGGAGAGTGCCTGGAGGGGCGTAACTAAGTATCTGCTCGATCCGACCAAGGTCGCACGACGGCATACGACGCCAGTGCACCAGGGAGGAACCGAGCAGAGGGACCAGGGTCTACTCCAGGTCAGACTCCAGACACGGCTGTTGACCCACACCGGGAAATACAGGAACAGGCAGGCTAAACCGCAGGCTGGGTAAGGTCCAGTACAGACTGGGAGACGCGATCAGAGCCGCAGATGCGGTAATCAAACAAAGTAAAGCGAAACCGCAGACGCGGTAGACAAGGCTGAGCAGAGCGAAACCGCAGACGCGGTAGACAAGGCTGAGCAGAGCGAAACCGCAGACGCGGTAGAGAAGGCTGAGCAGAGCAAAATCGCAGACGCGGTGGACAAGGCTGAGCAGAGCGAAACTGCAGATGCGGTAGACAAGGCTGAGCAGAGCGAAACCGCAGACGCGGTAGACAAGGCTGAGCAGAGCGAAACCGCAGACGCAGTAGACAAGGCTGAGCAGAGCGAAACCGCAGACGCGGTAGACAAGGCTGAGCAGAGCAGAGCCACTGGCGCGGTAGACAAGGCTGAGCAGAGCGAAACCGCAGACGCGGTAGACAAGGCTGAGCAGAGCGAAACCACAGACGCGGTGGACAAAACTGAGCAGAGCGAAACCGCAGACGCGGTAGACAAGGCTGAGCAGAGCAGAGCCGCTGACGCGGTAGACAAGGCTGAGCAGAGCAAAACCACAAGTACACAAAAAGAAAAAGTGGGCACTGCTGGGGAATAATAATCACAAATAGAAAGGGGTGCTACAGTAACCTGATGTAAAGACACAAAATTATTCGGAAGAAAAAGACTCAGGATATATAACCATGCACACCCAATGTTGGAAAAGTGAAAAAAATCTTTATTACATGATTACATTTAGACAACAAAAGAAAAATTTTTTAAAAGCATTTAAAACAGACAAAAACTTGTGCAATCTTCATATGGGGGAATTCATGATAATATGCATAAAAATAGCAATAAACCCCACTATGTTATGTGCCACAGGTATATTTTACATCACTTATATAACATTCGATTAATGTAGACCAACTAAGCAACCCTGGCTATAAATAGCACAGCATAACCAGTCAAAATATGTGTTTATGACAAAGCAAACCCCCCCTAAATAATATAAGTGAATCAAGGAATGAGTAGGAGAGATGGTCTATTGGCAATGGGGGCCCATATTTTAGAGGTATTGGCCAGATTGTGTCACCAAAGTCATATATGACGTGGCACAGTTGATCCACATATAAATAACAAGCCAGGCATTCCTGAGTGGTCAAGTCAAGAAAATAAGTAAATAAAAAATATATGGAAGAATAATTACCTGCTGGCACCAGAGACCCTACGCGTTACGCTGCTCAGACGCAAATACAGAATTACTGTTGGCTTGTATTTCTTTTTCTGGCTTTTCTAATTATATATTTTTCCTTTTCAGGTTTTTGGCCACAGGAGAGAGCTATACATCACTGCACCTCCAATTTCGGGTTGGTAAGTCCACCATTTCCAGAATTGTGAGATGCACATGTAGCGTCATCTGGCAGAAGTTGCAGCCCATTGTGATGCCTTCCCCAACCGAGGAGACTTGGCTGCAGGTCGCAGCAGGCTTTCAAACTGTGGCCAATTTCCCCAACTGCATTGGTGCTGTTGATGGCAAACATTTGAGAGTTCAGCAGCCACCACGATCAGGATCACGCTTCTTTAATTATAAGAAGTATTTTTCCGTGGTCCTGATGGCGGTGGCTGATGCACATTACAAATTTGTTGCCATCGACGTTGGTGCTTATGGCAGTACTGGGGACTCTCGGGTGTTTAGATCATCACAGATTGGGCTGCAAATTCTTCAAGATGGCGGAATGCTCCCAGCCCCAAGACCTTTGCCGGGTTCCACACACCCAGTTCCTTTTGTGATGGTATCGGATGAGGCATTTCCCTTACAGACCAACCTGCTGCGCCCATACCCACGAAGGGCACTGAATGCCCGGCGGAGGATTTTTAATTATCGGCTGAGTCGTGCACGCAGATATGTGGAATGCACCTTCGGAATCATGTGTAGTCAGTGGAGGATCTTTCACACTGCCATCCAGTTGGATACGGAGACCGTTGACACTGTAATTAAGGCATGCTGTGTACTCCACAACTATGCTCGTGAATACAGCACTGAACAAGATGAGGAGTCACAGCTGTGTGAATTAATTACAGTTGTCAACTCTGGTCAGGGAAGGACATCCAACTCTGGTGCCAGGGTGAGAGAAACCTTAGCTGACTACTTCATGAGTGCTGAAGGTGCCGTGCAATGGCAATACTCCTATGCTGGTGTTGAGCAGCCTGACCAGCAGAGAAGATCTGATGAACAGTAAAGAAGAACTTCCTGTCTTCATTTTTTTTTTCATAAAAATGTTCAAAATTTTGTTTTAAAATAATAAATAAATTTTGTTTAAATTTTAATTTATCTCCAATATTTCTTGAAGTGCCACCTTCTACGTATTGTTTTAGCACCATACGTCAACGCAAAAGTGAACAACCCACAAGTATCAGTGCCTGGAAATTAGCGTTACTACCTAGAGCGCTCTTCCCAAGTACTGTCTGCTAAAGTCATCCCTCACCATTGTTATTTGTTTGCGCAAAGAGCAGAAGTAGCAAAAAACAGTGTTGAGAGTAGTATCCATCCAAAACTTAGTTGTGGTCAAAAATATCAAAGTATATTTCTAATTTAAAAACGACTGTATACAGCCAACCACACACGTAGAGTAGTTGAAAAAAAATAAACATTTAGCGTTCCTCTGACCTGCGCTATTGTGAGCGCAGATCGGGGGACCACTTTTTCAGCTAAACCCAATCCAACCACATATACACTTGAAAAGTAAAATGAACACATAGATTAACCAATTTTTTTTTTAATAAATAATATAGAATAACTTTAAATATTTTTTAAACAGAAAACAACAAATTTTAGAGAACATTTATTTGCACAAACATTGCCCATAACTTGGTAATAAATAGCACATTGGGTACGGCAGAGCTGTCCTGTCATCAGTTTAGGGCCATAAAATACGGGCAGCACCTGTAGGTTGTTTAATTATATAAAACTAAACACCTTTTATTACATTCCCCTACGCCTGAAGCCTGGTATAGGTGACCATAAGAAAAGGTGTTTGTTAACTTATTCTCTAAAAAATTGTGTATCTAATAACCTACAGGTGCTGCCTGTATTTGCTATGGTCCAAAAATGATGACAGGGAGGGGTAAATGGTTAAACTATAAGTTATGAAATTGTTGCTCAAAGCCGTACCCAGAAAACATTTCTTGGGTAAAACTGACATTTGGGGATGGTCCTCTGAGAAAAGATGAGCCACTAGGGGTCATTTGGCGACCGTAACTTCCTTCGCATTCTTCGGGCCGGTATGCTTCAACCTGCCCAAAACGCTGTGTTGCTGCTGCTGGTGGTGGTGGAGGCACACTGGGATTAAACAAATTATGTATGACATGAACTATGGCTGGGGGTGAGGGCATAACTGATGCCCCATCAATCGCCATTAACAGAGCGTTTGCTGCAGTAATGTAAATGTTCTGCTTCTCTCGTGGCATGGATCTGATGCGGCCAGCTATGGATAAGCCAACTAAATCCAGGGGATCCTCCTGGCATGTCCTTTCCACAAGACTGAGGGTACGTTTAGTCAGGGCTTCAAACAGACTAGTCGCACCCTTGTGGCTTTTGGCCGTTTTTTTGGTCGCCCTTCTCGATGCCACGGGACAAGCAGAAGCAGACCCCCTCCCAGTGGGCCTCGACACATCACCAGTAGAGCTACCGGCAGCGCTTGGACCAGGAGCAGCAGTACCCAAACCGGTGTCGACGTCCGCTTGAGTTACGGAAGAACTTGCGGGACAACAATCAGTGGCATAAGCAGATGTCTCCGGCGACGAAAGCTGTAAAATTGGATGGAATTCCTCCTCTACTTCATCCGTTCTTGGGTCGTTTTGTGTTGATGGGGCACTGATGTTGCCTTCAGTTCTGTATAAAAGAAAAGGTAAAAAATACTGTTAATACCACATTTTTTTAAACATTTCAATTACTATTTATTGCGAAATTACCTCCGCAAACTCCTGCTGGTTAGCATGAACGCAAGCTCATCTGCAAAAGGTACTTTGCATTTTCGTGGCGATGCGCCACTTTTCACCGACTGGTGATACTTCACCAGCTGGTCGGTGACCGATCGCCATCAACTTTTCACATCACACACTGCAATAACAAAACAAAAACAATTTATTAACTGCTTTAACAACAAAAATGCAATTAGAAATAGATATAAAAATAAAGGTAAAAATCAATACTTACTAATTTCCTCTTGGGCATCAGGATCCTCATTGACCCACTGGGGATAGATTTCCCGCAAGACAGAGACCCAGGCATCCTTTTTTTCTGCTTGTCTTTATACAAGTCGCTTGCGCGGTCCCACAATTCGGGATATTTTTCAATCTATAGTGAATAACATAACGCCTGTGAATATTTTTTCTTTAAAAAAAGGGTGGAATAAAAGAGTAATAAAGAAAAACAATAAATAAATAAACATTCACACACACGCAAAACATATGGCGATATCTACGCACACACCAACACCAACCCCTCACCTATATTGTACGGTTCTTTCACACGTCAATCTCCGGGACGAGTGGTGATGCCATTTTACACATATACCGGGGACCCACACACAGACCCATTCCAAAGCATGCTCGGTCACACATATCTGTAGTAATGTGGATATGTGGATGTGAGAAATTAACCTTACAGCGTATGCAGGAGCTTTGAGTCAATGAACCTACATACGCTGTCCAATAATCTTTCAGTTCAATAAATATTTAAAAAAAAAAAAAACCTGGGCTCCCGCATAGTTTTAATAACTAGCAGAGGGAAAGCAGACGGTTGAGGGCTGATGTTATAGTCTGGGAAGTAGGTAATAACCATGGCCCCTTCCCTTGCTATTAATACCAGCCCGCAGCAGTTAGCTTAGCCTTTACTGGCCATTGTACAGGGGGACCCACACAAAAAAATGAACTGGGGTTCCCCTATAAGTTGTAGCCAGCAAAGGCTAGGAAGACAGCTGCGACCTGATATTAATAGCCAAGAAAGGGGCCATGGTTGTAGGCCCCCTCCCAGGCTATAATATCAGCCCTCAGCCGCCCCAGATTTGGCCCATCTTATTTGTGCGCCAAAGCTGGCACTTAGCCTCGCTCTTTCACGCTGCCCTGGTGCGGTGGCAGGGGGTAATAGTGGTGGGGTTCATGTCAGCGCCAGCTGCCATGAAGCCCAGGTTAGTAATGATGGGCGTCTATAAGACACCCACATTACTAACCTACAAAGTGTTAAAAAGAAAAAACACACAATACACCCAGAAAAAAAAAAATATTTGAAATAAAACACACAATTTTATTTAATTCTTATTTTACAAAAAAAAAAATAGTTACCTGTCCACGTTCCTGCGCTGATCTCCCATGCACAGCTGTCACATCTGGAGATGGTGACAGCTGTGCATGGCTGCTGTAAGCTCACACTGCCAGGAACACGTCCGCTCCCGGCAGCGTGAGCCCCTGACTGAGGTCACCAGAGTGCATTCAGTCAGCGCAGCTCCGGTGACCTCCTTTACAGCCCTGCTGTACCGTGGGAATTTCTCACGGTACAGCAGGGCCGTAAAGCAGCTAACCGGAGCAGTGCTGCCTGAACTCCGGCGAACCCGCGGGGCTGCTTACGGCCCTGTCATTGTAGCGGTGGCAGCGGTTCAGAGCGGTCACATTTTATGTGGCTGCTCTAAACTGGAGATCATCGTGGGACACTCGTGGACTACTACGGAGAGGTAAGGATAAGGTTGTGGTTTATTATTTTATATTTTATTACAGGAGATCGATGGCTTCGGGGAATTAGGTGTCTAGGTGAGTATAGGTGTATTTTTTTATTTTTTTATTTATTTTAGGTGGCGATCGGCGGGGACAGGTAATGATTTAATTTTCATAGGTAACCACTAGCCACCAATGAATAAAAAAAGGGACAGTAAATAATCTTGGGGACAAGAAAAAAATAGTAAAAAATAACAAAAAGAAAAATAAAAACGTTTGTATATATATATATAAGAATATCATGGCACCCTCCAAAAAAAAAAAAAAAGATTAGGAATAGGGACAATAATATATGGGGGCTATAATTTCATTTTGGGGCACATTTTACAGCAGGAGCAGGCTGATGGGAACTACTGCTCCCATCGAGCTGCTCCTGCTGGCACTAGTGGACGGGGGACAGACATAGGTCAATGGGAGTAGTAGTCTCACATCGGCCTATGTCTCCCTGCTGACACCCGCGCACACAGACCCAACACAGACCCCACACAGACCCCACACAGACCCCACACAGACACATACAGACACATACAGACACTTACCACACTAATCATGAATCCCACGTTAAGATTCATGCGCTTGTACCATCCCAGATGAGCAGCCATGATCCTGACAGACGGGAATACTATGGGATTCTCGTCTTCCTGGATTATGGGATGCTCATGGGATGGCTGGAACACCCAATTGTGATTTCACTTCCTATTTGCTGCGGTTTTGTGGTACAAGACCGCAGCAAATGCCCTTCAATTCCGCAAGTATTTTTACATATTTGCGGAATTGAAGCGTCCCAATGCAAGTCAATGGCGGCCATTCCACTGCGTTTCCGCAAAATTAATGAACATGCTGCGGATTTTTGAGCGCCGCAGAAACGCTGCGGAAAAATCCGCAGCATGTGCATTGACATTGCGGAATGCCATTGGGGACCATGGGGTGCGGATTACCAAGCGTTTTTCATGCGTTTCCGCTGCAGAAATTCCACAGCGGAAACGCATGAAAAACACATCGTGGGCACGCAGCCAAATATATATATATTTTTTTGTTCTTCATTTTGTGATTTTTTTTTTAATATTTTTATAATTGTTATTAGCTTTTTTTTTTAAACTTTTTTAAGTTGTCCCACTATGGGTCATCTGTCATCAACTTTCCCTGCCCTGATCACTGATCTAATACTCTGCAATGCTTATGCACTGCAGAGCATCAGATCAGCGTCTGACAGGCAGGAAGGCGGCATCTCAACTTCTGCTCTCTGAGAAGGCGCTGATTTCACCTTCCCTGAAGACCCTGAAGGACCCCGCGGCAATCTTTGGACTAGTGATCATTGCGTTGTGCTGATGGAAGCACAGAGGGAGCCCACTCCATCTGAGATGCCCTGTGCGATGTTGCTGTCACTATTGACAGCGGCATCACAGGGGTTAAATGCCCGCAATTGGTGCTAGCACCGATCGTGGGCATTGCTGCAGGGTGTCAGCTCTCACATAGAGCAGACACCCGCACTTGAGTGCGGCGGCGCTCAGCGTGAGCCCTTACGATCATGTTGGGAAGGGGTTAAATTAGGTACATATACCTGCAATCTTTCCAGTATTAATAAGGAAAAAAATATATTTAGCCCTGACAAGGACTGTTGTTTTAACAGTGCAACCGCAGTATACAAGTACTGCAATAGTATTATTAAACCATGCCTAGATGCCTCTAATCCTAAACTTTCCCTTCACTGAATGCAGGTAACAGCAGTTTTACTACAGAAAAAATAAATATTTAGCCCTGGCAACTAGGACTGTTGCTTTGATGGTGCAGCAGCGGAGGTATACTATACAAGTACTACAATAGCAATATTAAATCCTGACTATATCCCTGCTCTAAATTACACTCTTCCTCCGATAACAAATCTCCCTGAACTGCTTCCTGAAAACAGTCTGCTGAGCATCTTGTCATTGGGACTTATGTAAGATCCCATGATGCAATGCGGTCTGCCAATTACAGTAATGCCAGTATCCAACTAGGATAAGGCATTAGGCATTAGGCATTACCGTGTATGGTGAGCAATCCCTGCATGTTCATTGGGTGTCTAACAGGCGCCAAGCATGCAGAGCGAGGAATCGAGCATGGTGCTAGAGCACCATCGATACTCGATCAAGTAACGAGCGTGCCTGAGCAACCCGATGTTTGATCGAGTATCGAGCAGTGGCGAGCAAGCTCGCTCATCACCGCTATCTACAAATATTTGAAGGATTTTCACAGCGTAAAAGGATCATCCTTATTCTCATTTGCACATGGAAACATGACAAGCAATGGAATAAAACTGAAAGGAAGAAGATACAGATTAGATATTAGAAAAAAACTTTTTGACAGTGAGGGTGATCGGTGAGTGGAACAGGCTGCAACGAGAGGTGGTGAGATCTCCTTCAATGGAAGTCTTCAAACAGAGGTTGGACAGACATCTGTCTGATATGTTTTAGTTTAGTGAATCCTGCATTGAGCAGGGGGTTGGTCACGATGCCCTTGGAGGTGTCTTCCAACTCTAACATTTTATGATTCTATGAGAGGCATAGCCAGTGTAAAATATCATCAAACTATCAAAAAAATAGATTGCTTCCCAGGGTCTGCTTCTAAAAGAAGCCCAGTTCTCCATGATAATGACTTACAGTATCTCCATGAATTATCCATTTTAATCTCATCAGATTGTCAGAGACCCTGCCATGATATGCAGTTTTCATGCCTCAAGTTTCAAACCCCTCTACACCCATATACAATACTTCAAAACTTCCTTTAAACCAAAATTAAACACATCTAAACTAAAGTTTAGGAAATTGAGCCCATCAAGCCCAATGTAGTAGCTTTCTTTGTCCAACAAGTGACGCCGAATTACAAAACCCACCATTCAGTCACATAAACATTAACACTGTCTTACTACCTTTAATCCACATCTTGTTCAGAGCTGTGCATGAATTTCACCTTTCCACTTAAAGTAATCTGCCAGCAGACTTTTTTATATGCAATCTGAGGACAGCCTGATGTAAGGGTTAAAACATTGAATTCAATGATGTGTCACTTATCAGGCTGTGTGCTATTATTTACTTACAAAGAAGGTTTTATTACTAGGACTAGTGCCAAGTGATACATGGTTGAAATCAGGCTCTCTTTTCCTACATTATGCTGTTCTCAGATGACGTAGCAAAAACCTGGTTACAGATTCCCTCTAACTCTCTGGATAATCTATGATGAAAAAAAACCACCATGTATACATTCCAAAAATGCGACAGATCCCTTTGTATATTTTTTATTAAATTACACATCTGGCATAGGAGGACACTGAGGACCCACTAAGTAATACAACATACAAAAAATATTACTTATGCACACATGCACAGCACACCTCTGACATGTCAGACTAGCACAGAACACAAATAAGGCATGTTACACAAGCTCAGCGCACACATCAGAAAAGCTGCACAAGCACATCACAAGGTCAAATGAACTCACACATAAAAATCAGTGCACAGTCACACAAAGCATACGTCAAGCACAAAATACATGTTAGACACATTAGCCATGTAGTGCATGTCAAACAAGTGCATACCTAGGAAACATACTGTACACGTACAATAGTGTTCAAAATAATAGCAGTGTTTTCAAAAACATGAGCTAAACACAGTCTTTGTGCTAATTTTTATTTCCATACATTGAGAACATTGCACGCTGTTTTTAATTCAAAACATGAAGAGAAATATATATAATTTTTAACTATTTTACAGAAAATAACAAAAAATGAACATTGGGCTGTTTAAAAAAATCAGTGTCTGCATTTGTCTTTACAAACTCACAATATGTACTCTTTGTTTTGAGGGATTAGCATTACTGTGAATTACTAACCTAATATTTGTATAACTGTTGTATACACACAGTTTTTTTAGAACTGCTTCACATCTATCTTGCAAAGAGTCAACCAACTTCTGGCACCTGGCATCAACTGTTATTCCATCCCAGGATGCTTTGACTACATTCCACAATTTTTTAGCATTTGTTAGCTTTGCCTCAGAAATGGCATTTTTGAAGTCACCCCACAAGTTTTCTATTGGATTAAAGTCCGGGGATTGGGCTTGTCACTCCATAACCTCAATTTTGTTGGACTGGAACCAAGATTTTGCTTGTTTACTGGTGTGTTAGAGTTGTTGTCTTGTTGAAACCCAAATTTCAAGGGTATATCCTCTTCAGCGTAAGGCAACATGACCTCTTCAAGTATTTAAATATATGCAAACTGGTTCATGATCCCTGGTATGCGGTAAATAGGTCCGGCTCCATAGTAAGAGAAACATGCCCATTTCATGATGCTTGCACTACCATGCTTCACTGTCTTCAGAGTGTACTGTGGTTTGAATGCAGAGTTTGGGGGTCATCTAATGAACTATCTGTGGCCCCTGGACCCAAAAAGAAAAAATTTACTTTCATCAGTCCACAAAATGTTTCTCCTTTTCTCTTTGGGCCAGTTGATGTGTTCTTTTGCAAATTGTATCCGTTTCAGTACATGTCTCTTTTTTTTTTAACAGTGGGACTTTGCGGGGACTTCCTGCTAAGAGATTAGGTTCATACAGGCGTCTTCTAACTGTCACAGTAGTCACAGGTAACTTGAGACTGTCTTTGATCATCCTGGAGCTGATCATTGGCCTTTGCCATTCTGGCTATTTTTCAATCCATTTGAATAGTAGTCTTTCGTTTTCTTCCACATCTCTCTGGTTTTGCTTTCCATTTTAAAGCATTGGAGATCATTTTAGCTGAGCAGCGTGTTATGCTAGTCTCTGTTCAGGCATAGAAGAGGAAGTTCCTTCCCCTGTACTACTGCAGTGAGGGTTCTGTGGTTTGCAGTGACAGGCCTGCGGTACCCTGGATGGGCTCTCACCAAACTCTCCTGTATAGATGTTAGTGTCTGAACTTGCCCTTCTTTACCCCCTGGTTAAAATAGAGGCACAGAACAGAGAGGGATTCGCAGAATATAAGGCCAGGTTCTCATAAGTATATATCGCGGCCCGTATATGAACAGCAAACTCTGAACCCAAACTTACAGCCTCATATATAAGTTATATGTGTCTATGAGGCTCTAAATTCAGGTTGGGAGACCCCTCATCAGTCCGAGCATTGCTGATGATATTGCTGTTGAAATATGCCCGTCTGATTACGGCGCAAGGATAACTGTTGTATATGAAGGGTTTCTCCTCCATCTCTAGCTGTTCTATGGGGACCAGCTACATGGTAGTATAGTACAGAATATCAAAGTGGATATCAGGTGAACCCTCTAGCCCTAACCCCTAATTCCAGTCTGCAATGAATGAATAATGCAAAGATGTTTCCCCATCCTCTTCTTGCATTTACTGTTGCTGCTGCCTAGAAGCATAACTATAGCAAAATTTTAGATTTGTATTTGACTCGCCCCCTGTGCCGCGGGGCACTCGGAACCAGGCTTCAGGGCAATGCTGGGAGTAGTAGTGGCGACCCGATTCCGTGGCTCAGGGTGGTCAGACCAGTGGTAGTCTACTATGTGCTGTAGGTAATGTCCGACTACGCCACCAGTGGATTGCGGTCAGGGCTAACCGCCGCTGCAGTGCAGACCGCTGGGGCTGATATAAATGTGCAGCACTGAATAGTTCAACTCCCCACGGGAAGAGTATGGTCCCAGGGCAGTATATATTTGATAATGGAGGGGATGATTCCGACCGCGATAGCCAGGAAACGGAGGCCTCTTAAACAGTTCAGGGTCTTTATTAGAACAGGTAAAATGACCCAGAAACAGGCCCGGCTAGGAGGGGGCCTGGATGTCTGAGAACAAGTGGGAAGCTGACCCTGGTCAGGGTGAGGGTGTAGGCCTACCGTGCTCTCTGTGCTCTTTCTAGCTATTTCCCTCCTTGTAGTGGAACAGCCCACGTTCCCGAGCTCCCCGTGTCCTCTCGCCCGTATGGCTTGCAACTTGGGTCCCTTTCTACTCCCAGCCTGGTACGGCTTTGCTGGTCCCTTCCTCTGTGGTAGAGCCTCCGGGCTTCTTAGGCCAAGGAACATACAGTCCCCTGCGGACTGGTTATCTGCTGTAGGACCTCGAATCCTCCCAGCCTCAGACACCAAAGTCTGGTAAATCAGTTTCTTTATCTACAGGCTCACTTCACCTCTTGTTCCTGGCTCGTGGCTCTCCTACTGCCACACGTCCTCTTAGGCTGCAACACAACTGTCTGTCCCTGCTCTGGGACACCTCTCAATCCAGAGACAGGTTGTCCAGTTCTCTCTAACCCTGCCCCCAGCTCCAGCTTTTATAGGGGCAGCCTGCTCCCCCTACTGGCCTGGGACAGGAGGTGCTGCATGCTAATTGTCCCTGACTAGAGAACCTCCCCCTTGCTCTCAGACACAGCTTTATTATATTTGTGGCATTCAGGCCAGGGTGACACATTCCCCCTAGTAAAATTTAGTACTCCGGGACTAAACAAGAAACAAGAGTAATATGTATGACCATAAAAACATTATAACACAAGTGACACACAGGTTGAGTTCTTAAGGTCACAGTGTGGTCTTTGACCGGGTGTCCATTCCACCAACACAACGGGAGCCTTAACCAGGTGGGGGTCTGTCCTTGCCCCGAGTCCTTGACAGTCTTTATTCACTCCTTTGGTTAGGCTCCGAACATATTTACAAGGAAGTCCCGGTTACCCAAAGTTCGTAACCTGTTAGTCCATATAACTAGAAAAACTGAAGAAAAGACTATTAGTTATCAGGTAACAAACATAACACATTAAATAGATACATTGTACAGTTAAATCTTGTACTTATATCCTCCAGCGAGCTGGTGTTTGACCTTTAGTACTCCGAGGTTGACCTCCTCAACCAACTGTCTGGTGGTGGTCTACCCTAGCTTTCCCCACTATCATTAAGGGTACAGCTACTAGCTGGGTGTACAGGCAGGGCAGGCAGCTGTCTGCGGGTCCTTTGGCTTACCGCAGGCATGGCAGGCTCACTGTCAGCAGAGGGTTGATTCTCCTGGGCTGCTGGTACAGGCTCTTCTGCCTCTGGAGCTGCTTGCTCTTCTTCACCTTCCTGCTCTGGTGTAGGTTGTTGCTGAGCCGGTTGCAGGAAATGTAGGACGGGCACCACTATGGCATCATTTATCTGAGTCCAGGTCCGGGGGAACTCTCCGAGAACGGTGCTGATCATTTCTTCCTTGTCCTCTGCGGGTTCAAGGTCACTTTGATCCTCTTCTGCACCCCGTAGTTGCTCGGGGCACCTTTTTAGGTGGTCTCTGGAGACAGTACTACTGGTCTCTCCTCCATCCTTAGTGATCACGCACACCTTCGGGTTGTCGTGATCAGACTGCAGCACTGTGTAGGGTTCCCTTTCCCACTGGTCGTCCAGCTTGTGTAGCCTTCTCTTTCGCTTCAGGACCTGCTCACCAGGTTCTAGGGGACCAGCAGGGGCGTGTTGGTTGAAGAGTTTTTCTTGCCTCTCTCTCACCTGGGCCAGGCTCTTCTCCAACTCTCCTGTACCTTCTTGTACTGCAGTCGCCTTTCTGTATCCCAGTCCTCATCTGGGGAGGTGTCCTCGGGCGTTAGGACTCCCATCTCCAGGTCTATGGGCAGTTTACCTGGTCTGGCTCGCATCAGGTAAGCCGGGGTGCAGTTTGTAGCATTCACCGTGATATGGTTGTATAAGTCTATCAGGTCCGGCAGTTTTTCTGGCCACAGGCTGCGTTCCTCCAGGGGCAACGTCTTCAGGAGATCAATGACTATATTGTTCATTTTCTCACACATCCCGTTGGTTTGTGGGTGGTAAGGCGTTGTCCGAATCTTCTTACAGCCATAGAGGTTTCAGAACTCTTGAAAGATTTCAGCCTCGAACGCTTGACCCTGGTCTGTCAGGAGCTGTTCCGGATACCCGTGTGGACGGCAGAAGTATTGCTGGAAGGCTCTGGCCGCCGTTTGGGCTGTCAAGTCTTTTACCGGGACCACCACTAGAAAACGGGAATAGTGGTCCACGATTGTCAGGGCATAAATGTATCCTGACCGGCTTGGAGCCAATTTGACGTGGTCCAGAGCTACCAGCTCAAGAGGCTGCTGGGTGGCGATGGGCCTCAATGGTGTCTTCTGGCTGGTGCGGTCTTTTCTCCTTAAATTACAAGTGCCACAGTCCCTGCACCACTTCTCTACAGCCCCTCTCATGCCGATCCAGAAGAACCGTCCTCTTAGCAGGAACTCCAGTTTCTTCCAGCCGAAGTGCCCCGCTCTGTCATGGTAAGCCTCCAGGATCATAGCTGCATCTCGCCTTGGGACCACAACTTGCCAGGTCAGCTCGTGCGTCCGGTGGTTGACGAGTCTCCTGCACAGCTTACCTTCATAGAGGAACAGCCTGCCCTTCTCTTTCCATAGTTGCTTAGCTTCCTCTGGAGCATCTGGATCTAGACGGGCGTCTTCTTGGGTCAGCAGGTCTTTCACCATGCGGATTGCAGGGTCACTCTCTTAGGTCTCGGCCCAGCTGTGGTGAGGTAGGAGATTGATCATGACGGTCATTAAGTCTTCCTTCCTCACGCGGTGGGAGTATTGGGTGGCTCCATACCGGTGAAACGCAGGGAGTTCTACCTCCTCCAGCTCTTCTGGGTCTTCGCCTCCGTCGGGTAAGTGAGGCATTCTTGATAGAGCGTCAGCGTTGGCATTGGTTCTGCCTGCCCGGTACTTGATCGTGAAGTCATAATTGGAGAGACGGGCCATCCACAGCTGTTCCAGGGCACCAAGTCTTGCATTGTCTAGGTGTGTCAACGGGTTGTTGTCCGTGTACACAGTGAACTTTGCGGAGGCCAAGTAATGCTTGAAGCGTTCCGTTACGGCCCACACCACTGCCAAGAATGCTAGCTTGAAGGAGCTGTAATTCTCCGGGTTCCTCTCAGTGGGCCTCAGCTTCCAGCTGGCGTACGCGATCACCCTTTCTCTGCCCTGTAGGTTTTGTGACAGTACGGCTTCCAGCCCCACATTACTGGCGTCTGTGTGGAGAATAAAAGGCTGGCCATAATCGGGGTAGGCCAGGATCTCATCCCCTGTGAGGGCCATCTTCAACTGGCGGAAGGACTCCTCTTCTGGCTTGTCCCACTTGAAGGGTGGCTTTTGGCTTCTGGACTTAGACTGTCCTATCAGGAGGTCCTGCATAGGAGCTGCCATCTTAGTGAACCCGGGGATGAACCTTCGGTAGTAGCCTACCAACCCGAGGAATTGCCTCACTTCTTTGATGTTTGAGGGGCTTGGCCAGCTCTTAATTGCTGTGACCTTGTCAGGGTCGGGGGCTACTTCTCTCGCACTTACCACGTGCCCTAGGTACTGGACCTTCGGTTTCAACAGGTGACACTTCGATGGTTTCACCTTCAGGCCATAGCCTGTGTAACATACCTGGCGGCGTCCTTGCATAGAGGTCCATCTCCCACTGTGCAAGAGCGCGCACTTGATCTCCTGTCCAGAATGTCTCTCTGGCTTCCCTCCATGCTGTCTGTTTGTGTCTGTTTCTGCTGCTTAAGGGCGGCGCCCGATCACTTCCTGCTTTTTGTACCTGTTGTGGGTCACACCCCTTGTGCGTCCTCAGCCTATTGCTGTCTGTCACCTGGTATATAGCTCTGCTGCTCCCATCTATCCCTGCCTGAGCATAGTGTTTCATTCAGTGTGTGCTTGCACTCTGAAGGTGCCAGGTCCCGTTCTTTGTCTCCTGCCTTGCGGTATCAGTCCCGTGTCTGAACTGAGTCCTGTCTATGTCTCCTGCCTTGCGGTATCAGTTCCCGTGTCTGAACTGAGTCCTGTCTTTGTCTCCTGCCTTGCGGTATCAGTTCCCGTGTCTGAACTGTGTCCTGTCTATGTCTCCTGCCTTGCGGTATCAGTTCCCGTGTCTGAACTGAGTCCTGTCTGTGTACTCTTGCCTGCTGCCTCTCCTGGAGGCTGTATTTCCAGGCCTGTCTGAACATGCTCCTAGCCTGTTCCTCCCGCCTTCTAGGGGCCGATTACCTAGACCCGCTCCTGTATTTTGTCTGTCCTGTCTGAACACGCTCCTTGCCTGTTCGTCCCGCCTCTCTGGGGGCCGTATTCCCAGACCCGCTCCTGTATCCCGCTGCAGTGTCGGTCTCCTCCGTACACTCAGTTCCAGTCTGAACTCTCTCCTATCCTTTACCTGTTTCGCCTCTATGTCCGTTCCCTTCCTTTTTCTGCAGAGTCTGAACTCGTACCT
The DNA here is from genome assembly GCF_046119375.1 of Phyllobates terribilis. Taxonomy (NCBI): domain Eukaryota; kingdom Metazoa; phylum Chordata; class Amphibia; order Anura; family Dendrobatidae; genus Phyllobates; species Phyllobates terribilis. The sequence goes on along the minus strand of NW_027362771.1, from coordinate 161,018,239 downwards.
AACTCCTGCTTGTTGTCTCTGTACTGCCGTTTGTGAGTTTGTGGTCCACTCGCTACTTCACTGCAAGTACCCTGTGGGTATCTGGCTCTGCCTTTCTCTTCCTGTCTGTTCCGTGTGAACAGAGCCCTGTCCCCCCTGCTCCTGCCTTCCTTGCCGCTCCGGCGGTTTCCGCTCTGCTCCTGCCTTGTTTGCCGCTCTGCGGTTTCCGCTCGGCTCCTGCCTTGTTTGCCGCTCTGCGGTTTCCGCTCTGCTCCTGCCTTCTTAGCCGCTCTGCGGTTTCCGCTCTGCTCCTGCCTTGCTTGCCGCCCCTGCGGTTTCTGCTTTGCTCCTGCCTTGCTTGCCGCTCCTGCGGTTTCTGCTCTGCTCCTGCCTTGTTTGCCGCTCTGCGGTTTCCGCTCTGCTCTGCCTTGTTTGCCGCTCTGCGGTTTCCGCTCTGCTCCTGCCTTGTTTGCCGCTCTGCGGTTTCCGCTCTGCTCCTGCCTTGTTTACCGCTCTGCGGTTTCCGCTCTGCTCCTGCCTTGTTTACCGCTCTGCGGTTTCCGCTCTGCTCCTGCTTAGCTTGCCGCTCTTGCGGTTTCCACTCTGCTCTTGCCTTGCTTGCCGCTCCTGCAGTTTCTGCTCTGCATCTGCTCGCTGCTCCGGCAGTCCTGTCCTGCTCTGCATCTGCTCGCTGCTCCGGCAGCCCCGTCCTGCTCTGCATCTGCTCGCTGCTCCGGCAGTCCCGTCCTGTTCTGCTCTTGCCCGCTGCTCCGGCAGTCCCGTCCTGTTCTGCTCTTGCCCGCTGCTCCAGCAGTCCCGTCCTGTTCTGCTCTTGCCCACCGCTTCGGGCGTTCCCTCTCTGCTGTGTTTGGCTACCACATCTGCGGTTCTGTTTCTGTGACCCTGTCTGTACTGAGTCTTGTCCTCTCTGTGCTCCAGCCCGTCCTTTCGGCCAGTACCTCCCTGCCTGCATACTCGCCTGTATCCACCCGTCTGCATACCTACAGTGTTCGCTTATATCCACCAGTCTGTGCCAGCCTAACCTGCCTGTTCCAGTAATCCCTGTGTGGGTCAACCCCCGTGTCCGGAGTTTGACCTGGAGTAGCACCTGGTCCCTCTGCCCGGTTTCTCCCTGGTGCACTGGCGTCGTATGCCGTCGTGCCACCTTGGTCGGATCGGCCAGATACTTAGTCATGCCCCTCCAGGCACTCTCCGGTTCATGGTCTAGTGGAACCACTACTCCCGCACACGCCAGTCAGTCCGGGCGTGTGCATAACAGCATGCTCAGGCCATGGTTCCCGTTGAGCCCCACGGCCTTCGCTCTCTGAGACGTTTTCTAGTGAATACATGCATTTTTTTTTTTTTTTCCCTTAGATGAGTACCAGGCGAACTACGCACCGTCCAGATGGATCTATCAGCTCTCGTTCCTGCGGATCCGCCACATTACTATGGGGATCCAAGACAGTGTCGTGCATTTGTGGAGCAATGCATGCTACACTTTAAGGCCTACCCTCTCTATTTTCCTTCCGATTGGGCTAAAGTGGCCTTTATGATTGACTACCTAGCGGGTGATGCCTTGAAATGGGTCAACCCCCTATGGGAAGCATGGGATCCTGTCGTCCTTGACCTGCAGGCCTTCCTGGTGGCCTTTCGTATGGTCTTCGAGGACCCTAACCCTGAAGCCCCTGCTGAAGCTTCACTTCCCAATATCCCGGAGCAGCCCCGACGGGTAATGTGTGTGGGTAGCGCAATAGTCCTCCATCCCAATGAGACTACTGCCCACCCAGAATCCTCACTGGGTGACTATGCTTTCCGGAATGCTTCTCCCAACCTCAAGAGGCAGTCCAGACGTGCTAGACGTAGAGGCAAGCCGTCACGCTAGGGTCTGTCCTCCCTGAGACCTCCTGACCCCAACCTTGAAGTCCCTACTGAAGCTTCATCTCCCTGTATCCCGGAGAAGCCCCAACGGGTAATGTGCGTGGGTAGTGCACCAGTTCTCCTGCCCGAAGAGACTTCTGCCCATCCAGACTCCACACAGGAGAACTTCCTGCACCCGGCATCAGATGCTTCACCCACTTTAACCGGTGTGCATGTCCAGGGATGCTCCAAAGCTGTGGTTACCTCAGAGTCTGTGCACCTCTACTACCTGGTGGAGGACCCCCTGTTGCCTCCTGAATCCTCCGGGATACCACTCGATGACAAATGGAGAGAGACTTCTCTACACCCGGTACTCGATACTTTGTCCGCTTCGTCCTGTGAGCCTGACAATGGGTACCCCAAAGTGGTAGTTACCCCCGAGTCTCTACACCCCTCCGACCAGGCGGAGGACCTCCAGTTGTCTCCTGAACCCTTCGGGGTGCTACCTGGTAGCGAAAGGACAGAGACTCTCCTATACTCTGTACCTGATATCTCGCTCGCTTCGTCCAGTGAGTTCAACCTAGTGTACTCCGAAGCAGAGGTTAACCATGAGTCTCTACACCCCTCTGACCAGGCGGAGTACCTCCAGTTGTCTCCAGAACCCTTCGGGGTGCCACCTGGTGGTGAATGGACAGAGACTTTCCTATATCCTGGATCTGATACCTCGCTTGCTTCGTCCAGTGAGTCCGACCTAGTGTACTCTGAAACAGAGGTTACCCGTGAGTCTCTACACCCCTCTGACCAGGCGGAGGACCGCCAGTTGTCTCCAGAACCCTTCGGGGTGCCACCTGGTGGTGAATGGACAGAGACTTTCCTATACTCGGTACCCGATACCTCGCCTGCTTCGTCCAGTGAGTCCGACCTAGTGTACTCTGAAGCAGATGTTTTCTCTGAGCCTCTGCACTCTTCTGACCCGGCGGAGGACCTCCAGTTGTTTCCTGAATCCTCCGGGGTACCACCAGATAACAAAGAGACAGTGACTTTTCCTCATCCTGTACCTGATAACCCGTCTATTTCTTCCTGTGAGCTTGACAAGATGTACCTCGAAGCAGAGATTACCCCCAAGTCTCTGTCCCCCTCCAACCCGGTGGAGGACTTCCAGTTGTCTCCTGTACCCTCTGGGATGCCACCTGAAAATATGTGGAGTGAGACTTCCTTGTGTGCTGTTCCTGGTACTCCACCCATTTCGTCTGTTGCTAAGGGTGGCTGGATGGGAGGTAGCATCCTAGCTACCCAGAGGAGACCAGTTTTTCCGGTGGACAGTGGTAGTGATCTCTTCGAAGGGAAGAATTGGCCCTCAAATTCCCTGCGGAAGATTCTGGCAGGCCTGAAGAAGAGGGGGCGTAAGGGGGGGGGGGGTACTGTAACATACCTGGTGGCGTCCTTGCATAGTGGTCCATCTCCCACTGTGCAAGAGCGCGCACTTGATCTCCTGTCCAGAATGTCTCTCTGGCTTCCCTCCATGCTGTCTGTTTGTGTCTGTTTCTGCTGCTTAAGGGCGGCGCCCGATCACTTCCTGCTTTTTGTACCTGCTGTGGGTCACACCCCTTGTGCGTCCTCAGCCTATTGCTGTCTGTCACCTGGTATATAGCTCTGCTGCTCCCATCTATCCCTGCCTGAGCATAGTGTTTCATTCAGTGTGTGCTTGCACTCTGAAGGTGCCAGGTCCCGTTCTTTGTCTCCTGCCTTGCGGTATCAGTTCCCGTGTCTGAACTGAGTCCTGTCTATGTCTCCTGCCTTGCGGTATCAGTTCCCGTGTCTGAACTGAGTCCTGTCTTTGTCTCCTGCCTTGCGGTATCAGTTCCCGTGTCTGAACTGAGTCCTGTCTATGTCTCCTGCCTTGCGGTATCAGTTCCCGTGTCTGAACTGAGTCCCGTCTGTGTACTCTTGCCTGCTGCCTCTCCTGGAGGCTGTATTTCCAGGCCTGTCTGAACATGCTCCTAGCCTGTTCCTCCCGCCTTCTAGGGGCCGATTACCTAGATCCGCTCCTGTATTTTGTCTGTCCTGTCTGAACACGCTCCTTGCCTGTTCGTTCCGCCTCTCTGGGGGCCGTATTCCCAGACCCGCTCCTGTATCCCGCTGCAGTGTCGGTCTCCTCCGTACACTCAGTTCCAGTCTGAACTCTCTCCTATCCTTTACCTGTTTTGCCTCTATGTCCGTTCCCTTCCTTTTTCTGCAGAGTCTGAACTCGTACCTAACTCCTGCTTGTTGTCTCTGTACTCCCGTTTGTGAGTTTGTGGTCCACTCGCTACTTCACTGCAAGTACCCTGTGGGTATCTGGCTCTGCCTTTCTCTTCCTGTCTGTTCCGTGTGAACAGAGCCCTGTCCCCCCTGCTCCTGCCTTCCTTGCCGCTCCGGCGGTTTCCGCTCTGCTCCTGCCTTGTTTGCCGCTCTGCGGTTTCCGCTCTGCTCCTGCCTTGTTTGCCGCTCTGCGGTTTCCGCTCTGCTCCTCCCTTCTTAGCCGCTCTGCGGTTTCCGCTCTGCTCCTGCCTTGCTTGCCGCCCCTGCGGTTTCTGCTTTGCTCCTGCCTTGCTTGCCGCTCCTGCGGTTTCTGCTCTGCTCCTGACTTGTTTGCCGCTCTGCGGTTTCCGCTCTGCTCTGCCTTGTTTGCCGCTCTGCGGTTTCCGCTCTGCTCCTGCCTTGTTTGCCGCTCTGCGGTTTCCGCTCTGCTCCTGCCTTGTTTACCGCTTTGCGGTTTCCGCTCTGCTCCTGCCTTGTTTACCGCTCTGCGGTTTCCGCTCTGCTCCTGCCTTGTTTACCGCTCTGCGGTTTCCGCTCTGCTCCTGCCTTGTTTACCGCTCTGCGGTTTCCGCTCTGCTCCTGCCTTGTTTACCGCTCTGCGGTTTCCGCTCTGCTCCTGCTTAGCTTGCCGCTCTTGCGGTTTCCACTCTGCTCTTGCCTTGCTTGCCGCTCCTGCGGTTTCTGCTCTGCATCTGCTCGCTGCTCCGGCAGTCCTGTCCTGCTCTGCATCTGCTCGCTGCTCCGGCAGCCCCGTCCTGCTCTGCATCTGCTCGCTGCTCCGGCAGTCCCGTCCTGTTCTGCTCTTGCCCGCTGCTCTGGCAGTCCCGTCCTGTTCTGCTCTTGCCCGCTGCTCCGGCAGTCCCGTCCTGTTCTGCTCTTGCCCACCGCTTTGGGCGTTCCCTCTCTGCTGTGTTTGGCTACCACATCTGCGGTTCTGTTTCTGTGACCCCGTCTGTACTGGGTCTTGTCTTCTCTGTGCTCCAGCCCGTCCTTTCGGCCAGTACCTCCCTGCCTGCATACTCGCCTGTATCCACCCGTCTGCATACCTACAGTGTTCGCTTATATCCACCAGTCTGTGCCAGCCTAACCTGCCTGTTCCAGTAATCCCTGTGTGGGTCAACCCCCGTGTCCGGAGTTTGACCTGGAGTAGCACCTGGTCCCTCTGCCCGGTTTCTCCCTGGTGCACTGGCGTCGTATGCCGTCGTGCCACCTTGGTCGGATCGGCCAGATACTTAGTCACGCCCCTCCAGGCACTCTCCGGTTCATGGTCTAGTGGAACCACTACTCCCGCACACGCCAGTCAGTCCGGGCGTGTGCATAACAGCCTGCCAGGGCTTCGAACACCTCGGCCAGGTGCTTTAGATGGTCCTCGTAAGTCTTCGAATAGACGATCACGTCGTCCAGGTAAAGGAGGACCGTCTCTTTCGGTGCCCTAGACAGCATTCCATCAGCCTCTGGAAGGTCCCTGGTGCGTTGCAGAGCCCGAAGGGCATACAGTTGAACTCGCTCAGTCCCATCGGGGTGGTGAAGGCAGTCTTCTCCTTGTCAGCCTCTGCCACAGGAACCTGCCAGTACCCGCTAGTAAGATCCAAAGTAGAGAAGAAGTTAGCTGATTTTAGGGCGGCCAAAGACTCCTCTATCCTAGGTAGCGGATACGCGTCTTTATGGGTAATACGGTTGATTTGTCTATAGTCCACGCACATTCTCATGGTACAGTCTTTCTTTTTTACCAGAACCAAGGGGGCTGCCCAGGGGCTACAGCTATCTCTAATGACCCCAGCTTCTTTCATTTCTCTTAGCATGCCCTTTGCGTTCTGATAATGTGCAGGGGGTACAGGTCTGTGTCTCTCTTTTATTGGTGGGTGGCTTCCTGTGGGGATGTGGTGTTCTATCCCTTTTACTCTGCCGAAGTCTAGCGGGTGCTTACTAAAGATTCTCTCGTACTCCTGTACCACCCGGTAGACTCCTTGTTTTTGGTGCAGGGGAGTGGAGTCAGCACCCACATGGAGTTTCTGGCACCAGTCCTCCTTTTGTTTCTGGGAGCCATTACCCTCCGCCTGAGGAGATGGAGGCAAAGGCTCCACGGCCCTGATAGCTTTGTGTTCGGCAGCAAACAGTTTGGCAAGTGTAGCGTACCTAGGTAAGTGTACCTCCCTCTCCCCAATGTTGAGAATGTGGACGGGCACCCTCCCATGATGGACATCAACCACCCCCCGGGCTGTCAAAATGGTGGGCCTGCTGTCTGAGTACACGGGTTCTACCATGGCTTGGTAGTCTCTACCTCTCAACCCGATTGCAGTCCGACACCAGATCATCATTTCACTTTTGGGAGGCATGGAAATGGGGAACGGGTTACTCAGTCTTACGCTACCGATCTCACCACCAGACAGTTCTACCTGCTGCCGTCTTATCAGGGCTTTTATCTCCTTGTTGAGGACTCTCTGTTGGCTGGAACTAGCATTCACCGCAACCTGTTGTAGAATTACAATTACCTCTGAAAGACAATTTTCAATCACGTTAGTACCCACAGTTATTTTAGGGTGACTTTCACGACGGTCAATATCCACAATAATCACTCCCTGTGCCGGCAGTTCAACTTTACCAATCTTAATGGTCATCTCCTTGAACCCCATCTGTGGCACGGGCAAGCCATTACTGGTGATGATGCTCAAGTCACTGTCTGGGCACCGTGTTATATCAGCATCAGTCCAATACTGCTTAAAAAGTACATAAGGGATAGTAATTACTTGCGACCCGGTATCCAGCAAGGAGCTCATGGGGATACCGTCCAGCACCAGGGGTAAAACCGGGCGCCCCCCAGCGTACTTATCACGCCAATTATAAGGGCCTGGTGATCTTATGCCTGGGGGTTGGCCCTCTGCCCCAGGTTGGAAGCGTTTAAATTACAGTACCTGGAAATGTGTCCGGGTTGGTTGCATCGACGGCAAATGGGCTGTCCATCCTCCGCGTAGCGGTCTGTGGGCCTCCCTCGGAACGACGGGATCCTCCTCTGTCGACGCCATGGGACATCCTCCGGACTTGAGGCCAACTCGATGGGTCTTGACGGGTCCACTTGCAACGCCAAGACGGTCCTGGTCAACGCCGCGACGCTCCTGGTCAGCTCCTGGACTTGGTGGTGCAGATCTTTCGATGGGGCTTGGTTCAGGGCCTGTGCATCAGCCCCCACAGAGTTTATAGAGGAGGGCACTGCCTCCTGGTGGTAGGTGAGAGCAGGGCACCGGGGGTTTATAGCGCCACTTGCTGCGGGTTCGCGGAGCACCCTTTTGGCCCTGTCCTTGAATGGGCAAAGGTCAGGTCAGGGTTCTGAAAGAACATGAAGCGCAGCTGGGTCCTGTGGGTGCTAGACAGCAGACCTTCTATGAACTGTTCTGTTAATAGCCTATCTGTATCTTGCACGCTGCCAGGGTCAGCTTGTTTGATGGCTCTCATGGCTTCCTGCAAATTTAGAGCATAGCCTCTGATGCTGTCCTGTGCCCGCTGCTTACATCCGTAGAACTGCATTTTAATTTCAGCGGAGGTACGTGTATCAAAGGTACCCCGCAGCTGGGCCAGAATGTCCTTTACAGTCCTTTTCTCCTCAGCGGGCCATGACTTTACCTCCCGCTGGGCTGCGCCAGTTAACTGCCCTGTCAGTATGTTAATCTTCTGTTCCTCTGTCAGGGGGTAAACTTGGAATAAGCTGTACAGCCTTTCCTTAAAGTCAGTTAGTGCATGGGGCTCCCCTGAATACTTGGGCAGCCAGGCCGCTCTCGGGATGTAAGGCAGGGAGAATGGCATCACCGCTGCTGCAGCTGCGCTGGTGGTAGTGGGCGCCTCCGTGTCCAACATTTTCTGTCCCCCTAGTCAACCGTGGCCTAGCTTCCGTTGATCCTCTTCCGTAGGCCGCGGCTCCGCTGGTGCTGCTCCGGGCGAGGACCTTGCGTCGCGTCCTGGTGACGTCAGCGTCGCAATCACTCCTTCAAGGACCTTGCGCAGCGTCGGTGCGTAGGGCGGGGCTTCGGGTCTCGCGCGGTTTGGACGTCCACACCCCTCTTCTTCCCGTGCGGCGTCCTGCAGATGGCGTCTGATGGCGGGAAAACAGCTGAAGATGGCGGGAAACTGCTGAAGATGGCGGGAGACGGCTGAAAATGGCGGGAAACGGCTCCGGATGGCGGGAAACTTCTTTTTAAGGCACGTGTACAGTCTTTTTCAGGCACGCAATACCCGTTTGTGGCGGGTTGGTCACAATCCTGCCGACTACGCCAAAGCTGACTCGCCCCCTGGGCCGTGGGGCACTCGGAACCAGGCTTCAGGGCAATGCTGGGAGTAGTAGTGGTGACCCGGTTCCGTGGCTCAGGGTGGTCAGACCAGTGGTAGTCTACTATGTGCTGTAGGTAATGTCCGACTACGCCACCCGTGGATTGCGGTCAGGGCTAACCGCCGCTGCAGTGCAGACCGCTGGGGCTGATATAAATGTGCAGCACTGAATAGTTCAACTCCCCACGGGAGGAGTATGGCCCCAGGGCAGTATATATTGGATGATGGAGGGGATGATTCCGACCGCGATAGCCAGGAAACGGAGGCCTCTTAAACAGTTCAGGGTCTTTATTAGAACAGGTAAAATGACCCAGAAACAGGCCCGGCTAGGAGGGGGCCTGGATGTCTGAGAACAAGTGGGAAGCTGACCCTGGTCAGGGTGAGGGTGTAGGCCTACCGTGCTCTCTGTGCTCTTTCTGGCTATTTCCCTCCTTGTAGTGGAACAGCCCACGTTCCCGAGCTCACCATGTCCTCTCGCCCGTATGGCTTGCAACTTGGGTCCCTTTCTACTCCCGGCCAGGTACGGCTTTGCTGGTCCCTTCTGCTGTGGCAGAGCCTCCGGGCTTCTTAGGCCAAGGAACATACAGTCCCCTGCGGACTGGTTATCTGCTGTAGGACCTGGAATCCTCCCAGCCTCAGACACCAAAGTCTGGTGAATCAGTTTCTTTATCTGCCAGGACAGGCTCACTTCGCCTCTTGTCCCTGGCTTGTGGCTCTCCTACTGCCACACGTCCTCTTAGGCTGCAACACAACTATCTGTCCCTGCTCTGGGACACCTCTCAATCCAGAGACAGGTTGTCCAGTTCACTCTAACCCTGCCCCCAGCTCCAGCTTTTATAGGGGCAGCTTGCTCCCCCTACTGGCCTGGGACAGGAGGTGCTGCATGCTAATTGTCCCTGACTAGAGAACCTCCCCCTTGCTCTCAGACACAGCTTTATTATATTTGTGGCATCCAGGCCAGGATGACACATATTCCCCCCCACATCCACCAGCATATTGCTCAAATGCATACACTCTATAGCATTGCCAGAGCCCTTATGGACATATGTACTTACTCTGCATAAAAAAAAAATGAAACACATATAAAATATATAAATCTCATTGAGATGGTGCATTAACATAATTTTCTAAGTAATACTTCTAAATAGCAATCATACAGTTACCAAATAAATAGCATCACTGATCAATATTACCAGTATCACGCCATACAAAGTCAAAATGCCCCATACCATGACCATATAGTACCACCACCTAGTGTCTGAATATAAACGGCATCCTGTTTTTGAGCAATATTCACTTTACCAAGACAAATCTTACCAATAATACCACATACATGGGACAAACAATAACACCAAACCATGAACAGACCAAATATTACAATCACACAGTGACAGAATAATACCGCCATCATTAACAAACATACAGACAAAAACTACTGTGCTAGCTCAGCACGGCTGCAGGGCTCCATGGACCGTGGCCTATTCTCCAGCTTCACTGTTTTCAGCTGATTGAATTCTTCTACCTTTGACAGCCGATACTTTTCACTGACCGTATCTTGGCCTCAGAAAGGGTCTGAAAATGTCTTACACTAATAGTCTCTCACATGGCATCAGCTGTGGGGACTTCAACAGCCACAATCTTGGTAGCTAGGGGAGGAGAGTAACTTTGACCCCTGTGATGAGCTGGGGAGTTAGGGGGTCTTAGCCTAACTGGCAGATGGGATCTCCTTGCCATGGGCACCTACATTCAGTAGTTAACTCTTCTTGAACCAAGGATAAGCCACTCTAGGCAATCGATGTTCAAATTTGATAAATTGCTCCAAATCTGATATAGCTGAAGCAGAATGGGGCCTATCAAATGCCACAATCTAAGACGGTACACCCTACTCAAATTTTTTAGCTAAAAGATGGATACTCTCCTTAGCCCCCTTTCTTAAACCCTACCATAGTTTCACCCAACAGCACTATCACCTATCACATTTCTAGCTTCAAATCAGTCCCATCATCCAATTTAAACCCTGATTGCCTGGCTTTGTTATGATCACATTCCACCCTGGTGGCCTGCTGTTGTGCTAGCAATATAATTATTTGCACTTTTTGAGCTTACATTGAGTCATAAATATTTTGTCTTTGAAAATAGCTCTTATTTTAAAACCAAAGGCACTTTTAACTTGTACAAGCAAAAGTAGATGTGCCAACCATGTTTGTTACATGACCGCCAATCGGTTATATGCAAGCCGATTGGCGGTCAGTTAACGGCCTGTTTACAAATGTTTTATGCACACAGAGCAATCGTTAATATGACTGTTCTATTCACATAGAACAACTTGTTATCAGCAGCCAGGGCTGGACTGGCCATCTGGCAATTCTGGCCAGAAGGGCCTGTCTGGTCGTGGGCAACCTTGTCTGCTACATTGTTATCAGAATCTGTATCCTCAAGATGCCCATACTGTTAACAGTTGTGATGGAGCACAAAGTTGCTGGCTCCGTGATTTACCCCAGCAGGCCACGGAAGTCCCTTCTGTTTGCGTCGGCGGTACAATGACGTCACTGTATTGCCCCACCAACATCTACTGCGAGAATGGATAGAAGAGGAGACAGACGTTGCGGAGAATGAGGTGTCTGGATTAGGTGAGTATAGGGAATTTTTTTTATTTTTGGGGGACTGTGAGGGACCATCACACTATATTTGGTGCTGTGATTTTGACCATCATAGTATATAAGGGGCTGTGATGTGGGCCACCATACTATATAGTGTACTGTTCAGGGGATCATCATACTACATAAGGAGCTGTTGGGGGTACCATCATACTATATAGGGGCTGCGAGGGGTATCATCATAATATATAAGGAGCTATGGGGTTAACCATCATACTATATGAGAGCCTCTGAGGTGGACCATCATACTGCAGAGGGGGCTGTGAGGTGTGTCGTCATACTATATATGTGGTGTTGAGGGGACTATCATACTATATGGGGGGCTGTGATGTGGACCACCCTACTGTATAGGGTCTGTGTGATGATCGTCATACAGTAATGGGGCTATGGGGATCTTCATAGTATGTGGGGAATCTCTCATACTGTGTGGTGTGGCTGTGGGGGGGATCATCTTACTGTGTGGGGTGGCTGTGGTGGACATTATACTGTGTTGAGGTCTATAAGGTACATTATACTATGTTGGCAGCTGTGGTGACCATCGTACTGTATGGCATGGTTATGGGGGGACATCAAACTGTATGGGAGCTGTGGGGTCCTTATACTGTATGGGGAGCTTTGGTGGACATCATACTGTGTGGGAGTCTGTAGTGCCTCTCATACTGTATATTGGGGGCTGAGGTGGATGCCATATTGTATGGGAGGCTGTGGTGACAATCTTACTGTGCTTGGTGCTGTGGGACATCATGCTTTGTGTAAGGTTTGTGGGGAAATCATGCTGTGTGGGAGCATAATACTCTACAGGGGTATCATAGTGAATGAGACCACTTAGGGGCTTCAGTAGGGGCAAAATAACTGTCTAAGTGATGCAATACATGTCCTTCTCCATTTCTTAAAATGTTGGGAGATATGTTCTTCTTTGACTGTGACGTGATATGACTTTTTCTATGGGGTGCCTGGACCGAATGCAAAGGAAAAGGGAAAATGAATGACAACAATCAGCGAGACCGTCACTAGTGAGCACCTGCACAATACAGTGGGGAAAATAAGTATTTGATCCCTTGCTGTTTTTGTAAGTTTGCCCACTGACAAAGACATGAACAGTCTATCATTTTAAGGGTAGGTTAATTTTAACAGAGATAGAATATCCCCCAAAAAATCAAGAAAATCACATTGTAAAAATTAGATAATTTTTTTTTGCATTTTGCAGTGAGAAATAAGTATTTGATCCCCTACAAACCATTATGAGTTCTGGCTCCTACAGACCAGTTAGATGCCCCTAATCAATGCATTAAAGACAGCTATCTTACATAGTCACCTGTATAAAAGACTCCTGTCCACAGACTTAATCAGTCAGACTCTAACCTCTACAACATGGGCAGGACCAAAGATCTTTCAAAGGATGTCAGGGACAAGGTCATAGACCTGCACAAAGCTGGAATGGGCTACAAAACCACAAGTAAGACGCAGGGTGAGAAGGAGACAACTGTTGGTGCAATAGTAAGAAAATGGAAGAAATACAAAATGACTGTCAATCGACATCGATCTGGGGCACCATGCAAAATCTCACCTTGTAGGGTATCCTTGATCATGAGGAAGGTGAGAGATCAGCCTAAAGCTACACGGGGGGAAATGGAAAACCATTGCTAACATATTACGCCTTTAAGATTTAAAATCCTTCAGTGCCCGCAAGATCCCCCTGCTCAAGATGGCACATGTGCAGGCCCGTCTGAAGTTTGCTAATGAACACCTGGATGATTCTGTGAGTTATTGGGAGAAGGTGCTGTGGTCAGATGAGACAAAAATTGAGCTCTTTGGCATTAACTCAACTCGCCGTGTTTGGAGGAAGAAGAAGGATGAGTACAAACCTAAAAACATTGTCCCAACTGTGAAGCATGGTGGGAGAAACATTATACTTTGGCGGTGCTTTTCTGCAAAGGGGACATGACAACTGCACCGTATTGAAGGGAAGATAGATGAGGTCATGTATCGCGAGATTTTGGCCAACAACCTCCTTCCCTCAGTAAGAGCATTGAAGATGGGTCATGGCTGGGTCTTCCAGCAAGACAATGACCCAAAACATACAGCAAACGCAACAAAGGAGTGGCTCAAAAAGAAGCACAGTAAGGTCATGGAGTGGCCTAGCCAGTCTCCAGACCTTAATTACATAGAAAACTTATGGAGGGAGTTGAAGCTCCGAGTTGCCAAGAGACAGCCTCAAAATCTTAATGATTTAGAGATAATCAGTAGTAATGAGCGAGCATGCTCGCTAATGCTCGAGATGCTTGGCGCTTGCCGAGTATTTCCGGGGTTGCTCGGCGGGAGCTCGGGTTCCCTCCCTGCATGTTTGGCGCTCTTTAGAGCGCCAATCAACATGCAGGGATTGCCTGCCACTCACTGTAATGCCGCAGCCATGGTGGTTGTGGCATTACAGTGATTGGCTGGCCCCACAGCGTCATCAGGTCTATATCAGACCTGGTGCTGGCATGCTCGTCACAGTCACTCCAGAATCAGGCAGAGTAGGGAGAGGTGCTGCTGCGTCAGGGAGAGATTTGCTTGTGTATTAGGTAGTGTAGGGAGAAAAACCGTACATTACACATATCCATCTTAACAAACAGTCCTTTTGAGGACTTACTAATCCATCTGCAGAGATATCAGGCAGGCAGTGTATATAGGCAGGCAGGGTATATAGCAGACTGCAGTGCATATAGCACAAGAGGCTCCATTCCAATGCTGCTGTTAGATATTTCTATACAAAGGCCCAGGTCTCAGGGGCCAGGAATACATTTTTTTCGATCTTAATCCTCATTATATGCTTAAAAAGCAATCCAGAGAACACCGTTTTTCTGCGCCATTTGCTTGTTGGCACTGCAGAATACAGCCAGGTCCTTTCCATATTACAGCGCTAGAAATCCAGCTATTTAAAACTCTGTTTTCTCCGTCAAACGGATCACATATACGTTGTCAGAAAATACTGCCATTTCTGGCCTCCATTAAAAATTTCCTTTAGTGTGTCAGTGAAGCAATTCACACCAGTTTGCAGTTCAAACTACTTACCTACAGGCCAGGTATTTAAAACTCTGTTTTCTCCGTCACACGGATCACATATAAGTTTGCTCCAAACTCAGTCATTTGTAGTGAGCGTGGAAGATACTGTCCTCCATTTAAAATGGGCAAGGCAAGTGGCAAGGGACAGGGAACTGGACGTGAAGATATTGGTGCATGCAGAGGCCAAGGACAAGGCCGTTGGCAAGGTGAAATTGTGCCACAACAAACACCCACATCTTCTCGCCTGACCTTTCTGTTTCAATTTCTAGTGGACCGCAGCACACCACTATTGAACCCAGAGCAGTGTCAAAAGGTTGTTGGTTGGATAGCGGATAATGCTTCCAGTCACTTAGCTACCACCACCACCACCCTGCCTTCCACACTGTCAAGTCTCAGTAGCAGTGAGTCTGGACCGCATATTCCTCACCCTGATCCTCCTTCCTCCCACCATGCCGTGTGCCCAGAGACAACTGATCCCACACTTGGACACTCTGAAGAGCTGTTCACTTTTCCATTTATAGATTCGGGCCTCTCGCCCTGTCCACTTGAAGCGGGGCAAGATTAGATTGTGTGTAGTGATGCCCAAATATTTGAGCAGCCACGGTCACACGAAGGCGGCGGTGGGAAAGTGTAACAAGAGGTGGACGATGATGAGACACAATTGCCAGAAAGTCAGGAGGAGGACCAGGGTGCAGAAGTGGAAGACGAGGTGGTGGATGATATAGTAACTGACCCAACCTGGCAGGAGGACATGCAGAGTGAGGACAGCAGCACAAAGGGGGAGGGAGGCAGAGCACCCCAACAGGCAGGAAGAAGCAGTGTGGTGGCCGCAGACAAAAGACAGGCAACACCAACACGAAGGAAGTTGCCAGTACAACTGTTAGGTCTTCCCGAGTCTGGTTGTTTTTTAAAGACTCTGCCGATAACCCCAAAAAGGCCATTTGCACAACCTGCCAGGCCAGCATCAGTAGGGGTGGCAAAATGACCAGCCTGACCACCACCAGTATGATCAGGCACATGGCAGCATAGCACCTGACTTTGTGGGCCGAACCCCAGGGTCCAGGAACAGTGTCTGCAGGTGGCACCATTGCTTCTTCTGCTGTTGTGCATGCAAGCCAATCCTCTGTCCATGGTGCATGCAAAGATGCCTCCTGCCCTGCACCTGTCGTTGCGCACTCTCAAGTAGCAGCATCAGGAAGCACGTCCATGTCCTTGTCCCAGCGCAGCGTTCAGTTGTCCATAACCCAGTCCTTGGAACGCAAGCGCAAATATGCAGCCAACGCTCCACAGGCCACACTACTAAATTCTCACATTTCACGACTGCTTGCACTCGAAATGTTGCCTTTTAGGCTCGTGGAGATGAAAGCATTCCGCAACCTGATGGCGGCGGCCGTCCCTCGGTACTCGGTCCCCAGCCGCCACTATTTCTCCCGGTGTGCCGTCCCCGCATTACACAAGCACATGTCCCAAAACATTAGCCGTGCCCTCAACAACGCAGTTACCGGGAAAGTCCACCTAACCACGGACACGTGGACAAGTGCTTGTGGGCAGGGACGGTACATCTCGCTGACGGCACACTGGGTTAACATAGTGGAAGCCGGGACCCAGTCGGAAATTGGGACGGAACACGTCCTCCCAACGCCAAGGATTGCGGGCCCTAGGTCAATTAGGGTTGCCCCCACGGTCTACAGCTGCTGCTCCTCATCCTCCTCAGCCTCCTCCTCTTCTTCAGCCACCATCTCTGAAATGACCACATCAGTTACAAGCTGGAAGCACTGCAGCACTGCCTCGGCCAAGCGGCAACAGGCTGGGCTGAAGCTAATATGCTTAGGTGACAAACCGCACAATGCTGAAGAGTTGTGGACAGCTCTGAAAGAGCAGGCAGATCTGTGGCTCACACCGCTGAACCTACAGCCAGGCATGGTCGTGTGTGAAAATGGTGACGGATCGGAGGTGAGGCGAGCTCACACACGTACCATGCCTGGCCCTTGTGTTTAACCTCGTGGTTCAGCGGTTTCTCAAATCCTACCCGGAGCTGCTGGATCTGCTTGTTAAAGTACGCCACCTGTGTGCCCATTTTAGAAAGTCAGCTACAGCTTCCGCCACCCTTGCCATGTTTCAGCAGCGTTTGCAGCTTCTGGCTCACAGACTGGTGTGTGATGTCCCCACGTGTTGGAACTTTACACTGCAGATGTTGGGAAGGATTTGTGAGCAGAAGAGGGCAGTTGTTGAGTACCAGCATCAACAAGGCCGTCGGTATTCAGTTCAGACTCCACACATAAGACCTCAGGAGTGGACATGGATGTCAGACATATGTACCATCCTCCAAAACTTTGAGGACTCCACCAAGATGGTGAGCAGTGATGACGCCATATTTAGCATCACCATCCCCCTTCTCTGTCTTCTGAAACGCTTTCTGCTCACAATAAAAGAGGATGCATTGCAGGCGGAGCACGATGAGATGGAGCAAGGAACCATACAGGGTGATTACACACAGCCAAGCCTCATCTCATCCCAACGTGGATTGGGTGACAATGAGGAAGAGGAGGAGGAGGAGGAAGGACAGGAGCTAGTTTCATGCACTATAGATGGTAGTACCTGCACAGCTGTCATACCGTCTGTTCAGCGTGGATGGCCAGAGGACAGAGAGGAGGAGGAGGAGAGCATGGTCAGTCATCCTCTTGGTGAGGACATGGAAGTCTTGCCTGTTAGTAGTCTGGCACGCACGGCTGAGTTTATGTTACGCTGCCTTTCCCAAGACCCTCACGTTCTCAAAATTTTGGGTGACAGTCATTACTGGTTGGTGACACTTCTTGACCCATGCTACAAGGAGTACTTTATATCTCTTATTCCTGAGGCGGACAGGTCTACAAAAATGGGGCTGTACCAGAAGGCCCTTGTTGCGGAACTATTAAAAATATTCCAATCTCAAAACGCTGGTGGCAGAGGGCACACTTCGTTGGACAACCAAGGAGTACAGGCGAGAGAGACACAACTTCAATCCAGCAGAGGCAGGGGAACACTGTCAAAGTTCTGGGAGAGTTTTCTCAGACCCTCCCATCGCACAGGCCCTGAGGCGCAGGGTACTATCACAAGTAGTGTTGAGCCACCCCCGTAGTGTTCGAGTTCGGTTCGGTTCGTCGAACACCCGTGTGTTCGCCGAACTGTTCGTCGAACTGTTCGTCGAACACCTTCGAACACCGTTAAAACCAATGGCAGGCAAACAAAAACACATAGAAACACATAGAAAACACCTTCAAAGGTGTCCAAAAGCTGACAAACTGCTCAGAAGACACAACTAACACATGGAAAAGTGACAAGTACATATAGTCATGCGAAAAGAAAAGAGGTGGAGGAGTAAAAGGAGAGGGAGACACAAATATAGGCATGTCATGCCCTTCTAAAATCCAAAAAGTGAGAAGCCGACACGTTCAGTCCGCTCCTGCCCGTGCCACCTCCGTGTCGCCGGGTTTGTGCCAGAGCCGCGGTGAACCCTGACGGCCAGCCCCCCTCTCCCAATACTGGTGCCTGTCCGCTGGTGGGTCGAGCGAGCCCCCCTGTGGTGGAGGCAGCTCTAAGCTTTTTAATTTAAATTGTCTCTCTAATTTGAATGAATACACTTTAAATCCATTTACAAGGATCTATTGGAGGGCAAGTCTCATGCCAGCAGCCGCGGTAATTCCAGCTCCAGTAGCGTCCACTAAAGCTGCTGCAGTTAAAAAGCTTTTATAAGGATCGAGCTCGGCTGTCCACCGCAAGGCATCCTACTGCCAGTCCCAGCCCCTATGCCTTGGGGTGCCTCCTGATGCTCTTCACTAAGTATCCCATGGTCCCGAAGCAATTCCTTTGAAAAAATTAAGTGTCTAAACTACAGGTGGTGTAGCTTGCTTAACAGCCGGGATAATCCGCTGACTAGCAGACACTGCTACTAGGCACAAAGTATTTCCTGGGCTAGATGCAGTTAAAAATTTGTAATTAGATACTCTCGTTGGATGCTGAGAAAGCATTCCATAGAGTCTCCTGGCACGCCATATATGATTCTCCTAAAAAGCTTGGGGTAGGGGTCTAGGGGACCCTTTTATAGCCAAAATCACGGCCCTGTATCGCAATACGTCACCTAGGCTGAAGATAAATGGAACTGTAGCACCCTGAGGGCTCGGTTGCTACAGACGTATTGCACCTCACCCAGAGGTGTGATATCTCACTCTCAGGTAAGGATGGAGTGTGGATCAGGACCCGACACCTGCATGCATTACACCACATTGCCGTGGGGCAGGGTGACCAATATGCCCCTGAGATGGGCACGACAGTCCCTGTCCCTGGCTGGAGTGGGGGGAGGGAACACTGAGGAAGGGGAACCCTGTAGTGCAGGAGCAGGGAGGAAGCAGTTCCTGGGTGCATTGAGAAGGGAGTATAAAAGGTGGGCACCATCTTAGTTCAGTGCAGAGAAGTCTGAGCAGAAGTGGCAGGGAGCAGGGGCTCTGCATGAGCTCTGCTCCGGAGGCGGGCCTAGTAACAGAGGCCCAGGCCTGGAAGAGGGAGAAGGAAGGAAGAGGAGCGGAGAAGGCTCCAGGAACGAGGAATGAAGGGATCCCAGGGGTGCGGACGGGCGAGTCGCCACCGCACGCCCGAATCCACCTGCGTGGAGGGGTCAGGCCAAAGGGGGAGACCGGTCCCCGAACTAGTGGAGGCAGGAAACGACCCTCAGCTAGAAACCGGAGGCTCTGACATTTTATGTGGCGCAGCCCCTCGCTACACCTGCTAGGAAGGCACCACATAGGGTCAGGGAAACTGGCGCCAAGTTTACCAAGAGGAGGCCCGAGGCAGCCGGACAGAAGTGTTGGTAAGAAAGGCCAGACAAAGGACACACAAAGGGGGTCCTGTGAAGTGCTCCAAAGTTATCTGGGAGTTGTCTGAGCCCCTCACCTGGTGAGCACAGTACGACGTGGGCAGCCGTTACCTGCAGACGTGGTCTGGATAATAAGAACTGTGAGTAAAGGCCCTGGACTGCATCACTGACTCCGTGTCGTTACTGCTGCTGCCCTGCACCATCACCCCCATCCTCCGCATACACTGCCCTGAGGCTATACTCCTCCCGTGGGGAGTTATGCTACGCTCTGCTGCACCCACAACACCAGCCTCAGCGGTCTGCCCTGTAGCGGCGGTTCACTCTGACCGCAATCCACGGGTGGCGTAGTCGGACATTTAAACATCAAAACCACATAAATAGTTCCGCCACTGGTTTGACCGCCCTGAGCCACGGAACCGGGTCGCCGCCACGAAGACTACAACCACCAGCATCCACCAAAAAGGGTCCGGCTCCGGGTGTCCCAAGGCCCAGGGGGTGCGTCAGAACATTTTCATCACCTTTCACAATCACCAATGGGACAAGGCAGGGATGTCCTCTGTCCCCTCTCTTATACATCCTAGTGACGGAGCACCTGCTCTCATCAATTCGCCATAACCCCAATATTAGGTGGATTGAGGTGGGAGGCACCGAGTACAAGTGCTCTCTATTTGCTGATGATGTCCTAGTATATATCACTCAATCACATATATCCATCCCTGCTGTTATGGCTGAAATAGATCACTTTGTTACATGGTAAAATTTTAAAATCAATGCAGCGAAGTCTGAGGCCCTCGATGTCTCCCTCCCCAAATCCATATAGGATTCCATCCAGTCCAACTTTCCCTTTGCCTGGCCCTCACAGGGTATCAAATACTTAGGAATTCCTATTCATAGAGACCTCTCCCATCTATGTTATCTTAATTTTGGGCCCTTTATTGAACAATTCCATACAGACCACGGTTGGCAAGTTAGAACTGTAAGATTCACTACGTGAACCACTGGTGTTTTGTGGAAAAGCACATGTACACTGCGTTCCAAATTATTATGCAAAAAGTGTTTAGGAGTGATAAGGGAAGAATTTGTTTGTTTGTCAGTTAAACTCATTGATGGTGATGTGTGTCAGGGCTCTTTATATCACTGTAAGCAATTGCAGACACCTGTGCTAATTAGTTTGGCAGGTGTGTCCAATGAAAGGCAAGACTACTTAAGAAGGCTCTCTCACATTATTAAGCAGCCTACATTTTCTGCCAAAATGGGAAAGAAAAAGGATGTGTCGGCTGCTGAGAAGCAACAAATTGTGGAGTGTTTAGGTCAAGGCATGACTACAATCAACATTGTGCGATGATCAGGATGAAGTGTCTTGGCAATCAAGAAGTATATAGCTGATTCACAGTACACACGTGTGCGTGCTGATAAGGGCAAATTGAGGACTCTTTCCTACAGGCAATTACGTCAGGTTGAAAGAGCAGCGGCAAAAAAGCCTTGTCATAGCAGCAGACAAGTTTTTGAAGCTGCTTGTGCCTCCAACGTCCCCCGAACAACAAGATGCAGGGTCCTTCAGAGGTTTGCAGCTGTGCATACGCCATCCTGTCGACCTCCTCTATCCACTTCACACAAGCAGAAACGGCTCCAGTGGGCCAAACATTACATGAAGACTGATTTCAAAACTGTTTTGTTCACGGATGAGTGCCGTGCAGCGCTCGATGGTCCAGATGGATGGAGTGGAGGATGGCTGGTTGATGGACACCCCACGCAAACACGGCTACAGCGCCAACAAGGAGGAGGTGGAGTAATGTTTTGGGCTGGAATCATGGGGAGAGAGATTGTCGGCCCCTTTAGGATCCCTGAAGGCGCTAAAGATGAACTCCATAATGTATGTGGATTTTCTCAAACAGCACTTCCTGCCATGGTTCAAGAAGAAGAACCGTGTATTTCACAGCAAGATCATTTTTCTGCATGATAATGCACCATCTCATGCTGCACATAAAACATCTGCATCTCTGGCTGATATGGGCATAAAAGGGGACAAACTTATGGTGTGACCCCCATGCTCCCCTGACCTCTACCCCATTCAGAACCTTTGGAGCATCATTAAAAGGAGTGTCTATGATGGCGGGAGGCAGTTCACATCTAAGCAACAGCTCTGGGAGGGTATTCTGTCCTCATGCAAAACAATTGAAGCAGAAACCATCCAAAACCTAACAAATTCAATGGACGAGTGAGTTCAGAAGCTCCTTTCGAACAAGGGGTCCTATGTGAAAATGTAACATCACCTAGAATAAAGTTTTGAGTTGAAAACTGTTTGATTTCAGTTTCTAACAACCTGCTAATGCTTATAATTTCAAAAATGACCATTTTTTTGGTCTTTATTAAAATGAAAAGGTTGATCGAAAAGTTTGGGGGATCTAAGAGTGTGGCAACCCAGTAGTCATGATTACTTCGAATTCTGACAATATGAGGGTCATGCTGCAGGTAGTGCAGCAAGAAGGCACTTATGTGTCTTGCGCATCTCGGAGCCCCAAAATTATTTTCCGGGCTAGATACAGCTAAAAATTATTTTTAATTTTAAATCTGGTGGAGCTTATTATAGATGGCCTAATAGGATCAGTGCTGCACACTGCTACAAAGCCCAAATTATTTTCCAGTCAAGATACAGATAAACATGATTAGTAATTTGAAAGCTTAAAACGGTTGGTAGGGTGATTTTAACCAATCATCAAGCTTTTACTCTCCCCAGGATGACACAGGGGTAGAAAAGTCGTTTCGGATCCATGATTTGTTCATCTTTATGAACGTGAGTCTGTCTACATTATCAGTGGAGAGCCGCGTGCGCTTATCTGTCAGCACACCACCAGCAGCGCTGAACACACGTTCAGACAGAACGCTGGCTGCGGGGCATGACAAGATCTCCAAGGCGTAAGTGGCTAGCTCCGGCCATTTATCCAGATTGGAAGCCCAAAAAGAGCAAGGGTCCAGTGACACAGTCGTGGCTTCAATGTTTACTTGGAGATACTCCTGTACCATCGTCTCTAGGCGTTAACTATGTGTCAGACTTCTTGTCTTCTGTGGCCTTGCAAAGGATGGGCTAAAAAAGTGGTGAAATGATTCCGAAAAATTGATGTTACCAGCAGATACTGTGGTTCTGTTACGGTTTGAGTGCTGAACACTTGACGGTCCCACGGTTGGCAAGTTGGAACTGTGAGATTCACTACGTGCACCGCTGGTGTTTTGTGGAAAAGCACATGTAAGATTCTGCAACAGTCTCTGCTGATACTCCTGCATGCGTGCATCCCTTTCTATGGCAGGAATAATTTCGGCAAATTTACTTTTGTACCGGGGATCTAACAGTGTGGCAACCCAGTAGTCAGGATTATTTCTAATTCTCACAATTCGAGGGTCATGTTGCAGGTAGTGCAGCAAGAAGGCACTCATGCGTGTTGCGCATCCAGGAGCACCAAGTCCCTGTTGTGTTGGTGGCGAGGTAACAATCATGCTTCCTTCCTCTGTCCTCTCCCCCCAACCTCGCACAACAGAAATGTGATCAAGGTCTCCCTCATCTGATGAGTCTTCCATCAGTTCGTCCTCCACTTCTTCCTGGGCTCCTGCACCTTCCTCACTAGTTTGGCTGCTACCATGCGCCCTGGTAAAACCATCTCCCCCACCCTCACATGCCTGCCGCCTTGGTGCTGCCGACCGTCTGGACCTTGCAGATGTTAGCCCTTCCGCATACAACTCCTCCTCCTCTACTTCCTCCACCTCCTCTTGTGCCACCACCTGACTCCGAATTCTGTTTAACATGTGCTCCAGCATGTAAATCACCGGAATAGTCATGCTGATAATGGCATCATCAGCACTAAACATCTTCGTCGCCATTTCAAAACTGTGCAGAAGGGTGCATAGGTCCCTGATCTGAGACCACTCCTCCAGCGTGATTTGCCCCACCTCTGGATCTCGTTGGCCCAGGCTATACGTCAGATCGTATTGCACCAGGGCTTGTCGGTGCTGCCACAGTCGCTGCAACATGTGCAGAGTTGAATTCCACCGGGTAGGCACATCGCATTTTAGCCGGTGAAGTGGCAGGCCCAACGACTTCTGTAGAGATGTAAGTCGCTGAGCTGCGGGATGCGAACGGCGGAAGTGAGCACACAGCGACCGTGCCCTCTGCAGAAGGCTATCTAGTCTGGGATAGTGGGCTAAAAATTGCTGGACAACCAGGTTCAACACGTGAGCCATACAAGGCACGTGTGTGACATTGCCCCGGCGAAGGGCCGCACCCAGGTTTGCAGCATTGTCGCACACGGCCTTCCCTGGTTTCAGGTACAGTGGAGACAGCCATTCATGAAATTGGTTCTCCAGAGCTGACCACAACTCCTCAGCTGTGTGACTCAAATTTCCCAGACATTTCAAAGTAAAAACCGCCTGATGACGTTGAGCCCTACTGCCAGCATAGTAAGGAGGTGTGCAGGATCCCTTCTGCGCAGTTAGAAAGCTTGTGGCATGGCCAGACAGGCTTTGGGTACAGGTGGAAGACCGAGAGGAGGTTGAGGAGGCAGAAGCAGTGGAGGAACTTTGACATAAAGAGGATTGACGCACAACTCGTGGGGAGGGCAAGACTTGGACAGCAGCCCCTTGTCCTGCTGTCACCATAGTTACCCAGTGCCCAGTCAGCGACATGTAACGCCCCTGTCCATGCCTACTCGTCCAAGTGTCTGTGGTGAAATACACCCTGTCACACACAGAGTTTCTCAAAGAAGCGGTGATGTTGTGTGCGACATGCTGGTGGAGCACAGGCACACCTTTCTTTGAGAAGTAGTGCCGACTGGGCATCTGGTACTGGGGCACTGCGACGGACATAAGGTCTCGAAAATCCTCTGTGTCCACCAGGCGGAAAGGCAGCATTTCTGTAGCCAAGAGCTTGCAGATGGTGAAATTCAACCTCTTAGCTTTCTCATGGCTAGGAGGAAATGGTCTTTTACTTGTCCACATCTGAGGGACCGAGGGCTGGCTATTGTGCTTAGACGGGGTTGATAAGGGTGTCCCCGGCAAACTGCCGGTCTGTGAGGAAGATGCAGGCGGACATGTTAGGTTGCCTTGATCCAAAGGTGGTGCTATCGATGTCGGACAGCGCTCAACACCAGCTGGTGTTACCACCTCCAAAGAAAATGATGACCTGCCAATCACGCTGGCTGTTGCGGGTAAAGAGGTGGCAGGTCTGCGCCCCAAAACAGGTGTGACTGCTGTCCCCCCAGTCACAGAGGATGAAGAGGCCGCGGATGCACAAGATATGGCAGACGGTGGTTGGCCCGGCCGGCTAGGCCGCATTGTAGCACACTGAGCTTCCCACTGCAACTTATGCTTCATGTCCATGTGCCGGTTCATGCATGAAGTACTCAAACTATGTATTTTTTGGCCTCTACTTAGCTTTTGCTGACAAATGTTACAGATAACACGAGTTGGGTCATCTTTATCGATCTGAAAAAATGCCCAGGCTATGCAAGGCTTAGCACCCATGCGACCTGAAGAGCCACCACGACTTGTGGTGAGAGGCAGAGTTGTGTTTGAGGATGCAGTTGTTGACGTGCTTCCAGTACTACGTCTCTGTCCAGGAAGGCGCAACCTGACCTCGTCGTCACTAGCATCTTCATCCACCTCCTCTGCTGACCTCATCTCTTGGCTGACTGTGGGTTGACAGTAAGTGGGATCTCCAACCTCATCATCATCACCCTGTGTGTTATCACACCTGTCGTCCTCAGAGCCAACCTGTTCCTGCCCTGACAAAAAACTAAAGTTGTCGCTCCAATCAGGTATTTGAGTCTTATCATCGTCTTCCTCATTGTCTCCACCAACAGGAGTTACAGTTTGGGAATGAGGGTCTACATTATGGTCAGAACCTTCTGCGTCTGGTCCTGGATCCGACTCATAAAGATTCTGGGCATCAGTGCAGATCATTTCCTCGTCTGGATTCACAGAAGCGCTGGAGTCGACCTCTGATTCCCAGGCTATAGTATGAGTAAACAGCTCTGCAGACTCAACCATCTGTTCTACCTCATACTCAGACGGGCAGCTGGAGATTTGGGAGCTGTCAGGAAGCAAGTGCGATTTGGGTGACACCTTTGAGGACTGGAGTATTTGTGATGTTGAAGTTGATGTGGAGGAGAGCCCACTTAAAGGAGCACTTGATATCCGTTGAAGCACCTGCTGTTTTTGTGCCTCATCTGGAATTTGTAGCGATTGGCGTGGCCGTAAGAAAGGGATCTTATCACATTGTCCGCTAAAAGAAGTAGACATTTTAGTTTGGCTGGAAGATGGTCTTTCTTCTGCAGATGTTACTGTTGCTTTAACACCTACCCCACGGACACAACCTTTTTTCCCCTTCCCAACACGCCTATTCCCCTTTCCACCAGCAGCAGGCCTTTTTCCACTCATTTTCGTGGTTAACTAATTCACAACTCTGGAGTTGTTTGCACAAAAAAACAATGGATGGTAACCGAGCAGAGCTGAGTGGCCAAACTGTGGTATTAGGCCAAAACTATTGGCTGGGTTAGATGCAGAAAAAAATTATATTCAATTTGCAACCTGATGGAGGTCAGTATAGATGGACTAATACAACAAGTCCCACACACAGCTAGAAGCCCAATATTTTTTCAGAGGTAGATGCAGAAAAAAATATATTCAGTTTGCAACCTGATGGAGGTCAGTATAGATGGACTAATACAACAAGTCCCACACACAGCTAGAAGCCCAATATTTTTTCAGAGGTAGATGCAGAAAAAAATATATTCAGTTTGCAACCTGATGGAGGTCTGTATAGATGGATTAATAGAACAAGTCCCACACACAGCTAGAAGCCCAATATTTTTTCAGAGGTAGATGCAGAAAAAAATATATTCAGTTTGCAACCTGATGGAGGTCAGTATAGATGGACTAATACAACAAGTCCCACACACAGCTAGAAGCCCAAATATTTTTTCAGAGGTACTGTAGATGCAGATAAAAATTATTTTTAATTTGCAACCTGATGGAGGTCAGTATAGATGGACTAATAGAGAAAGTCCGACACACTGCTAGAAGGCCAAATATTTTTTCAGAGCTAGATGCAGAAAAAAATTAGATTCAGTTTGCAACCTGATGGAGGTCAGTATAGATGGACTAACAGAGAAAGTCCCACACACTGCTAGAAGGCCAAATATTTTTTCAGAGCTAGATGCAGAAAAAAATTAGATTCAGTTTGCAACCTGATGGAGGTCAGTATAGATGGACTAACAGAGAAAGTCCCACACACTGCTAGAAGGCCAAATATTTTTTCAGAGCTAGATGCATACAAAAAATTATTTTGAATTTGCAACCTGATGGAGGTCAGTATAGGTGGACTCATAGAACAAGTCCCACACACTGCTAGAAGGCCAAATATTTTTTCAGAGCTAGATGCAGAAAAAAATTATATTCAGTTTGCAACCTGATGGAGGTCTGTATAGATGGATTAATAGAACAAGACCCACACACAGCTAGAAGCCCAATATTTTTTCAGAGGTAGATGCAGAAAAAAATATATTCAGTTTGCAACCTGATGGTGGTCAGTATAGATGGACTAATACAACAAGTCCCACACACAGCTAGAAGCCCAATATTTTTTCAGAGGTAGATGCAGAAAAAAATATATTCAGTTTGCAACCTGATGGAGGTCAGTATAGATGGACTAATACAACAAGTCCCACACACAGCTAGAAGCCCAAATATTTTTTCAGAGGTACTGTAGATGCAGATAAAAATTATTTTTAATTTGCAACCTGATGGAGGTCAGTATAGATGGACTAATAGAGAAAGTCCGACACACTACTAGAAGGCCAAATATTTTTTCAGAGCTAGATGCAGAAAAAAATTATATTCAGTTTGCAACCTGATGGAGGTCAGTATAGATGGATTAATAGAACAAGACCCACACACAGCTAGAAGCCCAATATTTTTTCAGAGGTAGATGCAGAAAAAAATATATTCAGTTTGCAACCTGATGGAGGTCAGTATAGATGGACTAACAGAGAAAGTCCCACACACTACTAGAAGGCCAAATATTTTTCAGAGCTAGATGCAGAAAAAAATTATATTCAGTTTGCAACCTGATGGAGGTCAGTATAGATGGACTAATACAACAAGTCCCACACACAGCTAGAAGCCCAAATATTTTTTCAGAGGTACTGTAGATGCAGATAAAAATTATTTTTAATTTGCAACCTGATGGAGGTCAGTATAGATGGACTAATAGAGAAAGTCCGACACACTACTAGAAGGCCAAATATTTTTTCAGAGCTAGATGCAGAAAAAAATTATATTCAGTTTGCAACCTGATGGAGGTCAGTATAGATAGATTAATAGAACAAGACCCACACACAGCTAGAAGCCCAATATTTTTTCAGAGGTAGATGCAGAAAAAAATATATTCAGTTTGCAACCTGATGGAGGTCAGTATAGATGGACTAACAGAGAAAGTCCCACACACTACTAGAAGGCCAAATATTTTTTCAGAGCTAGATGCAGAAAAAAATTATATTCAGTTTGCAACCTGATGGAGGTCTGTATAGATGGATTAATAGAACAAGACCCACACACAGCTAGAAGCCCAATATTTTTTCAGAGGTAGATGCAGAAAAAAATATATTCAGTTTGCAACCTGATGGAGGTCAGTATAGGTGGACTAATAGAACAAGTCCCACACACTGCTAGAAGGCCAAATATTTTTTCAGAGCTAGATGCAGAAAAAAATTAGATTCAGTTTGCAACCTGATGGAGGTCAGTATAGATGGACTAATAGAATGATGCTATGCCCAAAAGATTTTACTTCACTAGGTGCAGTAAAAAAATTGGTATTCTATACACAGGTGGTATATCTTGCAACACAGATAGGCTACTCCACTGACTAACACACTCTGCAATAGGCCAAAAAGGATTAGCTTTGCTAGATTCAGCCAAATGCTGTGAAAAAAACTTGCACAGCACTGGCACAGACCTGCCTGGCAAAATCTGATAGGAACTGATGTAACCTAGTCCTGAAAAGGACTCCAATTACAATTAGTCTTTACTCCCACAACCTATCTATTTAAGAGCACAGACCTGCCTGATAAAAGTCGTAGGAAATGCTGTAACCTAGTCCTTAAAAGGACTGCAATCACAACTATTCCCTACTCCCAAGCTATCTGTATATTTGTGCGAAAATTGGCTTGAAATTAACAAGGTATAGCGCACACAGCAACAGCGGTGCCGTCTAACACGCAGCTGCAGCAGTGAGAAAATGGTGGCGACGGGGAAAATGGCTTGGTCTTATAGGGCAAGGACATGTGACATACACTGCCAATGACACATGCCCTTGCTTGTGTGAAAAAAAGCACTTCGCTCCGTGTGTGCGCTGCTGATAGGCTGACAGATTGCACCTCCCCACTGTAAATGCGGGAAAGAGAAAAAAAAATGGAGATCTTCATTGTTCCTGCAGAGATCCATCCCCTGCCCCTCCCCCCACCCCGCTGTACACTCAAACTGCATATTAACATTAATTTTCATCATTACTGAGAAAAAATCCAGTTATGATTTTGGTGCACGAACAGTTATCGAACATAACCTCGAACAGCCGAATTTTTCTCAAATTGTTCGTGTTCGCCGAATGGCTCGAACACCGCCCAAAACAGCTCGAATTTGAGATTGGCGAACAGTTCGAGTAGAACAACGCTCATCTCTAGTTGCCTCCAGTCCTTTTGCATGGGAAATTGAGGTGTATAAACTGTTAATGTCCAGTGTAGCTAATATACTGTCAGGAGGGATGCAGTGGATATTCTTAATGACGTCCAGGAATTGATTAGTATCAAGTAGAAAAGCCCTGGTTTTCCGTACCAAAGGTGTCAGAATTTTCTCCAGATACTTAGCTAAGGACGATAGGATTGAGTCAGTGGAGGCTACAATGGGGCGGCCAGGTGGGTTGGTAGGTGACTTATGGATTTTGGGTAATATATAGAGAACAGGAATAATAGGGTGCAAATTGGTCAAGTATGTGACTGTGTTGGAATCAATAACATTGAGAATGTGATACCTTTTAAGTACATCCTGTATTTTGGAGTGCATTGCACTCGTGGGGTCGTTTTGAATCCTGACATATGTGTCTGTATCTGCTAGTTGGCGATAAATTTCATCAACATAGTATGATTGGTCCATGATTACTATTGCCCCTCCTTTGTCCACTGGTTTGATTACTATCTGTTGGTTACCTTGGATGGTCTTAAGGGCTTGTTTCTCAACTTTGGAAAGATTTTGATGTGTAGGGTAGAAGCCTAGGCGTTGTTCGTGTAACAGACCTTTAATATCCTTATCAATGAGAGCTATTGTGGTCTCAGCTGCATGGTTCGTGCATGGTGGCATGAAGGAACTTACATTACAGGAGTGCCCCCGGTTGGAGGAACGCTGTAAGCGGATGTCTCGACAGTGAGTCCAAAGTGAGTCTTAAGGTGTATCGAGCGGTAAAACCGCTGTAGGTCCTTTTCCAGCTGGAAAGCATCCCAGTTGGGTGTAGGGCTAAAGGAAAGGCCTTTCTGCAGAACTTGTAATTCTGTGGGAGTAAGGGTATGGCTTGAGATGTTCCTCACCAGGTTAGTCATCTTACCTGGGACCGCGTGGTCATCCTTTGTCCTCCGAGATCTTCTGGTGGGTCTGTGCATTGGTGTCCTCCCCGTCTGCCCTTCCATAAAAAACGCTGTCTCTTTGGGCCAGTGGAGGAGTCGCTCCCGGAACTGAAAGAACCTTGATTGCGTTGCGTATGTTGTCGATGAGGATAATTGCCGGAGGAGGTGTTCCATCGATAAACTCTGTCGCTGGCGCAGTCGTTGTTATCACGCTGAAACTTTTGTCGTTTTCATTCCTGCAGTAGTTTTTGATGCTCCGAAATAATTTTGTCTGTTTTAGTTCTGAGATTATTCCAGTCAGATAGAGATAAGTTTGCTGCAAGTTGTGCTTCTGTTGCCGCAATGCTCTTTTCTACGTCCTTGATAGCTTTCTGTAGATGTTCAATAGTTAAGATGATTATATCAAGTGAGCACTTATTCAAAATTCTCTTAAATGTATCACAGTATTCAGTATTATCAGAAAAAAGCGTGGGGCGGAGGTGACTCCTTAGTCCCCTGGGAATTTCACCTCCGCCCCACGCTTTTTTCAGACTGGAATAATCTCAGAACTAAAACAGATATTAAAGGTCTGTTACACGAACAACGCCTAGGGTTCTACCCTACACACCAAAATCTTTCCAAAGTTGAGAAACAAGCCCTTAAGACCCTCCAAGGTAACAAACAGATAGTAATCAAACCAGTGGACAAAGGAGGGGCAATAGTAATCATGGACCAATCATACTATGTTGATGAAATTTATCGCCAACTAGCAGATACAGACACATATGTCAGGATTCAAAACGACCCCACGAGTGCAATGCACTCCAAAATACAGGATGTACTTAAAAGGTATCACATTCTCAATGTTATTGATTCCAACACAGTCACATACTTGACCAATTTGCACCCTATTATTCCGGTTTTCTATATATTACCCAAGATCCATAAGTCACCTACTGTAAGGCACACGCCCGGGCTGAGTGGCGTGTGCGTGTATATGTAGTGATTCCACTGGACCGTGCCAGAGAGTGAATGCCTGGAGGGGCGTAACTAAGTATCCACCCGATCCGACCAGGGTCGCACGACGGCATACGATGCCAGTGCACCAAGGAGGAACCGAGCAGAGGGACCAGATGCTACTCCAGGACAGACCCCGTACACGG
Source organism: Phyllobates terribilis (assembly GCF_046119375.1). NCBI lineage: Eukaryota > Metazoa > Chordata > Amphibia > Anura > Dendrobatidae > Phyllobates > Phyllobates terribilis. The sequence goes on along the minus strand of NW_027362771.1, from coordinate 160,987,434 downwards.
CTGTTGACCCACACAGGGGAGTACAGGAACAGGCAGGTTAGGCTGGCACACAGACTGCTGGGTATAGGCAGACACAGCTGGTATGCAGACTGGCGGATGCTGGTAAGCACGACTGGTATGCAGGCAGGGAGGTACTGGCAGGTACAACAGGTTGGAGCACCGAGTGGATAGGACCCAGTACAGACTGGGACTCAGGAACAGAACCGCAGATGCCGTGAACAAACAGCAGAGTGAGGCTGCCCAGAGCGGCGAGCAAGAGCAGAACAAGACGAGACCGCCTGGAGCGGTGAGCGAGAGAAGAGCAGGACAAGGCCGCCTGGAGCGGTGAGCGAGAGAGGAGCAGGACGAGACTGCTGAAGCAGCGAGCAAAGGGTCAAAGCAGAGCGAGACTGCCGGAGCAGCGAGCAAAGGGTCAGAGCAGAACGAGACCGCAGACGCGGTAGACAGGGCTGAGCAGAGCAGAACCGCAGACGCGGTAGACAAGGCTTAGCAGAGCAGAACCGCAGACGCGGTGGACAAGGCTGAGCAGAGCAGAACCGCAGACGCGGTGGACAAGGCTGAGCAGAGCAAAACTGCAGACGCGGTAGACAAGGCTGAGCAGAGCAGAACCGCAGACGCGGTAGGCAAGGCTGAGCAGAGCAGAACCGCAGACGCGGTGGACAAGGCTGAGCAGAGCAAAACCGCAGACGCGGTAGACAAGGCTGAGCAGAGCGAAACCGCAGACGCGGTGGACAGCACTGAGATAAATCGCCGAAGAGGTAAACAGAAATATCTACAGGTAACTATGACATAGTGGGAATAACCGAGACATGGTTAGATGAAAGCTATGACTGGGCAGTTAACTTACAGGGTTACAGTCTGTTTAGAAGGGATCGAAGAAGTCGGAAAGGGGGTGGAGTCTGTCTATATGTAAAGACGTGTCTAAAGCCTACAGTATGGGAGGATGTATGGGAGGGAAAGGAGGAGGTCGAGTCCTTATGGGTGGAGATACATGGGGCTGAGCAGAGCAGAACCGCAGACGCGGTGGACAAGGCTGAGCAGAGCAAAACCGCAGACGCGGTAGACAAGGCTGAGCAGAGCGAAACCGCAGACGCGGTGGACAGCGCTGAGATAAATCACTGAAGAGGTAAACAGAAATATCTACAGGTAACTATGATATAGTGGGAATAACCAAGACATGCTTAGATGAAAGCTATGACTGGGCAGTTAACTTACAGGGTTACAGTCTGTTTAGAAGGGATCGAAGAAGTCGGAAAGGGGGTGGAGTCTGTCTATATGTAAAGACGTGTCTAAAGCCTACAATATGGGAGGATGTATGGGAGGGAAATGAGGAGGTCGAGTCCTTATGGGTGGAGATACATGGGGCAAAAAACAATAACAAGACTTGGACAGCAGCCCCTTGTCCTGCTGTCACCATAGTTACCCAGTGCCCAGTCAGCGACATGTAACGCCCCTGTCCATGCCTACTCGTCCAAGTGTCTGTGGTGAAATACACCCTGTCACACACAGAGTTTCTCAAAGAAGCGGTGATGTTGTGTGCGACATGCTGGTGGAGCACAGGCACACCTTTCTTTGAGAAGTAGTGCCGACTGGGCATCTGGTACTGGGGCACTGCGACGGACATAAGGTCTCGAAAATCCTCTGTGTCCACCAGGCGGAAAGGCAGCATTTCTGTAGCCAAGAGCTTGCAGATGGTGAAATTCAACCTCTTAGCTTTCTCATGGCTAGGAGGAAATGGTCTTTTACTTGTCCACATCTGAGGGACCGAGGGCTGGCTATTGTGCTTAGACGGGGTTGATAAGGGTGTCCCCGGCAAACTGCCGGTCTGTGAGGAAGATGCAGGCGGACATGTTAGGTTGCCTTGATCCAAAGGTGGTGCTATCGATGTCGGACAGCGCTCAACACCAGCTGGTGTTACCACCTCCAAAGAAAATGATGACCTGCCAATCACGCTGGCTGTTGCGGGTAAAGAGGTGGCAGGTCTGCGCCCCAAAACAGGTGTGACTGCTGTCCCCCCAGTCACAGAGGATGAAGAGGCCGCGGATGCACAAGATATGGCAGACGGTGGTTGGCCCGGCCGGCTAGGCCGCATTGTAGCACACTGAGCTTCCCACTGCAACTTATGCTTCATGTCCATGTGCCGGTTCATGCATGAAGTACTCAAACTATGTATTTTTTGGCCTCTACTTAGCTTTTGCTGACAAATGTTACAGATAACACGAGTTGGGTCATCTTTATCGATCTGAAAAAATGCCCAGGCTATGCAAGGCTTAGCACCCATGCGACCTGAAGAGCCACCACGACTTGTGGTGAGAGGCAGAGTTGTGTTTGAGGATGCAGTTGTTGACGTGCTTCCAGTACTACGTCTCTGTCCAGGAAGGCGCAACCTGACCTCGTCGTCACTAGCATCTTCATCCACCTCCTCTGCTGACCTCATCTCTTGGCTGACTGTGGGTTGACAGTAAGTGGGATCTCCAACCTCATCATCATCACCCTGTGTGTTATCACACCTGTCGTCCTCAGAGCCAACCTGTTCCTGCCCTGACAAAAAACTAAAGTTGTCGCTCCAATCAGGTATTTGAGTCTTATCATCGTCTTCCTCATTGTCTCCACCAACAGGAGTTACAGTTTGGGAATGAGGGTCTACATTATGGTCAGAACCTTCTGCGTCTGGTCCTGGATCCGACTCATAAAGATTCTGGGCATCAGTGCAGATCATTTCCTCGTCTGGATTCACAGAAGCGCTGGAGTCGACCTCTGATTCCCAGGCTATAGTATGAGTAAACAGCTCTGCAGACTCAACCATCTGTTCTACCTCATACTCAGACGGGCAGCTGGAGATTTGGGAGCTGTCAGGAAGCAAGTGCGATTTGGGTGACACCTTTGAGGACTGGAGTATTTGTGATGTTGAAGTTGATGTGGAGGAGAGCCCACTTAAAGGAGCACTTGATATCCGTTGAAGCACCTGCTGTTTTTGTGCCTCATCTGGAATTTGTAGCGATTGGCGTGGCCGTAAGAAAGGGATCTTATCACATTGTCCGCTAAAAGAAGTAGACATTTTAGTTTGGCTGGAAGATGGTCTTTCTTCTGCAGATGTTACTGTTGCTTTAACACCTACCCCACGGACACAACCTTTTTTCCCCTTCCCAACACGCCTATTCCCCTTTCCACCAGCAGCAGGCCTTTTTCCACTCATTTTCGTGGTTAACTAATTCACAACTCTGGAGTTGTTTGCACAAAAAAACAATGGATGGTAACCGAGCAGAGCTGAGTGGCCAAACTGTGGTATTAGGCCAAAACTATTGGCTGGGTTAGATGCAGAAAAAAATTATATTCAATTTGCAACCTGATGGAGGTCAGTATAGATGGACTAATACAACAAGTCCCACACACAGCTAGAAGCCCAATATTTTTTCAGAGGTAGATGCAGAAAAAAATATATTCAGTTTGCAACCTGATGGAGGTCAGTATAGATGGACTAATACAACAAGTCCCACACACAGCTAGAAGCCCAATATTTTTTCAGAGGTAGATGCAGAAAAAAATATATTCAGTTTGCAACCTGATGGAGGTCTGTATAGATGGATTAATAGAACAAGTCCCACACACAGCTAGAAGCCCAATATTTTTTCAGAGGTAGATGCAGAAAAAAATATATTCAGTTTGCAACCTGATGGAGGTCAGTATAGATGGACTAATACAACAAGTCCCACACACAGCTAGAAGCCCAAATATTTTTTCAGAGGTACTGTAGATGCAGATAAAAATTATTTTTAATTTGCAACCTGATGGAGGTCAGTATAGATGGACTAATAGAGAAAGTCCGACACACTGCTAGAAGGCCAAATATTTTTTCAGAGCTAGATGCAGAAAAAAATTAGATTCAGTTTGCAACCTGATGGAGGTCAGTATAGATGGACTAACAGAGAAAGTCCCACACACTGCTAGAAGGCCAAATATTTTTTCAGAGCTAGATGCAGAAAAAAATTAGATTCAGTTTGCAACCTGATGGAGGTCAGTATAGATGGACTAACAGAGAAAGTCCCACACACTGCTAGAAGGCCAAATATTTTTTCAGAGCTAGATGCATACAAAAAATTATTTTGAATTTGCAACCTGATGGAGGTCAGTATAGGTGGACTCATAGAACAAGTCCCACACACTGCTAGAAGGCCAAATATTTTTTCAGAGCTAGATGCAGAAAAAAATTATATTCAGTTTGCAACCTGATGGAGGTCTGTATAGATGGATTAATAGAACAAGACCCACACACAGCTAGAAGCCCAATATTTTTTCAGAGGTAGATGCAGAAAAAAATATATTCAGTTTGCAACCTGATGGTGGTCAGTATAGATGGACTAATACAACAAGTCCCACACACAGCTAGAAGCCCAATATTTTTTCAGAGGTAGATGCAGAAAAAAATATATTCAGTTTGCAACCTGATGGAGGTCAGTATAGATGGACTAATACAACAAGTCCCACACACAGCTAGAAGCCCAAATATTTTTTCAGAGGTACTGTAGATGCAGATAAAAATTATTTTTAATTTGCAACCTGATGGAGGTCAGTATAGATGGACTAATAGAGAAAGTCCGACACACTACTAGAAGGCCAAATATTTTTTCAGAGCTAGATGCAGAAAAAAATTATATTCAGTTTGCAACCTGATGGAGGTCAGTATAGATGGATTAATAGAACAAGACCCACACACAGCTAGAAGCCCAATATTTTTTCAGAGGTAGATGCAGAAAAAAATATATTCAGTTTGCAACCTGATGGAGGTCAGTATAGATGGACTAACAGAGAAAGTCCCACACACTACTAGAAGGCCAAATATTTTTCAGAGCTAGATGCAGAAAAAAATTATATTCAGTTTGCAACCTGATGGAGGTCAGTATAGATGGACTAATACAACAAGTCCCACACACAGCTAGAAGCCCAAATATTTTTTCAGAGGTACTGTAGATGCAGATAAAAATTATTTTTAATTTGCAACCTGATGGAGGTCAGTATAGATGGACTAATAGAGAAAGTCCGACACACTACTAGAAGGCCAAATATTTTTTCAGAGCTAGATGCAGAAAAAAATTATATTCAGTTTGCAACCTGATGGAGGTCAGTATAGATAGATTAATAGAACAAGACCCACACACAGCTAGAAGCCCAATATTTTTTCAGAGGTAGATGCAGAAAAAAATATATTCAGTTTGCAACCTGATGGAGGTCAGTATAGATGCACTTTTTTCAGACTGGAATAATCTCAGAACTAAAACAGATATTAAAGGTCTGTTACACGAACAACGCCTAGGGTTCTACCCTACACACCAAAATCTTTCCAAAGTTGAGAAACAAGCCCTTAAGACCCTCCAAGGTAACAAACAGATAGTAATCAAACCAGTGGACAAAGGAGGGGCAATAGTAATCATGGACCAATCATACTATGTTGATGAAATTTATCGCCAACTAGCAGATACAGACACATATGTCAGGATTCAAAACGACCCCACGAGTGCAATGCACTCCAAAATACAGGATGTACTTAAAAGGTATCACATTCTCAATGTTATTGATTCCAACACAGTCACATACTTGACCAATTTGCACCCTATTATTCCGGTTTTCTATATATTACCCAAGATCCATAAGTCACCTACTGTAAGGCACACGCCCGGGCTGAGTGGCGTGTGCGTGTATATGTAGTGATTCCACTGGACCGTGCCAGAGAGTGAATGCCTGGAGGGGCGTAACTAAGTATCCACCCGATCCGACCAGGGTCGCACGACGGCATACGATGCCAGTGCACCAAGGAGGAACCGAGCAGAGGGACCAGATGCTACTCCAGGACAGACCCCGTACACGGCTGTTGACCCACACAGGGGAGTACAGGAACAGGCAGGTTAGGCTGGCACACAGACTGCTGGGTATAGGCAGACACAGCTGGTATGCAGACTGGCGGATGCTGGTAAGCACGACTGGTATGCAGGCAGGGAGGTACTGGCAGGTACAACAGGTTGGAGCACCGAGTGGATAGGACCCAGTACAGACTGGGACTCAGGAACAGAACCGCAGATGCCGTGAACAAACAGCAGAGTGAGGCTGCCCAGAGCGGCGAGCAAGAGCAGAACAAGACGAGACCGCCTGGAGCGGTGAGCGAGAGAAGAGCAGGACAAGGCCGCCTGGAGCGGTGAGCGAGAGAGGAGCAGGACGAGACTGCTGAAGCAGCGAGCAAAGGGTCAAAGCAGAGCGAGACTGCCGGAGCAGCGAGCAAAGGGTCAGAGCAGAACGAGACCGCAGACGCGGTAGACAGGGCTGAGCAGAGCAGAACCGCAGACGCGGTAGACAAGGCTTAGCAGAGCAGAACCGCAGACGCGGTGGACAAGGCTGAGCAGAGCAGAACCGCAGACGCGGTGGACAAGGCTGAGCAGAGCAAAACCGCAGACGCGGTAGACAAGGCTGAGCAGAGCAGAACCGCAGACGCGGTAGGCAAGGCTGAGCAGAGCAGAACCGCAGACGCGGTGGACAAGGCTGAGCAGAGCAAAACCGCAGACGCGGTAGACAAGGCTGAGCAGAGCGAAACCGCAGACGCGGTGGACAGCACTGAGATAAATCGCCGAAGAGGTAAACAGAAATATCTACAGGTAACTATGACATAGTGGGAATAACCGAGACATGGTTAGATGAAAGCTATGACTGGGCAGTTAACTTACAGGGTTACAGTCTGTTTAGAAGGGATCGAAGAAGTCGGAAAGGGGGTGGAGTCTGTCTATATGTAAAGACGTGTCTAAAGCCTACAGTATGGGAGGATGTATGGGAGGGAAAGGAGGAGGTCGAGTCCTTATGGGTGGAGATACATGGGGCTGAGCAGAGCAGAACCGCAGACGCGGTGGACAAGGCTGAGCAGAGCAAAACCGCAGACGCGGTAGACAAGGCTGAGCAGAGCGAAACCGCAGACGCGGTGGACAGCGCTGAGATAAATCACTGAAGAGGTAAACAGAAATATCTACAGGTAACTATGATATAGTGGGAATAACCAAGACATGCTTAGATGAAAGCTATGACTGGGCAGTTAACTTACAGGGTTACAGTCTGTTTAGAAGGGATCGAAGAAGTCGGAAAGGGGGTGGAGTCTGTCTATATGTAAAGACGTGTCTAAAGCCTACAATATGGGAGGATGTATGGGAGGGAAATGAGGAGGTCGAGTCCTTATGGGTGGAGATACATGGGGCAAAAAACAATAATAAAATTATCATAGGAGTCTGTTATAAACCACCAAATATAGCAGAAGCCATGGAAAGTCTATTAATGAGACAAATAGACGAAGTAGCAAAAAATAACGAGGTGATTATTATGGGTGACTTCAACTACCCCGACATAGACTGGGAAACCAAAAGCTGTAGATCTCAGAAAGGAAACAGGTTTCTGTCAATTATCAAAGACAATTATTTGTCACAACTTGTGCAGGAACCAACTAGAGGGACGGCCCTTTTAGACTTAATATTAACTAACAGGCCAGACAGAATAACTGGGGTGCAGGTCGGGGGGCACCTGGGAAATAGTGACCACAACATTATACAATTCCACATGTGCTTCAGTAGGGTGCCCAGCAAGGGAGTCACAAAAACACTGAACTTCAGGAGGGCAAAGTTTGATGAGCTAAGAGATGCCCTTCACCTTATAGACTGGGATAGTATCTTTAGTAATAGGAGCACGGATAGAAAATGGGAAATTTTCAAAACAGTCCTACATAGTCACTGTAGAAGGTACATACCTTATGGGAATAAAAGGGCTAGGAATAGGAGGAAGCCAATGTGGCTAAATAAGGAAGTCAAGAGGGCAATGAAAAACAAAAAAAGGGCTTTCGGTAAACTTAAACAAGAAGGCAGCGAGGAAGCGCTAATATCTTATAGGGAAAAAAACAAAATCTGTAAGAAACAAATAAGAATAGCAAAAGAGGAGACAGAGAGACTATTTGCCAAGGAAAGTAAAACGAATCCCAAACTGTTCTTTAACTATATAAACAGTAAAAGGATTAAAACTGATGGAGTTGGCCCATTGAAAAATAACCTGGGTAAAATCATAGAGGGCGATGAGGGTAAAGCAAACCTACTCAATAGCTTCTTCTCCACTGTTTTCACAAAAGAAAACAATTTATCGAAGGAAATGCAGAGTGATAAAGTAAACCCTCCGCTAAATATCACCCACCTAACCCAGGAGGAAGTTCAGAAACGCCTAAATAATATCAAAATAGACAAGTCACCAGGCCCAGATGGCATACACCCCCGGGTACTAAAAGAATTAAGTAATGTGATAGACAGACCGCTGTATCTTATATTCAAGCACTCTTTATGGACAGGGACTGTCCCACTAGACTGGCGCCAAGCAAATGTGGTACCAATATTCAAAAAGGGGTCTAAAAGTGACCCTGGGAACTATAGACCAGTCAGCTTAACGTCTGTTGTGGGTAAATTGTTTGAAGGATTTCTTAGAGATGCTATTGTAGAATATCTTAATGATAATAACTGTCTAACTCCATATCAACATGGATTCATGAGGGATCGCTCCTGCCAAACAAACCTGATCGCCTTCTACGAGGAGGTGAGCTCACAGTTGGACCGGGGAGAGTCAGTGGATGTTGTATACCTTGACTTCTCCAAAGCGTTTGATACCGTGCCACACAAAAGGTTGGTATATAAAATGAGAATGCTTGGTCTGGGGGATAATGTGTGCAAGTGGGTAAATAGCTGGCTGAGTGATAGAAAGCAGAGGGTGGTTATCAATGGAGTAAGCTCAGGGTGTGTCAGGGTTACTAGCGGGGTGCCTCAAGGGTTTGTCTTGGGCCCTATATTATTTAATATATTTATTAATGATCTAGTGGAAGGGTTGCATAGTAAAATAGCAATATTTGCAGATGATACTAAACTTTGTAAAGTAGTTAATACAGATGAGGATAGGGCACAGCTACAGGAGGATTTAGATAAATTGGGGAGTTGGGCCAAAAAATGGCAAATGGGGTTCAATGCCGATAAATGTAAGGTCATGCACATGGGAAAGAAAAACAGCAGTCACCCATACATATTAAATGGGAAACCGTTGGGGAAATCTGACATGGAGAAGGACCTGGGCGTCTTGGTTAATAGCAAATTAAATTGGAGTGCCCAGTGTCAGGCAGCAGCTGCGAAGGCAAATAGAGTCATGGCATGCATCAGAAGAGGAATAGGGGCATATGATGAGAACATTGTTCTTCCTCTGTATAAAGCGCTGGTAAGGCCGCACTTAGAATATTGTGCACAGTTCTGGGCTCCGGTGCTCAGGAAAGACATATTGGAGCTAGAGAGGGTACAAAGGAGGGCGACTAAGGTAATAAAGGGAATGGAGGGACTAGAATACCCTGAGAGGTTGTCAAAATTAGGCCTATTTACGTTGGAAAAGAGAAGGCTTAGGGGAGACCTCATAAACATGTATAAATACATCAGGGGGCAGTACAGAGATCTCTCCCATGACCTGTTTATACCAAGGATGTTGACAAAGACGAGGGGGCACACTATGCGTCTGGAGGAAAGGAGGTTCCTGCACCAGCATAGAAGGGGATGCTTTACGGTCAGAGCCGTGAGACTCTGGAACTCTCTGGGAGAGGAAGTGGTGATGGCCAACTCACTTAATGAGTTCAAGAGAGGCCAGGACGCCTTTCTTGAGAACAATAAAATTACATCTTATGCTTAGTTAATTAATCCAGGGATTGAATCTGACTGCCAGATTGGTGTCGGGAAGTGAATTTTTCCTCAATGATGTAAATTGGCCTATACTGCATGTTTTTTTTTTGCCTTCCCCTGGATCAACGCTGCGGAATAGCTGCAGTGCACAAGAAATAGGCTGAACTGGATGGATGCTTGTCTTTTTTCGGCCTTATAAGCTATGTAACTATGTAAAGACAAAGCAAAGGGGACAGGGCTCTGTTCACACGGAACAGAAAGAAAGGCAGAACCAGATACACCCTATATACTTGCAAAGAAGTAGCGAGAAGACTCCAACTCACAAACGGAAGTACAGCGACAACGAGAAGGAGTTAGGTGCAGGTTCAGACACTACAGAAAAAGGAAGCAAACAAACATAAAGGCAAAACAGATAAGAAACTAGGAGACAGTTCAGACAAGAACAGTTACTGCAACAAAATGCAGGAACGAGCCTAGGTAAAGCCAAGTGCTGGTTCAGACACTGCAGAAAAAGGGAACAAATGGACATAAAGACAAAACAGGTATGAAGCTAGGAGACAGTTCAGACAGGAACTGTACTGCAACAAATACAGGAACGAGTCTGGGTATGCGGCCCCCAGAGGGCGAGACGAACAGGCTAGGAGCGTGTGCAGACAGGCCTGGAAATACAGCCTCAGGAAGGCAGACGGACAGCTGGCTAGAGGGCACAGACAGGACACAGTTCAGACACGGGAACTGATACCGATAGGCAGGAAACATAGACGGGACCTGGCATGTCAGCGACCAGAAGCCAACTGACAGAACACAATGCTCAGGCATGGATTCCAGGGAGGAGCTGGGCTAAATACCAGGTGACAGACAACAAAAGGCTGAGGACGCACAAGGGGTGTGCCTGCAGCAGCTACAAGAAGCAGGAAGTGATCGGGCGCCGCCCTTAAGCAGCAGAAACAGAGGCAAGCAGACAGCATGGAGGGAAGCCAGGCTAGCAGACTGGACTGGAGATCAAGTGCGTGCTCTTGCACAGTGGGAGATGGACCACTATGCAAGGACGCCGCCAGGTATGTTACACCTACCAACCCACCTGGCCCCCCCATTGTGGCCTCCACTGACTCCATCCTATCGTCCTTAGCTAAGTATCTGGAGAAAATTCTCACACCTTTGGTATGGAAAACCAGGGCTTTTCTACTTGATACTAATCAATTCCTGGACGTCATTAAGAATATCCACAGCGTCCCTCCTGACAGTATATTAGTTACACTGGACGTTAACAGTTTATACACCTCAATTTCCCATGCAAGAGGACTGGAGGCAACCTCACACCTACTTTCTCTATCAAATCTATCATCCAACTCCATTCAATTATGTCTAGCATTACTTTCCCTAGTGTTACATGAAAACTACTTTATGTTTAGGGATGACTACTATGTACAGAGACGTGGTACCGCGATGGGTTCGAATATGGCACCGGCTTATGCAAATGCATACATGCACAAATTCAAGGAAGACTTCGTCTACCCGAATGAGCTGTTTAAACAATATTGCATCATATACCACCGCTACATAGACGATATTTTCTGCATTTGGAAAGGACCAATTAATACACTGACCACTTTCTTTACCGTACTTAACTCCATCCGCCCTGAACTTCAGTTCACTTTGAACCATGACTCTACACAAATTTGCTTTCTGGACATGCTTGTTACAAAAGATTCGGATGGTCACCTTACCACAGACTTATACATCAAACCCACAGACTGTAACAGCCATTTTTCCATGAGTCACCCGAGGACTACCAAAAATAGCCTACCCCGGTCCCAATTTCATCGAGTTGCACGTATTGTGAGTAATACAGAACTCTTGCCAGAACGACTACAGACCATGTAACAAAATTTCCAGGACCGACGCTACCCCATTAAACTCCTTAATGAAGAGAAAGCAAGAACACTCCAACCCAGACAACAACCACCCCCCGGTCCCAAAAAAGAAAGAGTTCCTTTTGTACATACCTACCATCCTCTTATGTCAAAAATACACACCACTATTAGGAAACATTGGCCACTACTCTCGAGAGCCTACCCAGACATTCCAGCATTCTCCAACCCAGCCCTCATGTGTACTAGAAGAGCCCCCAACATCAGGGACAAAATTGTGAAGGCCGACTTAGTTAGTTCCCGTATTACCGCCACACAATGCCTCCTCAGTGCCAGGAGACATGGTACCTTTCCTTGCCTTAGCTGTGCAGCCTGTTCGAATATAACTAAATCCGACACTGTCACGCACCCCAGGACGGGTAAATGTTACCCAATCAATGGGTTCTTTACATGTGACTCTAACTTCGTTGTATACGTCATTAAGTGTCCATGTGGCCTACTTTACGTAGGTGAAACCACACAACATATAAGGGACCGTATCGCCAGTCACAAGTCCACCATTCGGTGTGGCAAAAATTGGCTTCCTTTACCTGATCATTTCTCCAAATTCAAACATACTGTAGTACAACTACGTTTCAAGGTCATAGAGCAGGTCCCAAGACCAAGAAGTGGAGGGAACCACATTAGGTTATTAAAAGATCGGGAGGCTTATTGGATTTACACCCTACAGACACTCTCCCCGAAAGGTCTGAATAGGGAAATGAATTGGATCAACTGAGAAATTTATTACCATTTGCTTCTCTCCTCGCGGACAGAATTATTCATTCTTAAAAAGATACAAAAAAAACGCGAAAATGTAAATAACCTTATGCATTTCTCTCCCTTGCAGACACATTGATCCACCCTCTCCCTTGGGGTAAGTAGTCTAAAAATCCCTGCTTAACATTACAAACTAACCATACAAACTAACCATGCCCCCCATTAGTTTTTTATGCACTAAAAATTATTTTTTTACATACATCTAACAGTTAGATGTTCCCCCTTCCATAGGTTAAATATCAGGTGTAAGTCCATTAACTGTACTCCATGTCCTACTTTTATATGACTCACAATGCTGCACACATTCCGTCTACACTTGTATGCTGCCTGTCCTGCCTCTGTATGACTCAAACTGTTGCGTCTACACTTCTAATCCTTTGTTACTTTGGTCCCCATAACAACCATCATATTCAGCGGTCCGCCCCCTCCAGCTATCGCGCTTCAGGGTCAGGGCACTCAGGTCCCCATAGCAACACTATGTAAACAGTGACATCATTTCCGACGACCCGACCCCCCTCAACCTATCGCGCGAACAACACAGGACGCCTGGCTCCATGATACTGATACGGATACACGTCACATCCGGCGCCCCGCCCCTTCCGGTCCGGCGGTAACGCGGACTTAAAAAGGGCACCGCTCCACTATGGAACCACGACCTCTCCATGAGCTTGGTGCTGGCAGCACCGCTACTCGCTATCACTAACCAGACACCGGACAGATACCGGCTCTCATTCGTGAGTATACAACTTTTGAAATGACCTCCCTTATTGTGGATTCACATTCCCTCAATACCGACTATGATATTCCCCGTAGGCTTGCCCAAACCAGCACGTTTTGGACTAAGAGGTACCTACCTTTATCCTAGGTATGTTGCTCCTACTAGACGATGCCATGTCCTAATACATCTACTCCACAGTTTCCCTAATACCTCTTCTCCATAGTTTTTCTTCCAAGGGGTCTGACCTTCCTGAGCATACAGCCTAAATCTCACATATACATACCATCCAGTAAAAGTGAGTTCTTTCTCTGTCTCTTTATATTGTTGCAATTGATATGACCTGTATTACAATTATACTATAAATGTGAAAAAACTGCTAGTGATGTCTCCCACTCTCCTTAAGTATCTTCCCTCTCTCCCCTCCCTACCCCGTCCCCTCTTCCTCCCCTGTTCCTGGCTTTTCACCATTTTCTTTTAACTTGGAATCTATGTTTTCTAAATATCTTTAATGCACTGTGATAATTGACACAGTTCCATATTTATATGCTTGTATATACTACTCTATATTTATACTCTTATTTCTTGTTTTCCAGTAGCGACTGAATTGAAAAAGGCCAATTCAGGCTGAAACGTCTTTATACTCGCTATATTGTTGTCACCCATCTCTGGTTTGGTTAAAGTATCTTATAATTTTTTTGCTCTAAATAAATCACTTCTTTCAAAATTATGAGAGTACGATGAATAAAATCCATTGTACTAGTTTGAGCCTACAAGCCTATTGCATCAGCACCTCGACTCATGACCGAGTGCACACCAACTTAATACCCTATAGATATTAAAAGTAAAGCATCCCCATAGTTTGTGTGCTAACAAAACATAATTAGAAAAAAAATTCTACTGCTCCTAGGATTTGAATCCAGCGCCTGCAGTTTCAGAGACTGATGTTTTACCATTCAGCCATCGTGTCAAGTGATAATGACTGGTTGTTTTTCTTGGCTTATGGGATTAACCATGAAAATAGTCAGGGTATCTAAAAGTCATTGTGATTCGGATTCTGATGTGTGAAGAAAGTCAGATATCAAACTCTCACATCAAAGTCACACATCATTTGAATTTGGCTTGCTTGAGGTCTGTGTATAAGTCCCATTGAGTTTCAGACAGGTTTGCACTGAATATCACATAACCAAATAGAACACCTAGGTTTCTTCAATTGAGTGTATAGCTCAATGGAAAGTGCACTGGCTTCCAGACATAGAGTTTTGGGTTCAAGCTCCAGCAGTGAACAGTGACTTTTTTTATTATTATTATCAGTTGTAAAAATCACATGTCAAAGTTAAATATCAAAGTCAGTTCTCAGACAGGGTATTTAGCCTTAAACTGACATTATTCTGATGTTTGACTTTGATATCTGATCATGTCCTAAAATGGACACTGTACACAAACAATTATTTAAAATTTAACTCCCTGCTGTTTCACTTGGTGTCTCCTCACACTTCTCTAATCATAGCTGAATACAGTACTTACTTACCTACCTATTCTCCAAATGACACTTTACCAACTGTGCACTTCATCTAATATGATCCCCCTCTTTTCTAATGTGCTTATCCCAAGGCCAACTCATCTTTTCAACCTATCGGTAAACACTGATATATTCGATGAACTGCATCAACCTACTGATTCAGCTCACTTTTTTCAACTAACTACATTTAGGCCCCCAATCTCACTAATCTACTGAATCTGCCTTAACCAAGGTCGCTTGGCGCTTGCTTCTAAGACAGATAGTTATTTAGATAGATGGGGTCCTGTGTGGCTGTGAAATTGACCTTCCAAAAGATTTTTTTTTGTGCAATTAGTGAGGTCCAGACAAAGACAGCAGGGCACATTTCAGCATAGAACTCTGTTGTGCACTGCTTCTATTGCACTCCATGCACGAGTACACCTTTGAAAATCATTTTTTGTTCTGTTACTAACGTAATACAGCACACCACAGCTAAGCTTGTAATTTTTGGTGGGGAAATTTAGCTGTATGAAGAGCTTGTTCACAGTAAAAAAAAAATCTAATTTAGTCTAATGTGATACAGCAGACCAGCTCTCAGTTTGAAAATTTTTGGAGCATATATTCTATTTTATGCAGGCCTCATCCACAGTAAAAAAAAAATCAAATTTTTTGTTGCTAATAGGGAGCTCAAGCCACACTATCTGAGCAACATGAGTGGGAAAAAGTGAAGTCATGGTGGAAGGGGGAATAGGCTTGGTGTTCAAGGTATACGTGGGGTAGGTGGTAATGTTAGTGAAAGCTCTAGTGAATTCACACCGTCACATCCTATCCAAACACAGCTGACATCTTCTGTTACTGGATGGGCTACTCCACTCCGCCTGCACCTCACTCACGGTCCAGCAGTTTGTCGTGTTCCCCATATCCCGCTCTCTCTCAGCACTACAGCCAGCCCTTGGTCCCGCAGTTGTGGTCACATAAAAGATTGTTTCCTCTTACATAAGACAAAGCTAAGAGGTTGAACTCCACCATCTCCAATCTGTTGGCCACGGAAATGCTGCATTTCTACCTGGTGGATACAGACAGTTTTCGAAAGCTGATGGCCATTGCAGTCCCCCAGTACTAGTTGCCCAGTCACCGTTACTTCTCTAAGAAAGCTGAGTCTTCACTACACCAGCATGTTGCACACAACATTACTCGTTCCTTGACTTAATCTATGTCTGCCAGGGTGCATTTCACCACAGACACCTGGACAAGTAAGCATGGCCAGGGACGTTACATCTCACTGACTGGGCACTGGGTGACTCTGGTGGCAGGCGGGGAAGGGGCTGCGCTACAAGTTTTGGAATCCCCAAGACTTGAGGGACAAACCTGTATTTAACACTTACTCCACTGCTTCTGCCTCTCCCACCTCCTCTAGGGCCTCCACCCGCGCCCTCAACCTCTGCATTAATGAGACACATGTTCCAACAGTGCAGAGCAAATCACCACCACCTCCAAGGCTCACCACAGTCAGGCAGTACAATTAATATGCCTTTGAGTTCACAGTCATACAGATAAAAGTTGTGGACAGCTATCCAGGCCGAGTTTGAGCAATAGCTGTCTCCGAAGAACCTGGAGCCAAGGAAGGCCATGTTCAATAATGGTGCAAACCTGGTGGCGGCCCTACGCAGGGGCAAGCTCACACACGTGCCTTGCATGGCTCACGTCCTCAACCTGGTGGTACAGCAATTTCTTCGCCACTGTTCTGGCCTGCATGCGCTGCTGCTGAAAACACGGAAGATCACTTTCGTCGTTCGCACCCCTGTAGTATGAACATGAAAAATGGCTATTTTATATTTCAAATCCATATTGAAATGTGGAATAGGAATTAGACATGTCAGCATTTGTAGGCATCTTACCTCAGTAGACTAGGGGTCATTAGTCCAGACATACTAAACATAGCATTAGTTTAAGTTTGCTAACAGTCTGAGGTTTAATCTTTATTACTGAAGGGAATTAGTCTTTTGTATACGCTGTGTTTGCTAGAACCAGAGACAGACAATTGCACAAAATTGTAAATAAGACTACAGGCATATGGCTTAAGATGGAGAAGCTTATTGTAGTACCAAAAATATAAGTGTCTATCTGAAACCCATTATGATGTATCCAGCCTTTAATTAATATTCTGATTATATATTCTGTGTTAAGGTATACTTTATCTGTGAATGTACAGTCATATGAAAAAGTTTGGGCACCCCTATTAATCTTAAGCTTAATGTTTTATAAAAATTGGTGTTTTTGCAGCAGCTATTTCAGTTTGATATATGTAATAACTGTTGGACACTGTAATGTTTCTGCCTTGAAATGAGGTTTGTTGCACTAACAGAAAATGTGCAATCTGCATTCAAACAAAATTTGACAGGTGCATAAGTATGGGCACCTCACCAGAAAAGTGACATTAATATTTAGTAGATCCTCCTTTTGCAAAAATAACAGCCTCTAGTCGCTTCCTGTAGCTTTTAATGAGTTCCTGGATCCTGGATGAAGGTATTTTTGACCATTCCTCTTTACAAAACAATTCCAGTTCAGTTAAGTTTGATGGTCGCCAAGCATGGACAGCCCTCTTCAAATGATCCCACAGATGTTCAATGATATTCAGGTCTGGGGACTGGGATGGCCATTCCAGAACATTGTAATTGTTCCTCTGCATGAATGCCTGAGTAGATTTGGAGCGGTGTTTTGGATCATTGTCTTGCTGAAAGATCCATCCCCTGCGTAACTTCAACTTTATCACTAATTCTTGAACATTATTGTCAAGAATCTGCTGATACTGAGTGGAATCCATGCGTCCCACAACTTTAACAAGATTCCCGGTGCCGGCATTGGCCATACAGCCCCAAAGCATGATGGAACCGCCACCAAATTTTACTGTGTAGCAAGTGTTTCTCTTGGAATGCTGTGTTTTTTTGCCACCATGCATAACGCCTTTTTGTATGACCAAACAACTCAATCTTGGTTTCATCAGTCCACAGGACCTTCTTCCAAAAAGAAATTGGCTTCTCCAAATGTGCCTTTGCATACCTCAGCCGACTCTGTTTGTGGCGTGCTTGCAGAAACGGCTTCTTTCGCATCACTCTCCCATACAGCTTCTCCTTGTGCAAAGTGCATTGTATAGTTGACCGATGCACAGTGACACCATCTGCAGCAAGTTGATGCTGCAGCTCTCTGGAGGTGGTCTGAGGATTGTCCTTGACTGATCTCACCATTCTTCTTCTCTGCCTTTCTGATGTTTTTATTGGCCTGCCACTTCTGGCCTTAACAAGAACTGTCCCTGTGTTCTTCCATTTCCTTACTATGTTCCTCACAGTGGAAACTGACAAGTTAAATCTCTGAGACAGCTTTTTGTATCCTTCCCCTGAACAACTATGTTGAATAATCTTTGTTTTCCGATCATTTGACAGTTGTTTTGAGGAGCCCATGATGCCACTCTTCAGAGGAGATTCAAACAGGAGAACAACTTGCAAGTGGCCACTTTAAGTAGCTTTTCTCATGATTGCATACACCTGGCTATGAAGTTCACAGCTCAATGAGGTTACAAAACCAAAAAAGTGCTTTAGTAAGTCAGTAAAAAGTAGGTAGGAGTATTTAAAACAAGAAAATGATAAGGGTGCCCATACTTATGCACCTGTCAAATTTTGTTTGAATGCAGATTGCACATTTTCTGTTAGTACAATAAACCTCATTTCAAGGCAGAAACATTACTGTGTCCAACAGTTATTACATATATCAAACTGAAATAGCTGTTGCAAAAACACCAATTTTTATAAAACATTAAGCTTAAGATTAATAGGGGTGCCCAAACTTTTTCATATGACTGTATCTCACTGAAACATAGTTTCTTAACACAATATACTGTCTGGGAAGAAAACCTTGTTCTGATTTATAAATGGTGTAGGATTTACTCTTATCACATGTAAACATTATGACAGAAGTAGAATGGTCCGTGAACAGGTCTTGTCTGGCATTGCTTATCTGTGATAGCTGGCCACTGTCATGGGATTGGAATGTTGGACAACAACCTATGAATTTTCATGCTTACGTAATATTAGGTTGGTTAAGCATTTTTCTAAAATATAAAAGCTGTTGAAGAATTCAGTTATGGCAGAAGCATTGTGGACCTATGAAGAGGATGCTCTTCACAGTGTAGGACCTAGGACGCATTCTCTGCCCATCGCTGAACGCTTCTCCAGCTGGAGTTTCCGGACAGATGATGTACAGTTAGGTCCATATATATTTGGACAAAGACAACATTTTTCTAATTTTGGTTCTAGACATTACCATAATCAATTTTAAGCAAAAAAATTCAGATGCAGTTGAAGTTCAGACTTTCAGCTTTCATTTGAGGGTATCCACATTAAAATTGGATGAAGGGTTTAGGAGTTTCAGCTCCTTAACATGTACCACCCTGTTTTTAAAGGGACCAAAAGTAATTGGACAGATTAAATAGTTGTAAATAAAATGTTCATTTCTAGTACTTGGTTGAAAACCCTTTGTTGGCAATGACTGCCTGAAGTCTTGAACTCATGGACATCACCAGACGCTGTGTTTCCTCCTTTTTGATGCTCTGCCAGGACTTCACTGCTGTGGTTTTCAGTTGCTGTTTGTTTGTGGGCCTTTCTGTCTGAAATTTAGTCTTTAACAAGTGAAGTGCATGCTCAATTGGGTTGAGATCAGGTGACTGACTTGGCCATTCAAGAATATTCCACTTCTTTGCTGTAATAAACTCCTGGGTTGTTTTGGCTTTATGTTTTGGGTCATTGTCCATCTGCAGTATGAAACGACGACCAATCAGTTTGGCTGCATTTGGCTGGATCTGAGCACACAGTATGGCTCTGAATACATCAGAATTCATTCGGCTGCTTCTGTCCTGTTTCACATCATCAATAAACACTAGTGACCCAGTGCCACTGGCAGCCATGCATGCCCAAGCCATCACACTGCCTCCGCTGTGTTTTACAGATGAGGTGGTATGCTTTGGATCATGAGCTGTCCCATGCCTTCGCCATACTTTTCTCTTTCCATCATTCTGGTAGAGGTTGATCTTGGTTTCATCTGTCCAAAGAATGTTCTTCCAGAACTGTACTGGCTTTTTTAGATGTTTTTTAGCAAAGTCCAGTCTAGCCTTTTTATTCTTGATGCTTTTGAGTGGCTTGCACCGTGCAGTAAACCCTCTGTATTTACTTTCATGCAGTCTTCTCTTTATGGTAGATTTGGATATTGATACGCCTACCTCTTGGAGAGTGTTGTTCACTTGGTTGGCTGTTGTGAAGGGGTTTCTCTTCACCATGGAGATTATTCTGCGATCATCCACCACTGTTGTCTTCCGTGGGCGCCCAGGTCTTTTTGCATTGATGAGTTCACCAGTGCTTTCTTTCTTTCTCAGGATGTACCAAACTGTAGATTTTGCCACTCCTAATATTGTAGCAATTTCTCGAATGGGTTTTTTCCGCTTTTGCAGCTTAAGGATGGCTTATTTCACCTGCATGGAGAGCTCCTTTGACCGCATGTTTACTTCACAGCAAAACCTTCCAAATGCAAGCACCACACCTCAAATCAACTCCAGGCCTTTTATCTGCTTAATTGAGAATGACATAACAAAGGCATTGCCCACACCTGTCCATGAAATAGCCTTGGAGTCAATTGTCCAATTACTTTTGGTCCCTTTAAAAACAGGGTGGCACATGCTAAGGACCTGAAACTCCTAAACCCTTCATCCAATTTTAATGTGGATACCCTCAAATGAAAGCTGAAAGTCTGAACTTCAAATGCATCTGAATTGTTTTGTTTAAAATTCATTATGGTAATGTCTAGAACTAAAATTAGAAAAATGTTGTCTCTGTCCAAATATATATGGACCTAACTGTACATGCTACTAGGGAAATCTTTTTCTTCTTCTATCTAATAGTAAGTATGTAACCTTTATAAGTATTTAACCTTAGTAACCTTTAATCTACAAAAGTGTACGCAATATCATAATATCATACTATTCCTTTGATTCTGTATTTTTTCTTTCAAATTAACTGTTACAAATAAAATTGCGCTATATTACAAGTGGTTGCCTTCTTTAAAGCCGTATCCGAACTTTATTGCTAAAAACTTGGCAATACACACCCCTCAGCTCATCGACTTGAAATGATACAGACGTCTTTGTTCTTGCCAGTTAACTGGTTGATGCGATGTGCCAACACGGTGGAATTCCACTCTGCACATGTTGCAGTGACTGTGACAGCAGTGACGAGCCCTGATGCAGCATCTCATGTTGTATGGCCTGGGCCAACACAGTACAGACGTGGTGCAAAGCACATTTTCTGAGTGGCCACAGATTAAGGACCTCTACACCCTTCTGAACAGTTTTGAAATGGCTACTAAGATGGTTAGCTCTGACGATGCTGTCATTAGCATCACT
This sequence comes from Phyllobates terribilis, assembly GCF_046119375.1. Lineage (NCBI taxonomy): Eukaryota > Metazoa > Chordata > Amphibia > Anura > Dendrobatidae > Phyllobates > Phyllobates terribilis. The sequence goes on along the minus strand of NW_027362771.1, from coordinate 160,966,370 downwards.
ATTCTGGTCATCTACATGCTGGAACACACATTGAATAGCCTGCGGGAGGAGTTGGTGGTCCGAGGGAAAGAGGAGGATGCAGAAGGGATAACAATGTCTCTAAATTCCAGACTGTCGTCACACAGGCTGGTGCCAAGGGAGGGTGGATTACAGCAATCAAGGGGGGCTGGTGATACCAGACAAACTGTTAGTGAAGGTGCAGGAGCTGACAAACAAATGGAGGAGGAAGAGGTGATGGACGAGCAACAGTCAGGAGATGAAGAGGATAATCATTCTCTTTCTGCTCTTCATGCTTGGCAGGAGGGGATGGAGGAAACAAGCATCAATGTTACCCAACCACCAGCAAACCATGGGCTTGGAATGCATGGAAGAGCCTGACACATGAGCGCCTTCTTGCTGCAACATGATCCCTGTATAGTTAGGATTCAAAATAGTGCTGACTAATGGATTGCCACTCTGTTAGATCCACGTTATAAGAGAAATTTTGCTGGGTTGGCTGTAGTGGAAGAGGTGTCGGTCCCCATTATACTATTTCTACTTTAGTGAAATTGATGCCACTAGTTCTATTCTACTGAAATTAATGCCACTATGGTGGTGTCAGCCCCTAATTTTTTTGGAAATGTGGAGACTCCTGGTTGGGTCGTCATCTGCTGGGTTGGCTGTAGTGGAAGGGGTGTCGGTCCCCATTATACTATTTCTACTTTAGTGAAATTGATGCCACTAGTTCTATTCTACTGAAATTGATGCCACTATGGTGGTGTCTGCCCCTAATTTTTTTGGAAATGTGGAGACTCCTGGTTGGGTCGTCATCTGCTGGGTTGGCTGTAGTGAAAGGGGTGTCGGCTAGTGTTGAGCCACCCCCGTAGTGTTCGAGTTCGGTTCGTCGAACACCCGTATGTTCGCCGAACTGTTCGTCGAACTGTTCGTCGAACACCGTCGAACACCGTTAAAACCAATGGCAGGCAAACAAAAACACATAGAAACACATAGAAAACACCTTCAAAGGTGTCCAAAAGCTGACAAACTGCTTAGAAGACACAACTAACACATGGAAAAGTGACAAGTACATATAGTCATGCGAAAAGAAAAGAGGTGGAGGAGTAAAAGGAGGGGGAGACACAGATATAGGCATGTCATGCCCTTCTAAAACCAAAAAAGTGCGAAGCCGACACGGCCAGTCCGTTCCTGCCCGTGCGACCTCCGTGTCGCCGGGTTTGTGCCAGACCTGCGGTGGACCCTGACGGCCAGCCCCCCTCTCCCAATACTGGTGCCTGTCCGCTGGTGGGTCGAGCGAGCCCCCCTGCGGTGGAGGCAGGTCTAAGCTTTTTAATTTAAATTGTCTCTCTAATTTGAATGAATACAGTACACTTTAAATCCTTTTTCAAGGATTTATTGGAGGGAAAGTCTCATGCCAGCAGCCGCGTAATTCCAGCTCCAGTAGCGTCCACTAAAGCTGCTGCAGTTAAAAAGCTTTTATAAGGATCGAGCTCAGCGGTCCACCGCAAGGCGTCCTACCGCCAGTCCCAGCCCCTATGCCTTGGGGTGCCTCCCCGATGCTCTTCACTGAGTGTCCCGGGGGCCCGAACCATTTCCTTTGAAAAAATTAAGTGTCCAAACTACAGGTGGTGTAGCTTGCTTAATAGCTGGGATAATCCGCTGACTAGCAGACACTGCTACTAGGCACAAAGTATTTCCTGGGCTAGATGCAGTTAAAAATTTGTAATTAGATACTCTCGTTGGATGCTGAGAAAGCACTCCATAGAGTCTCCTGGCACGCCATATATTATTCCCTTAAAAAGCTTGGGGAAGGGGTCTAGGGGACCCTTTTATAGGCAAAATCACGGCCCTGTATCGCAATACGTCACCTAGGCTGAAGATAAATGGAACATTTTCATCACCTTTCATAATCACCAATGGGACAAAGCAGGGATGTCCTCTGTCCCCTCTCTTATACATCCTAGTGACGGAGCACCTGCTCTCATCAATTCGCCATAACCCCAATATTAGGTGGATTGATGTGGGAGGCACCGAGTACAAGTGCTCTGCATTTGCTGATGATGTCCTAGTATATATCACTCAATCACATATATCCATCCCTGCTGTTATGGCTGAAATAGATCACTTTGTTACATGGTCAAATTTTAAAATCAATGCAGCGAAGTCTGAGGCCCTCGATGTCTCCCTCCCCAAATCCATACAGGATTCCATCCAGTCCAACTTTCCCTTTGCCTGGCCCTCACAGGGTATCAAATACTTAGGAATTCGTATTCATAGAGACCTCTCTTGTCTATGTTATCTTAATTTTGGGCCCTTTATTGAACAACTCCATACAGACCACGGTTGGCAAGTTAGAACTGTAAGATTCACTACGTGAACCACTGGTGTTTTGTGGAAAAGCACATGTACACTGTGTTCCAAATTATTATTTAAAAAAGTGTTTAGGAGTGATAAGGTAAGAATTTTTTTGTTTGTCAGTTAAACTCATTGATGGTGATGTGTGTCAGGGCTATTTATATCACTGTAAGCAATTGCAGACACCTGTGCTAATTAGTTTGGCAGGTGTGTCCAATGAAAGGCAAGACTACTTAAGAAGGCTGTCCCACATTATTAAGCAGCCTACATTTTCTGCCAAAATGGGAAAGAAAAAGGATGTGTCGGCTGCTGAGAAGCAACAAATTGTGGAGTGTTTAGGTCAAGGCATGACTACAATCAACATTGCCAAGACACTTCATCCTGATCATCGCACAATCAAGAAGTATGTAGCTGATTCACAGTACACACGTGTGCGTGCTGATGAGGGAAAATTGAGGACTCTTTCCTACAGGCAATTACGTCAGGTTAAAAGAGCAGCGGCAAAAAAGCCTTGTCATAGCAGCAGACAAGTTTTTGAAGCTGCTGGTGCCTCCAACGTCCCACAAACAACAAGATGCAGAGTCCTTCAGAGGTTTGCAGCTGTGCGTAAGCCATCCTGTCGACCTCCTCTATCCACTGCACACAAGCAGAAACGGCTCCAGTGGGCCAAACAATACATGAAGACTGACTTCAAAACTGTTTTGTTCACCGATGAGTGCCGTGCAACGCTCGATGGTCCAGATGGATGGAGTGGAGGATGGCTGGTTGATGGACACCCCACGCAAACACGGCTACAGCGCCAACAAGGAGGAAGTGGAGTAATGTTTTGGGCTGGAATCATGGGGAGAGAGATTGTCGGCCCCTTTAGGATCCCTGAAGGGGTAAAGATGAACTCCATAATGCATGTGGAGTTTTTCAAACAGCACTTCCTGCCATGGTTCAAGAAGAAGAACCGTGTATTCCGCAGCAAGATCATTTTCATGCATGATAATGCAACGTCTCATGCTGCACATAACACATCTGCATCTCTGGCTGATATGGGCATAAAAGGGGACAAACTTATGGTGTGACCCCCATGCTCCCCTGACCTCAACCCCATTCAGAACCTCAGGAGCATCATCAAAAGGAGTGTCTATGATGGCGGGAGGCAGTTCACATCTAAGCAACAGCTCTGGGAGGGTATTCTGTCCTCATGCAAAAGAATTGAAGCAGAAACCATCCAAAACCTGACAAATTTAATGGACGAGAGAGTTGAGAAGCTCCTTTCGAACAAGGGGTCCTATGTGCAAATGTAACATCACCTAGAATAAAGTTTTGAGTTGAAAACTGTTTGATTTCAGTTTCTAATAACCTGCTAATGCTTATAATTTCAAAAATGACCATTTTTTTGTTCTTTATTAAAATGAAAAGGTTGATCGAAGAGTGTGGGGGATCTAAGAGTGTGGCAACCCAGTAGTCAGGATTACTGCGAATTCTGACAATCTGAGGGTCATGTTGCAGGTAGTGCAGCAAGAAGGCACTCATGTGTCTTGCGCATCTAGGAGCCCCAAAATTATTTTCCGGGCTAGATGCAGCTAAAAATTATTATTAATTTGAAAGCTGGTGGAGCTTAGTATAGATGGCCTAATAGAATCAGTACTGCAAACTGCTACAAAGCCCAAATTATGTTTCAGCCAAGATACAGATAAACATGATTAGTAATTTTAAATCTGGTGGAGTTTAATATAGATGGCCTAATAGAATCAGCACTGCACAGTGCTACAAGGTCCAAATTATTTTCCAGCCAAGATACAGATAAACATGATTAGTAATTTTAAATCTGGTGGAGTTTAGTATAGATTGCCTAATAGAATCAGTACTGCACACTGCTACAAGGCCCAAATTATTTTCCAGCCAAGATACAGATAAACATGATTAGTAATTTTAAAGCTTAAAACGGTTGGTGAGGTGATTTTAACAAATCATCAAGCTTTTACTCTCCCCAGGATGACACAGGGGTAGAAAAGTCATTTCGGATCCATGATTTGTTCATCTTTATGAACGTGAGTCTGTCTACATTATCAGTGGAGAGCCGCGTACGCTTATCTGTCAGCACACCACCAGCAGCGCTGAACACACGTTCAGACAGAACGCTGGCTGCGGGGCATGACAAGATCTCCAAGGTGTAAGTGGCGAGCTCCGGCGATTTATCCAGATTGGAAGCCCAAAAAGAGCAAGGGTCCAGTGACACAGTCATGGCTTCAATGTTTACTTGGAGATACTCCTGTACCATCATCTCTAGGCGTTGACTATGTGTCAGACTTCTTGTCTCCTGTGGCCTTGCAAAGGATGGGCTAAAAAAGTGGTGAAATGATTCCGCAAAATTGATGTTACCAGCAGATACTGTGTTTCTGTTACGTTTTGAGAGCTGAACACTCGACGGTACCACGGTTGGCAAGTTGGAACTGTGAGATTCACTACGTGCACCACTGGTGTTTTGGGGAAAAGCACATGTAAGATTCTGCAACAGTCTCTGCTGATACTCCTGCATGCTTGCATCTCTTTCTATGGCAGGAATAATTTCTGCAAATTTACTTTTGTACCGGGGATCTAACAGTGTGGCAACCCAGTAGTCAGGATTATTTCTAATTCTCACAATTCGAGGGTCATGTTGCAGGTAGTGCAGCAAGAAGGCACTCATGTGTCTTGTACATCCTGGGGCACCAAGTCCCTGTTGTGTTGGTGGCGAGGTAACAATCATGCTTCCTTCCTCTGCCCTCTCCCCCCAACCTCGCACAACAGAAATGTGATCAAGGTCTCCCTCATCTGATGAGTCTTCCATCAGTTCGTCCTCCACTTCTTCTTGGGCTCCTGCACCTTGCTCACTAGTTTGGCTGCTACCATGCGCCCTGGTAAAACCATCTCCCCCACCCTCACATGCCTGCCGCCTTGGTGCTGCTGACAGTCTGGACCTTGCAGATGTTAGCCCTTCCGCATACAACTCCTCCTCCTCTAATTCCTCCACCTCCTCTTGTGCCACCACCTGACTCCGAATTCTGTTTAACACGTGCTCCAGCATGTAACTCACCGGAATAGTCATGCTGATAATGGCATCGTCAGCACTAAACATCTTCGTCGCCATTTCAAAACTGTGCAGAAGGGTGCATAGGTCCCTGATCTGAGACCACTCCTCCAGCTCTGGATCTCGTTGGCCCTGGCTATATAAGTCAGAACGTATTGCACCAGGGCTTGTCGGTGCTGCCACAGTCGCTGCAACATGTGCAGAGTTGAATTCCACCGGGTAAGCACATCGCATTTTATCCGGTGAAGTGGCAGGCCCAACGACTTCTGTAGAGATGTAAGTCGCTGAGCTGCGGGATGCGCACGGCGGAAGTGAGCACACAGCGATCATGCCCTCTGCAGAAGGCCATCTAGTCCGGGATAGTGGGCTAAAAATTGCTGGACAACCAGGTTCAACACGTGAGCCATACAAGGCACGTGTGTGACATTGCCCCGGCGAAGGGCCGCACCCAGGTTTGCAGCATTGTCGCACACGGTCTTCCCTGGTTTCAGGTCCAGTGGAGACAACCATTCATGAAACTGGTTCTCCAGAGCTGACCACAACTCCTCAGCTGTGTGACTCACATTTCCCAGACATTTCAAAGTAAAAACCGCCTGATGACGTTGAGCCCTGCTGCCAGCATAGTAAGGAGGTATGCAGAATCCCTTCCGCGCAGTTAGAAAGCTTGTGGCATGACTAGACAGGCTTTGGGTGCAGGTGGAGGACCGAGAGGAGGTTGAGGAGGCAGAAGCAGTGGAGGAACTTTGAGATAAAGAGGATTGACGCACAACTCGTGGGGACGGCAAGACTTGGACAGCAGCCCCTTGTCCTGCTGTCACCATAGTTACCCAGTGCCCAGTCAGCGACATGTAACGCCCCTGTCCATGCCTACTCGTCCAAGTGTCTGTGGTGAAATGCACCCTGTCACACACAGAGTTTCTCAAAGAAGCGGTAATGTTGTGTGCGACATGCTGGTGGAGCGCAGGCACACCTTGCTTTGAGAAGTATTGCCGACTGGGCATCTGGTACTGGGGCACTGCGACGGACATAAGGTCTCGAAAATCCTCTGTGTCCACCAGGCGGAAAGGAAGCATTTCTGTAGCCAAGAGCTTGCAGATGGTGAAATTCAACCTCTTAGCTTTCTCATGGTTAGGAGGAAATGTTCTTTTACTTGTCCACATCTGAGGGACCGAGGGCTGGCTGTTGTGCTTAGACGGGGTTGAGAAGGGTGTCCCCGGCAAACTGCTGGTCTGTGAGGAAGATGCAGGTGGACATGTTAGGTTGCCTTGATCCAAAGGTGGTGCTATCGATGTCGGACAGCGCTGAACACCAGCTGGTGTTTCCACCTCCAAAGAAAATGATGACCTGCCAATCACGCTGGCTGTTGCGGGTAAAGAGGTGGCAGGTCGGCGTCCCAAAACAGGTGTGACTGCTGTCCCCCCAGTCACAGAGGATGAAGAGGCCGCGGATGCACAAAATGTGGCAGACGGTGGTTGGCCCAGCTGGCTAGGCCGCATTGTAGCACAGTGAGCTTCCCACTGCAACTTATGCTTCATATCCATGTGCCGGTTCATGCATGAAGTACTCAAACTATGTATTTTTTGGCCTCTACTTAGTTTTTGCTGACAAATGTTACAGATAACACGAATTGGGTCATCTTTATCGATCTGAAAAAATGCCCAGGCTACGCAAGGTTTAGCACCCATGTGACCTGAAGAGCCACCACGACTTGTGGTCAGAGGCAGAGTTGTGTTTGAGGATGCAGTTGTTGACGTGCTTCCAGTACTACGTCTCTGTCCAGGAAGGCGCAACCTGACCTCGTCGTCACTAGCATCCTCCTCCACCTCCTCTGCTGACCTCATCGACTGGCTGACTGTGGGTTGACAGTAAGTGGGATCTCCAACCTCGTCATTATCACCCTGTGTGTTATCACACCCGTCGTCCTCAGAGCCAACCTCTTCCTGCCCTGACAAAAAACTAAAGTTGTCGTTCCAATCAGGTATTTGAGTCTCATCATCGTCTTCCTCATTGTCTCCACCAACAGGAGTTACAGTTTGGGAACAAGGGTCTATATTATGGTCAGAACCTTCTGCGTCTGGTCCTGGATCTGACTCATAAAGATTCTGGGCCTCAGTGCAGATCATTTCCTCGTCTGGATTCACAGTAGCTCTGGAGCTGACCTCTGATTCCCAGGCTATAGTATGAGTAAACAGCTCTGCAGACTCAACCATCTGTTCTACCCCATACTCAGACGGGCAGCTGGAGACATGGGAGCTGTGAGGAAGCAAGTGCGATTGGGGTGACACCTCTGAGGACTGGAGTATTTGTAATGTTGAATTTAAGGTGGAGGAGAGCCCACTTAAAGGAGCACTTGATATCCGTTGAAGCACCTGCTGTTTTTGTGCCTCATCTGGAATTTGTAGCGATTGGCGTGGCCGTAAGAAAGGGATCTTATCACATTGTCCGCTAAAAGAAGTAGACATCTTAGTTTGGATGGAAGATGGTCTTTCTCCTGCAGATGTTACTGTTGCTTTAACACCTACCCCACGGACACAACCTTTTTTTCCCTTCCCAACACGCCTATTCCCCTTTCCACCAGCAGCAGGCCTTTTTCCACTCATTTTGGTGGTTAACTCACAACTCTGGAGTTGTTTGCACAAAAAACAATGGATGGGAACTGAGCAGAGCTGAGTGGCCAAACTGTGGTATTAGCCCAAAAGTATTGGCTCGGTTAGATGCAGATAAAAATTATTTTGAATTTGCAACCTGCTGGAGGTTAGTATAGATGGACTAATAAAACAAGTCCCACACACTGCTACAAGCCGAAATTGTTTTTCAGAGCTAGATGCAGAAAAAAATTATATTGAATTTTCAACCTGATGGAGGTTAGTATAGATGGACTAATAGAACAAGTCCCACACACTGCTACAAGCCAAAATAGTTTTTCAGAGCTAGATGCAGAAAAAAATTATATTGAATTTGCAAGCTGATGGAGGTTAGTATAGATGGACTAATAGAACAAGTCCCACACACTGCTACAAGGCGAAATAGTTTATCAGAGCAAGATGCAGAAAAAAATTATATTGAATTTGCAACCTGATGGAGGTTAGTATAGATGGACTAATAGAACAAGTCCCACACACTGCTTCAAGCCGAAATAGCTTTTCAGAGCTAGATGCACAAAAAAATTATATTGAATTTGCAACCTGATGGAGATTAGTATAGATGGACTAATAGAACAAGTCCCACACACTGCTACAAGCTGAAATAGTTTTTCAGAGCTAGATGCAGAAAAAAATGGTATTGAATTTGCAACCTGATGGAGGTTAGTATAGATGGACTAATAGAACAAATCCCACACACTGCTACAAGCCGAAATAGTTTTTCAGAGCTAGATGCAGAAAAAAATTATATTGAATTTGCAACCTGATGGAGGTTAGCATAGATGGACTAATAGAACAAGTCCCACACACTGCTACAAGCAGAAACAGTTTTTCAGAGCTAGATGCAGAAAAAAATTATATTGAATTTGCAACCTGATGGAGGTTAGTATAGATGGACTAATAGAACAAGTCCCACACACTGCTACAAGCCGAAATAGTTTTACAGAGCTAGATGCAGAAAAAAATTATATTGAATTTGTAACCTGATGGAGGTTAGTATAGATGGACTAATGGAACAAGTCCCACACACTGCTACAAGCCAAAATAGTTTTTCAGAGCTAGATGCAGAAAAAAATTGTATTGAATTTGCAACCTGATGGAGGTTAGTATAAATGGACTAATAGAACAAGTCCCACACACTGCTACAAGCCGAAATAGTTTTTCAGAGCTAGATGCAGAAAAAAATTATATTGTATTTGCAACCTGATGGAGGTTAGTATAGATGGACTAATAGAACAAGTCCCACACACTGCTACAAGCCAAAATAGTTTTTCAGAGCTAGATGCAGAAAAAAATTATACTGAATTTGCAACCTGATGGAGGTTAGTATAGATGGACTAATAGAACAAGTCCCACACACTGCTACAAGCCGAAATAGTTTTTCAGACCTAGATGCAGAAAAAAATTATATTGAATTTGCAACCTGATGGAGGTTAGTATAGATGGACTAATAGAACAAGTCCCACACACTGCTACAAGCCGAAATAGTTTTTCAGAGCTAGATGCAGAAAAAAATTATATTGAATTTGCAAGCTGATGGAGGTTAGTATAGATGGACTAATAGAACAAGTCCCATACACTGCTACAAGGCGAAATAGTTTATCAGAGCAAGATGCAGAAAAAAATTATATTGAATTTGCAACCTGATGGAGGTTAGTATAGATTGACTAATAGAACAAGTCCCACACACTGCTTCAAGCTGAAATAGTTTTTCAGAGCTAGATGCACAAAAAAATTATATTGAATTTGCAACCTGATGGAGGTTAGTATAGATGGACTAATAGAACAAGTCCCACACACTGCTACAAGCTGAAATAGTTTTTCAGAGCTAGATGCAGAAAAAAATGATATTGAATTTGCAACCTGATGGAGGTTAGTATAGATGGACTAATAGAACAAGTCCCACACACTGCTACAAGCCGAAATAGTTTTTCAGAGCTAGATGCAGAAAAAAATTATATTGAATTTGCAACCTGATGGAGGTTAGTATAGATTGACTAATAGAACAAGTCCCACACACTGCTACAAGCCAAAATAGTTTTTCAGAGCTAGATGCAGAAAAAAATTATATTGAATTTGCAACCTGATGGAGGTTAGTATAGATGGACTAATAGAACAAGTCCCACACACTGCTACAAGCCGAAATAGTTTTTCAGAGATAGATGCAGAAAAACATTATATTGAATTTGCAACCTGATGGAGGTTAGTATAGATTGACTAATAGAACAAGTCCCACACACTGCTACAAGCCAAAATAGTTTTTCAGAGCTAGATGCAGAAAAAAATTATATTGAATTTGCAACCTGATGGAGGTTAGTATAGATGGACTAATAGAATGATGCTATGCCCAATAGGTTTTACTTTACTAGGTGCAGTGAAAAAAAATTGTATTCTATACACAGGTGGTGTACTTGCAACACAGATAGGCTTCTCCACTGACTAACACACACTGCAAGAGGACAAAAAGGATTTGCTCTGCTAGATTTAGCCAAATGCTGTGAAAAAAACTTGCACAGCACTGGCACAGACCTGCCTGGCAAAAAAGTGATAGGAACTGATGTAACCTAGCCCTCAAAAGGACTGCGATTACAATTAGTCTTTACTCCCAACCTATCTATTTAAGAGCACAGACCTGCCTGATAAAAGTGATATGAACTGATGTAACCTAGCCCTGAAAAGGACTGCAATTACAATTACTCTTTACTCCCAACCTATCTGTTTAAGAGCACAGACCTGCCTGATAAAAGTGATAGGAACTGATGTAACCTAGCCCTGAAAAGGACTGAAATTACAATTAGTCTTTACTCCCAACCTATCTATTTAAGAGCACAGACCTGCCTGATAAAAGTCGTAGGAAATGATGTAACCTAGTGCTTAAAAGGACTGCAATCACAACTATTCCCTACTCCCAAGCTATCTGTAGATTTGTGCGAAAATTGGCTTGAAATTAACAAAGTATAGCGCACACAGCAACAGCGGTGCCGTCTAACATGCAGCTGCAGCAGTGAGAAAATGGTGGCGACGGGGAAAATGGCTGGGTCTTATAGGGCAAGGACATGTGACATACACTGTCAATGACACATGCCCTTGCTTGTGTGAAAAAAAGCAGTTCGCTCCGTGTGTGCGCTGCTGGTAGGCTGACAAATTGCACCTCCCCACTGTAAATGCAGGAAAGAGAAAAAAAAATGGAGATCTTCATTATTTCTGCAGAGATCCATCCCCTGACCCTCCCCCCGACCCGCTGTACACTCAAACTGCGCATTAACATTAATTTTCAGCATTACTGAGAAAAAAATCTAGTTATGATTTTCGTGCACGAACAGTTATCGAACATAACCTCGAACAGCCGAATTTTTTTCAAATCGTTCGTGTTCGCCGAACGGCTCGAACACCGCCCAAAACAGCTCGAATTTGAGATTGGCGAACAGTTCGAGTCGAACACCGCTCATCTCTAGTGTCTGCCCCTATTATACTATTTCTACTCTCGTGAAATTGCCACTTTGGTGGTGTCAACTCTTAATTTTTGGAAATGTGAAGACTCCTGATTGGGTCTCCATCTGTTGGGTTGGCTGTAGTGGAAGAAGCATTGGTCCCCATTATACTATTTCTACTCTAGTGAAATTGATGCCACTTTGGTGGTGTCTGCCCTTAATTTTTGGAAATGGGGAGACTCCTGGTTGGTTCTCCTTCATGTGTGTTGCCTGTAGCAGTAGGCCTCCCAGACCGGCATGCCTCCACCTACTTTTAGTCAACTACCTGTGTTACTATCCTTACATTTTTGTACCAATACCACTCTATGAAACCGATTTTTCTGCCCAGTGTGGCTGAGCATAAAAGCAGCTTGAGCTGTTGGATGTGGTATCAGGGCTCCCAGCACAGCAGGCCTACACCGATCCCTCACCCACCTTGTTCTTAATTTGAAGTCCAATTCAAAGCTGTAAAGGCTGGCCAAGACCCTTATCTCTCATGCATGGCCCATGGCTGACTGCTGCTGTGCCATTCAAAAATTTATACTGTAGGTCAATTGATACAGGTGTTGTGTATGCTTTTGGTTTTGCCTCCCATTGAATCCAAAGGGGTTTGGTATGTTCGTCAAACCATTCGACAAATTATTCAGTGAACATCGGGAAGTTCGCCAAACTGGGACGAACAGAACATTTAAAGGTTCGCTCATCTCTGGTCCTCACTCCTCTTTTCTAGTCTGTCACTCATTTAGTTCATGTTTCTTGTACTTGATTTTTTTTTCTTATGGTATGTACTTACAGGTGTAATCTCATCTCAGACATTTTTAAATTATGACAGAAATGATTGCTATTTACAAGTCCTATCTTCTTGTGATGGCATTTTCGCCACTTTCTCCATGTACTAGTATGGGATTTTAGAAAACACCTGAAAATGGCTTTGTGGGACCAGGATCTAACAGACATATCCTGTTGCTCTATTATTAGGAAATAAACTCACTAAACACTTTTTAGATATACAGCACCTTAAAATAAATCACACTTTAAATAAATCATATTAAAATTTATATTTCTTTGTGCCGCATCTTTCTTTTTATGATGACTTATCTTGTTTTGGGACAGAATATCATGTAAATACAGGTAAGTACAGTTCCCATAATTATTCTTCTTTCTCACAGAAATGTTATTGAGACACCTCTTTAATGTTTTATTGTACATCATTTTTAATTAGGTCTATCACTATAAATATTGAAGAAATCTAAAAAAAACCCCATATAGCAGTTTTCATAATGCCCAATGAACCCCCTGGAGTGTAGGACTAGTGAAGTTTAGTGAAACTCTGGTCATAGGCCAAGATGCTTCAGTTATATGGATATTTGAACTCAGGTTAACATCTCTTGCTTGTAATTTCTTTAAATCACATTTTTACAATTTTGAAATATTTTTTGTTTTGATTTTCCATGTTAGTATTCGTATTGAAAAAACTCCTAATATTGAAGTTTTCATACAGACCAATCAGCCCTCTCAATAAGCAGGTATTCACTGTCATATTATTAATAGATTGCAGGACTACAATAAAAGGTAACACTACAATTAAAGCTGGAGACATATAACACAAGTTACATGTACCTCCTCCACACACACAGTGAAGTCTGCGTAAATCATAGAACATGCCCACGTCACTCATTCCTAACATTGTTTTCATAAGTCCACAGGCCAAATGTAAAGCAAATGTCTTTAATTGTTATTGCAAAATTTTGACTTTGTGACTGACCTCATAATTGTGTAAAGAAAATTCTGTAAAAAGAAAAAAAATGTCAAAATTAAATCATGATTCATTCCATTTAACTGAATTATTTTATTTGCTTAATCTGTTATGACTTAAACAAATCTCCATTAATGAAAAGAAAAAGGGATTAGCATTGTGTGCAATGAAATATGAGCTCAACGGCCTTCTTGTTACTTATTGAAACATATTTATTCAGCTAAACCAAAGTTCCTTGAAAACATTTATGTAGGTAACTGATAAGCATCATATTGGAAAACACATTTCTTGATGATTCTTCAGCCAAAGAAAATGCTTTAAATGTTGGAGTTTAGCCAGATCCGAATTTACTGGAATTCTTATTGTTAATAGCCCAAAATGCTTCTTTGAATTGGTATATTTATAAGACAGCTTTACATTGGTCCGAGTGAAATCCAATATATTGTGGGATCGCACTCGGACTTGAGGCAGATGACACTGGCTTATTATACAACTGACAGTAGGTTATGGATACATCTCTTTCCCCTCCGAAACCCCACAGTGAATAAAGCAATTTTTAAAAAACCTAAATATGAAGTGATAAAGAGTGTCATGTACCTCCAAACTGTAACAATGAAAATGTAGTCTCATCTCATTCATTCCAAAATATGGCAATACAAAGACAAAATCATAAATGTTTTATTGAGCAAAAGTAATAAAACATTAAAAAGCTACTGTATATATATTTGTTTTTAAAATAATCACACTGACTTGCAGAATAAAGCTAATATCTAATTTAGAAACAACAAAAACAAAAGACAGAGTTGCTGTTTTTATTACCACTTGCACCTTCCTGCCCCCTCAAAAAAGGTATAAAGTGTTTTATTTCATTAAATGTACCTCAGAATTGTGCTTTTAAAAATACAAACTTGTCATGAAAGCCAAAATTGGCTGCAGCCTAATTTTCACCAGATTTTTGCTACCTCATAGGAGAGCAGCATAACATAGAGTAAGAAAACCTGATTCCAATAATGTATCACTTAGTTTACTGAGTGCAGCAGTTGTGACACAATCAGAGTTTTTAGATGTAGCATGTAGCAGAGCTCAGAAAGCTAACCCCACCCACAGCTCTCTATGTACATTGTCTATTGACAGTGAGCTGCTTATCATAGGAGAGGGTGCACCATTCCTGGCAGTGATAATGTCCTGGTGATAAAACTTTCATTGTAAGTAAACAACTTCACACAGCCAAAGAAGTGACACTTGGCTGAATTCTGTGTTTCAACCTCTATCTCCTGCTGTCTTCAGATTACATAGGAAAACCTGCCGACAGATTCCCTTTAAGTGATGAGCGAGCACTAAAATGCTAGGGTACTCGTTGCTCGGGTCGAGCAAATTGGAACACTCGGGTGCTCGACCCGAGCAACAAGCCCAATGTAAGTCTATGGGAAACTCAAGCATTTTTCAGGCGGCTCCCCCCGGCGGTCTGCAGAGGGCCTAAAAATTGCCCAAATTGATGGGAACAGTGCTCAAATGACATGGGAACAGCATGAGGAAGACCCCTGGAAGCATTTCTGACTCCCAGGTCACTGCTGTCAACAACGTTGTCAGAGGTATTACGCCACTTTTACGGACTCACAATAAAACATACCAAAATGAAACCAAAATGGATTTTCCTGGGAAATATGTTAAGGAACATCCTTTCCATGACATGTACAATGTATATAAAGCAAAATAAATAAACAAAAAACAAAAATACTCCTCCACACCTTGGGCTATGTTCACACGTAGCGTTTTTGATGCGTTTTTGCACTTTTGCATTGCTTTCAACCAAGACAAATGCATTCACCAGGAAATGTCATTTTAACATTTTACAACCTTATCTGGCCATGTGGTGTGTGACACATCATCAGACACATGCATACAGTGTTAAAAAGACATGGGAACAGCATGGGGAAGACTTCTGGCAGCATCTCTGACTCCCAGGTCACTGCCTAAAAGCGTGCCCATCATAAGTGATCCTTGGCGCATGCGAAGATGCCTCCCACCATGCACCTGTCGTTGCAGACTTGCAACAATCACCGTCCACGTCTTTGTCCCAATGCAGCGTTCAGTTGTCCCTACCCCATTCCTTGGAATGCAAGCGCAAGTATGCAGCCAGCCACCCACCCTCCCACAGGCTGCAATACTATACTGCCAAATTTTTGAAAGCTACTTGCACTTGAAATGTGGCCTTTTAAGCTCGTGGAGGCGGAAGCTTTTCACAACCTCATGTCAGCGGCGGCCGAGTGTCCATACTCGGTCCCCAGCCGCCACTGTTTCTCCCTGTGTCGCCTCCGCCTTCCACAAGCACGGGTCCCACAACATTACCCGTGCCCTCCCCAGTGCACTTAGTGGGAAGGACCGCCTAACCATAAACACATGGACAGGTTAATGTGGCCAGGGACGGTACGGAGCCAGTCCACAACTTTTTTTGGCTGAGAGTTGTATTTAGCTCGGTGAAAGGACTGCCACAGAGGGAAACCGTATCTACCCTGCGTGTCATTTCTCCCAGGAAGTCCTGTAATGCAGCTTGTTGCAGAAGCAATGGCAGCCCATCCAACATCAACTCGCACTTGTCGGTGGTGCTTTGACACATACACATCTTTCTTTGCGCATTTAATTTCTTGAATACAGAGTTGGACAATGGCCTGATCTGTAATGCGCTTTGAGAAAAAACATGCATAAGCATGGCCGATCCACATTAAAAAAGCAGCCATAGAGTGTCGGGGAATCTTCCGCTACACTTTTCTTAGCCAGGGCTGTTTCTCGGCATGGTTGGACGGGCCCACCAGAGAACCGGAGACTCCTCCGGCGGGCCCTGGCTTTTCCTTCAGGAGAGTTCATAGTGCCGAGGTGAGGCCATGATGATGATAGAGGCCACCATCTGCTTAGTTTTCTGTTACTTGGAATGCAAGTGCAAGTATGCAGCCAGCCACCCACAGGCCGCAACACTGAACTGCCAGATTTCTGGGCAGCTTTTTGCACTTGAAATATGGCATTTTAAGCTCATGGAGGTGGAATCTTTTCACAACCTCATGCCGGTGGTGGCTGGATGTCCATACTCGGTCCCCAGCCACCACTATATTTCCCGGTATCGCCTCCGCCTTCCACAAGCACGGGTCCCACAACATTACCCGTGCCCTCCCCAGTGCACTCTCTGGGAAGGACCGCCTAACCACAAACACGTGGACAGGTAAATGTGGCCAGGGACGGTACGGAGCCAGTCCACAGCTTTTTTTGCTGAGAGTTGTATTTAGATCGGTGAAAGGACTGGCATAGAGGGAAACCGTATCTACCCTGCGTGTCATTTCTCCCAGGATGTCCTCTAAAGCTGCTTGCACTTGAAATGTGGCCTTTTAGGCTCGTGGAGGTGGAAGCTTTTCACAACCACATGCCTCATGCCTCGTGTCCATGCTCGGTCCCCAGCCGTCACTATTTCTCCCGGTGTTGTCTCCGTCTTCTACAAGCGCGGGTCCCTGAACATTACTGCTGGTACTTTTCTGTGGGAATTTGCTTGCCTCCTACCAGCCTGGAATATTTCCAGCAAACTATGGTACGACGCCATGGTATTAGCACTGCCCCCAGTACCAGTAGCGAAGCCATCCCCAATTCCCTTCTCAGGAATTTTATTTGGTAGACTGAGTGGCTGCCCAAATACATTTTCTCACAAAGGAGCTGAAGATAGAATGGCAGTAGGTGCAAGTTTCTCCAGCCTGTTAGATATTAGAGGGTGAACGGCAGCACATTGGATCAGTGGTTAGCACTGAAGCCTTGCAGCACTGGGATCCTGGGTTCAAATCCCAGCAAGGACAACATCTGCAAGGACTTTGTATGTTCTCCCTGTGTTTGCGTGTTTCCTCCTCAATAAAAAAGCAGCCATAGAGTGTCCGGGAACCTTCACGCACACTTTTCTTAGCCAGAACTGCTTCTCAGCAGGGTTTGACGGTCCTACCAGAGAATCCTCTGGTGTGCCTTGGCTTCTACCTCAGGAGAGTTCATGATAGCGCTAACTTTGCAGCTGCTATGGGGCTCTTGAGCGGGTGAGAAAGGTTAGCCCTCAGAATCAAATCCTCTGGTGGGCACAATGTTTTTCAATCTGAAACAGCTTCTCAGTGGGAGTTGTATTTCACCACAGCCATATTCTTTAGCTCGGTGAAAGGACTGGCATAGAGGGAAACCGTATCTACCCCGGCTGTCATTTCTCCGTCACCAGGTTCCGCCCATTGTCACACACGACCATGCCTGGTTGTATGTTCAGCGGTGAGAGCCACAGATCAGGCTGCTGTATTACAGCTTTCAACAACTCTGCAGCGCTGGGCTGTTTGTCAATCAAACATTAAGCATGTTATCTTAAGCACAGCCTGTTGCCGCTTGGCCAAGGCAGTGCTGCAGTGCTGTCAGCTTGTGACTGATGTGGTCATTTCGGAGATGGAGGAGGAGGTGCAGGAGCTGAACAATGTGATTACATTGAGGTTAAATTGGTGACGCTGTTTTTTATACTAAAGAAAGATCCTATTGTTTTGTTTTTTTTACGTTATTTTTTAAGACAAATGCATTCACCGGGAAATGTCATTTTAATATTTTACAACCTTATCTGGCAATGTGGTGTGTGACACATCATCAGACACATCCTTTTATATTTATGATGGAGGGACTCTGAAAGTCATAAAGCCTATTTTTATAGGGACATCAGACGGCCCTTACTATTCTTAAAAGGCCAGCAGTCTGCCCTAGCAATTGTTAGAGAGCCATCAGCCGGCTATGCTTTGTCGTTCCCATTATTAACAAGTGGGTCTCCTATACCGTTATTGCGTATCCAGTGACTGCAAGGGCTGCCAAAAATTTGGACGCAACCCAATACCCCTTTGAAGAGACATAGAGGAGGGTCTCAGTAAAAAAAATGTTCCCATTATAAAGGAGCGGGTTTCCTATAGTGGTAATGCCCATGCTGTGACTGCAAGGGCTGCCAACATTTGGGAAAAACCCCACTAAGAATTTAAAGACACATGGAGCAGGGCCACAGTAACAAGGTACGACATGTTCCCATTAGAAAGGAGAGGGTCTGCTATACAGTTCTAGGGTATGCAGTGAGTCCAACGGCTGACCAATTTTACAAAAAACACCACTAAGAATTTAAAGACACACAGAGCAGGGCCACAGTAACAAGTACGACATGTTCCCATTAGAAAAGAGAGTCAGCTATACAGTTATAGGGTATGCAGTGAGTCCAAGGGCTGACCAATTTTAGGAAAAACTGCACTAAGAATTTAAAGACACGCAGAGCAGGGCCACAGTAACAAGGTACGATATGTTCCCATTAGAAAGGAGAGGGTCTGCTATACAGTTATAGGGTATGCAGTAAGTCCAACGGCTGACTAATTTTAGTAAAAACACCACTAAGAATTTCAAGACACACAGAGCAGGGCCACAGTAACAAGGTACGACATGTTCCCATTAGAAAGGAGAAGGTCTGCTATACAGTTATAGGGTATGCAGTAAGTCCAACGGCTGACCAATTTTAGGAAAAACTCCACTAAGAATGTAAAGACACACAGAGCAGGGCCACAGTAACAAGTACGACATGTTCCCATTAGAAAGGAGAGAGTCTGCTATACAGTTATAGGGTATGCAGTGAGTCCAACGGCTGACCAATTTTAGGAAAAACCCCACTAAGAATTTAAAGTCACACAGAGCAGGGCCACAGTAACAAGTACGACATGTTCCCATTAGAAAGGAGAGAGTCTGCTATACAGTTATAGGGTATGCAGTGAGTCCAACGGCGGACCAATTTTAGGAAAAACCCCACTAAGAATTTAAAGACACATAGAGCAGGGCCACAGTAACGACAAATTCCCATTAGAAAGGAGAGAGTCTCCCATAGTGTTGGCCTATGCAGTGAATGCAAGGGCTGCCAAAAATTTGGAGGCACTTCAATGCCCCTTGGAAGAGACATGGAGGGCCTCATAAAAAAATGTTCCCATTAGAAAGGAGCGGGCCTCCTATACTTGTAATGCCCATGCACTAAGTGTATGGGCTGACAAACATTTACCCCTGGGGGGTATACATGAACATACTGTATAAAAATATTTTTTTTTACGGGCATTGAAAAATTATGTGGGTGTTGCATCACCGACTACGGTTACACTGGTGATATGGTGGTGGAGGATGAGGAGAAGGAGGAGGACAAGAGCAATTAGCCAAAATCAGGTAGCATATACCCATGTGTGGGTGTGAAAAGGTGCATGGAAATACACCTCCCAAGAAATGACACTGGATTTGAGTTTATGTTACGCTGCTATCATTCGGCCCAATCCAGCCCTTGTTCATTTTTATAAAAAAAAATTTTACGGGCATCATAAACACCCTTTAAAAAAATTATGTGGGTGTTGCATCACGGACCACGGTTACCCTGGTGATATGGTGGTGGAGGATGAGGAGAAGGAGGAGGACAAGAGCAAATAGCCAAAATCAGGAAGCATATACCCATGTCTGGGTGTGAAAAGGTGCATGGGAATACACCTCCCAAGAAAAGACACTGGATTTGAGTTTATGTTACGCTGCTATCATTTGGTGGTGTTGAGAAGTCTGGCCCAATCCAGCCCTTGTTCATTTTTATAAAAGTGAGCCAGTCAGCATTTTCAGTTGACAGGTGGATGCGCTTATCAGTTATAATTCCACCAGCGGCACTAAAAACCCGCTATGATAAAATGCTGGCGGCAGGGAAGGCCAGGACCTCCAAGGCATAGAGAGCCAGTTCATTCCACGTATCCAGCTTGGATACCCAATAATTATAAGGCACAGCGGAATCACGGAGGACGTTGGTACAGTCGGCAAGGTACTCCCTGAGCATCTTCCCAAACTTTGCACTCCTTGTGAGTGTACCCCGCACCTCAGGGCCTGTGCGATGGGAGGGTCTGAGAAAACTCTCCCAGAACTTTGACAGTGTTCCCTTGCCTCTGCTGGATTGAAGTTGTGTCTCTATCGCCTGTACTCCTTGGTTGTCCAACGAAGTGTGCCCTCTGCTGTCAGCGTTTTCAGATGGGAATTATTTTAATAGTTCCGCAACAAGGGCCTTCTGGTACTGCCCTATTTTTGTAGACCTGTCCGCCTCAGGAATAAGAGATTCAAAGTTCTCCTTGTAGCGTGGGTCTAGAAGTGTCACCAACCAGTAATGACTGTTACCCAAAATTTTGAGAACGTGAGGGTCATGGGAAAGGCAGCGTAACATAAACTCAGCCATGCGTGCCAGACTACTAACAGGCAAGACTTCCATGTCCTCACCAAGAGGATGACTGACCATGCTCTCCTCCTCCTCCTCCTCTCTGTCCTCTGGCCATCCACGCTGAGCAGACGATATGACAGCTGTGCAGGTAGTACCGTCTATAGTGCATGAAACTAGCTCCTGTCCTTCCTCCTCCTCTTCCTCATTGTCACCCAATCCACGTTGGGATGAGATGAGGCTTGGCTGTGTGTAATCACCCTGTATGGTTCCTTGCTCCATCTCATCGTGCTCCGCCTGCAATGCATCCTCTTTGATTGTGAGCAGAGAGCGTTTCAGAAGACAGAGAAGCGGGATGATGACGCTAATTATGGCGTCATCGCTAGGGACGAGCGAGTAGTGAAATAATCGGACTTGTTATACTCGTAACGAGTAGGTCCCAATTTTCGGGTACTCGTTACGAGTAACGAGTCCAATGTAAGTCAATGGGAAAAGCGAGTAAGCCGAGTAATTGTCTGCTGGAGCCATTAAAGCGGTCTGGGGGCTGAGGAAAAGGCTGAAATGGAGACATGATTGTTTAAAAGCCGGCGGTAAAAAGCCGCCGGCTTTTAAACAATCACTCAGCCCCATACTCACTTCCCCGCAGCCTCCCATCCCTTTCCTCCGCTCCCCCGCCATCTCCCATCCCGATCCTCAGTTAGGACTGGGTAGGGAGCGCTGCACCAGGGAGCGGGGAGCGAAGGACCCGGGCAGGGAAGCCAGCAGTGAAAAGACTTCAGCGCCTGCTTTCCCGTTCAGTGCTGCTCCCCGCTCCCTGATGTATGCTCCCCGCTCCCTGGTGCTTCACTCCCTGCCCGGTCCTAACTTAGGATCGGGATGGGAGGCGGCGGGGGAGCGGGGAGCACCGAATGGGAAAGCGGGCGGTGAAGTCTTTTCACTGCCGGCTTTCCCGCCGGTTATTTCAAATGAACAGCTGAGGTATCAGCTGATGCTGATCAGCTGTTCATTTGAAGTAGCTGCTGTGCCCTCAGAGGGTTCATGTGAGTTCATGCTTGACTGCATGAACTCACATGAACTTTCCCACGGCCGCACAGCTCAGCTACATCTCTGGTAGAGAATCTCTACCAGAGATGTAGCTGAGCTAAAGAAGAAGACTCCTTTGGACTACGTCGGATGGAAGATAATTTTTTTAATAAACATAGAGTCTCTAAGTGTTTTTTTGTTTTATTTCTAATAAAATATTTTTTTCTATGTGTTGTGTTTTTTTTAAATACTTTACTAGAAGTTCATGGCGGTCATGTCTAATATTGGCGTGACCCCATGAATTTCAGGCTTAGGGCCAGCTTATAATACAAAGTTGGCCCTAACCCCTTTATTACCCAGTGAGCCACCGCACCAGGGCCCTGGATGAGTTGGGTACAGCGCCAGAAGATGGCGCTTCTATGAACGCGCCATTTTCTGGGGTGGCTGCGGACTGCAATTCGCAGAGGGGGGGGCCCAGAAAGCTTGGGCCTCCCTGCACTGCGGATTCCAGCCCCCAGCTGCCTAGTTGTACCTGGCTGGACACAAAAATAGGGTGAAGCCCCACGTATTTTTTTTAAATTCTTTCATGAAATTCATGAAATAATAAAAAAAAAGGGCTTCCCTATATTGTTGTGTCCGGCCAGGTACAAATAGGCAGCTGGGGGTTTGGGGCAGCCCGTTCCAGGATGCTGTACCTGGCTGGCAAAAAATATGGCGAAGCCCACGTCAAAATTTTTGGGAAAAATGCATTAAAAAAAATTTAAAAAATTAATAATTTAGGGACTGCATCTTTATTAACCCCTCATGTGGAGGGGTTAATAAAGATGCAGTCCCTAAATGTGTTTTTTTTACATTTTTTAATGAATTTTTCACCAAAAATTCTTTTCACTGCCGGCTTCCCCGCCCGGGTCCTTCGCTCCCCGCTCCCTAGTGCTGCGCTTCCCACCCAGTCCTAACTTAGGATCAGGATGGGAGGCGGCGGGGGAGCGGAGGATCGGGATGAGAGGAGGATTTTTAATAGAGGCCAGAAATGGCAGTATTTTCTGACAACGTATATGTGATCCGTGTGATGGAGAAAACAGAGTTTTAAATACCTGGCCTGTAGGTAAGTAGTTTGAACAGCAATCTGCTGTGAATTGCTTCACTGACACACTGAAAGAAATTTTTAATGGAGGCCAGAAATGGCAGTATTTTCTGACAATGTATATGTGATCCGTGTGACAGATAAAAGAGTTTTAAGTACCTGGCCTGTAGGTAAGTAGTTTGAACAGCAAACTGGTGTGAATTGCTTCACTGACACACTGAAAGAAATTTTTAATGAAGGCCAGAAAAGGCAGTATTTTCTGACAACGTATATGTGATCCGTGTGACGGAGAAAACAGAGTTTTAAATACCTGGCCTGCAGGTAAGTAGTTTGAACAGCAAACTGCTGTGAATTGCTTCACTGACACACTGAAGGAAATTTTTAATGGAGGCCAGAAATGGCAGTATTTTCTGACAACGTATATGTGATCCATGTGATGGAGAAAGCAGAGTTTTAAATACCTGGCCTGTAGGTAAGTAGTTTGAACAGCAAACTGCTGTGAATTGCTTCACTGACACACTAAAGGGAATTTTTAATGGAGGCCAGAAATGGCAGTATTTTCTGACAACGCATATGTGATCCGTGTGACGGAGAAAACACAGTTTTAAATAGCAGGATTTCAAGCGCCCTAATATGGAAAGGACCTGGCTGTATTCTGCAGTGCCAACAAGCAAATGGTGCAGAAAAAATGGTGTTCTTTGGATTGCTTTTTAAGCAAATAATGAGGAGTAAGATCCAAAGAAAAGTATTCCTGGCCCATGAGACCTGGGCCTTTGTATAGAAATATCTAACAGCAGCAGAAGGCAGAATTGGAATGGAGCCTCTTGTGCTATATGCACTGCAGTCTGGCTGTCTGCTATATACACCACCTGCCTATACACACTGCCTGCCTGATATCTCTGTAGATGGATTAGTCCTCAGAAGGACTGTTTGTTAAGATGGATATGTGTAATGTACGATTTTTCTCCCTACACTACCTAATACACGATCAAATCTCTCCCTGACGCAGCAGCACCTCTCCCTACACTGTCTGATCCGGAGTGACTGTAACGAGCATGGCGGTGCCAGGTCTGATATAGACCTGATGACGCTGTGCGGCCAGCCAATCACTGTAATGCCCGCAACCAACATGGCTATGGCATTACAGTGCATGGCAGGCAATCTCTGCATGTTCATTGGCTCTCTAAAGAGCGCCAAACATGCAGGGAGGGGACTGAGCAGTAGCGAGCATGCTCGCTCATCACTATTCCCTTTAAAAAAAAAAGCTACATAAATATTCCCATAATCTAGGCCATAAAGAGAATACCGATACCAAGAAAAACATTTGCAATAAATTTACAGGCCAAGTAATAAAATAGCAAAACACTTTATTTAAGTATTGATAAAATCAGAATGACATATTTAAAAATTTGAGAAATACCACAAATAGAAAGGTGAGTGAACCTGGACAGAAAGAAATGGTATACATATATAAAAGTAATACACGTATATACTACAGTATGTAAGGATATCAATAGCCTATAGGCAATAATCTTTGGGATATTTAGTTGTAATCAAACAAATCTCAGTAACATGAAAAGCATGTACACATCATAAATAAATCCATAGGGTAAGGATAGCTGACATAGTAAAAGTGTTCAAAAAATGAAAAAGTCAGAAGAATCATCGATAACTGAGACTCTATAACCCCATGAAGTAATGTAGCACAGAATAGGCATGCATAAGAGGTAACAAGATCAGATGGAATGTAAGGCCAAATATGCCCCCCACTAGAGATATATAATAAATTATAAACTACCAATGCAAACCTTTCTATGTGTCAAAACATGTCATGTATGAGAACCATACATACTCATGTGAACACAAGTGTGCTAAAACATTGTTTGATATTACCTCAAGGAGTAGACTGTTCATACACCCACAATACCCGACGCGCATTTCGCATATGAAATGCTTCATCCAGGAGTCACTACTTGGCCTGTGAATTTATTGCAAAATGTATTTATTGGTATCGAGATTTTCTTTAAATAGAATCATACTTATAGTAGAAATGATGAAATCTTTTGAAATTCAAATTCGCCAGGTTTGTTACATTTTTTAAAAAAAATTGATTTGCAGTGAATTGATTTGTCACAAATCGCAACACTGCAAAGCTTCAAATTGCACTGAAAAGATAAATGAAACACACTGAAATTTGGACTGTACACAGCCCCTTACAACCTCTTTATTGGGTTTCCCTGAGAATCTGATAAACTTGTCACCTGTGTCATAATTCAAACTGCTGCTGTCCATGTCATGTGTCAGGACACCTGCATGCTAAATAAACAGAACTTAAAACTATCTCAACTGTCAATTGGAGCTGCCATTATAAGCATATACACCTCTCTCAGCTGAGAAGCAGCAATGACGTGAGATGGATTATATCTTTTCACTGACCGAGCAGAAAGGGCAAGGGATGGATTCTCCAGGTTCAGTACTCTGCAGAAGGGGTATAAGTGCTCAGTCAGTGAAAATATTTATTCCATCTCCTGTCAGCACTGCTTCACGGCTGAGAGAGATATGTCTGCTTACGATGGCAGCTCCTCTTGTCAGTTGAGATAGTCTCGAGCTTCATTTATTCAGTGTACAGCCATCCTGACACATGACTAGGATGACTGCAGTTTGAATCATGACTCAGGCACCATGCTTGTCACATTCTTGGAGAACTCCTTTAACATAAAAAGCCTTTGTAATGTCAAAGTGACCTCACAATAGAAACAGATGGTAACCAGTAGAAACAAACAGTCCATTTAATAATACTGCTCACTGACAGACTTTTCATGTTTTTTTTTCAATTAAAAACAGTCCAAAAATAATCCCTTTTGGTCATTTGTGATCAGACAGACCATTCTTTGCTAAATACTGACTCAAAATGACAGAGTCGCTGTTAGAGGGAACATCATCCTGCTGTGACTGAGATGATTGATGTGCAATATATTCCATAACACACTCTGCTTCCATCTGACTAATACACTTGCCAAAGTCAAGGGACGCTAGTGGTGGTGGTATGTTTTTTTCTTTTCTTTTACACTATTTCGTCCTATGCCATTGCTGCTTCTTGTTTTACCATTAGTGATGGGCGAACCCGAACACTAAAGTTCGGGGTCTGTACCGAACAGCTACTGTTCGGGCACAGTCCTTGAACACGGAAGTCCGTGTTAATGTTCGTTGCATGACAGCACAGAAAACACAGGCTCTGATCGGTGGTAATAGCATTGCCGCGGTCAGAGCATTGTGGCATCATGCTGACAGGTGTCAGCGTGATGCCACAGCTGTGACAGTGGCCTACGGTAAATAGCTTACCGCGGGTCATAGGCGCCGGCTGGTGGTACTACTACAACCATCAGCCGGCGCCTACTGCCATAGGAAACAGCGAGTGCAGGCACCGCTGGATGGGAGCAGTAGTCTCCCATCTGCCGGCACCTGTGCTCTGCTGAAAGTAAAAAGAAATGTTAAAATTAATAAAAAAAAATTTAAAAAGTGGCGTGGGGTCCCCCGTAATTTTATTAATTAGCAGAGGGAAAGCGGACAGCTGGGGTGGATGTTTTTAGCCTGGGAAGGGGGTAATACCCATGGAGCTTCCCAGGCTACTAATATCAGCCCCCAGCTGTATGCATAGCCTTTACTGGCTATTAAAATGGGGGACCCCCCAAAAAAATGATGTGTGATCCCCATATTTTATGCAGACAGCTGGGGGCTGATATTAATAGCCTAGCAATGGGCCATGAATATTGGCCCCCTCCGAAACTAGAAACAGGAGCCCTCAGCTGCCCCAGAAATGGCGCATCCATAGAATGCATCCATAGAATGCGCCAATTCTGGCACACAGCCTTGTAGTGGTGGCAGTGGGATAATAGGGTTGGGGTTGATGTCAGCTTATAATGCCAGCTGACATTAAGCCCAGGTTAGTAATGTAGAGGCGTCTATAAGACACCCCCATTACTAACCCCATAGTGAGGGTGAAATGTAAAATAAAAACACCCACACCGTGAATAAAATATTTTGTTTGAAATAAACGCAGACACCTTTAATGTTCTAAATTAAACCATACTTACCGTCACGCCCATTCCAGCTGAAGCCAATGTCCCCTATAGTAAAGGTAAAATAATAAAGCAACCTCATCCTTACCTTTAAGACGCAGTCCAAATATTGAGGGTCCCACTATGATCCCATGAGCAGAACGGCCACATTGTAAAATGTGATCACTCTGTTCATTTGCCGGCAATAAACTGTCGCTCAGTGTATTGCCGGCAAATGAGGTCAGCACATGAGCGGTTAGTATTTTCCCACGCTTGTGCTGACGTCAATGAGTTGAACTGAGTTCAACTCATTGATGCAAGCGTGGGAAAATATTTAGCCTGAGGTATGCAGGGGCACATCTGAGGATATAAAGGGGTTGCAGGACCCCCATTCTTATGATCTTATGCTCTCTGGGCATAGATTATAAGCGAAAAAACTGGTGACATGTTCCCTTTAAAGTTTAAGTTAACAGGCATTTTTCTTGCAATTTTTGTAAACCAAATCGCAAATTGTTTGAATTCACCAGGACCTGCAAATTTAATAGAATTCAACTTGAATTTGATTTGCATCAAATCAATTTGAGCATCTCTATTGTATAGTTATCTAAAATAGATTTCACTGCACACATTTATGCATGTCAATGATAAGCATCAGATTTGTTTTTGGGAAAGCTAGTTAAAAAGATTTAAAGTCGAGTCAAATTTGAATTTACTGTGATTTGTATTGATATAGCAAAAATACAACTTCAACTTGTTTTATTTATATGATAAAATCTCTGCAACTGTAAAGCTTTTTCTAAATAAATTTGAATATAGAGCACATTTTTACTTGTTTAGCCAAATAAAAATTCACTGGAGTTCATATTGATTATAGCCCCAAAATACTTCCTCAACTTGTTATATTTATATTACAAAACTAATGTAAAGGAAAATCTGCTTCTAATTAAAATAAATTTCAATGTAGAGGAAATGTTTTTACCGGGTTTCATAAAAAATATAATCATAACCAGAGAGTACTGATTAAGATTAAAGCAGTCTTTGCTTTTTCTGACCTACATATCAGATGCTTTGTGGGTGTATGGGCTTCTTTTTTCTACTTAAATTCAAGAAGTCAGCTTGTCTCGCAGAAAGTTTAGAAATGCAAGCTGCATGTCTTCAGATTTTTCTGCTACTTTAGAAGAAATGCGTAGTGCTCATGTGGATGGTACATTCATTATTAAGCACTTTGTCATTGCAGGATTTATTTATTTTGCCAAATCCACATTCTTTAGACCATACAAGAGCTTCCTGTTCCTGTAAGAATCCGTTTCACATTTTTATCTCTGTAAGTATGGGAAGGAGAAAGCAGCCGACCAGAGAAAGGATTATATGGTGAAATTCTACCTAAGATGATTTTGAATACCTGCCGAAGATGATTTACAGGGAACAAGAGAAGATCGCTGAATGAAGAGCAAGACATATTTTAATGCAAGGAGCTAGCAGTTATATGAATGCTCTGCTGTTAAATCTCAGCATGCCTCATCCCTGCTGCTCCTAGAACATGAAAGTGGTGGTTGCTACATGTACTTGCCTCTTCTTGGTTCAACTAGCAGTCTTGCAAAAATCAAATAGCTGTAACATTAGAACAAACACGTCAGCGTGTCAAAGTGTCAAAAGTTTAACTTTTTCACACCCTATTAAGGTAAGTACATGATTTCTTAATTACTGACACATAGCTTTTTCTCAGCTACTAAAAAGCTCTAATGCTTGTGTTATCCTTGTTTTGCAGGGAATGCAGAAGCATAATTCTAGAATTCTCATTTCCAACCACCATTTTAAGACTCTTAATGTAAGTTTATATTTTTATTATGTGAATCTATACTAATCTGTACTAACCTGATTTAATTGAATGTACTTGAAAACAATCAAAGACATTGTTTCTAGTTGTGATAACTCCCTGATTTAAAGGGATTGACTACTATAGTTTAACTAATGCGCTGGGACTAAAGATTTATGGCACCTACTAATATGTAAGCTGTACAGGTTTGCCTGCATTTGTATGTGCAGCCTTCCTCACAGACTGCACAGCTCTCATTTTCTTAAAATTGCAAGGACAGGCACTTGACCAGACCTGTTCATCAGTCTCTCAAATGGCAAAGAGGAGCATGTGACCATACAGTAATGAGAAAAACTAAGTACACCCCTGAATTCTATGTTTTTACATATATAGATACAGTAAAAAAACATTTAGAAGATCTTAAAATTAGGTAAACACAACCTCAGATGAGTAATAACTTATACATAAATTATAATGCGGTGTAATTTGTTAACAAAAACAAGGCCAAAATGGAGAAGCAGTGTATAAAAGTTAAGCAAACCCCGTGAATCAATAGCTTATAAAATCACCTTCCGCTGCAATAACTTCACGTAATAATTTTTTTGGGTATGACATTATCAGTCTCTTACATCATCTTGGTGGAATTTTGTCCCAATCTTCTTTACGTTGCTTAAAGGGAATCTGTCAGCACATTTTTGCTATGTAATCTAAGGACAGCATGAGGTAGAGGTTAAAACACAGATTTAAAAATTGTGTCATATGGCAGGCTGTGTGCTGTGCTTACACTGAATGTTTTATCACCTGCTGATTATCATAGTCCAGACTACAGCAGTGCGTGCATGTTGGTCTGACTCCACCGCCTCCTTTGATAAGCAGCTCACTGTCTATAGACTTTGTGTATAAAGAGCCTGGTGTGGGTGGGGTTAGCTTTCTCAACTTTGCTGCATTACTAATTCTAAGATCTAAGATTGTGTCAGAACCACTGCACCCAGTCAACTACGTGATGCATAGTTGGAATCAGGGTATCCTTGTCTACATCATGCTGCTACCAGATCAGGTAGCAAAAACCTGCAAAAACAGATTCCCTTTAAATTCATTGAGGTTTGTGGACACTT
Organism: Phyllobates terribilis; assembly: GCF_046119375.1. Taxonomy (NCBI): domain Eukaryota; kingdom Metazoa; phylum Chordata; class Amphibia; order Anura; family Dendrobatidae; genus Phyllobates; species Phyllobates terribilis. The sequence continues at coordinate 160,936,753 of NW_027362771.1, read as the reverse complement.
GTTTATTCACAGCTCTCTTAAGATCCCACTACATCATTTCAATTGGGTTGAGGTCTGGACTTTGAATGAGCCATTGCAATACCTTGATCCTTTTTTTTTTTAGCCGCTATTCTGATGTGGATTTGTAGATGTGCTTTGGATCATTGTCCTGCTGCATGATTCAGTTTTGGTAAAGCTTTAGCTTCTGAATAGATGGCCTCACATTCAATTCTACAATACTTTTGTATACAGAGGAATTCATGGTCAACTCAATGACCACCAGGTGCTGAGGTTGCAAAACAAACCCAAATCATCACCCTTCCACCACCATACTTAATAGTTCGCATTAGGTGTTTGTGCTGGTATCCTGGGTTTGGTTTTTACCAAATGTGGTCCAGGGCATTATGACCAAAACATCTTCACTTTGGATACTTCTATCCAAAGGACACTGTTACATAAGCTTTGTGGTTTGTTCAGATGTAACTTAGCAAACTTTAGTTGTGCTACCATGATTTTTGGAAAACAAAGAGTCTTTCTCCTGGTAACCCATCCCAATAAGCCATACTTGCTCAGTTTTTTCTAATTGTACTGTCATGGACTTAAAGATTTGCATGCTAACTCAGGCCTTTAGAGTCTAAGCTGTATCTCTTGAGTTTTTTGCAATTTCTCTGAGCATTGCATGGTCTGACCTGGGGTTGAATTTCCGTGGCAGTCCATCCATGGGAGAACTGTCAACTGCCTTGAATGTTTTCCAGTTTTAAATATTCTTTCTCACTGTACTGTAGTATGATGGACTTCAAAATGTTTGGAAATTACCTAACCGTCTCAGATTGATATGCAGTAACTAGAGATGAGCAGATAATTTCAAGCAACTCCAGTCCATGGTGCAGGTCCATAGTGTCTGCCTGTTGACAGGAGCTGTGAAAATTTCCTTACCTTGTAGAATCTGAGGCTTGGCTTATGATGAGGTGGGCTGGCAGGCCTTGACTGTGTGGTGTTTGGTGCACAGTCGACTACTCACCAGCCCAGCTAATCAAAAGGAAGGGTTAAAAACTCAAGTAAAAACACAACAAAAACGCAGTGTTTTTCCTGCCACCACAATGAACATACCATAATACAGATTCCTTATTCCAGTTTACTAGATTGTACAGTCTGTTGTTTTCTGAACTTGCTGATAAAACAAAAATTGCTGACCTGTATGTTTACTTTTGGCAGAAAATAGAAAAAATATGTCTTTTGAAAAAGATTATGGGATTTTATAAATATATGACTTCGATGGCATATACCAAGAAAGTGTCCAAAGAGAAGATATTTGCTCTTCAAGACAGTATTACAGTATTTACTAATATATGCATAAACTGCGTAAGTCATTTCTGTTTTATTATTTATTAAACTATGATATTTAGAAAACAATATGTACATTAATCATTAGATATTAAAATGCAGTTCTAGGCAGTTGTTGTACATAAAGAAATGCTGATTATGTTGTGTGTCCTTTAAAGGGAATATGTCAGCATGATTTCACCCCAAAAAACTATTTATGAATGCATATAGCACTTTGAAATACAATTCCAGCAATACCTTTACATGGCCAGTCCAGTCCTCTGTTACTAAGAAATCAGCGTTTAAATGAATATGTAAATGAGGCTATAGATCTGGAACCACTGTCCCTCCAGCTCTACTCCCTGCCCAGCACCACCTCCTGTTGCTTGACTAAAAACCTCTATGTTGTGTTACTTCAGGCAAAGTAGCCATCAGATAAGCAGGAGGGGAATTATGCTGAGTGGGAAATAGAGCTGGAGTGAAACAGGTTTCAGAACTACGATAGCTGTTCAGCCTCATTTGCATATCAATTAAAATGCTCACAGTAACAGAGGAATGGAGTGGTTATGTAAAGATTACTGGACTAGTCTTTAAAACAGCTACACACATAATGAAATATATTTTATGTATATGTGTATATATATATATATATATATATATATATATATATATACACACATGTATAAAAAAAGCAGAATATGTGCATACAGTAGTGTAAAAAAGTGTTTGCCCCCTTCCTGATTTCTTATTCTTTTGCATGTTTTTCACACTTAAATGTTTATCTATGAACTAATCCAATATTTACAGCCAGAACTGTTTATCTCTCTCCCATAGCAATAGTTCTGCTTTACGTCACTTGTCTTATCTATTGCATTATTTCTGTGTTGTATATATCCTATTGTATATAAATATGTGACTCTTCAGATTTTGTGTTATACTATGCCTGATGAAGAGGCTTGAGTAGTCCCGAAAGCTTGCTACTTGTTACCATCTTTTCAGTTAGCCATTGAAAGGTATCAACAACTGATGACTCTCAAATCTAAATATTTTTCAGTTCACAAAACAAATTTAAATATTAGACAAAGATAACACAAGTAAACACAAAGATAAATGAAGGTCCTTATTAATAAGGGAAAAAGAAATCCAAACCTATAGAGCGCGGTGTGAAAAAGTGATTGCCCCCTTAAAATATAAATTAACTATGGTTTATCACATCTTTGGGAAGCTGAGTTTAATTTCCGTAGCCCCACACATGGCTGATTATTACCACACCTGTTCTCAATCAAGAAATCACTTAAATAGGACCTGCCTGACAAAATGAAGTATACCAAAAGATCCTCCAAAGCTAGACATCATGTTGAGATCCAAAGATATTCAGGAACAAATGAGAAACAAAGTAATTGAGATCTATCAGTCTGGAAAAGGTTATAAAGCCATTTCTAAAGCTTTGGGACTCCAGCGAACCACAGTGAGAGCCATTATCCACAAATGGCGAAAACATGGAACAGTGGTGAACCTTCCCATGAGTGGCCGACCAACCAAATTACCCCAGAGTGCATCGTGGACTCATCCAAGAGGTCACAAAAGACCCCACAACAACATCCAAAGAACTGCAGGCCTCACTTGCTTCAGTTAAAGTAAGTGTTCATGACTCCACCATAGGAAAGAGACTGGGCAAAAAAAGGTATGCATGGCAGAGATCCAAGACAAAAACCACTGCTGAGCAAAAAGAACATAAAGGCTCATCTCAGTTTTGACAGGAAAACATCTGGATGATTGCCAAGACTTTTAGGAGAATACTCTGTGGACTGACGAGACAAAAGTTGAACTTTTTGGAATGTGTATGTCCCCTTACATCTGGCATAGAGGTAACACAGCTTTTCAGAAAAGGAACATCATACCAACAGTAAAATATGGTGGTGGTAGTGTGATGGTCTGGGGCTGTTTTGCTGCTTCAGAACCTGGAAGACTTGGTGTGGTAAATGGAAACATGGATTCTGCAGTCTATAAAAGGTTGCGCCCACTTTAATCTAACGTACAGTCATGGCCGAAAGTGTTGACATTCTTGAAATTGTTCCAGAAAATGTAGTATTTCTCCCAGAAAATGATTGCATTTGCACATGTTTTGTTATACACGTTTATTTCCTTTGTGTATATTTGGACAACACAAAAAAAACTGAAAAAAAGGCAAATTGGACATAATTTCACACAAAACCTCAAAAATGGGCCGGACAAAATTGTTGGCACCTTCAACTTAATATTTGGTTGCACACCCTTTGGAATAAATAACTGCAATCAATTGCTTCCTATAGCCATCAACAAGCTTATTATACCTCTTAACTGGAATTTTGGACCATTCTTCTTTTGCAAATTGCTCCAGGTCTCTAATATTTTAAGGGTGCCTTCTCCCAACAGCAATTTTAAGATTTCTCCACAGATGTTCAATGGGATTTAGATCCGGTCTCATTGCTGACTACTTCAGAACTCTGCAGCACTTTGTTTCCATCCATTTCTGGGTGCTTCTTGAAGTATGTTTGGGGTCATTGTCCTGCTAAAAGATCCATGGCCTTTATCGCAAATCCAGCTTTCTGACACTAGGCACTACATTACGACCCAAAATCCTTTGGTAATCTTCAGATTTCATGATGCTTCGCACACAGTCAAGGCACCCAGTGCCAGAGGCAGCAAAACAACCCCAAAACATCTTTGAACCTCCACCATATTTGATTATGGGTCCTGTGTTCTTTTCTTTGTAGATCTCATTCTGTCAGTAAGCAGTAGAATGATATGCTTTACAAAAAAAACTCATCTGGTCTCATCTGTCCACAATACACTCTCCTAGAAAGATTTTGGCTTATTCACATACATTTTGGCAAACTGCAGTCTAGGTTTTTTATGTCTCAGTGGGGTCATCCTAGATCTCCTGCCATAGCGTTTCATTTCATTCAAATGTTGCGCTGACACTGATGCACGACAGCTTGAATTTCTTTAGAACTTGATTGAGGCTGCTTATCCACCATTGAGACTATCCTGCGTTGCAACTAGAGATGAGCGTTGTTCTACTCGAACTGTTCGCCAATCTCAAATTCGAGCTGTTTTGGGCGGTGTTCGAGCCGTTCGGCGAACACGAACAATTTGAGAAAAATTCGGCTGTTCGAGGTTATGTTCGATAACTGTTCGTGCACCAAAATCATAACTGGATTTTTTCTCAGTAATGATGAAAATTAATGTTAATACGCAGTTTGAGTGTACAGCGGGGTGGGGGGAGGGGCAGGGGATGGATCTCTGCAGGAACAATGAAGATCTCCATTTTTTTTTCTCTTTCCCGCATTTGCAGTGGGGAGGTGCAATCTGTCAGCCTATCAGCAGCGCACACACGGAGCGAAGTGCTCTTTTTCACACAAGCAAGGGCATGTGTCATTGGCAGTGTATGTCACATGTCCTTGCCCTATAAGACCAAGCCATTTTCCCCGTCGCCACCATTTTCTCACTGCTGCAGCTGCGTGTTAGACGGCACCGCTGTTGCTGTGTGCGCTATACCTTGTTAATTTCAAGCCAATTTTCGCACAAATATACAGATAGCTTGGGAGTAGGGAATAGTTGTGATTGCAGTCCTTTTAAGGACTAGGTTACAGCATTTCCTACGACTTTTATCAGGGAGGTCTGTGCTCTTAAATAGATAGGTTGTGGGAGTAAAGACTAATTGTAATTGGAGTCCTTTTCAGGACTAGGTTACATCAGTTCCTATCAGTTTTTGCCAGGCAGGTCTGTGCCAGTGCTGTGCAAGTTTTTTTCACAGCATTTGGCTGAATCTAGCAAAGCTAATCCTTTTTGGCCTATAGCAGAGTGTGTTAGTCAGTGGAGTAGCCTATCTGTGTTGCAAGATATACCACCTGTGTATAGAATACCAATTTTTTTACTGCACCTAGTGAAGTAAAATCTTTTGGGCATAGCATCATTCTATTAGTCCATCTATACTGACCTCCATCAGGTTGCAAATTAAAACTAATTTTTATCTGCATCTACAGTACCTCTGAAAAAATATTTGGGCTTCTACCTGTGTGTGGGACTTGTTGTATTAGTCCATCTATACTGACCTCCATCAGGTTGCAAACTGAATATATTTTTTTCTGCATCTACCTCTGAAAAAATATTGGGCTTCTAGCTGTGTGTGGGACTTGTTGTATTAGTCCATCTATACTGACCTCCATCAGGTTGCAAACTGAATATATTTTTTTCTGCATCTACCTCTGAAAAAATATTGGGCTTCTAGCTGTGTGTGGGTCTTGTTCTATTAATCCATCTATACTGACCTCCATCAGGTTGCAAACTGAATATAATTTTTTTCTGCATCTAGCTCTGAAAAAATATTTGGCCTTCTAGTAGTGTGTCGGACTTTCTCTATTAGTCCATCTATACTGACCTCCATCAGGTTGCAAACTGAATATAATTTTTTTCTGCATCTAGCTCTGAAAAAATATTTGGCCTTCTAGTAGTGTGTCGGACTTTCTCTATTAGTCCATCTATACTGACCTCCATCAGGTTGCAAATTAAAACTAATTTTTATCTGCATCTACAGTACCTCTGAAAAAATATTTGGGCTTCTAGCTGTGTGTGGGACTTGTTGTATTAGTCCATCTATACTGACCTCCATCAGGTTGCAAACTGAATATATTTTTTTCTGCATCTACCTCTGAAAAAATATTGGGCTTCTAGCTGTGTGTGGGACTTGTTGTATTAGTCCATCTATACTGACCTCCATCAGGTTGCAAACTGAATATATTTTTTTCTGCATCTACCTCTGAAAAAATATTGGGCTTCTAGCTGTGTGTGGGTCTTGTTCTATTAATCCATCTATACTGACCTCCATCAGGTTGCAAACTGAATATAATTTTTTTCTGCATCTAGCTCTGAAAAAATATTTGGCCTTCTAGTAGTGTGTCGGACTTTCTCTATTAGTCCATCTATACTGACCTCCATCAGGTTGCAAATTAAAACTAATTTTTATCTGCATCTACAGTACCTCTGAAAAAATATTTGGGCTTCTAGCTGTGTGTGGGACTTGTTCTATTAGTCCACCTATACTGACCTCCATCAGGTTGCAAACTGAATATATTTTTTTCTGCATCTACCTCTGAAAAAATATTGGGCTTCTAGCTGTGTGTGGGACTTGTTGTATTAGTCCATCTATACTGACCTCCATCAGGTTGCAAACTGAATATATTTTTTTCTGCATCTACCTCTGAAAAAATATTTGGGCTTCTAGCTGTGTGTGGGACTTGTTGTATTAGTCCATCTATACTGACCTCCATCAAGTTGCAAACTGAATATATTTTTTTCTGCATCTACCTCTGAAAAAATATTGGGCTTCTAGCTGTGTGTGGGTCTTGTTCTATTAATCCATCTATACTGACCTCCATCAGGTTGCAAACTGAATATAATTTTTTTCTGCATCTAGCTCTGAAAAAATATTTGGCCTTCTAGTAGTGTGTCGGACTTTCTCTATTAGTCCATCTATACTGACCTCCATCAGCTTGCAAACTGAATATATTTTTTTCTGCATCTACCTCTGAAAAAATATTTTGCCTTCTAGTAGTGTGTCGGACTTTCTCTATTAGTCCATCTATACTGACCTCCATCAGGTTGCAAATTAAAACTAATTTTTATCTGCATCTACAGTACCTCTGAAAAAATATTTGGGCTTCTAGCTGTGTGTGGGACTTGTTGTATTAGTCCATCTATACTGACCTCCATCAGGTTGCAAACTGAATATATTTTTTTCCTGCATCTACCTCTGAAAAAATATTGGGCTTCTAGCTGTGTGTGGGTCTTGTTCTATTAATCCATCTATACTGACCTCCATCAGGTTGCAAATTCAAAATAATTTTTTTCTGCATCTAACCCAGCCAATAGTTTTGGCCTAATACCACAGTTTGGCCACTCAGCTCTGCTCGGTTACCATCCATTGTTTTTTTGTGCAAACAACTCCAGAGTTGTGAATTAGTTAACCACCAAAATGAGTGGAAAAAGGCCTGCTGCTGGTGGAAAGGGGAATAGGCGTGTTGGGAAGGGGAAAAAAGGTTGTGTCCGTGGGGTAGGTGTTAAAGCAACAGTAACATCTGCAGAAGAAAGACCATCTTCCAGCCAAACTAAAATGTCTACTTCTTTTAGCGGACAATGTGATAAGATCCCTTTCTTACGGCCACGCCAATCGCTACAAATTCCAGATGAGGCACAAAAACAGCAGGTGCTTCAACGGATATCAAGTGCTCCTTTAAGTGGGCTCTCCTCCACATCAACTTCAACATCACAAATACTCCAGTCCTCAAAGGTGTCACCCAAATCGCACTTGCTTCCTCACAGCTCCCAAATCTCCAGCTGCCCGTCTGAGTATGAGGTAGAACAGATGGTTGAGTCTGCAGAGCTGTTTACTCATACTATAGCCTGGGAATCAGAGGTCGACTCCAGCGCTTCTGTGAACCCAGACGAGGAAATGATCTGCACTGATGCCCAGAATCTTTATGAGTCGGATCCAGGACCAGACGCAGAAGGTTCTGACCATAATGTAGACCCTCATTCCCAAACTGTAACTCCTGTTGGTGGAGACAATGAGGAAGACGATGATAAGACTCAAATACCTGATTGGAGCGACAACTTTAGTTTTTTGTCAGGGCAGGAACAGGTTGGCTCTGAGGACGACGGGTGTGATAACGCACAGGGTGATGATGATGAGGTCGGAGATCCCACTTACTGTCAACCCACAGTCAGCCAAGAGATGAGGTCAGCAGAGGAGGTGGAGGAAGATGCTAGTGACGACGAGGTCAGGTTGCGCCTTCCTGGACAGAGACGTAGTACTGGAAGCACGTCAACAACTGCATCCTCAAACACAACTCTGCCTCTCACCACAAGTCGTGGTGGCTCTTCAGGTTGCATGGGTGCTAAGCCTTGCATAGCCTGGGCATTTTTTCAGATCGATAAAGATGACCCAACTCGTGTTATCTGTAACATTTGTCAGCAAAAGCTAAGTAGAGGCCAAAAAATACATAGTTTGAGTACTTCATTCATGAACCGGCACATGGACATGAAGCATAAGTTGCAGTGGGAAGCTCAGTGTGCTACAATGCGGCCTAGCCGGCCGGGCCAGCCACCGTCTGCCATATCTTGTGCATCCGCGGCCTCTTCATCCTCTGTGACTGGGGGGACAGCAGTCACACCTGTTTTGGGGCGCAGACCTGCCACCTCTTTACCCGCAACAGCCAGCGTGATTGGCAGGTCATCATTTTCTTTGGAGGTGGTAACACCAGCTGGTGTTGAGCGCTGTCCGACATCGATAGCACCACCTTTGGATCAAGGCAACCTAACATGTCCGCCTGCATCTTCCTCACAGACCGGCAGTTTGCCGGGGACACCCTTATCAACCCCGTCTAAGCACAATAGCCAGCCCTCGGTCCCTCAGATGTGGACAAGTAAAAGACCATTTCCTCCTAGCCATGAGAAAGCTAAGAGGTTGAATTTCACCATCTGCAAGCTCTTGGCTACAGAAATGCTGCCTTTCCGCCTGGTGGACACAGAGGATTTTCGATACCTTATGTCCGTCGCAGTGCCCCAGTACCAGATGCCCAGTCGGCACTACTTCTCAAAGAAAGGTGTGCCTGCGCTCCACCAGCATGTCGCACATAACATCACCGCTTCTTTGAGAAACTCTGTGTGTGACAGGGTGCATTTCACCACAGACACTTCGATGAGTAGGCATGGACAGGGGCGTTACATGTCGCTGACTGGGCACTGGGTAACTATGGTGACAGCAGGACAAGGGGCTGCTGTCCAAGTCTTGCCGTCCCCACGAGTTGTGCGTCAATCCTCTTTATGTCAAAGTTCCTCCACTGCTTCTGCCTCCTCAACCTCCTCTCGGTCTTCCACCTGCACCCAAAGCCTGTCTGGTCATGCCACAAGCTTTCTAACTGCGCAGAAGGGATCCTGCACACCTCCTTACTATGCTGGCAGTAGGGCTCAACGTCATCAGGCGGTTTTTACATTGAAATGTCTGGGAAATGTGAGTCACACAGCTGAGGAGTTGTGGTCAGCTCTGGAGAACCAATTTCATGAATGGTTGTCTCCACTGGACCTGAAACCAGGGAAGGCCGTGTGCGACAATGCTGCAAACGTGGGTGGGGCCCTTCGCCGGGGCAATGTCACACACGTGCCTTGTATGGCTCACGTGTTGAACCTGGTTGTCCAGCAATTTTTAGCCCACTATCCCAGACTAGATGGCCTTCTGCAGAGGGCACGGTCGCTGTGTGCTCACTTCCGCCGTTCGCATCCCGCAGCTCAGCGACTTACATCTCTACAGAAGTCGTTGGGCCTGTCACTTCACCGGCTAAAATGCGATGTGCCTACCCGGTGGAATTCAACTCTGCACATGTTGCAGCGACTGTGGCAGCACCGACAAGCCCTGGTGCAATACGTTCTGACGTATAGCCTGGGCCAACGAGATTCAGAGGTGGGGCAAATCACGCTGGAGAAGTGGTCTCAGATCAGGGACCTATGCACCCTTCTGCACAGTTTTGAAATGGCGACGAAGATGTTTAGTGCTGACGATGCCATTATCAGCATGACTATTCCGGTGATTTACATGCTGGAGCACATGTTAAACAGAATTCGGAGTCAGGTGGTGGCACAAGAGGAGGTGGAGGAAGTAGAGGAGGAGGAGTTGTATGCGGAAGGGCTAACATCTGCAAGGTCCAGACGGTCGGCAGCACCAAGGCGGCAGGCATGTGAGGGTGGGGGAGATGGTTTTACCAGGGCGCATGGTAGCAGCCAAACTAGTGAGGAAGGTGCAGGAGCCCAGGAAGAAGTGGAGGACGAACTGATGGAAGACTCATCAGATGAGGGAGACCTTGATCACATTTCTGTTGTGCGAGGTTGGGGGGAGAGGACAGAGGAAGGAAGCATGATTGTTACCTCGCCACCAACACAACAGGGACTTGGTGCTCCTGGATGCGCAACACACATGAGTGCCTTCTTGCTGCACTACCTGCAACATGACCCTCGAATTGTGAGAATTAGAAATAATCCTGACTACTGGGTTGCCACACTGTTAGATCCCCGGTACAAAAGTAAATTTGCAGAAATTATTCCTGCCATAGAAAGGGATGCACGCATGCAGGAGTATCAGCAGAGACTGTTGCAGAATCTTACATGTGCTTTTCCACAAAATACCAGTGGTGCACGTAGTGAATCTCACAGTTCCAACTTGCCAACCGTGGGACCGTCAAGTGTTCAGCACTCAAACCGTAACAGAACCACAGTATCTGCTGGTAACATCAATTTTGCGGAATCATTTCACCACTTTTTTAGCCCATCCTTTGCAAGGCCACAGGAGACAAGAAGTCTGACACATAGTCAACGCCTAGAGACGATGGTACAGGAGTATCTCCAAGTAAACATTGAAGCCACGACTGTGTCACTGCACCCTTGCTCTTTTTGGGCTTCCAATCTGGATAAATGGCCGGAGCTAGCCACTTACGCCTTGGAGATCTTGTCATGCCCCGCAGCCAGCGTTCTGTCTGAACGTGTGTTCAGCGCTGCTGGTGGTGTGCTGACAGATAAGCGCACGCGGCTCTCCACTGATAATGTAGACAGACTCACGTTCATAAAGATGAACAAATCATGGATCCGAAACGACTTTTCTACCCCTGTGTCATCCTGGGGAGAGTAAAAGCTTGATGATTGGTTAAAATCACCCTACCAACCGTTTTAAGCTTTCAAATTACTAATCATGTTTATCTGTATCTTGACTGGAAAATAATTTGGGCTTTGTAGCAGTGTGCAGTACTGATCCTATTAGGCCATCTATACTAAAGCTTCACCAGATTTAAAATTAAAAATAATTTTTAGCTGCATCTAGCCCGGAAAATAATTTTGGGGCTCCGAGATGCGCAAGGCACATAAGTGCCTTCTTGCTGCACTACCTGCAGCATGACCCTCATATTGTCAGAATTCGAAGTAATCATGACTACTGGGTTGCCACACTCTTAGATCCCCCAAACTTTTCGATCAACCTTTTCATTTTAATAAAGACCAAAAAAATGGTCATTTTTGAAATTATAAGCATTAGCAGGTTGTTAGAAACTGAAATCAAACAGTTTTCAACTCAAAACTTTATTCTAGGTGATGTTACATTTTCACATAGGACCCCTTGTTCGAAAGGAGCTTCTGAACTCTCTCGTCCATTGAATTTGTCAGGTTTTGGATGGTTTCTGCTTCAATTGTTTTGCATGAGGACAGAATACCCTCCCAGAGCTGTTGCTTAGATGTGAACTGCCTCCCGCCATCATAGACACTCCTTTTAATGATGCTCCAAAGGTTCTGAATGGGGTAGAGGTCAGGGGAGCATGGGGGTCACACCATAAGTTTGTCCCCTTTTATGCCCATATCAGCCAGAGATGCAGATGTTTTATGTGCAGCATGAGATGGTGCATTATCATGCAGAAAAATGATCTTGCTGTGAAATACACGGTTCTTCTTCTTGAACCATGGCAGGAAGTGCTGTTTGAGAAAATCCACATACATTATGGAGTTCATCTTTAGCGCCTTCAGGGATCCTAAAGGGGCCGACAATCTCTCTCCCCATGATTCCAGCCCAAAACATTACTCCACCTCCTCCTTGTTGGCGCTGTAGCCGTGTTTGCGTGGGGTGTCCATCAACCAGCCATCCTCCACTCCATCCATCTGGACCATCGAGCGCTGCACGGCACTCATCCGTGAACAAAACAGTTTTGAAATCAGTCTTCATGTAATGTTTGGCCCACTGGAGCCGTTTCTGCTTGTGTGAAGTGGATAGAGGAGGTTGACAGGATGGCGCATGCACAGCTGCAAACCTCTGAAGGACCCTGCATCTTGTTGTTCGGGGGACGTTGGAGGCACAAGCAGCTTCAAAAACTTGTCTGCTGCTATGACAAGGCTTTTTTGCCGCTGCTCTTTCAACCTGACGTAATTGCCTGTAGGAAAGAGTCCTCAATTTGCCCTTATCAGCACGCACACGTGTGTACTGTGAATCAGCTACATACTTCTTGATTGCCAAGACACTTCATCCTGATCATCGCACAATGTTGATTGTAGTCATGCCTTGACCTAAACACTCCACAATTTGTTGCTTCTCAGCAGCCGACACATCCTTTTTCTTTCCCATTTTGGCAGAAAATGTAGGCTGCTTAATAATGTGAGAGAGCCTTCTTAAGTAGTCTTGCCTTTCATTGGACACACCTGCCAAACTAATTAGCACAGGTGTCTGCAATTACTTACAGTGATATAAAGAGCCCTGACACACATCACCATCAATGAGTTTAACTGACAAACAAACAAATTCTTCCCTTATCACTCCTAAACACTTTTTACATAATAATTTGGAACGCAGTGTACATGTGCTTTTCCACAAAACACCAGTGGTTCACGTAGTGAATCTTACAGTTCTAACTTGCCAACCGTGGTCTGTATGGAGTTGTTCAATAAAGGGCCCAAAATTAAGATAACATAGATGGGAGAGGTCTCTATGAATAGGAATTCCTAAGTATTTGATACCCTGTGAGGGCCAGGCAAAGGGAAAGTTGGACTGGATGGAATCCTATATGGATTTGGGGAGGGAGACATCGAGGGCCTCAGACTTCGCTGCATTGATTTTAAAATTTGACCATGTAACAAAGTGATCTATTTCAGCCATAACAGCATGGATGGATATATGTGATTGAGTGATATATACTAGGACATCATCAGCAAATAGAGAGCACTTGTACTCGGTGCCTCCCACCTCAATCCACCTAATATTGGGGTTATGGCGAATTGATGAGAGCAGGTGCTCCGTCACTAGGATGTATAAGAAAGGGGACAGAGGACATCACTGCCTTGTCCCATTGGTGATTGTGAAAGGTGATGAAAATGTTCTGACGCACCCCCTGGGCCTTGGGACACCCGGAGCCGGACCCTTTTTGGTGGATGCTGGTGGTTGTAGTCTTCGTGGCGGCGACCCGGTTCCGTGGCTCAGGGCGGTCAAACCAGTGGCGGAACTATTTATGTGGTTTTGATGTTTAAATGTCCGACTACGCCACCCTTGGATTACGGTCAGAGTGAACCGCCGCTACAGGGCAGACCGCTGAGGCTGGTGTTGTGGGGGCAGCAGAGCGTAGCATAACTCCCCACGGGAGGAGTATAGCCTCAGGGCAGTCTATGCGGAGGATGGGGGTGATGGTGCAGGGCAGCAGCAGTAACGACACGGAGTCAGTGATGCAGTTCAGGGCCTTTACTCACAGTTCTTATTATCCAGACCACGTCTGCAGGTAACGGCTGCCCACGTCGTACTGTGCTCACCAGGTGAGGGGCTCAGACAACTCCCAGATAACTTTGGAGCACTTCACAGGACCCCCTTTGTGTGTCCTTTGTCTGGCCTTTCTTACCAACACTTCTGTCCGGCTGCCTCGGGCCTCCTCTTGGTAAACTTGGCGCCAGTTTCCCTGACCCTATGTGGTGCCTTCCTAGCGGGTGTAGCGAGGGGCTGCGCCACATAAAATGTCAGAGCCTCCGGTTTCTAGCTGAGGGTCGTTTCCTGCCTCCACTAGTTCGGGGACCGGTCTCCCCCTTTGGTCTGACCCCTCCACGCAGGTGGATTCGGGCGTGCGGTGGCGACTCGCCCGTCCGCACCCCTGGGATCCCTTCATTCCTCGTTCCTGGAGCCTTCTCCGCTCCTCTTCCTTCCTTCTCCCACTTCCAGGCCTGGGCCTCTGTTACTAGGCCCGCCTCCGGAGCAGAGCTCATGCAGAGCCCCTGCTCCCTGCCACTTCTGCTCAGACTTCTCTGCACTGAACTAAGATGGTGCCCACCTTTTATACTCCCTTCTCAATGCACCCAGGAACTGCTTCCTCCCTGCTCCTGCACTACAGGGTTCCCCTTCCTCAGTGTTCCCTCCCGCCACTCCAGCCAGGGACAGGGACTGTCGTGCCCATCTCAGGGGCATATTGGTCGCCCTGCCCCACGGCAATGTGGTGTAATGCATGCAGGTGTCGGGTCCTGATCCACACTCCATCCTTACCTGAGAGTGAGATATCACACCTCTGGGTGAGGTGCAATACGTCTGTAGCAACCGAGCCCTCAGGGTGCTACAGTTCCATTTATCTTCAGCCTAGGTGACGTATTGCGATACAGGGCCGTGATTTTGGCTATAAAAGGGTCCCCTAGACCCCTACCCCAAGCTTTTTAAGAGAATCATATATGGCGTGCCAGGAGACTCTATGGAATGCTTTCTCAGCATCCAACGAGAGTATCTAATTACAAATTTTTAACTGCATCTAGCCCAGGAAATACTTTGTGCCTAGTAGCAGTGTCTGCTAGTCAGCGGATTATCCCGGCTGTTAAGCAAGCTGCACCACCTGTAGTTTAGACACTTAATTTTTTCAAAGGAAATGCTTCGGGACCATGGGATACTTAGTGAAGAGCATCAGGAGGCACCCCAAGGCATAGGGGCTGGGACTGGCAGTAGGATGCCTTGCGGTGGACAGCCGAGATCGATCCTTATAAAAGCTTTTTAAATGCAGCAGCTTTAGTGGACGCTACTGGAGCTGGAATTACCGCGGCAGCTGGCATGAGACTTGCCCTCCAATAGATCCTTGTAAATGGATTTAAAGTGTATTCATTCAAATTAGAGAGACAATTTAAATTAAAAAGCTTAGAGCTGCCTCCACCACAGGGGGGCTCGCTCGACCCACCAGCGGACAGGCACCAGTATTGGGAGAGGGGGGCTGGCCGTCAGGGTTCACCGCGGCTCTGGCACAAACCCGGCGACACGGAGGTGGCACGGGCAGGAGCGGACTGGCCGTGTCGGCTTCTCACTTTTTGGATTTTAGAAGGGCATGACATGCCTATATCTGTGTCTCCCCCTCCTTTTACTCCTCCACCTCTTTTATTTTCGCATGACTATATGTACTTGTCACTTTTCCATGTGTTAGTTATGTCTTCTGAGCAGTTTGTCAGCTTTTGGACACCTTTGAAGGTGTTTTCTATGTGTTTCTATGTGTTTTTGTTTGTCTGCCATTGGTTTTAACGGTGTTCGAAGGTGTTCGACGAACAGTTCGACGAACAGTTCGGCGAACACACGGGTGTTCGACGAACCGAACCGAACTCGAACACTACGGGGGTGGCTCAACACTAGTTGCAACCTTTCATCAATTTTTCTCTGCTGTCTACATCCAGGGAGATTAGCTACAGTGCCATGAGTTGTAAATGTCTTGATTATGTTGTGCATCATGAACAAAGGAACCGCAGGATCTCTGGAGATGGACTTGTGACCTTGAGATTGTTGATATTTTTCAACAATTTTGATTCTCAAGTCCTCAGACAGTTCTCTTCTCCCCTTTACGCTCTCCATGCTTAGTGTGGCACACACAGACACATAATGCAAAGATTGAGTCAACTTCCGTTTTTATACGGTTTCAGGTGTGATTTTTATATTGCCCACACCTGTTACTTTCCACAGGTGAGTTTGAATGAGCATCACATGCTTGAAACAAAATTGTTTACCCACTTTTGGTCTTCCTTTCCTGGGGCGGTCCTCATGTGAGCCAGTTTCTTTGTAGCGCTTGATGGTTTTTGCAACTGCACTTGGGGACACTTTCAAAGTTTGCCCAATTTTTCAGACTGACTGACCTTCATTTCTTATAGTAATGATGGCCACTAGTTTTTCTTTACTCAGCTGCTTTTTTCTTGCCATAGTACAAATTCTAACAGTCTATTCAGTAGGACTATCAGCTGTGTATCCACCTGACTTCTGCACAACACAACTGATGGTCCCAACCCCATTTATAAGGTAAGAAATCCCACTTATTAAGCCTGACAGGGCACACCCGTGAAGTGAAAACCATTTCCGGTGACTACCTCTTGAAGCTCATCAAGAGAATGCCAAGAGTGTGCAAAGCAGTCATCAAAGCAAAAGGTGGCTACTTTGAAGAACCTAGAATATAAGACATATTTTCAGTTGTTTCACACTTTTTTGTTAAGTATATAATTCTACATGTGTTAATTCATAGTTTTGCTGCCTTCAGTGTGAATGTACAATTTTCAAAGTCATGAAAATACAGAAAAATCTTAAAATGAGAAGGTGTGTCCAAACTTTTGGTCTGTACTGTATACTGTGTCATAAATTCAATGACAAAAGCATTCAAACATTTTTTATGTCTATGTTGAAGTTCCTGGTAAATACATTCACGCATTTTTTAATGGAATGATCCAAATTTAAACTATTTTACTTTTGTTTCTTGTCTCTGGATTTCTATTACAAAGTATAGTTATAAATCTATCATAAGTTTAGCTGTCTATCCTATAATAATAAAAAGTTTGCTACAAACGTTGTTGCAGACTTTTTCTATTATGATTTTAGCATAGCATTTTTAAAAGTGCAATTTTAATAATGTTCATGCACTTTTAAGGTATGTTGACTGAGGTCATATGGTATCTTTTTAGTGAAGTCCTTTTGTTAATGTGTTTTGATTCATTTACAAAGGCATATTAAAAAGCTTATTGAAGTCTATAAAACAATGAAAATCGCTATACGTAGGGCAAGCAACCTTAGGAATAAAACATAGGCAAAAAAACTCAGCATTAAAATAATGATGGAGAACGAAGATCTTGATGCAATAAGTTAATAGTTTATTTTTATCCAGCAAGAAAAGGTCCAACGTTTCGACCAACAGCGGTCTTTATCAAGGACATTTGTATTGTAGAGAAGCCGGGTATGAGGTAGATGCGGCTGTGTGCAGGTGCTGAGGTTTTTGGCCTACATTAAGTCCAGACTGGGGTCCTTTCTTTGAACACCCACACTTCAGGAGCAGTAGTGCTGCTCTTTCTTCAAGAACCTAGTAAAAAAACATTATTGGTCATAAATACGTCCAAAAATGCCGCAGATCAAACCAATGTATTTGAAAAAACATTCATCTTTAGACAGCAAAATATTTATTCTTTGCTTGGAAAATACTTGGCAAAATGCAAGAAAAATACATAAATATACGATGTGTATTGTAACATCCCTGGCGGCGTGCTTGCATAGTGCACCACCTCCCACTATGCAAGTCCGCAATCTTACCTGTCAGTCCAGCCTGCAAATCTTGCTCCAGTTTATGCTGTGTGCATGTCTCTTGACTGACTGCTTAGGGCGGCAGCCCGGTTACTTCCTGATTCTTATAGCTGCTGTGGGCGCACCCTTAAAGCGTCTCCAGCCTATTGCTGTGAGTCCCAGTAGGAGGTGCCTGAGCAACACTAACATTCAGTGTGCTCCTTGACTCTGAAGTTGCCAGGTCCAGTTCTGTGTCTTCTTGTCTGTTTCCGCCATCTCTGGGGGCTGCATACCCAGACCTGTTATCTGTGACTTCTTGTCCGTTTCCGCCATCTCTGTGGGCTGTATACCCAGGCCTGTTCTTGTATCTCTTGCAGTAGCAGTTCCTGTCTGAACTGTATCCTAGCCTGTTACCTGTTTGTCTCTATGTCCGTACCTTCCCTTTTCCTGCAGTATCTGAACCTGCACCTAACTCCAACTCGTTGTCTCTGTGCTTCTGTTTGTGAGTTTTGTGTCCACTCGCTACTTCATAGGAAGTACCTTGTGTTTATCTGGTTCTGCTTGTCCCTTTTCCCTTCCTCCTTATCTTCCTGTATTTTCCAGTCTGTTCCATGTGAACAGAGCCCTGTCCTCTCTGCCTTGTCCACCGCACCTGCGGTTTCACTCCGCTCTGTCTTACCCACCGCTCCGGCGGTTTCTCTCTGCTCTGACTTGCCCACCGCTCCGGCAGCTTCCCTCTGCTCTGCCTTACCCATCGCTCCGGTGGTTTCTCTCTGCTCTGACTTGCCCACCACTCTGGCAGCTTCCGTCTGCTCTGCCTTACCCACCGCTACGGCGGCTTCTCTCGGCTCTGACTTGCCCACCTCTCCGGAGGCTTCTCTCTGCTCTGACTTACCCACCGCTCCGGCAGCTTCTTTCTGCTCTGACTTGCTCACCGCACCAGCGGTTTCTCTCTGCTCTGCCTTGTCCACCGCTCCGGCTGTTCTGCTCTGCTCTGCCTTGCCCACCGCACCTGCGGTTTTCGCTCCACTCTGCTTGCTCACCACACCAGCAGTTCCTCTCTGCTGTGCCTTGTCCTCCGCTCCGGCGGTTTCTCTTTACTCTGCTTGTCTACTGCATCTGCGGCTCTGTCCCTGTCTCCCAGTCTGTACTGGACCCTATCCAGCCTGCACTCCAACCAGCTAGTACCTCTTGGTCTGCATTCCAGCCGTGCTTGCCAGTATCTCCCTGTCTGCATACCAGCCGTACTTGCCAGTGCCCACCTGTCTGCATACCAGCCGTGCTTGCCAGTGCCCATCTGTCTGCATACCAGCCGTGCTTGCCAGTGCCCATCTGTCTGCATACCAGCCGTGCTTGCCAGTGCCCACCTGTCTACATACCAGCCGTACTTGCCAGTACCCACCTGTCTGCATACCAGCTGTACTTGCCAATACCCACCTGCCTGTATGCCAGTCTAACCTGCCTGTTCCTGCATTCCCCAGTGTAGGTCAACAACTGTGACCAGGGTCTGAACTTGGGTCGCACCTGGTCCCTCTGCTCGGTTCCTCCTTGGTGCACGGAGTCGACTAGCCGCCGTGCGACCTTGGTCGGATCGGGTTGATACTCAGTTACGCCCCTCCAGGCACTCCTCGGTTCATGGTACAGTGAGATCACTAATCACGCTCACGCCAGTCAGTCCGGGCGCGAGCGTAACATGTATGAATCAAGCCCTAGTTTTTTTTCACGCACACTTTGTTTTTGTCACATTTTTCCATACGCTTTTCAAACATAAAAACGCTGCAGTTTACAGTGCGAGAAAAGTGAATGAGATTTCTGAAACCTCATGCACATGCTACTTATTTTTCCTTGCAGATTTGAAATATCAAAGCATTTTTTTCAGATCTGCAGCATGTGAATTCTTTCAGCATTTTTGCAGTGTTTTTCACACATTCAAATAAATGGGAAAACACCAATAAAAAATGCATGTAAAAATGTGTCAAAAACTCATGTATTTTATGCATTTTTCCTGCCAACACTGTTTTTTAGTGCAGACAAAATATAATGTAAATACACAGCTTGGGCACTAGCATAGACTACTTAAGAAATTGCAAAATGTTGCATGGAGGCAAATAGAGTCTATGTAGCTGCATAAAATGAAGTTATAGAACGGCTGTATACGCTATACAAAGAATAACATGGTTATTCTCCCTTAGAAATATTGTTGTGGACTAGCTTTGGAGTATGAAATAAATTGGCTATACGACAGTTCTTTCTGTAAGGTTTAGATAGAATTTGACATTAAAAACACCTTTGTCTGAATTAAAAATTACAATATGGCCATGTGCATAAGGTCTTACATGTAAACATTTCCTGCTATATAGAAGACTACAAAGGAAAAACAATATACATAGAACTAGGGTGCTAAAGATTGGGAGGAAAAAAATAGAGAAAAAAAATTCAATAAAAATTTACTTTTATAGATATTAATGCAAGAAAAAGGTCTTCAACTAAAGGTAGTAACGGGCCTAAAGTACCACATGAATACAAAACCAAATAAGTAGGTCACTACCACATGAGCCCAAAACCAAGAAGCATGCAAAATGTACCCATACCATCTAGTTTTATTGAAAGCATCAAATCACTGTGCAAGCTACCATGATAACAGGGACACAGGATTGGCACATTCCAGGTTAATCAAAGACTTGACAAAGTTTAAGAGGTAACAATGTTAGTTTCCATAGACTAAGCCTACTGTATATAACTATCGCCAGACATCATATATCAATTGTAATAGGAAACCTATATTTCATAAGTACCAAATATTCAAATAGACTTAACGCAATTGGAGGTGGATTAAGAGTAGCAAAGGCCCGGGGCAGTTTAGAAGGCACGGCCCCCCCCACCCACACACACACACACCTACCTACACCTGATGTATCACATGTCACATGATCCCCTGTGATAGATCATGTGATAGTTCACGTGAAATTAATTTGGCACAATATTAATTATAATATTTTTTTTAGGCTGTGTACCCACTATGCGTTTTTTAAGCGTTTCCGCAGCGGCAATTCTGCTGCAGAAACACTTAAAAAACCCTTGGTAGAAGGTCTGCCATGTTCCCCAATGATAATCCGCATGTTCTGTGCACATGCTGCGGAAATTTCCGCTGCGGATTATCACTGCGGAAAAATCCGCAGCACTACCAATTATTTTGCGAAAGCGTGGCGTTTTCGCCGCCATTGACTTGCATTGGAACGCATGGAATCCGCATCACTGCATCTGTACATGCAGAATCCATGCATTTCAATGTGCGGATGGTACCCGGGTGTGGAGGACAGGAGACTCTCCTCTGGACCCGGGTACCATAGAACCTGTAAAAAAGAATAAAATAAAAAATAAATATTATACTTACCTTCTGATGGCCCCCGGTGTCTTTATCCGATGCGTCCTTGCTTGCCGGCAGCTCACGATGGTCTGAAAAGGACCTGCCGTGACGTCATTTAGTCATGTGACGGGTCACGCGACAGCTGACGTCGGCAGGCCATCAGAAGGTAAGTATATATTTTTTATTTTTTACCATTCTTTTACGGTCACACTATATAAATCCATGCTGGTTGCATGGATTTATATAGTGTGACCAAGTTGTCAAGCACTTTCCAAGTGATGCTAAAATCGTTTGGAAAGCGGTTGTCAACCCGCATGCAGAAATACATGTGAAGAACGCTTCACATCCACATGTCCCTGGCAGGAAAAGCGCATGTACAATTCGCATGTACATTCCGCATGGGTTTTTTCTGCCAGGGAGATGCAGAAACGCTCAAAAAAAATCCGGAGCATTTCTGTATCGTGGGCACATAGCCTTACATTAATTGCATGACTCAATATGGAGCACACGTAGCCATCTATACACAGCAGGAGGTCGCACGTAGCCATCTATACACAGCGGGAGGTCGCACATAGCCATCTATACACAGCAGGAGGCCGCACATAGCCATCTATACACAGCGGGAGGCCGCACGTAGCCACCTATACACAGCAGGAGGCCACACGTAGCCATCTATATACAGCGGGAGGCCGCACATAGCCATCTATACACAGCAGGAGGTCGCACGTAGCCATCTATATACAGCGGGAGGTCGCACGGCGCCATCTACACACAGCAGGAATCCACATGTAACCATCTATACACAGAGGGAGGCCGCACGTAGCCATCTATACATAGCAGGAGGTTGCACGGTGCCATCTATACACAGCAGGAGGCCGCACGTAGCCATCTATACACAGCGGGAGGCCGCACGTTGCCATCTATACACAGCGGGAGGCCGCACATAGCCATCTATACACAGCGGGAGGCCACACATAGCCATCTATACACAGCAGGAGGTCGCACGTAGCCATCTATACACAGCAGGAGGCCGCACGTAGCCATCTATACACAGCGGGAGGCCGCAGGTAGCCATCTACACACAGCAGGGGGCCACACGTAGCCATCTATACACAGCGGGAGGCCGCACGTAGCCATCTATACACAGCTGGAGGCCGCACGTAGCCATCTATACACAGCAGGAGGTCGCACGGTGCCATCTATACACTGCGGGAGGCCGCACGTAGCCATCTATATACAGCGGGAGGCCGCACGTAGCCATCTATACACAGCAGGAGGCCACACATAGCCATCTATACACAGCGGGAGGTCGCACGTAGCCATCTATACACAGCAGGAGGCCGCACGTAGCCATCTATACACAGCGGGAGGCCACAGGTAGCCATCTACACACAGCAGGGGGCTGCACGTAGCCATCTATACACAGCGGGAGGCCGCACATAGCCAGCTATACACAGCAGGAGGCCGCACGGTGCCATCTATACACAGCAGGAGGCCGCACGTAGCCATCTATACACAGCAGGAGGTCGCACGGTGCCATCTATGCACAGCGGGAGGCCGCACGCAGCCATCTATATACAGCGGGAGGCCGCACATAGCCATCTATACACAGCAGGAGGTCGCACGTAGCCATCTATATACAGCGGGAGGTCGCACGGCGCCATCTACACACAGCAGGAGGCCACATGTAACCATCTATACACAGAGGGAGGCCGCACGTAGCCATCTATACACAGCGGGAGGCCACGCGGTGCCATCTATACACAGCGGGAGGCCACACAGCGCCATCTATACACAGCGGGAGGCCGCACGGCGCCATCAATACACAGCGGGAGGCTGCACGCAGTCACGCACACACAAACATATACAGACATATACATACACGCATAAACACATTTGAAACACAAAAATACATATAAACAGACATCACACAATGATATCTGCCTGCACACTCACACACACTCACTCTCACACTCTCTCACATACACACTCTCTCACATACACACTCTCTCACACACACTCTCTCACACAGACACACACAGACACACACAGACACAGAGACACACAGACTCACCATCCCCCGGCTCAGCTCCAGTGGTCCTGCTACTTTCCGGTGCAGCATTGCAGGCCGGGCGCGCACTGTGTGACATCACAGTTAGGAGACACGGCCGCGCACAGGGCTGTGTCTCCTAGCAGTGACGCGGCGGGGCCAGCACAGGGAAGTTAACAGCTGCAGTGCTGGCCCGGCCGGAGAAGAAGCAGCGTCCGTGCGCCGCTGCTGGGGAAGCGGTCTGGGGGCCACCCCGCCACTGTCTGCCAGTATGTGCCGCGGCGCCGCACATATAATGAGGGCAATCTGGCCATAGACATCCCGGAGCCCCAGGCCCTCTGGAGGCCGGAGGCCCCGGGCGGTAGCCCAGATTACCCTCATTATAATCCGCCTATGAACCCCCCCCTGCACACACACACACACCGATAGAGACCCAAATAATGTTACAAAAAGGCCTTAAAACCAAACCTTTCATTCAAGTCAGCTGGAGCAATAGCACCCAACCTAAAAATCCTTATGCTTTCCAATTAGGACAATGTTCTACTAATATTATTCCCTCTGGGACCTTGTTGTACATAGTGTAAATGCCTTTGATTTTGAATAGTCTAGAATTTGATTAGTGGAAACTCTTAAAATATCTTGGCAGAGTCTTGAATTGTTCGTCATACATGGTGGTTTTATCCTGTTCAAAATCAGGCACATGTTCCCTGACATCTATCCTCAATTTGTGATTTGTGAAGCCAATTTAAACCTTGCCACTTGGGCACTGAGCATAATAGGTTCACCTTATGAAGTGGAATTTCTCTTGGCCCTTCTATATTCCCTGCAGATTTATCTCAGACTGAAACTCTGACTAAATTCTAGAGCTTAGGTCTTAGAGGTCTTTGTCTTTGAGTAAATTTATTTAATTCTTAAAAACTGACCAATCATGATTTTGCAAATGGTCTAGGCTGGATGAGAGGAGCCTACAGGTAAGAAATAATTAGTGGCAGTAGCCTTATGGAAAACATAATTTGTAACATCCTCATTTTGTAATAAACCAATTTTCATATCTAAAAAATCCAGTTCTTTGCCATTTTTGTATGACAGTTTGACCATGATGATATTATTATTGAGCTTCTTCATCAAACTGTACAATTGCGCCGTGGTTCCTTCCCATATGAACCAAATAATGTCAAGGTATCACATCCATTTATGAGACCATTCTCCATTTCTGGTAAGGGGTTTCTTTGTGTAACGGGGCCGGGAGGTGGAACCTCTGAGCTGCAATACAAAGGGGAAGTCCTTGTAAGGAAGCGGGTGACTCCCAGGGAAGGCAAGCAGGTAGCCACAGCAAGTGATGGGGACAGTCTCTGGGTAAGCGGGCAGGTGGTGACGGCAAGTGACGGGGACAGTCTCTGGGTAAACAGGCAGGTGGTCACGGCAAGTGACGGGGACAGTCTCTGGGTAAACAGGCAGGTGGTCACGGCAAGTGACGGGGGCAGTCTCTGGGTAGACTGGCAGGTGGTCATGGCAAGTGACGGGGACAGTCTCTGGGTAGACAGGCAGGTGGTCATGGCAAGTGACAGGGGAAGTCTCCGGGTAGACAGGCAGGAGGTCATGGCAAGTGACGGCAGGATCTCCAGGCAGGCTGGCAGAAAGCAAGCAGGTGCTCTCAGGAGAGCGGGCAGACAGACGAGGTGGATACCTGATAGGTAACTGGCGGGCGCTCCCAGGTGAGCGGGCTGACGGAGACAGCAGGTAACAGGCAGGTAACTGGTGGACGCTTCCAGGTGAGCGGTCTGACAGACGAGGCAGGTGACAGGCAGGTAACTGGTGGATGCTCCCAGGTGAGCGGTCTGACAGACGAGGCAGGTGACAGGTAGGTAACTGGTGGACGCTCCCAGGTGAGCGGTCTGTCAGACAAGGCAGGTGACAGGCAGATAACTGGTGGACGCTCCCAGGTGAGCGGTCTGACAGACAAGGCAGGTAAGAGGCAGGTAACTGGCGGATAACAGGCTGGCAGGCAGGACGAGAAGTCAGGCTAGCAGCGGGACCTGAGGGCTGAAGCACAGGAAGACACAGTGCAAACAACTTTGCTCGGGTACCTCCATTTTGTAGGAGGTGCCTTATATATGGGAGATCCTCGGGCAATTGGCCGGGGACTCCTTAGGACGGCGCGCGGCCCCTTTAAGAGAGAGGTAGCGCGCGCCCTAAGCACAGTGCCTGGGAAGCAGTGCGCGCTGCCAGCAGCGCGGGAGGAGGACGCCGAGCATGGAGCAGAGAGGTGAGGGGAACGGCGTCTCTGCCTAGCAAGGGGCAGAGACGCCGATGCTACAGTACCCACCCCTTTAGGCGCCCCCTTTCTTAGGCCAGAGAGAAATTTATCAAGGATGAGCGGGGCATGGATGTTCTCCCGGGGCTCCCATGTTCTCTCCTCAGGACCAAACCCCTTCCAATCTACTAGAAAAAAGGTCTTTCCTCTTACCCTCTTGATGGCCAGAATGTTCTCTACCTCAAACTCGTCTTCAGCGGAAACCGGAGCAGGAGGCGTACCTGTAGACTTGGAAAAAGAGTTAAGTACCACGGGTTTGAGGAGAGATACATGGAAAAAGTTGGGGATCCGCAAGTTGGCTGGGAGTTTCAATTTATAGGCCACCGGGTTGATTTGCTTGATAACTTCCAGTGGGCCGATGAACCGGGGCCCTAACTTGTAGGAAGGAATCTTGAGCCGGACATACTTGGACGAGAGCCAGACTTTATCTCCAGGACGGAATTGGGGCGGATCCAGACGTCTTTTATCAGCCCGTTTCTTCATCCGCTCGGAGGACTGAAGAAGTGCGGATCTGGTACTCTCCCAAATGGAGGAGAATTTGCTAACAAGAGACTCCGCGGCCAGGTTGTCCACGGAGGTGGAGACGGGAAACGGTATCTGGGGATTTTGACCGTAGACTGTAAAAAACGGGGATTTGGAAGAGGATTCACTCTCGTGATTATTATAGGAGAATTCGGCCCACGGTAAAAGATCCACCCAGTCGGAATGGTGGGCATTAACAAAGTGCCGGAGGTAACTGGTTAATATTTGGTTGATCCGCTCTACTTGACCATTGGACTGTGGGTGATAAGCAGAAGAGAAGTCCAAGGTGACCCCCAGCAGTTTACACGTGGCTCTCCAGAAGCGAGAGGTAAACTGGACCCCTCGATCGGACACGATGTGGAGAGGAAGACCATGGAGACGGAAAATATGATGAATAAAGTCCTTAGCCAACTCAGATGCAGACGGAAGACCCGGCAGGGGAATGAAGTGAGCCATCTTAGAGAAGCGGTCAGCGACCACCCAAATGACCGTACAACCAGCCGAGACAGGGAGATCCGTTATAAAGTCCATGGCTATATGCTGCCACGGGGCAGCAGGTACGGGAAGAGGCAGAAGGCGGCCGGTTGGCAGATGTCTAGGAACCTTGTTGCGAGCGCAGGATGCACAGGCCGAGACAAAGTCTATTACCTCCTTGCACAGGGTAGGCAACCAGTAATGCCGGGTAATAAGCTGGAGGGTCTTCTTTTGGCCAGCATGGCCGGCTAGCTTAGACGAATGTCCCCAGTGCAGAACCTTCTCACGATCAGGTACTGTCACGAACGTCTTACCGGGTGGAAGACGATTCAGATCCACGGGGGCCACCTACATTACCATGGTGGGGTCGATGATGTGCTTTGGCTCCTCCTCAAGATCGGAGGACAGAAAGGATCGGGACAAGGCATCGGCTTTGATATTTTTGTCTGCCGGGCGGAAATGAAGAATGAAATCAAAGCGGGCAAAGAAAAAGGACCACCGGGCCACTCCTCCAGTGCCAACTTAACGGCTAACAATTCTCGGTCTCCTATAGAATAATTGCGCTCAGACGAGGAGAAGAGTTTGGAGAAGAAGCCGCAGGTTACCATTCTCCCGGATGGCGACTTTTGGGTGAGTACCGCTCCGGCTCCGGAGGAGGAAGCATCTACTTCTAAGAAGAATTGTTTGTTGCAGTCCGGACGGTACAGCATAGAAGCGGAGGAGAAAGCTTGTTTCAAAGAAAGGAAGGCCTCCTCTGCCTCGGGCGGCCATTCTTTGGGACTAGCGCCCTTAAGGGTGAGCGCGGAGATAGGGGCAGTCCGGGAAGAGAAGTGCGGAATGAAGAGGCGGTAGTAGTTGGCGAAGCCCAGGAACCGCTGAATAGCCTTCAACCCCTCCGGTCGGGGCCACTTCAGGATGGCAGAAAGTTTCTCAGGATCCATTCGTAGGCCGGTCTGGGAGATGATGTAGCCCAGAAATGGAAGCGAGGTCTGCTCAAAGAGGCACTTCTCAAATTTTGCGTAGAGGTGGCTTTGCCTGAGCCTGAGCAGGACTTGACGAACGTCCCTCCGATGTGTGGGAAGATCCGGAGAGAAGATCAAGATGTCGTCCAGGTACACCACCACGCAGGAGTAGAGCAGGTCACGGAAGATGTCATTGACCAACTCTTGAAAGACGGCGGGAGCATTACAGAGGCCGAAGGGCATTACGAGGTATTCATAGTGGCCGCCCCGGGTGTTGAATGCCGTCTTCCATTCATCCCCCCGACGGACCAGGTTATAAGCCCCATGGAGATCCAGCTTGGTGAAGATTCTGGCACCCCTCAGACGGTCAAATAATTCAGGAATGAGCGGAATGGGGTATTTATTCTTCACCATGATCCGGTTAAGACCTCTATAGTCAATACAGGGACGGAGTGAACCATCCTTTTTTTTAACGAAGAAGAAGCCTGCTCCCGCCGGGGAGGTAGATTTCCGGATAAATCCCCGGGCCAGATTTTCCTCGATATATTCAGACATGGCCCGGGTCTCGGCAGCGGACAACGGGTAAATACGCCCACGGGGTGGAGTAGCGCCGGGTACCTGGTCGATGGCAATCGTATGGTCTATGAGGGGGTAATGTCTCTGCTTCTTTCTTGTTGAAAAAAACAGCATAAGACCAATAAGGGACCGGTAGGCCGTGTAGATTGGCTGGAGAAGGAGAGGGACGAGCAGGACGAACAGGAACTAAACAAGTCTTATGGCAGTCCTGCCCCCAGCGTAGGACTTCTCCGGTCTGCCAATTCAGCAAGGGTGCATGTCTCTGGAGCCAAGGTAGGCCTAACAAAAGGGCGTGAGAGAGTCCCGGTAGAACATGGAAGAAGATGCTCTCAGAGTGCAGCATTCCCACCTGCAGAGTTATGGGTTCGGTGATGAGTTGGATGGTTTGCGGTAAGAGGCCCCCATCCACGGAGGCGACAGATAAGGGTTCAGCCAGAGGTTTAGTGGGAATGCGGTATTTCTCTACCAGGGACTGAGAAATGAGATTTCCGGCAGCTCCAGAATCAAGTTGAGCTAGTTCAAAGTAACGGTTCTCCCCACAGATGATAGAGACCGACAGCATCAGAAATGGATAGGGAAACGGAGTCTCTGCCTAGCAAGGGGTAGAGACGCCGATGTTACACTTTGGAAGATCTCTCCAATGCTCCTAAAAATAGATTAGCATATGAGGGGCACATGAGGCCCCCATCGCTGTTCCTTGTAATTGTCAAGGGCGACTCTCAACCAGATCACCAACAAATCCAGTGAGAAGCATCCAACCCAAGGCACCAGAATTATTCCTGAGTGAAATTATTTTTTAATCACATTAAGCAAAAAAGAAACAACAAAATGTGGTCACATCTGACCTTTGTCAAACCAGGTTGGAAAAAGAAAACAAAATAGTCTTTGTCTTCTCTAGCTTGACACAAAATGTAGCTGAAACATAGCTAATTCTTTTTTACCGAATATGTGATATGACTAATGAAATATCTCACTGGAAAACAATTATGGTGCTTTGTATTTTTTCTACTCTGGTTTGTCAAAGACCGTATGTGGTGAAATATTGTTGTTTCTTTTTTGCCCAATATGTAATGTGACTAATAAAGTACTTAATTGAAAAATAATTTTTGTGCCCTAAATAATTATAATTCTAGTCAGTAAATCAGATAGTCTCCAATGACACCCAGGCTTGCTGTCACAAGAGAAATTACATGACAGGCACGGGACCACAGCTGTCGTAGCAAGCCAACATTTTTTTCAGACTTGAACCTACCACAATAGTGGTAGTTATAGTAAAAATCAGTCTCCTATGACACATAGCCACAGCCTGAACCTCACAGGAAAAATTACATGGCAGGCACTGGGACCCAGCAATAATCGAATCGCTGTTAAAAGGTAGATTAGGCTATGATTAAGGAATTTCATTCCGAAACACGTAAGATGAATTTTTATGCTGTCTGTGATCATGATAATAAAGAACAGGATTTCATCCAGGAAGATGAAGTTCCCTTTTCTTCAGTCCCATTTAGTAAAAACAGATGTGTTGCAGACGTAACAAAAAATGGTTACAAAACAGAAACCCATGTGTACATTCATTTAGCTCTGTTTGAAATAGATCAAGTTTTTTCAATACTGGATCTATTACTAAAGGATCACAACTGGACACGTCTACGTGAGCTAAAACTTAAAGGGGTTGTCCATTATAGTTGAGTTATCATCTATCCACTGAATAGGTGATCATTTAAAGATTGTTTTATCCCTGTTAAAGTGGAGCAGCAACATGAAATCACTGCTTTATTAATTCCCTATGAGGCTTCTCATTTCTGTTCTTGGCTGTTTCCAGCAGCCCCTAGAGAATGAGTGGAGCGGGGGTCAGTATAAGCACTGTCATTTTATTTTAACGGCATAAAAGTGCCTCGTTCTGTCAGCTGTCAGTCCCTCACAGATCAATAAGTTATCACCTCTCTAATGAATAGCTAATAACATGTTCAATGGACAACTCCTTTAATATTTTGGGGTCAAATAATGATGCCAAACAGGGATTAAAATCCACACAGATTATTTATGAAAGTACAAAATCAGATTTATGCACTGTTTTTTTTTTTCCGCAGAATAATGTAAAACTTATGTAGTGAAGAAAGTATTCTACGAAAACCCAATTATGTCAAGGAACTGTACAAATTCCCCATTAATAAGGGGTCCAAGATCTTTCAATAACTATTCTATAACTGTGTTAAACATTACTTGCCTTTCCAGTATTACAAAGGAAAGATATGCTTATTTATTGCTTGATGCATATATTTATAGGAAGTATATTACATGCAATTAAAATTCATAACTGCTAATTAACATGCCTCTTCTATGTAGTTAGATAACGAGACAAATATTCCAACCTGTGCTGTCATAGGACAATAATGAAATTCATGTTGCCCGTACCACAAACAGCATGAAACACAGACAGGGTCCCTCATTACAGACAGCTATGTTTTACTCTGAAATGCTGCTTCATCTCAGAGAAAACTAAAAAACAAACCATACACAGCTAGTATCCTGTTAATTTCCAAAGCATTTTCAGATGCTGCTGTGTTTCAGACTTAAACATAGTTCTATGCAATGAGGTGCCCTATCAGGAATACACAGGTACATCTCACTAAATTAGAATATCATCAAAAGGTTAATTTATTTAAGTTCTTCAATGCAAAAAGTGAAACTCATATCTTATATAGAGTCATTACAAACAGAGTGATCAATTTCAAGTGTTTATTTCTGTTAATGTTGATGATTATGGCTTACAGCCAATGATAGCACAAAAGTCATTATCTCAGTAAATTAGAATACTTTATAACAACAGCTTGAAAAATGTTTTTAAAATCCGAAATGTTGTCCTACTGAAATGTATGTTCAGTAAATGCCCTCAATAGTTGGTCGGGGCTCCTTTTGCATCAATTACTGCATCAATGCGGCGTGGCTTGGTTGCGATCAGCCTGTGGCACTGCTGAGGTGTTATGGAAGCCCAGGTTGCTTTGATAGCAGCCTTCAGCTCGTCTGCATTGTTGGGTCTGGTGTCTCTCATCTTCCTCTTGACAATACCCCATGGATTCTATATGGGGTTAAGGTCAGGTGAGTTTGCTGGCCAGTCAAGCACAGTAATACTGTTGTTTTTAAACCAGGTATTGGTACTTTTGGCAGTGTGGACAGGTGCCAAGTCCTGCTGGAGAATGAAGTTTGCACTTACAAAAAGCTTGTCGGCACAGGGAAGCAGGAAGTGCTCTAAAATTTCCCGGTAGACAGCTGCGCTGACTTTGGTCTTGATAAAACACAGTGGACCTACACCAGCAGATGACATGGCTCCCCAAACCATCACTGATTGTGGAAACTTCACACTAGACCTCAAGGAGCTTGGATTGTGCGCCTCTCCACTCTTCCTCCAGACTCTGAGACCTTGATTTCTAAATGAAAATTGGAACTCTGGGACTTTGTGGACAGTGTCAATGACTGCCTTCTGGACATCTGTCAAGTCAGCAGTCTTCCCCATGATTGTGACGCCTACTGAAACAGACTAAGGGACCTTTTCAAATGCTTCAGGTGTTTTTTATTAATTATTTTAATTTACTGAGATAATGACTTTTCTGTTTTCATTGTCTGTAAGCCATGATCATCAACATTAAAAGAAATAAACAGTTGAAATAGATCACTCTGTTTGTAATGACTCTATAATATATGAGTTTCACTTTTTGTATTGAAGAACAGAAATAAATTAACTTTTTGATGATATTCTGTTTTAGTGAGATGCACCTGTATGTAGCCAGTGGTTCGGGCAGCATGACACTGAATGAAACTTCTCTTTCGGTTGCTGGATAGTAGTAGGCTCATATGGTTTGGAAAATTGTAAGTTACTCTCATTTTCTTTGTGTTTTTGTTTCAGACAAAATGCAAAAAAGTTCGCATTAGAAAGCCCTTAATGAAGGTATGTATTATCAAGCACACATTCGTTTTTTAAAGGGAATCTGTCAGTGGGATCAACCCTTCTAAGCAGTCTATATGGGCATGTAGGTCATAAGAAGCTGAACAAAATGATACCTTGATATCTGTGATCTGATGTCTTATTCCTGAGAAATCCAGGTTTTTCTTATATGTAAATGAGCTGTTCCAAGTTATGGGCCAGACACTGATCTGAATGAGATTCTGCCTTCAGAGATTATATTACCGTATTTTTCGGACCATAAGACGCATTTTTTCCCCCCAAATTTGGGAGGAAAATGGGGGGTGCGTCTTATGGTCCAAACGTAGCTTACCAGGGAGTTGCGGTGGTGGTGGATCAGGATCGCAGGAAGCAGGATTCCTCTGTTCTCTCCCTCAGGAACCCGGTGGTGGCAGCAGAAGCTGTGAGGTGCTACGGGGCTGGTGTCGGCAGTGAGGCAGAGCGGAGTGCACTGCCTTTCCAGCGCCCGCGGCCATGTTCCTCAAGCCGTGATCTACAGGAAACTGGCCACCCGAGATGGCGCATGTCCAGACTGGGAACTCGGCAGCGATTTCCCTGAGGCCCACGGGTTCAGGAAGATGACCTCCGAGATCCCAGTCTGTGCATGCGCCAGCTCAGGTAGCCATTTTCCTGTAGATCACAACTTCAGGAATATGGCTGCGGCTACCGCCTCTGCTGCCACTGCCGGGTTCCTGAGGTAGCGACCCTACTTCCTGCATCCCCTTCTCTCACCCAGGGTCCGCAGCACTCCTCCACTTCCGTCGACTCCTGAGGGACCATGCCTCCTGTGATCCCCATTCCATCGACCCCTAGGTAAGATACCTATTTGGACTATAAGATGGACCCCCATCTTATAAAAAATATTTTTTTCCTATTTTCCACCACAAAATTTGGGGTGCGTCTTATGGTCCGGTGCGTCTTATAGTCTGAAAAATATGGTAAATAGAAGTGGGAGTTACAAGTTTTATTGTAAGTCATTCTTTGAATGGTTTAAATGACATCATCTCCACATGCTGTGACATAGCGCCCTAGACAGTTGTCCCTGTATTACCCTCAGATCTGAACAACTATGTTACATTTTAACCTATGTCTAATCAGGGATTTTAGAGTTGTGTATCTGCGAACATAACTGTGCCAATATTCAAGATGTATAGTAGTGAGAATTTGAACAGCACAAAAATTTGACAAGTCATGAATAGGCATTGGTATAAAAAAAGCAGTACTTTTGAGTCTTACTTGAATCTTGCTTCCCAAGGGTGAAATGGCTGAAGAGATAGATTCCCTATACAATGTGTGACTTTGGCAGCCAATCACTGGCCTCAATAGCCCTGTTAAGGTGCACAAGACCACTGAGCCAGTGTGGCCAGCTCTGTCAACAAAGACCTCCTTGAAGGCAACATGGAGTGGCAGGGCTTTGATTGTTAAGTAATGTCTATCTTATTATTTTAAAGCACTGGCTATCCATCTGTGGCCCTTTTTTATAAACAGATAACCTATTTAAGTGAAAGAAGAAATGATGCACAACATACAGTCATGGCTAAAAGTGTTGGCACTCTTAAAATTGTTCCTGAAAATGAAGTATTTCTCCCAGAAAATTATTGCACTTACACATGTTTTGTTATATACATGTTGATATCCTTTGTGTGTACTGGAGCAACACAAAAAAGATAAATAAAAGGCAAATTGGACATAATTTCACACAAAAACCCCAAAATGTGCCAGGCAAAATCATTGGCACCTACAACTTGAACACCCTTTGGAATAAATAACTGCAATCAATCACTTCCTATAACCATCAACAAGCTTCTTACACCTCTCACTGAAATTTTAGACCACTCTTCTTTTGCAAACTGCTCCAGGTCTCTCATATTTGAAGGGTGCCTTGTCCCAACAGCAATTTTCAGATCTCTCCACAGGTGTTCAATGGGATTTAGATCCTGACTCATTGGTGGCCACTTCGGGAACTATATAGCACTTTGTTTTCATCCATTTCTGGGTGCTTCTTGAAGTATGTTTGAGGTCATTGTCCTGCAAGAAGACCCATGACCTAGGATGCAAACCCAGTTTTCTGACACTCGGCACTACATTGTGACTCAAAATCCTTTGGTAATCTTCAGATTTCATGATACCTTGCATACATTCAAGGCATCCAGTACCAGAGGCAGCAAAACAACCCCAAAACATCTTTGAACCTCCACCATATTTGACTGTAGGTCCTGTGTTCTTTTCTTTGTAGGCCTCATTCCATTTTTGGTAAACAATAGAATGATGTGTTTTACCATAAAGCTCTATCTTGGTCTCATATGTCCACCAGACGCTTTGCCAGAAGGATTTTGGCTTAATCACATACATTTCGGCAAACTGCAGTCTAGCTTTTTTATGTCTCTGTGACAGCAGTGGCGTCTTCCTGTGTCTCCTGCCATAGCATTTCATTGCATACAAATGTCGGCGGATAGTACGCGCTGACACTGATGCACCCTGAGCCTGCAAGAAAGCTTGAATTTCTTTGAAACTTGATTGGGGCTGCTTATCCACTATCTTGCATTGCAACCTTTAATAAATTTTTCTCTGCGATCCACGTCCAGGGAGATTAGCTACAGTGCCATGGGTTGTAAACTTCTTGATTATGTTGCGCACTGTGGGCAAAGGAACATCAAGATCTCTGGAGTTGGAGTTGTAACTTTGAGATTGTTGAGATTTTTAAACAATTTGGGTTCTCAAGTTCTCAGACAGTTGTTGTCTTCTCTTTCTGCTCTCCATGCTTAGTGTGGCTCACACAGACACACAATGTAAAGATTGAGTCAACATCTCACCTTTTTATCTGTTTTCAGGTATGATTTCATATTGCCCACGCCTGTTCCTTGTCACAGGTGAGTTTGAATGAGCATCACATGCTTGAAACAAAGTTTTTTACCCACATTTTTGGAAAGGTGACAACAATTTTGTCCGGTCCATTTTTGGGGTTTAGTGTGAAATTATGTCCACTTTGCCACTTTTTTTGTGTTGTTCCAATACACACAAAGGAAATAAATGTGTATAACAAAACACGTGTATTTGCAATAATTTTCTGGGAGAAATGCTCCATTTTCTGGAACAACTTCAAGGGTGCCAAAACTTTCAGCCATGACTGTATGTTAGGGTCTAGCTAGTTGATAAAAGCTATCGGTCAATATTAATGTCTTTTAATTGAAAGACAAAGACAGAAAAAAGGCACAATTTAATGACCAGATAATAACTTGAAAGTTCCAATTTTCACACACAAAGTGGCTTGCGAATGTATTCATCCTCTTGGCATTTTTTGTGTTTTGTTACCTCACAACCTGGAATTTCACTGCTTTTTGAGGGTTTGCATCAGTTCATGTAAAGAACATGTCTACAACTGTGAACATTTGGTTTTCTTTTTTTGTGAATCAGACAACAAATAGAACAAAATAATGGAAAACTTCAGTGTGCATAACTACTAACCCCCCTAAACTCAGTACTTTGTAGAGCCTCTTTTTGTGGCAATTACAGCTGGAAATCGCTTTGGATAAGTCTCAATGAGCTTTCCACATCTTGCCCTTGGGATTTTTTCCCATTCCTCAAGGCAAAACTTCTCCAGCTCCTTTAAGTTAGATTGTTTCCTCTGGTGAACAACAATCTTCAAGTCTGACCATGGATTCTCAATTGGATTAAGGCCTGGGCTTTGACTAGGCCACTCCAAAACATTTACACATTTGCCCTTAAACCACTTGAGTGTTGTTTTAGCAGTATGCTTTGGGTCATTGTCTTATTGGAAGGTGAACCTCCGTCCCAATCTCAAATCACTTACAAACTGAAACAGGTTTTACTCAAGTATATCCCTGTATTTCTCACCATCCATCTTCCCCTAGCCTCAGACCATTTTCCCTGTCTTTCCTGCCAAAAAACACCCCCACAGCATTTATGCTGCTAGCACCATGTTTCACTGTGAGGATGGTGTTCTTGGGGTAATGAGCTGTGTTAGTTTGGGGCTAGACATAACATTTACATTGGTGGCCAAAAAGTTCAATTTTGGTCTCATCTGACCACAGCACCTTCCATCATACATTTGGGGAGTATGCCACATGTTTTGGCAAACTCAAAATGCGCCTTACCATTTTTGTGTATTAGTAAAGGCTTCTTTCTGCCCACTCTTCTATAAAGGCCACCTCTATGGAGTGCATGGCTTATTGTGATCGTATGGACAGATACTCCACTCTCTTCTTGGGAACTGTGCAGCTCCTTCATGGTTACCTTTGGTGTTATGATCTGCTACAAGAACTAAGGAAAGATAGGAAAACTGGGATTTTGAAAGCCCAGGAGGATGCCCCATCTAACACTCCCCATGGGGGAGGGTTCTAACATTTGGCCTCTGTGCTGCCTCTTTCTTTTTTATAATCTAACCCTGACTTGGACTTCTCAACAACTTTGTCCCTGACTTGTTTGGAGATCTCCTCAGTCTTCATGCTGTTGTTTGGTTAGTGGTGCCTCTTGCTTAATGGTGCTGCAGCCTATGTGACCTTTTAGAAAAGGTAAGCATATACTGACAGACCATGTGAAATTAGATTGCACACAGGTGGATGTCCTCTCACTAAGCATGTGACTTATGAAGGTAATTGCTTGCACCAGAAATTTTTAGGGACTTCATCGCAAAAGGGGTGATTGCATATGCACATGCCAATTTTTAGTTATTTCATCCCATAAATTAAATTTATGCCTATATTTTTCTCACTTCACTTCACCAACCTACACTATTTAGTGCTGTTGGTTGTAATGTAGGTAAAAAGCCAAGGGGAGTGAATACTTTTGCAAGTCACTGTAACTGGTCATAACAACTTTACTACAAATATTCATGTGCATTTTATGTGTTGCTAAACAATTCAAATTTGTTAACTACCATTTTGTGTTTTCACAGTGCGAAAATTATGAAACGAAAATGGTATTAAATCAAACACAAATAATGCATTGTCAAGAATGGTTATTAAAAAAAGCAATTAAAAAAATGAAAAAGGTATGCTCACCTCTACCCTTACCAATAGTTGTATTACTAACTATTATTTATCGAACAGACTCATAATAGACAAAGCTACAGTACAATCAAGAGTTACAGTTATCTGGGGGATATTTTTATTGTAGTAATATAGCTAAATTTTGAAGCTCTGGCACAACATTTAATGAGAGTCTGTCAGCACAAAATACAGTAACTGTCCAAACCAAGCACAGGTGCACATGCACTCTTGGTGTGCCCAAATATTTCACTGCACCTAACCTGAAAATGGTGGAGATAGATGGAAAATGGAGAGATGTACTCAACTTTTTAACCATGCCAAGAGTACACAGAGGTCTTGTGCTTTGAATGGTTATTTTGTGCTGACAGACTCCATTTAAAGAAATAATTTAGGAAACTGATTTCTGCCAACCCTGATATACATGATGATTTGGCCAAGATTGTCTTTTTATTTCAGTGAGAAATTAATTAGCCACTTCCAGTCCTCTCTGACAACAGGATTGCTCTGGCAGGAACAATTCAGATAATGCTTATATTGGGATTCACTTTCTCACCAGCATCTCCCATCAGGACACAGTTAGAAGGTTCCCATTCACACAGAATCACTGGTTCATCCCACAGTGATCAGTTTTGTCCAACTTTTATTTAATGTGTAAACTCTTCTGTGAGTGGACAATATTCTGTAGCGTCGGCGTCCCTGCCTCCTGCTAGGCAGGGACGCTGTTCCCCTCACCTCTCCACTCCGTGCCCGGCGTCCTCCTCCCGCTCTGCTGGAAGCGCGCGCTGCTTCCCGGCCACTGTGCTTAGGGCGCGCGCGCTCCCCCTCTCTTAAAGGGGCCGCACGCGCCGTCCTAAGGAGTCCCCGGCCAATGGCCGGAGGACCTCACCATATATAAGGCACCTCCTCCAAAATGGAGGTGCCCGAGCAATGTTGTTGCAAAGCCTTCACTCTGCTTCAGCCCTCAGGTCCCGTTACCAGTTACCTGCCAGTCACCTGCCAGATTCCTGCTTGATACCTGCCTGATATCCGTTTACCTGCTTGCAAGCCTGCGGTCCAACGGTCTGCCTTCCGACACCTGTCAGTCTGTCTATGGACCAGCCTGCCCGCTCACCTGGGAGCGCTCATCTGCTACCTGCCTGCTAGCCTACCTGGAGGCTCCGCTGTCACTTGCCGTGACCACCTGCCCGTCCAGAGACTCTTGCCCGCTCACCTGGGAGCGCTCACCTGCTACCTGCCTGCTAGCCTACCTGGAGGCTCTGCCGTCACTTGCCGTGACCACCTGCCTGTCCAGAGACTCTTGCCTGCTCACCTGGGAGCGCTCACCTGCTACCTGTCTGCTGGCCTACCTGGAGGCTCTGCTGTCACTAGCCGTGACTACCTGCCTGTCCAGAGACTCTTGCCTGCTCACCTGGGAGCGCTCACCTGCTACCTGTCTGCTAGCCTACCTGGAGGCTCTGCCGTCACTTGCCGTGACCACCTGCCCGTCCAGAGAATCTTGCCCGCTCGCCTGGGAGCGCTCACCTGCTACCTGCCTGCTAGTCTACCTGGAGGCTCTGCCGTCACTTGCCGTGACCACCTGCCTGTCCAAAGACTCTCGCCCGCTCACCTGGGAGCGCTCACCAGCCACCCGCCTGCTGTCCTTCTACCCAGAGACTGTCCCTGTCACTTGCTGTGAGTACCCGTCCTTCTACTCAGAGACTGTCCCTGTCACTTGCCGTGACTACCTGCCCTTCTACCCAGAGACTGTCCCTGTCACTTGCCGTGACTACCTGCCCTTCTACCCAGAGACTGTCCCTGTCACTTGCCGTGACTACCTGCCCGTCTTCCCCGGGAGCCACCCGCTTCCTTACAAGGACCGCCCCCTTGTATAGTTGCTCAGAGGTTTCGCCTCCCAGACCCGTTACAGTTTGCTCGGGCCATGGAACCCGGTGGCACCCAAGCTCCCTCGCTCTCGGACCTATGTCATGAACTGTCCCGTCAGAGGTCCCAACAGAAGTCCATCCTGTGTCATCTGCGGAATGTCAACTCTCGCCTGGACACTCTGACTGCTCCACCAGCAACCACCGCTAGTGTCATGACTCGCAGCCCGGCAGTGCCGCTGTCCACCAATACCATGGCATCCTGCCCCGGACCCCGGCTTTCTGCACCTCCTCGCTTCGGAGGCGACCCCGCTCAAGCTCGGGCCTTCATAAACCAGTGCACCCTGCACTTTGAACTCCTGTCCCACCAGTTTATCTCCGACCGGGCCAAAGTAGCCTTCATCATGTCCCATCCCACGGGGGAGGCACTGGCTTGGCTAAATCCTCTATGGGAGAGAGGAGACCCCCTGGTGTCCAACCTGCCAGCCTTTCTCACGGCTTTCCGGAAAGTCTTCGACGAACCCGGACGGAAGACCTCATCCGCATCTTCTCTGCTACGCCTCCATCAAGGAAATCTCACCGTGGGCCAATATGCCATATGGTTCCGTACCCTTGCTTCGGAGCTGGCCTAGGATAACGACGCCCTGGTGTCTGTCTTTTGGGAGGGTCTGTCCGGCCGTATTAAAGATGAACTCGCCGGTCGGGACATACCTACCACTCTCGACGACTTAATAACTCTTGCCACCCGGATTGACATCCGGTTCAAGGAACGCGCCAAAGAGGTCACCCGTGAGAGGAGGTTTCCACGTCTAGCCCCTACCTTTCAGAAACCTGTCCCTTCTCCAGCTACTCCCCAGGCGCACTCACCCGAGCCTATGCAGGTCGACCAGACCAAGATGGTCAAAACCCGTCAAGAGTTACGCCGTGCCGAGGGGAGCTGCTTCTACTGTGGCAGTAAGGAGCACCGGATCCGTTCCTGCCCGGAGAGGTCGGGAAACGCCTGTGTCTAGGATCGCTCAGAGAGGTCGTCCTAGACAAGAGTAAACCCTCTCCATCTCTGTTGCTGTCGGTCTCTATCATCTGCGGGGAGAAACGTTATTTTGAACTAGCCCAACTTGACTCTGGAGCTGCCGGAAATCTCATTTCTCAGTCTCTGGTAGAGAAATACCGCATTCCCACCAAACCTCTAGCTGTACCCTTATCTGTCGCTGCCGTGGATGGGGGCCTCTTACCACATCCCATCCAACTCATCACCGAATCCATAACCCTGCAGGTGGGAATGCTGCACTCTGAGAGCATCTTCTTTCATGTTCTGCCTGGACTCTCTCACGCCCTATTGCTAGGCCTACCTTGGCTTCAGAAACATGCACCCGTGCTTGATTGGCAGACTGGAGAAGTTCTTAGCTGGGGACAGGACTGCCATAAGACTTGTTTAGTTCCCGTCCATCCTGTCCGTCCTTCTCCTACTCCAGCCAATCTACCTGGTCTTCCGGCTCCTTATTGGTCGTATGCGGAAGTCTTTAATAAAAAGGAGGCAGAGACATTACCCCCTCAT
The DNA here is from genome assembly GCF_046119375.1 of Phyllobates terribilis. Classification (NCBI taxonomy): domain Eukaryota; kingdom Metazoa; phylum Chordata; class Amphibia; order Anura; family Dendrobatidae; genus Phyllobates; species Phyllobates terribilis. The sequence continues at coordinate 160,896,709 of NW_027362771.1, read as the reverse complement.
AGACCATACGACTGCCCAATCGACCTGATGCCCGGCGCTACTCCTCCCCGTGGGCGCATTTACCCTTTGTCCGCTGCTGAGACCCGATCCATGTCAGAATATATTGAGGAGAATCTGGCCCGGGGATTCATCCGGAAATCTACTTCCCCGGCGGGAGCAGGCTTCTTCTTCGTCAAAAAGAAAGATGGCTCACTCCGTCCCTGTATAGACTATAGAGGCCTTAACCAGATCACGGTGAAGAATAAATACCCCCTACCGCTCATTCCGGAATTATTTGACCGTCTGAGGGGGGCTAGAATCTTCACCAAGCTGGACCTCCGTGGGGTGTATAACCTGGTCCGTATCCGTCAGGGGGATGAATGGAAGACGGCATTCAACACCCGGACGGCCACTATGAATACCTGGTAATGCCCTTCGGTCTCTGTAACGCTCCCGCCGTCTTTCAAGAGTTGGTCAATGACATCTTCCGGGACCTTCTCTACTCCTGCGTAGTGGTGTACCTGGACGACATCTTGGTCTTCTCTCCGGATCTCCCCACACACCGGAGGGATGTTCGTCAGGTTCTGCTCAGGCTCAGGCAGAACCACCTCTACACTAAATATGAGAAGTGCCTCTTTGAGCAGACCTCGCTTCCGTTTTTGGGCTACATAATTTCTCAGACCGGCCTACGAATGGATCCTGAGAAACTGTCTGCCATCGAGAAGTGGCCTCGACCAGAGGGGTTGAAGGCTATTCAGCTGTTCCTGGGCTTCACCAACTACTACCGCCTCTTCATACCGCACTTCTCTTCCCGGACTGCCCCAATCTCTGCGCTCACCCGTAAGGGCACTAATCCCAGAGAATGGCCGCCCGAAGCTGAGGAGGCCTTTCTTTCCTTAAAACAGGCTTTCTCTTCCGCCCCGGTGCTGCATTGCCCGGACGGCAACAAGCAATTCTTCCTGGAAGTTGACGCCTCCTCCTCTGGAGCCGGAGCGGTACTTACCCAAAAATCGTCTTCCGGGAGAATGGTAACTTGCGGCTTCTTCTCCAAACTCTTCTCCTCTTCCGAGCGCAACTATTCTATAGGAGACCCAGAATTATTGGCCATTAAGCTGGCATTGGAGGAGTGGCGTTACCTGCTCGAGGGGGCTCTTCACCCAGTAATAATTTACACGGACCACAAGAACTTGGCTTACCTCCAGAGTGCCCAGAGACTTAACCCGCGCCAAGCCCGGTGGTCCTTGTTTTTTGCTCGCTTTGATTTTGTTCTTCACTTTCGCCCGGCTGTCAAAAACATCAAAGCTGACGCCTTGTCCCGATCCTTCCTGGTGTCTGATCTTGAGGAGGAACCTAAACACATCATCGATCCCGCCAGAGTAATGCAGGTGGCTCCCGTGAGTCTAAATCGTCTCCCTCCCGGTAAGACGTTCGTAACGGTACCTGATCGGGAGAAGATCCTACACTGGGGTCACTCGTCTAAGCTTGCTGGCCATGGCGGTCAGAAAAAGACCCTCCAGCTTATCACCCGGCACTACTGGTGGCCTACCCTGCACAAGGACGTAATTGACTTTGTTTCTGCCTGTGTGTCCTGCGCCCGCAACAAGGTTCCGAGACACCTGCCAGCCGGTCGCATCCTTCCTCTTCCAGTACCTGCTGCCCCCTGGCAGCATATAGCTATGGACTTCATAACAGATCTTCCTGTCTCTGCCGGTTGTACGGTCATTTGGGTGGTCGCTGACCGCTTTTCCAAAATGGCTCATTTCATTCCCCTGCCAGGCCTCCCGTCTGCACCCGAGCTGGCTAAAGACTTTATCCGCCACATCTTCCGTCTCCATGGCCTGCCCCTCCACATCGTGTCGGATCGTGGGGTTCAGTTCACCTCACGCTTCTGGAGAGCCACATGTAAGCTGCTAGACGTCACCCTGGACTTCTCCTCCGCATACCACCCACAGTTCAATGGTCAAGTGGAGCGGATCAATCAGATCCTGACCAGTTACCTCCGGCACTTCGTTAATGCCCACCATTCAGACTGGGTGGATCTCCTGCCATGGGCCGAATTCTCTTACAATAATCACGAGAGCGAATCTTCCTCCAGATCCCCGTTTTTTGTAGTCTTCGGTCAGCATCCTCGGATCCCATTTCCTGTCTCCACCTCGGTGGACAATCCGGCTGTGGAATCTCTCGTTAGCAAATTTTCCTCCATTTGGGAGAGTACCCGATCCGCACTCCTTCAGTCGTCCGAGCGGATGAAAAGACACGCTGACAAAAAACGCCTGGATCCTCCACAATTCCGTCCTGGAGATAAAGTCTGGCTCTCGTCCAAGTATGTCCGGCTCAAGATTCCTTCCTACAAGTTAGGGCCTCGGTTCATCGGCCCACTAGAAGTTATCAAACAAATCAACCCAGTGGCCTATAAATTGAAACTCCCGGCCAACTTGCGGATCCCTAACTCCTTCCATGTATCTCTCCTCAAACCCGTGGTACTTAACTCTTTTTCCAAGTCTACAGGTACGCCTCCTGCTCCGGTTTCCGCTGAAAACGAGTTTGAGGTAGAGAACATTCTGGCCACCAAAAGGGTAAGAGGAAAAACCTTTTTTCTGGTAGATTGGAAGGGGTTTGGTCCTGAGGAGAGAACGTGGGAGCCCCGGGAGAACATCCATGCCCCTCTCATCCTTGATAAATTTCTGTCTGGCCTAAAAAAGGGGGGGCCTAAAGGGGGGGGTACTGTAGCCTCGGCGTCCCTGCCTCCTGCTAGGCAGGGACGCTGTTCCCCTCACCTCTCCACTCCGTGCCCGGCATCCTCCTCCCGCTCTGCTGGCAGCGCGCGCTGCTTCCTGGCCACTGTGCTTAGGGCGCGCGCGCGCGCGCTCCCCCTCTCTTAAAGGGGCCGCGCGCGCCGTCCTAAGGAGTCCCCGGCCAATGGCCGGAGGACCTCACCATTTATAAGGCACCTCCTCCAAAATGTAGGTGCCCGAGAAATGTTGTTGCAAAGCCTTCACTCTGCTTCAGCCCTCAGGTCCCGTTACCAGTTACCTGCCAGTCACCTTCCAGATTCCTGCTTGATACCTGCCTGATATCCGTTTACCTGCTTGTAAGCCTGCGGTCCGACGGTCTGCCTTCCGACACCTGTCAGTCTGTCTATGGACCAGCCTGCCCGCTCACCTGGGAGCGCTCACCTGCTACCTGCCTGCTAGCCTACCTGGAGGCTCCGCTGTCACTTGCCGTGACCACCTGCCCGTCCAGGGACTCTTGCCCGCTCACCTGGGAGCGCTCACCTGCTTCCTGCCTGTTAGCCTACCTGGAGGCTCTGCCGTCACTTGCTGTGACCACCTGCCTGTCCAGAGACTCTTGCCTGCTCACCTGGGAGCGCTCACCTGCTACCTGTCTGCTGGCCTACCTGGAGGCTCTGCTGTCACTAGCCGTGACCACCTGCCTGTCCAGAGACTCTTGCCTGCTCACCTGGGAGCGCTCACCTGCTACCTGTCTGCTAGCCTACCTGGAGGCTCTGCCGTCACTTGCCGTGACCACCTGCCCATCCAGAGAATCTTGCCCGCTCACCTGGGAGCGCTCACCTGCTACCTGCCTGCTAGCCTACCTGGAGGCTCTGCCGTCACTTGTCGTGACCACCTGCCTGTCCAAAGACTCTCGCCTGCTCACCTGGGAGCGCTCACCAGCCACCCGCCTGCTGTCCTTCTACCCAGAGACTGTCCCTGTCACTTGCCGTGAGTACCCGTCCTTCTACTCAGAGACTGTCCCTGTCACTTGCCGTGACTACCTGCCCTTCTACCCAGAGACTGTCCCTGTCACTTGCCGTGACTACCTGCCCTTCTACCCAGAGACTGTCCCTGTCACTTGCTGTGACTACCTGCCCATCTTCCCCGGGAGCCACCCGCTTCCTTACAAGGACCGCCCCCTTGCATAGTTGCTCAGAGGTTCCGCCTCCCAGACCCGTTACATATTCTATGTGACGTTTCCTCATAACTACACATTCTTAAGAGTGAGTGGACTTCGTGGACGCCATGGACTCCATGTAGTTTGGCTTTTCCTCATATATATGCATACAGAGTGGAGCCATGCAAAGAAGTGTCTTTTCTGGCCATACACATTAGATAACTGTTTCTCCAGTTCCCCCATTATTTTACTAGTGAGAGGGAAATAGGCTGTAACTACTGTACACATTAGAGTGGTGACTGATCCCACTAAAAATGTTGTGGAACCTATATGTCTATGCCAGATGTTATCATGCCAAACCCAGACCAAATGCAATGTAAACAATATTACTATAGCAATATGAAGATCATGCGATAGAAAAAATATAACAGATACAGTGGGGAAATTAAGTATTTGATACACTGCCGATTTTGAAAGTTTTCCCACCTACAAAGAATGGAGAGGTCTGTAATTTTTATCGTAGGTACTTTTCAACTGTGAGAGACAGAATCTAAAAATAAAAAAACAGAAAATCACATTGTATGATAAATAATTAAATTGCATTTTATTGCATGAAATAAGTATTTGATCACCTAACAACCAGCAAGAATTCAGGCTCTCACAGACCTGTTAGTTTTTCTTTAAGAAGCAATCCTACTCTGCACTCATTACCTGTATTAATTGTACCTGTTTGAACTCTTTACTTGTATAAAAAATACCTGCCCACACAATCAATCACACGCCAATCTCTCCACCATGGCCAAGACCAAAGAGCTGTCTAAGGACACCAGGGACAAAATTGTAGACCTGCACAAGGCTGGGATGGGCTACAGGACAATAGGCAAGCAGCTTGTTGAGAAGGCAACAAGTGGTGATGCAATTGTTAGAAAATGTAAGAAACACAAGATGACTGTCAGTCTTCTTCGGACTGGAGCTCCATGCAAGATCTCACCCCATGGGGTAAGGATGATTGTGAGAAAGGTCAGGAATCAGCCCAGGACTACACAGGAGGACCTGGTCATTGGCTTGAAGAGAACACACTGCGCCATCATGGATTATAATCCTGCAGGGCACACAATGTCCCCCTGCTCACGTCAGCACATGTCCAGGCCCGTTTGAAGTTCACCAATAACAATCTGGATGATCCAAAGGAGGCATGGGAGGTCATGTGGTCAGATGAGACCAAAAATAGAACTTTTTGGCATCAACTCCACTCGCCGTGTTTGGAGGAAGAAGAAGGATGAATACAACCACAAGAACACAGTCACAACCTCAAAGTATAGTGGGGGAAATATCATACTTTGGAGGTTCTTTTCTGCAAAGGGGAAAGGACGACTGCATCATATTTAACATGAGGATGTATGGGGTGATGTATTGCGAGATTTTGGCCAACAACCTTCTTCCCTCAGTAAGAGCATTGAAGATGAAACACAAAGCCAGGACAACTAAGGAGTGGCTCCGTAAGAAGCATTTAAAGGTCCTGAAGTGGCTTAGTCAGTCTCCAGACTTGAACCCAATAGAAAATCTTTGGAGGGAACTGAAATTCAATGTTGCCCAGCAACAGCCCCAAAACCTGAAAGATCTGGAGAAGATCAGTATGGTGGAGTGTGCCAAAAACCTGTTGCAGTGTGTGCAAACTTGGTCAAGAACTACAGGAAACATCTGACCTCTGTAATTGCAAAGGTTTCTGTAGTCTATACCAAATATTAAGTTCTGTTTTTCTATTGTATCAAATACTTGTTTCATGCAATAAAATGCAAATTAATTATGTTAAAATCATACAATGTGATTTTCTGTTTTTTATTTTTAGATTCTATCTCTCACTGTTGAAGTGTACCTACAATAACAATTACAGACCTCTCCATTCTTTGTAGGTGGGAAAACTTGCAAAATCGGCAGTGTATCAAATATTATTTCCCCCACTGTATAAGATATTATGCCTGAATAACAAAAATAGTTCTTGTCTGATATCTTTTGTTTGATGACAAATGTATTATGTAATGTGATGCTATACAAATGTGATGTACCGGTACTTCTGCCTATTCAGGACAGTTAAACATGAATAAGAATAAACAAAAATGTGGTCTCTAAATTTTTGACTATATATACACTGCTCAAAAAAATAAAGGGAACACTTGAATAACAGAATATAACCCCAAGTAAATCAAATGTCTGTGAAATCAAACTGTCCACTTAGGAAGCAACACTGATTGACAATCAATTTCACATATTGTTGTGCAAATGGAATAGACAATAGATGGAAATTATTGGCAATTATCCAGACCCACTCAATAAAGGAGTGGTTCTGCAGGTTGGGACCACAGACCACATCTCAGTACCAATGCTTTCTGGCTCATGTTTTGGTCACTTTTGAATGTTGGTTGCAGCTCATCCAGGATGGCACATCAATGCGAGCTGTGGCAAGAAGGTTTGCTGTGTCTGTCAGTGTAGTGTCCAGAGGCTGGAGGCGCTACCAGGAGACAGGCCAGTACACCAGGAGACGTGGAGGGGGCCGTAGGGGGGCAACAACCCAGCAGCAGGACCGCTACCTCTGCCTTTGTGCAAGGAGGAACAGGAGGAGCACTGCCAGAGCCCTGCAAAATGACCTCCAGCAGGCCACAAATGTGCATGTGTATGCGCAAACGGTTAGAAACCGACTCAATGAGGGTGGTATGAGGGCCCGACGTCCACAGATGGGGGTTGTGCTCACAGCCCAGCACCATGCAGGACGCTTGGCATTTTCCACAGAACACCAGGATTAGCAAAGTCGCCACTGGCGCCCTGTGCTCTTCACAGATGAAAGCAGGTTCACACTGAGCACATGTGACAGACGTGACAGAGTCTGGAGACGCCGTGGAGAGCGATCTGCTGCCTGCAACATCCTTCAGCATGACCGGTTTGTCAGTGGGTCAGTAATGGTGTGGGGTGGCATTTCTTTGGAGGGCCACACAGCCCTCCATGTGCTAGCCAGAGGTAGCCTGACTGCCATTAGGTACCGAGATGAGATCCTCAGACCCCTTGTGAGACCATATGCTGGTGCGGTTGGCCCTGGGTTCCTCCTAATGCAGGACAATGCCAGACCTCATGTGGCTGGAGTGTGTCAGCAGTACCTGCAAGATGAAGGCATTGAAGCTATGGATTGGCCCGCCCGTTCTCCAGACCTGAATCCGATTGAGCACATCTGGGACATCATGTCTCACTCCATCCACCAACGTCACGTTGCACCACAGACTGTCCAGGAGTTGGCGGATGCTTTAGTCCAGATCTGGGAGGAGATCCCACATGAGACCATCCGCAACCTCATCAGGAGCATGCCCAGGCATTGTAGGGAGGTCATACAGGCACGTGGAGGCCACACACAATACTGAGCCTCATTTTGACTTGTTTTAAGGACATTACATCAAAGTTGGATAAGCCTGTAGTGTGTTTTTCCACTTTAATTTTGGGGGTGACTCCAAATCCAGGCCTCCATTGGTTAATACATTTGATTTCCATTGATGATTTTTGTGTGATTTTGTTGTCAGCACATTCAACTTTGTACAGAACAAAGTATTCAATGAGAATATTTCATTCATTCAGATCTAGGATGTGTTATTTGAGTGTTCCCTTTATTTTTTTGAGCAGTGTATATATATACCTACAAGTCAGATTTATTTCTTGACAGAGGGAATAGATTTCAATCTATCGCAATGATGCACAGACTATAACTATTAGTGTTTCTTAGTAAAAATAGTTGGCCATAGATATCAGATAGCTGTTGGTCAAACGCTTCTTCGGCTGACAGCTATCTCTAGTGTGGCTCTCATACGCATGCATGTTCGGTCAAGAAATCATTTGTTATGAAATTAGACAGGAGAGTGATACATTGCTAGACACCTCCGGTGGCGGCTTATCGCCATGGAGCAAAAAAAGGCATTTTTATACAAAATGCCTGATTCTTCTCTTCCACAACATCTATCTTCCTCTATGCACATTAGATAGGCCGGTTCTTCCAGAATTGGTGGGTTCTGTCAACTTTAATTTAATGTTTATGAGGGGGGCCGTAAAGGGGTTTTCTGGTTTAGGAAAACCTCTGTCTTGGTTGAAGTTAGTTAAAAAAAAAAAAATTTTTTTTACTGTACTCACCTTTGTTGAGTCTCCACTTGAGCTACCAGTGTCTGTGATTGTCCGCATCACTGATTTCACGTAAACAGCACTGCAGCCAATTAGTGAGCCCAACAGTTCTGAGCGGCTTGTGCTGTCAACTTGGACAGACCCGCTGAGCTTAGTTATTGGCTGCAGTGCTATAATATGACGTCTACGCTTCAGACAATAATAGACACCGTGATAGCAGCAGAGTCTCAGTGGTGGACTCAGGGAGGGTGAGAAAAGTGCACTTTGTTTATTAATCAAACTGCAACCAGGGGATGAAGGTTTTCTGAAACTGGAAAACCCCTTTAAGACTAGTTTAAGTAATAAGGTTTGGGGTAACTGAAAATAAACTGATATCTGAAAGTTTTTTTTTTCCTCTTTTAGGACAAAACACATGCAAAACAAGTACAGGAAAAAACAATTTATGAACTCGATTTTCTTCAAGATCTCGTGACTGAAGCACATCAAAGATACTCTCTAAATATTGATGGGAAATAGTCGATATTTTAAATTTAAGAAAATTAGCACATTTTTATATTATGGTTGGTTAAAGAAATAAGTACATTGATCAAGAAATGTCATGATTATTAAATATGGGATGGACTGTCATTCATTAGCACATGACCCTAACTTCAGTAACTATACGATCCAAATAAAATAAAACACACAGCATAATATTTTGGTAATAAATGACCACAGCCTTATTTAAAACTACATGGCTACAACAACGACAGTAAGGGTACATACACACGACTATATTTTCATTTTGAGTGCTGTCCATAAAAACATTTTTTCACATGTCCTGAATGTCTGTGTCGAAAAAAGTTGCAGCATGCACTAGTCTCTTGTGTATTTCAGATGAGAATCGACCAATTTAAGTCAATGTGTGCTCAAAAAAAATCAGATCCCATATGGATTAATCATACAGCATCTGACTTTTACAAATAACGCTTTCTATGTTAAGAATTGTAATTTATTTGGTCTTGTAAATTTTATTAACCACTGATGTACAAAAACAAATGTGATACTGATAGCATATGGATGACAATACAGAAGTAAAAACATTATTTTTTATTATGGATGAAAATTGGACAATGTTTTTATGCACTCAAATCACGTGATCTTAGTTTAACCCCTTAATGACTTCCAATTACACATTAAAACAACGGTCGTTAAGGGGTTTTAATCCTGATAGGCGTTTTCAAACTGCGATCAGGAATAAGTGAATAGTGCCCCCCCCTGCAGGCAAAAAATCCCATGGGTGACAGCTGTATATGACAGCTGACACCCTGTGTCATTGGCCCCGACCAGTTTTGGTACCGATCAGGGACGATTAAACCCTTAAATACCGCTTTCAATCGCAACAGTGGCATCTAAGTGATTAAAAGATCCCCTTTGTCAGGAACAACAATCTGTGATTGTAATTGCCATGCCTATCATTGCCATGGTACCCAGAGGTCATCTGATGACCCCAGGGTTCAGTGGCCTGTTAGGTACTGCTATAGGCAGGGTCTAACAGATTCTGTCAGTGAGACACTGACAGGTCTCAGGCACTGCAGTACACGCGTACTGCAATGCATGAGACCTGCAATGAAAGTGAAAAATATGCATGTCTCACCGTAGGACTAAATGAAAAAGTAAAGAAAAGTTAAATAATAGTAAATCACGAAAAGCCATTTCGCCACTAAAACTGCAGTCTTTGTGATAATACAAAAATAAATAAAAAAGTACACATAATTCGTATTACCGTATCCGGAATGACCTGAACTATAAAACCGTCACATTATTTATTCTGTACGGCGAACACCGTAATAAACAATAAAAAAAAAAAGACAAAAAGTGATACTTTTTCATCATACTGACACACAAAAAAATGAATAAAAAGAGATCAAAATGTCATATGTACAGAAAAATGGTGTAAATGAAAATTCCAAACCGTCCCGCAAAAAACAAGCCCTAATATGACTCATTCGGCAAAAAAAAAAAAAAAATTTACACCTGTCATATAATATGGCAAAGCAAAAACAAATCATTTTTTTTAAAACATTGTTTTTAGTGTATAAAATTAGCAAAGCTTAAAAAAATTACATAAATCTGCTATCGCTGTACAGACCCAAAGAATAAATTGGTCTTATCACTTTTACCGCTTATCACTTTCTAGAGAAGTAATGCAATTACAATTTCATATATTTCATGTTTGCATGCTGTACTGTTACAGAGTGCAACTTTGTTAGTTAGGCCATGGCCCCGCTATCAGTATTTGGTCAGTATTAGGTAACTATTTTATCTCAGGAGTGGGAGCCAAAACCAGGAGTGGGTGATAAATGCAGAATTGGTGACTTGTTTCTATTATACCTTTTCTCTGATTGTTCCTCACCTGGTTTTGGCTCCCACTCCTGAGAAAAAATACTGACCAAATACTGATAGTGGGGCCGTGGTCTTATAAGTTATATATGTTCACACCTGGTCTCTGTTTGGAAGTGACGGCCAGTCTTTGATATTTATCACCAGGGTATTGCAATTAGGAAACCAGTGTAATAAAAATTGATTTCATTAACCAAAATTTGCTTGCAAATTCCACAAGCTACAAAACCAATCCAGTTATAGTGGCATAATCAGGATATTTTAATTAGAAAAATCTGTTTGCTAAAAAGTTTTCCACCACCATCCCGACATTGGATGTACTAGTACTTTCAATGTCAGGTCCCCATGTATGATGAATGCTCAAAAGCTGAGCCTGCATCATACCCAGCTGATGCAGCATCTGCATCTAATAGCTGTTAGCCACTTAAATTCTGATTTCAACCTCTAACCACTGCATATACAGCACATCATTCCACAAACACATTGGCCGCCCCCTTACGGGGGGTCGGTGAGTTGCTATCAGGGGCCTGCCGAAAGCCTATGTGCCTGCCATAGCGAAGCAAATGAAAATGTTTTTTAACCCCTTTACCCCCCAAGGTGGTTTGCACGTTAATGACCAGGCCAATTTTTACAATTCTGACCACTGTCACTTTATGAGGTAATAACTCTGGAATGCTTCAACGGATCCCCCTGATTCTGACACTGTTTTTTCGTGACATATTGTACTTCAGGATAGTAGTAAAAATTTCTTCAATATCACTTGCGTTTATTTGTGAAAAAAATGGAAATTTGGCAAAAATTTAGAAAATTTTGCAATTTTCAAAATTTTAATTTTTCTGCCCTTAAATCAGAGAGATACAGTACAGACCAAAAGTTTGGACACACCTTCTCATTTAAATATTTTTCTGTATTTTCATGGCTTTGAAAATTGTACATTCACACTGAAAAAAAAAAACAACCCCAACCCTAACCCTAGCCCAACCCTAACCCTAGCCCAACCCTAACCCCAACCCCAACCCCAACCCTAGCCCAACTCTAACCCTAGCCCAACCCTAACCCCAACCCTAGCCCAACCCTAACCCTAACCCCAACCCCAACCCTAGCCCAACCCTAACCCCAACCCCAACCCTAACCCTAGCCCAACCCTACCCTCAACTCTAACCTAGCCCAACCCTAACCCCAACCCTACCCCAACCCTAACTCTAACCCCAACCCTAGCCCAACCCTAACCCTATCCCAACCCTAACCCCAACCCTAGAGTTTATTTTTTAAGCCGTTCCTCGTGCGCTATAAGTGATTAGATGACTTTATTCTTCGGGTCGGTGCGATTACAGCGATGCCAGATTCATATCGGGTTTTTATGATTGACAGCTGTCACACACTAAAAGACGCATTTTTTTTGTAAAATCTAGTTTTTGCATTGCCAGATTTTGAGAGCTATAACTTTTCCATATTTTGGCCGACAGAGTCATGTGATGGCTTGTTTTTTGCGGGATGAGTTGACATTTTTATTGGTGCAATTTTCAGGCACGTGACATTTCTTGATCGCTTTCTATTCTGATTTTTGTGAGGCAGAATAAACAAAAACCAACAATTCAGGAATTGTTTTTTTTTTAAAAAAATTGATGCTGTTCCACGTGTGGTAAAATTGATAAGGCAGCTTTATTCTTCGGGTCAGTACATTTACAGCGGTACCACATTTATATAGTTTTTCTATGTTTTGGCGCTTTTACACAATAAAGCTATTTTAAAGAAAAAATTATCTTTTTGCATCGCTTTATTCTGAGAGCTATAACTTTTATATTTTTAGGCTGATGGAGCTGTATGGTGACTTGTTTTTTGCGGGAAAAGATGACATTTTCAGCAGTACCATTTTTCTTTATATTCGTCTTTTTGATCACGTGTTATTCCATTTTTTGCTTGGCGGTATGATGATAAAGCATTGCTTTTTGCTTCATTTTTTTTTTTTACCGTGTTCACTAAAGGGATTAACTAGTGGGACAGTTTTATTGGCCAGGTCGGTCCGGACGCGGCGATACCAAATATGTGTACTTTTATTGTTTTGCTTTGTTTTTTGTTCATAATAATATTTATTGATGGGTACATTACAGTTTTATTTTTGTTGGATCATTTTTTTTATTATTTTTTTATATTTTTACAATTTTTTTTTTTTTTCATTTTTTAATTCTTTTTTTTACTTTTATTCTTTGTCCTACTATGGGACTTTCACTTTTTTTATTCTGATCAGCTGTATAGCATAGGGATGGAGCACCATCCCTATGCTATACAGGCTGTCAGTGCTGCAGCTGCAGAAGATACTTTGGTCATGCACTGCGCATGACCAAAGTATCTTCCGGCTATTTGGTGACCCGGATGTTGTCATGATGACATCGGGTTGTCATGGCAACATCCGGGAAGCCGCGGCAGACAGCATTGGACGCCGGCAGGAGAGGTGAGTATCGCGATCACCTCCCCTTGCCACCCCAATGCTGCGATCGACTTTGATCGCAGCATTGCGGGGGTTAATGTGCCAGGAGTGGTGCGGGACCGCTCCCTGCACATAGCATCGGGTGTCAGCTGTGACAATCAGCTGACACCCGGTGGCGATCGCGCCCGCACAGCTTGATCGCCATGACGTACTATTCCGTACCTGACTCTTAAGTCCCAGGGCGCAGGTACATATTAGTACGTCTTGGGCTTTTAAGAGGTTAACAAATTTCAGAATTCTTGTTAATTATTTAAATAAAAGCAATCTTTAAAGTTTGTACTGACCTGGATAATCATTTTTACAGCAACATGAATACTGTAAAAAAACAAAACTTAAAAAACATTTGCCAAATAGCATTTATTTCATGAATGAAGTTTTTCAAAACTACAACTAGTCCAACAAAAACAAGGCCCTAAAATTGCTATGTCGATGGAAAAATAAAAATGTTGTGGCTCTTGAAGGAAGGCCAGGGAGGGGAGGTGCAGGGAAAATGGCCCATCTGGAAGAGGTTAAATAACTAATATTTTCTGCAAATACCCCCAGACTACTTGCAGCAAAATAAAGTTTGCAATATTGACATCACATGAGTTTTGCAGTAAAAAAAACCAGTATAATAATGCTGTAATTTATAACCAAACTTTCCGCTAATACCACAAACCAGTAGCTGTAAAGCCAATCTTGTTAGAGTGGCTACACCTGGGTATTATAATTAGGAAAACCAGTGTAATAAAATGGATTTGAGAAACCCAAATTTTCTGCAAATACAGCACACCACTAGCAGCAAAATCAAACCCACAGTAATGGCATCAGCTGGAAAACCATTGTAATAATGTGGTATTTGCTAACCAATTTTTTTGCTAATAACACAAATCACTAACCACAAATCCAGTTACAGTGGCTACGGTGGATTTTACAATTAGAAAATGCAAAAAACAAATTTTCTTGGAATATCTGTGGGTGCTTAAAACTATTAGATGCAAACCAACCTTGCTATTGGCACAACCTGGGAACTGCAACCTGTAAAAGTAGCAATATACAATATAATAAAAAAAATGAATGAAAATATTTGATAAACAAATACTTACTTCAAGAATGCTGCAAATAACCTAACCGCTAACCCCAAACGAAATACACCAGGAAATGGGACAATCTGGTTATTGAAGGCAGTAAAGTTCTGTATCAATAACAAACTATCTCAGTGAAGCAAAATTCCACAGGGTTCCCCCCTCAAACATCATAATCCTAAAAAAAAGTATATTGCTATAAAGATACTGCTGTGCTCCCAAACTGCTAAATTCAAAATTTCTTGAAGCTAGTGTTATGGCCACTACCCATACCCAGGGTCAGTTGTAGACAAATTGGGGCCCTGGATGAAATTTAATAGTGAAGCCCAAAATACAAACATATTTTACCATCACACAGAAACATTTAGGCTGCATTTACATGAACTGATTCCGTTAAACAAGTGAGATTGACTATATTGGCGTTGTTCAGCACTTGTTTTCCCTTTCTCTCTAAACAGGCTGACAAAAAATGAAGGGGGCAGAATGATCACTAATAGATCATTCTGTGCCCATACCATATCATTTTATCAACAGCACATCTACTTTTAACAACAGGCGATGTGCTGCTGTGAACAATGATTTTTGTTCTGGCATAAACAATCCAAATGTCCTCTCTCACCCATAACTGATTATAAGACATGTATTGCCTTCTCTCACCCCTGACCCACCCCCCCCCAAATCATTATAACACACTCTATTGCCCTCTCTCACTCCCAACTCATCATATGACCCTCTATTGCCCTCTCACCCCACAATTCATCATAAGACCCTGCATTGTCCTCTCTCACCCCGCAACTCATTATAAGACCCTGTATTGTTTTCTCTCTCTCACTCCATTGTGCTCTCTTATACTGTATTAAAATGAAAAAAGAATCACTCACCCCTCCAGAAAATCCCTCTTGTGGCTGGGAACTTGCTCGATCTTTCAGATGGCGTGATGACCTCATCGCACAGGTGAGCTGGCTCGCCCAGGGGGAATATAGGGGACTTGGTACCCAGGCCTTTACCTTCTTGGGATGTCACGGCGGTCGGCTCCCGGGTCCGTACCCTGGGGTCACTCTTTAAAAGGGGTTTGTTACTTGATGGGATGAATAACAGTTTTGTCTCGTGACGCCACCTGTGGTTCCCAGTAATGGGTACCGGCGCTGCTGCAGACCTCTGGAGCAGATGTTAGGGCAGCTGGGTTGGTGCGGCTCTCCACAGGCAAAGCACAGCTCCAGGGCAGTGTAGGGGCAGATGGTGATGCTGGGCGTTGTAGTGCAGGAGCGATAGCGTGGTATAAATAACTGACAGAAACATTGGAGTGCAGTCATCCGAGTTTACTCACAGTTCTTTAGGTTCCTCAGGTGCACTGTACAGGTGTCAGCCTCCCACGTCACGCTGCGTTTACCAGGCAGGGGTTCAGCACTCCCTCAAGTATATCAGAAGCACTTAACGAGACCCCTCTCTGTATGTTCCTTTCTTAGCCGACTTCCCGCGCTAAGTCTTCTCCCTCCTGCCCTGCGCCCTGCCACACAAAGTCCCGATCAGGTACCTTGAGATCCCTCTGGGCAACTTGAAGTTCCCGGACTTGGCTTGGTGCCCTTCACGGCGGCTTAGGTGCGGTTGTGGCAACTGCACCTTGAAAGTGCAGAAGCCTCTGGTTTTCCAGCCGAGACTTGAAGTAACACGGCTAGTCCAGGGACCGGTTCCCTTCCTGCGGCCTGTCCCTCTGACACTTGGCAGATTCGAGCGTACGGGTGTCGTCCTGCACTCACCGTACCCCATGGGATCCCTTCAGTTCCTGGAGCCTTCCTCCCTAGCTCCCACTCCTCTCTCCTTCTTGGGCATGACAGGCCGAGCCTGCCTGCCGAGCAGAGCTCCCGAAGAGCCCCTGCTCCTCTGACTCACTACTCAACTTTCTACTGACTGACCTCTTTAAGATGGCTCCCCTTTATATAGACCTACTTTTCAAGTGCTCCCCTGTTCTGCGTCCTCCACCCACACCCACTACTTGGTTCCCCCTCACTCTGGTTCCCCCCACTCCAGCCAGGGACAGGGCAGCAAAAGAAGTGCATAATGCCCTTCCAGCCGGCCTGGAGTAGTGTAGTGTTGAATGCGGGTGTTGGGGTCCCGGGCAGTACTCCATCCTTACCTGAGAGAAGGAGATGCCACACCTCTGGGTGAGGTGCAGTATCTCTGTGGCGACTGAACCCCCTGGGGCGACACAGAGCCATAGAGAGAACACCAGACAGTAAGATGTAGATGGCTTCCTGCTGCTCCACAACTACCTTTTGTTGCAGACAGCAGAGTTGCAGGAAAGGCTCCCTGCCTGATATGCTGTTGAGGCTGAAATAGAGTATAATGAGGGCAGTGGCCCTCACAAAGCCTGAGGCCCAGAATGGTAGACCAGATTGCCCTCTTCTCGGTTACCCTCTAGCCCTGGGCCCCTGTGCAGCGAAACCGGCGGTACCGGAGGTATACCTGCCTCTGCTCCAAGCATCATAATGCTGTACTAACTGCATAAGTTGGTAGCCCTGAAAATAAATTAATAACATGATTAATACAATATTAAAAACATATCTAGAAAGTCCTTAAACAGGGGTGCACATAGAGGCCATAGCAAAAGTCCTAACTACAAACCACTTCACAATAAAAAATATATATATTATTCAGCGAGGTCACATATCTCAAAATTTTGCAATATTTACAAAGTAATTTTGCTCCTACTGGAGCCCCTTAGTGTTTCCACACACTAAGGTAGTCCGTTCATTGCCCCCATAAAGTATGATGCCAACAAAAGTGCTCCCAAAACACAGTATTACACCCCCACAATGAATTCCTCCATAGTACAATCTACATGCACAGTATGATGACCCCACGCCCCATGATACCCCCACAGTAACCCTAACCAAGTATGATGGCCCCCATGGTCCCCACACATACAGTATGATTTCTCAAACAGTCCATCACACAGTGGAATGGCTCCATCACATGCGAAATTGAGATCTCGGGAGCCGAGATCTAGGGAGCCAAGATCTCAATTTGCGTATGCGCCGCCTCCGGCAACCATTTTCCAGAGTCCACCACATTAAAAAGCATGGAAAGTGCGGGGGCTCCGGGCTTTCACAAAATGTTGATGGAGCCCCTCCACCGACAAACACCCCTTACTGCCAGCTTGGGAGCCTCAGCATCACCCCACTCCTGCTTCTGCCATCAGGAGCTTCCTGCAGCAGAGACCCTGGGACCCTGCTCCACCACAGCCGGTAAGCTACATTCGGATTATAGGATGCACCCCCATTTTCCCCCCCAAATGTTGGGAAAAAAAAGTGCGTCCGATAAGCCAAAAAATACGGTAGGGTTTGTAAATTTTGTTGGAAAATTGCTGGTAAACTTTTAACCCTTCTAACTTCATAACAAATAATTAAGAAAGTTTTCAAAATGATGCTAATGTCAAGAAGACATATGGTAAATGTAATTTATTAACCATTTTGTGTGGTATAACTATCTGATTTAAGAGCATAAAAATTCAAAGTTTGAAAATTGCAAAATTTTCAAATGTTTTTTCGAATTTTTTATCTTTTCAGAAATAAACACAAATCACATCGAACAAAATTTACCGCTAACATGAAATACAACGTGTCACAAACCAACAGTCTCATATTCATTGGGTTATGTTAAAGAGTTCCAAAGTTATTACCTCATAAAGTGACACTGGTCAGATTTTAAAAATGAGGCTCATTCATTAAGGTACAAAGTGGCTCTATCCTTAAGTGGTTAATACACTCACAGTACATTAAATGCATATACAGTCACATTTACTGAATAAAAAAGTAAGTGGGGTGGGAGTGCTTCTTTAATGTAACTAACTGCAAAATCATATTATTAATTGCTAAGGAGGCTGAAAAGTTCAAATGGCCAACACTAGGCTCAGCCCACAATGACAACTAACAGGGAAATAATACATAGAGAGTACTATGAATAACCAGCAGACTGACTGTGTCCGAGGTAGGATTTAATGAAGTGTAGGAAATGGATATATTTAATAGTATTTTATCCAAACATCAGGTTTGCACTTTAGGTGCCATATCGCCATCTGTGCACATACTGATCACATAAGCTGTGATAGTTAGTAAAGTGAGCTGCTGAAGTAAGTTAATATGAATGCATGATTTAGTTAATATACTTAGTATAAGTTAGGAAGGGTTTGTAGAAGGGAAAAGGTGTGTGAATAAAATATAACTTTTATTAATATAATTAAAAAACTCTTATTTTGTGAATTATTGGTGAATAAATATTCATACATCAAATTATGTATATAGGGCCACTGCTGTGTATTTTTATGCAGTGCTAGCCCACAAATTACTTATTTCAATTGTGAGAACACAAAAATAAATTATCCACAGCCAATGTCCCTATAATTATTGGCTGGGTATTATGAATTATGTGTCCCAGGTATTCCAACACTCTCCGTCATAATGTTAGATAATAACATATATAAAGTGCCGTGGAAATATGTGAGATAATAGTTAATTTTCCACCAGTGAGCCTAAGTGACTACTTATATACTCTGCATTATTAATAAATGCCGATATTAAAGATGAGCTATTTCCCTGCAATCTCACTATTATAGCTGGCATGAAAACAGCTATATAGCTGGATTTATATCTCTGGGCCAAGCACTAGTCTAATATGGGTGGTCTATGCGGTTAATACCGCTGTTCTGTCAAGTCATACCCATAATTGTGAGGGTGCTCATTTAATCCCACAGCGTGTACATTCTTGCTGTGTGCGGGTAGTCTGCTAGCAATTACTATAATATATTGCAGAGATTAAAGATGTCAATGTATATCATTTGCTTCACGTGGAGGTCAGAACACACTGTCTCCCCCGCAGCGCTCACACTAAGACTAGAGATGAGCGTTGTTCTACTCGAACTGTTCGCCAATCTCAAATTCGAGCTGTTTTGGGCGGTGTTCGAGCCGTTCGGCGAACACGAACAATTTGAGAAAAATTCGGCTGTTCGAGGTTATGTTCGATAACTGTTCGTGCACCAAAATCATAACTGGATTTTTTCTCAGTAATGATGAAAATTAATGTTAATACGCAGTTTGAGTGTACAGCGGGGTGGGGGGAGGGGCAGAGGATGGATCTCTGCAGGAACAATGAAGATCTCCATTTTTTTTTCTCTTTCACGCATTTGCAGTGGGGAGGTGCAATCTGTCAGCCTATCAGCAGTGCACACACGGAGCTAAGTGCTTTTTTTCACACAAGCAAGGGCATGTGTGATTGGCAGTGTATGTCACATGTCCTTGCCCTATAAGACCAAGCCATTTTCCCCGTCGCCACCATTTTCTCACTGCTGCAGCTGCGTGTTAGACGGCACCGCTGTTGCTGTGTGCGCTATACCTTGTTAATTTCAAGCCAATTTTCGCACAAATCTACAGATAGCTTGGGAGTAGGGAATAGTTGTGATTGCAGTCCTTTTAAGGACTAGGTTACAGCATTTCCTACGACTTTTATCAGGCAGGTCTGTGCTCTTAAATAGATAGATTGTGGGAGTAAAGACTAATTGTAATTGGAGTCCTTTTCAGGACTAGGTTACATCAGTTCCTATCAGTTTTTGCCAGGCAGGTCTGTGCCAGTGCTGTGCAAGTTTTTTTCACAGCATTTGGCTGAATCTAGCAAAGCTAATCCTTTTTGGCCTATTGCAGAGTGTGTTAGTCAGTGGAGTAGCCTATCTGTGTTGCAAGATATACCACCTGTGTATAGAATACCAATATTTTAACTGCACCTAGTGAATTAAAATCTTTTGGGCATAGCATCATTCTATTAGTCCATCTATACTGACCTCCATCAGGTTGCAAATTGAATATCATTTTTTTCTGCATCTAGCTCTGAAAAAATATTGGGCTTCTAGCTGTGTGTGGGACTTGTTCTATTAATCCATCTATACAGACCTCCATCAGGTTGCAAACTGAATATATTTTTTTCTGCATCTACCTCTGAAAAAATATTGGGCTTCTAGCTGTGTGTGGGACTTGTTCTAACAATCCATCTATACAGACCTCCATCAGGTTGCAAACTGAATATATTTTTTTCTGCATCTACCTCTGAAAAAATATTGGGCTTCTAGCTGTGTGTGGGACTTGTTCTATTAATCCATCTATACAGACCTCCATCAGGTTGCAAACTGAATATATTTTTTTCTGCATCTACCTCTGAAAAAATATTGGGCTTCTAGCTGTGTGTGGGACTTGTTCTATTAATCCATCTATACAGACCTCCATCAGGTTGCAAATTGAATATATTTTTTTCTGCATCTACCTCTGAAAAAATATTGGGCTTCTAGCTGTGTGTGGGACTTGTTGTATTAGTCCATCTATACTGACCTCCATCAGGTTGCAAACTGAATATATTTTTTTCTGCATCTACCTCTGAAAAAATATTGGGCTTCTAGCTGTGTGTGGGACTTGTTCTATTAATCCATCTATACAGACCTCCATCAGGTTGCAAACTGAATATATTTTTTTCTGCATCTAGCTCTGAAAAAATATTGGGCTTCTAGCTGTGTGTGGGACTTGTTCTATTAATCCATCTATACAGACCTCCATCAGGTTGCAAACTGAATATATTTTTTTCTGCATCTACCTCTGAAAAAATATTGGGCTTCTAGCTGTGTGTGGGACTTGTTGTATTAGTCCATCTATACTGACCTCCATCAGGTTGCAAACTGAATATATTTTTTTCTGCATCTACCTCTGAAAAAATATTGGGCTTCTAGCTGTGTGTGGGACTTGTTCTATTAATCCATCTATACAGACCTCCATCAGGTTGCAAATTGAATATAATTTTTTTCTGCATCTAACCCAGCCAATAGTTTTGGCCTAATACCACAGTTTGGCCACTCAGCTCTGCTCGGTTCCCATCCATTGTTTTTTTGTGCAAACAACTCCAGAGTTGTGAATTAGTTAACCACCAAAATGAGTGGAAAAAGGCCTGCTGCTGGTGGAAAGGGGAATAGGCGTGTTGGGAAGGGGAAAAAAGGTTGTGTCCGTGGGGTAGGTGTTAAAGCAACAGTAACATCTGCAGAAGAAAGACCATCTTCCAGCCAAACTAAAATGTCTACTTCTTTTAGCGGACAATGTGATAAGATCCCTTTCTTACGGCCACACCAATCGCTACAAATTCCAGATGAGGCACAAAAACAGCAGGTGCTTCAACGGATATCAAGTGCTCCTTTAAGTGGGCTCTCCTCCACATCAACTTCAACATCACAAATACTCCAGTCCTCAAAGGTGTCACCCCAATCGCACTTGCTTCCTCACAGCTCCCAAATCTCCAGCTGCCCGTCTGAGTATGAGGTAGAACAGATGGTTGAGTCTGCAGAGCTGTTTACTCATACTATAGCCTGGGAATCAGAGGTCGACTCCAGTGCTTCTGTGAATCCAGACGAGGAAATGATCTGCACTGATGCCCAGAATCTTTATGAGTCGGATCCAGGACCAGACGCAGAAGGTTCTGACCATAATGTAGACCCTCATTCCCAAACTGTAACTCCTGTTGGTGGAGACAATGAGGAAGACGATGATAAGACTCAAATACCTGATTGGAGCGACAACTTTAGTTTTTTGTCAGGGCAGGAACAGGTTGGCTCTGAGGACGACGGGTGTGATAACGCACAGGGTGATGATGATGAGGTTGGAGATCCCACTTACTGTCAACCCACAGTCAGCCAAGAGATGAGGTCAGCAGAGGAGGTGGAGGAAGATGCTAGTGACGACGAGGTCAGGTTGCGCCTTCCTGGACAGAGACGTAGTACTGGAAGCACGTCAACAACTGCATCCTCAAACACAACTCTGCCTCTCACCACAAGTCGTGGTGGCTCTTCAGGTCGCATGGGTGCTAAGCCTTGCATAGCCTGGGCATTTTTTCAGATCGATAAAGATGACCCAACTCGTGTTATCTGTAACATTTGTCAGCAAAAGCTAAGTAGAGGCCAAAAAATACATAGTTTGAGTACTTCATGCATGAACCGGCACATGGACATGAAGCATAAGTTGCAGTGGGAAGCTCAGTGTGCTACAATGCGGCCTAGCCGGCCGGGCCAACCACTGTCTGCCATATCTTGTGCATCCGCGGCCTCTTCATCCTCTGTGACTGGGGGGACAGCAGTCACACCTGTTTTGGGGCACAGACCTGCCACCTCTTTACCCGCAACAGCCAGCGTGATTGGCAGGTCATCATTTTCTTTGGAGGTGGTAACACCAGCTGGTGTTGAGCGCTGTCCGACATCGATAGCACCACCTTTGGATCAAGGCAACCTAACATGTCCGCCTGCATCTTCCTCACAGACCGGCAGTTTGCGGGGACACCCTTATCAACCCCGTCTAAGCACAATAGCCAGCCCTCGGTCCCTCGGATGTGGACAAGTAAAAGACCATTTCCTCCTAGCCATGAGAAAGCTAAGAGGTTGAATTTCACCATCTGCAAGCTCTTGGCTACAGAAATGCTGTCTTTCCGCCTGGTGGACACAGAGGATTTTCGAGACCTTATGTCCGTCGCAGTGCCCCAGTACCAGATGCCCAGTCGGCACTACTTCTCAAAGAAAGGTGTGCCTGCGCTCCACCAGCATGTCGCACACAACATCACCGCTTCTTTGAGAAACTCTGTGTGTGACAGGGTGCATGTCACCACAGACACTTGGACGAGTAGGCATGGACAGGGGCGTTACATGTCGCTGACTGGGCACTGGGTAACTATGGTGACAGCAGGACAAGGGGCTGCTGTCCAAGTCTTGCCGTCCCCACGAGTTGTGCGTCAATCCTCTTTATGTCAAAGTTCCTCCACTGCTTCTGCCTCCTCAACCTCCTCTCGGTCTTCCACCTGCACCCAAAGCCTGTCTGGTCATGCCACAAGCTTTCTAACTGCGCAGAAGGGATCCTGCACACCTCCTTACTATGCTGGCAGTAGGGCTCAACGTCATCAGGCGGTTTTTACATTGAAATGTCTGGGAAATGTGAGTCACACAGCTGAGGAGTTTTGGTCAGCTCTGGAGAACAAATTTCATGAATGGTTGTCTCCACTGGACCTGAAACCAGGGAAGGCCGTGTGCGACAATGCTGCAAACCTGGGTGCGGCCCTTCGCCGGGGCAATGTCACACACGTGCCTTGTATGGCTCACGTGTTGAACCTGGTTGTCCAGCAATTTTTAGCCCACTATCCCAGACTAGATGGCCTTCTGCAGAGGGCACGGTCGCTGTGTGCTCACTTCCGCCGTTCGCATCCCGCAGCTCAGCGACTTACATCTCTACAGAAGTCGTTGGGCCTGCCACTTCACCGGCTAAAATGCAATGTGCCTACCCGGTGGAATTCAACTCTGCACATGTTGCAGCGACTGTGGCAGCACCGACAAGCCCTGGTGCAATACGTTCTGACGTATAGCCTGGGCCAACGAGATTCAGAGGTGGGGCAAATCAAGCTGGAGGAGTGGTCTCAGATCAGGGACCTATGCACCCTTCTGCACAGTTTTGAAATGGCGACGAAGATGTTTAGTGCTGACGATGCCATTATCAGCATGACTATTCCGGTGATTTACATGCTGGAGCACATGTTAAACAGAATTCGGAGTCAGGTGGTGGCACAAGAGGAGGTGGAGGAAGTAGAGGAGGAGGAGTTGTATGCGGAAGGGGTAACATCTGCAAGGTCCAGACGGTCGGCAGCACCAAGGCGGCAGGCATGTGAGGGTGGGGGAGATGGTTTTACCAGGGCGCATGGTAGCAGCCAAACTAGTGAGGAAGGTGCAGGAGCCCAGGAAGAAGTGGAGGACGAACTGATGGAAGACTCATCAGATGAGGGAGACCTTGATCACATTTCTGTTGTGCGAGGTTGGGGGGAGAGGACAGAGGAAGGAAGCATGATTGTTACCTCGCCACCAACACAACAGGGACTTGGTGCTCCTGGATGCGCAACACACATGAGTGCCTTCTTGCTGCACTACCTGCAACATGACCCTCGAATTGTGAGAATTAGAAATAATCCTGACTACTGGGTTGCCACACTGTTAGATCCCCGGTACAAAAGTAAATTTGCAGAAATTATTCCTGCCATAGAAAGGGATGCACGCATGCAGGAGTATCAGAAGAGACTGTTGCAGAATCTTACATGTGCTTTTCCACAAAATACCAGTGGTGCGCGTAGTGAATCTCACAGTTCCAACTTGCCAACCGTGGGACCGTCAAGTGTTCAGCACTCAAACCGTAACAGAACCACAGTATCTGCTGGTAACATCAATTTTGCGGAATCATTTCACCACTTTTTTAGCCCATCCTTTGCAAGGCCACAGGAGACAAGAAGTCTGACACATAGTCAACGCCTAGAGACGATGGTACAGGAGTATCTCCAAGTAAACATTGAAGCCACGACTGTGTCACTGGACCCTTGCTCTTTTTGGGCTTCCAATCTGGATAAATGGCCGGAGCTAGCCACTTACGCCTTGGAGATCTTGTCATGCCCCGCAGCCAGCGTTCTGTCTGAACGTGTGTTCGGCGCTGCTGGTGGTGTGCTGACAGATAAGCGCACGTGGCTCTCCACTGATAATGTAGACAGACTCACGTTCATAAAGATGAACAAATCATGGATCCGAAACGACTTTTCTACCCCTGTGTCATCCTGGGGAGAGTAAAAGCTTGATGATTGGTTAAAATCACCCTACCAACCGTTTTAACCTTTCAAATTACTAATCATGTTTATCTGTATCTTGGCTGGAAAATAATTTTGGCTTTGTAGCAGTGTGCAGCACTGATCCTATTAGGCCATCTATACTAAAGCTTCACCAGATTTAAAATTAATAATAATTTTTAGCTGCATCTAGCCCGGAAAATAATTTTGGGGCTCCGAGATGCGCAAGACACATAAGTGCCTTCTTGCTGCACTACCTGCAGCATGACCCTCATATTGTCAGAATTCGAAGTAATCATGACTACTGGGTTGCCACACTCTTAGATCCCCCAAACTTTTCGATCAACCTTTTCATTTTAATAAAGACCAAAAAAATGGTCATTTTTGAAATTATAAGCATTAGCAGGTTGTTAGAAACTGAAATCAAACAGTTTTCAACTCAAAACTTTATTCTAGGTGATGTTACATTTTCACATAGGACCCCTTGTTCGAAAGGAGCTTCTGAACTCTCTCGTCCATTGAATTTGTCAGGTTTTGGATGGTTTCTACTTCAATTGTTTTGCATGAGGACAGAATACCCTCCCAGAGCTGTTGCTTAGATGTGAACTGCCTCCCGCCATCATAGACACTCCTTTTAATGATGCTCCAAAGGTTCTGAATGGGGTACAGGTCAGGGGAGCATGGGGGTCACACCATAAGTTTGTCCCCTTTTATGCCCATATCAGCCAGAGATGCAGATGTTTTATGTGCAGCATGAGATGGTGCATTATCATGCAGAAAAATGATCTTGCTGTGAAATACACGGTTCTTCTTCTTGAACCATGGCAGGAAGTGCTGTTTGAGAAAATCCACATACATTATGGAGTTCATCTTTAGCGCCTTCAGGGATCATAAAGGGGCCGACAATCTCTCTCCCCATGATTCCAGCCCAAAACATTACTCCACCTCCTCCTTGTTGGCGCTGTAGCCGTGTTTGCGTGGGGTGTCCATCAACCAGCCATCCTCCACTCCATCCATCTGGACCATCGAGCGCTGCACGGCACTCATCCGTGAACAAAACAGTTTTGAAATCAGTCTTCATGTAATGTTTGGCCCACTAGAGCCGTTTCTGCTTGTGTGAAGTGGATAGAGGAGGTCGACAGGATGGCGTATGCACAGCTGCAAACCTCTGAAGGACCCTGCATCTTGTTGTTCGGGGGACGTTGGAGGCACAAGCAGCTTCAAAAACTTGTCTGCTGCTATGACAAGGCTTTTTTGCCGCTGCTCTTTCAACCTGACATAATTGCCTGTAGGAAAGAGTCCTCAATTTGCCCTTATCAGCACGCACACGTGTGTACTGTGAATCAGCTACATACTTCTTGATTGCCAAGACACTTCATCCTGATCATCGCACAATGTTGATTGTAGTCATGCCTTGACCTAAACACTCCACAATTTGTTGCTTCTCAGCAGCCGACACATCCTTTTTCTTTCCCATTTTGGCAGAAAATGTAGGCTGCTTAATAATGTGAGACAGCCTTCTTAAGTAGTCTTGCCTTTCATTGGACACACCTGCCAAACTAATTAGCACAGGTGTCTGCAATTGCTTACAGTGATATAAAGAGCCCTGACACACATCACCATCAATGAGTTTAACTGACAAACAAACAAATTCTTCCCTTATCACTCCTAAACACTTTTTGCATAATAATTTGGAACGCAGTGTACATGTGCTTTTCCACAAAACACCAGTGGTTCACGTAGTGAATCTTACAGTTCTAACTTGCCAACCGTGGTCTGTATGGAGTTGTTCAATAAAGGGCCCAAAATTAAGATAACATAGATGGGAGAGGTCTCTATGAATAGGAATTCCTAAGTATTTGATACCCTGTGAGGGCCAGGCAAAGGGAAAGTTGGACTGGATGGAATCCTATATGGATTTGGGGAGGGAGACATCGAGGGCCTCAGACTTCGCTGCATTGATTTTAAAATTTGACCATGTAACAAAGTGATCTATTTCAGCCATAACAGCATGGATGGATATATGTGATTGAGTGATATATACTAGAACATCATCAGCAAATAGAGAGCACTTGTACTCGGTGCCTCCCACCTCAATCCACCTAATATTGGGGTTATGGCAAATTGATGAGAGCAGGTGCTCCGTCACTAGGATGTATAAGAGAGGGGACAGAGGACATCCCTGCCTTGTCCCATTGGTGATTGTGAAAGGTGATGAAAATGTTCTGATGCACCCCCTGGGCCTTGGGACACCCGGAGCCGGACCCTTTTTGGTGGATGCTGGTGGTTGTAGTCTTCGTGGCGGCGACCCGGTTCCGTGGCTCAGGGTGGTCAAACCAGTGGCGGAACTATTTATGTGGTTTTGATGTTTAAATGTCCGACTACGCCACCCGTGGATTGCGGTCAGAGTGAACCGCCGCTGCAGGGCAGACCGCTGAGGCTGGTGTTGTGGGTTCAGCAGAGCGTAGCATAACTCCCCACGGGAGGAGTATAACCTCAGGGCAGTGTATGCGGAGGATGGGGGTGATGGTGCAGGGCAGCAGCAGTAACGACACGGAGTCAGTGATGCAGTCCAGGGCCTTTACTCACAGTTCTTATTATCCAGACCACGTCTGCAGGTAACGGCTGCCCACGTCGTACTGTGCTCACCAGGTGAGGGGCTCAGACAACTCCCATATAACTTTGGAGCGCTTCACAGGACCCCCTTTGTGTGTCCTTTGTCTGGCCTTTCTTACCAACCCTTCTGTCCGGCTGCCTCGGGCCTCCTCTTGGTAAACATGGCGCCAGTTTCCCTGACCCTATGTGGTGCCTTCCTAGCAGGTGTAGCGAGGGGCTGCGCCACATAAAATGTCACAGCCTCCGGTTTCTAGCTGAGGGTCGTTTCCTGCCTCCACTAGTTTCGGGGACCGGTCTCCCCCTTTGGCCTGACCCCTCCACGCAGGTGGATTCGGGCGTGCGGTGGCGACTCACCCGTCCGCACCCCTGGGATCCCTTCATTCCTCGTTCCTGGAGCCTTCTCCGCTCCTCTTCCTTCCTTCTCCCTCTTCCAGGCCTGGGCCTCTGTTACTAGGCCCGCCTCCGGAGCAGAGCTCAGGCAGAGCCCCTGCTCCCTGCCACTTCTGCTCAGACTTCTCTGCACTGAACTAAGATGGTGCCCACCTTTTATACTACCTTCTCAATGCACCCAGGAACTGCTTCCTCCCTGCTCCTGCACTACAGGGTTCCCCTTCCTCAGTGTTCCCTCCCCCCACTCCAGCCAGGGACAGGGACTGTCGTGCCCATCTCAGAGGCATATTGGTCGCCCTGCCCCACGGCAATGTGGTGTAATGCATGCAGGTGTCGGGTCCTGATCCACACTCCATCCTTACCTGAGAGTGAGATATCACACCTCTGGGTGAGGTGCAATACCTCTGTAGCAACCGAGCCCTCAGGGTGCTACAGTTCCATTTATCTTCAGCCTAGGTGACGTATTGTGATACAGGGCCGTGATTTTGGCTATAAAAGGGTCCCCTAGACCCCTACCCCAAGCTTTTTAAGAGAATCATATATGGCGTGCCAGGAGACTCTATGGAATGCTTTCTCAGCATCCAACGAGAGTATCTAATTACAAATTTTTAACTGCATCTAGCCCAGGAAATACTTTGTGCCTAGTAGCAGTGTCTGCTAGTCAGCGGATTATCCCGGCTGTTAAGCAAGCTACACCACCTGTAGTTTAGACACTTAATTTTTTCAAAGGAAATGCTTCGGGACCATGGGATACTCAGTGAAGAGCATCAGGAGGCACCCCAAGGCATAGGGGCTGGGACTGGCAGTAGGATGCCTTGCGGTGGACAGCCGAGCTCGATCCTTATAAAAGCTTTTTAACTGCAGCAGCTTTAGTGGACGCTACTGGAGCTGGAATTACGCGGCTGCTGGCTTGAGACTTGCCTTCCAATAGATCCTTGTAAATGGATTTAAAGTGTATTCATTCAAATTAGAGAGACAATTTAAATTAAAAAGCTTAGAGCTGCCTCCACCACAGGGGGGCTCGCTCGACCCACCAGCGGACAGGCACCAGTATTGGGAGAGGGGGGCTGGCCATCAGGGTTCACCGCGGCTCTGGCACAAACCCGGCGACACGGAGGTGGCACGGGCAGGAGCGGACTGGCCGTGTCGGCTTCTCACTTTTTGGATTTTAGAAGGGCATGGCATGCCTATATCTGTGTCTCCCCCTCCTTTTACTCCTCCACCTCTTTTATTTTCGCATGACTATATGTACTTGTCACTTTTCCATGTGTTAGTTATGTCTTCTGAGCAGTTTGTCAGCTTTTGGACACCTTTGAAGGTGTTTTCTATGTGTTTCTATGTGTTCTTGTTTGCCTGCCATTGGTTTTAACGGTGTTCGAAGGTGTTCGACGAACAGTTCGACGAACAGTTCGGCGAACACACGGGTGGTCGACGAACCGAACCGAACTCGAACACTACGGGGTTGGCTCAACACTAACTAAGACCTCGTGCAGATAATCTGCACGCTATCACTGCCGCTTCATATGTTAAGCCGGCCGGATAGAAATGATTGATTATGCAGGTCGTGCAGTTAGCTGCCGGTTTGTATTGCTGGCTAGAGCACGTGGAGAGCAGAGCCTCTTATCTCCCCGACAGCGTTCTCATTCAGATCGCGTGCAGATAGCCTGCACGCGGTCACTGCCGCTTTATGTATTAAGCCGGCAGAGTAAAAATTAAAGTGACAGAGAGTGGTGTGTGGATCCTGGGATGTGTCACCACATATAGATTATAAGAATGAACGTCCCTGACGCGCGTTTCGCCGTAATTACCGGCTTTTTGACGCGCGTTTCGCCGTAATTACCGGCTTTTTCTAAGGGCAGGATCGGCCGCCTTCTCAGGATTCTTATACCTCCTGTCAAGATTGACAGGTCTATCAGCCAATCAGAGAGTCCACATACCTGCATTGGCAGAGACATGTAATTAAATAACTCCAAATGAAATTTTAAAAAATACCAGAAATTATAAAGATAATGGTTAAATTCCCGTTTTGTCCCATACTATTAAGTTGGCTGATAATATACCTGAAATGCTACGCATTAGAATAATAATACCATAAAGTATTATTATATGTATAGATCTATCAGATTGAAGAAATCTTGTACATATTGAACATCAATTGCATTTAAGGGGGATCTTTATTGCAAACCTCTAATTCTCTTCTCATATTATCTATGATGGTTCACTCCCCAGTGAATGTGGATAAAGCTAAACCCCTCATTCCCGCACCTCAAATACAAAGTGAGGAAAATTGATGGGATAGTGTAGAGAGTAGAGGTATAAGAATATTGGATTCTCTATATTTCAACTGATACATCTGGGAAAGAAAACTAGATGCATCAATATTTTCAGAGGGCAAATAGACATAAATCAATACATTATAAAGCAGGAAAAAATCACTGGAAATGCACAGCTAACAACCCCAAAGCCAGAGACAAGTCAAAAAGTTACTGTACAGAGTATAGAAAAACATCATAAAAAACAACCAAAATTGAAATTTTCGTTCAATCCATGTGGATTAACCGTATTTAAACGGAATATCCACTGGCTTTTCATTTTTAACAAGAATTGGTCCAAATCTCCACCCCTAATGTCCAACTTATGTTGAAAAATTGCCCATCCTTTCAGATCTTTCCATCTTAAGTCATGTGCATGTTTGAAATGTTTAGCGATGGGGGTAGGAACGAAAATTTTTTGTCTTTCTCTACATATTTGTTCGTCCTTATCAAAGTTAATGATACTCCTAATATGTTCTCTGATGCGTGTCCTCAGATCTCTGGTTGTCTTACCTACATATCTGAGTCCACATGTGCACTCCAAACAATAAATCACTCCAACCGAATAGCAATTTAAGTGTTGGTGTATGGTAAAGTTTTTTCCAAAAGCATCCCTAAAGGATTTCATAGGGGTCAAAATTTGACAGGCCTTGCATAGTTTACAGGGGAAGAAGCCCGGATCCCTTACATTTACAGTTCTATTATTGCGTTTAAAATGACTCGAGACCAAAAGGTTACAGATAGATGTAGTTTTCCGATATCCTATTGAGGCCTTTGGTGTGAGATATCGATCAAGATCTCTATCCGATTTTAAAATCCCCCAATGTTTATTAAAGATATTAATCATGATTTGCCAATCTTGATGGTATTCGGTTATAAATCTCAACGTTTCGTCTTGATTTCGAGTCTTCGGGATTAAAAGGTCCTTCCTCTCCATCCTTAAGGCAATATTATATGCCCTTTTGATTGATTGTTTAGAGTAATTTCTTTCGAAAAGCCTCTTCCTCAGTTCCACTGCTCTCAATTTGAACCCTTCAAAGGTGGAACAGTTGCGGCGTAACCGCAAGAATTCCCCCTTGGGAATAGCTTTGATGGTTGATGGTGCATGTGCACTTCTAGCATCCAGGATACCATTTGTGGCAGTTTCCTTCCTATATAGGTCTGTTTGAATCCTGTTATCCAGATCTCTATATATCATGATATCCAGAAATGGAATATGATCCCTATGGAAAGAGAGAGTTAACTTCAAGTTGAGTTGATTGTCGTTAAGGATGTTAACAAAATTAATTAGGGTATCTGCTGTGCCCCTCCAAATGATAAGGATGTCATCTATGTAGCGTTTGTATATTACAATCTGATCTACATAGATAGACATATTCTCCGCAAAGACGAACTCCTCTTCCCACCATCCTAGATACAAATTTGCGAAAGTCGGTGCGACCGCCGCACCCATTGCGGTTCCCCGCATTTGTAGGTAGAAGCGTCCGTCAAAAACAAAGTAATTTCTTTTCAGAATGAACCTCAAAAGAGAGAGAATGAAACCTTTTCGTGTTGGGTCAAGGTTGTGATTTCTAGATAGATAAAAATCAACGGCCCTGCACCCACTGTCCTGATGTATACAAGTGTATAAACTTTCGACATCACATGTCACAAGTAGTTCTTGCTGATCAAGTTTACTGCCCTCAAGTTCTTGTAGAACTTGCATAGTGTCTCTGGTGTAGGAGGGAAGATCATAAACATATCCTCTCAATTCCTGATCTATCCACTGATTGGCTTTTTCAGTCAGGTTACCTATACCCGAGACAATGGGTCTTCCTGGTGGATTTCCAAGGTCTTTATGGACCTTGGGTAGCATATAAAATGTTGCTACTCTTGGATGTTTAACCGTCAGGAAGTCCCTCTCACGTTTCGTGATAGCTCCACTGTCAAATCCCTGGGTTATTAAATTAGTGTATTCTTCCAGGAACTGGTCAGTGGGATCACTCCAAAGTGGTCTATAACAGTCTTTGTTGGTGAGTTGTCTCTTGGCTTCTTGGATATATTTATCCTGCGGCCAGATGACGATGTTGCCACCTTTGTCACTGGACTTGAAGACGACGTCCTCAATTTGTTTGAGTTCATCGATTGTTCGTCTATCTCCAGAAGCAGCAAATGATTGAGAATCTCCATCTGGCAAAGCTAAAATGTCCTTCGTAACCAAGTCAACAAAGACTTTCACTGCAGGGCAGGTCTGTAATGTCGGCATATTGGTGGATTTGGGCTTAAGGATCTTCTTTTTCCATTGAGGGCATAATCTGTTTTCACTCTCTGATTCACCTGCTTGATTCTCTATGTCTAATTCTTCCAAATTCTCTAATGTCCTCAATTCTTGGCTCAACAAACTTGGTGTAGGTTCTACTTCCTGAGAAATAGTACCCCTACTTGATTGGTCTGAGTATAGTTTTTTAAAAATTAACTTTCTTCCAAATAGGTGCAAATCCTTAATTATACTGAACTTGTTCAAATGGGTTGGGAGACAAAAGTTTAGGCCCTTCTTCAAAACACTTGCCTGACTACCTGTAATAGTATGTTTAGACAAGTTAATTAGTCTTAGGGCATTCGTGTCGGCTATATCTAAATTTTTCACTTCCTCCTGTTCCTGTTCTTGATCGAGCCTCTGAATCCCCATCTGCCTCTGTCCCGTAAAAAAGGTCCCGTGGGGTTAGGGTTATTGTCCTGGTCTACTCTTCTACCTCCATGAGAAGGAGGTTCAGAGTCAGATTCTGACCAGTTACTACTCTCTGCATCCGTGCCAGAAAATTCACCTCTCTGGTCATCTCTTTTTTTATTGTAGTTATTATTATGGGGTTGTTTCTTGACACGTTTGGACAGATTTTTACCCCAATTATAGATTTCCCCTTTTGAATAGTCTGTTTTGTCTCTTAAGTACTTTTTTCTTTTTCGGAATTTTATTTTATTTTCAATTTTATAAATATATTGTAGGGTTTGTTTGAAACCTTCTTCAAATTCTGTCTTGCCCTCTAATATTTCCATTTTGGGTGAGATCTCGTCCAGATCTTTTTCCAATTTTTCTAAGATGTGTATCTCATCTTCAATTAGGAGATTCATCAGCTTGCGTGAACAGTCTGTAAGAGTCGCTTCCCATCTATCTTTAAGATTAGGTTTAGTAAGTTCATACGAGGGGAAGATCGAGACACGCAGGCCCCTGGATATGAGCCCCTGTTCAAGATATTGTTCTAGACTCATTTTTGTCCAAGTTGCCTGCAAGTGTTTGATCTGAATATCTCTAAATTTTTTAAGGAGATCATCCGTCTCCAAATTATCTGCCATTGAATCACTCCTAGATGAGATATCATCGTTAAATATTGTTTTCATTTCATCCTTCTGTCGCGCTGATCTCGATTTGAGCTGGTTAGAGATTTTCGATGTTGCCATATTGTTTCAAAAAATTGTTATTATTCTTCAATCTGGAAGTCTATGTTGAATTTAGATATCTTAGATGTACAAATCAATGTCCCTAAAATCAGATAAAGATATGTCCAAGCAGAACACTAGAAAATTGAATTACATAAAATACTGATTGAAATAGTGGACAGAATTCACACTAGTGGTCACCACTGATACAGATAATTAGTATAAGTTAGGAAGGGTTTGTAGAAGGGAAAAGGTGTGTGAATAAAATATAACTTTTATTAATATAATTAAAAAACTCTTATTTTGTGAATTATTGGTGAATAAATATTCATACATCAAATTATGTATATAGGGCCACTGCTGTGTATTTTTATGCAGTGCTAGCCCACAAATTACTTATTTCAATTGTGAGGACACAAAAATAAATTATCCACAGCCAATGTCCCTATAATTATTGGCTGGGTATTATGAATTATGTGTCCCAGGTATTCCAACACTCTCCGTCATAATGTTAGATAATAACATATATAAAGTGCCGTGGAAATATGTGAGATAATAGTTAATTTTCCACCAGTGAGCCTAAGTGACTACTTATATACTCTGCATTATTAATAAATGCCGATATTAAAGATGAGCTATTTCCCTGCAATCTCACTATTATAGCTGGCATGAAAACAGCTATATAGCTGGATTTATATCTCTGGGCCAAGCACTAGTCTAATATGGGTGGTCTATGCGGTTAATACCGCTGTTCTGTCAAGTCATACCCATAATTGTGAGGGTGCTCATTTAATCCCACAGCGTGTACATTCTTGCTGTGTGCGGGTAGTCTGCTAGCAATTACTATAATATATTGCAGAGATTAAAGATGTCAATGTATATCATTTGCTTCACGTGGAGGTCAGAACACACTGTCTACCCCGCAGCGCTTACACTAAGACCTTGTGCAGATAATCTGCACGCTATCACTGTCGCTTCATATGTTAAGCCGGCCGGATAGAAATGATTGATTATGCAGGTCGTGCAGTTAGCTGCCGGTTTGTATTGCTGGCTAGAGCACGTGGAGAGCAGAGCCTCTTATCTCCCCGACAGCGTTCTCATTCAGATCGCGTGCAGATAGCCTGCACGCGGTCACTGCCGCTTTATGTATTAAGCCGGCAGAGTAAAAATTAAAGTGACAGAGAGTGGAGTGTGGATCCTGGGATGTGTCACCACATATAGATTATAAGAATGAACGTCCCTGACGCGCGTTTCGCCGTAATTACCGGCTTTTTGACGCGCGTTTCGCCGTAATTACCGGCTTTTTCTAAGGGCGGGATCGGCCGCCTTCTCAGGATTCTTATACCTCCTGTCAAGATTGACAGGTCTATCAGCCAATCAGAGAGTCCACATACCTGCATTGGCAGAGACATGTAATTAAATAACTCCAAATGAAATTTTAAAAAATACCAGAAATTATAAAGATAATGGTTAAATTCCCGTTTTGTCCCATACTAATAAGTTGGCTGATAATATACCTGAAAGGCTACGCATTAGAATAATAATACCATAAAGTATTATTATATGTATAGATCTATCAGATTGAAGAAATCTTGTACATATTGAACATCAATTGCATTTAAGGGGGATCTTTATTGCAAACCTCTAATTCTCTTCTCATATTATCTATGATGGTTCACTCCCCAGTGAATGTGGATAAAGCTAAACCCCTCATTCCCGCACCTCAAATACAAAGTGAGGAAAATTGATGGGATAGTGTAGAGAGTAGAGGTATAAGAATATTGGATTCTCTATATTTCAACTGATACATCTGAGAAAGAAAACCAGATGCATCAATATTTTCAGAGGGCAAATAGACATAAATCAATACATTATAAAGCAGGAAAAAATCACTGGAAATGCACAGATACAGGGACGTTCATTCTTATAATCTATATGTGGTGACACATCCCAGGATCCACACACCACTCTCTGTCACTTTAATTTTTACTCTGCCGGCTTAATACATAAAGCGGCAGTGACCGCGTGCAGGCTATCTGCACGCGATCTGAATGAGAACGCTGTCGGGGAGATAAGAGGCTCTGCTCTCCACGTGCTCTAGCCAGCAATACAAACCGGCAGCTAACTGCACGACCTGCATAATCAATCATTTCTATCCGGCCGGCTTAACATATGAAGCGGCAGTGATAGCGTGCAGATTATCTGCACGAGGTCTTAGTGTGAGCGCTGCGGGGGAGACAGTGTGTTCTGACATCCACGTGAAGCAAATGATATACATTGACATCTTTAATCTCTGCAATATATTATAGTAATTGCTAGCAGACTACCCGCACACAGCAAGAATGTACACGCTGTGGGATTAAATGAGCACCCTCACAATTATGGGTATGACTTGACAGAACAGCGGTATTAACCACATAGACCACCCATATTAGACTAGTGCTTGGCCCAGAGATATAAATCCAGCTATATAGCTGTTTTCATGCCAGCTATAATAGTGAGATTGCAGGGAAATAGCTCATCTTTAATATCGGCATTTATTAATAATGCAGAGTATATAAGTAGTCACTTAGGCTCACTGGTGGAAAATTAACTATTATCTCACATATTTCCACGGCACTTTATATATGTTATTATCTAACAATATGACGGAGAGTGTTGGAATACCTGGGACACATAATTCATAATACCCAGCCAATAATTATAGGGACATTGGCTGTGGATAATTTATTTTTGTGTCCTCACAATTGAAATAAGTAATTTGTGGGCTAGCACTGCATAAAAATACACAGCAGTGGCCCTATATACATAATTTGATGTATGAATATTTATTCACCAATAATTCACAAAATAAGAGTTTTTTAATTATATTAATAAAAGTTATATTTTATTCACACACCTTTTCCCTTCTACAAACCCTTCCTAACTTATACTAATTATCTGTATCAGTGGTGACCACTAGTGTGAATTCTGTCCACTATTTCAATCAGTATTTTATGTAATTCAATTTTCTAGTGTTCTGCTTGGACATATCTTTATCTGATTTTAGGGACATTGATTTGTACATCTAAGATATCTAAATTCAACATAGACTTCCAGATTGAAGAATAATAACAATTTTTTGAAACAATATGGCAACATCGAAAATCTCTAACCAGCTCAAATCGAGATCAGCGCGACAGAAGGATGAAATGAAAACAATATTTAACGATGATATCTCATCTAGGAGTGATTCAATGGGAGATAATTTGGAGACGGATGATCTCCTTAAAAAATTTAGAGATATTCAGATCAAACACTTGCAGGCAACTTGGACAAAAATGAGTCTAGAACAATATCTTGAACAGGGGCTCATATCCAGGGGCCTGCGTGTCTCGATCTTCCCCTCGTATGAACTTACTAAACCTAATCTTAAAGATAGATGGGAAGCGACTCTTACAGACTGTTCACGCAAGCTGATGAATCTCCTAATTGAAGATGAGATACACATCTTAGAAAAATTGGAAAAAGATCTGGACGAGATCTCACCCAAAATGGAAATATTAGAGGGCAAGACAGAATTTGAAGAAGGTTTCAAACAAACCCTACAATATATTGATAAAATTGAAAATAAAATAAAATTCCGAAAAAGAAAAAAGTACTTAAGAGACAAAACAGACTATTCAAAAGGGGAAATCTATAATTGGGGTAAAAATCTGTCCAAACGTGTCAAGAAACAACCCCATAATAATAACTACAATGAAAAAAGAGATGACCAGAGAGGTGAATTTTCTGGCACGGATGCAGAGAGTAGTAACTGGTCAGAATCTGACTCTGAACCTCCTTCTCATGGAGGTAGAAGAGTAGACCAGGACAATAACCCTAACCCCACGGGACCTTTTTTACGGGACAGAGGCAGATGGGGATTCAGAGGCTCGATCAAGAACAGGAACAGGAGGAAGTGAGAAATTTAGATATAGCCGACACGAATGCCCTAAGACTAATTAACTTGTCTAAACATACTATTACAGGTTGTCAGGCAAGTGTTTTGAAGAAGGGCCTAAACTTTTGTCTCCCAACCCATTTGAACAAGTTCAGTATAATTAAGGATTTGCACCTATTTGGAAGAAAGTTAATTTTTAAAAAACTATACTCAGACCAATCAAGTAGGGGTACTATTTCTCAGGAAGTAGAACCTACACCAAGTTTGTTGAGCCAAGAATTGAGGACATTAGAGATTTTGGAAGAATTAGACATAGAGAATCAAGCAGGTGAATCAGAGAGTGAAAACAGATTATGCCCTCAATGGAAAAAGAAGATCCTTAAGCCCAAATCCACCAATATGCCGACATTACAGACCTGCCCTGCAGTGAAAGTCTTTGTTGACTTGGTTACAAAGGACATTTTAGCTTTGCCAGATGGAGATTCTCAATCATTTGCTGCTTCTGGAGATAGACGAACAATCGATGAACTCAAACAAATTGAGGACGTCGTCTTCAAGTCCAGTGACAAAGGTGGCAACATCGTCATCTGGCCGCAGGATAAATATATCCAAGAAGCCAAGAGACAACTCACCAACAAAGACTGTTATAGACCACTTTGGAGTGATCCCACTGACCAGTTCCTGGAAGAATACACTAACTTAATAACCCAGGGATTTGACAGTGGAGCTATCACGAAATGTGAGAGGGACTTCCTGACGGTTAAACATCCAAGAGTAGCAACATTTTATATGCTACCCAAGGTCCATAAAGACCTTGGAAATCCACCAGGAAGACCCATTGTCTCGGGTATAGGTAACCTGACTGAAAAAGCCAATCAGTGGATAGATCAGGAATTGAGAGGATATGTTTATGATCTTCCCTCCTACACCAGAGACACTATGCAAGTTCTACAAGAACTTGAGGGCAGTAAACTTGATCAGCAAGAACTACTTGTGACATGTGATGTCGAAAATTTATACACTTGTATACATCAGGACAGTGGGTGCAGGGCCGTTGATTTTTATCTATCTAGAAATCACAACCTTGACCCAACACGAAAAGGTTTCATTCTCTCTCTTTTGAGGTTCATTCTGAAAAGAAATTACTTTGTTTTTGACGGACGCTTCTACCTACAAATGCGGGGAACCGCAATGGGTGCGGCGGTCGCACTGACTTTCGCAAATTTGTATCTAGGATGGTGGGAAGAGGAGTTCGTCTTTGCGGAGAATATGTCTATCTATGTAGATCAGATTGTAATATACAAACGCTACATAGATGACATCCTTATCATTTGGAGGGGCACAGCAGATACCCTAATTAATTTTGTTAACATCCTTAACGACAATCAACTCAACTTGAAGTTAACTCTCTCTTTCCATAGGGATCATATTCCATTTCTGGATATCATGATATATAGAGATCTGGATAACAGGATTCAAACAGACCTATATAGGAAGGAAACTGCCACAAATGGTATCCTGGATGCTAGAAGTGCACATGCACTATCAACCATCAAAGCTATTCCCAAGGGGGAATTCTTGCGGTTACGCCGCAACTGTTCCACCTTTGAAGGGTTCAAATTGAGAGCAGTGGAACTGAGGAAGAGACTTTTCGAAAGAAATTACTCTAAACAATCAATCAAAAGGGCATATAATATTGCCTTAAGGACGGAGAGGAAGGACCTTTTAATCCCGAAGACTCGAAATCAAGACGAAACGTTGAGATTTATAACCGAATACCATCAAGATTGGCAAATCATGATTAATATCTTTAATAAACATTGGGGGATTTTAAAATCGGATAGAGATCTTGATCGATATCTCACACCAAAGGCCTCAATAGGATATCGGAAAACTACATCTATCTCTAACCTTTTGGTCTCGAGTCATTTTAAACGCAATAATAGAACTGTAAATGTAAGGGATCCGGGCTTCTTCCCCTGTAAACTATGCAAGGCCTGTCAAATTTTGACCCCTATGAAATCCTTTAGGGATGCTTTTGGAAAAAACTTTACCATACACCAACACTTAAATTGCTCTTCGGTTGGAGTGATTTATTGTTTGGAGTGCACATGTGGACTCAGATATGTAGGTAAGACAACCAGAGATCTGAGGACACGCATCAGAGAACATATTAGGAGTATCATTAACTTTGATAAGGACGAACAAATATGTAGAGAAAGACAAAAAATTTTCGTTCCTACCCCCATCGCTAAACATTTCAAACATGCACATGACTTAAGATGGAAAGATCTGAAAGGATGGGCAATTTTTCAACATAAGTTGGACATTAGGGGTGGAGATTTGGA
Source organism: Phyllobates terribilis (assembly GCF_046119375.1). Classification (NCBI taxonomy): domain Eukaryota; kingdom Metazoa; phylum Chordata; class Amphibia; order Anura; family Dendrobatidae; genus Phyllobates; species Phyllobates terribilis. The sequence goes on along the minus strand of NW_027362771.1, from coordinate 160,857,092 downwards.
CCAATTCTTGTTAAAAATGGAAAGCCAGTGGATATTCCGTTTAAATACGGTTAATCCACATGGATTGAACGAAAATTTCAATTTTGGTTGTTTTTTATGATGTTTTTCTATACTCTGTACAGTAACTTTTTGACTTGTCTCTGGCTTTGGGGTTGTTAGCTGTGCATTTCCAGTCATTTTTTCCTGCTTTATAATGTATTGATTTATGTCTATTTGCCCTCTGAAAATATTGATGCATCTGGTTTTCTTTCCCAGATGTATCAGTTGAAATATAGAGAATCCAATATTCTTATACCTCTACTCTCTACACTATCCCATCAATTTTCCTCACTTTGTATTTGAGGTGCGGGAATGAGGGGTTTAGCTTTATCCACATTCACTGGGGAGTGAACCATCATAGATAATATGAGAAGAGAATTAGAGGTTTGCAATAAAGATCCCCCTTAAATGCAATTGATGTTCAATATGTACAAGATTTCTTCAAACTGATAGATCTATACATATAATAATACTTTATGGTATTATTATTCTAATGCGTAGCCTTTCAGGTATATTATCAGCCAACTTAATAGTATGGGACAAAACGGGAATTTAACCATTATCTTTATAATTTCTGGTATTTTTTAAAATTTCATTTGGAGTTATTTAATTACATGTCTCTGCCAATGCAGGTATGTGGACTGTCTGATTGGCTGATAGACCTGTCAATCTTGACAGGAGGTATAAGAATCCTGAGAAGGCGGCCGATCCCGCCCTTAGAAAAAGCCGGTAATTACGGAAAAACGCGCGTCAAAAAGCCGGTAATTACGGCGAAACGCGCGTCAGGGACGTTCATTCTTATAATCTATATGTGGTGACACATCCCAGGATCCACACTCCACTCTCTGTCACTTTAATTTTTACTCTGCCGGCTTAATACATAAAGCGGCAGTGACCGCGTGCAGGCTATCTGCACGCGATCTGAATGAGAACGCTGTCGGGGAGATAAGAGGCTCTGCTCTCCACGTGCTCTAGCCAGCAATACAAACCGGCAGCTAACTGCACGACCTGCATAATCAATCATTTCTATCCGGCCGGCTTAACATATGAAGCGGCAGTGATAGCGTGCAGATTATCTGCACGAGGTCTTAGTGTGAGCGCTGCGGGGGAGACAGTGTGTTCTGACCTCCACGTGAAGCAAATGATATACATTGACATCTTTAATCTCTACAATATATTATAGTAATTGCTAGCAGACTACCCGCACACAGCAAGAATGTACACGCTGTGGGATTAAATGAGCACCCTCACAATTATGGGTATGACTTGACAGAACAGCGGTATTAACCGCATAGACCACCCATATTAGACTAGTGCTTGGCCCAGAGATATAAATCCAGCTATATAGCTGTTTTCATGCCAGCTATAATAGTGAGATTGCAGGGAAATAGCTCATCTTTAATATCGGCATTTATTAATAATGCAGAGTATATAAGTAGTCACTTAGGCTCACTGGTGGAAAATTACCTATTATCTCACATATTTCCAAGGCACTTTATATATGTTATTATCTAACATTATGACGGAGAGTGTTGGAATACCTGGGACACATAATTCATAATACCCAGCCAATAATTATAGGGACATTGGCTGTGGATAATTTATTTTTGTGCCCTCACAATTGAAATAAGTAATTTGTGGGCTAGCACTGCATAAAAATACACAGCAGTGGCCCTATATACATAATTTGATGTATGAATATTTATTCACCAATAATTCACAAAATAAGAGTTTTTTAATTATATTAATAAAAGTTATATTTTATTCACACACCTTTTCCCTTCTACAAACCCTTCCTAACTTATACTAATTATCTGTATCAGTGGTGACCACTAGTGTGAATTCTGTCCACTATTTCAATCAGTATTTTATGTAATTTAGTTAATATACTGTAGCATAGCTGGGAAGGATGGGCTTAAATCCCAGCTCAGTAGTTCTTGATTATATACACCTGTAGGGTTTTACCAAGAACCAGGAAGTAGCTTCATGGAGTGGCAGTCTCCTAGGGCAGTGTCAGTCTGCTGAATGAAGCACAGTTGAGTGTGCTGGTGGTGAGTGATCAGCCAAAATGTGAACTGTAGCTGAGAAAGAGACATACCGGGTCTCTCTCTGAATGAAGACTGTGCTAAAAAGTCTGTTTGTGAAAGCTGCAAAGAACAGATTGTAACCTGCAGCCTGTTCAGTGTGAACTGTGCCTGGAGTTGGACATTTCTGTTTGGCGCTGGAAGCTGCTGGAGCTCGGGCTGAAGGGGATGCCGCAACTAGTGGGAGAAAGGGCTGTAATCTGTTCAGGTGAGCCCGCACTGACATCTGTGATCATGATTAACCTCGTGTCTCTCCCTTTGGCGTGGACTCTGCCAATGAGCCCACACCTTTCTGGGAACATGACAGCTGATCTATAGAGGACAAAACCTGAGAAAGAGGTCCTGAATGACCTCGAAACGCGTTGACTAAAAAAACTTGTACAAATAAACATATTGTTTTAAGAAATCTTCCAATGTCCTAGGATTTCATCAGCAACGCAGACATAGACACACCACACCTGGATCAACAAATGCCTTGGTCTCTTCGACCCGTGTCCTGCAGCAGCTGTTTCATACAAAAAAAATCTTGCATATGTGCAACTACATCAGGTGAGCGTAATACTCCCCTTTTCCTATTCTATTTTGTTACCGGATAAGACCCTATTTTGCACTCTTTAGCTTCCCAGCATTTTCCATTATCCACTATCAGAGATTGACAGCAGCATTTAACATGTTAAAAGCCCCGGATGGATCGTGATTCCACCCACGGCTGTTGGGTCACATGACAGCTGTACAGATCAGCTGTCATGTGCCCGAAAACATGCGGGCTCATCGCCGGAGCCCGAATGGAGTGCGAAGATACGACCTTGGACGTACTCATACGTCCAAGGTCAGAAAGGGGTTAAGGGCATCATGTGGGGATGTGCTGCAGATGACCGGGGAAGATGAAAATCTGCAGAGACGAACTGTGGATGAAAAAAGTCATCATAGAGTCTGGACGAGAGGAAGATGAAAAGAAAGAATGACTCCAGAGACAACGTCATCTATAAAGGCACCTGGATGTAAATTTCATTTGTGTTACTGACCAATGCTCATGTTTTTATTCATGTTAGGAGCATTAAAGGTGTTGTCCAAGTTTGTGATAAGTCTGCAGTCATTGTATGTGATTTCATACTTCTGAATTCTCACAGTGTGCACTGCACGCAGTCAGGACTCTCTCGTGCCAGTGATTTACATACATGCGGTCACATGCTGAATAGACATGTGTGGCCTTACTCAATGAAAATGAATTGAGCAGGGCTAGACACTTCTAGTCGGAATGTGGCCAGAAGTATACAAATTGCATACTTGTGCTGACATGACCATCCACTCTTGCCACCGGCAAGGGAAAATCCTAAAAGTGTGCTAAAAGTGTGCAGTGCTTGCGTTGTGAGAATTCAGAAGCCTGCAGTCACAAAGAATGACTGCAGACTTTCATCTCAAACCTGGACGAGACCCTCTAATTATAAAATTAAACCCTGTAGCATGCCAATCCTAACAGCGTGTAACATACTGTCAGGATTCAGCTCTGCTTGCAGGTTCCATCTGTCATCACATGGCCACTTCACTCATATGTGATTTTCACACTTATGGTCACATGACAATTAGCTTTTCTTCCTGTTTCTCTCAGATTTTCACTGAACATCGAGAGAATTAGGGAGAGCTGCTCGTCGGCACGCGACTAAGTGTGCCAATCACATATGTGCTTTGGGATGGGGGGGTGCCAAACTGAATTCTTGCCCCGGGTGCTAGAAGATCTAAATACACCTCTGAGCCAAGGTCTGTTCTGTTTAGTTAATGTCTGGACAAGGCTAGAGATTTATGTTTATGATTTTGTTTTGGTGGGGTGCAACCTGTGGAAAGCATTGTTTTGGTGGGGTGCAGCCTGTGGAAAGCAATAAAAACCTGCACGTTTGGACCAAAACTACATAGCCTGCGTGAACACAACCTAAGGCCTAATGCCTTACCGGATAGAGTGAATCCCTAAAATACGTAATAACCAGTGATATTGCATAATGATTTGCTGGACCCCGTCCAGTTGACAAGTCAGTAATCTGTGGTCAGCAGATGGGAAGCCCTGTGAACCCCCTCCTACTTGCCAGCATCCTTGGCTATTCTTTAGATTAGCCAGCATGGCTAATAAAAGACCACCTGGAGATGCCATCAAGTAAAACTCAATTTGCTGGGACTCTCATACAGCTCCCACAGGTTCCTTTGTAAGAGGGTGTGCCGTGGAAGATGAAATTCCTCAAAGCTGAGCAGTATTTGTGACTGGAGACTGCCACCTACTGCCCAAATCGAATCCTACGGAACCAATAAGAAGGGTGAGTGTTTTGAGAAGGACGAGTCTAGATGGAGCACCAGACATTAGTGATGCAATTCCCCAAAATAAAAAGCCAGAGTGACAAGACGGGAAGAGACTTGGCGCCAATGAGAGAGAGAATCAGAACATGTGCTCGGAGGGACGCCATGGCAGAGATACCGGAACGCTTTTGGGAGACCAGACCAGAATTAAATGTCTGCGGCAATGACAGGAGGTGTGAGTGAACCGGGCTGTTACGTCCGTACAGGATCAGTCTGGGGTGGTGCAACAGACAGTGTGGGGACAAGCCATAGTGTGGGAGGCCCAAAGAGCATTGATTGACTTTGTCAAAAAGACTTGCAGCCTAATGGGAAGAATTAGAGACCTTCACTAGGGCCTGGAACAAAAAGGGGATCATTTTAGCGACACCCTTATTACTGTGAACATTGTTCTCATTAGAAACTAGAGACATAATGTAGTGAATTTACGCTGCAATAGTTATAGTGCATTGATAACAACTTTGCTATTATTGCATATTGAATATTGTACTCTGCAAATACCCTGTTACCCACGATTTACTTTCTGTTCAAATCACCCCCTTTCTATATTTGAACCTGGAGAATAAATAGTTAGGTTGGTTACTTCCACATTATCTGCGTGTTGCATCCAGTGACCAGCTTACAACTTGACCAGATCCTGCAAATCGATTTGTTGACATCTCTAGTAATAACATTTAGAATACAGAATTTTGGACAACCCAACATGTCTATTTTGTGGGTGTGGTTTTACTAAAAACCGCATCCCATTTCTATTCCTCATACAGTGGCTTGCGAAAGTATTCACCCCCTTTGCTTTTTACCTATTTTGTTACATTACAACCTGTGTTTAAATATTTTTGTAATCTGATTTGAGTGTGGTTCATCAGCACTAAATAGTCTAAGTTGGAGAAGTGAAGTGAGAAAAATATTGGTATAAATTAACCTTATGGGATTAAATAACTAAAAATTGCCATGTGCATATGTATTTACCCCTTCTGCTATGAAGGCACTAACATTTTTTGGTGCAAGCAATTCCCTTCATAAGTCACATGCTTAGCGAAAGGAAGTGCTCCTTTGTGCAATCTAAGTGTCACATGATACCTTTGTTCAATCTAAGTGTCAAATGATCTGTCAGTATATACACACCTTTTCTGAAAGGCCACAGAGGCTCCAACACCATTAAGCAAGAGGCACCACTAGCCAAACACCACCATGAAGACTAAGAAGATTTCCAAACAAGTCAGGGACAAAGTGGTTGAGAAGTAAAAGTCAGAGTTGGTTTATAAAAAAAATCTCCCAATCTCTGATGATCCACCAGAGAAAAATCACATCCATTATCATGAAATGGAAAGAACATAGTACCACAGCAATCCTGTCAAGAGTGGGCCATCCAACAAAACTCTCAGCCTGGGCAAGGAGGGCATTAATCAGAGAGGCAGCGCAGAGACCAAAGGTAACTCTGATGGAGCTACAGGGTTCCCAAGCAAAGACTGGAGTATATGTCCGTACTACCACAATGAGCCATGTGCTCCATAGAGGTGGCCTTTATAGAAGAGTGAGCAAAATAAAAAGCCTTGACTTACACACAAAATTGTAAGGCTCGATTTGAGTGTGTCAAAAGACATGTGGGAGACTCCCCAAATGTATGGAGGAAGGTGCTGTGGTCAAATGAGACCAAAATTGAACTTTTTGGCCACCAAGGTAAATGCTATGTATGGTGCCAAACCAATACAGCTCATCAACCCAAGAACACCATCCCCACAGTGAAACATGGTGGTACCAGCATCATGCTTGGCAATGTTTTTCGGCAGCAGGGACAGGGAAAATGGTCCGTGTTAAGGGGAAGATGGATGGTGCGAAATATGGGGATATTTTTGAGCAAAACCTGATTCAGTCTGTCAGTCATTTGAGACTGGGACAGAGGTTTCCCTTCCAACAAGAGAATGACCCAAAGCATACTGCTAAAGAAACATTTGAGTTGTTTAAGGGGAAATGTGTAAATGTTTTGGAGTGGCCTAGTCAAAGTCCAGACCTTAATCCGATTGAGAATCTGTGGTCAGACATGAAGATTGCTGTTCACCAGAGGAAGCCATATAATTTGAAAAAGTTGGAGCATTTTTGCCTTGAGAAATGGTCAAAAATCCCAGTGGCAAGATGTGGAAAGCTCATAGAGGCTTATCCAAAGCGACATGCAGCTGTAATTGCTGCAAAAGGAGGCTCTACAAAGTACTGACTTTAGGAGGTGCACACTGAAGTTTTCAGTTATTTTGTCCTGTTTGTTTCAAAATAATAAGAAAACCAAATGTTTACAGTTGTAGGCATGTTCTTTACATGAACTAATGCAAAACCTCAAAAAAAGTCATAAAATTATAGGTTGTGAGGTAGCAAAACATGAAAACTGCCAAAGCCACTATATACAGTACAGACCAAAAGTTTGGACACACCTTCTCATTTAAAGATTTTTCTGTATTTTCATGACTATGAAATTGTACATTCACACTGAAGGCATCAAAACTATGAATTAACACATGTGGAATTATATACTTAACAAAAATGTGTGAAACAACTGAAAATATGTCTTATATTCTAGGCTCTTCAAAGTAGCCACCTTTTGCTTTGATGACTGCTTTGCACACTCTTGGCATTCTCTTGATGAGCTTCAAGAGGTAGTCACCGGAAATGGTCTTCCAACAATCTTGAAGGAGTTCCCCGAGATGCTTAGCACTTGTTGGCTCTTTTGCCTTCACTCTGCGGTCCAGCTCACCCCAAACCATCTCGATTGGGTTCAGGTCTGGTGACTGTGGAGGCCAGGTCATCTGGCGTAGCACCCCATCACTCTCCTTCTTGGTCAAATAGCCCTTACACAGCCTGGAGGTGTGTTTGGGGTCATTGTCCTTTTTTAAAAAATAAATGATGGTCCAACTAAACGCAAACCGGATGGAATAGCATGCCGCTGCAAGATGCTATGGTAGCCATGCTGGTTCAGTATGCCTTCAATTTAGAATAAATCCCCAACAGTGTCACCATCAAAGCACCCCCACACCATCACACCTCCTCCTCCATGCTTCACGGTGGGAACCAGGCATGTAGAGTTCATCCGTTCACCTTTTCTGCGTTGCACAAAGACACGGTGATTGGAACCAAAGATCTCAAATTTGGACTCATCAGACCAAAGCACAGATTTTCACTGGTTTAATGTCCATTCCTTGTGTTCTTTAGCCCAAACAAGTCTCTTCTGCTTGTTGCCTGTCCTTAGCAGTGGTTTCCTAGCAGCTATTTTACCATGAAGGCCTGCTGCACAAAGTCTCCTCTTAACAGTTGTTGAAGAGATGTGTCTGCTGCTAGAACTCTGTGTGGCATTGACCTGGTCTCTAATCTGAGCTGCTGTTAACCTGCGATTTCAGAGGCTGGTGACTCGGATAAACTTATCCTCAGAAGCAGGGGTGACTCTTGGTCTTCCTTTCCTGGGGCGGTCCTCATGTGATCCAGTTTCTTTGTAGCGCTTGATGGTTTTTGCAATTGCACTTGGGGACACTTTCAAAGTTTGCCCAATTTTTTCGCAGTAGCTGACCTTCATTTCTTAAAGTAATGATTGCCACTCGTTTTTCTTTACTTAGCTGCTTTTTTCTTGCCATAATACAAATTCTAACAGTCTATTCAGTAGGACTATCAGCTGTGTATCCACCAGACTTCTGCACAACACAACTGATGGTCCCAACCCCATTTATAAGGCATGAAATCCCACTTATTAAACCTGACAGGGCACACCTGTGAAGTGAAAACCATTTCCGGTGACTACCTCTTGAAGCTCATCAAGATCAAGAGAATGCCAAGAGTGTGCGAAGCAGTCATCAAAGCAAAAGGTGGCTACTTTGAAGAACCTAGAATATAAGACATATTTTCAGTTGTTTCACACTTTTTTGTTAAGTATATAATTCCACATGTGTTAATTCATAGTTTTGATGCCTTCAGTGTGAATGTACAATTTTCATAGTCATGAAAATACAGAAAAATCTTTAAATGAGAAGGTGTGTCCAAACTTTTGGTCTGTACTGTATATGCATACATTTATACATGTGACTAAGTACTATGAGGAGTTCTAATATTACCAGCTTTTACAAGCCTCGCAAGATAATAACTATAGACAGAAGCACCATGTAATTTGATACAAATTGATTGACTCAACATACAGAGACAGGGAATCACTGACATGCAAATAGCAACATCAGTGTACAGCACTTATGATATGGAGGTCTGATACCAGTGCTCATAGAAGGATCAGCATATACATACTTCACAACTGTCCCAGATCCAGCAAGACATTTCTGAAAATGGGGGAGGAGACATTCTAGGATGTCGGTGATGTGTCCCGAATTCAACTTTGTGTCTTCAGGACCAGACATCTACACTACGGCAATGTCTCCATGTCTCTGGGGATGCAGGCTCAGATGCTGCTGTCCAATTGTCCAGTTCCACACAGGACTTTGGGGGAGGGACCAGCATTTATCTGTGCTTTGTCATACATCTCTATACACCAGTACACCTCTATTTGCTAAATATATATGCTCACTTTAATTGTACAATTTTCCACTATGCATTTTGAGATCAATATATACGGTATATCGTCAAAAGATTAAAAAACTGACCGACTTCACGGATGGAAGGTTTATGACTGTTATTGGTTATTGAAAAGAAGGGTTGCTATATTGCTTGCTGATATGATTTCACATTTACTGTGAAATCATATCAGTAACAATCAGCATCGGACAGGAGAACCTTGGGCCCACCAGAGAAAAATCATTCTTGGGGCCCACCATACAGTTATATAGAAATAATAATACAATAATACAGTGTAATACAATACAATATAGAAATATTGTCTGTTGACAAATGGGGTAATATCATTGCATAATATCAAACAAAGTGTTTATTAACCAACAAATAACCAATTTAGCTCAATGTGTAAATAACAAACTAAAGAAACACTCCGGCCAAAAGTGGAACACTTATATCTTGTTCAGGGGCCTTGATAAAGTTGTACAAAACAACAATAAATACTTTGAAGGTACATTCTCTTAAAGTATAAGTCCCACAAATGGAACCTGCATCTATTTTACACACTTAATGGTGAGGTAGACAGAATTCTGGCCATCTCTCCGCTGAAAGGGAAACAGATGCATGTTCCATTTGTGAGACCCACATCTACTATTATGGCACACCCTTTGTAATGTGGGAGTACCCTTTAAAGATCAATAACAAAAAATAGTATTATTTAATAGAGAAAAATAAATATTATATAAAACAGACTTTACTAAAAATATGTATAATTTCCAGTGAAATGGGAATTTCATCTTTCCTGATTTGAAAAATTGGACATCAAATTTGCCTCCAAGCCATCTCAATATATTCTTAGAATCCACTCAGCAATGCAAATACACATAATTACCTCAAAGTATTGAGCTAATATGCTGGGATCACCCATCCTCTATTTACTACACCACATGGGACACATCCTCTATAAACTACTCCACATGGCATGACAAAATAATAGCAGCATGCTGCGAGAGCATTTTATATTCAGATCACACGCACCCATACAAGTCTATTGGTGCGTGTGAAATATCAGATGTCATTCGAATGCACTCTGATTACCGCGGACACAGAGAATGGAGAAATTACTTTCTCCGTTCTCTCCGCACCTGTATCTGATTCTCTTATACAATAGAATCAAATCACACTAACATGACACTCTGATTAAACTCTGGCAGAGTTTGAGCCGGGTGACTTTAGCAAAATCGGCGCGATTATCTCACATGAGAGAACATACGGCATACCCTAAACCTCACATGATTGAAAATGCACAGTACCCTGTTCCTAAATGTGAACATCAGGCCTGACTTTTGCAAAAAACAATGACATCCCATGTATAATAAAAATGATTTAACATTATTAATAATGAAAACAGGGGCACTACTCACAATTCTAAGTCTGAGAACTCAAAATTGAACTCACTTTGTTTGAATGTCTGATGTAGGCTAACCAGGGCTGGCGTCACCACCTGTCGCACCTGGGGAAGACACCAGCACGCTATGGGGCCTGTGAGTCTTGTGGGAGCCCAGTGACAGCACTCACAAGTGGGCCACCCCGCTTGCTCAGGGCAATACTTACCTCTCCCTGTTCCTCTGCAGCTCCGGTGTCTTCCTGTTCTTCTGACTCTGTGACGTCTCAGGGTAGAGGGCGCGATGATGTCACTACAGCGTGCCCTCTGCTCTGAGCAGTGCATGGATCCAGAAGACGCTGAAGAGACAGGACCTGTGGGTGGAAGTCGGAAGAGGTAAGTATTTGATTTTTTTTTAATGTATGGAGCATTATATGGGGCCCATGCTGTATGGAGCATTATATGGGGTCCAATATGCTGTATGGAGCAATATATTGGGCCCATACTGTATAGAGCTATATGTGGGGCCCATACTGTATGGAGCAATATAAGGGGCACATTCTGTATGGAGCATTATATAGGGCCCATTCTGTATAGAGCTATATATGGCGCCCATACTATATGGAGCAATATATAAGGCCCATACTGTATGGAGCATTATATAACGCTCATTCTGTATAGAGCATTATATGGAGCCCATTCTGTATGGAGCAATATATGGGGCCCATTCTGTATGGAGCATTAGATGGGGCCCATACTGTATAGAGCAATATATAAGGCCCATACTGTATGGAGCATTATATGGGGCCCATTATTCTGTATGAGGCTCATTCTATATGAAGCATTATATTCTAAAGGACATATTGATATTCATGCTATGGCAACTACATTTTGTCTGCTTGCTTCAAAATCATGCTATTATACTCTTTGCATAACATACATTCTTTCCTTCTTTCCTTCTTGATTCACACGCAACTTTCCCACACTAACCTTTTCTCTCAGGAACATTCTATGAGACATCCTGCTCCTGTTATCTAGCTAGTCTGAGCTGGGATGTACGACCTTGTAACTTTCCACCATGCACCGAACTAACGATAATATGACCATATGTGTATTTCTGTAATAATTGTACTAACATTGGTTTAAGCCGGTGGTATGGCTGTAGGTGATTGGCCATTGATATACTCAAAACAATATAAAATGCTAAGTAGAAATGAACGAGATTAGAGATTCTTTGAATCCTCCCATACAGAGCACTGGCTCCGTTTGGTTTTCTGTGGATTGCAATCAACATAATAATTTGACACTCACTTGGGCAACCGTGAAGGGTTATTGCCCTCCCTCAACAATATGAGGCACATGTATGGGGGACTATGTGGTGCCCATAATACTGTATGGAGGACTATTTGGTACCCATAATACTGTATGGAGGAGTATACTGTCCGGTCCAAAATGAAAACTTTTGAATCCCCCCAGGGCATGCACTGTGCGCTGCTAGGGTTCTCCGTTTGCTCAGCTATTGTAGAATTTACAATCGATATCACTCATGTAGTGTAATAAGTAAGTGAAATCTTGGCATTATACTATATCTATATTTCTCTGTCTTATCTGTGCATCATGAATCGTGGTATGTGCTAAAGGGGCCCACTGAGACACTTTTGCCCGGGGCCCACAAAAACCTGGAGCTGGCCCTGAGGCTAACTGCTATAGCAAGGAAAAAACAGAAATGAGCATAAAACTAAATACAGGTCAAGCTCCTAAGATAATGACAGTAGGCTTCCTATAAATTTACATTGTGTCCATAGTCTTTCTTCATGTTGACGGATCTCAAAATATGTCAGTACAGGGACGTAACAATCATGGTTGCAGAGGTCACGGTGCAGGGATGTAACAATCGTGGTCGCAGATGCACATTCAGCTTAATGTTTATGCCAGGTCGCGCCGCAATATAGGTTGCAGAGCTAGCTATAGGTTAATAAGAGGCCAGCATCCAGGATGTGGGGGGCATATATACCTGGAAGGGGCCCATGATAGGGGACATAACTACATAATGTGGGAGGGGGGAAGCTTGTACAGTGCCTACAAGTAGTATTCAACCCCCTGCAGATTTAGCTGGTTTGATAAGATGCAAATAAGTTAGAGCCTTCAAACTGCAAACGAGAGTAGGTTTTATGAACAGAAGCATAAATCTTACAAACCAAAAAGTTATGTTGCTCAGTTGAATTTTATTAAATTTTAAACATAAAAGTGTGGGTCAATTATTATACAACCCCTATGTTTAATATTTTGTGGAATAACCCTTGTTTGCAATTACAGCTAAAAATCGTCTTTTATAAGACCTGATCAGGCCGGCACAGGTCTGTGGAGTTATCTTGGCCCACTCCTCCATGCAGATCTTCTCCAAGTTATCTAGGTTCTTTGGGTGTCTCATGTGGACTTTATTCTTGAGCTCCTTCCACAAGTTTTCAATTGGGTTAAGGTCAGGAGACTGACTAAGCCACTCCAACACCTTGTCTTTTTCCCTCTTGAACCAGGCCTTGGTTTTCTTGGCTGTGTGCTTTGGGTCGTTGTCTTGTTGGAAGATGAAATTACGACCCATCTTAAGATCCTTGATGGAGGAGCGGAGGTTCTTGGCCAAAATCTCCAGGTAGGCCGTGCTATCCATCTTCCCATGGATGCGGACCAGATGGTCAGGCCCCTTGGCTGAGAAACAGCCCCACAGCATGATGCTGCCACCACCATGCTTGACTGTAGGGAATATTTTCTTGGGGTCGTATGCAGTGCCATCCAGTCTCCAAACGTCACGTGTGTGGATGGCACCAAAGATCTCGATCTTGGTCTCATCAGACCATAGAACCTTGAACCAGTCTGTCTCAGAGTCCTCCAAGTGATCATGAGCAAACTGTAGACGAGCCTTGACATGACGCTTTGAAAGTAAAGGTACCATACAGGCTCGTCTGGATCAGAGACCATTGCGGTGGAGTACGTTACTTATGGTATTGACTGAAACCAATGTCCCCACTGCCATGAGATCTTCCCGGAGCTCCTTCCTTGTTGTCCTTGGGTTAGCCTTGACTCTTCGGACAAGCCTGGCCTCGGCACGGGAGGACACTTTCAAAGGCTGTCCAGGCCGTGGAAGGCTAACAGTAGTTCCATAAGCCTTAGAACTTACGGATGATGCTCCCAACAGTGGAGACAGGTAGGCCCAACTCCTTGGAAAGGGTTTTGTACCCCTTGCCAGCCTTGTGACCCTCCACGATCTTGTCTCTGATGGCCTTGGAATGCTCCTTTGTCTTTCCCATGTTGACCATGTATGAGTGCTGTTCACAAGTTTGGGGAGGGTCTTAAATAGTCAAAAAAGGCTGGCAAAAGAGATCTTTAATCCACACATGTGAAGCTCATTATTCTTGGTGCCTGAACTACTTCTTAATACTTTAGGGGGACCAAACAGAATTCTTGTGGTTTGAGGGGTTGAATAATAAATGACACTCTGAATTAACTTTTAACGTTTTAAAAAAAAAAAAAAAAAAAAAATTTGCTGCAGTGCATTTCCCACTTCCAGGCTGATCTACAGTACAAATGTCAAAATGCCAAGTTAATTCCGCATGTGTCAACCAGCTAAATCTGCAGGGGGTTGAATACTACTTGTAGGCACTGTATGTAAGTCATAGCAAACCTTGCGGTAACCTGATATTCAGCTCGCCCATGGACCGAGGATCTCCTCTGCACGGATGGTCTTGTAGTATAGCAAGGAACAATGAATAGAAAAGGAATGTACATCCAGCACTGGGTCCTCATAAAAAATTCTTCTTTATTGCAAATCCATAAAATACTACACAGCCACTCACATAGTGGACCTCGAAATTTGTTGTGCAATTTTTCTTGTGTACAGTCAATATCCCATAAGTGGTCGAAAACTACTTTTGAGGCACAGTGTAAAGCTCATAAGGGAAGAAGCACCATATTACAGTTCAGATTTTGCTAGACTGGTTTGAGGGTGCCATGTCACATTGGCAGAGCCCCTGAGGTGCCAGAACAGCAGACCTCCCATAAGAGTTACACCACTCAATGAATCCATCTAGGGGTGCAGTGATCATATTGACATCACAAGTGGGTCACAGAATTTTATACCATTGGGCAGTGAAAATAAAAATATTACATTTTTAGTTCACCACAAAAATACGTGGCAATACTGCATATGTGGCTGTACAGTACAGTGCTTAGCCACAAGGCGAGACTCGAGAGAAACGGAGAGCTATTTGCCACCTGGAGCGCAGATTTTTCAAGAATAGTATGCAGATGCCATATACAGAACCCTAAAGTGCTAGAACAGCAGAATCCCCCCTCAAGTGACCCAGTTTTGGAAATTATACCCCTTTGGGAATTTATCTACAGGTGCAGTGACAATTTTGACTCCATGGGTCTTTTCCAGAAACAAGCAGCAGTGGATGTTGCTGAGTGAAAATTGCAAACTGCCATTATAGTGACCAGTACGTTATGCCAGGTTGTACTTCTGGAGACATGCATCGGTAAATTAGGCAGGCTCTCATCACTACAGAAATGCCAAAAATGTGGACGCTAACTTTGATTTAGTCACACACTGGAGCTCGGAAGGGAGGGGCGCATTTGTATTTGGTAGCGCAGAATTTGTTGAATTTCTTTTGGGGGACGAGGACCCATGGCGCTTTTTCAGAGCCTTTGTGCTACCAGAAATGTGGAAGTCCCCTATATTTCCGATAACAGATGATGGACTTGAGCGGGGACTTGCTTTTTTTTGTGAATTGAGTTGAAGCTTTTGTTGGGGACATTTTACATAACATTTTGGATTATATTTATCCTCCACTCTACGCTGATCACTTATATCGTGGTTTCTATCTAAATCTCTGAGTGACGTGATTCAGATGAACCACCGAGGGATCCATTCACTATAATGAGGCAGCAAGTTACTTTGGACTCCGTCTGGCCTCTGTTCAGCGTTGTCCTTTTCGGAAGTGCACAAAACTGTGGCCAACGGCACTTTTATGCACGCATCCACCGGCGTCCACAGTGCCTCCATCTGCCTCATTATAGGGAAACTTCTGCCGGGGGTTTTGGCTGAATCACGTATTTCAGAGATTTACACGGAAACCCCAGTGTAAGCGCTTAGTGCAGAGTGCAGGATAAATGTGCGCTGAGCCTTACTGCGATCTTTGGGAGGCTAAATGAACAAATCTACAGCATGTGAACAATTGGTTTTATTTATTTTTTACACCGTTCCTCATGTATATTCCACCGTTCCTATATAAATGAAAAGATTATTATTATTTCTTCCCTCTGCCTGCATGCTAAATGCTGCGATCGCAGCAATCACAGCATTTAGTAAGCTAAAGTGCCGGGAGCGGGAGCAATTTCTGAGACCCATACACAAATGTTTTTGTCTAGTTTTGTGTCTTTTTTATATTTGCAGCTGTTAGAAAAATGTATTTACCCACCCATGGAATCATCTGAATCAAAGTAGTTCTTTATTCTCAACTTGCAGCAAGTGGACAAGGAATTGGTCTTCATTATTCTATTTGCGCCTTTTTTAAAGTCTATTTTATATATGCTCACTTGTATTTTTGAGGGGTTTTACGCTTTGCGAGGGGAGTCTAGAAATTCCAGATGTTCTCGCCAGATTGATCAATTGCACCTTTTTAAAAAGTCTTAAAATTTGGTGCAACATCAGTCCAGTCCCCCCATGATGTATTTTTGAGTGCGCCAGTATTTTGGTTCAGTTTTTGCGACGTTTGGTGCCAAGTCTAAAAATAGTACAAGACAGGAAGAAAGCCTTTTTTTTATTTTTTACTTAGTGCCAAATTCGTGAATTGCATACCCCATTTTGATGAATTTAGCGCCAAAACGCAACTAATACCTCAAGGGAAAAAAGGAAAGTAACTTAAAAAAAATGAAATTGATGAATCCAAGCCATATCATTTTTATTTTTTGTCAATAGAGCTGTGTAAGGGCTTGTTTTGTGCACCCTGCATAATCTATCCCGTTTTGTCTACTTTGAAAGTTGTAAGGTATGATATATAGCACTGGAGCCTATATACAAGGAAAGGGAATAATAGGTGAATAATCAGCACATAGCAGCATAAGTATACAGCAGTAATAACATGGTGGGCTGATACCAGTGCTCATAGAAGGATCAGTATATAGAACTGATACCTATATACAAGGAGGGGTTTAATAAACAGAATATTGCAGGATCACTATACAGCAGTGATTATGTGGCGCCCCTGCGGGTTGAGTCGCCACAGAGGTACTGCATCTCACCCAGAGGTGTGGTATCTCACTCTCAGGTAAGGATGGAGTACTACCCGGGACCCATACATTTGCATCTGACGCGCCCCCTGGGCCATATTCTCTAGGGGGAATATCCGGAGCCGGATCAGATGGGAGTTGTAGTCTTCCGAGTGGCTGTGACCCGGTCCGTGCCCAGGGTGTCAAACTCAGTTGTATGTGGCAGTCCTACAGATGTTATAAAGTTCTTTATTGTCGACTACGCCACCCGTTGTATTGCGGTCACTATGGCCGCCGCTGCAGCAGGGTCCGCTGAGGCTGATGGTGTAGGTGCAGCTTTTGGTGGTATAACCCCCAACGGGTGGGGTATAGCCTCAGGGGGTCAGGTGCAGAGGATGGGGGTTGTGGTGGTGCAGCATAGATGTTAAAGGAAGACAGAGTCGGGTTGTGCAGTTTAGGGTATTTACTCACTGCTGATGTTCCGGTCACTCCAGCTTCAAGTGACCTCCCGAGCCGTGCTGCGTCCACCAGGTCCTGGATCCAGCCAACCCCCAAGCGAGTCCGGAGCGTGACCCTGAGCTCTCCTTCTGTCCTTTCTCTGGCCGTCCCCACTATTGATCCACCCAGGTCCAGCTCCCTCGGGCCTTCTGTTGGGTGACCCTTGGCCTTGGGTTCCCTGACCCTCCACGTGGTATGCCTTCGTGGTGGATGTGGTGGGTGGCCGTGGCAGACGCTGCCCACGGCCTCCGGTCTCTGGCTGGGGTGTGTTTTTGCCCCCACCAGCTTGGGTTCCGGTACCCTAATGCCGACTCTTCACCCGTAGCTTGAATTTGGGTTCTCAGAGTCCTCTCTTTGTCCCCTCTCTGGGCCTTTCCTTCTTTCTCCTCTCTCCCTCTCTCTAGGGCTGCTCTGCTCCTCTTCCTCTGGCTCCTCACAGACTGACTGACTGTGGCTGACTGACCTCTGCAAAGACTGACCCTGTTCTTTGATGGTGCCCACCTTATATACACCCTCTATGTGTGAGCTCAGGTGACCAGCACCCAATGAGCTCCTATCTTTACCCAGGCTGCTCCCCCTATCTGCCCCTACACTACTTGGGATGTTCCACCCCCCTCCCACTCCAGCCAGGAACAGACTCGGTCGTACCTGCACATTTCTAAGTGGGAGTACCGTCGGTCTGCTCCTCGGAAATGGGATGTGTGTAGTGCATGCAGCCTACCGAGCTCAGGTCCACACTCCATCCTTACCCGGGAGTGGAATATCACACCTCTGGGTTGAGGTGCAATACCCCTGTAGCAGCCGAATCCTCAGGGTGCTACACATCCATTACACTTCAGGAGGGAAGGGCAAGATTTCTCCTAAGGTAGAGCACAGTCCCTCGTCCCTAGCTGGAGGGCGGAACCATGTAGTGGGCGTGGGTGGAGGAAGAAGGACAGGGGAGCACTTCAGGAAGAGTATAAAAAGGGGAGCCATCTTGCGAGTGGTCAGAACAGTAAGGAGACAGTGTGTGGGAGCAGGAGCTCTGTAGGAGCTCTGCTCCGAGAAGAGGGCCTAAGTTGAGAGGCCAGGAGGACTGACTGAAGAGGAAGGGAGCAGAGAGAAGGCTCCAGGAGTGAGGGGATCGCAGGGGCACGGCGAGTGCGGAAGCCACCCGTGCACCCGAATCTACCAGGGAGGGATCAGGCCGCAAAGGGGACTGGCCCCTAACTAGTGGAGAACTACAAGGCTCAGCTAGAAACCGGAGGCTTCTGCACTTTCAGGGTGTAGTTGCTCACAGCCGCAACTAAATCGCTGAAAAGGTAGTCGCACAGGATTCAGGGGACTGCAGGTTGCCCGCCAAGATCCGAGGTTACCAGCTTGGGACACTGGTTGCGAGGCGCAGGGCAGGAGGGTGAGAGCCAGCACAGGAAGACGACCGAGGAAGGCACACAGACTGGGGTCCCGTTACGTACTCTTGAGATACCTGGGAGTTTGCTGAACCCCTCCCTTGGTGAGCACAGGACGGCGTGGGCAGTTACCCTGGCGCTGGTAACTTGGAGTCTGAAAACTGTGAGTAAAGCTTGAAGACTGCACCCCACCGTGTCTGTGAATAATTGCTGCGCCATCACTCGCCCTGCACTACACAGCATCAGCCACATCTACCTCATACAACATCTACACTGCCCTGGAGCCTAGCTCTATCTGTGGAGAGCTGACCCAACTCTGCTGCGTCACCATCAGCTCCAGAGGATCTGCACCGCAGCGGCTCCATATAGCAGCATACCACAGGTGGCGTCACGAACATTAAACTATAAATACTATAATTCCCCTTTTTTTGACCGCCCTGGGTAACGGAGCGGGTCACTGCCACTGTGACATCCCCCCAGCATCGACCGGCCTGGCTCCCGATTACCCCATGGCCCAGGGGGCGCATCAATAACATAGTGATCTAATGAAAAAAGACATAGGTCCATCAAGTTCAACCTTTCTCTACCAGTTATACATTCTCTATCACTAGATTATTTATAACCCATGTAGGGTTTCACTATCTGGTAGCATTAGGTAGCATTCACACAGGCAATGCAGTTTTAGTCCAAACACGTACAGTTTTATTGTTTTCCACCGGTTGCACAGCACCAAAACAACAAAAACATGGACATAAATCTCTAGCCTTGCCCAGATGCTAACTAAACAGACCCTGGCTACTCATACACGACTGAGCTAGCCCCGGTTCAGTCAAGCAAAACAGCTATTCTCTATCTATAGAAACCACTGATGGTTCTCTGCCCACGTCCTGTGCAGACTCTTCTCAGAGAGGGATTCTTGCCTCTGATACATCCAGCAGATTGATTGACTCCCCTGTCACTCCATTCAGAGAGAGACCCCGGCACGTCTCTCTCTCAGCTACAGCTCACATCCTAGCTGGTCACTCACACAGTCTGTGCATTCAACTCTGCTTCATCCAGCAGACTGTCATTCCCCCAGGAGACTGCTCTTTTAAATCAGCTGCACTTCCTGGAATGGAGGGTGTTAATGGCTAGTTCCGCTCATCTTATCTAATCATTCCTAACAAACCTGGACCTATATACTAATCTTATTATTAGTAATGAGCGAGCACTAAAATGCTCGGGTGCTCCTTGTTCGGGTTGAGCAAATCGTAATACTCAAGTGCTCGACCCGAGCAACGAGCACAATGTAAGTCAATGGGAAATTCGAGCATTTTTCCGGCAGCCCCCTTCCAGAGTTCTGGAGGGGACCTAAAAATTGGCCAAATTGATGGGAACAGTGCTCAAATGATATGGGAACAGCATGGGGAAGACCCCTGGAAGCATCTCTGACTCTCAGGTCACTGCTGTGAACAATGTTGTCAGAGTATTACGCCACTCTTAAAACATACAAAAATGAAGCCAAAATGGATTTCCCTGGAAAAAAATGTCAAGGAACATGCTTTCCAGGGTAATGACTTGTATATAAGGCAAAATAAATAACCAAAAACAAAAATGCTTCTCTACACCTTGGGCTATGTTCACACGTAGCGGTTTTGATGCGTTTTTGTACTTTTGCATTGCTTTCAACGGTGAAAAATACATTCACCAGTAAATGTAATTTTAACATTTTACTACCTCATCTGGCCATGTGGTGTGTGAGACATGATCAGACATATCCTGTTTCATTTATGAAGGAGGGATTGTGAAAGTTTTTACAAGGCCATCAGGCAGCACTTTCTATTGTTACAGGGCCAGAAGTTATCCCTCAGCCTTGTTAGAGGACCTTCAGCCAGCTATGCTTTCTTTTTCCAATATTTAAGGAGTGGGTCTCCTATACTATTATTGTATATGCAGCAAGTTCAAGGGCTGCCCAAAATTTGGATGCCCTCCAATACCCCTTTGAAGAGATGTCGAGGAGGGCCTCATTAAAAAAAATGTTCCCATTATTAAGGAGTTTGTGTCCTATACTGTTATTGCATATGCAGCAAGTTCAAGAGTAGTGTTGAGCCACCCCCGTAGTGTTCGAGTTCGGTTTGGTTCGTCGAACACCCGTATGTTCGTCGAACTGTTCCTCGAACTGTTCGTCGAACACCTTCGAACACCGTTAAAACCAATGGCAGGCAAACAAAAACACATAGAAACACATAGAAAACACCTTCAAAGAAGTCCAAAAGCTGACAAACTGCTCAGAAGACACAACTAACACATGGAAAAGTGACAAGTACATAAAGTCATGCGAAAAGAAAAGGGGTGGAGGAGTAAAAGGAGGGGGAGACACAGATATAGGCATTTCATGCCCTTCTAAAACCAAAAAAGTGTGCAGCCGACACGGCCAGTTCGTTCCTGCCCGTGCGACCTCCGTGTCGCCGGGTTTGTGCCAGAGCCGCGGTGGACCCTGACGGCCAGCCCCCCTCTCCCAATACTGATGCCTGTCCGCTGGTGGGTCGAGCGTGCCCCCCTGCGGTGGAGGCAGGTCTAATGTTTTTAATTTAAATTGTCTCTCTAATTTGAATGAGTACACTTTAAATCCTTTTACAAGGATCTATTGAAGGGCAAGTCTCATGCCAGCAGCCTCGGTAATTCCAGCTCCAGTAGCGTCCACTAAAGCTGCTGCAGTTAAAAAGCTTTTATAAGGATCGAGCTTGGCGGTCCACCGCAAGGCATCCTACCGCCAGTCGCAGACCCTGTGCCTTGGGGTGCCTCCCCGATGCTCTTCACTGAGTGTCCTGGGGGCCCGAACCATTTCCTTTGAAAAAATTAAGTGTCCAAACTACAGGTGGTGTAGCTTGCTTAACAGCTGGGATAATCCACTGACTAGCAGACACTGCTACTAAGCACAAAGTATTTCCTGGGCTAGATCCAGTTAAAAATTTGTAATTAGATACTCTCGTTGGATGCTGAGAAAGCATTCCATAGAGTCTCCTGGCACGCCATATATTATTCTCTTAAAAAGCTTGGGGTAGGGGTCTAGGGGACCCTTTTATAGGCAAATACGCAATACGTCAGCTAGGCTGAAGATAAATGGAACATTTTCATCACCTTTCATAATCACCAATGGGACAAGGCAGGGATGTCCTCTGTCCCCTCTCTTATACATCCTAGTGACGGAGCACCTGCTCTCATCAATTCGCCATAACCCCAATATTAGGTGGATTGAGATGGGAGGCACCGAGTACAAGTGATCTGCATTTGCTGATGATGTCCTAGTATATATCACTCAATCACATATATCCATCCTTGCTGTTATGGCTGAAATAGATCACTTTGTTACATGGTCAAATTTTAAAATCAATGCAGCGAAGCCTGAGGCCCTCGATGTCTCCCTCCCCAAATCCATACAGGATTCCATCCAGTCCAACTTTCCCTTTGCCTGGCCCTCACAGCGTATCAAATACTTAGGAATTCCTATTCATAGAGACCTCTCCCGTCTATGTTATCTTAATTTTGGGCCCTTTATTGAACAACTCCATACAGACCACGGTTGGCAAGTTAGAACTGTAAGATTCACTACGTGAACCACTGGTGTTTTGTGGAAAAGCACATGTACACTGTGTTCCAAATTATTATGCAAAAAGTGTTTAGGAGTCATAAGGTAAGAATTTTTTTGTTTGTCAGTTAAACTCATTGATGTTGATGTGTGTCAGGGCTCTTTATATCACTGTAAGCAATTGCAGACACCTGTGCTAATTAGTTTGGCAGGTGTGTCCAATGAAAGGCAAGACTACTTAAGAATGCTGTCCCACATTATTAAGCTGCCTACATTTTCTGCCAAAATGGGAAAGAAAAAGGATGTGTCGGCTGCTGAGAAGCAACAAATTGTGGAGTGTTTAGGTCAAGGCATGACTGCAATCACCATTGAAAAGACACTTCATCCTGATCATCGCACAATCAAGAAGTATGTAGCTGATTCACAGTACACACGTGTGCGTGCTGATAAGGGAAAATTGAGGACTCTTTCCTACAGGCAATTACGTCAGGTTAAAAGAGCAGCGGCAAAAAAGCCTTGTCATAGCAGTAGACAGTAGACAAGTTTTTGAAGCTGCTGGTGCCTCCAATGTCCCCCGAACAACAAGATGCAGGGTCCTTCAGAGGTTTGCAGCTGTGCGTAAGCCATCCTGTCGACCTCCTCTATCCACTGTACACAAGCAGAAAGGGCTCCAGTGGGCCAAACAATACATGAAGACTGACTTCTAAACTGTTTTGTTCACCGATGAGTGCCGTGCAACGCTCGATGGTCCTGATGGATGGAGTGGAGGATGGCAGGTTGATGGACACCCCATGCAAACATGGCTACAGCGCCAACAAGGAGGAGGTGGAGTAATGTTTTGGGCTGGAATCATGGGGAGAGAGATTGTCGGCCCCTTTAGGATCCCTGAAGGGGTAAAGATGAACTCCATAATGTATGTGGAGTTTCTCAAACAGCACTTCCTGCCATGGTTCAAGAAGAAGAACCGTGTATTCCACAGCAAGATCATTTTCATGCATGATAATGCACCGTCTCATGCTGCATATAACACATCTGCATCTCTGGCTGATATGGGCATAAAAGGGGACAAACTTATGGTGTGACCCCCATGCTCCCCTGACCTCAACCCCATTCAGAACCTCTGGAGCATCATCAAAAGGAGTGTCTATGATGGCAGGAGGCAGTTCACATCTAAGCAACAGCTCTGGGAGGGTATTCTGTCCTCATGCAAAACAATTGAAGCAGAAACCATCCAAAACCTGACAAATTCAATGGATGAGAAAGTTCAGAAGCTCCTTTCAAACAATGGGTCCTATGTGCAAATGTAACATCACCTAGAATAAAATTTTGAGTTGAAAACTGTTTGATTTCAGTTTCTAATAACCTGCTAATGCTTATAATTTCAAAAATAACCATTTTTTTGGTCTTTATTAAAATGAAAAGGTTGATCGAAGAGTGTGGGGGATCTAATAGTGTGGCAACCCAGTAGTCAGGATTATTTCGAATTCTGACAATCTGAGGGTAATGTTGCAGGTAGTGCAGCAAGAAGGCACTCATGTGTCTTGCGCATCTAGGAGCCCCAAAATTATTTTCCGGGCTAGATGCAGCTAAAAATTATTATTAATTTGAAAGCTGGTGGAGCTTAGTATAGATGGCCTAATAGAATCAGTACTGCAAACTGCTACAAGGCCCAAATTATTTTCCAGCCAAGATACAGATAAACATGATTATTCATTTTAAATCTGGTGGAGTTTAGTATAGATGGCCTAATAGAATCAATACTGCACACTGCTACAAGGCCCAAATTATTTTCCAGCCAAGATACAGATAAACATGAATAGTAATTTTAAATCTGGTGGAGTTTAGTATAGATGGCCTAATAGAATTGTGTCACCCCAGGCCTGGATGCCACAAATATCAAAGGCTGTGTCTGAGAGCAGGAGGGAGGTTCTCTGGTCAGGGACCATTAGCATGCAGCACCTCCTGTCCCAGGCCAGTAGGGGGAACAGGTTGCCCCTATAAAAGCTGGAACTGAGGGCAGGGTTAGAGAGACCAGGACCCACTTCTGAAGCATCCAGAAGGGTTCCCAGAGCAGAGGGACAGGTCAGCAGCAGCTGAGGAGTCCGGGAGGCAGAGGAGGAACAGCAAGCCAGGGACAGAGGCGACGAGAGCCGGTCCTGGCTGAGAGAGAGAACTACACAACCGGACACTGGGGTCCGATGCTGTCAGGGTTGCAAGCCCGGCAGCAGATAACCGACCTGCAAGGGATTTTAGGTCCCTTGGCCTGAGAAGCCTGGAGGCTCCGCCACACAGAGGGACCGGTACAGCACGGAGAAGCCACAAGTACCTAAGGCCCGAGTCGCAAGCCATACAGGCGTAGTACACGGCCAGCTCAGGGACGTGGGCTATCACACCACGAAAAGGGGGATAGTCAGCAAGGGCAGAGAGGGAACGGTAGGCCTACCCACTCACCCTGACCAGTGGGGCTCACCCGAATGCCCTCAGACACCCAGGCCCATTCCTACCCTGTACTCCTGGTGGGTCAGTGATAACATCTGCAGTAAAAGACCCTGGACTACATTATTGAACTCTGTGTGATTTCTCCTGCGCCTGCACCATCAACCCCAGCATCCTATTACACTGCACTGAGGCCACACTCTTCCCATGGGGAGTTATCCTATCCCTGTGCTGCATACCTACATCAGCCTCAGCGGTCTGCCTTGCAGCGGCGGTCCTCTCTGACCGCAATCCACGGGTGGCGTAGTCGGACATTCAAAACCCTACAAATAGACTGCCACAGCATTTGGTCTGACCATCCTGAGCCACGGGATCGGGTTGCCACTACTACTCCCATCATCACACTGAAGCCCGGTTCCGAGTGCCCCATGGCCCAGGGGGTGAGTCAGCTTTGGCGTAGTCGGCAGGATTGTGACCAACCCGCCACAAACAGGTATTGCATGCCTGAAAGGACTGTTTGCTTACCTTGAAAAGGAAGTTTCCCGCCATCTTCAGTCGTTTCCCGCCATCTTCAGCCGCTTTCCCGCCATCTTCAGCCGTTTTCCCGCCATTGGACGCCATCTACGGGACGCCGCATGGGAAGAAGAGGGGCGTGGACGTCAAAACCACGCGAGACCTGAAGCCCCGCCCTATGCACCGATGCTGCGAAAGGTCCTGGAAGGAGAGAGCGACGCTGACGTCACCAGGACGCGACGCAAGGTCCTCGCCCAGAGCAGCACCAGCGGAGCCGCGGCCTACAGAAGAGGATCGTCGGAAGGTAGGCCACGGTTAACTAGGGGGGAGGAAGATGACGGACGCGGAGGGACCTTCTACCACCAGCGTGGCTGCAGCAGCGGTGATGCCGTTCTCCATGCCCTACATCCCCGGGGCAGCCTGGCTGCCCCAATACTCAGGGGAATCCCATACCTTAACTGACTTTAAGGAAAGACTGCACAGTTTATTTAAAGTTTATCCCCTGACAGAAGAACAGAAAGTGAGCATTCTGACGGGTCAGCTAAACGATGCAGCCCAGCGGGAAGTGAAATCATGGTCAGATGAGGAGAAAAGGACTGTAAAGGACATTCTGACCCGGTTGAGGAGTACCTTTGATACCCGTGCCTCAGCAGAAATCAAAATGTGGCTCTATGGCTGTAAGCAGCGAGCCCAGGATAGTATCAGAGACTATGCCTTGAACCTGCAAGAAGCCCTGAGTGCTATCAAACAAGCTGACCCTGGTAGCGTGCAGGACACCGATAAGCTTTTAACTGACCAGTTCATAGAAGGTCTGCTGCCCAGCGCCCACAGAACCCAGCTGCGCCTCATGGCCCTACAGAACCCCGATTTGACTTTTGCGCAGTTCAAGGATAGGGCCATCCGGGTTCTCCGAGAACCCGCACCAAGTGGCGCTGTAGTTCCCCGGCGCCCTGCCATCACTTACCACCAGGAGGCAGCGCCCTACCCCGCAGACCTTGTGGGGGCTGATGCACAGGCCCTAAATTCATCCCAGCCCGCAAACCTGCACCATCAGGTCCAAGAGCTAACAAAGAGTGTGGTTGCATTGACCAGGACCGTACAGTCATTGCAGGTGGAACCGTCAAGACCAATCAAGCTGGCTTCCAGTCCGGAGGATGTCCCGTGGCATCGACAGAGGAGGATCCCGTCGTTCAGAGGGAGGCCCGCCGACCGTTACACTGAGGATGGACAGCCGATTTGCCGCCGTTGCAGTCAGCCAGGACACATAGCAAGGTACTGTACTTTAAATGGGTCCGACCTGGGGCAGAGGGCCAACCCCCAGGCATAAGGTCATCAGGCCCGTCTAATTGGCGTGATAAGTACGTGGGGGGATGCCCGGTCTTACCCGTAGTGCTGGACGGTATCCCCATGAGTGCACTGCTGGACACCGGGTCCCAAGTGACTACCATCCCCTACGTACTTTTCAAGCGGTACCGGAGTGACGCTGACATAACCCGCTACCCAGACGATGACTTAAGCATCATTGCCAGCAATGGCCAACCCGTGCCGCAGGTGGGGTTCAGAGAGATGACCATCAAGATTGGTAAGGTGCAACTGCCGGCACAGGGAGTGATCATTGTGGATATTGACCGTCGTGAAAGTCACTCTAAAATAACCTTGGGTACTAATGTGATTGAAAACTGTCTTTCAGAAGTAATTGTGATTTTGCAGCAGGTGGCGATGAATGCGAGCTCCAGCCAACAGAGGGTCCTCCAGAAAGAGATAAGAGCCCTGATGAGACGGCAACAGGTAGAACTGTCTGGTGCTGAGATCGGTAGCGTGAGGATGAGCAACCCGTTCCCCATTGCCATGCCTCCCAAAAGTGAAATGATAATCTGGTGTCGGACTGCAATCGGGTTAAGAGGGAGAGACTACCAAGCAATGGTAGAACCCGTGTACCCAGACAGCAGGCCCACCATTTTGACAGCCAGGGGGGTGGTTGATGTCCGCCATGGGAGGGTGCCCGTCCAGATCTTAAACATCGGGGAAAGGGAAGTACACTTGCCCCGGTACGCTACACTAGCCAAATTGTTTGCCGTCGAACACAATGCTATCAGGGTCGTAGAACCCTTGCCTCCATCTCCCCCGGTGGAGGGTAATGGCTCCCAGAAACACAAGGAGGACTGGTGCCAGAAACTCCATGTGGGTGCTGACTCCACTCCCTCGCACCAAAAACAAGGAGTCTACCGGGTGGTTCAGGAGTACGAGAGAATTTTTAGTAAGCACCCGCTAGACTTTGGCTGAGTAAAGGGAATAGAACACCACATCCTCACGGGGAGCCACCCACCAATAAAAGAGAGACAAAGACCTGTACCCCCTGTACATTATCAGAACGCAAAGGGCATGTTGAGAGAAATGAAAGAAGCTGGGGTCATTATAGATAGCTGTAGCCCCTAGGCAGCCCCCTTGGTTCTGGTAAAAAAGAAAGACGGTACCATGAGAATGTGCGTGGACTATAGACAAATCAATCGTATCACCCATAAAGACGCGTACCCGTTACCTAGGATAGAGGAGTCTTTAGCAGCCCTAAAATCAGCTAACTTCTTCTCTACTTTGGACCTTACTAGCGGGTACTGGCAGGTTCCTGTGGCAGAGGCTGACAAGGAGAAGACCAACTTCACCACCCCGATGGGATTGAGCAAATTCAACTGTATGCCTTTCGGGCTCTGCAACGCACCAGGCACCTTCCAGAGGATGATGGAATGCTGTCTAGGGCACCGAAACTTCGAGACGGTCCTACTTTACCTGGACGACGTGATCGTCTATTCGAAGACCTACGAGTACCATCTAAAACACCTGGCAGAGGTGTTCGAAGCCCTGGCAGGCTATGGCCTGAAGGTGAAACCCTCAAAGTGTCACCTGTTGAAACCAAAGGTCCAGTATCTAGGACATGTGGTGAGTGCAGAGGGAGTAGCCCCCGACCCCAACAAAGTCACAGCCATCAAGAGCTGTCCAAGCCCCTCTAACATCAAAGAAGTGAGGCAGTTCCTCGGGTTGGTAGGCTACTACCGAAGGTTCATCCCCGGGTTCACAAAGATGGCAGCTCCAATGCAGGACCTCCTGATAGGCCAGTCCAAATCCAGAAGTCACAAGCCACCCTTCAAGTGGGACAAGCCGGAAGAGGAGTCCTTCTGCCAGTTGAAGATGGCCCTCACGGGGGATGAGATCCTGGCCTACCGAGATTATGGCCAGCCTTTTATCCCTCCACACAGACGCCAGCAATGTGGGGCTGAGAGCCGTACTGTCACAGAACCAACAGGGTCGAGAAAGGGTGATCGCGTACGCCAGCCGGAAGCTGAGGCCCACTGAAAGAAACCCGGAGAATTACAGCTCCTTCAAGCTAGAATTCTTGGCAGTGGTGTGGGCCGTCACAGAACAGTTTAAGCATTACCTGGCCTCTGCAAAGTTCACTGTGTACACGGACAACAACCCACTGACCCACCTGGACAATGCAAGACTAGGTGCCCTGGAACAGCGGTGGATGGCCCAGCTATCAATTTATGACTTCACAATCAAATACCGGGCAGGCAGAACCAACGCCAACGCAGACGCTCTATCAAGAATGCCTCACCTACCTGAAGGAGAAGAAGACTCAGAAGAGCTGGAGGAAGTAGAGCTCCCTGCGTTTCACCGGTATGGGGCCACTCAGTACTCTCACCAGGTAAGAGACAAAGACCTAGCCACCATCATGTTCAACCCCTTACCCCATCATGGCTGGGCTGAAACGCAAGATAGTGACCCTGCAATTCGTCAGGTGAAAGACCTGTTAACCCAGGCAGACGCTAGCCCTGGCCCGGAAGCTCCAGAGGAAGCCAAGCAGATATGGAAGGAGAAAAGCAGGCTATTCCTCTACGAGGGTAAGCTGTGCAGAAGGCTTGTCAACCACCGGACGCACGAGCTTACCTGGCAGGTAGTGGTCCCAAGGCGAGATGCAGCAATGGTCCTGGAGGCCTACCATGACAGAGAGGGACACTTCGGGTAGAAGAAACTGGAGTTCCTACTGAGAGAGCGGTTCTACTGGGTCGGCATGAGAAGGGCCATAGAGAAGAGGAGCAGGGACTGCGGCCCATGTCACCTCAGAAGGAAGGACTGTACCCGCCAGCAGACACCCTTGAGGCCCATCGTCACCAGGCAGCCTCTTGAGCTGGTAGCTCTGGACCATGTAAAATTGGCTCCAAGCCGGTCGGGCTACGTCTATGCCCTGACAATTGTGGACCATTATTCCCGGTTCCTGGTGGTGGTTCCTATTAAATACCTGACAGCCCAAACAGCGGCCAGAGCCTTCCAGCAACACTTCTGCCGTCCACACGGGTTTCCGGAACAGGTCTTGACAGATCAAGGTCCAGCGTTTGAGGCTGAAGTATTCCAGGAGTTCTGCAACCTCTACGGCTGTAGAAAGATTCGAACAACGCCTTACCACCCGCAAACCAACGGGCTGTGTGAGAAAATGAATAATATCGTCATTGATCTTCTCAAGACGTTGCCCCTGGAAGAACGCAGCCTGTGGCCGGAGAAGCTGCCAGACCTGATTGACTTGTACAACCACATCCCGGTGAATGCTACAAATTGCACCCCGGCTTACCTGATGCGAGCAAGACCAGGTAAGCTGCCGATAGACCTGGAGATGGGAGTCCTGACACTCGAGGACACCTCCCCAGACGCGGACTGGGATACGGAAAGGCGGCTACAGTACAAGAAGGTACAGGAGAGTGTGGAGAGGAGTCTGGCTCAAGCGAGAGAAAAGCAAGAGAGGCTCTTCAACCAACACGCCCCTGCTGGTCCCCTGGAACCTGGTGAGCAGGTCCTGAAGCGGAAGAGAAGTGGGAGAGAGACCAGTGGGAGAGAGACCCGTACACAGTACTGCAGTCCGACCGCAACAACCCGAAGGTATGTGTGATTACCAAGGATGGAAGAGAAACCACTAGCACCGTCTCCAGAGACCACCTAAAACGGTGCCCCGAGCAACTGCAGAGTCCAAGTGAACATCAAGATGACCTTGAACCCGCAGAGGACAAGGAAGAAATGATCAGCACCGTTCTCGGAGAGTTCCCCCGGACCTGGACTCGGATAAACGATGCGATAGTGGTACCCGTCCTACACTTCCTTCAGCCTACCCAGCAGGAGCCTACAGGAGAGCAAGAAGAACAAGAAGAACAAGCAGCCCTGGAGGCAGAAGAACCCATGCCAGCAGCCCAGGAGAGTCAACCCTCTGCTGACAGTGAGCCTGCCATGCCTGCGGTAAGCCAAAGGACCCGCAGACAGCTGCCTGCCCTGCCTGTAAGCCCAGCTAGTAGCTGTACCCTTAATGATAGTGGGGAAAGCCAGGATAGACCACCACCAGACAGTGGGTTAAGGAGATCAACCCGGAGCACTAGGGGTCAAACACCAGCTCGCTGGAGGACATGAGTACAAGATCTAAATGTACAATGTATATAATTAATG
Organism: Phyllobates terribilis; assembly: GCF_046119375.1. Taxonomy (NCBI): domain Eukaryota; kingdom Metazoa; phylum Chordata; class Amphibia; order Anura; family Dendrobatidae; genus Phyllobates; species Phyllobates terribilis. The sequence continues at coordinate 160,826,567 of NW_027362771.1, read as the reverse complement.
TGTTATGTTTGTTACCTGATAACTAATAGTGTTTTCTCCAGTTTTTCTAGTTATATGGACTAACAGGTTACGAACTTTGGGTAACCGGGACTTCCTTGTAAACATGTTCGGAGCCCATCCAAAAGAGTGAATAAAGACTGTCAAGGACTTGGGGCAAGGACAGACCCCCACCTGGTTTAGGCTCCCGTTGTGTTGGTGATATGGACGCCCGGTCACAGACCACACTGTGACCTAAAGAACTCAATATGTTGTGTTGTTTGTTATTTCCTTCCCTGTTGTGTTTATGTTATAATTTATACCCTGTATATGTGTTTTCTGTTTAGTCCCGGAGTACTAAAATTTTACTAGGGGGGAATGTGTCACCCCAGGCCTGGATGCCACAAATATCAAAGGCTGTGCCTGAGAGCAGGAGGGAGGTTCTCTGGTCAGGGACCATTAGCATGCAGCACCTCCTGTCCCAGGCCAGTAGGGGGAGCAGGCTGCCCCTATAAAAACTGGAACTGAGGGCAGGGTTAGAGAGACCAAGACCCACTTCTGAAGCATCCAGAAGGGTTCCCAGAGGAGAGGGACAGGTCAGCAGCAGCTGAGGAGTCTTTGAGGCAGAGGAGGAACAGCAAGCCAGGGACAGAGGCGACGAGAGCCGGTCCTGGCTGAGAGAGAGAACTACACAACCGGACACTGGGGTCCGAGGCTGTCAGGGCTGCAAGCCCGGCAGCAGATAACCGACCTGCGAGGGATTTTAGGTCCCTTGGCCTGAGAAGCCTGGAGGCTCCGCCACACAGAGGGACCGGTACAGCACGGAGAAGCCACAGGTACCTAAAGCCCGAGTCGCAAGCCATACAGGCGTAGTACACGGCCAGCTCAGGGACGTGGGCTATCACACCACGAAAAGGGGGATAGTCAGCAAGGGCAGAGAGGGAACGGTAGGCCTACCCACTCACCCTGACCAGTGGGGCTCGCCCAAATGCCCTCAGACACCCAGGCCCATTCCTACCCTGTACTCCTGGTGGGTCAGTGATAACATCTGCAGTAAAAGACCCTGGACTGCATTATTGGACTCTGTGTGATTTCTCCTGCACCTGCACCTTCAACCCCAGCATCCTATTACACTGCCCTGAGGCCACACTCTTCCTGTGGGGAGTTATCCTATCCCTGTGCTGCATACCTATATCAGCCTCAACGGTCTGCCTTGCAGTGGCGGTCCTCTCTGACCGCAATCCACGGGTGGCGTAGTCGGACATTCAAAACCCTACAAATAGACTGCCACAGCATTTGGTCTGACCACCCTGAGCCACGGGATCGGGTTGCCACTACTACTCCCATCATCACACTGAAGCCCGGTTCCGAGTGCCCCATGGCCCAGGGGGTGAGTCAGAATCAGTACTGCACACTGCTACAAGGCCCAAATTATTTTCCAGCCAAGATACAGATAAACATGAATAGTAATTTTAAATCTGGTGGAGTTTAGTATAGATGGCCTAATAGAATCAGTACTGCACACTGCTACAAGGCCCAAATTATTTTCCAGCCAAGATACAGATAAACATGATTAGTAATTTGAAAGCTTAAAACGGTTGGTGAGGTGATTTTAACAAATCATCAAGCTTTTACTCTCCCCAGGATGACACAGGGTTAGAAAAGTCGTTTCCGATCCATGATTTGTTCATCTTTATGAACGTGAGTCTGTCTAGATTATCAGTGGAGCGCCGCGTGCGCTTATCTGTCAGCACACCACCTGCAGCGCTGAACACATGTTCAGACAGAACGCTGGCTGCGGGGCATGACAAGATCTCCAAGGCGTAAGTGGCGAGCTCCTGCCATTTATCCAGATTGGAAGCCCAAAAAGAGCAAGGGTCCAGTGACACAGTCATGGCTTCAATGTTTACTTGGAGATACTCCTGTACCATCGTCTGTAGGCGTTGACTATGTGTCAGACTTCTTGTCTCCTGTGGCCTTGCAAAGGATGGGCTAAAAAAGTGGTGAAATGATTCCGCAAAATTGATGTTACTAGCAGATACTGTGTTTCTGTTACGTTTTGAGTGCTGAACCCTCGACGGTCCCACGGTTGGCAAGTTGGAACTGTGAGATTCACTACGTGCACCACTAGTGTTTTAGGGAAAAGCACATGTAAGATTCTGCAACAGTCTCTTCTGATACTCCTGCATGCGTGCATCTCTTTCTATGGCAGGAATAATTTCTGCAAATTTACTTTTGTACCGGGGATCTAACAGTGTGGCAACCCAGTAGTCAGGATTATTTCTAATTCTCACAATTCGAGGGTCATGTTGCAGGTAGTGCAGCAAGAAGGCACTCATGTGTCTTGCGCATCCAGGAGCACCAAGTCCCTGTTGTGTTGGTAACAATCATGCTTCCTTCCTCTGCCCTCTTCCCCCAACCTCGCACAGCAGAAATGTGATCAAGGTCTCCCTCATCTGATGAGTGTTCCATCAGTTCGTCCTCCACTTCTTCCTGGGCTCCTGCACCTTCCTCACTAGTTTGGCTGCTACCATGCGCCCTGGTAAAACCATCTCCCCCACCCTCACATGCCTGCAACCTTAGTGCTGCCGACCGTTTGGACCTTGCAGATGTTAACCCTTCCGCATACAACTGCTCCTCCTCTACTTCCTCCACCTCCTCTTGTGCCACCATCTGACTCCGAATTCTGTTTAACATGTGCTCCAGCATGTAAATCACCGGAATAGTCATGCTGATAATGGCATCGTGAGCACTAAACATCTTCGTCGCCATTTCAAAACTGTGCAGAAGGGTGCATAGGTCCCTGATCTGAGACCACTCCTCCAGCGTGATTTGCCCCACCTCTGGATCTTGTTGGCCCAGGCTATACGTCAGAATGTATTGCACCAGGGCTTGTCGGTGCTGCCACAGTCGCTGCAACATGTGCAGAGTTGAATTCCACCGGGTAAGCACATCGCATTTTAGCCGGTGAAGTGGCTGGCCCAACGACTTCTGTAGAGATGTAAGTCGCTGAGCTGCGGGATGCGAACGGCGGAAGTGAGCACACAGCGACCGTGCCCTCTGCAGAAGGCCATCTAGTCCGGGATAATGGGCTAAAAATTGTTGGACAACCAGGTTCAACACGTGAGCCATACAAGGCACGTGTGTGACATTGCCCCGGCGAAGGGCCGCACCCAGGTTTGCAGCATTGTCGCATACGGCCTTCCCTGGTTTCAGGTCCAGTGGAGACAACCATTCATGAAACTGTTTCTCCAGAGCTGACCACAACTCCTCAGCTGTGTGACTCACATTTCCCAGACATTTCAAAGTAAAAACCGCCTGATGACGTTGAGCCCTGCTGCCAGCATAGTAAGGAGGTGTGCAGGATCCCTTCTGCGCAGTTAGAAAGCTTCTGGCATGACCAGACAGGCATTGGGTGCAGGTGGAGGACCGAGAGGAGGTTGAGGAGGCAGAAGCAGTGGAGGAACTTCGAGATAAAGAGAATTGACGCACAACTCGTGGGGACGGCAAGACTGGGGCAGCAGCCCCTTGTCCTGCTGTCACCATAGTTACCCAGTGCCCAGTCAGCGACATGTAACGCCCCTGTCCATGCCTACTCGTCCAAGTGTCTGTGGTGAAATGCACCCTGTCACACACAGAGTTTCTCAAAGAAGCAGTGATGTTGTGTGCGACATGCTGGTGGAGCGCAGGCACACCTTTCTTTGCGAAGTAGTGCCGACTGGGCATCTGGTACTGGGGCACTGCGACGGAGATAAGGTCTCGAAAATCCTCTGTGTCCATCAGGCGGAAAGGCAGCATTTCTGTAGCCAAGAGCTTGCAGATGAAATTCAACCTCTTAGCTTTCTCATGGCTAGGAGGAAATGGTCTTTTACTTGTCCACATCTGAGGGACCGAGGGCTGGCTGTTGTGCTTAGACGGGGTTGAGAAGGGTGTCCCCGGCAAACTGCCGGTCTGTGAGGAAGATGCAGGCGGACATGTTAGGTTGCCTTGATCCAAAGGTGGTGCTATCGATGTTGGACAGCGCTCAACACCAGCTGGTGTTTCCACCTCCAAAGAAAATGATGACCTGCCAATCACGCTGGCTGTTGCAGGTAAAGAGGTGGCAGGTCTGCGCCCCAAAACAGGTGTGACTGCTGTCCCCCCAGTCACAGAGGATGAAGAGGCCACGGATGCACAAGATGTGGCAGACGGTGGTTGTCCCGGCCGGCTAGGCCGCATTGTAGCACAGTGAGCTTCCCACTGCAACTTATGCATCATCCATGTGCCGGTTCATGCATGAAGTACTCAAACTATGTATTTTTTGGCCTCTACTTAGCTTTTGCTGACAAATGTTACAGATAACACGAGTTGGGTCATCTTTATTGATCTGAAAAAATGCCCAGGCTATGCAAGGCTTAGCACCCATGTGACCTGAAGAGCCACCACGACTTGTGGTCAGAGGCAGAGTTGTGTTTGAGGATGCAGTTGTTGACGTGCTTCCAGTACTACATATCTGTCCAGGAAGGCGCAACCTGACCTCGTCGTTGTAGCGTCGGCGTCCCTGCCTCCTGCTAGGCAGGAACGCTGTTCCCCTCACCTTTCCGCTCCGTGCCCGGCGTCTTCCTCCCGCTATGCTGGCAGCGCGCGCTGCTTCCCGGCCACTGTGGTTAGGGCACGCGCGCGCTCCTCCTCTCTTAAAGGGGCCGCGCGCGCCGTCCTAAGGAGTCCCCGGCCAATGGCCGGAGGACCTCACCATATATAAGGCACCTCCTCCAAAATGGAGGTGCCCGAGCAATGTTGTTGCATAGCCTATCACTCTGCTTCAGCCCTCAGGTCCCGTTACCAGATACCTGCCAGTTACCTGCCAGTTACCTGCCAGATTCCTGCTTGATACCTGCCTGATACTTGTCTATCTACTTGCATTCCTGCGGTCCGACAGTCTGCCTACCAGCCCTGCCAGTCTGTCTATGGATCTGATTGCCCGCTCACCTGGGAGCGCTCATCTGCTACCTGCCTGCTAGCCTACCTGGAGGCTCTGCCGTCACGTGCTGTGACCACCTGCCTGTCCAGAGACACTTACCCACTCACCTGGGAGCGCTCATCTGCTACCTGCCTGCCTGCCTGCCTGGAGGCTCTGCCGGAATTATTTGACCGTCTGAGGGGGGCTAGAATCTTCACCAAGCTGGACCTCCGTGAGGCGTATAACCTGGTCCGTATCGGTCAGGGGGATGAATGGAAGACGGCATTCAACACCCGGGACGGCCACTATGAATACCTGGTAATGCCCTTCGGTCTCTGTAACGCTCCCGCCGTCTTTCAAGAGTTGGTCAATGACATCTTCCGGGACCTTCTCTACTCCTGCGTAGTGGTGTACCTGGACGACATCTTGGTCTTCTCTCCGGATCTTCCCACACACCGGAGGGACGTTCGTCAGGTCCTGCTCAGGCTCAGGCAGAACCACCTCTACGCTAAATATGAGAAGTGCCTCTTTGAGCAGACCTCGCTTCCGTTTTTGGGCTACATAATCTCTCAGACCGGCCTACGAATGGATCCTGAGAAACTGTCTGCCATCCAGAAGTGGCCCCGACCAGAGGGGTTGAAGGCTATTCAGCGGTTCCTGGGCTTCGCCAACTACTACCGCCTCTTCATACCGCACTTCTCTTCCCGGACTGCCCCAATCTCTGCACTCACCCGTAAGGGCACTAATCCCAGAGAATGGCCGCCCGAAGCAGAGGAAGCCTTTCTTTCCTTAAAACAGGCTTTCTCTTCCGCCCCGGTGCTGCATCGTCCGGACGGCAACAAACAATTCTTCCTGGAAGTGGACGCCTCCTCCTCTGGAGCCGGAGCGGTATTTACCCAAAAGTCGTCTTCCGGAAGAATGGTAACTTGCGGCTTCTTCTCCAAACTCTTCTCCCCTTCTGAGCGCAATTATTCTATAGGAAACCGAGAGTTATTGGCCATTAAGCTGGCACTGGAGGAGTGGCGTTACCTGCTCGAGGGGGCTCTTCACCCGGTAATTATTTACACGTACCACAAGAACTTGGCTTACCTCCAGAGAGCCCAGAGACTTAACCCGCGCCAAGCCCGGTGGTCCTTGTTTTTTGCCCGCTTTGATTTCGTTCTTCATTTTCGCCCGGCAGACAAAAACATCAAAGCTGACGCCTTGTCCCGATCCTTCCTGGTGTCTGATCTAGAGGAGGAGCCTAAGCACATCATTGATCCCGCCAGAGTAATGCAGGTGGCCCCCGTGAATCTAAATTGTCTCCCTCCCGGTAAGACGTTCGTAACAGTACCTGATCGGAAGAAGGTCCTACACTGGGGTCACTCGTCTAAGCTAGCTGGCCACACCGGTCAGAAAAAGACCCTCCAGCTTATTTCCCGGCATTACTGGTGACCTACCCTGCACAAGGACGCAATAGACTTTGTTTCAGCCTGTGTGTCCTGCGCCCGCAACAAGGTTCCGAGACACCTGCCAGCCGGTCGCCTCCTTCCTCTTCCAGTACCTGCTGCCCCGTGGCAGCATATAGCTATGGACTTTATAACGGATCTCCCTGTCTCTGCCGGTTGTACGGTCATTTGGGTGGTCGCTGACCGCTTTTCCAAGATGGCTCACTTCATTCCCCTGCCGGGCCTCCCGTCTGCACCAGAGCTGGCTAAAGACTTTATCCGCCACATCTTCCGTCTCCATGGCCTGCCCCTCCACATCGTGTCAGATCGTGGGGTTAAGTTCACCTCACGCTTTTGGAGAGCCACATGTAAGCTACTTGACGTCACCCTGGACTTCTCTTCCGCTTACCACCCACAGTCCAATGGTCAAGTGGAGCGGATCAATCAAATCCTGACCAGTTACCTCCGGAACTTCGTTAATGCCCACCATTCGGACTGCGTGGATCTCCTACCATGGGCCGAGTTCTCTTACAATAATCACGAGAGCGAATCTTCCTCCAAATCCCCGTTTTTTGTAGTCTTCGGTCAGCATCCTCGGATCCCATTTCCCGTCTCCACCTCGGTGGACAATCCGGCTGCGGAATCTCTCGTTAGCGAATTCTCCTCCATTTGGGACAGTACCCGATCCGCACTCCTTCAGTCGTCCGAGCGGATGAAAAAACACACTGACAAAAAATGCCTGGACCCTCCACAATTCCGTCCTGGAGACAAAGTCTGGCTCTCGTCCAAGTATGTCCGGCTCAAGATTCCTTCCTACAAGTTAGGGCCTCGGTTCATCGGCCCACTGGAAGTTATCAAACAAATCAATCCGGTGGCCTATAAATTGAAACTCCCGGCCAACTTGCGGATCCCTAACTCCTTCCATGTATCTCTCCTCAAACCCGTGGTACTTAACTCTTTCTCCAAGTCTACAGGTACGCCTCCTGCTCCGGTTTCCGCTGAAAACGAGTTTGAGGCAGAGAACATTCTGGCCACCAAAAGGGTAAGAGGAAAAACCTTTTTTCTAGTAGATTGGAAGGGTTTTGGTCCTGAGGAGGGAGCCCCGGGAGAACATCCATGCCCCTCTCATCCTTGATAAATTTCTGTCTGGCCTAAAAAAGGGGGGGCTTAAAGGGGGGGGGCACTGTAGCGTCGGCGTCCCTGCCTCCTGCTAGGCAGGGACGCTGTTCCCCTCACCTTTCCGCTCCGTGCCCGGCGACTTCCACCCGCTCTGCTGGCAGCGCGCGCTGCTTCCCGGCCACTGTGCTTAGGGCACGCGCGCGCTCCCCCTCTCTTAAAGGGGCCGCGCGCGCTGTCCTAAGGAGTCCCCGGCCAATGGCCGGAGGACCTCACCATATATAAGGCACCTCCTCCAAAATGGAGGTGCCCGAGCAATGTTGTTGCATAGCCTATCACTCTGCTTCAGCCCTCAGGTCCCGTTACCAGATACCTGCCAGTTACCTGCCAGTTTCCTGCTTGATACCTGCCTGATACTTGTCTATCTACTTGCATTCCTGCAGTCCGACAGTCTGCCTACCAGCCCTGCCTGTCTGTCTATGGATCTGATTGCCCGCTCACCTGGGAGCGCTCATCTGCTACCTGCCTGCTAGCCTACCTGGAGGCTCTGCCGTCACGTGCTGTGACCACCTGCCTGTCCAGAGACTCTTACCCGCTCACCTGGGAGTGTCCGCCTGCTACCTGCCTGCTAGCCTACCTGGAGGCTCTGCCGTCACTTGCTGTGACCACCTGCCTGTCCAGAGACTCTTGCCCGCTCACCTGGGAACGTCCACCTGCTACCCGCCTGCTAGCCTATCTCGAGGCTTAGCCGTCACTTGCTGTGACCACCCGCCTGTCAAGAGACTGTCCCCGTCACTTGCCGTGACCTCCTGCCCTTCTACCCAGAGACTGTCCCCGTCACTTGCCGTGACTACCTGCCCGCCTACCCTGGGAGCCACCCGCTTCCTTACAAGGACTGCCACTTTGTATCGTTGCTCAGAGGTTCCACCTCCCAGACCCGTTACAGTCGTCACTAGCATCCTCCTCCACTTCCTCTGCTGACCTCATTGACTGGCTGACTGTGGGTTGACAGTAAGTGGGATCTCCAATCTTGTCATCATCACCCTGTGTGTTATCACACCCGTCGTCCTCAGAGCCAACATCTTCCTGCTCTGACAAAAAACTAAAGTTGTCGCTCCAATCAAGTATTTGAGTCTCATCATCGTCTTCCTCATTGTCTCCACCAACAGGAGTTACAGTTTGGGAACGAGGGTCTACATTATGGTCAGAACCTTCTGCGTCTGGTCCTGGATCCGACTCATAAAGATTCTGGGCATCAGTGCAGATCATTTCCTCGTCTGGATTCACAGAAGCTCTGGAGCCGACCTCTGATTCCCAGGCTATAGTATGAGTAAATGACTCGCCCCCTGAGCCGTGGGGCACTCGGATCCGGGCAATAGGGAAACGGTGGGAGTAGTAGTGGCAACCCGGTTCCGTGGCTCAGGGTGGTCAGACCGGTGGTAGACTGCGATGCACTATTGATAATGTCCGACTACGACACCCGTGGATTTGCGGTCATTAGGAACCGCCGCTGCAAGGCAGACCGCTGGGGCTGATGATGTATGCAGCTGGGATGGTGTGACTCCCCACGGGAAGAGTACGGCCCCAGGGCAGTGTAGTGGATGTTGGGAGTGATGGTAGTGAGAGTCCCAGTGCTGATAGTGCTGGAGGAGCAAGGAGCACGCAGACAACAGGTTGCAGTCCAGGGTCTTTACTAGAACAGGTAAATTGACCCACAAACAGTCCCAGCTAGGAGGGGACCTGGATGTCTGAGAGCAACGGGGAAATTGGCCATGGTCAGGGTGAGGGTGTAGGCCTACCGTGCTTTCTGTGCTCCTTCTGGCTATCTTCTCGTTATATTGTAACAGCCCACGTTTCCGAGCTTTCCGTGTATTCTTGCCTGTATGGCCTGCGACGTGGGTTCCTTTCTGCTCCCAGCCTTGTACGGCTTTGCTGGCCCCTTCTGTTGTGGCAGGGCCTCCAGGCTTCTTAGGCCAAAGAATTTACAGTCCCCTGCGAGCTGGTTATCTGCTGAGGGATGTGGAATCCTCCCAGCCTCAGACACCAAAGTCTGGTAAATTAAGTCCGTTATCTGCCAAGACAGGCTCTCTTCGCCTCTTGTCTCTGGCTTGTGGCTCTCCTCCTGCCATACTTCCTCTTAGGTGCAATACAACTGTCCCTCTCTGCTCTGGGACCTGAATCCTGAGACAGGTCGTCCAGCTCTCTCTAACCCTGCCCCCAGCACCAGCTTTTATAGGGGCAGCCTGCTCCCCCTACTGGCCTGAGACAGGAGGTACTGCATGCTAATGTTCCCCTGATTAGAGAACCTCCCCCTTGCTCTCAGACACAGCTTTATTATACTTGTGGCATCCAGGCCACGGTGACACATTCCCCCCTAGTAAAATTTAGTACTCCGGGACTAAACAGTAAACAAAGACAATATGCATGACCTTATCACCAATACAACGGGGAGCCTTAACCAGGTGGGGGTCTGTCCTACCCCAAGTCCTTCACAGTCTTAGTTCATTCCTTGGTCAGGCTCCGAAAGCAGTCCATACAAGATTCCGGTTATAAAAAGTCCATAACCTGTGAGTCCTTACGGTAGCTGCAAGAAACTGAAACACAGAATTACCAAACATGCATGTAACTTGGCAAACATTTCAACATTTGGCAACAGGGTTATTTACAATTCTAGTGCACCCTATATTCTCCAGCAAGCGGGTATCTGTCCCTTTGTGCTCCTGGTTGACCTCCTCAACCCACTGTCTGGTGGTGGACCAACCTGGCTTTCCCCACTAGCGTTAGGGGTACAGCTACCAGCTGGGTGTACAGGTAGGGCAGGCAGCTGTCTGCGGGTCCTTTGGCTTACCGCAGGCATGGCAGGCTCACTGTCAGCAGAGGGTTGACTCTCCTGGGCTGCTGGTACAGGCTCTTCTGCCTCTGGAACTGCTTGCTCCTCTTCACCTTCCAGCTCTGGTGTTGGTTGTTGCTGTGCCGTTTGCAGGAAATGCAGGACGGGTACCACTATGGCATCATTTATGCGAGTCCAGGACTGAGGGAACTCTCCAAGAACAGTGCTGATCATTTCTTCCTTGTCCTCTGCGGGTTCAAGGTCACTCTGATCCTCTTCTGCACTACGAGTTGCTCGGGGCATCTTTTGAGGTGGTCTCTGGAGACGGTGCTAGTGGTTTCTCCTCCGTCCTTGGTGATCATGCACACCTTCGGGTTGTCGTGATCAGACTGCAGTACGGTGTAGGGTTCCTTTTCCCACTGGTCGTCCAACTTATGTAGCCTTCTCTTCCGCTTCAGGACTTGCTCACCAGGTTCTAGGGGACCAGCAGGGGCGTGTTGGTTGAAGAGTTTTTCTTGCCTCTCTCTCACCTGGGCCAGGCTCTTCTCCACACTCTCCTGTACCTTCTTGTACTGCAGTTGCCTTTCCGTATCCCAGTCTGCATCCGTGGAGGTGTCCTCAGGTGTTAGGACTCCCATCTCCTGGTCTACGGGCAGCTTACCTGGTCTGGCTCGCATCAGGTAAGCCGGGGTGCAGTTGGTAGCATTCACCGGGATATGATTGTATAAGTCTATCAGATCCGGCAGTTTTTCAGGCCACAGGCTGCGTTCCTCCAGGGGCAACGTCTTTAGGAGATCAATGACTATGTTGTTCATTTTCTCACACATCCCATTGGTTTGTGGGTGGTAAGGCGTTGTATGAATCTTCTTACAGCCATAGAGGTTGCAGAACTCTTGGAAGATTTCAGCTTCGAACGCTGGACCCTGGTCCGTCAGGACCTGTTCCGGATACCCGTGTGGACGGCAGAAGTATTGCTGGAAGGCTCTGGCCACTGTTTGGGCTGTCAAGTCCTTTACCGGGACCACCACTAGAAAATGGGAATAGTGGTCCACGATTGTCAGGGCATAGATGTATCCTGACCGGCTGGGAGCCAATTTGACATAGTCCAGAGCTACCAGCTCAAGAGGCTGCATGGTGACGATGGGCCTCAAGGGTGTCTTCTGGCTGGTGCGGTCCTTCCTCCTTAGGTGACAAGGGCCACAGTCTCTGCACCATTTTTCTACAGCTCCTCTCATGCCGACCCAAAAGAACCTTCCTCTTAGTAGGAACTCCAGTTTCTTCCAACCGAAGTGTCCTGCTCTGTCATGGTAAGCACCCAGGACCATAGCTGCATCTCGCCTTGGGACCACGACTTGCCAGGTCAGCTCGTGCGTCCGGTGGTTGACAATCCTTCTGCACAACTTGCCTTCGTAGAGGAACAGCTTGCTCTTCTCTTTCCATAGCTGCTTGACTTCCTCTGGGGCATCTGGATCTAAGCGGGCGTCTTCCCGGGTCAGCAGATCTTTCACCAGGCGGATTGCAGGGTCACTATCTTGGGTCTCGGCCCAGCTGTGGTGAGGTAGGTGATTGATCATCACGGTTGTTAGATCCTCCGCCTTCACGCGGTGGGAGTATTGAGCGGCTCCATACCGGTGAAACGCGGGGAGTTCTACCTCCTCCAGCTCTTCTGGGTCTTCGTCACCTTCAGGTAAGTGAGGCATCCTCGATAGGGTGTCTGCGTTGGCATTGGTTTTGCCGGCCCGGTACTTGATCATGAAGTCATAGTTGGAGAGACGGGCCATCCACCGCTGTTCTAGGGCACCCAGTCTTACATTGTCCAGGTGTGTCAACGGGTTGTTGTCCGTGTACACGGTGAACATTGTGGAGGCCAGGTAATGCTTGAAGCGTTCCGTCACTGCCCACACCACCACCAAGAATTCTAGCTTGAAGGAACTGTAATTCTCCGGGTTCCTCTCGGTGAGTCTCAGCTTCCGGCTGGCGTACGCGATCACCCTTTCTCTGCCCTGTTGGTTTTGGGACAGTACGGCTCCCAGTCCCACATTACTGGCGTCCGTGTGGAGAATAAAAGGCTGACCATAATCAGGGTAGGCCAGGATCTCATCCCCCGTGAGGGCCATCTTCAACTGGCGGAAGGACTCCTCTTCCGGTTTATCCCACTTGAAGGGCGGCTTCTGACTCCTGGACTTAGACTGTCCGATTAGGAGGTCCTGCATAGGAGCTGCCATCCTAGTGAACCCGGGGATGAACCTTCGGTAGTAGCCTACCAATCCGAGAAACTGTCTCACCTCTTTGATGTTCGAGGGGCTTGGCCAGCTCTTGATTGCCGTGACCTTGTCCGGGTCGGGGGCCACTCCTTCCGCGCTTACCACGTGCCCTAGGTACTGGACCTTTGGTTTCAGCAGGTGACACTTCGATGGTTTCACCTTCAGGCCATAGCCTGCCAGGGCTTCGAACACCTCGGCCAGGTGCTTTAGATGGTCCTCGTAGGTTTTCGAATAGACGATCACGTCGTCCAGGTAAAGGAGGACCGTCTCGAAGTTTCGGTGCCCTAGACAGCATTCCATCAGCCGCTGGAAGGTCCCTGGTGCGTTGCAGAGCCCGAAAGGCATACAGTTGAACTCACTCAGTCCCATCGGGGTGGTGAAGGCGGTCTTCTCCTTGTCAGCCTCTGCCACAGGAACCTGCCAGTACCCACTAGTAAGGTCCAAAGTAGAAAAGAAGTTAGCTGATTTTAGTGCGGCTAAAGACTCTTCTATTCTAGGCAGCGGATATGCGTCTTTGTGGGTGATATGGTTGATTTGTCTATAGTCCACGCACATTCTCATGGTGCCGTCTTTCTTTTTCACCAGAACCAAGGGGGCTGCCCAGGGGCTGCAGCTATCTCAAATGACCCCAGCTTCTTTCATTTCTTTTAGCATGCCCTTTGCGTTCTGATAATGTGCAGGGGGTACAGGTCTGTGTCTCTCTTTTATTGGTGGGTGGCTCCCCGTGGGGATATGGTGCTCTATCCCTTTTACTCTGCAGAAGTCTAGCGGGTGCTTACTAAAGACTCTCTCGTACTCCTGTACCACCCGGTAGACTCCTTGTTTTTGGTGCAGGGGAGTGGAGTCAGCACCCACATGGAGTTTCTGGCACCAGTCCTCCTTTTGTTTCTGGGAGCCATTACCCTCCGCCTAAGGAGATGGAGGCAAGGGTTCCACGGCCCTGATAGCTTTGTGTTCAACAACAAACAGTTTGGCGAGTGTAGCGTACCTGGGTAAGTGTACTTCCCTCTCCCCAATGTTGAGGATGCGGACGGGCACCCTCCCATGACGGACATCAACCACCCCCCAGGCTGTCAAAATGGTGGGCCTGCTGTCTGAGTACACGGGTTCTACCATGGCTTGGTAGCCTCTACCTCTCAACCCGATTGCAGTCCGACACCAGATCATCATTTCACTTTTGGGAGGCATGGAAATGGGGAATGGGTCACTCAGTCTTACGCTACCGATCTCACCACCAGACAGTTCTACCTGCTGCCGTCTCATTAGGGCTTTTATCTCCTTGTTGAGGACTCTCTGTTGGCTGGAACTAGCATTCACCGCCACCTGTTGTAAGATTACAATTACCTCTGAAAGACAATTTTCAATCACGTTAGTACCCACAGTTATTTTAGGGTGACTTTCATGACGGTCAATGTCCACAATAATCACTCCCTGTGCCGGCAGTTCAACTTTACCAATTTTAATGGTCATCTCCTTGAACCCCATCTGCGGCACGGGTAAGCCATTACTGGCGATGATGCTCAAGTTACTGTCTGGATACCGTGTGATATCAGCATCAGTCCAATACTGCTTAAAAAGTACATAAGGGATAGTGGTTACTTGTGACCCAGTATCCAGCAAGGCGCTCATGGGGATACCGTCCAGCACCACGGGTAAAACCGGGCGTCCCCCAACGTACTTATCACGCCAATTATAAGGGCCTGGTGATCTTATGCCTGGGGGTTGGCCCTCTGCCCCAGGTTGGACCCGTTTAAATTACAGTACCTGGAAATGTGTCCGGGCTGGTTGCATCGACGGCAAATGGGCTGTCCATCCTCTGCGTAGCAGTCTGTGGGCCTCCCTCGGAATGACGGGATCCTCCTCTGTCGACGCCATGGGGCATCCTCCGGACTTGAAGCCAGCTCGATGGGTCTTGACGGGTCCACTTGCAACGCCTGGACGGTTCGGGTCAACGCCGCGACGCTCCTGGTCAGCTCCTGGACTTGGTGGTGCTGGTCTTTCGACGGGGCTTGGTTCAGGGCCTGTGCATCAGCCCCCACGGGGTCCATAGAGGAGGGCGCCGCCTCCTGGTGGTAGGTGAGAGCAGGGCGCCGGGGGTTTATAGCGCCACTGGTTGCAGATTCACGGAGCACCCTTATGGCCCTGTCCTTAAATTGGGCAAAGGTCAGGTCGGGGTTCTGAAAGAACACGAGGCGCAGTTGGGCCCTGTGGGCGCTAGACAGCAGACCTTCTATGAATTGTTCTGTTAGCAGCTTATCTGTCTCCTGCACACTGCCAGGGTCAGTTTGTTGAATAGCCCTCAAGGCTTCCTGCAGATTTAGGGCATAGTCTCTGATGCTGTCCTGTGCCCGCTGCTTACATCCATAGAACCTCATTTTAATCTCAGCGGAGGTACGTGTGTCAAAGGTACCCCGCAGCCGGGCCAGAATACCCTTCACAGTCCTTTTCTCCTCAGTGGGCCATGATTTTACCTCCCTTTGGGCTGCGCCAGTTAACTGCCCTGTTAGTATGCTGACCTTCTGTTCCTCTGTCAGGGGGTAGACTTGGAACAAACTGTACAGCCTTTCCTTAAAGTCAGTTAGGGCATGGGGCTCCCCTGAGTACTTGGGCAGCCAGGCCGCTCCAGGGATGTAGGGCAGGGAAAATGGCATCACCGCTGCTGCAGCTGCGCTGGTGGTAGTGGGTGCCTCTGTATCCGACATCTTCCTCCCCCCTAGTTAAGCGTAGCCTACCTTCCGACGATCCTCTTCTGTAGGCAGCGGCTTCGCTGATGCTGCTCTGGACGAGGACCTTGCGTCGCGTCCTGATGACGTCAGCGTCGCTCTCTCTCCCTTCCAGGACCTTGCGCAGCGTCGGTGAGTGGGGCGGAGCTTCGGATCTCGCGCGATTTGGACGTCCACGCCCCTCTTCTTCCCACGCGGCGTCCTGAAGATGGCGTCCGATGGCAGGAAAGCGGCTGAAGATGGCGGGAACCGATGGAAAATGGCGGGAGACGGCTGGAAATGGCGTGAAACGGCTCCGGATGGCGGGAAACCTCTTTTCAGGTAAGTGCAAAGTCTTTTCTAGGCACGCAATACCCGTTTGTGGCGGGTTGGTTGCAATCCTGCCGACTACGATAAAGCTGACTCGCCCCCTGGGCCGTGGGGCACTCGGATCCGGGCAATAGGGAAACGGTGGGAGTAGTAGTGGCAACCCGGTTTCGTGGCTCAGGGTGGTCAGACCGGTGTTAGTCTGCGATGCGCTATTGATAATGTCCAACTACGCCACCCGTGGATTTGCAGTCATTAGGAACCGCCGCTGCAAGGCAGACCGCTGGGGTTGATGATGTATGCAGCTGGGATGGTGTGACTCCCCACGGGAAGAGTGCGGCCCCAGGGCAGTGTAGTGGATGTTGGGAGTGATGGTAGTGAGAGTCCCAGTGCTGATAGTGCTGGAGGAGCAAGGAGCACGCAGACAACAGGTTGCAGTCTAGGGTCTTTACTAGAACAGGTAAATTGACCCACAAACAGTCCCAGCTAGGAGGGGACCTGGATGTCTGAGAGCAACGGGGAAATTGGCCCTGGTCAGGGTGAGGGTGTAGGCCTACCGTGCTTTCTGTGCTCCTTCTGGCTATCTCCTCGTTATAGGGTAACAGCCCACGTTTCCGAGCTTTCCGTGTATTCTTGCCTGTATGGCCTGCGACGTGGGTTCCTTTCTGCTCCCAGCCTTGTACGGCTTTGCTGGTCCCTTCTGTTGTGGCAGGGCCTCCAGGCTTCTTAGGCCAAGGAATTTACAGTCCCCTGCGAACTGGTTATCTGCTGGGGGATGTGGAATCCTCCCAGCCTCAGACACCAAAGTCTGGTAAATTAAGTCCGTTATCTGCCAAGACAGGCTCTCTTCGCCTCTTGTCTTTGGCTTGTGGCTCTCCTCCTGCCACACTTCCTCTTAGGTGCAATACAACTGTCCCTCTCTGCTCTGGGACCTGAATCCTGAGACAGGTCTTCCAGCTCTCTCTAACCCTGCCCCCAGCACCAGCTTTTATAGGGGCAGCCTGCTCCCCCTACTGGCCTGAGACAGGAGGTACTGCATGCTAATGTTCCCCTGACTAGAGAACCTCCCCCTTGCTCTCAGACACAGCTTTATTATACTTGTGGCATCCAGGCCAGGGTGACACATAAACAGCTCTGCAGACTCAACCATCTGTTCTACCCCATACTCAGACGGGCAGCTGGAGACTTGGGAGCTGTGAGGAAGCAAGTGCGATTGGGGTGACACCTCTGAGGACTGGAGTATTTGTGATGTTGAAGTTGAGGTGGAGGAGAGCCCACTTAAAGGAGCACTTGAGATCCGTTGAAGCACCTGCTGTTTTTGTGCCTCATCTGGAATTTGTAGCGATTGGTGTGGCCGTAAGAAAGGTATTTTATCACATTGTCCGCTAAAAGAAGTAGACATCTTAGTTTGGCTGGAAGATGGTCTTTCTTCTGCAGATGTTACTGTTGCTTTAACACCTACCCCATGAACACAACCTTTTTTTCCCTTCCCAACACGCCTATTCCCCTTTCCACCAGCAGCAGGCCTTTTTCCACTCATTTTGGTGGTTAACTAATTCAAAACTCTGGAGTTGTTTGCACAAAAAACAATGGATGGGAACCGATCAGAGCTGAGTGGCCAAACTGGGGTATTAGCCCAAAAGTATTGGCTGGGTTACATGCAGAAAAAAATTATATTGAATTTGCAACCTGGTGGAGGTTAGTATAGATGGACTAATAGAACAAGTCCCACCACACACTGCTACAAGCCGAAATATTTTTTCAGAGGTAGATGCAGATAAAAATTATTTTGAATTTGCAACCTGGTGGAGGTTAGTATAGATGGACTAATAGAACAAGTCCCACACACTGCTAAAAGCCTAAATATTTTTTCAGAGCTAGATGCAGAAAAAAATAATATTGAATTTGCAACCTGGTGGAGGTTAGTATAGATGGACTAATAGAACAAGTCCCACACACTGCTACAAGCCGAAATATATTTTTCTGAGCTAGATGCAGAAAAAAATTATATTGAATTTGCAACCTGGTGGAGGTTAGTATAGATGGACTAATAGAACAAGTCCCACACACTGTTACAAGCCGAAATATTTTTTCAGAGCTAGATGCAGAAAAAAATTATATTGAATTTGCAACCTCGTGGAGGTTAGTATAGATGGACTAATAGAAAATGCCCCAAACACTGCTACAAGCCGAAATATTTTTTCAGAGCTAGATGCAGAAAAAAATTATATTGAATTTGCAACCTGGTGGAGGTTAGTATAGATGGACTAATAGAACAAGTCCCACACACTGCTACAAGCCAAAATATTTTTTCAGAGCTAGATGCAGAAAAAAATTATATTGAATTTGCAACCTGGTGGAGGTTAGTATAGATGGACTAATAGAACAGGTCCCACATACTGCTACAAGCCGAAATATTTTTTCAGAGCTAGATGCAGATAAAAATTATTTTGAATTTGCAACCTGGTGGAGGGTAGAATAGATGGACTAATAGAACAAGTCCCACACACTGCTACAAGCCAAAATATTTTTTCAGAGCTAGATGCAGAAAAAAATTATATTAAATTTGCAACCCGGTGGAGGTTAGTATAGATGGACTAATAGAACAATTCCCACACACTGCTACAAGCCGAAATATTTTTTCAGAGCTAGATGCAAATAAAAATTATTTTGAATTTGCAACCTGGTGGAGGGTAGAATAGATGGACTAATAGAACAAGTCCTACACACTGCTCCAAGCCAAAATATTTTTTCAGAGCTAGATGCAGAAAAAAATTATATTGAATTTGCAACCTGGTCGAGGTTAGTATAGATGGACTAATAGAACAAGTCCCACACACTGCTACAAGCCGAAATATTTTTTCAGAGCTAGATGCAGAAAAAAATTATATTGAATTTGCAACCTGGTGGAGGTTAGTATAGATGGACTAATGGAACAAGTCCCACACACTGCTACAAGCCGAAATATTTTTTCAGAGC
Source organism: Phyllobates terribilis (assembly GCF_046119375.1). Lineage (NCBI taxonomy): Eukaryota > Metazoa > Chordata > Amphibia > Anura > Dendrobatidae > Phyllobates > Phyllobates terribilis. The sequence goes on along the minus strand of NW_027362771.1, from coordinate 160,808,007 downwards.
TAGATGCAGATAAAAATTATTTTGAATTTGCAACCTGGTGGAGGTTAGTATAGATGGACTAATAGAACAAGTCCCACCACAAACTGCTACAAGCCGAAATATTTTTTCAGAGCTAGATGCAGATAAAAATTATTTTGAATTTGCAACCTGGTGGAGGTTAGTATAGATGGACTAATAGAACAAGTCCCACACACTGCTAAAAGCCTAAATATTTTTTCAGAGCTAGATGCAGAAAAAAATTATATTGAATTTGCAACCTGGTGGAGGTTAGTATAGATGGACTAATAGAACAAGTCCCACACACTGCTACAAGCCGAAATATATTTTTCTGAGCTAGATACAGAAAAAAATTATATTGAATTTGCAACCTGGTGGAGGTTAGTATAGATGGACTAATAGAACAAGTCCCACACACTGTTACAAGCCGAAATATTTTTTCAGAGCTAGATGCAGAAAAAAATTATATTGAATTTGCAACCTCGTGGAGGTTAGTATAGATGGACTAATAGAACAAGTCCCACACACTGCTACAAGCCAAAATATTTTTTCAGAGCTAGATGCAGAAAAAAATTATATTGAATTTGCAACCTGGTGGAGGTTAGTATAGATTGACTAATAGAACAGGTCCCACATACTGCTACAAGCCGAAATATTTTTTCAGAGCTAGATGCAGATAAAAATTATTTTGAATTTGCAACCTGGTGGAGGGTAGAATAGATGGACTAATAGAACAAGTCCCACACACTGCTACAAGCCAAAATATTTTTTCAGAGCTAGATGCAGAAAAAAATTATATTAAATTTGCAACCCGGTGGAGGTTAGTATAGATGGACTAATAGAACAATTCCCACACACTGCTACAAGCCGAAATATTTTTTCAGAGCTAGATGCAAATAAAAATTATTTTGAATTTGCAACCTGGTGGAGGGTAGAATAGATGGACTAATAGAACAAGTCCTACACACTGCTCCAAGCCAAAATATTTTTTCAGAGCTAGATGCAGAAAAAAATTATATTGAATTTGCAACCTGGTCGACGTTAGTATAGATGGACTAATAGAACAAGTCCCACACACTGCTACAAGCCGAAATATTTTTTCAGAGCTAGATGCAGAAAAAAATTATATTGAATTTGCAACCTGGTGGAGGTTAGTATAGATGGACTAATGGAACAAGTCCCACACACTGCTACAAGCCGAAATAGTTTTTCAGAGCTAGATGCAGAAAAAAATGATATTGAATTTGCAACCTGGTGGAGGTTAGTATAGATGGACTAATAGAACAAGTCCCACACACTGCTACAAGCCGAAATATTTTTTCAGAGCTAGATGCAGATAAAAATTATTTTGAATTGCAACCTTGTGGAGGTTAGTATAGATGGACTAATAGAACATGTCCCAAACACTGCTACTAGCCAAAATATTTTTTCACAGCTAGATGCAGAAATAAATTATATTGAATTTGCAACCTCGTGGAAGTTAGTATAGATGGACTAATAGAACAAGTCCCACACACTGCTACAAGCCGAAATATTTTTTCAGAGCTAGATGCAGAAAAAAAATATATTGAATTTGCATCCTGGTGGAGGTTAGTATAGATGGACTAATAGAACAAGTCCCACACACTGCTACAAGCCAAAATATTTTTTCAGAGCTAGATGCAGAAAAAATTATATTGAATTTGCAACCTGGTGGAGGTTAGTATAGATGGACTAATAGAACAAGTCCCACACACTGCTAAAAGCCGAAATATATTTTTCAGAGCTAGATGCAGAAAAAAATTATATTGAATTTGCAACCTGGTGGAGGTTAGTATAGATGGACTAATAGAACAAGTCCCACACACTGCTAGAAGCCGAGATATTTTTTCAGAGCTAGATGCAAAAAAAAATTATATTGAATTTGCAACCTGGTGGAGGTTAGTATAGATGGACTAATAGAACAAGTCCCACACACTGCTACAAGCCGAAATATTTTTTCAGAGCTAGATGCAGATAAAAATTATTTTGAATTTGCAACCTGGTGGAGGTTAGTATAGATGGACTAATAGAACATGTCCCAAACACTGCTACAAGCCGAAATATTTTTTCAGAGCTAGATGCAGAAAAAAATTATATTGAATTTGCAACCTGGTGGAGGTTAGTATAGATGGACTAATAGAACAAGTCCCACACACTGCTAAAAACCTAAATATTTTTTCAGAGATAGATGCAGAAAAAAATTATATTGAATTTGCAACCTGGTGGAGGTTAGTATAGATGGACTAATAGAACAAGTCCCACACACTGCTACAAGCCGAAATATATTTTTCAGAGCTTGATGCAAAAAAAAATTATATTGAATTTGCAACCTGGTGGAGGTTAGTATAGATGGACTAATAGAACAAGTCCCACACACTGCTACAAGCCGAAATATTTTTTCAGAGCTAGATGCAGAAAAAAATTATATTGAATTTGCAACCTGGTGGAGGTTAGTATAGATGGACTAATAGAACAAGTCCCACACACTGCTACAAGCCGAAATATTTTTTCAGAGCTAGATGCAGATAAAAATTATTTTGAATTTGTAACCTGGTGGAGGTTAGTATAGATGGACTAATAGAACAAGTCCCACACACTGCTAAAAGCTTAAATATTTTTTCAGAGCTAGATGCAGAAAAAAATTATATTGAATTTGCTACCTGGTGTAGGTCAGTATAGATGGACTAATAGAACAAGTCCCACACACTGCTACAAGCCGAAATATATTTTTCAGAGCTAGATGCAGAAAAAAATTATATTGAATTTGCAACCTGGTGGAGGTTAGTATAGATGGACTAATAGAACAAGTCCCACACACTGGTACAAGCCGAAATATTTTTTCAGAGATAGATGCAGAAAAAAATTATATTGAATTTGCAACCTGGTGGAGGTTAGTATAGATGGACTAATAGAACAAGTCCCACACACTGCTACAAGCTGAAATGTTTTTTCAGAGCAAGATGCAGAAAAAAATTATATTGAATTTGCAACCTGGTGGAGGTTAGTATAGATGGACTAATAGAACAAGTCCCACACACTACTAAAAGCCGAAATATTTTTTCAGAGATAGATGCAGAAAAAAATTATATTGAATTTGCAATCTGGTGGAGGTTAGTATAGATGGACTAATAGAACAAGTCCCACACACTGCTACAAGCCGAAATATATTTTTCAGAGCTAGATGCAGAAAAAAATTATATTGAATTTGCAACCTGGTGGAGGTTAGTATAGATGGACTAATAGAACAAGTCCCACACACTGCTACAAGCCGAAATATATTTTTCAGAGCTAGATGCAGAAAAAAATTATATTGAATTTGCAACCTGGTGGAGGTTAGTATAGATGGACTAATAGAACAAGTCCCACACACTGCTACAATCCGAAATATTTTTTCAGAGCTAGATGCAGAAAAAAATTATATTGAATTTGCAACCTGGTGGAGGTTAGTATAGATGGACTAGTAGAACAAGTCCCACACACTGCTACAAGCCAAAATATTTTTTCAGAGCTAGATGCAGATAAAAATTATTTTGAAATTGTAACCTGGTGGAGGTTAGTATAGATGGACTAATAGAACAAGTCCCACACACTGCTAAAAGCCTAAATATTTTTTCAGAGCTAGATGCAGAAAAAAATTATATTGAATTTGCTACCTGGTGGAGGTCAGTATAGATGGACTAATAGAACAAGTCCCACACACTGCTACAAGCCGAAATATATTTTTCAGAGCTAGATGCAGAAAAAAATTATATTGAATTTGCAACCTGGTGGAGGTTAGTATAGATGGACTAATAGAACAAGTCCCACACACTGCTACAAGCCGAAATATTTTTTCAGAGATAGATGCAGAAAAAAATTATATTGAATTTGCAACCTGGTGGAGGTTAGTATAGATGGACTAATAGAACAAGTCCCACACACTGCTACAAGCCGAAATGTTTTTTCAGAGCAAGATGCCGAAAAAAATTATATTGAATTTGCAACCTGGTGGAGGTTAGTATAGATGGACTAATAGAACAAGTCCCACACACTACTAAAAGCCTAAATATTTTTTCAGAGATAGATGCAGAAAAAAATTATATTGAATTTGCAATCTGGTGGAGGTTAGTATAGATGGACTAATAGAACAAGTCCCACACACTGCTACAAGCCGAAATATATTTTTCAGAGCTAGATGCAGAAAAAAATTATATTGAATTTGCAACCTGGTGGAGGTTAGTATAGATGGACTAATAGAACAAGTCCCACACACTGCTACAAGCCGAAATATTTTTTCAGAGCTAGATGCAGAAAAAAATTATATTGAATTTGCAACCTGGTGGAGGTTAGTATAGATGGACTAATAGAACAAGTTCCACACACTGCTACAAGCCGAAATATTTTTTTAGAGCTAGATGCAGATAAAAATTATTTTGAATTTGTAACCTGGTGGAGGTTAGTATAGATGGACTAATAGAACAAGTCCCACACACTGCTAAAAGCCTAAATATTTTTTCAGAGCTAGATGCAGAAAAAAATTATATTGAATTTGCAACCTGGTGGAGGTTAGTATAGATGGACTAATAGAACAAGTCCCACACACTGCTACAAGCCGAAATATATTTTTCAGAGCTAGATGCAGAAAAAAATTATATTGAATTTGCAACCTGGTGGAGGTTAGTATAGATGGACTAATAGAACAAGTCCCACACACTGCTAAAAACCTAAATATTTTTTCAGAGATAGATGCAGAAAAAAATTATATTGAATTTGGAACCTGGTGGAGGTTAGTATAGATGGACTAATGGAACAAGTCCCACACACTGCTAAAAGCCGAAATATATTTTTCAGAGCTAGATGCAGAAAAAAATTATAATGAATTTGCAACCTGGTGGAGGTTAGTATAGATGGACTAATAGAACAAGTCCCACACACTGCTACAGGCCGAAATATATTTTTCAGAGCTAGATGCAGAAAAAAATTATATTGAATTTGCAACCTGGTGGAGGTTAGTATAGATGGACTAATAGAACAAGTCCCACACACTGCTAAAAACCTAAATATTTTTTCAGAGATAGATGCAGAAAAAAATTATATTGAATTTGCAACCTGGTGGAGGTTAGTATAGATGGACTAATAGAACAAGTCCCACACACTACTACAAGCCGAAATATATTTTTCAGAGCTAGATGCAAAAAAAAATTATATTGAATTTGCAACCTGGTGGAGGTTAGTATAGATGGACTAATAGAACAAGTCCCACACACTGCTACAAGCCGAAATATTTTTTCAGAGCTAGATGCAGAAAAAAATTATATTGAATTTGCAACCTGGTGGAGGTTAGTATAGATGGACTAATAGAACAAGTCCCACACACTGCTACAAGCCGAAATATTTTTTCAGAGCTAGATGCAGAAAAAAATTATATTGAATTTGCAACCTGGTGGAGGTTAGTATAGATGGACTAATAGAACAAGTTCCACACACTGCTACAAGCCGAAATATTTTTTTAGAGCTAGATGCAGATAAAAATTATTTTGAATTTGTAACCTGGTGGAGGTTAGTATAGATGGACTAATAGAACAAGTCCCACACACTGCTAAAAGCCTAAATATTTTTTCAGAGCTAGATGCAGAAAAAAATTATATTGAATTTGCAACCTGGTGGAGGTTAGTATAGATGGACTAATAGAACAAGTCCCACACACTGCTACAAGCCGAAATATATTTTTCAGAGCTAGATGCAGAAAAAAATTATATTGAATTTGCAACCTGGTGAAGGTTAGTATAGATGGACTAATAGAACAAGTCCCACACACTGCTAAAAACCTAAATATTTTTTCAGAGATAGATGCAGAAAAAAATTATATTGAATTTGCAACCTGGTGGAGGTTAGTATAGATGGACTAATAGAACAAGTCCCACACACTGCTACAAGCCGAAATATATTTTTCAGAGCTAGATGTAAAAAAAAATTATATTGAATTTGCAACCTGGTGGAGGTTAGTATAGATGGACTAATAGAACAAGTCCCACACACTGCTACAAGCCGAAATATTTTTTCAGAGCTAGATGCAGATAAAAATTATTTTGAATTTGTAACCTGGTGGAGGTTAGTATAGATGGACTAATAGAACAAGTCCCACACACTGCTAAAAGCCTAAATATTTTTTCAGAGCTAGATGCAGAAAAAAATTATATTGAATTTGCTACCTGGTGGAGGTCAGTATAGATGGACTAATAGAACAAGTCCCACACACTGCTACAAGCCGAAATATATTTTTCAGAGCTAGATGCAGAAAAAAATTATATTGAATTTGCAACCTGGTGGAGGTTAGTATAGATGGACTAATAGAACAAGTCCCACACACTGGTACAAGCCGAAATATTTTTTCAGAGATAGATGCAGAAAAAAATTATATTGAATTTGCATCCTGGTGGAGGTTAGTATAGATGGACTAATAGAACAAGTCCCACACACTGCTACAAGCCGAAATGTTTTTTCAGAGCAAGATGCAGAAAAAAATTATATTGAATTTGCAACCTGGTGGAGGTTAGTATAGATGGACTAATAGAACAAGTCCCACACACTACTAAAAGCCTAAATATTTTTTCAGAGATAGATGCAGAAAAAAATTATATTGAATTTGCAATCTGGTGGAGGTTAGTATAGATGGACTAATAGAACTAGTCCCACACACTGCTACAAGCCGAAATATATTTTTCAGAGCTAGATGCAGAAAAAAATTATATTGAATTTGCAACCTGGTGGAGGTTAGTATAGATGGACTAATAGAACAAGTCCCACACACTGCTACAAGCCGAAATATTTTTTCAGAGATAGATGCAGAAAAAAATTATATTGAATTTGCAACCTGGTGGAGGTTAGTATAGATGGACTAATAGAACAAGTCCCACACACTGATACAAGCCGAAATATATTTTTCAGAGCTAGATGCAAAAAAAAATTATATTGAATTTGCAACCTGGTGGAGGTTAGTATAGATGGACTAATAGAACAAGTTCCACACACTGCTACAAGCCGAAATATTTTTTCAGAGCTAGATGCAGATAAAAATTATTTTGAATTTGTAACCTGGTGGAGGTTAGTATAGATGGACTAATAGAACAAGTCCCACACACTGGTACAAGCCGAAATATTTTTTCAGAGATAGATGCAGAAAAAAATTATATTGAATTTGCAACCTGGTAGAGGTTAGTATAGATGGACTAATAGAACAAGTCCCACACACTGCTACAAGCCGAAATGTTTTTTCAGAGCAAGATGCAGAAAAAAATTATATTGAATTTGCAACCTGGTGGAGGTTAGTATAGATGGACTAATAGAACAAGTCCCACACACTACTAAAAGCCTAAATATTTTTTCAGAGATAGATGCAGAAAAAAATTATATTGAATTTGCAATCTGGTGGAGGTTAGTATAGATGGACTAATAGAACAAGTCCCACACACTGCTACAAGCCGAAATATATTTTTCAGAGCTAGATGCAGAAAAAAATTATATTGAATTTGCAACCTGGTGGAGGTTAGTATAGATGGACTAATAGAACAAGTCCCACACACTGCTACAAGCCGAAATATTTTTTCAGAGATAGATGCAGAAAAAAATTATATTGAATTTGCAACCTGGTGGAGGTTAGTATAGATGGACTAATAGAACAAGTCCCACACACTGCTACAAGCCGAAATGTTTTTTCAGAGCAAGATGCAGAAAAAAATTATATTGAATTTGCAACCTGGTGGAGGTTAGTATAGATGGACTAATAGAACAAGTCCCACACACTACTAAAAGCCTAAATATTTTTTCAGAGATAGATGCAGAAAAAAATTATATTGAATTTGCAATCTGGTGGAGGTTAGTATAGATGGACTAATAGAACAAGTCCCACACACTGCTACAAGCCGAAATATATTTTTCAGAGCTAGATGCAAAAAAAAATTATATTGAATTTGCAACCTGGTGGAGGTTAGTATAGATGGACTAATAGAACAAGTCCCACACACTGCTACAAGCCGAAATATTTTTTCAGAGCTAGATGCAGAAAAAAATTATATTGAATTTGCAAACTGGTGGAGGTTAGTATAGATGGACTAATAGAACAAGTCCCACACACTGCTACAAGCCGAAATATTTTTTCAGAGCTAGATGCAGAAAAAAATTATATTGAATTTGCAACCTGGTGGAGGTTAGTATAGATGGACTAATAGAACAAGTTCCACACACTGCTACAAGCCGAAATATTTTTTTAGAGCTAGATGCAGATAAAAATTATTTTGAATTTGTAACCTGGTGGAGGTTAGTATAGATGGACTAATAGAACAAGTCCCACACACTGCTAAAAGCCTAAATATTTTTTCGGAGCTAGATGCAGAAAAAAATTATATTGAATTTGCAACCTGGTGGAGGTTAGTATAGATGGACTAATAGAACAAGTCCCACACACTGCTACAAGCCGAAATATATTTTTCAGAGCTAGATGCAGAAAAAAATTATATTGAATTTGCAACCTGGTGAAGGTTAGTATAGATGGACTAATAGAACAAGTCCCACACACTGCTAAAAACCTAAATATTTTTTCAGAGATAGATGCAGAAAAAAATTATATTGAATTTGCAACCTGGTGGAGGTTAGTATAGATGGACTAATAGAACAAGTCCCACACACTGCTACAAGCCGAAATATATTTTTCAGAGCTAGATGTAAAAAAAAATTATATTGAATTTGCAACCTGGTGGAGGTTAGTATAGATGGACTAATAGAACAAGTCCCACACACTGCTACAAGCCGAAATATTTTTTCAGAGCTAGATGCAGATAAAAATTATTTTGAATTTGTAACCTGGTGGAGGTTAGTATAGATGGACTAATAGAACAAGTCCCACACACTGCTAAAAGCCTAAATATTTTTTCAGAGCTAGATGCAGAAAAAAATTATATTGAATTTGCTACCTGGTGGAGGTCAGTATAGATGGACTAATAGAACAAGTCCCACACACTGCTACAAGCCGAAATATATTTTTCAGAGCTAGATGCAGAAAAAAATTATATTGAATTTGCAACCTGGTGGAGGTTAGTATAGATGGACTAATAGAACAAGTCCCACACACTGGTACAAGCCGAAATATTTTTTCAGAGATAGATGCAGAAAAAAATTATATTGAATTTGCAACCTGGTGGAGGTTAGTATAGATGGACTAATAGAACAAGTCCCACACACTGCTACAAGCCGAAATGTTTTTTCAGAGCAAGATGCAGAAAAAAATTATATTGAATTTGCAACCTGGTGGAGGTTAGTATAGATGGACTAATAGAACAAGTCCCACACACTACTAAAAGCCTAAATATTTTTTCAGAGATAGATGCAGAAAAAAATTATATTGAATTTGCAATCTGGTGGAGGTTAGTATAGATGGACTAATAGAACTAGTCCCACACACTGCTACAAGCCGAAATATATTTTTCAGAGCTAGATGCAGAAAAAAATTATATTGAATTTGCAACCTGGTGGAGGTTAGTATAGATGGACTAATAGAACAAGTCCCACACACTGCTACAAGCCGAAATATTTTTTCAGAGATAGATGCAGAAAAAAATTATATTGAATTTGCAACCTGGTGGAGGTTAGTATAGATGGACTAATAGAACAAGTCCCACACACTGCTACAAGCCGAAATATATTTTTCAGAGCTAGATGCAAAAAAAAATTATATTGAATTTGCAACCTGGTGGAGGTTAGTATAGATGGACTAATAGAACAAGTCCCACACACTGCTACAAGCCGAAATGTTTTTTCAGAGCAAGATGCAGAAAAAAATTATATTGAATTTGCAACCTGGTGGAGGTTAGTATAGATGGACTAATAGAACAAGTCCCACACACTACTAAAAGCCTAAATATTTTTTCAGAGATAGATGCAGAAAAAAATTATATTGAATTTGCAATCTGGTGGAGGTTAGTATAGATGGACTAATAGAACAAGTCCCACACACTGCTACAAGCCGAAATATATTTTTCAGAGCTAGATGCAGAAAAAAATTATATTGAATTTGCAACCTGGTGGAGGTTAGTATAGATGGAATAATAGAACAAGTCCCACACACTGCTACAAGCCGAAATATTTTTTCAGAGCTAGATGCAGAAAAAAATTATATTGAATTTGCAACCTGGTGGAGGTTAGTATAGATGGACTAATAGAACAAGTCCCACACACTGCTAAAAGCCTAAATATTTTTTCAGAGATAGATGCAGAAAAAAATTATATTGAATTTGCAACCTGGTGGAGGTTAGTATAGATGGACTAATAGAACAAGTCCCACACACTGCTACAAGCCGAAATGTTTTTTCAGAGCAAGATGCAGAAAAAAATTATATTGAATTTGCAACCTGGTGGAGGTTAGTATAGATGGACTAATAGAACAAGTCCCACACACTACTAAAAGCCTAAATATTTTTTCAGAGATAGATGCAGAAAAAAATTATATTGAATTTGCAATCTGGTGGAGGTTAGTATAGATGGACTAATAGAACAAGTCCCACACACTGCTACAAGCCGAAATATATTTTTCAGAGCTAGATGCAGAAAAAAATTATATTGAATTTGCAACCTGGTGGAGGTTAGTATAGATGGACTAATAGAACAAGTCCCACACACTGCTACAAGCCGAAATATTTTTTCAGAGCTAGATGCAGAAAAAAATTATATTGAATTTGCAACCTGGTGGAGGTTAGTATAGATGGACTAATAGAACAAGTCCCACACACTGCTAAAAGCCTAAATATTTTTTCAGAGCTAGATGCAGAAAAAAATTATATTGAATTTGCAACCTGGTGGAGGTTAGTATAGATGGACTAATAGAACAAGTCCCACACACTGCTACAAGCCGAAATATATTTTTCAGAGCTAGATGCAGAAAAAAATTATATTGAATTTGCAACCTGGTGGAGGTTAGTACAGATGGACTAATAGAACAAGTCCCACACACTGCTACAACCCGAAATATTTTTTCAGATCTAGATGCCGAAAAAAATTATATTGAATTTGCAACCTGGTGGAGGTTAGTATAGATGGACTAATAGAACAAGTCCCACACACTGCTACAAGCCGAAATATTTTTTCAGAGCTAGATGCAGATAAAAATTATATTGAATTTGCAACCTGGTTGAGGTTAGTATAGATGGACTAATAGAACAAGTCCCACACACTGCTATAAGCCGAAATATTTTTTCAGAGCTAGATGCAGAAAAAAATTATATTGAATTTGCAACCTGGTGGAGGTTAGTATAGATGGACTAATAGAACAAGTCCCACACACTGCTACAACCTGAAATATTTTTTCAGAGCAAGATGGAGAAAAAAATTATATTGAATTTGCAACCTGGTGGAGGTTAGTATAGATGGACTAATAGAACAAGTCCCACACACTGCTAAGAGCCGAAATATATTTTCAGAGCTACATGCAGAAAAAAATTATATTGAATTTGCAACCTGGTGGAGGTTAGTATAGATGGACTAATAGAACAAGTCCAACACACTGCTACAAGCCGAAATATATTTTTCAGAGCTAGATGCAGAAAAAAATTATATTGAATTTGCAATCTGGTGAAGGTTAGTATAGATGGACTAATAGAACAAGTCCCACACACTGCTACAAGCCAAAATATTTTTTCAGAGCTAGATGCAGAAAAAAATTATATTGAATTTGCAACCTGGTGGAGGTTAGTATAGATGGACTAATAGAACAAGTCCCACACACTGCTACAAGCCGAAATATTTTTTCAGAGCAAGATGCCGAAAAAAATTATATTGAATTTGCAACCTGGTGGAGGTTAGTATAGATGGACTAATAGAAGAAGTCCCACACACTGCTAAAAGCCTAAATATTTTTACAGAGATAAATGCAGAAAAAAATTATATAGAATTTGCAACCTGGTGGAGGTTAGTATAGATGGACTAATAGAACAAGTCCCACACACTGCTACAAGCCGAAATATATTTTTCAGAGCTAGATGCAGATAAAAATTATATTGAATTTGCAACCTGGTGGAGGTTAGTATAGATGGACTAATAGAACAAGTCCCACACACTGCTACAAGCCGAAATATTTTTTCAGAGCTAGATGCAGAAAAAAATTATATTGAATTTGCAACCTGGTGGAGGTTAGTATAGACGGACTAATAGAACAAGTCCCACACACTGCTACAAGCCGAAATATATTTTTCAGAGCTAGATGCAGAAAAAAATTATATTGAATTTGCAACCTGGTGGAGGTTAGTATAGATGGACTAATAGAACAAGTCCCACACACTACTACAAGCCAAAATATTTTTTTAGAGCTAGATGCAGAAAAAAATTATATTGATTTGCAACCTGGTGGAGGTTAGTATAGATGGACTAATAGAACAAGTCCCACACACTGCTACAAGCCGAAATATTTTTTCAGAGCTAGATGCAGATAAAAATTATTTTGAATTTGCAACCTGGTGGAGGTTAGTATAGATGGACTAATAGAACAAGTCCCACACACTGCTAAAAGCCTAAATATTTTTACAGAGATAGATGCAGAAAAAAATTATATAGAATTTGCAACCTGGTGGAGGTTAGTATAGATGGACTAATAGAACAAGTCCCACACACTGCTACAAGCCGAAATATATTTTTCAGAGCTAAATGCAGATAAAAATTATATTGAATTTGCAACCTGGTGGAGGTTAGTATAGATGGACTAATAGAACAAGTCCCACACACTGCTACAAGCCGAAATATTTTTTCAGAGCTAGATGCAGAAAAAAATTATATTGAATTTGCAACCTGGTGGAGGTTAGTATAGACGGACTAATAGAACAAGTCCCACACACTGCTACAAGCCGAAATATATTTTTTAGAGCTAGATGCAGAAAAAAATTATATTGAATTTGCAACCTGGTGGAGGTTAGTATAGATGGACTAATAGAACAAGTCCCACACACTACTACAAGCCAAAATATTTTTTTAGAGCTAGATGCAGAAAAAAATTATATTGATTTGCAACCTGGTGGAGGTTAGTATAGATGGACTAATAGAACAAGTCCCACACACTGCTACAAGCCGAAATATTTTTTCAGAGCTAGATGCAGATAAAAATTATTTTGAATTTGCAACCTGGTGGAGGTTAGTATAGATGGACTAATAGAACAAGTCCCACACACTGCTACAAGCCGAAATATTTTTTCAGAGCTAGATGCAGATAAAAATTATATTGAATTTGAAACCTGGTGGAGGTTAGTACAGATGGACTAATAGAAGATGTCCCAAACACTGCTACAAGTCGAAATATTTTTTCAGAGCTAGATGCAGAAAAAAATTATATTGAATTTGCAACCTGGTGGAGGTTAGTATAGATGAACTAATAGAACAAGTCCCACACACTGCTACAAGCCAAAATGTTTTTTCAGAGCAAGATGCAGAAAAAAATTATATTGAATTTGCAACCTGGTGGAGGTTAGTATAGATGGACTGATAGAACAAGTCCCACACACTGCTAAAAGCCTAAATATTTTTTCAGAGATAGGTGAGAAAAAAATTATATTGAATTTGCAACCTGGTGGAGGTTAGTATAGATGGACTAATAGAACAAGTCCCACACACTGCTACAAGCCTAAATATATTTTTCAGAGCTAGATGCAGATAAAAATTATATTGAATTTGCAACCTGGTGGAGGTTAGTATAGATGGACTAATAGAACAAGTCCCACACACTGCTACAAGCCGAAATATTTTTTCAGAGCTAGATGCTGATAAAAATTATTTTGAATTTGCAAACTGGTGGAGGTTAGTATAGATGGACTAATAGAACAAGTCCCACACACTGCTAAAAGCCTAAATATTTTTTCAGAGCTAGATGCAGAAAAAAATTATATTGAATTTGCAACCTGGTGGAGGTTAGTATAGATGGACTAATAGAACAAGTGCCACACACTGCTACAAGCCGAAATACATTTTTCAGAGCTAGATGCAGAAAAGAATTATATTGAGTTTGCAACCTGGTGGAGGTTAGTATAGATGGTCTAATAGAACAAGTCCCACACACTGCTACAAACCAAAATATTTTTTTAGAGCTAGATGCAGAAAAAGATTATATTGAATTTGCAACCTGGTGGAGGTTAGTATAGATGGACTAATAGAACAAGTCCCACACACTGCTACAAGCCGAAATATTTTTTCAGAACTAGATGCAGAAAAAAATTATATTGAATTTGCAACCTGGTGGAGGTTAGTATAGATGGACTAATAGAACAAGCCCCACACACTGCTACAAGACAAAATATTTTTTCAGAGCTAGATGCAGAAAAAAAATATATTAAATTTGCAACCTGGTGGAGGTTAGTATAGATGGACTAATAGAACAAGTCCCACTCACTGCTACAAGCCGAAATATTTTTTCAGAGCTAGATGCAAATAAAAATTATTTTGAATTTGCAACCTGGTGGAGGGTAGAAAAGATGGACTAATAGAACAAGTCCCACACACTGCTACAAGCCGAAATATTTTTTCAGAGCTAGATGCAGAAAAAAATTATATTGAATTTGCAACCTGGTGGAGGTTAGTATAGATGGACTAATAGAACAAGTCCCACACACTGCTACAAGCCGAAATATTTTTTCAGAGCTAGATGCAGAAAAAAATTATATTGAATTTGCAACCTGGTGGAGGTTAGTACAGATGGACTAATAGAACAAGTCCCACACACTGCTACAAGCCGAAATATTTTTTCAGAGCTAGATGCAGATAAAAATTATTTTGAATTTGCAACCTGGTGGAGGTTAGTATAGGTGGATTAATAGAACATGTCCCAAACACTGCTACAAGCCGAAATATTTTTTCAGAGCTAGATGCAGAAAAAAATTATATTGAATTTGCAACCTGGTGGAGGTTAGTATAGATGGACTAATAGAACAAGTCCCACACACTGCTACAAGCAAAAATATTTTTTCAGAGCTAGATGCAGAAAAAAATTATATTGAATTTGCAACCTGGTGGAGGTTAGTATAGATGGACTGATAGAACAAGTCCCACACACTGCTAAAAGCCTAAATATTTTTTCAGAGATAGGTGAGAAAAAAATTATATTGAATTTGCAATCTGGTGGAGGTTAGTATAGATGGACTAATAGAACAAGTCCCACACACTGCTACAAGCCTAAATATATTTTTCAGAGCTAGATGCAGATAAAAATTATATTGAATTTGCAACCTGGTGGAGGTTAGTATAGATGGACTAATAGAACAAGTCCCACACACTGCTACAAGCCGAAATATTTTTTCAGAGCTAGATGCTGATAAAAATTATTTTGAATTTGCAAACTGGTGGAGGTTAGTATAGATGGACTAATAGAACAAGTCCCACACACTGCTAAAAGCCTAAATATTTTTTCAGAGCTAGATGCAGAAAAAAATTATATTGAATTTGCAACCTGGTGGAGGTTAGTATAGATGGACTAATAGAACAAGTGCCACACACTGCTACAAGCCGAAATATATTTTTCAGAGCTAGATGCAGAAAAGAATTATATTGAGTTTGCAACCTGGTGGAGGTTAGTATAGATGGACTAATAGAACAAGTCCCACACACTGCTACAAACCAAAATATTTTTTTAGAGCTAGATGCAGAAAAAGATTATATTGAATTTGCAACCTGGTGGAGGTTAGTATAGATGGACTAATAGAACAAGTCCCACACACTGCTACAAGCCGAAATATTTTTTCAGAACTAGATGCAGAAAAAAATTATATTGAATTTGCAACCTGGTGGAGGTTAGCATAGATGGACTAATAGAACAAGCCCCACACACTGCTACAAGACAAAATATTTTTTCAGAGCTAGATGCAGAAAAAAAATATATTAAATTTGCAACCTGGTGGAGGTTAGTATAGATGGACTAATAGAACAAGTCCCACTCACTGCTACAAGCCGAAATATTTTTTCAGAGCTAGATGCAAATAAAAATTATTTTGAATTTGCAACCTGGTGGAGGGTAGAAAAGATGGACTAATAGAACAAGTCCCACACACTGCTACAAGCCGAAATATTTTTTCAGAGCTAGATGCAGATAAAAATTATTTTGAATTTGCAACCTGGTGGAGGTTAGTATAGGTGGACTAATAGAACATGTCCCAAACACTGCTACAAGCCGAAATATTTTTTCAGAGCTAGATGCAGAAAAAAATTATATTGAATTTGCAACCTGGTGGAGGTTAGTATAGATGGACTAATAGAACAAGTCCCACACACTGCTACAAGCAAAAATATTTTTTCAGAGCTAGATGCAGAAAAAAATTATATTGAATTTGCAACCTGGTGGAGGTTAGTATAGATGGACTGATAGAACAAGTCCCACACACTGCTAAAAGCCTAAATATTTTTTCAGAGATAGGTGAGAAAAAAATTATATTGAATTTGCAACCTGGTGGAGGTTAGTATAGATGGACTAATAGAACAAGTCCCACACACTGCTACAAGCCTAAATATATTTTTCAGAGCTAGATGCAGATAAAAATTATATTGAATTTGCAACCTGGTGGAGGTTAGTATAGATGGACTAATAGAACAAGTCCCACACACTGATACAAGCCGAAATATTTTTTCAGAGCTAGATGCTGATAAAAATTATTTTGAATTTGCAAACTGGTGGAGGTTAGTATAGATGGACTAATAGAACAAGTCCCACACACTGCTAAAAGCCTAAATATTTTTTCAGAGCTAGATGCAGAAAAAAATTATATTGAATTTGCAACCTGGTGGAGGTTAGTATAGATGGACTAATAGAACAAGTGCCACACACTGCTACAAGCCGAAATATATTTTTCAGAGCTAGATGCAGAAAAGAATTATATTGAGTTTGCAACCTGGTGGAGGTTAGTATAGATGGACTAATAGAACAAGTCCCACACACTGCTACAAACCAAAATATTTTTTTAGAGCTAGATGCAGAAAAAGATTATATTGAATTTGCAACCTGGTGGAGGTTAGTATAGATGGACTAATAGAACAAGTCCCACACACTGCTACAAGCCGAAATATTTTTTCAGAACTAGATGCAGAAAAAAATTATATTGAATTTGCAACCTGGTGGAGGTTAGTATAGATGGACTAATAGAACAAGCCCCACACACTGCTACAAGACAAAATATTTTTTCAGAGCTAGATGCAGAAAAAAAATATATTAAATTTGCAACCTGGTGGAGGTTAGTATAGATGGACTAATAGAACAAGTCCCACTCACTGCTACAAGCCGAAATATCTTTTCAGAGCTAGATGCAAATAAAAATTATTTTGAATTTGCAACCTGGTGGAGGGTAGAAAAGATGGACTAATAGAACAAGTCCCACACACTGCTACAAGCCAAAATATTTTTTCAGAGCTAGATGCAGAAAAAAATTATATTGAATTTGCAACCTGGTGGAGGTTAGTATAGATGGACTAATAGAACAAGTCCCACACACTGCTACAAGCCGAAATATTTTTTCAGAGCTAGATGCAGAAAAAAATTATATTGAATTTGCAACCTGGTGGAGGTTAGTATAGATGGACTAATAGAACAAGTCCCACACACTGCTACAAGCCGAAATATTTTTTCAGAGCTAGATGCAGATAAAAATTATTTTGAATTTGCAACCTGGTGGAGGTTAGTATAGGTGGACTAATAGAACATGTCCCAAACACTGCTACAAGCCGAAATATTTTTTCAGAGCTAGATGCAGAAAAAAATTATATTGAATTTGCAACCTGGTGGAGGTTAGTATAGATGGACTAATAGAACAAGTCCCACACACTGCTACAAGCAAAAATATTTTTTCAGAGCTAGATGCAGAAAAAAATTATATTGAATTCGCATCCTGGTGGAGGTTAGTATAGATGGATTAATAGAACAAGTCCCACACACTGCTACAAGCCGAAATATTTTTTCAGAGCTAGATGCAGAAAAAAATTATATTGAATTTGCAACCTGGTGGAGGTTAGTATAGATGGACTAATAGAACAAGTCCCACACACTGCTACAAGCCGAAATAATTTTCAGAGCTAGATGCAGATAAAAATTATTTTGAATTTGCAACCTGGTGGAGGTTAGTATAGATGGACTAATAGAACATGTCCCAAACACTGCTACAAGCCGAAATATTTTTTCAGAGCTAGATGCAGAAAAAAATTATATTGAATTTGCAACCTGGTGGAGGTTAGTATAGACGGACTAATAGAACAAGTCCCACACACTGCTACAAGCCGAAATATATTTTTTAGAGCTAGATGCAGAAAAAAATTATATTGAATTTGCAACCTGGTGGAGGTTAGTACAGATGGACTAATAGAACAAGTCCCACACACTACTACAAGCCAAAATATTTTTTTAGAGCTAGATGCAGAAAAAAATTATATTGATTTGCAACCTGGTGGAGGTTAGTATAGATGGACTAATAGAACAAGTCCCACACACTGCTACAAGCCGAAATATTTTTTCAGAGCTAGATGCAGATAAAAATTATTTTGAATTTGCAACCTGGTGGAGGTTAGTATAGATGGACTAATAGAACAAGTCCCACACACTGCTACAAGCCGAAATATTTTTTCAGAGCTAGATGCAGATAAAAATTATATTGAATTTGAAACCTGGTGGAGGTTAGTACAGATGGACTAATAGAACATGTCCCAAACACTGCTACAAGTCGAAATATTTTTTCAGAGCTAGATGCAGAAAAAAATTATATTGAATTTGCAACCTGGTGGAGGTTAGTATAGATGAACTAATAGAACAAGTCCCACACACTGCTACAAGCCAAAATGTTTTTTCAGAGCAAGATGCAGAAAAAAATTATATTGAATTTGCAACCTGGTGGAGGTTAGTATAGATGGACTGATAGAACAAGTCCCACACACTGCTAAAAGCCTAAATATTTTTTCAGAGATAGGTGAGAAAAAAATTATATTGAATTTGCAACCTGGTGGAGGTTAGTATAGATGGACTAATAGAACAAGTCCCACACACTGCTACAAGCCTAAATATATTTTTCAGAGCTAGATGCAGATAAAAATTATATTGAATTTGCAACCTGGTGGAGGTTAGTATAGATGGACTAATAGAACAAGTCCCACACACTGCTACAAGCCGAAATATTTTTTCAGAGCTAGATGCTGATAAAAATTATTTTGAATTTGCAAACTGGTGGAGGTTAGTATAGATGGACTAATAGAACAAGTCCCACACACTGCTAAAAGCCTAAATATTTTTTCAGAGCTAGATGCAGAAAAAAATTATATTGAATTTGCAACCTGGTGGAGGTTAGTATAGATGGACTAATAGAACAAGTGCCACACACTGCTACAAGCCGAAATACATTTTTCAGAGCTAGATGCAGAAAAGAATTATATTGAGTTTGCAACCTGGTGGAGGTTAGTATAGATGGACTAATAGAACAAGTCCCACACACTGCTACAAACCAAAATATTTTTTTAGAGCTAGATGCAGAAAAAGATTATATTGAATTTGCAACCTGGTGGAGGTTAGTATAGATGGACTAATAGAACAAGTCCCACACACTGCTACAAGCCGAAATATTTTTTCAGAACTAGATGCAGAAAAAAATTATATTGAATTTGCAACCTGGTGGAGGTTAGTATAGATGGACTAATAGAACAAGCCCCACACACTGCTACAAGACAAAATATTTTTTCAGAGCTAGATGCAGAAAAAAAATATATTAAATTTGCAACCTGGTGGAGGTTAGTATAGATGGACTAATAGAACAAGTCCCACTCACTGCTACAAGCCGAAATATTTTTTCAGAGCTAGATGCAAATAAAAATTATTTTGAATTTGCAACCTGGTGGAGGGTAGAAAAGATGGACTAATAGAACAAGTCCCACACACTGCTACAAGCCGAAATATTTTTTCAGAGCTAGATGCAGAAAAAAATTATATTGAATTTGCAACCTGGTGGAGGTTAGTATAGATGGACTAATAGAACAAGTCCCACACACTGCTACAAGCCGAAATATTTTTTCAGAGCTAGATGCAGAAAAAAATTATATTGAATTTGCAACCTGGTGGAGGTTAGTATAGATGGACTAATAGAACAAGTCCCACACACTGCTACAAGCCGAAATATTTTTTCAGAGCTAGATGCAGATAAAAATTATTTTGAATTTGCAACCTGGTGGAGGTTAGTATAGGTGGACTAATAGAACATGTCCCAAACACTGCTACAAGCCGAAATATTTTTTCAGAGCTAGATGCAGAAAAAAATTATATTGAATTTGCAACCTGGTGGAGGTTAGTATAGATGGACTAATAGAACAAGTCCCACACACTGCTACAAGCAAAAATATTTTTTCAGAGCTAGATGCAGAAAAAAATTATATTGAATTTGCAACCTGGTGGAGGTTAGTATAGATGGACTGATAGAACAAGTCCCACACACTGCTAAAAGCCTAAATATTTTTTCAGAGATAGGTGAGAAAAAAATTATATTGAATTTGCAACCTGGTGGAGGTTAGTATAGATGGACTAATAGAACAAGTCCCACACACTGCTACAAGCCTAAATATATTTTTCAGAGCTAGATGCAGATAAAAATTATATTGAATTTGCAACCTGGTGGAGGTTAGTATAGATGGACTAATAGAACAAGTCCCACACACTGCTACAAGCCGAAATATTTTTTCAGAGCTAGATGCTGATAAAAATTATTTTGAATTTGCAAACTGGTGGAGGTTAGTATAGATGGACTAATAGAACAAGTCCCACACACTGCTAAAAGCCTAAATATTTTTTCAGAGCTAGATGCAGAAAAAAATTATATTGAATTTGCAACCTGGTGGAGGTTAGTATAGATGGACTAATAGAACAAGTGCCACACACTGCTACAAGCCGAAATATATTTTTCAGAGCTAGATGCAGAAAAGAATTATATTGAGTTTGCAACCTGGTGGAGGTTAGTATAGATGGACTAATAGAACAAGTCCCACACACTGCTACAAACCAAAATATTTTTTTAGAGCTAGATGCAGAAAAAGATTATATTGAATTTGCAACCTGGTGGAGGTTAGTATAGATGGACTAATAGAACAAGTCCCACACACTGCTACAAGCCGAAATATTTTTTCAGAACTAGATGCAGAAAAAAATTATATTGAATTTGCAACCTGGTGGAGGTTAGTATAGATGGACTAATAGAACAAGCCCCACACACTGCTACAAGACAAAATATTTTTTCAGAGCTAGATGCAGAAAAAAAATATATTAAATTTGCAACCTGGTGGAGGTTAGTATAGATGGACTAATAGAACAAGTCCCACTCACTGCTACAAGCCGAAATATTTTTTCAGAGCTAGATGCAAATAAAAATTATTTTGAATTTGCAACCTGGTGGAGGGTAGAAAAGATGGACTAATAGAACAAGTCCCACACACTGCTACAAGCCGAAATATTTTTTCAGAGCTAGATGCAGATAAAAATTATTTTGAATTTGCAACCTGGTGGAGGTTAGTATAGGTGGACTAATAGAACATGTCCCAAACACTGCTACAAGCCGAAATATTTTTTCAGAGCTAGATGCAGAAAAAAATTATATTGAATTTGCATCCTGGTGGAGGTTAGTATAGATGGACTAATAGAACAAGTCCCACACACTGCTACAAGCAAAAATATTTTTTCAGAGCTAGATGCAGAAAAAAATTATATTGAATTTGCAACCTGGTGGAGGTTAGTATAGATGGACTGATAGAACAAGTCCCACACACTGCTAAAAGCCTAAATATTTTTTCAGAGATAGGTGAGAAAAAAATTATATTGAATTTGCAACCTGGTGGAGGTTAGTATAGATGGACTAATAGAACAAGTCCCACACACTGCTACAAGCCTAAATATATTTTTCAGAGCTAGATGCAGATAAAAATTATATTGAATTTGCAACCTGGTGGAGGTTAGTATAGATGGACTAATAGAACAAGTCCCACACACTGCTACAAGCCGAAATATTTTTTCAGAGCTAGATGCTGATAAAAATTATTTTGAATTTGCAAACTGGTGGAGGTTAGTATAGATGGACTAATAGAACAAGTCCCACACACTGCTAAAAGCCTAAATATTTTTTCAGAGCTAGATGCAGAAAAAAATTATATTGAATTTGCAACCTGGTGGAGGTTAGTATAGATGGACTAATAGAACAAGTGCCACACACTGCTACAAGCCGAAATATATTTTTCAGAGCTAGATGCAGAAAAGAATTATATTGAGTTTGCAACCTGGTGGAGGTTAGTATAGATGGACTAATAGAACAAGTCCCACACACTGCTACAAACCAAAATATTTTTTTAGAGCTAGATGCAGAAAAAGATTATATTGAATTTGCAACCTGGTGGAGGTTAGTATAGATGGACTAATAGAACAAGTCCCACACACTGCTACAAGCCGAAATATTTTTTCAGAACTAGATGCAGAAAAAAATTATATTGAATTTGCAACCTGGTGGAGGTTAGTATAGATGGACTAATAGAACAAGCCCCACACACTGCTACAAGACAAAATATTTTTTCAGAGCTAGATGCAGAAAAAAAATATATTAAATTTGCAACCTGGTGGAGGTTAGTATAGATGGACTAATAGAACAAGTCCCACTCACTGCTACAAGCCGAAATATTTTTTCAGAGCTAGATGCAAATAAAAATTATTTTGAATTTGCAACCTGGTGGAGGGTAGAAAAGATGGACTAATAGAACAAGTCCCACACACTGCTACAAGCCGAAATATTTTTTCAGAGCTAGATGCAGAAAAAAATTATATTGAATTTGCAACCTGGTGGAGGTTAGTATAGATGGACTAATAGAACAAGTCCCACACACTGCTACAAGCTGAAATATTTTTTCAGAGCTAGATGCAGAAAAAAATTATATTGAATTTGCAACCTGGTGGAGGTTAGTATAGATGGACTAATAGAACAAGTCCCACACACTGCTACAAGCCGAAATATTTTTTCAGAGCTAGATGCAGATAAAAATTATTTTGAATTTGCAACCTGGTGGAGGTTAGTATAGGTGGACTAATAGAACATGTCCCAAACACTGCTACAAGCCGAAATATTTTTTCAGAGCCAGATGCAGAAAAAAATTATATTGAATTTGCAACCTGGTGGAGGTTAGTATAGATGGACTAATAGAACAAGTCCCACACACTGCTACAAGCAAAAATATTTTTTCAGAGCTAGATGCAGAAAAAAATTATATTGAATTCGCATCCTGGTGGAGGTTAGTATAGATGGACTAATAGAACAAGTCCCACACACTGCTACAAGCCGAAATATTTTTTCAGAGCTAGATGCAGAAAAAAATTATATTGAATTTGCAACCTGGTGGAGGTTAGTATAGATGGACTAATAGAACAAGTCCCACACACTGCTACAAGCCGAAATAATTTTCAGAGCTAGATGCAGATAAAAATTATTTTGAATTTGCAACCTGGTGGAGGTTAGTATAGATGGACTAATAGAACATGTCCCAAACACTGCTACAAGCCGAAATATTTTTTCAGAACTAGATGCAGAAAAAAATTAGATTGAATTTGCAAACTGGTGGAGGTTAGTATAGATGGACTAATAGAACAAGTCCCACATACTGCTACAAGCCGAAATATTTTTTCAGAGCTAGATGCAGATAAAAATTATTTTTAATTTGCAACCTGGTGGAGGGTAGAATAGATGGACTAATAGAACAAGTCCCACACACTGCTACAAGCCGAATTATTTTTTCAGAGCTAGAAGCAGAAAAAAATTATATTGAATTTACAACCTGGTGGAGGTTAGTATAGATGGACTAATAGAACAAGTCCCACACACTGCTACAAGCCGAAATATTTTTTCAGAGCTAGATGCAAATAAAAATTATTTTGAATTTTCAACCTGGTGGAGGGTAGAATAGATGGACTAATAGAACAAGTCCCACACACTGCTAGAAGCCAAAATATTTTTTCAGAGCTAGATGCAGAAAAAAATTATATTGAATTTGCAACCTGGTGGAGGTTAGTATAGATGGACTAAAAGAACAAGTCCCACACACTGCTACAAGCCAAAATATTTTTTAAGAGCTAGATGCAGAAAAAAATTATATTGAATTTGCAACCTGGTGGAGGTTAGTATAGATGGACTAATAGAACAAATCCCACACACTGCTACAAGCCAAAATATTTTTTCAGAGCTAGATGCAGATAAAAATGATATTAAATTTGCAACCTGGTTGAGGTTAGTATAGATGGACTAATAGAACAAGTCCCACACACTGCTACAAGCCGAAATATTTTTTCAGAGGTAGATGCAGAAAAAAATTATATTGAATTTGCAACCTGGTGGAGGTTAGTATAGATGGACTAATAGAACAAGTCCCACACACTGCTACAACCCAATATTTTTTTTCAGAGCAAGATGCAGAAAAAAATTATATTATATTTGCAACCTGGTGGAGGTTAGTATAGATGGACTAATAGAACAAGTCCCACACACTGCTACAAGCCGAAATATATTTTTCAGAGCTAGATGCAGAAAAAAATTATATTGAATTTGCAACCTGGTGGAGGTTAGTATAGATCGACTAATAGAACAAGTCTCACACACTGCTACAAGCCGAAATATTTTTTCAGAATTAGATGCAGAAAAAAATTATATTGAATTTGCAACCTGGTGGAGGTTAGTATAGATGGACTAATAGAACTAGTCCCACACACTGCTACAAGCCAAAATAATTTTTCAGAGCTAGATGCAGAAAAAAATTCTATTGAATTTGCAACCTGGTGGATGTTAGTATAGATGGACTAATAGAACAAGTCCCACATACTGCTACAAGCCGAAATATTTTTTCAGAGCTAGATGCAGATAAAAATTATTTTGAATTTGCAACCTGGTGGAGGGTAGAATAGATGGATTAATAGAACAAGTCCCACACACTGCTACAAGCCGAATTATTTTTTCAGAGCTAGAAGCAGAAAAAAATTATATTGAATTTACAACCTGGTGGAGGTTAGTATAGATGGACTAATAGAACAAGTCCCACACACTGCGAGAAGCCGAAATATTTTTTCAGAGCTAGATGCAGAAAAAAATTATATTGAATTTGCAACCTGGTGGAGGTTAGTATAGATGGACTAATAGAACAAGTCCCACACACTGCTACAAGCCGAAATATTTTTTCAGAGCTAGATGCAGAAAAAAATTATATTGAATTTGCAACCTGGTGGAGGTTAGTATAGATGGACTAATAGAACAAGTCCCACACACAGCTACAAGCCAAAATATTTTTTCAGAGCTAGATGCAGAAAAAAATTATACTGAATTTGCTACCTGGTGGAGGTTAGTATAGATGGACTAATAGAACAAGTCGCACATACTGCTACAAGCCGAAATATTTTTTCAGAGCTAGATGCAGATAAAAATTATTTTGAATTTGCAACCTGGTGGAGGGTAGAATAGATGGACTAATAGAACAAGTCCCACACACTGCTACAAGCCGAAATATTTTTTCAGAGCTAGATGCAGAAAAAAATGATATTGAATTTGCAACCTGGTGGAGGTTAGTATAGATGGACTAATAGAACAAGTCCCACACACTGCTACAAGGCAAAATATTTTTTCAGAGCTAGATGCGGATAAAAATTATTTTGAATTTGCAACCTGGTGGAGGTTAGTATAGATGGACTAATAGAACAAGTCCCACACACTGCTACAAGCCGAAATATTTTTTCAGAGCTAGATGCAGAAATAAATTATATTGAATTAGCAACCTGGTGGAGGTTAGTATAGATGAACTAATAGAACAAGTCCCACACATTGCTACAAGCCGAAATATTTTTCAGAGCAAGATGCAGAAAAAAATTATATTGAATTTGCAACCTGGTGGAGGTTAGTATAGATGGACTAATAGAACAAGTCCCACATACTGCTACAAGCCAAAATATTTTTTCAGAGCTAGATGCAGAAAAAAATTATATTGAATTTGCAACCTGGTGGAGGTTAGTATAGATGGACTAATAGAACAAGTCCCACACACTGCTAAAAGCCTAAATATTTTTTCAGAGCTAGATGCAGAAAAAAATTATATTGAATTTGCAACCTGGTGGAGGTTAGTATAGATGGACTAATAGAACAAGTCCCACACACTGCTACAAGCCGAAATATATTTTTCAGAGCTAGATGCAAAAAAAAATTATATTGAATTTGCAACCTGGTGGAGGTTAGTATAGATGGACTAATAGAACAAGTCCCACACACTGCTACAAGCCGAAATATGTTTTCAGAGCTAGATGCAGAAAAAAATTATATTGAATTTGCAACCTGGTGGAGGTTAGTATAGATGGACTAATAGAGCAAGTCCCACACACTGCTACAAGCCGAAAAAAATTTTCAGAGTTAGATGCAGATAAAAATTATTTTGAATTTGCAGCCTGATGGAGGTTAGTATAGATGGACTAATAGAACAAGTCCCACACACTGCTACAAGCCGAAATATTTTTTCAGAGCTAGATGCAGAAAAAATGATATTGAATTTGCAACCTGGTGGAGGTTAGTATAGATGGACTAATAGAACAAGTCCCACACACTGCTACAAGCCGAAATATTTTTTCAGAGCTAGATGCAAATAAAAATTATTTTGAATTTGCAACCTGGTGGAGGGTAGAATAGATGGACTAATAGAACAAATCCCATACACTGCTACAAGCCGAAATATTTTTTCAGAGCTAGATGGAGAAAAAATGATATTGAATTTGCAACCTGGTGGAGGTTAGTATAGATGGACTAATAGAACAAGTACCACACACTGCTACAAGCCGAAATATTTTTTCAGAGGTAGATGCAGAAAAAAATTATATTGAATTTGCAACCTGGTGGAGGGTAGAATAGATGGACTAATAGAACAAGTCCCACACACTGCTACAAGCCAAAATATTTTTTCAGAGCTAGATGCAGAAAAAAATTATATTGAATTTGCAACCTGGTGGAGGTTAGTATAGATGGACTAATAGAACAAGTCCCACACACTGCTACAAGCCGAAATATTTATTCAGAGCTAGATGCAAATAAAAATTATTTTGAATTTGCAACCTGGTGGAGGGTAGAATAGATGGACGAATAGAACAAGTCCCACACACTGCTACAAGCCAAAATATTTTTTCAGAGCTAGAAGCAGAAAAAATTCAATTGAATTTTCAACCTGGTGGAGGTTAGTATAGATGGACTAATAGAACAAGTCCCACGCACTGCGAGAAGCCGAAATATTTTTTCAGAGCTAGATGCAGAAAAAAATTATATTGAATTTGCAACCTGGTGGAGGTTAGTATAGATGGACTAATAGAACAAGTCCCACACACTGCTACAAGCCGATATATATTTTCAGAGCTAGATGCAGAAAAAAATGATATTGAATTTGCAACCTGGTGGAGGTTAGTATAGATGGACTAATAGAACAAGTCCCACACACAGCTACAAGCCGAAATATTTTTTCAGAGCTAGATGCAGAAAAAAATTATATTGAATTTGCAACCTGGTGGAGGTTAGTATAGACGGACTAATAGAACAAGTCCCACACACTGCTACAACCCAATATTTTTTTTCAGAGCAAGATGCAGAAAAAAATTATATTGAATTTGCAACCTGGTGGAGGTTAGTATAGATGGACTAATAGAACAAGTCCCACACACTGCTACAAGCCGAAATATATTTTTCAGAGCTAGATGCAGAAAAAAATTATATTGAATTTGCAACCTGGTGGAGGTTAGTATAGATCGACTAATAGAACAAGTCTCACACACTGCTACAAGCCGAAATATTTTTTCTGAATTAGATGCAGAAAAAAATTATATTGAATTTGCAACCTGGTGGAGGTTAGTATAGATGGACTAATAGAACTAGTCCCACACACTGCTACAAGCCAAAATAATTTTTCAGAGCTAGATGCAGAAAAAAATTCTATTGAATTTGCAACCTGGTGGATGTTAGTATAGATGGACTAATAGAACAAGTCCCACATACTGCTACAAGCCGAAATATTTTTTCAGAGCTAGATGCAGATAAAAATTATTTTGAATTTGCAACCTGGTGGAGGGTAGAATAGATGGATTAATAGAACAAGTCCCACACACTGCTACAAGCCGAATTATTTTTTCAGAGCTAGAAGCAGAAAAAAATTATATTGAATTTACAACCTGGTGGAGGTTAGTATAGATGGACTAATAGAACAAGTCCCACACACTGCGAGAAGCCGAAATATTTTTTCAGAGCTAGATGCAGAAAAAAATTATATTGAATTTGCAACCTGGTGGAGGTTAGTATAGATGGACTAATAGAACAAGTCCCACACACTGCTACAAGCCGAAATATTTTTTCAGAGCTAGATGCAGAAAAAAATTATATTGAATTTGCAAACTGGTGGAGGTTAGTATAGATGGACTAATAGAACAAGTCCCACACACAGCTACAAGCCAAAATATTTTTTCAGAGCTAGATGCAGAAAAAAATTATACTGAATTTGCTACCTGGTGGAGGTTAGTATAGATGGACTAATAGAACAAGTCCCACATACTGCTACAAGCCGAAATATTTTTTCAGAGCTAGATGCAGATAAAAATTATTTTGAATTTGCAACCTGGTGGAGGGTAGAATAGATGGACTAATAGAACAAGTCCCACACACTGCTACAAGCCGAAATATTTTTTCAGAGCTAGATGCAGAAAAAAATGATATTGAATTTGCAACCTGGTGGAGGTTAGTATAGATGGACTAATAGAACAAGTCCCACACACTGCTACAAGGCAAAATATTTTTTCAGAGCTAGATGCGGATAAAAATTATTTTGAATTTGCAACCTGGTGGAGGTTAGTATAGATGGACTAATAGAACAAGTCCCACACACTGCTACAAGTCGAAATATTTTTTCAGAGCTAGATGCAGAAATAAATTATATTGAATTAGCAACCTGGTGGAGGTTAGTATAGATGAACTAATAGAACAAGTCCCACACATTGCTACAAGCCGAAATATTTTTTCAGAGCAAGATGCAGAAAAAAATTATATTGAATTTGCAACCTGGTGGAGGTTAGTATAGATGGACTAATAGAACAAGTCCCACATACTGCTACAAGCCGAAATATTTTTTCAGAGCTAGATGCAGAAAAAAATTATATTGAATTTGCAACCTGGTGGAGGTTAGTATAGATGGACTAATAGAACAAGTCCCACACACTGCTAAAAGCCTAAATATTTTTTCAGAGCTAGATGCAGAAAAAAATTATATTGAATTTGCAACCTGGTGGAGGTTAGTATAGATGGACTAATAGAACAAGTCCCACACACTGCTACAAGCCGAAATATATTTTTCAGAGCTAGATGCAAAAAAAAATTATATTGAATTTGCAACCTGGTGGAGGTTAGTATAGATGGACTAATAGAACAAGTCCCACACACTGCTACAAGCCGAAATATGTTTTCAGAGCTAGATGCAGAAAAAAATTATATTGAATTTGCAACCTGGTGGAGGTT
The DNA here is from genome assembly GCF_046119375.1 of Phyllobates terribilis. Classification (NCBI taxonomy): domain Eukaryota; kingdom Metazoa; phylum Chordata; class Amphibia; order Anura; family Dendrobatidae; genus Phyllobates; species Phyllobates terribilis. The sequence goes on along the minus strand of NW_027362771.1, from coordinate 160,778,446 downwards.
AGTATAGATGGACTAATAGAACAAGTCCCACACACTGCTACAAGCCGAAATATATTTTTCAGAGCTAGATGCAAAAAAAAATTATATTGAATTTGCAACCTGGTGGAGGTTAGTATAGATGGACTAATAGAACAAGTCCCACACACTGCTACAAGCCGAAATATGTTTTCAGAGCTAGATGCAGAAAAAAATTATATTGAATTTGCAACCTGGTGGAGGTTAGTATAGATGGACTAATAGAGCAAGTCCCACACACTGCTACAAGCCGAAAAAAATTTTCAGAGCTAGATGCAGATAAAAATTATTTTGAATTTGCAGCCTGATGGAGGTTAGTATAGATGGACTAATAGAACAAGTCCCACACACTGCTACAAGCCGAAATATTTTTTCAGAGCTAGATGCAGAAAAAATGATATTGAATTTGCAACCTGGTGGAGGTTAGTATAGATGGACTAATAGAACAAGTCCCACACACTGCTACAAGCCGAAATATTTTTTCAGAGCTAGATGCAAATAAAAATTATTTTGAATTTGCAACCTGGTGGAGGGTAGAATAGATGGACTAATAGAACAAATCCCATACACTGCTACAAGCCGAAATATTTTTTCAGAGCTAGATGCAGAAAAAATGATATTGAATTTGCAACCTGGTGGAGGTTAGTATAGATGGACTAATAGAACAAGTACCACACACTGCTACAAGCCGAAATATTTTTTCAGAGGTAGATGCAGAAAAAAATTATATTGAATTTGCAACCTGGTGGAGGGTAGAATAGATGGACTAATAGAACAAGTCCCACACACTGCTACAAGCCAAAATATTTTTTCAGAGCTAGATGCAGAAAAAAATTATATTGAATTTGCAACCTGGTGGAGGTTAGTATAGATGGACTAATAGAACAAGTCCCACACACTGCTACAAGCCGAAATATTTATTCAGAGCTAGATGCAAATAAAAATTATTTTGAATTTGCAACCTGGTGGAGGGTAGAATAGATGGACGAATAGAACAAGTCCCACACACTGCTACAAGCCAAAATATTTTTTCAGAGCTAGAAGCAGAAAAAATTCTATTGAATTTGCAACCTGGTGGAGGTTAGTATAGATGGACTAATAGAACAAGTCCCACGCACTGCGAGAAGCCGAAATATTTTTTCAGAGCTAGATGCAGAAAAAAATTATATTGAATTTGCAACCTGGTGGAGGTTAGTATAGATGGACTAATAGAACAAGTCCCACACACTGCTACAAGCCGATATATATTTTCAGAGCTAGATGCAGAAAAAAATGATATTGAATTTGCAACCTGGTGGAGGTTAGTATAGATGGACTAATAGAACAAGTCCCACACACAGCTACAAGCCGAAATATTTTTTCAGAGCTAGATGCAGAAAAAAATTATATTGAATTTGCAACCTGGTGGAGGTTAGTATAGATGGACTAATAGAACAAGTCCCACACACTGCTACAACCCAATATTTTTTTTCAGAGCAAGATGCAGAAAAAAATTATATTGAATTTGCAACCTGGTGGAGGTTAGTATAGATGGACTAATAGAACAAGTCCCACACACTGCTACAAGCCGAAATATATTTTTCAGAGCTAGATGCAGAAAAAAATTATATTGAATTTGCAACCTGGTGGAGGTTAGTATAGATCGACTAATAGAACAAGTCTCACACACTGCTACAAGCCGAAATATTTTTTCTGAATTAGATGCAGAAAAAAATTATATTGAATTTGCAACCTGGTGGAGGTTAGTATAGATGGACTAATAGAACTAGTCCCACACACTGCTACAAGCCAAAATAATTTTTCAGAGCTAGATGCAGAAAAAAATTCTATTGAATTTGCAACCTGGTGGATGTTAGTATAGATGGACTAATAGCACAAGTCCCACATACTGCTACAAGCCGAAATATTTTTTCAGAGCTAGATGCAGATAAAAATTATTTTGAATTTGCAACCTGGTGGAGGGTAGAATAGATGGATTAATAGAACAAGTCCCACACACTGCTACAAGCCGAATTATTTTTTCAGAGCTAGAAGCAGAAAAAAATTATATTGAATTTACAACCTGGTGGAGGTTAGTATAGATGGACTAATAGAACAAGTCCCACACACTGCGAGAAGCCGAAATATTTTTTCAGAGCTAGATGCAGAAAAAAATTATATTGAATTTGCAACCTGGTGGAGGTTAGTATAGATGGACTAATAGAACAAGTCCCACACACTGCTACAAGCCGAAATATTTTTTCAGAGCTAGATGCAGAAAAAAATTATATTGAATTTGCAACCTGGTGGAGGTTAGTATAGATGGACTAATAGAACAAGTCCCACACACAGCTACAAGCCAAAATATTTTTCAGAGCTAGATGCAGAAAAAAATTATACTGAATTTGCTACCTGGTGGAGGTTAGTATAGATGGACTAATAGAACAAGTCCCACATACTGCTACAAGCCGAAATATTTTTTCAGAGCTAGATGCAGATAAAAATTATTTTGAATTTGCAACCTGGTGGAGGGTAGAATAGATGGACTAATAGAACAAGTCCCACACACTGCTACAAGCCGAAATATTTTTTCAGAGCTAGATGCAGAAAAAAATGATATTGAATTTGCAACCTGGTGGAGGTTAGTATAGATGGACTAATAGAACAAGTCCCACACACTGCTACAAGGCAAAATATTTTTTCAGAGCTAGATGCGGATAAAAATTATTTTGAATTTGCAACCTGGTGGAGGTTAGTATAGATGGACTAATAGAACAAGTCCCACACACTGCTACAAGTCGAAATATTTTTTCAGAGCTAGATGCAGAAATAAATTATATTGAATTAGCAACCTGGTGGAGGTTAGTATAGATGAACTAATAGAACAAGTCCCACACATTGCTACAAGCCGAAATATTTTTTCAGAGCAAGATGCAGAAAAAAATTATATTGAATTTGCAACCTGGTGGAGGTTAGTATAGATGGACTAATAGAACAAGTCCCACATACTGCTACAAGCCGAAATATTTTTTTAGAGCTAGATGCAGAAAAAAATTATATTGAATTTGCAACCTGGTGGAGGTTAGTATAGATGGACTAATAGAACAAGTCCCACACACTGCTAAAAGCCTAAATATTTTTTCAGAGCTAGATGCAGAAAAAAATTATATTGAATTTGCAACCTGGTGGAGGTTAGTATAGATGGACTAATAGAACAAGTCCCACACACTGCTACAAGCCGAAATATATTTTTCAGAGCTAGATGCAAAAAAAAATTATATTGAATTTGCAACCTGGTGGAGGTTAGTATAGATGGACTAATAGAACAAGTCCCACACACTGCTACAAGCCGAAATATGTTTTCAGAGCTAGATGCAGAAAAAAATTATATTGAATTTGCAACCTGGTGGAGGTTAGTATAGATGGACTAATAGAGCAAGTCCCACACACTGCTATAAGCCGAAAAAAATTTTCAGAGCTAGATGCAGATAAAAATTATTTTGAATTTGCAGCCTGATGGAGGTTAGTATAGATGGACTAATAGAACAAGTCCCACACACTGCTACAAGCCGAAATATTTTTTCAGAACTAGATGCAGAAAAAAATTATATTGAATTTGCAACCTGGTGGAGGTTAGTATAGATGGACTAATAGAACAAGTCCCACACACTGCTACAAGCCGAAATATTTTTTCAGAGCTAGATGCAAATAAAAATTATTTTGAATTTGCAACCTGGTGGAGGGTAGAATAGATGGACTAATAGAACAAATCCCATACACTGCTACAAGCCGAAATATTTTTTCAGAGCTAGATGCAGAAAAAATGATATTGAATTTGCAACCTGGTGGAGGTTAGTATAGATGGACTAATAGAACAAGTACCACACACTGCTACAAGCCGAAATATTTTTTCAGAGGTAGATGCAGAAAAAAATTATATTGAATTTGCAACCTGGTGGAGGGTAGAATAGATGGACTAATAGAACAAGTCCCACACACTGCTACAAGCCAAAATATTTTTTCAGAGCTAGATGCAGAAAAAAATTATATTGAATTTGCAACCTGGTGGAGGTTAGTATAGATGGACTAATAGAACAAGTCCCACACACTGCTACAAGCCGAAATATTTATTCAGAGCTAGATGCAAATAAAAATTATTTTGAATTTGCAACCTGGTGGAGGGTAGAATAGATGGACGAATAGAACAAGTCCCACACACTGCTACAAGCCAAAATATTTTTTCAGAGCTAGAAGCAGAAAAAATTCTATTGAATTTGCAACCTGGTGGAGGTTAGTATAGATGGACTAATAGAACAAGTCCCACGCACTGCGAGAAGCCGAAATATTTTTTCAGAGCTAGATGCAGAAAAAAATTATATTGAATTTGCAACCTGGTGGAGGTTAGTATAGATGGACTAATAGAACAAGTCCCACACACTGCTACAAGCCGATATATATTTTCAGAGCTAGATGCAGAAAAAAATGATATTGAATTTGCAACCTGGTGGAGGTTAGTATAGATGGACTAATAGAACAAGTCCCACACACAGCTACAAGCCGAAATATTTTTTCAGAGCTAGATGCAGAAAAAAATTATATTGAATTTGCAACCTGGTGGAGGTTAGTATAGATGGACTAATAGAACAAGTCCCACACACTGCTACAACCCAATATTTTTTTTCAGAGCAAGATGCAGAAAAAAATTATATTGAATTTGCAACCTGGTGGAGGTTAGTATAGATGGACTAATAGAACAAGTCCCACACACTGCTACAAGCCGAAATATATTTTTCAGAGCTAGATGCAGAAAAAAATTATATTGAATTTGCAACCTGGTGGAGGTTAGTATAGATCGACTAATAGAACAAGTCTCACACACTGCTACAAGCCGAAATATTTTTTCTGAATTAGATGCAGAAAAAAATTATATTGAATTTGCAACCTGGTGGAGGTTAGTATAGATGGACTAATAGAACTAGTCCCACACACTGCTACAAGCCAAAATAATTTTTCAGAGCTAGATGCAGAAAAAAATTCTATTGAATTTGCAACCTGGTGGATGTTAGTATAGATGGACTAATAGCACAAGTCCCACATACTGCTACAAGCCGAAATATTTTTTCAGAGCTAGATGCAGATAAAAATTATTTTGAATTTGCAACCTGGTGGAGGGTAGAATAGATGGATTAATAGAACAAGTCCCACACACTGCTACAAGCCGAATTATTTTTTCAGAGCTAGAAGCAGAAAAAAATTATATTGAATTTACAACCTGGTGGAGGTTAGTATAGATGGACTAATAGAACAAGTCCCACACACTGCGAGAAGCCGAAATATTTTTTCAGAGCTAGATGCAGAAAAAAATTATATTGAATTTGCAACCTGGTGGAGGTTAGTATAGATGGACTAATAGAACAAGTCCCACACACTGCTACAAGCCGAAATATTTTTTCAGAGCTAGATGCAGAAAAAAATTATATTGAATTTGCAACCTGGTGGAGGTTAGTATAGATGGACTAATAGAACAAGTCCCACACACAGCTACAAGCCAAAATATTTTTCAGAGCTAGATGCAGAAAAAAATTATACTGAATTTGCTACCTGGTGGAGGTTAGTATAGATGGACTAATAGAACAAGTCCCACATACTGCTACAAGCCGAAATATTTTTTCAGAGCTAGATGCAGATAAAAATTATTTTGAATTTGCAACCTGGTGGAGGGTAGAATAGATGGACTAATAGAACAAGTCCCACACACTGCTACAAGCCGAAATATTTTTTCAGAGCTAGATGCAGAAAAAAATGATATTGAATTTGCAACCTGGTGGAGGTTAGTATAGATGGACTAATAGAACAAGTCCCACACACTGCTACAAGGCAAAATATTTTTTCAGAGCTAGATGCGGATAAAAATTATTTTGAATTTGCAACCTGGTGGAGGTTAGTATAGATGGACTAATAGAACAAGTCCCACACACTGCTACAAGTCGAAATATTTTTTCAGAGCTAGATGCAGAAATAAATTATATTGAATTAGCAACCTGGTGGAGGTTAGTATAGATGAACTAATAGAACAAGTCCCACACACTGCTACAAGCCAAAATATTTTTTCAGAGCTAGATGCAGAAAAAAATTATATTGAATTTGCAACCTGGTGGAGGTTAGTATAGATGGACTAATAGAACAAGTCCCACACACTGCTACAAGCCGAAATATTTATTCAGAGCTAGATGCAAATAAAAATTATTTTGAATTTGCAACCTGGTGGAGGGTAGAATAGATGGACGAATAGAACAAGTCCCACACACTGCTACAAGCCAAAATATTTTTTCAGAGCTAGAAGCAGAAAAAATTCTATTGAATTTGCAACCTGGTGGAGGTTAGTATAGATGGACTAATAGAACAAGTCCCACGCACTGCGAGAAGCCGAAATATTTTTTCAGAGCTAGATGCAGAAAAAAATTATATTGAATTTGCAACCTGGTGGAGGTTAGTATAGATGGACTAATAGAACAAGTCCCACACACTGCTACAAGCCGATATATATTTTCAGAGCTAGATGCAGAAAAAAATGATATTGAATTTGCAACCTGGTGGAGGTTAGTATAGATGGACTAATAGAACAAGTCCCACACACAGCTACAAGCCGAAATATTTTTTCAGAGCTAGATGCAGAAAAAAATTATATTGAATTTGCAACCTGGTGGAGGTTAGTATAGATGGACTAATAGAACAAGTCCCACACACTGCTACAACCCAATATTTTTTTTCAGAGCAAGATGCAGAAAAAAATTATATTGAATTTGCAACCTGGTGGAGGTTAGTATAGATGGACTAATAGAACAAGTCCCACACACTGCTACAAGCCGAAATATATTTTTCAGAGCTAGATGCAGAAAAAAATTATATTGAATTTGCAACCTGGTGGAGGTTAGTATAGATCGACTAATAGAACAAGTCTCACACACTGCTACAAGCCGAAATATTTTTTCTGAATTAGATGCAGAAAAAAATTATATTGAATTTGCAACCTGGTGGAGGTTAGTATAGATGGACTAATAGAACTAGTCCCACACACTGCTACAAGCCAAAATAATTTTTCAGAGCTAGATGCAGAAAAAAATTCTATTGAATTTGCAACCTGGTGGATGTTAGTATAGATGGACTAATAGCACAAGTCCCACATACTGCTACAAGCCGAAATATTTTTTCAGAGCTAGATGCAGATAAAAATTATTTTGAATTTGCAACCTGGTGGAGGGTAGAATAGATGGATTAATAGAACAAGTCCCACACACTGCTACAAGCCGAATTATTTTTTCAGAGCTAGAAGCAGAAAAAAATTATATTGAATTTACAACCTGGTGGAGGTTAGTATAGATGGACTAATAGAACAAGTCCCACACACTGCGAGAAGCCGAAATATTTTTTCAGAGCTAGATGCAGAAAAAAATTATATTGAATTTGCAACCTGGTGGAGGTTAGTATAGATGGACTAATAGAACAAGTCCCACACACTGCTACAAGCCGAAATATTTTTTCAGAGCTAGATGCAGAAAAAAATTATATTGAATTTGCAACCTGGTGGAGGTTAGTATAGATGGACTAATAGAACAAGTCCCACACACAGCTACAAGCCAAAATATTTTTCAGAGCTAGATGCAGAAAAAAATTATACTGAATTTGCTACCTGGTGGAGGTTAGTATAGATGGACTAATAGAACAAGTCCCACATACTGCTACAAGCCGAAATATTTTTTCAGAGCTAGATGCAGATAAAAATTATTTTGAATTTGCAACCTGGTGGAGGGTAGAATAGATGGACTAATAGAACAAGTCCCACACACTGCTACAAGCCGAAATATTTTTTCAGAGCTAGATGCAGAAAAAAATGATATTGAATTTGCAACCTGGTGGAGGTTAGTATAGATGGACTAATAGAACAAGTCCCACACACTGCTACAAGGCAAAATATTTTTTCAGAGCTAGATGCGGATAAAAATTATTTTGAATTTGCAACCTGGTGGAGGTTAGTATAGATGGACTAATAGAACAAGTCCCACACACTGCTACAAGTCGAAATATTTTTTCAGAGCTAGATGCAGAAATAAATTATATTGAATTAGCAACCTGGTGGAGGTTAGTATAGATGAACTAATAGAACAAGTCCCACACATTGCTACAAGCCGAAATATTTTTTCAGAGCAAGATGCAGAAAAAAATTATATTGAATTTGCAACCTGGTGGAGGTTAGTATAGATGGACTAATAGAACAAGTCCCACATACTGCTACAAGCCGAAATATTTTTTTAGAGCTAGATGCAGAAAAAAATTATATTGAATTTGCAACCTGGTGGAGGTTAGTATAGATGGACTAATAGAACAAGTCCCACACACTGCTAAAAGCCTAAATATTTTTTCAGAGCTAGATGCAGAAAAAAATTATATTGAATTTGCAACCTGGTGGAGGTTAGTATAGATGGACTAATAGAACAAGTCCCACACACTGCTACAAGCCGAAATATATTTTTCAGAGCTAGATGCAAAAAAAAATTATATTGAATTTGCAACCTGGTGGAGGTTAGTATAGATGGACTAATAGAACAAGTCCCACACACTGCTACAAGCCGAAATATGTTTTCAGAGCTAGATGCAGAAAAAAATTATATTGAATTTGCAACCTGGTGGAGGTTAGTATAGATGGACTAATAGAGCAAGTCCCACACACTGCTATAAGCCGAAAAAAATTTTCAGAGCTAGATGCAGATAAAAATTATTTTGAATTTGCAGCCTGATGGAGGTTAGTATAGATGGACTAATAGAACAAGTCCCACACACTGCTACAAGCCGAAATATTTTTTCAGAACTAGATGCAGAAAAAAATTATATTGAATTTGCAACCTGGTGGAGGTTAGTATAGATGGACTAATAGAACAAGTCCCACACACTGCTACAAGCCGAAATATTTTTTCAGAGCTAGATGCAAATAAAAATTATTTTGAATTTGCAACCTGGTGGAGGGTAGAATAGATGGACTAATAGAACAAATCCCATACACTGCTACAAGCCGAAATATTTTTTCAGAGCTAGATGCAGAAAAAATGATATTGAATTTGCAACCTGGTGGAGGTTAGTATAGATGGACTAATAGAACAAGTACCACACACTGCTACAAGCCGAAATATTTTTTCAGAGGTAGATGCAGAAAAAAATTATATTGAATTTGCAACCTGGTGGAGGGTAGAATAGATGGACTAATAGAACAAGTCCCACACACTGCTACAAGCCAAAATATTTTTTCAGAGCTAGATGCAGAAAAAACTTATATTGAATTTGCAACCTGGTGGAGGTTAGTATAGATGGACTAATAGAACAAGTCCCACACACTGCTACAAGCCGAAATATTTATTCAGAGCTAGATGCAAATAAAAATTATTTTGAATTTGCAACCTGGTGGAGGGTAGAATAGATGGACGAATAGAACAAGTCCCACACACTGCGAGAAGCCGAAATATTTTTTCAGAGCTAGATGCAGAAAAAAATTATATTGAATTTGCAACCTGGTGGAGGTTAGTATAGATGGACTAATAGAACAAGTCCCACACACTGCTACAAGCCGATATATATTTTCAGAGCTAGATGCAGAAAAAAATGATATTGAATTTGCAACCTGGTGGAGGTTAGTATAGATGGACTAATAGAACAAGTCCCACACACAGCTACAAGCCAAAATATTTTTTCAGAGCTAGATGCAGAAAAAAATTATACTGAATTTGCTACCTGGTGGAGGTTAGTATAGATAGACTAATAGAACAAGTCCCACATACTGCTGCAAGCCGAAATATTTTTTCAGAGCTAGATGCAGATAAAAATTATTTTGAATTTGCAACCTGGTGGAGGGTAGAATAGATGGACTAATAGAACAAGTCCCACACACTGCTACTAGCCGAAATATTTTTTCAGAGCTAGATGCAGAAAAAAATGATATTGAATTTGCAACCTGGTGGAGGTTAGTATAGATGGACTAATAGAACAAGTCCCACACACTGCTACAAGCCGAAATATTTTTTCAGAGCTAGATGCGGATAAAAATTATTTTGAATTTGCAACCTGGTGGAGGTTAGTATAGATGGACTAATAGAACAAGTCCCACACACTGCTACAAGCCGAAATATTTTTTCAGAGCAAGATGCAGAAAAAAATTATATTGAATTTGCAACCTGGTGGAGGTTAGTATAGATGGACTAATAGAACAAGTCCCACACACTGCTACAAGCCGAAATATTTATTCAGAGCTAGATTGAGAAAAAAATTATATTGAATTTGCAACCTGGTGGAGGTTAGTATAGATGGACTAATAGAACAAGTCCCACACACTGCTACAAGCCGCAATATTTTTTTCAGAGCTAGATGCAGAAAAAAATTCTATTGAATTTGCAACCTAGTGGAGGTTAGTATAGATGAACTAATAGAACAAGTCCCACAAACTGCTACAAGCCGAAATATTTTTTCAGAGCTAGATGCAGAAAAAATTATATTAAATTTGCAACATTGTGGAGGTTAGTATAGATGGACTAATAGAACAAGTCCCTCACACTGCTACAAACTGAAATATATTTTTCAGAGCTAGATGCAGAAAAAAATTATACTGAATTTGCTACCTGGTGGAGGTTAGTATAGATGGACTAATAGAACATGTCCCACATACTGCTACAAGCCGAAATATTTTTTCAGAGCTAGATGCAGATAAAAATTATTTTGAATTTGCAACCTGGTGGAGGGTAGAATAGATGGACTAATAGAACAAGTCCCACACACTGCTACAAGCTGAAATATTTTTTTCAGAGCTAGATGCGGATAAAAATTATTTTGAATTTGCAACCTGGTGGAGGTTAGTATAGATGGACTAATAGAACAAGGCCCACACACTGCTACAAGCCGAAATATTTTTTCAGAGCTAGATGCAGAAAAAAATTCTATTGAATTTGCAACCTGGTGGAGGTTAGTATAGATGGACTAATAGAACAAGTCCACACACTGCTACAAGCCGAAATATTTTTTCAGAGCAAGATGCAGAAAAAAATTATATTTAATTTGCAACCTGGTGGAGGTTAGAATAGATGGACTAATAGAACAAGTCCCACACACTGCTACAAGCCGAAATATTTATTCAGAGCTAGATTGAGAAAAAAATTATATTGAGTTTGCAACCTGGTGGAGGTTAGTATAGATGGACTAATAGAACAAGTCCCACACACTGCTACAAGCTGAAATATTTTTTTCAGAGCTAGATGCGGATAAAAATTATTTTGAATTTGCAAACTGGTGGAGGTTAGTATAGATGGACTCATAGAACAAGGCCCACACACTGCTACAAGCTGAAATATTTTTTCAGAGCTAGATGCAGAAAAAAATTATATTGAATTAGCAACCTGGTGGAGGTTAGTATAGATGGACTAATAGAACAAATCCCACATACTGCTACAAGCCGAAATATTTTTTCAGAGCAAGATGCAGAAAAAAATTATATTGAATTTGCAACCTGGTGGAGGTTAGTATAGATGGACTAATAGAACAAGCTCCACACACTGCTACAAGCCGAAATATTTTTTCAGAGCTAGATGCAGAAAAAAATTATATTGAATTTGCAACCTGGTGGAGGTTAGTATAGATGGACTAATAGAACAAGTTCCATACACTGCTACAAGCCGAAATATTTTTTCAGAGCTAGATGCAGAAAAAAATTATATTGAATTTGCAACCTGGTGGAGGTTAGTATAGATGGACTAATAGAACAAGTCCCACACACTGCTACAAGCCGAAATATTTTTTTCAGAGCTAGATGCAGAAAAAAATTATATTGAATTTGCAACCTAGTGGAGGTTAGTATAGATGGACTAATAGAACAAGTCCCACACACTGCTGCAAGCCGAAATATTTTTTCAGAGCAAGATGCAGAAAAAATTATATTGAATTTGCAACCTGGTGGAGGTTAGTATAGATGGACTAATAGAACAAGTTCCACACACTGCTACAAGCCGAAATATTTTTTCAGAGCTAGATGCAGAAAAAAAATTATATTGAATTTGCAACCTGGTGGAGGGTAGTATAGATCGACTAATAGAACAAGTCCCACACACTGCTACAAGCCGAAATATTTTTTCAGAGCTAGATGCAGAAAAAAATTATATTGAATTTGCAACCTGGTGGAGGTTAGTATAGATGGACAAATAGAACAAGTCCCACACACTGCTACAAGCCAAAATATTTATTCAGAGCTAGATTGAGAAAAAAATTATATTGAATTTGCAACCTGGTGGAGGTTAGTATACGTGAACTAATAGAACAAGTCCCACACACTGCTACAAGCCAAAATATTTTTTAAGAGCTAGATACAGAAAAAAATTATATTGAATTTGCAACCTGGTGGAGGTTAGTATAGATGGACTAATAGAACAAGTCCCACACACTGCTACAAGCCGAAATATTTTTTCAGAGCTAGATGCAGATAAAAATTATTTTGAATTTGCAACCTGGTGGAGGGTAGAATAGATGGACTAATAGAACAAGTCCCACACACTGCTACAAGCCGAAATATTTTTTCAGAGCTAGATGCAGATAAAAATTATTTTGAATTTGCAACCTGGTGGAGGGTAGTATAGATGGACTAATAGAACAAGTCCCACACACTGCTACAAGCCGAAATATTATTTTCAGAGCTAGATGCAGAAAAAAATTATATTGCATTTGCAACCTGGTGGAGGTTAGTATAGATGGACTAATAGAACAAGTCCCACACACTGCTACAAGCTGAAATATTTTTTTCAGAGCTACATGCGGATAAAAATTATTTTGAATTTGCAACCTGGTGGAGGTTAGTATAGATGGACTAATAGAACAAGTTCCACACACTGCTACAAGCTGAAATATTTTTTCAGAGCTAGATGCAAATAAAAATTATTTTGAATTTGCAACCTGGTGGAGGGTAGAATAGATGGACTAATAGAACAAATCCCACACACTGCTACAAGCCGAAATATTTTTTCAGAGCTAGATGCAGAAAAAATGATATTGAATTTGCAACCTGGTGGAGGTTAGTATATATGGACAAATAGAACATGTCCCACACACTGCTACAAGCCGAAATATTTTTTCAGAGGTAGATGCAGAAAAAAATTATATTGAATTTGCAACCTGGTGGAGGGTAGAATAGATGGACTAATAGAACAAGTCCCACACACTGCTACAAGCCAAAATATTTTTTCAGAGCTAGATGTAGAGAAAAATTATATTGAATTTGCAACCTGGTGGAGGTTAGTATAGATGGACTAATAGAACAAGTCCCACACACTGCTACAAGCCGAAATATTTATTCAGAGCTAGATGCAAATAAAAATTATTTTGAATTTGCAACCTGGTGGAGGGTAGAATAGATGGACGAATAGAACAAGTCCCACACACTGCTACAAGCCAAAATATTTTTTCAGAGCTAGAAGCAGAAAAAATTATATTGAATTTGCAACCTGGTGGAGGTTAGTATAGATGGACTAATAGAACAAGTCCCACACACTGCTAAAAGCCTAAATATTTTTTCAGAGCTAGATGCAGAAAAAAATTATATTGAATTTGCAACCTGGTGGAGGTTAGTATAGATGGACTAATAGAACAAGTCCCACACACTGCTACAAGCCGAAATATATTTTTCAGAGCTAGATGCAAAAAAAAATTATATTGAATTTGCAACCTGGTGGAGGTTAGTATAGATGGACTAATAGAACAAGGCCCACACACTGCTACAAGCCGAAATATGTTTTCAGAGCTAGATGCAGAAAAAAATTATATTGAATTTGCAACCTGGTGGAGGTTAGTATAGATGGACTAATAGAGCAAGTCCCACACACTGCTACAAGCCGAAAAAAATTTTCAGAGCTAGATGCAGATAAAAATTATTTTGAATTTGCAGCCAGGTGGAGGTTAGTATAGATGGACTAATACAACAAGTCCCACACACTGCTACAAGCCGAAATATTTTTTCAGAGCTAGATGCAGAAAAAAATTATATTGAATTTGCAACCTGGTGGAGGGTAGAATAGAAGGACTAATAGAACAAGTCCCACACACTGCTACAAGCCAAAATATTTTTTCAGAGCTAGATGCAGAAAAAAATTATATTGAATTTGCAACCTGGTGGAGGTTAGTATAGATGGACTAATAGAACAAGTCCCACACACTGCTACAAGCCGAAATATTTATTCAGAGCTAGATGCAAATAAAAATTATTTTGAATTTGCAACCTGGTGGAGGGTAGAATAGATGGACAAATAGAACAAGTCCCACACACTGCTACAAGCCAAAATATTTTTTCAGAGCTAGAAGCAGAAAAAATTATGTTGAATTTGCAACCTGGTGGAGGTTAGTATAGATGGACTAATAGAACAAGTCCCACACACTGCGAGAAGCCGAAATATTTTTTCAGAGCTAGATGCAAAAAAAAATTATATTGAATTTGCAACCTGGTGGAGGTTAGTATAGATGGACTAATAGAACAAGTCCCACACACTGCTACAAGCCGAAATATTTTTTCAGAGCTAGATGCAGAAAAAAATGATATTGAATTTGCAACCTAGTGGAGGTTAGTATAGATGGACTAATAGAACAAGTACCACACACAGCTACAAGCCAAAATATTTTTTCAGAGCTAGATGCAGAAAAAAATTATACTGAATTTGCTACCTGGTGGAGGTTAGTATAGATGGACTAATAGAACAAGTCCCACATACTGCTACAAGCCGAAATATTTTTTCAGAGCTAGATGCAGATAAAAATTATTTTGAATTTGCAACCTGGTGGAGGGTAGAATAGATGGACTAATAGAACAAGTCCCACACACTGCTACAAGCCGAAATATTTTTTCAGAGCTAGATGCAGAAAAAAATGATATTGAATTTGCAACCTAGTGGAGGTTAGTATAGATGGACTAATAGAACAAGTCCCACACACAGCTACAAGCCAAAATATTTTTTCAGAGCTAGATGCAGAAAAAAATTATACTGAATTTGCTACCTGGTGGAGGTTAGTATAGATGGACTAATAGAACAAGTCCCACATACTGCTACAAGCCGAAATATTTTTTCAGAGCTAGATGCAGATAAAAATTATTTTGAATTTGCAACCTGGTGGAGGGTAGAATAGATGGACTAATAGAACAAGTCCCACACACTGCTATAAGCCGAAATATTTTTTCAGAGCTAGATGCAGAAAAAAATGATATTGAATTTGCAACCTGGTGGAGGTTAGTATAGATGGACTAATAGAACAAGTCCCACACACTGCTACAAGCCGAAATATTTTTTCAGAGCTAGATGCGGATAAAAATTATTTTGAATTTGCAACCTGGTGGAGGTTAGTATATATGGACTAATAGAACAAGTCCCACACACTGCTACAAGCCGAAATATTTTTTCAGAGCTAGATGCAGAAATAAATTATATTGAATTAGCAACCTGGTGGAGGTTAGTATAGATGGACTAATAGAACAAGTCCCACACATTACTACAAGCCAAAATATTTTTTCAGAGCAAGATGCAGAAAAAAATTATATTGAATTTGCAACCTGGTGGAGGTTAGTATAGATGGACTAATAGAACAAGTCCCACACACAGCTACAAGCCAAAATATTTTTTCAGAGCTAGATGCAGAAAAAAATTATACTGAATTTGCTACCTGGTGGAGGTTAGTATAGATGGACTAATAGAACAAGTCCCACATACTGCTACAAGCCGAAATATTTTTTCAGAGCTAGATGCAGATAAAAATTATTTTGAATTTGCAACCTGGTGGAGGGTAGAATAGATGGACTAATAGAACTAGTCCCACACACTGCTACAAGCCGAAATATTTTTTCAGAGCTAGATGCAGAAATAAATTATATTGAATTAGCAACCTGGTGGAGGTTAGTATAGATGGACTAATAGTACAAGTCCCACACATTGCTACAAGCCGAAATATTTTTTCAGAGCAAGATGCAGAAAAAAATTATATTGAATTTGCAACCTGGTGGAGGTTAGTATAGATGGACTAATAGAACAAGTCCCACATACTGCTACAAGCCGAAATATTTTTTCAGAGCTAGATGCAGAAAAAAATTATATTGAATTTGCAACCTGGTGGAGGTTAGTATAGATGGACTAATAGAACAAGTCCCACACACTGCTAAAAGCCTAAATATTTTTTCAGAGCTAGATGCAGAAAAAAATTATATTGAATTTGCAACCTGGTGGAGGTT
Organism: Phyllobates terribilis; assembly: GCF_046119375.1. Taxonomy (NCBI): domain Eukaryota; kingdom Metazoa; phylum Chordata; class Amphibia; order Anura; family Dendrobatidae; genus Phyllobates; species Phyllobates terribilis. Next base: position 160,762,167 of record NW_027362771.1, on the reverse strand, counting down.
AGTATAGATGGACTAATAGAACAAGTCCCACACACTGCTACAAGCCGAAATATATTTTTCAGAGCTAGATGCCAAAAAAAATTATATTGAATTTGCAACCTGGTGGAGGTTGGTTTAGATGGACTAATAGAACAAGTCCCACACACTGCTACAAGCCGAAATATGTTTTCAGAGCTAGATGCAGAAAAAAATTATATTGAATTTGCAACCTGGTGGAGGTTAGTATAGATGGACTAATAGAGCAAGTCCCACACACTGCTACAAGCCGAAAAAAAATTTCAGAGCTAGATGCAGATAAAAATTATTTTGAATTTGCAGCCTGGTGGAGGTTAGTATAGATGGACTAATAGAACAAGTCCCACACACTGCTACAAGCCAAAATATTTTTTCAGAGCTAGATGCAGAAAAAAATTATATTGAATTTGCAACCTGGTGGAGGTTAGTATAGATGGACTAATAGAACTATCCCCACACACTGCAACAAGCCAAAATATTTTTTCAGAGCTAGATGCAGAAAAAAATTATATTGAATTAGCAACCTGGTGGAGGTTAGTATAGATGGACTAATAGAACTAGTCCCACACACTGCTACAAGCCGAAATATTTTTTCAGAGCAAGATGCAGAAAAAAATTATATTGAATTTGCAACCTGGTGGAAGTTAGTATAGATGGACTAATAGAACAAGTCCCAAACACTGCTACAAGCCGAAATATTTATTCAGAGCTAGATTGAGCAAAAAATTATATTGAATTTGCAACCTGGTGGAGGTTAGTATAGATGGACTAATAGAACAAGTCCCACACACTGCTACAAGCTGAAATATTTTTTTCAGAGCTAGATGCGGATAAAAATTATTTTGAATTTGCAACCTGGTGGAGGTTAGTATAGATGGACTAATAGAACAAGGCCCACACACTGCTACAAGCCAAAATATTTTTTCAGAGCTAGATGCAGAAAAAAATTATATTGAATTAGCAACCTGGTGGAGGTTAGTATAGATGGACTAATAGAACAAGTCCTACATACTGCTACAAGCCGAAATATTTTTTCAGAGCAAGAGGCAGAAAAAAATTATATTGAATTTGCAACCTGGTGGAGGTTAGTATAGATGGAGTAATAGAACAAGTTCCACACACTGCTACAAGCCGAAATATTTTTTCAGAGCTAGATGCAGAAAAAAATTATATTGAATTTGCAACCTGGTGGAGGTTAGTATAGATGGACTAATAGAACAAGTCCCACACACTGCTACAAGCCGAAATATTTTTTTCAGAGCTAGATGCAGAAAAAAATTATATTGAATTTGCAACCTGGTGGAGGTTAGTATAGATGGACTAATAGAACAAGTCCCACACACTGCTACAAGCTGAAATATTTTTTTCAGAGCTAGATGCGGATAAAAATTATTTTGAATTTGCAACCTGGTGGAGGTTAGTATAGATGGACTAATAGAACAAGGCCCACACACTGCTACAAGCCGAAATATTTTTTCAGAGCTAGATGCAGGAAAAAATTCTATTGAATTTGCAACCTGGTGGAGGTTAGTATAGATGGACTAATAGAACAAGTCCCACACACTGCTACAAGCTGAAATATTTTTTCAGAGCAAGATGCAGAAAAAAATTATATTGAATTTGCAACCTGGTGGAGGTTAGTATAGATGGACTAATAGAACAAGTTCCACAAACTGCTACAAGCCGAAATATTTTTTCAGAGCTAGATGCAGAAAAAAATTATATTGAATTTGCAACCTGGTGGAGGTTAGTATAGATGGACTAATAGAACAAGTCCCACACACTGCTACAAGCCGAAATATTTTTTTCAGAGCTAGATGCGGATAAAAATTATTTTGAATTTGCAACCTGGAGGAGGTTAGTATAGATGGACTAATAGAACAAGGCCCACACACTGCTACAAGCCGAAATATTTTTTCAGAGCTAGATGCAGGAAAAAATTCTATTGAATTTGCAACCTGGTGGAGGTTAGTATAGATGGACTAATAGAACAAGTCCCACACACTGCAACAAGCCGAAATATTTTTTCAGAGCTAGATGCAGAAAAAAATTATATTGAATTTGCAACCTGGTGGAGGTTAATATAGATGGACTAATAGAACAAGTCCCACACACTGCTACAAGCCGAAATATTTTTTCAGAGCTAGATGCAGAAAAAAATGATATTGAATTTGCAACCTGGTGGAGGTTAGTATAGATGGACTAATAGAACAAGTCCCACACACAGCTACAAGCCAAAATATTTTTTCAGAGCTAGATGCAGAAAAAAATTATACTGAATTTGCTACCTGGTGGAGGTTAGTATAGATAGACTAATAGAACAAATCCCACATACTGCTACAAGCCGAAATATTTTTTCAGAGCTAGATGCAGAAAAAAATGATTTTGAATTTGCAACCTGGTGGAGGGTAGAATAGATGGACTAATAGAACAAGTCCCACACACTGCTACAAGCCGAAATATGTTTTCAGAGCTAGATGCAGAAAAAAATTATATTGAATTTGCAACCTGGTGGAGGTTAGTATAGATGGACTAATAGAGCAAGTCCCACACACTGCTACAAGCCGAAAAAAAATTTCAGAGCTAGATGCAGATAAAAATTATTTTGAATTTGCAGCCTGGTGGAGGTTAGTATAGATGGACTAATAGAACAAGTCCCTCACACTGCTACAAGCCAAAATATTTTTTCAGAGCTAGATGCAGAAAAAAATTATATTGAATTTGCAACCTGGTGGAGGTTAGTATAGATGGACTAATAGAACTAGCCCCACACACTGCAACAAGCCAAAATATTTTTTCAGAGCTAGATGCAGAAAAAAATTATATTGAATTAGCAACCTGGTGGAGGTTAGTATAGATGGACTAATAGAACTAGTCCCACACACTGCTACAAGCCGAAATATTTTTTCAGAGCAAGATGCAGAAAAAAATTATATTGAATTTGCAACCTGGTGGAAGTTAGTATAGATGGACTAATAGAACAAGTCCCACACACTGCTACAAGCCGAAATATTTATTCAGAGCTAGATTGAGCAAAAAATTATATTGAATTTGCAACCTGGTGGAGGTTAGTATAGATGGACTAATAGAACAAGGCCCACACACTGCTACAAGCCAAAATATTTTTTCAGAGCTAGATGCAGAAAAAAATTATATTGAATTAGCAACCTGGTGGAGGTTAGTATAGATGGACTAATAGAACAAGTCCCACATACTGCTACAAGCCGAAATATTTTTTCAGAGCAAGAGGCAGAAAAAAATTATATTGAATTTGCAACCTGGTGGAGGTTAGTATAGATGGACTAATAGAACAAGTTCCACACACTGCTACAAGCCGAAATATTTTTTCAGAGCTAGATGCAGAAAAAAATTATATTGAATTTGCAACCTGGTGGAGGTTAGTATAGATGGACTAATAGAACAAGTCCCACACACTGCTACAAGCCGAAATATTTTTTTCAGAGCTAGATGCAGAAAAAAATTATATTGAATTTGCAACCTGGTGGAGGTTAGTATAGATGGACTAATAGAACAAGTCCCACACACTGCTACAAGCTGAAATATTTTTTTCAGAGCTAGATGCGGATAAAAATTATTTTGAATTTGCAACCTGGTGGAGGTTAGTATAGATGGACTAATAGAACAAGGCCCACACACTGCTACAAGCCGAAATATTTTTTCAGAGCTAGATGCAGGAAAAAATTCTATTGAATTTGCAACCTGGTGGAGGTTAGTATAGATGGACTAATAGAACAAGTCCCACACACTGCTACAAGCCGAAATATTTTTTCAGAGCAAGATGCAGAAAAAAATTATATTGAATTTGCAACCTGGTGGAGGTTAGTATAGATGGACTAATAGAACAAGTTCCACACACTGCTACAAGCCGAAATATTTTTTCAGAGCTAGATGCAGAAAAAAATTATATTGAATTTGCAACCTGGTGGAGGTTAGTATAGATTGACTAATAGAACAAGGCCCACACACTGCTACAAGCCGAAATATTTTTTCAGAGCTAGATGCAGGAAAAAATTCTATTGAATTTGCAACCTGGTGGAGGTTAGTATAGATGGACTAATAGAACAAGTCCCACACACTGCTACATGCCGAAATATTTTTTCAGAGCAAGATGCAGAAAAAAATTATATTGAATTTGCAACCTGGTGGAGGTTAGTATAGATGGACTAATAGAACAAGTCCCACACACTGCTACAACCCGAAATATTTATTCAGAGCTAGATTGAGAAAAAAATTATATTGAATTTGCAACCTGGTGGAGGTTAGTATAGATGGACTAATAGAACAAGTCCCACACACTGCTACAAGCTGAAATATTTTTTTCAGAGCTAGATGCGGATAAAAATTATTTTGAATTTGCAACCTGGTGGAGGTTAGTATAGATGCACTCATAGAAAAAGGCCCACACACTGCTATAAGCCAAAATATTTTTTCAGAGCTAGATGCAGAAAAAAATTATATTGAATTAGCAACCTGGTGGAGGTTAGTATAGATGGACTAATAGAACACGTCCCACATACTGCTTCAAGCCGAAATATTTTTTCAGAGCAAGATGCAGAAAAAAATTATATTGAATTTGCAACCTGGTGGAGGTTAGTATAGAAGGACTAATAGAAGAAGCTCCACACACTGCTACAAGCCGAATTTTTTTTTCAGAGCCAGATGCAGAAAAAAATTATATTGAATTTGCAACCTGGTGGAGGTTAGTATAGATGGAATAATAGAACAAGTTCCACACACTGCTACAAGCCGAAATATTTTTTCAGAGCTAGATGCAGAAAAAAATTATATTAAATATGCAACCTGGTGGAAGTTAGTATAGATGGACTAATAGAACAAGTCCCACACACTGCAACAAGCCGAAATATTTTTTCAGAGCTAGATGCAGAAAAAAATTATATTGAATTTGCAACCTGGTGGAGGTTAATATAGATGGACTAATAGAACAAGTCCCACACACTGCTACAAGCCGAAATATTTTTTCAGAGCTGGATGCAGAAAAAAATGATATTGAATTTGCAACCTGGTGGAGGTTAGTATAGATGGACTAATAGAACAAGTCCCACACACAGCTACAAGCCAAAATATTTTTTCAGAGATAGATGCAGAAAAAAATTATACTGAATTTGCTACCTGGTGGAGGTTAGTATAGATAGACTAATAGAACAAGTCCCACATACTGCTACAAGCCGAAATATTTTTTCAGAGCTAGATGCAGAAAAAAATGATTTTGAATTTGCAACCTGGTGGAGGGTAGAATAGATGGACTAATAGAACAAGTCCCACACACTGCTACAAGCCGAAATATTTTTTCAGAGCTAGATGCAGAAAAAAATGATATTGAATTTGCAACCTGGTGGAGATTAGTATAGATGGACTAATAGAACAAGTCCCACACACTGCTACAAGCCGAAATATTTTTTCAGAGCTAGATGCGGATAAAAATTATTTTGAATTTGCAACCTGGTGGAGGTTAGTATAGATGGACTAATAGAACAAGTCCCACATACTGCTACAAGCCGAAATATTTTTTCAGAGCTAGATGCAGAAATAAATTATATTGAATTAGCAACCTGGTGGAGGTTAGTATAGATGGACTAATAGAACTAGTCCCACACACTGCTACAAGCCGAAATATTTTTTCAGAGCAAGATGCAGAAAAAAATTATATTGAATTTGCAACCTGGTGGAAGTTAGTATAGATGGACTAATAGAACAAGTCCCACACACTGCTACAAGCCGAAATATTTATTCAGAGCTAGATTGAGAAAAAAATTATATTGAATTTGCAACCTGGTGGAGGTTAGTATAGATGGACTAATAGAACAAGTCCCACACACTGCTACAAGCTGAAATATTTTTTTCAGAGCTAGATGCGGATAAAAATTATTTTGAATTTGCAACCTGGTGGAGGTTAGTATAGATGGACTAATAGAACAAGGCCCACACACTGCTACAAGCCAAAATATTTTTTCAGAGCTAGATGCAGAAAAAAATTATATTGAATTAGCAACCTGGTGGAGGTTAGTATAGATGGACTAATAGAACAAGTCCCACATACTGCTACAAGCCGAAATATTTTTTCAGAGCAAGATGCAGAAAAAAATTATATTGAATTTGCAACCTGGTGGAGGTTAGTAGAGATGGACTAATAGAACAAGTTCCACACACTGCTACAAGCCGAAATATTTTTTCAGAGCTAGATGCAGAAAAAAATTATATTGAATTTGCAACCTGGTGGAGGTTAGTATAGATGGACTAATAGAAAAAGTCCCACACACTGCTACAAGCTGAAATATTTTTTTCAGAGCTAGATGCAGAAAAAAATTATATTGAATTTGCAACCTGGTGGAGGTTAGTATAGATGGACTAATAGAACAAGTCCCACACACTGCTACAAGCTGAAATATTTTTTTCAGAGCTAGATGCGGATAAAAATTATTTTGAATTTGCAACCTGGTGGAGGTTAGTATAGATGGACTAATAGAACAAGGCCCACACACTGCTACAAGCCGAAATATTTTTTCAGAGCTAGATGCAGGAAAAAATTCTATTGAATTTGCAACCTGGTGGAGGTTAGTATAGATGGACTAATAGAACAAGTCCCACACACTGCTACAAGCCGAAATATTTTTTCAGAGCAAGATGCAGAAAAAAATTATATTGAATTTGCAACCTGGTGGAGGTTAGTATAGATGGACTAATAGAACAAGTTCCACACACTGCTACAAGCCGAAATATTTTTTCAGAGCTAGATGCAGAAAAAAATTATATTGAATTTGCAACCTGGTGGAGGTTAGTATAGATGGACTAATAGAACAAGTCCCACACACTGCTACAAGCTGAAATATTTTTTTCAGAGCTAGATGCGGATAAAAATTATTTTGAATTTGCAACCTGGTGGAGGTTAGTATAGATGGACTAATAGAACAAGGCCCACACACTGCTACAAGCCGAAATATTTTTTCAGAGCTAGATGCAGGAAAAAATTCTATTGAATTTGCAACCTGGTGGAGGTTAGTATAGATGGACTAATAGAACAAGTCCCACACACTGCTACAAGCCGAAATATTTTTTCAGAGCAAGATGCAGAAAAAAATTATATTGAATTTGCAACCTGGTGGAGGTTAGTATAGATGGACTAATAGAACAAGTCCCACACACTGCTACAACCCGAAATATTTATTCAGAGCTAGATTGAGAAAAAAATTATATTGAATTTGCAACCTGGTGGAGGTTAGTATAGATGGACTAATAGAACAAGTCCCACACACTGCTACAAGCTGAAATATTTTTTTCAGAGCTAGATGCGGATAAAAATTATTTTGAATTTGCAACCTGGTGGAGGTTAGTATAGATGCACTCATAGAACATGGCCCACACACTGCTATAAGCCAAAATATTTTTTCAGAGCTAGATGCAGAAAAAAATTATATTGAATTAGCAACCTGGTGGAGGTTAGTATAGATGGACTAATAGAACACGTCCCACATACTGCTTCAAGCCGAAATATTTTTTCAGAGCAAGATGCAGAAAAAAATTATATTGAATTTGCAACCTGGTGGAGGTTAGTATAGATGGACTAATAGAACAAGCTCCACACACTGCTACAAGCCGAATTTTTTTTTCAGAGACAGATGCAGAAAAAAATTATATTGAATTTGCAACCTGGTGGAGGTTAGTATAGATGGAATAATAGAACAAGTTCCACACACTGCTACAAGCCGAAATATTTTTTCAGAGCTAGATGCAGAAAGAAATTATATTAAATATGCAACCTGGTGGAAGTTAGTATAGATGGACTAATAGAACAAGTCCCACACACTGCAACAAGACGAAATATTTTTTTCAGAGCTAGATGCAGAAAAAAATTATATTGAATTTGCAACCTGGTGGAGGTTAGTATAGATGGACTAATAGAACAAGGCCCACACACTGCTACAAACCGAAATATATTTTTCAGAGCTAGATGCAGAAAAAAATTATACTGAATTTGCTACCTGGTGGAGGTTAGTATAGATGGACTAATAGAACAAGTCCCACATACTGCTACAAGCCGAAATATTTTTTCAGAGCTAGATGCAGATAAAAATTATTTTGAATTTGCAACCTGGTGTAGGGTAGAATAGATGGACTAATAGAACAAGTCCCACACACTGCTACAAGCCAAAATATTTTTTCAGAGCTACATTCAGAAAAAAATTATATTGAATTTGCAACCTGGTGGAGGTTAGTATAGATGGACTAATAGAACAAGTCCCACACACTTCTACAAGCCGAAATATTTTTTTCAGAGCTAGATGCAGAAAAAAATTATATTGAATTTGCAACCTGGTGGAGGTTAGTATAGATGGACTAATAGAACAAGTCCCACACACTGCTACAAGCTGAAATATTTTTTTCCGAGCTAGATGCGGATAAAAATTATTTTGAATTTGCAACCTGGTGGAGGTTAGTATAGATGGACTAATAGAACAAGTCCCACACACTGCTACAAGCCGAAATATTTTTTCAGAGCAGGATGCAGAAAAAAATTATATTGAATTTGCAACATTGTGGAGGTTAGTATAGATGGACTAATAGAACAAGTCCCACACACTGCTACAAGCCGAAATATATTTTTCAGAGCTAGATGCAGAAAAAAATTATACTGAATTTGCTACCTGGTGGAGGTTAGTATAGATGGACTATTAGAACAAGTCCCACATACTGCTACAAGCCGAAATATTTTTTCAGAGCTAGATGCAGATAAAAATTATTTTAAATTTGCAACCTGGTGGAGGGTAAAATAGATTGACTAATAGAACAAGTCCCACAGAGTGTTACAAGCCAAAATATTTTTTCAGAGCTAGATTAAAAAAAAAATTATATTGAATTTGCAACCTGGTGGAGGTTAGTATAGATGGACTAATAGAACAAGTCCCACACACTGCTACAAGCCGAAATATTTTTTCAGAGCTAGATGCAGAAAAAAATGATATTGAATTTGCAACCTGGTGGAGGTTAGTATAGATGGACTAATAAAACAAGTCCCACACACTGCTACAAGCCGAAATATTTTTTCAGAGCAAGATGCAGAAAAAAATTATATTGAATTTGCAACCTGGTGGAGGTTAGTATAGATGGACTAATAGAACAAGTTCCACACACTGCTACAAGCCGAAATATTTTTTCAGAGCTAGATGCAGAAAAAAAATTATATTGAATTTGCAACCTGGTGGAGGGTAGTATAGATGGACTAATAGAACAAGTCCCACACACTGCTACAAGCCGAAATATTTTTTCAGAGCTAGATGCAGAAAAAAATTATATTGAATTTGCAACCTGGTGGAGGTTAGTATAGATGGACAAATAGAACAAGTCCCACACACTGCTACAAGCCGTAATATGTATTCAGAGCTAGATTGAGAAAAAAATTATATTGAATTTGCAACCTGGTGGAGGTTAGTATACGTGAACTAATAGAACAAGTCCCACACACTGCTACAAGCCAAAATATTTTTTCAGAGCTAGATACAGAAAAAAATTATATTGAATTTGCAACCTGGTGGAGGTTAGTATAGATGGACTAATAGAACAAGTCCCACACACTGCTACAAGCCGAAATATTTTTTCAGAGCTAGATACAGATAAAAATTATTTTGAATTTGCAACCTGGTGGAGGGTAGAATAGATGGACTAATAGAACAAGTCCCACACACTGCTACAAGTCGAAATATTTTTTCAGAGCTAGATGCAGATAAAAATTATTTTGAATTTGCAACCTGGTGGAGGGTAGTATAGATGGACTAATAGAAAAAGTCCCACACACTGCTACAAGCCGAAATATTTTTTTCAGAGCTAGATGCAGAAAAAAATTATATTGAATTTGCAACCTGGTGGAGGTTAGTATAGATGGACTAATAGAACAAGGCCCACACACTGCTACAAGCCAAAATATTTTTTCAGAGCTAGATGCAGAAAAAAATTCTATTGAATTTGCAACCTGGTGGAGGTTAGTATAGATGGACTAATAGAACAAGTCCCACACACTGCTACAAGCCGAAATATTTTTTCAGAGCAAGATGCAGAAAAAAATTCTATTGAATTTGCAACATTGTGGAGGTTAGTATAGATGGACTAATAGAACAAGTCCCACACACTGCTACAAGCCGAAATATATTTTTCAGAGCTAGATGCAGAAAAAAATTATATTGAATTTGCAACCTGGTGGAGGTTAGTATAGATGGACTAATAAAACAAGTCCCACACACTGCTACAAGCCAAAATATTTTTTCAGAGCTAGATGCAGAAAAAAATTATACTGAATTTGCTTCCTGGTGGAGGTTAGTATAGATGGACTAATAGAACAAGTCCCACATACTGCTACAAGCCGAAATATTTTTTCAGAGCTAGATGCAGATAAAAATTATTTTGAATTTGCAACCTGGTGGAGGGTAGAATAGATGGACTAATAGAACAAGGCCCACACACTGCTACAAGCCAAAATATATTTTCAGAGCTAGATTCAGAAAAAAATTATATTGAATTTGCAACCTGGTGGAGGTTAGTATAGATGGACTAATAGAACAAGTCCCACACACTGCTACAAGCCAAAATATTTTTTCAGAGCTAGATGCAGAAAAAAATTATATTGAATTTGCCACCTGGTGGAGGTTAGTATAGATGGACTAATAGAACAAGTCCCACACACTGCTACAAGCCGAAATATTTTTTCAGACCTAGATGCAGATAAAACTTATTTTGAATTTGCAACCTGGTGGAGGTTAGTATAGATGGACTAATAGAACAAGTCCCACACACTGCTACAAGTCGAAATATTTTTTCAGAGCTAGATGCAGAAAAAATTATATTGAATTTGCAACCTGGTGGAGGTTAGTATAGATGGACTAATAGAACAAGCCCCACACACTGCTACAAGCCAAAATATTTTTTCAGAGCTAGATGCAGAAAAAAATTTATATTGAATTTGCAACCTAGTGGAGGTTAGTATAGATGGACTAATAGAACAAGTCCCACACACTGCTACAAGCCAAAATATTTTTTCAGAGCTAGATGCAGAAAAAAATTATATTGAATTTGCAACCTGGTGGAGGTTAGTATAGATGGACTAATAGAACAAGTCCCACACACTGCTACAAGCCGAAATATTTTTTCAGAGCTAGATGCAGATAAAACTTATTTTGAATTTGCAACCTGGTGGAGGTTAGTATAGATGGACTAATAGAACAAGTCCCACACACTGCTACAAGCCGAAATATTTTTGCAGAGCTAGATGCAGAAAAAAATTATATTGAATTTTCAACCTGGTGGAGGTTAGTATAGATGGACTAATAGAACAAGCCCCACACACTGCTACAAGCCAAAATATTTTTTCAGAGCTAGATGCAGAAAAAAATTATATTGAATTTGCAACCTAGTGGAGATTAGTATAGATGGACTAATAGAACAAGTCCCACACATTGCTACAAGCTGAAATATTTTTTCAGAGCTAGATGCAAATAAAATTTATTTTGAATTTGCAACCTGGTGGAGGGTAGAATAGATGGACTAATAGAACAAGTCCCACACACTGCTACAAGCCGAAATATTTTTCCAGAACAAGATGCAGAAAAAAATTATATTGAATTTGCAACCTGGTGGAGGTTAGTATATATGGACTAATAGAACAAGTCCCACACACTGCTACAAGCCGAAATATATTTTTCAGAGCTAGATGCAGAAAAAAATTATATTGAATTTGCAACCTGTTGGAGGTTAGTATAGATGGACTAATAGAACAAGACCCACACACTGCTACAAGCCGAAATATTTTTTCAAAGCTAGATGCAGAAAAAAATTATATTGAATTTGCAACACGGTGAAGGTTAGTATAGATGGACTAATAAAACAAGTCCCACACACTGCTACAAGCCGAAATATTTTTTCAGAGCTAGATGCAGATAAAAATTATTTTGAATTTGCAACCTGGTGGAGGTTAGTATAGATGGACTAATAGAACATGTCCCACTCACTGCTACAAGCCGAAATATTTTATCAGAGCTAGATGCAGAAAAAAATTATATTGAATTTGCAACCTGGTGGAGGTTAGTATAGATGGACTAATAGAACAAGTCCTACACACTGCTACAAGCCAAAATATTTTTTCAGAGCTAGATGCAGAAAAAAATTATATTGAATTTGCAACCTGGTGGAGGTTAGTATAGATGGACTAATAGAACAAGTCCCACACACTGCTACAAGCCAAAATATTTTTTCAGAGCTAGATGCATAAAAAAATTATATTGAATTTGCAACCTGGTGGAGGTTAGTATAGATGGACAAATAGAAAAAGTCCCACACACTGCTACAAGCCGAAATATTTTTTCAGAGCTAGATGCAGATAAAAATTATTTTGAATTTGCAACCTGGTGGAGGTTAGTATAGATGGACTAATAGAACATGTCCCAAACACTGCTAAGAGGCCGAAATATTTTTTCAGAGCTAGATGCAGAAAAAAATTATATTGAATTTGCAACCTGGTGGAGGTTAGTATAGATGGACTAATAGAACAAATCCCACACACTGCTACAAGCCAAAATATTTTTTCAGAGCTAGATGCAGAAAAAAATTATACTGAATTTGCTACCTGGTGGAGGTTAGTATAGATGGACTAATAGAACAAGTCCCACATACTGCTACAAGCTAAAATATTTTTTCAGAGCTAGATGCAGATAAAAATTATTTTGAATTTGCAACCTGGTGGAGGGTAGAATAGATGGACTAATAGAACAAGTCCCACACACTGCTACAAGCCAAAATAGTTTTTCAGAGCTAGATTCAGAAAAAAATTATATTGAATTTGCAACCTAGTGGAGATTAGTATAGATGGACTAATAGAACAAGTCCCACACATTGCTACAAGCTGAAATATTTTTTCAGAGCTAGATGCAAATAAAATTTATTTTGAATTTGCAACCTGGTGGAGGGTAGAATAGATGGACTAATAGAACAAGTCCCACACACTGCTACAAGCCGAAATATTTTTCCAGAACAAGATGCAGAAAAAAATTATATTGAATTTGCAACCTGGTGGAGGTTAGTATAGATGGACTAATAGAACAAGTCCCACACACTGCTACAAGCCGAAATATATTTTTCAGAGCTAGATGCAGAAAAAAATTATATTGAATTTGCAACCTGTTGGAGGTTAGTATAGATGGACTAATAGAACAAGACCCACACACTGCTACAAGCCGAAATATTTTTTCAAAGCTAGATGCAGAAAAAAATTATATTGAATTTGCAACACGGTGAAGGTTAGTATAGATGGACTAATAAAACAAGTCCCACACACTGCTACAAGCCGAAATATTTTTTCAGAGCTAGATGCAGATAAAAATTATTTTGAATTTGCAACCTGGTGGAGGTTAGTATAGATGGACTAATAGAACATGTCCCACTCACTGCTACAAGCCGAAATATTTTATCAGAGCTAGATGCAGAAAAAAATTATATTGAATTTGCAACCTGGTGGAGGTTAGTATAGATGGACTAATAGAACAAGTCCTACACACTGCTACAAGCCAAAATATTTTTTCAGAGCTAGATGCAGAAAAAAATTATATTGAATTTGCAACCTGGTGGAGGTTAGTATAGATGGACTAATAGAACAAGTCCCACACACTGCTACAAGCCAAAATATTTTTTCAGAGCTAGATGCATAAAAAAATTATATTGAATTTGCAACCTGGTGGAGGTTAGTATAGATGGACAAATAGAAAAAGTCCCACACACTGCTACAAGCCGAAATATTTTTTCAGAGCTAGATGCAGATAAAAATTATTTTGAATTTGCAACCTGGTGGAGGTTAGTATAGATGGACTAATAGAACATGTCCCAAACACTGCTAAGAGGCCGAAATATTTTTTCAGAGCTAGATGCAGAAAAAAATTATATTGAATTTGCAACCTGGTGGAGGTTAGTATAGATGGACTAATAGAACAAATCCCACACACTGCTACAAGCCAAAATATTTTTTCAGAGCTAGATGCAGAAAAAAATTATACTGAATTTGCTACCTGGTGGAGGTTAGTATAGATGGACTAATAGAACAAGTCCCACATACTGCTACAAGCTAAAATATTTTTTCAGAGCTAGATGCAGATAAAAATTATTTTGAATTTGCAACCTGGTGGAGGGTAGAATAGATGGACTAATAGAACAAGTCCCACACACTGCTACAAGCCAAAATAGTTTTTCAGAGCTAGATTCAGAAAAAAATTATATTGATTTTGCAACCTGGTGGAGGTTAGTCTAGATGGACTAATAGAACAAGTCCCACACACTGCTACAAGCCGAAATATTTTTTCAGAGCTAGATGCAGAAAAAAATTATATTGAATTTGCAACCTGGTGGAGGTTAGTATAGATGGACTAATAGAACAAGTCCCACACACTGCTACAAGCCGAAATATTTTTTCAGAGCTAGATGCGGATAAAAATTATTTTGAATTTGCAACCTGGTGGAGGTTAGTATAGATGGACTAATAGAACAAGTCCCACACACTGCTACAAGCCGAAATATTTTTTCAGAGCTAGATGCAGAAAAAAATTATATTGAATTAGCAACCTGGTGGAGGTTAGTATAGATGGACTAATAGAACAAGTCCCACACACTGCTACAAGCCGAAATATTTTTTCAGAGCAAGATGCAGAAAAAAATTATATTGAATTTGCAACCTGGTGGAGGTTAGTATAGATGGACTAATAGAACAAGTTCCACACACTGCTACAAGCCGAAATATTTTTTCAGAGCTAGATGCAGAAAAAAATTATATTGAATTTGCAACCTGGTGGAGGTTAGTATAGATGGACTAATAGAACAAGTCCCACACACTGCTACAAGCCGAAATACTTTTTCAGAGCTAGATGCAGAAAAAAATTATATTGAATTTGCAACCTGGTGGAGGTTAGTATAGATGGACAAATAGAACAAGTCCAACACACTGCTTCAAGCCGAAATATTTTTTCAGAGCAAGATGCAGAAAACAATTATATTGAATTTGCAACATTGTGGAGGTTAGTATAGATGGACTAATAGTACAAGTCCCACACACTGCTACATGCCGAAATATATTTTTCAGAGCTAGATGCAGAAAAAAATTATATTGAATTTGCAACCTGGTGGAGGTTAGTATAGATGGACTAATAGAACAAGTCCCACACACTGCTACAAGCCAAAATATTTTTTCAGAGCTAGATGCAGATAAAAATTATTTTGAATTTGCAACCTGGTGGAGGTTAGTATAGATGAACTAATAGAACATGTCCCAAAAACTGCTACAAGCCGAAATATTTTTACAGAGCTAGATGCAGAAAAAAATTATATTGAATTTGCAACCTGGTGGAGGTTAGTATAGATGGACTAATAGAACATGTCCCACACACTACTACAAGCCAAAATATTTTTTCAGAGCTCGATGCAGAAAAAAATTATATTGAATTTGCAACCTGGTGGAGGTTAGTATAGATGGACTAATAGAACAAGTCCCACACACTACTGCAAGCCAAAATATTTTTTCAGAGCTAGATGCAGAAAAAAATTATATTGAATTTGCAACCTGGTGGAGGTTAGTATAGATGGACTAATAGAACAAGTCCAACATACTGCTACAAGCCGAAAAATTTTTTCAGAGCTAGATGCAGATAAAAATTATTTTGAATTTGCAACCTGGTGGTGGGTAGAATAGATGGACTAATAGAACAAGTCCCACACACTGCTAGAAGCCGAAATATTTTTTTTGAGCTAGATGCAGAAAATATTTATATTGAATTTGCAACCTGGTGGAGGTTAGTATAGATGGACTAATAGAACAAGTCCCACACACTGCTACAAGCCGAAATATTTTTTCAGAGCTAGATGCAAATAAAAATTATGTTGAATTTGCAACCTGGTGGAGGGTAGAATAGATGGACTAATAGAACAAGTCCCACACACTGCTACAAGCCAAAATATTTTTTCAGAGTTAGATGTAGAAAAAAATTATATTGAATTTGCAACCTGGTGGAGGTTAGTATAGATGGACTAATAGAACAAGTCCCACACACTGCTACAAGCCAAAATATTTTTTCAGAGCTAGATGCAGAAAAAAATTATATTGAATTTGCAACCTGGTGGAGATTAGTATAGATGGACTAATAGAACAAGTCCCACACACTGCTACAAGCCGAAATATTTTTTCAGAGCTAGATGCAGAAAAAAATGATATTGAATTTTCAACCTGGTGGAGGTTAGTATAGATGGACCAACAGAACAAGTCCCACACACTGCTACAAGCCGAAATATTTTTCAGAGCTAGATGCAGATAAAAATTATTTTGAATTTGCAACCTGGTGGAGGTTGGAATAGATGGACTAATAGAACATGTCCCAAACACTGCTACAAGCCAAAATATTTTTTCAGAGCTAGATGCTGAAAAAAATTATATTGAATTTGCAACCTGGTGGAAGTTAGTATAGAGGGACTAATAGAACAAGTCACACACACTGCTACAAGCCAAAATATTTTTTCAGAGCTAGATGCAGAGAAAAATTATATTGAATTTGCAACCTGGTGGAGGTTAGTATAGATGGACTAATAGAACAAGTCCCACATACTGCTACAAGCCGAAATATTTTTTCAGAGCTAGATGCAGATAAAAATTATTTTGAATTTGCAACCTGGTGGAGGGTAGAATAGATGGACTAATAGAACAAGTCCCACACACTGCTAAAAGCCGAAATATTTTTTCAGAGATAGATGCAGAAAAAAATTATATTTAATTTGCAAACTGGTGGAGGTTAGTATAGATGGACTAATAGAACAAGTCCCACACACTGCTACAAGCTGAAATATTTTTTCATAGCTACATGCTGAAAAAAATTATATTGAATTTGCAACCTGGTGGAGGTTAGTATAGATGGACTAATAGAACAAGTCCCACACACTGCTACAAGCCAAAATATTTTTTCAGAGCTAGATGCAGATAAAACTTATTTTGAATTTGCAACCTGGTGGAGGTTAGTATAGATGGACTAATAGAACAAGTCCCACACACTGCTACAAGCCGAAATATTTTTTCAGAGCTAGATGCAGAAAAAATATATATTGAATTTGCAACCTGGTGGAGGTTAGTATAGATGGACTAATAGAACAAGCCCCACACACTGCTACAAGCCAAAATATTTTTTCAGAGCTAGATGCAGAAAAAAATTATATTGAATTTGCAACCTAGTGGAGGTTAGTATAGATGGACTAATAGAACAAGTCCCACACACTGCTACAAGCTGAAATATTTTTTCAGAGCTAGATGCAAATAAAATTTATTTTGAATTTGCAACCTGGTGGAGGGTAGAATAGATGGACAAATAGAACAAGTCCCACACACTGCTACAAGCCGAAATATTTTTTCAGAGCAAGATGCAGAAAAAAATTATATTGAATTTGCAACCTGGTGGAGGTTAGTATAGATGGACTAATAGAACAAGTCCCACACACTGCTACAAGCCAAAATATATTTTTCAGAGGTAGATGCAGAAAAAAATTATATTGAATTTGCAACCTGGTGGAGGTTAGTATAGATGGACTAATAGAACAAGTCCCACACACTGCTACAAGCCGAAATATTTTTTCAGAGCTAGATGCAGAAAAAAATTATATTGAATTTGCAACATGGTGGAGGTTAGTATAGATGGACTAATAGAACAAGTCCCACACACTGCTACAAGCCGAAATATTTTTTCAGAGCTAGATGCAGATAAAAATTATTTTGAATTTGCAACCTGGTGAAGGTTAGTATAGATGGACTAATAGAACATGTCCCAAACACTGCTACAAGCCGAAATATTTTTTCAGAGCTAGATGCAGAAAGAAATTATATTGAATTTGCAACCTGGTGGAGGTTAGTATAGATGCACTAATAGAACAAGTCCTACACACTGCTACAAGCCAAAATATTTTTTCAGAGCTAGATGCAGAAAAAAATTATATTGAATTTGCAACCTGGTGGAGGTTAGTATAGATGGACTAATAGAACAAGTCCCACATACTGCTACAAGCCGAAATATTTTTTCAGAGCTAGATGCAGATAAAAATTATTTTGAATTTGCAACCTGGTGGAGGTAGAATAGATGGACTAATAGAACAAGTCCCACACACTGCTACAAGCCGAAATATTTTTTTTGAGCTAGATGCAGAAAAAAATTATATTGAATTTGCAACCTGGAGGAGGTTAGTATAGATGGACTAATAGAACAAGTCCCACACACTGCTACAAGCCGAAATATTTTTTCAGAGCTAGATGCAAATAAAAATTATTTTGAATTTGCAACCAGGTGGAGGGTAGAATAGATGGACTAATAGAACAAGTCCCACACACTGCTACAAGCCAAAATATTTTTTCAGAGCTAGATGCAGAAAAAAATTATATTGAATTTGCAACCTGGTGGAGGTTAGTATAGATGGACTAATAGAACAAGTCCCACACACTGCTACAAGCCGAAATATTTTTTCAGAGCTAGATGCAGAGAAAAATTATATTGAATTTGCAACCTGGTGGAGGTTAGTATAGATGGACTAATAGAACAAGTCCCACACACTGCTACAAGCCGAAATATTTTTTCAGAGCTATAAGCAGAAAAAAATTATATTGAATTTGCAACCTGGTGGAGGTTAGTATAGATGGACCAACAGAACAAGTCCCACACACTGCTACAAGCCGAAATATTTTTCAGAGCTAGATACAGATAAAAATTATTTTGAATTTGCAACCTGGTGGAGGTTAGTATAGATGGACTAATAGAACATGTCCCAAACACTGCTACAAGTCAAAATATTTTTTCAGAGCTAGATGCTGAAAAAAATTATATTGAATTTGCAACCTGGTGGAAGTTAGCATAGATGGACTAATAGAACAAGTCCCACACACTGCTACAATCCAAAATATTTTTTCAGAGCTAGATGCAGAAAAAAATTATATTGAATTTGCAACCTGGTGGAGGTTAGTATAGATGGACTAATAGAACAAGTCCCACATACTGCTACAAGCCGAAATATTTTTTCAGAACTAGATGTAGATAAAAATTATTTTGAATTTGCAACCTGGTGGAGGGTAGAATAGATGGACTAATAGAACAAGTCCCACACACTGCTACAAGCCGAAATATTTTTTCAGAGATAGATGCAGAAAAAAATTATATTGAATTTGCAACCTGGTGGAGGTTAGTATAGATGGACTAATAGAACAAGTCCCACACACTGCTACAAGCCGAAATATTTTTTCAGAGCTAGATGCAGATAAAACTTATTTTGAATTTGCAACCTGGTGGAGGTTAGTATAGATGGACTAATAGAACAAGTCCCACATACTGCTACAAGCCGAAATATTTTTTCAGAGCTAGATGCAGAAAAAAATTATATTGAATTTGCAACCTGGTGGAGGTTAGTATAGATGGACTAATAGAACAAGCCCCACACACTGCTACAAGCCAAAATATTTTTTCAGAGCTAGATGCAATAAAAAATTATATTGAATTTGCAACCTAGTGGAGGTTAGTATAGATGGACTAATAGAACAAGTCCCACACACTGCTACAAGCTGAAATATTTTTTCAGAGCTAGATGCAAATAAAATTTATTTTGAATTTGCAACCTGGTGGAGGGTAGAATAGATGGACTAATAGAACAAGTCCCACACACTGCTACAAGCCGAAATATTTTTTCAGAGCAAGATGCAGAAAAAAATTATATTGAATTTGCAACCTGGTGGAGGTTAGTATAGATGGACTATTAGAACAAGTCCCACACACTGCTACAAGCCGAAATATATTTTTCAGAGCTAGATGCAGAAAAAAATTATATTGAATTTGCAATCTGGTGGAGGTTAGTATAGATGGACTAATAGAACAAGTCCCACACACTGCTACAAGCCGAAATATTTTTTCAGAGCTAGATGCAGAAAAAAATTATATTGAATTTGCAACATGGTGGAAGTTAGTATAGATGGACTAATAGAACAAGTCCCACACACTGCTACAAGCCGAAATATTTTTTCAGAGCTAGATGCAGATAAAAATTATTTTGAATTTGCAACCTGGTGGAGGTTAGTATAGATGGACGAATAGCACATGTCCCAAACACTGCTACAAGCCGAAATATTTTTTCAGAGCTAGATGCAGAAAGAAATTATATTGAATTTGCAACCTGGTGGAGGTTAGTATAGATGGACTAATAGAACAAGTCCTACACACTGCTACAAGCCAAAATATTTTTCAGAGCTAGATGCAGAAAAAAATTATATTGAATTTGCAACCTGGTGGAGGTTAGTATAGATGGACTAATAGAACAAGTCCCACATACTGCTACAAGCCGAAATATTTTTCAAGAGCTAGATGCAGATAAAAATTATTTTGAATTTGCAACCTGGTGGAGGGTAGAATAGATGGACTAATAGAAAAAGTCCCACACACTGCTACAAGCCGAAATATTTTTTTTGAGCTAGATGCAGAAAAAAATTATATTGAATTTGCAACCCGGTGGAGGTTAGTATAGATAGACTAATAGAACAAGTCCCACACACTGCTACAAGCCGAAATATTTTTTCAGAGCTAGATGCAAATAAAAATTATTTTGAATTTGCAACCAGGTGGAGGGTAGAATAGATGGACTAATAGAACAAGTCCCACACACTGCTACAAGCCAAAATATTTTTTCAGAGCTAGATGCAAAAAAAAATTATATTGAATTTGCAACCTAGTGGAGGATAGTATAGATGGACTAATAGAACAAGTCCCACACACTGCTACAAGCCGAAATATGTTTTCAGTGCTAGATGCAGAAAAAAATTATATTGAATTTGCAACCTGGTGGAGGTTAGTATAGATGAACTAATAGAACAAGTCCCACACACTGCTACAAGCCGAAATATTTTTTCAGAGCTATACGCAGAAAAAAATTATATTGAATTTGCAACCTGGTGTAGGTTAGTATAGATGGACCAACAGAACAAGTCCCACACACTGCTACAAGCCGAAATATTTTTCAGAGCTAGATGCAGATAAAAATTATTTTGAATTTGCAACCTGGTGGAGGTTAGTATAGATGGACTAATAGAACATGTCCCAAACACTGCTACAAGTCAAAATATTTTTTCAGAGCTAGATGCTGAAAAAAATTATATTGAATTTGCAACCTGGTGGAAGTTAGCATAGATGGACTAATAGAACAAGTCCCACACACTGCTACAAGCCAAAATATTTTTTCAGAGCTAGATGCAGAAAAAAATTATATTGAATTTGCAACCTGGTGGAGGTTAGTATAGATGGACTAATAGAACAAGTCCCACATATTGCTACAAGCCTAAATATTTTTTCAGAGCTAGATGCAGATAAAAATTATTTTGAATTTGCAACCTGATGGAGGGTAGAATAGATGGACTAATAGAACAAGTCCCACACACTGCTACATGCCGAAATATTTTTTCAGAGCTAGATGCAGAAAAAAATTATATTGAATTTGCAACCTGGTGGAGGTTAGTATAGATGGACTAATAGAACAAGCCCCACACACTGCTACAAGCCAAAATATTTTTTCAGAGCTAGATTCAGAAAAAAATTATATTGAATTTGCAACCTGGTGGAGGTTAGTATAGATGGACTAATAGAACAAGTGCCACACACTGCTACAAGCCGAATTATTTTTTTAGAGCTAGATGCAGAAAAAAATTATATTGAATTTGAAACCTGGTGGAGTTTAGTATAGATGGACTAATAGAACAAGTCCCACACACTGCTACAAGCCGAAATATTTTTTCAGAGGTAGATGCAAATAAAAATTATTTTGAATTTGCAACCAGGTGGAGGGTAGAATAGATGGACTAATAGAACAAGTCCCACACACTGCTACCAGCCAAAATATTTTTTCAGAGCTAGATGCAGAAAAAAATTATATTGAATTTGCAACCTGGTGGAGGTTAGTATAGATGGACTAATAGAACAAGTCCCACACACTGCTACAAGCCAAAATATTTTTTCAGAGCTAGATGCAGAAAAACATTATACTGAATTTGCAACCACAACCTGGTGGAGGTTAGTATAGATGGACTAATAGAACAAGTCCCACACACTGCTACAAGCCGAAATATTTTTTCAGAGCTATACGCAGAAAAAAATTATATTGAATTTGCAACCTGGTGGAGATTAGTATAGATGGACCAACAGAACAAGTCCCACACACTGCTACAAGCCGAAATATTTTTCAGAGCTAGATGCAGATAAAAATTATTTTGAATTTGCAACCTGGTGGAGGTTAGTATAGATGGACTAATAGAACAAGTCCCACATACTGCTACAAGTCGAAATATTTTTTAAGAGCTAGATGCAGATAAAAATTATTTTGAATTTGCAACCTGGTGGAGGGTAGAATAGATGGACTAATAGAACAAGTCCCACACACTGCTACAAGCCAAAATATTTTTTTAGAGCTAGATGCAGAAAAAAATTATATTGAATTTGCAACCTGGTGGAGGTTAGTATAGATGGACTAATAGAACAAGTCCCACACACTGCTACAAGTCGAAATATTTTTTCAGAGCTAGATGCAAATAAAAATTATTTTGAATTTGCAACCTGGTGGAGGGTAGAATAGATGGACTCATAGAACAAGTCCCACACACTGCTACAAGCCAAAATATTTTTTCAGAGCAAGATGCAATAAAAATTATATTGAATTTGCAACCTGGTAGAGGTTAGTATAGATGGACTAATAGAACAAGTCCCACACACTGCTACAAGCCGAAATATTTTTTCAGAGCTAGATGTAGAAAAAAATTATATTGAATTTGCAACCCGGTGGAGGTTAGTATAGATAGACTAATAGAACAAGTCCCACACACTGCTACAAGCCAAAATATTTTTTCAGAGCTAGATGCAGAAAAAAATTATATTGAATTTGCAACCTGGTGGAGGTTAGTATAGATGGACTAATAGAACAAGTCCCACACACTGCTACAAGCCGAAATATTTTTTCAGAGCTAGATGCAGAAAAAAATTATATTGAATTTGCAACCTGGTGGAGGTTAGTATAGATGGACTAATAGAACAAGTCCCACACACTGCTACAAGCCGAAATATTTTTTCAGAGCTATACGCAGAAAAAAATTATATTGAATTTGCAACCTGGTGGAGATTAATATAGATGGACCAACAGAACAAGTCCCGCACACTGCTACAAGCCGAAATATTTTTGAGAGCTAGATGCAGATAAAAATTATTTTGAATTTGCAACCTGGTGGAGGTTAGTATAGATGGACTAATAGAACAAGTCCCACATACTGCTACAAGTCGAAATATTTTTTAAGAGCTAGATGCAGATAAAAATTATTTTGAATTTGCAACCTGGTGGAGGGTAGAATAGATGGACTAATAGAACAAGTCCCACACACTGCTACAAGCCAAAATATTTTTTTAGAGCTAGATGCAGAAAAAAATTATATTGAATTTGCAACCTGGTGGAGGTTAGTATAGATGGACTAATAAAACAAGTCCCACACACTTCTACAAGCCGAAATATTTTTTCAGAGCTAGATGCAGATAAAAATTATTTTGAATTTGCAACCTGGAGGAGGTTAGTATAGATGGACTAATAGAACAAGTCCTACACACTGCTACAAGCCGAAATATTTTTTCAGAGCTAGGTGCAGATAAAAATTATTTTGAATTTGCAACCTGGTGGAGGGTAGAATAGATGGACTAATAGAACAAGTCCCACACACTGCTACAAGCCAAAATATTTTTTTAGAGCTAGATGCAGAAAAAAATTATATTGAATTTGCAACCTGGTGGAGGTTAGTATAGATGGACTAATAGAACAAGTCCCACACACTGCTACAAGTCGAAATATTTTTTCAGAGCTAGATGCAAATAAAAATTATTTTGAATTTGCAACCTGGTGGAGGGTAGAATAGATGGACTCATAGAACAAGTCCCACACACTGCTACAAGCCAAAATATTCTTTCAGAGCAAGATGCAATAAAAATTATATTGAATTTGCAACCTGGTAGAGGTTAGTATAGATGGACTAATAGAACAAGTCCCACACACTGCTACAAGCCGAAATATTTTTTCAGAGCTAGATGTAGAAAAAAATTATATTGAATTTGCAACCCGGTGGAGGTTAGTATAGATAGACTAATAGAACAAGTCCCACACACTGCTACAAGCCAAAATATTTTTTCAGAGCTAGATGCAGAAAAAAATTATATTGAATTTGCAACCTGGTGGAGGTTAGTATAGATGGACTAATAGAACAAGTCCCACACACTGCTACAAGCCGAAATATTTTTTCAGAGCTAGATGCAGAAAAAAATTATATTGAATTTGCAACCTGGTGGAGGTTAGTATAGATGGACTAATAGAACAAGTCCCACACACTGCTACAAGCCGAAATATTTTTTCAGAGCTATACGCAGAAAAAAATTATATTGAATTTGCAACCTGGTGGAGATTAGTATAGATGGACCAACAGAACAAGTCCCACACACTGCTACAAGCCGAAATATTTTTGAGAGCTAGATGGAGATAAAAATTATTTTGAATTTGCAACCTGGTGGAGGTTAGTATAGATGGACTAATAGAACAAGTCCCACATACTGCTACAAGTCGAAATATTTTTTAAGAGCTAGATGCAGATAAAAATTATTTTGAATTTGCAACCTGGTGGAGGGTAGAATAGATGGACTAATAGAACAAGTCCCACACACTGCTACAAGCCAAAATATTTTTTTAGAGCTAGATGCAGAAAAAAATTATATTGAATTTGCAACCTGGTGGAGGTTAGTATAGATGGACTAATAGAACAAGTCCCACACACTTCTACAAGCCGAAATATTTTTTCAGAGCTAGATGCAGATAAAAATTATTTTGAATTTGCAACCTGGTGGAGGTTAGTATAGATGGACTAATAGAACAAGTCCTACACACTGCTACAAGCCGAAATATTTTTTCAGAGCTAGGTGCAGATAAAAATTATTTTGAATTTGCAACCTGGTGGAGGGTAGAATAGATGGACTAATAGAACAAGTCCCACACACTGCTACAAGCCGAAATATTTTTTCAGAGCTAGATGTAGAAAAAAATTATATTGAATTTGCAACCTGGTGGAGGTTAGTATAGATGGACTAATAGAACAAGCCCCACACACTGCTACAAGCCAAAATATTTTTTCAGAGCTAGATGCAGAAAAAAATTATATTGAATTTGCAACCTGGTGGAGGTTAGTATAGATGGACTAATAGAACAAGTGCCACACACTGCTACAAGCCGAATTATTTTTTTAGAGCTAGATGCAGAAAAAAATTATATTGAATTTGAAACCTGGTGGAGTTTAGTATAGATGGACTAATAGAACAAGTCCCACACACTGCTACAAGCCGAAATATTTTTTCAGAGCTAGATGCAAATAAAAATTATTTTGAATTTGCAACCAGGTGGAGGGTAGAATAGATGGACTAATAGAACAAGTCCCACACACTGCTACAAGCCAAAATATTTTTTCAGAGCTAGATGCAGAAAAAAATTATATTGAATTTGCAACCTGGTGGAGGTTAGTATAGATGGACTAATAGAACAAGTCCCACACACTGCTACAAGCCGAAATATTTTTTCAGAGCTAGATGCAGAAAAAAATTATATTGAATTTGCAACCTGGTGGAGGTTAGTATAGATGGACTAATAGAACAAGTCCCACACACTGCTACAAGCCGAAATATTTTTTCAGAGCTATACGCAGAAAAAAATTATATTGAATTTGCAACCTGGTGGAGATTAGTATAGATGGACCAACAGAACAAGTCCCACACACTGTTACAAGCCGAAATATTTTTCAGAGCTAGATGCAGATAAAAATTATTTTGAATTTGCAACCTGGTGGAAGTTAGTATAGATGGACTAATAGAACAAGTCCCACATACTGCTACAAGTCGAAATATTTTTTAAGAGCTAGATGCAGATAAAAATTATTTTGAATTTGCAACCTGGTGGAGGGTAGAATAGATGGACTAATAGAACAAGTCCTACACACTGCTACAAGCCAAAATATTTTTTCAGAGCTAGATGCAGAAAAAAATGATATTGAATTTGCAACCTGGTGGAGGTTACTATAGATGGACTAATAGAACAAGTCCCACATACTGCTACAAGCCGAAATATTTTTTCAGAGCTAGATGCAGATCAAAATTATTTTGAATTTGCAACCTGGTGGAGGGTAGAATAGATGGACTAATAGAACAAGTCCCACACACTGCTACAAGTCGAAATATTTTTTTTGAGCTAGATGCAGAAAAAAATTATATTGAATTTGCAACCTGGTGGAGGTTAGTATAGATGGACTAATAGAACAAGTCCCACACACTGCTACAAGCCGAAATATTTTTTCAGAGCTAGATGCAAATAAAAATTATTTTGAATTTGCAACCAGGTGGAGGGTAGAATAGATGGACTAATAGAACAAGTCCCACACACTGCTACAAGCCGAAATATTTTTTCAGAGCTAGATGCAGAAAAAAATTATATTGAATTTGCAACCTGGTGGAGGTTAGTATAGATGGACTAATAGAACAAGTCCCACACACTTCTACAAGCCGAAATATTTTTTCAGAGCTAGATGCAGATAAAAATTATTTTGAATTTGCAACCTGGTGGAGGTTAGTATAGATGGACTAATAGAACAAGTCCTACACACTGCTACAAGCCGAAATATTTTTTCAGAGCTAGATGCAGATAAAAATTATATTGAATTTGCAACCTGGTGGAGGTTAGTATAGATGGACTAATAGAACAAGCCCAACACACTGCTACAAGCCAAAATATTTTTTCAGAGCTAGATGCAGAAAAAAATTATATTGAATTTGCAACCTGGTGGAGGTTAGTATAGATGGATTAATAGAACAAGTCCCACACACTGCTATAAGCCGAAATATTATTTCAGAGCTAGATGCAGATAAAAATTATTTTGAATTTGCAACCTGGTGGAGGTTATTATAGATGGACTAATAGAACATGTCCCAAACACTGCTACAAGCCAAAATATTTTTTCAGAGCTAGATGCAGAAAAAAATTATATTGAATTTGCAACCTGGTGGAGGTTAGTATAGATGGACTAATAGAACAAGTCCCACACACTGCTACAAGACAAAATATTTTTTCAGAGCTAGATGCAGAAAAAAATTATATTGAATTTGCAACCTAGTGGAGGTTAGTATAGATGGACTAATAGAACAAGTCCCACACACTGCTACAAGCTGAAATATTTTTTCAGAGCTAGATGCAAATAAAATTTATTTTGAATTTGCAACCTGGTGGAGGGTAGAATAGATGGCCTAATAGAACAAGTCCCACACACTGCTACAAGCCGAAATATTTTTTCAGAGCAAGATGCAGAAAAAAATTATATTGAATTTGCAACCTGGTGGAGGTTAGTATAGATGGACTAATGGAACAAGTCCCACACACTGCTACAAGCCGAAATATATTTTTCAGAGCTAGATGCAGAAAAAAATTATATTGAATTTGCAACCTGGTGGAGGTTAGTATAGATGGACTAATAGAACAAGTCCCACACACTGCTACAAGCCGAAATATTTTTTCAGAGCTAGATGCAGAAAAAAATTATATTGAATTTGCAACATGGTGGAGGTTAGTATAGATGGACTAATAGAACAAGTCCCACACACTGCTACAAGCCGAAATATTTTTTCAGAGCTAGATGCAGATAAAAATTATTTTGAATTTGCAACCTGGTGGAGGTTAGTATAGATGGACTAATAGAACATGTCCCAAACACTGCTACAAGCCGAAATATTTTTTCAGAGCTAGATGCAGAAAGAAATTATATTGAATTTGCAACCTGGTGGAGGTTAGTATAGATGGACTAATAGAACAAGTCCTACACACTGCTACAAGCCAAAATATTTTTTCAGAGCTAGATGCAGAAAAAAATGATATTGAATTTGCAACCTGGTGGAGGTTACTATAGATGGACTAATAGAACAAGTCCCACATACTGCTACAAGCCGAAATATTTTTTCAGAGCTAGATGCAGATCAAAATTATTTTGAATTTGCAACCTGGTGGAGGGTAGAATAGATGGACTAATAGAACAAGTCCCACACACTGCTACAAGTCGAAATATTTTTTTTGAGCTAGATGCAGAAAAAAATTATATTGAATTTGCAACCTGGTGGAGGTTAGTATAGATGGACTAATAGAACAAGTCCCACACACTGCTACAAGCCGAAATATTTTTTCAGAGCTAGATGCAAATAAAAATTATTTTGAATTTGCAACCAGGTGGAGGGTAGAATAGATGGACTAATAGAACAAGTCCCACACACTGCTACAAGCCGAAATATTTTTTCAGAGCTAGATGCAGAAAAAAATTATATTGAATTTGCAACCTGGTGGAGATTAGTATAGATGGACTAATAGAACAAGTCCCACACACTGCTACAAGCCGAAATATTTTTTCAGAGCTAGATGCAGAAAAAAATTATATTGAATTTGCAACCTGGTGGAGGTTAGTATAGATGGACTAATAGAACAAGTCCCACACACTGCTACAAGCCGAAATATTTTTTCAGAGCTATACGCAGAAAAAAATTATATTGAATTTGCAACCTGGTGGAGGTTAGTATAGATGGACCAACAGAATAAGTCCCACACACTGCTACAAGCCGAAATATTTTTCAGAGCTAGATGCAGATAAAAATTATTTTGAATTTGCAACCTGGTGGAGGTTAGTATAGATGGACTAATAGAACATGTCCCAAACACTGCTACAAGTCAAAATATTTTTTCAGAGCTAGATGCTGAAAAAAATTATATTGAATTTGCAACCTGGTGGAAGTTAGCATAGATGGACTAATAGAACAAGTCCCACACACTGCTACTAGCCAAAATATTTTTTCAGAACTAGATGCAGAAAAAAATTATATTGAATTTGCAACCTGGTGGAGGTTAGTATAGATGGACTAATAGAACAAGCCCCACACACTGCTACAAGCCAAAATATTTTTTCAGAGCTAGATGCAGAAAAAAATTATATTGAATTTGCAACCTGGTGGAGGTTAGTATAGATGGACTAATGGAACACGTGCCACACACTGCTACAAGCCGAATTATTTTTTTAGAGCTAGATGCAGAAAAAAATTATATTGAATTTGAAACCTGGTGGAGTTTAGTATAGATGGACTAATAGAACAAGTCCCACACACTGCTACAAGCCGAAATATTTTTTCAGAGCTAGATGCAAATAAAAATTATTTTGAATTTGCAACCAGGTGGAGGGTAGAATAGATGGACTAATAGAACAAGTCCCACACACTGCTACAAGCCAAAATATTTTTTCAGAGCTAGATGCAGAAAAAAATTATATTGAATTTGCAACCTGGTGGAGGTTAGTATAGATGGACTAATAGAACAAGTCCCACACACTGCTACAAGCCGAAATATTTTTTCAGAGCTAGATGCAGAAAAAAATTATATTGAATTTGCAACCTGGTGGAGGTTAGTATAGATGGACTAATAGAACAAGTCCCACACACTGCTACAAGCCGAAATATTTTTTCAGAGCTATACGCAGAAAAAAATTATATTGAATTTGCAACCTGGTGGAGATTAGTATAGATGGACCAACAGAACAAGTCCCATACACTGCTACAAGCCGAAATATTTTTCAGAGCTAGATGCAGATAAAAATTATTTTGAATTTGCAACCTGGTGGAGGTTAGTATAGATGGACTAATAGAACAAGTCCCACATACTGCTACAAGTCGAAATATTTTTTAAGAGCTAGATGCAGATAAAAATTATTTTGAATTTGCAACCTGGTGGAGGGTAGAATAGATGGACTAATAGAACAAGTCCCACACACTTCTACAAGCCAAAATATTTTTTTAGAGCTAGATGCAGAAAAAAATTATATTGAATTTGCAACCTGGTGGAGGTTAGTATAGATGGACTAATAGAACAAGTCCCACACACTGCTACAAGCCGAAATATTTTTTCAGAGCTAGATGCAAATAAAAATTATTTTGAATTTGCAACCTGGTGGAGGGTAGAATAGATGGACTAATAGAACAAGTCCCACACACTGCTACAAGCCAAAATATTTTTTTAGAGCTAGATGCAGAAAAAAATTATATTGAATTTGCAACCTGGTGGAGGTTAGTATAGATGGACTAATAGAACAAGTCCCACACACTGCTACAAGCCGAAATATTTTTTCAGAGCTAGATGCAGAAAAAAATTATATTGAATTTGCAACCTGGTGGAGGTTAGTATAGATGGACTAATAGAACAAGTCCCACACACTGCTACAAGCCGAAATATTTTTTCAGAGCTAGATGCAGATAAAAATTATTTTGAATTTGCAACCTGGTGGAGGTTAGTATAGATGGACTAATAGAACATGTCCCAAACACTGCTACAAGCCGAAATATTTTTTCAGAGCTAGATGCAGAAAGAAATTATATTGAATTTGCAACCTGGTGGAGGTTAGTATAGATGGACTAATAGAACAAGTCCTACACACTGCTACAAGCCAAAATATTTTTTCAGAGCTAGATGCAGAAAAAAATGATATTGAATTTGCAACCTGGTGGAGGTTAGTATAGATGGACTAATAGAACAAGTCCCACATACTGCTACAAGCCGAAATATTGTTTCAGAGCTAGATGCTGAAAAAAATTATATTGAATTTGCAACCTGGTGGAAGTTAGCATAGATGGACTAATAGAACAAGTCCCACACACTGCTACTAGCCAAAATATTTTTTCAGAACTAGATGCAGAAAAAAATTATATTGAATTTGCAACCTGGTGGAGGTTAGTAAAGATGGACTAATAGAACAAGTCTCACATACTGCTACAAGCTGAAATATTTTTTCAGAGCTAGATGCAGATAAAAATTATTTTGAATTTGCAACCTGGTGGAGGGTAGAATAGATGGACTAATAGAACAAGTCCCACACACTGCTACAAGCCAAAATATTTTTTCAGAGCTAGATGCAGAAAAAAATTATATTGAATTTGCAACCTGGTGGAGGTTAGTATAGATGGACTAATAGAACAAGCCCCACACACTGCTACAAGCCAAAATATTTTTTCAGAGCTAGATGCAGAAAAAAATTATATTGAATTTGCAACCTGGTGGAGGTTAGTATAGATGGACTAATAGAACAAGTGCCACACACTGCTACAAGCCGAATTATTTTTTTAGAGCTAGATGCAGAAAAAAATTATATTGAATTTGAAACCTGGTGGAGTTTAGTATAGATGGACTAATAGAACAAGTCCCACACACTGCTACAAGCCGAAATATTTTTTCAGACCTAGATGCAAATAAAAATTATTTTGAATTTGCAACCAGGTGGAGGGTAGAATAGATGGACTAATAGAACAAGTCCCACACACTGCTACAAGCCAAAATATTTTTTCAGAGCTAGATGCAGAAAAAAATTATATTGAATTTGCAACCTGGTGGAGGTTAGTATAGATGGACTAATAGAACAAGTCCCACACACTGCTACAAGCCGAAATATTTTTTCAGAGCTAGATGCAGAAAAAAATTATATTGAATTTGCAACCTGGTGGAGGTTACTATAGATGGACTAATAGAACAAGTCCCACACACTGCTACAAGCCGAAATATTTTTTCAGAGCTATACGCAGAAAAAAATTATATTGAATTTGCAACCTGGTGGAGATTAGTATAGATGGACCAACAGAAGAAGTCCCACACACTGCTACAAGCCGAAATATTTTTCAGAGCTAGATGCAGATAAAAATTATTTTGAATTTGCAACCTGGTGGAGGTTAGTATAGATGGACTAATAGAACAAGTCCCACATACTGCTACAAGTCGAAATATTTTTTAAGAGCTAGATGCAGATAAAAATTATTTTGAATTTGCAACCTGGTGGAGGGTAGAATAGATGGACTAATAGAACAAGTCCCACACACTGCTACAAGCCAAAATATTTTTTTAGAGCTAGATGCAGAAAAAAATTATATTGAATTTGCAACCTGGTGGAGGTTAGTATAGATGGACTAATAGAACAAGTCCCACACACTGCTACAAGCCGAAATATTTTTTCAGAGCTAGATGCAAATAAAAATTATTTTGAATTTGCAACCTGGTGGAGGGTAGAATAGATGGACTCATAGAACAAGTCCCACACACTGCTACAAGCCAAAATATTTTTTCAGAGCAAGATGCAGTAAAAATTATATTGAATTTGCAACCTGGTAGAGGTTAGTATAGATGGACTAATAGAACAAGTCCCACACACTGCTACAAGCCGAAATATTTTTTCAGAGCTAGATGTAGAAAAAAATTATATTGAATTTGCAACCTGGTGGAGGTTAGTATAGATGGACTTATAGAACAAGTCCCACACACTTCTACAAGCCGAAATATTTTTTCAGAGCTAGATGCATATAAAAATTATTTTGAATTTGCAACCTGGTGGAGGTTAGTATAGATGGACTAATAGAACAAGTCCTACACACTGCTACAAGCCAAAATATTTTTTCAGAGCTAGATGCAGATAAAAATTATTTTGAATTTGCAACCTGGTGGAGGGTAGAATAGATGGACTAATAGAACAAGTCCCACACACTGCTACAAGCCGAAATATTTTTTCAAAGCTAGATGCAGAAAAAAATTATATTGAATTTGCAACCTGGTGGAGGTTAGTATAGATGGACTAATAGAACAAGCCCCACACACTGCTACAAGCCAAAATATTTTTTCAGAGCTAGATGCAGAAAAAAATTATATTGAATTTGCAACCTGGTGGAGGTTAGTATAGATGGACTAATAGAACAAGTGCCACACACTGCTACAAGCCGAATTATTTTTTAGAGCTAGATGCAGAAAAAAATTATATTGAATTTGAAACCTGGTGGAGTTTAGTATAGATGGACTAATAGAACAAGTCCCACACACTGCTACAAGCCGAAATATTTTTTCAGAGCTAGATGCAAATAAAAATTATTTTGAATTTGCAACCAGGTGGAGGGTAGAATAGATGGACTAATAGAACAAGTCCCACACACTGCTACAAGCCAAAATATTTTTTCAGAGCTAGATGCAGAAAAAAATTATATTGAATTTGCAACCTGGTGGAGGTTAGTATAGATGGACTAATAGAACAAGTCCCACACACTGCTACAAGCCGAAATATTTTTTCAGAGCTAGATGCAGAAAAAAATTATATTGAATTTGCAACCTGGTGGAGGTTAGTATAGATGGACTAATAGAACAAGCCCCACACACTGCTACAAGCCAAAATATTTTTTCAGAGCTAGATGCAGAAAAAAATTATATTGAATTTGCAACCTGGTGGAGGTTAGTATAGATGGATTAATAGAACAAGTCCCACACACTGCTACAAGCCGAAATATTTTTTCAGAGCTAGATGCAGATAAAAATTATTTTGAATTTGCAACCTGGTGGAGGTTAGTATAGATGGACTAATAGAACATGTCCCAAACACTGCTACAAGCCAAAAGATTTTTTCAGAGCTAGATGCAGAAAAAAATTATATTGAATTTGCAACCCGGTGGAGGTTAGTATAGATGGACTAATAAAACAAGTCCCACACACTGCTACAAGACAAAATATTTTTTCAGAGCTAGATGCAGAAAAAAATTATATTGAATTTGCAACCTGGTGGAGGTTAGTATAGATGGACTAATAGAACAAGTCCCACATACTGCTACAAGTCAAAATATTTTTTAAGAGCTAGATGCAGATAAAAATTATTTTGAATTTGCAACCTGGTGGAGGGTAGAATAGATGGACTAATAGAACAAGTCCCACACACTGCTACAAGCCAAAATATTTTTTCAGAGCTAGATGAAGAAAAAATTATATTGAATTTGCAACCTGGTGGAGGTTAGTATAGATGGACTAATAGAACAAGTCCCACACACTGCTAGAAGCCGAAATATTTTTTCAGAGCTAGATGCAGAAAAAAATTATATTGAATTTGCAACCTGGTGGAGGTTAGTATAGATGGACTAATAGAACAAGTCCCACACACTGCTAGAAGCCGAAATATTTTTTCAGAGCTAGATGCAGAAAAAAATTATATTGAATTTGCAACCTGGTGGAGGTTAGTATAGATGGACTAATAGAACAAGTCCCACACAGTGCTACAAGCCGAAATATTTTTTCAGAGCTAGATGCAGAAAAAAATTATATTGAATTTGCAACCTGGTGGAGGTTAGTATAGATGGACTAATAAAAAAAGTCCCACACACTGCTACAAGCCGAAATATTTTTTCAGAGCTAGATGCAGATAAAAATTATTTTGAATTTGCAACCTGGTGGAGGTTAGTATAGATGGACTAATAGAACATGTCCCAAACACTGCTACAAGCCGAAATATTTTTTCAGAGCTAAATGCAGAAAAAAATGATATTGAATTTGCAACCTGGTGGAGGTTAGTATAGATGGACAAATAGAACAAGTCCCACACACTGCTACAAGCCAAAATATTTTTTCAGAGCTAGATGCAGAAAAAAACTATACTGAATTTGCTACCTGGTGGAGGTTAGTATAGATGGACTAATAGAACAAGTCCCACATACTGCTACAAGCCGAAATATTTTTTCAGAGCTACATGCAGATAAAAATTATTTTGAATTTGCAACCTGGTGGAGGGTAGAATAGATGAACTAATAGAACAAGTCCCACACACTGCTACAAGCCAAAATATTTTTTCAGAGCTAGATTCAGAAAAAAATTATATTGAATTTGCAACCTGGTGGAGGTTAGTATAGATGGACTAATAGAACAAGTCCCACAAACTGCTACAAGCCGAAATATTTTTTCAGAGCTAGATGCAGATAAAAATTATTTTGAATTTGCAACCTGGTGGAGGTTAGTATAGATGGACTAATAGAACATGTCCCAAACACTGCTACAAGCCAAAATATTTTTTCAGAGCTAGATGCAGAAAAAAATTATATTGAATTTGCAACCTGGTGGAGGTTAGTATAGATGGACTAATAGAACAAGTGCCACACACTGCTACAAGACAAAATATTTTTTCAGAGCTAGATGCAGAAAAAAATTATATTGAATTTGCAACCTGGTGGAGGTTAGTATAGATGGACTAATAGAACAAGTCCCACATACTGCTACAAGTCAAAATATTTTTTAAGAGCTAGATGCAGATAAAAATTATTTTGAATTTGCAACCTGGTGGAGGGTAGAATAGATGGACTAATAGAACAAGTCCCACACACTGCTACAAGCCGAAATATTTTTTTAGAGCTAGATGCAGAAAAAAATTATATTGAATTTGTGTAACATACCTGGCGGCGTTCTTGCATAGTGGTCCATCTCCCACTGTGCAAGAGCGCGCACTTGATCTCCTGTCCAGAATGTCTCTCTGGCTTCCCTCCATGCTGTCTGTTTGTGTCTGTTTCTGCTGCTTAAGGGCGGCGCCCGATCACTTCCTGCTTTTTGTACCTGCTGTGGGTCACACCCCTTGTGCGTCCTCAGCCTATTGCTGTCTGTCACCTGGTATATAGCTCAGCTGCTCCCATCTATTCCTGCCTGAGCATAGTGTTTCTTTCAGTGTGTGCTTGCACTCTGAAGGTGCCAGGTCCCGTTCTGTGTTCTCTTGTCTGCCTTTCCTGGAGGCTGTATTTCCAGGCCTGTCTGAACACGCTCCTAGCCTGTTCCTCCCGCCTTCTAGGGGCCGATTACCTAGACCCGCTCCTGTATCTTGTCTGTCCTGTCTGAACACGCTCCTAGCCTGTTCCTCCCGCCTTCTAGGGGCCGATTACCTAGACCCGCTCCTGTATCTTGTCTGTCCTGTCTGAACACGCTCCTTGCCTGTTCGTCCCGCCTCTCTGGGGGCCGTATTCCCAGACCCGCTCCTGTATCCCTCTGCAGTGTCGGTCTCCTCCGTACACTCAGTTCCAGTCTGAACTCTCTCCTATCCTTTACCTGTTTTGCCTCTATGTCCGATGTCCGTTCCCTTCCTTTTTCTGCAGAGTCTGAACTCGTACCTAACTCCTGCTTGTTGTCTCTGTACTCCCGTTTGTGAGTTTGTGGTCCACTCGCTACTTCACTGCAAGTACCCTGTTGGTATCTGGCTCTGCCTTTCTCTTCCTGTCTGTTCCGTGTGAACAGAGCCCTGTCCCCCCTGCTCTGCCTTGCTCACCGCTCCGGCGGTTCTAGCCTGCTCTGACTCCTTTGCCCACTGCTCCGGCGGTTCTAGCCTGCCCTGCTTCTGCCCACTGCTCCGGCAGTCCTGTCCTGCCCTGCTTCTGCCCGCTGCTCCGGCAGTCCTGTCCTGCCCTGCTTCTGCCCGCTGCTCCGGCAGTCCTGTCCTGCCCTGCTTCTGCCCGCTGCTCCGGCAGTCCTGTCCTGCCCTGCTTCTGCCCGCTGCTCCGGCAGTCCTGTCCTGCCCTGCTTCTGCCCGCTGCTCCGGCAGTCCTGTCCTGCCCTGCTTCTGCCCGCTGCTCCGGCAGTCCTGTCCTGCCCTGCTTCTGCCCGCTGCTCCGGCAGTCCTGTCCTGTCCTGCCCTGCTTCTGCCCGCTGCTCCGGCAGTCCTGTCCTGCCCTGCTACTGCCCGCTGCTCCGGCAGTCCTGTCCTGCCCTGCTTGTGCTCGCTGCTCCTGCAGCCCCGTCCTGCTCTGTTCTTGCCCACCGCTTCGGGCGTTCCCTTTCTGCTGTGGTTGTCTACCGCATCTGCGGTTCTGTGACCCAGTCTGTACTGGGTCTTAACCTTTCTGTGCTCCAGCCCGTCCTTTCGGCCAGTACCTCCCTGCCTGCATACTCGCCTGTATCCACCCATCTGCATACCTGCCGTGTTTGCTTATATCCACCAGTCTGTGCCAGCCTAACCTGCCTGTTCCTGAGTCCCAGTGTGTACTGGGTCCTATCCCGCCTGTGTTCCTACCTGCTAGTGCCTCCCTGTCTGCACTCTAGCTGTGCTTGCCTGTACCCCTCTACCTGTATTGTTCCTGAGTCCCAGTGTGTACTGGGTCCTATCCCGCCTGTGTTCCTACCTGCTAGTGCCTCCCTGTCTGCACTCTAGCTGCGCTTGCCTTTACCCGCCTGCCTGCATACCAGTCGTGCCTGCCTATACCCTCCAGTCTGTGCGCCAGCCTAACCAGCCTGATCCAGTAATCCCTGTGTGGGTCAACCCCCGTGTCCGTAGTTTGACCTGGAGTAGCACCTGGTTCCTCTGCCCGGTTTCTCCCTGGTGCACTGGCGTCGTATGCCGTCGTGCCATCTTGGTCGGATCGGCCAGATACTTAGTCACGCCCCTCCAGGCACTCTCCGGTTCATGGTCCAGTGGAATCACTACAATCACACGCACACGCCGCTCAGCCCGGGCGTGTGCATAACAGCATGCTCAGGCCATGGTTCCCGTTGAGCCCCACGGCCTTCGCTCTCTGAGAAGTTTTCCAGCGAATACATGCATTAAAATAAATAAATAAATATTTTTTTTTTCCTTTAGCTGAGTTCCAGGCGAATTACGCACCCGTCCAGATGGATCTATCTGCTCTCGTTCCCGCGGATCCGCTACGTTATTATGGGGATCCTAGACAAAGTCGTGCATTTGTGGAGCAATGCATGCTACACTTCAAGTTCTACCCTCTATGTTTTCCCACCGATCGGGTTAAGGTGGCATTCATTATGTCTTACCTGGCGGGTGATGCCTTGGAATGGATCAACCCCCTATATGAAACACAGGATCCGATCCTCCTGGACCTAATGGCCTTCCTGGTGGCCTTTCTAATGGTCTTCGATGATCCTAACCCGGAGGCTCCTGCTGAAGCTTCACTTCCCAATATCCCGGAGCAGCCCCAATGGTTAATGTGTGTGGGTAGCGCAATAGTCCTCCAGCCCAATGAGACTACTGCCCACCCAGAATCCTCACAGGGTGACTACGCTTTCCGGAATACTTCTCCCAACCTCAAGAGGCAGTCCAGACGTGCTAGACGTAGAGGCAAGCCGTCACGCCAGGGTCTGTCCTCCCTGAGACCTCCTGACCCCAACCTTGAAGTCCCTACTGAAGCTTCATCTCCCTGTATCCCGGAGAAGCCCCAACGGGTAATGTGCGTGGGTAGTGCACCAGTTCTCCTGCCCGAAGAGACTTCTGCCCATCCAGACTCCACACAGGAGAACTTCCTGCACCCGGCATCAGATGCTTCACCCACTTTAACCGGTGTGCATGTCCAAGGATGCTCCAAAGCTGTGGTTACCTCAGAGTCTGTGCACCTCTACTACCTGGCGGAGGACCCCCTGTTGCCTCCTGAATCCTCCGGGATACCACTCGATGACAAATGGAGAGAGAATTCTCTACACCCGGTACTCGATACTTTGTCCGCTTCGTCCTGTGAGCCTGACAATGGGTACCCCAAAGTGGTAGTTACCCCCGAGTCTCTACACCCCTCCGACCAGGCGGAGGACCTCCAGTTGTCTCCTGAACCCTTCGGGGTGCTACCTGGTAGCGAAAGGACAGAGACTCTCCTATACTCTGTACCTGATACCTCGCTCGCTTCGTCCAGTGAGTCCAACCTAGTGTACTCCGAAGCAGAGGTTACTCCCGAGTCTCTACACCCCTCCGACCAGGCGGAGGACCTCCAGTTGTCTCCTGAACCCTTCGGGGTGCTACCTGGTAGCGAAAGGACAGAGACTCTCCTATACTCTGTACCTGATACCTCGCTCGCTTCGTCCAGTGAGTCCAACCTAGTGTACTCTGAAGCAGTGGTTACTCCCGAGTCTCTACACTCCTCTGACCAGGCGGAGGACCTCCAGTTGTCTCCAGAACCCTTCGGGGTGCCACCTGGTGGAGAATGGACAGAGACTTTCCTATACTCGGTACCCGATACCTCGCCTGCTTCGTCCAGTGAGTCCGACCTAGTGTACTCTGAAGCAGATGTTTTCTCTGAGCCTCTGCACTCTTCTGACCCGGCGGAGGACCTCCAGTTGTTTCCTGAATCCTCCGGGGTACCACCAGAAAACAAAGAGACAGTGACTTTTCCTCATTATGTACCTGATAACCCGTCTATTTCTTCCTGTGAGCTTGACAAGATGTACCTCGAAGCAGAGATTACCCCCAAGTCTCTGTCCCCCTCCAACCCGGTGGAGGACTTCCAGTTGTCTCCTGTACCCTCTGGGGTGCCACCTGAAAATATGTGGAGAGAGACTTCCTTGTGTGCTGTTCCTGGTACTCCACCCGTTTCGTCTGTTGCTAAGGGTGGCTGGATGGGAGGTAGCATCCTAGCTACCCAGAGGAGACCAGTTTTTCCGGTGGACAGGGGAAGTGATCTCTTCGAAGTGAAGAATTGGCCCTCGAATTCCCTGCGGAAGATTCTGGCAGGCCTGAAGAAGAGGGGGCGTAAGGGGGGGGTACTGTAACATACCTGGCGGCGTCCTTGCATAGTGGTCCATCTCCCACTGTGCAAGAGCGCGCACTTGATCTCCTGTCCAGAATGTCTCTCTGGCTTCCCTCCATGCTGTCTGTTTGTGTCTGTTTCTGCTGCTTAAGGGCGGCGCCCGATCACTTCCTGCTTTTTGTACCTGCTGTGGGTCACACCCCTTGTGCGTCCTCAGCCTATTGCTGTCTGTCACCTGGTATATAGCTCAGCTGCTCCCATCTATTCCTGCCTGAGCATAGTGTTTCTTTCAGTGTGTGCTTGCACTCTGAAGGTGCCAGGTCCCGTTCTGTGTTCTCTTGTCTGCCTTTCCTGGAGGCTGTATTTCCAGGCCTGTCTGAACACGCTCCTAGCCTGTTCCTCCCGCCTTCTAGGGGCCGATTACCTAGACCCGCTCCTGTATCTTGTCTGTCCTGTCTGAACACGCTCCTAGCCTGTTCCTCCCGCCTTCTAGGGGCCGATTACCTAGACCCGCTCCTGTATCTTGTCTGTCCTGTCTGAACACGCTCCTTGCCTGTTCGTCCCGCCTCTCTGGGGGCCGTATTCCCAGACCCGCTCCTGTATCCCTCTGCAGTGTCGGTCTCCTCCGTACACTCAGTTCCAGTCTGAACTCTCTCCTATCCTTTACCTGTTTTGCCTCTATGTCCGATGTCCGTTCCCTTCCTTTTTCTGCAGAGTCTGAACTCGTACCTAACTCCTGCTTGTTGTCTCTGTACTCCCGTTTGTGAGTTTGTGGTCCACTCGCTACTTCACTGCAAGTACCCTGTTGGTATCTGGCTCTGCCTTTCTCTTCCTGTCTGTTCCGTGTGAACAGAGCCCTGTCCCCCCTGCTCTGCCTTGCTCACCGCTCCGGCGGTTCTAGCCTGCTCTGACTCCTTTGCCCACTGCTCCGGCGGTTCTAGCCTGCCCTGCTTCTGCCCACTGCTCCGGCAGTCCTGTCCTGCCCTGCTTCTGCCCGCTGCTCCGGCAGTCCTGTCCTGCCCTGCTTCTGCCCGCTGCTCCGGCAGTCCTGTCCTGCCCTGCTTCTGCCCGCTGCTCCGGCAGTCCTGTCCTGCCCTGCTTCTGCCCGCTGCTCCGGCAGTCCTGTCCTGCCCTGCTTCTGCCCGCTGCTCCGGCAGTCCTGTCCTGCCCTGCTTCTGCCCGCTGCTCCGGCAGTCCTGTCCTGCCCTGCTTCTGCCCGCTGCTCCGGCAGTCCTGTCCTGTCCTGCCCTGCTTCTGCCCGCTGCTCCGGCAGTCCTGTCCTGCCCTGCTTCTGCCCGCTGCTCCGGCAGTCCTGTCCTGCCCTGCTTGTGCTCGCTGCTCCTGCAGCCCCGTCCTGCTCTGTTCTTGCCCACCGCTTCGGGCGTTCCCTCTCTGCTGTGGTTGTCTACCGCATCTGCGGTTCTGTGACCCAGTCTGTACTGGGTCTTAACCTTTCTGTGCTCCAGCCCGTCCTTTCGGCCAGTACCTACCTGCCTGCATACTCGCCTGTATCCACCCATCTGCATACCTGCCGTGTTTGCTTATATCCACCAGTCTGTGCCAGCCTAACCTGCCTGTTCCTGAGTCCCAGTGTGTACTGGGTCCTATCCCGCCTGTGTTCCTACCTGCTAGTGCCTCCCTGTCTGCACTCTAGCTGTGCTTGCCTGTACCCCTCTACCTGTATTGTTCCTGAGTCCCAGTGTGTACTGGGTCCTATCCCGCCTGTGTTCCTACCTGCTAGTGCCTCCCTGTCTGCACTCTAGCTGCGCTTGCCTTTACCCGCCTGCCTGCATACCAGTCGTGCCTGCCTATACCCTCCAGTCTGTGCGCCAGCCTAACCAGCCTGATCCAGTAATCCCTGTGTGGGTCAACTCCCGTGTCCGGAGTTTGACCTGGAGTAGCACCTGGTTCCTCTGCCCGGTTTCTCCCTGGTGCACTGGCGTCGTATGCCGTCGTGCCATCTTGGTCGGATCGGCCAGATACTTAGTCACGCCCCTCCAGGCACTCTCCGGTTCATGGTCCAGTGGAATCACTACAATCACACGCACACGCCGCTCAGCCCGGGCGTGTGCATAACAATTTGCAACCTGGTGGAGGTTAGTATAGATGGACTAATAGAACAAGTCCCACACACTGCTACAAGCCGAAATATTTTTTCAGAGCTAGATGCAAATAAAAATTATTTTGAATTTGCAACCTGGTGGAGGGTAGAATAGATGGACTAATAGAACAAGTCCCACACACTGCTACAAGTCAAAATATTTTTTCAGAGCTAGATGAAGAAAAAATTATATTGAATTTGCAACCTGGTGGAGGTCAGTATAGATGGACTAATAGAACAAGTCCCACAAACTGCTACAAGCCGAAATATTTTTTCAGAGCTAGATGCAGAAAAAAATTATATTGAATTTGCAACCTGGTGGAGGTTAGTATAGATGGAGTAATAGAAAAAAGTCCCACACACTGCTACAAGCCGAAATATTTTTTCAGAGCTAGATGCAGATAAAAATTATTTTGAATTTGCAACCTGGTGGAGGTTAGTATAGATGGACTAATAGAACATGTCCCAAACACTACTACAAGCCGAAATATTTTTTCAGAGCTAAATGCAGAAAAAAATGATATTGAATTTGCAACCTGGTGGAGGTTAGTATAGGTGGACAAATAGAACAAGTCCCACACACTGCTACAAGCCAAAATATTTTTTCAGAGCTAGATGCAGAAAAAAACTATACTGAATTTGCTACCTGGTGGAGGTTAGTATAGATGGACTAATAGAACAAGTCCCACATACTGCTACAA
Organism: Phyllobates terribilis; assembly: GCF_046119375.1. Lineage (NCBI taxonomy): Eukaryota > Metazoa > Chordata > Amphibia > Anura > Dendrobatidae > Phyllobates > Phyllobates terribilis. Next base: position 160,719,886 of record NW_027362771.1, on the reverse strand, counting down.
GCCGAAATATTTTTTCAGAGCTAGATGCAGATAAAAATTATTTTGAATTTGCAACCTGGTGGAGGGTAGAATAGATGAACTAATAGAACAAGTCCCACACACTGCTACAAGCCAAAATATTTTTTCAGAGCTAGATTCAGAAAAAAATTATATTGAATTTGCAACCTGGTGGAGGTTAGTATAGATGGACTAATAGAACAAGTCCCACACACTGCTACAAGCCGAAATATTTTTTCAGAGCTAGATGCAGAAAAAAATGATATTGAATTTGCAACCTGGTGGAGGTTAGTATAGATGGACTAATAGAACAAGTCCCACACTCTGCTACAAGCCGAAATATTTTTTCAGAGCTAGATGCAGAAAAAAATTATATTGAATTTGCAACCTGGTGGAGGTTAGTATAGATGGACTAATAGAACAAGTCCCACACACTGCTACAAGCCAAAATATTTTTTCAGAGCTAGATGAAGAAAAAATTATATTGAATTTGCAACCTGGTGGAGGTTAGTATAGATGGACTAATAGAACAAGTCCCACACACTGCTAGTAGGCCAAAATATTTTTTCAGAGCTAGATGCAGAAAAAAATTATATTGAATTTGCAACCTGGTGGAGGTTAGTATAGATGGACTAATAGAACAAGTCCCACACACTGCTAGAAGCCGAAATATTTTTTCAGAGCTAGATGCAGAAAAAAATTATATTGAATTTGCAACCTGGTGGAGGTTAGTATAGATGGACTAATAGAACAAGTCCCACACACTGCTACAAGCCGAAATATTTTTTCAGAGCTAGATGCAGAAAAAAATTATATTGAATTTGCAACCTGGTGGAGGTTAGTATAGATGGACTAATAGAAAAAGTCCCACACACTGCTACAAGCCGAAATATTTTTTCAGAGCTAGATGCAGATAAAAATTATTTTGAATTTGCAACCTGGTGGAGGTTAGTATAGATGGACTAATAGAACATGTCCCAAACACTGCTACAAGCCGAAATATTTTTTCAGAGCTAAATGCAGAAAAAAATGATATTGAATTTGCAACCTGGTGGAGGTTAGTATAGGTGGACAAATAGAACAAGTCCCAAACACTGCTACAAGCCAAAATATTTTTTCAGAGCTAGATGCTGAAAAAAACTATACTGAATTTGCTACCTGGTGGAGGTTAGTATAGATGGACTAATAGAACAAGTCCCACATACTGCTACAAGCCGAAATATTTTTTCAGAGCTAGATGCAGATAAAAATTATTTTGAATTTGCAAATTGGTGGAGGGTAGAATAGATGAACTAATAGAACAAGTCCCACACACTGCTACAAGCCAAAATATTTTTTCAGAGTTAGATGCAGAAAAAAATTATATTGAATTTGCAACCTGGTGGAGGTTAGTATAGATGGACTAATAGAACAAGTCCCACATACTGCTACAAGCCGAAATATTTTTTCAGAGCTAGATGCAGATAAAAATTATTTTGAATTTGCAACCTGGTGGAGGGTAGAATAGATGAACTAATAGAACAAGTCCCACACACTGCTACAAGCCAAAATATTTTTTCAGAGCTAGATTCAGAAAAAAATTATATTGAATTTGCAACCTGGTGGAGGTTAGTATAGATGGACTAATAGAACAAGTCCCACACACTGCTACAAGCCGAAATATTTTTTCAGAGCTAGATGCAGAAAAAAATTATATTGAATTTGCAACCTGGTGGAGGTTAGTATAGATGGACTAATAGAACAAGTCCCACACTCTGCTACAAGCCGAAATATTTTTTCAGAGCTAGATGCAGAAAAAAATTATATTGAATTTGCAACCTGGTGGAGGTTAGTATAGATGGACTAATAGAACAAGTCCCACACACTGCTACAAGCCAAAATATTTTTTCAGAGCTAGATGAAGAAAAAATTATATTGAATTTGCAACCTGGTGGAGGTTAGTATAGATGGACTAATAGAACAAGTCCCACACACTGCTAGAAGCCGAAATATTTTTTCAGAGCTAGATGCAGAAAAAAATTATATTGAATTTGCAACCTGGTGGAGGTTAGTATAGATGGACTAATAGAACAAGTCCCACACACTGCTAGAAGCCGAAATATTTTTTCAGAGCTAGATGCAGAAAAAAATGATATTGAATTTGCAACCTGGTGGAGGTTAGTATAGATGGACTAATAGAACAAGTCCCACACACTGCTACAAGCCGAAATATTTTTTCAGAGCTAGATGCAGAAAAAAATTATATTGAATTTGCAACCTGGTGGAGGTTAGTATAGATGGACTAATAGAAAAAGTCCCACACACTGCTACAAGCCGAAATATTTTTTCAGAGCTAGATGCAGATAAAAATTATTTTGAATTTGCAACCTGGTGGAGGTTAGTATAGATGGACTAATAGAACATGTCCCAAACACTGCTACAAGCCGAAATATTTTTTCAGAGCTAAATGCAGAAAAAAATGATATTGAATTTGCAACCTGGTGGAGGTTAGTATAGGTGGACAAATAGAACAAGTCCCAAACACTGCTACAAGCCAAAATATTTTTTCAGAGCTAGATGCTGAAAAAAACTATACTGAATTTGCTACCTGGTGGAGGTTAGTATAGATGGACTAATAGAACAAGTCCCACATACTGCTACAAGCCGAAATATTTTTTCAGAGCTAGATGCAGATAAAAATTATTTTGAATTTGCAACCTAGTGGAGGGTAGAATAGATGAACTAATAGAACAAGTCCCACACACTGCTACAAGCCAAAATATTTTTTCAGAGTTAGATGCAGAAAAAAATTATATTGAATTTGCAACCTGGTGGAGGTTAGTATAGATGGACTAATAGAACAAGTCCCACATACTGCTACAAGCCGAAATATTTTTTCAGAGCTAGATGCAGATAAAAATTATTTTGAATTTGCAACCTGGTGGAGGGTAGAATAGATGAACTAATAGAACAAGTCCCACACACTGCTACAAGCCAAAATATTTTTTCAGAGCTAGATTCAGAAAAAAATTATATTGAATTTGCAACCTGGTGGAGGTTAGTATAGATGGACTAATAGAACAAGTCCCACACACTGCTACAAGCCGAAATATTTATCAGAGCTAGATGCAGAAAAAAATTATATTGAATTTGCAACCTGGTGGAGGTTAGTATAGATGGACTAATAGAACAAGTCCCACACTCTGCTACAAGCCGAAATATTTTTTCAGAGCTAGATGCAGAAAAAAATTATATTGAATTTGCAACCTGGTGGAGGTTAGTATAGATGGACTAATAGAACAAGTCCCACACACTGCTACAAGCCAAAATATTTTTTCAGAGCTAGATGAAGAAAAAATTATATTGAATTTGCAACCTGGTGGAGGTTAGTATAGATGGACTAATAGAACAAGTCCCACACACTGCTAGAAGCCGAAATATTTTTTCAGAGCTAGATGCAGAAAAAAATTATATTGAATTTGCAACCTGGTGGAGGTTAGTATAGATGGACTAATAGAACAAGTCCCACACACTGCTAGAAGCCGAAATATTTTTTCAGAGCTAGATGCAGAAAAAAATGATATTGAATTTGCAACCTGGTGGAGGTTAGTATAGATGGACTAATAGAACAAGTCCCACACACTGCTACAAGCCGAAATATTTTTTCAGAGCTAGATGCAGAAAAAAATTATATTGAATTTGCAACCTGGTGGAGGTTAGTATAGATGGACTAATAGAAAAAGTCCCACACACTGCTACAAGCCGAAATATTTTTTCAGAGCTAGATGCAGATAAAAATTATTTTGAATTTGCAACCTGGTGGAGGTTAGTATAGATGGACTAATAGAACATGTCCGAAACACTGCTACAAGCCGAAATATTTTTTCAGAGCTAAATGCAGAAAAAAATGATATTGAATTTGCAACCTGGTGGAGGTTAGTATAGGTGGACAAATAGAACAAGTCCCAAACACTGCTACAAGCCAAAATATTTTTTCAGAGCTAGATGCTGAAAAAAACTATACTGAATTTGCTACCTGGTGGAGGTTAGTATAGATGGACTAATAGAACAAGTCCCACATACTGCTACAAGCCGAAATATTTTTTCAGAGCTAGATGCAGATAAAAATTATTTTGAATTTGCAACCTAGTGGAGGGTAGAATAGATGAACTAATAGAACAAGTCCCACACACTGCTACAAGCCAAAATATTTTTTCAGAGTTAGATGCAGAAAAAAATTATATTGAATTTGCAACCTGGTGGAGGTTAGTATAGATGGACTAATAGAACAAGTCCCACATACTGCTACAAGCCGAAATATTTTTTCAGAGCTAGATGCAGATAAAAATTATTTTGAATTTGCAACCTGGTGGAGGGTAGAATAGATGAACTAATAGAACAAGTCCCACACACTGCTACAAGCCAAAATATTTTTTCAGAGCTAGATTCAGAAAAAAATTATATTGAATTTGCAACCTGGTGGAGGTTAGTATAGATGGACTAATAGAACAAGTCCCACACACTGCTACAAGCCGAAATATTTTTTCAGAGCTAGATGCAGAAAAAAATGATATTGAATTTGCAACCTGGTGGAGGTTAGTATAGATGGACTAATAGAACAAGTCCCACACTCTGCTACAAGCCGAAATATTTTTTCAGAGCTAGATGCAGAAAAAAATTATATTGAATTTGCAACCTGGTGGAGGTTAGTATAGATGGACTAATAGAACAAGTCCCACACACTGCTACAAGCCAAAATATTTTTTCAGAGCTAGATGAAGAAAAAATTATATTGAATTTGCAACCTGATGGAGGTTAGTATAGATGGACTAATAGAACAAGTCCCACACACTGCTAGAAGCCGAAATATTTTTTCAGAGCTAGATGCAGAAAAAAATTATATTGAATTTGCAACCTGGTGGAGGTTAGTATAGATGGACTAATAGAACAAGTCCCACACACTGCTAGAAGCCGAAATATTTTTTCAGAGCTAGATGCAGAAAAAAATTATATTGAATTTGCAACCTGGTGGAGGTTCGTATAGATGGACTAATAGAACAAGTCCCACACACTGCTACAAGCCGAAATATTTTTTCAGAGCTAGATGCCGAAAAAAATTATATTGAATTTGCAACCTGGTGGAGGTTAGTATAGATGGACTAATAGAAAAAGTCCCACACACTGCTACAAGCCGAAATATTTTTTCAGAGCTAGATGCAGATAAAAATTATTTTGAATTTGCAACCTGGTGGAGGTTAGTATAGATGGACTAATAGAACATGTCCCACACACTGCTACAAGCCAAAATATTTTTTCAGAGCTAAATGCAGAAAAAAATGATATTGAATTTGCAACCTGGTGGAGGTTAGTATAGGTGGACAAATAGAACAAGTCCCACACACTGCTACAAGCCAAAATATTTTTTCAGAGCTAGATGCCGAAAAAAACTATACTGAATTTGCTACCTGGTGGAGGTTAGTATAGATGGACTACTAGAACAAGTCCCACATACTGCTACAAGCCGAAATATTTTTTCAGAGCTAGATGCAGATAAAAATTATTTTGAATTTGCAACCTGGTGGAGGTTAGTATAGATGGACTAATAGAACAAGTTCCACACACTGCTACAAGCCGAAATATTTTTTCAGAGCTAGATGCAGAAAAAAATTATATTGAATTTGCAACCTGGTGGACGTTAGTATAGATGGACTAATAGAACAAGTCCCACACACTGCTACAAGCCAAAATATTTTTTCAGAGCTAGATGCAGAAAAAAATTATATTGAATTTGCAACCTGGTGGAGGTTAGTATAGATGGATTAATAGAACAAGTCGCACACACTGCTACAAGCCAAAATATTTTTTCAGAGCTAGATGCAAATAAAAATTATATTGAATTTGCAACCTGGTGGAGGTTAGTATAGATGGACTAATAGAACAAGTCCCACATTCTGCTACAAGTCTAAATATTTTTTAAGAGCTAGATGCAGATAAAAATTATATTGAATTTGCAACCTGGTGGAGGTTAGTATAGATGGACTAATAGAACAAGTCCTACACACTGCTACAAGCCGAAATATTTTTTCAGAGCTAGATGCAGATAAAAATTATATTGAATTTGCAACCTGGTGGAGGTTAGTATAGATGGACTAATAGAACAAGCCCCACACACTGCTACAAGCCAAAATATTTTTTCAGAGCTAGATGCAGAAAAAACTTATATTGAATTTGCAACCTGGTGGAGGTTAGTATAGATGGACTAATAGAACAAGTCCCACACACTGCTACAAGCCGAAATATTTTTTCAGAGCTAGATGCAGATAAAAATTATTTTGAATTTGCAACCTGGTGGAGGGTAGAATAGATGGACTAATAGAACAAGTCCCACACACTGCTACAAGCCGAAATATTTTTTCAGAGCTAGATGTAGAAAAAAATTATATTGAATTTGCAACCAGGTGGAGGTTAGTATAGATGGACTAATAGAACAAGTCCCACACACTGCTACAAGCCAAAATATTTTTTCAGAGCTAGATGGAGAAAAAAATTATATTGAATTTGCAACCTGGTGGAGGTTAGTATAGATGGACTAATAGAACAAGTCCCACACACTGCTACAAGCCGAAATATTTTTTCAGAGCTAGATGCAGAAAAAAATTATATTGAATTTGCAACCTGGTGGAGGTTAGTATAGATGGATTAATAGAACAAGTCCCACACACAGCTACAAGCCGAAACATTTTTTCAGATCTAGATGCAGAAAAAAAATATTTTGAATTTGCAACCTGGTGGAGGTTACTATAGATGGACTAATAGAACATGTCCCAAACACTGCTACAAGCCAAAATATTTTTTCAGAGCTAGATGCAGAAAAAAATTATATTGAATTTGCAACCTGGTGGAGGTTAGTATAGATGGACTAATAGAACAAGTCCCACACACTGCTACAAGACAAAATATTTTTTCAGAGCTAGATGCAGAAAAAAATTATATTGAATTTGCAACCTGGTGGAGGTTAGTATAGATGGACTAATAGAACAAGTCCCACATACTGCTACAATTCGAAATATTTTTTAAGAGCTAGATGCAGATAAAAATTATTTTGAATTTGCAACCTGGTGGAGGGTAGAATAGATGGACTAATAAAACAAGTCCCACACACTGCTACAAGCCGAAATATTTTTTTAGAGCTAGATGCAGAATAAAATTATATTGAATTTGCAACCTGGTGGAGGTTAGTATAGATGGACTAATAGAACAAGTCCCACACACTGCTACAAGCCGAAATATTTTTTCAGAGCTAGATGCAAATAAAAATTATTTTGAATTTGCAACCTGGTGGAGGGTAGATTAGATGGACTAATAGAACAAGTCCCACACACTGCTACAAGCCAAAATATTCTTTCAGAGCTATATGAAGAAAAAATTATATTGAATTTGCAACCTGGTGGAGGTTAGTATAGATGGACTAATAGAACAAGTCCCACACACTGCTAGAAGCCGAAATATTTTTTCAGAGCTAGATGCAGAAAAAAATTATATTGAATTTGCAACCTGGTGGAGGTTAGTATAGATGGACTAATAGAACAAGTCCCACACACTGCTAGAAGCCGAAATATTTTTTCAGAGCTAGATGCAGAAAAAAATTATATTGAATTTGCAACCTGGTGGAGGTTAGTATAGATGGACTAATAGAACAAGTCCCACACACTGCTAGAAGCCAAAATATTTTTTCAGAGCTAGATGCAGAAAAAAATTATATTGAATTTGCAACCTTGTGGAGGTTAGTATAGATGGACTAATAGAAAAAGTCCCACACACTGCTACAAGCCGAAATATTTTTTCAGAGCTAGATGCAGATAAAAATTATTTTGAATTTGCAACCTGGTGGAGGTTAGTATAGATGGACTAATAGAACATGTCCCAAACACTGCTACAAGCCGAAATATTTTTTCAGAGCTAAATGCAGAAAAAAATGATATTGAATTTGCAACCTGGTGGAGGTTAGTATAGATGGACTAATAGAACAAGTCCCACACACAGCTACAAGCCAAAATATTTTTCAGAGCTAGATGCAGAAAAAAATTATACTGAATTTGCTACCTGGTGGAGGTTAGTATAGATGGACTAATAGAACAAGTCCCACATAATGCTACATGCCGAAATATTTTTTCAGAGCTAGATGCAGATAAAAATTATTTTGAATTTGCAACCTGGTGGAGGGTAGAATAGATGAACTAATAGAACAAGTCCCACACACTGCTACAAGCCAAAATATTTTTTCAGAGCTAGATTCAGAAAAAAATTATATTGAATTTGCAACCTGGTGGAGGTTAGTATAGATGGACTAATAGAACAAGTCCCACACACTGCTACAAGCCGAAATATTTTTTCAGAGCTAGATGCAGAGAAAAATTTTATTGAATTTGCAACCTGGTGGAGGTTAGTATAGATGGACTAATAGAACAAGTCCCACACACTGCTACAAGCCGAAATATTTTTTCAGAGCAAGATGCAGAAAAAAATTATATTGAATTTGCAACCTGGTGGAGGTTAGTATAGATGGACTAATAGAACAAGCCCAACACACTGCTACAAGCCGAAATATTTTTTCAAAGCTAGATGCAGAAAAAAATTATATTGAATTTGCAACCTGGTGGAGGTTAGTATAGATGGACTAATAGAACAATTCCTACACACTGCTACAAGCCGAAATATTTTTTCAGAGCTAGATGCCGAAAAAAATTATTTTTAATTTGCAACCTGGTGGAGGTTAGTATAGATGGACTAATTGAACAAGTCCCACACACTGCTACAAGCAGAAATATTTTTTCAGAGCTAGATGCAGAAAAAAATTATATTGAATTTGCAACCTGGTGGAGGTTAGTATAGATGGACTAATAGAACAAGTCCCACACACTGCTACAAGCCGAAATATTTTTTCAAAGCTAAATGCAGAAAAAAATTATATTGAATTTGAAACCTGGTGGAGGTTCGTATAGATGGACTAATAGAACAAGTCCCACACACTGCTACAAGCTGAAATATTTTTTCAGAGCTAGATGCAGAAAAAAATTATATTGAATTTGCAACCTGGTGGAGGTTAGTATAGATGGACTAATAGAACAAGTCCCACACACTGCTACAAGCCAAAATATTTTTTTAGAGCTAGATGCAGAAAAATTTATATTGAATTTGCAACCTGGTGGAGGTTAGTATAGATGGACTAATAGAACAAGTCCCACACACTGCTACAAGCCAAAATATTTTTTCAGAGCTAGATGCAGAAAAAAATTATATTGAATTTGCAACCTGGTGGAGGTTAGTATAGATGGACTAATAGAACAAGTCCCACACACTGTTACAAGCCAAAATATTTTTTCAAAGCTAGATGCAGAAAAAAATTATATTGAATTTGAAACCTGGTGGAGGTTAGTATAGATGAACTAATAGAACAAGTCCCACACACTGCTACAAGCTGAAATATTTTTTCAGAGCTAGATGCAGAAAAAAATTATATTGAATTTGCAACCTGGTGGAGGTTAGTATAGATGGATTAATAGAACAAGTCCCACACACTGCTACAAGCCGAAATATTTTTTCAGAGCTAGATGCAGAAAAAAATTATATTGAATTTGCAACCTAGTGGAGGTTAGTATAGATGGACTAATAGAACAAGTCCCACACACTGCTACAAGCCGAAATATTTTTTCAGAGGTAGATGCAGAAAAAAATTATATTGAATTTGCAACCTGGTGGAGGTTAGTATAGATGGACTAATAGAACAAGTCCCACACACTGCTACAAGCCGAAATATTTTTTCAGAGCTAGATGCAGATAAAAATTATATTGATTTGCAACCTGGTGGAGGTTAGTATAGATGGACTAATAGAACAAGTCCCACACACTGCTACAAGCCAAAATATTTTTTCAGAGCTAGATGCAGAAAAAAATTATATTGAATTTGCAACCTGGTGGAGGTCAGTATAGATGGACTAATAGAACAAGTCCCACACACTGCTACATGCCGAAATATTTTTTCAGAGCTAGATGCAGAAAAAAATTATATTGAATTTGCAACCTGGTGGAGGTTAGTATAGATGGACTAATAGAACAAGTCCCACACACTGCTACAAGCCGAAATATTTTTTCAGAGCTAGATGCAGATAAAAATTATTTTGAATTTGCAACCTGGTGGAGGTTAGTATAGATGGACTAATAGAATGATGCTATGCCCAAAAGGTTTTACTTCACTAGGTGCAGTAAAAAAAATTGTATTCTATACACAGGTGGTGTAGCTTGCAACACAGATAGGCTACTCCACTGACTAACACACACTGGAAGAGGCCAAAAAGGATTTGCTTTGCTAGATTTAGCCAAATGCTTTGAAAAAAACTTGCACAGCACTGGCACAGGCCTGCCTGGCAAAAAGTGATAGGAACTGATGTAATCTTGCCCTCAAAAGGACTGCAATTACAATTAGTCTTTACTCCCAGCCTATCTATTTAAGAGCACAGACCTGTCTGATAAAAGTGATAGGACCTTATGTAACCTAGCCCTGAAAAGGACTGCAATTACAATTAGTCTTTACTCCCAACCTATTAAAGAGCACAGACCTGCCTGATAAAAGTCGCAGGAAATGATGTAACCTAGTCCTTAAAAGGACTGCAATCACAACTATTCCCTACTCCAAAGCTATCTGTAGATTTGTGCAAAAATTGGCTTGAAATTAACAAAGTATAGCGCACACAGCAACAGCGGTGCCGTCTAACACGCAGCTGCAGCAGTGAGAAAATGGTGGCGACGGGGAAAATGGCTGGGTCTTATAGGGCAAGGACATGTGACATACACTGCCAATGACACATGCCCTTGCTTGTGTGAAAAAAAGCAGTTCGCTCTGTGTGTGCGCTGCTGATAGGCTGACAGATTGCACCTCCCCACTGTAAATGCGGGAAAGAGAAAAAAAAATGGAGATCTTCATTATTTCTGCAGAGATCCATCCCCTGCCCCTCTTCCCGCCCCGCTGTACACTCAAACTGCGTATTAACATTAATTTTCAGCATTACTGAGAAAAAATCCAGTTATGATTTTGGTGCATGAACAGTTATCGAACATAACCTCGAACAGCCGAATTTTTTTCAAATTGTTCGTGTTCGCCGAACGGCTCGAACACCGCCCAAAACAGCTCGAATTTGAGATTGGCGAACAGTTCGAGTCGAACACTGCTCATCTCCATTCAAGAGCTGCCCAAAATTAGGATGCACTTCAATACCCCTTTGAAGAGACATAGAGGAGGTCCTCATTAAAAAAATTGTTCCCATTATTAAGGAGTGGGTCTCCTATAGTAGTAATGCCCATTTAGTGACTGCAAGGACTGCCAAAAAATTGGACGCACTCTAATACCCCTTTGAAGAGATGTAGAGGAGGTCCTCATTAAAAAAAATTGTTAAGGAGTGGGTCTCCTATACTGGTAATGCCCATGCACTAAGTGCATGGGCTGAAAAACATTTACCTCTGGTGGGAATACATAAACTTACTGTATATAGACATAAAGAATGTTAGAGGTAGGTCTCTAAAAAAATTTCCTATGGGCATCATAAACACCCATAAAAATATTATGTGGGTGTTGTATCACGGTCATCCTGGTGATATGCTGGTGGAAGATGGGGAGAAGGAGAAGGAAGAGAACAACAGAAAATAGATAAAATCAGGAAGCGTATACCCATGTCTGGGTGTGAAGAGGTGCATGGGAATAGACCCCCCCCAAAAAAGCCACTGGATTTGACTTTCTGTTCCGCTCCTATCATCCAGTAGTGTTGAGAAGTCTGGCCCAATCCAGCACTTGTTTATTTTGATAAGAGGCAGTCTGTCAGCATTTTCAGTTGACAGGTGGATGTGCCTATCAGTTATAATGCCCCTGGCGGCACTAAAAACCCGCTCTGATGAAATGCTAGCGGCAGGGCAGGCCTGGACCTCCAAAGTGTAGAGACTCAGTTCATGCTATGTGTCCAGCTTGGATACCCAATAGTTATAAGGCACAGAAAAATCACAGAGGACGTTGGTACGGTCGGCAAGGTACTCCTTCATCATATTCCAAAACTTTTACCTGCTTGTCAGAGTACCCCGTGCATCAGGGCCTGGGCGCTGGGAGGGTCTGAGAAAACTGTCCCACACCATTGACAGTGTTTCCCTGCCTCTACTGTATAGTATTTGTGTTTCGCTCGTCTGTACTCCTTGGTTGTTAAACAAACTGTGACCTTTGCCGCCAGCATCAGTTCTCAACAAGGGCCTTCTAGTACTGCAACATTTTATTATACCTCTCCATCACGGGAAGAAGAAATAGAAAGTTCTCCTTGTAGCGTGGGTCTAGAAGTGTGACCAACCAGTAATAACTGTCAGCCAAAATGTGTACAACACGAGGGTCACGGGAAAGGCAGCTGAACATAAAGTCAGCCATGTGTGCCAGACTGCCAACAACCAAGTCTTCCCTTTTCTGACCAAGAGGACGACTGTTCATGCTCTCCTCTTCCTCCTCCTCCTCCTGGTCCTCCTCCTCATTTTCCCTCTCCTCAGGCCATCTACGTTGTACAGACGGTATGACTGTTGTGTGGGTAGCACCGTCTGTAGTGAAGGAAAACAGCTTCTGCTCCTCCTCGTCTTTCTCCTCATTATCACCCAATTCACGTTGAGATGAGATGAGGCTGGGCTGTGTGGCATCACCCTGTATGGTTCCTTGCTCCATCTCATCATGCTTCGCCTGCAATGCCTCCTCTTTAATTGTGTGCAGCGAGCGTTTCAGTAGACAGAGAAACGGGATGGTAATGCTAATTATGGCATCATCACAGCTAACCATCTGGGTGGAGTCCTCAAAGTTTTGGAGGACGGTACAGATGTCAGACTTCCATGCCCACTCACCAGCTCTTATCTGCCAAAGCTAACCTGAATACCGATGGGCGTGTTGAAGCTGGTACTCAACAACTGCCCTCTGCTGCTCACAAATCCTTCCCAACATATGCAACATTGAGTTCCAATGCATGGGGACATCGCATATTAGTCGGTGAGCTGGAAGCTGCAAACGCTGCTGAAGCACGGCAAAGGCGGAGGAAGTTGTATTTGACTTTCGGAAATGGGCACACACGCGGCGTACTTTCACAAGCAGATCAGGCAGATCTGGGTAGGTTTTGAGAAACTGATAAACCACTACGTTGAGCACATGGGCCAGGCATGGTATGTGTGCGAGCTCACCTAGCTTCAGAGCCACCGCCTGGCTGTAGGTTCTGTGGTGACAGCCACAGATCTGCCTGCTCTGTTACAGCTGTCAACAACTCTGCAGCGATGTGCGGTTTGTCCCTTAAGCATATTAGCTTTGGCACAGCCTGTTGCCGCTTGGCCGAGGCAGTGCTGCAGTGCTTCCAACTTCATCCACCTCTTGCTATAGTAATTGCACTTTCCCACCGTCGCCTTCATGTGACCGTGGCTGCTCAAATATTTGGGCATCACTACAGGCGATGTACTCTTGCTCCGCTTGAAGCAGGCCCAGCGAGAGGCCCGAATCTATAAAAAGAAAAGTGAACAGCTCTTTGGAGTGTCCAAGTGTGGGATCACTGAAATAGCCGTGTATCAATTAAGAAATAAATTTTATTCAATTATTTAAAAATTAAGGTGCAAGTGCTCATAGACTGACATAAATACCATAAAAGAGTGATCCACTCATGCACTCAATTTCTCCAATGTCACACCCAATATATACACATCAAGTGTTCAAATAACCTCTCATGTGTTTAATGGTCGTCTGACCTACACACAATTCCCGTATGTACAGGAAAGTATGTATTGACTAGAATAGTCCTACTAACAAGAGTCCTACTAACAAAAGTCAGTGGTCACTCAACAAAAAAGCACCTGATAATACACAGCAATGACCATACAAAGCCAACATTCCCTCAATAATAAATGAGTATGGAGGTCGGTGTCAAAATATAATAAAAGATGCTTATTGGTCAGGAGAAATACAAAGGTAACATAATTGTTCACCAAACATGCAGCAAATCGTAGTGTTCAGATCGTCCCTGAATTAGCCCTCCTTCATGGTTTTGATGCTCAATTTGCACAAACAAACCAATAGGCAGGGAAATGACCCAACTACTACAAACAAATATCCCCAGTTATTTAGACATGGGCAAAAGGTAGGGAGACATATCTAAGAAAACAGAATGATCTCAACCATAACTCTAGAGACTTCTATTGTCCAATCTCAATTGAAGTGAACATCATCTTATATGAACCACCCCGACGCGTTTCTTCATATTGAGTCTTCAGGGGGAAGAGGTTCATAGATTTCCATTTATGCAGGGGTAAAGAAATTTTTCCCCTAATATGCGCTGCTACAGCACATGGGAGGATCCCTCCTTAAATATCGAGCGCTGCATTTGAATTGGGTACAGCATATCACATGCTGCCATCCCCATCCTGCGCACAAGCCACTTCCTCCAGTGTGGAACGCTGCCTGACACACACGTGTCATTTCCGGGGTGTGGCTATGATGCACTTCTGGGTTTTCAGGGGTGTGGCTATGACGCACCTCCGGATTTACGTGGAACACATATTAAATGCGCTCCAAGACGTGATCATCACATCCGCGTGTGCGGCAATGGACCAGATAAAGCGCTCGGGTCCTTAACCATCACACTGCCCCTATTGACAGGGAGACAACCAGTCCATCAACAGACGTCCGCGCTCCCCCATAGCCCATAGGGGGCATGCAGTGCAATCACTATGTGGACTCTATAATAGAGCCCCACATGCCCTTTCTCAGCATGTACAGAGTCAATATACTTTAACCACGGATCATATTCTCATAAACCGAGGGGGACAATGCTAAAAAAGGTATCATCTCTGATTAGACAATAAAATTCATCACTGAAAAGAGGTGATAATCACTGGTGTTTTTAGTATTTTTTGTATTTTTTAGGGCAATAGAGTACCAAGTGATCATAATAGAAAAGAGAGGAGGGAGGAGACGTTTTTTGGGGGGAGGAACAAAATGACCCCTTAAAGTTGATAAACTGAATAGTTGATTCCTTTTAGTAGTGCGAGACATATCGGATATGGGCATATACAGACAAACACCATGTGGGACTTAAAAGGAGAGAAAAAGGAAGAGGATGTAGAAACTATCCCTCCTTCTGTCCCTAACTACCTTGTACCCTACCTACGTGGAGGTTGGCACCCTACCATCCTACGCCAGTGGCGCCCCTACTCAATGGTGGCTGTCCCTGCCTAAACTGTCCCTACCCTGACTCTTCTGTATTTAGAAAGGGAGAGAAGGATAATTGTTCATTCAGGCCAAGCGGAGTGGTGGTCCTCAGTTCAAAAATCCACTGGGTTTCTTTTTGCAATATTCGGGCATCCCAATCTCCTCCTCTAATTGGTGGGGTAATTTTATCAATTCCCATAAAATTAACTTTCTTATGATCACCCTGGTGCATGGTATTGACGTGACAGGCCAAGGGAGTATCTTGTTTATGTCTCTGATATGCTCTCCTATCCTTTTCCGTAACTCTCGCTTTGTTTAACCTATATATTCAAGTTGGCATTCGCATGTTGTTTTATATACAATTCCTTTTGTGCGACAGTTGATAAAATATCGAATTTCATAGACCACAACTGTTACATTTCCTGTAAAACTTTTCCCTTGCATGATGAAGTCGCAAGATTTGCAGCCCCCACAACGGAAGGAGCCCTTGCCCCCCCCATCCAACCATGACTGGGTTCTTTTTGGCTGTAAACAAGGCGATCTCTTAGAAACCTACCTCTTCTATATGTAATCTGGGGGACTGTTGGTATTAGGTTTTTGAGATCACAATCCATGTGTAGGATAGACCAATGACTTTGGAGAACTGCCCTGATCCGACTAGACTGGTTAGAAAAACGGGTGATGAATCTTATCTCCTCCTTTTTCTCAGTCTGTTTTGGCTGAGGGTTTAGAAGAGATGCTCTATCCCTGTTGAGCGATTCCTTAAAGGCCTCTCCAAAAATTTGTTTAGGGTATCCTCTTTCCTTAAATCTCCCCCCTCAAATCCCATGCCTGTTTCTTGAAATTCTCTATATCCGAGCAATTTCTCCTCATTCTGAGGAATTGGCCCTTAGGAATGCCCCTCTTGAGGGGGACAGGGTGGCTACTATCCCACCTCAAGAGGGAATTAGTTGCTGTGGGCTTCCTGTAGGTGTCAGTAACAAGCAAGCCATCACAGTTCCTTTGTATGAGAACATCCAGGAAAGCCAGTCTAGATGTATGGGCCTCATATGTAAATTTAAGACCAATTGGATTGTCATTTAACTCAGTGACAAATTCTCCAAAGCCATCGGGAGTCTCCCTCCAGGGAATAAAGACATTGTCGATGTAGCGAAGCCACATCGCCATGTTATTAGCTTGTTCCAGAGGGGGTTCTCCAAATACCAAATTTTCTTCCCACCAGCCCAGGAGCAGATTAGCATAGGAGGGGGCACAAGGGCTCCCCATTACTGTGCCCCTGAGCTGGTGGAAGTACTTATGGTCAAACACAAAAATGTTCCTTGTGAAACAGAATTCTAGTGCTCTCATAGTGAACTCATTGTGTGAGGAAAATTGTTGTCCCCTGGATTTCAAATAGTATTCAACAGCTTTTAGTCCCCAGTCATGGGGGATCGAGGAGTACAGGGACTCCATATCTATGCTGCAAAGAATTGTGTCTGCGTCTAATGTGATGCCATCAATTTTGCCCAGAAAATCCATTACAAATGGTTTTAAAATTTTGTCAACGTACACACCTAAATTTTGTGTCAGGCTATTTACCCGTGACACAATAGGTCTCCTCTTGAGACCTATGTACAGTACAGACCAAAAGTTTGGACACACCTTCTCATTTAAAGATTTTTCTGTATTTTCATGACTATGAAAATTGTACATTCACACTGAATGCATCAAAACTATGAATTAACACATGTGGAATTATATGCTTAACAAAAAAGTGTGAAAAAACTGAAAATATGTCTTATATTCTAGGTTCTTCAAAGTAGCCACCTTTTGCTTTGATGACTGCTTTGCACATTCTTGGCATTCTCTTGATGAGCTTCAAGAGGTAGTCACTGGAAATGGTCTTCCAACAATCTTGAAGAAGTTCCCAGAGATGCTTAGCACCTGTTGGCCCTTTTGCCTTCACTCTGCGGTCCAGCTCACCCCAAACCATCTCGATTGGGTTCAGGTCTGGTGACTGAGGAGGCCAGGTCATCTTGCGTAGCACCCCATCACTCTCCCTCTTGGTCAAATAGCCCTTACACAGCCTGGAGGTGTGTTTGGGGTCATTGTCCTGTTGAAAAATAAATGATGGTCCAACTAAACGCAAACCGGATGGAATAGCATACCGCTGCAAGATGTTGTGGTAGCCATGCTGGTTCAGTATGCCTTCAATTTTGAATAAATTCCCAACAGTGTCACCAGCAAAGCACCCCAACACCATCACACCTTCTCCTTCATGCTTCACAGTGGGAACCAGGCATGTTGAGTCCATCCGTTCACCTTTTCTGCGTCGCACAAAGACACGGTGTTTGGAACCAAAGATCTCAAATTTGGACTCATCAGACCAAAGCACAGATTTCCACTGGTCTAATGATTATTCCTTGTTTTCTTTAGCCCAAACAAGTCTCTTCTGCTTGTTGCCTGTCCTTAGCAGTGGTTTCCTAGCAGCTATTTTACCATGAAGGCCTGCTGCACAAAGTCTCCTCTTAACAGTTGTTGTAGAGATGTGTCTGCTGCTAGAACTCTGTGTGGTATTGACCTGGTCTCTAATCTGAGCTGCTGTTAACCTGTGATTTCTGAGGCTGGTGACTCGGATAAACTTATCCTCAGAAGCAGAGGTGACTCTTGGTCTTCCTTTCCTGGGGCAGTCCTCATGTGAGCCAGTTTCTTTGTAGCGCTTGATGGTTTTTGCAACTGCACTTGGGGACACTTTCAAAGTTTGCCAAATTTTTCGGACTGACTGACCTTCATTTCTTAAAGTAATGATGTCCACTCGTTTTTCTTTACTTAGCTGCTTTTTTCTTGCCATAATACAAATTCTAACAGTCTATTCAGTAGGACTATCAGCTGTGTATCCACCTGACTTCTGCACAACACAACTGATGGTCCCAACCCAATTTATAAGGCAAGAAATCCCACTTATTAAACCTGACAGGGCACACCTGTGAAGTGAAAACCATTTCCGGTGACTACCTCTTGAAGCTCATCAAGAGAATGCCAAGAGTGTGCAAAGCAGTCATCAAAGCAAAAGGTGGCTACTTTGAAGAAGCAAGAATATAACACATATTTTCAGTTGTTTCATACTTTTTTGTTAAGTATATAATTCCTCATGTGTCAATTCATAGTTTTGATGCCTTCAGTGTGAATGTACAATTCCATATGGTGTTTGTCTGTATATGCCCATATCCGTTGTGTCTCGCACTACTAAAAGGAATCGACTATTCAGTTTATCAACTTTAAGGGGTCATTTTGTTCCCCCAAAAACTCCCTCCCCCTCCCTCCTCTCTTTTTTATTATGATCACTTGGTACTCTAGTGTCCCTAAAAATGCAAAAAATACTAACAACACCAGTGATTATCACCTCTTTTCAGTGATGAATTTTATTGTCTAATCGGAGATGATGCCCTTTTTAGCATTGTCCCCCACGGTTTATGAGAATATGATCGTGGTTAAAGTATATTGACTCTGTACATGCTGAGAAAGGGCATGTGGGGCTCTATTAGAGAGTCCACATAGTGATTGCATTGTATGCCCCCAATGGGCTATGGGGGAGCGCGGACGTCTCTTGATGGACTGGTTGTCTCCCTGTCAATAGGGGGAGTGTGATGGTTAAAGACCCGAGCGCTTTATCTGGTCCATTGCCGCACACCCGGATGTGATGATCACGTCTTGGAGCGCATTTAATATGCGTTCCACGTAAATCCGGAAGTGCGTCATAGCCACACCCCCGGAAACCCAGAAGTGCGTCATAGCCACGCCCCAGAAATGACACGTGCATGTCAGGCAGCGTTCCACACTGGAGGAAGTGGCTTGTGCGCAGGATGGGGATGGCAGCACGTGATATGCTGTACCCAATCCAAATGCAGCGCTCGATATTTAAGGAGGTATTCTCCCATGTGCTGTAGCAGCGCATATTAGGGGAAAAATTTCTTTACCCCTGCATGAATGGAAATCTATGAACCTCTTCTCCCTGAAGACTCAATATGAAGAAACGCGTTGGGGTGGTTCATATAAGATGATGCTCACCTCAATTGAAATTGGACAATAGAAGTCTCTAGAGTTATGGGTGAGATCATTCTGTTTTCTTAGATATGTCTCCCTACCTTTTGCCCATGCTAAAAGCTATACTGAACAAGTGTGGGATCACTTGTCTCCGGGCACTCGGCATGGTCGAAGGAAGGAAGATCAGGGTGAGGAATATGTGGGCCAGACTCATGGCTACTGAGACTGAACTGTGTGGAAGACAGGGTGGGGGTGGCGGCAAACTGACTGGAAGCATTATCTGCTATCCAACTGTAAAGATCTGAGGTTGTGGGTTACAAGTTATCACCTAGGCAGGTTAACGATGCAACAATATTTTATTAATCACATTTATGGTAATGCAGCAATTCCAAGTAAATGGCCAAAATACATTTCTCTCAGTCTTTAAGTTCTCAATCTGGGATCAGTAGTTCCACTGGCTTTGTATCAGGCCATACTCAGTGTCTCCCAACTTTTGGTTGGCCCACAGATTTTGTATCTCCAGCCAGTATAGTCTGTAGCCACAGTCCACGATCCTCCAGACGACAGATAAAACAATGGAAGCACAGATATCCAGTAGCAGAAGTCCTTCAATAAGGTTTAAATCCAAACGACATATCCATAACTGTAGCACGTTTATCCAGCTTAGTTGGTAACTCATCTCCAACACTCTGTAAGCCATCCATCCATCAGCTCCATGTCCACAGCCATAGATTCTATCCCTTCGTCGTCCTTCCACCAACTCCCACTAAACATGTCTAATCTTTCCTCTGGGCTCAGCCCCCTCTCAGGTCAGCCATGATGAAACCCTCCCCCTTAAGCATTTCTGCTTTTAGCTGAAACAATGAAGAATTTTCCAGGAATCTTCACATGAGACTGCATGTAAGACCCCCTGTGGTGACAGCTCCTCTGCGTCTACTCTTTCCATCTACTCAAGGGGTTTATTGGCTGAGAGAACAATGTCCCACGGCCCCTGAGATATGGTCACTGAATGGAATTGATACCAAAGGTTGAACTGATGAGCAAACAAATCACTAACGCAACACAGCAAGCAAATTTCTAACAAAAATAAGATAGACGAAAATGGGTGCTCCGGGCTGGAAAAGTATTTAGTAAATGACCAGGTCCTCACACTCCAACCAACAACCTTTTCACACTGCTCTGGCTTCAAGAGTGGTGTTCCACGGCCCCCTCGAAATTAGGACAGGAAGGTAGTTCAGCATCACATCCACTTGCCTGTCTCTTGCCACGCGCCTTGTCCATTTTAAATGGAGTGTAATATTTGTCACGCTTCAAAAAATGTGACGATTATTACTGCAGTAATATATGATCACATCTGATGACCACGATTTTAGGCAGTGGCCTTACAGATGTGGTATTGGTCAGCGACCAAGTTTGAATAGGTTGAACAACACACAACTGGCAGACTTTAACTGGAGTGTAATAATTGGCAGACTCCAAAAAATGTGCCGATTATTACTGCAGTAATATCGGATCACGTCTGATGACCACGGTTTTAGGCAGTGGCGTTAGAGATATGGTATTGGTCAGTGACTAAGTGTGAATAAGTTGAAAAATACACAACTGGCATAATTTAACTGGAGTGTAATTTTTGGCACACTCCAAAAAATGTGACGATTATTACGGCAGTAATATGGGATCACGTCTGATGACCATGGTTTTAGGCAGTGGCGTTATAGATATAAATAATCAGGATTAAGAGCAAAAAAAATAAAAAATCCCTGAAATCTAGGGCTATGGATATCTGTAACAGCAGCAGACAGAACATGCAATGGACCCTATATTACTGTATACAGTGTCCACAAACTCTGCCTGCCTAACTCCTGCTATCACCAGTAATATATGCAGCTGAATTAGTCCTTAGAAGGACTGTTAGTTCAGATGTGTATATATAGCTGTGGAATACCTAATACCTCACTAATAAACCGCCAATTATCTCCCTAGCTCAGCAGCTCTCCCTACTCTGCCTGTCTGAAGGGTAAACTGTGACGAGCATAGGATCATCGGGTCTGATATAGACCCGATGATGCTATGCGGCCAGCCAATCACTGTAATGCCACAAACAACATGGCTACAGCATTGCAGTGACTGGCAGGCAATCCCTGCATGTTAATTGCTGTCTAAAAAGTGCCAAAAATGCGGGGCGGGGACCCGAGCTCCCACCCGAGCATTTGAAAAATACTTGCCGAGCACCGAACCTACTGAGCACAGTGATGCTCCGGCGAGTACAAAATAGTGGCAAGCATGCTTGCTCATCACTAGTAATCAGATAATGAAATTTACTAGCTGTCCTAAAGGGAAAATATCAAGAAAATCCTTACTTATGAATAGTTCTCACCGTTCTTTTCTCTTAACCATTTCAGGGGTGCATGGTCTGACACTAGTTTAAACCTACAGCCTAGTAGGCAGTATTTCAGTATTAACGGCCCATTTGATGGCTAAGAACTCTCTCAACAATGGCATAAATTTCAGGAAGAGAGCTTTCGACTCAGACACAGGATGGGATGTTCTCCACCATTCATCTCTTGAAAGAGGCTTTATTCAGAGTACTCCCACAGACATGCATACAGGTTTTTCTGGCTTAGTATTTCCATAGACGATTGGAAATACGCTGCAGATTACACTTATTTTTTACACAGACTACTATCAAAAAAACGCTGCTGAGTACAATAATTTTTTACACTCACTAGTTGCAAAAAAATGCTGCAGAGTACAATAATTTTTTTACACACACTACTAACAAATACCCTCTGCAGAGTAAAATTATTTTTTACTCACAGTTACGGATCCGGGTGGTGAAACCTCTGTGCTGCGGTGCAAGGAGGGACCAGAGGGGCGTAACTAGGTATCAACTCGGACCGACCAAGGTCGTACGGCGGCTCAATCGACTCCGTGACCAGGGAAGGACCGAGCAGAGGGACCAGGTACTACTCTGGGAATGACCTTGTATGAGAGCAGGCGACTCCCATGGGTCAGAAGGCAGGGACTGACCGGTACAGCAGATGAGCATGGCAGGCAGGCTGACGGGTGATCCGGGCAGACGGATTGACAGACACGGCAGGTAACAAGCAGGAGCCTCCAGGTAGGCTGGCTGGTAGGCACGGCAGGTAACAGGCAGGTGCTTCCAGGTAAGCGGGCTGGCAGGCACGGCAGGTAACGGGCAGGTGCTTCCAGGTAAGCAGGCGGGCAGAGCCCATAGACAGACTGGCGGACTGGACTGTAGACAGACTGTCGAGCTGGAGAGTAGACAAGCTGGCGGACTGGACTCGAAGTCAGGCTGGCGGACTGGACTTGTAGTCAGGCTGGTGGGCTGGACTGGTAGACAGGATAGCAGCGGGACCTGAGGGCTGAAGCAGAGTATAACACACAAAGCTACAACCTTGCACGGGCACCTCCATTTTGGAGGAGGTGCCTTTTATATGAGAGGTCCTCCGGCCATTGGCCGGGGACTCCTTAGGATGGCGCGCGGCCCCTTTAAGAGGGAGGGAGCGTGTGCGCCCTAAGCACAGTGCCCTGGAAACTGCGCGTACCGGAGGACGCCGGGCAGGGAGCGCGGCGGTAAGTGGGACGGCGTCTCTGCCTGTCAGGGGGCAGAGACGCCGATGCTACAGTACCCCCCCCCCCTTTACGCCCCCTCTTTTTTAGGCCTGAAATAAATTTTTTAAGGAGAAGCAGGACGTGGATGTTCTCCCTGGGTTCCCAAGTTCTCTCCTCTGGGCCAAACCCCTTCCAATTCACCAGAAAAAAGGTTTTTCCTCTTACCCTTTTAGTGGCCAGAATGTTCTCTACCTCATAGACATCCTCAGCAGAGACCGGAGCAGGGGAGGTACCTGGATTGTCGGAAAAAGAATTAAGCAAACTGGCTTGAGGAGAGATACGTGGAAGGAGTTGGGAATCCGTAAGGTGGCCGGGAGTTTTAACTTGTAAGCTACTGGATTCGCTGGAGGACTTAAAATGGGCCGATGAACTGTGGACCCAACTTATAGGAGGGTATTTTAAGATGAACATGTTTGGAGGAGAGCCAAACCTTGTCTCCCGGACGGAATTGAGGCAGATCCAGACGTCTCTTATTAGCATGTCTCTTCATCCGCTCGGAGGATTGAAAAAGTGCGGACCTAGTGTCCTCCCAAATGGTAGAAAATTCGCTGACCAGAGACTCCGCAGCAGGGTTGTCCACAGCAGCGGCAAACGGGAAACGGAATCCGGGGATGTTGACTGTAGACCACAAAGAATGGGGACTTGGAAGAAGATTCGCTCTCATGGTTGTTGTAGGAGAACTCGGCCCATGGTAGGCGCTCCACCCAATCGGTATGGTGAGCGTTGACGAAGTGTCGGAGGTAGCTGGTAAGGATCTGATTGATCCGTTCCACTTGGCCATTGGACTACGGATGGTAAGCAGAGGAGAAATCCAGGGTGACATCCAGCAGTTTACATGTAGCTCTCCAGAAGCGCAAAGTGAACTGGACCCCTCGATCAGACACTATGTGGAGGGGTAGGCCGTGGAGACGAAAGATGTGATGGATGAAATCCTTAGCCAGCACAGATGCAGACGGGAGACCAGGCAGAGGGATGAAGTGGGTCATTTTAGAAAAGCGGTCAGCAACCACCCAAATGACCGTACAACCGGCAGAAACAGGGAGATCAGTAATAAAGTCCATAGCAATGTGTTGCCACGGGGCAGCAGGTACGGGAAGAGGCAGGAGACGGCCGGCTGGAAGATGTCTGGGAATTTTATTGCGAGCACAGGACGAACAGGCCGTGACGAAGTCTACCACATCCTGGCACAGGGTAGGCCACCAGTAATGCTGGGTAATGAGCAGGAAGGTCTTCTTCTGGCCAGCATGGCCAGCTAGTTTGGATGAATGACCCCAGTGAAGAACCTTCTTACGATCCGGAACCGCTACAAACGTCTTACCGGGTGGGAGACGATAAAGGTCCAAGGGGGCCACATTCATCACTTTGGAGGGATCGATGATATGCATAGGCTCCTCCTCTTGATCGGACGACAGGAAGGATCGGGACAAGGCATTGGCTTTAACGTTCTTGTCCGCCGGGCGGTAATGTAGGGTAAAGTTGAAGCGGGCGAAGAGCAAAGACCACCGGGCCTGATGCGGATTGAGTCTTTGTGCATTCTGTAGATAAGCCAGGTTTTTGTGGTCAGTATAGATGACCACAGGGTGCAGAGTCCCCTTGAGCAGGTAACGCCACTCCCCCAGCGCCAATTTGATGGCTAGCAGTTCTCGGTCTCCTATGGAGTAGTTGCGCTCAGACAAGGAGAAGAGCTTGGAGAAGAAGCCACAGGTTACCATTCTCCCGGATGGAGATTCCTGGGTGAGCACCGCTCCGGCTCCGGAAGAGGAAGCATCAACCTCCAGAAAGAACTGTTTGTTGCTATCTGGACGGTGCAGCACATGGGCAGAAGAGAAGGCTTGTTTTAAGGAAAGAAAGGCCTCCTCCACTTTGGACGGCCATTCCTTAGGATTTACTCCCTTTCGGGTGAGCGCAGAGATGGGAGCAGTCCGGGAAGAGAAATGTGGAATGAAGAGACGGTAATAGTTGGCAAAGCCCAGGAATCGCTGAATCGCCTTCAACTCCTCAAGACGGGGCCACTTTAAGACGGCAGAGACCTTCTCGGGGTCCATCCGTAGACCAGTCTTAGAGATAATATAGCCCAGGAACAGAAGGGAGGTCTGCTCGAAGAGGTACTTCTCAAATTTTGCATAGAGGTGATTCTGCCTGAGCCTAAGCAGGACCTGACGAACATCCCTCCGGTGTGTGGGAAGGTCCAGAGAGAAGACCAAGATGTCGTTCAGGTACACCACCATGCAAGAATATAAGAGGTCACGGAAGATGTCGTTAACTAATTCTTGGAAGACGGCGGGAGCATTACAGAGGCCGAAGGGTATTGAATGCCGTCTTCCACTCATCTCCTTGGCGGATCCGGACAAAGTTGTATGCCCCACGAAGATCGAGCTTGGTGAAGATCTTCGCGCCTTTAAGGCGGTCGAACAGCTCAGAGATGAGCGACAGGGGGTATTTGTTTTTGATAGTGATTTAGTTGAGACCACTATAATCGATAAATGGGCGTAGTGAACCGTCTTTCTTTTTTACGAAGAAAAATCCGGCTCCAGCCGGGGAGGAAGATTTCCGGATGAATCCCCTAGCCAGATTTTCTTCGATGTACTCCGACATGGCCCGGGTTTTGGCCAACGACAACGGGTAAATACGCCCACGGGGTGGAGTGGCACCGGGTATCAGGTCAATAGGGCAATTATATGGCCTATGAGGTGGCAGTGTCTCTGCCTCCTTCTCGTCGAAGACATCAGCATAAGACCAGTAAGGTGCCGGTAGACCAGGTAAATTAGTCGGAGTAGATGGAGGTCGAGCCGGGCGAACCGGAACCAGGCAGGTCTTATGGCAATATTGCCCCCAACGGAGCACCTCACCGCATTGCCAGTTCAGAACGGGTTCATGTCTCTGTAGCCAGGGTAGACCTAGTAAAAGAGGGTGAGAGAGTCCGGAAAGCACATGGATGGAGATCCTCTCTGAGTGCATCATTCCCACCTGCAGGGTTACGGGCTCTGTGACGAGCAAGATGGTCACCGGAAGGAGTCTTCCATCCACGGAAGTGACTGCCAATGGTTCAGCCAGAGATTTGGTAGGAATCTGATATTTCTGTTCAAGGGACTGGGAAATGAGATTCCCAGCGGCTCCGGAGTCCAGATGGGCGGTCTAAAAGAAGCGGTTCTCTCTACAGGAGATAGAGACGGACAAAGTCAAGAACGGAGAGGATTTACTCTAGACCAGGATGACCTCTCCGAGCGGTCCTAGATACTGGAGTTTCCCGGCTTCATCGGGCAGGAACGGATCAGGTGCTCCTTACTACCACAGCAGAAGCAGCTCCCCTCGGCTCGGTGTGTTTCTTGGCGAGACTTGACCATCTTGGTCTGGTCGATCTGCATAGGTTCGGGCGAGCATGCCCGGGGGGTTGCTGATTGGGAAGCCGGTTTCTGGAAAACAGGAGCAAGACAAGGAAATCTTCTCTCCCGGGTGGTCTCCTTAGCACATTCTAGGAAACGGATGTCAATCCGAGTTGCTAGTGACACCAGGTCATCCAGGGTGGTAGGAATGTCCCAGCCGGCTAACTCGTCCTTAATCCGACCAGAAAGGCCCTCCCAGTAGTTGGACACCAGGGCCTCGTTGTCCCAGGCAAGCTCAGAAGCGAGGGTACGAAACCGTATGGCATACTGGGCCACAGTGAGACTCCCTTGGCCGAGGCGGAGCAATGAGGAGGCAGTAGAAATCCTTCGTCCGGGTTCATCGAAGACCTTCCGGAAGGCAGTGAGGAAAGCCGGAAGATCGGACACCAGAGAATCCCCTCTCTCCCATAGAGGGTTAAGCCATGCCAATGCTTCCCCGGTGAGGTGAGACTTGATGAACGCCACCTTGGCCCGGTCAGAGAGCAGAAGTTCAAAGCGCAGCATGCACTGGTTCAGAAAGCCCCGACATAGGATGAGGTCACCTCCAAAATGAGGAGGCGCAGAAAGCCGGGGTCCTAGGCTGGATGCCTTGGTATTGGTAGGCAGCGGCGCTGCCGGAGCGGGTGTCGCTCGACTTGGGGCGGACACAGGTGGAACAGACAGCGTGTCCAGGCGAGAGTTGACAGACCGCAGGTAGGTCAGGATGGTTTCCTGTTGGGATCTCTGACGAGAAAACTCCTGGTACAGGTCAGCAAGCGAAGGGGCCTGGTGGCCACCGGGTTCCATGGCCCATGCAAACTGGATCCAGGTGGTGGAACCTCTGTGTTGCAGTGCAAGGAGGGACCAGAGGGGCGTAACTAGGTATCAACTTGGACTGACCAAGGTCGTACGGAGGCTCAATAAACTCCGTGATCAGGGAAGGACCGAGCAGAGGGACCAGGTGCTACTCTGGGACCGACCTTGTATGAGAGCAGGTGACTCCCACGGGTCAGAAGGCAGGGACTGACCGGTACAGCAGATGAGCATGGCAGGCAGGCTGACGGATGATCCGGGCAGACGGACTGGTAGACACGGCAGGTAACAAGCCGGAGCCTCCAGGTAGGCTGGCTGGTAGGCACGGCAGGTAACAGGCAGGTGCTTCTAGGTAAGCGGGCTGGCAGGCACCGTAGGTAACGGGCAGGTGATTCCAGGTAAGCGGGCTGGCAGGTACCGCAGGTAACAGGCAGGTGCTTCCAGGTAAGCAGGCGGGCAGAGCCCATAGACAGACTGGTGGACTGGACTGTAGATTGACTGTCGGGCTGGAGAGTAGACAAGCTGGCGGACTGGACTCGTAGTCAGGCTGGTGGGCTGGACTGGTAGACAGGCTAGCAGCGGGACCTGAGGGCTGAAGCAGAGTATAACACACAAAGCTACAACCTTGCACGGGCACCTCCATTTTGGAGGAGGTGCCTTTTACATGAGAAGTCCTCCAGCCATTGGACTCCTTAGGATGGCGCGCGGCCCCTTTAAGAGGGAGGGAGCGCGCGCGCGCCCTAAGCACAGTGCCCGGGAAGCTGCGCGTGCCGACAGCAACAGAGGCAGGAGCGCCGGAGGAAACCGGGCAGTGAGCGCGGCGGTAAGTGGGACGGTGTCTCTGCCTGTCAGGGGGTAGAGAAGCCAATACTACACACACACTACTCGTATAGACACAGTGGTACAGTAAAATTATTTGTTTGGCCTACAAATGGAAAAGAGACGGCTGCTGCTAAGATTTATTTATTTGACACACTACTAGGGGGAACATAGCAGTCTACATTTTCCAGACTTCTAAAATACACACACTGGTCCAGAGAAATGATTTCTTTGGCCTATAAATGGCAATGAGATGGCTGATGCCAATTATTTATTTCCCAGACTACTAAAAAACACACAGCGGTCCTGAAAAATTATATCTTTGGCCTAGTAATGGCAATGAGATGGCTGCTGCCAATTTTTTTTTCCCAGACTACTAAAAACAGACACCAATTCAGAAAAATTATTTGTTTGGCCAATAAATGGCAACGATATGGCTGATGCAGTTATTTATTTACAACACTACAGTCATGGCCAAAAGTTTTGAGAATGACACCAAAATTATATTTTCACATGATCTGCTGGCCTCTGGTTTTTATTAGTGTTTGTCTGATGTTTATATCACATACAGAAATATAATTGCAATCATATTATGAGTACCAATAGGTTATATTGACAGTTAGAATCAGTTAATGCTGCAAGTCAATATTTGCAGTGTTGCCCCTTCTTCTTCAAGACCTCTGTAATTCTCCCTGGCATGCTCTCAATCAACTTTTGGACCAAATCCTGACTGATAGCAGTCCATTCTTGCATAATCAATGCTTGCATTTTGCCAGAATTTGTTGGTTTTTGTTTGTCCACCCGTCTCTTGATGATTGACCACAAGTTCTCAATGGGATTAAGATCTGGGGAGTTTCCAGGCCATGGACCCAAAATCTCTATGTTTTGTTCCATGAGCCATTTAGTTATCACCTTTGCTTTATGGCAAGGTGCTCCATCATGCTGGAAAAGGCATTGTTGGGCGCCAAACTGCTCTTGGACGGTTGGGAGAAGTTGCTCTTGGAGGACATTCTGGTACCATTCTTTATTCCTGGCTGTGTTTTTAGGCAAGACTGTGAGTGAGCCGATTCCCTTGGCTGAGAAGCAACCCCACACATGAATGATTTCAGGATGCTTTACAGTTGGCATGAGACAAGACTGGTGGTAGCGCTCACCTCTTCTTCTCCGAATAAGCTGTTTTCCAGATGTCCCAAACAATCGAAAAGGGGATTCATCAGAGAAAATGACTTTGCCCCAGTCCTCAGCAGTCCACTCCCTGTACCTTTTGCAGAATATCAGTCGGTCCCTGATGTTTTTTCTGGAGAGAAGTGGCTTCTTTGCTGCCCTCCTTGAAAACAGCCCTTGCTCAAAGAGTCTCCGCCTCACAGTGCGTGCAGAAGCACTCACACCAGCCTGCTGCCATTTCTGAGCAAGCTCGGCACTGCTGGTAGTCCGATCCCGCAGCTGAAACAGGTTTAAGATACGGTCCTGGCGCTTGCTGGTCTTTCTTGGGCGCCCTGGAGCCTTTTTGACAACAATGGAAGCTCTCTCCTTGAAGTTCTTGATGATGCGATAGATTGTTGACTGAGGTGCAATCTTTGTAGCTGCGATACTGTTCCCTGTTAGGCCATTTTTGCGCAGTGCAATGATGGCTGCATGTGTTTCTTTAGAGATAACCATGGTTAACTGAAGAGAAACAATGATACCAAGAACCAGCCTCCTTTTAAAGTGTCCAGTGATGTCATTCTTACTTAATCATGACTGATTGATCGCCAGCCCTGTCCTCATCAACACCCACACTTGTGTTAATGGATCAATCACTAAAACGATGTTAGCTGCTCCTTTTAAGGCAGAACTGCAATGATGTTGAAATGTGTTTTGGGGGTTAAAGTTCATTTTCTGGGCAAATATTAACTTTGAAAGTACAGTAATTGCTGTTAAGCTGATCACTCTTTGACATTCAGGAGTATATGCAAATTGCCATTACAAAAAATGAAGCAGTAAACTTTGGAAAAATTACTATTTGTCTCATTCTCAATACTTTTGGCCATGACTGTACTATAAAACACACAGCAATCCTGAAAAATTATTTTTTGGGCCTACTAGTGGCAATGATATGGCTGATGCCAATTATTTATTTCCCAGACTACTAGAAAACACACACCGGTCCTGAAAAATTATTTATTTGGCCTAAAAATGGCAATTAGATGGCTGATACAAATTATTTATTTACCAGACTACTAAAAAACACACACCAGTCCAGAAAAAGTTATTTTTGGCCTACCAATGCCAATCAGGTGGCTGATACCAATTATTTATTTCTCAGACTACTAGAAAACACACTGCAGCTGAAGGGAACAGTACTCCCACAAGCGGGGAGGGTACCGAGTACACACAGCGGCTTAAAGGACAGTAATCTCACAGGCGCGGGATTGCAGAGACCACACAGTGGCTTAAAGGACAGTACTCCCACAGGCAGGAGGGTGCAGGATACACACAGCGGCTTAAAGGACAGTACTCCCACAGGCGGATGGGTGCAGAGTACACACAGCGGCTTAAAGGACAATACTCCCACAGGCAGGGGTGTGTGCAGAGTTCACCCAGTGGCTTTTAGCACAGTACTAGCACTGTACTACCACATATAGGGGTTGCAAGGTACACACAGCATTTGTTTTTGCAGAGTGCGCAGGCAGAATCTGCCCCTAACTCCAGCTGCATCCTATCCCTACACTAAGAAGAGCAGAATGGCAGTGGCACTTGTGATCCAGCCTTTATACAGGCCGGTCAAGAGCTGCATCGGCCAACCACAGCCATGCCAATAGTTCGCATGGCTGTGATGGCTCTGGAAGTTCCCACAGTCTAAAAGCATATTGATTGGTTGCGCTTCAGCCTTTTAACAAGCTTTATCAGACTGGCAAACTCGAACAGGAAACCGAAGGACAGTAAAAAGTTCATGTTCGGCGTTCGGTATCAGACACTAGGTATCTGGTTCGGACCCCAAACTTTACAATTTGGGTTCGCTCATCCCTATTTTAACCACCAAATTTCTTGCCTTTTCTTGATTAAAGTTATCCTGGACTGTTGTCAATGTACAGTGGGGAAAAAAAGTACTATTTGCGATTACATTTTTGTTAATCACCAAGCAAAATGCCAG
Organism: Phyllobates terribilis; assembly: GCF_046119375.1. Classification (NCBI taxonomy): domain Eukaryota; kingdom Metazoa; phylum Chordata; class Amphibia; order Anura; family Dendrobatidae; genus Phyllobates; species Phyllobates terribilis. The sequence continues at coordinate 160,688,868 of NW_027362771.1, read as the reverse complement.
CAACCATTTTGCACATTGAAGAAGATTGAATCTATCACAGAAGGCTGATGTAATTATGCGGGATTCCCCACAATGTCTTGTAACTATCACATTACACATCACTATAGCATGACAGCATAGCCAATCAGGTGGGACTATCATAGTTGTATATAAGCCTAAGCATGGATTTAGTAGACATTTACATTATGGTAGACATCTGAAATTAGTGTTCTACGATGTGCTTGCTTGTCACAAGGGGCTGTACTGAGTTTTTGCATATCAAAAACCACCCATAATCCCTCCCACCACTCTGCGCCAGCATCAGTGATAGTAAATGACAGTATAGGAATAATTGAAACCCCGCATGCTCAGACCTAGGGAGGCATCTCTCATGCGTAAGATTTTTACTATCACTGACGAGGGATAGGAGGGACTATGGGCGTGGGTAAGGGTGCATAATTACTTTTGATTTATATTCCCTTAATTAGCCCTAGCTTACAGGAAGAAAATGGGACAAGGTACAGCAAAAGGCAGCACGGTGGCTCAGTGGTTAGCACTGCAGCATTGCAGCGCTGGGATCCTGGGCTCAAATCCCACCCAGGACAACATCTGCAAGGAGTTTTTATGTTCTCCCCGTGTTTGTGTGTATTTCTTCAGGGTTCTCCGCTTTCTTCCCACTCTCCAAAGGTATAGTGATAGGAAATCTATTTGTGAGCTCCAACAGGGACAGTTCCGATAATGACTGTAATGCAAGCGTTTACTGGTTCTTCAGATGATTGCCGGCCTGTTTATTGGCAAGCATGCATATCTATAAATAAGTGTTCCTATGGACACTCATTCACCATTTTGTCACGGTCTCCACACTTTCCTTGTCTGCTATGTTACTATTGTGTGGAGGCTGTCAGTCTGTTTTGGTTTTGCTGGGTTGTTTCTGCAATCATCTGTGTTCACTTCCCTTGATTAGTCTTCTACTTAAGCATGCTAGCTCCTTCACCCAGTGTCAATTGTACACTTGCTATTGCCTGTGTAGAACTGATCTTTCTGTGCTCTGTGCCTGACCCAGCCTGACTATTTTCCCTTACCTGGATTTTGACCATTTGCCTGTTATCTGACTACTCTTTTGTCTGCTCCCTTTGTAGTGCGCCATCTTCCTGGACTTGACTTTGGATTGTTTGACCTCCCTCTATTTATCCAGTAAGTAGCACTTATATAATATTTCTTTCAGTAATATTAGTCTCGTCTCTCCTCTTCTGAGACTGTTATTTCTGTAGTGACTCGCGTCACACATTTATTGTCCTGTCTATATTGGCCTTAAAATGGTAACATTTTTAGTTTTATATAAGACTAAACCTGTATTACTGCTCATGCAACTGATTTGCAACATATTAAATAAACAAATTAAAGAAAAGTAACATTTTTATTTAAATAGCTTAAAGGGGTTGTCTACTACTAGGACAACCCGTTCTCAATCTGCATATTTGCCCTGTTGAAATAAAAACAACGATATTCACCGTTCCAGCGGTGTCGGCACTCACATTCCCAGGGCTCATGTTAGGTTGTTATGTCACGTGAGCCCTGGGCCCAATCAGCACTGGCATCACTGTCCCCTCCTTCGGACGAATAAGTAATCAAGAGTAAGTGAGATCTGCATCTGGCGGTGGGGACAGCGATGCTAGTGCTTACTGAGTGCAGGGCACAGGTGTCGTAACAATTAGTGATGAGTGAGCACTAAAATGCTCGGGTACTCATTGTTCGAGTCAAGCAAATTGAAATGCTCGAGTGCTCGGTCCGAGTAACGAGCCCAATGTAATTCTATGGGAAACTCAAGCATTTTTCTGATAACCCCCCCCCCGGCGGTCTGCAGAGGGGATAAAAATTGCCCAAATCGATGGGAACAGTGCTCAAATGACATGGGAACAGCATGGGGAAGACCCCTGGAAGCATCTCTGACTTCCAGGTCACTGCTGTCAACAATGTTGTCAGAGGTATTACGCCACTTTTACGGACTCACTAAAACATGCAAAAACTAAACCAAAATGGATTTTACTGGGAAATATGTTAAGATACATCTTTTCCAGGGTAATGACTTGTATATAAGGCAAAATAAATATACAAAAAAAATGCTCCTCCACACTTTGGGCTGTGTTCACACATAGCATTTTTGATGCATTTTTGCTTTCAACTAAGACAAATGCATTCACCTGGAAATGTCATTTTAACATTTTACAACCTTATCTGACCATGTGGTGTTTGAGACATGATCAGACTCATGCATACAGTGCTGAAAAGACATGGGAACAGCATGGGGAAGACCACTGGAAGCATCTCTGACTCCCAGATCACTGCCTAAAAGTGTGCCCATCATAAGTGATCCTTGGAGCATGCGAAGATGCCTCCCGCGATGCACCTGTCGTTGCAGACTTGCAACAATCAGGCTGCGTGCCCACTATACGTTTTTCAAGCGTTTTTGCCGCGGAATTTCCGCAGCGAAAACACTTAAAAAACGCTTGGTAATATGTGCCCCATGGTCCCAAATGATAATCCGCATGTGCTGTGCAAAATACGCAACATGTCCATTAATTCTGCGGACACGCAGCGTAATTGCCGCCATTGACTTGCATTGAAACGCTTAATATCCGTGTCAGCACATTTGCACACACGGATATTAAGCGTTTCTATGTGTGGATGGTACCCAGGTCTGGAGAAGAGGAAACTCTCCTCCAGACCTGGGTACCATAGTAGCTGTAAAAAAAAAGAATTTAAAATAAAAAATAAAAATTATACTTACCTTCTGATGTCCCCCGGCCTCCTCAGCGAGTCCCAGAACATTACCTGTGCCCTCCCCAGTGCACTTAAGTGGGAAGGACCGCCTAACCACAAACACGTGGGCAAGTGAATGTGCCCAGGGACGGTACATTTCACTGGGTTAATATTGTGCTCGGTCTCCTAGACAGCGACCAAATTATTCATGATGGTCGGATCATCCATCTCCTTAGCTTTGTGTTACTTTGAATGCCAGCGCAAGTATGCAGCCAACCACCCACCTAAAGGCTGCAATACTAAACTGCCACATTTCTGGACTGCTTGCTTGCACTTGAAATGTTGCCTTTTAGGCTCGTGGAGGCGGAAGCTTTCCACAACCTCATGGCAGCGGCCAGGTGTCCATACTTGATCCCCAGCCACCACTATTTCTCCTGGTATCGTCTCCGCCTTCCGCAAACGCGGGTCCCAGAACATTACCCGTACCCTCCCCAGTGCACTTAAGTGGGAAGGACCGCCTAAACATAAACACGTGGACAAGTGAATGTGGCCAGGGACTGTTCATCTCGCTGACGCATTCCACTGGGTTAATATTGTGGAAGCCGGTACCCAGTGGGACCCTGGGGCGGAACACGTCCTCCCGACGCAAAGAATTGCAGGCCCTGGGTCAATCAGGGTTGCCCCTACATTCTACAGCTCCTGCACCACCTCCTCCTCCTCCTCTTCAGCCTTCATCTCCATCACTTGATTCATTTTTTCAGGACATATTCCAGATTACAGTATTTACTTAAACTTCATGTGTGCCAATAACAATAAGCAGGACTGTATGCTTAGGCGACAAACCGCACACCATTGTAGAGTTGTTGAAAGCTGTATCAGAGAACCTGGTGGAGGCTCTGAAGCTAGGAAAGCTCGCACATGTACCATGCCTGGCCCATGAGCTCAACTTAGTAGTTGTGCAGTTTCTCAAAATCTACATGGATCTGCCAGAGCTGCTTGTGAAAGTCTGCCGCGTGTGTGCCCATTTCAGAAAGTCAGCTACAGCTTCCGCCGCCCTGGCAGGACTACAGCAGCGTTTGCAGCTTCCAGCTCACCGACTGATGTGTGATGTGACTACACATTGGAAATCAACGTTGCATATGTTTGGAATGATTTTGAGCAGCAGAGAGCAGTTGTTGAGTACAAGCTTCAAAATGTCCGTCGACATTCAGGTCAGCCTCCGCACATAAGAGCTGATCAGTGGGCATGGATGTCTGACATCTGTGCCCTCCTCAAAAACTTTGTGGACTCCACCAAGATGGTGAGCGGCGATGATGCCATAATTAGTGTCACCATCCCGCTTCTCTGTCTACTGAAACGCTTGCTGCTTACAATTAAAGAGGAGGCATTGCAGGCGGAGAAAGGATCTATACAGGGTGATGCTACCTAGCCCAGCTTCATCTCACCTCAACGTGGATTGGGTGATAATGAGGAGACAGAGGCTGAAGAGAACAGAGACAGTCGTACTCTTGGTGAGAACAGGGAAGTCTTGGCTGTTGGCAGTCTGGCACACCAGGCTGACTTTATGTTCCCCTGCCTTTACCATGACCATGGCATTTTGGGCATTACAAAAAACTGCCACGGCACAAGAGAATTCTTGGAGACGGAGGTGTGAGGTTCTGATTAAGGAGGATGTCTGTCTTAGATTAGTTGCAGAACAGAGGGCACAGGAGGGGTGATACACAGAAATGAGGGAAGAGCTATGGGCCGGTGCAGAACTGTGGACAGCATGGTGGGTGAGAGAGATGAGTTTGTATTGTATTCTGTAGGGATTGTTTAACCTAACCCGTGCAATTACTGGCACAGGGTACAGGCGTCGGTGAAGCGCCTTGATAGAAATATGACCCTGGCTGCTGCATTCAGAAGGGATTGGAGAGGAGACAGTTTGTTTAAAGGGAGACAGATTAGAAGAGAGTTGCACTAATGAATAAGAGCGACAGTAAGAGTTTTTGCAGTATCAAAGGTGAGAAAAGGTCGACTTCAGGAGAACTTTTTAAGGTGCAGATGACATGAGCGAGTGAGTGATTTTCCACGTTGAATAAAGGAAAGTTGTGTGTCAAATATTACTCCAAGACAGCAGGCGTGCTGAGTGTGAGTTATGGTGGCAGCACCTAAAGGAAATTGAAAAGTCAGGTATAGGTAGGTTTGTAGAGGGAGGAAACAGAAGGAGTTCATTTTTGGAGATATTAAGTTCAGGCTCTTGTTGAAAAATTATAACAAAAAAAAAATTCTTATCTGACAACGCTGGCAACAGAGATCACTGTCAGACAGTTCATTGAACAAACAAGGAGTACAAGCAAGGGAGACACAAACCAGATGCGGCAGAGGCAACAGAACGCTGTCAAACGTCTGGGACAGTTTTCTCAGACCCTCCCAGTGCCCAGGCCCTGATACATGAGGTACTCTGACAATGAGGGAAAAGTTTTGGAAAATGCAAGCTGGACACGTGACATGGACTGTCTTTCTACACCTTGGAGGTCCTGGCCTCTAGCGTTTTGTCAGAGATGGTTTTTAGTGCCGCCGGGGGCATTATAATTGATAAAACTGACAGGCGCATCCACCTGTCAACTGAAAATGCTGACAGGCTGACTCTTATTAAAATGAACAAGGGCTGGATTGGGCCAGACTTTTCAACACCACCAGATGATAGCATCAAACATAATCTCAAATCCAGTGGTTATTTTTGGGGGGTCTATTCCCATGCACCCCTTCACACCCAGGCATGGGTATACCCTTCAGGAATTGTTACATTTTATGCCGCCCTTCCCCTTCTCCTCATCCTCTACCACCATATCACCAGGGAGACCGCGATGCAACACCCACATAGTTTTTATAAGGGTGTTTCTGTTTAGAATTAAGAGAATATTTCAATATTTCTTCCAGATTACAATCGCCATTTTTGCAATATTCACCAATGTAATTGTCGAATATTCGCCGAACATTGCCGAACGCCATTGGATTAAATGGGTGCCAAAACCAAACGTATACACAACACCTTCAAACAGGACCAAAAGCTTGTTGGAAGAGGTGGGTCTTCAGCTTTCTTTTAAAGGTTTCAACAGTAGACAAGAGTCTGATATGTTGGTGTACAGAGTTCAAGAGTAGAAAGGATGCAAGGGAAAAATCTTGTATACGATTGTGGGAAGAAGACGGGAGTAGGGAAGGAGATCTTGTGAGGATCGGAGGTTGCGTATAGGTATGTATCGGGAGACTAGGTCACAGATATATGGAGCAGACAGGTTGTGGATGGCTTTGCATGTCATGGTTACAGGTTTTGAACTGAAGTCTCTGGCCAATGGGGAGCCAGTGAAGGGATCATAGATTGCAATCTTATAGATTGCTGGAGCCAGTCCACAGTAAAAAAGCAGCCATAGAGTGTCTGGGAACCTTCCCACACACTTTTCTTAGCTAGGGCTGCTTCTCGGCAGGGTTGGACGGGCCCACCAGAGAACCGGAGCTCTGGCTTCTCCTACAGGAGAGTTCATAGTGCCGAGGTGAGGTCGTGATGATGATAGAGGCCACCATCTGCTTAGTTTTCTGTTACTTGGAATGCCAGCGCAAGTATGCAGCCAACCAGCTACCCACCCACAGGCCGCAATACTAAGCTGCCACATTTCTTGACAGCTGCTTGCACTTGAAATGTTGCCTTTTAGCCTCGTAGAGGCGGAAGCTTTTCACAACCTCATGGCGATGGCCGGGTGTCCATACTCGGTCCCCAGCCACCACTATTTCTTCCGGTGTCATCCCCGCCTTCCACAAGCATGGGTCCCAGAACATTACTGCTGGTACTTTTCTGTGGAAATCTGCTTGCCTCCTACTAGCCTGGACTATCTCCAGTGAACTATGGTGCGATGCCATGGTATTAGCACTGCCCCCAGTACCAATAGCAAAGCCATCCCCAATTTCCTTCTCAGGAATTTTATTTGGTAGACTGAGTGGCTGTCCAAATACATTAGTTTCTCAAAGGAGCTGAAGATACAGAGTGGCAGTAGGTGCAAGTTTCTCCAGCCTGTTAGATATCAGAGGGTGGACGGCAGCACAGTAGCTCAGTGGTTAGCACTGAAGCCTTGCAGTGCTGGTGAAGCGCCCAGGGGATGGGGACGACTCGGCGCCCGGGTCTTGTTGTTGCCTGACCTTGGGGGATGTCGCGGTAGTCGGCTCCCGGGCCCGTACCCTGGGGTCACTCTTAAAAGCAAGGGAAAGGGGGAAAAGGTGTATGGGAATGTTCGTGACATCACCCGTGGTGTCTGGTGAGGATCACCAGCGCTGCAACAGTCCTCTGAGGCCGGTGTTCAGGCAGCTTAGTTGGTGCGGCTCCCCACAGGTGGAGCAGGGCCTCAGGGCAGCGTAGGAGACGGGATGCAGAATAGAGCGTTGGCGGGTGCAGAGCCACGGAGGAAAGAACAAACAGAGGCAGTATTTGAAGTCATCCAAGTCTTTACTCACCGTAGTGCTTTCTCAGCTCAGAGCTTCTCTCTGCTGTCACGCGGCGAGCTGCGGCCGCCAGGGTGGGGTTCAGCACACTCCAGGTGGTTCAGGAGCGCTTGACAGGACCCCCCGCTCTAAAGTGTTCCTCTCCTGGTGTACTTCTCCCACCTTGTGTCCCCCACTGTGTCCTGTACGGGTACTGCGATGTCCTTGATGGGTAGCGTGTAGCTCCCGGACCGACTGGGTGCCCTTCTTGGTGACTGGTGGTGGGAACGTGATGTAAGGCCGGGTCCCTCTGGATAAACTCAGATTAGGGCATACAGGTGGCGACTCCACTCCGTCCGTATCCCCCTGGGATCCACATAAGCCTCCGGACTTTTCCGACAGAGACGTGAAGTGCAAAGTCAGATAATTGGGGATGGGTACCCCCTCTGGCAGCAGGGTCTCTCTGGCAGGGCCAGAATAAGGTATGCAGGTGGCGACTCCGCTCCGTCCGCACCCCCTGAGATCCTTTCGCCTGTGGAGCCTAACTCCTCTGCTCCCCTCCTGGGCCTTCTTGGTTGGACTCTGACCGGGAACAGAGCCGGTTATAACTCTGCCCCGACCCCCCCATCTCGAGGCCTGAGACCGGGAAACGTGGACCCTGAGCCGGCTGCAGCTTTGTGCTGACTAGACGTCCCAGAGACCCACGACCAAAGACCCGGTTATAAAGATGGCCTCCTGTTATACATGATTCTATTAAGTGCTAAAGTAAAATGCTTCCTCCACCCTCACTCACTACGTGGTTCCCCCTAACTTTGGTTCCCCCCAACTCCTACATTCAGGCCCGGGGCAGCACTATGGTGCTTTAGGCCCCCTTCAGAACTGGAGTGGTGTAGTGTTGAGTGTGTGGTTGGGGTCCTGTGTGGTGCTCCATCCTTACCTTGGAGAGGAGATACCACACCTCATTCTGAGGTGCAGTACCCCTGTGGCGACTGAACCCTCAGGGGTGCCACACTGGGATCCTGGGTTCAAATCCAAGCAAGGCCAACATCTGCAAGGATTTTGTATGTTCTCCCCGTGTTTGCGTGGGTTTCCTCCTCAGTATAAAAAGCAGCCCACACACTTTTCTTAGCCAGGGTTGCTTCTCAGCAGGGTTGGACGGTCCCACTAGAGAATCCTCGGGTGGGCCCTGGCTTCTCCATCAGGAGAGTTGATGATAGCACAAACTTTGCAGCTGCTGTGGGGCTCTTGAGTGGGGGAGAAAGGTGGACCCTCAGAATCAAATCCTCTTGTGGGCCCAATGTTTTTCAGTCTGACACTCTCGGTGTCCCGCTTCTCAGTGAGTTTTATTTCACCACAGCCATATTCTTTAGCTCGGTGAAAGGACTGGCATAGAGGGAAACCATATCTACTCCGGCTGTCATTTCTCCATCACCAGGTTCCCGCCCATAGTCACACACGACCATGCCTGGCTGTATGTTCAGCGGTGAGAGCCACAGATCAGGCTGCTGTGTTACAGCTTTCAACAACTCTGCAGCGGTAGTCGGTTTGTCACCAAAGCATTAAGCATGTTATCTTCAGCACAGACTGTTGCCGCTTGGCCAAGGCAGTGCTTTCAGCTTGTGTCACGGGTGTGTTGCCACGAAGATCGTCACGAGTACACAGCCTGACTTCTCGCAGCTGACTTGTTGGTGCTTTGTGTCTCTCGGCAGTGAGGGAGTTAATTCTCTCTCTCTCTGGGCTAGATGAGGTCCAGCCTCGCCCAGCTGCAATCAATACTTCTGTAGTGAGACTCCTTCATATACCTGCTGGTCTGTCTGGGAGGTGTCGGTGAAAGCATTTCATTCAGACTGACAGAGCGGATCGTGGTGTTTGGAGTTGCTGAGATAAGTGTATTTGGAAGTGTTTTTCCCTTTCCTCGCTTTATCATTTATCTCCTTTCCCGTTGGTTTTCCCTCTGTTGTAGGTGAGAAGTTGTTTGTATGCAAGGTGGTTTTGGTTTTTCCCTTGTACTGTCTCGTTCGTCTAAGTATTGTGTTTGGGCATATTATGTCTTGTTCCCTTTGGTTGTGATCGGGGTCCTTCTCAGGACTAGATTACTGTGGTGCAGGGATCTTCAGGAGGTAGGGGTTACGCTGGCGGCCTGGACCTCTGTACCTTTAACAGTACCTCCAGGTTGAGGGATTAGTCAGGGCCCCAGCTTAGGGTCAGCTTAGGCCCCCTACTTCCAGTATACGGAGACAGCGTGACATTTTCACCGACCCAACTTAGTTTTTCTCCAGCTACCATGGATCCAGTAGCCGGTCTAGCTCGGCAATTGCAGAGTTTGTCCATGGAGCTGGCGGACGTTAGGTCCAAGGTTTGGCATCCTCAGGAGCAAGCCGGACCAGAACCTAAAGTAGCTCTCCCTGATAGGTTCACTGGGGGGCGGGACAAGTTTTTTGTTTTCCGGGAGGCATGCAAATTGTACTTTCGGCTGCGGCCTCGGTCATCGGGGAGTGAAGAACAAAGGGTGGGAATTGTCATCTCGCTCCTACAAGGGGACCCACAATCCTGGGCGTTCTCTCTTCCCCCGGGTTCCCCGGCTCTCCAGTCAGTGGATAGGTTTTTCGCTGCTCTGGGACTCGTATATGATGACCCAGATCGGATCTCCCTTGCTGAGTCTAAGTTACGTAGGATCCAGCAGGGAGATCGTCCGGCGGAGGAATTCTGTTCGGAGTTCCGTAGGTGGGCCACGGTCACCCAGTGGAATGACCCGGCTCTTAGGAGCCAGTTTTGTCATGGTTTATCCGACAAATTACAGGATGTGTTGGCACAGTATGACTCTCCCGTGTCACTGGAAGCCGCTATGGCCCTTGCTATTCGCGTGGACAGACGGCTTCGGGAGAGGTGCGGGATAATTCTACCCCCTGTGATGACTCCACCTCCTACAAGGTCCCCTCATATGGTGGTTCCCCTGGTCAGTCCAGAGGAGCCTATGCAATTAGGAGGAACATCATTTCGGGGGAGGGGACCGGTGGTGCGCCATAAGGCAGGAAGGTGTTTCTTCTGCGGGAGAAAGGGACATTTTATTGGGGGGTGTCCATCCCGTCCCTTGCAGAGTGAAGAGTCGTCGGAAAACTGTTAATCCCAGGTTGTGTGGTGGACGGCAATCTGGGAGTAGGTATTTCGTCCCTAGGTTCGTCTCAGTTTCTCGTACCGGCGGAGGTGGTGGTGGGTACGAGAACTGAGAGGATATCTGTTCTTCTGGATAGTGGGGCCGGGGCTAATCTGGTTGATGCTCGGTTTGCCCGGGTCCAAGGTATGCGGTTGAGTGAGTTGGCTAAACCCATCCCCATATTCTCGATCGATGCCAGGCCTCTCGGTCAGGGAAGTTTTTTGCAAGCTGTGCATGACGTAAAACTTCAAGTGGGGGCAATACATAAAGAACTGTTGTCTTGCTACGTGTTGGAGGGTCTTCCCACTCCTATTGTGTTGGGCCTTCCTTGGTTAGCTAAGCATAACCCGGTTATTAATTGGCAAACCAGGGAGATAAGCCAATGGAGTAAATTCTGTAATAAAAACTGCATGAACACGGTCATTGGTGCGGTTACTCCTTGGGTCTTACCTCCATTTCTGGCGGACTTTGAGGATGTATTCTCGGAGAAAGGGTGTCAGGAACTACCTCCTCATCGCGTGTATGACTGTTCTGTAAAACTGCTCCCTGAGGCCAAGTTACCTAAAGCTAGGTTGTATAACCTTTCTGGTCCTGAGAGGCAGGCCATGAAGGATTATATCTCAGAAAGTCTGGCTAAGGGGCATATTAGACCTTCATCTTCACCGGTGGCTGCGGGGTTCTTCTTTGTTAAGAAGAAAGATGGAGGCCTACGCCCTTGCCTGGATTTCCGTGAACTTAATCGGATTACGGTCCGAGATCCGTATCCGCTCCCACTTATTCCCGATCTCTTTAATCAGATCGTGGGCGCCAAATGGTTCTCTAAGTTGGATCTCAGGGGGGCGTACAATCTGATTAGGATGAAAGAGGGGGATGAGTGGAAGACGGCGTTTAACACTCCGGAGGGGCATTATGAGAACCTTGTCATGCCATTCGGTCTGACTAATGCCCCGGCGGTGTTCCAACACTTTGTTAATGACATCTTTCGCCGCCTGGTGGGACAGTTTGTTGTCATATATCTGGATGATATCTTAATTTACTCGCCGGATCTGGTGTCTCATCAGGAGCACGTTAGGCAGGTGTTACAGATTTTGCGGGATAATAAACTGTATGCCAAGTGGGAAAAGTGTGTGTTCGCCGTACAGGAACTCCAGTTTTTAGGCTTCCTGGTTTCAGCGTCCGGTTTTCGTATGGACCCTGGGAAAGTGCGGGCAGTTCTTGAGTGGGATCGGCCAGAGAATCTTAAGGCACTACAACGTTTCCTGGGGTTTGCTAATTATTACCGGAAGTTCATTCGTAATTTCTCGTCCATGGTTAAGCCTCTCACAGACATGACTAAAAAGGGGACGGATTTTTCTAGGTGGTCTGACAAGGCTTGTCAAGCATTCTCCTCTTTGAAAAAATGTTTTTCCTCGGCGCCCATACTCATTCAACCTGATGCGTCTCAGCCATTCATTGTAGAGGTAGACGCTTCCGAGGTAGGGGTGGGAGCAGTATTGTCACAGGGTTCGTCCCCTGGTAAGTGGCATCCGTGCGCCTTTTTCTCTAAAAAATTGTCGTCCGCTGAGAGGAATTACGATGTCGGCAATAGGGAACTCTTGGCCATTAAGTTAGCTTTTGAGGAGTGGCGCCATTTTTTGGAGGGGGCAGTTCATCCGGTCACCGTCATCACCGATCACAAGAACCTGCTATATCTGGAGTCCGCGAAACGTCTGAATCCCAGACAAGCTAGGTGGTCATTGTTTTTTACCAGGTTTAATTTTGTCGTTACATATCGTCCTGGGTCAAAAAATGTAAAGGCGGATGCCTTATCTCGTAGTTTCCCGGGGGCCGGGAATACGGACGACCCGATCCCTATCCTTCAGGAGGGGGTGGTGGTTTCGGCAGTATGCTCTGAGCTGGAGGAGGAGGTATTGGAGGCTCAGGGGGACGCCCCTGTTGGACCTCCAGGGAGACTGTTTGTTCCAGATCAGTTGCGACAAAAGGTGATCGAGGCACACCATAACTCTGTTTTTGCAGGACACCCGGGGAGTAAAGCAACTGTGGATCTCCTCTCGCGTCGGTTTTGGTGGCCTAACTTACATAAGGAGGTGGTAACTTTTGTCGCGTCCTGTGGGGTTTGTGCGCGCTCTAAGACCTCACATACCCGTCCGTCTGGGGCCCTCTTACCTTTGAAGATCCCGGAGCGTCCTTGGACTCATCTGTCTATGGACTTTATTACGGACCTCCCTCCGTCTTCGGGTAAAACGGTCATACTCGTTGTAGTGGACAGGTTCAGCAAGATGGCACATTTTATCGCTCTTCCGGCTCTCCCTAATGCTAAAACTCTTGCGCAGGTGTTCATTGGGGAGATTGTGAGGCTTCACGGGGTACCCTCCGAGGTGGTGTCTGATCGGGGGTCTCAGTTTGTGTCTAAGTTCTGGAAGGCGTTTTGTGCACGGCGGGGGATGCAGTTGTCATTCTCTTCGGCTTTTCATCCTCAGACCAATGGTCAGACGGAACGTATGAACCAGAGCTTGGAGACATATCTCCGGTGTTTTGTGTCAGAGAACCAGGAGGACTGGGCTTCTTTCTTACCTCTGGCAGAGTTTGCTCTTAATAATAGGCGGAGCGAGTCCACTGGTAAGTCCCCGTTTTTTGGGGCATATGGTTTTCACCCCCAGTTTTGTACTTTCAGTAGGGGGGGCTCTTCGGGGGTTCCTGAGGAGGAACGATTTTCCTCATCACTCGCTTCAGTATGGAGAGGGGTGCTGAAGAATCTGAATACTATGGGGAACCGATACAAACGTATGGCTGATAGGAGGAGAGTGTCTGGTCCGGACCTAAGTGTGAACGATCGGGTATGGTTGTCTACCAGGAATATTAAACTTAAGGTTCCCTCCTGGAAATTGGGTCCCAGGTTCATTGGGCCATACAGAATCAGTTCTATTATTAATCCGGTGGCATTCCGTCTTGATCTCCCACCTACGTTTAAAATTCACAACGTGTTTCACAGATCATTGCTTAAGAGGTATGTGGCGCCGGTGGTACCGTCACCTTTACCTCCCCCTCCAGTGGTTGTCAATGGTAACTTGGAGTTCCAGGTATCGAGGGTCATTGATTCACGCTTTAATCGCCGGTCCCTTCAGTACCTGGTTCATTGGAAGGGGTATGGTCCTGAGGAGAGGATGTGGGTTCCTGCGTCGGATATTAACGCAGACCGATTAGTTCGGGCCTTCCACACGACTCACCCGGATAAACCTGGCCCTGAGGGTCCGGAGGCCCCTCGTAGAAGGGGGGGTACTGTCACGGGTGTGTTGCCACGAAGATCGTCACGAGTACACAGCCTGACTTCTCGCAGCTGACTTGTTGGTGCTTTGTGTCTCTCGGCAGTGAGGGAGTTAATTCTCTCTCTCTCTGGGCTAGATGAGGTCCAGCCTCGCCCAGCTGCAATCAATACTTCTGTAGTGAGACTCCTTCATATACCTGCTGGTCTGTCTGGGAGGTGTCGGTGAAAGCATTTCATTCAGACTGACAGAGCGGATCGTGGTGTTTGGAGTTGCTGAGATAAGTGTATTTGGAAGTGTTTTTCCCTTTCCTCGCTTTATCATTTATCTCCTTTCCCGTTGGTTTTCCCTCTGTTGTAGTTGAGAAGTTGTTTGTATGCAAGGTGGTTTTGGTTTTTCCCTTGTACTGTCTCGTTCGTCTAAGTATTGTGTTTGGGCATATTATGTCTTGTTCCCTTTGGTTGTGATCGGGGTCCTTCTCAGGACTAGATTACTGTGGTGCAGGGATCTTCAGGAGGTAGGGGTTACGCTGGCGGCCTGGACCTCTGTACCTTTAACAGTACCTCCAGGTTGAGGGATTAGTCAGGGCCCCAGCTTAGGGTCAGCTTAGGCCCCCTACTTCCAGTATACGGAGACAGCGTGACAGCTTGTGACTGATGTGGTCATTTCGGAGATGGAGGCCGAACTGGAGGAGGTGCAGGAGCTGAATGTGATTACATTGAGGTTACATTGGTTACAGTCAGGTTTTTATACTAAAGAAAGATCCTACTGTGCTTTTATTTTTTATTTTTTATTTTTTTTACATCTCTTCAAATGTGTATTGGAGTGCGTCCTAATTTTTGGCAGCCCTTGAATTTGTTGCATATGCAATAACAGTATAGGAGACACACTCCTTAGTAATGGGAAGGACAATTCAAATAGATTCTATATTCTAGAATATTAACTGTCTTATCTGAAATTCTTTTACGGGTGAGGTATCTCAGTATGGATAGCGTATTACACTGATCCAGGCAGGTATTATTGCCTTATCATGCGTGCTGCTGGTGCTGCCCAAAAATATGTAAAAGCTATTCTATTCCCTATCGATAACGCTGTTAGATGCATTTACAATGGGAATAGGTGCTGCTGCTAGGTGGTATCATCACCAGCTACAGATGAGTGTTCATTCTGGTAGCATAAATGTCTTCCACAGTCCATAACTTTATTTTTTTTATTTCTTTGGCCTTATATACAAGTCATTACCCTGGAAAGAATGTTTCTTAACATATTTTCCATTTTAGCTTGTTTTTTGTATATTTTTCTTTATAAGTCTTCAAAAGTGGCGTAATACTCTGACAACATTGTTCACAGATATGATATTTGTCAGCGGTCAACTGAGAATAGGTTTGAACCTTCAACTGCAATACTTTAAATGGAGTGTAATATGTGACACGCTCACAATAGTTGCTGGATTATTAAGGCAGTCATATGAGATAACGTCTGATGGCCACGGTTTCAGACAGTTGCCTAATAGTATAGTATTTGTCAGCAACCAAGTGTCAATTGCTTCAACAAAACACAGGTGGCTGACTTTAAAAGGAGTGGAATATTTGTCACGCTCCACAAAATTTCTGCATTATTATGGCAGTCATATGGATCACGTGCATCTGATCATTGAAAAAAGTTCCTCTGCTTCCACAATACAGAAATATGAATAAAACTAAATTCTGCAATAAAGCTGTATTCTGCAAACAAGCAAATGGAGCTGTAAAATGGTGTACACTGACACACTGCTACAATCTATAAATGGAGGACAATATTTTCCACATTCACTACAAATGGCTGCATTTGAACCGCAGTTATATGTGATACGTCTGAGAGAGAACCATGGTTTCAAACAGGCCTGTAATTTACTAATATTATTCTACACAGAGACCTAGTGTGAATAGCTTGACCGGCACACTGCAACAGAATGGAAAAAGAGGCCAATATTTTACACGTTCAGTTCAAATTTCTGGATGGAACAGATCTGGCTTTATTCTGCAGTGAGAACAAGCAAATGGAGCAGAAAAATGGTATCCTCTGGATTGCTTTTTAAGCAAATAACCAGGATTAAGATAAAAATAAAAAATGCCCTGGCCCCTGATATCTGGGACTTTGTCTACAAATATGTGTAATTATTACAGCAGCAGCAGACAGGACTTTTATTGGACCCTCTTGTGCTGTATCATACACTGCAGTCTGCCACATACACTCCCTGCCAGCCTAGCACTGATTATATGCAGCTGGATTAGTCCTCAGAAGGACTGTTAGTTCAGATGGATATACAGGTGCATCTCACTAGAATATCATCAAAGAGTTAATTTATTTCAGTTCTTCAATACAAAAAGTGAAACTCATATATTATATAGAGTCATTACAAACAGAGTGATCTATTTCAAGTGTTTATTTCTGTTAATATTGATGATTATGGCTTAAAGCCAATGAAAACACAAAAGTCATTATTTCAGTAAATTTGAATACTTTATAATAACAGCTTGAAAAACTATTTTAAAATCCGAAATGTTGGCCTACTGAAATGTATGTTCAGTAAATGCACTCAATACTTGTACGGGGCTCCTTTTGCATCAATTACTGCATCAATGTGGAGTGGCATGGAGGCGATCAGCCTGTGGCACTGCTGAGGTGTTATGGAAGCCCAGGTTGCTTTGATAGCAGCCTTCAGCTCATCTGCATTGTTGGGTCTGGTGTCTCTCATCTTCCTCTTGACATTACCCCATAGATTCTCTATGCGGTTAAGGTCAGGCGAGTTTGCTGGCCAATCAAGCACAGTGATACTGTTGTTTTTAAACCAGGTATTGGTACTTTTGGCAGTGTGGACAAGTGCCAAGTCCTGCTGGAGAATGAAATTTCCATCTCCAAAAAGCTTGTCGGCAGAGGGAAGCATGAAGTGCTCTAAAATTTCCTGGTAGACGGCTGCGCTGACTTTGGTCTTGATAAAACACAGTGGACCTACAGCAGCAGATGACATGGCTCCCCAAACCATCACTGATTGTGGAAACTTCACACTAGACCTCAAGCAGCTTGGATTGTGTGCCTCTCCACTCTTCCTCCAGACTCTGGGACCTTGATTTCCAAATGAAAATTGGATCTCTGGGACCTTGTGGAGTGTGTCAATGACTGTCTTCTGGACATCTGTCAAGTCAGCTGTCTTTCCCATGATTGTGGAGCCTACTGAATCAGACTGCTTGACCTTTTTAAATGCTTAGGAAGCCATTGCAGGTGTTTTTTGTTAATTATTTTAATTTACTGAGACTTTTGTGTTTTCATTGGCTGTAAGCCATAATCATCAACATTAACAGAAATAAACAGTTGAAATAGATCACTCTGTTTGTAATGACTATATAATATATGAGTTTCACTTTTTGTATTGAAGAACTGAAATAAATTAACATTTTGATGTTATTCTAATTTTGTGTGATGCACCTCTATATATAAATGTTGTGGAATACCTAGCTAACTATAAACAAGCAAATCTCAGCAGCACCTCTCCCTACTCTGCCTGATTCCGGAGTAGACTGTGACGAGCATATGTGGCGCCCCTGCGGGTCCAGTTGCCACAGAGGTACTGCATCTCAGCCAGAGGTGTGGTACCCCACTCTCAGGTAAGGAGGGAGCACTACCCAGAACCCAAACACTCACATACATCTACACCACTTCATAAGGGAAGGTCCAGATAGCTCCTAAGGGAGAGCACAGGCCTGGTCCCTGTTAGGAAGGTGGAACTAAGGAGAGGAGGTGGGTGGAGGAAGTAGTTTAGGGGAGCACTGACAGAACAGTATAAAAGAAAGGTAGAAACATAAAGAACGGGCCATTTTCCTGGTTCCAGTCCTTGGAGCAGGAGTTGTTAGCAGTTCCAGAGGAGGTGAGAGTGGAGTAGGGCCCTGTCAGAGAGGCCCAGTAGCAGAGTGAGGAGAGAACACCGGAGCAGTGAGGAGGGCTCCAGACATAGAAGGGATCCTAGGGGCACGGCAAGTGCGGGATTCCACCCGTGCGCCCGAGTTCACGCTGACGTGGAGGGATCAGGCTGCAGGAGGGGACCGGCCCCAGACTAGTGGAGTACTTTAAGGCTCAGCTAGCAAACCGGAGGTTGTGGTATCTTCATGTGCCGTAGCCAAACACCACACATAATCGCTGAAAAGGTGGCCATATAGGACCAAGGGGACAAACCGGACGTTGCCCAACAAGGCCCGCAGCCACTGGCTCGGGACACTGTGTGTGAGGCGAAGAGCAAGAGGGAGAGAGCCAACGCAGGGAGACGACCTGGAGAGGTACACAGAAAGGGGTCCCGTTCAAGTGCACCCAAGTTATCTGAGAGTTGGCTGGATCACTTCCCCGGAGGACACAGGACGACGTGGGCTGTTATAATTCGGCGGTTGTAACCTGGAGAACTTAACAACTGTGAGTAAAGCCTGAAGACTGCACCCCACTGTGTCATTGCTTAATTACTGTGTCACCTGCCCTGCGCTACACTGTCCCTGCCGACAACATCTACCTCTTCAAATCACCATATACTGCCCTGAAGCTTAGCTCTGCCCGTGGAGATCTGAACCAACTCTGCTGTGTCACCATCAGCCCCAGTGGATCTAAACAGCAGCGGCGGCCACATATAGCCGCATACCACGGGTGGCGTCACAACCTTTATTCCCCTTTTCTTTATTTCCCCAATTCACTTTTCTTTATTTGACCTCCCGGGGCCACGGACCAGGTCACTGCCACTGTGACTACCCCGAAAAGGACCGGCCCGGCTACCGAGTACCCCACAGCTCCAGGGGGCGCGTCACATATATATATGCTTATATAGACCTGATGATGCTGTGCGGCCAGCCAATCACTGTAATGCCCACAACCAATATGGACACGGCATTACAACTGCATGGCAGGCAATCCCTGCATGCTCATTGACTCTCTAAAGAGCGCCAAATATGCAAGTTCCCACCCGAGCACCCGGAAATACTCGCTAAGCTTGTCAAGCACAGTGATGCTCGGGCGAGTACCGAGCAGTGACGAGCACGTTCGCTCATCACTAGTAACAATCTCTCGTGAGCCTTGTGAATGCAAGTGCCGAATTCACTGGAACGGCATTGGAGGTGAGAATAGGTGCTTTTATTTTATCAGGAGGAAACTTTCAGATTGAGAAAGGGTTGTCCTAGCAGTGGACAAACCCTTTAAGGCAAAATACAGAAATACAAAAATACTGCCTTGTTTAGGTTTCGATTTTGACGCCCATGCTACTTATGTGTTGTTATTCTTCCATTTATGGGGACAGTTACATTTGAAGATCAGATATCATTGCACTTCTTTGTTGTCTTGTAGTGTCACATACAGTGCTATATCATTGCTTTACTAGAACAAAAAGAAAATGCATATTATTTTTTATTGCTTTTATAGGACAATGAAAAGAAATATACTTACTGGAAATGCATAGCTAGAAGCATATTACAGTAACTATATACTACCTCAGTAGAAGCAAAAGCCACAGACTCTAACAGTTAAAAAGGTGTTATGTCGACAGGAAATAAAGTACTTGTTTTAGCTACAGGCTACACCACAATACATCAGCAATCACTCTTGTATGTGTACAAAAACTATAAAACTACACTTTTGCTGCAAATTCAACATGCAACTTTGCATCAAACGGTTAAAGCCTAAATATATAGAATGAAATGTCACTGGCCAATCACTGAATTTCCTGGAGTGCGTGAAATTAAAATGACAGTGGCAGGAAGAGATGAGATTTCTGTACTAGTGGGTCAGTTGAAATTGAATTACCACTAAGGCCCTGATTCATTAAGACTGACATTTTGTACTCCAGTCTTAAAGCACATCTGTCAGCAGGATTGTGCTCAGTAAACCAGATACACTGTCAGGTGGGTCACATTACACTGATTAATATGATACCTTGGTTGATGAAATCCGTTCTGTGGTTCTTGTGTAATCTTTACTTTCAGTTTGGAGATAATGATATGCTCGTGCTCGGGGGCGGCCTGTGGGGGGCTCTATCTGGTGCTCTGCTTACATATTCATCTGTATGCTCTTATGACAGCTCACTGTGCCTTCACTGACCTTCCTCCTATTTTACTTACCCCCGCACTACTAGACGCGGGACGAGTTGTACTGTGATGAAATTGCAAAAAAAAGTGCAATTCCACAATGTTTTTTGGGTTTTTTATTTACCATGTTCAATATATCGTAAAGCTGACCTGCCAATATGATTCCCTAGGTCAGTATGAGAACACAGATAACAAACATGTATAGTTTTTTTTAATTTAAGTTGTGAAAAAAAAATCTGAAATTTGGCAACAATTTTTTTTTGCTTTTGATGCCATTTTCCGAGACCCATAACATTCTTATTTTTCAGGATCTGGGGCTGTATGAGGGCTTATTTTTTGCACCCTGAGCTGACATTTTTACTGATACCATTTTGATGTTTTGATCGCCTTTTATTGCATTTTATTGCAATGTTGCAGAGACCAAAAATCCTTAATTCTGGCATTTTGATTTTTTTTCTTCTTACGCTGTTTACCAATCGGATTAATTTATTTTATACTTTGATAGATCGGACATTTCTGAACGCAGCGATGCCAAATATGTGTACTTTTATTTGTTAATTGTTTATTTTTAATGGGGCAAAAGGGGGCTGATTTGAACTTGTGTTTTTTATTTTTTTAATATTTTTTAACACTTTTTTTTCTTGTTTCTGTATTTAATAGTCCCTTGGCTGTCATGACAACCCATCGGCGCCTCGCGATCACGTGACGGGTATGCCAATCGGCGGGATGAATTATGCACTTCCTGTCTGCGTATGTTAAATGCTGCCATCAGTGATTGACAGCGGCACTTAACTGGTTAACAGCCACGGGTGGATCTGTGATTCACCCGTGGCTGTTAGAGGCACTTGATGGCTGATTAAATCAACCATTAAAGAGGTTTCCATAATAATGTGTAGTGGGGAGATCGATTTAAGCCTTGGAAATAAGGCTTTCTTCAAATACAGGTTCATCTCACTAAATTAGAATATCATCAAAAAGTTAATGTATTTCACTTCTTCAACACAAAAAGTAAAGCTAATATATTATATAGTCATTACAAACAGAGTGATCTATTTTAAGTGCTTATTTCTTTTAATGTTGATGATTATGGCTTACAGCTAATGAAAACACAACAGTCATTATCTCAGTAAATTAAAATAATTAACAAAAAACACCTGCAAAGCCTTCCTAAGCGTTTAAAAAGGTCCCTTAGTCTGTTTCAGTAGGCTCCACAATCATAGGGAAGACTGCTGACTTGACAGATGTCCAGAAGGCAGTCATTGACACACTCCACAAGGTCCCAGAGTTCCAATTTTCATTTAGAAATCAAGGTCCCAGAGTCTGGAGGAAGAGTGGAGAGCCACACAATCCAAGCTGCTTGAGGTCTAGTGTAAAGTTTCCACAATCAGTGATGATTTGGGGAGCCATGTCATCTGCTGGTGTAGGCTCACTTTGTTTTATCAAGACCAAAGTCAGCGCAGCCGTCTACCACTGAATTTTAGAGCACTTCATGCTTCCCTCTGCCGACAAGCTTTTTGGAAATGGAAATTTCATTCTCCAGCAGGACTTGGCACCTGTCTACACTGCCAAAAGTACAAATACCTGGTTTTAAAACAACAGTATCACTGTGCTTGATTGGCCAGCAAACTCGCCTGACCTTAACCCCATAGAGAATCTATGAGGTATTGTCAAGAGGAAGATGAGAGATGCCGGACCCAAAAATGCAGACGAGCTGAAGGCTGCTATCAAAGCAACCTGGGCTTCCATAACACCTCAGCAGTGCCACAGGCTGATCGCCTCCATGCCACGCTGCATTGATGCAAAAGGAGCCCCGATCAAGTATTGAGTGCATTTACTGAACATACATTTCAGTAGGCCAACATTTCGGATCTTAAAAACATTTTTCAAGCTGTTGTTATAAAGTATTCAAATTTACTGAGATAATGACTTTTGTGTTTTCATTGGCTGTAAGCCATAATAATCAACATTAACAGAAATAAACACTTGAAATAGATCACTCTGTTTGTAATGATTCTATATAATATATAAGTTTCACTTTTTGCACTGAAGAACTGAAATAAATTAACTTTTTGATGATATTCTAATTTAGTGAGATGCACCTGTATCTTGCATTTTCAAATGAGCCTGTGAGCAGCGCTATCTCTGTCCTCTCATCCCCATCATATGATCCCAGGCTGCAGCTGCCTGTGATGTCCGGTGTTGTCACGTCAACTACTTCCAGAATTGGAAGTTGACCTCACATCACCGAGGAGGGACCCAGTCTCGCTGAGTGACTGGGCTGTAGTCCAGTAAATCGATACTCTCATCTCTAGTCCCAACTGTCGCGGTTACAGCGGACAGACCCAGTTTTGAGTCTACGCCCTGTCTGGCGTCTCCGAGACAAAACTGAGTAACTGTAACTGTAAGTGAACACCGCCATCTGCTGGACAAAAGTGAAAGTGAAAAAAGAGAAAATTGTGTTAGCAGGAATCAAGAAGGAAGTACATGGTCCCCAGGGGAAGAGTTTAAAGGACGACACCAGGTCAGGTGACACATGTGTCGCAGTGACTAATGATAAAAAGGTCTAGCCAGGCCGAGAAGAGGCAGTTGGCGCCAAGGCAAGTAACAGTTGGAGCTGCTGCAGTTCCAGCAGCCATGACAGTTTTGGCCAAAGCCGTGTGGACCAGCAAGGCCCAGACTCAGAAGACGACGATCAAGCACCAAAGACCCAAATGATGCCGGTCAAGGCTCCTGACTCAGATGACGATGGTCAACAGCTGAGGACTAGCCCCATCGATAAGGCCCGAGGAAACACTCGTCAGCAGTAAAGTGCCAAAGAAGCCCTGAGGATACCCGACCTTTAGACCCGAGCCTGGGCTGGATGACAAGGAGGAGACGTATTGGACGGGCCATTACTTTCCATAGCGGCTTATGGTACCAGGTGTGGGCAGGTGAGAGACTGCACAATAGACGGGGTCCGGCTGATGCTAAAGCGACCCAGAAAACGTTATTAGACTTTGTCAGGACCAAGAAAGCTGCAAGGGTGTCCTAGAGACTGTTCCTGCTACATATGGCATTTGTCCCCTTCCCAGTTAGACCAAGGTTGGACTGTAGACCCCGAACTGATCTCGAGGACAGATCTCTTGTAATCTATAACTACTATATCTCTATGCATATAATTGTAAATTATACTGTGAATATTGTTCTTGTGCGATTTATCTGTGATAATAATTAGAGATGAGTGGACTTTTCAAGGTTTGGTTCAGTTCTATTAGGCGAATTTCCCGATAATCGCTCGACAAACATATCCGAATCTCATTGCATTCAATGGGAGGTCAAAACCAAAAGCATACACAACACCTTCAAAAGAGCCCAAAAGCTGCCAAAACAGTGCAAATTAGTGGCAGACACCAGGAAAAGTGGAATCAATTGACACACGGTGCAAATTTTATAATGGCACAGCAGCAGTCAGCCATGGGCCATGCATGAGGTATCAGGGTCTGGGCCAGCATTTACAGCTTTGAATTTAACTTCAAATTAAGACGAGATGGGTGAGGGATTGGTGTAGGCCTGCTGTGCTGGGAGCCCTGATACCATATGCAACAGCTCAAGCTGTTTTTCTGCTCAGCCACACTGAAGTGGCACAAACATCAGTCTCATAGAGTACAATTGGTAGAAAAATGTAAGGATACTAACACAGGTAGTTGACTAAAACTAAATGCAGGCCTGCTGGTCTGGGAGCTCTACTGCTTCAGGCAACACACATGAAAGAGACCCTACCAGGAGTCTCCACATTTCAAAAAATTAGTGGCAGACGCCACCAAAGTGGCATCAATTTCACCAGAGTAGAAATAGTATAATGGGAAACGACACCTCTTCCACTACAAGAAACACACCAGATGGAGACACAACCTGGAGTCTCCACATTTCAAAAAGTTAGGGGCAGACACCACGATAGAAGCATCAATTTCAGCAGAGTAGAAATAGTATAATGGGGATCGACACCAATTACACTACAGGAAACACACCAGATGGAGACCCAAACAGGATTCTCCACATTTCAAAAAAATATTGGTAACATCATCAGAAACAGTAGGCACAGAAACCACAACAAAGATGTCACAGACTGCAATAACGTGAGATTAATGCAGCATACTAAAAACTACACCATCGCCTAATCTGCGATTGGACTGCAAAAATGCATGGAGATCCATGACTTGTTCATCTTTATGAAAGTTAGGCGGTCTACACTTTCAGGGGACAACCGGATGCACTTATCCGTCAGGACACCACCAGCAGTGCTGATGATACGTTCTGAGAGAACACTGGCTGCCGAGCATGATAAAACCTCCAAGGCGTGACAGGCGAGCTCAGGCCACTCTTCCATTTTTGAAAACAAAAATGTAAAAGGGTCCAAACCCTCCCTGATGGTATTGATATCAAACTTGAGATACCACTGCACCATCTTCTCCAGTTGTTCACTACATGTCAGACTTGTACTCTGTTGTGCTGGTGCACGAGCTGGTCTAAAAAATGTGTGAAATTGCTTGTGCCACTTACGTTGCTGCTAATGTTTTTGCGTTGACAAATTGACATACCTGAGGTTGGAAGTCTAGAACTGCGATGCACCCTGTGGGCCTCACTGCTGTCTTGGTGAAAACCACTCTTAAGGTTGTCTAAAAGCGTGTTTCGATACTCCAGAATGCACAGGTCCCTTTCCAGGCCGGGAAGCATCTGGCAAAATTTACTCTTGCACAGTGGATCTAACAGAGTAGCAACCCAGTAGTCAACACTATTTTGAATTCTAAAAATATGGGGATCATGTTGCAGATAGCGCAGCAAGAAGGCGCTCATGTGTCGGGCTCTTCTATGAGGTCCAAGTCCATGGTTTGTTGATGCCTGGGTAACACTGATGCTTGCTTCCTCCATCCCCTTCCACCAACCACGGACAACAGAGAGGGGATTATTATCTTCTTACTGTTGCTCACCCATCACCTCTTCCTCCTCCATTTGTTCTTCGGCTCCTGCACCTTCACTAACAGTCTGGTTAGCCCCCCACCACCAGTCCTCCACTCCAAGGCATTTAATTTTAACACTGCCTGATTGTGGTGAGCCCTAGCTGTGCAGAAAGGAGGTGGGAAGGATTCTCTCTGCACTGTTGGAATGCATTCTCATTAAGGCACAGGTTGAGAGCGCAGGTGGAGGCCCTAGAGGAGGCAGAAGAAGTGGAGAAAATGTTACATACAGAGGTTTAACTTGTGGAGCAGTCTCTTTCCCGCCTGCCCCCACAGTCACCAGAGTCATCCAGTGCCCAGTTAGCGAGATGTAATGCCCCTGGCCATGCTTACTAGTCCAGGTGTCTGTGGTGAAATGCACCCTGGCAGACATAGATTTAGTCAAGGAATGGGAGATGTTGTCTGCGACATGCTGGTTTAGTGTAGGCACAGCTTTCGTAGAGAAGTAATGGCTGCTGGGCAACTGGTACTGGGGAACTGCAATGGCCATTAGCTTTTGGAAACCGTCTGTATCCACAAGGCGGAAAGGCAGGATTTCCTTGGCTAACAGATTAGAGATGGTGGAGTTCAACCTCTTAGTTTTATCATGTGCAAAATGAAGCAATCTTTCACGTGACCACAACTGCGGGACTAAGGGCTGACAGCTATGCTGAGAGAAGGTGGAGTAGGGTGAACACGACAAACTGCTGGACAGTGAGTGAGGTGCAGGCAGATATGTAACGGTGGATTGAGAAAGATGTGATGTGCTTGGTGAAACAAAAACAGCAGGCATGTCTACTTCCGTTACAGCTGATGGGCTCTCACTCGCCCTGACTTGAGCGGGTAAACAAATGGAGATTCTGTATCTGTGGTTCTGTTTTATAGAAGTGAGATTACGAGACTAACACATGTTGATCGTGCATGTGCCGGTTCATGAATTTAGTAGTCAAATTATTGTAATTTTTGCCTCTACTGAGTTGTTTTTTACAAAGTTGGCAGATAACTTGAGTTGGGTCATCCTTTGCGGTCTCAAAAAGGCCCAGGTTAGGCAACCCTTGCCGCCCCTGTGAGCTGCAGACCCACGACCGCTGCTGGCCACAGTGGTGCCTGAGGAAACAGTGCTCGTTGTGGTTGCGTCACTCCGTGTCTCTGTGGGAGGTCGCAACGTAACCTCCTTGTCTTCCTCCTCCTCCACCTCCTCTGCTGAGCTACTCAGCTGCGTGCCTCTGGGTTCACACCAAGTGGGATCTACAACCTCCTCATCATCCTCTCTGTTCTCCCACTCCTCGCCCTGAATGTCAGCCTCCTCCTCTTCCTGCCCTGACAGCACAGTGAGGCTCAGGGGTCTGAGTCTCATCAGGATCACCTTTCCCCCCCGGGGGTTAACGTCTGGAGATGAGGGTCAGGATTCTGCTCGGACCCTACTTTGTTCTGCCCCAGATCCAACAGAAAAAAATGTTGGGCATCGGTGCAGATGCTTTCCTCTTCTTGAGTCTGTGAATCTTTGGAGCAGACCTCTGATGCCCATGGCATAGAATGAGTGAACAGCTCTGCAGACTCGCCCATTTGTGGTTAACTACAATCAGTTGGGCAGTTGGATAGTTGTGACACGGGGGAAACAAGGGTAATTGGGGTGCCACTTCCGAGGACTGTACTGTGTGTGATGTTGAGGTGGAGGAAGAGGTGGAGGAAGAAGAGGAGTGTTAGAACCTTGCTCTTAGGTTTTTTCCTTTGCTGGTCACATGACCTTGTTGGCCTATTTAATCCTGCTCCGCCCTTCTGGCTTTGCTGGACTTCATTGTATAACTACTTTCTAGCTAGCCTGTGCTCTGTATCTAACTCTGTTAGTTTGCTTGGCCCACGGACCTCAGTGTTCTATATATTTTGTTTGTTTGTCTGTCTGCTACTATTTCTGTTAGGAGGTGTCCCATTTTCCTCCCAGTCCTTAGTACTTGTAGGGATTCCTTCCCCACATCTATAGGTCTCCGTACAGACTAGCTTAGGACTTTAGCAGGTCTGATCGCAGGATCAGGTCCCCTGTTACATCGTAGGGATAAAGCTGAGTTCTATCGTAGGGACAGATCTCCTCTCTTTCCTTAGCTCTGGTAGCAGAACATAACAGTAAGTCCAGCCTGCAAATTCTCTAAGGAAAGATTTTTCTGTTCCATCATGGTGTCGGTTCAGGATTTGGCTAAACACCTGCAGGGACTCTCTCTGGAGGTGGCCGAGCTCCGTCCGCACGTGAGTAACTGTCCTGGAGCACATTTCTTGGAGCCTAAGGTATGTTTGCCGGATTTATTTTTTGGTGAACACCGAGAATTTTTTTCATTTAAAAATGCTTGTTTATTGTATTTTCGTTTGAGACCCAAGTCCTCTGGGGATGAATCCCAGCGCATAGGGTTCATAATGTCACTTTTGCGCAAAGAGCCTCAGGAGTGGGCCTTTTCTTTGCAACCTAGTGATACATGCTTCAGATCAGTGGATAGTTTTTTTTCTGCTTTGGGACTATTATATGATGATCCTGACCGTGTCGCATCAGCTGAGACTGAGTTGAGACGTTTGAAACAGGGATCAGGTAATGTGGAAAAATATTGTACTCATTTCCGTCGTTGGTCTACTCAAACAGGGTGGAACGATTCTGCTCTGAAAAGTCTATTTCTTGCTGGGCTCAATGAAAGGGTTAAAGACCTGCTAATTGCTTATCCTACACCTGAAGATTTGCAACAGGCTATGCAATTAGCTATACGGGTGGATAGGAGACTGCGTGCAAGGGTTAATGAGAGCAAATCCTCTGCTATGTCAGTTTCTGGTTATGAGAATGTGTGTACTAACAGTGGTGAACCGATGGAGATTGGATCGGTGGCACCTCGCTCTCAAGAAAAAGACCGTAGATTTTCTGAAGGCTTGTGTTTCTATTGCGGAAAATCTGGTCATTTGATTAAAGGCTGTGAGCTTCGTATGAAGAAAGAAAAAAAAAATGGTCAGTCATGCCCGTATTGCCTGTTTAAATTCCAAGGGTGTATTTTTAGCTGCTTCCACGATTGCTCAGGAAAAATTAATGGAATTTCGGGTGTTTGTTGATTGTGGGTCTACTCTGAATGTAATTGATGGGGGATTCTTGGAAAGACTCAATTTAAAACCCGAACCTTTATCATCCCCCATTGCTGTGGTTTCTGTGGATGGCTCCCCTTTGAAGAATATTACTCTCAAGGTCTGTGAATTTCCTCTCACTATTAATGGTGTTCACCATGAGAAATTGGATTTGGTAGTTTTGAATAACTTGCCTTCTCCAGTAATATTGGGATTGCCCTGGTTAAAATTTCACAATCCTGTACTGGATTGGTCTACCAGTGAAATTAAATCCTGGAGCCATAAATGTTATGACAAGTGTTGTAACGGGCGTATTGCAGCTTTGGATAGGGGAGAATTGCCTGTTCCTATTCAGGATTTTTGGAGAGTTTTTTCTGTGAAGGAATCGCAGGTTTTGCCTCCCCATAGAGACTATGATTGTTCTATTGAATTTGTCCCTGGAGCGACTCTTCCTAAAAGTCGTTTATTTAACCTTACTATTCCTGAGAGGAAGGCTTTGGAGGAATACATACAGACAAGTTTGCCGCCGGTCACATTAGGCCCTCTAAGTCTCCTGTGGCGGTTGGATTTTGTTTTGTAAAAAAAAAGGACGGCGGTTTACGTCCTTGTCTGGATTTTCGCGAGATTAACAAAATTACTGTACGCAATCCTTACCCACTGCCATTGATTCCTGATCTGTTTAACCAGTTAATGGGGGCCAAGTGGTTCTCTAAAATTGACCTTAAGGGGGCATACAATCTGTTGCATGAAGGAGGGTGACGAATGGAAGACTGCTTTTAACACTCCTGTGGGTCATTTTGAGAATCTGGTTATGCCTTTTGGTCTTACTAATGCTCCTGCATTTTTTCAGAATCTTATTAATGACATCCTTAGACCTTTGATCGGCAAAAATGTGGTTGTGTATTTGGATGACATTTTGATTTATTCGCCGGATCTGGAGTCTCATTGGCGGAGCGTACGTGAGGTATTACAGTTGTTAATGGACAATTCGCTTTTTGCTAAGCTGGAGAAATGTGAGTTCGCTGTACAGAGAATTAGTTTTTTGGGTTACATTATCTCCAGCGAAGGTTTTGAGATGGACCCGGTTAAAGTTCAAGCTGTACAGGAATGGCCTAGGCCTATTGGTTTGAAATCGATACAGAGGTTTTTTAGGTTTCGCCAATTATTACAGAAAATTCATAAAAAATTTTTCTAGTATTGTCAAACCTCTGACCGATCTCACCAGGAAAGGTGCTGATGCGGTTCAGTGGTCTTCTGAGGCCATTGAAGCTTTTGTGTATCTCAAGTAGAGGTTCACCTCTGCTCCCATCCTTATGCAGCCTGATGTGACTAAGCCGTTTTTGGTTGAGGTTGATGCTTCCTCTGTGGGGGTTGGCGCAGTATTGTCTCAGGATAACGGGGATGGATTACATCCCTGTGCCTTTTTTTCAAAAAATTTTTCGGAGACTGAACTGAATTACGATATTGGTAATCGGGAATTATTGGCTATTAAACTCGCATTTGAACACTGGCGCCACTTCTTGGAAGGTGCGGAATTTCCCGTTCAGGTTCTTATGGATCATAAAAATCTGATATATCTTGATGCTGCCAAGCGCCTGAATGCCCGTCAGGCTAGGTGGGCACTGTTTTTCTCGCGGTTTAATTTCTCCGTTACTTACATCCCTGGTACTAAGAATGTTAAGGCGGATGCCTTGTCTCGCAGTTTTTCTCCCATAGTCGGTGCTGAGAAAGAGGAGAACATTTTACAAGAAGGTGTTGTGATAGCTGCTTTGGACTCCGTTTTGGAAGATGAGATTCTTAAAGCACAGGAGAATGCCCCATCTAACACTCCTCATGGGAGGTTGTTTGTGCCTGGGACCTTTAGGAGAGATTTGTTTGTTGAGTGTCACGAATCTCGGTTGGCAGGTCATCCCGGAATCTCTGAGACCAAGAGACTGGTGGGTCGCAGTTTTTGGTGGCCTGGATGGCAGAAGGAAGTCATTAAGTGGGTGAGTCAATGTACTATATGTGCTAGATCTAAGTCCTCACATACTCCTGCTGCGGGGTTGCTTTGTCCTTTGGAGGTTCCCAGTGCTCCTTGGACACATTTGGCTATGGACTTTATAACTGACCTTCCCCCCTCTGAGGATTTTACTGTCATCTGGGTGGTCGTGGACCGTTTTAGCAAGATGTGTCACTTGGTTCCCTTCGTCAAACTGCCCTGCGCTAAAACTCTCGCTAAGGCCTTTGTCAAGGAAATTGTCAGACTTCATGGCGTTCCTACTGACATTGTTTCTGATAGGGGTCCTCAGTTCGTGGCTCGTTTTTGGCGTGCCTTTTGTGACAGGTTGGGAGTTCATTTGTCGTTCTCGTCCGGATATCATCCTGAATCTAATGGCCAGACAGAAAGGAAAAACCAGGATGTTGAGCAGTTCTTGCGTTGTTTTGTGGCAGACAATCAAGAGGGGTGGTCTGAGTTTCTGCCACTTGCTGAATTTGCTCTGAACAATCATACATCTTCTTCTGCTGGTTGTTCGCCTTTTTTTTGTTGTTCTGGGAGACATCCGTCGTTTGGGTCGTTCTCCAAGTTGGGATCTGCCGTGCCTGAGGAGGAGAATTTTTCCGGTGATTTGGAGAGAGTTTGGACGGATGTGCGTGGTAATCTTCAGGAGGCCAACAGAAAATCTAAAGACTACTTTGATAGGAAACGACAGGAGGTTTTGTTCGCTGTTGGTGACATGGTTTGGTTGTCCTCTAGGAATCTGCGGTTGAGGATTCCTTCTAAGAAATTGGGTCCCAAGTTTGTAGGGCCCTTTAAGGTGCTTCAGGTTATCAACCAATCTGCTGTTAGGTTAGAGGTTCCTACCTCCTGGAGAATTAATCCAGTATTTCATGTCTCTCTGTTAAAAAAAGCTGTTGTGTCGGATGGTGACGCCTCTGCCTCTGTTCCTCCGGTGGTGGAGGACGGGGAATATGAAATTTCTCGCATCCTTAACTCTAGACGGTATAGAGGTAGTTTGCAGTATCTTGTGGCCTGGAAAGGTTTCGGACCCGAGGATAACTCTTGGGTGAGGTCAGATGATGTTTCCGCGTCCAGACTTATCAGAGCGTTTCACAGGAGATTTCCTGATAAGCCTGGTCCTAGGGGATCCGGAGGATCCTCTTAGAAGGGGGGGTACTGTTAGAACCTTGCTCTTAGGTTTTTTCCTTTGCTGGTCACATGACCTTGTTGGCCTATTTAATCCTGCTCCGCCCTTCTGGCTTTGCTGGACTTCATTGTATAACTACTTTCTAGCTAGCCTGTGCTCTGTATCTAACTCTGTTAGTTTGCTTGGTCTACGGACCTCAGTGTTCTATATATTTTGTTTGTTTGTCTGTCTGCTACTATTTCTGTTAGGAGGTGTCCCATTTTCCTCCCAGTCCTTAGTACTTGTAGGGATTCCTTCCCCACATCTATAGGTCTCCGTACAGACTAGCTTAGGACTTTAGCAGGTCTGATCGCAGGATCAGGTCCCCTGTTACATCGTAGGGATAAAGCTGAGTTCTATCGTAGGGACAGATCTCCTCTCTTTCCTTAGCTCTGGTAGCAGAACATAACAAGGAGAGGCCACTTGATGCAGCGCTTGCCATCCACTGGAACACATGCCCTTTCTGGCCCTCATCTACAAGGCGTACCGCAGTGGAGTGTAGTAGCCCATCCAGTAACAGAAGTTGACAATTTTCTTTCGATAGGTCGTGACGGTGTTGGTTTGCTAGAGCTTTCACTAACATTACCACCTAACCCTCATACACCTTAAACGCCAAGCCTATTCCCCCTTCCACCACGACCTCGCTTTTTCCCACTCATGTTGGATGTACCCTTCCCCTCTTTTAATCAGCTGTTTAACAAACCTATGCCCAAACCTATCAGCCACCTGTCACTAAATTACTAATCAGTATTTATTTGCTCAGATAGTGTGGCTGGAGCACGCTATTAGTAACAAAAAAATGAGCTTTTCTACTATGGAGCCCTGCAGAATCTCAGTGCAAAACAATTACAAGCTCGAATGTGGCCTGCTTTATGTAGCACAGTAGTAACAGAAAAAAATAGATTTTCTACTGTGGAACCCCAGATACCTGGTTGATCCTGCCAGTAGCATATGCTTGTCTCAAAGATTAAGCCATGCACGTGTAAGTACACACGGACGGTACAGTGAAACTGTGAATGGCTCATTAAATCAGCAGAATTTCAGCGAAAAACAATTACAAGCTTAGATGTGGCCTTGTTTATATAGCATGGTAGAGACAGAAAAAATTAGATTTTTTACTGTGGAGCCCTGGATACAGCAAAATCTCAGTGCAAAACGATTACAAACTCAGATGTGGCCTGCTCTATGTAGCACCTTAGTAACAGAAAAAAATTTGAGTTTCAAAGATGTACTCCAGCATGGAGCACAATATTAGCACAACAGAGTTCAATGCTGAAATGTGGCCTGGTGTCTCTGTCTGGACCACACTAATAGCAGAAACGATTGAACTGCAGGAAGGTCGATTTCACAACCACACAGGATCCTATCTAGCTAAACTATTTGACTTACTAGCAACCGCCTAGCTAACTATCTCACTCTCTCACTATCCAGTAGCAGGAGAAGCCTTTCTGTGCTGTTACACTGACAAAATGGCACCAAAACAACATCTATTGGAGAGGGACATGTGACTTCGGCAGCCAATGACAGAAGCCCTTGTGTTTGGATGTTGTGGATGGTTCGTGCGCCCCGATTGGCTTGCCAGAATTTCCACACATTAAGTTAAGAAAAAAATTTAAGAATAACAGTCCGCTACTCCTCTCACCTCTCCCCACCCCCTTCCCTCATCAAACACGTCCCCCCTCTCATCATACAGCACCACTATCCTAGCCAAAGTCCTAAAAAACACAATAGTGGAAATGCGATCATTTACCGCACTTTGGACGAATTTTGCCTATTTTGAGTAAAAACGCTCGGGGGTCCGATCACAAATCCAAATGTGCAAAGTTTGTGCCGAATTTGAAAAAAACAAACATTTTCCAAGCATGTTCGCTCATCTCTAATAATAATCTTTCCCGTATTTAACCCTCTTAAGCAAATAAAAGTAGATTGTTGTTCCGCCTGGTGTCTCCGCTGTTGCATATAGTTCACCTGCTTGCAATCTCCTCCTGCCAGGGTAGAAAGAAATGAAGAAATGGTAAATGGGAGTGGATTGGGGTTGTGGCCAGGGGTGTAGCCAAAATTTGCACTGGTGCGCTACGCTTCTGACGCGCCCCCTGGGCCGTGTGTGTAGGGAAATACCCGGAGCCGGATCACTGTATAATACTGGGGGTTGTAGTCTCCGTGGCGGTGACCCGGTCCCGTGGCTCAGGGTGGTCAAACCAGTGGCAGTCTATTTATGTGGTTTTTATGATATTAAATGTCCGACTATGCCGCCCGTTGATTGCGGTCACTGAGAACCGCAGCTGCGGGGCAGACTGCTGAGGCTGATTGTTATGCACATGCCCGGACTGACTGGCATGTGCGTGTTTAGTGATCCCACTGGACCATGAACCGGAAAGTGCCTGGAGGGGCGTAACTAAGTATCTACCCGATCCGACCAAGGTCGCACGACGGCATACGACGCCTGTGCACCAGGGAGGAACCGAGCAGAGGGACCAGGTGCGACTCCAGGTCAGCCCCCGGACACGGCTGTTGACCCACATCGGGGAATACAGGAACAGGCAGGTTAGAGCAGAGGCTGGGTAGGGTCCAGTACAGACTAGGAGACGGGCCCAGAGCCGCAGATGCGGTAATCAAGGCTGAGCAGAGCGAAACCGCAAGTGCGGTGGACAAGGCTGAGTAGAGCGAAACCGCAAGTGCGGTGGACAAGGCTGAGCAGAGCGAAACCGCAAGTGCGGTGGACAAGGCTGAGCAGAGTGAAACCGCAAGTGCGGTGGACAAGGCTGAGCAGAGCGAAACCACAGATGCGGTGGACAAGGCTGAGCAAAGCGAAACCACAGATGCGGTGGACAAGGCTGAGCAAAGCGGGCAGAAACCGCCAGAGCGGTAAGTAAGGCAGAGCAGAAATAAACCGCCAAAGCGGTGAGCAAAGACAGAGCAGAGGGGACAGGGCTCTGTTCACACGGAACAGACTGGAAAGGAAAGGCAGAACCAGATACACACAACGTACTTGCAAAGAAGTAGCGAGTGGACTCCAAAATCACAAACAGAAGTACAGCGACAACGAGTAGGAGTTAGGTGCAGGTTCAGAGTCAGACTCTGCAGAAAAAGAGAGGAAACGGCCACAGAGACAAAACAAGTAAGAGGTCAGGAAACAGTTCAGACAAGAACTATACTGCAACGAAATACAGGAACGAGCCTTGGTAAAGCCAAGTGCTGGTTCAGACACTGCAGCAAAAGAGAGGAAACGGACATAGAGACAAAACAAGTAACAGATTAGGAGACAGTTTAGACAGGAACTGTTACTGCAACGAAATACAGGAACGAGCCTAGGTAAAGCCAAGTGCTGGTTCAGACTCTGCAGCAAAAGGGAAGAAATGGACATAGAGACAAAACAAGTAACAGGTTAGGAGACAGTTCAGACAGGAACTGTTACTGCAACAGAATACAGGAACGAGCCTAGGTATAGCCAAGCGCTGGTTCAGACACTGCAGAAAAAGGGAGGAAACGGACATAGAGACAAAACAAGTAACAGGTTAGGAGACAGTTCAGACAGGAACTGTTACTGCAGCGAAATACAGGAACGAGCCGGGGTATACGGCCCCCAGAGGCAGAAACGAACAGGCTAGGAGCGTGTTCAGACAGGCCTGGAAATACAGCCTCCAGGAAGGCAGACAAGCAGGGAAAAACAGAACAGGACCTGGCATATTCAGAGTCTAGAAACACACTGAATGTTAAAGTTGCTCAGGCACCAGTTTGTATGTGGAGCTGGTTTAAATATCCAATGACTGACAGCAATAGGCTGAGGATGCATTAGGGGTGTGCCACCAGGAGCTACAAGAAACAGGAAGTGACCGGGCCGCCGCCCTAAGCAGCCAGAACAGAGACAGACAGCATGGAAAGAAGCCAGGCTAGCAGACTGGACTGATGATCAAGTTTGCGGTCTTGCATAGTGAGAGATGGTGCACCATGCAAGCCCGCCACCAGGTATGTTACACTGATATTGTGTGCGCAGCAGAGGGTAGTATAACTCCCCATGGGAGGAGTATAGCCTCAGGGCAGCGTCTGTAGATGGTGAGGGCTGTGGTGCGTAGGTGCAGCAGAAATTACTCAGAGTCCGTGCAGTGCAGTTCAGGGTCTTTACTGTTGGTAACGAAGAAGGCCCTGCCGGGAGTACTGGCTAACATTAGAGGCCTGGTCAGTCTGTGAGCGAACAAGAGTCCCCCTGGCCAGGTGGAGGTATAGGCCTTCCCGTCTGACTGCACTCTTCCTGGCTACCCTGCTGTAGTGGTGTAGTAGCCCACGTCCCTGAGTGTACCGTGTGGTGCTCACCCGTATGGCTGGTGACTTGGGGCCTTTGGTGCCTTGCGCTCCTCGATGGCGGTGCCGGTCCCTTGCATGTGACTGAGCCTTCGGGCTTCCTATGGCCAGAGGACCTGAAATCCCCTGCCGTGTGGTTTCTGCTGCTGGGTGTATAATCCCCACAGCCTCGGACTCCGGTGTCCGGTTCTCTGCGTCTTTCTGCCAGGACGAGCTCTGCTCCAGTCCCTGGTCTTCAGCTCCTGGCTCCTACAGAGCTCCTTGCTGCTGCTCTGTCCCTTCTCTGGAACTAACTCGACTCCCTAACCCCGCCGCAGATCCAGTTTATAAAGGGCAGGTTCCTCCTCTCCCTGGACTGGGGCAGGAGGTGTGGCATGCAATAATGCTCCTGACCAGGAAAACCCATGCTCGTTCTCAGACATGGTATTTCTACCACTGTGGCAACCAGACCCCTGGGGTGTCACATTCCCCCCTAGCAAATTTTAGTACTCTGGGACTAAACACATTTTTTGAAAACATAGCATAACAGGGTATAAGCAATAACACAACATATATACAAGAAGATTAGTCTTTAGAGGTCACGGCGCTTCCGTCCATGTCACCCAAGATGCATTTTGAGGAACCTGTCCCAAACCCTCCACGTAGGCCCTTGGGTGGCTACAGGGCATAGATGATCCAGAGCTGGACCACGTCTTCAGCCACCTCCACGGGATTTTGTTCTGTGGTCTGGGACAAAAAAGGGGCACTTTACAGGTGCAACTATATACAAAGTACAGTTCCGGTTAATCATTATCCATAACCTGTTAGTCCATGAACCCTGTCAGGTAACTAGAAAAACATAATTAGTATGCAGGCAACAAACATTGTAACATTTGCAATATACAGTATTTATATCACATTTTAAATTCTCCAGCGAGCGGGCATTTGACCCCTAGTGCTTCTGGTGGACCTACGTAACACGCTATCTGGTGGTGTTCTCTCTGGGTCCCCTGTTTCTACCCCTTGTGTAGTGGGCTCACTAGCATCTGCACTACAGGTGTTTGGAGCTGTTATGCGTAGGTTGGGCAGCTTTCTGCATACTCTTTGGCTTACCACGGGCACGGCAGGCTCACTTATAGCAGAGGGTTGATTCTCCTGGGCTGCTGGTATGGAATCTTCTGCCTCCGGGGCTGGTTGCTCTCCCAACTCTACTTGCTCTTCTGTAGGCCCTTGAGGGGCTGGCTGGAGAAAGGTAAGGATGGGTACCACAATAGCGTTATTAATTTGTGTCCAGGACCGGGGAAATTCTCCGAGTACTGTACTGACCATTTCTTCCCTTTCATCTGCGGGTTGAGGGCTATCTTGGTCTTCATCCGTGCTTCGCAGCTGCTCGGGACACTTCTTCAGGTGGTCTCTGGAGACAGTGGCTGTGGTCTCTCCTCCATCCTTACTGATAACGCATACTTTCGGATTTTCATGGCTTGAGGGCAGTACTGTGTACGGTTCCTTCTCCCACTGGTCATCCAACTTATGGAGCCGCCTCTTCCTCTTCAAGACCTGTTCTCTTGGTGCCAGGGGAACAATGGGAGCATGCTGGTTGTAAGTCCTCTCTTGCCTTTCTCTTGCTTGAGACAGACTTCTCTCAACACTCTCCTGCACTTTCCGGTACTGCTGCTGCCATTCTGTATCCCAGTCTGCCTCTGGCGAGGTGTCCTCGGGCGTCAGGACTCCCATATCCAGGTCAATAGGCAGCTTACCAGGTCTTGCTCTCATTAGGTAAGCCGGGGTGCAGTTGGTGGAATTTACTGGGATGTGGTTATACAAGTCCACCAGATCAGGCAGTTTTTCAGGCCACAGACTGCGTTCTTCCAGGGGCAACGTTTACAGCAAGTCTATCACCACCTGGTTCATCTTCTCGCATAATCCGTTGGTTTGGGGGTGATAGGGCATTGTCCTTATCTTCTTGCAGCCATACAGGTTGCAGAACTCCTGGAAGACCTCCGCTTCGAAGGCTGGACCTTGGTCAGTCAACACTTGCTCCGGATACCCGTGTGGATGGCAGAAGTGCTGCTGGAAGGCTCTAGCTGCTGTCTGAGCTGTTAAGTCCTTGACAGGGACCACCACCAGGAACCAGGAGTAGTGGTCTACGATGGTGATGGCGTAGACCAGGGGTCTCAAACACGCGGCCCGAGGGCCGCATGCGGCCCCTGAGGCTGCTTTATGCGGCCCGCAGGCACAGACCCCTTGATGATCCTGACCAGGTCCAGGAGGAGCCGCCGACAGCAGCGCTGAATTGCCGCACAGAGACTGTTTCCCAGCACAGCATTTCCAATGACAGCCGCTGACCAATCAGAGGCCAGCAGCTGATATCTGCGTGTCGGCGCAGTGAGTATGACGTCATTGCCGTACGCTGATGTCAGCTGCTGGCCTACTTGGAGCCAGCTTCACATGGTCAGGGCTACCAGTTCTAGTGGCTGCTTCGTGATGATGGACTGCAGGGGAGTCTTCTGGCTGGCACGGTCCTTTCTTCTTAGGTTGCACGGGCCGCAGTCTCTGCACCATCTCTCAATGGCCCCTCTCATGCCTACCCAGAAGAACCGTTCACGCAACAGGAACTCCAACTTCTTCCATCCAAAGTGCCCTGCTCCGTCGTGGTATGCCTCCAGGACCATAGCCGCGTCTCGTCTCGGGACCACTACCTGCCAGGTCAGCTCATGTGTCCGAGAGTTGACAATTCTCCGGCACAGCTTCCCCTTGTAGAGAAACAGTTTACTCTTCTCTTTCCAGAGCTTTTTAGTTTCTTCCGGAGCGTCTGGGTCAAGGCGGGCATCAGCCTGTGTCAGCATCTCTTTTACCAGGTGGACGGCTGGGTCACTGTCTTGCGTCTCCGCCCAGCTGTGGTGGGGTAAGGGATTGAACGTGGCAGAGCGCCTATTCCTTACACGGTGGGAATACTGGGTAATCCCTTGACGGTGGAACGCAGGGAGTTCAATCTCTTCCAGTTCTTCTGGATCTTCCCCTCCGTCCGGCAAGTTCGGCATCCTGGACAGGGCGTCTGCGTTGGCATTTGTGCGTCCCGCCCGATATTTGATGGTGAACTCATAGTTGGATAGGCGGGCCATCCATCTCTGCTCCAGGGCACCAAGTTTTGCAGTGTCCAGGTGTGTCAACGGGTTGTTCTCCTTGTACACGGTGAACTTGGAAGAGGCAAGGTAATGTTTAAAGCGCTCGGTCACTGCCCATACCACCGCAAGGAACTCTAGCTTCAAGAAGCTGTAATTTTCAGGATTCCTTTTTGTGGGCCGAAGCTTCCTGCTGGCATAAGCGATTACCCGTTCTCTGCCCTGTTGGATCTGGGACAGCACCGCCCCTAGCCCGATGTTGCTCGCCTCTGTGTGGAGAATAAAAGGCTGGCCGTAATCAGGGTACGCCAGGATTTCATCCCCCGTGAGGGCCATCTTCAGCTGGCGGAAAGACTCATCCTCCAGCTTGTCCCATTTGAAGGGCGGCTTCTGGTTTTTGGCCTTCCTGGACTGGCCTATCAGGAGGTCCTGCATAGGAGCTGCCATTTTGGTGAAACCGGGAATGAATCTCCGGTAGTAGCCTACCAACCCTAGGAACTGCCGCACTTCCTTTATGCTGGAGGGTCTTGGCCAGTCCTTAATCACTGTGATCTTATCAGGGTCTGGAGCTACTTCGTCAGCACTCACCACGTGTCCCAGGTACTGTACCTTCTGTTTCAGTAGATGACACTTGGAGGGTTTCACCTTTAGGCCGTAGCCTGCCAGGGCGTCAGACACCTCTGCCAGGTGTTTCAGATGGTCCTCGTATGTTTTGGAATACACGATGACATCGTCCAGGTATAGCAGGACCGTCTCGAAATTCCTGTGCCCCAGGCAGCACTCCATCAACCACTGGAAGGTTCCTGGTGCGTTGCAGAGCCCGAAGGGCATACAGTTGAATTCGCTGAGACCCATCGGGGTGGTGAACGCGGTCTTCTCCTTGTTTGCCTCTGCTACAGGAACCTGCCAGTACCCGCTAGTAAGGTCCAAAGTGGAAAAGAAGTTAGCAGTTTTTAATGCAGCTTAGGACTCTTCTATTCTAGGTAACGGGTACGCATCTTTGTGTGTGATACGGTTGACCTTCCTATAGTCTACACACATTCTCATGGTGCCATCTTTCTTTTTCACAAGAACTAGTGGAGCTGCCCAGGGGCTACACCTGTCCCTGATTACCCCAGCCTCCTTCATTTCTCATAACATTCCCTTGGCATTCCGATAGTGTTCAGGGGGTACAGGTCGGTATCTTTCCTTTATGGGTGGATG
Organism: Phyllobates terribilis; assembly: GCF_046119375.1. Taxonomy (NCBI): domain Eukaryota; kingdom Metazoa; phylum Chordata; class Amphibia; order Anura; family Dendrobatidae; genus Phyllobates; species Phyllobates terribilis. The sequence continues at coordinate 160,649,335 of NW_027362771.1, read as the reverse complement.
GTCTCCTGTGGGGATGTGGTGTTCTACCCCCTTTACTTGCCCAAAGTTTAGCGGGTGTTTGCTAAAGACTCTTTCGCACTCCTGCACCACCCGGTAGACTCCCTGTTTTTGGTGTGAGGGAGTGGAGTCGGTGCCCACATGCAGTTTCTGACACCAGTTCTCCATTTGTTTCTTGGAGCCGTTACCCTCCTCTGGTTGAGATGGAGGCAAGGTTTCCACGGCCTTTACAGAGTTCTGGTTAACGGTGAACAATTTTGCTAGAGTAGCATACTGGGACAAGTATACTTCTCTTTCCCCAATGTTTAGGATGCGGACGGGTACCCTCCCATGGCGTACATCGACCACCCCCCGTGCTGTCAAAATGGTGGGCCTACTGTCTGAGTAGACGGGTTCTACCATGGCCTGGTAGTCCCTTCCTCTTAACCCGATTGCAGTCCGGCACCAGATCATCATCTCACTTTTTGGGGGCATGGCGATAGTGAACGGGTCACTCATCCTAACGCTACCAATCTCACCACCAGACAGTTCTACCTGTTGCCTTTTCATCAGGGCTCTGATCTCTTTTTGTAGGACACGCTGCTGGCTGGAGCTGGCATTCACCGCAACCTGTAGTAAAATGACAATTATCTCTGCAAGACAATTTTCAATAACATTAGTACCCAAGGTTATCTTAGGGTGGCTTTCACGACGGTCAATGTCCACAATAATCAGTCCTTGCGCTGGCAGTTCAACTTTACCAATTTTTATAGTCACCTCCTTGAATCCCACCTGCGGTACGGGCTGACCATTGCTGGCAATGATGCTCAGATCGTCATCTGGGTAGCGGGTGATATCTGAGTCATTCCAGTACCGCTTAAAGAGCACATAGGGGATGGTGGTTACCTGTGACCTGGTGTCCAGTAGTGCACTCAAAGGAATGCCATCCAGCACCACAGGCAAGACCGGTCGTTCCCCTACGTACTTATCACGCCAGCTCGATGGGCCTGATGATCTTATGCCTGGGGGTCGGCCCTCTGCCCCAGGTTGGGCCCGTTTAAATGACAGTACCTTGCCATATGTCCTGGTTGATTGCAGCGGCGGCAGATGGGTTGTCCGTCCTGGTTGTAGCGGTCGCTGGGCCTTCCTCTGGATGATGGGATCCTCCTCTGTCGACTCCAAGGGACGTCCTCCGGACTGGAAGCCAGCTGGATCTTTCCTGGGGAAGACACCTGTAAAGACTGCACAGTTCTGGTTAGCGCGGCAACGCTTTTGGTCAGTTCTTGGACCTGATGGTGCAGGTCTGCAGCTGGGTCTTTGTCCAAAGCCTGTGCATCAGCTCCCACAGGCTCTGCAGACAAGGGTGCCGCCTCCTGGTGATAGGTGATAGCAGGGCGCCTATGGGTTACAGCGCCACCTGGTGCCGGTTCTCGGAGCACCCGGATGGCCCTGTCTTTAAACTGTGCAAAGTCCAAATCCGGGTTCTGCAAGGCCATTACACGCAATTGGGTTCGGTGGGCGCTGGACTGTAGACCCTCAATGAACTGTTCAGACAATAGCTTATCCTCATTCCGCACGCTGTCAGGGTCTGCCTGATTAATGGCTCTCAGGGCCTCCTGCAAATTCAAAGCATAGTCTCGTATACTGTCTTGTGCCCGCTGTTTGCATCCATAAAATTTTAGTTTGATCTCTGCTGAGGTGCGGGTATCAAAAGTGTCCTTTAGACAGGCCAGTATTTCCTTTACGGTCCCCTTTTCCCTGGCTGACCAGGACTTCACTTCTCTTTGGGCTGCCCCGATTAACTGGCCTGTCAGGATGCTCACTTTTCTTACCTCGGACAGGGGGTAGACTTTGAATAAACTATATAGTCTTTCCTTAAAGTCGCTCAGGGTATGTGACTCCCCTGAGTACTGGGGTAACCATGCCGCTCCGGGGATATACGGCATCGTGAACGGCATCACTGCGGCAGCAGCCGCGCTGGCGGTGGGAGCTCCCTCCATTACTGGGGTCTTCCTCCCCCCCTAGTTAACCGTGGCCTAACTTCCGTTGCTTCTTCTCCGTAGGCCGCGGCTCCGCAGGCGATCGTCGGGGTCGAGGACCTTGCGTCGCGCGCTGGTGACGTCGGCGTCCGCTGGATTCCTTCCAGGACCTTGCGCAGCGTCAGTGCGTAAGGCGGGGCTTCAGCTCTCGCGCGCTTTTGGCGTCCACGCCCCTCTTCTTCCCGCGCGGCATCCCAGAAATGGCGCCCGATGGCGGGAAAATGGCGGCGGAAGGCGGGAAAATTACTGCGGATGGCGGGAAACTTCACCACATAAGTATCAGTCTTTCTTCAGGCGCGCAGTACCCGGTGGTTGCGGGCACGAAATCCTGCCGACTACGCCAAAGTTGACGCGCCCCCTGGACCGTGTGTGTAGGGACATACCCGGAGCCGGATCTCTGTATAATACTGGGGGTTGTAGTCTTCGTGGCGGCGACCCGGTCCCGTGGCTGAGGGTGGTCAAACCAGTGGCAGTCTATTTATGTGGTTTTTATGATATTAAATGTCCGACTACGCCACCCGTGGATTGCGGTCACCGCTGCAGGGCAGACCGCTGAGGCTGATATTGTGTGCGCAGCAGAGGGTAGTATAACTCCCCACAGGAGGAGTATAGCCTCAGGGCAGCGTCTGTAGATGGTGAGGGTTGTGGTGCGTAGGTGCAGCAGAAATGACTCAGAGTCCGTGCAGTGCAGTTCAGGGTCTTTACTGTTGGTAAAGAAGAAGGCCCTGCCGGGAGTACTGGCTAACATTAGAGGTCTGGTCAGTCTGTGAGCGAACAAGAGTCCCCATGGCCAGGTGGAGGTATAGGTCTTCCCGTCTGACTACACTCTTCCTGGCTACCCTGTTGTAGTCGTGTAGTAGCCCACATCCCTGAGTGTACCGTGTGGTGCTCACCCGTATGGCTGGTGACTTGGGGCCTTTGGTGCCTTCCGCTCCTCGATGGCGGTGCCGGTCCCTTGCGTGTGACTGAGCCTTCGGGCTTCCTATGGCCAGAGGACCTGAAATCCCCTGCCGTGTGTTTTCTGCTGCTGGGTGTATAATCCCCACAGCCTCGGACTCCGGTGTCCGATTCTCTGCATCTTTCTGCCAGGATGAGCTCTGCTCCAGTCCCTGGTCTTCAGCTCCTGGCTCCTACAGAGCTCCTTGCTGCTGCTCTGTCCCTTCTCTGGAACTAACTCGACTCCCTAACCCCGCCCCAGATCCAGTTTATAAAGGGCAGGTTCCTCCCCTCCCTGGACTGGGGCAGGAGGTGTGGCATGCAATAATGCTCCTGACCAGGAAAACCCATGCTCGCTCTCAGACATGGTATTTCTACCACTGTGGCAACCAGACCCCTGGGGTGCCACACTTCCCGCATGATCTGTATCTATTTCTATTCTTTACAAATTGGGACATTCCTTTGTAATATGATCTGTTATGTACCATGTATGGTGTCTTAACTATATATCATATGTGAGGTAGCGTTGGGCTGTGTGGGTGAACAGATGCGGTGTCTGTCTCCCATGTGGGAGTGATTCCTGTTATTCCCAACACTTGTCCCATGACTGTTTGCGACTATCACCTCACCCTCTGCAGTTATGTGGACTGAACCCGTGCGCATGCGCCGGGTGCCTCGGTCATGTGATTGGCCTCTGAGGTGCGCAGTCCCGGAACATGTGACGTCAATGGTGGAGTTCCCCTCTTCCGGGACGCCACCTGAGACCACGCCGCTCTCACCAATGTCCGGTGGCACGCGGCGCCATGCGCTATTACTGGTCAGCGCCCACTTATCTTCTACTGGCTCACATATATAAAAGACCCTATATCCACACACACCCCACCACTGCCCCCTGAGGAAGTACGGAAACACATGTTGGGGCCTCCCTGACAATTTGGTTATCTCCTACCATTACTAAGTATGTCCTATTTAGCTTAACCTATGTGATACTTATATTATTTGTTGAAATGTATATGCCATATGCCATATGATTAATGTTATTGTGACTTCTTCAACACACATGTTACTGTTACCTATGAATTGTATTGGTTTAGCTATGTGACTCTGTATATTGTAGGCTTGGTCTACAATTGATACCAACTGTGTCTCTATATACCCTCTGGTGCCACACCTACCCATGTTATGTCTCATATTATATGGAATTTATACAATGTGTGTGTTACGGGTCCGGGTGGTGGAACCTCTGTGCCGACGTGCAAGGAGGGACCCAGAGGGGAGTGACTAAGTATCCACCCGAACTGACCCTGGTCGTACGGCAGCAAATGACACCGTGACCAGGGAGGATCCGGGCTGAGGGACCAGGTGCTACTCTGGGGACGACCTTGTAAGAGAGCAGGTGGCTCCCACGAGTCAGATGGCTGGGACTGACCGGTATGGCGGATGAACACGGCAAGCAGGCGGAAGTCTCTGGTAGCCGACAGGTGGTCACAGTGTGAGAAAGCCGGGTAAGTAGCAGTCTTTAGGTTTACCAGGAAGGTGGTCACAGCAAGTGAAGGCAGGGTCTCCAGGCAGGTGGCAGGAAACAGGCGGGTGCTCCCAGGTGAGCGGGCAGACAGACGAGGCAGGTAACTGGCAGGTAACTGGTGGGCGCTCCCAGGTGAGCGGGTAGGCAGACGAGGCAGGTAACTGGCAGGTAACTGGTGGGCGCTCCCAGGTGAGCGGGCTGACGGACTCAGCAGGTAGCTGGCAGGTAACTGGTGGGCGCTCCCAGGTGAGCGGGCAGACAGACGAGGCAGGTAACTGGCAGGTAACTGGTGGGTGCTCCCAGGTGAGCGGGCTAACGGACACAGCAGATAACAGGCGGGTGCTCCCAGGTGAGCGGACAGACAGCCAAGGCAGGTAACAGGTGAGCGCTCCAGGAAAGCAGGCTCGGCAGGTAACGGGCAGATAACAGGCTGGCAGGCAGGACAAGGAGTCAGGCTAGCAGCGGGACCTGAGGGCTGAAGCAAAGATCAGACACAGTGCAAACAACTTTGCTCGGGCACCTCCTTATATATGGGAGGTCCTCCGGCAATTGGCCGGGGACTCCTTAGGACGAGAGGGGGAGCGCGCGTGCCCTAAGCACACTGCCGGGGAAGGAGCGCGCTCCGGAAGCAGCGGGGAGAGAAGCGCTGGAGGATGCCGCACCAGGAGCAGGGAGGTGAGAGGGATGGCATCTCTGCCTAGCAAGGGGCAGAGACGCCGATGCTACAGTACCCCCCCCTTTAGGCCCCCTCTTTTTTAAGCCAGAAAGAAATTTTTCAAGGAGAAGCGGGGCGTTGATGTTCTCCCTGGGTTCCCAAGTTCTCTCCTCAAGACCAAACCCCTTCCAATCTACAAGAAAAAAGGTCCTTCCTCTTACCCTCTTGGTGGCCAGAATACTCTCTACCTCAAAGACGTCTTCAGCGGAAACCGGAGCAGGGGGAGCACCTGGATTGTTGGAAAAAGAGTTAAAGACAACGGGTTTGAGGAGAGATACGTGGAAGGAGTTGGGATTCCGTAGGGTGGCCGGGAGTTTTAATTTGTAGGCCACTGGATTAATTTGCTTGAGGATTTCGAAAGGGCCGATGAAGCGAGGACCTAACTTGTAGGAGGGTATCTTGAGCCGCACATGTTTCGAGGAGAGCCAAACCTTGTCTCCCGGACGGAATTGAGGTGATCCAGACGCCTCTTATCAGCATATGTCTTCATCCGCTCGGAGGACTGAAGAAGTGCGGACCTAGTACTCTCCCAAATGGTAGAAAACTCGCTGACAAGAGACTCCGCGGCAGGATTGTCCACAGAAGCAGAGAAGGGAAACGGAATCCGGGGGTGTTGGCCATAGACAATAAAGAACAGGGACTTGGAAGAGGATTTGCTCTCGTGGTTATTATAAGAGAATTCCGACCAAGGAAGGAGGTCCACCCAATCAGAATGGTGGGCATTAACAAAGTGCCGGAGGTAGCTGGTAAGGATCTGATTGATCCGCTCCACTTGACCATTGGACTGAGGGTGGTAAGCGGAGGAGAAATCCAGGGTGACGTCCAGCAGTTTACATGTGGCTCTCCAGAAGCGTGAGGTGAACTGAACCCCTCGATCCGACACGATGTGGAGGGGTAGTCCATGGAGACGGAAGATATGGCGGATAAAGTCCTTAGCCAGCTCAGGTGCAGACGGGAGACCAGGCAGGGGAATGAAGTGAGCCATTTTAGAAAAGCGGTCCGCGACCACCCAAATGACAGTACACCCGGCAGAAACAGGGAGATCGGTAATGAAGTCCATAGCGATGTGTTGCCACGGGGCAACAGGTACGGGAAGTGGCAGGAGATGACCAGCTGGTAAGTGTCTGGGAACTTTGTTGTGGCACAAGATGAACAGGCAGAGACGAAGTCTACCACATCCTTTCGCAGGGTTGACCACCAGTAATGCCGGGAAATGAGCAGGAAGGTCTTCTTTTGGCCGGCATGGCCAGCTACTTTAGAAGAATGACCCCAGCGAAGAACCTTCTCACGGTCAGGAACCGCCACGAACGTCTTGCCGGGTGGAAGACGAGTCAAATCCAAGGGGGCCACATTCATCACCTTGGAGGGGCCGATAATGTGCATAGGCTCCTCCTCTTGGTCGGAGGACAGGAAGGACCGAGACAAGGCATCAGCTTTGACATTCTTGTCCGCCGAGCGGAAATGAAGGATGAAATCGAAGCGGGCAAAAAACAAAGACCACCGGGCCTGACGTGGATTAAGTCTCAGGGCATTTTGGAGATATGCCAGATTTTTGTGATCCGTGTAGATGATCACCGGGTATAGAGCCCCTTCAAGCAGATAGCGCCACTCCTCCAGCGCCAATTTGACGGCCAGCAGTTCTTGGTCTCCTATGGAATAATTGCGCTCAGAGGAGGAGAAGATTTTGGAGAAAAAGCCACAGGTTACCATTCTCCCGGATGAAGACTTTTGGGTGAGCACCGCTTCGGCTCCAGAGGAGGAAGCATCAACCTCCAGGTTGAACTGTTTGTTGCAGTCCGGACGGTGCAGCACAGGGGCAGAGGAGAAGGCTTGCTTCAGGGAAAGGAAGGCCTCCTCAGCTTCGGGTGGCCATACCTTGGGATTTGCTCCCTTACGGGTGAGTGCAGATATGGGAGCAGTCCGAGACGAGAAGTGTTGAATGAAGAGACGATAGTAATTAGCGAAGCCCAGGAATCGCTGTATCTCCTTCAACCCCTCTGGACGGGGCCACTTTAGGACAGCAGAGAGCTTCTCGGGATCCATTCGCAAGCCTGTCTGGAAGATAACATAGCCAAGGAATGGAAGAGAGGTCTGCTCAAATAGGCACTTCTCGTATTTGGCATAGAGGTGGTTCTGCCTGAGTCTAAGCAGAACCTGACGAACATCCCTCCGGTGTGTGGGAAGATCCGGAGAGAAGACCAAGATGTCGTCCAGGTATACCACCACGCAGGAGTAAAGAAGGTCACGGAAGATGTCGTTGACCAGTTCTTGGAAGACGGCGGGAGCATTGCAGAGGCCGAAGGGCATCACACGGTACTCATAGTGTCCGTCCCGGGTATTAAATGCGGTCTTCCACTCGTCTCCTTGACGGATACGGACCAGGTTATACGCTCCACGTAGATCCAGCTTGGAGAAGATCCTGGCGCCTTTAAGGCAATCAAATAACTCGGAGATGAGCGGAAGGGGGTATTTATTTTTAACCGTGATCTGATTGAGTCCTCTATAGTCAATACAGGGGCGTAGCGAGCCATCCTTTTTTTTGACAAAGAAGAATCCGGCTCCAGCCGGGGAAGTAGACTTCCGAATGAATCCCCTAGCCAGATTCTCCTCTATGTACTCGGACATGGCCCGGGTTTCAGCCGCAGATAACGGATAAATACGCCCACGGGGGGGAGTGGCGCCAGGTACCTGGTCAATCGGGCAATCATATGGCCTATGAGGTGGCAATGTCTCTGCTTCCTTTTTACCGAAGACGTCAGCATAGGGCCAGTAAGGAGCCTGAAGACCGGGTAAATTAGCTGGGGTAGGTGGTGGACGAACCGGACGAACCGGAACCAGGCAGGTCTTATGGCAGGCCGGCCCCCACCGGAGTACTTCACCGGAATGCCAGTTCAACACGGGTTCATGTGTCTGGAGCCAAGGTAGGCCTAGCAATAGGGAGTGGGAGAGTCCGGGTAGCACATGGAAGGAGATTACCTCAGAGTGCAGCATTCCCACCTGCAGGGTTATGGGTTCCGTGATGAGCAGGATGGTCTCCGGAAGGAGTCTTCCATCCACGGAGGCGACTGACAATGGTTCAGCCAGAGACTTGGTGGGAATACGGTATTTCCCAACCAGGGACTGGGAGATGAGGTTTCCAGCGGATCCAGAATCCAGGTGGGCGAGTTCAAAGTGACGGTTCTCTCCCCAGGAGATAGAGACAGACAAAGTCAGGGTTGGAGAGGACTTACTTTTGTCTAGGGCGACCACTCCAAGCGGTCCTAGACACTGGAGTTTCCCGGCCTCTCCGGAGAGGAACGGATCAGGTGCTCCTTACTGCCACAATAGAAACAGCTCCCCTCGGCTCGGCGTGACTCTTGGCGAGATTTGACCATCTTGGTCTGGTCGATCTGCATGGGCTCGGGTGAGCGTGCCCGGGGAATGACAGAAGAGTAGACAGGTCTCTGGAAAGTAGGAGCAAGGCGGGGAAACGTTCTCTCATGGGTGGTCTCTTTGGTGCGCTCTTGAAACCGGATGTCAATCCGGGTAGCCAGCAAGACCAGGTCATCCAGGGTGGTAGGAATGTCCCGACCGGCGAGCTCATCTTTAATCCGACCGGAAAGACCCTCCCAGAAGATGGACACCAGGGCCTCGTTATCCCAGGCAAGCTCAGAAGCGAGGGTGCGGAACCGTATGGCATATTGGCCCATGGTGAGACTCCCTTGGCGGAGACGTAGCAGAGAGGAGGCAGATGAGGACTTATGTCCCGGTTCATCGAAGACTCTCCGGAAAGCAGTGAGGAAAGACGACAGGTCGGACACCAGGGAATCCCCTCTCTCCCACAGGGGGTTAAGCCATGCCAGTGCCTCCCCAGTGAGACGGGACATGATGAATGCCACTTTGGCCCGGTCGGAGATAAACTGATGAGCCAAAAGTTCAAAGTGCAGGGTGCACTGGTTTATGAAGCCCCGAGCTTGAGCGGGGTCGCCTTCGAAACAAGGAGGTGCAGAAAGCCGGGGTCCGGGCAGGATGCCATGGTATTGGTGGGCTGCGGTGCTGCCGGGGTGCCAGTCGTGCAACTAGCGGTGGCTGCTGGGGGAGCAGTCAGTGTGTCCAGGCGGGAGTTGACATTCCGCAGGTGGTTCAGGATGGACTCCTGCTGGGATCTCTGACGGAAGACTTCATGGTATAGGTCAGAGAGCAAGGGAGCTTGGGTGCCACCGGGTTCCGTGGCCCGAGCAAACTGTTATGGGTCCGGGTGGTGGAACCTCTGTGCCGAGGTGCAAGGAGGACTAAGTATCCACCCGAACCGACCATGGTCGTACGGCAGCAAATGACACCGTGACCAGGGAGGATCCGGGCTGAGGGACCAGGTGCTACTCTGGGGACGACCTTGTAAGAGAGCAGGTGGCTCCCACGAGTCAGATTGCTGGGACTGACCGGTATGTCGGATGGACACGGCAAGCAGGCAGAAGTCCGTGGTAGCCGACTGGTGGTCACAGTTTGAGAAAGCTGGGCAAGTAGCAGTCTTTAGGTTTACCAGGAAGGTGGTCACAGCAAGTGACGGCAGGGTCTCCAGGCTGGCTGGCAGGAAACAGGCGGGTGCTCCCAGGTGAGCGGGCAGACAGACGAGGCAGGTAACTGGCAGGTAACTGGTGGGCGCTCCCAGGTGAGCGGGTAGGCAGACGAGGCAGGTAACTGGCAGGTAACTGGTGGGCGCTCCAAGGTGAGCGAGCTGACGGACACAGCAGGTAACTGGCAGGTAACTGGTGGGCACTCCCAGGTGAGCGGGCAGACAGATGAGGCAGGTAACTGGCAGGTAACTGGTGGGCGCTCCCAGGTGAGCGGGCAGACGGACACAGCAGGTAAGAGGCGGGTGCTCCCAGGTGAGCGGACAGACAGCCAAGGCAGGTAACAGGTGAGCGTTCCAGGTGAGCAGGCTGGCAGGCTCGGCAGGTAACGGGCAGATAACAGGCTGGCAGGCAGGACGAGGAGTCAGGCTAGCAGCGGGACCTGAGGGCTGAAGCAAAGATCAGACACAGTGCAAACAACTTTGCTCGGGCACCTCCATTTTGGAGGAGGTGCCTTATATATGGGAGGTCCTCCGGCAATTGGCCGGGGACTCCTTAGGACGGCGCGCGCCAAAACAAAAAAATACCAGAGGGATATTGCTGATTTTAGGAATGGACGAGTATATAGATGGAGAGGTAACATTGGTAAAAAGAAAAAACTCTACCGTCTGAGTTGGTACCATTAGGTCCCCCAGCATCATCATTATCCTCCCTTGATGAAGAGTCATCAGGTGGCGAAGAGGGTGGAAACAGACCCTTGACTAGAGCTGGGTCCGTTAAGAGCAAGGGGTTCAGAGAAACTTCTAGAAAGGCCAACTGTCACCTCATCCTAAACAGAAGACGAATCAGTTGGAGGTAATTAATTTGTCAAAACTGACTCTAACTAGACCTCAGATGGAGGTATTGAAACTCTGCCTAACTTTTGTCCCCAACTCTAACTTTGACTCTTTTACTGTAGGCAAGGATCTGAGCCTGTTCCTTCGGAAACTTATACTACACAAGCTACATAATAGACGTCCGACTACTTCAGCTTCTATTCCTACATCTTCTTCCCAGATTGAGACAGATGCATTGTTGACTTTGGAGGAATTGAAAGAAGAGTCGAATTCCACCAATAAAGGTAAATTTCCGCAGCATATATACCCGTGGTCAGCGGCGTTTCCCCCCTTGTCGATATGCCCACAAGTGGAAATCTTTAATACGTTGGTCCTTAGAGACCTTGAGAAATTGAACACTCACAATTCCGGATGTAACCTCTCTTTCAAACAAAGGGAGGCCCTTCGGGAGTTGCGGGATTTAAAGGGGGGTTGTTATTAAGCCCGCTGACAAGTGGGGGAACGTTGTTATCTGCCCATCAGATATGTATGAAAAAGAGGCGTTGCGCCAACTGCGTAACAAGTCTTATTATGAGCGACTCTATTCCAATCCCATGATTGCATTTTCCACAGAACTTGCCAGTGTTCTCGAAGATGCCTTTGATAGGGGTGTCATTATTAAAAAAGTGTTGGAGGGCCTCCTCGTCAAGGCCCCGGTGGTCCCCACCTTCTATTTATTACTGAAGATCCATAAAAACCCACTGACTCCGCCAGGTCTTCCGATTGTCTCTGGCATTGGAGGGCTGTGCGACATGACATGTAAGTTTATTGAATACTATCTACATCCATTAGTAGAGATGCTGCCCTCCTATGTCAGAGACACTTTGGACATCCTGCGGTTGTTAGATGGGCTTATATTGGAGGGTGGGGTGTCGCTGGCTGTTGTTGACGTGGAGGCCCTATATACCAGTATTGAGCACCATCACGGATTGATGGCGGTGAAATATTTTTTGCAGATGAGCAGTATGGAGGAGTCGCTTTGCTCTCTGGTCCTTACCTTATTAGAGTTTGTACTCAAGCACAACTTCTTCCTGTTCAGGGACCGATTCTACCTACAGAGGAGGGGCACTGCGATGGGCGCGGCCTGCGCCCCATCATACGCAAACCTTTTCCTCGGTTACTAGGAGAGGGAGGTTTTCGGCGGTGGGGCTCTGGCTGCGGCCCATGCGCAGTGCTGACTTTGTTATATCGACGACATCCTGATCATCTGGTATGGATCGGTCCCCGAGCTGGAGGAATTTATCTCCTCCCTGAATGTGAATGACTACAACATTAACCTCACCTATAAATATCATCTGCAAAGCATTGACTTCTTGGATATCAAGATTTCAATTCATGGGGATGGTGAGGTTGGCATGACCATATTCAGGAAGAAGACCTCGGTTAATTCTCTCCTGCATGCCTCGTCTGCACACACTAGATCTACAATCAGTGCAGTACCTACAGGGCAATTTCTGCATCTTAGACGAATTTGCTCTGATGAGGTGGACTTTAAAGTGTGTGCGGCAGAGGAGGAGATAGCCAACACTGTTTTTGTGTTTCTTTTTTGTTATTTATTTTTATTTTTTATTGTTTTTTTTAGGGAAAAGACTCAAAATAGCATAGAATAAAAAATAACAATCTTGAACCAGGAGGCGGAGGTCCAAGTGGAGGAGGAGATAGAGCTGAACATGGTGGTGTAGATGGAAGAGGCGGAGGAGGAGGTGGCCAACACTGTTGTTTTGTTTTTGTTTTTATAAAATTTTGTTAGGGAAATGGCCAAAAATAGCATGGAATTTTAAAAAATTAAAAATTCTTGAAACAGGAGGCGGAGGTACAAGTGGAGGAGGAGGTGGGCATGATGGTGTAGGTGGAAGAGGCGGAAGAGGAGGTAGCCAACACTGTTTTTTGAGGGGGAGGTTTAAATTTGGGGAGGCCCCAAAACATTGGGAATGACTGATGTAATTGTGGCGACCCTGCGGGTTCAGTCGCCACAGAGGTACTGCATTTCACCCAGAGGTGTAGTATCTCACTCTCAGGTAAGGATGGAGTACTGCCCGGGACCCAAACACCTGCATCCAACACTACACTACTCCAGATCAGCAGGAGGGGCAAGATGCATTGCTGCACGGCTGAGCCCTGTCCCTGGCTGGAGTGGGGGGAACCAAGAGAGGGGGAACAATGTAGTGGGTGTGGGTGGAGGAAGCAGATCAGGGGAGCACTTGAGAAGGAGGATATAAAAAGAGAAGCCATCTTGTGAGGTCAGGTCAGTCAGACAGTCAGTCAGTAGAGAACAGCAGAGTTCAGTCTGGTGTTCAGACTGAGAGGAGAGGAGGAAGGAGAGGGCCTAAGTTGAGAGGCCCAGGCTTGACTGAAGGAAGAGGATGGGAGCACAGGAAAGGCTCCAGGAAGACAGAAGGGATCCCAGGGGCACGGTGAGTGCAGAGGCCACCTGTGCGCCCGAGTCTGCAGAAACGTGGAGGGATCAGGCCGCAGAGGGGACAGGCCCTTAAACTAGCGGAGTTCTTCAAGTCTCGGCTAGATAACCGGAGGCTGCAGCATTTCAGGTGCTGCAGCCACAGCCAAATCTAAATCGCCAAAAAGGTGACCATAAAGGACATAGGGGACAGAGAAAACGTATCCCGACAAGGTCCACGGTCACTGGCTTGGGACACTGGGTGTGAGGCGCAGGGCAGGAGGGTGAGAGCCAGCGCAAGGAGACGACCAGGAGGAACACACAGAAAGGGGTCCCGTTACATACTCCGGAGGTACCTGGGAGTTTGCTGAACCCCTCCCTGAGTAGACACAGGACGACGTGGGAGGTTTTACACCGGTAACTGTAACCTGGAGTCTTGGCAAACTCTGAGTAAAACCCTGAAGACTGCACCCCACTGTCTCTGTGAATAATTGCTGCGCCATCACCTGCCTGCACCACACTGCAACAGCAACATCTATTACATCCCCACTACTCTGCCCTAGAGCTAAGCTCTACCTGTGGAGAGCTAAACCAACTCAGCTGCATTAACAACAGCTCCAGAGGACCTGCTCCGCAGCGGCGGCTCCCTTTAGCCGCATGCCACAGGTGGCGTCACGAACATTAAACTTTAAAAACTATAATTCCCCTTTTATTGACCGCCCTGGGTCACGGACCGGGTCACCGCCACTGTGACATCTCCCCTAGCAACGACCGGCCCGGCTACTGAGTGCCCCACAGCCCAGGGGGCGCATCATAATGAACTAAATGTGGTATAACAATGGCGGGGTGTGGCTGGTATACTTCTCTAATCAGCCAAAGGTATGAACAAGTGCTGTGAGATCCACGCCTGGTTAATTTTAATGAATGTGAGATTACCAACGTTGGCTGTACACTCTGCCGAGCTAAACACATGTACCGACAGTACACTTGCCCCAGGGCAGGCCAGGCCAGCACCTCCTAGGTGTAAAGGGCAAGCTGAGGCCATGTGTCCAATTTGGATACACAGAAGTTAAATGGGGCAGACCCATCACTCAGTATGTGGAGATGTTTGGACATGTACTCTTTCACCATGTTGTTGAAAGGCTTCCTCCTGCTAATAAGGACTGTATCAGATGGTGGTGCCGGATGATGCGACGTGCTGAGGAAGGTTTCACACATTTCGGCCATGCTTACCCTCCCTTCTGAGGTGGTGCCCCAGCTGTTGGCGACTTCTTCCTCTTCTGCCTTGGTCTTCCACTGAGTCCCTGCTGTCAGGTGGAAACGCCATCAGTAGTGCATCTACCAGCATGCGCTTGTATTCCCTCATTTTACAATCCCGCTCAAGCGACAGAAATAAGGATGGTACATTGTCCTTGTAGTGGAGATCCAGCAGGGTGGCCACCCAGTAATCAGCACTGGTAACAATTCGGACAACTCGGCGGTTGTTGCGCAGGCACAGCAGCATGTATTGGCTCATGTGTGTCAGGCTGCCCATAGGCAACAACAAGCTGTCCTTGGATGGAGGTGTATCGACTGGGTCCCCTGGATCCCCACAGCCACGCTCCAGTGATGCCCGTGAGCTGCTTTGAGCGCCATGCTGCTGTGCGCATGCTTCCTCCTTCTCCTCATCATCCTCTAAAACTGTTTCCTGGCTGAACAAGGTGATTTCCGTGGCCGCTGTTCATACAGGACCCACCCTCTGAGCCATGTGTGCACTACAGGCCTGATAATGGTGTGAATGGTCCCTGTTCCTCCTCCTCTTCCTCCTGTGCCACCACCTCATCCATCATTGCCTGAAGCATTTTTTCAAGCAGGTGTAGAAGTGGGATAGTAACACTGATGATGGCATCATCAGCACTGGCCCTGTTGGTGAAGTACGCGAAGCAGCGCAACACAGCACACACATCCTGCATGGAGGCCCACTCGTTGGTTGTGAAGTGGTGTTGTTCCGCAGAGCTACTCACCTGTGCTTGCTGCAGCTGAAGCTCCACTATTGCCTGCTGCTCGCACAGTTTCTCCAGTATATGCAAGGTGGAGTTCGTTGTGGGGACGGCAGAAGTGAGGCTGCAGCGCAGACAGGCAAGCAGCAGCAGGGTGAGAACGCCAAAAGCGCGCACAGATGACCGGCAGCAGCTCTGACATATCGGGGTAATTTTTAAGGAAGCTCTAAGCCATCAAATTCAGCACATGCGCCAGGCAATGGATGTGCGTCAAACTGGCTAGGCCCAGAGCTGCTACGAGATTTCACCCGTTATCGCACACCACCTGGTGGGGCTTGAGGTTCAGAGGCACCAACCACTTATTGGTCTGTTGTTTGATACCCGTCCACAGCTCCTGCGCGGTGTGGGATTTTTCCCCCAAACAGATGAGCTTCAGAACAGCCTGCTGTCGTTTCCCTCTGGCTGTGCTGAAGTTGGGAGTGATAGTAGGACATGCGCCAGAACATCTTACGCCTCTGGCAGGCAGGTGGGCAGTTATGGAGATATAACGTCCCTGCCTGTGCTTACTGGTCCATGTATCAGTGATTATGTTGACCTTGCCACTGATGGAGTTGCGCAGTGCACACCTGATTTTGTCCGCAACATGGGTGTGCAGGGTAGGGATGGCCTGCCTAGAAAAGTACTGGTGGCTGGGAATCACGAACTGTGGAACAGCCAACGCCATCAGTTTTTTAAAACTGTCCGTATCCACAAGCCGGAATGGCAGCATTTCAAAGGCCAGAAAATTTGAAATGCTATTGTAACACGGGTACTTTAGATGCAGCGACACAGAAACACAGAGCAGCCAATACAGGGTTAATAAACAGGGGAAGTTTATAATAACAGGTCAAGTAACAGGGGAAAATATGGGGGAAAACAAGGGAAGTAGCAGGTAAAAGTCTTTAACTGACAGTTCACAGTTTAACTAGATATAGCAGAGTCGAACCGGTCGTAATCGACAGTTTTTACACTTAGCTGACTCTTTTCCTCCACAAGGCAGTTGCCAGCTGAGGCCGGTGTTGATTTCTTCAGGCGTCCCCGCCCAAACAATGCTCCGTCTTCTGGCGGCAGCGGGCGGTCTCCGGTTTTACCCGCTGAGCCCCTAGTCCATAACTCGGCATCTCACGTGCTCGGCTCCAGAGACCCTGCGTCTCTTCTCCCTCTAGTCGGCTTGACTCCTCCGGTCCACTTCACTCGGCTCTTGCTCCCAGTACTGGAGCCAGGAGCCTGGACCCTCTCACACTGCTCTCCTGAGCGGGACCCTGCTCTCACTTTCCCGCGCAAAGGTCCTCGTCTCTCCCTCTCTCTAGCCACACCACAAGTTTTCCGGTCACCTGACCTCCCAGCTCTCACTCTGGACACGCCCCCAGCTTCCCAGTCACCTGACTCCTGTGCTGGAAGTCTGTCTTCCCCCTGCAACCAGAGATAAGGCCCCGGCAGTTCCGGATCACTTGTTCTGAAAGTACTTACACCCCGGTCTTCCCTCTTACACTATCATTCAGGACCATGGCTCATTGGTGGGTAGGGGGTACTTTCTCTTTCTCTCTAGTGTTTGGGGGATGGACAGCTGAACGCTTCCATGGGATGGTGTGGAGATGCTCGGTGACACTACTGGTGGTGATGCTGTCATATACTCTCTTTGCAGTGAGCCAGGTGGCCATGTTGATTGGGAGCGAGAGGAAGAGGCCGAGACCGCAGCAGAAGAGGGAGCAGGAAGAGCCTCAGATCTTACCTGTTTTTTCAGGTGTATACTCTACTGAAGCTTGTGCATTCAATTCAGATGCCTTGTCATGCAGGTGGTGCTCAGGTTAAGAACATGTATGCCTCGATTCAGGCTCTGATGGCACAGCGTGCAAACCACCCATCTCTTGTCGTCAGCACATTGCCTGAAGAAATGCCACACCAGAGAGCTGGCTTTGATGTGCTCAGTTTGTCAGCGCAGTGGGCAGTAGCAGCTAACATACTGGCTAACGGTACCCAGCTCCCTCTTTTGCTGTGCAGCTGGGGCCGCATGACCACCTCCTCGAAGGAACTGGAGGCACTCTCAGCCATCCAATCAAAAACCGCCTCAACATGTTCTGGCCTCACCATTCGTCCTGCGGTATTGTGGCCTATGAAATTACGCAGATTGTCCTGTTGCCTGTGTGCACCAGAGGAAGGTGTTTCATTTGGGCACATAGCAGGCACAAAATGACCACAGCCTCTCCTTGCAGCAGCCACACCACCACCAGCAGCACTACGGCTATGGCCACGTCCCTTATTTGATGCTCTCCTCATCTTTTTCACCCCAAAAAAGGTCACAGTAGAGAAGAGAAAGTGTCCAGGAAATTATTACACTCTAAGGGTACTCTGCAACAGGCTGTATTAGGTCACTGTGCTCAAGGCTGTATTACGGGTACTCTGCACCAGGCTGTATTAGCTCACTGTGCACCATGCTGTATTAGTTCACTGTGCACCAGATTGTAGTAGGTCACCGTGCACCAGGCTATATTAGGTCACTGTGCACCAGACTGTATTAGGTCACTGTGCACCATGCTGTATTAGTTCACTGTGCACCAGACTCTATTAGGTCACCGAGCACCAGGCTATATTAGGTCACTGTGCACCAGACTGTATTACGGGTACTCTGCACCAGGCTGTATTAGGTCACTGTGCACCAGTCTGTATTACGGGTACTCTGCATCAGGCTGTATTAGATCACTGTGCACCATGTTGTATTAGTTCACTGTGCACCAGACTGTATTAGGTCACTGTGCACAAGGCTGTATTAGATCACTGTGTACCAGGCTGTATTAGGGTACTGTGGATCAGGTTATATTAACTTACAGTGCACCACTCTGTATTAGGTCACTGTGCACCAGGCTGTATTATGAGTACTCTGCACCAGGCTGTATTAGGTCACTGTGCACCAGGCTATATTAGCTTACTGTGTACCTCACAACTTTTGAAGAAGAGAAAGAAGGACAGACCATGTGCGCCCCTGGCCACACCCCAATCCACGCCCATTTACCACTTCTTTTTCCCCTGGCAGGAGGGGTTGTCAGAGGGGCGCTAGTAATGAGGGGTATTCATCAGATGCCCGAGACTGCAGGGTGCAGACCCAAATCCAGGACTGTCCACTGTATCCGGGACAGTTGGGACTAGAGATGAGTGGATGGATTCCCGTGTCTCTGGTCCAGCATCCATGTCAGTGTTACCTGGCGGCTGGACAGGAGACCGTGAATCTCTAATGTTCCAGCGTCCCCAGCGGCTTTTGATCACCCAGGCAGCGCAATGTCATCTGTGTGTCCTTCTCATCTCTAGTTGGGGCGTGTAGATTATTTTTTGTTCCTTCATTCACAGTCGAAGACGCCAGAACTTTCTCATCTTTATGTAACTTCACTTTACAACAACTTGCTTTTTGTGTCTGTAAGGCCGTATTCACATGTCCCAATCCTGGTATGCATGGCCCCCTCATCCCCATCCTGGTGGGCATGGCACCCTCATCCCAATCCTGGTATGCATAGCCCCCTAATCCCCATCCTGGTATGCATAGCCCCCTCATCCCCATCCTGGTATGCATGGCCCCCTCATCCCCATTCTGGAATGCATGGCCCCCTCATCCCAATCCTGGTATGCATGGCCTCTTCATCCCCAATCCTGGTATGCATGGCCACCTCATCCTAATCCTGGTATGCAATGACCCCCTCATCCTAATCCTGGTATACATGGCCCCCTCATCCCCAATTCTGGTATGCATGGCCACCTCATCCTAATCCTGGTATGCATGGCCCCCTCATTCTAATCCTGGTATGCATGGCCCTCTCATCACCACTTCTGATATGCATGGCCCCCTCATCCCCAATCCTGATATGCATGGCCCCCTCATCACCAATCCTGGTATGCATGGCCCCCCTATCCTGGTGTACATGGTCCCCCATCACTGCACACATGAACAAAAATAAACACTTCTAATCACCTTCCTTCCCTCTGCTCCAGCGCTGCATCCTGTTCTGCCAGCAGCAGCTCAACTCAGCATCTGAGCAGTGCATGACATTACTGCCATGTGCCCTCAGACCCTGATGTGAGCTGCAGGGATATTCACTCCTCTCCACTCAGGGACTATGGGCGTGGAGAGAAGTGAATAGTCATTCTCCTTAATAGCGCGCACTGTCAGCACGGCCGCAGCTCCTGCTGCGGCTCAACGATCCTGTGTGCCTGCCACTAAAGATAATGAATACTCACTCTTCTCCACACCCATGGGAGTGGAGAAGAGTGAATATTCATTCTCCCTTATAGCGGGCACAGAGGATCACTGAGCCGCTCCAGGAGTCTGCGGCTGAGATTGACAGTGTGTGCTATTAAGGAGAATGAATATTCACTCCTCTCCACTCCCATGGGCATAGAGAAGAGTGAATATTCATTTTCTTTAGCAGCGGGCACACGTGGTAGCTGCTGTTGCCGGCTACTACCTGTGCCTGTTGCTCCACCGCTACTCCCCCCCCCACCCTCCACAGCCAGAATATATAGAAGCCAAGAGAACAGCTGAGTCGTGATGGGACGCGGGACTGAGCCCTCAAAGTGGGACAGTCCCGCCGAAAATGGGACGTTTGGGAGCTATGCGTGCACCAGGCTGTATTATTGGTACTCTGCACCAGGCTGTATTAGCTCACTGTGCACCAGGCTGTATTAGGTCACACTGTGCAGCAGGCTGTATTATTGGTACTCTGCACCAGGCTGTATTAGGTCACTGTGCACCAGGATGTATTACAGGTGTTCTGCACCAGGCCATATTAGCTCTCTGTGCACCAGGCTGTATTAGCTCACTGTGTACCAGGCTGTATTAGGGTACTCTGCACCAGTCTATATTAGCTCACTGTGCACCAGACTGTATTATGGGTATTCTGCACCAGGCTGTATTAGCTCACTGTGCACCAGGCTGTATTAGGTCACACTGTGCAACAGGCTGTATTATTGGTACTCTGCACCAGGCTGTATTAGGTCACTGTGCACCAGGATGTATTACAAGTGTTCTGCACCAGGCCGTATTAGCTCACTCTGCACCAGTCTATATTAGCTCACTGTGCACCAGACTGTATTATGGGTATTCTGCACCAGGCTGTATTAGCTCACTGTGCACCAGGCTGTATTAGGTCACACTGTGCAACAGGCTGTATTATTGGTACTCTGCACCAGGCTGTATTAGGTCACTGTGCACCAGGATGTATTACAAGTGTTCTGCACCAGGCCGTATTAGCTCACTCTGCACCAGTCTATATTAGCTCACTGTGCACCAGACTGTATTATGGGTATTCTGCACCAGGCTGTATTAGCTCACTGTGCACCAGGCTGTATTAGGTCACACTGTGGACCAGGCTGTATTATGGGTACTTTGCACCAGGATGTATTAGGTCATTGTGTAGCAGACTGTATTAGGGTACTCTGCACCAGGATATGTTAGCTAACTTTGCACCACGCTGTATTAGGTCTCTGTGTACCAAGCTCTATTATGGTTACTCTGCACCAGGCTGTATTAGGTCACTGTGCACCAGGCTGTATTACGGGTACTCTGCACCAGGCTGTATTAGCTCACTGTGCACCAGACTGTATTACGGGTACTCTGCACCAGTCTGTATTAGGTCACTGTGCACCAGGTTGTATTATGGCAACTCTGCACCAGGCTGAATTAGCTCACTGTGCCCCAGGCTGTATTACTGGTACTCTGCACTAGGCTGTATTAGGTCACCGTGCACCAGGCTGTATTATGGGTACTGTGCACCACGCTGTATTAGCTCACTGTGCACCAGGCTGTATTAGGTCACTGTGCACCAGGCTGTATTATGGTTACTCTGCACCGGGCTTTTTTAGGTCACTGTGCACCAGGCTGGATTAGGGTACTCTGCACAAGTTTGTATTAGGTCAATCTGTACCAAGCTCTGTTATGGCACTCTGCACTAGGCTCTGTTAGGGTACTATGCTCAGAATAGAATGGCGACGACACCCATGATCTGGCATTTATTCAGGCCAGGTCACGTTGTGCATCGGCCAATCACAGTACATAGCATGGCTGTGATTACTCTGGAAGGGCCCTCAGCCTAAAAGCTTGTTGATTAGCAGCGCTGCAGCCTTTCATCAAACTTTATTTGTCATCCAAACCCGAAAAGTACAACGGACTTCAGGAAAAAAAGTCCATGTTCGGAGTTCGGCACCGGACACGGTACAAACCCTGAACTTTATATTTCGGATTTGCTCATCTCTATGAGGGAGATTTGAACTTTTATATTTTTTTAAATAATTTTTCATGTTTTTAAAAACATTTTTTTTTATTTTTCACAGTATTTTGTAGCTTCCTTAGGGGATTTGAACATGTGATCATCATTATTGCTATATACAGCAATGCACAATATTGTTGTATATAGCAAAAATCATGGTATCCTATGAATGCCAGCCACAAGCTGGCTTTCATAGGAGCACTGACATGTCAGGCACAGGGGTCTTCAGTAGACCCCCAGTTGTCATGACAACCCATTGGTACTCCGTGATCATGTTAGTAACAACCAACTTGTGTATAAAGAAGCAGGGGCTCATAAATAGTGTTGAGCCACCCCCGTAGTGTTCGAGTTCGGTTCGGTTCGTCGAACACCCGTGTATTCGCCGAACTGTTCGTCGAACTGTTCGTCGAACACCTTCGAACACCGTTAAAACCAATGGCAGGCAAACAAAAACACATAGAAACACATAGAAAACACCTTCAAAGGTGTCCAAAAGCTGACAAACTGCTCAGAAGACATAACTAACACATGGAAAAGTGACAAGTACATATAGTCATGCGAAAAGAAAAGAGGTGGAGGAGTAAAAGGAGGGGGAGACACAGATATAGGCATGTCATGCCCTTCTAAAATCCAAAAAGTGAGAAGCCGACACGGCCAGTCCGTTCCTGCCTGTGCCACCTCCGTGTCGCCGGGTTTGTGCCAGAGTCGCGGTGGATCCTGACGGCCAGCCCCCCTCTCCCAATACTGGTGCCTGTCCGCTGGTGGGTCAAGCCCCCCTGCGGTGGGGGGGAAGTAACATCTGCAGAAGAAAGACCATCTTCCAGCCAAACTAACATGTCGACTTCTTTTCGTGGACAATGTGATACGATCCCTTTGTTACGGACACGCCCATCGCTACAAATTCCAGATGAGGCACAAAAACAGCAGGTGCTTCAGCGGATATCAAGTGCTCCTTCAAGTGGGCTGTCCTCCACCTCAATTTCAACATCACAAATACTCCAGTCCTCAGAGGTGTCACCCCAATCGCACTTGCTTCCTCACAGCTCCCAAGTCTCCAGCTGCCCGTCTGAGTATGGGGTAACACAGATGGTTGAGTCTGCAGAGATCTTTACTCATACTATAGCCTGGGAAACGGTTGTCTGCTCCAGAGCTTCTGTTAATCCAGATGAGGAAATGATCTGCACTGATGCCCAGAATCTTTATGAGTCGGATCCAGGACCAGACGCAGAAGGTTCTGACCATAATGTAGACCCTCGTTCCCAAACTGTAACTCCTGTTGGTGGAGACAATGATGAAGACGATGATGAGACTCAAATACCTGATTGGAGCGACAACTTGACTTTTCGGTCAGGGCAGGAAGAGGTTGGCTTTGAGGACGACGGGTGTGATAACACACAGGGTGATGATGACAAGGTTGGAGATCCCACTTACTGTCAACCCACAGTCAGCCAGTCGATGAGGTCACCCGGGCCTTTGCCTGGCCTTGGGGATGTCGCGGTGGTCGGCTCCCTGGCCGGTACCCTGGGGTCACTCTTTAAAAGGGTGGATAATTGTTAATTTTATAAGAGTTCGTGACGCCACCTGTGGTATCTGGTGAGAAGCACCAGCGCTGCAGCAGTCCACTGAGGCCTGTGATAAGGCAGCTCGATGGTATAGCTCCCCACAGGTGGAGCTAGGTCTCAGGGCAGCGTATGCAGGGGGAATGCAGGACAGGCGAGACCCAGCTCGGTCAGAGCAAGAACGGGAACGGACACGGTAGTCACTTCAGTACCTTTTACTGGAGGAAATTCAGGCACATCCCGGAGCACTGTAGGGTGAAGGGTGCATATCAGGATCCTCCCCAATGAGCGGGTGTAGGGCCTCCTGTTTCTTGCCTCTGCGTAGTAAGTTTCTGACCTGCCTGGAGCTAGGCCTAACTTTGTCTCTGTCCTGCGCTTGCTGACCTTGTGGTAGGGCCTTCTCTTGGAGTTCACGCTCCCAGTATGCGGGGCCTAAGCGTCTCCTGGCTCTGTTACGTAACAGCACCTTAGCGATCCTGGGACTTGTAGTTCTCCAGGGATTCCATTTATGCCTTACTGGGTCATAGAGATCCCGGTAAGCTCGGATCCGGTGTCCGGTAAATGCTTCGGGGTGAGCTGGTTAAGCTCCTCTGCCCCTTATGTACTAACTCGCCACTCGCCTTCGGCCTACTCGGGCCCTCACTAGGCTATACACACTAGCGGCAGCTTGCCGTGCTTCACCGATCTTATGGCGCCGGCACACCTTAAGCTCTATCTGGGCTCCCTGAATCTAGCTAGCAGGAGCCTCGTGCTCCACTGCTGAACTATTAACTGAGTTCACTAGACTGAGCTCCACTGCAGACTGACCTCTCTTAGGCTTCTCTACTGCAGGAACTCTTCAGAGGAACTGAACTGCCTAGCTCCACCTTCCCTATTTATATCCCTAATGGGCTCCCTCTGCTGGTCTGAGGTGGAAGGTGGAGATGTGTGAATGTTTATGGGGGCCTCTTGTGGAGGATTCCATCAATACACTCTTCTAGGATCTGTGATACCAAGCGCAGCGGGGCGTCACAGATGCTATTGACGACGAGGTTAGGTTGTGCCTTCCTGGACAGAGACGGAGTACTGGAAGCACGTCAAAAACTGCATCCTCAACCACAACTCTGCCTCTGACCACAAGTCGTAGTGGCTCTTCAGGTCGCATGGGCTCTAAGCCTTGCATAGCCTGGGCATTTATTCAGATAAGGATGACCCAACTCGTGTTATCTGTAATATTTGTCACCAAAAGCTAAGTAGAGGCCAAAAAATCCATAGTTTGAGTACTTCATGCATGTACCGTCACATGGATATGAAGCATAAGTTGCAGTGGGAAGCTCACTGTGCTACAATGCGGCCTAGCAGGCTGGGCCAACCACCGTCTGCCACATCTTGTGCATCCGCGGCCTCTTCATCCTCTGCGACTGGGGGGACAGCAGTCACACATGTTTTTGGACCCAGACCTGCCACCTCTTTACCTGCAACAGCCAGTGTGATTGGCAGGTCGTCAGTTCATTGGGAAGTGGAAACACCTGCTGGTGTTGAGCGCTCTCTGACATCGAGAGCACCACCTTTGGATCAAGGCAATCTAACATGTCCGCCTGCATCTTCCTCACAGACCGGAAGTTTGCCGGGGACACCCTACTCAACCCCGTCAAAGCACAACAGCCAGCCCTCGGTCCCTCAGATGTGGAAAAGTAAAAGACCATTTCCTCCTAGCCATGAGAAAGCTAAGAGGTTGAATTTCACCATCTGCAAGCTGTTTGCTACAGAAATGCTGCCTTTCCGCCTGGAGGACACAAGTTTTGCGTTAATCCTCTTTATCTCAAAGTTCTTCCACTGCTTCTGCCTCATCAACCTCCTCTCGGTCCTCCACCTGCACCCAAAGCATGTCTTGTAATGCCACCTGCTTTCTAACTGAAGGAACAGAAGGAATCCTGCACACCTCCTTACTATGCTGGCAGCAGGGCTCAACGGCATCAGTGTTTACTTTAAAATGTCTGGGAAATGTGAGTCACACAGCTGAGGCCTTGTGGTCAGCTCTGGAGACCCAATTTCATGAATGGTTGTCTCCACTGGACCTGCAACCAGGGAAGGCCGTGTGCGACAATGCTGCAAACCTGGGTGCGGCCCTTCGCCGGGGCAATGTCACACACGTGCCTTGTATGGCTCACGTGTTGAACCTGGTTGTCCATAAATTTTTAGCCCACTATCCCGGACTAGATGGCCTTCTGCAGAGGGCACGGTCGCTGTGTGCTCACTTCCGCCGTTCGCATCCCGCAGCTCAACGACTTACATCTCTACAGAAGTCGTTGGGCCTGCCAGTTCACCGGCTGAAATGCGATGTGCCGACACGGTGGAATTCAACTCTGCACATGTTGCAGCGACTGTGGCAGCACCGACAAGCCCTGGTGCAATACGTTCTGACGTATAGCCTGGGCCAACGAGATCCAGAGGTGGGGCAAATCACGCTGCAGGATTGTTCTCAGATCAGGGACCTATGAAGTTGACGCGCCCCCTGGGCCGTGGGGTACCCTGAGCCGGGCCGGTAGACGCTGGGGGTTGTAGTCACTGTGGCGGTGACCCGGTCCGTGACCCAGGGCGGTCAATCCAACGGTAATTTGTATATATGGATTTTATAATGTCTGACTACGCCACTTGTGGAGTGCGGCCAAAGTGGCCGCCGCTGCAGAACAGTCCTCTGAAGCTGGTGGTTTTGCAGCAATGGTATTATTACTCACCACAGGAAGAGTGTAGCTTCAGGGCAGTGTGGGTGGATGATGGTGGTTGTAGTGCAGGGAGTAAGTAATGAACACAGAGTCCGTGTGATGCAGTCCCAAGACCTTTACTCACAGTTGTTGCAGTCCAGATTACAGGTACCAGAGCAATCTCACCCGTCGTGCTGTGCGTACTCAGTGAGGGGCTCAGTCCACCCCCAGATAGCTCCGGAGTACTTAGCAGGACCCCCTTCTGTGTGTCCTTTCTCTGGCCTTCTCCCTGCACCTCACACCCATTGACACTTCTATCCGGTATCCTCGGGCCTTGGCGGGAGACTTGTGTTCCGTTCCCTGGGTCCTATGTGGCTACCTTCTTAGTGAGACTGGTGTGGACTTTTGCCTGCAGTACATGAAATGCTGCAGCCTCCGGTTTCTAGTTGAGCCTTGCTGTTTCTCCTCTAGTTGAGGGACCGGTTCCCCTTATCTGGCCTGACCTCTCTACCTCCTGGTAGCAGCGGGAGTACGGGTGGCCTTCTGCACGGCCCGTAGCCCTAGGGTCCCTTTGGTTCCTGGAGCCTTCCTGCTCCCACTCCTCTCTTCTCTCCTTCAGTCCTGGGCCTCCCAGGCTAGGCCCGCCTCCGGAGCAGAGCTCATGCCAAGCCTCTGCTCCTGTTACTTTTCCTCCTCTGACTGGCTTGCTCTTTCTAAGATGGCTTCCTATTTATACTCTCCCTGTCATGTGCTCCCCTAAGCTGCTCCCCTAAGCACCCACTACATAGGACCCTCCCACCAGCTAGGGACCTGGAACTGTGCTCTCCCTTAGGAGCAATCTCGCCCTACCCCCACTGCGGGTATGTGTTGGATGCAGGTGTTAGGGTCCCGAGCCATACGCCTTCCTTACCTGAGGGTGAGATACCACACCTCTGGGTGAGATGCAGTAACTCTGTGGCGACTGAACCCTCAGGGGCGCCACACACCCTTCTGCACAGTTTTGAAATGGCGACGAAGATGTTTAGTGCTGACGACGATGCCATTATCAGCATGACTATTCCGGTGATTTACATGCTGGAGCACACATTAAACAGAATTCAGAGTCAGGTGGTGGGACAAGAGGAGGTGGAGGAAGTAGAGGAGGAGTCGTAAGCGGAAGGGATAACATCTCCAAGGTCCAGACGGTTGGCAGCACCAAGGCGGCAGGCATGGGAGGGTGGGGGAGAGGGATTAACCAGGGCGCATGGTAGCAGCCAAACTGTTGAGGAAGGAGCACGAGCCGAGGAAGAAGTGGAGGATGAACTGGCGATGGGCATGGAAGACTCATCAGATGAGGGAGACCTTGATCACATTTCTGTTGTGCGAGGTTGGGGGGAGAGGGCAGAGGAAGGAAGCATGATTCTTACCTCGCTACCAACACAACAAGGACTTGGTCCTCCTGGATGCGCAAGACACATGAGTGCCTTCTTGCTGCACTACCTGCAACATGACCCTCAGATTGCAGAATTCGAAGTAATCCCGACTACTGGGTTGCCACACTCTTAGATCCCCGGTACAAAAGTAAATTTGCCGAAATAATTCCTGCCATAAAAAGGGATTGACGCATGCAGGAGTATCTGCAGATGCTGTTGCAGAATCTTACATGTGCTTTTCCACAAAACACCAGTGGTGCACGAAGTGAATCTCACAGTTCTAACTTGCCAACCGTGGGACTGTCGAGTCTTCATCTCTCAAACCGTAACAGTAACACAGTATCTGCTGGTAACAGCAATTTTGTGGAATCATTTCACCACTTTTTTAGACCATCCTTTGCAAGGCCACAGGAGACAAAAAGTCTGACACATAGTCAATGCCTAGAGAGGATGGTGCACAAGTATCTCCAAGTGAACATCGAAGCCATGACTGTGTCACTGGACCCTTGCTCATTTTGGTATTCCAATCTGGAAAAATGGCCGGAGCTCGCCACTCACGCCTTGGAGATCTTGTCATGCCCTGCAGCCAGTGTTCTCTCTGAACGTGTGTTCAGCGCTGCTGATGGTGTGCTGACAGATAAGCGCACGCGGCTGTCCACTGAGAATGTAGACAGACTCACGTTCATAAAGATGAACAAATCATGGATTCGCAAGGACTTTTCTAACCCTGTGTTATCCTTGGGAGACTAAAAGCTTGAGGATTTGGTAATATCACCTCACCAACCATTTTAAGCAACTGTGGGGCAATTGATGCCACTTAACCCTAGAACGCATGACCATAAAAATCTACACTTTCATATACCTGGGGCCATTTAGGCCCGTGTGCAAATAACATGGAATAACTCAAACTCAAATGACAAACAACTATATACATGAAGAATACCTAGAGTTTCAAAATTCTAACTAAAGTAATCTTGCAGAAAATAGAAAACAATTAACAGGGCGGGACTGCGAGGCCCCAGGTATGCGTTCTAGGGCTAAGTGGTTTCTGTGCCACAATTTTGGGAAAAAATGGAGACTCTTTTTGGAGTCCCCTTGCTGTGTCTTACGTGACGTTGGCATCGTCAATTCCAGATGGGTTGGGTCGCTCCCCCCCCCTTTTAACTGTAAGAAACTACATACACTATGGCTTGGGGTAACACAGATGGTTGAGTCTGAAGAGCTGTTCACTCAGAGGTCTGCTCCAAATCTTCAGTGTCTGCTAGTCAGCGTAGAATTTTTAACTGCATCTAGCCTAGGCAATACTTTGGGCGTAGTAGCCCAGCTGCGAAGCAAGCTGCACCGCCTGTGTATCTAATAAGAATTTTTAAATGCATCTAGCCTAGGCAGACTGTGGGGACCCCCAACCAAACCCAGATGCTCAGCCCCCCTACCGCCCCCCTTTCCTTGACAATACAATAATGTAACCCTTACAACTGGATGGGTGAGGATCAGTCACAGCTTTATTAACTCTTTATACTCATTCCATTAGAAAGGCATTTTATTTCTAAAATAATTCAGCTTGTTGCAGCATGCCCTGGGTCTCCACTCCGGCAACTTGGCCAACAAGTGTAACTCTCCAACATGTCCTTTCTATTTCCAGGCCACGGAGGATCCTGCATACTCGTATGCAGGACTCTGACCCCCACCCATCACTCTTAACGCTTGTTCCACTCCGTCCTGGAGTCCTGACAGGAATATGTCCAGTCCAATATCTATTAAGTGAACACCGTCGGGCCGTATGAGGCCTGCTTTATCACCTTCCAGTTGTCGGTGTCGTACCACTACACCGCCTCTGTCTCTTCTAAATTTTGCCATCCGAATGTTTATTACCCGCCTAGTCCGTTCGATGGCCGTGATGTCTCGCGCACCTTGCCATACCGCTATCGGCACAATCTCTGACCATACTATAGCTAGTTTTGTGAAAAATTCTCTGAAGCGCTCAGTGTCTAGTTTCATTTTTGCCATTAGTTATGCGCTCTTGTGATGACCTAGGTTGTTTCCGCCGGCCTGTATAACTAAGATGACCGGAGATCTAGCCTCTCTCCCTACCATGATTACCTCCATTAGTACCTGTGGCCATAGCAGGCCTCTAATACCTCTCCAGTTGAAATATGTGTTATGAAACTCTAATTTCCTCCCGCCTGGGCGGACTTTCGCCCTTTTTTCTGCCCAATATATATACGAGTGGCCTATCACCCACACTGTTGGCTTAGCGTCACCTGAAAAAGAAACAAACCACGTTAGGATAACATGTCCGGTCTTATGTATCTTGCCAAACACGTGGATCGCCATCTCCCTATCCTCTGAACTTCCGTTTCTGACAGTCCTGCTCTTGCTGCTTCCGTGGCCGCGCCTATGCGGAATGAGTATGTCCCGTAATCTTTGGGGTGGTTCCCTGCCGATGTTATGCATTTATTAAATATAGCTTGGAACTGGTATCTTGATAATGGCGTTCCATCAATGTGTGATAGGAAGAAATGATCTGATGGTTAGATATGTTTTTACTATTGTTACCTGACTCAGTGTACCGTTTGTGGGTTGTAGAAGTACCCAAGTGCCCCTGCCCGCTGGAACCATTTTCGATTTGTGTATGCGTAGACGTATTGCATTATTGGCTATGACTACGTCCTGGTGTAATAAGCCTCTACTGGTGGTAATTTTGGATTGAGGGACTAATTCGCTTATGCATAGCGCCCCGAAGAAGGCGATCACAAATGCAGTAGACAGTAGTGTTGCTTCAAATTGTGAGTGTCATGTTAATGGTGTTAGGGATATGATGTGAGATATCAGTTTTAGTGACACGGGACGGGACGTCTACACTCCTGACTTGGCTGACCCCTTTTCCACCCTTTTATGGATTGTCTGATGATGAATTTTTGTCACATCTCCCCAATTCAGTAGTTGGAAGTGAAATGCTACTCCGGTCAGACACCGCTGCGCTGACGCCCCTGATATGCCCCTCATCATTAGCTGATGGAGAAATTCTATGGTGACTTGTGATCAGGCTTATTCACATTGGTCAACCCGTCTGCCTGCTACTAGTCGTGTCCACTCTTCCCATGCCTTACCGTATGCTTGCCACGTCGACGGGGCAACTGACGCTCTGATTAATGGCATCAACTATTCGCCACTAGATCCCATAGGGAAGGTGGGCAACTGTTACCCGATGGGTGGGCGTTGTGGAAGAGCTCTGTGAAAATCTGCCAATTGAATTGTTATAAAGCGTTAGCAGCAGCTTTAGACCCCCTCACCATAGTGGCTAGCGCGAACCCATACATTGTATTTTAGGCACAGGAATGCTAGCCTGGGTAGTAGGCCTAGCACTGGGAGAGACGATGATGCCATCTTATTAATGCAGTGCGCTAGGCTGGTGTTTTTTGTTATGAAGCGTATATTTTTGTAAGCCAGGAGCGCACCCCATATTTCTATTGCTACCACTATTGGGAAGAAAAATTATTTTCAGGGCTAGATGCAGCTAAAAATTATTATTAATTTAAAAGCTGGTGGAGCTTGGTATAGATGGCCTAATACAATGAGTCCCACACACTGCTAGAAGGCCAAATATTTTTTCAGAGCTAGATGCAGAAAAAAATTATATTCAGTTTGCAACCTGATGGAGGTCAGTATAGATGGACTAATAGAACAAGTCCCACACACTGCTAGAAGGCCAAATATTTTTTCAGAGCTAGATGCAGAAAAAAATTATATTCAGTTTGCAACCTGATGGAGGTCAGTATAGATGGACTAATAGAACAAGTCCCACACACTGCTAGAAGGCCAAATATTTCTTCAGAGCTAGATGCAAACAAAAAATTATTTTGAATTTGCAACCTGATGGAGGTCAGTATAGATGGACTAATAGAACAAGTCCCACACACAGCTAGAAGCCCAAATATTTTTTCAGAGGTAGATGCAGAAAAAAATTATATTCAGTTTGCAACCTGATGGAGGTCAGTATAGATGGACTAATAGAACAAGTCCCACATACTGCTAGAAGGCCAAATATTTTTTCAGAGCTAGATGCAGAAAAATATTATATTCAATTTGCAACCTGATGGAGGTCCGTATAGATGGACTAATAGAACAAGTCCCACAAACAGCTAGAAGCCCAAATATTTTTTCATAGGTAGATGCAGAAAAAAATTATATTCAGTTTGCAACCTGATGGAGGTCAGTATAGATGGACTAATAGAACAAGTCCCACACACTGCTAGAAGGCCAAATATTTTTTCAGAGCTAGATGCAGACAAAAAATTATTTTGAATTTGCAACCTGATGGAGGTCAGTATAGATGGACTAATAGAACAAGTCCCACACACAGCTAGAAGCCCAAATATTTTTTCAGAGGTAGATGCAGAAAAAAATTATATTCAGTTTGCAACCTGATGGAGGTCAGTATAGATGGACTAATAGAACAAGTCCCACACACTGCAAGAAGGCCAAATATTTTTTCAGAGGTAGAT
Source organism: Phyllobates terribilis (assembly GCF_046119375.1). Classification (NCBI taxonomy): domain Eukaryota; kingdom Metazoa; phylum Chordata; class Amphibia; order Anura; family Dendrobatidae; genus Phyllobates; species Phyllobates terribilis. The sequence goes on along the minus strand of NW_027362771.1, from coordinate 160,617,895 downwards.
GCAGAAAAAAATTATATTCAGTTTGCAACCTGATGGAGGTCAGTATAGATGGACTAATAGAACAAGTCCCACACACTGCAAGAAGGCCAAATATTTTTTCAGAGCTAGATGCAGAAAAAAATTATATTCAATTTGCAACCTGATGGAGGTCAGTATAGATGGACTAATAGAACAAGTCCCACACACAGCTAGAAGCCCAAATATTTTTTCAGAGGTAGATGCAGAAAAAAAATATATTCAGTTTGCAACCTGATGGAGGTCAGTATAGATGGACTAATAGAACAAGTCCCACACACAGCTAGAAGCCCAAATATTTTTTCAGAGGTAGATGCAGAAAAAAATTATATTCAGTTTGCAACCTGATGGAGGTCAGTATTGATGGACTAATAGAACAAGTCCCACACACTGCAAGAAGGACAAATATTTTTTCAGAGCTAGATGCAGATAAAAATTATTTTTAATTTGCAACCTGATGGAGGTCAGTATAGATGGACTAATAGAACAAGTCCCACACACTGCTAGAAGGCGAAATATTTTTTCAGAGCTAGATGCAGAAAAAAATTATATTCAATTTGCAACCTTATGGAGGTCAGTATAGATGGACTAATAGAATGATGCTATGCCCAAAAGGTTTTACTTCACTAGGTGCAGTAAAAAAATTGGTATTCTATACACAGGTGGTGTAGCTTGCAACACAGATAGGCTACTCCACTGACTAACACACTCTGCAATAGGCCAAAAAGGATTAGCTTTGCTAGATTTAGCCAAATGCTGTGAAAAAAACTTGCACAGCACTGGCACAGACCTGCCTGGCAAAAACTGATAGGAACTGATGTAACTTAGTCCTGAAAAGGACTCCAATTACAATTAGTCTTTACTCCCACAACCTATCTATTTAAGAGCACAGACCTGCCTGATAAAAGTCGTAGGAAATGCTGTAACCTAGTCCTTAAAAGGACTGCAATCACAACTATTCCCTACTCCCAAGCTATCTGTAGATTTGTGCGAAAATTGGCTTGAAATTAACAAGGTATAGCACACGCAGCAACAGTGGTGCCGTCTAACACAAAGCTGCAGCAGTGAGAAAATCCCCTGCCCCTCCCCCCGCCCTGCTGTACACTTAAATTGCATATTAACATTAATTTTCATCATTACTGAGAAAAAATCCAGTTATGATTTTGGTGCACGAACAGTTATCGAACATAACCTCGAACAGCCGAATTTTTTTCAAATCGTTCGTGTTCGCCGAACTGCTCGAATACCGCCCAAAACAGCTCGAATTTGAGATTGGCGAACAGTTCGAGTCGAACAACGCTCATCTCTACTCATAAACTTAGAAACCAACAGAAAATAGACCCCTAAAAAAATGTTTATTAATATATTATAAGCATGTAGTACTCATATATCTTGAACATATAAATCATGAACTTCTCGGGGTATTGCAATATAGGATCAGTGTTAGTACAACGATGTTAGGCAGGTATACAGACAAACCTATCAAGTCCCTAGTCGTCCCTGTTACCGGCCTACCTGGCAGTGGAGAATGGCACCCTAGTGTTTTGCGAAATGGCGCCCTCACTCAACAACGGTGTCCAAGACCACCCTAGCCAAGCTCAAATAGACACAGATAGTGAAAGGGTGAGCAACAGGGACAACTAGGGACTTGATAGGTCCGTCTGTATACCTGACTAGCATCATTGTACTAACCCTGATCTTATACTGCAATACCCAATAAGTTCATGTTTTATATGTACTACATGCTCTGAGTCCTTCATGCTTTTAATATATTAATAAAAGTTATTTTTAAGGGTCTATTTTCTGTTCTGAACATGTTGCAGGGACACCGATAGGCAGTTATAACAGCACGCCCCGCGGCCATGCACTATAAATGCTGCTGTCAAAGATTGACAGTGGTATCTAACAGCTTAATTGTTGAGGGTGGAGCTCCACTTGAGTCTTGGCTGTAAGAGACAGATGATGGTTAAATAATACAGCCATCCATTTGCCAGGATAGATGCAGTCTAATATCCTGTGCCCACATCAAGAGCAGGGAGCCCACATGTGAAGTACCATTACGTCATATGTTGGTAAGAGTTTATTCCATTGTACAATCTGAAAAGGTTGATTGCAGACATGATAAATTTAAGTGTCATCTTTTTAGAGCTTTTGATAACTGCTAGCTCAGAAAATTATGGAAGAGCTGAATGCTGATCTGGTTCCTCTCTACAATAATAATGCTTTACCAAGCACTGATAAATGCATGAAAGCCCTTGTCTCCCTGGCCTGACTTTCCATGCCTTCACTAATAACCCAACAAGCACAATGATAATGCCACTAGCTGTGTTCCACGTGATACATTAGCAGCATGTGTCAGAATCAGATGCTGGTGCATGATTTCAGCTATATACAGTGCCCAGTATAAATGAATACACCTGACTTTCAAAAGTCTGATTTTAATCAATATCTCATTGAATAGAAAACAATTTCCAACATTTTTACAAGATTGAGTTTTATAGAACATTTTTAACCCATCACATGAAAAAAAGATTAAGAATCATTACAAAATCTTCAGTTTTACTCAAACTAGTTGAAGCAAAATTTAATATATCCCACATCAAAAATTACTACATCTAGTATTTTATATGACCTCCATGATTTTTAAAGACCGCACCAATTCTTTTAGGTATGGAATGAACAAGATGGTGACATATTGCAAGATCTATCTTTTTATATTCTTCAAGAATGACCTCTTTAGAGTCTGGATGCTGGATGGAAAGTGATGCTCACTCGTCTCTTCAGAATTCTTCAACGGTGTTCGATTGGCTTCAGATCAGGAGACATACTTGGCCACTGAATCACTTTCACCATGTTCTTCAGAAATGCAACAGATGTGTGTTTTAGATCATTATCATGGTAGAAATGTGGCCATCTACCAAGAGCACGGAGTGATAGCAGCATTTTCTCTTTCAATATACACGACTACATCTATGAATTTGTGATACCATCAATGAAATGTAGCTTCCTGATACTAGTAGCACTCGTGCAGCCCCACGTAAGAACACTGCCACCACCATGTGTCACTGGAACCCACTGTTATGTTCTGAACTGTCCAGATATTCTATATCCTTTCCTATGCTATAATTGTTATGAGTTCTCTTGACACTGTTGTGGTAGAGATACCACCTCATTACATTTTTGACATGCAAATTTCATATTGGTGCTATTCTACTACCATGTAAATGTTATTATATGCCATGCCAATGCAATAAATTATGTTATATATGCTGCAATATGCATGGTGACTCAGGTTTGCAGTATAGTAGCCTGAAGTGCCACTAATAGAGGGTTTTGCACTGTGTCTATGTAAATAGTGTGCATTGAGTTGGTGGTAAAATGTTTCGGTCACAGGGCCGCATATTGGTATAAGAGTTCAGGTTGTGGGTTTCCTTACTAAAACTCAACAGCCTCATAAGCATAGATGAGGCAATTCAGTTTGGTTCAGGAGACCTATGTTTGGACCAGAAATTACAATCTGTACACAGATTGTTACACTTTGATATATAAAGCTGGCATAAATGATAGTACCATACTTTGCAGCAATAATAATAATAATGCCAAAACACCACTATGCCGTGAAAACATGTTTTCTATTTTTGATTACCCAAGTAAATGGTGCTAAATAATGTCCCTAAAAAGAAAACATGTCAGAAAATACCCTATGACATAGTGACAGGTCAGCTAAGCTTGAGCATTTCAACTGTTAGTGTCTAAAAAAAATACTATTTTGTACATAAAAATATTGTATTGGATTTCTTTGTATGTAGAGGTTTGTGGTCTCACATGAGATTAGTCAATTTATACATACACATCTAAAATAGAAACTGTAAGGTTTATGTATAAAAATAGTGCATGCACAGTACAGACTACTTAAAAGAATTAGTTGTATGATGTCTTTTATTTTCCAACCTGCTCGGTAGGGAAGTCTAAAGACTGTTGTCTGTTTGAGATGAGCAACACTACTTTTAATATTCCATAACTTTCATTCATGAGGCCCACTGTCATATCAAACTACTTATTATGAATATCCAACTTAATACCAACATCACAGATATAACTAGTGATGAGCGAGCATACTCCCAAGTACTCGGTACTCGCCCGAGCATCTCAGTACTCGAGATGCTCGGAGCTCGCCGAGTACTTGCAAGATGCTCAGGCGGATGCTAGGGTCCCCTCCCTGCATGTTTGGCTCTCTTTAGAGCGCCAATCAACATGCAGGGATTGCCTGCCACTCATTGTAATACTGCAGCCATGGTGGTTGTGGCATTACAGTGACTGACTGGTCGCACAACGTCATCAGGTCTATATCAGACCTGGCGCTGCTGTGCTCGTCACAGGTACTCCGGAATCAGGCAGAGTAGGGAGAGCTGCTGCTGCGACAGGGAGAGATTTGCTTGTGTATTAGGTAGTGTAGGGAGAAAAAACGTACATTACACATATCCATCCTAACAAACAGTCCTTCTGAGGACTAATCCATCTGCAGAGATATCAGGCAGGCAGGGTGTATAGGCAGGCAGTGTATATAGCAGACTGCAGTGCATATAGCACAAGAGGCTCCATTCCAATTCTGCCTTCTGCTGCTGTTAGATATTTCTAGACAAAGGCCCAGGTCTCAGGGGCCAGGAATACTTTTTTTGGATCTTAATCCTCATTATTTGCTTAAAAAGCAATCCAGAGAACACTGTTTTTCTGCGCCATTTGGTTGTTGGCACTGCAGAATACAGCCAGGTCCTTTCCATATTACAGCGCTAGAAATCCAGCTATTTACAACTGTGTTTTCTCCGCCACACGGATCACGTATACGTTTTCAGAAAATACTGCCATTTCTGGCCTCCATTAAAAATTTGTTTTAGTGTGTCAGTGAAGCAATTGACACCAGTTTGCTGTTCAAACTAGTTACCTACAGGCTAGGTATTTAAAACTCTGTTTTCTCCGTCACACAGATCACATATAAGTTCGCTCCAAACTGAGTCATTTGTAGTGAGCGTGGAAGATATTGTTCTCCATTTAAAATGGGCAAGGCACGTGGGAAGGGACGGGGAACTGGACATGATGGTGATGGTGCATGCAGAGGCCGAGGACAAGGCCGTGGGCAAGCTGAAATTGTGCCACAACAAACACCCACATCTTCTCACCCGACCTTCCTGTTCCAATTCCTAGGGGACCGCAGCACACCACTATTGAACTCAGAGCAGTGTCAAAAGGTTGTTGGTTGGATAGCGGATAATGCTTCCAGTCACTTAGCCACCACCACCACCCTGTCTTCCACACCGTCAAGTCTCAGTAGCCATGAGTCTGGACTGCATATTCCTCAACCTGATACTCCTTCCTCCCACCATGCAGAGAGCCCGGAGACAACTGATCCCACACTTGGACACTCTGAAGAGCTGTTCACTTTTCCATTTATAGATTCGGGCCTCTCGCCCGGTCCACTTGAAGCAGGGCAAGAGGAGATCGCATGTAGCGATGCCCAAATATTTGAGCAGCCACGGTCACACGAAGGTGACGGTGGGAAAGTGTCACAAGAGGTGGACGATGATGAGACACAATTGCCAGAAAGTCAAGAGGAGGACCAGGGTGCGGAAGTGGAAGACGAGGTGGTGGATGATATAGTAACTGACCCAACCTGGCAGGAGGACATGCAGAGCAAGGACGGCAGCACACAGGGGGGGGGAGGCAGAGCACCCCAACAGACAGGAAGAAGCAGTGTGGTGGCCGCAGACAGAAGGCAGGCAACCGTTCCCTGTAACACCAACACGAAGGAAGTTGCCAGTACAACTGTTAGGTCTTCCCGAGTCTGGTTATTTTTTAAAGACTCTGCCGATAACCCCAAAAAGGCCATTTGCACCACCTGCCAGGCCAGCATCAGCAGGGGTGGCAAAATGACCAGCCTGACCACCACCAGCATGATCAGGCACATGGCAGTAAAGCACCTGACTTTGTGGGCCGAACCCCAGGGTCCAGAAACAGTGTCGGCGGGTGGCACCATTGCTTCTTCCGCTGTTGTGCATGCAAGCCAATCCCCTGTCCATGGTGCATGCGAAGATGCCTCCTGCCATGCACCTGTCGTTTCACACTCTCAAGTAGCAGCATCAGGAAGCACGTCCATGTCCTTGTCCCAGTGCAGCGTTCAGTTGTCCATACCCCAGTCCTTGGAACGCAAGCGCAAATATGCAGCCAATGCCCCACAGGCCACACTACTAAATTCTCACATTTCACGACTGCTTGCGCTCGAAATGTTGCCTTTTAGGCTCGTGGAGACGGAAGCATTCTGCAACCTGATGGCGGCGGCGGTCCCTTGGTACTCGGTCCCCAGCCACCACTATTTCTCCCGGTGTGCCATCCCCGCATTACACAAGCAAGTGTCCCATAACCTTAGCCGTGCCCTCAACAACGCAGTTACCGGGAAAGTCCACCTAACCACGGACATGTGGACAAGTGCTTGTGGGCAGGGATAGTAGATCTTGCTGACGGCACACTGGGTTAACATAGTGGAAGCCGGGACCCAGTCGGACCTTGGGACGGAACACGTCCTCCCGACGCCAAGGATTGCGGGCCCTAGGTCAATCAGGGTTGCCCCCACGGTCTACAGCTCCTGAACCTCATCCTCCTCAGCCTCCTCCTCCTCTTCAGCCTCCATCTCTGAAATGACCACATCAGTCACAAGCTGGAAGCACTGCAGCACTACCTCAGCCAAGCGGCAACAGGCTGTGCTGAAGCTAATATGCTTAGGTGACAAACTGCACAATGCTGAAGAGTTGTGGTCAGCTCTGAAAGAGCAGATAGATCTGTGGCTCACACTGCTGAACCTACAGCCAGGCATGGTTGTGTGTGACAATGGCCAGAACCTGGTGGCGGCTCTGAGGCGAGGCAAGCTCACACACGTACCATGCCTGGCCCATGTGCTTAACCTCGTGGTTCAGTGGATTCTCAAATCCTACCCGGAGCTGCCAGATCTGCTTGTTAAAGTACGCCGCCTGTGTGCCCATTTTAGAAAGTCACCTACAGCTTCCGCCGCCCTTGCCGTGTTTCAACAGCATTTGCACCTTCCAGCTCACAGGTTGGTGTGTGATGTCCCCACGCTTTGGAACTCTACACTGCAGATGTTGGGAAGGATTTGTGAGCAGAAGAGGGCAGTTGTTGAATACCAGCATCAACAAGGCCGTCGGTATTCAGTTCAGACTCCACACATAAGACCTCAGGAGTAGACATGGATGTCAAACATATGTACCATCCTCCAAAACTTTGAGGACTCCACCAAGATGGTGAGCGGTGACGACGCCATAATTAGCGTCATCATCTCGCTTCTCTGTCTTCTGAAACACCCTGCTCACAATCAAAGAGGATGCATTGCAGGCGGAGCACGATGAGATGGAGCAATGAACCATACAGGGTGATTACACACAGCCCAGCCTCATCTCATCCCAACGTGGATGGGGTGACAATGAGGAAGAGGAGGAAGAACAGGAGCTAGTTTCATGCGCTATAGACGGTACTACCTGCACAGCTGTCATACTGTCTGTTCAGCGTGGATGGCCAGAGGACAGAGAGGAGGAGGAGAGCATGGTCAGTCATCCTCTTGGTGAGGACACGGAAGTCTTGCCTGTTAGTAGTCTGGTACGTTTGGCTGAGTTTATGTTACACTGCCTTTCCCATGACCCTCGCATTCTCAAAATTTTGGGTGACAGTCATTACTGGTTGGTGACACTTATAGACCCACGCTACAAGGAGAACTTTATATCTCTTATTCCTGAGGCGGACAGGTGTACAAAAATGGGGCTGTACCAGAAGGCCCTTGTTGCGGAACTATTAAAAAAATTCCCATCTGAAAACGCTGGCGGCAGAGGGCACACTTCGTTGGACAACCAAGGAGTACAGGCGAGAGAGACACAACTTCAATCTAGCAGAGGCAGGGGAACAGTGTCAAAGTTCTGGGACAATTTTCTCAGCCCCTCCCATCGCATCAAGCCCTGAGGCACGGGGTACTCTCACAAGGAGTGCAAAGTTTGGGAAGATGCTGAGGGAGTACCTTGCCGACCGTACCAACGTCCTCCGTGATTCCTCTGTGGCTTATAATTATTGGGTATCCAAGTTGGATAAGTGGAATGAAATGTCGCTCTATGCCTTGGAGGTCCTGCCCTGCTCTGCCGCCAGCGTTTTATCAGAGCAGGTTTTTAGTGCCGCTGGTGGAATTATAACTGATAAGCGCATGCGCTTGTCAACTGAAAATGCTGACAGGCTGACTCTTATAAAAATGAACAAGGGCTGGATTGGGCCAAACTTCTCAACACCACCGAATGATAGCATAAGATAAACTCAAATTCAATGTCTTTTCTTGGGAGGTGTATTCCCATGCACCTTTTCACACGCTTCCTGATTTTGGCTATTTGCTCTTGTCCTCCTCCTTCTCCTTATCCTCCACCACAATATCACCAGGGTGACCGTGGTCCGTGATGCAACACCCACATAATGTTTTTTAAAAAGGGTGTTTATGATGCCCGTAAAAAAAATGTTTTATACAGTATGTTCATGTATACCCCCCAGGGGTAAATGTTTATCAGCCCATACACTTAGTACACAAGTATAGGAGGCCCGCTCCTTTCTAATGGGAACATTTTTTTATGAGGCCCTCCTCCATGTCTCTTCCATGGGGAATTGGAGTGCCTCCAAATTTTTGGCAACCCTTGCATTCACTGCATAAGGCCAGCACTATGGGAGACCCACTTTCTAATAATGGGAACATTGTTTTCAGGAGGCCCTCTGACCTCCACGTCTCTTCCAATGGGCATTGGAGTGCCTCCAAATTTTTGGCAACCCTTGCATTCACTGCATAAGGCCAGCACTATGGGAGACCCACTTTCTAATAATGGGAACATTGTTTTAAGGAGGCCCTCTGACCTCCATGTCTCTTCCAAGGGGCATTGAAGTGCCTCCAAATTTTTGGCAACCCTTGCATTCACTGCATAGGTCAACACTATGGGAGATCCACTTCCTAATAATGGGAACATTTTTTCATGAGGCCCTCTACATCTCTTCCAAGGGACATTGGAGTGCCTCCAAATTTTTGGGAACATTGTTTTCAGAAGGCTCTCCTCTAAGTCTCTTCAAAGGGGTATTGGGGTGCATCCAAATTTTCAAAGTGGTAATGTGGTGTGTCCAAATTTTGGGCAGCCCTGGCACTCACTGCATATGCAATAACAGTATAGGAGACTTACTCTTTAGTAATGGGAACAATAAAACATAGCCAGCTGATGGCTCTCTAATAATAGTAAAGGCAGCCTGAAGGCCCTATAAAAATAGGCTTTGTGACTTTCAGAGTCCCTCCTTCATAAATGAAACTGGATGTGTCTGATGATATCTCACACACCTCATGGCCAGATAAGGTTGTAAATGTTAAAATGACATTGCCTGGTGAATGCATTTGTCACAGATAAAAGCAATGCAAAATTGAAAAAACGCATCAAAAACGCTACGCGTGAACATAGCCGAAGGTGTGGAGGAGCATTTTTGTTTTTGGTTATTTATTTAGCTTTATATACAAGTCATTACCCTGTAAAGGATGTTCCCTAACATATTTCCCAGGAAAATCCATTTTGATTTCGTTTTGGTATGTTTTATTGTGACTCCGTAAAAGTGGCGTAATACCTCTGACAACGTTGTTGACAGAAGTGACCTGGGAGTCAGAAATGCTTCCAGGGGTCTTCCCCATGCTGTCCCCATGTCATTTGAGCACTGTTCCCATCAATTTGGGCAATTTTTAGGCCCTCTGCAGACCGCCGGGGCGAGCCGCCAGAAAAATGCTCGAGTTTCCCATAGCCTTACATTGGGCTCGATTCTCGGGTTGAGCACGTTGGAATACTCGGGTGCTCGACCCGAGCATCGAGCGCCCGAGCATTTTAGTGCTCACTCATCACTAGATATAGCACATGCAAAAATTAAACAGTAGTGGGGGCTAGAAGTAGGGGCTAGAAAAATACTTTGGGGCATATTTTTCAAACTAAATGTCCAAGGATTTGGAAAAAAAACTCTTTTGTGACTTGCATTATATTCATTCTGTATTTAAGACACTTTTATGCCTTGTCCAATAAAGCGGAATGGTACATCTGAAAAAGGGGCATGGTCTAATGTCAAAACTGTGCTCCAAAAATTGGGCCAAAATTTTTAAATAAATTTCTAGCACAAAGTAGGCCAACTAATAAAGAGAAACAAGTTGCAATCCAGGACTGCAGAAAAAGGTAAATACTTAACACTTTATTAATTCCCATCTCGATTAAAAACATTTTGCGATTTAGGTCTCATAGGGGTTAAAAATGAGTAAGGAGGTAGTTATATGTGGTTTCCATTCCCCATGCGCTTTTTTATAATTATTTTATTCGAGGTGAGAATCAATATAGTATAAAGTTTTTACCTTTTTCTTTAGTGGTGGGTTGCAACTCTTTGTCTCTTTGTTACATCTTCTCAAGAATACCGGTTTAGAGCTTTCCAAGCATAGATGAAGGGGAGATTATTTGCATGTCTTTGTGGACCTGAGCTGAAACTTCCCTTTGTACAATATTAATAGTATGCCTTCCCCCTTATTTCTTGGAATTAAGGATAAAATAAAAGCTGATGTTAAGACATGCTTTCCTCTTTTTCGCTGTAATGTTCAGCAATACAGACATCAAATTGGAATGGGCTTAAAGGGGTTATCCGGTCTTAAGGTACAAATCTGCAGTCACTCTATGTGACTGCAGACTTGTAAATCCTCTCATCGAGCACACAGCACACTGTGAGAATTCTTTGAGCAGTGGGCACATGACCACAAGTATGTGATTTGCATCCATGTGGTCATGTGTAGATTACAACTAAATTAGAAACAGTGTAGTCATAATGTTGCCGGGAGTATGCAAATCGTATATATATTTTTGGCTCCCGATGCCGGCAGTGGAGAATCCTCACAGCACAAAGTGTGTGCGATGTGAGGATTCACAAGTATACAGTCACAGAGTGACTACAGACTTCTAGATAAGACCGGACATCCCCATTAAGCTTAAATAGTTATATCTCACAATAAAAGGTTTTGTGGGCTTGTTTTTTGTGTGGTGAGAATTTAGAGTGCATATGATGTTTTGATCACTTATGCACTTTTTTGCTAGGTGAGGTGACAAAAAACACAATTCTGGTGTTTCCATGTTTTTCTCTTTACCATACTGGCTAATTAATTTTATATTTTGATAGACTAGACTTTTATGAATGCACTGATATCAAGTCTGTTTATTTTTATATTTTCTTTATTTTTAACAAGGAATAGGGAGGGAGGGAATTCGAATTAAAAAAAGAGGAAAACTTTTTAAAATTTTTTTGTCACTTTATGGGACCTGAATGCTTAGACTATATACTGCAATACTATAGTATTACAGTATATAGGACAAATCAGGGTTTCCTATGCAGCTCTGCCTGTGGCATAGGAAAGCCAAAAGTGCAGTAATGGGGGCATTCAAATACAAAGCTTTAATGATCCTAACATAAATACAGTAATTTTTAACTTATCAGACAGCACAATACTTTATTAACATACCCTTGTAATTTTTCATCTGACAAGTTATGGATTGGTACATTTGTACAGGATCAGAATCACCATCAGTACATGCCATAATAATAAAATTAACTCCTTCTCTGCTACACTCAGAAACTCTGCAAATCACATTAATATTCTTTGGCCTTTTCTCTTTTAATTGTGCCCTCTAGAATGCACGATCAGCGTGTAACAAGCTCTTCTACAACTATGATTTTTTCCTTTCAAATTTCCTTAACCTTCTGGCTCTTACTGAAACCTGGATCCAGCAGTCAGACACCACCGCTGCTTACTCATATGTTGGCCTACATTTTTCTCATACCCCGAGACCCGACAACAAATCAGGTGGAGGTGCTGGTCTGCTCCTCTCAACACAATGTACTTTTCAGGCCTGCGCCCAGTAGCCTCCCTTTTCTTCCCTTCTTTTGAGGTCCGTACTGTCTACCAGCACTTCTCCCTGTAAGTGGCGATTGTGTATCACTCTTCGGGCTCCTCCCGGCAGTTCCTGGATCATTTTGCCACCAGGCTTCCAAACTTCCTATCCTGTGACATCCCCACTCTCATCATTGGGGACTTTAACATCCCGATTGCTAATCCTCGTGCTGCACCAATTCTTTGGAATGCACCACCCAGGACAATTCGATTAATTCTCAATACCCACAGTTTTAAGTGTGGCCTAAAAATGCATTTCTTTAGACTGGCTTATCACCTTGCCTCACTTATCTAACTATCCCCTTTTTTCCAATACAACATTTTCTTAAAAATCATGACCCTCGTACCATCTGTTCACACACCCACCATGCACTTAATAGCCCTCTGTGTCTGTACTGTGCACATACTGGCTGGTGACAGGTCCATGCAGAGTTATGTTAAATCCTATTTAGTATATTATGGTTGTGTAATAGTGGGGAAGGACGTAGCCTTCCTTTGACACTGAAGTAGTTAAAGAAAGTGTTCCCGTAGTTAGACCTCTCTGAACTGTTGGTAGACCAAGCTAAGGGGTTAGCTTTAGTGGTCCAGTCAGTAGAGTAGAGGGGGAACTTAGTGCCCTGATCAAGCCTTGAGTGGTATAGAGCTTGTTCCTGGCATTATTCCTTGTGGGCTGCAGTACCTGTAAACAGCCACAAGATGCCACTGTTCTGGGTGCAGATGTCAGGTTGAGTCTGCTAGCAGTGTTACAGACGGTGATGAGTTAATGCTGTGTGATGACAGCTCACTGAGGGTGGGCACATTAGGAAAATCTCTGTTTAGTTTCCAGAATCAGGAAGTGATTCTTCAGTAAGAGATAGGACAGTGAACCATACGGGCAGCCTGAATATATATTGGCTGCTAGGGTAGACGGGCGCTCCATACCCTCAGACAGTGGATCACCAGTGTGAAAGTCTCCCTACGCAAGAGCAAGAGTCCTTTTAGCTGGCCGGAGAAACTCATCAAAGGTAGTGAGGACCCGGGGCACTTCTAGTCTGCAGGAAGCAGAGGAAGATAAATAGGACTCCAGGCTAAGATGTGGGGGAGAGATATCGGATTCAGATCACTGTTGGTATTGCAGAAGAGTCTCTTGGGCTAGAGATTAGAGTCACAGAGATGCTTCACTTAAAGAGGGAACCAGGGCTGAAGAAGTTGCCAGCGCCTGTGAGAGAGATAATAACCTGTCGGGCCTTATCCATTTTATCTGCCTGCAAATATTGTACATATTCCTCTTCCCCAAGTAAAGTTCAAGTTCTGGTTAAGAACCTCGTGTCCTCTGAATTTATTGCTGCCCTGGTCCCAGAAGAGAAATGCCTGGAGACAGCCGCGATCGGAAGGTTTGAAGTAAGTGGAGAGTCCCACATACACAGTCACACATCAGAGGGAGGACACAAATTGTCTGTAGGGTGCCAGAGCGAGAGGGGGCTACAGCTCGCCTACGACTACCTCGCTGGGGCACCTTACATTTGGCGTAGTCGGCAGCATGCGAGCTCCTCACATGAAGAAAGCGGGGAAGAGCCGACGCAGAACACTGAGGGGAAAGTGTTGGAAGGCATGCGGCCCAAGATGGCGGCCCGAAGCATGGATTCCAAGATGGTGACAATGGCGGTAAAGTCTGGGAGAAGAACCGCCTATCATGGGAGTGGACGGCGCCGGAGAGCGCGAAAAGATGTCCAGCCCCTACGAGTTCCGGCCCAAAGAAGGATGGGCCCAGCAGTGAAGATGCGTCCCAGGATGGGACGTCCAGTGAGGAAGAGGGCGCGGCGTAAAGAGAAGTCCGGCCCCGTGAGTATCAGCGCGCACAGAGAAGGGGCACTGCTGAAGGCAGAGCTGCCGAGAGTGACAAGCGACGCGGCGGTCGCGTCAAAAAGCCGGCCCAGGAAGAGGAGGAGTTGGACACGTAGGATGCGCCTCACTGGTAAGCGACCAGCGCCATTTTCTGTCCAGCACGCGAGAGGAAGGAGGTGCTGCGGTGGATGCTCTGAGAGAATGGCGACCGGAGGATCGGATGACCTGTCCGGAATGAACGCCGAGGAGGAGATCTTGGTGTTGAGTATCCCAGGGGCCGCAATCAAGAGTCGCTCACCCCTGGATGCTGCCCGTGAGTCCTTGCCCCCAGTGGCTGTCCAGTGGTCCACTAAGCCCGATCTGGAGCAGGGCCTGCTTGTCCATGAGTTCCGTATGTGGTGCTGGAGCCGGATGCCGGAAGACCCGTCCCCCTCGGCCGAGGGTGGAGAACATTCCGGTGGGGCCGGAGCAACAGCTGCAGCGGGGCTTGACGGAGGTGAGCAGCCTATACCCCAGCGGCCGGTTTCGCCTGCGGCGCCTGTGGCGACAGCTTCCACGGCGACAGGGGCCCCTAGGCCTGAAAGGGGTGGTGCGGAGGCGAGGCCTCCCAGGAAGAGGGCCCCGCAAGAGAGTTTTTGGCAGCTGGCAGTGGAGGCCATCAACACCCCTTCGGCGAAGAGTCTCTTGGGCTAGAGATTAGAGTCACAGAGATGCTTCACTTAAAGAGGGAACCAGGGCTGAAGAAGTTGCCGGCGCCTGTGAGAGAGATAATAACCTGTCGGGCCTTATCCATTATATCTGCCTGTAAATATTGTACATATTCCTCTTCCCCAAGTAAAGTTCAAGTTCTGGTTAAGAACCTCGAGTCCTCTGAATTTATTGCTGCCCTGGTTGGTTTGAAGTAAGTGGAGAGTCCCACATACACAGCCACACATCAGAGGGAGGACACGAATTGTCTGTAGGGTGCCAGAGCGAGAGGGGGCTACAGCTCGCCCACGACTACCTCGCTGGGGCACCATTCAGTTGGACTATACAATACAAGCACATTCTACTATTTACCTTTCATGTCTCTCCTATTTCCTCATAGATGGCTCTCACTCCTTTTGGTATCTGAGTTATGTGTTTTTCTGTAATGTTTTTGTCTGTACAAGTCCCGTCTAAAATTTTAAAGAGCTGAGAAATATGTTGGTGCTATAGAAAAAAAATTATTATTATTATTGACTGTTGACACGTGTGAGCACAATGGCATTTCTCAGTCCCTGCTTCTAAATCTGTGCTGATTTCTTAGTTATTATATTGGACATGGGCATTGGCAAATCCTGAAAGAACACTGCAGAATTTCGGTATTATGTCAACAATGGAAGACACTGAGTTTACAATGTTCCCTATTTCTCTCATAATTTAACTGTCCCTACTATATTAGTCAAGGTACAGAAATCTGAAGGCATCTCAAGGGGCATGATAATATGCAATTGACTCAAGTGTAAGTGCCAGAGAGCGGTAGCCATAACCGAGTTGCTGCTCCATGATGCCTTGGAACATTACAAAAATATTTTGTGCCAGTCCATATGTGCTGTGCTGTGTATGATGCATTACATTCACTTGCAGGCCGGAAGCCTTCACTGTCTCCACGTCCTCAGTTCTAGGAACAGCTGCATACACATCAGGGAACACCCAGTTCATTTTAGCAAGTTCAACTTTACTGGACAATTTAAGTACGTCAGACACTATCGGGCACAGTATCCTCTGCCACATGCTTCATTAACACAATACGTTTCCATCATTTTCTTATGTTCAGCTCAGACTATCCCTATGCTTACTGGTTCCTTCAGCCCCAGGGATTGCCGGTCCAGCACCGCAGTATTCCCGAGATCCGCTACGTCTCACTCATGCGGTTTCAAGTCCATCTTCCTCTGTATGGAAGGGGTTAAGGTACTCTACATAGCACCTGTATCGAGCTGTAGGCTCCGGACATTGCAGGAATGTCCACAGCGATTTTTGTGCGACCTCATACCGTCAGAACGATTTGTACACACCGTGCTTCCAGCCCACTGCACCTTGAACTTGACCTTGCTTCCAGCGAACACTTTAATTAACTGCTCAATAAGTGATTCCCCTTTTATCACCTCTACTTCCCATTGTGGGCTAGTCCCAAGTATTAACTACATCCTATCCTGGATAGTAACCTACATCCCTTCCTATACCTGAGCTGAGTGTACCTGAGTCACCCTAGGCATTACCTTTCCAGTACCCACACAGCAGCATCAGTATCTATAACACTATGCATTAGTTACATTACATTCTTAAAACCGCATGACATAGTTCACACTTCACATATCACAATACATGTACAAAAACGCAGGACACGATTCACATAATGCAATTGTTGTCTTCAGGGGCAAGAACATGACAGTCTCTGTCACACCCTTACACAAGTATTAAACACACACAGTTTTAACTTTTTAGTTCAGGTGAAATCAAAGTTATATTTTTATATTCACATTTATTTTCCTATCTTTTTACTTTTACTTTTTGATCAAATTACCTACAGTTTTCATCACATTTTTTATTGTAAACATATTATTTTTAAGAATTTTAAGTGATTTCTTTATTTTCCATGTTACTATCTGCTGCATATTTTAAACAAATCCTGAAATCGTGCAGTTTTTTTAAGCAAAGATTCCTTTAGACAGGTAAAACTTAACATGTATTGTAAAATTTTAACCTTTAATTGTAACAGTATACACACGTTGGTAAATCAATCTGCTTACATTTCCTAGGACAGAGTCTGAAACGAGCAAACTAGTTAATCTACTAAAATGGAGTACATCGCGAACTTTATCAAATTTCTACAAAATAAAAGTCCAGGAGAATTTTTGCTGCTGGATTTTCTTCAAATTTTCAGCTTGCTGTCTCACTATCCAGCCGGAGGAGGTAAACTGAGCAGAACACTGACTGCAGATTATGGTGTCGCTGTCACAGACTATATCAACCTGCTGTGAGTCAGATGAGTGGGTCGGGGACTTAATGATTGCAGTCGCAGAAGATACGACCATTACCGGACCCATGTAGTCAGGTGGCCCGGTGATGCCAGTGCCCCTATTAGTTTAATGTGTGTCCTCAGACGCACTTTCAGCGGAAATGTATTGAGGAACAGACAGCTGACAGCTACCTGTACCACAATCGCTATACACGCCGCTGAAAAATCAGAGACTGGAAGCTAACATCAGCATGCCCATCACGTGTGGCGCATAACTTCACTGCAATGCGCCACCCCGCCCCTTGCACAGTTTTAATATGTTGGATAAGAGTGTCAGGACGGGGGACATTATTAAACAAAGAGGCCAGGATGGGGGCATTATTAAACAAAGTGGCCAGTAAGGGAGAAATTATTAAACAAAGGGGCCAGGATGGGGGACATTATTAAACAAAGGGGCTAGGAAGGAGAACATTATGACATGATGGTGGACATTATTACAGGATGGGAGACATTATTACTGAATGGGGCCAGCATGGAGGCATTAATATTGAAAAAAAAGACAGGATAGGGAACATTATTAAACCAAGTGACTAGGATGGGGGATACTATTACAGGATTTGAGACAATAAAGAGTGAGGTCAGAATTTGGGACACTTTTACAGGATGGGAGACATTATTAAAAATGGAGGGGCATAATTAAAAAAAGTGGCCAGGATGGGAAATACTATAACAGGATGGGAGACAGTAAAGAATGGGGACAGAGACATTATTAAAAAGGGGGCCAGGATGGGGGACATTATTAAAGAATGGATGACATAATTACTATATGGGGGCTAGAATGAGCAACATACAGTTATATGAAAAAGTTTGGGCACCCCTATTAATCTTAAGCTTAATGTTTTATAAAAATTGGTGTTTTTGCAACAGCTATTTCAGTTTGATATATGTAATAACTGTTGGACACAGTAATGTTTCTGCCTTGAAATGAGGTTTATTGTACTAACAGAAAATGTGCAATCTGCATTCAAACAAAATTTAACAGGTGCATAAGTATGGGCATCCTTATCATTTTCTTGTTATAAATACTCCTACCTACTTTTTACTGACTTACTAAAGCCCTTTTTTTGGTTTTGTAACCTTCATAGCCAGGTGTATGCAATCATGAGAAAAGCTACTTAAAGTGGCGATTGCAAGTTGTTCTCCTGTTTGAATCTCCTCTGAAGAGTGGCATCATGGGCTCCTCAAAACAACTGTCAAATGATCTGAAAACAAAGATTATTCAACATAGTTGTTCAGGGGAAGGATACAAAAAGCTGACTCAGAGATTTAACCTGTCAGTTTCCACTGTGAGGAACATAGTAAGGAAATGGAAGAACACAGGGACAGTTCTTGTTAAGGCCAGAAGTGGCAGGCTAAGAAAAACATCAGAAAGGCAGACAAGAAGAATGGTGAGATCAGTCAAGGACAATCCTCAGACCACCTCCACAGAGCTGCAGCATCAACTTGCTGCAGATGGTGTCACTGTGCATCGGTCAACTATACAACGCACTTTGCACAAGGAGAAGCTGTATGGGAGAGTGATGCGAAAGAAGCCGTTTCTGCAAGCACGCCACAAACAGAGTCGGCTGAGGTATGCAAAAGCACATTTGGAGAAGCCGATTTCTTTTTGGAAGAAGGTCCTGTGGACTGATGAAACCAAGATTGAGTTGTTTGGTCATACAAAAAGGTGTTATGCAAGGCGGCAAAAAACCACAGCATTCCAAGAAAAACACTTGCTACCCACAATAAAATTTGGTGAAGGTTCCATCATGCTTTGGGGCTGTGTGGCCAATGCCGGCACCGGGAATCTTGTTAAAGTTGAGGGACGCATGGATTCCACTCAGTATCAACAGATTCTTTACAATAATGTTCAAGAATCAGTGACAAAGTTGAAGTTACGCAGGGGATGGATCTTTCAGCAAGACAATGATCCAAAACACCGCTCCAAATCTACTCAGGCACTCATGCAGAGGAACAATTACAATGTTCTGGAATGGCCATCCCAGTCCCCAGACCTGAATATCATTGAACATCTGTGGGATCATTTGAAGAGGGCTGTCCATGCTCGGCGACCATCAAACTTAACTGAACTGGAATTGTTTTGTAAAGAGGAATGGTCAAAAATACCTTCATCCAGGATCCAGGAAATCATTAAAAGCTACAGGAAGCGACTAGAGGCTGTTATTTTTGCAAAAGGAGGATCTACTAAATATTAATGTCACTTTTCTGGTGAGGTGCCCATACTTATGCACCTGTCAAATTTTGTTTGAATGCAGATTGCACATTTTCTGCTAGTACAATAAACCTCATTTCAAGGCAGAAACATTACTGTGTCCAACAGTTATTACATATATCAAACTGAAATAGCTGTTGCAAATACACCAATTTTTATAAAACATTAAGCTTAAGATTAATAGGGGTGCCCAAACTTTTTCATATAACTGTACATTATTAGTTTATGGTAGCAAGTGGGGCACATAATTATTGTATATGACTAATTGGGAAACATTAGTAGTGTATGGGGGCCAGAATAGGGGACACTATCACTCCACACTGGGGGATATAAATAATTGTCCCCATTGTGGCACATATATTATTAATTTATGGAACCACAATGTTATATCTTCCAACTGTATCAAGGCATAAAAGGTGGATGCTATTACTTCATGGGGGCAGAAATTGTGTACATTACTTCTGTATTGCATCTGCTGGGAATGTGCAGGAGGAGATGCTGTTTAGTGATGCACAAAACTTAGAGAAGCCAAAGCCACAAGAAGATGACGGTGGGGAACAGCAAATTTTGTCTAAGGAGGAAGATGATGATGAGACAGAGTTGGCAATAAGTCAGGTTGATGTTGTAAAGAGCTCCTTGGAGTGTCTTAATGTGGGATCACTAGTCTCCTTGGACTCAACATAGTGGGAGGAAGGAGGATTAGGGTGAGGATTAAGTGATCCAGACTATTGGCTGGTGAGACTGGACTGTGTGGAAGACTGGGTGGTGCTGCTAAGCATGCTGGAAGCATTATCTGCTATCCAACCGACCACCTGTTCGCACTGGTATGGCTTCAGAAGTGGTGTACTGTGCCTCCCTGCAAAATGGGACAGGAATGTGTCATAGATGGGCATGTTTCTTGTGCTCCAGTAACAGCCGTAGCTGCACCTGCCCCAGTCCTTGGCGTCTGCGCGAACCATCATTAGCACTTCCATTTCCCCATCCCTTACCGTACACTTTACGCATTTTCTAATTGCTAGGTCTCAGGAAACCAAGTTTATATTTAATAAAAAAATATTTGGTCACCTGCAGCAGGCAAAGCCTTTTTTTGGAGTTTAATATACCACCGAAATGTAACAGAAGGCATGTAATACGCTATGGATGACTAATTGAATCCAGAAAAAATTTTCAATGCTTTTTTGCAATGTTACATATCACCAAAATGTAGCAGAAAGCTCTATGAATGACAATATAATACATTTTTTACCCCCAAAAAAAAGAATGTGGTCACGTGCTGCAAATATATATTTAGCAACGGACTGCAAAGCCCTAAGCATTGCCTAGAGGCTGTATTCTGCAACTCTCCATACTCCTGCAACTGTCCCTCCCTAGGCTAAATGCAGAATGTATCTGATACAAACAGCAAAATACAGGTTTAGCCTTTACAAGGACTGTTAGTATAATGGTTCAGAATCAGCACCAGTATGAACACTAGAGGACTCTAATTCATTTAACTGTGCGCGCACAGGCCTGGACAAGCTCTCTCTCCCTCCAATAAGAACTGTCCCTGAGCTGTGCAATGGTGCCAGTGTGCCGTGGCAGTGTCTGTTCTTTTATAACCCCTGATGATGTAATACGGCCAGTCAATCACAATAATGCTATTACCAAGATGGCTATGGAATTACAGTGACTGGCAGGCAATCCCCGCATATTGATTGGCTGTGTAACATGTCGGCCGGGGATTCGAGATTCAAACTCGAGCATCGGCTAATGCTCGCAGAGTGCGGAGCACATCCAAGTATCACCAAGCATGTTCGCTCATCTCTAATTGTTACCACACCAAACCAGGAAAAATATGAAATCATCATGAAATGCCAGGAAGGGTTCATGTGACGGACAAAAAAAGATAAGATAACAAAAGTCTGCCTGTAATATCGGTGTGGTGTGTATATGTACAAAATTTGACAATTTAAACAGGTATAGCAAAACAGACCTAAACTTAAATGTCCATATTTCGTGTAATAATTGGTTTGCAAAAATATTGTTGTGGAGCCTGTTAAATATAACTAGTAAAACAGTTGCAAAACTTTAAGCTTTTTTGCATTTATTTTACATTTTTTACAATAATTTTTTAACATTTTAACTATTTCCCTTTTCAACAAAAATGTGTTACCCTAAAGTGCTATGTAGCTATATACATGACCGAAAATGAAAATACGACAACAGCATGCAGTGTGATCATGGGGTGTAACCTTTCTTTAAATGTTAAAAAAAATGCCCACGTGCCTTTACAAAATAGGATATGACAAGAAAAGTTAGGAATTCCCAAAACAAGCACTTGGCAACAGGCCATTGTACTCAGGTGGCATGAATATGGAAATAAAAGGAGACTATTGGGGCTCATTCTGAAGTATGATTTTCTCATAAAAGTACAATTTTCCTAAAATAGTCTATGAGGTAGTTCACATATCCAATCTTTTTCTTCGGATCAAGAATTGTCCAATATTGATCCAGGTGTCGGATCAAACTAGCAAATGCATGTCTATGGATCTGTGAAAATATTGGTCAACACTTGGATGCCATCCATGTGCTGTCGGTTTTTCATGGAGTGCTTGATAGGAGAAGCTTGAGAGACCTTTATCATTCTATTCTTTTTCCATCCCAGAAAAATTAATGATGCTCTGACCAAATTCTGATGTTAAAATTGATACACTGACCAAACTCTGATGACACTCTGATCAAAAACACTGAAGAAACTTGGACCATTTTTGCAAACAAGAAAAATCAATGACAGGTGAAAGAACCCTCACAACAATGAAGTTTGCAAGAACAATACAACAACAGACAGTTATATTTACATTTCTAGATTATGGAGATTTTTCTTAAGGGTATAAAAAAAATGGCTTGCCCGTCTTACAATGCAGTAAGCACTCCTTCTGTCAAACAGCCTTGAATTCAGAATTTTGTGTCAAAAAATAGCACTGAGGGGTTTAATACTGCCCTCCTTGTTTGCAATGTGTGAAGAATAAAAAAAGGCTGTTATTAAAGTGTTGTTACTATAGTATATCATCTCAGATTAGTCAATGTAGTCACAATAGAGGTACTGAACTTCCCTATATCACTTGAATCCTTGGGTTGGCATGCACAAACTGACATTAGCTTTACTATTTTCAATCGGCTTGAGCACTGAAAGTAGTGCAATGCAATCAGATTAGGTCATATTCTATCCCTAAAGTGGAATGAGCTCTGCACTGTGACCTCCTATCCCAAAACTGCACAAGCATAAAATAACACTCCTTGGCCAGCCCCCTTGATTGGCTGTGATAGATCATGTGATGTGATAGCATCACTAGGACATTATGGTAAAGCCCATGCGGCCGTGCCTGACACCATTAGCACGCTCTCTGAGCCTATAGCAGTGTGTGAAATGACAACTTTTTTTTGTTGTTTTCTGGCAGATCCTCGCAAATCAAATTGCAGAGTGTTCAAATTTAAAGGGACCTGCAAATTTCAAGAAGTTTAACTCAAAGTTAATCCTCCATGGATCAATCTGCTCATCTCTAATTGCAATGTATTATAGAAACAATCAAACAGGAGCAGTAAAACACACAACCATTCTCCCTTACAAAATATTTTATTTTTGAAAAAAAATGTAAATAATATAACAACTCACATAGTTGATTTTGCCACATCTGTAACAACTAGCTTTATACAATTAGCATGTTATTTATTTTAAGGTGAACTCTGAAAAACTTTACAAAAGCAATGCTAGAATTGAGGTTTTTTTTGTTCATCTTACAATCCAAATAAAGGAATAAAAAGTCCCTTAAAATTATTCTGATAAAAACTATAATTCATCCTGCAAAAATAAGATTCTTATCAAGCTATTTTGATGGAAAAAATGTTATGGATTTTGACCTTAGTGTTATTTGGCATGAGACTAGTGAGACCAATGATTAGCTACAGCAGTTATGTGAGGTATAGGGTATGTCATCATTGCAGCCAGGTAAACAGAAGGCTGGCAAGGACGACCAGAGATATGGCACTGTTCCAGTGGTGAGATAAATATGTTACTAAAAGAGATGGTGTGAATCAATTTGAAGAACCCGATCCAGTGACCAGGTCAGTATTTGGACGGAAGCCCTGCGCACCGCCTTTGACATGACGGCATCCACAGCTCCACTTTTGATTAGCTGGCATGGTGCATCATTATTGCAGCTTGACACACATGTAACATCATGCCAGGCAAGTTAATTAAAAGAAGAGCTGCAGATGGCAGCAGGTGGTTCTTAGGGCTCTTATCCAAATGTCATTCTGTATCTTACTAACCAGGCAGCTGGAACCGTTTTTTGAATTGATTCACATCATCTCTACTCACTACTGCTGTAAATGTTTTTAGTTCATAACTTAGAAACCCATGTAAAGAATGGACAGCATAAGTTACAACTTTTTGAGCTCCAAAATTGTATTATTTAATGCATATGGGGAGCATGCTCATTTTGCATTATGCCTTTTAAAGCAAACCTGTCACCAGGTTTGACCAATATCAGATTCGGCCACCACCTTTCAGTCCTCATATACAGCATTCTATAATGCTGTATATAAGCCCCCAATTAGACCTGCAAGACAAGAAAAAGAGCTTTTATTATAATCATCTGGGTTGCGGTCTGGTCCGAGAGGTGTTGCCCGTCTTGGTCCAACGCCTCCCTTCTTGCCGTCCTCCTTCTTGCTTCATGTGGATGTCGCGTCCCATACATCATCCACACAGTCTCTCCAGCATCGCGCGCCTGTGCACAGAAATACACCTGCGCAGGAGCACGATGCTGTGGAGACTGTGTGAATGACGTAAGGAAGCGTCATCCACATGAAGCAAGAAGGAGGACAGCATTGCAAGAAGAAGGGAGTGACGCTCCTCGGACCGGACCACCCCCGCAGGTGAGTATAATAAAAGCTCTTTTTCTTGTCTTGCAAGTCGGGTTGGGGGCTTATATACAGCATTATAGAATGCTGTATATCAGGGCTGAAAGGTGGTGGCTGTATCTTCTATCGGTAAAACCTAGTGATAAGGTCCCTTTAAAATGCTTTTCATTTTCATGTAGTAGCTCCATATAGTGGTTCTCATCTGCCTAATAAAGAACCCCAAGATGTCTATTTTATTCAGATGCACTTGAAGAGAAGATGTCAAGAGACTGTCTAAACCACACAACTTCTTAAAGCCCCATATCTTCCTTTGCTGAGATTTCATAGAGAAGCATGTTATTGCCTCAATGAAGTATTATATTTTCCACATACCTTGAGAAGATAGCATAGTTTTGTAAAAGTACATCCTAATAAATCAGAAATGTTTTGCTCACTAAAACTTAATGTGCTACTGTGTGTCTGCATGTTGTTATGGAAAAAAGTGTGTTCTTTCTTTAAAGGTCACCAATTTGTTATCTTTCCATTGACAGTAACCTATTCTTTAAACACCTACTCAACCACATCATCATTTTAGAATAAGCTCTTGTGTTTAAAAATGCCTTAAATACAATAAAGCCAAGTAGCCGGATGATATGAACTACCTCATCGTGATATCTGTGGATACTTCTAAGAAGCTTTGGTTAACTTGGTTGTTTCTAAAATGACATAAACTGTTTTTGTGCTCACCTAAGCAGTCATATACCATTGCTTACCCCTGTTTGGCATATTCAGCAACCTTTTTTACTAAGTAAACATTGGGTGCTAGCATTGCCACATCCATTGCAATCAAGATGGCAGTGGTTACTTGGGTATTCACATTCCTGTCCTGCCCGGTTCTATCCTCTTCTGCACAGATGCCGAAAACATTGAGTGCATGAACAGATGCAGGAGATACTGCTTCCTGTATCTGCACATGAAGAATTGTGGCTTTCCAAATTGGACAAGAAGCCCAGTCAGTAGGTTCCAAAGCAAGGCACAATTAAGGATATATGTTACGTCTTCACGCTCAGTAAAGTTGAAATGCTTTTAATGATAAGTTTTTCTAAGGGTTCATTCAGACGTCATTGATTTTGCTTCAGTGGTTGAAAGCTAAAACCAGGAGTTGGACATATGACTCGCCCCCTGGGCCGTGGGGCACGCGGATCCGGGCGATAGGGGAACGATGGGGGTAGTAGTGGCGGCCCGGTCCCGCGGCTCAGGGTGGTCAGACCAATGGTAGTCTGCTACGTGCTTCAGATAATGTCCGACTACGCCACCCGTGGATTGCGGTTATTAGGAACCGCCGCTGCATGCAGACCGCTGGGGCTGATGAAGTGTGCAGCTAGGGTAGTGTGACTCCCCACGGGAAGAGTGCGGCCCCAGGGCAGTGTAGTGGATGATGGGAGTAATGGTGGTGAAGGTCCCAGTACCGGTAGTGCCGGAGGAGCGAAGGAGCACACGGACAACAAGTTACAGTCCAGGGTCTTTACTCACAGTTCGTTTGTTCCGGGTCACTTCCGTCGGCAGTGACCGCCCGAGCCGTGCTGCGTCCACCAGGTGAGGGGCTCGGTCAACTCCCAGGCAGTTCAGGAGCATGGCACAGGACCCCCTTTAATCCTTTCTCTGGCCTGCCTCACCAGTGACCCACTTTTGTCCAGCTGCCGCGGACTTGTGCGGGTAAACGTGGGCCCCGTCCTCCGCTGTCCTATATGGTGCCTTCCTAGCAGGTTTGATGAGGTGTCGCACCAATAAATGATCACGACGACCGGTCTTTGGCTGAGGGTAGTTTCTCCTCCACCAACTTGGGATCCGGTACCCTTAATCTGCCTGACCCTTCACCCTGGATTCTCGTGGGTTCTTAGGGTCCCTTCCACCTTCTTGTTCCTGAGCCCTTCTGTTTCTCTCTCTCTTCTCCTTCTTTCCTGTTCTGTTCCTTTCTGTTCCTTTCTCTTGGAGCTGAGATGAGCCAAAATCCCAGTTCCCCTTCACCTCCTCCTCGGCCTCTCACTAGGCCCTCCTGGAGTAGAGCTCCTACAGAGCCTCTACTCCCTGTCTTCTCCTCTGGCTGAACTGACCCAGAACTAAGATGGTGCCCACCTGTTATACCTCCCTCTGACCATGAGCCCAGGTGACCAGCAACCAATGAGCTCCTTCCTACGCTCAGGAACCAACCCCTATCTGCTCCTACAGCACTGGGTGTTCCACCCCCCTCCCCACTCCAGGCAGGGACATAGTCGGTCGTGCCTGCACTTATGTCTAGTGGGAGCACCGTTGAGCTGTCCCTCGGAAATGGGGTGTGTGTGCTGTATGCAGCTAACTGAGCCCTGGTCCACATTCCATCCTTACCTGGGAGTGGAATATCACACCTCTAGCAGAGGTGCAATACCCCTGTAGCGGCCGAGCCCTCGGGGCGCTACACACACAGAGAAAAACTAAAACTGAAAGATTGACACCTGTTCTGTATTTTGGGGACCGTCCTGATTTCGGCATACAAATACTGATTAAAAATCAATGACATCTGAAAGAGCAGATAAGTATTTATGGACATTTTTATCTTCATCGAAATATCTGATTTTCTGTAGAAAACATGATAGCATAGAGCAAAGTGTAACTGTGGCGTTTGCATCGCGATATAATTGCTGGTAGAATGCATTCTATTTAATTTTTGCTGCAGATTTTACATTTTGCAAGGCAGAGAATATGTTAACATTCGACATATCTGCAGCTGCAAAATTTGCACCAAGATGGGCAGATTTTGCTGTGGATTTTGCAGTGCAAATGCTACGGATGTAACACCAGATTTTTGTCATCACAAAGTATGAAATCTGAAGTGAAAATCTGCAACATAAATTGACATACTGCGAAATCTCCATCACCTGTCAAGTTACCCTGCAGATGTAGATGAGATTTCATAAAATCTCATCCATAATGCTGGTATTGTAATTTGCTGCTTATCCAACCCTGTGTGCATAGCTGAAGAATGAAGATGCAACAATTCTGCAGTATTTCTGGATTTTGCTGATATTCCATAAGCCTACATTCACACATCCATGTGACCTGTCTGAGAACTGTACAATTTTTTTTCTCGGGCAGTACTCAGACCCATAGAATTGAATGGCTCCATTCACACATTCATTAACATCACGGATCCAGGAGTGAGCTTTGTGTGACTCAGAGAAGGTCCTATTGTAATCTGATTTGTGGATCAGACTTGGCCATTCAAAGCTATGGGGATCACTGAAACATGGATGAAAATTGGAAGGCTTTCAATTTGCTTCCGTTTTGCTTCTGTGTCTCACAGTTCTGTTGCTACGGGTATGTGCCCACGTAGCGTTTTACAAGCGTATTTGCTGCGGATTTTCCGCAGCGGAAACGCTTGTAAAACGTTTGCCAATCCGCACCCCATGGTCCCCAATGAGAATCCGCAAGTTCTATGCCCATGCTGCGGATTTTTCCACAGCGTTTTTGATGTGCAGAAAAATCCGCAGCATGTCAATTAATTTTGCGTTTCCGCAAGCGGAATTGCCTTTTCAATGCAAGAAAAAACGCAAGGAAATTCCGCATGTGGAAATCGCACGAAAAACGCTTGCGTAATTCCGCATGTGTTTTTCCGGGAGAGGACATGCAGAAATTAAGCAGAAATTTTCTGCTTCATTTCCGCAACGTGGACACATAGCCTTAGTGATACACACTTAGTGAAGAAAATGGAAGCTAAATATCATGGACGCAACTAAGATGAAACTAGGATGCCAATTGAGGAAAAAATCAGTCTGTTTCTCCTGGATGGTGACATCACACGAATGTGTGAATCTGACCTTAGTGATAAACACAAAATAACTGTGTTGACTGAATGCTCGATTAGCTTTCTACGATTTTTGACTATCACAAACATGAACTTTTGAGGGATAGCTGAGAATTTAACTGACTGCGCCGCTGTATAGAAACAGAAGTTTCACACTTGTGTGCTTTAGGTAGTCTATATTACCAGGGCCGTATTTGGAGTTTCTGCTGCTCTAGGCACTGTCAGTGGTCGCCCCCCCCTACGTGCAGACACTGCAGCATTGCATATGGGAATGGGGATGGGAGCGGGCCACACAGACCTGGGCTGCAGCAGGCACTACAGCATTGCATATGGGCCATATGCAATGCTGCAGCCCAGGTCTGTGTGTGGGGGCCACTGTCACCCCCCCCACCCCCATATCATATGGGGGTGAGGGGATGGGAGCAGCCCACACAGACCACAGGGCTGCAGCAGGCACTGCAGCATTGCATATGGGGGTGGGGGTATGGGAGCGGCCCACGCAGACCACAGGGCTGCAGCATTGCATATGGGGGTGGGGGGGTGGGAGCGGCCCACACAGACCACAGGGCTGTAGCATTGCATATGGGGGTGGGGGGGATGGGAGCGGCCCACACAGACCACAGCTCTGCAGCATTGTATATGGGGGTGGGGGGGGGAGCTGCCCACACAGAACTGGGCTGCAGCATGCACTGCAGCATTGCATATGGCCCATATGCAATGCTGCAGTGCCTGATGTAGCCCATGTCTGGGATTCAGACCCCACTGTGTCACTCCCTGCTGCTGCCTGCCATCATGTCTGACCAGTGACAACAGTCACAGACTAATCAGACTCCTCAGAGTCTGAGACTAGTCAGAGACTCTGTCAGGCTGGCACTGCTGCCCGCTGGCTGTACTGTCTGTGTACAGCACAGAACACAGTATCGGCGGCAGCTGCTGACTGCGCGTCTGCGCCTAAACTATGATCCCGCCGCCCGCCTCGCCACCTGCCATCATCAATTATGCTGCAGAGCAGACTGTCTGCAGAAGCGGCAGCTCCACATCCAGAATCATGCACCGGCACCACGGCCCGGGTGGCAGTGTCGGCGCAATGGCACATCACAACAGGACACAATTACCGGCGCTGCCTGCTGAGATGAGCCGCTGCCAGCGATGTGCTGCCCGGGCCTCCGCGGGAACTTCAAGTGCCCGGGCTCCTCCTCTTCTTTCCAGATCGCAGCAGCAGAGCAGACTAGAGAGGTGAGGTGGGTGGGCGTGACCGGAGGGCAGGGGTGGATTAAGAGTAGCAAGGGCCCTGGGCAGTTTAGAAGGCGCGGCCCCTCCCCCCCCCCACACACACACACCTGATGTATCACATATCACATGATCCCCTGTGATAGATCATGTGATAGTTCACGTGAAATTAATTTGGCACAATATTAACTATAATAATTTTTTTTTAGGCTGTGTGCCCACTATGCATTTTTTAAGCAATTCCGCTGCAGAAACGCTAAAAAAACGCTTGGTAGAAGGTTTGCATGTTCCCCAATGTACAATCCGCATGTACAATCCGCATGCGTTTTTTCTGCCAGGGAGATGCAGAAACACTCAAAAACAATCCAGAGAATTTCTGCATCGTGGGCACATAGCTTTACATTAATTGTATGACTCAATATTGAGCACACGTAGCCATCTATACACAGCAGGAGGCCGCACAGCGCCATCTATACACAGCAGGAGGCCGCATGTAGCCATCTATACACAGCGGAAGGCTGCACATAGCCATCTATACACAGCGGGAAGCCGCACAGCCCCATCTGTACACAGCAGGAGGCCGCACATAGCCATCTATACACAGCGGAAGGCCGCACGTAGCCATCTATACACAGCGGGAGGCCGCACAGCGCCATCTATACACAGCAGGAGGCCGCACAGCGCCATCTATACACAGCGGGAGGCCGCACAGCGCCATCTATACACAGCAGGAGGCTGCACAGCGCCATCTATACACAGCGGGAAGCCGCACAGCCCCATCTGTACACAGCAGGAGGCCGCACGTAGCCATCTATACACAGCGGAAGGCCGCACGGAGCCATCTATACACAGCAGGAGGCCGCACAGCGCCATCTATGCACAGCAGGAGGCCGCACGTAGCCATCTATACACAGCGGGAGGCCACACAGCGCCCCCCCAGAGACAGAGGGAGGCCGCACGCAGTCACGCACACACAAACATATACAGATATATACATATACGCATAAACACATTTGAAACACAAAAATACATATAAACAAACATCACACAATGATATCTGCCTGCACACACACACACACTCACTCAATCACACATACACACACTCACTCTCACACATACACACTCTCTCACACATATACACTCTTTCACACACACACACTCTCACACACAGACACATACACACACAGACACACACACACACACAGACACACACAGACTCACCATCCCCCGGCTCCGCTCCAGTCCTCCTGCTGCTCCTCTCCGGTGCAGCACTGCAGGCCGGGCGCACGGATGCTGCTTCTTCTCCGGCCGGGCCAGCACTGCAGCAGTTAACTTCCCTGTGCTGGCCCGGCCGCGTCACAGCTAGGAGACACGGCTGAGCACAGGGCCGTGTCTCCTAGTAGTGACGCGGCCGGGTCAGCACAGGGAAGTTAACTGCTGCAGTGCTGGCCCGGCCGGAGTAGAAGCAGCGTCCGTGCGCCGCTGCTGGGGGAGGGGGGGCGGAGCAACCCGGCCGGCTCGGGGCACAACCCTCCCACCAAAAAAACACACGAAAAAAAAAACACGCTCAGGCGCCGCCCTCCCCGAATTCCGGCGCCCTAGGCACGTGCTTACAAGTGCCTAAGGGCAAATACGGCCCTGTATATTACCCTATGTACGCTTGACTCTCTTTTCTTCAACATGAACTTTTATCTGATTGTGCAAGTTTGTTCTTACCAAGGAGAATCAGTTGTTAAAAAAATTCCAGCAGCTTATCTAGCACAGTGAAAAAAGATTGGTTATATCGAAACCCAGCATGCTCAATTACTCTTTGCCTGATGTTTGTCGGACAAAAATTTGGGAGGCTCACATAAGCATAAAGGAGTTGTCCCCTTTAATAAAGTCTCTAAAAATAAAATAAACCGTGCTTTACTCAGTCTCCCTGGGTCCACTGCTGAGTGGCTGTCATTGCTCCTGGTGTCTGTAATTGGCTGCAGCTGTGATCATATTGATAGCGTGGCAATCACTGAATTGAGCAGCACTGCTGATGTAGGTGGAAATCCCCTTTCAGAGCTTACTGATTGACTGCCGCATTGTCGACATGATGTCAGTGTATGTGTAACAAGATGGAAGTGTTGCCAACGTTCCCCCTTGAAGACATGTGTATTGTTATAATGCATTTGAATGTGAAATATCTTTAGTGACATATGTTATTAGTAATAGAGTTGTAGTCTGCCCAGCAGTATGGAGTTAATAAGGACAGTTAGGATTAACAGTTGGCACTAGCCCAGAGTGGGAGGAGTTAAAGAGAAGGGACAGAGGGAATTTCCTGTTAGGAAGGGAGATAGGGCCCAGTGTGCAGTAGAAGCAGACCTTTGGTTCCTCCAGTTACCAGAGTCGCATGACATGAGAGGAGACAGAGGCAACGGATAGCAATATTCAGAGAAGAGATGAAGCAAAATGATAGTTGGGGTGAGTGATTTGCCAGAGACGGGATCAGGAGTAGGTTCCCATGACTGTAGTGCCGTTATTGGGGACAAGAGAAGCTCCCAAAGCACTGTGCTGAGTTGTGGTGAAGTCACGCTAGGTGTGGGAAAGACTAAGTGCAACACAAAGGGAAGAGGGGGAGGAAGCCCAAACACTAGGAAAAGGGGGAGTGGAGACCCCTAGGTAGATCTAAAATCACCCTGCCTACCCTACCGTCCCTATATAGGTTCCACACCTATCGCTGAGCAGGACCCTAAGCCCTGGATGTCACTAGAGCTTGGCCCTAGATAGGGATTTCTTGAGCAGAGACCTGTGAAAGACATTGTGGATCTTAATGGCCTGAGGTAGCTCAAGACGAAACACTGCTGGGTTAATGACCGTGGTTATTTTATAGGGAGCAATAAATCTAGGTCTCAACTTCCAGGAAGGAACCTTCAATTTGATATTCCTGGTAGACAACCACACAAAGTCATTCACACTCAGGTCCGGACC
The DNA here is from genome assembly GCF_046119375.1 of Phyllobates terribilis. Lineage (NCBI taxonomy): Eukaryota > Metazoa > Chordata > Amphibia > Anura > Dendrobatidae > Phyllobates > Phyllobates terribilis. Next base: position 160,585,869 of record NW_027362771.1, on the reverse strand, counting down.
TGGCAAGCTTTTCCTTTCAGCCATATGTTTGTAGCTGTCACCCATGATCTTCAAATTATTCAGAACTCCGCGCCACACCGAGGAGAGTTATGAAGCAAAACATTCCTCCTCAGGAACTCCTGAAGCCCCAAACTGTACCAAACTGTGAATGGAAACCGTAAGCACCAAAGAACGGTGACCTGCCGGTAGATTCTTGGCGATGATTATTAATAGCAAGTTCTGCCAGCGGTAAGATGCCCAATCCTCCTGGTTTTTGAAGACAAAACACCTGAGGTAAGCCTCCAGATTCTGGTTAATGCACTCAGTCTGTCCATTCGACTGAGGATGGAAAGCAGAGGAAAAGGACAGTTGCACCTCCAGTCGAGAACAGAAGGCTTTCCAGAACTTGGAAACAAACTGGGTCCTCCGATCTGACACCACATCGGAGGGAACCCCGTGAAGCTTCACAATCTCACTTATAAACACCTAAGCAAGAGTCTTGGCATTTGGAAATGCTGGTAATGCAACGAAGTGAACCATTTTACTGAACCTATCTACAACTGTGGTGCCCCTGCGGGTTCAGTCGCCACAGAGGTACTGCATCTCACCTAGAGGTGTGGTGTGGTATCTCACTCTCAGGTAAGGATGGAGTACTGCCTGGGACCCACACACTTGCATCCATTACACTTCAGGAGGGAAGGGCGAGATTGCTCCTAAGGGAGAGCACAGTCCCTGGTCCCTGACTGGAGGGTGGAACCATGTAGTGGGTGTGGGTGGAGGAAGAAGTTCAGGGGAGCACTTCATCAGTAGTATAAAAAGGGGAGCCCTCTTGAGAGAGTGTGTTCAGTCAGAGGAGGACAGTGAGAGGAGCAAGAGCTCTGCAGGAGCTCTGCTCAGGAGGAGCAGGCCTGAGTTGAGAGGCCCAGGAGGCGAGGCTGAAAAGGAAGGGAGCAGAAGAAGGCTCCAGGAGTGAGGGGATCGCAGGGCATGATGAGTGCGGATGCCACCCGTGCGCCCGAATCTACAGGACCGTGGGGGAATCAGGCTGCAGAGGGGACCGACCCCTAAACTAGTGGAGAACTACTAGGCTCAGCTAGGAACTGGAGGCTTCTGCACTTTCAGGGTGTAGTTGTTCATAGCCGCAACTAAATTGCCGAAAAAGAAGCCACACAGGATTCAGGGGACTGCAGGTTGCCCGCCAAAATCTGAGGTTACCGGCTTGGGACACTGGTTGTGAGGCGCAGGGCAGGAGGGTGAGAGCCAGCGCAGGAAGACGACCGAGAAAGGCACACAGAACGGGGTCCTGTTATGTACTCCTGAAACCCCTGGGAGTTTGCTGAACCCCTCCCATGGTAAACACAGGATGGCGTGGGAAGTTACCCTGGCTCTGGTAACTTGGAGTCTAAAAACCGTGAGTAAAGCTTGAAGACTACACCCCACTGTCTCTGTGAATTATTGCTGCACCATTACTAGTCCGGCACTACATTGCACAGCAACATCTACCTCATCTATAACATCACTGCACGCCCTGGAGCTTAGCTCAACCTGTGGAGAGCTGAACCAACTCTGCTGCATTACCAACAGCTCCTGAAGATCTGCACCGCAGTGGCGGCCCCATATAGCCGCATATCACAGGTGGCATCACGAACATTATAAGAACTTTAATTCCCCTTTCCTTTAAAACCCCCTTTTTATTGACCGCCCTGGGTCACGGAGCGGGTCACTGCCACTGTGACATCCCCTAGCAACGACCAGCATGGCTACCGAGTACCCCACGGCCCAGGGGGCGCGTCACAACCACCAAAACCACAGTTTTACTTGCAGATACTGGTAGGTCATTAATAAAATCCATGGACAATTGTGTCCATGGCCTGCTAGGAATAGGTAGTGTAAGAAGAGTACCAAATGGACAGGTATGCGATACTTTAGAACGCGTGCAAATACTACAAGCAGATACGTGTCCAATCACATCCTGATGCAACCCCAGCCACAAAAAACGACGAGAAAGGAGGTCCGCAGTTGCTTTACCACCTGGATGACCAGCAAGCACAGAGTTGTAATGCTCCCTAATTACTTTGCAGCGCAGATTAGATGGTACAAATAACCTTCCTGAAGGGCAAGAGGCAGGGGCGTCCCATTGGGCCTCTAACACCTCACCATCCAGTTCAGGGTACAATGCTGAAATGACTACCCCGTTCTGCAAAATCGGGGCAGGGTTCTCATGGTCGCCACCACAGGGAAACTCCGGGACAAAGCATCAGTCTTTGAAGATTTTGGACGGAAAGTGACAACAAAATTGAACCTAGTAAAAAACAGGGACCATCTAGCTTGCCTAGGGTTGAGACATTTAGCCGATAGAAGATATGACAGGTTCTTATGGTCTGTGATAACTGTAATAGGATGGACAGCCCCCTCCAACCTATGTCGCCATTCTTTGAACGCCAATTTAATCGCCAAAAGTTCCCTCTTACCCACGTTATAATTTCTCTCAGCCGAAGATAATTTCTTAGAAAAGAAGGCGCATGGTCGCCATTTACCAGGGGACGGACCCTGAGACAATACAGCCCCAACCCCCACCTTCAACGCATCAACTTCCACAATAAAGGATTGGGAAACATCGGGTTGACTGAGTATAGGTGCAGTGGCAAAACAGCTCTTAAGAAAGGAAGAAGCCTGCAGAGCATCCGACCATTTAGAAAGATCAGTCCCCTTCCTTGTCATGCCAGTGAGGGGTTTCACAATTACCAAATAATTTTGGATACATTTCCGGTAAACATTAGTAAAACCTAGAAAACGTTGTAGAGTCTTCACGTTCTCAGGACGGTCCCAATCAAGGACAGCGCAGATCTTCTCCGGATCCATTCGAAAGCCCGAAGATGACAACAGGTACCCCAAAAACTGCACCGCCTGGACGGTGAAAACACACTTTTCTAGTTTGGCATATAGTTTGTTATCCCTTAATATCTGAAGCACCTGTTTAACGTGCCCCCGATGTGTCTCAAAATCAGGTGAGTAAACCAAAATATCATCCAGATAAAAATATGGAAAATATCATTAATGAAATGTTGGAACATCTCAGGTGCATTCGTCAGACCAATAGGCATAACCAGACTCTCGAAATGCCCTTCAGGGGTATTGAACGCTGCTTTCCATTCATCCCCTTCTCTGTTTCTAACCAGATTGTAGGTTCCCCTTAAATCCAACTTGGAGAACACCTTAGCTCCCACAACCTGACTGAACAAATCTGGAATCAGAGGAAGAGGATATGGATCTCGGATGATAATTTGATTTAATTCCCGGAAATCTAAACAGGGACGTAGACTGCCATCTTTTTTCTTTTCTTCAAGAAGAAGAAACCTGCCACCACGGGCGAAGATGAGGGTCTGATGTGTCCCTTCTCCAGACTTTCCTCAATGAAATCCTTCATGGCTTGTCTTTCAGGGCCAGAAAGATTATACAGTCTGAACTTTGGTAGTTTAGCTCTGGGGGTCAGGTTAATAGGACAGTCATATACACGATAAGGAGGCAAATCCTGACACCCCCTCTCAGAAAAAACGTCCTCAAAACCAGACAAAAACGCAGGTAAGGTCTCTGTAGAGACTGTAAAAAGGAAAATATTTAAAGAGTTGTCATGGCAGTAATCTCCCCATTCAATGATCTCTCTGCCAATCCACTATCAGATTATGTTTCACCAACCAGGGCAGACCCAGTACAATTGGAGTGGTAAGACCATCCAAGACATAGCAAGGGATTATCTCATAATGAACCGACCCCACCCTCAGTCTAAGGGCTCTTGCACACGTCAGTATCTCCAGTACGAATGGTGACAGTTTCCACACGTACTGGAAACGCTGACACACTCAGAACCATTAAAATCAATGGGTCTGTGCGCATCTCAGTGTGTTTTCATGGACCGTGTGTCCATGTGCTCCACCCAGAGACAAGTCCGTTTTTTTGTGGATACACGGTCTGCAAAATGTACCACACGGATGACATCTATGTGTCATCCGTGTGACATGTATCGGCACCTGGGAATGGCACTGTTCCCAAGCGCCGGTGCTGAAAGCTGCTCTCACCATGGTTCCCTGCTGGCGCTGTGATCCGCACCAGCAGGGATAATGATGAGGGTAATGGTAGTCTGCTCCCAGTGTCCTAACCTGTAAAAATAAGAATGAAATAATAAAATCCATATACTCACCTCTCCTAGGTGTCCCCCACTGTAATCCATGCGACCGCTGCTGCAGAGGAGCCAGGGAGAATGAGCCACTCTGGAGCTGCAGCTCAAGAGCGGTGTCCTGTCAGTGACTGAGCGCTGCTCCGGAGCGGCTCATTCTCCCTGGCTCCTCTGCAGCAGCGGTCACATAGATTACCACTACCACTACCCTCATCATTGTCTCTGCTGGTGCTGATCGCAGCGCTGGCAGGGAACCATGATGAGGGCAGCATTCAGCATCGGCGCTTGGGAACAGCGATAACTGTAGTGCTGATTCCCAGGTGCCCGTCTGGGTGATCCTGATGCGGCAAGCGTGCCGCACATGGATGCAACACGTAAAACACACGGACACATGGGCACGAATATCTCCGGTACCGTTTTTTCTGGACGTGTGAAACCAGCCTTACATTATGTACGACGTCGGGTCCCGGGTTAACTTACACAGTGTGAGGTGCTGGTCCTGACTATGACCTACATGCACAGCGCTCAGGTTGCTTTTGTAAGGGGGCCCAGAGCTTCTCAGGCAGTGTCCGGCTCTGGTGCGACTCAGGCCTCTGGCTGAGGCCTGTCACGCTGGGCTCTGCGGTCCCTTTGGAGCATGTCTGCGCCACTCTGCAGACTGGAGCCAAATCTTCCTATTTCTTAGCGCACTGGACTTTTATATCCAGTAAATCCTTCCTGGAGGTCTCCTGATCAGGTCTGGCATCTCAATTTGGTCCCCCTTCAACTCTTCTAGCATAACATGGTTCCGCTTTATTTCGCCTGTCCAGCAGATGGCAATCTTTCCTCATCTCTGGCATATTCTGCAAGAATCCTCCTGATGGTTCGTTGCTCTCTACTACATAAAGACAACAAGGTAGACAAACAAAGGGGATAAACTTAGCTTGAGCAGAAACCAGAGGAGTAATGCCAACTGTCCTCCAAGGGCACCAGAGAAGAAGCTAGCCGACTGCTAGTGCTCCAAGCCTGCACAAAGGTACATAGAAGTATCACTGGTGATTCCCTGGAGCAAACTGAGTGTTTTTAACTCCCAGGCAAGGGTGTGTCAATCAGAAGCAGGAGGGAGGCCGCCGCTGGGTCCTAAAGGAAGAAGGATTAAGAAAGCATCTGTAATGCCAAGCTCAGTGACCTTCTACAGTTAGATCCAGAGCGACTGTCTATTACACCTGACACACCCTTAATTGAGGCAGAATTGAGTGAGTTTAGGAAAGGAAAGAGAGAATGTGTATGAAGATATTCTGTGTGTTAAGAGAAACGACTATGAAGTTTTGTACTCTCTATCCATTGTACATACCCCTCCCTACATTGATGTTCAGTAAAAGACAGTTCATTTTTGAGTGGTAGTCTTCCTCACTGAATTTTATAACATCCGTTCACTGCCAGCCGAAGTCACTGGCATTATGCTGCCTACAAAGGCATAGCGCCCCCAGTAGACAAAACCCATATACCCAGCCAGGACCCCCATTTTCATGTAGAGCACCGGGGCATGGAAGACAAGTACTTCACCAAAGGCTACTGCCCCTCAACATGTTACACTTAGCATAGTCGGCAGGATCGAGTCTTGCAGCCAAAGGAGCAGAGAAATGCGGGGAAGACTCGAGCTTTGTGAAAGTCAGTAACCATGGCGTGGTCTAAGATGGTGCTGAGCATGTACTTGAAAATGGCAGCTAGTGGTGCAGTACAACAAGGAGATCCCGCCCATCATGGGCGTAGAGAACACGAAAGGGCGTAAAGAGCCGTCCAGCCCTCCAGAGGTTACGCCTACAGAAGGGAGTGTCCTGACAGAAAACACCCACACACAGCAAGAATTGTCCATCCCAGTAGGGTGAAGTAGAAGGAGAAGGTCTGTGCATTGAAGCGTGACAAGAGAAAATGAGCGGAGACGACAGAGAAACGGGTTGTTGAACCCAAGGAAACCCCAAGGCAGAGCGATAATGGAGCACACTCAGTGACGAGAAGGCCAGCATCATTAATCTGCTGAAAGTCAGAGACGAAGCAGTACCTCATGGACGAGAGCAGTGAGGAAGCATGGAAGAGCCAGGGAACTCACCCTAAGGTGAGCAGATGAGGGCATAGAGGACACCAGCCTTGCTAGCCTTTTTACAAAACAAGTGGAGAGTGGCTCCGAAGGACTGGAGCGAACCGTTTTGGCCCACATGCTGGGATCCATGGGAAGAACACAGTGTCCATCCCCAGGCTTTCTGCAAACCAAGGATAGTAGAGCGAGGGTACGGTAGCTAGTTAGGGACTTACATGGCATGGGTCTGTTGATGGCCAAGAGGGGGAGGGCCAGGACCCGGGACAGAAAAATGTTGGTTGGTCCCTTAGCGGCACAATACAAGGAGCTGGCTTTCTATAGAGAGGTCATCAGCTTTGATCCACAGTGGGAGATTGGGTTCATCCATGAGTTTGAAACTAGTGGAGATTGTGCATTCTCTAGCATCTGTCCTAGAGAATGCACAATCTCTCCCAGAGGCACATGAGTAGTGTTCTTTCATATGGATGGCCGGCGTGGGTGGTATGCGGTCAGTGAGGTGCATGAGTGTATGGCTGCTGCCGCAAGTTGATGGAAGGCAAGAGAGAGCCTGGGCGAGAACCGTGGAGACCGTCCAACTTCTAGGTGCAGCATTTGCCACACCAGGGAAGTGCCGGAGGTTGCCCTCACCATCGCAAGGGTCAGTCATGGTCCAAGTCATGCCCGGAGCAGTGACTCATGTTCCCATACCCCTATGGGGTTAGAAGCCAGACAGCCTGCAGACCAGATGCAAGGGGAAGGAGGCCCAGGAAGAAAAGAGCGATCGTCTCTGAGCCCCCCCGAGGAAGAGCTAAGAGAAGCGGACCCAGAGTGAGACGAGAGCTGGAAGATATTCATGTTGTGCTTGTTGCACCCCTTAAGCCTGGAGCAGTTCTAGGCTCCAGAGGAACGAAGATCCAGAGGACCTGCGGTCCAATAGTCCAGGGCTCCTGTAATCAGATGGTCTCTGCTGTGTGGGCTACCTGTAAAGAGACAGACTTTGCTTGTTTGTTTGTTCCAGGGCCCTTGCCAAGAAGGGCCGGATCAACACGATGGACTAGTGCCAAACTGAAAGGACTTGGTCAGTTGTTGTTCCGGGGTCCTTACCAAAGAGGACGTGTTCGATGAGAGGAAGAGGGCCCTGAGTTGTTTGATACCCATTGTGTGTAGAAAGATGCTTAGTGTCTTTCAGGTTCTGGATGGCCGAGGACGGCCATCATTAAAGACGTGGGAAATGTAAGAAGAGGCAAGTGTTGCCTGCATTCTCCCTTGAAGACATGTGTATTGCTATAATGCATTTAAATGTGTAATGCGTTTAGTGACATATGTTATAAGTAATACAGTTGTAGTCTGCTCAGCAGTATGGAGTTAATAGGGACAGTTAGGGTAAACGGTTGGGACTAGCCCAGAGTGGGAGGGTCTAAAGTGAAAGGACAGAGGGAGTTTCCTGTTAGGAAGGGTGATAGGACCCAGAGCACAGTAGAAGCAGACCTATGGTCTGACCAGTGAACAGAGCCGCGTAAATTGGATGTCCCTAAAGTGAGAGGAGACAGAGGCAACGGATAGCGAGATCCAGAGTAGAGATGAGGAAAAGTGATAGTGGGAGTGAGTCATTTGCCAGAGATGGGTTATGGGGCAGGAGTCCTAGCGGGATGTTCCTGAGCTTTCAATCCAAAGAGGTATCAGGACGAATCAGAGCAGGGAATGCGAGACAAAGTGAGTTCCTCGGGCGGTATTTTTAAGGTGTTAACAAATAGAGGAGCTAAGTAAAGGCCATAGTGGCATAAGTAGCTTCCAAGGGGAAAAGGATGCGGAACTGCGGGTTGAAGTACAGGGCTCTTGCTGACTGGACTGTAGTGCCGCTATTAGAGACAAGGGAAGCTCCCGAAACACTGTGTTGGGTTGTTGTGAAGGAAGAGGAAATAACTGAGGCAGAATTGAGTGAGTTTAGGAATGGAAAGAAATGAGAGAATGTGTATGAAGTTATTCCGTGCATTAAGAGAAACATCTATGAAGTTTTATACCCACTATCCACATACCCCTCCCTACATTTTCATGTAGAGTGCGAGCATGGAGAACAAGTACCTCGCCCATGGCTACCAACCCACGCCACGTTGCATGTGCAACACCATGCTAAGAGAAGAAAGGTGAGCAACAAGTGAAACACATCTATGTGTATCATAGCACACAGTACAGCTGTTACATTGCATCAGGAAGCTCAGAAATAAAATCCAGCCATCTTTTTCATAGACCAAATGCACGGTGCGTCTAACAGTAGCTTGTATTTTGCAGATAGATTGATAGGAACAATGGTGGCAATTTCAAGTTTATCTTCAGAAGCTTGCTTTTACAATACATGAGGCTATATTTTCAATAATGCAATATATTTTCATGACCATCCATTGTAACTGTGTAGTTTTGCCTGAAACAAGGTCTTGTATACAGTCATGGCCAAAAGTATTGAGAATGAGACAAATAGTAATTTTTTCAAAGTTTACTGCTTCATTTTTTGTAATGGCAATTTGCATATACTCCTGAATGTCAAAGAGTGATCAGCTTAACAGCAATTACTGTACTTGCAAAGTCAATATTTGCCCAGAAAATGAACTTTAACCCCCAAAACACATTTCAACATCCTTGCAGTCCTGCCTTAAAAGGAGCAGCTAACATCGTTTTAGTGATTGATCCATTAACACAGGTGTGGGTGTTGATGAGGACAGGGCTGGCGATCAATCAGTCATGATTAAGTAAGAATGACATCACTGGACACTTTAAAAGGAGGCTGGTTCTTGGTATCATTGTTTCTCTTCAGTTAACCATGGTTATCTCTAAAGAAACACGTGCAGCCATCATTGCACTGCACAAAAATGGCCTAACAGGGAAGAGTATCGCAGCTACAAAGATTGCACCTCAGTCAACAATCTATCGCATCATCAAGAACTTCAAGGAGAGAGCTTCCATTGTTGTCAAAAAGGCTCCAGGGTGCCCAAGAAAGACCAGCAAGCGCCAGGACCGTATCTTAAAACTGTTTCAGCTGCGGGATCGGACTACCAGCAGTGCCGAGCTTGCTCAGGAATGGCAGCAGGCTGGTGTGAGTGCTTCTGCACGCACTGTGAGGCGGAGACTCTTTAAGCAAGGGCTGGTTTCAAGGAGGGCATCAAAGAAGCCACTTCTCTCCAGAAAAAACATCAGGGACCGACTGATATTCTGCAAAAGGTACAGGGAGTGGACTGCTGAGGACTGGGGCAAAGTCATTTTCTCTGATGAATCCCCTTTTCGATTGTTTGGGACATCTGGAAAACAGCTTATTCGGAGAAGAAGAGGTGAGAGCTACCACCAGTCTTGTCTCATGCCAACTGTAAAGCATCCTGAAACCATTCATGTGTGGGGTTGCTTCTCAGCCAAGGGAATCGGTTCACTCACAGTCTTGCCTAAAAACACAGCCATGAATAAAGAATGGTACCAGAATGTCCTCCAAGAGCAACTTCTCCCAACCGTCCAAGAGCAGTTTGGCGCCCAACAATGCCTTTTCCAGCATGATGGAGCACCTTGCCATAAAGCAAAGGTGATAACTAAATGGCTTATGGAACAAAACATAGAGATTTTGGGTCCATGGCCTGGAAACTCCCCAGATCTTAATCCCATTGAGAACTTGTGGTCAATCATCAAGAGACGGGTGGACAAACAAAAACCAACAAATTCTGGCAAAATGCAAGCATTGATTATGCAAGAATGGACTGCTATCAGTCAGGATTTGGTCCAAAAGTTGATTGAGAGCATGCCAGGGAGAATTACAGAGGTCTTGAAGAAGGAGGGGCAACACTGCAAATATTGACTTGCTGCATTAACTCATTCTAACTGTCAATATAACCTATTGGTACTCATAATATGATTGCAATTATATTTCTGTATGTGATATAAACATCAGACAAACACTAATAAAAAACAGAGGCCAGCAGATCATGTGAAAATATAATTTTGGTGTCATTCTCAAAACTTTTGGCCATGACTGTACAGCCACTTCCTCTCATAGTTTACTCCTACCAGCTACTTTCAAGTTATATGTATGTTTTACCCACAGATTCCACAGCCTGTAATGCATTTCCATTACCTCCTACTTATGATAGAGTATACTGTGCCCTTTAAAATTACTATTTTTATTACATTTATCATGAAACATTTTTAGGTAAAAAGGACTTGACAGCTTTTTATATTGTTAATTTTATTTTACATTTGAATAACAAAACTGAAAGTGAGTTTTTTTCTATAGATGCACAGTGTCTGTTGTCTTTTTAATATCTAAAACCTTCCTTGTTTGCTAAGGGAGCGTAATGGCCACAGTAATCTTCAGACAATTTGTGGTTGAGCATTAACGTTATCATGGGCTGGACATTAATGTGGCCATTGCTATTTCCATTCTGAACAGTGTATTGCCTGGAAATGAAGTTTAAAAAGCTTTGACGGTTTTACTTAGAATTTCCAGGCAAGAGGGTGTGATTATATACATGAACTTACAAGCAATCAAAGAACAGTTTGAGACAGGTTAATATTTATAAGGAAAACAAATTTTTGCTGTAGTTCATGCTTTTATGAATCACAACTCATATGCCTGGCTGCACCGGGAATTTCCTAACAAACCTTTCCATAACCTGCTGTTAATTCGAACAATATTCCAAGGTTATTCCAGAGTATCAGTCAATACTATCAATAAAATGTTGGCTAAGTAACCATGTCAGAAAAATCTTGTCATGAAAGAAATGATTTCAGCATGTGCTCCCCAAATCATAAGGTGTCTTCAAACAAAAATAAAAGGGTCTTCTCATCTCAACATATGGCACATTAACAGTATGAGTCTTAAATGTCTGTGAAACATAACACCTTTAATTTGCAAACAAGAGTCAGAACTTAGGCTATGTGCCCACGTTGCGGAAATGAAGCATATTTTTTACGCTTCTCCCTGGCGGGAAAATCGCATGCGCATTCATCCTTTTGTTCCAAGAGCCATATATTTTTTTTTATTTTTGAATCTACATGGCTATATGAGGACTTGTTTTTTGTGGGACAAGTTTTGAATGACACCATTCATTTTATCATATAATGTACTGAAACATTTTTAAAAAATCAAAATGGGATAAAATGGTGAAAAAAATACAAGGAAGAGTGGGTGCTTCTACAGAACAGCTAGTCAGTACGTGTAATTAAATCGCTGCTGTATTTTGTGGTGCAGAATCACACCATACTTAAACTCCCAGCAGTCTGCTCAAAGTTGCCAGTTATAAATGTGTATTGATCTTGGTTTGATTCTGACCATGCTTGCTTTATACCTGTTGCAGACCCTGGACTAACTTGATTTTGTCTTGTACCTACCTTTTCTGGCTTTCTCCCAGCTACTTGACTATTCTCTGGTAGCCCTTTCTAACATCAAGCAGCTACACCATGGATGTAACCCAGTGGTCCCTGTAATAAGTCCATATGCCTCGGGTTATGGTCAAGACCAGGTTCCATAAGGGACATGCTAAGCAGAGTGGTTTGCGAAAAACCTGCCTGTGGAAGCCCGATTAAGAGCAGCCAGGTTTTGATATATAATTCACCCTTATAAGGACATTAGCTTTGCTTCCTGATTTGGGCTGGGATACAAAGGCTATGGATGTCTGTACAACTGTTGATGTTCAACCCTCACTCCTTTCAATCTGCCCCCTCTGGCTCCATGTATCCTGCCCCTTAAGGAGACAGATGCTACCATGCTACTGGTGCAAGCTAGCTCTTCAACAAAGGCCATTGCAGGTTGTATGGTACCTGTAAGTTTCAGCATGGCTGCTGCTCCTGTGGCAGCGCCCATTCCGCTTTCTGTTGTAAATGTCAGGCAAGTGACGCAGCCTGTCTTCGAGGTGACAGTAGATTAGGAAATGTCAATTCTGGTGGTAGATGTGCTCCCATGGCTAAACCAGCTCAATATATACTTCGAACTGGTTTCTGGTTGCTTTTTTTCTTCACATCTAATTTTTGCACAAAATGGGAACTGGTGAAGCAACACAAGCTATGGTTTATAAGGAGGTAGAATTGAGTTGAATTGCTGGATCTTTTAATTTACTGTCATTACAGAATCTGTGGATGTCGTCCCAGTAAAAAGGATGCAAGCAAACTTTTCCTAATACATCATTTTTCACACCTGAGGGGTTCTTCTGTGAATGGTGGAAAAGCAAGGAACTTATCTATGATCCTTTGACAAAGTGGTTGCTTTAGTGCGACAGACAGGAGGTGGTGTTTTGCTTGCTAAGTCAGATATTGAATCAGAGTTCTGTCTTTTCTGACTGTTTTGATCTCCCTGGGTATCAGCCGGAGGGTAAATTTTACTACGACGTGCTATCCCATGGGGTGCTGAATTTCTTGTTATTACTTCAAAGTGTTCAGTTATTTTCTTGAATGGGTGATAAGGGTAGGAACCATTTCAATCTCTCTATTTCACTACTTAAATAACTTTCTTTTTATGGGAGCTTCTAATGCTTGTCACCTCAATTACCCATTTGTCTATTTCCAGTACCTAGCTACCTGTTTCAGGTTCTTCCTGTTTGAACACAAGACTAAGGGGTCTTGCACTATTATGTTTTTTTTAGCTATCAAATTTTCTCCGAGATAATATTAATAATATTATTCAGTCTCCTGGTGGTGCAGCTGGTTTGCCTTTGTGCCATCTTGGAGGAATTTTTCTTAGTCAATGGAATGTTTTTTGCATCATGGATTATGACTATGGGCATGGTATTTTTCCCAACAGTTATCTTTGGCTGAACATCAATTACTCCTGCCTATGAGGTCATCGTTGACTGCTTTGTCCTGATGAGCACATGGAAAACTCAAAACAAGCCTTACATTGTTTGTGTGTACAGTACAGACCAAAAGTTTGGACACACCTTCTGATTTAAAGATTTTTCTGTATTTTCATGACTATGAAAATTGTACATTCACACTGAAGGCATCGAAAATATGAATTAACACATGTGGAATTATATACTTTACAAAAAAGTGTGAAACAACTGAAAATATGTCTTATATTCTAGGTTTTTCAAAGTAGCCACCTTTTGCTTTGATTACTGCTTTGCACAATCTTGGCATTCCCTTGATGAGCTTCAAGAGGTAGTCACCGGAAATGGTCTTCCAACAATCTTGAAGGACTTCCCAGAGATGCTTAGCACTTGTTGGCCCTTTTGCCTTCCCTTTGCAGTCCAGCTCACCCCAAACCATCTCGATTGGGTTCAGGTCTGGTGACTGTGGAGGCCAGGTCATCTGGCGTAGCACCCCATCACTCTCCTTCTTGGTCAAATAGCCCTTACACAGCCTGGAGATGTGTACACCACCTGTGTATAGAATACCAATTTTTTTACTGCACCTAGTGAAGTAAAACCTTTTGGGCATAGCATCATTCTATTAGTCCATAAATACTAACCTCCACCAGGTTGCAAATTCAATATAATATTTTTCTGCATCGAGCTCTGAAAAAATATTTCGGCTTCTAGCAGTGTGTGGGACTTGTTCTATTAGTCCATCTATACAGACCTCCATCAGGTTGCAAATTCAATATAATTTTTTTCTGCATCTAGCTCTGAAAAAATATTTCGGCTTCTAGCAGTGTGTGGGACTTGTTCTATTAGTCCATCTATACTGACCTCCATCAGGTTGCAAATTCAATATAATTTTTTTCTGCATCTAGCTCTGAAAAAATATTTCGGCTTTGAGCAGTGTGTGGGACTTGGTCTATTAGTCCATCTATACTAACCTCCACCAGGTTGCAAATTAAAAATAATTTTAACTGCATCTAGCTCTGAAAAAATATTTGGGCTTCTAGCAGTGTGTGGGACTTGGTCTACTAGTCCATCTACACTGACCTCCATCAGGTTGCAAATTCAATATAATTTTTTTCTGCATCTAGCTCTGAAAAAATATTTCGGCTTCCAGCAGTCTGTGGGACTTGGTCTATTAGTCCATCTATACTAACCTCCACCTGGTTGCAAATTAAAAATAATTTTTATCTGCATCTAGCTCTGAAAAAATATTTGGGCTTCTAGCAGTGTGTGGGACTTGGTTTATTAGTCCATCTACACTGACCTCCATCAGGTTGCAAATTCAATATAATTTTTTTCTGCATCTAGCTCTGAAAAAATATTTCGGCTTCCAGCAGTGTGTGGGACTTGGTCTATTAGTCCATCTATACTAACCTCCACCTGGTTGCAAATTAAAAATAATTTTTATCTGCATCTAGCTCTGAAAAAATATTGGGGCTTCTAGCAGTGTGTGGGACTTGGTCTATTAGTCCATCTATACTGACCTCCATCAGGTTGCAAATTCAATATAATTTTTTTCTGCATCTAGTTCTGAAAAAATATTTCGGCTTCTAGCAGTGTGTGGGACTTGGTCTATTAGTCCATCTATACTAACCTCCACCAGGTTGCAAATTAAAAATAATTTTTATCTACATCTAGCTCTGAAAAAATATTTGGGCTTCTAGCAGTGTGTGGGACTTGTTCTATTAGTCCATCTATACTGACCTCCATCAGGTTGCAAATTCAATATCATTTTTTTCTGCATCTAGCTCTGAAAAAATATTTCGGCTTCTAGCAGTGTGTGGGACTTGGTCTATTAGTCCATCTATACTAACCTCCACCAGGTTTCAAATTAAAATTAATTTTTATCTGCATCTAGCTCTGAAAAAATATTTGGGCTTCTAGCAGTGTGTGGGACTTGGTCTATTAGTCCATCTATACTGACCTCCATCAGGTTGCAAATTCAATATAATTTTTTTCTGCATCTAGCTCTGAAAAAATATTTGGGCTTCTAGCAGTGTGTGGGACTTGGTCTATTAGTCCATCTATACTAACCTCCACCAGGTTGCAAATTAAAAATAATTTTTATCTGCATCTAGCTCTGAAAAAATATTTGGGCTTCTAGCAGTGTGTGGGACTTGTTCTATTAGTCCATCTATACTGACCTCCATCAGGTTGCAAATTCAATAAAAAAAAATTCTGCATCTAGCTCTGAAAAAATATTTCGGCTTCTAGCAGTGTGTGGGACTTGGTCTATTAGTCCATCTATACTAACCTCCACCAGGTTGCAAATTAAAAATAATTTTTATCTGCATCTAGCTCTGAAAAAATATTTGGGCTTCTAGCAGTGTGTGGGACTTGGTCTATTAGTCCATCTATACTGACCTCCATCAGGTTGCAAATTCAATATAATTTTTTTCTGCATCTAGCTCTGAAAAAATATTTCGGCTTCTAGCAGTGTGTGGGACTTGGTCTATTAGTCCATCTATACTAACCTCCACCAGGTAGCAAATTAAAAATAATTTTTATCTGCATCTAGCTCTGAAAAAATATTTCAGCTTGTAGCAGTGTGTGGGACTTGTTCTATTAGTCCATCTATACTAACCTCCACCAGGTTGCAAATCCAATCTATTTTTTTTCTGCATCTAGCTCTGAAAAAATATTTCAGCTTGTAGCAGTGTGTGGGACTTGTTCTATTACTCCATCTATACTGACCTCCATCAGGCTGCAAATTCAGTATCATTTTTATCTGCATCTAACCCAGCCAATACTTTTGGCCTAATACCACAGTTTGGCCACTCAGCTCTGCTCGGTTCCCATCCATTGTTTTTTTGTGCAAACAACTCCAGAGTTGTGAATTAGTTAACCACCAAAATGAGTGGAAAAAGTCCTGCTGCTGGTGGAAAGGGGAATAGGCGTGTTGGGAAGGGGAAAAAAGGTTGTGTCCGTGGGGTAGGTGTTAAAGCAACAGTAACATCTGCAGAAGAAAGACCATCTGCCAGCCAAACTAAAATGTCTACTTCTTTTAGCGGACAATGTGATAAGATCCCTTTCTTACGGCCACGCCAATCGCTACAAATTCCAGATGAGGCACAAAAACAGCAGGTGCTTCAACGGATATCAAGTGCTCCTTTAAGTCGGCTCTCCTCCACCTCAACTTCAACATCACAAATACTCCAGTCCTCAGAGGTGTCACCCCAATCGCACTTGCTTCCTCACAGCTCCCAAATCTCCAACTGCCCGTCTGAGTATGGGGTAGAACAGATGGTTGAGTCTGCAGAGCTGTTTACTCATACTATAGCCTGGGAATCAGAGGTCGACTCCAGCGCTTCTGTGAATCCAGACGAGGAAATGATCTGCACTGATGCCCAGAATCTTTATGAGTCGGATCCAGGACCAGACGCAGAAGGTTCTGACCATAATGTAGACACTCATTCCCAAACTGTAACTCCTATTGGTGGAGAAAATGAGGAAGATGATGATGAGACTCAAATACCTGATTGGAGCGACAACTTTAGTTTTTTGTCAGGGCAGGAACAGGTTGACTCTGAGGACGACGGGTGTGATAACACACAGGGTGATGATAATGAGGTTGGAGATCCCACTTACTGTCAACCCACAGTCAGGCAAAAGATGAGGTCAGCAGAGGAGGTGGAGGAGGATGCTAGTGACGACGAGGTCAGGTTGCGCCTTCCTGGACAGAGACGTAGTACTGGAAGCAAGTCAACAACTGCATCCTCAAACACAACTCTGCCTCTGACCACAAGTCGTGGTGGCTCTTCCGGTCTCATGGGTGCTAAGCCTTGCATAGCCTGGGCATTTTTTCAGATCGATAAAGATGACCCAACTCGTGTTATCTGTAACATTTGTCAGCAAAAGCTAAGTAGAGGCCAAAAAAATACATAGTTTGAGTACTTTATGCATGAACCGGCACATGGACATGAAGCATAAGTTGCAGTGGGAAACTCACTGTGCTACAATGCGGCCTAGCCGGCCGGGCCAACCACCGTGTGCCACATCTTGTGCATCTGCGGCCTCTTCATCCTCTGTGACTGGGGGGACAGCAGTCACACCTGTTTTGGGACGCAGACCTGCCACCTCTTTACCCGCAACAGCCAGCGTGATTGTCAGGTCATCATTTTCTTTGGAGGTGGTAACACCAGCTGGTGTTGAGCGCTGTCCGACATCGATAGCACCACCTTTGGATCAAGGCAACCTAACATGTCCGCCTGCATCTTCCTCACAGACCGGCAGTTTGCCGGGGACACCCTTCTCAACCCCGTCTAAGCACAACAGCCAGCCCTCGGTCCCTCAGATGTGGACAAGTAAAAGACCATTTTCTCCTAGCCATGAGAAAGCTAAGAGGTTGAATTTCATCTGCAAGCTCTTGGCTACAGAAATGCTGCCTTTCCGCCTGATGGACACAGAGGATTTTCGAGACCTTATGTCCGTCGCAGTGCCCCAGTACCAGATGCCCAGTCGGCACTACTTCTCAAAGAAAGGTGTGCCTGCGCTCCACCAGCATGTTGCACACAACATCACCACTCCTTTGAGAAAATCTGTGTGTGACAGGGTGCATTTCACCATAGACACTTGGACGAGTAGGAATGGACAGGGGCATTAAATGTCGCTGACTGGGCACTGGATAACTATGGTGACAGCAGGACAAGGGGCTGCTGTCCAAGTCTTGCCGTCCCCACGAGTTGTGCGTCAATCCTCTTTATCTCAAAGTTCCTCCACTGCTTCTGCCTCCTCAACCTCCTCTCGGTCCTCCACCTGCACCCAAAGCCTGTCTGGTCATGCCACAAGCTTTCTAACTGCGCAGAAGGAATCCTGCACACCTCCTTACTATGCTGGCAGCAGGGCTCAACGTCATCAGGCGGTTTTTACTTTGAAATGTCTGGGAAATGTGAGTCACACAGCTGAGGAGTTGTGGTCAGCTCTGGAGAACCAATTTCATGAATGGTTGTCTCCACTGGACCTGAAACCAGGGAAGGCCGTGTGCGACAATGCTGCAAACCTGGGTGCGGCCCTTCGCCGGGGCAATGTCACACATGTGCCTTGTATGGCTCACATGTTGAACCTGGTTGTCAAGCAATTTTTAGCCCACTATCCCGGACTAGATAGCCTTCTGCAGAGGGTACGGTCGCTGTGTGCTCACTTCCGCCGTTCGCATCCCGCAGCTCAGCGACTTACATCTCTACAGAAGTCGTTGGGCCTGCCACTTCGCCGGCTAAAATGCGATGTGCCTACCCGGTGGAATTCAACTCTGCACATGTTGCAGCGACTGTGGCAGCACCGACAAGCCCTGGTGCAATATGTTCTGACGTATAGCCTGGGCCAACGAGATCCACAGGTGGGGCAAATCACGCTGGAGGAGTGGTCTCAGATCAGGGACCTATGCACCCTTTTGCACAGTTTTGAAATGGCGACGAAGATGTTTAGTGCTGACGATGCCATTATCAGCATGACTATTCCGGTGATTTACATGCTGGAGCACATGTTAAACAGAATTCGGAGTCAGGTGGTGGCACAAGAGGAGGTGGAGGAAGTAGAGGAGGAGGAGTTGTATGCGGAAGGGCTAACATCTGCAAGGTCCAGACGGTCGGCAGCACCAAGGCGGCAGGCATGTGAGGGTGGGGGAGATGGTTTTACCAGGGTGCATGGTAGCAGCCAAACTAGTGAGGAAGGTGCAGGAGCCCAGTAAGAAGTGGAGGACAAACTGATGGAAGACTCATCAGATGAGGGAGACCTTGATCACATTTCTGTTGTGCGAGGTTGGGGGGAGAGGACAGAGGAAGGAAGCATGATTGTTACCTCGCCACCAACACAACAGGGACTTGGTGCTCCTGGATGCGCAAGACACATGAGTGCCTTCTTGCTGTACTACCTGCAACATGACCCTCGAATTTTGAGAATTAGAAATAATCCTGACTACTGGGTTGCCACACTGTTAGATCCCCGATACAAAAGTAAATTTGCAGAAATTATTCCTGCCATAGAAAGGGATGCACGCATGCAGGAGTATCAGCAGAGACTTGAAGAATCTTACATGTGCTTTTCCACAAAACACCAGTGGTGCACGTAGTGAATCTCACAGTTCCAACTTGCCAACCGTGGGACCGTCGAGTGTTCAGCACTCAAACCGTAACAGAAACACAGTATCTGCTGGTAACATCAATTTTGCAGAATCATTTCACCACTTTTTTAGCCCATCCTTTGCAAGGCCACAGGAGACAAGAAGTCTGACACATAGTCAACGCCTAGAGACGATGGTACAGGAGTATCTCCAAGTAAACATTGAAGCCATGAGTCACTGGACCCTTGCTCTTTTTGGGCTTCCAATCTGGATAAATGGCCGGAGCTCGCCACTTATGCCTTGGAGATCTTGTCATGCCCTGCAGTCAGCGCTCTGTCTGAACGTGTGTTCAGCGCTGCTGGTGGTGTGCTGACAGATAAGCGCACGTGGCTCTCCACTGATAATGTAGACAGACTCACGTTCATAAAGATGAACAAATCATGGATCCGAAAGGACTTTTCTACCCCTGTGTCATCCTGGGGAGAGTTAAAGCTTGATGATTTGTTAAAATCACCTCACCAACCGTTTTAAGCTTTCAAATTACTAATCATGTTTATCTGTATCTTGGCTGGAAAATAATTTGGGCTTTGTAGCAGTGTGCAGTACTGATTCTATTAGGCCATCTATACTAAGCTCCACCAGATTTAAAATTACTAATCATGTTTATCTGTATCTTGGCTGGAAAATAATTTGGGCTTTGTAGCAGTGTGCAGTACTGATTCTATTAGGCCATCTATACTAAGCTCCACCAGATTTAAAATTACTAATCATGTTTATCTGTATCTTGGCTGGAAAATAATTTGGGTTTTGTAGCAGTGTGCAGTACTGATTCTATTAGGCCATCTATACTAAACTCCACCAGATTTAAAATTAATAATAATTTTTAGCTGCATCTAGCTCGGAAAATAATTTTGGGGCTCCTAGATGCGCAAGACACATGAGTGCCTTCTTGCTGCACTTACCTGCAACATGACCCTCAGATTATCAGAATTCGAAGTAATCCTGACTACTGGGTTGCCACACTCTTAGTTCCCCCGCAGTCTTCGATCAACCTTTTCATTTTAATAAAGAAAAAAAAAATGGTCATTTTTGAAATTATAAGCATTAGCAGGTTATTAGAAACTGAAATCAAACAGTTTCAACTGAAAACTTTATTCTAGGTGATGTTACATTTGCACATAGGACCCCTTGTTCGAAAGGAGCTTCTGAACTGTCTCGTCCATTGAATTTGTCAGGTTTTGGATGGTTTCTGCTTCAATTGTTTTGCATGAGGACAGAATACCCTCCCAGAGCTGTTGCTTAGATGTGAACTGCCTCCCGCCATCATAGACACTCCTTTTGATGATGCTCCAGAGGTTCTGAATGGGGTAGAGGTCAGGGGAGCATGGGGGTCACACCATAAGTTTTTCCCTTTTATGCCCATATCAGCCAGAGATGCAGATGTGTTATGTGCAGCATGAGACGGTGCATTATCATGCATGAAAATGATCTTGCTGTGGAATACACGCTTCTTCTTCTTGAACCATGGCAGGAAGTGCTGTTTGAGAAACTCCACATACATTATGGAGTTCATCTTTACCCCTTCAGGGATCCTAAAGGGGCCGACAATCTCTCTCCCCATGATTCCAGCCCAAAACATTACTCCACCTCCTCCTTGTTGGCGCTGTAGCCGTGTTTGCGTGGGTTGTCCATCAATCAGCCATCCTCCACTCCATCCATCTGGACCATCGAGCATTGCACGGCACTCATCCGTGAACAAAACAGTTTTGAAGTCAGTCTTCATGTATTTTTTGGCCCACTGGAGCCATTTCTGCTTGTGTGCAGTGGATAGAGGAGGTCGACAGGAAGGCTTACGCACAGCTGCAGACCTCTGAAGGACCCTGCATCTTGTTGTTCGGGGGACGTTGGAGGCACCAGCAGCTTCAAAAACTTGTCTGCTGCTATGACAAGGCTTTTTTGCCGCTGCTCTTTTAACCTGATTAATTGCCTGTAGGAAAGAGTCCTCAATTTTCCCTTATCAGCACGCACACGTGTGTACTGTGAATCAGCTACATACTTCTTGATTGCCAAGACACTTCATCCTGATCATCGCACAATGTTGATTGTAGTCATGCCTTGACCTAAACACTCCACAATTTGTTGCTTCTCATCAGCCAACACATCCTTTTTCTTTCCCATTTTGGCAGAAAATGTAGGCTGCTTAATAATGTGGGACAGCCTTCTTAAGTAGTCTTGCCTTTCATTGGACACACCTGCCAAACTAATTAGCACAGGTGTCTGCAATTGCTTACAGTGATATAAAGAGCCCTAACACACATCACCATCAATGAGTTTAACTGACAAACAAAAATTCTTACCTTATCACTCCTAAACACTTTTTGCATAATAATTTGGAACACAGTGTACATGTGCTTTTCCACAAAACACCAGTGGTTCACGTAGTGAATCTTACAGTTCTAACTTGCCAACCATGGTCTGTATGGAGTTGTTCAATAAAGGGCCCAAAATTACGATAATATAGACGGGAGAGGTCTCTATGAATAGGAATTCCTAAGTATTTGATACCCTGTGAGGGCCAGGCAAAGGGAAAGTTGGACTGGATGGAATCCTGTATGGATTTGGGGAGGGAGACATGGAGGGCCTCAGACTTCGCTGCATTGATTTTAAAATTTGACCATGTAACAAAGTGATCTATTTCAGCCATAACAGCAGGGATGGATATATGTGATTGAGTGATATATACTAGGACATCATCAGCAAATAGAGAGCACTTGTACTCGGTGCCTCCCACCTCAATCAACCTAATATTGGGGTTATGGCGAATTGATGAGAGCAGGTGCTCTGTCACTAGGATGTATAAGAGAGGGGACAGAGGACATCCCTGCCTTGTCCCATTGGTGATTATGAAATGTGATGAAAATGTTCTGACGTGCCCCCTGGGCCTTGGGACACCCGGAGCCGGACCCTTTTTGGTGGATGCTGGTTTTTGTAGTCTCCGTGGCGGCGACCCGGTTCCGTGGCTCAGGGCGGTCAAACCAGTGGCGGAACTATTTATGTGGTTTTGATGCTTAAATGTCCGACTACGCCACCCGTGGATTGCGTCAGAGTGAACCGCCGCTGCAGGGCAGACCGCTGAGGCTGGTGTTGTGGGTGCAGCAGAGCGTAGTATAGCCTCAGGGCAGTGTATGCGGAGGATGGGGGTGATGGTGCAGGGCAGCAGCAGTAACGACACGGAGTCAGTGATGCAGTCCAGGGTCTTTACTCACAGTTCTTATTATCCAGACCACTTC
This sequence comes from Phyllobates terribilis, assembly GCF_046119375.1. NCBI lineage: Eukaryota > Metazoa > Chordata > Amphibia > Anura > Dendrobatidae > Phyllobates > Phyllobates terribilis. The sequence continues at coordinate 160,563,479 of NW_027362771.1, read as the reverse complement.
TGCATGTAACGGCTGCCCAAGTCGTACTGTGCTCACCAGGTGAGGGGCTCAGACAACTCCCAGATAACTTTGGAGCGCTTCACTGGACCCCCTTTGTGTGTCCTTTGTCTGGCCTTTCTTACCAACGCTTCTGTCCGGCTGCCTCGGGCCTCCTCTTGGTAAACTTGGCGCCAGTTTCCCAGACCCTATGTGGTGCCTTCCTAGTGGGTGTAGCGAGGGGCTGCGCCACATAAAATGTCACAGCCTCCGGTTTCTAGCTGAGGGTCATTTCCCGCCTCCACTAGTTTAGGGGACCGGTCTCCCCCTTTGGCCTGACCCCTCCACGCAGGTGGATTCGGGCGTGCGGTGGCGACTCGCCCGTCCGCACCCCTGGGATCCCTTCGTTCCTTGTTCCTGGAGCCTTTTCCGCTCCTCTTCCTTCCTTCTCCCTCTTCCAGGCCTGGGCCTCTGTTACTAGGCCCGCCTCCGGAGCAGAGCTCATGCAGAGCCCCTGCTCCCTGTCACTTCTGCTCAGACTTCTCTGCACTGAACTAAGATGGTGCCCACCTTTTATACTCCCTTCTCAATGCACCCAGGAACTGCTTCCTCCCTGCTCCTGCACTACAGGGTTCCCTTTCCTTAGTGTTCCCTCCCCCCACTCCAGCCAGGGACAGGGACTGTCGTGCCCATCTCAGGGGCATATTGGTCGCCCTGCCCCACGGCAATGTGGTGTAATGCATGCAGGTGTCGGGGTCCTGATCCACACTCCATCCTTACCTGAGAGTGAGATATCACACCTCTGGGTGAGGTGCAATACCTCTGTAGCAACCGAGCCCTTGGGGTGCTACAGTTCCATTTATCTTCAGCCTAGGTGATGTATTGCGATACAGGGCCGTGATTTTGGCTATAAAAGGGTCCCCTAGACCCCTACCCCAAGCTTTTTAAGAGAATAATATATGGCGTGCCAGGAGACTCTATGGAATGCTTTCTCAGCATCCAACGAGAGTATCTAATTACAAATTTTTAACTGCATCTAGCCCAGGAAATACTTTGTGCCTAGTAGCAGTGTCTGCTAGTCAGCGGATTATCCCAGCTGTTAAGCAAGCTACACCACCTGTAGTTTGGACACTTAATTTTTTCAAAGGAAATGCTTCCGGATCCCGGGATACTCAGTGAAGAGCATCAGGAGGCACCCCAAGGCATAGGGGCTGGGACTGGCGGTAGGACGCCTTGCAGTGGACCGCCGAGCTCGATCCTTATAAAAGCTTTTTAACTGCAGCAGCTTTAGTGGACGCTACTGGAGCTGGAATTACGCGGCTGCTGGCATGAGACTTGCCCTCCAATAGATCCTTGTAAAAGGATTTAAAGTGTATTCATTCAAATTAGAGAGACAATTTAAATTAAAAAGCTTAGACCTGCCTCCACCACAGGGGGGCTCGCTCGACCCACCAGCGGACAGGCACCAGTATTGGGAGAGGGGGGCTGGCCGTCAGGGTCCACCGCGGCTCTGGCACAAACCCGGCGACACGGAGGTCGCACGGGCAGGAACGGACTGGCCGTGTCGGCTTCTCAATTTTTGGGTTTTAGAAGGGCATGACATGCCTATATCTGTGTCTCCCTCTCCTTTTACTCCTCCATCTCTTTTCTTTTCGCATGACTATATGTACTTGTCACTTTTCCATGTGTTAGTTATGTCTTATGAGCAGTTTGTCAGCTTTTGGACACCTTTGAAGGTGTTTTCTATGTGTTTCTATGTGTTTTTGTTTGCCTGCCATTGGTTTTAACGGTGTTCGACGAACAGTTCGATGAACAGTTCGGCGAACACACGGGTGTTCGATGAACCAAACCAAACTCGAACACTACGGGGGTGGCTCAACACTAGTGGTTACCACAGTAGCTTTGCAGTGCTGGTGGCTTGGGTTCTAATCTCCTCAAATACAATATCTGCAAGGAGTTTATATTATATGTTCTCTCTGTGTATGTGAGTGTTCCCCCAAAAACATACCTTAGGGAATTAAGATTGATATGATAACAATATTAATAACATATACAAAGTTTTGTGGATAAAGATAATGCTATTTAAGCAATAATGATGACCAAGCAGGCTCGCCACTGCTCGATACTCGATCGAACCTCACGGTGCTCGGGTACTCTCGTTACTTGATCGAGTTTCGCGAGTGCTCGAGTCCCCCCCCTGCATGTTAGACAATGAATATGCGGGGATTTCCCACCATACACGGTAGTGCCGTGGCCATGTTGGCTACTGTGATTGGCAGGTCGCATCATGTCATCGGGTCTAATAACGCGATGCTCGGCACACTGTCCTCTGGAAGCATTTCAGGGAGAGTCGTTATATGAGAGAGAGCTTATTTTAGAGCAGACATATAGGCCGTGTTTAATATTGCTATTGCAGTACTTGTATACAGCTGCTGCACCATTAAAAGAAAAGTCCTTTTCAGGGCTGCATACTTTCCTTTCTCTAGTAAAACTGCTGTTACCTGCAATCAGTTTAGGGATAGCTGGAGGAGGAGGGATAGCTTTGGATTAGAGGCATATACAGTGGTGTGCAAAAGTGTTTGTCCCCTTCATGATTTCTTATTCTTTTGCATTTTGTCATACTTAAATGTTTCAGATCACAAAATAAATTTAAATATTAGACAAATATAACATAAATAAACAAAAAACACAGTTTTTAAATGAAGGTCTTTATTATTAAGGGAAAAAAGAAATACAAACCTACAGGGCCCTGTGTGAGAAAGTGATTGCCCTCCTCATTAAAACATAAATTAACTGTGCTTTATCACATCGTTGGGAAGCTGAGTTCACTTTCCCTAGCCACACACAGGCCTGATTACTGTCACACCTGTTCTCAATCAATAAATCACTTAAATAGGACCTGCCTGACAAAGTGAAGTAGACCAAAAGATCTTTAAAATCTAGACATCATGCTGCGATCCAAAGAAATTCAGGAACAAATGAGAAACAAAGTAGTTAAAATCTATCAGTCTGGAAAAGGTTATAAAGCCATTTTAAAAGCTTTGGGACTCCTGCGAACCACAGTGAGAGCCATTATCCACAAATGTTTAAAACATGGAACAGTTATGAACCTTCCCAGGAATGGCCGGCCAACCAAAATTACCCAAAGATTGCAGTGACAACTCATCCAAGAGATCACAAAAGACCCCACGACAACATCCAAAGAACTGCAGGCCTCACTTGTTTCAGTTAAGGTCAGTGTTCATGACTGTGCCATAAGAAAGAAACTGGGCAAAAATGGCATGCATGGCAGAGTTCGAAGACAAAAACCACTGCTAAGCAAAAAGAACATAAAGGCTCGTCTCAGTTTTGCCAGAAAATATCTTGATGATTGCCAAGACTTTTGGGAGAATACTCTGTGGACTGACAAGACAAAAGCTGAACTTTTTGGAGGGTGTTTGTCCCATTACATCTGGCATAGAAGTAACACAGCATTTCAGAAAAGTGTGATGGTCTGGGGGTCTGTTTTGCTGCTTCAGGAACTGGAAGACTTGCTGTGGTACATGTAACCATGAATTCTGCTATCTACCAAAAAATCCTGAAGGAGAATGTCCGGCCATCTATTCATGACCTCAAGCTGACGCACACTTGGGTTATGCAGCAAGACAATGATCCAAAACACACCAGCAAGTCCACATCTGAATGACTTAAAGAAAAAAATTAAGACTTTGGAGTGGCCTAATAAAAGTCCTGACCTTAATCCAATTGAGATGCTGTGGCATGACCTTAAAAAGGCGGTTCATGCTCTGAAACCCTCCAATGTGGCTGAATTACAACAATTTTGCAAAGATGAGTGGGCCAAAATTCCTCTGGAGAGTTGTAAATGACTCATTGCCAGTTATCGCAAATAATGCTTGATTGCAGTTTTTGCTGCTAGGGGTGGCCTAACCAGTTATTAGGTTTAGGGGGCAATCACTTTTTTCACACAGGACCCTGTAGGTTTGGATTTCTTTTCCCCTTAATAATAAAGACCTTCATTTAAAAACTGCATCTTGTGTTTACTTGTGTTATCTTTTGTCTAATATTTGTTTTGTGATCTGAAACATTTACGTTTGACAAACATACAAAAGAATAAGAAATCAGGAAGGGGGCAAACACTTTTTCACACCACTATAGGTAGGGTTTAACATTGCTATTGAAGTACTTGTATACTGTTGCTTCACCATTAAAAGAAAATTCCTTTTCAGGGCTACATGTTTTCTTTTCCTTATTAGTACCAGAAAGTTTGCAGGCATATATTATACACCTAATTTAAAATGTGCAAGGCGTATGGTAAGGGACAGGGAAGTGGACGTGCTGCTGATGGTGTACACGTAGGCCAAGGCCGTGGGACAATTGAAACTGTGCCTGCTGCAGGAGCACAAAAAACACGCTCATCCACGAAACCTAGCTTCCTGTCCCACTTTGCAAGGGGGCACGGTACACCACTCTTGACGCCAGAACAGTCCGAACAGGTGGTCAGTTGGATGGCAGATAATGCTTCCAGTATATTTCCCAGCACCAGCCAAGAGACTGGACCACATAATCCTTACCCTGAACCTCCTTCCTCCCACCACGGCGAGTCCCAGGAAACAAGTTATCCCACACTCGAACACTCCAAATAGCTCTTTACTAGTGTTGAGCCACCCCCGTAGTGTTCGAGTTCGGTTCGGTTCGTCGAACACCCGTGTGTTCGCCGAACTGTTCGTCGAACTGTTCGTCGAACACCTTCGAACACCGTTAAAACCAATGGCAGGCAAACAAAAACACATAGAAACACATAGAAAACACCTTCAAAGGTGTCCAAAAGCTGACAAACTGCTCAGAAGACACAACTAACACATGGAAAAGTGACAAGTACATATAGTCATGCGAAAAGAAAAGAGGTGGAGGAGTAAAAGGAGGGGGAGACACAGATATAGGCATGTCATGCCCTTCTAAAATCCAAAAAGTGAGAAGCCGAGACGGCCAGTCCGCTCCTGCCCGTGCCACCTCCGTGTCGCCGGGTTTGTGCCAGAGCCGCGGTGAACCCTGACGGCCAGCCCCCCTCTCCCAATACTGGTGCCTGTCCGCTGGTGGGTCGAGAGAGCCCCCCTGTGGTGGAGGCAGCTCTAAGCTTTTTAATTTAAATTGTCCCTCTAATTTGAATGAATACACTTTAAATCCATTTACAAGGATCTATTGGAGGGCAAGTCTCATGCCAGCAGCCGCGTAATTCCAGCTCCAGTAGCGTACACTAAAGCTGCTGCAGTTAAAAAGCTTTTATAAGGATCGAGCTCGGCTGTCCACCGCAAGGCATCCTAGTGCCAGTCCCAGCCCCTATGCCTTGGGGTGCCTCCTGATGCTCTTCACTAAGTATCCCGTGGTCCCGAAGCATTTCCTTTGAAAAAATTAAGTGTCCAAACTACAGGTGGTGTAGCTTGCTTAACAGCCGGGATAATCCGCTGACTAGCAGACACTGCTACTAGGCACAAAGTATTTCCTGGGCTAGATGCAGTTAAAAATTTGTAAGTAGATACTCTCGTTGGATGCTGAGAAAGCATTCCATAGAGTCTCCTGGCACGCCATATATGATTCTCTTAAAAAGCTTGGGGTAGGGGTCTAGGGGACCCTTTTATAGCCAAAATCACGGCCCTGTATCACAATACGTCACCTAGGCTGAAGATAAATGGAACTGTAGCACCGAGGGCTCGGTTGCTACAGACGTATTGCACCTCACCCAGAGGTGTGATATCTCACTCTCAGATAAGGATGGAGTGTGGATCAGGACCCGACACCTGCATGCATTACACCACATTGCCGTGGGGCAGGGCGACCAATATGCCCCTGAGATGGGCACGACAGTCCCTGTCCCTGGCTGGAGTGGGGGGAGGGAACACTGAGGAAGGGGAACCCTACAGTGCAGGAGCAGGGAGGAAGCAGTTCCTGGGTGCATTGAGAAGGGAGTATAAAAGGTGGGCACCATCTTAGTTCAGTGCAGAGAAGTCTGAGCAGAAGTGGCAGGGAGCAGGGGCTCTGCATGAGCTCTGCTCCGGAGGCGGGCCTAGTAACAGAGGAAAGGCCTGCAAGAGGGAGAAGGAAGGAAGAGGAGCGGAGAAGGCTCCAGGAACGAGGAATGAAGGGATCCCAGGGGTGCGGACGGGCGAGTCGCCACCGCACGCCCGAATCCACCTGCGTGGAGGGGTCAGGCCAAAGGGGGAGACCGGTCCCCGAACTAGTGGAGGCAGAAAACGACCCTCAGCTAGAAACCGGAGGCTCTGACATTTTATGTGGCGCAGCCCCTTGCTCCACCCGCTAGGAAGGCACCACATAGGGTCAGGGAAACTGGCGCCAAGTTTACCAAGAGGAGGCCCGAGGCAGCCGGACAGAAGTGTTGGTAAGAAAGGCCAGACAAAGGACACACAAAGGGGGTCCTGTGAAGCGCTCCAAAGTTATCTGGGAGTTGTCTGAGCCCCTCACCTGGTGAGCACAGTACGACGTGGGCAGCCGTTACCTGCAGACGTGGTCTGGATAATAAGAACTGTGAGTAAAGGCCCTGAACTGCATCACTGACTCCGTGTCGTTACTGCTGCTGCCCTGCACCATCACCCCCATCCTCCGCATACACTGCCCTGAGGCTATACTCCTCCCGTGGGGAGTTATGCTACGCTCTGCTGCACCCACAACACCAGCCTTAGCGGTCTGCCCTGTAGCGGCGGTTCACTCTGACCGCAATCCACGGGTGGCGTAGTCGGACATTTAAACATCAAAACCACATAAATAGTTCTGCCACTGGTTTGACCGCCCTGAGCCACGGAACCGGATCGCCGCCACGAAGACTACAACCACCAGCATCCACCAAAAAGGGTCCGGCTCCGGGTGTCCCAAGGCCCAGGGGGTGCGTCAGAACATTTTCATCACCTTTCACAATCACCAATGGGACAAGGCAGGGATGTCCTCTGTCCCCTCTCTTATACATCCTAGTGACGGAGCACCTGCTCTCATCAATTCGCCATAACCCCAATATTAGGTGGATTGAGGTGGGAGGCACCGAGTACAAGTGCTCTCTATTTGCTGATGATGTCCTAGTATATATCACTCAATCACATATATCCATCCCTGCTGTTATGGCTGAAATAGATCACTTTGTTACATGGTAAAATTTTAAAATCAATGCAGCGAAGTCTGAGGCCCTCGATGTCTCCCTCCCTAAATCCATATAGGATTCCATCCAGTCCAACTTTCCCTTTGCCTGGCCCTCACAGGGTATCAAATACTTAGGAATTCCTATTCATAGAGACCTCTCCCATCTATGTTATCTTAATTTTGGGCCCTTTATTGAACAATTCCATACAGACCACGGTTGGCAAGTTAGAACTGTAAGATTCACTACGTGAACCACTGGTGTTTTGTGGAAAAGCACATGTACACCGCGTTCCAAATTATTATGCAAAAAGTGTTTAGGAGTGATAAGGGAAGAATTTGTTTGTTTGTCAGTTAAACTCATTGATGGTGATGTGTGTCAGGGCTCTTTATATCACTGTAAGCAATTGCAGACACCTGTGCTAATTAGTTTGGCAGGTGTGTCCAATGAAAGGCAAGACTACTTAAGAAGGCTCTCTCACATTATTAAGCAGCCTACATTTTCTGCCAAAATGGGAAAGAAAAAGGATGTGTCGGCTGCTGAGAAGCAACAAATTGTGGAGTGTTTAGGTCAAGGCATGACTACAATCAACATTGTGCGATGATCAGGATGAAGTGTCTTGGCAATCAAGAAGTATGTAGCTGATTCACAGTACACACGTGTGCGTGCTGATAAGGGCAAATTGAGGACTCTTTCCTACAGGCAATTACGTCAGGTTGAAAGAGCAGCGGCAAAAAAGCCTTGTCATAGCAGCAGACAAGTTTTTGAAGCTGCTTGTGCCTCCAACGTCCCCCGAACAACAAGATGCAGGGTCCTTCAGAGGTTTGCAGCTGTGCATACGCCATCCTGTCGACCTCCTCTATCCACTTCACACAAGCAGAAACGGCTCCAGTGGGCCAAACATTACATGAAGACTGATTTCAAAACTGTTTTGTTCACGGATGAGTGCCGTGCAGCGCTCGATGGTCCAGATGAATGGAGTGGAGGATGGCTGGTTGATGGACACCCCACGCAAACACGGCTACAGCGCCAACAAGGAGGAGGTGGAGTAATGTTTTGGGCTGGAATCATGGGGAGAGAGATTGTCGGCCCCTTTAGGATCCCTGAAGGCGCTAAAGATGAACTCCATAATGTATGTGGATTTTCTCAAACAGCACTTCCTGCCATGGTTCAAGAAGAAGAACCGTGTATTTCACAGCAAGATCATTTTTCTGCATGATAATGCACCATCTCATGCTGCACATAAAACATCTGCATCTCTGGCTGATATGGGCATAAAAGGGGACAAACTTATGGTGTGACCCCCATGCTCCCCTGACCTCTACCCCATTCAGAACCTTTGGAGCATCATTAAAAGGAGTGTCTATGATGGCGGGAGGCAGTTCACATCTAAGCAACAGCTCTGGGAGGGTATTCTGTCCTCATGCAAAACAATTGAAGCAGAAACCATCCAAAACCTGACAAATTCAATGGACGAGAGAGTTCAGAAGATCCTTTCGAACAAGGGGTCCTATGTGAAAATGTAACATCACCTAGAATAAAGTTTTGAGTTGAAAACTGTTTGATTTCAGTTTCTAACAACCTGCTAATGCTTATAATTTCAAAAATGACCATTTTTTTGGTCTTTATTAAAATGAAAAGGTTGATCGAAAAGTTTGGGGGATCTAAGAGTGTGGCAACCCAGTAGTCATGATTATTTCGAATTCTGACAATATGAGGGTCATGCTGCAGGTAGTGCAGCAAGAAGGCACTTATGTGTCTTGCGCATCTCGGAGCCCCAAAATTATTTTCCGGGCTAGATGCAGCTAAAAATTATTTTTAATTTTAAATCTGGTGAAGCTTATTATAGATGGCCTAATAGGATCAGTGCTGCACACTGCTACAAAGCCCAAATTATTTTCCAGTCAAGATACAGATAAACATGATTAGTAATTTGAAAGCTTAAAACGGTTGGTAGGGTGATTTTAACCAATCATCAAGCTTTTACTCTCCCCAGGATGACACAGGGGTAGAAAAGTCGTTTCGGATCCATGATTTGTTCATCTTTATGAACGTGAGTCTGTCTACATTATCAGTGGAGAGCCGCGTGCGCTTATCTGTCAGCACACCACCAGCAGCGCTGAACACACGTTCAGACAGAACGCTGGCTGCGGGGCATGACAAGATCTCCAAGGCGTAAGTGGCTAGCTCCGGCCATTTATCCAGATTGGAAGCCCAAAAAGAGCAAGGGTCCAGTGACACAGTCGTGGCTTCAATGTTTACTTGGAGATACTCCTGTACCATCGTCTCTAGGCGTTGACTATGTGTCAGACTTCTTGTCTCCTGTGGCCTTGCAAAGGATGGGCTAAAAAAGTGGTGAAATGATTCCGCAAAATTGATGTTACCAGCAGATACTGTGGTTCTGTTACGGTTTGAGTGCTGAACACTTGACGGTCCCACGGTTGGCAAGTTGGAACTGTGAGATTCACTACGTGCACCACTGGTATTTTGTGGAAAAGCACATGTAAGATTCTGCAACAGTCTCTGCTGATACTCCTGCATGCGTGCATCCCTTTCTATGGCAGGAATAATTTCTGCAAATTTACTTTTGTACCGGGGATCTAACAGTGTGGCAACCCAGTAGTCAGGATTATTTCTAATTCTCACAATTCGAGGGTCATGTTGCAGGTAGTGCAGCAAGAAGGCACTCATGTGTGTTGCGCATCCAGGAGCACCAAGTCCCTGTTGTGTTGGTGGCGAGGTAACAATCATGCTTCCTTCCTCTGTCCTCTCCCCCCAACCTCGCACAACAGAAATGTGATCAAGGTCTCCCTCATCTGATGAGTCTTCCATCAGTTCGTCCTCCACTTCTTCCTGGGCTCCTGCACCTTCCTCACTAGTTTGGCTGCTACCATGCGCCCTGGTAAATTCATCTCCCCCACCCTCACATGCCTGCCGCCCTGGTGCTGCCGACCGTCTGGACCTTGCAGATGTTAGCCCTTCCGCATACAACTCCTCCTCCTCTACTTCCTCCACCTCCTCTTGTGCCACCACCTGACTCCGAATTCTGTTTAACATGTGCTCCAGCATGTAAATCACCGGAATAGTCATGCTGATAATGGCATCGTCAGCACTAAACATCTTCGTCGCCATTTCAAAACTGTGCAGAAGGGTGCATAGGTCCCTGATCTGAGACCACTCCTCCAGCGTGATTTGCCCCACCTCTGAATCTCGTTGGCCCAGGCTATACGTCAGAACGTATTGCACCAGGGCTTGTCGGTGCTGCCACAGTCGCTGCAACATGTGCAGAGTTGAATTCCACTGGGTAGGCACATCGCATTTTAGCCGGTGAAGTGGCAGGCCCAACGACTTCTGTAGAGATGTAAGTCGCTGAGCTGCGGGATGCGAACGGCGGAAGTGAGCACACAGCGACCGTGCCCTCTGCAGAAGGCCATCTAGTCTGGGATAGTGGGCTAAAAATTGCTGGACAACCAGGTTCAACACGTGAGCCATACAAGGCACGTGTGTGACATTGCCCCGGCGAAGGGCCGCACCCAGGTTTGCAGCATTGTCGCACACGGCCTTCCCTGGTTTCAGGTCCAGTGGAGACAACCATTCATGAAATTGGTTCTCCAGAGCTGACCACAACTCCTCAGCTGTGTGACTCACATTTCCCAGACATTTCAATGTAAAAACCGCCTGATGACGTTGAGCCCTACTGCCAGCATAGTAAGGAGGTGTGCAGGATCCCTTCTGCGCAGTTAGAAAGCTTGTGGCATGACCAGACAGGCTTTGGGTGCAGGTGGAAGACCGAGAGGAGGTTGAGGAGGCAGAAGCAGTGGAGGAAAAATGACATAAAGAGGATTGACGCACAACTCGTGGGGACGGCAAGACTTGGACAGCAGCCCCTTGTCCTGCTGTCACCATAGTTACCCAGTGCCCAGTCAGCGACATGTAACGCCCCTGTCCATGCCTACTCGTCCAAGTGTCTGTGGTGAAATGCACCCTGTCACACACAGAGTTTCTCAAAGAAGCGGTGATGTTGTGTGCGACATGCTGGTGGAGCGCAGGCACACCTTTCTTTGAGAAGTAGTGCCGACTGGGCATCTGGTACTGGGGCACTGCGACGGACATAAGGTCTCGAAAATCCTCTGTGTCCACCAGGCGGAAACGCAGCATTTCTGTAGCCAAGAGCTTGCAGATGGTGAAATTCAACCTCTTAGCTTTCTCATGGCTAGGAGGAAATGGTCTTTTACTTGTCCACATCTGAGGGACCGAGGGCTGGCTATTGTGCTTAGACGGGGTTGATAAGGGTGTCCCCGGCAAACTGCCGGTCTGTGAGGAAGATGCAGGCGGACATGTTAGGTTGCCTTGATCCAAAGGTGGTGCTATCGATGTCGGACAGCACTCAAGACCAGCTGGTGTTACCACCTCCAAAGAAAATGATGACCTGCCAATCACGCTGGCTGTTGCGGGTAAAGAGGTGGCAGGTCTGCGCCCCAAAACAGGTGTGACTGCTGTCCCCCCAGTCACAGAGGATGAAGAGGCCGCGGATGCACAAGATATGGCAGACGGTGGTTGGCCCGGCCGGCTAGACCGCATTGTAGCACACTGAGCTTCCCACTGCAACTTATGCTTCATGTCCATGTGCCGGTTCATGCATGAAGTACTCAAACTATGTATTTTTTGGCCTCTACTTAGCTTTTGCTGACAAATGTTACAGATAACACGAGTTGGGTCATCTTTATCGATCTGAAAAAATGCCCAGGCTATGCAAGGCTTAGCACCCATGCGACCTGAAGAGCCACCACGACTTGTGGTGAGAGGCAGAGTTGTGTTTGAGGATACAGTTGTTGACGTGCTTCCAGTACTACGTCTCTGTCCAGGAAGGCGCAACCTGACCTCGTCGTCACTAGCATCTTCCTCCACCTCCTCTGCTGACCTCATCTCTTGGCTGACTGTGGGTTGACAGTAAGTGGGATCTCCGACCTCATCATCATCACCCTGTGCGTTATCACACCCGTCGTCCTCAGAGCCAACCTGTTCCTGCCCTGACAAAAAACTAAAGTTGTCGCTCCAATCAGGTATTTGAGTCTTATCATCGTCTTCCTCATTGTCTCCACCAACAGGAGTTACAGTTTGGGAATGAGGGTCTACATTATGGTCAGAACCTTCTGCGTCTGGTCCTGGATCCGACTCATAAAGATTCTGGGCATCAGTGCAGATCATTTCCTCGTCTGGATTCACAGAAGCGCTGGAGTCGACCTCTGATTCCCAGGCTATAGTATGAGTAAACAGCTCTGCAGACTCAACCATCTGTTCTACCTCATACTCAGACGGGCAGCTGGAGATTTGGGAGCTGTGAGGAAGCAAGTGCGATTTGGGTGACACCTTTGAGGACTGGAGTATTTGTGATGTTGAAGTTGATGTGGAGGAGAGCCCACTTAAAGGAGCACTTGATATCCGTTGAAGCACCTGCTGTTTTTGTGCCTCATCTGGAATTTGCAGCGATTGGCTTGGCCGTAAGAAAGGGATCTTATCACATTGTCCGCTAAAAGAAGTAGACATTTTAGTTTGGCTGGAAGATGGTCTTTCTTCTGCACCTACCCCACGGACACAACCTTTTTTCCCCTTCCCAACACGCCTATTCCCCTTTCCACCAGCAGCAGGCCTTTTTCCACTCATTTTGGTGGTTAACTAATTCACAACTCTGGAGTTGTTTGCACAAAAAAACAATGGATGGTAACCGAGCAGAGCTGAGTGGCCAAACTGTGGTATTAGGCCAAAACTATTGGCTGGGTTAGATGCAGAAAAAAATTATTTTTAATTTGCAACCTGATGGAGGTCAGTATAGATGGACTAATAGACCAAGTCCCACACACCGCTAGAAGCCCAAATATTTTTTCAGAGCTAGATGCAGAAAATTTTTTTATTCAATTTGCAACCTGATGGAGGTCAGTATAGATGGACTAATAGACCAAGTCCCACACACTGCTAGAAGCCCAAATATTTTTTCAGAGCTAGATGCAGAAAAAAATTATTTTTAATTTGCAACCTGATGGAGGTCAGTATAGATGGACTAATAGACCAAGTCCCACACACCGCTAGAAGCCCAAATATTTTTTCAGAGCTAGATGCAGAAAAAAATTATTTTTAATTTGCAACCTGATGGAGGTCAGTATAGATGGACTAATAGACCAAGTCCCACACACCGCTAGAAGCCCAAATATTTTTTCAGAGCTAGATGCAGAAAAAAATTATATTCAATTTGCAACCTGCTGGAGGTCAGTATAGAAGGACTAATAGAACAAGTCCCACACACTGCTAGAAGCCCAAATATTTTTTCAGAGCTAAATGAAGAAAAAAATTATTTTTAATTTGCAACCTGATGGAGGTCAGTATAGATAGACTAATAGACCAAGTCCCACACACTGCTAGAAGCCCAAATATTTTTTCAGAGCTAGATGCAGAAAAAAATTATTTTTAATTTGCAACCTGATGGAGGTCAGTATAGATGGACTAATAGACCAAGTCCCACACACTGCTAGAAGCCCAAATATTTTTTCAGAGCTAGATGCAGAAAAAAATTATTTTTAATTTGCAACCTGATGGAGGTCAGTATAGATGGACTAATAGACCAAGTCCCACACACCGCTAGAAGCCCAAATATTTTTTCAGAGCTAGATGCAGAAAAAAATTATATTCAATTTGCAACCTGCTGGACGTCAGTATAGAAGGACTAATAGAACAAGTCCCACACACTGCTAGAAGCCCAAATATTTTTTCAGAGCTAAATGAAGAAAAAAATTATTTTTAATTTGCAACCTGATGGAGGTCAGTATAGATGGACTAATAGACCAAGTCCCACACACTGCTAGAAGCCCAAATATTTTTTCAGAGCTAGATGCAGAAAAAAATTATTTTTAATTTGCAACCTGATGGAGGTCAGTATAGATGGACTAATAGACCAAGTCCCACACACCGCTAGAAGCCCAAATATTTTTTCAGAGCTAGATGCAGAAAATTTTTTTATTCAATTTGCAACCTGATGGAGGTCAGTATAGATGGACTAATAGACCAAGTCCCACACACTGCTAGAAGCCCAAATATTTTTTCAGAGCTAGATGCAGAAAAAAATTATTTTTAATTTGCAACCTGATGGAGGTCAGTATAGATGGACTAATAGACCAAGTCCCACACACTGCTAGAAGCCCAAATATTTTTTCAGAGCTAGATGCAGAAAAAAATTATTTTTAATTTGCAACCTGATGGAGGTCAGTATAGATGGACTAATAGAACAAGTCCCACACGCTGCTAGAAGCCCAAATATTTTTTCAGAGATAAATGAAGAAAAAAATTATTTTTAATTTGCAACCTGATGGAGGTCAGTATAGATGGACTAATAGACCAAGTCCCACACACTGCTAGAAGCCCAAATATTTTTTCAGAGCTAGATGCAGAAAAAAATTATTTTTAATTTGCAACCTGATGGAGGTCAGTATAGATGGACTAATAGACCAAGTCCCACACACCGCTAGAAGCCCAAATATTTTTTCAGAGCTAGATGCAGAAAAAAATTATATTCAATTTGCAACCTGCTGGAGGTCAGTATAGAAGGACTAATAGAACAAGTCCCACACACTGCTAGAAGCCCAAATATTTTTTCAGAGCTAAATGAAGAAAAAAATTATTTTTAATTTGCAACCTGATGGAGGTCAGTATAGATGGACTAATAGACCAAGTCCCACACACTGCTAGAAGCCCAAATATTTTTTCAGAGCTAGATGCAGAAAAAAATTATATTCAGTTTGCAACCTGATGGAGGTCAGTATAGATGGACTAATAGAATGATGCTATGCCCAAAAGATTTTACTTCACTAGGTGCAGTAAAAAAATTGGTATTCTATACACAGGTGGTATATCTTGCAACACAGATAGGCTACTCCACTGACTAACACACTCTGCAATAGGCCAAAAAGGATTAGCTTTGCTAGATTCAGCCAAATGCTGTGAAAAAAACTTGCACAGCACTGGCACAGACCTGCCTGGCAAAAACTGATAGGAACTGATGTAACCTAGTCCTGAAAAGGACTCCAATTACAATTAGTCTTTACTCCCACAATCTATCTATTTAAGAGCACAGACCTGCCTGATAAAAGTCGTAGGAAATGCTGTAACCTAGTCCTTAAAAGGACTGCAATCACAACTATTCCCTACTCCCAAGCTATCTGTATATTTGTGCGAAAATTGGCTTGAAATTAACAAGGTATAGCGCACACAGCAACAGCGGTGCCGTCTAGCACGCAGCTGCAGCAGTGAGAAAATGGTGGCGACGGGGAAAATGGCTTGGTCTTATAGGGCAAGGACATGTGACATACACTGCCAATCACACATGCCCTTGCTTGTGTGAAAAAAAGCACTTCGCTCCGTGTGTGCGCTGCTGATAGGCTGACAGATTGCACCTCCCCACTGCAAATGCGGGAAAGAGAAAAAAAAATGGAGATCTTCATTGTTCCTGCAGAGATCCATCCCCTGCCCCTCCCCCCGCCCCGCTGTACACTCAAACTGCGTATTAACATTAATTTTCATCATTACTGAGAAAAAATCCAGTTATGATTTTGGTGCACGAACAGTTATCGAACATAACCTCGAACAGCCGAATTTTTCTCAAATTGTTCGTGTTCGCCGAACGGCTCGAACACCGCCCAAAACAGCTCGAATTTGAGATTGGCGAACAGTTCGAGTAGAACAACGCTCATCTCTACTCTTTACACTCCCATTTATTGATTCTGGCCTCTCGCCCTGCACGTTTCAAGAGGAACATGAGGAACTTATGTGCAGTGATGCCCAAATATTTGTGCAGCCACGGTCAGAAGAAGACAATGGTAGGGAGTGCAATTAGTGTCTCAAGAGGTAGATGAGACACAATTGTCAACAAGTGATGTTGTTGAATCAACAAGTCAGGAGGATCAGAGTGCGGAAGTGGAGAATGAGATGATGGACAATGAAGTCACTGACCCAACCTGGGAATGTGCAGAGTGAGGACAACAGCACAGAGGGGGAGGGATCTGAAGCACTGCAACAGGCAGGAAGAGGCAGTGGGGTGGCCAGAGGGAGAAGGCTAGCAGCTGTTCCCCAGAGCAACCACACATGGCAAGTTTCTGGGCCAAGGTTTAGTAGTTTCCCTGTCTTGCGCTTTTTTAAAGAAAGTGCTGACAATAAAAGAATGTTCATTTGCAACCACTGTCATACCAAGAATAGCAGGGGCCTGACCAAGACAAGTCTGACCACCACCAGCATGCTCAGGCACATGTCATCAAAGCATCCGACTAGGTGGACCAAATGCTTGGGTCCACAATCAGTGTCTGGGAGTGATACCACTGCCTCTTCCCCTGTGCTACATGCTTGCCAATCTCCTGTCCAGGATTCAGTCGTCGATGCCTCCCGCTCTGCACCTGTCATTGCACATTCGCAAGCACCATCAGCAACCACATCCAATTCATTGTCCCAGAGCAGAATTCAGCGGTCCCTACCCCAGGCCTTGGAATGCAAATGTAAATACCCAGCTACCCACCCACAGGCCCAAACACTAAATGAACACATTTCCAGACTGCTTGAACAGCCGTCCCTCAGTACTCAGGCCTCAGCTGCCACTATTTTTCCCGATGTTCCGCTCCCACCTTACAGCGTCATGTGTCCCATAACATCACACATGCCCTGACCCATGCAGTTATTGGGAAGGTCCACTTGACGACTGACACGTGGACACATGCTTGTGGCCAGGGATGCTACATTTCTCTGACAGCCCACTGGGTGAATATTGTAGAGGCCAGGACCGACTGTGGGACATCACACTTGCTATCGACGCCGAGAATTGTGGGGCCCTAGTTCCATAAGAGTTTCTCCCACCTCCTACACCAGTTCTTGCACCCCTCCTCCTTCTCATCCTTCATCTCTGAATTGTCATCTTGGACCACAACGTCCATATCAGTCGCAAGCTGCAAGCACTGCCGCACTGCCTCAATGAAGCAGCAACAGGCTCTGCTGAAATTAATTTGTTTAGGTGACAAACAGCACATCGCTGCAAACTTGAGGAAACGTGTAACAAACCAGAAAGAGCTGTGGCTCTTGCCGCTGAACCTACAACCAGGCTTGGTCATGTGTGATAATGGCCTTAACCTGGTGGCGGCTCTGAAGCTTGGCAAGCTCGCACACTTACCATGCCTGGCCCACATGCTCAACTTAGTGGTTCAGTGAGTTCTAAAAACCTATCAAGACTTGCCTGAGCTACTTGAGAAGGTATGCTGCATGTGCGCCCATTTCTGCAAGTCAGCTACAGCTGCCGACGTTTTGGCAGTGCTGCAGCAGCATTTGCAAGTGCCAGCACACCAACTGGTGTGCCGCATGACCACACTCTGGAACTCCGCATTACATATGTCGGCAAGGCTTTATGAGCAGCAGAGGGCAGTAGTTGAATACCAGCTACAACATGCCCATCGTTATTCTGGTCAGCCTCCACACATAACAACTGATGAGTGGGCATGGATGTCTGACCTCTGTGAGGTTCTACAAAACTTTGATGAATCAACCAAGATGGTGAGCGATGATGACGCCATAATCAGTTTAACCATCCCACTTCTATGTCTACTCAAACACTTGCTGCTCACAATTAAAGAGGAAGCTTTCTATGTGGACCAAATGGAGATAGAGGAAGCAAGTACACAGGGAGATATTACCGAGCCCGGTCTCATCTCATCTTTTCAGCATGGATTGGGTGATAATTGAGAGGAGGAAGGCTGAGGAGGAGGAACAGGAGATGGTTGCCGGCGCTACAGAGGGTACTACTCACACTAGCGTCATCCCGTCTGTTCAGCATGGATAGGCTGAAGAGGAGGAGAGGGAGGAGAATATGGAGAGTCATCCTCCTGGTGGGGACAGGGTAGTTTTTGTGTTGGAAGTCTGGCACACATGGCTGACTTTATGTCCTGCTGACTTTCCCGTGACCCTCACATTATATGCATTTTGGCCAACACTGATTACTGGTTGTTCACCCTTCTCGAGCCATGTTACAAGGAGAATTTTCCATCTCTCCTTCATGCGGCAGACAGGGCTAGTAAAATGGTGCAAAACCATAAGGCCCTAGTTGAACAATTAGTACAAAAATTCCCATCTAACAACACTGGTAGCAGAAGTCATATATCATTGGGCAACCAAGGAGGAAAGAGGAGGGAGACTTACACCAAGTCCAACAGAGGCAGAGGAACACTATCAAAGGTCTGGGACAGTTTCATTAGACCCTCCCAGCACCCAGGCCCCGATGCGCAGGATAGTCATGAGGGAAAAGTTTTTGAAGATGGTGAAGTAGTACCTAGCTACCTGTACCAGTGATCTCCATGATTCCTCTGTGCCGTACTGTTGGGTATCCAAGCTGGACATGTGGCATGAACTGTCCCTCTGCGCCTTGGAAGTTCTGGCCTGCCCTGCAGATAACATTTGAAAAAGCGGGATTTTAGTGCCACCGGGGTCATAATAACTGATAGGCGCATCCGTCTTTTTTTTGTCCTCCTCATCCTTCTCCATTATATCAACAGGGTCATCATGCGGCCCTCGCTCATAATTTTTAGAGGGTCATCAGGCAGCCTTCACTTCAATTTTTTTCAGGGTGTATATGATACCCTACTTCATAATTTTTACAGGCCTACCTCCACTATGCTCTTATATACATGTGTGTATGCCGCCCAGGGGTAAATATTTTTCAGCTTTCAACTTAGTGCATAGGCTTTAGCAGTCTAGGAGTCTCACTAGTTAAAAGTGGGAAAAAAATGTTTTATAAGGCCCTCCTCTACGTGTCTTCCAGGATTTATTGCAGTCCCTCCTTCTAATTTTTGGCAGCTTTTGCACTTAGTGCATAGGCTTTATGCATCCAGGAGTCCCACTACCTAACAATTTTAACAGAATTTGTATGAGGCCCTCCTTTATGTCTAATATAGGGTGTATCAGAGTCCCTCATCCGTCTAATTTTTTGTAGTTTTTGCACTGTCTGCATAGGTTTTGTAAGTTTCAAAGTCCCGCCTTCATAATTTAGTCCCTTTACCACCTTGGGTTTTTCCATTTTTGTGTTTTCATTTTTTGCTCCATGTTTTCCCAGAGCCATAACTTTTTAATTTTTCAGTCAATATGGCCATGTGAGGGCTTGTTTTTTTGTGGGACAAATTTTACTTTTGAACAACACCATTGGTTTTACCATATCGTGTACTGGAAAATGGGAAAAGAAATTCAAAGTGCAGTGAAATTGCAAAAAAAGTGCAATTTCACATTTTTTTTTTTTACCATGTTCACTAAATGCTAAAACTGACTTGCATTATGATTACCCAGGTCATTATGAGTTCGTAAATACCAAACATGTATAGGTTCTTTTTAATATAAGTGGTGAAAAAAAATCCAAAGTTTGCAAAAAAAAAATAAAAAATGGCGTCATTTTCCGAGACCCATAGCATCTCCATTTTTCGGGATCTGGGGCTGCATGAGAGCTTATTTTTTGCGTGCCTAGCTGATATTTTTTTATACCATTTTGGGGTAGAAACAATCTTTTGATTGCTTGTTATTGCATTTTATTGCAATGTTGCGGCGACAAAAAAAAATGTAATTCTGGTGTCTTGATTTTTTTTCTAGTTATACCGTTTACTGATTGGATTAATTATTTTTTTACATTGATATATTGGACGATTCTGAACACGGCGATACCAAATATGTGTATATTTGATTTTTTTTATTGTTTTATTTTTAATGGGGCGGAACGGGGGAGATTTGAACTTTTATATTTTTTTTATATTTTTAAAAAGTTTTTTTTTACTTTACACCGGCTTCAATAGTCTCATAGTCTCCATGGGAGACTAGAAGCTGCAATCTTCTGATCGCCTGTGCTACACACAGCAGGGCTTCATCTCACTAGCTATGAGCACCGTCTGCTAAGCAGCGCTTATAGCATCTCGGCAATGACAGCCACAGGGGTTTCCTGCAGACCCTGGCTTGTTATGCCAACCCATTGGTGACCCGCGGTCATGTGACATGGGCGCCAATGGGCGACAGGGTTAGTGACACGCTTCCTGTAAGAGAGAGTTAAATGCCGCTGTCAGAGATTGCAAGCGACATTTAACAAGTTAACAGCCGCGGGTCGATAGCGATTCCACCCGTGGCTGTTAGGGGCACATGACAGCTGTACAGATCAGCTGTCATGTGCCTGAAAATATGCGGGCTCAGCGCCGGAGAGCCCACATGGAACACAAGGATACGACCTTGGACGTACTCATACAGTATAGACCAAAAGTTTGGACACACCTTCTCATTTAAAGATTTTTCTGTATTTTCATGACTATGAAAATTGTACATTCACACTGAAAGCATCAAAACTATGAATTAACACATGTGGAATTATATACTTAACAAAAAAGTGTGAAACAACTGAAAATATGTCTTATATTCTAGGTTCTTCAAAGTAGCCACCTTTTGCTTTGATGACTGCTTTGCACACTCTTGGAATTCTCTTGATGAGCTTCAAGAGGTGGTCACCAGAAATGGTCTTCCAACAATCTTGAAGGAGTTCCCAGAGATGCTTAGCACTTGTTGGCCCTTTTGCCTTCACTCTGCGGTCCAGCTCACCCCAAACCATCTCGATTTGGTTCAGGTCTGGTGACTGTGGAGGCCAGGTCATCTGGCGTAGCATCCCATCACTCTCCCCCTTGGTCAAATAGCCCTTACACAGTCTGGAGGTGTGTTTGGGGTCATTGTCCTGTTGAAAAATAAATGATGGTCCAATTAAACGCAAACTGGATGGAATAGCATGCCGCTGCAAGATGCTGTGGTAGCCATGCTGATTCAGTATGCCTCAATTTTGAATAAATCCCCAACAGTGTCACTAGCAAAGCACCCCCACACCATCACACCTCCTCCTCCATGCTTCACGGTGGGAACCAGGCATGTAGAGTCCATCCGTTCACCTTTTCTGCGTCGCAGTGGTGGTTGGAACCAAAGATCTCAAATTTGGACTCATCAGACCAAAGCACAGATTTCCACTGGTCTAATGTCCATTCCTTGTGTTCTTTAGCCCAAACAAATCTCTTCTGCTTGTTGCCTGTCCTTAGCAGTGGTTTCCTAGCAGCTATTTTGCCATGAAGGCCTGCTGCACAAAGTATCCTTTTAACAGTTGTTGTAGAGATGTGTCTGCTGCTAGAACTCTGTGTGGCTTTGACCTGGTCTCTAATCTGAGCTGCTGTTAACCTGTGATTTCTGAGGCTGGTGAATTGGGTAAACTTATCCTCAGAAGCAGAGGTGACTCTTGGTCTTCCTTTCCTGGGTCGGTCCCCATGTGAGCCAGTTTCTTTGTAGTGCTTGATGGTTTTTGCAACTGCACTTGGGGACACTTTCAAAGTTTTCCCAATTTTTCGGACTGACTGACCTTCATTTCTTAAAGCAATGATGGCCACTCGTTTTTCTTTACTTAGCTGCTTCTTTCTTGCCATAATACAAATTCTAACAGTCTATTCAGTAGGACTATCAGCTGTGTATCCACCAGACTTCTGCACAACACAACTGATGGTCCCAACCCCATTTATAAGGCAAGAAATCACACTTATTAAACCTGACAGGGCACACCTGTGAAGTGAAAACCATTTCCGGTGACTACCTCTTGAAGCTCATCAAGAGAATGCCAAGAGTGTGCAAAGCAGTCATCAAAGCAAAAGGTGGCTACTTTGAAGAACCTAGAATATAAGACATATTTTCAGTTGTTTCATACTTTTTTGTTAAGTATATAATTCCACATGTGTTAATTCATAGTTGTGATGCCTTCAGTGTGAAAGTGCAATTTTCAAAGTCATGAAAATACAGAAAAATCTTTAAATGAGAAGGTGTGTCCAAACTTTTGGTCTGTACTGTATGTCCATGGTCGTAGATGGGTTAAACAGGATGTGTCTGACCATGTCACGCACACAACATGTGCCCAGATAAGGTAGTAAAATGTTAAAATTACATTTACCAGTGACTACCGGTGGGTGTAGTTTTATTTCCCCATCTACTATGTCATCTATTGTAGCCATAGGTGATGGGGAAATGCGATTAGAGATGGCCCAGCTGTTAAGGGGTGGAGGAGGTGGGCTTTTTTTCTCTGTTTAATTTTGCCTTATGTACAAGTCATTATACAGGAAAGAATGTTTCCTTACATTTTTTCCCGTAAAATCCATTTTATCTTCAGTTTTGTATGTTTTATTGTCTGTCTGTAAAACTAGAGTAATACTCTGACAACACTGTTCCCAGCAGCAACCTCGGAGTCAGAGATACATCCAGGTGTCTTCCCCTTCCTGTTCCCATTACATGTGATCACTGTTTCCATCTATTTCAGTGCTTTTCCTGCCCCCCCCCCTCCTCCCAGGGTCTTCCGGAAAAATGCTTGAGTTTCCCATTGACTTCCATTACACTTGGTACTTGAGTCGAGCCCGTCCAAGCATGCAACCTGCTTGATTCGAGTACCAAGCACTTCAGCATTTTAGTGCTTGCTCATAAGTAGTAAGCATTGCAAGAATAATCAATAAAAAAACAGAGAAAGGTACTGGCTAAATATTAGTGAGTTTGTTTAAATGCAATTGAATTCTCTTAATATATTACAATAAATGGTATTCCCTAGAATACAGATTTTTTGCAATTTGCTCCACACGAAATGATGGCATACTGCCTAGTCAAGCCTGAAGTCCAATCTTGCAGTGAAGAGGCCAAAGAGAACGCGCATGATGTGGAAAAGGGAAAAGAAGATGCATGTAGGACCCAGACGGAAGGACAGGTGAGCAGTGAGGCGAATACTTTGAGGTATAGAGAAACCTCAGATCGTATCCCTAAAATTGTAAAGTGCTGCGGAATATGTTGGCACTATAAAAATAAAAAAAATATTATTATTATTATTATTATTATTATTATTATTATTATTATTAAGGAACATTCAATTTGCAGAAAATAACTTTGCTGCAAATAAAATGTGATTGTAAAATCTTGTGGTTTTGTGAATTTCAATTTTGGCAGATTCGATCATTTCCACTTCTGGAGCTACAGTGGGGAAAATAAGTATTTGATACACTGCCGATTTTGCAAGTTTTCCACTTACAAAGAATGGAGAGGTCTGTAATTGTTATCGTAGGTAAACTTCAAGCTTGAAAGACAGAATCTTAAAATAAAAAAACAGAAAATCACATTGTATGATTTTTACATAATTAAATTGCATTTTATTGCATGAAATGAGTATTTGTTCACCTACCAACCAGCAAGAATTCTGGCTCTCACAGGCATGTTAGCTTTTGTTTAAGAAACCCTCGTATTTTGCACTCATTACCTGTATTAATTGCACCTGTTGAACTTGTTACCTGTATAAGGCTGCGTGCACACGATGCGTTTTTCATGCGTTTCCGCTGCGGAATTTCCGCAGCGGAAACGCATCAAAAACGCATGGTAATCCGCACCCCATGGTCCCCAATGGCATTCTCCAATGTCAATGCACATGCTGCGGATTTTTCCGCAGCGTTTCTGCAGCGCTCATAAATCCGCAGCATGTTCATTAATTTTGCGGAAGCGCAGCGGAAGCGCCGCCATTGACTTGCATTGAGACGCATAGAATCCGTGTCTGTACATTTGTGCAAGCGGATAATATGCATTTCAATGTGCGGATGGTACCCAGTTCTGGAGGAGAGAAGACTCTCATCCAGACCTGGGTACCATTGTACCTGTAAAAAAAAGAATAAAATAAAAAATAAAGTTTATATTCACCTGTCTGGCGGCCCCTGCAGCGCTTCGCCTTCCAGGACCTGAGATGACGTCGCGGTCATGTGACCGCAGCCTGTCTCGCGAGATGCCGGCAAGCCAGGAAGGAACCAGGAAGGAGCGCGACAGCACACGCGGCGGCATCGGAGGTAAGTATAGCTATATTTTTTTTATTTCTACGATCACACTGTATAAATCCATGCTGTTTGCATGGATTTATACAGTGTGACCTAGTTGTCAAGCACTTTCCAAGTGATGCTATCGCCTGGAAAGTGCTTGTCAGTCCGCATGCGGAAACACATGCGTTAACGCATGTGGATACGCATGTGAATCCGCATGTATTCTGCAGGAAAAACGCATGCACAATCTGCATGCGTTTTTTCTGCCAGGGAGATGCAGAAATGCTGCAGAAATTTTCTGCTTCATTTCTGCATCGTGGGAACATAGCCTAAAAGAAACCTGTCCACACACTCAATCAATCACACTCCAACCTCTCCACCATGGCCAAGTCTAAAGAGCTGTCTAAGGACACCAGGGACAAAATGGTAGACCTGCACAAGGCTGGGATAGGCTGCAAGACAATATACAAGCAGCTTGGTGAGAAGGAAACAACTATTTGCACAATTATTAGAAAATGGAAGAAACACAAGATGACTGTCAATCTTCCTCGGTCTGGGACTCCATGCAAGATCTCGCTTCGTGGGGTAAGGATGATTCTGAGAAAGGTCAGAAATCAGTCCAGAACTATGCAGTAGGACCTGGTTAATGACCTGAAGATAGATGGGACTACATTATTGTTAGTAACACACTACACCGTCATGGATTAAAATCCTGCAGGGCATGCAAGGTCCCCCTGCTCACGCCAGCAAATGTTCATGCCCGTTTGAATTTTGCCAATGACCATCTGGATGGTCCATAGGAGGCATGGGAGAAGATCATGTGGTGAGATGAGACCAAAATAGAACTTTTTGGTATCAACCTCACTCGCCGTGTTTGGAGGAGGAAGAAGGATGAGTACAACCCCAAGAACACCGTCCCAACCATGAAGCATGGTGGGGGAAACATCATACTTTGGGGGTGCTTTTCTGCAAAGGGGACAGGACGACTGCACCATATTGAAGGGAGTGTGGATGGGGTCATATATCGTGAGTTTTTGGCCAACAACCTCCTTCCCTCAGTAAGTGCATTGAAGATGGGTTGTGGCTGGGTCTTCCAGCATGACAATGACCCGAAACACATAGCCAGAGGAACTAAGGAGTGGCTCTGTAAGAAGCATTTCAAAGTACTGGCGTGGCCTAGCCAGTGTCCAGACCTGAACCCAATAGAAGATCTTTGGAGGGAGCTGAAACTCAATGTTGCCCAGTGACAGCCCAAAAACTGAAAGATCTGGAGAAGATCTGTATGGAGGAGTTGGCCAAAATCTCTACTGCAGTATGAGCAAATTTGGTCAAGAACTACAGGAAACGTCTGATCTTGCAAACAAAGGTTTCTGTATCAAATATTAAGTTCTGTTTTTCTATTGTATCAAATATTTGTTTTATGCAATACAATGCAAATTAATTATGTAAAATTCAGACAATGTAATTTTCTGCATTTTTGGTTAAGATTCTGTCTCTCACAGTTGAAGTGTACCTATGATAAAATTACAGGCCTCTCCATTCTTTGTAGGTGGGAAAACTTGCAAAATCAGCAGTGTATACAATACTTATTTTCCTCACTGTAACGTACAACCTGGGACTGAAAAGTAAATAAATATTTTAATGGTCATGTTACCTGGTGCCTACTGCTGTTTCTTCTGCTCAAAATGATGTTCCATTCCACCTTCATCTAAACCACACCTCCTCTTCCTTTCTTATCCTAAAGCACAGGAAAGGCAGGGGCCATGGCCTATGCCACTGTGGCAGCCATCTTGGAAGCAGTAGGAAAGGAACACTGACCTGAGCAGAGGAGGCAGCAGGAGGGTACTAGGTAGGGTTCACTATATGTTAAATAAAGGATATTACAAGAGTATATACATGGGTATAAATATATTGTTTTTTTTCAGGTATATAAATATATATACTCTGTTAATTATAGAGGTATAAATAACCCAACTGTTGGAATATGTTTAGTGCAACAACTCCATTCCTGTGTATGTAAATGTTCTATTGCTAGGTTCGTGTATGGTCTATAAAGTTAAAAAAAAAAAACCTCCCAGAGGCTCACACACAGAAAAGACCATGTGACTGTGTTCAGTTTCCAGTGTCTGTGCATAAGAGGAGAAGCAGCCTGCTGATGCTGCACAGAGACACTTAAGATATATATATATATTCCTGATTCCACAAAGCCTATCATATCTGTACCTGTTTATAGCTAATTAAAGCTTTGTTCTGTTGTCAACATGCTTTGAGAGTATCCTGAATGATCCGCTGCCAACACTAACTAAGGACCAAATATTAAATATGTGGACAATCAAAGACATAGTAAATAAGAAAAGGGAGGCATAAAAAACTTTGAGATAGAAGTTTAAATAATTAAGTGGAAAAATTAAATTAATTTATTAATTCAGTTAAGACAAGGGTTACAAACAAGGGAATGTAAAACCAATGCGAAAAGGGAGCACCAAAGCAGGAGTATAGAAATAAAAGGGGGCATGTTCATAATTTCAGCAGCATAATTACATAGAGCATGATTATATTCATTATATGCATGACTAATCAAGTCAGCTATCTCCTCAGATCTCTGGTCAGATCTGAGTCTGAGTCTGAATTTGATCCCGGTCAGATCGGATGTCGTCGATGGACCACGTCCTTTTCCGGGTGCAGTACATTGACAACATCTTTTTGATCTGGCAGGGATCCTCTGACCTTTTGATTTCTTTCATCGCTGACCTGAATAACAATGATAACAATAATAACAATAATGATAGTGACATACCATGCGGACCCATTATCCATAGAGTTTTTGGATGTCAATATTAAACGTGATGAATCAAATTCGTTGCAGAGCAATATTTTCCGAAAACCAACTTCGGTGATACTTCATGCTTCCTCAGCACATCCCACTCATATGATTACTTCAATTTCAGTAGGACAATTTCTCAGATTGAGACGGGTTTGTTCTACTGAAGCCGATTTAGAGAGACAGGCGCAAGATCTTAAAATTAGGTTTCAGGAACGAGGATATAGCCATCGCTCCATACAAAGGGCCTATCATAGAGCTAAATATACCTCATGTCATGCCTCCTTGTATATTACCAAAGAAACTAGTGGTGAAAATATTTTACGTTTCATCACCAAATTTCATTCTCAAGCCACTATTATGAGACAGAGCCTAACTCATGGCCAATTTTAATGGCAGACCCTATATTGGCCAAATATCTTCCGGAGAAACCACAAATTACCTTTCGAAGATCAAGAAATATGCGAGACCAACTTGTCAGGAGTCATTATCATGCAGAGAGGCCTACTACCTTTCTGTGTGAACTACCACTCCCTAATGGGTGTTCACAATGCGGAAGATGTGTGGTATGTCCCAATGTGGTACATGCCAACACATTTGCGGACTCACAGGGACTTAAGCCATTTCATACAATCATAGAATGGTAGAGTTGGAAGGGACCTCCTGGGTCATCTGGTTCAACCCCCTGCTCAAAGCAGGATTCACTAAATCATCCCAGACAGATATCTGTCCAGCCTCTGTTTGAAGACGTCCATTGAAGGGGAACTCACCACCTCTCGTGGTTGCCTCTTCCACTCATTGATCACCCTAACTGTCAAAAAGTTTTTTCTAATATCTAATCTGTGTCTCCTCCTATTCAGTTTCATCCCATTGCTTCTAGTCTTTCCTTGTGCAAATGAGAATAAAGATGATCCTTCTACAATATGACAGCCCTTGAGATATTTGTAGACAGCTATTAAGCATCCTCTCAGTCTTCTTTTTTGCAAGCGAAACATTCCCAAATCCTGTAACCGTTCCTTGTATGACATGGTTTGCAGACCGGTCACCATTCTGGTCGCTCTTCTCTTAACTTGCTCCAGTTTGTTGATTTTTTTTTTAAAATATGGTGCTCAAAACTGGACACAGTATTCCAGATGAGGTCTGACCAAAGAGGAGTAAAGTGCGATAATGACTTCACGTGATTTAGACTGTATGCTTCTGTTAATACATCCCAGAATTGTATTTGCCTTTTTTGCTGCTGCATCACACTGTTGACTCATGTTCAGTCTATGATCTATTAGTATACATAAGTCTTTTTCACATGTACTGCTGCTTAGCTCTATGCCTCCCATTCTGTATATGTTTTTTTCATTTTTATTGCCCAGATGTAGTACTTTCCATTTTTCCCTGTTAAAAACTATTCTGTTAGTTGCTGCCCACTGCTCCAGTTTATTTAGGTCTTTTCGAATACTCTCTCTCTTCTCTAGTATTAGCTATCCCTCCTAGCTTTGTGTCATCAGCAAATGTAATCAGTTTACCCTCAATTCCTTCATCTTAATCATTGATAAAGATGTTGAACAATACAGGTCCCAGGACAGAGCCCTGTGGTACTCCAATTGAGACATTGATCCAACTAGATGTGAAGCCGTTTACGACCACTCTTTGAGTCCGATCACTAAGCCAGTTATGAATCCACCATTTGAGATACTAACACCCATAATGTGCACAACCAAAGCTGCAGTATATTACGCTACCTGCCCTTACCTAAAGATTCATGTAGGGTTAGCAACAAGACAGCTCAAGGTGCGGGTATGTGAGCACGTTTTAGGTATTGAAGCAGCACGGAATGAAACAGATATTACTACTAACACTTCAGAATTAATCACAATTGCCATGCATCTGTACTACAGGTCCGAGGTATTGACTAAATCACCACCAACATTAGGGGTGTAAAGTTATCCAATTATTGGCGCAATGTGAGACTCAATGGATATGGACATTAAAAACTGTCCGCACCCTAACATTAGCTATGCCCCATTTCTCTGATCACTCATTGTCATTCGGTTTGATTTTTTATACACTGCTCAAAAAATAAAGGGAACACTTAAACAACAGAATATAACTCCAAGTAAATCAAACTTCTGTGAAATCAAACTGTCCACTTAGGAAGCAACACTGATTGACAATCAATTTCACATGCTGTTGTGCAAATGGAATAGACAATAGATGGAAATTATTGGCAATTATCAAGACACACTCAATAAAGGAGCGGTTCTGCAGGTGGGGACCACAGACCACATCTCAGTACCAATGCTTTCTGGCTGATGTTTTTGGTCACTTTTGAATGTTGGTTGTGCTTTCACACTCGTGGTAGCATGAGACGGACTCTACAACCCACAGAAGTTGCTCAGGTACTGCAGCTCATCCAGGATGGCACATCAATGCGAGCTGTGGCAAGAAGGTTTGCTGTGTCTGTCAGCGTAGTGTCCAGAGGCTGCAGGCGCTACCAGGAGACAGGCCAGTACACCAGGAGATGTGGAGGGGGCCGTAGGAGGGCAACAACCTAGCAGCAGGACCGCTACCTCCGCCTTTGTGCATGGAGGAACAGGAGCACTGCCAGTGCCCTGCAAAATGACCTCCAGCAGCCCACAAATGTGCATGTGTCTGCACAAACGGTTAGAAACCAACTCCATGAGGGTGGAATGAGGGCCCGACATCCACAGATGGGGGTTGTGCTCACAGCCCAACACTGTGCAGGACGCTTGGCATTTGCCACAGAACACCAGGATTGGCAAAGTCGCCACTGGCGCCCTGTGCCCTTCAGAGATGAAAGCAGATTCACACTGAGCACGTGACAGACGTGACAGAGTCTGGAGACACGGTGGAGAGCGATCTGCTGCCTGCAACATCCTTCAGCATGACCGGTTTGGCAGTGGGTTAGTAATGGTGTGGGGTGGCATTTCTTTGGAGGGCCGCACAACCCTCCATGTGCTTGCCAGAGGTAGCCTGACTGCCATTAGGTACCGAAATGAGATCTTCAGACCCCTTGTGAGACCATATGCTGGTGCGGTTTGCCTTGGGTTCCTCCTAATGCAGGACAATTCCAGACCTCATGTGGCTGGAGTGTGTCAGCAGTTCCTGCAAGATGAAGGCATTGAAGCCATGGTCTGGCCTCAAGTGTCTCAGTTCTTCACTGAACCTGCCCCTCCCACACTGGAGCAGCTCCTGAAACCCTTAACTCTTTCCTAACTTACAACTACATCTTCTCTAAACTATAGTACCCACTTATGCACTACTCTTCTACTAGTCTAATACTCTACCTGCACTACGCTATACTGACCCTGTAACTGACACATCAGACAGTTGGGCATAACACATACTCATATATAAAACAAGGTATAACATTATGTGCACGCTTAGGAAGCCTTTGCAGGTGTTTTTTGTTAATTATTTTAATTTACTGAGATAATGACTTTTGTGTTTTCATTGGCTGTAATCCATAATCATCAACATTAACAGAAATAAACACTTGAAATAGATCACTCTGTTTGTAATGACTCTATATAATATAAGAGTATCACTTTTTGGATTGAAGAACTGAAATACATTAACGTTTTGATGATATTCTAATTTTGTGAGATGCACCTGTATATATACTTTTATTGTAAATGTCATAATTTTATTCAGTTTTAACGATGCTACATATTGTATTATAAGGCCTCAGAAATATTCTAGTCATTTGCCAATTTTTCCCCTCTATATTCATGTCATAGATTGCCTACAGTGCGCACAATTGAATTATCACCAGGGATTCTTTGATTGCTCTGCTGGTCTAGGTCTTTATGCCATATGCTAGCTGGATGGGGGTATGCATAATGGCCCGGTCCCCACGTCACCTATGCTGACCGTATCTCTTTGTGCCCTGTGACACCCAATCACATGACTTGTCATGTACTCGCAGCGTCGCGGGTCACGCGACAAGTTCACCATGGTTGCCTGGGAGCGCCGATGCTCACCATGCGTCATGCCACGCTCCTCTGGCGTGCATTGGTAATTGTGAGACACACCTCTAATTTTCATTGGCTCAATGGGCCTTTTAAACTCTTACTCAGCTGAATGACGCCACCCTCTGATGAAGGCAGAAAGCCGAAATGCGCCAGGGTGGGCGCAATTAAGCAGCAGGACTTGCACTGGCTTTATTGTAAGTACGCATTATCCTCTGACATGCTCATATCTCTTGATATGTGTTATCACATCCTTAGTGACAACACAGGGATACAACGCTGATACCCCATATGTGGGGAAAAAGTACTGTTTGGGCACACAGAAGGGCCCGGAAGGCAAGAAGCACCGTTTGACTTTTTGAACGCAAAATTGGCTGGAATCGAGAGCGGTCACCATGTTGCGTTTGGAGAGCCCCTGATCTGCCTAAACAGTGGAAACCCCCAACAAGTGTCCCCATTTTGGAAATTAGTTCCCTCAAGGAACTTATCTAGATGTGTAGTGAAGCACCTTGAACCTCCAGGTGCTTCACAGAAAATTTGTAAAAACCAAAAAAATCTATTTTATTTCCACAAAAATACTCTTTAGCCACAATTTTTTTATTTTCACAAAGGTAACAGGAGAAATTTCACCCTACAATTTTTTTGTGCAATTTCTCCTGAGTACGCAGATATGCCCCATATGTGGGGGAAAACTACTGTTTGGGCGCACGTCAGGGCTTCAAAGGGACGGAGCAAAATTTGACTTTTTGAACTCAAAATTTGCTGGAATCACTACTGGATGCCATTTCCCATTTGGAAAGCCCTTTATATGCCTAAACAGTGTAAACCCCCACAAGTGACACCATTTTGGAAACAGGAAGCCTCAAGGAATTTATGTAGATGTGTGATGAGCATCGTAAACCCACAGGTGCTTCACAGAAATTTATAATGTTGAGCTGTGAAAATAAAAAATAACATATTTCCCACAAAAATTTTATGTCATTTTAGCCCCATTTTTTTCTTTTTACAAGGGTAACAGGATAAATTGCACCATAGAATTTAATGTGCAATTTCTCCTGAGTACACTGATACACTGTTTGAACGAGCGC
This sequence comes from Phyllobates terribilis, assembly GCF_046119375.1. Lineage (NCBI taxonomy): Eukaryota > Metazoa > Chordata > Amphibia > Anura > Dendrobatidae > Phyllobates > Phyllobates terribilis. Next base: position 160,531,572 of record NW_027362771.1, on the reverse strand, counting down.
CATTTGACTTTTTGAACGCAAAAATTTGCTTAAACCATTAGTGGAAGCCATGTCCTGTTTAGAGAGCCTCTGATGTGCCTAAACAGTGGAAACCTCCCACAATTCACCCCATTTTGGAAACTAGACCCCTCAAGGAATGTATCTAGATATGTGTTGATCACCTTGAACCTCAAGGTGCTTCACAGAAGTATATAACGTTGAGTATCTGAAGGAAAAATCACATTTTCCCACAAAAATTTTATTTTATTTTAACAACAATTTTTTTATTTTCACAAAAGTAACAGGAGAAATTGCACCATACAATTTGTTGTGAAATTTCTCCTGAGTGTTCCAATACCCCATATGTGGGGGAAAACTACTGTTTGAGTGCACAGCATGGCTCAAAAAGGAAGGTGTGACGTTTTTAAACGTAGACTTTGATGAAATACTCTGTGCCTAAACAGTGTAACCCCCCACATATTACCCTGTTTTGAAAAGTAGACCCCTCAATGAATTTATTTGGATGTGTGGTGAGAACCTTGAGCCCCCTGGTGCTTCACAGAATTTTACAACATTAACCTGTGAAAATGAAAAAAAGTATATTTTTCCCACCAAAATGTTGTTTTAGCCCTATATCTTTTCATTTTCACAAAGATAGCAAGAGAAAATGGCCCTGCAAATTTGTTGTGCAATTTCTCCTGAGTACACTGATACCTTATATGTGGTCGAAAACTACTTTTGAGGCACAGTGCAAAGCTCAGAAGGGAGGAAGAGCCATATTGGAGTTCAGATTTTGCTGGAATGATTTGAGGGTGCCATTTCAAATTGGCAAAGTCACTGAGGTGCCAGAATATCAGAAACCTGCCATATGTGACCTCATTTTACAAACTACACCCCCCAATGAATTAATCTAGGGGTGTAGTAATCATATTGACACCACATGTGCCTCACAGAATTTTATTCCATTGGGCAGTGAAGACAGAATAATTGCATTTTTTACCACTAAAATGTTGTTTTGTGTCCAAGTTTTTAATTTTTCTAAGGGCTCATTACCAAACCTAAGTAAAGTAAATAGCTAAATAAACACACACACTGAGAGTAAAACACTTTATTTGAAATACAACAGACACATTCTTTAATCATTTAAATTAACCAATATACTTACCCCAGGTCTGACGGTAATCCAAGAGTTAAAGCGATGTTCCATTTTTCTTTTTTCAAATATCTTTATTTAGCTCCAAAATCATTCATTGCTGTACAAATATGCATCAAAAAAGCATGAAAAAAACGCATTAAAAACGCATCAAAATCACGGCAAAACACGCGTTTTTCTGTAGCATTTTTCCTGCTAAGAGATGCAGAAACCTTACGGAATTTTCTGCATTCAAATCCTGAACGTGTGCACATAGCCTTACTCTGTACTCCGTCTGGTCTCTGTTCAGTAGTGTCCTTTTCAGAAGTGCACAAATCTGTGGCGGACCACTGGATCACAAGTCAAACAGCATCCTCAGTGTCTCCATCTGCCTCATTATAGGCAATCTTCTGCTGGTGGTTCCGGCGGAATCACGTATTTAAGAGATTTACTCAGAAATCCCTGTTTAAGTGCTCAGAGCAGAGCGCAGGTGATATGTGAGCTGAGCCTTATTGCGATCTTTGTGAGGCAGAATGAACAAATTAACATCAGGTGCACAATTGTTTTAATTTATTTTTTATGCTGTTTCTCATGCGTATAAGTGATTAGACAACTTTATTCTTCGGGTCAGTGTGATTACAGCAATACCAGATTTATATTGGGTTTTTATGTTTGGCAGCACTAAAAGGCGGTTTGTTTTAGATAGCTATAATTTTTCCATATTTCGGCCGACAGTCATGTGAGGGCTTTTTTTTTGCCGGACGAGTTGACATTTTTATTGTTACCATTTTCGGACACATGATGAAATATGATGAAAAAGCATTGTTTTTTGCCTCATTTTTTTTTTGTTACAGTGTGCACTGAAGGGGTTAACTAGTGTCACATTTTTATAGGGTCGGTCATTTCGGACGCAGCAATACCAAACATGTGTACAAAAATATTTATTTATGCGTACAATATATATTTTTTATTATTATTTTGTTTTTTTTTATATTTTTACAATTTTTTATAATTTTATTACTTAGCCTTACTATGGCACTTTCACTTTCAGCAGTCTGATCGCAGTTATAAAGCATAGCAATGCACGAGCAGTGCTGCACTGGCACAAGTCAGTTATATCATGCACTGCACATGATCTAACTAACTTGCTAGAGCCTGGTGACCTGTATGTCGTCATGGTGACATTGGGTCACCATGGGAACGATCCGGCCCCCGCAATGATCCCTCTGCCTGCTTTCTAAATGCTGCGAGCTATATCAATCGCAGCATTAAGGTGGTTAAACTGCCGGGAGCGCTGCGGACATTGCTCCTGGCAGTTGGTGCCCGCTGTCAGCTCTTAGAATCGCTGAACATTTGGTGGTGATCAAGCGCACAGCCCTGTGCACGCAAAATCGCCTGGTCGTATCCATACGTTCCATTCGTGAGAAGGTTAAACCATACCTTCCAACTTTTGTAGAACAGAAAGAAGCAAATTTTGGTCATACCGCTGGCCATATCCCAATCTATTCCCATTTACCAATTCTTTCTATCCTTGCAGGAGGAGATTTCAGAGGGGCAGTGGTAGTGAAGGAAATTCTGCAGACACCCGAGGCTGCAGGGCGTAGATCCAAATTCGGGACTGTCCGACATATCTAGGACAGTTGGGGCTAGAGATGAGCGGACGGATTCACGGGTCTCTGTGAATCTGTGCAAGTACTGTGCTTATTGTTTTATGCAGATGTGACGCCCCTGAGGGTTCGACCGCCACAGGGATGCTGCACTTCTCTAATGGAGTGTAGTGTTCCTCCTCTGAGTTAAGAACAGTGTGATAGTCGTGACCCAAACTTTACATCTGTGTCACCCTGGCCTGGATGCCACAAATATAATAAAGCTGTGTCTGAGAGCAAGGGGGAGGTTCTCTAGTCAAGGACCATTAGCATGCAATACCTCCTGTCCCAGACCAGTAGGGGGAGCAGGCTGCCCCTATAAAAGCTGGAACTGGGGGCAGGGTTAGGGAGAACTGGACAACCTGTCTCTGGATTGAGAGGTGTCCCAGAACAGGGACAGACAGTTGTGTTGCAGCCTAAGAGGACGTGTGGCAGTAGGAGAGCCACAAGCCAGGGACAAGAGGCGAAGTGAGCATGTCCTGGCAGATAACGAAACTAATCTACCAGACTTTGGTGTCTGAGGCTGTGAGGATTCCACGTCCTACAGCAGATAACCAGTCCGCAGGGGACTGTATGTTCCTTGGCCCAAGAAGCCCGGAGGCTCCGCCACAGCAGAAGGGACCAGCAAAGCCGTACCAGGCCAGGAGCAGAAAGGGACCAAAGTTGCAAGCCATACGGGCGAGAGGACACGGTGAGCTCAGGAACGTGGGCTGTTACACTACAAGGAGGGAAATAGCCAGAAGGAGCACAGAGAGCACAGTAGGCCTACACCCTCACCTTGACCAGGGCCAGCTTCCCACTTGTTCTCAGACATCCCCCTCCTAGCCGGGCCTGTTTCCTGGTCGTTTTACCTGTTCTAATAAAGACCCTGAACTGTTTAAGAGGCCTCCGTTTCCTGGCTATCGCGGTCGGAATCACCCCCTCCATCATCCATCATATACTGCCCTGGGGCCCTACTCTTCCCGTGGGGAGTTGTACTATTCAGTGCTGCACATTCATATCAGCCCCAGCGGTCTGTACTGCAGCGGCGGTTAGCCCTGACTGCAATCCACGGGTGGCGTAGTTGGACATTACTTAAAACTTATAAAGGACTGCCACTGGTCTGACCACCCTGAGCCACGGACCGGGTTGCCACTACTACCCCCATCGTCTCCCTATTGCCCGGCTCCGAGTGCCCCACGGCCCAGGGGGCGAGTCAGCTTTGGCGTAGTCGGCAGGATTGTGACCAACCCGCCACAAACGGGTATTGCATGCCTGAAAAAGACTGTACACGTACCATAAAAAAGAAGTTTCCCACCATCCGGAGGCATTTCCCGCCATCTTCCGTCGGTTCCCGCCATCTTCAGCCGTTTTCCTGCCATCAGACGCCATCTTCAGGATGCCGCGCGGGAAGAAGAGGGGCGTGGACGTCCAAACCGTGTGAGACCCGAAGCTCCACCCTACGCCCCGACGCTGCGCAAGGTCCTGGAAGGGAGAGAGAGCGACGCTGACGTCACTAGGACGCGACGCAAGGTCCTCGTCTGGGGCAGCACCAGCGGAGCCGCGGCCTACAGAAGAGGATCGTCGGAAGGTAGGCCACGCTTAACTAGGGGGGAGGAAGATGACGGTCACGGAGGCGCCCACTACCACCAGCGCAGCTGCAGCAGCGGTGATGCCATTTTCCCTGCCCTACATCCCTGGCGCGGCCTGGCTGCCTAAGTATTCAGGCGAGCCCCATGCCCTAACTGACTTTAAGGAAAGGCTGTACAGTTTGTTCCAAGTTTACCCCCTGACAGAGGAACAGAAGATTAGCATACTGACAGGGCAGTTAACTGACGCTGCCCAGCGGGAGGTAAAATCATGGCCCGCTGAGGAGAAAAGGACCGTAAAGGACATTCTGGCCCGGCTGCGGGGTACCTTTGATACACGTACCTCCGCTGAAATTAAAATGCGGTTCTACGGATGTAAGCAGCGGGCACAGGACAGCATCAGGGACTATGCCCTAAATTTGCCGGAAGCCTTGAGAGCCATCAAACAAGCTGACCCTGGCAGCGTGCAGGATACGGATAAGCTACTAACAGAACAGTTCATAGAGGGTCTGCTGTCTAGCGCCCACAGGACCCAGCTGCGCCTCATGTTCTTTCAGAACCCTGATCTGACTTTTGCCCAGTTTAAGGGCAAGGCCATAAGGGTGCTCCGTGAACCCGCAACAAGTGGTGCTATAAAACCCCGGCGCCCTGCTCTCACCTATCACCAGGAGGCAGCGCCCTTCTCTATGGACTCTGTGGGGGCCAATGCACAGGCCCTGAATCAAGCCCCGTCGAAAGATCTGCACCACCAAGTCCAGGAGCTGACCAGGAGCATCACGGCGTTTACCAGGACCGTCCAGGCGTTGCAAGTGGACCCGTCAAGACCCATCGAGTTGGCCTCAAGTCCGGAGGATGTCCCGTGGCGTCGACAGAGGAGGATCCCGTTTTTCCGAGGGAGACCCACAGACTGCTACGCGGAGGATGGACAGCCCATTTGCCGTCGATGCAACCAGCCCGGACACATCTCCAAGTACTGTAATTTAAACGGGTCCAACCTGGGGCAAAGGGCCAACCCCCAGGCATAAGATCACCAGGCCCTTATAATTGGCGTGATAAGTACGTTGGGGGGCGCCCGGTTTTACCCGTGGTGCTGGACGGCATCCCCATGAGCGCCTTGCTGGATACCAGGTCGCAAGTAACTACTATCCCTTATGTACTTTTTAAGCAGTATTGGACTGATGCTGATATAACACGGTATCCAGACAGTGACTTGAACATCATCGCCAGTAATAGCTTGCCCGTGCCGCAGATGGGGTTCAAGGAGATGACCATTAAGATTGGTAAAGTTGAACTACCGGCACAGGGAGTGATTATTGTGGACATTGACCGTCGTGAAAGTCACCCTAAAATAACTGTGGGTACTAACGTGATTGAAAATTGTCTTTCAGAGGTAATTGTAATTCTACAACAGGTGGCGGTGAATGCTAGTTCCAGCCAACAGAGAGTCATCAACAAGGTGATAAAAGCCCTGATGAGACGGCAGCAGGTAGAACTGCCAGGTGGTGAGATCGGTAGCGTAAGACTGAGTGACCCACTTCCCATTTCCATGCCTCCCAAAAGTGAAATGATAATCTGGTGTCGGACTGCAATCGGGTTGAGAGGTAGAGACTACCAAGCCATGGTAGAACCCGTGTACTCAGACAGCAGGCCCACCATTTTGACAGCCCGGGGGGTGGTTGATGTTCGTCATGGGAGGGTGCCCGTTCGCATTCTCAACATTGGGGAGAGGGAGGTACACTTACCCGGGTACGCTACACTTGCCAAACTGTTTGCTGTTGAGCACAAAGCTATCAGGGCCGTGGAACCTTTGCCTCCATCTCCTCAGGCGGAGAGTAATGGCTCCCAGAAACAAAAGGAGGACTGGTGCCAGAAACTCCATGTGGGTGCTGACTCCACTCCCCTGCACCAAAAACAAGGAGTCTACCGGGTGGTACAGGAGTACGAGAGAGTCTTTAGTAAGCACCCGCTAGACTTCGGCAGAGTAAAAGGGATAGAACACCACATCCCCACAGGGAGCCACCCACCAATAAAAGAGAGACACAGACCTGTACCCCCTGCACATTATCAAAACGCAAAGGGCATGCTAAGAGAAATGAAAGAAGCTGGGGTCATTAGAGATAGCTGTAGCCCCTGGGCAGCCCCCTTGGTTCTGGTAAAAAAGAAAGATGGCACCATGAGAATGTGCGTGGACTATAGACAAATTAACTGTATACCCGCTGCCTAGAATAGAGGGGTCTTTAGCCGCACTAAAATCAGCTAACTTCTTTTCTACTTTGGACCTTACTAGTGGGTACTGGCAGGTTCCTGTGGCAGAGGCTGACAAGGAGAAGACCGCCTTCACCACCCCAATGGGACTGAGCGAGTTCAACTGTATGCTCTTCGGGCTTTGCAACGCACCAGGGACCTTCCAGAGGCTGATGGAATGCTGTCTAGGGCACCGAAACTTCGAGACGGTCCTCCTTTACCTGGACGACGTGATCGTCTGTTCGTAGACTTACGAGGACCATCTAAAGCACCTGGCCGAGGTGTTCGAAGCCCTGGCAGGCTATGGCCTGAAGGTGAAACCATCAAAGTGTCACCTGTTGAAACCGAAGGTCCAGTACCTAGGGCACGTGGTAAGTGCGGAAGGAGTAGCCCCCGACCCTGACAAGGTCACAGCAATCAAGAGCTGGCCAAGCCCCTCGAACATCAAAGAAGTGAGGCAATTCCTCGGGTTGGTAGGCTACTACCGAAGGTTCATCCCCGGGTTCACTAAGATGGCAGATCCTATGCAGGATCTCCTGATAGGACAGTCTAAGTCCAGAAGCCAAAAGCCACCCTTCAAGTGGGATAAACCGGAAGAGGAGTCCTTCCGCCAGTTGAAGATGGCCCTCACAGGGGATGAGATTCTGGCCTACCCTGATTATGGCCAGCCTTTTATTCTCCACACAGAAGCCAGTAATGTGGGACTGGGAGCCGTACTGTCACAAAACCAACAGGGCAGAGAAAGGGTGATCGCGTACGCCAGCCGGAAGCTGAGGCCCACCGAGAGGAACCCGGAGAATTACAGCTCCATCAAGCTATAATTCTTGGCGGTGGTGTTGGCCGTAACGGAACGCTTCAAGCATTACCTGGCCTCCGCAAAGTTCACTGTGTACACGGACAACAACCCGTTAACACACCTAGGCAGTGCAAGACTTGGTGCCCTGGAACAGCGGTGGATGGCCCGTCTCTCCAATTATGACTTCGTGATCAAGTACCGGGCAGGCAAAACCAATGCCAATGCTGACGCCCTATCGAGAATGCCTCACTTACCTGAAGGTGACGAAGACCCAGAAGAGCTGGAGGAGGTAGAACTCCCCGGGTTTCACCGGTATGGAGCCGCTCAATACTCCCACCGCGTGAAGGAGGAAGATTTAACAACCGTTATGATCAATCCCCTACCTCACCACAGCTGGGCCGAGACCCAAGATAGTGACCCTGCAATCCGCCTGGTGAAAGATCTGCTGACCCAGGAAGACGCCCGCTTAGATCCGGATGCTCCAGAGGAAGCCAAGCAGCTATGGAAAGAGAAGAGCAAGCTGTTCCTCTATGAAGGCAAGCTGTTCAGAAGACTTTTCAATCACCGGACATACGAGCTGACCTGGCAAGTCGTGGTCCCAAGGCGGTATGCAGCTATGGTCCTGGGGGCTTACCATGACAGAGCGGGGCACTTAGGTTGGAAGAAACTGGAGTTCCTGCTAAGAGGACGGTTCTTTTGGGTCGGCATGAAAGGGGCTGTAGAGAAGTGGCAGGGACTGTGGCCCTTGTAACTTAAGGAGAAAAGACCGCAGCAGCCAGAAGACACCCTTGAAGCCCATCGTCACCCAGCAGCCTCTTGAGCTGGTAGCTCTGGACCACGTCAAATTGGCTCCAAGCCGGTCAGGATACATCTACGCCCTGACAATCGTGGACCACTATTCCCGTTTTCTAGTGGTGGTCCCGGTAAAAGACTTGACAGCCCAAACGGCGGCCAGAGCCTTCCAGCAATACTTCTGCCAGCGTTCGAAGCCAAAATCTTCCAAGAGTTCTGCAACCTCTATGGCTGTAAGAAGATTCGGACAACGCCTTACCACCCACAAACCAACGGGATGTGTGAGAAAATGAACAATATAGTTATTGATCTCCTGAAAACGTTGCCCCTGGAGGAACGCAGCCTGTGGCCAGAAAAACTGCCGGACCTGATAGACTTATACAACCATATCCCGGTGAATGCTACAAACTGCACCCCGGCTTACCTGATGCGAGCCATACCAGGTAAGCTGCCCATAGACCTGGAGATGGGAGTCCTAACGCCTGAGGACACCTCCCCTGATGCGGACTGGGATACGGAAAAATGACTGCAGTACAAGAAGGTACAGGAGAGTGTGGAGAAGAGCCTGGCCCAGGTGAGAGAAAGGCAAGAAAGACTCTTCAACCAACCCTGCTGGTCCCCTAGAACCTGGTGAGCAGGTCCTGAAGCGAAAGAGAAGGCTACATAAGTTGGACGACCAGTGGGAAAGGGAAACCTACACCGTACTGCAGTCTGATCACGACAACCCGAAGGTGTGCGTGATCACCAAGGATGGAGGAGAAACCACTAGTACCGTCTCCAGAGACCACCTAAAAAGGTGCCCCGAGCAACTCCGTAGTGCAGAAGAGGATCAAAGTGACCTTGAACCCGCAGAGGACAAGGAAGAAATGATCAGCACCGTTCTCGGAGAGTTCCCTCAGTCCTGGACTCGAATAAACGATGCCATAGTGGTACCCGTCCTGCATTTCCTGCAACCGACTCAGCAACAACCTACATCAGAGCTGGAAGGTGAAGAAGAGCAAGCAGTTCCAGAGGCAGAAGAGCCTGTACCAGCAGCCCAGGAGAATCAACCCTCTGCTGACAGTGAGCCTGCCATGCCTGCGGTAAGCCAAAGGACCCGCAGATGGCTGCCTGCCCTGCGTGTAAGTCTAGCCAGTGACTGTACCCTAAATGGTAGTGAAGAAAACCAGGTTAGACCACCACCAGACAGTGTGTTATGCAGGCCAACCAGGAGCACAAAGGGGCAGATACCCGCTCGCTGGAGAATATAGGGTGCACTAAAACTGTAAATAACCCTGTTGCCAAGTGTTGAAATGTTTGCAAAGTTACCTGCGTGATTAGTAATTGTGTATTTCAGTTTCTTACAGTTGCCGTATGGACTCAAAGGTTATGAACTTTTAATAACCGGGACTTTGTATGGACTGCGTTCGGAGCCTAACCAAGGAATGAACAAAGACTGTAAAGGACTTGGGGCTAGGACAGACCCCCACCTGGTTAAGGCTCCCCGTTGTGTTGGTGAAATGGACACCCGGTCACAGACCACACTGTGACCTTAAGAACTCAACCTGTGCGTCGTTTGTCTACTAATGTTTTATGGTCATATATATTATTCTTGTTTCTTGTTTAGTCCCGGAGTACTAAATTTTACTAGGGGGGAATGTGTCACCCTGGCCTGGATGCCACAAATATAATAAAGCTGTGTCTGAGAGCAAGGGGGAGGTTCTCTAGTCAAGGACCATTAGCATGCAATACCTCCTGTCCCAGACCAGTAGGGGGAGCAGGCTGCCCCCATAAAAGCTGGAACTGGGGGCAGGGTTAGGGAGAACTGGACAGCCTGTCTCTGGATTGAGAGGTGTCCCAGAGCAGGGACAGACAGTTGTGTTGCAGCCTAAGAGGACGTGTGGCAGTAGGAGAGCCACGAGCCAGGGACAAGAGGTGAAGTGAGCCTGTCCTGGCAGATAACGAAACAAATCTACCAGACTTTGGTGTCTGAGGCTGTGAGGATTCCACGTCCTACAGCAGATAACCAGTCCACAGGGGACTGTATGTTCCTTGGCCCAAGAAGCCCGGAGGCTCCGCCACTGCAGATGGGACCAGCAAAGCCGTACCAGGCCGGGAGCAGAAAGGGACCCAAGTTGCAAGCCATACGGGCGAGAGGACATGGTGAGCTCAGGAACGTGGGCTGTTACACTACAAGGAGGGAAATAGCCAGAAGGAGTACAGAGAGCACAGTAGGCCTACACCCTCACCTTGACCAGGGCCAGCTTCCCACTTGTTCTCAGACATCCAGGCCCCCTCCTAGCCGGGCCTGTTTCCTGGTCATTTTACCTGTTCTAATAAAGACCCTGAACTGTTTAAGAGGCCTCCGTTTCCTGGCTATCGCGGTCGGAATCACCCCCTCCATCATCCATCATATACTGCCCTGGGGCCCTACTCTTCCAGTGGGGAGTTGTACTATTCAGTGCTGCACATTCATATCAGCCCCAGCGGTCTGTACTGCAGCGGCGGTTAGCCCTGACCGCAATCCACCTTTGGCGTAGTCGGACATTACTTAAAACTTATAAAGGACTGCCACTGGTCTGACCACCCTGAGCCACGGACCGGGTTGCCACTACTACCCCCATCGTCTCCCTATTGCCCGGCTCCAAGTGCCCCACGGCCCACGGGGCGAGTCACATCCAACACCACATTTCTCCACCAGAGGGAGCTAGTATGCACTAGGTGCTGCTACCCTGGTTACATGGTTACAGGGAGACTGGGGAACCAAGAGTTAGGGGAACCAGTTAGTGGGTGTGGGTGGAGGACCCACAAGTTAGTTACACTTTAAATTTCATATTTAATAAAAAGCCATCTTTGGTCTTGGTCTTTTCGGCTGTTCTCTGTGCTGTCATATACTGTGTGTAACTGTGACCTCCCTCCCGGAGCGCAGATCCTGTGTGGGCCTGCATCGGTAAGGGACACAGCCCTCGTACCCCGGTCATGGGACGAGAGGCAGGTTATAGACCAGGAATGTCTCAACTCGGCCAAGGACCAGGACCAAGAAGGCCCGGAGCTTAAGAGTGTGGCTTCACAGCAAAAGGATCCCAGGCAGGATGCAGACGGAGCGGTGTACGCCACCTGTCCTCGCCATGCTGATATATTCAGAGGGAGTCCGGCTGCAAGAGGGGTACCGGCCCCCGACACCCGACCTTGCTACTCCACGTCCTGGTCGGGAAAGCCCGGTAGGCCCAGAGGATCCCACCGGGTATCGGACGGAGCGGAGCTGCCACCCGTGCCCTTGTTCTGAGAGGAGCTCAGAGGGAGACACGGCCTATTCGCACACACACGGACAGGAAAGGATTCGGTCTGTAGTTCAGGAACACTCTGGTGTAGGGTCCCGACTGAATGCTGGACTTACTCGGAGGTTGTCGGACCCCCGTCCCTGGTGATCGCAGGACTCCGCGGGGAGCAGGGAGTCGCCTTCCTTCTGCCATCTCTAAAGTGAGTAAAACCTTGGAAGTTTACCCCTATGGCCTCCGGACTGTTTATTCTGCGCCACACCGCGCGATGCGGCGCCTGATCTCCTCTACTACTACCCCCTCCATCCTGTCCCTCTGCCCTGAGGCCTTGCTCCACCTGTGGGGAGTACTAATAACTTTGGCCGCCATAACACCATGCCTCAGCGGACTGCAGCGGCGCTGGTGGCCTTCACCAGGTGCCACAGGTGGCGTAGTCGTTAATCAGCCACTCAACCCAGATAAGCCCACACCATCTCTTTTAATGTGACGGCCCTGAGCACGGGTCGGGTCTGGGCCACGGCTGCACCCCATCTCTCCATCACAGGACCCGACTCCGAGTCCCCCATCATCCAGGGTAAACTAAAGGGCTTTTTCGAGTAAGTTGATTTTTGCCATTGAAAAACATCATGTTACTCATATACCAGAAATGATTGAAGGTAGGCGTCACACAGATGTCCACACCAAACTACACAATAACAATCTTCTCCCCCTTATTTGATGCGTTTTTAGTGCAGATGTGAAGCTGCATTTTTAATGTGTTTTTTATAGTACAAAAAAGCTTTGATTCTGCACTTAAAAAAGTAACTGCAGTTTTTACATGTGTTTTTTTAGGCTCCACATCGAAGACAAGAGAGAAAAAAAGCATCAAAACCGCACAGTTAAGCAGCAACTTTAGACCACAGCAGGCACAGTTTTCATGAAATCACATCCACTTTGCTTGGACAGTTAAACACAGCAGAATTTTTGTGCAAAAAAAATCAGCAGAAAATACATAGCATTTACGCTCTATATGAACAAGTTCTAAATTTCAAAGCAAAGTGGATGTGATTTCATGAAATCTCCAGTGTGTCTAAAGATGCTGCTGAGCTGATGTTGGTGCATTTTTTCTCTATAGGCTTCTACTGAAAAAAATGCATGAAAAGAAACGCTGTTGCATTTTTTTTAGCTCAGAATCAAAGCTTATCTGTACTATTAAAAAAGAGTTAAAAACTCTGCTTCATATATGCCTCAAAAATGCATTAAATAAGGGGAAACGCATAAAATATTCCCCATAAATAATCTGATTGCTGTGTTGTGCGGGTCGTTACGGTTACAGGGACACCAAATATGTCCGTGTTAATTTCTGATTTGTGATGTTCATTATTTTTTTTAAAAATGCAGTAAAATGAGATTATTTTTTTCATTATCAAGTGTTTTTCATTATTATTTTCTAACAATTTTATAAGATGAATGTAGCATACCTGGCGGCGTTCTTGCATGGTGTTCCATCTCTCATCATGCAAGATCGCAAACTTCATCTCCCGCCCAGCTTCCTGGTCTGGCTTCTTTCTTTGTGCTCTGCTCTGCTCTACTTTGGCTGCATAGGGCGACGCCCGCTGAACTTCCTGTTTCTTGTAGCTGCTGCGGACACGCCCCTGTTGCATCTTCAGCCTATTGCTGTCCATCTTTGGGTATTTATTCCACCTTCTTCCTCAAGATGGCGCCTGAGCATTGTGTCCTGTCAGTTGGCTTTTTGTCTCTGACGTGCCAGGTCCTATCCTGTTTTCCTGCCTGTTTTCCAGTTCTATGTCTGAACTGTGGTCTGTTCTTGTGAACACGCTTCCAGCCTGTTCTTTCGCCTTCTAGGGGCCGTATTCCTAGATCTGCCTGTCTGTGCCTTGCGGTATCTGTTCCTGTCTGAACAGTGTCCTGTTTGTGTTCCAGCCTTGCTGTATTTGTTCCCGTTCCTCTGTTCCCAGTTGTCTGTGCCTCGTTTCTACTTTAGCCTTTTCTCCCTTTTCCCTCTATGTCTGTTTTCTGCGTCTTTCTGCAGAGTCTGAACTTGCTCCTAAATTCCTTCTCGTCGTCTCTGTACCTCTGTTGTGAATTTAGTGTACGCTCGCTACTTCTTTGTAAGTACTTTGTGTGCTTCTGGTTCTGCCTTTCCTTCTCCGTCTGTTCTTTGTGAACAGAGTCCTATCCCCTTGCCTTGTCTCGTTCGCCGCTCCGGCGGTTCTAGCCGCTCTGCGGTTTCCGCTCTGCTTCTGCCTCGCCTACCGCTCTGCGGTTTCCGCTCTGCTCCTGCCTTGTTTACCGCTCTGCGGTTTCCGCTCTGCTTCTGCCTCGCCTACCGCTCTGCGGTTTCCGCTCTGCTTCTGCCTCGCCTACCGCTCTGCGGTTTCCGCTCTGCTCCTGCCTTCTTAGCCGCTCTGCGGTTTCCGCTCTGCTCCTGCCTTGTTTGCCGCTCTGCGGTTTCCGCTCTGCTCCTGCCTTGTTTGCCGCTCTGCGGTTTCCGCTCTGCTGCGGCCTTCTTAGCCGCTCTGCGGTTTCCGCTCTGCTCCAGCCTTGTTTACCGCTCTTGCGGTTTCCACTCTGCTCTTGCCTTGCTTGCCGCTCCTGCGGTTTCTGCTCTGCATCTGCTCGCTGCTCCGGCAGTCCTGTCCTGCTCTGCTTCTGCTCGCTGCTCCGGCAGCCCCGTCCTGCTCTGCATCTGCTCGCTGCTCCGGCAGTCCTGTCCTGCTCTGCTTGTGCTCGCTGCTCCGGCAGTCCCGTCCTGCTCTGCTCTTGCCCACCGCTTCGGGCGTTCCCTCTCTGCTGTGTTTGGCTACCGCATCTGCGGTTCTGTTTCTGTGACCCAGTCTGTACTGGGTCTTGTCCTCTCTGTGCTCCAGCCCGTCCTTTCGGCCAGTACCTCCCTGCCTGCATATTCGCCTGTATCCACCCGTCTGCATACCTGCCGTGTTCGCTTATATCCACCAGTCTGTGCCAGCCTAACCTGCCTGTTCCAGTAATCCCTGTGTGGGTCAACCCCCGTGTCCGGAGTTTGACCTGGAGTAGCACCTGGTCCCTCTGCCCGGTTTCTCCCTGGTGCACTGGCGTCGTATGCCGTCGTGCCATCTTGGTCGGATCGGCCAGATACTTAGTCACGCCCCTCCAGGCACTCTCCGGTTCATGGTCCAGTGGAACCACTTCTCCCGCACACGCCAGTCAGTCCGGGCGTGTGCATAACAGCATGCTCAGGCCATGGTTCCCGTTGAGCCCCACGGCCTTCGCTCTCTGAGGCGTTTTCCAGCTAAATACGTGCATTAAAAATAAATAAATAATTTTTTTTTTTCTCTAGCTGAGTTCCAGGCGAATTACGCACCCGTCCAGATGGAGCTTTCTGCACCCGTTCCTGCGGATCCGCTCCAGTACTATGGGGATCCAAAACTAAGTCGTACATTTGTGGAGCAATGCATGCTACACTTCAAGTTCTACCCTCTTTCTTTTCCTTCTGATTGGTCTAAAGTGGCATTTTTAATTGACTACCTAGCGGGTGATGCCTTGAAGTGGGTCACCCCCCTATGGGAAGCTTGGGATCCTATCGTCCTTGACCTGCAGGCCTTCCTGGTGGCTTTCCTAATGGTCTTCGATGACCCCAATCCTGGAGTCCCTGCTGAAGCTGCACCTGCTCCCGCGGATCCACCACGGTACTACGGGGATCCAAAACAATGCCGTGCGTTTGTGTGGCAATGCTTGCTGCAGTTCCGGTTCTATGCCAATGCTTATTCTTCCGATCGGGTTAAGGTGGGATTTATAATGTCCAACCTAGCGGGTGATGCCTTGGAATGGATCAACCCCCTATGGGAAGCACAGGATCCTATCGTTCTTGACCTACAGGCCTTCCTGGTGGCCTTCCTTTTGGCTTTCGATGATCCTAACCCTGAAGCCCCTGCTGAAGCTTCACTTCCCTGTATCCCGGAGCAGCCCCGACGGGTAATGTGCATAGGTAGCGCACAAGTTCTCCTGCCCGAAAAGACTGTTGCTTGCCCAGAATCCACTCAGGATGACTACACTCTCTGGAATACTTCTCCCAACCTCAAGAGGCAGTCCAGACGTGCTAGACGTAGAGGCAAGCCGTCACGCCAGAGTCTGTCCTCCCACAGACCTCCTGACCCCTACCTTGAAGTCCCTACTGAAGCTTCATTTCCCTGTATCCCGGAGAAGCCCCAGCGGGTGATGTGCGTGGGTGGTGCACCAGTTCTCCTGCCAGAAGAGACTGCTACCCATCCAGAGTACACACAGGAGAGCTTCCTGCACCTGGCATCAGATACTACACCCACTTTAACCAGTGTGCATGTCCAAGGATGCTCCGAAGCTGTGATTACCTCCGAGTCTGTACACCTCTACTACCTGGCGGAGGACCCCCTGTTGCCTCCTGAATCCTCCGGGATACCACTCGATGACAATTGGAGAGAGACTTCCCTACACCCGGTACCCGATACTTCGTCTGCTCAGTCCTGTGGGCCTGACAATGGGTGCCTCAAAGTGGTAGTTACTCCCGAGTCTCTACACCCCTCTGACCAGGCGGAGGACCTCCAGTTGTCTCCAGAACCCTTCGGGGCGCTACCTGGTAGCGAAAGGACAGAGACTCTCCTATTCTCTGTACCTGATACCTCGCTCGCTTCGTCCAGTGAGTCCAACTTAGTGTACTCCGAAGCAGATGTTACCCCCGAGTCTCTACACCCCTCCGACCAGGCGGAGGACCTCCAGTCGTCTCCAGAACCCTTCGGGGTGCTACCTGATAGCGAATGGACAGAGACTCTCCTTTTCTCGGTACCTGATACCTCGCCCGCTTCTTCCAGTGAGTCCGACCTAGTGTACTCCGAAGCAGAGGTTACCCCCGAGTCTCTATACCCCTCCGACCAGGCGGAGGACCTCCAGTCGTCTCCTGAACCCTTCGGGGTGCTACCTGATAACGAATGGACAGAGACTCTCCTTTACTCGGTACCTGATACCTCGCCCGCTTCTTCCAGTGAGTCTGACCTAGTGTACTCCGAAGCAGAGGTTACCCTCGAGTCTCGGTACCCCTCCAGCCTGGCGGAGGACCCCCAGTTGTTTCCTGAATCCTCCGGGATACCACCACATAACAAAGAGGCAGTGACTTCTCTACACCTTGTACCTGATACTTTGCCCATTTCATCCTGTGAGCTTGACAAGATGTACCCCGAAGCAGAGGCTACCCCCGAGTCTCTGCACCCCTCCAACCCGGCGGAGAACCTCCAGTTGTCTCCTGAACTTTTTGGGGTGCTGCCTAAAAATAAATGTAGAGAGACTTTTTTGTGTGCTGTTTCTGGTACTTCACCCGTTTCATCTGTTGCTGAAGATGGCTGGATGGGAAGTCGCATCCTAGCCATCCAGATTATGAGACCAGTTTTGTCTCCTCCTGTGGACAATAGAAGTAATCTCCTTGAAGAGAGGGATTGGCCCCCAAATTCCCTGCGGAAGATCCTTGCAGGCCTGAAGAAGAGGGGGCGTAAGGGGGGGGGGTACTGTAGCATACCTGGCGGCGTTCTTGCATGGTGTTCCATCTCTCATCATGCAAGATCGCAAACTTCATCTCCCGCCCAGCTTCCTGGTCTGGCTTCTTTCTTTGTGCTCTGCTCTGCTCTACTTTGGCTGCATAGGGCGACGCCCGCTGAACTTCCTGTTTCTTGTAGCTGCTGCGGACACGCCCCTGTTGCATCTTCAGCCTATTGCTGTCCATCTTTGGGTATTTATTCCACCTTCTTCCTCAAGATGGCGCCTGAGCATTGTGTCCTGTCAGTTGGCTTTTTGTCTCTGACGTGCCAGGTCCTATCCTGTTTTCCTGCCTGTTTTCCAGTTCTATGTCTGAACTGTGGTCTGTTCTTGTGAACACGCTTCCAGCCTGTTCTTTCGCCTTCTAGGGGCCGTATTCCTAGATCTGCCTGTCTGTGCCTTGCGGTATCTGTTCCTGTCTGAACAGTGTCCTGTTTGTGTTCCAGCCTTGCTGTATTTGTTCCCGTTCCTCTGTTCCCAGTTGTCTGTGCCTCGTTTCTACTTTAGCCTTTTCTCCCTTTTCCCTCTATGTCTGTTTTCTGCGTCTTTCTGCAGAGTCTGAACTTGCTCCTAAATTCCTTCTCGTCGTCTCTGTACCTCTGTTGTGAATTTAGTGTACGCTCGCTACTTCTTTGTAAGTACTTTGTGTGCTTCTGGTTCTGCCTTTCCTTCTCCGTCTGTTCTTTGTGAACAGAGTCCTATCCCCTTGCCTTGTCTCGTTCGCCGCTCCGGCGGTTCTAGCCGCTCTGCGGTTTCCGCTCTGCTTCTGCCTCGCCTACCGCTCTGCGGTTTCCGCTCTGCTTCTGCCTCGCCTACCGCTCTGCGGTTTCCGCTCTGCTCCTGCCTTGTTTACCGCTCTGCGGTTTCCGTTCTGCTTCTGCCTCGCCTACCGCTCTGCGGTTTCCGCTCTGCTTCTGCCTCGCCTACCGCTCTGCGGTTTCCGCTCTGCTCCTGCCTTCTTAGCCGCTCTGCGGTTTCCGCTCTGCTCCTGCCTTCTTAGCCGCTCTGCGGTTTCCGCTCTGCTCCTGCCTTGTTTGCCGCTCTGCGGTTTCCGCTCTGCTCCTGCCTTGTTTGCCGCTCTGCGGTTTCCGCTCTGCTCCTGCCTTGTTTGCCGCTCTGCGGTTTCCGCTCTGCTGCGGCCTTCTTAGCCGCTCTGCGGTTTCCGCTCTGCTCCTGCCTTGTTTACCGCTCTTGCGGTTTCCACTCTGCTCTTGCCTTGCTTGCCGCTCCTGCGGTTTCTGCTCTGCATCTGCTCGCTGCTCCGGCAGTCCTGTCCTGCTCTGCTTCTGCTCGCTGCTCCGGCAGCCCAGTCCTGCTCTGCATCTGCTCGCTGCTCCAGCAGTCCTGTCCTGCTCTGCTTGTGCTCGCTGTTCCGGCAGTCCCGTCCTGCTCTACTCTTGCCCACCGCTTCGGGCGTTCCCTCTCTGCTGTGTTTGGCTACCGCATCTGCGGTTCTGTTTCTGTGACCCAGTCTGTACTGGGTCTTGTCCTCTCTGTGCTCCAGCCCGTCCTTTCGGCCAGTACCTCCCTGCCTGCATATTCGCCTGTATCCACCCGTCTGCATACCTGCCGTGTTCGCTTATATCCACCAGTCTGTGCCAGCCTAACCTGCCTGTTCCAGTAATCCCTGTGTGGGTCATCCCCCGTGTCCGGAGTTTGACCTGGAGTAGCACCTGGTCCCTCTGCCCGGTTTCTCCCTGGTGCACTGGCGTCGTATGCCGTCGTGCCATCTTGGTCGGATCGGCCAGATACTTAGTCA
The DNA here is from genome assembly GCF_046119375.1 of Phyllobates terribilis. NCBI lineage: Eukaryota > Metazoa > Chordata > Amphibia > Anura > Dendrobatidae > Phyllobates > Phyllobates terribilis. The sequence goes on along the minus strand of NW_027362771.1, from coordinate 160,512,861 downwards.
CGCCCCTCCAGGCACTCTCCGGTTCATGGTCCAGTGGAACCACTTCTCCCGCACACGCCAGTCAGTCCGGGCGTGTGCATAACAATGAAAAAATCGCTTATTCTCCCTCTAGGATACAAATACATACATTTTACATAGAAGTGTATTTCTATCAATATAATCTGCTTGTGGAGTCTCAAGCTCGATTATTAACTGTTTATTTCTGTTAATGCTGATGATTATGGTTTACAGCCAATGAAAACACAAAAGTCATTATCTCAATAAATTAGAATAATTAACAAAAAACAACTGCAAAGGCTTCTTAAGCATTTAAAAAGGTCTGTTAGTCTGTTTCAGTAGGCTACACAATCATGGGGAAGACGGCTAACTTGACAGATGTCCAGAAGGCAGTCATTGACACACTGCATGAGGAGGATAAGCAACAAAAGGTCATTGCTAAAGAATCTGGCTGTTCACAGAGTGCTGTATCCAAGCATATTAATGAAAAGTTGAGTGGAAGGAAAAAGTGTGGTAGAAAAAGGTGCACAAGCAACCGGGATAACCACAGCCTTGAAAGGATTGTTAAGAAAAGGCCATTCAAAAATTTGGGGGAGATTCACATGGAGTGGACTGCTGCTGGAGTCATTGCTTCATGAGCCACCACACACAGACATATCCAGGACATGGGCTACAAGTGTCGCATTCCATGTGTCAAGCCACTCATGACCAATAGACAATGCCAGAAGCATCTTACCTTGGCCAAGGAGAAAAAGACCTGGACTGTTGCTCAGTGGTCCAAGGTGTTGTTCTCAGATGAAAGTAAATTTTGCATTTCACTTGGAAATCAAGGTCCCAGAATCTGGAGGACGAGTGGAGAGGCACACAATCCAAGCTGCTTGAGGTTTAGTGTGAAGTTTCCACAATCAGTGATGGTTTGGGGAGCCATGTCATCTGCTGGTGTAGGTCCACTGTGTTTTATCAAGACCAAAGTCAGCGCAGCCATCTACCAGGAAATTTTAGAGCACTTCATGCTTCCCTCTGCCGACAAGCTTTTTGGAGATGGAAATTTCATTCTCCAGCAGGACTTGGCACTTGTCCACACTGCCAAAAGTACCAATACCTGGTTTAAAAACAACAGTATCACTGTGCTTGATTGGCCAGCAAACTCACCTGACCTTAACCCCATAAAGAATCTATGGGATATTGTCAAGAGGCAGATGAGAGATATCAGACCAAACAATGCAGACGAGCTGAAGGCTGCTATCAAAGCAACCTGGGCTTCCATAACACCTCAGCAGTGCCACCAGCTGATCACCTCCATGCCACGCCGCATTGATGCAATAATTGATGCAAAAGGAGCCCTGACCAAGTATTGAGTGCATTTACTGAACATACATCTCAGAAGACAAACATTTCGGATTTTAAAATCATTTTTCAAGCTGGTGTTATAAAGTATTCTATTTTAATGAGATGATGACTTTTGTGTTTTCATTGCCTGTAAGCCATAATCATCAACATTAACAGAAATAAACACTTGAAATAGATCAGTCTGTTTGTAATGACTCTATATAATATATGAGTTTCACTTTTTGTACTGAAGAACTGAAATAAATTAACTTTTTGATGATATTCTAATTTTGTGAGAAGCACCTGTATATCTATGGAGACACATAAACTGCTTCTGGCTCATTGCCTGCAATAGAGGTCAAGATTACTAAATTCTCCTAGTGATTTTATTGTGGACTTTGGCTCGTTGGTAGCTCACCACCCTTTAAACACAGAGATGCAAGTTCAAGTCCTGGGGAGACCTGATCACATTAGGGAGAATCAGTGAATCTATAATTTAATTTATGCACTGAACAGAGAGAAGCGACCCAGCCCCCCGAGGTGGAGGAGCTACGGAGCGATGAAGATGGTGGAGAGGTGAGTATAGACGCCAGGAAAAAAGCTGTGACGTGACATGGGACAGTCCCGCTGAATCCGGGACAGATGGGAGCTATGGTTAAACACAGCCATCCTGGGAAGAAGACAGAAGTTGTTCTTTTATTAACATTTCTCTCTTCTCTTTTGCCTGCAACATAGTGCTCTGCGCAATGCAGCGAACTGACACGTCAGTACTGATCATGCTTCTGTAAGACGTGGCGATCAAATGATTTCCGGGTCTCTGTCTGCATAGACAGAGCTGCTGGTTCCTTTTCAATGAAACCTGGCACAGCAGCCTCTTATGGATGTCCTAGTTACAGTGGAGAAAAAAGAACAATAAAAGAAAAAAATGTTACTGAAAGATCTCTTGGGGAACAAATTATGTAAAAATAAATATGTAAAAAACATCTGCAAAAAAATAAAAAAGTAGTACAAAATTAAATGTCCCCACGAGGAAAAATACATTTTTTTATATAAAATAAATTTTATTCTACATATAACAAAAAAAAAAATGAAAAACCTACACTTATTAGGTATCCACTAGTGTTGAGCGAGCACTAAAATGCTCGGGTGCTCGAAGCTCGGGCCGAGCTCACCGTGATACTCGGGTGCTCGACCCGAGCAACGAGCCCAATGTTAGTCTATGGGAGACCCGAACATTTTTGCGGCGGCTCCCCCGGCAGTCTGTAGAAAGCCTAAAAAGTGCCCAAAACGATAGTGACAGTGCTCAAATGACATGGGGACAGCATGGGGATCGCCCCTGGAAGCATTTCTGACCCCCAGGTCACTGCTGTCAACAACGTGGTCAGAGGTATTAAGCCACTTTTACAGGCTCACAATAAAACGTTCAAAAACGAAAGTGAAAGTGCTTTCCTGTGAAATATGTTAACCCCTTAACGACCATGGGTCTTTCTGTTTTTGTGTTTTCCTTTTTTGCTCCCCTTCTTCCCAGAGCCAGAACTTTTTAAATTTTCGTTCAATATGGCCATGTGAGGGCTTATTTTTTGCGGGACGAATTGTACTTTTAAACACCATCACTGGTTTTACCATATCGTGTGCTGGAAAATGGGAAAAAAATTCTAAGTGCAGTGAAACTGCAAAAAAAATGCAATTCCACAGTTGTTTTTTGGGTCCTTTTTTTACCACGTTCACAGATTGCTAAAACTGACCTGTCATCATTATTTTCCAGGTCGTTACGAGTTCATAGACACCAAACATGTATAGGTTCTTTTTTATTTAAGTGGTGAAAAAAAAATCCAAAGCTTGCTAAAAAAACAAAAAAAAATGACGCCATTTTCCGAGACCCTTAGCTTCTCCATTTTTCGGGATCTGGGGCCAGGTGAGGGCTTATTTTTTGCGTGCCGGGCTGACGTTTTTATTGATACCATTTTGGGGTAGATCCGATGTTTTTATCGCCCGTTATTGCATTTTATTGCAAAGTTGTAGCGACCAAAAAAACTTAATTCTGGCGTTTAAAATTTTTTTCTCGTTACGCCGTTTACTGATTGTATTAATTCTTCTTTTATATTGATAGATCGGGCGATTCTGAACGCGGCGATACTAAATATGTGTATGTGGTTTTTTTTATATATATATATATATTTTATTTTGAATGGGGCGAAAGGGGGGTGACTTAAACTTTTATATATTTTTTATTTTTTTTATTTTTTTAAAAACTTTTTTTTTACACTTTCTGCTTGCTTCTATAGTCTCCAGAGGAGACTAGAAGCAGCAGTTGTCTGATTGCTTCTACTGCATACAAGCGATGAGCAGATCACTTGTATGCAGGAGAAATGCTCACTTGCTATGAGCGCTGACCACTAGGTGGCGCTCATAGCAATTGAGACATGACAACCACAGGCGTCTGCTGCAGACCCTGAGTTGTCATGCCCACCCATTGGTGACCCGCGATCACGTGACGGGGTCACTGATGGGCGGGGCTTAGGACTCCCGGAAGCGCGAGTTAAATGCCACTGTCAGAGATTTAACATGTTAACAGCCGCGGGTGGATTGCGATTCCAATAATCAGCTGACATGTGCTCGCTTCAGTGCGGGCTCACCCCGGCTGAACCGGCCTTCCCGACCTGGTGCGTACTATTACTGACCAGGTCGGAAAGGGATTAAGGAACATCCTTTCCAGGGTAAAGACTTGTGTATAAGGTAAAATAAATAACCAAAAACAAAAATACTCCTCCACACCTTGGGCTATGTTTACAAGTAGCATTTTTTATGCGTTTTTGCACGTTTGTATTGCTTTCAACCGTGACAAATGCATTCACCGGGAAATGTCATTTTAACATTTTACAACCTTATCTGGCCATGTGCTGTGTGACACATGCATACAGTGCTAAAAAGACATGGGAACAGCATGGGGAAGACCCCTGGAAGCATCTCTGACACCCAGGTCACTGCCTAAAAGTGTGCCCATCAGAAGTGATCCTTGCCGCATCAGAAGATGCAGACTTGCAACTATCCCTGTGCAAGTCTTTGTCCCAGGGCAGTGTTCAATTGTACCTCCCCCATAACTTGCAATACAAGCGCAAGTATGCAGCCTGCCACCCACCCCCAGGCTGCAATACCATACTGCTAGCTTGCTTGCACTTGAAATTGGGCCTTTTAGGCATGTGGAGGTGGAATCTGGCCACCACGTCATGGCTGCGTCGGTAGCCTGGTATTCATACTCAGTCCCCAGCCGCCCGGCAGCCGGGTGTCCACGCTTGGTCCCCAGCCGCCAGGGGGCGGCCGGGTGTCCATACTCAGTCCCCAGCCGCCCCGCGGCCGGGTGCCCACACACAGTCCCCAGCCGCGTGGGGGTGGCCGGGTGTCCATAAACGGTCCCCAGCCGCCCCTATTTCTCCCGGTGCGCCTTATACACAAGCGCGCATACCAAAACATTACCTGTGCCCTCCCCAGTGCATTTAGTGGGAAGGACAGCCTAACCACAAACACGTGGACAAGTGAATGTGGCCAGGAATGGTCCATCTCACTGACGCCTTCACACTGGGTTAATATTGTGGAAGCCGGGACACAGTTGGACACTGGGATGCAACACGTCCTCCAGACATGGAGGATTGCGGGTCCTGGGTCAATCAGGCTTCAACACAAAGTTCAGAAGGTAGACAGCAGCAGTGGTCGGCCTCCTACACAACGAGTAAATTATTCATGATCATGAGGCCATCCACCTCCTTAGCTTTCTGTTCCTTGGAATGCAAGCGCATGTATGTAGTAGCAGCTAGGCCTGAGGTGGTCAGCGTTTTGGCGCATATTCTACCTCCTTCGAGGATTGCTGGATGTTTTCCTGCTACTATCCCAGTTCTATGACTCCCGTTAAAACAAAGCTTCTGGTGATGAATGATGGATGAGGTGGTGGCAAAGGAGAAAGAGCAGGAGGAACAGGGACCATTCACATCAATATCAGGCCAGCCAACCACACATGTCTTGTAGGATATATTTCTGTACCAAAAGGAGCAGTTCAGCTACACAGTTATAAGGCATACAGTGAATGCAATGCCTACCAAAAATTTCAAGCCACTCCAATGCCCCTTGGAAGTGACATGGAGGTCAGAGAGCCTTAACTAAACCGTTTTTTCCATTTATAGCAACTGGGTCTCCTGTACACTGTTGGCCTAAGCAGGGAATGGAAGGCTTTCCAAAAATTATTAGGCACTGCAATGCCCCTTGAAACAGACGTGGATTACAGCGTATTAAAAACCTTCTACCCATTATTGGGGAGTGGGTCTCCCTTAGTGTTCGCCTATGCATTGAAAAGCAAAAGCTGACAAAAATTAGGAGGAAATGCAAGGCCCGTTGCAAGAGTCGTGGAGGTTAGAGGTAATTAAAAACAACATGTCAATGCCCCTTGGAAGAGCTGTGGTGTTCAGAGTGGTTTAACAAGACGGTTTTAATGCCCCTTAGAAGAGACGTGGAGTTCAGAGTGGTTTAACAAGACAGTTTTAATGCCCCTTGGAAGAGATGTGGAGGTCACAGTAGCTTAACAAGATGGTTTTAATGCCCCTTGGAAGAGACGTGGAGTTCAGAGTGGTTTAACAAGACAGTTTTAATGCCCCTTGAAAGAGTGGTGGAGGTTACAGTGGAATAAAAAGACAATATCAATGCCCCGTGGAAGAGACGTGGAGGTCACAGTAGCTTAACAAGACGGTTTTAATGCCCCTTGGAAGAGTGGTGGCGGTCGCAGTGGAATAAAAAGACAATATCAATGCCCCTTGGAAGAGTGGTGGAGGTTACAGTGGAATAAAAAGACAATATCAACGCCCTGTGGAAGAGATGTGGAGGTCACAGTAGCTTAACAAGACTCTTTTAATGCCCCTTGGAAGAGTGGTGGAGGTTGCAGTGGAATAAAAAGACAATATTAACGACCCTTTGAAGAGACGTGGAGGTCACAGTAGCTTAACAAGACGATTTTAATGCCCCTTACAAGAGCCATGCAGTACAGCATATTAAAAACATTATTCCCATTATTGGGGAGTGGGTCTCCCATAGTCTTTGCCTATGCCTTCCAAGCAAAAGCTGCCAAAAATTAGGACAGAGGAACTTGCAATGATGGCAACATGGACCACGGTCACCCTGGTGGTATAGTGGTCGTGGAGGCTGAGGATAAGGAGAAGAGCAAAAAACATCCGAAATGAGGAAGCGTATACCCATGTGTGGGTGTGAAGCGGTGCATGGGAATACACCTCCCGAAATAACACAGTGGATTTGACTTTATGTTACTCTGCTGTCATTTGGTGGTGATGAGAAGTCTGGCCCAATCCAGCCCTTGTTCATTTTGATAAGGGTCAGCTTGTCAGCATTGTCAGTTGACAGGCGAGTGCACTTATCAGTTATAATTCCCCCAGCGGCACTAAAAACACGCTCCGATAACACGCTAGCGGCAGGGCAGGCCAGGACCTCCAAGGCATACAGAGTGAGTTCATTCCAAGTGTCCAGCTTGGATACCCAATAATTAAAAGGCACAGAGGAATCACGGAGGACGCTGGTACTCCCTCACCATCTTTTGAAACTTTCCACTCCTTGTGAGAGTACCCTGCGCCTCAGGGCCTGTAAGCTGGGCAGGTCTCAGAAAACTGTCCTAGAACATTGACAGTGTTCCCCTGCCTCTGCTGGATTGGAGTTGCGTCTCTCTCGCCTGTATGCCGTAGTTGGGCAGAGAACTGTGACCTCTGCCGCTACCGTGTTCAGATGGGAATTTTTTTAATAGTTCTGCAGCAAGGGCCTTCTGGTACTGCCCCATTTTTGTAGACCTCTCCGACTCAGGAATAAGAGAGTGAAAGTTCTCCTTGTAGAGGGGGTCTAAAAGTGTCATCAACCAGTAATGACTGTCACCCAACATTTTGACAATGCGAGGGTCACGGTTAAGGCAGCGTAACATAAAGTCAGCCATGGGTGCCAGACTGGTAACGGGCAAGACTTTCGTGTCCTCACCAAGATGACGACTGATAGTGTTGAGCGATCACTAAAATGCTCGGGTGCTCGAAGCTCGGGCCGAGCTTACCGTGATACTCGGGTGCTCGACCCGAGCAACGAGCCCAATGTTAGTCTATGAGAGACCCAAGCATTTTTGCGGCAGCACCCCCGGCAGTCTGTAGAAAGCCTAAAAAGTGCCCAAAACGATAGTGACAGTGCTCAAAACACATGGGGGCAGCATGGGGATTGCCCCTGGAAGCATTTCTGACCCCCAGGTCACTGCTGTCAACAACGTGGTCAGAGGTATTAAGCCACTTTTGCGGGCTCACAATAAAACGTTCAAAAACGAAACTGAAACGGTTTTCCTGTGAAATATGTTAAGGAATTTCCTTTCCAGGGTAAAAACTTGTGTATAAGGTAAAATAAATAACCAAAAACAAAAATACTCCTCCACACCTTGGGCTATGTTCACAAGTAGCATTTTTCATGCGTTTTTGCACTTTTGTATTGCTTTCAACCGTGACAAATGCGTTCACCGGGAAATGTCATTTTAACATTTTACAACCTTATCTGGCCATGTGCTGTGTGACACATGCATACAGTGCTGAAAAGACAAGGGATCAGCATGGGGAAGACCCCTGGAAGCATCTCTGACCCCCAAGTCACTGTCTAAAAGTGTGCCCATCAGAAGTGATCCTTGCCGCATCAGAAGATGCAGACTTGCAACTATCCCCGTGCAAGCCCTTGTCCCAGGGCAGTGTTCAATTGTACCTCCCCCATTCCTTACAATGCAAGCAAAAATATGCAGCCAACCACCCACCCACCCGCAGGCTGCAATACCATACTGCCAGCTTTCACTTGAAATGGGGCCTTTTAGTTTGGAGGAGGCCGAAGCTGGCCACTACCTCATGGCCGCTTCGGCAGCGAGGTATCCATACTCTGTCCCCAGCCGCTCGCCGGCCGGGTGTCCACGCTCGGTCCCCAGCCGCCAGGTGGCAGCCAGGTGTCCATACTCAGTCCCCAGCCGCCCTGATTTCTCCTGTCACCTTCTCCCACACTTTTCTTAGCCTGGTCTGCTTTAGGGCAGCATTGGACGAGCCCACCAGAGAACCAGACTCCTCCGGTGGGCCCTGGCTTCTCCATCAGGGGAGTTGAGAGTGCCTAGGTGAGGAGCATGATGATGATGATAGAAGTTAGCATCTGCTTGGTTTTCTTGGAATGCAAGCGCATGTATGTAGTAGCGGCTAGGCCTGAGGTGGTCCGCGTTTTGGCGCATATCCTACCTCCTCCGAGGATTGCTGAATGTTTTCCTGCTACTATCCCAGTTCTATGACACCCGTTAAAACAAAGCTTCAGGTGATAAATGATGGATGAGGTGGTGGCAAAGGAGAAAGAGCAGGAGGAACAGGAACCATTCACATCAATATCAGGCCAGTCAACCAGATATGTCTTGTGGGATATGTTTCTGTAACAAAAGGAGCAGTTCGGCTACACAGTTATAGGGCATACAGTGAGTGCAATGCCTACCAAAAATTTCGAGCCACTCTAATGCCCCTTGAAAATGACATGGAGGTCAGAGGGCGTTAACTAAACCTTTTTTTCGATTTATAGCAACTGGGTCTCCCGTGCACTGTTGGCCTAAGCAGTGAATGGAAGGCTTTCCAAAAATTATGAGGAACTGCAATGCCCCTTACAAAGAGCCATGTGTGGCACCCCAGGGGTCTGGTCACCAAAGTAATAGAGATATTACGTCGGAGAGCAAGTGGGAGGTTTCCTAGTCAGGATCCCTTAAACATGCAACATCCTCCTGCCCCAGTCCTGGGAGGGGAGAATTCTGCCCTTATAAACTGGATCTGGGGCGGGGTTGAGTGAGTCAGAGAACAGTCAGAGTCAGAGTGAGAGCAAGGGAAAGTAACAGCAAGGAGCTCTGTAGGAGCTAGGAGCTAAAGACGAGGGGCTGGAAGCTGAGCAGAGCTCGCCCTGGCAGAAGACAATAGGAACCGGACACAGGAGTCCGAAGCTGTGAGGACTTATATATCCAGCAGCAGAAACCAGCCGGCAGGGGATTTCAGGTCCTCTGGCCATAGAAGCCCGGAGGCTCAGTCACAAGCAAGGGACCAGCACCGCCGTCGTGGAGCGGAGGCTAACAGAAGGCCCCAAGTCACCAGCCATACGGGTGAGCACTACACGATACACTCAGAGACGTGGGCTACTTCTACCCGCTTACAGCAAGGTAGCCAGGAAGAGTGCAGACAGACGGGGAGGCCTACAACTCCACTTGGCCAGGGGAACTCCTGCTTGCTCACAGACTGACCAGGCCTCTCATGCTAGCCAGTACTCCCGGGAGGGTCTACCTTATAATCATCAGTAAAGACCCTGAACTGCACTGCAAAGACTCTGAGTCGTTCCTGTTGAGCTCGTGCACCATCACCCCCATCATCCACACTCACTGCCCTGAGGCTATACTCCTCCCGAGGGGAGTTATCCCATTCTATGCTGCGCACACAACACCAGCCTCAGCAGTCTGCCTCGCAGCGGTGGTACTCCCTGACCGCAATCCACGGGTGGCGCAGTCGGACAATTAACCTCAAAACCTAAGAAAGACTGCCACTGGTTTGACCAGCCTGAGCCACGGGACCGGGTCACCGCCACGGAGACTACAGACCTCAGAGACCCGGCACCGGGTATCCCACACATGTGTACACACGGCCCAGGGGGCGCGTCACATGCAGTACAGCATATTACAAACATAAGTCCCATTATTGGGGAGTGGGTGTCCCATAGTATTTGCTTATGCCTTGCAAGCAAAAGCTGCCAAAAATTAGGATGGAGCAACTTGCAATGCCCCTTACAAGAGCCATGCAGTACAGCATATTACCAACATAAGTCCCATTATTGGGGAGTGGGTCTCCCATAGTATTTGCTTATGCTTTCCCAGCAAAAGCTGCCAAAAATTAGGACGGAGCAACCTGCAATGCCCCTTACAAGAGCCATGCAGTACAGCATATTACAAACATAAGTCCCATTATTGGGGAGTGGGTGTCCCATAGTATTTGCTTATGCCTTGCAAGCAAAAGCTGCCAAAAATTAGGACGGAGCAACTTGCAATGCCCCTTACAAGAGCCATGCAGTACAGCATATTACAAACATAAGTCCCATTATTGGGGAGTGGGTGTCCATAGTATTTGCTTATGCTTTGCAAGCAAAAGCTGCCAAAAATTAGGACGGAGCAACTTGCAATGCCCCTTACAAGAGCCATGCAGTACAGCATATTACAAACATAAGACCCATTATTGGGGAGTGGGTGTCCCATAGTATTTGCTTATGCCTTGCAAGCAAAAGCTGCCAAAAATTAGGACGGAGCAACTTGCAATGCTCCTTACAAGAGCCATGCAGTACAGCATATTACAAACATAAGTCCCATTATTGGGGAGTGGGTCTCCCATAGTATTTGCTTATGCCTTGCAAGCAAAAGCTGCCAAAAATTAGGACGGAGCAACTTGCAATGCCCCTTACAAGAGCCATGCAGTACAGCATATTACAAACATAAGTCCCATTATTGGGGAGTGGGTCTCCCATAGTATTTGCTTATGCTTTCCCAGCAAAAGCTGCCAAAAATTAGGACGGAGCAACCTGCAATTAGTGTTGAGCCACCCCCGTAGTGTTCGGGTTCGGTTCGGTTCGTTGAACACCGGGATGTTCGAGGAACTGTTCGTCGAACTGTTTGTCGAACACCTTAGAACACCGTCGAACACCGTTAAAACCAATGGCAGGCAAACAAAAACACATAGAAACACATAGAAAACACCTGCAAAGGTGTCTAAAAGCTGACAAACTGCTCAGAAGACACTCTCTTTAAAAAAGCCGGCCGGCAAATTCAGCAGCGGCATACACCGGTACCCGACAATTTAGACAAGAAGGAATAGAGCATCACACATAGATTAGATAGATAGAAACATGTCAGTCACACATATAAGAAGCACAGTGACAGTGTTGGTTACTGCACTTGTCATTTAGTGTAAAGGATTTATTAAAAAAAATATTAGTGTTTTCATGCACTGTCTCTTTAAAAAAGCCGGCCGGCAATTCAGCATCTGTACCCGACAATTTAGAACAGAAAGAATAGAGCTTCACACATAGATTAGATAGATAGAAACATGTCAGTCACATATATAATAAGTACAGTGATAGTGTTGCTTACTGTACTTGTCATTTAGTGTAAAGGATTTATTTAAAAAAATAATAGTGTTTTCATGCACCGTCTCTTTAAAAAAGCCGGCCGGCAATTCAGCAGCGGTACCCGACAATTTAGAACAGAAAGATAGAGCATCACACATAGATTAGATAGATAGAAACATGTCAGTCACATATATAATAAGTACAGTGATAGTGTTGCTTACTGTACTTGTCATTTAGTGTAAAGGATTTATTTAAAAAAATAATAGTGTTTTCATGCACCGTCTCTTTAAAAAAGCCGGCCGGCAATTCAGCAGCGGTACCCGACAATTTAGAACAGAAAGATAGAGCATCACACATAGATTAGATAGATAGAAACATGTCAGTCACATATATATGAAGTACAGTGATAGTGTTGGTTACTGTACTTGTCATTTAGTATTAAAATAAAGGATTTATTATTAAAAAAATTGGCGTGGGGTTCCCCTTAATTTTAGGCTCTAGCGGAGGTTAAGCAGACGGCTGGGGCAGATGTTTGAAGCCTGGGAAGGGGGTAATACCCACGGAGCTTCCCAGGCTACTAATATCAGCCCCCAGCTGAATACATAGCCTTTACTAGCTATTAAAATGGGGGACCCCCCAAAAAAAATGACGTGGGGTCCCCCCTAATTTAATAGCTAGCAAAGGCTAGGCAGACAGCTGGGGGCTGATATTAATAGCCCAGGAAGGGAGCCATGAATATTGGCCCCCTCCCAGGCTATAAACACCAGCCGTCAGCCGCCCCAGAAATGGCGCATTCATAGGATGCGCCAATTCTGGCACTTAGCCTCGCTCTTCCACGCTGCCCTGGTGCGGTGGCAGGGGGTAATAGGGTTGGGGTTGATGTCAGCTTATAATGCCAGCTGACATCAAGCCCAGGTTAGTAATGGAGAGGCGTCTATAAGACACCCCCATTACTAACCCCATAGTCAAAGTTAAAAAAAACACAAACACCCAGAATAAAGTCCTTTAATTGAAATAAAGACACAATCCTTTATTGTTCTAAATTAAACCATACTTACCATCACGCCCATTCCAGCTGAAGCCAACGATCTCCTGCAATAAAAGAAAAATAATAAAGCAACCTCATCCTTACCTTTCCATGGTTCCCACGACAGCTTCAGCTCTGCTACATCGAGATGACAGGCTGGACCGCAGCAGAACGCCGCCATCCAGCCTGTCATCCCGCAGACACTGAGAAGCGCAGGCTTGCTTGCGCTGCTCAGCGTCTCTCTGTGACGACATCCAGATGAGCCGAGTTCATGTCCAATGAACTCGGCTCACCTCATGCACGTCACTGACAGCGTGGGAAAATTCTCACGCTGAAGCGCTGATTGCAGGAGAATTTTCCCACGCTGTCAGTGACGTGCAGGAGGTGAGCTGAGTTCATTGGACATGAGCTCACCTCATGCACATCACTGACAGCGTGGGAGAATTCTCCTGCACTCAGCACTTCAGCGTGAGAATTTTCCCACGCTGTCAGTGACGTGCATGAGGTGAGCCGAGTTCATTGGACATGACCTCGGCTCATCTGGATGCCGTCACAGCGAGACAGTGAGGAGCGCAAGCATGCCTGCGCTTCTCAGTGTCTGCGGGATGACAGACTGGATGGCAGCGTTCTGCTGCGGTCCAGCCAGTCATCTCGATGTAGCAGAGCTGAAGGTGTCGTGGGAACCATGGAAAGGTAAGGATGAGGTTGGTTTATTATTTTTCTTTTATTGCAGGAGATCGTTGGCTTCAGCTGGAATGGGTGTGATGGTAAGTATGGTTTAATTTAGAACAATAAAGAATTGTGTCTTTATTTCAATTAAAGGACTTTATTCTGGGTGTTGTGTTTTTTTTAAATACTTTACTAGAAATTCATGGCGGTCATGTCTAATACTGGCGTGACCCCATGAATTTTGGGCTTGGGGCCAGCTGATAATACCAAGCTGGCCCTAACCCCTTTATTACCCAGTGAGCCACCGCACCAGGGCCCTGGATGAGTTGGGTACAGCGCCAGAAGATGGCGCTTCTATGAACGCGCCATTTTCCGGGATGGCTGCGGACTGCAATTTGTAGCGGGGGGGGGGGCCAGAAAGCTTGGGCCTCCCTGCGCTGCAGATTCCAGCCCCCAGCTGCCTAGTTGTACCTGGCTGGACACAAAAATAGGGCGAAGCCCCACGTACTTTTTTTTTAATTATTTCATGAAATTCATGAAATAATTAAGAAAAAAAGGCCTTCCCTATATTGTTGTGTCCGGCCAGGTACAAATAGGCAGCTGGTGGTTGGGGGCAGCCCGTTCCTGCCTGCTGTACCTGGCTGGACACAAATATAGTGCAAAGCCCCACTTCAATTTTTTTTAATTATTTCATGAAATTCATGAAATAATTAAGAAAAAAAGGGCTTCCCTATATTGTTGTGTCCGGCCAGGTACAAATAGGCAGCTGGTGGATGGGGGCAGCCCGTTCCTGCCTGCTGTACCTGGCTGGACACAAATATAGTGCGAAGCCCCACTTCAATTTTTTTAAATTATTTCAGGAAATTCATGAAATAATTAAAAAAAAATTGAGGTGGGGCTTCGCACTATATTTGTGTCCAGCCAGGTACAGCAGGCAGGAACGGGCTGCCCCCAACCACCAGCTGCCTATTTGTACCTGGCCGGACACAACAATATAGGGAAGCCCTTTTTTTCTTAATTATTTCATGAAATAATTTAAAGAAAATTGACGTGGGGCTTCGCCCTGTTTTTGTGTCCAGCCAGGTACAACTAGGCAGCTGGGGGCTGGAATCCGCAGCGCAGGGAGGCCCAAGCTTTCTGGGCCACCCCCGCTGCAAATTGCAGTCCGCAGCCACCCCGGAAAATGGCGCGTTCATAGAAGCGCCATCTTCTGGCGCTGTACCCAACTCATCCAGGGCCCTGGTGCGGTGGCTCACTGGGTAATAAAGGGGTTAGGGCCAGCTTGGCATTATCAGCTGGCCCTAAGCCCGAAATTCATGGGGTCACGCCAATATTAGACATGACCACCATGAATTTCTAGTAAAGTATTTAAAAAAAACACAACACCCAGAATAAAGTCCTTTAATTGAAATAAACACACAATTCTTTATTGTTCTAAATTAAACCATACTTACCATCACGCCCATTCCAGCTGAAGCCAACGATCTCCTGAAATAAAAGAAAAATAATAAAGCAACATCATCCTTACCTTTCCATGGTTCCCATGACAGCTTCAGCTCTGCTACATCGAGATGACAGGCAGGACCGCAGCAGAACGCTGCCATCCAGCCTCTCATCCCGCAGACACTGAGAAGCGCAGGCTTGCTTGCGCTCCACAGTGTCTCTCTGTGAGGGCATCCAGATGAGCCGAGTTAATGTCCAATGAACTCGGCTCACCTCATGCACGTCACTGACAGCGTGGGAAAATTCTCCTGCACTCAGCGCTTCAGCGTGGGAGAATTCTCACACTGAAGCGCTGAGTGCAGGAGAATTCTCCCACGCTGTCAGTGACGTGCAGGAGGTGAGCTGAGTTCATTGGACATGAGCTCACCTTATGCACGTCACTGACAGCGTGGGAAAATTCTCCTGCACTCAGCGCTTCAGCGTGGGAGAATTCTCACGCTGAAGCGCTGAGTGCAGGAGAATTCTCCCACGCTGTCAGTGACGTGCAGGAGGTGAGCTGAGTTCATTGGACATGAGCTCACCTTATGCACGTCACTGACAGCGTGGGAGAATTCTCCTGCACTCACCGCTTCAGCGTGAGAATTTTCCCACGCTGTCAGTGACGTGCATGAGGTGAGCCGAGTTCATTGGACATGAACTCGGCTCATCTGGATGTCGTCACAGAGAGACGCTGAGCAGCGCAAGCAAGCCTGCGCTTCTCAGTGTCTGCGGGATGAGAGGCTGGATGGCAGCGTTCTGCTGCGGTCCAGCCTGTCATCTCGATGTAGCAGAGCTGAAGCTGTCGTGGGAACCATGGAAAGGTAAGGATGATGTTGCTTTATTATTTTTCTTTTATTGCAGGAGATCGTTGGCTTCAGCTGGAATGGGCGTGACGGTAAGTATGGTTTAATTTAGAACAATAAAGGATTGTGTCTTTATTTCAATTAAAGGACTTTATTCTGGGTGTTTGTGTTTTTTTTAACTTTGACTATGGGGTTAGTAATGGGGGTGTCTTATAGACGCCTCTCCATTACTAACCTGGGCTTGATGTCAGCTGGCATTATAAGCTGACATCAACCCCAACCCTATTACCCCCTGCCACCGCACCAGGGCAGCGTGGAAGAGCGAGGCTAAGTGCCAGAATTGGCGCATCCTATGAATGCGCCATTTCTGGGGCGGCTGACGGCTGGTGTTTCTAGCCTGGGAGGGGGCCAATATTCATGGCTCCCTTCCTGGGCTATTAATATCAGCCCCCAGCTGTCTGCCTAGCCTTTGCTAGCTATTAAATTAGGGGGGACCCCACGTCATTTTTTTTGGGGTGTCCCCCATTTTAATAGCTAGTAAAGGCTATGTATTCAGCTGGGGGCTGATATTAGTAGCCTGGGAAGCTCCGTGGGTATTACCCCCTTCCCAGGCTTCAAACATCTGCCCCAGCCGTCTGCTTAACCTCCGCTAGAGCCTAAAATTAAGGGGAACCCCACGCCAATTTTTTTAATAATAAATCCTTTATTTTAATACTAAATGACAAGTACAGTAACCAACACTATCACTGTACTTCATATATATGTGACTGACATGTTTCTATCTATCTAATCTATGTGTGAAGCTCTATTCTGTCTGTTATAAATTGTCGGGTACCGCTGCTGAATTGCCGGCCGGCTTTTTTAAAGAGACGGTGCATGAAAACACTATTATTTTTTTTGATAAATCCTTTACGCTAAATGACAAGTACAGTAAGCAGCACTTTCACTGTACTTCGTATATATGTGGCTGACATGTTTCTATCTATCTAATCTATGTGTGAAGCTCTATTCTTTCGGTTCTAAATTGTCGGGTACAGGTGTATGCCGCTGCTGAATTGCCGGCTTTTCATGTTTCACTGTGAGCACTGTTCCCATCGATTTGGGCAATCACTGTAATGCCACAACCACCATGGCTGTGGCATTACAGTGAGTGGCAGACAATCCCTGCATGATTGGTGCTCTAAATAGCGCCAGACATGCAGGACACGCTTTTGGTGCACGAACAGTTATCGAACATAACCTCGAACAGCCGAATTTTTTGCAAATCGTTCGGGTTCGTCGAACAACTCGAACACCGCCCAAAACAGCTCGAATTTGAGATTGGCGAACAGTTCTAGTCGAACACCGCTCATCTCTACCTGCAATGCCCCTTACAAGAGCCATGCAGTACAGCATATTACAAACATAAGTCCCATTATTGGGGAGTGGGTGTCCCATAGTATTTGCTTATGCCTTGCAAGCAAAAGCTGCCAAAAATTAGGACGGAGCAACTTGCAATGCCCCTTACAAGAGCCATGCAGTACAGCATATTACAAACATAAGTCCCATTATTGGGGAGTGGGTCTCCCATAGTATTTGCTTATGCCTTGCAAGCAAAAGCTGCCAAAAATTAGGACGGAGCAACTTGCAATGCCCCTTACAAGAGCCATGCAGTACAGCATATTATAAACATAAGTCCCATTATTGGGGAGTGGGTGTCCCATAGTATTTGCTTATGCCTTGCAAGCAAAAGCTGCCAAAAATTAGGACGGAGCAACTTGCAATGCCCCTTACAAGAGCCATGCAGTACAGCATATTACAAACATAAGTCCCATTATTGGGGAGTGGGTGTCCCATGGTATTTGCTTATGCTTTCCCAGCAAAAGCTGCCAAAAATTAGGACGGAGGAACTTGCAATGCTGGCAACCTGGTGGTATAGTGGTGGTGAAGGCTGAGGATAAGGAGAAGAAGATTAAACAGCCGAAACGATGAAGCGTATACCCATGTGTGGGTGTGAAGCGGTGCATGTGAATACACCTCCCGAAATAACACAATGGATTTGACTTTATGTTACTCTGCTGTCATTTGGTGGTGATGAGAAGTCTGGCCCAATCCAGCCCTTGTTCATTTTGATAAGGGTCAGCTTGTCAGCATTGTCAGTTGACAGGCGAGTGCGCTTATCAGTTATAATTCCCCCAGCGGCACTAAAAACACGCTCCGATAACACGCTAACGGCAGGGCAGGCCAGGACCTCCAAGTCGTACAGAGCGAGTTCATTCCAAGTGTCCAGCTTGGATACCCAATAATTAAAAGGCACAGAGGAATCACGGAGGACGCTGGTACGATCGGCAAGGTACTCCCTCACCATCTTTTGAAACTTTCCACTCCTTGTGAGAGTACCCCGCGCCTCAGGGCCTGTAAGCTGGGCGGGTGTCAGAAAACTGTCCCAGAACCTTGACAGTGTTCCCCTGCCTCTGCTGGATTGGAGTTGCATCTCTCTCGCCTGTACGCCTTGCGTGCCAGACTGGTAACGGCAAGATTTCCGTGTCCTCACCAAGATGATGACTGACCATGCTCTCCTCCTCCTCCTCCTCCTCCTCTTCCTCCTCCCCCCTGTCCTCAGGCCACCCACGCTGAACCGACGGTATGACACTTGTACAGGTACTACCGTCTACAACGCATGATAGCAGCTCCTGTTCTTCCTCCTCCTCCTCCTCTCCCTCATTGTCCCCCAATGCACGTTGGGATAAGATGAGGCTTGGCTGTGTGTAATCGCCCGCTACGGCTTCTTGATCCATCTCATCATACTCTGGCTGCAATGCCTCCTCTTTAATTATCTGCAGAGAGCGTTGCAAAAGACAGACAAGTGGGATGCTGACACTAATGATGGCGTCATCGCCACTCACCATCTTGGTGGCCTCCTCAAAGTTTGTCAGGATGGTACATATGTCAGACATCCAGGTCCACTCCTGAGGTCTTATGTGTGGAGTCTGACCTGAATATCGACGGCCTTGTTGCAGCTGGTACTCCACAACTGCCCTCTTCTGCTCACAATTCCTTTGCAACATGTGGAGGGTAGAGTTCCAACGTGTGGGGACATCACACACCAGTCGGTGTGCCGGAAGCTGCAAACGCTGCTGCAACACAGCAAGGGCGGCGGAAGCTGTAGCCGACTTGCGAAAATGAGCTGACAGGCGGCGTACTTTCACGAGCAGATCTGGCAACTCGGGGTACGATTTAAGAAACCGCTGAACCACGAGGTTAAGCACATGAGCCAGGCATGGTACTTGTGTGATCTCACCTCGCCTCAGAGCCGCCACCAGGTTACGGCCATTGTCACACACGACCATGTCGGGATGTAGGTTCAGCGGTCTCAGCCACAGATCTGCCTGCTCTTTCCCAGCTGTCCACAACTCACAAGCAGTGTGAGGTTTATCACCTAAGCTTATGAGTTTCAGCACAGCCTGTTGCCGCTTGGCGGAGGCAGTACTGCAATGCTTCCAGCTTGTAACTGATGTGGTGATATCTGAGATGGAGGCTGAACATGAGGAGGAGGAGGAGGAGGATGCGCAGGAGTTGTACACTGTGGGGGCAACTCTGACTGACATAGGGCCCGCAATCCTCGGTGTGGGGAGGATGTGTTCCGTCCCAAGGTCCGACTGGGTCCCGGCTTCCACTATGTTTACCCAGTGTGCCGTCAGAGAGATGTACCGTCCCTGGCCACAAGCACTTGTCCACGTGTCCGTTGTCAGGTGGACTCCCCCAGTAACTGCGTTGTTGAGGGCACGGCAGATGCTTTGGGACACGTGCTTGTGTAGTGCGGGGATGGCACACCGGGCAAAATAGTGTCGGCTGGGGACCAAGTACCGAGGGACGGCCACCGCCATAAGATTGCGGAAGGATTCCGTCTCCACCAGCCTAAAAGGCAGCATTTCCAATGCAAGCAGTCGTGAAATGTGAGAATTTAGGACTGTGGCCTGTGGGGCGTTAGCTGCGAATTTCCGCTTTCGTTCAAAGGTCTGGGATATGGACAATTGAACGCTGCGGTGGGACGTGGACGTGGACGTTGATGCTGTTTCTTGAGAAACTGCCATAACAAGAGAAGACTGAGAGGAGGGGGCATCTTTACATGCAGTATGGACAGGGGATTGCCTTGCACACACAACAGGGGGTTCTATTGCACGCACAACAGTGGAAGAAGCAGTGGTGACACCCACTGACACTGGTCGTGGACCCTGGGTTTCGCCCCACAAAGTCGGGTGCTTTGCTGCCATGTGCCTGATCATGCTGGTGGTGGTCAGGCTGGTAGTTTTGTCACCCCTGCTGATGCTGGCATGGCAGGTGGAACATATGGCCTTTTTGGGGTTATCAGCCGAGTCTTTAAAAAAATTCCAGACTCTGGAAGACCTACCGCTTGTACTAGCAACGTCCCTCGTGTTGGTGTTATGGGGAACGGTTACCTGCCTTCTGTCTGCGGCCACCACACTGCTTCTTCCTGCCTGTTGGGGTACTCTGCCTCCCTCCCCCTGTGTGCTGCTGGCCTCACTCTGCATGTCCTCCTTCCACGTTGGGTCAGTTACTAGATCATCCACCACCTCCTCCTCTTCCACGTGCGCACCATGATCCTCCTCCTCACTTCCTGGCAATTGTGTCTCGTCATCGTCCACCTCTTGTGACAGATTGCCAACGTCGACTTCCTGTGGCCGTGCCTGTTCAAATATTTGGGCATCGCAACATGGGATCTCCTCTTCCACCACTTCAAGCGTATCAGGCGAGGGGCCCAAATATGGAAATGGACCAGTGAACAGCTCTTCAGAGTGTCCAAGTGTGGGATCACTTGCTGTCTGACGACACTCGGCATGGTGGGAGGAAGGAGCATCAGGGTGAGGAGGAGTATGCGGTCGAGACTCACGGCTACTAAGAGTTGACCGTGTGGAAGACAGACCGGAGGTGGTGGTGCCCAGGTAGCTTGAAGTATTGTCTGCTATCCAATTAATAACCTGTTCACACTGATCAGTTCTCAATACTGGTGTTGTTCTGTGCTTCCCTAGTAATTCGGTCAAGAAGTGGGAGCGAGAAGATGTGGCTGTTGGTTGTGGCACATTTTCACCTTGGCCACGGCCCCGTCCTCTGCACGAACCATCACCAGAACGTCCACTTCCACGTCCCTTGCCACGCGCCTTGCCCATTGTAAATGAAGTAAAATTGCTTACACTTGCACTATCAATGGAAAAAGGGTAATAAAGAGTAGATTAGAACCGTGGAAGAGGAAAACCACAGTTATTGTTTACTGGGGTATACCACACTTTTTTAAATAGAGATATTTGCGGCTGAACAGTGAGCGACACACTCAAACTGCTTTTTTTTTAGAGACCAAAGGCCTAAAACTGGATAGTACAGCGATTTGACCCGTGGAACTGCGAAACCACACTGGGATGTCGGGCCTACACAAGACTATTTTCAACAGATATATTTTTGTGTCACAACAGTCAGGAGACACTACTGTTTTTCTTTACGGAAAAAACTACCAAAACCTGAATAATAGAGATTTTTTACCGTGGGATGGCAAAACCACAGTTATTGTTTACTGGGGTATACCACACTTTTTTAAATAGAGATATTTGCGGCTGAACAGTGAGCGACACACACAAACTGTTTTTTTTAGATACAAATGGCCCAAAAGTGGATAATACAGAGGTTTGAACCGTGAAACTGCAAAGCCACACTTGTATTTCTCGGGCCTACACCAGACTATTTTCAACAGATATATTTGTGTCTGATCAATCAGGAGACACTATTTATTTTTTACGGCAAAAAATGACAAAAGCAGGATAATAGAGATGTTTTACCGTGGAACAGCAAAACCACAGTTATAATTTACTGGTGTATACCAGACTTTTTTGAATATATATATATATTTGCGGCTGAACAGTGAGCGACACACTCAAACTGTTTTTTTTAGATACAAATGGCCCAAAAGTGGATAATACAGAGGTTTGAACCGTGGAACTGCAAAACCACACTTGTATTTCTCGGGACTACACCAGACTATTTTCAACAGATATATTTGTGTCTGAACAATCAGGAGACACTATTTATTTTTTACGGCAAAAAATGCCAAAAGCAGGATAATAGAGATTTTTTACTGTGGAACAGCAAAACCACAGTTATAATTTACTGGTGTATACCAGGCTTTTTAAAATATATATATATTTGCGGCTGAACAGTGAGCGACACACTCAAGCTGTTTTTTTTAGATACAAATGGCCCATAGAACTGCAAAACCACACTTCTATTTCTCTGGCCTACACCAGACTATTTTCAACAGATATATTTGTGTCTGAAAAATCAGAGGCACACTTTTTTTTTTTTTGGGGGGGGGGACACCAAAAGGTTAATAAGATGGGTATTTGTACATTGTGAAGGAGGGAAAAAAAAGAGGATTTAGATTAAAAAAAAAGGATTTTTCCTGGCCCCCGGGACCTGGAGCTAAGTCCAGCAATTTCAGCAACAGGAGCAGCACACAGGACTGTAATGCAGCGTTTGCTGGTATAACCACTGCGTCTCCTATACAGCCTGCCTGCCTGCCTGATATACCTGGGATGGATATTAGTCCTGAGAAGGACTGTTTGTTTGATCTGGCAGCCTTTACAGACCCTACACTAACTATTTTGCAGGATATATCTCTCCCTAAATCAGCAGCGCTGTCCCTACACTGTCTAATCCGGAGCGACTGTTTCCAAGATGGCGGCGCCCGGTTTTAAATACTCGAGGTGACGCTGTGCGGCCAGCCAATCACTGTAATGCCCACAAACAACATGGCTGCGGCATTACAGTGACTGGCTGGCAATCCCTGCATGTTCATTGGCTCTGTAAAGAGCGCCAAACATGCAGGGCGGAGACCGGAGCTCCCGCCTGAGTAACCCGGAAATGCTCGGTGCTCGCCGAACATCCCGAGTAGCGTGATGCTCGGGCGAGTACCGAGCAGTGTCGAGCATGTTCGCTCAACACTAGTATCCACACATCAAAAAAATATAAAGACGCAATTCCACAGTTGCTTTTTGAGTATTGTTTTACGGTGTTCATTGTGCTGTAAAAATTACCTGGTAGTATAATTCTGCAGATCAGTACAATTAGAGTGATGCTAAACTTGTAACGTTTTTTGTATCATTAAAGTGGTGGAAAAAAATGGAAATGTGTAAAAAAAATTAGTTTTCAAAGACTCGTAACATTTTCATTTTAAATTTATGGAGCTGTGTGAGGGCTTGTATTTTGCACTTGCAGCTGATATTTTTATTGATATAATTTGAGTAGATATGATTGAAAAAAATTCTTCTGTTTCAATTGTTTTTCTCTTTACAGTGTTTACCGATAGGGTTAGTTAATTTAATATTTTGATAGATTATCCTTTAATTGATGCAACAATACCAAATATGGTTTATATACAGTACAGACCATGTTGCATTGTGTTTACCCCTAGGCCTGAATGGGCCTTAACCTCTTAATGACATAGGGCATAATATAAAGTTTTTAAAAATATGAAAAAAATATACTGATGCTTTTTTTATACTGTATAAAAAAAGCATCAGTATATTTTTTTCAGATTTTTAAAAACTTTATATTATGCCCTATGTCATTAAGAGGTTAAGGCCCATTCAGGCCTAGGGGTAAACACAATGCAACATGTTTTTATTCTGCTGGACAACCCATTCCATTTTGTAGATATTATAATCCTCATAATCTAAACCTTATTACAATAGTTAGATAATATTTGATGCTACTGTAATTAAACGATATTCGAAAGGGATGTGGACTGAGCTGAACTATGTAGTTGTATTATGGATGAAAGTAAACTAAGGCATATTATGTACTTCATGTTTACACTTTTTGTATACAATGGAAAGAATCACAGCTGGATTCAAATAAGGTTTTGTAACAGACATGGCCTCTTCTGAAGTAATCTTACCTCTTACAAGGGGGTGACATTTGAATTCCATTTTACAATTTAAATTTAGATAGAATCTCAGAAGTCCTTTGCTTTGAAATTGCTTTTGAGATAGTTTTTAAATTAATATATAATAGGGTCATTCTATCCAGCATTGCATTTACAGTTTACAAAGGCTTTGCAATACCACCTTCAAGCAATCTCAGTGGTTCAGTGTATGTACAATACATATTATCATGCTTTCTTTACTTTCAGAGACATACACTGTTCAGTAATATAAAAAAAAAATGTAAAACGGTGTTTAAAGTAAGCCTACACTTACTGTACACATACAGTAATTGTACGCCTACTAAAGCATCTTAGTATCCTTGTTCTCACCGACTACAATACTCCATTAATGACCTTCATAGAGTATTTTGCTCCCAAAAAAGCCCCCACCCATATACATTCTAAGTCCACAGGGACCACATTCTCAAACATTATCGTTAGTAACACACTACGCTCTCATGGATTAAAATCCTGCAGTGCAGGCAAGATCCACCTATTCACGCTAGTACTTGTCCAGACCCGTTTGAAGTTTGCCAATGACCATCTGGATGATCCAGAGGAGGCATGGGAGAAGGTCATGTGGTCAGATGAGGTCAAAACTTTTTGCTATCAACTCCACTCCATGTTTGCAAGAAGAAGGTGGAGGAAGGTGGAGGAAACATCATACTTTGGGAGTGCTTTTCTGCAAAGGGGACAGGATGACTGCACCGTATTGAAAGGAGGATGGATGGGGTCATGGATTGCGAGATTTTGTCCAACAAACTCCTTCCCTCAGTAAGAGCATTGAAGATAGGTTGTGGCTGGATCTTCTAGCATGACAATCACCCGAAACACACAGCCAGGGCAACTAAAGAGGGACTCCATAAGAAGCATCTCAAGATCCTGGAGCGGTCTAGCCAGTCTCCAGACCTGAACCAAATAGAAAATCTTTGAAGGGAGCTGAAACTCAATGTTGCCCAGTGACAGCCCTGAAAACTGAAAGATCTGGAGAAGATCTGCATGGAGGAGTGGGCCAAAATCCCTGCTGCAGTGTGTGCAAACTTGGTCAAGAACTATAGGAAACGTCTGCCCTCTGCAATTGCAAACAAAGGTATCTGTACCAATTATTAATTTCTGTTTTTCTATTGTATCAAATATTTATTTCCTGCAGAAAAATGCTAATTAATAATGTAAAGATCATACAATGTGATTTTCAGGATTTTGTTTTAAGATCCTGTCTTTCACAGTTGAAGTGTACCTACGATAAAAAATACAGACCTCTCCATTCTTTGTAGGTGGGGAAACTTGCAAAATCGGCAGTGTATCAAATACTTATTTTCCCCACTGTACAGTATAATATCCCACAGTGAATTACCCCACACAATTTTTCTCCACAATATGATAAACCCACAGTGACCCAGCAAAGTATTATGCTGCCATAGTGCCTCTAACCCAGCATGATACCCTACACCTCCCCACAGTATGATGTTCCTACAGTGTACTCCAAAGAGTATAATGTCCCCTCAGCTCTCTAATACAGTATAATGGCCACTACTCACCATAACAATATAATGCATCTACTGTGCCCCCCACAGAGTATAATGTTCCCATATTACCGGAATACAGTATGATGCCCCTATAGTGCCTCATACACATTTTATGGTTCGTACAGTAATTCCCAAGGCAGTATGATTCCATGTTGCGCAAAAAAATAGCAACTTATCAAAGTGTTTTACACCAGTTTTCTGGGAAAAACACTTTGATGAATCACCCCCAAAATGTTCACTACTGATACCATGTTAAAACATCAATTTACTGCTGGATAGAAATAAGTTGCAATGTCATATGAGATAGAGCACCTTGCTGAAATGAAAATTTACGAATATTTGTCTTTACATGTGACATTATTTTGTCCAAAATACTCAAATTCACATGAATGGTCTTCTTTATCATCTTGCGAGTCTCTACACCAAAGTCACGGGCAAATAACACAAAACAGGATTAATAAAACTGCAATCTGACCTTGTAATGCAAGCGGAGAATACTTGTGATATCAATACTTGGATTGTATCTAAAAAGTGAGGAGCTTGATGGTGTATACTATATTTACTGGCAGATCCATGGCCAGTAAGTGATTGCTAGTCAGCTGTTTAGGCAGGCTGACTGCATCTTTAACAGGATAGTTCTGGGTACATAGAATATAATTTCTCTTTGCAGCTCACATACTGTTTACTCAGAAGTGCTACCAAGAACTATGATTTTTAAGGAAAGTTATAAATCAGGGGTGGAGAAAATTTTATCTGCTAAGGGCCAATTGGATATTTATACAATGATTTGTGGGCCGTGCAAAGGTATCAACTTAAAAATTATCCTGCTGTATTTGGTCAAACATTTAATTAAGTGACCCCTAGTGTGATGAGGACTGGAACTGCTTCTCTTTGGTGAGGATGTGATGTTATGTGGTATTGATGATTATTGATTTTCCACATTTGCGTCAACCAGTCCAGAGCACAGTTGACTTTTTGCAATGATAAGTTTTGTATTGAACGGCTCGCAACAGTAAGCTGCGCTGAACACAGATGTATATTTCAATGCATGTCTCCTCAAAGTGGGAAACTTTTCACTACTCATGTATTGTTTACAGAACTTATGCAGTGGGAGGTCTGCAGTATACATCACATAGGATACCCCAAGACTGCTGTAAATACATCACATAGTATCCACCAAAACTGCTGTAAATAGATTACATAGGATACACCAAGACTGCTGTAAATACATCACATATGATACACAGAGACTGCTGTATACATGTATAATATATTACATATATAACCCTGGGACTGGTGTACATACATCACATAGGAGACACTGAGACTGCTGTATATTTAATAAATAAGAGACACTGGGACTGGTGTGTATATATATATATATATATATATATATATATATATATATATATATATATATCAGATAGGATGCACAGGCAGGGCCTGGTGTAAATACATCACATAAGATACACTGGGACTGGTGTATATATATCACAAAGGAGTGCATGTTCAGCAGTGAATGCTGCGTGCGTGTACTCGTAGCTCAAGTAAGAATTAAATGGCTGGCGGCTTGCAAAGAACAAATTTATGTCTTTATCTAAGAATTTATCAAAAACTTTCCCAGAGGCTTACCTAAATATTTAGAAATTTTGCTAATTTATTTTGTGTTTTAATCTGTAAAATTACCCCCACACAGAGTTTATGGTTGTCCTATTGTTCTAGTATCTAACTCCCACCTCTCCAAGGATAAAATATATAATTTTTTGGTTCCAGAACATCAGAACATAAAAGATTATATAGCAAACCGTCTAAAAAAGTGTTCATCATATCTACATACATCACTAGTTTGCAGGGGCATAACGATCAGGCTCTCAGAGAGTGTGAGTGGGACTGGCCTGTACATGAGGGGGGACCACCAATGACAGCCCCGTTTTCAGATGAATTTGTATCTTCAGACACACATTCAGCTGAAACATATTGCAACACAGAGATCCACCAGCTCCTTGTACCGCAATAGCTATACTGGCGGCCTGTCTATCAGAGGCTAGCAGCCAATGTCAGCTTGCCCATTGTAGACTGCGTATGATGTCACTTCCATGGCTGTTCCCCTACCTGCACCCACGATGTGGAAGGAAGAGGGCACTGTTCACAGCAGGAGCGAGGAGAGGTAAAATGAATTTTCTTTTTATAGTTATCGGTATCTTTACCTTGCCCAAGACAGGGGCCATTATTACAGGATGGGGACCATTATTACATGATGGGGCCAGGATGGGAGACATTGTTACAGGATGGGAACCAGGATGGAAAACAATATTACAGGATGAGGCTAGGATGGTGAACATTATTATAGGATGGGGCCCAGGAGGGGGAACATTGTTACAGGATGAGGCCAGGATGGGCGACATTACTACAGGATGGGCGGCATTATTACAAGATGGGGCCCAGGATGGGGGACATTATTACAGGATGTCACGGCGGTAACCTGTATGCCTCTTCAGCGCCGCCCTAATCACTGTGGTCATGACGTGGCTCGTTGAGTTTTGCCTCTTGAAGCACTGCTGCCTCTTAGGGTGGTTTCCATTTAGCCTTAGGGGGCTTGGCCGGTCTCTGCAGAAATTCAATTCTGCTGTGTCTTGCAGAAATTAGGTTCTCCGGCCTATCCCGTCTCCGCAAGTTCTATATCTGGCAGTTCCTCCCACCACTCCTGGCCCGAACATTGGTTCCTATGTGTTCAACATCAATTCATCCTTGTTCCGCTTACTGTTACTGACCAGGCTAGTTTACCTGTCCAGTCTGACCAATGGCGTACATAGAAACATGGGGCCCCATAACAAAAATCCAAATTGGGCCCCCCCCCTTCCCTCTTGGTAGAGTTTGTGGGGTAATGGTGCATAGGAAAAATCACAGAATGGCACACTTCATAAATTTAAAAACAGAGAGGAACATGTATTACGGAGTAATTTTGGTTCTATTGAAGCCCCTTACTGTTCTCACCCACTACAATATCCCTTTTATGGCCCCAGAGTTTGATGCTTCCAAAAATGCATCAAACACATTGCATGATACCCACACTCACAGTATGATGACCCCAGTATCCCCAAAACAGTATGATGTCCCCACAACTAAATGCGTCGACACAATGTGAGAGCCCCATATCACCTCGCACAGTCCCCACCAGAACTGAGTAAGATGGCCCCTATATGTTCTGACTGATTAAAGAAAGGAAAATACTACTTGATTAGACAGGTTCCCCTCTTGCGCTGCTCCAATTTGAGCAGCCTGTGGACTGAAGTTCCATAAAGCAGGAGACTCAGACGGGCAAGCTGAATGATGGAGAAAGGATCTGACAGCTCCCTGTTTCGCCATTGTATTCATTGTCGGACTGGCGTACCCACCAGGGCCCTCCCTGATCCATCGCAGGCCGCAATGTGTTTTGCGAAACCATCAATGATGCCACTGTTCTACCAGACACAAAACTGCTGCAGCTTGTGATGCATACAGTTCAAGTCACCTGACAGCTGCAGTCTATCACAAGATGCAGTGGTCTTGTGTCTGGTAGAGCGCTATTTTCCAAGACCCCTAGCATCTCCTTTTTTTGGGATCTGGGGCCGGGTGAGGGCTTATTTTTTGCACGCCGAGCTGACGTTTTTATTGATACCATTTTGAGGTAATTTTATTGCAATGTTGCGGAGACCAAAAAAACGTAATTCTGTATTTTTTTTTTCTTGTTATGCCAGTTACCAATCTGATTAATTATTTTTACATATTGATAGATCGGGTGATTCTGAATGCAGCAATACCAAATATGTGTATTTTTGATTTTTTTATTGTTTTATTTTGAATGGGGTGAAAGGGGGTGATTTTAACTTTTATATATTTTGAATATTTTTAAAACTTTTTTCTACTTTTTTCATGCTTCAATAGTCTCCATGGGAAACTAGAAGCTGCTAGTGAGCTCCGACTGCTGGGTGGTGCTCATAGCAGATCGACTATGACAATCACAGGGGTGGTTGATTAGTCTACAGTCCAGCTTTGTCCCCGGCTGCTAATAAAGTGTTTTTCTCTGAAATGCTACAGTTTCAGAGTCAGACATATCTGGCTTGGGCCATACAGCCAGTTCCTGATGCATGAGGCCCACAATTTGGCAGCATGTATCAGGTTCACTTTAAACACTTCATTGACAGCGCAGCTGATTATTGTTGGTATATGCAACAGTTGTGGACTTCTTTGTTTGTATGAAGGAGGACTTTATGCTGATCTGACAGTAGATGGCGATGTTGTGTAAAGTTTCCTTGTTTACTGTATTGTAAAAGAAAAAGTCTCTCTTGTACTTTCTGTTTTGTTCTTACTTCCTCGTGCAGTACTGTGTGACTGTGTGTTTTTTCTTTTATCTCATGTTCTGAGAAGTAAAAGCTTGTTATCCCATGTAATCTGCTCTGTGAAGTTTTCTACTGCAACTGTGGGTATCCAGAAGCTGTGCAACAGGTTATGGGCCCAGGCAAGGAGGACCCCAGACACCCAGGACACCGGAACTCTCAGCAAGACCCTGGTGAATGCATAAGAATTCTTCAGTACAATTCTCTCCAAACAAGTAAGACAAGTTAAAGATGACAAGTAGCACAGAGCTAAAACTCACAGTAGCTAAGCTGAATAATAAGAGTTATCAGTTATGGAAGTTCAAAGTAGAAATGTTATTGTCTAAAGATGATTTATGGGAAGTAATCACTACAGATAGACCAGATGAGGATAATCAGACATGGGATAAGAAAAATAGACAAGCAAGAGCTACCATCAGCCTATTAATCTACATAAGGAATGAGGATGCAGCAAAGGGAATGTGGGAAGCACTAAGAAAGCTACATGAAAGACTCAGCTTAAATCACAAGTTATTTCTGCTAAGAAAGCTTTACAGTATGAGACTAAGTGCAGACAATGACATGCAGAAGCATATATTCTCTATTATGGAAGTGACATCACAGCTGAGATCAATTGGTGAAGATATTAAGGAAAGCCATGTAGCAGCAATATTATTGTGCAGTTTACCGGATTCATATACTGCTTTGATAAATGCACTAGAGACAAGACCTGAAACAGACATTACATTAGAGTTTGTGAAGACCAGACTCATAGAGGAATATCAAAGAAGGAAAGAGCAAACAAATGATTTTTCTACTGAAAAAGATAATGGAAATTCTCTTAAAGCTACAGAATCAAAAAGACCCTATAATAAAGAGACAAGAGAATGTTTCAGATGTAAGAAAAAAGGACATTTAAAGAAAGACTGTACTATATGGAAAGCAGAACAACAGAAATTACATCATAAAGAGAATACACAGAAGGTAAAAAACACAATTTCTGATTCATGTGAAAATAATTGGAATGGCACATTTAAAGTGACTGATAAGAAATCATCATTGGGTTGGTTTATTGACTCAGGAGCAACAAGTCACATGACAAGTAATAAAAATTTCTTTACTGAACTTAAATGGCTTCCTTCTTATTTAAATTATCTTGCAGATGGAAGCAAAATAACTGCAGAAGGCATTGGACAAGGAATGCTAAACTGTTCTAACAAGTTTGGGCATGATTCAAAAATACTTGTACAGGATGTGTTATATGTTCCAGGATTAGAAGGAGGATTGTTATCTGTAAAACGTCTAACAGCTAAAGGACTTACTGTAAAATTCAAAGATGTTGAGTGTACAATCCTAGCAGAAAACAAGGTAATAACCAATGTCAAGGCAGATGAACAATTATATCATCTAGACACATTAAAGGAACAGATGAAGTTGTGTACACATGATCACAAGAATTGTATTAACATGTGGCATAGAGATCTAGGACACAGACATCCTGAAAGTATAATGATGCTACAAAGGCAAGAATTGAAAAAGGATCTATTGATATATGATTGCTCATTTACCGTAAGATGTGAATTTTGTATAAATTCCAAAGCCACAAGGATATCTATTCCTTAAAGAAAGTGAAACAAAAAGCACAAGACCACTTGATTTGGTGCATACTGACGTATGTGGATTCATGAAAGTAACTACAGTACAGACCAAAAGATTGGACACACCTTCTCATTGAAAGATTTTTCTGTATTTTCATGACTATGAAAATTGTACATTCACACTGAAGGCATCAAAACTTTGAATTAACACATGTGGAATTATATACTTAACAAAAAAGTGTGAAACAACTGAAAATATGTCTTATATTCTAGGCTCTTCAAAGTAGCCACCTTTTGCTTTGATGACTGCTTTGCACACTCTTGGCATTCTCTTGATGAGCTTCAAGAGGAAGTCACCGGAAATGGTCTTCCAACAATCTTGAAGGAGTTCCCAGAGATGCTTAGCACTTGTTGGCCCTTTTGCCTTCACTCTGCGGTCCAGCTCACCCCAAACCATCTCGATTGGGTTCAGGTCTGGTGACTGTGGAGGCCAGGTCATCTGGCGTAGCACCCCATCACTCTCCCCCTTGGTCAAATAGCCCTTACACAGCCTGGAGGTGTGTTTGGGGTCATTGTCCTGTTGAAAAATAAATGATGGTCCAACTAAACGCAAACCGGATGGAATAGCATGCCGCTGCCAGATGCTATAGTAGCCATGCTGGTTCAGTATGCCTTCAATTTTGAATAAATCCCCAACAAAGTCACCAGCAAAGCACCCCAAAACCATCACACCTCCTCCTCCATGCTTCACGGTGGGAACCAGGCATGTAGAGTCCATCCGTTCACCTTTTCTGCGTCGCACAAAGACAAGGTGGTTGGAACCAAAGATCTCAAATTTGGACTCATCAGACCAAAGCACAGATTTACACTGGTCTAATGTCCATTCCTTGTGTTCTTTAGCTCAAACAAGTCTCTTCTGCTTGTTGCCTGTCCTTAGCCGTGGTTTCCTAGCAGCTATTTTACCATGAAGGCCTGCTGCACAAAGTCTCCTCTTAACAGTTGTTGTAGAGATGTGTCTGCTGCTAGAACTCTGTGTGGCATTGACCTGGCCTCTAATCTGAGCTGCTGTTAACCTGCGATTTCTGAGGCTGGTGACTCAGATAAACTTATCCTCAGAAGCAGAGATGACTCTTGGTCTTCCTTTCCTGGGGCGGTCCTCATGTGAGTCAGTTTCTTTGTAGCGCTTGATGGTTTTTGCAACTGCACTTGGGGACACTTTCAAAGTTTGTCCAATTTTTCGGACTGACTGACCTTCATTTCTTAAAGTAATGATGGCCACTCGTTTTTCTTTACTTAGCTGCTTTTTTCTTGCCATAATACAAATTCTAACAGTCTATTCAGTAGGACTATCAGCTGTGTATCCACCTGACTTCTGCACAACACAACTGATGGTCCCAGCCCCATTTATAAGGCAAGAAACCCCACTTATTAAACCTGACAGAGCACACCTGTGAAGTCAAAACCATTTCCGGTGACTACCTCTTGAAGCTCATCAAGAGAATGCCAAGAGTGTGCAAAGTAGTCATCAAAGCAAAAGGTGGCTACTTTGAAGAACTTAGAATATAAGACATATTTTTAGCTGTTTCACACTTTTTTGTTAAGTATATAATTCCACATGTGTTAATTCATAGTTTTGATGCCTTCAGTGTGAATGTACAATTTTCAAAGTCATGAAAATACAGAAAAATATTTAAATGAGAAAGTGTGTCCAAACTTTTGGTCTGTACTGTACATTAGGAGGCAATAGATATATGGTAACTTTTATAGATGACTACTCAAGATACACAGTCACATACTTGATCAAGAACAAAAGCGAAGTTTTCAATAAACTAATAGACTACGTGACAAAGTCGAATAACAAGTTTCAGAGGAAGCCAATTGTCATTAGAAGTGATAATGGAAGTGAATTCACAGGACACCAAATAGAAAACTACTTAAGAAAAAATGGTATAGAGCATCAAAAGACTGTTCCATACACACCTGAACAAAATGGAGTAGCAGAAAGGAAAAACAGAACTCTGACTGAAATGATAAGGTGTATGCTGACAGATTCCAAACTATCAGAGAAATATTGGGTTGAAGTAGCAATGACAGCTACATATCTACAGAACCAACTTTTTTCTAGAAAACTGAAAAAAAAAATTTGAACTGTGGCAAGGTATGAAACCAAGTGTAAATCATTTAAGAGTTTTTGATTGTAAAGTTTTTGTATTCATTCCAACAGAAAAACGTTCCAAACTTCAAAATAGGTCCATGGAAGGAATATTTGTTGGATATAGTGAAAATTGCAAAGGATATAGAATCCTAGATCCCAAAACAGACAGAGTTATGGTGAGTAACAGTGTGACATTCATTGAGGATCTAAATGAAGACACTATGATTTCACTGGAAACAAAATATGAGAAAAACAGCAATGATATAGCTGAAGGAATGTCTGATGAAAAATGAAATTGATAAAAAACAGAATACTGAAAGTGAAGAGATACAACTACAAACAAACACGGAACCAAGACATTCAATAAGAGAAAACAAAGGAAAACCACCAATACACCTTTCATACAAGGCAAGTACAAGTAAAATTTATGAGCCTTCCTCTTGGGAAGACATATCTCGATTTCCTGAAGAAGAAGCCAATAAATGGATAGAGGCAACAGAAATAGAAATAAAATCCATGCATGACTCAAAAACATGGACACTAACAGAATTACCAGAAGGAAGAAAAGCTATAGGATGTAAATGGGTTTTTAAAGTAAAGTACCGAACAGATGGCACAGCTGAACAATACCAAGCAAGACTCGTAGCTAAAGGTTATTCTCAAAAATATGGAGAAGACTATGATGAAACATTTTCTCCAGTTGTCAAACATACTACAATAAGAACTTTGTTTGCAGTTGCAGCAATGAAACAAATGGACCTGAAACATCTGGATGTAAAGACAGCATTTTTGAATGGAAGTTTAACAGAAGATATTTACATGGAACAACCTCCAGGATTCAAAGATGAAAGTAACCCAAACATGGTTTGCAAATTACAGAAAAGTATACACGGTTTAAAACAAGCTGCTAAAGCATGGAATGATAAAATCATGGAGGTGCTCACAAATGAAAAATTTAAAAGAAGCAAAGCTCATCCTTGCCTGTACACAAAAAGACTAATGGACAGATGGATTTATGTACTCATATATGTTGATGACATTTTAGTTTGTTTTGATAAAGAAAGGGATAAAGATACTAAAAATCCTGAATCAACATTTCGAGATCAAAGACTTGGGAAATGTGAAACAGTACTTAGGAATACAGATAGGAGTCATAGGAGTCTGTTATAAACCACCAAATGTAGCAGAAGCCACGGAAAGTCTATTAATGAGACAAATAGACGAAGTAGCAAAAAATAACGAGGTGATTATTATGGGGGACTTCAACTACCCCGATATAGACTGGGAAACCGAAAGCTGTAGATCTCAGAAAGGAAACAGGTTTCTGTCAATTATCAAAGACAATTATTTGTCACAAGTTATGCAGGAACCAACTAGAGGGACGGCCCTTTTAGACTTAATATTAACTAACAGGCCAGACAGAATAACTGAGGTGCAGGTCGGGGGGCACCTGGGAAATAGTGACCACAACATTATACAATTCCACATGTACTTCAGTAGGGTGCCCAGCAAGGGAGTCACAAAAACACTGAACTTCAGGAGGGCAAAGTTTGATCAGCTAAGAGATGCCCTTCACCTTATAGACTGGGATAGTATCTTTAGTAATAGGAGCACGGATAGAAAATGGGAAATTTTCAAAACAGTCCTACTTAGTCACTGTAGAAGGTACATACCTTATGGGAATAAAAGGGCTAGGAATAGGAGGAAGCCAATGTGGCTAAATAAGGAAGTTAAGAGGGCAATGAAAAACAAAAAAAGGGCTTTCGGTAAACTTAAACAAGAAGGCAGCGAGGAAGCGCTAATATCTTATAGGGAAAAAAACAAAATCTGTAAGAAACAAATAAGAATAGCAAAAGAGGAGACAGAGAGACTAATTGCCAAGGAAAGTAAAACTAATCCCAAACTGTTCTTTAACTATATAAACAGTGAAAGGATTAAAACTGATGGAGTTGGCCCATTGAAAAATAACCTGAGTAAAATCATAGAGGGCGATGAGGGTAAAGCAAACCTACTCAATAGCTTCTTCTCCACTGTTTTCACAAAAGAAAACAATTTATCGGAGGAAATGCAGAGTGATAAAGTAAACCCTCCGCTAAATATCACCCACCTGACCCAGGAGGAAGTAAAGAAACGCCTAAATAATATCAAAATAGACAAGTC
Source organism: Phyllobates terribilis (assembly GCF_046119375.1). NCBI lineage: Eukaryota > Metazoa > Chordata > Amphibia > Anura > Dendrobatidae > Phyllobates > Phyllobates terribilis. The sequence goes on along the minus strand of NW_027362771.1, from coordinate 160,477,609 downwards.
ACCAGGCCCAGATGGCATACACCCCCGGGTACTAAAATAATTAAGTAATGTGATAGACAGACCGCTGTATCTTATATTCAAGCACTCTTTATGGACAGGGACTGTCCCACTAGACTGGCGCCAAGCAAATGTGGTACCAATGTTCAAAAAGGGGTCTAAAAGTGACCCTGGGAACTATAGACCAGTCAGCTTAACGTCTGTTGTGGGTAAATTGTTTGAAGGATTTCTTAGAGATGCTATTGTAGAATATCTTAATGATAATAACTGTCTAACTCCATATCAACATGGATTCATGAGGGATCGCTCCTGCCAAACAAACCTGATGGCCTTCTACGAGGAGGTGAGCTCACAGCTGGACCGGGGAGAGTCAGTGGATGTTGTATACCTTGACTTCTCCAAAGCGTTTGATGCTGTGCCACACAAAAGGTTGGTATATAAAATGAGAATGCTTGGTCTGGGGGATAATGTGTGCAAGTGGGTAAATAGCTGGCTGAGTGATAGAAAGCAGAGGGTGGTTATCAATGGAGTAAGCTCAAGGTGTGTCAGGGTTACTAGCGGGGTGCCTCAAGGGTCTGTCTTGGGCCCTATATTATTTAATATATTTATTAATGATCTAGTGGAAGGGTTGCATAGTAAAATAGCAATATTTGCAGATGATACTAGACTTTGTAAAGTAGTTAATACAGATGAGGATAGGGCACAGCTACAGGAGGATTTAGATAAATTGGGGAGTTGGGCCAAAAAATGGCAAATGGGGTTCAATGCCGATAAATGTAAGGTCATGCACATGGGAAAGAAAAACAGCAGTCACCCATACATATTAAATGGGAAACCGTTGGGGAAATCTGACATGGAGAAGGACCTGGGCGTCTTGGTTAATAGCAAATTAAATTGGAGTGCCCAGTGTCAGGCAGCAGCTGCGAAGGCAAATAGAGTCATGGCATGCATCAGAAGAGGAATAGGGGCATATGATGAGAACATTGTTCTTCCTCTGTATAAAGCGCTGGTAAGGCCGCACTTAGAATATTGTGCACAGTTCTGGTCTCCGGTGCTCAGAAAAGACATATTGGAGCTAGAGAGGGTACAAAGGAGGGCGACTAAGGTAATAAAGGGAATGGAGGGACTAGAATACCCAGAGAGGTTGTCAAAATTAGGCCTATTTACGTTGAAAAAGAGAAGGCTTATGAGAGACCTCATAAACATGTATAAATACATCAGGGGGCAGTACAGAGATCTCTCCCATGACCTGTTTATACCAAGGATGGTGACAGAGACAAGGGGGCACACTATGCGTCTGGAGGAAAGGAGGTTCCTGCACCAGCATAGAAGGGGATTCTTTACGGTCAGAGCCGTGAGACTCTGGAACTCTCTGGGAGAGTAAGTGGTGATGTCCAACTCACTTAATGAGTTGAAGAGAGGCCTGGACGCCTTTCTTGAGAACAATAAAATTACATCTTATGCTTAGTGATAGTTAATTAATCCAGGGAATTAATCTGACTGCCAGATTAGTGTCGGGAAGAGAATTTTTCCTCGATGTAAATTGGCCTATACCGCATGGTTTTTTTTTTTGCCTTCCCCTGGACCAACGCTGCGGAATAGCTGAAGTGCACAAGAAATAGGCTGAACTGGATGGACGCTTGTCTTTTTTCGGCCTTATAAACTATGTAACTATGTAAGATAGAAAGAGAAGATGGAAGTTTCCTACTTAATCAAAATCACATGATTCAAGACATAACCGAAACATTTGGATTGAAGGATGCAAAACCAGCAAAGTCTCCAATGGAAACTAATTGTCTTAAAGAGATGAGTAGTGAGAAAAATGTGTTACCCAATAATGAAGAGTACAGAATGGCGATGGGAAAATTACTGTATCTAGCGACTGTTACAAGGCCAGACATTGCTGCAGCAGTAGGAATTTTGAGTAGAAAAGTGTCCAAGCCAAATAAAGCAGATTGGAATGCTGTGAAGAGAGTAATGCGTTATTTGAAAGGAACCAGTAATGTTAAACTGAAACTGCCTACAAGTGATAAATGCATTTTAACTGGATACATTGATGCAGATTGGGCTGGAGATCCAATTGACAGAAAAGCTACCAGTGGCTATCTTTTCTTTCTCTCAGGTGGACCAATTAGTTAGTAACGCAGTCGTCAACAGAAGCAGAATATGTTGCAGCAGCACATGCGAGTCAAGAAGTTCAATGGTTAAGACAATTGCTAACAGACCTAGGACAAGCACAGTTGGAACCAACAAAAATAAATGAGAACAATCAGGGATATCTTGTTCTTGCTCAGATGGAAAGAGTTAACCCAAGAACCAAGCACATTGATGTGAAGTATCATTTCTTGAGGGACCATCAGGAACAAGGAATCCTGAAATTAGAATATTGGTCAACCGAAGATATGACAGCAGACATTTTCACAAAAGCATTGAATGCTGAAAAACATCAGAGACTAATGAAAAAATTAGGTTTGACTGAATAAGTCCTTACTGTTGAGAAAGGGTGTTGGTGTTCTTTGTTTGTGTGAAGGAGGACTTTATGCTGATCTGACAGTAGATGGTGATGTTGTGTAAAGTTTCCTTGCTTACTTATTGTAAAAGAAAAAGTCTCTCTTTTACTTTCTGTTTTGTTCTTACTTCCTGGTGCAGTACCATGTGACTGTGCGTTTTTTCCTTTATCTCATGTTCTGAGAAGTAAAAGCTTGTTATCCCATGTAATCTGCTCTGTGAAGTTTTCTACTGCAACTGTGGGTTTCCAGAAGCTGTGCAACAATTATAACAGAAGGAGACAGAGTCAAACCAGGAGGCTCCTGCTGCTGTGTCCAAGCAAGGATAAGCTCCTGGTGCTAAAACAATCATTGCAAATAAACAACAGGGCAAGCTTGATAAGAAAGGCATCAATGAAATCTGTGTTTTAACCCCTACAGTATGCTGTCTTCAGACTACATAGAAAAACCTGCTGACAGATTCCCTTTAAATAATATCTTGACTTATTCGCCAGATTGCGATTCACATATCAACATGTATGTATTATACTTTAAAGATTGGGAAACCTCCACTATCCCATCGATCTCCGGAATTATAGATAAAGTACCCCTACACAATTTATACGTATATACTAATGCCAAAATAAACAACTCTCTACATACAGTGGGTATGGAAAGTATTCAGACCCCTTTAAATTTTTCACTCTTTGTTTCATTGCAGCCATTTGGTAAATTCTAAAAAGTTCCCTTTTTTCTCACTAAAGTACACTCTGCACCCCATCCTGTCGGAAAAAAACAAATGTAGAAATTTTTGCAAATTTATTAAAAAAGAAAAACTGAAATATCACATTGTCATAAGTATTCAGATCCTTTGCTCAGTATTGAGTAGAAGTACCTTTTTGAGCTAGTACAGCCATGAGTCTTCTTGGGAATGATGCAAGTTTTTCACACCTGGATTTGGGGATTTTCTGACATTCTTCATTGCAGATCCTCTCCAGTTCTGTCAGGTTGGATGGTGAACGTTGGTGGACAGCCATGCTCATCACTGCCACTCCGAAATCAGTGTAGGGAGAGGTGCTGCTGAGCTAGGGAGAGATTTTCTTGTTTCTAGTTAGTGTAGGTGTACCAAACTATATTAGAGACACATATCCATCTCAACAAACAGTCCTTCTGAGGACTAATCCATCTGCAGAGATATCAGGCAGGCAGTGTATAGAGGCAGGCAGGCAGTGTAAATAGCAGACTGCAGTGCACATAGCACAAGAGGCTCAATTCCAGTTTTGTCTGCTGCTGCAGTTAGATATTTCTATAAATAGGCCCAGGTCTCAGGGGCCAGGAATAATTTTTGTTTGGATCTTAATCCTCATTATTTGCTTAAAAAGCAATCCAGAGAACACAGTTTTTCTGTGCCATTTGCTTGTTGGCACTGCAGAATACACCCAGGTCGTTTCCATATTACAGCGCTAAAAATCCAGCTATTTAAAACTGCGGTTTGTCCGTCACACGGATCACATATAATTGCGCTGAAAATACTGCCATTTCTGGCCTCGATTAAAAATTTGTTTCAGTGTGTCAGTGAAGCAATTGACACCAGTTTGCTGTTCAAAATAGTTACCTACAGGCCAGGTATTTAAAACTGTGTTTTCTCGGTTACATGGATCACATATACGTTTTCAGAAAATACTGCCATTTCTGACCTCCATTAAAAATTTGTTTCAGTGTGTCAGTGAAGCAATTAACACCAGTTTGCTGTTCAAAATAGTTACCTACAGGCCATGTATTTAAAACTGGTTTCTCCGTCACACGGATCACATATACGTTTTCAGAAAATACTGCCATTTCTGACCTCCATTAAAAAAAATTTCAGTGTGTCAGTGAAGCAATTGACACCATTTTGCTGTTCAAAATAGTTACCTACAGGCCAGGTATTTAAAACTGTGGTTTCTCCGTCACACGGATCACATATAAGTTCGCTCCAAATTCAGTCATTTGTAGTGAGCGTGGAAGATATTGTTCTCCATTAGAGATGAGCGTTGTTCTACTCGAACTGTTCGCCAATCTCAAATTCGAGCTGTTTTGGGCGGTGTTCGAGCCGTTCGGCGAACACGAACAATTTGAGAAAAATTCGGCTGTTCGAGGTTATGTTCGATAACTGTTCGTGCACCAAAATCATAACTGGATTTTTTCTCAGTAATGATGAAAATTAATGTTAATACGCAGTTTGAGTGTACAGCGGGGTGGGGGGAGGGGCAGGGGATGGATCTCTGCAGGAACAATGAAGATCTCCATTTTTTTTTCTCTTTCCCGCATTTGCAGTGGGGAGGTGCAATCTGTCAGCCTATCAGCAGCGCACACACGGAGCGAAGTGCTTTTTTTCACACAAGCAAGGGCATGTGTCATTGGCAGTGTATGTCACATGTCCTTGCCCTATAAGACCAAGCCATTTTCCCCGTCGCCACCATTTTCTCACTGCTGCAGCTGCGTGTTAGACGGCACCGCTGTTGCTGTGTGCGCTATACCTTGTTAATTTCAAGCCAATTTTCGCACAAATATACAGATAGCTTGGGAGTAGGGAATAGTTGTGATTGCAGTCCTTTTAAGGACTAGATTACAGCATTTCCTACGACTTTTATCAGGGAGGTCTGTGCTCTTAAATAGATAGGTTGTGGGAGTAAAGACTAATTGTAATTGGAGTCCTTTTCAGGACTAGGTTACATGAGTTCCTATCAGTTTTTGCCAGGCAGGTCTGTGCCAGTGCTGTGCAAGTTTTTTTCACAGCATTTGGCTGAATCTAGCAAAGCTAATCCTTTTTGGCCTATTGCAGAGTGTGTTAGTCAGTGGAGTAGCCTATCTGTGTTGCAAGATATAACACCTGTGTATAGAATACCAATTTTTTTACTGCACCTAGTGAAGTAAAATCTTTTGGGCATAGCATCATTCTATTAGTCCATCTATACTGACCTCCATCAGGTTGCAAACTGAATATAATTTTTTTCTGCATCTAGCTCTGAAAAAATATTTGGGCTTCTAGCAGTGTGTGGGACTTGGTCTATTAGTCCATCTATACTGACCTCCATCAGGTTGCAAATTAAAAATAATTTTTTTCTTCATTTAGCTCTGAAAAAATATTTGGGCTTCTAGCAGTGTGTGGGACTTGTTCTATTAGTCCTTCTATACTGACCTCCAGCAGGTTGCAAATTGAATATAATTTTTTTCTGCATCTAGCTCTGAAAAAATAGTTGGGCTTCTAGCAGTGTGTGGGACTTGGTCTTTTAGTCCATCTATACTGACCTCCATCAGGTTGCAAATTAAAAATAATTTTTTTCTGCATCTAGCTCTGAAAAAATATTTGGGCTTCTAGCAGTGTGTGGGACTTGGTCTATTAGTCCATCTATACTGACCTCCATCAGGTTGCAAATTAAAAATAATTTTTTTCTGCATCTAGCTCTGAAAAAATATTTGGGCTTCTAGCAGTGTGTGGGACTTGGTCTATTAGTCCATCTATACTGACCTCCATCAGGTTGCAAATTAAAAATAATTTTTTTCTGCATCTAGCTCTAAAAAAATATTTGGGCTTCTAGCAGTGTGTGGGACTTGGTCTATTAGTCCATCTATACTGACCTCCATCAGGTTGCAAATTAAAAATAATTTTTTTCTTCATTTAGCTCTGAAATATTTGGGCTTCTAGCAGTGTGTGGGACTTGTTCTATTAGTCCTTCTATACTGACCTCCAGCAGGTTGCAAATTGAATATAATTTTTTTCTGCATCTAGCTCTGAAAAAATAGTTGGGCTTCTAGCGGTGTGTGGGACTTGGTCTATTAGTCCATCTATACTGACCTCCATCAGGTTGCAAATTAAAAATATTTTTTTTCTGCATCTAGCTCTGAAAAAATATTTGGGCTTCTAGCAGTGTGTGGGACTTGGTCTATTAGTCCATCTATACTGACCTCCATCAGGTTGCAAATTAAAAATAATTTTTTTCTGCATCTAGCTCTGAAAAAATATTTGGGCTTCTAGCGGTGTGTGGGACTTGGTCTATTAGTCCATCTATACTGACCTCCATCAGGTTGCAAATTAAAAATAATTTTTTTCTGCATCTAGCTCTGAAAAAATATTTGGGCTTCTAGCAGTGTGTGGGACTTGGTCTATTAGTCCATCTATACTGACCTCCATCAGGTTGCAAATTAAAAATAATTTTTTTCTGCATCTAGCTCTGAAAAAATATTTGGGCTTCTAGCGGTGTGTGGGACTTGGTCTATTAGTCCATCTATACTGACCTCCATCAGGTTGCAAATTAAAAATAATTTTTTTCTTCATTTAGCTCTGAAAAAATATTTGGGCTTCTAGCAGTGTGTGGGACTTGTTCTATTAGTCCTTCTATACTGACCTCCAGCAGGTTGCAAATTGAATATAATTTTTTTCTGCATCTAGCTCTGAAAAAATAGTTGCGCTTCTAGCGGTGTGTGGGACTTGGTCTATTAGTCCATCTATACTGACCTCCATCAGGTTGCAAATTAAAAATAATTTTTTTCTGCATCTAGCTCTGAAAAAATATTTAGGCTTCTAGCAGTGTGTGGGACTTGGTCTATTAGTCCATCTATACTGACCTCCATCAGGTTGCAAATTAAAAATAATTTTTATCTGCATCTACAGTACCTCTGAAAAAATATTTGGGCTTCTAGCAGTGTGTGGGACTATTTGTATTAGTCCATCTATACTGACCTCCATCAGGTTGCAAATTCAAAATAATTTTTTTCTGCATCTAACCCAGCCAATAGTTTTGGCCTAATACCACAGTTTGGCCACTCAGCTCTGCTCGGTTACCATCCATTGTTTTTTTGTGCAAACAACTCCAGAGTTGTGAATTAGTTAACCACCAAAATGAGTGGAAAAAGGCCTGCTGCTGGTGGAAAGGGGAATAGGCGTGTTGGGAAGGGGAAAAAAGGTTGTGTCCGTGGGGTAGGTGTTAAAGCAACAGTAACATCTGCAGAAGAAAGACCATCTTCCAGCCAAACTAAAATGTCTACTTCTTTTAGCGGACAATGTGATAAGATCCCTTTCTTACGGCCACGCCAATCGCTACAAATTCCAGATGAGGCACAAAAACAGCAGGTGCTTCAACGGATATCAAGTGCTCCTTTAAGTGGGCTCTCCTCCACATCAACTTCAACATCACAAATACTCCAGTCCTCAAAGGTGTCACCCAAATCGCACTTGCTTCCTCACAGCTTCCAAATCTCCAGCTGCCCGTCTGAGTATGAGGTAGAACAGATGGTTGAGTCTGCAGAGCTGTTTACTCATACTATAGCCTGGGAATCAGAGGTTGACTCCAGCGCTTCTGTGAATCCAGACGAGGAAATGATCTGCACTGATGCCCAGAATCTTTATGAGTCGGATCCAGGACCAGACGCAGAAGGTTCTGACCATAATGTAGACCCTCATTCCCAAACTGTAACTCCTGTTGGTGGAGACAATGAGGAAGACGATGATAAGACTCAAATACCTGATTGGAGCGACAACTTTAGTTTTTTGTCAGGGCAGGAACAGGTTGGCTCTGAGGACGACGGGTGTGATAACGCACAGGGTGATGATGATGAGGTCGGAGATCCCACTTACTGTCAACCCACAGTCAGCCAAGAGATGAGGTCAGCAGAGGAGGTGGAGGAAGATGCTAGTGACGACGAGGTCAGGTTGCGCCTTCCTGGACAGAGACATAGTACTGGAAGCACGTCAACAACTGCATCCTCAAACACAACTCTGCCTCTCACCACAAGTCGTGGTGGCTCTTCAGGTCGCATGGGTGCTAAGCCTTGCATAGCCTGGGCATTTTTTCAAATCGATAAAGATGACCCAACTCGTGTTATCTGTAACATTTGTCAGCAAAAGCTAAGTAGAGGCCAAAAAATACATAGTTTGAGTACTTCATGCATGAACCGGCACATGGACATGAAGCATAAGTTGCAGTGGGAAGCTCAGTGTGCTACAATGCGGCCTAGCCGGCCGGGCCAATCACCGTCTGCCATATCTTGTGCATCCGCGGCCTCTTCATCCTCTGTGACTGGGGGGACAGCAGTCACACCTGTTTTGGGGCGCAGACCTGCCACCTCTTTACCCGCAACAGCCAGCGTGATTGGCAGGTCATCATTTTATTTGGAGGTGGTAACACCAGCTGGTGTTGAGCGCTGTCCGACATCGATAGCACCACCTTTGGATCAAGGCAACCTAACATGTCCGCCTGCATCTTCCTCACAGACCGGCAGTTTGCCGGGGACACCCTTATCAACCCCGTCTAAGCACAATAGCCAGCCCTCGGTCCCTCAGATATGGACAAGTAAAAGACCATTTCCTCCTAGCCATGAGAAAGCTAAGAGGTTGAATTTCACCATCTGCAAGCTCTTGGCTACAGAAATGCTGCCTTTCCGCCTGGTGGACACAGAGGATTTTCGAGACCTTATGTCCGTCGCAGTGCCCCAGTACCAGATGCCCAGTCGGCACTACTTCTCAAAGAAAGGTGTGCCTGCGCTCCACCAGCATGTCGCACACAACATCACCGCTTCTTTGAGAAACTCTGTGTGTGACAGGGTGCATTTCACCACAGACACTTGGACGAGTAGGCATGGACAGGGGCGTTACATGTCGCTGACTGGGCACTGGGTAACTATGGTGACAGCAGGACAAGGGGCTGCTGTCCAAGTCTTGCCGTCCCCACGAGTTGTGCGTCAATCCTCTTTATGTCAAAGTTCCTCCACTGCTTCTGCCTCCTCAACCTCCTCTCGGTCTTCCACCTGCACCCAAAGCCTGTCTGGTCATGCCACAAGCTTTCTAACTGCGCAGAAGGGATCCTGCACACCTCCTTACTATGCTGGCAGTAGGGCTCAACGTCATCAGGCGGTTTTTACATTGAAATGTCTGGGAAATGTGAGTCACACAGCTGAGGAGTTGTGGTCAGCTCTGGAGAACCAATTTCATGAATGGTTGTCTCCACTGGACCTGAAACCAGGGAAGGCCGTGTGCGACAATGCTGCAAACCTGGGTGCGGCCCTTCGCCGGGGCAATGTCACACATGTGCCTTGTATGGCTCACGTGTTGAACCTGGTTGTCCAGCAATTTTTAGCCCACTATCCCAGACTAGATGGCCTTCTGCAGAGGGCACGGTCGCTGTGTGCTCACTTCCGCCGTTCGCATCCCGCAGCTCAGCGACTTACATCTCTACAGAAGTCGTTGGGCCTGCCACTTCACCGGCTAAAATGCGATGTGCCTACCCGGTGGAATTCAACTCTGCACATGTTGCAGCGACTGTGGCAGCACCGACAAGCCCTGGTGCAATACGTTCTGACGTATAGCCTGGGCCAACGAGATTCAGAGGTGGGGCAAATCACGCTGGAGGAGTGGTCTCAGATCAGGGACCTATGCACCCTTCTGCACAGTTTTGAAATGGCGACGAAGATTTTTAGTGCTGACGATGCCATTATCAGCATGACTATTCCGGTGATTTACATGCTGGAGCACATGTTAAACAGAATTCGGAGTCAGGTGGTGGCACAAGAGGAGGTGGAGGAAGTAGAGGAGGAGGAGTTGTATGCGGAAGGGCTAACATCTGCAAGGTCCAGACGGTCGGCAGCACCAAGGCGGCAGGCATGTGAGGGTGGGGGAGATGGTTTTACCAGGGCGCATGGTAGCAGCCAAACTAGTGAGGAAGGTGCAGGAGCCCAGGAAGAAGTGGAGGACGAACTGATGGAAGACTCATCAGATGAGGGAGACCTTGATCACATTTCTGTTGTGCGAGGTTGGGGGGAGAGGACAGAGGAAGGAAGCATGATTGTTACCTCGCCACCAACACAACAGGGACTTGGTGCTCCTGGATGCGCAACACACATGAGTGCCTTCTTGCTGCACTACCTGCAACATGACCCTCGAATTGTGAGAATTAGAAATAATCCTGACTACTGGGTTGCCACACTGTTAGATCCCCGGTACAAAAGTAAATTTGCAGAAATTATTCCTGCCATAGAAAGGGATGCACGCATGCAGGAGTATCAGCAGAGACTGTTGCAGAATCTTACATGTGCTTTTCCACAAAATACCAGTGGTGCACGTAGTGAATCTCACAGTTCCAACTTGCCAACCGTGGGACCGTCAAGTGTTCAGCACTCAAACCATAACAGAACCACAGTATCTGCTGGTAACATCAATTTTGCGGAATCATTTCACCACTTTTTTAGCCCATCCTTTGCAAGGCCACAGGAGACAAGAAGTCTGACACATAGTCAACGCCTAGAGACGATGGTACAGGAGTATCTCCAAGTAAACATTGAAGCCACGACTGTGTCACTGGACCCTTGCTCTTTTTGGGCTTCCAATCTGGATAAATGGCCGGAGCTAGCCACTTACGCCTTGGAGATCTTGTCATGCCCCGCAGCCAGCGTTCTGTCTGAACGTGTGTTCAGCGCTGCTGGTGGTGTGCTGACAGATAAGCGCACGGCTCTCCACTGATAATGTAGACAGACTCACGTTCATAAAGATGAACAAATCATGGATCCGAAACGACTTTTCTACCCCTGTGTCATCCTGGGGAGAGTAAAAGCTTGATGATTGGTTAAAATCATCCTACCAACCGTTTTAAGCTTTCAAATTACTAATCATGTTTATCTGTATCTTGACTGGAAAATAATTTGGGCTTTGTAGCAGTGTGCAGCACTGATCCTATTAGGCCATCTATAGTAAAGCTTCACCAGATTTAAAATTAAAAATAATTTTTAGCTGCATCTAGCCCGGAAAATAATTTTGGGGCTCCGAGATGCGCAAGGCACATAAGTGCCTTCTTGCTGCACTACCTGCAGCATGACCCTCATATTGTCAGAATTCGAAGTAATCATGACTACTGGGTTGCCACACTCTTAGATCCCCCAAACTTTTCGATCAACCTTTTCATTTTAATAAAGACCAAAAAAATGGTCATTTTTGAAATTATAAGCATTAGCAGGTTGTTAGAAACTGAAATCAAACAGTTTTCAACTCAAAACTTTATTCTAGGTGATGTTACATTTTCACATAGGACCCCTTGTTCGAAAGGAGCTTCTGAACTCTCTCGTCCATTGAATTTGTCAGGTTTTGGATGGTTTCTGCTTCAATTGTTTTGCATGAGGACAGAATACCCTCCCAGAGCTGTTGCTTAGATGTGAACTGCCTCCCGCCATCATAGACATTCCTTTTAATGATGCTCCAAAGGTTCTGAATGGGGTAGAGGTCAGGGGAGCATGGGGGTCACACCATAAGTTTGTCTCCTTTTATGCCCATATCAGCCAGAGATGCAGATGTTTTATGTGCAGCATGAGATGGTGCATTATCATGCAGAAAAATGATCTTGCTGTGAAATACACGGTTCTTCTTCTTGAACCATGGCAGGAAGTGCTGTTTGAGAAAATCCACATACATTATGGAGTTCATCTTTAGCGCCTTCAGGGATCCTAAAGGGGCCGACAATCTCTCTCCCCATGATTCCAGCCCAAAACATTACTCCACCTCCTCCTTGTTGGCGCTGTAGCCGTGTTTGCGTGGGGTGTCCATCAACCAGCCATCCTCCACTCCATCCATCTGGACCATCGAGCGCTGTACGGCACTCATCCGTGAACAAAACAGTTTTGAAATCAGTCTTCATGTAATGTTTGGCCCACTGGAGCCGTTTCTGCTTGTGTGAAGTGGATAGAGGAGGTCGACAGGATGGCGCATGCACAGCTGCAAACCTCTGAAGGACCCTGCATCTTGTTGTTCGGGGGACGTTGGAGGCACAAGCAGCTTCAAAAACTTGTCTGCTGCTATGACAAGGCTTTTTTGCCGCTGCTCTTTCAACCTGACGTAATTGCCTGTAGGAAAGAGTCCTCAATTTGCCCTTATCAGCACGCACACGTGTGTACTGTGAATCAGCTACATACTTCTTGATTGCCAAGACACTTCATCCTGATCATCGCACAATGTTGATTGTAGTCATGCCTTGACCTAAACACTCCACAATTTGTTGCTTCTCAGCAGCCGACACATCCTTTTTCTTTCCCATTTTGGCAGAAAATGTAGGTTGCTTAATAATGTGAGAGAGCCTTCTTAAGTAGTCTTGCCTTTCATTGGACACACCTGCCAAACTAATTAGCACAGGTGTCTGCAATTGCTTACAGTGATATAAAGAGCCCTGACACACATCACCATCAATGAGTTTAACTGACAAACAAACAAATTCTTCCCTTATCACTCCTAAACACTTTTTGTATAATAATTTGGAACGCAGTGTACATGTGCTTTTCCACAAAACACCAGTGGTTCACGTAGTGAATCTTACAGTTCTAACTTGCCAACCGTGGTCTGTATGGAGTTGTTCAATAAAGGGCCCAAAATTAAGATAACATAGATGGGAGAGGTCTCTATGAATAGGAATTCCTAAGTATTTGATACCCTGTGAGGGCCAGGCAAAGGGAAAGTTGGACTGGATGGAATCCTATATGGATTTGGGGAGGGAGACATCGAGGGCCTCAGACTTCGCTGCATTGATTTTAAAATTTTACCATGTAACAAAGTGATCTATTTCAGCCATAACAGCATGGATGGATATATGTGATTGAGTGATATATACTAGGACATCATCAGCAAATAGAGAGCACTTGTACTCGGTGCCTCCCACCTCAATCCACCTAATATTGGGGTTATGGCGAATTGATGAGAGCAGGTGCTCCGTCACTAGGATGTATAAGAGAGGGGACAGAGGACATCACTGCCTTGTCCCATTGGTGATTGTGAAAGGTGATGAAAATGTTCTGACGCACCCCCTGGGCCTTGGGACACCCGGAGCCGGACCCTTTTTGGTGGATGCTGGTGGTTGTAGTCTTCGTGGCGGCGACCCGGTTCCGTGGCTCAGGGCGGTCAAACCAGTGGCGGAACTATTTATGTGGTTTTCATGTTTAAATGTCCGACTACGCCACCCGTGGATTGCGGTCAGAGTGAACCGCCGCTACAGGGCAGACCACTGAGGCTGGTGTTGTGGGTGCAGCAGAGCGTAGCATAACTCCCCACGGGAGGAGTATAGCCTCAGGGCAGTGTATGCGGAGGATGGGGGTGATGGTGCAGGGCAGCAGCAGTAACGACACGGAGTCAGTGATGCAGTCCAGGGCCTTTACTCACAGTTCTTATTATCCAGACCACGTCTGCAGGTAACGGCTGCCCACGTCGTACTGTGCTCACCAGGTGAGGGGCTCAGACAACTCCCAGATAACTTTGGAGCACTTCACAGGACCCCCTTTGTGTGTCCTTTGTCTGGCCTTTCTTACCAACACTTCTGTCCGGCTGCCTCGGGCCTCCTCTTGGTAAACTTGGTGCCAGTTTCCCTGACCCTATGTGGTGCCTTCCTAGCGGGTGTAGCGAGGGGCTGCGCCACATAAAATGTCAGAGCCTCCGGTTTCTAGCTGAGGGTCGTTTTCTGCCTCCACTAGTTCGGGGACCGGTCTCCCCCTCTGGCCTGACCCCTCCACGCAGGTGGATTCGGGCGTGTGGTGGCGACTCGCCCGTCCGCACCCCTGGGATCCCTTCATTCCTCGTTCCTGGAGCCTTCTCCGCTCCTCTTCCTTCCTTCTCCCTCTTCCAGGCCTGGGCCTCTGTTACTAGGCCCGCCTCCGGAGCAGAGCTCATGCAGAGCCCCTGCTCCCTGCCACTTCTGCTCAGACTTCTCTGCACTGAACTAAGATGGTGCCCACCTTTTATACTCCCTTCTCAATGCACCCAGGAACTGCTTCCTCCCTGCTCCTGCACTACAGGGTTCCCCTTCCTCAGTGTTCCCTCCCCCCACTCCAGCCAGGGACAGGGACTGTCGTGCCCATCTCAGGGGCATATTGGTCGCCCTGCCCCACGGCAATGTGGTGTAATGCATGCAGGTGTCGGGTCCTGATCCACACTCCATCCTTACCTGAGAGTGAGATATCACACCTCTGGGTGAGGTGCAATACGTCTGTAGCAACCGAGCCCTCAGGGTGCTACAGTTCCATTTATCTTCAGCCTAGGTGACGTATTGCGATACAGGGCCGTGATTTTGGCTATAAAAGGGTCCCCTAGACCCCTACCCCAAGCTTTTTAAGAGAATCATATATGGCGTGCCAGGAGACTCTATGGAATGCTTTCTCAGCATCCAACGAGAGTATCTAATTACAAATTTTTAACTGCATCTAGCCCAGGAAATACTTTGTGCCTAGTAGCAGTGTCTGCTAGTGAGCGGATTATCCCGGCTGTTAAGCAAGCTGCACCACCTGTAGTTTAGACACTTAATTTTTTCAAAGGAAATGCTTCGGGACCATGGGATACTTAGTGAAGAGCATCAGGAGGCACCCCAAGGCATAGGGGCTGGGACTGGCAGTAGGATGCCTTGCGGTGGACAGCCGAGCTCGATCCTTATAAAAGCTTTTTAACTGCAGCAGCTTTAGTGGACGCTACTGGAGCTGGAATTACCGCGGCTGCTGGCATGAGACTTGCCCTCCAATAGATCCTTGTAAATGGATTTAAAGTGTATTCATTCAAATTAGAGAGACAATTTAAATTAAAAAGCTTAGAGCTGCCTCCACCACAGGGGGGCTCACTCGACCCACCAGCGGACAGGCACCAGTATTGGGAGAGGGGGGCTGGCCGTCAGGGTTCACCGCGGCTCTGGCACAAACCTGGCGACACGGAGGTGGCACGGGCAGGAGCGGACTGGCCGTGTCGGCTTCTCACTTTTTGGATTTTAGAAGGGCATGACATGCCTATATCTGTGTCTCCCCCTCCTTTTACTCCTCCACCTCTTTTATTTTCGCATGACTATATGTACTTGTCACTTTTCCATGTGTTAGTTATGTCTTCTGAGCAGTTTGTCAGCTTTTGGACACCTTTGAAGGTGTTTTCTATGTGTTTCTATGTGTTTTTGTTTGCCTGCCATTGGTTTTAACGGTGTTCGAAGGTGTTCGACGAACAGTTCGACGAACAGTTCGGCGAACACACGGGTGTTCGACGAACCGAACCGAACTCGAACACTACGGGGGTGGCTCAACACTATTCTCCATTTAAAATGGGCAAGGCACGTGGCAAGGGATGGGGAACTGAACGTTATGGTGCATGCAGAGGCCGAGGCCGTAGGCAAGCTTAAATTGTGCCACAACAAACACCCACATCTTCTCGCTCGACCTTCCTGTCCCAATTAATAGGGGACCGCAGAACACCACTATTGAACACAGAGCAGTGTGAAAAGGTTATTGATTGGATAGCAGATAATGCTTCCAGTCACTTAGCCACCACCACCTTGTCTTCCACACGGTCAAGTCTCAGTAGCTGTGAGTCTGGACCGCATATTCCTCACCCTGAACCTCCTTCCTCCCACCATGCCGAGTGCCCAGAGACAACTGATCCCACACTTGGACACTCAGAAGAGCTGTTCACTTTTCCATTTATAGATTCAGGCCTCTCGTCCGGTCCACTTGAAGCGGGGCAAGAGGAGATCGCATGTAGCGATGCCCAAATATTTGAGCAGCCACGGTCAGACAAAGATGACGGTGGGAAAGTGTCTCAAGAGGTGGACGATGACGAGACTCAATTGCCAGAAAGTCAGGAGGAGGCCCAGAGTGCCGAAGTGGAAGACGAGGTGGTGGATGATATAGTAACTGACCCAACCTGGCAGGACGACATGCAGAGCGAGGACAGCAGCACACAGGGGAAGGGAGGCAGAGCACCCCAACAGGCAGGAAGAAGCAGTGTGGTGGACGCAGAAAGAAGGCAGGCAACCATTCCCCGTAACACCAACACGAAGGAAGTTGCCAGTACAACTGTTAGGTCTTCCCGAGTCTCGTTGTTTTTTAAAGACTCTGCCAATAACCCCAAAAAGGCCATTTGCACCACTTGCCAGGCCAGCATCAGCAGGGGTGGCAAAACGACCAGCCTGACCACCACCAGCATGATCAGGCACATGGCAGCAAAGCACCCGACTTTGTGGGCCAAACCCCAGGGTCCAGAAACAGTGTCTGCGGGTGGCACCTTTGCTTCTTCCACTGTTGTGCATGCAAGCCAATCCCCTGTCCATTTTATCAGAGCGGGTTTTTAGTGCCGCTGGTGGAATTATAACTGATAAATTAATCTGCCTGTCAACTGAAAATGCTGATAGGCTGACTCTTATAAAAATGAACAAGGGCTGGATTGGGCCAGACATCTCAACACCACCGAATGATAGCAGCGTAACATAAACTCAAATCCAGTGTCTTTTTTTGGGAGGTGTATTCCCATGCACCTCTTCAAAACCACACATGGGTATACACTTCTTGATTTTGGCTATTCGCACTTGTCCTCCTCCCTCTCCTCATACTCATCCTCCACCACCATATCACCAGGGTGACCGTGGTCCGTGATGCAACACCCACATAATTTTTTTAAAGGGTGTTTATGATGCCCGTAAAAAAAATTTTTATACAGTATGTTCATGTATACCCCCCAGGGGTAAATGTTTGTCAGCCCACACACTTAGTGCATGGGCATTACAAGTATAGGAGACCCACTCCTTTATAATGGGAACATTTTTTATGAGGCCCTCTAAGTCTCCTCCAAGGGGCATTGGAGTGCCTCCCAATTTTTGGCAGCCCTTGCATTCACTGCATAGGCCAACACTATGGGAGACCCACTTCCTAATAATGGGAACATTTTTTCATGAGGCCCTGTATGTCTCTTCCATGTGGCATTGGAGTGCCTCCCAATTTTTGGCAGCCCTTGCATTCACTGCATAAGCCAACACTATGGGAGACCCTCTCCTTTTTAATGGGAATTTGTCGTTACTGTGGCCCTGCTACATGTGTCTTTAAATTGTTAGTGGGGTTTTTACTAAACTTGGTCAGCCATTGGAATCACTCCTTACCCTATAACTGTATAGCAGACCCTCTCCTTTCTATTGGGAACATGTCGTACTCATTACTGTGGCCCTGCTCTATGTGTCTTTAAATTGTTAGAGGGGTTTTTCCTAAATTTGGTCAGCCGTTGGACTCACTGCATACCCTATAACTGTATAGCACACCCGCTCCTTTGTAATGGAAACATGTCATTACTGTGGCCCGGCTCTATCTGTCTTTTACTTCTTAGTGGGGTTTTCCCAAATTTTGGTCAGCCCTTGCAGTCACAGCATGGGCATTACCACTATAGGAGACCCGCTTCTTTATAATGGGAACATTTTTTACTGAGACCCTCCTTTATGTCTCTTCAAAGGGGTTTTGGGTTACGTCCAAATTTTTGGCAGCCCTTGCAGTCACTGCATACGCAATAACAGTATAGGCGGCCCACTTGTTAATAATGGAACAACAAAGCATAGCCGGATGATGGCTCTCTAACAAAAGCGAAGGCCGACTGCTGGCCTTTTAAGAATAGTAAGGGCCGCCTGATGGCCCTATAAAAATAGGCTTTGTGACTTTCAGAGTCCCTCCATCATAAATGAAACAGGATGTTTCTGATGATGTGTCACACACCACATCGCCAGATAAGGTTGTAAAATGTTAAAATGACATTTCCCGGTGAATACATTTGTCTTAAAAAATAACGTAAAAAAACAAACAGTAGGATCTTTCTTTAGTATAAAAAACAGAGTCGCCAATGCAACCTCCATGTAATCACATTGTTCAGCTCCTGCACCTCCTCCTCCATCTCCGAAATGACCACATCAGCCACAAGCTGAAAGCACTGCAGCACTGCCTTGGCCAAGCGGCAACAGGCTGTGCTGAAGATAACATGCTTAATGCTTAGGTGGCAAACCGCCCAGCACTGCAGAGTTGTTGAAAGCTGTAACACAGCAACTGATCTGTGGCTCTCACCGCTGAACATACAGTCAGGCATGGTCGTGTGTGACAATGGGCGGAACCTGGTGACGGAGAAATGACAGCAGGAGTAGATACGGTTTCCCTCTATGCCAGTCCTTTCACCAAGCTAAAGAATATGGCTGTGGTGAAATACAACTCCCACTGAGAAGCTGTTTCAGATTGAAAAACATTGGGCCCACCACAGGATTTGATTCTGAGGACTCACCTTTCTCCCCCGCTCAAGAGCCCCATAGCAGCTGCAAAGTTAGCGCTATTATGAACTCTCCTGATGTAGAAGCCAGGGCACACTAGAGCATTCTCTGGTGGGACCGTCCAACCCTGCCGAGAAGCAGTCCTGGCTAAGAAAAGTGTGTGGGAAATTTCCGGGACACTTTATGGCTACTTTTTTACTGAGGTGGAAACCCACGCAAACATGGGGAGAATATACAAAATCGTTGCAGATCTTGTCCTTGCTGGTAATTTGAACCCAGGATCCCAGCGCTGCAAGGCTTCAGTGCTAACCACTGATTCAATGTGCTGCCGTTTACCCTCTGATATCTAACAGGTTGGAGAAACTTGCACCTACTGGCACTCTATCTTGAACTCCTTTGTGAGAAACTAATGTATTTTGGCAGCCACTTAGTCTACCAAATAAAATTCCTGAGAAGGAAATTGGGGATGGCTTCGCTACTGGTACTGGGGGGCAGTGCTAATACCATGGTGTCTTACCATAGTTTTCTGGACATATTCCAGGCTGGTAGGAGGAAAGCAGATTCCCACAGAAAAGTACCAGCAGTAATTTTCAGGGACCCGCGCTTGTAGAAGGCGGAGACAACACCAAGAGAAATAGTGGCTGCTGGGGACCAACTATGGACACAAAGCATGAGGCATGAGGTTAGTGAAAAGCTTCCGCCTCCATGAGCCTAAAAGGCTACATTTCAATTGCAAGCAGCTGCCCAGAAATCTGGCAGTTTAGTATTGCAGCCTGTGGGTAAGTGGGTGGGTGGGTGGCTGGCTGCATACTTGCGCTTGCATTCCAAGTAACAGAAAACTAAGCACATGGTAGCCTATATCATCATCGTGGCTTTACCTCTGCACTATGAACTCTCCTGAAGGAGAAGCCAGGGCCCACCGGAGGAGTCTTGGGTTTTTTGGTGGGCACATCCAACCCTGCCGAGAAGCAGCCCTGGCTAAGAAAAGTGTGGGGGAAGGTTTCCGGACACTCTGTGGCTGCTTTTTCAATGTGGATCAGACATGCTTATGCATGTTATTTCTCAAACCGCATTGCAGATCAGGCCATTGCCCAACTCTGTAGTCATGAAATTAAATGCGCAAAGAAAGATGTTTGTGTGTCAAAGCACCACCGACAAGTGAGAATTGATGTTGGACGGGCTGCCATTGCTTCTGCAACAAGCTGCATTAGAGGACTTCCTGGGAGAAATGACACCCAGAGTAGATACGGTTTCCCTCTATGCCAGTCCTTTCACCGAGCTAAAGAATATGGCTGTGGTGAAATACAACTCTCAGCAAAAAAAGCTGTGGACTGGCTCCGTACCGTCCCTGGCCACATTCACCTGTCCACGTGTTTGTGGTTAGGTGGTCCTTCCCAGTAAGTGCACTGGGGAGGGCATGGGTAATGTTGTGAGACCCGTGCTTGTGGAAGGCGGAGATGATACCGGGAGAAACAGTGGCGGCTAGGGACCGAGTATGGACACCAGGCCGCCGCCGGCATGAGGTTGTGAAATGCTTCTGCCTCCACGAGCCTAAAAGGTCACATTTCAAGTGAATGCAGCTTTAGAGGACTTCCTAGGAGAAATGACAGCTGGAGTACATATGGTTTCCCAAGTCCTTTCACCAAGCTAAGCAATATGGCTGTGGTGAAATACAACTCAGCAAAAAAAAGCTGTGGACTGGCTCTGTACCGTCACTGGCCACACTCACATGATCACGTGTTTGTGGGTAGGCGGTCCTTCCTAGTAAGTGCACTGGGGAGGGCAGGGGTAAAGTTGTGGGACCCGTGCTTGTGGAAGGCGGAGACGATAACAGGACAAATAGTGGCGGCTGGGGACAGAGTTTGGATACCCGGTCGCCGCCACCATAACATTGTGGACAGCTTCCGCCTCCACGAGCCTAAAAGGCCACATTTCAAGTGCAAGCAGCTGTCAAAAATTTGGCAGTATAGTATTGCAGCCTGTGGGTGGGTGGGTGGCTGGCTGCATACTTGCGCTTGCATTCCAAGGAATGGGGTAGGGACAACTGAACGCTGCACTGGGACAAGGACGTGGACGGTGATTGTTGCAAGTCTGAAATGACAGGTGCATGGCGGGAGGCATCTTCGCATGCGCCAAGGATTACTTATGATGGGCACACTTTTAGGCAGTGACCAGGGAGTTAGAGATGCTTCCAGGGTTCTTCCCCATGTTGTTCCCATGTCTTTTCAGCACTGTATGCATGTGTCTGATGATGTGTCATGCACCACATGGCCAGATAAGGTAGTAAAATGTTAAAATGACATTTCCCAGTGAATGCATTTGTCTTGGTTGAAAGCAATGCAAAAGTGCAAAAACGCATCAAAAACGCTGCGTGTGAACATAGCCCAAGGTGTGGAGGAGTATTTTTGGTTTTGGTTATTTATTTTGCCTTATATACAAGTCACCCTGGATAGGATGTTCCTTAACATATTTCCCAGGAAAATCCATTTTGGATTTGTTTATGTATGTTTTATTGTAAGTCCGTAAAAGTGGCGTAATACCTCTGACAACGTTGTTGACAGCAGTGACCTGGGAGTCAGAAATGCTTCCAGGGGTCTTCCCCACGCTGTTCCAATGTCATTTGAGCACTGTTCCCATCGATTTCGGCAATTTTTAGGCCCTCTGCAGACCGCCGGGGGGAGCCGGCTGAAAAATCGTCGAGTTTCCCATAGACTTACATTGCGCTCGTTGCTCGGGTCGAGCACCCGAGTATTCTAATTTGCTCAACCCGAGCATCGAGCACCCGAGCATTTTAGTGCTCGCCCATCACTAGTCAGAATTGATTGGCCTGGTGAGGAAGGTGAAAACAAGCTTCAGGGTGAAGATTGCTCATAGGCTGCCATTTCTCTCGGCAGTGTGCAGTCAGTGGAAATGCAGCTAAAGGGTCCAACAGCCCCTCTTAAAAAGTTGGGTATTATAATATTCATATCTGAACTTGCCTTTTGTATTTCTGCATATGTTGCTGTTAAGTGATTTCTGTGACTTGTGGTGCTGTCCAGGCAGGGAGCTTTGGGTTTAGTACCTTAACATTGTTCATCTAATTAGCTCCTTGCAGTGAGCCTTGGAAATGCCGCATTCTATTTAAACCGCCTTTTGCCTTCTAGTGTTGCCAGTTATAAAGTACACTTACCATGGTTTATACTCCTGTTACCCTACTCTGATTCAGCCTGTTTGATTCCTGTTACTGTTCTTGGCATCTTCTTGCATTGTCAGCCTGTGTAAACAAGCTATTAAGCGACCACTGATCGCTTACATGTAAATGTTCAGCGATCACTTAAAGGCCATGGTTGGTCTATGTAAATGCAGTCTAAATATGACCTTCCTGTTCATGAATATGCTGTTAATTTGATCCCAAATTTTTAGAGATTCACCTTTTTATAATGTATATGTTTAGATATTCTGCAGAATATCTTGGCCCTATGCAAGAAGCCATAATAAATCTAAAAATATATAGTAACACTTTTTCTTTTAATTCTTTCCTTTTATCCTCATTTTTTATGTAACTTTACACCACCTATCGGTTTTGAATACTTTGAAAAACTTTTGGGTCCTCATTTTATAACAGTTGGGTGTGCAAAAAGTGTCTAAAACATATAATAATAAAGACTTAATGAGACAAAATGTTCAAAATTGTAGTTATTTTTTGCCAAGTCTAAGCACAAACAAATTATTAAATTTGCCCTGATTTTTTTATGTAAAGATAAATGAAAATATGAAGAAATGGGAGTAAAGCCTGCGCATAAATGTTATCTCTTTTCTTTTAATTTCTCTAGAATCCTATATAATTCTGCACATTAAACAATTAAATTACACATCAAAGCGCTAAGAATTAAGTTGTGACTGTCCAAACATTCATTTAGACTACAGAAACACACAGACATGAATACTTTGGAGGAAACAGTTATGTAGATTGTGGGCTGTTGTGGGTTTCGCCAAACATAGTGATTAAGCACATCCTTATGTTGAGAAATAGCTTGATGAAGTGCACATTTATCATTAACAGTTACCTATAACTACTTTGTATTCAAAGCAAAGAAAATTAAGAAGGGATCTTTTTTACTTTGAACCCTAAAGCGCACCTGTCAGTAGGATTATGCTCAGTAAACTACGTACACTGTCAGATGGGCGACATTACACTGATTAAAATGATACCTTGGTTGATGAAATCCGTCCTGTGGTTCTTGTGTAATCTTACGTGCTAAGGTTAATCTTATATTATAAATGGACCCTTAGGGTTCATCAACAGAAAGTGCAATTGATAAGAAACCTTTTGTCAATTAACATTCCTGTGGTAAAACATACACTACAGCATACATGTAGCAGTTAAAAGAAAAGCTATCACACTAGTTAAAGGGGTTTTCCAGTTTTAAACTTAAAGAGCTTGTACCAAGTTCTTAACTAGTGATGAGCGAGCACTAAAATGCTCGAGTGCTCGTTGCTCGGATCAAGCAAATCGTAATGCCCGACCCGAGCAATGAGCCCAATGTAAGTCAATGCAAACAGTGCTGAAATTATATGGGAACAGCATGGGGAAGAGCGCAGGAAGTATCTCTGACTCCCAGGTTACTGCTGCGAACAATGTTGTCAGAGTATTAAGCCACTTTTATGGACTGACAATAAAACATACAAAAACGAAGCCAAAATTGATTTTCCTGGAAAAAAATGTTACGGAACATTCTTTCCAGGGTAATAAATTGTGTTATGTTATGTTCACACATAGCGTTTTTGATGCATTTTTGCACTTTTGTATTGCTTTCAATGGTGAAAAATACATTTACCAGTAAATTTAATCTTAACATTTTACTACCTTATCTGGCCATGTGGTGTGTGAGACATGATCAGACATATCCAGTTTCATTTATGAAGGAAGGACTCTGAAAGTCACCAAGCCTATTTTTATGCGACAATCAAGCAGCCCTTACTATTGTTAGAGGGCCAGCAGTCGTCCCTCATTATTGTTAGATGGCAATCAGCAGGCTATGCTTTGTTGTTCCCATTATTAAGGAGGGCCTCCTGTACTGTTATTGCGTATGCAGTGACTGCAAGGGCTGCCAAAAATTTTGACGCACCCCAATATTCCTTTGAAGAGACATAGAGGAGGGCCTTCCTAAAAACAATGTTCTCATCATAAAAGAGTGAGTATCATATACTGGTAATGCCCATGCAGTGACTGCAAGGGCTGACAAAAATTTGGACACACTCCAATACCCCTTTGAAGAGATGTAGAGGAGGTCCTGATTAAAAAATTGTTCCCATTATTAAGATTGGGTCTCCTATAGTGGTAATGCCCATGCAGTGACTGCAAGGACTGCCAAAAATTTGGACGCACTCCAATACCCCTTTTAAGGGACATAGAGAAGGTCCTCATTAAAAAAATTGCTCCCATTATTAAGAAGCGGGCAACGACAAGTGCAGGGTGGGAGGCATCTTCGCCTACACCATGGCAAAGGGATTGGCATGCACGCACAACAGCGGAACAGGTAGTGGTGTCACCTGCAGACACTGTTTCTGGACCCAGGCATTCGGACCAACTAGTCGTGTGCTTTGCTGTCATGTGCCTGAGCATTCTGGTGGTGGTCAGGCTGGTAGTTTTGCTGCCCCTGCTGATGCTGGCATGGCAGATGTTGCAAATGCCCTTTTTGAGGTTAACTGGACAGTCTTTAAAAAAAAGCCAGACTCGGAAAGACCTAGCAGTTGGACTGGCAACTTCCCTCGTGTTGGTGTTCTAGGGAACTGTAGCCCGCCTTGTGTCTGTGGCCACCCCACTGCTTGTTCCTGCCATTTGTGGTGCTATGCCTCCCTCCCTTTCTGTGCCACTGTCGTCACTATGCATGTCACCTTGCCAGGTTGGGTCAGTGACTTCATCGTCCACCAACTTGTCTTTCATGTACGCACCCTGGACCTCCTTCTGACTTGCTGGCAATTGTGTCTCATCATCATCATCCACTTCTTGTGACAGTAATTGCACTTTTCCACCGTCGCCTTCATGTGACCGTGGCTGCTCAAATTTGGACATCAAATCGCTACATGCGATCTCCTCTTGCCCTGCTCGAAGTGCGCCGGGCGAGAGGCCCAAATCTATAAATGGAACACTGAACAACTCTTTGGAGTGTCCAAGTGTGCGATCACTTGTCTCTGGGCACTCGGCATGGTGGGAGGAAGGAGGATCAGGGTGAGACTGGACCGTGTGGAAGACAGGGTGGTGGTGGTGGCAAACTTACTGGAAGCATTATCTGCTATCTGGAAGCATTATCTGCTATTCAACCAACAACCTTTTCACATTGCTCTGGCTTCAATAGTGGTGTTCCGCGACCCCTTAGAAAGTGGAACAGGAAGGTAGGGCGACATGATGTGGGTGCTATTGTGCTCCCTTAGTAGACACAATTTCAGCTTGCTCACGGCCTCAGCCTCTACGTGCACCATCAGCATCACGTCCACTTCCCCGTCCCTTGCCACGCACCTTGCCCATTTTAAATTGAGTATAATATTTGGCATCTTCCTCAAAATGTCACGATTATTACCATAGTAATATCGGATCACATCTGATGACCACAGTTTTAGGCAGTGACCTTGTACTATGGTATTGGTCAGCGACCAAGTGTGAATAGGTTGAATAACACACAACTGGCAGACTTCAAATGGAGTATAATATTTGGCACGCTCCCAAAAATGTCACAATTATTACCATGGTAATATCGGAGCACGTCTGATGATGGACAAGTTTCTCTGCTTCCGCAATACATCAATGCAAATAAAATCAAATAAAACTGAGTGTATGCTGCTAACAAGCAAATGGAGCAGTAAAAATGGTGTATTACATTGCTTTTCAAGCAAATAATCAGGATTAAGAGCAAAAAGAATATTAGCCCTGATATCTAAGGCTATGGATATCAGTAACAGCAGCAGACAGAACGTGCAATGGGCCCTATTCTGCTCTATACACTCTCCACAAACTTTGCCTGCCTAACTCCTTCTATCACAAGGATTGATATGCATCTAGATTAGTCCTTAGAAGGACTGTTAGTTCAGATGGATATATATCTTGCTGTGGAATACCTAATATCTCACTAATAAACTGCCAATTCTCTCCCTCACTCAGCAGCACCTCTCCCTACTCTGCCTGTCTGAAGGTTAGATTGTGACGAGCATAGGGTCACTGTGTCTTATATGGACCCTGTAAAGATGTGAGGTTGTGGGTTGTAAGTAATCACCTAGGCAGGCTAACGATGCAACAATATTTTATTGATCACAGCCATGGTAATAAAGCAATTCCAGGTAAATGGCCAAAATACAGTTCTCTCAGTCCTCAAATTCCCAATCTGGGTTCAGTAGTTCCACTGGCTTTGTATAAGGCCATACTCACCGTCTTCCAACTTTTGGTTGGCCCACAGATTTCGTATCTCCAGTCAGTATAGTCTGTAGCCACAGTCCATGATCCTCTAGACGGCAGATAAAACGATGAAAGCACAGGTATCAAGTAGCAGCAGTCCTTTTAAGAAAGTTTAAATTCTAACGACATAATACATAATGGTAACATGTTTATCCATTCATCCTTCCAAGTCCACAGTCTCTATCCTCTTCCTTCAATCCTTCCACACCACTCTTTCTAAAACATGCCTCTCCTTTTTTTCACTGGGATCAGTCCCCTCCCAGGTCAGAAGTGATCACACCGTCCCCCTTAAACATTCACTGTTCCCTAAAACAATGAAGAATATTCTAGAAGCCTTCATCTGAGACTGCATGTAAGACCCCCTGTGGTGTCGGCTCCACTGTGTCTCAATCTACACTCACCTAATGAGATTATTGGCTGTTGAAACAATGGACTCCTGAGATAAAGATGAGATTAGTGGAATGCTGGACATTTTACAAGTAAATCTTACATACTGACAAGTAAGCAGAACTATATAAAGCATAACAAATAAATCACTAATAATACACAATAATAATATTGACAAAAATGGTGGTACATTGCTGGAAAAGTATCATAGTCTTTAGTAAGTGGGCAGCTCCTTACAAACCCGATGACACTATGCTGCCAGCTAATCACTGTAATTCCACAACCAACATGGCTGCGGCATTTCAGTGAGTGGCAGGCAATCCCCGTATGTTTATTCGCTGTCTAAACAGAGCCAAACATGCGGGGCGGGGATCCGAGCTCCAGCCCGAGCATCCAGGAAGTACTTGCCGAGCATGTCGAACACTGAGATACTCAGGTGAGTACCGAGCCAAAGCAAGCACGTTCGCTCATCACTAGTCTTAACGTATCAACTATCAAAGTAGATACCTTGCTTATTAATGTACCTCTGACTATTCCAGAGAACAAGGCTCTGTATGGGATTGTTGGAGATGGTGAAGTACAGTAAAGAGTTTTTGATTAGAGACAGTTGTTAAATAAAAGCAGACAGTACAATGTATGTGAGTGTGGTGTTTTAGATATGCAACAGTCAAGGATTCGCCCTGGATATGCCAACTATTGAACTTCAAAGGGTGAAACTACAGAAACACACAGACATGAATACTTTGGAGGAAACAATTATGTAGATTGTGGGCTGTTGTGGGTTTCGCCAAACATAGTGATTAAGCACATCCTTAGTGTGAGAAATAGCTTGATGAAGAGCACATTTATCATTACCAGTTACCTATAACTACTTTGTATTCAAAGCAAAGAAAATTAAGAAGGGATCTTTTTTACTTTGAACCCTAAAGCGCACCTGTCAGTAGGGTTATGCTCAGTAAACTATGTACACTGTCAGATGGGCGACATTACACTGATTAAAATGATACCTTGGTTGATGAAATCCGTCCTGTGGTTCTTGTGTAATCTTACGTGCTAAGGTTAATCTTATATTGTAAATGGACCCTTAGGGTTCATCAACAGAAAGTGCAATTGATAGGAAACCTTTTGTCAATTACTATTAATGTGGTAAAACATACACTACAGCATACATGTAGCGGTTAAAAGAAAAGCTATCACACTAGTTAAAGGGGTTTTCCAGTTTTAAACTTAAAGAGCTTGTACCAAGTTCTTAACTAGTGATGAGCGAGCACTAAAATGCTCGAGTGCTCGTTGCTCGGATCAAGCAAATCGTAATGCCCGACCCGAGCAATGAGCCCAGTGTAAGTCAATGGAAACAGTGCTGAAATTATATGGGAACAGCATGGGGAAGAGCGCTGGAAGTATCTCTGACTCCCAGGTCACTGCTGCGAACAATGTTGTCAGAGTATTAAGCCACTTTTATGGACTGACAATAAAACATATGAAAACGAAGCCAAAATTGATTTTCCTGGAAAAAAATGTTAAGGAACATTCTATCCAGGGTAATAACTTGTATATAAGGCAAAATAAATAAGCAAAAACAAAAATGCTCCTCCACACCTTGTGTTATGTTCACACATAGCGTTTTTGATGCATTTTTGCACTTTTGTATTGCTTTCAATGGTGAAAAATACATTTACCAGTAAATGTAATTTTAACATTTTACTACCTTATCTGGCCATGTGGTGTGTGAGACATGATCAGACATATCCGGTTTCATTTATGAAGGAAGGACTCTGAAAGTCACCAAGCCTATTTTTATGCGACAATCAAGCGGCCCTTACTATTGTTAGAGGGCCAGCAGTCGTCCCTCATTATTGTTAGATGGCCATCAGCAGGCTATGCTTTTTTGTTCCCATTATTAAGGAGGGTCTCCTATACTGTTATTGCGTATGCAGTGACTGCAAGGGCTGCCAAAAATTGAGACGCACCCCAATATTCCTTTGAAGAGACATAGAGGAGGGCCTTCCTAAAAACAATGTTCTCATCATAAAAGAGTGAGTATCTTATACTGGTAATGCCCATGCAGTGACTGCAAGGGCTGACAAAAATTTGGACGCACTCCAATACCCCTTTGAAGAGATATAGAGGAGGTCCTGATTAAAAAATTGTTCCCATTATTAAGGAGTGGGTCTCCTTTAGTGGTAATGCCCATGCAGTGACTGCAAGGACTGCCAAAAATTTGGACGCACTCCAATACCACTTTGAAGGGACATAGAGAAGGTCCTCATTAAAAAAATTGCTCCCATTATTAAGAAGCGGGCCCCTATACTGGTAATACCCATGCACTAAGTGCATGGGCTGAAAGGCCTTAACTCCTGGGGGGTATACATGAACATACTGTATAACATACAGAATGTTAGAGGTAGGCCTCAAAAAAAATTTCCTACTGGCATCAGTAAAAACATTAAGTGGGTGTTGCATGATGGACAACCTGTTGATATGGTGGTGGAGGATGAGGAGAAGGAGGAGGGTGACAGAAAATAGACAAAAACATGAAGCGTATACCCATGTCTGGGTGTGAAGGGGTGCACGGGAATAGACCCCCCCCCCAAAAAAAAACACTGAATTTGATTTAAGTTCCACTGCTATCATCCAGTGGTGTTGAGAAGTCTGGGCCAATCCAGCCCTTGTTCATTTTGATAAGAGTCAACCTGTCAGCATTTTCAGTTGACAGGCGGATGCGCCTATCAGTTATAATACCCCCAGCAGCACTAAAAACCCGCTCTGACAAAATGCTAGCAACAGGGCAGGCCAGGACCTACAAGACGTAGAGAGCCAGTTCATGCCACGTGTCCAGCTTGGATACCCAATAGTTATAAGGCACAGAGAAATCACAGGAGAACATTGGTACGGTCGGCAAGGTACTCTTTCAGCATCTTCAAAAACGTTTCCCTCCTTGTCAGAATACCCAGCACATCAGGGTCTGGGTGCTGCAAGAGTCTGAGATAAGTCCCACACCTGCCTCTGCTGCATCGTATTTGTGACTTTCTTGTCTGTACTCCTTGGTTAGCCAACAAACTGTGACATCTGCCGTCAGCTGGGAATTTTTTTAATAATTCTTCAACAAGGGCCTTCTTGGTACTGGAACATTTTATTAGATCTCTCCGCCACGGGAAGGAGAGATAGAAAGTTCTCCTTGTAGCGTGGGTCTTGAAGTGTGACCAACCAGTAATTACTGTTGCCCAAAATGCGTACAACACGAGGATCATGGGAAAGGCAGCGGAACATGAAGTCAGCCATGTGTGCCAGACTGCCAACAGCCAAGACTTCCTGTCCGGACTAAGAGAATGACTGTTCATGCTCTTCTCCTCCTCATTAGTGTTGAGCCACCCCCGTAGTGTTCGAGTTCGGTTCGGTTCGTCGAACACCCGTGTGTTCGCCGAACTGTTCGTCGAACACCTTCGAACACCATTAAAACCAATGGCAGGCAAACAAAAACACATAGAAACACATAGAAAACACCTTCAAAGGTGTCCAAAAGCTGACAAACTGCTCAGAAGACACAACTAACACATGGAAAAGTGACAAGTACATATAGTCATGCGAAAAGAAAAGAGGTGGAGGAGTAAAAGGAGGGGGAGACACAGATATAGGCATGTCATGCCCTTCTAAAATCCAAAAAGTGAGAAGCCGACACGGCCAGTCCGTTCCTGCCCGTGCCACCTCTGTGTCGCCGGGTTTGTGCAGGAGCCGCGGTGGACCCTGACGGCCAGCCCCCCTATCCCAATACTGGTGCCTGTCCGCCGGTGGGTCGAGGCCCCCCATGGTGGGGGGGGGGGTAACATCTACAGAAGAAAGACCATCTTCCAGCCAAACTAAGATGTCGACTTCTTTTCGTGGACAATGTGATACGATCCCATTCTTACGGACACGCCCATCGCTACAAATTCTAAATGAGGCACAAAAACAGCAGGTGCTTCAACGGATATCAAGTGCTCCTTCAAGTGGGCTCTCCATCACCTCAATTTCAACATCACAAATACTCCAGTCCTCAGAGGTGTCACCCCAATCGCACTTGCTTCCTCACAGCTCCCAAGTCTCCAGCTGCCCGTCTGAGTATGGGGTAACACAGATGGTTGAGTCTGCACAGCTGTTTACTCATACTATAGCCTGGGAAACGGAGGTCTGCTCCAGAGCTTCTGTTAATCCAGATGAGGAAATGATCTGATCTGATGCCCAGAATCTTTATAAGTCGGATCCAGGACCAGATGAAGAAGGTTCTGAGCATAATGTAGACCCTTGTTCCCAAACTGTAACTCCTGTTGGTGGAGACAATGATGAAGACGATGATGAGACTCAAATACCTGATTGGAGCGACAACTTGACTTTTCGGTCAGGGCAGGAAGAGGTTGGCTCTGAGGACGACGGGTGTGATAACACACAGGGTGATGATGATGAGGTTGGAGATCCCACTTACTGTCAACCCACAGTCAGCCAGTCGATGAGGTCA
This sequence comes from Phyllobates terribilis, assembly GCF_046119375.1. NCBI lineage: Eukaryota > Metazoa > Chordata > Amphibia > Anura > Dendrobatidae > Phyllobates > Phyllobates terribilis. The sequence continues at coordinate 160,446,778 of NW_027362771.1, read as the reverse complement.
GCAGAGGAGGTGGAGGAGGATGTGACTAGCCCTGGGGATGGGGATGACTCGGTACCCGGGCATTTGCCTGGCCTTGGGGATGTCGCGGTGGTCGGCTCCCTGGCCCGTACCCTGGGGTCTCTCTTTAAAAGGGTGGATAATTGTTAATTTTATAAGAGTTCATGACGCTACCTGTGGTATCTGGTGACAAGCACCAGCGCTGCAGCAGTCCACTGAGGCCAGTGATAAGGCAGTTCGATGGTATAGCTCCCCACAGGTGGACCTAGGTCTCAGGGCAGCGTATGCAGGGGGAATGCAGGACAGGCGAGACCCAGCTGGGTCAGAGCAAGAACGGGAACGGACACGGTAGTCACTTCAGTACCTTTTACTGGTGGAAATTCAGGCACATCCCGGAGCACTGTAGGGTGAAGGGTGCATATCAGGATCCTCCCCAATGAGCGGGTGTAGGGCCTCCTGTTTCTTGCCTCTGCGTAGTAAGTTTCTGACCTGCCTGGAGCTAGGCCTAACTTTGTCTCTGTCCTGCGCTGGCTGACCTTGTGGTAGGGCCTTCTCTTGGAGTTCACGCTCCCAGTATGCGGGGCCTAAGCATCTCCTGGCTCTGTTACATATCAGCACCTTAGCGATCCTGGGACTTGTAGTTCTCCAGGGATTCCGGTTATGCCTTACTGGGTCATAGAGATACCGGTAAGCTCGGATCCTGTGTCCGGTAAATGCTTCGGGGTGAGCTGGTTAAGCTCCTCTGCCCCTTATGTACTAACTCGCCACTCGCCTTCGGCCTACTCGGGCCCTCACTAGGCTATACACACTAATGGCAGCTTGCCGCGCTTCACTGATCTTACGGCACCGGCACACCTTAAGCTCTATCTGGGCTCCCTGAATCTAGCAAGCAGGAGCCTCGTGCTCCACTGCTGAACTATTAACTGCGTTCTCTAGACTAGACTGAGCTCCACTGCAGACTGACCTCTCTTAGGCTTCTCTACTGCAGGAACTCTTCAGAGGAACTGAACTGCCTAGCTCCACCTTCCCTATTTATATCCCTAATGGGCTCCCTCTGCTGGTCTGAGGTGGAAGGTGGAGATGTGTGAATGTTTATGGGGGCCTCTTGTGGAGGATTCCATCAATGCACTCTTCTAGGATCTGTCATACCAAGCGCAGCGGGGCATCACAGATGCTATTGACGACGAGGTTAGGTTGCGCCTTCCTGAACAGAGACGGAGTACTGGAAGCACGTCAACAACTGCATCCTCAACCACAACTCTGCCTCTGACCACAAGTCGTAGTGGCTCTTCAGGTCACATGGGCTCTAAGCCTTGCATAGCCTGGGCATTTATTCAGATCGATAAGGATGACCCAACTCGTGTTTTCTGTAATATTTGTCAGCAAAAGCTAAGTAGAGGCCAAAAAATCCATAGTTTGAGTACTTCATGCATGTACCGTCACATGGATATGAAGCATAAGTTGCAGTGGGAAGCTCACTGTGCTACAATGCGGCCTAGCCGGCTGGGCCAACCACCGTCTGCCCCATCTTGTGCATCCGCAGCCTCTTCATCCTCTGTGACTGGGGGGACAGCAGTCACACATGTTTTTGGACGCAGACCTGCCACCTCTTTACCCGCAACAGCCAGTGTGATTGGCAGGTCGTCAGTTCATTGGGAAGTGGAAACACCTGCTAGTGTTGAGCGCTCTCCGACATCGAGAGCACCACCTTTGGATCAAGGCAACCTAACATGTCCGCCTGCATCTTCCTCACAGACCGGCAGTTTGCCGGGGACACCCTACTCAACACCGTCTAAGCACAACAGCCAGCCCTCGGTCCCTCAGATGTGGAAAAGTAAAAGACCATTTCCTCCTAGCCATGAGAAAGCTAAGAGGTTGAATTTCACCATCTGCAAGCTGTTGGCTACAGAAATGCTGCCTTTCCACCTGGAGGACACAGAGGATTTTCAAGACCTTATGTCCGTCACAGTGCCCCAGTACCAGATGCCCAGTCGGCACTACTTCTCAAAGAAAGGTGTGCCTGCGCTCCACTAGCATGTCGCACACAACATCACCGCTTCTTTGAGAAACTCTGTGTGTGACAGGGTGCACTTCACCACAGACACTTGGACGAGAAGGCATGGACAGGGGCGTTACATGTCGCTGACTGGGCACTGGGTAACTATGGTGACAGCAGGACAAGGGGCTGCTGTCCAAGTCTTACCGTCCCCACGAGTTGTGCGTCAATCCTCTTTATCTCGAAGTTCCTCCACTGCTTCTGCCTCCTCAACCTCCTCTCGGTCCTCCACCTGCACCCAAAGCCTGTCTGCTAATGCCACCTGCTTTCTAACTGCGCAGAAGGAATCCTGCATACCTCCTTACTATGCTGGCAGCAGGGCTCAACGGCATCAGTGTTTACTTTGAAATGTCTGGGAAATGTGAGTCACACAGCTGAGGAGTTGTGGTCAGCTCTGGAGACTCAGTTTCATGAAAGGTTGTCTCCATTGGACCTGCAACCAGGGAAGGCCATGTGCGACAATGCTGCAAACCTGGGTGCGGCACTTCGCCGGGGCAATGTCACACACGTGCCTTGTATGGCTCACGTGTTGAACCTGGTTGTCCAGAAATTTTTAGCCCACTATCCCGGACTAGATGGCCTTCTGCAGAGGGCACGGTCGCTGTGTGCTCACTTCCGCCGTTCGCATCCCGCAGTTCAACGACTTACATCTCTACAGAAGTAGTTGGGCCTGCCAGTTCACCGGCTGAAATGCGATGTGCCGACACGGTGGAATTCAACTCTGCACATGTTGCAGCGACTGTGGCAGCACCGACAAGCCCTGGTGCAATACGTTCTGACGTATAGCCTGGGCCAACGAGATCCAGAGGTGGGGCAAATCGCGCTGCAGGAGTGGTCTCAGATCAGGGACCTATGAAGTTGACGCGCCCCCTGGGCCATGGGGTACCCTGAGCCGGGCCGGTAGACGCTGGGGGTTGTAGTCACTGTGGCGGTGACCCAGTCTGTGACCCAGGGCGGTCAATCCAAGGGTAATTTGTATATATGGATTTTATAATGTCTGACTACGCCACCTGTGGAGTGCGGCCAAAGGGGCCGTCACTGCGGAACAGTCCTCTGAAGCTGGTGGTTTTGCAGCAACGGTATTATTACTCACCACAGGAAGAGTGTAGCTTCAGGGCAGTGTGGGTGGATGATGGTGGTTGTAGTGCAGGGAGTCAGTAATGAACACAGAGTCCGTGTGATGCCGTCTCAAGATATTACTCACAGTTGTTGTAGTCCAGATTACAGGTACCAGAGAAATCTCCCCCGTCGTGCTGTGCATACTCAGTGAGGGGCTCAGTCCACCCCCAGATAGCTCTGGAGTACTTAGCAGGACCCCCTTCTGTGTGTCCTTTCTCTGGCCTTCTCCCTGCACCTCACACCCAGTGACACTTCTATCCGGTATCCTCGGGCCTTGGCGGGTGACGTGTGTTCCGTCCCCTGGGTCCTATGTGGCTACCTTCTTAGTGAGACTGGTGTGGACTTTGGCCTGCAGTACATGAAATGCAGCAGCCTCCGGTTTCTAGTTGAGCCTTGCTGTTTCTCCGCTAGTTGAGGGACCGGTTCCCCTTATCTGGCCTGACCCCTCTACCTCCTGGTAGCAGCGGGAGTACGGGTGGCCTTCTGCACGGCCCGTAGCCGTAGGGTCCCTTCGGTTCCTGGAGCCTTCCAGCTCCCACTCCTCTCTTCTCTCCTTCAGTCCTGGGCCTCCCAGGCTAGGCCCGCCTCCGGAGCAGAGCTCATGCCTAGTCTCTGCTCCTGTCACTTTTCCTCCTCTGTCTGGCTTGCTCTTTCTAAGATGGCTTCCTATTTATACTCTCCTTGTCATGTGCTCCCCTAAGCTGCTCCCCTAAGCACCCACTACATAGGACCCTCAAACCAGCTAGGGACCTGGGACTGTGCTCTCCCTTAGGAGCAATCTCGCCCTACCCCCACTGCGGGTATGTGTTGGATGCAGGAGTCAGGGTCCCGACCCATACGCCTTCCTGACCTGAGGGTGAGATACCACACCTCTGGGTGAGATGCAGTAATTCTGTGGCGACTGAACCCTCAGGGGCGCCACACACCCTTCTGCACAGTTTTGAAATGGCGACGAAGATGTTTAGTGCTGACGACGATGCCATTATCAGCATGACTATTCCGGTGATTTACATGCTGGAGCACACATTAAACAGAATTCAGAGTCAGGTGGTGGGACAAGAGGAGGTGGAGGAAGTAGAGGAGGAGTCGTATGCGGAAGGGATAACATCTCCAAGGTCCAGATGGTTGGCAGCACCAAGGCGGCAGGCATGGGAGGGTGGGGGAGAGGGATTAACCAGGGCGCATGGTAGCAGCCAAACTGTTGAGGAAGGTGCAGGAGCCGAGGAAGAAGTGGAGGACGAACTGGCGATGGGCATGGAAGACTCATCAGATGAGGGAGACCTTGATCACATTTCTGTTGTGCGAGGTTGGAGGGAGAGGGCAGAGGAAGGAAGCATGATTCTTATCTCGCTACCAACACAACAAGGACTTGGTACTTCTGGATGCGCAAGACACATGAGTGCCTTCTTGCTGCACTACCTGCAACATGACCCCCGGATTGTCAGAATTCGAAGTAATCCCGACTACTGGGTTGCCACACTCTTAGATCCCCGGTACAAAAGTATATTTGCCGAAATAATTCCTGCCATAAAAAGGTATTGACGAATGCAGGAGTATCTGCAGACGCTGTTGCAGAATCTTACATGTGCTTTTCCACAAAACACCAGTGGTGCACGTAGTGAATCTCACAGTTCTAACTTGCCAATGGTGGGACTGTCGAGTCTTCATCACTCAAACAGTAACAGTAACACAGTATCTGCTGGTAACAGCAATTTTGTGGAATCGTTTCACCACTTTTTTAGACCATCCTTTGCAAGGCCACAGGAGACAAGAAGTCTGACACATAGTCAATGCCTAGAGAGGATGGTACAGGAGAATCTCCAAGTGAACATCGAAGCCATGACTGTGTCACTGGACCCTTGCTCATTTTGGTATTCCAATCTGGAATAATCGCCGGAGCTCGCCACTCACGCCTTGGAGATCTTGTCATGCTGACGCGCCCCCTGGGCCTGTGCTGTGCAGGGGAATACCCGGAGCCGGATCGCTGGGGGTTGTAGTCTCCGTGGCGTTGACCCGGTCCGTGCCCAAGGTGGTCAAACCAGTGGCTGTCTATTTGTGTTGTAATAAGTGTCCGACTACGCCACCCGTGGATTGCGGTCAGTGGGGACCGCCGCTGCGCTGCAGACCGCTGAGGCTGATGTTATATGCGCAGCCAAGAATGGGATAACTCCCCACGGGAGAAGTATTGCCTCAGGGCAGCTAGAGTAGATGATGGTAGTGATGGTGTGAGCGTCCCAGTACTAATGGTGCTGGTGCGGCGATGAAACACAGAGACGTGTGGTTGCAGTTTCCAATGCTTTACTCACAGTTCTTTACTGGTCCTAGTCACCTCGGTACCGGCGGTGACTGCCCAAGCCGTGCTGCGTACACCAGGCAAGGGGCTCGACCAACTCCCAGGCAATTCCAGAGAGTGGCACAGGACTCCCTTCCTTCCCTTTCTCTGGCCGTCCCCACCAGTGACCCACCTTTGTCCAGCTTCCTCGGGCCTTCTGTCAGCGAAACCTCTCTCTGGTTTCCCTGACCCTATGTGGTATGCTTTCCTGGTGGATGTAGTGAGTGGTCGCACCAAGATGTGGTCACAACCTCCGGTTTTGGCTGAGGATTAGTCGCCTCCACCAATTTGGGTTCCGGTACCCTGCTCTGCCAACCCTTCACCCGTTATCTCGTGGGTTCTTAGGGTTCCTTCTTCACTCGTGTCTCTGGGCCTTTCTCTGTGTTCCAGTTCCTTGCTTCCTTTCTTACTGTCCTTTCTGTTCCTTCTCCTTTCTCTCTCTCTCAGGCTCCAGCCTCCTGACAAGGCCTGCCTGCAGAGCAGAGCCCATGCAGGGGCTCTGCTTCCTGTCTTCTCCTCAGACTGTCTCCACTGAACTGAACTCTGATCTAAGATGGTGCCCACCTTATATACCTTCCTCTATGTGTGAGCCCAGGTGACAAGCAACCAATGGGCTCCTACCTATGCCCAGAGACCCACCCCTATCTGCTCCTACACCACTGGGTTTTCCTTTCCCCGCCCCACTCCAGCCAGGGACAGAAGCTGTCGTGCCTGCACTTCTGTGGGAGCACCGTTGAGCTGTCCCTCGGAAATGGGGTGTGTGTGCTGCATGCAGCTAAACGAGTCCTGGTCCACACTCCATCCTTACCCGGGAGTGGAATATCACACCTCTGGTCTGAGGTGCAATACCCCTGTAGCAGCCGAGCCCTCGGGGTGCTACAATGCCATGCAGCCAGCGTTCTCTCTGAACGTGTGTTCAGCGCTGCTGGTGGTGTGCTGACAGATAAGCGCACGCGGCTGTCCACTGAGAATGTAGACAGACTCACGTTCATAAAGATGAACAAATCATGGATTCGCAAGGACATTTCTACCCCTGTGTCATCCTTGGGAGACTAAAAGCTTGGGGATTTGGTAAAATCACCTCACCAACCGTTTTAAGCAACAGTGGGGCAATTGATGCCACTTAACCCTAGAACGCATGACCATAAAAATCTACACTTTCACATACCTGGGGCCCTTTAGGCCCGTGTGCAAATAACATGGAATAACTCAAACTCAAATGACAAACAACTATATACATGAAGAATACCTAGAGTTTCAAAATTCTAACTAAAGTAATCTTGCAGAAAATAGAAAACAATTAACTGGGCGGGCCTGCAAGGCCACAGGTATGCGTTCTAGGGTTAAGTGGTGTCTGTGCCACAATTTTGGGAGTCCCCTTGCTGTGTCTTACGTGACGTTGGCATCGTCAATTCCAGGTGGGTTGGGTCGCACCCCCCCCCCCCCCTTTTAACTGTAAGAAACTACATACACTATGGCTTGGGGTAACACAGATGGTTGAGTCTGAAGAGCTGTTTACTCATAGGTCTGTTCCAAACCTTCAGTGTCTGCTAGTCAGCGTAGAATTTTTACTGCATCTAGCCTAGGCAATACTTTGGGCGTAGTAGCCCAGCTGCGAAGCAAGCTGCACCGCCTGTGTATCTAATAAGAATTTTTAAATGAATCTAGCCTAGGCAGACTGTGGGGACCCCCAACCAAACCCAGACGCTCAGCCCCCCTACCGCCCCCCTTTCATGGACAATACAATAATGTAACTCTTACAACTGGATGGGTGAGGATCGGTCACAGCTTTATTAACTCTTTATACTCATTCCATTAGAAAGGCATTTTATTTCTAAAATAATTCAGCTTGTTGTAGCATGCCCTGGGTCCCCACTCCGGCAAGTTGGCCAACAAGTGTAACTCTCCAACATGTCCTTTCTATTTCCAGGCCACGGAGGATCCAGCGTACTCGTATGCAGGACTCTGACCCCCACCCATCACTCTTAACGCTTGTTCCACTCCGTCCTGGAGTCCTGACAGGAATATGTCCAGTCCAATATCTATTAAGTGAACACCGTCGGGCCGTATGAGGCCTGCTTTATCTCCTTCCAGTTGTCGGTGTCGTATCACTACACCGCCTCTGTCTCTTCTAAATTTTGCCATCCGAATATTTATTACCCGCCTTGTCCATTCGATGGCCGTGATGTCTCGCGCACCTTGCCATACCGCTATCGGCACAATCTCTGACCATACTATAGCTAATTTTGTGAAAAATTCTCTGAAGCGCTCAGTGTCTAGTTTCATTATTGCCATTAGTTATGCGCTCTTGTGAAGACCTAGGTTGTTTCCCCCGGCCTGTATAACTAAGATGACCGGACCTCTTGCCTCTCTCCCTACCTTGATTACCTCCATTAGTACCTGTGGCCATAGCCGGCCTCTAATACCTCTCCAGTTGAAATATGTGTTATGAAACTCTAATTTCCTCCCGCCTGGGCGGACTTTCGCCCTTTTTTGTGCCCAATATATATACGAGTGGCCTATCAATCACACTGTTGGCTTAGCGTCACCTGTAAAAGAAACAAACCACGTTAGGATAACAAGTCCGGTCTTATGTATCTCGCCAAACACGTGGATCGCCATCTCCCTATCCTCTGAACTTCCGTTTCTGACAGTCCTGCTCTTGCTGCTTCCGTGGCCGCACCTATGCGGAATGAGTGTGTCCCGTAATCTTTGCGGTGGTTCCCTGCCGATATTATGCATTTATTAAATATAGCTTGGAACAGGTATCTTGATAATGGCGTTCCATCAATGTGTGATAGGAAGAAATTACTTTGTGATCTGATGGTTAGATATGTTTTTACTATTGTTACCCGACTCAGTGTACCGTTTGTGGGTTGTAGAAGTACCCAAGTACCCCTGCCCGCTGGAACCGTTTTTGATTGGTGTATGCGTAGACGTATAGCATTATTGGCTATGACTACGTCCTGGTGTAATAAGCCTCCACTGGTGGTAATTTTGGATTGAGGGACTAATTCGCTTATACATAGCGCCCCGAAGAAGGCGATCACAAATGCAGTAGACATTAGTGTTGCTTCAAATTGTGAGTGTCATGTTAATGGTGTTAGGGATATGATGTGAGAAATCAGTTTTAGTGACACGGGACGGGACGTCTACATTCCTGACTTGGCTGACCCCTTTTCCACCCTTTTATGGATTGTCTGATGATGAATCTTTGTCACATCTCCCCAATTCAGTAGTTGGAAGTGAAATGCTACTCCGGTCAGACACCGCTGCGCTGACGCTCCTGATATGCCCCTCATCATTAGCTGGTGGAGAAATTCTATGGTTACTTGTAATCTGGCTTGTTCACATTGGTCAACCCGTCTGCCTGCTACTAGTCGTGTCCACTCTTCCCATGCCTTACCGTATGCTTGCCACGTTGACGGGGCAACTGACGCTCTGATTAATGGCATCAACTATTTGCCACTAGATTCCATAGGGAGGGTGGGCAACTGTTGCCCGATGGGTGGGCGTTGTGGAAGAGCTCTGTGACAATCTGCCAATTGAATTGTTATAAAGCGTTAGCAGCAGCTTTATACCCCTCAGCATAGTGGCTAGCGCGGACCCATACATTGTGTTTTAGGCACAGGAATGCTAGCCTGCGTAGTAGGCCTAGCACTGGGAGAGACGATGATGCCATCTTATTAATGCAGTGCGCTAGGCTGGTGTTTTGTGTTATGAAGCGTATATTTTTGTTAGCCAGGCGCGCGCCCCATATTTCTATTGCTACCACTATTGGGAAAAATTATTTTCAGGGCTAGATGCAGCTAAAAATTATTATTAATTTCAAAGCTGGCGGAGCTTGGTATAGATGGCCTAATACAATGAGTCCCACACACTGCTAGAAGCCCAAATATTTTTTCAGAGCTAGATGCAGATAAAAATTATTTTTAATTTGCAACGTGATGGAGGTCAGTATAGATGAACTAATAGACCCAGTCCCACACACTGCTAGAAGCCCAAATATTTTTTCAGAGCTAGATGCAGAAAAAAATTATATTCAATTTGCAGCCTGATGGAGGTCAGTATAGATGGACAAATAGAACAAGTCCCACTCACTGCTAGAAGCCCAAATATTTTTTCAGAGCTAGATGCAGAAAAAAATGATATTCAATTTGCAACCTGATGGAGGTCAGTATAGATGGACTAATAGACCAAGTCCCACACACTGCTAGAAGCCCAAATACTTTTTCAGAGCTAGATGCAGATAAAAATTATTTTTAATTTGCAACCTGATGGAGATCAGTATAGATGGACTAATAGACCAAGTCCCACACACTGCTAGAAGCCCAAATATTTTTTCAGAGCTAGATGCAGATAAAAATTATTTTTAATTTGCAACCTGATGGAGGTCAGTGTAGATGGACTAATAGACCAAGTCCCACACACTGCTAGAAACCCAAATATTTTTTCAGAAGTAGATGCAGAAAAAAATTATATTCAATTTGCAACCTGATGGAGGTCAGTATAGATGGACTAATAGAACAAGTCCTACACACTGCTAGAAGCCCAAATTTTTTTTCTGAGGTAGATGCAGAAAAAAATGATATTCAGTTTGCAACCTGATGGAGGTCAGTATAGATGGACTAATAGAACAAGTCCCACACACAGCTAGAAGCCCAAATATTTTTTCAGAGCTAGATGCAGATAAAAATTATTTTTAATTTGCAACCTGATGGAGATCAGTATAGATGGACTAATAGACCAAGTCCCACACACTGCTAGAAGCCCAAACATTTTTTCAGAAGTAGATGCAGAAAAAAAAGATATTCAATTTGCAACCTGATGGAGGTCAGTATAGATGGACTAATAGAACAAGTCCCTCACAGTGCTAGAAGGCCAAATATTTTTTCAGAGGTAGATGCAGATAAAATTTATTTTTAATTTGCAGCCTGATGGAGGTCAGTATAGATGGACTAATAGAGAAAGTCCCACACACTGCTAGAAGGCCAAATATTTTTTCAGAGCTAGATGCAGACAAAAAATTATTTTTAATTTGAAACCTGATGGAGGTCAGTATAGATGGACTAATAGAATGATGCTATGCCCAAAAGATTTTACTTCACTAGGTGCAGTAAAAAAATTGGTATTCTATACACAGGTGGTATGTCTTGCAACACAGATAGGCTACTCCACTGACTAACACACTCTGCAATAGGCCAAAAAGGATTAGCTTTGCTAGATTCAGCCAAATGCTGGCAAAAACTGATAGGAACTGATGTAACCTAGTCCTGAAAAGGACTGCAATTACAATTAGTCTTTACTCCCACAATCTATCTATTTAAGAGCACAGACCTGCCTGATAAAAGTCGTAGGAAATGCTGTAACCTAGTCCTTAAAAGGACTGCAATCACAACTATTCCCTACTCCCAAGCTATCTGTAGATTTTGTGCGAAAATTGGCTTGAAATTAACAAGGTATAGCGCACACAGCAACAGCGGTGCCGTCTAACACGCAGCTGCAGCAGTGAGAAAATGGTGGCGACAGGGAAAATGGCTGGGTCTTATAGGGCAAGGACATGTGACATATACTGCCAATGACACATGCCCTTGCTTGTGTGAAAAAAAGCACTTCGCTCCGTGTGTGCGCTGCTGATAGGCTGACAGATTGCACCTCCCCACTGTAAATGCGGGAAAGAGAAAAAAAAATGGAGTTCTTCATTATTCCTGCAGAGATCCATCCCCTGCCCCTCCCCCCACCCCGCTGTACACTCAAACTGCGTATTAACATTAATTTTCATCATTACTGAGAAAAAATCCAGTTATGATTTTGGTGCACGAACAGTTATCGAACATAACCTCGAACAGCCGAATTTTTCTCAAATCGTTCGTGTTCGCCGAACGGCTCGAACACCGCCCAAAACAGCTCGAATTTGAGATTGGCGAACAGTTCAAGTAGAACAACGCTCATCTCTACTCCTCATCCTCCTCCTGTTCCTTCTCGTTCTCCTTCTTCTCAGGCCATCTACGCAGAACAAACGGTATGACTGTTGTGTGGGTAGTACCGTCTGTAGCGCAGGAAAACAGCTCCTATTCATCCTTTTCTCCTCTTCCTTCTCCTCCTCATTATTACCCAATCCACGTTGAGATGAGATGAGGCTGGGCTGTGTGGCATCACCCTATATAGTTCCTTGCTCCATCTCATCGTGTTCCGCCTGCAATGCCTCCTTTTTAATTGTCAGCAGTGAGTGTTTCAGTGGACAGAGAAGCGGGATGGGGACACTAATTATGGTGTCATCGCCGCTCACCATCTTGGTGGAGTGCTCAAAGTGTTGGAAGATAGCACAGATGTCAGACATCCATGCCCACTCATCAGCTGTTATGTGCAGAGGCTGACCTGAATACCGATGGGCATGTTGAAGCTAGTACTCAACATCTGCCCTCTGCTGCTTACAAATCCTTCCCAACATATGCATCGTTGAGTTCCAACGCGTGGTGACATCGCACACCAGTCGGTGAGCTGGAAGCTGCAAACCCTGCTCAGGCAGATCTGGGTAGGTTTTGAGAAACCGCTGAACCACTAGGTTGAGTATATGGGCCAGGCATGGTACGTGTATGAGTTTGCCAAGCTTCAGAGCCGTCACCAGGTTCTTCACATTGTCACACATGACCTTGCCTGGCTGTAGGTTCAGCGGTGACAGCCACAGATCTGCCTGCACTGTTAAAGCTGTCAACAACTCTGCAATGGTGTGCGGTTTGTCACCTATGCATATTAGCTTCAGCACAGCCTGTTGCCGCTTGGCCGAGGCAGTGCTTCCAGCTTCCAACTGATGTGGTCATTTTGGAGATAGAGGCTGAAGAGGAGGAGGAGGTGCAGGAGCTGTATAATGTGGGGACAACCTTAATTGACCCAGGGCCCGCAATCCTTGGTGTCGGGAGGACATGTTCCGTCCCAAGGTCCGACTGGGTCCTGGCTTCCACTGTGTTAACCCAGTGTGCCATAAGTGAGATGTACCATCCCTGGCCACGACCACTTGTCCACGTGTCTGTGGTTAGGTGGAACTGCCCTGTAACAGGATTGTTAAGGGCATGGGTAATGTTCTGGGACACGTGCTTGTGTAGGGCGTGGACGGCACACCGGGAGAAACAGTGGCGGCTGGGGACCGAGTACCGAGGGATGGCTGCCGCCATCAGGTTGCAGAAAGATTCCATCTCTACGAACCTAAAAGGCAAAATTTCATGTGCAAGCATTCGAGAAATGTGGCAGTGGCAGTTAGTGCTGTGGACTGTGGGTGGTTGGCTGCATATTCGTGCTTGCGTTCAAAGGACTGGGGTAGGGACAACTAAACACTGCGCTGGGACAAGAACATGGACTTGGTTGCTGATGGTGGTGGTTGCAAGTGTGCAACGACAAGTGCAAGGCGGGAGGCATCTTCGCCTGCACCATGGACAAGGAATTGGCATGCACGCACAACAGTGGAACAGGTAGTGGTGTCACCCGCAGACACTGTTTCTGGACCCAGGCGTTCGGACCAACTAGTCGTGTGCTTTGCTGTCATGTGCCTGAGCATTCTGGTGGTGGTCAGGCTGGTAGTTTTGCTTCCCCTGCTGATGCTGGCATGGCAGATGTTGCAAATGCCCTTTTTGAGGTTAACTGGACAGTCTTTAAAAAAAAGCCAGACTCGGAAAGACCTAGCAGTTGGACTGGCAACTTCCCTCGTGTTGGTGTTCTAGGGAACTGTAGCACGCCTTGTGTCTGTGGTCACCCCACTGCTTGTTCCTGCCATTTGTGGCGCTATGCCTCCCTCCCTTTCTGTGCCACTGTCGTCGCTATGCATGTCACCTTGCCAGGTTGGGTCAGTAACTTCATCATTCATTAACTTGTCTTTCATGTACGCACCCTGGACCTCCTCCTGACTTGCTGGCAATTGTGTCTCATCATCATCATCCACTTCTTGTGACTGTAATTGCACTTTTCCACCGTCGCCTTCATGTGACCGTGGCTGCTCAAATTTGGACATCAAATCTCTACTGGCGATCTGCTCTTGCCCTGCTCGAAGTGCGCCGGGCGAGAGGCCCAAATCTATAAATGGAACACTGAACAACTCTTTGGAGTGTCCAAGTGTGCGATCACTTGTCTCTGGGCACTCGGCATGGTGAGAGGAAGGAGGATCAGGGTGAGACTGGACCGTGTGGAAGACAGGGTGGTGGTGGTGGCAAACTTACTGGAAGCATTATCTGCTATCTGGAAGCATTATCTGCTATTCAACCAACAACCTTTTCACATTGCTCTGGCTTCAATAGTGGTGTTCCGCGACCCCTTAGAAAGTGGAACAGGAAGGTAGGGCGACATGATGTGGGTGCTATTGTACTCCCTTAGTAGACACAATTTCAGCTTGCTCACGGCCTCAGCCTCTACGTGCACCATCAACATCACGTCCACTTCCCCGTCACTTGCCACGCACCTTGCCCGTTTTAGATTGAGTATAATATTTGGCATCTTCCTCAAAATGTCACGATTATTACCATAGTAATATCGGATCACATCTGATGACCACAGTTTTAGGCAGTGACCTTGTACTATGGTATTGGTCAGCGACCAAGTGTGAATAGGTTGAATAACACACAACTGGCAGACTTTAAATGGAGTATAATATTTGGTACGCTCCCAAAAATGTCACGATTATTACCATGGTAATATCGGAGCACGTCTGATGATGGACAAGTTTCTCTGCTTCCGCAATACATAATGCGAATAAAATCAAATAAATCTGAGTGTATGCTGCTAACAAGCAAATGGAGCAGTAAAAATGGTGTATTACATTGCTTTTCAAGCAAATAATCAGGATTAAGAGCAAAAAGAATATTAGCCCTGATATCTAAGGCTATGGATATCAGTAACAGCAGCAGACAGAACGTGTAATGGGCCCTATTCTGCTCTATACACTCTCCACAAACTTTGCCTGCCTAACTCCTTCTATCACAAGGATTGATATGCATCTAGATTAGTCCTTAGAAGGACTGTTAGTTCAGATGGATATATATCTTGCTGTGGAATACCTAATATCTCACTAATAAACTGCCAATTCTCTCCCTCACTCAGCAGCACCTCTCCCTACTCTGCCTGTCTGAAGGTTAGATTGTGACGAGCATAGGGTCACTGTGTCTTGTATGGACCCTGTAAAGATGTGAGGTTGTGGGTTGTAAGTAATCACCTAGGCAGGCTAACGATGCAACAATATTTTATTGATCACAGCCATGGTAATAAAGCAATTCAAGGTAAATGGCCAAAATACAGTTCTTTCAGTCCTCAAATTCCCAATCTGGGTTCAGTAGTTCCACTGGCTTTGTATAAGGCCATACTCACCGTCTCCCAACTTTTGGTTGGCCCACAGATTTCGTATCTCCAGCCAGTATAGTCTGTAGCCACAGTCCATGATTCTCTAGACGGCAGATAAAACGATGAAAGCACAGGTATCTAGTAGCAGCAGTCCTTTTAAGAAAGTGTAAATCCTAACGACATAATACATAATGGTAACATGTTTATCCATTCATCCTTCCAAGTCCACGGTCTCTATCCTCTTCCTTCAATCCTTCCACACCACTCTTTCTAAAACATGCCTGTCCTTTCTTTCACTGGGATCAGTCCCATCCCAGGTCAGAAGTGATCACACCGTCCCCCTTAAACATTCACTGTTCCCTAAAACAATGAAGAATATTCTAGAAGCCTTCATCTGAGACTGCATGTAAGACCCCCTGTGGTGACGACTCCACTGTGTCTCAATCTACACTCACCTAATGAGATTATTGGCTGTTGAAACAATGGACTCCTGAGATAAAGATGAGATTAGTGGAATGCTGGACATTTTACAAGTGAATCTTACATACTGACAAGTAAGCAGAGCTATATAAAGCATAACAAGTAAATCAATAATAATACACAATAATAATATTGATAAAAATGGTGGTACATTGCTGGAAAAGTATCATAGTCTTTAGTAAGTGGGCAGCTCCTTACAAACCCGATGACACTATGCTGCCAGCTAATCACTGTAATGCCACAACCTACATGGCTGCGGCATTTCAGTGAGTGGCAGGTAATCCCCGCATGTTTATTCGCTGTCTAAACAGAGGCAAACATGCAGGGCGGGGATCCGAGCTCCAGCCCGAGCATCCAGGAAGTACTCGCCGAGCATGTCGAACAGTGAGATACTCAGGTGAGTACCGAGCCAAAGCAAGCACGCTCACTCATCACTAGTCTTAACGTATCAACTATCAAAGTAGATAGCTTGCTTATTAATGTAGCTCTGACTATTCCAGAGAACAAGGCTCTGTATGAGATTGTCGGAGATGGTGAAGTACAGTAAAGCGTTTTTGATTATATAAAAACAGACAGTACAATGTATGTGAGTGTGGTGTTTTAGATATGCAACAGTCAAGGATTTGCCCTGGATATGCCAACTATTGAACTTCAAAGGGTGAAACTATCACAAAATCTGTTACATGTTCAAATATGGCCTAAGGCCTGAAATGACTTAAAGGCTTATTTGCACACTGGTTATGACTTTATTCTACGCAGCCAGTGGCTGAGTGGTTAACGCAAAGGACAACATCTGCACGGAGTTTATATGTTTTCCCTGCGGTTGCGTGGGTTTCCACCGAGTTCTCCGGTTTTCTCCCACACTCCAATGACATACTGATAGGAAATCTAGATTGTGAGCCCCAATGGTTCCCAGTGATGATAATTTCTGTAAAGCGCTGTGAAATGTGATGGCGCTACATAAGCAACGCATAATAATAAATAATAAAAGATTATGGCACTATATGGATGACTAATTTTGAAATATGCAGGGTTGGGTTACAGTTAAATAAAATTACAGCATGTACAATTGGATAGAAAATGACCAACAGAAGTCAATGGGGAAAAAAAATCTAAGCAGTTAAACAGATAACGATTCAAGTCCAGCATAAAAAACTCCTTTAAGTGACCATGTTTATTTCAAAAGTTTAAAAATAATTATATCCAGAATTGCATCACATAAAACATGAGCTGCACAATATGAGTTGCACAAAAGCTCTGCGGCTTCCTAACACTTTGCTCAGGTTCACAATGGTAGTATATCAGGCTTGGAGGTCATAGGTTTGTAACAAGTAAAACAACCTTTAAGAGGTGATGATATGAAGCGGAAATTGCTAAATAGGGAAATGTAGTGGATTTATGAACTCAAGACAAGATCTTCCATGGGTATGAACGTTAGACAAGATTTAATGTATTATTATGAATAGTCAGCTTTTTTTTTTTAATCAAATTGATACTAGATAGGGTTAATGGTTATCTTTAGTGCTGCCATGATAGGGTTAATGTGTCTCCAATGTGGTGCTTTGTTAGAGCTAATTGGCTTTCCTAGTGATGCCTTGAACAAGGCGGGGTGTTGGTGTAGGTGCATTTAAAAGTAACATGAGATGTGACATAACATGTTGGAAAAAAAATTTCCTTTTAGTCTAACAATGATTAAGATCGTATAGATCAAATGCGTCTGTTAGTTTGTTCTATTTTTACTCATGTTTTATATGCCGCCATCATGGATATAATAATTTTTAAACTTTTGAAATAAACATTGACTTTTAAAGGAGTTTTTTTGAATACTGGACTTGAATCATTTTCTGAATTTCCAATGATGCACAGTGAGCTTCCGTGCAATCAATACTCTTCAGGAAAGGTGAGCTGACAAATATATTTTTCTTTTCAATTAAACAGATCTCCCAAAAACGGTTGTTTTTCATCCATTTAATGCAGGGGTCTCAAACACGCGGCCCGCGGGCCGCATGCGGCCCCTCCAGCTGCTTCATGCGGCCTGCAGACACCATAGACCCCGATCGCGGCCCGCTCTAGCAGCCGCCGACATCAGCGCTGTAGTGCAGTGTATTGCCGTGCAGAGACCGGCTCTCTGCACAGCAATACCAATGCCATACAAAATGGTATCACTAAAAATGTCACTTTGTCAAGCAAAGAATGTGGCCCCCCAAATTCATTTCTTTTCCGTGTGCGGCCCATATACCCAGCTGAGTTTGAGACCCCTGATTTAATGGAAACAAAATGCAAGAAATAAAAATCCAAAAATGTACGTAATATGCACAAACAAACCTAAAAGATGCATACGGATTTTGGATGAAGTTCTTAATCACTGTGCTGTTCCTATACTATTACTCCATAAAATTTAAGAATAAATTGACAAATGGGTGTAGGGACAAAAAAAAACAACTAGGTTTCTATATTTAAAACCAATTTCTAAATATATTTATAAATTTCCAGGAGTAATAACAGAAAAACGGCTTAATACTAAGTTTAAAGAAAAACAATTTACGATTGCAATTTCACGAGGCAAAAAATTGTATAGTAAAGCGGATATGTCAGGAAAGTCCTTTTTTAAGTCAAAATACGGAGCAGCTGCAAAAAAGGAAATTTTTTACATACTTTAATTCCCTTTAAGATTCTTTTCCTGTCTTGGATAGGGTTAGTGTACATATATATACTGTATATAAAATATTATTCAACTGATGGAACTATGTGTGGCACGCTGGGGTTTGTACTTTTATGCATTAATGATCTTCTGGTTTCTTACCTGTCTTATTTGCCAAGCACATGGATATAAGTGGACTTGATAGTCACTATAAGCACTTTATATGAAGGTAGTCTTGATGAAATGTTTAGTTTAGCATTGTGTACTTTATTTATTTATTTATTGTCATCAGTCTAATACCATCTGTTATCATGTTCACATGAAATTAAAACTGCTCTGATGGATGGTTCAGTTTAGCATTTTGCGCTTTATTTATCATCTAACGCCATTAATCTTGTATTATTTGCTAGCATATATATATATATTTGCAATTTTTGTATATTTGTACATACCCTATATCTGATTATATATAGCTGGTATTTTACCATTGATGAATTGACTTAATGTATAGTTCCATCAGTTGAATAATATTTATATATTTACAGTATATATATATATATATATAATATATATATATATCTATATATATATATATATATATATATATATATATACAGTATATGTATATATGTACACTAACCCTAGCTGCCACCTTTGTTGGGCACTCTTCCCCAATTTTTCTGTGATTGTTCTATTTTAAATAATACATTTACTTATATTTATTCAATATAGTGTTGTAATGTGTCATTCTCTCTTGGTATAATAGTTCTTGGACACTCAATGTCAATATATTGTCTTGTTTGTTGTTTATGCATTACATCTGGTGTGAAGTAATGCAGCATTTCAGAAAAGGAACATCATACCAACAGTAAAATATGGTGGTGGTAGTGTGATGGTCTGCGGCTGTTTTGCTGCTTCAGGACCTGGAAGACTTGATTTGGTAAATGGAACCATGAATTCTGCTGTCTACCAAAAATCCTGAAGGAGAATGTCCGGTCATCTGTTCGTGACCTTAAGCTGAAGCGCACTTAGGTTATGCAGCAGGACAATGATCCAAAACACACCAGCAAGTCCACCTCTGAATGGCTTAAGAAAAACAAAATTAAGACTTTGGAATGGTCTAGTCAAAGTCCTGACCTTAATCCGATTAAGATGCTGTGGCATAACCTTAGAAAGGTGGTTCATGCTCGGAAACCCTCCAATGTGGCTGAATTACAACAATTTTGCAAAGATGAGTAGGCCAAAATTCCTCCAGAGCATTATAAAAGACTCATTGCCAGTTGGCACAAAAACTTGATTGCAGTTGTTGTTGCTAAGGGTGGCCCAACCAATTATTAGGTTTAGGGGGCAATCACTTGTTTACACAGGGCCCTGTAGGTTTGAATTTCTTTTTTCCTTAGTAATAAAGAGCTTCATTTAAAAACTGCATTTTGTGTTTACTTGTGTTATCTTTGTCTAATATTTAAATTTGTTTTGTGATCTGAAACATTTAAGTGTGACAAACCTGTGTGACATCCCTGGCGGCGTGCTGGCATGGCTTACCACCTCCCACCATGCAAGACCACTATCTTATCTATCAGTCCAGGCTGCACACTTTGCTCCAGTACCTGCTGTGTGCATGTCTCTTGTCTGATTGCTTAGGGCGGCGGCACGGTTACTGCCTGTTACTTATAGCTACTGTGTGCACAGTCCTAATGCGTCCCCAGACTATTGCTGTGAGTCACTGGATACTTAAACCCACTCCACCCAGTAGGAGGTGCCTGAGCAACACTTTCTTTCAGTGTGTTCTGTGCAACTGAGTTGCCAGGTCCTGTCCTGTATCTAGTCTATTTCTGCCACCCTGGGGGCTGTATACCCAGTTCTGTTACCTGTATCTGTGACTTCTAGTATGTTTCTGCCACCCTGGGGGCAGAGTCCCCATGCTTGTTCCTGTATCTTGTTCCTGGTTCAGTTCCTGTCTGAACAGTGTCCTAGCCGGTTACTTGTTTGTCTCTATGTCCGTATCTTCCCTTTTCCTGCAGTGTCTGAACCTGCACCTAACTCCAACTCGTTGTCTCTGTACTTCTGTTTGTGAGTTTAGTGTCCACTCGCTACTTCATTGTAAGTACCTTGTGTGTATTTGCTTTGCTCTGCTTGTCTACCGCATCTGCGGGTTTTGCTCTGCTCTGCTTGTTTACCGCACCTGCGGGTTTTGCTCTGCTCTGCTTGTCTACCGCACCTGCTGGTTTAGCTCTGCTCTGCTTGTCTACCGCATCTGCGGGTTTTGCTCTGCTCTGCTTGTCTACCGCACCTCAGGGTTTTGCTCTAATCTGCTTGTCTACCGCACCTGCGGGTTTTGCTCTGCTCTGCTTGTCTACCGCATCTGCGGGTTTTGCTCTGCTCTGCTTGTCTACCGCACCTGCGGGTTTTGCTCTGATTGTCTACCGCACCTGCGGGTTTTGCTCTGCTCTGCTTGTCTACCGCACCTGCGGGTTTTGCTCTGCTCTGCTTGTCTACCGCACCTGCGGCTCTGTTCCTGTATCCCAGTCTGTACTGGTCCCTATCTTGCCTGTGTTCCTACCTGCCAGTACCCACCTGTCTGCACACCAGCCGTGCCTGCCAGTACCCACCTGTCTGCATACCAGCTGTGCCTGCCAGTACCCACCTGTCTGCATACCAGCCGTGCCTGCCAGTACCCACCTGTCTGTTCCTGCATTTGCCGGTGTGGGTCAACAGCTGTGACCGGGGTCTGACCTGGAGTAACACCTGGTCCCTCTGCTCAGTTCTTCCCTGGTTCACGGAGTCGACTGAGCCACCACCTTGGTTGGACTGAGTTGATACTTAGTCACGCCCCTCCAGGCACTCCTCGGTTCATGGTCCAGTGGGATCAATAACCACGCTCACGCCAGCCAATCCGGGCGTGTACGTAACAGTTTGCTTAGGCCATGGTCCCCATTGAGCCCCATGACCCTTCACTCTCAGAGACATTTGAATCCTTGTCTGGCGAATACGTGCACCAAGAAAAAAAATTTTTCTCAATCTGAGGTCCAGGCGATTTACGCACCAGCCCAAATGGAGCTATCAGCACTCGTTCCTGCGGATCCACCACGGTACTATGGGGATCCAAAACAAAGCCGTGCGTTTGTGGAGCAATGCATGTTGCATTTCAAATTCTATGCTCACTATTTTCCCACTGATCGGGTTAAAGTAGCATTTCTGATGTCCTACTTAGCGGGTGATGCCTTGAATTGGATCACCCCTCTATGGGAAGCATGGGATCCTATCGTCTTTGACCTGCAGGCCTTCCTGGTGGCCTTTCTAATGGTCTTCGATGAAACTAACTCTGAGGCTTCTGCTAAAGCCTCCCTTCCCAATATCTTATGGGTGATGCGTGTAGGTAGCCTACCAGCTATCCAGCCTGAAGAGACTGCTGCCCACACAGAATCCACACAGGATGACAATGCTCCACAGAATACTTCTCTTCCCAACCTCAAGAGGCAGTCCAGACGTGCAAGGCGTAGAGGTAAACAGTCACGCCAGGTTCTGTTCTCCCAAAGACCTCCTGTTCCCCAGACTGTAGAGGCAGCTATCCGCACAGAATCCATGAAGGATGACCATGTTCGTCAGGCAAAGCAGAGGCCAGAACTCAGTCACAAAATCGGATTGCGGTCCCGCTGCGGTTGTTTGGGACCCCCTGACGGTCTTTGTCCAGCAAAGGTTGGAGAATCCCAAGACATTAGGCCTGTAGGAGAGGCTGCCCTTGGCGTTAGTGTCTCCTCTCCACAGATGACCATGACTGTCTCCGTGGCAAGTGAAGGCCTCGGATTAACCGGAAGATTCGGGCTTAAAGCCTTGAAGAGTCGGTGTCTGATTCCTGTCCGACAACTCCAGAAGCCAGTTTGGGCATTGTCAGCGGAAGGATGAGCCCTACTCAGAATCAGTCAAAATATGTCTGTACAAATTAAGCTCCAGATTGGAGCATTACACATGAAGAAGTTCACATTCCAGGTGCTGTCTGTTTTACCCACAGGTCGTCCAGAGCCGAGAGATCTAGTGCCCGCTCAGGTCTGGAGATCCTGTATGGTATTTCCTGGGGGACTGCTGAGGTACAAGGGGTGTCCAGTCCCCATATCTTCAGGACAGTCAGCAGTGTCTTCTTCTTCTTCACCAGATCTGCTAGTCGCTGACTCGCTGTGCGCTGAAGTCTCCGAAGGAAGGGAAGCGGAGGCATTCTCCCCACTCAGTCTCCATGATTGTACCAATGATCTGGTTTTAGGCACCGCCCCGCCTCACAGACATGTCATCTCAGAAACCAGACTGAAGTTGGTCCCTAAGCAAGGATCCTCTATCTTTAACAAATCTGGCAATAAGTCCATCAAGGCGGTGGCTACCTCCAAATCTCTGCACCCCTCCAACCCGGTGGAGGATCTCCAGTTGTCCCGTGAATCCTTTGGGGTGCTACCCGATATTAACAAATGGAGAGAGACTTTCTTGTGTCTTGTTCCTGGTACTTCACTCACTTCATCTGTTGCTGAGGATGGCTCGATGGGAGGAAGCATCCTAGTCACCAAGATGGTGAGACCAGTTTCATTCCCTCTAGTGGACAAACGAGGTAATCTTCTTGAAGAGAAAGATCGGCCTCCAAATTCTCTGAAGAAAATCCTTGCAGGCTTGAAGAAGAGGGGGCGTAAAGGGGGGGTACTGTAACATCTCCTTCCATGCAAGACCGCCATCTTACCTATCAGTCCAGGCTGCACACTTTGCTCCAGTACCTGCTGTGTGCATGTCTCTTGTCTGATTGCTTAGGGCGGCGGAGCGGTTACTGCCTGTTTCTTATAGTTACTGTGTGCACAGTCCTAATGCGTCCCCAGCCTATTGCTGTGAGTCACTGGATACTTAAACCCTCTCCACCCAGTAGGAGGTGCCTGAGCAACACTTTCTTTCAGTGTGCTCTGTGCAACTGAGTTGCCAGGTCCTGTCCTGTATCTAGTCTATTTCTGCCACCCTGGGGGCTGTATACCCAGGCCTGTTACCTGTATCTGTGACTTCTAGTCTGTTCTGCCACCCTGGGGGCTGTATACCCAGGCCGGTTACCTGTATCTGTGACTTCTCCTCTGTTTCCGCCACCCTGGGGGCTGAATTCCCAGGCTTGCTCCTGTATCTTGTTCCTGGCTCAGTTCCTGTCTGAACAGTGTCCTAGCCCATTACTTGTTTGTCTCTATGTCCGTATCTTCCTTTTTCCTGCAGTGTCTGAACCTGCACCTAACTCCAACTCATTGTCTCTGAACTTCTGTTTGTGAGTTTAGTGTCCACTCGCTGCTTCATTGTAAGTACCTTGTGTGTATTTGCTCTGCTCTGCTTGTCTACCACACTTGCGGGTTTTGCTCTGCTCTGCTTGTTTACCGCACCTGTGGGTTTTGCTCTGCTTTTGCTTGTCTACCGCACCTGCGGGTTTTGCTCTGCTCTGCTTGTTTACCGCACCTGCGGGTTTTGCTCTGCTCTGCTTGTCTACCGCACCTGCGGGTTTTGCTCTGCTCTGCTTGTTTACCGCACCTGCGGGTTTTGCTCTGCTCTGCTTGTCTACCGCACCTGCAGGTTTTGCTCTGCTCTGCTTGTCTACCGCACCTGCGGGTTTTGCTCTGCTCTGCTTGTCTACTGCACCTGCGAGTTTTGCTCTGCTCTACTTGTCTACTGCATCTGTGGGTTTTGCTCTGCACTGCTTGTCTACAGCATCTGCGGGTTTTGCTCTGCTCTGCTTGTCTACCGCACCTGTGGGTTTTGCTCTGCTCTGCTTGTCTACCGCACCTGCGGCTCTGTTCCTGTATCCCAGTCTGTACTGGTCCCTATCCTGCCTGTGTTCCTACCTGCCAGTACCCACCTGTCTGCACACCAGCTGTGCCTGCCAGTACCCACCTGTCTGCACCACCAGCCGTGCCTGCCAGTACCCACCTGTCTGCATACCAGCAGTGCCTGCCAGTACCTACCTGTCTGCATACCAGCTGTGCCTGCCAGTACCCACCTGTCTATATGCCAGCCTAACCTGCCTGTTCCTGCATTCCCCGGTGTGGGTCAACAGCTGTGACCGGAGTCTGACCTGGAGTAGCACCTAGTCCCTCTGCTCGGTTCCTCCCTGGTTCACGGAGTAGACTGAGCCGCCGTGCGACCTTGGTCAGACCGAGTTGATACTTAGTCACACCCCTCCAGGCACTCCTCGGTTCATGTTCCAGTGGGATCACTAACCACGCTCACACCAGTCAGTCCGGGCGTGTGCGTAACAACATGCAAAAGAATAAGAAATCAGGAAGGGGGAAAACACTTTTTCACACCACTGTATATACAGTATATACAGTGACGAGCAAAAGGATAACAATGTTTTGAACTTCTGACTTTTAGGCTCCATATCTCAGCATCCAGTCCTGCTTCTAAAGTGAGAATGCTATAATTTTATAGACAATCATCTTGGCTAACTTATACATAAATTTGACTTGCAACTATTTAACATATGATTATATATACAGATTCTTGTCCTGTCACTGCATTGTTATTGTTTTCCTCCTGGTAGTGGAAAAATCTTCTTCTTCCTGAATACTACAAAATACAACAGTCCCTAATAGCCCAGTGTGTTAATAGGTAGATTCCCAAGCAAAAGGTCACTGGTTCAAATCGAGGAGCAGCCATGAAGATTTCCCAAGAAAAGAGAAGCAGTATCATCCAGCTCATCGATCGCAGTCTCTCGGCCAAGAAAATTGTCAAACTGCATCATGTAAGTGCCATGACAGTTGGAAGAATACGAAATGAAGTCTGTCCATCCATTCAAAAGCCAAGAAGTGGACGTCCAGGCAAAATATCAGAGTCAACAAGGCAGCTCATCACAAGGTCTATTAGTTCCGGTGCAACAAACATGGCAGTAGAGGTGGCATGTATGATTTGTAATAGTGAGATCACAGACATCCATGCATGCACCATGAGACGGTGATGGTGGCCCGATAAAAGGAGAAGAAGCCTCCACTTCAATATTGTCAGAAGTAGAGATGAGCGAACTTGTTCGGAAAATGCTTGCCAATCTCAAAGTCGGCACGAACATTGCACATTGGGATTCGTGCTCGGATTCCCGAGCATTTTCCACAAAATCGGCAAAATTCAGGCAAAGTTTAGTAAATGATCGAGTTACCACCAATGCTTTTGTTAGGACTTTGGCTAGGATAGTGATGCTGTATGATGAGCGAGGAGAAATGTGTTTGATGAGGGGAAGGGGTGGGGAGAGGCCAGAGGAGCGGCAGACTGTTATTCTATTTTATTTTTTTATTAACTTAATGTGTGGAAATTCCATCAGTCAATCAGGGCACAAAAACCATCCACAATGTCCAGACACAAGGGTTGTGTCATTGGCTGCCAAAATTCATGTGGCATTGGCACCATTTTGTCAGCTTAACAGTGTAGTGAGGCTGCTGCTGCAAGTAGTCAGATAATTAGCTAGGCGGTTTATTGTCAGCTAGTTCAGATAGATAGGATTCTGTGTCAAATCGACCTTCCAGCATGTCAATCCTTTATGCTAATTGTGTGGCCCCACCACTAGTCCACATTTCAGCATCTAAATCCTTTGTGCTAATTGTGTGGTCCAGACACCTGTCCACATTTCAACATCTAAATTTTTTTTGCAATTGTGTGGTCCAGACACCAGTCCACATTTCAGCATCTAAATCCTTTGGGCCAATTGTGTGGTCCAGCCAGCAGTCCACATTTCAGCATCTAAATCCTTTGTGCTAATTGTGTGCTCCAGACACCGTTCCACATTTCAGCATATAAATCTTTTGTGCTAATTCTGTGGTCCAGCCACAATATCTCAGCAAATAAATACTGATTGTTAATTTAGTGACAGGTGACTGACAGGTCTGGGCCTAGGGTTGTAAAACAGCTGGTTAAAAGAGGGGAAGGGTACATCCAACATGAGTGGGAAAAATCGAGGTCTTGGTGAAAGGGGGAATAGGCTTGGTGTTCTACTGAACAAACACCGGCTCATCCTATCCAAAGACAACTGACAACTTCTGCTACTGGACGGATTACTCGGCTCCCTTTCTTTGGCAACGGCACAGTGGTACGCCTTGTAGGTGAGGGACAGAAAGAGCATGTGCTCCAGTGGAAAGCAAGCGCTGCACCAAGTGGCCTCTCCTGTTCTTCCTCCACCTTAACATCACACACAGTGCAGTCCTCAGAGGTGGCACCCGAATTACCTTTGTTTTCCCCCATGTCACCACTCTTCAACCGCCCAACTGACTGTAGGGGACCAAAGCTGGGCGAGTTTGCAGAGCTGTCCACACATTCTATTCCATGGGCATCAGAGGTCTGCTTCAAAGATTCACAGACTCAAGAGGAGGAAAGCATCTGCACCGATGCCCAGCATTTTTTTCAGTTGGATCCGATGCTGGAAGAAGTAGGGTCTGAGCAGAATCCTGACCCTCGTCACCAGATATTAACCCCCAGGGGTGGAGGTGATCCTGATGAGACTCAGATACCTGATGCGCACACGGACTGTACTGTGCTGCCAGGGCAGGAAGAGGAGATCACCTTGGAGATCACAGTCACACAGCTCAAGAGTTGTGGACAGCTATCCAGGCCGAGTTTGAGCAATGGAAGTCTCCGTTAAACCTGGTGCCAAGGAAGGCCGTGTGCGATAACGATGCAAATCTGGTGGCGGCCCTATGCCGGGGCAACCTCACACACGTGCCTTACGTGGCTCACGTCCTCAACCTGGTGGTAGAGCAATTTTTCCACCAGTATTCTGGCCTGGAAGCGCTGCTTCAGAAAGCAGAGTCGCTGTGTGCTCACTTCTGCTGTTCGCACTCCGTGGGTCATAGACTTGCATTGCTACAGAGGTCTTTTGGCCTACTGGTTAACTGGTTGATATGCAATGTGCCAACACGGTGGAATTGCACGTTACACATCTTGCAGTCAATGTGGCAGCAGCGATGAGTCCTGGTGCAGTATGTAATTTTGCATAGTCTGGGCCAACACAGTACGGATGTGGTGCAAATGGGGCACAGATGAAGGACCACTGCACCCTTCTGCACAGTTTCTAAATTGCTACTAACATAGTTAGCGCTAACGATGCCATCATTAGCATCACTATTCAGGTCATCTACATGCTGGAGCACACTTTTAATAGTGTGCAGGAGGGGGTGGTGGTTCCTGAGGAAGCAGAGGAGGATGCAGAAGGGATAACAATATCTCTAAGTTTCTGACTGTCGTTGCAAAAGTGGATGCCATAGGAGGGTGGATTACAGCGATCGAGGGGGGCTCATTGTACCAGAAAAACTGTTGGTGAAGGTGCAGGAGCCGAGGAACAAATGGAGTAAGGACGAGGAGGAAGAGGTGATGGGCGCGCAACAGTCAGGAGATGAAGAGGATAATGATCCCTTCTCTGTTGTCCGTGGTTGGCGGGAGGGGACGGAGAAAGCAAGCTTGAATGTTACCTTGCCACCAACACACCATGGACTTGGACCTCATGGAAGCGTCCGACACATGAGCGGCTTCTTGCTGCACTATCTGCAACATGATGCCCATATTGTTAGAATTAGAAATAGTGCTGACTGCTGGGTTGCCGCTCTGTTAGATCCACGGAACAAGAGTAAATTTTGCCAGATGCTTTTCCCCCTGGAAAGGGACGTGTGCATGCTGGAGTATCAAAACACACTTGTAGACAATCTTAAGAGTGGTTTTCCCCAAGACAGCAGTGAGGCACGCAGTGTGCATCTTAGTTCTTGACTTCCAACCCTGGGAACGTCGAGTTGTCAATGCAAAAACATTAGCAGCAGCAGTGTAAGTGCCAGAAGCAATTTCTGTGAGTCGTTTCATTCATTTTTTAGACCAGTCCATACACCAGCAGAGCAGAATACAAGTCTGACACATAGTGAACAACTGGAGAGGACTGTGTAGGAGTATCCCAAGCTCAATATCAATGCCACCAGGGGGATTTGGACCCTTTTGAATTTTGGTCTTCGAAAATGGAAGAGTGGCATTAGTTCTCCTGTCACGCCTTGGAGGTTTTCTCATGTCCGGCAGCCAGCGTTCTCTCAGAACATGTCTTCTGCGCTGCTGGTGGTGTCTTGATGGATAAGCGCATCCGGATGTCCTCTGAAAGTGTAGACCGCGTGACTTTCATCAAGATGAACAAGTCATGGATCTCCAATGACTTTTGCACCCCAGTCACAGACTGGGCAGACTAGGAGATGGTGTAGTTTTTAGCGTGCTGCATTGATTTTGTGTTATTGCAGTCTGTGATACCTTTGTTGTGGCTTCTGTGCCTGCTGTTGCTACTGCTGCTAATGTTGCTAACAATTTTTTTTAATGTGGAGACTCCAAGTTGGGTCTCCATCTGGTGGGCTGCCTGTAATGGAAAAGGTGTCGGAGCCCCATTATTGTTATCATGTTAAATCAAGTTGTGTCCACTAATTAGAATCACAGGTGTCTACAATCTTGTATCTTGTAATGAGTCAGAGGGGCTGTATATAGGACTACAGATACTCACTGTGCTGTTTGGTGACATGGTGTGTATCACATTCAACATGGACCAGAGGAAGCAAAGGAAAGAGTTGTCTCAGGAAATTAGAAAGAAAATTATAGACAAGCATGTTAAAGGTAAAGGTTATAAGACCATCTCCAAGCAGCTTGATGTTCCTGTGAATACAGTTGCACATATTATTCAGAAATTTAAGATCCATGGGACTGTAGCCAACCTCCCTGGACGTGGCCGCAGGAGGAAAATTTATGACAAATCAAAGAGACGGATAATACAAATGGTAACAAAAGAGCCCAGGATAAATTCTAAAGAGATTAAAGGTGAACTTCAAACTCAAGGAACATCAGTGTCAGATCACACCATCCATCGTGGTTTGATCCAAAGTGGACTTCATGGGAGACGACCAAGGAGAACATCATTGTTGAAAAAAATCATAAAAAAGCCAGACTGGAATTTGCAAAACTCCATGTTGACAAGCCACAAAGCTTCTGGGAGAATGTCCTATGGACAGATGAGACAAAAATGGAAGTTTCTGGCAAGGCACATCAGCTCTATGTTCACAGACAGAAAAATGAAGCATATCAAGAAAAGAACACTGTCCCTACTGTGAAACATGGAGGAGGCTCTGTTCTGGGGCTGCTTCGCAGCATCTGGTACAGGGTGTCTTGAATTTGTTCAGGGTACAATGAAATCTCAAGACTATCAAGGGATTCTACAGAGAAATGTGCTGCCAAGTATCAGAAAGCTTGGTCTCAGTCGCAGGTCATGGGTCTTGCAACAGGTTAATGACCCAAAACACGCAGCTAAAAACACCCAAGAATGGCTTAGAGGAAAACATTGGCCTTCTATGAGCCCTGACCTAATTCCTTTCTTTGGAAAGAGCTAAAACATGCCATCTGGAAAAGGCAACCTTCAAACACGAGATAACTGGAGCAGTTTGCTCATGAGGAGTGGGCCAAAATACCTGTCGAGAGGTGCAGAAGTCTCATTGACAGTTACAGGAATCGTTTGATTGCAGTGATTGCCTCAAGAGGTTGTTCAACAAAATATTAAGTTAAGAGTACCATCATTTCTGTCCAGGCCTATTTCATGAGTTTAATTTTTTTTTAAATTCTGTGGAAGCAGGGTTGAAAAGCAGTGTCTGACTTTTATGTGTTCATTTTCATAGATTTTTAATTTATTATTTATTTTGTCAGATTCAAGTTATTTCTGTGTCCATTGTGGGTTTTTCCTTCATTAAACGAGGGGTACCAACAATTTTGACCAAGTGTGCACATCTGTCACTCATCCACCTGTTACTGATCAATGTTTAAGCTAGAAATGCTGGTCCAAGCAAGCCCTGTCCCATGCATCCATGCTGCACAATTATACTATTTGTACTCTGGGTCAACTGATGCCACTTTTCCTGGTGTCTGCTCCTAATTTGAGCTATTATAGCAGCTTTTGACCCCCCTTAAGGTGTTGTCTATGCATTTGGCTTTGCCTCCCATTGAATTCAATGGGGTTTGGATATGTTGGAAAAACTGTTCGACAAACTGTTAAGCCAACATCAGGAAGTTCGCCAATCCGAACTGAATCTTGAAAGGTTCCCTCATCTCTAGTCATAAGAAGCATTTGCTCGAGTTTGCAAAAATGTATTAAAAGTAGACAGTAAAAGATCGAAACAGGTGATTTGGAGAGATGAGACAAAAGTCAACAGACTAGGCTCTGATGGGTGCAAATCTCCCTGGACGTGGAAGGCGGAGAAAAATTGATGAAAGGTTGCAACACAGGATAGTCCGGATGGTGGATAAGCAGCCCCAATCAAGTTCCAAAGAAACTCAATCTGTCCTGCAGGCTCAGGGTCCATTAGTGTCAGCATGAGCTATCCGTAGATATTTGAATGAAATTAAACGCTATGGCAGGAAGCCCAAGAAGACCCCATTGCTAACACAAAGACATAAAAAAGCTAGATTGCAGTTTGCCAAAATATACGTGAGTATATGAAAATCCTTCTGGGACAGCATCTTGTGGACAGATTTTTGGCAAAGTACATAATTCTACTGATTACCAAAAACGGATTGAGGCCTACAAAGAAAAGAACACTGTGCATACAGTCAAATATTGCAGATGTTCAAAGATGCTTTAGGGTTGTTTTGCTGTCTCTGGCACTCAGTGCCTTGACTGTGTGCAAGGCATCATGAAATCTGAAGATTACCAAAGGATTATGGGTCGTAATGTAGTGCCCAGTGTGAGAAAGCTAGGTTTGCATCCTAGGTCATAGGTCTTCCAGCAAAACGATGACCCAAACATACTTCAAGAAGCACCCAAAAATGGATGGAAACTAAGCGCTGGAGAGTCCTGCAGTGGCCAGCAATGAGTCCTGATCTAAATCCCATTGAACACCTGTAGAGAGATCTTGAAATTGCTGTTGGGAGAAGGCACCATTTAAAATATGAGAGACCTGGAGCAGTTTACAAAAGAAACATGGTCCAAAATTCCAGTGTAGAGGTGTAAGAAGCTTGTTGATGGTTTTAGGAAGCAATTGATTGTAGTTATTTATTCCAAAGGATGTGCAACCAAATATGAAGTTGAGGGTGCCAATTTTTTCCTGCCCATGTTTGGGGTTTTGTGTGAAATCATGTCCAATTTGCCTTTGTTCTCTGCATTTTTGTGTTGTTCCAATACACACAAAGGAAATTAACATGTGTATAACAAAACATGTGTAATTGCAATAATTTTCTGGGAGAAATATCTAATTTTTTGGAACAATTTCAAGGGTGCCAACACTTTCGGCCATGACTTTATATGAGCAACTGATTTTCTATTGGAGGAGGCTGAGGGACTACTATTTTTCAGAGAAAAAGGACTTGAACTCTATAGTGCCACCCCTTAGACCTCAGTCCAGAGCCTCTCATGCAGCCAAATCAGTTCTCATACTTTGCACTGACGAGGGCCAATAGCCCGAAACACCGTGTCTGCAAATTGAGATTCTGATTTGGCTTTTATTCTAAGTCATATTGCACGACTCGTTAAAGGGTTGATTGTGACTTGTAGGATTGCTGCTTCCAATGGGTGGCACTATAGAGTTCAAGTCCTCTTTTTCTCTGAAGAGAAATATACATATATATAAATTTGCATACAGAATCACTGTGTAAGTCTTTCTTTTCTGTAGTGTGTAAGCCCAAATGGTCAGCAGGGTCAACAATCTCCTATGTAGAGTGTAACGTCTTATCATCATCAGCTGGGTCTTCTCTCGGCAGGATCCTCTCTCTTTCCTAAAGAGTAAAAGCTCTTATAGTCAGTGGAGTTCTCTCTTCTCTCCCCAATGTGTATTTTTGCTGCAATTTCAAGTTTTTCAGTTATGCGATTCGGGGAAATTTCTTCAAAACAAATCAAATTTTATGGGTAAATTTTGTGAAGCCGGCAAATTTGAATTTTAAAATACCTGCACATATTCAGTAACTTACCGTTGACTTCTCATCTGATGAGTTATTTTACTTGTTTCTTCTTCAGCTGGTCGGACCTTCATGTCGACATCTTCCGGCCTTGACTCGTCTTGTCGCACTGGTCCTGAAAATAACAAGGTCACATATACTGTATAGATACATTTGCCTCCTGAATAAAAAATCTCTTACACTGCACACGTGAATACAAATAAGGTTGTCAACATTAATATATATTAGCCACACACCATTCCAAATATAAATTGGTAAGCCAGCCCTGGATCCTCCATTAAATGTAATCATCCACTTTTCCATCGACCCCTATAAATACAAATTAATTAGCCACTGTGACGCTCCCCCTAAATCCATTACCAGTCCCTGTCCTGTGTATACTGTCACCTCCAATTCATTATAAGACCCTGTAATTTCCTCTCACCCCCTCCATTCAATGTAGAACCCAGTATTATCCTCTTTCACTCCCATTTCATTATAAAACCCTGTATTGTCTCCTCTCATCCCCCCAATTCAACATAAGACTTTGTCTTGTCCTCGCTCACCACCTTCCTACTTACTATAAGACCTTGTATTGTCTTCTCTCTACCCCATTCATTATAAGATATTGTATTGTCTTCCCCTCCCCCACTGTGTTTAAAAAAAAAAAACAGATCCTTTTTTCAAACACATGATCCTTCTGGCCAGGCACTTGATAGATGGCGCAATGATGTTATCACACTGCTGAGTAATAGGGAGAGCGCTGGACAGGAAGATAAGGAAGCTAAGAATGACTTAATGCAGCTCCACTGCTACCATTTATTGCAGAAAGACTGACTGCCCAGAGTGCAGTGTGCTGCTGATGTTGAAATAGACTAGGAGAGGGCAAACTGGGCATCGTTCCCCCCACACTCCCACCAAAGCCTCGGGCCCCAGATGATAGGGCTGTTTTACCTCATTTCAAACCTTTCCTGTATGGGCCCACCTCCACCTCTGGGCCCTTATGCTGCTGAATTATATATTTGCACAGTATGCGGATGAGATTATCAATATAGAATAATGCTATTTGTCATCAAATAAAGTCATAATTCTACATGAAAATATGTGTCTTAGAAACTCTTTAAATACATTTCCTATTTCACAGTGCTCTCTACTGGTCAAGAAAAACAATGCTTCCTCTTCCTTTCTAAATCTGTAGAGCCCAGAGCTACAGTAAGATACTGCTGAAATGTTAAAAGAATATGTGCATTGAGTTGGGCAAAAAAATTTGAGCCCTGATTAATAATTGTTAGTATTGCTACACAGCATTCATGAAAATTTGGTCAAGTAGATTAACAACCCATAGTCAGTTGAAAATAACAGAACTTGGTACTCCAATATACAATGCCTTGAAAAAGCATTCATACCCCGTGAACTTTTCCACATTTTTTCACTTTACACCCACAGACATAAATGCATTTTATTGGGACATTATGTGATATATCAACACAAAGTAGCAAGTATGTTTGAAGTGTAAAGGAAATGATAATGGTTTTCTAATTATTTTAAAAATATACGTATGAAAATTGTGACTGCATTTGTATTCAGCCCCCTATAGTCTTATATCCCTAAATAAAATCCTGAGTGACCAATTGCTGCCAGAAGTCACATAATTATTAGATTGAGTCCACCCGTGTGTAATTAATTCTCACTATAACTACAGTTGCTCTGTGAAGGCCTCAGACCTTTGTTTGAGAACATTAGGGCTCAAACAGCATAATGAAAACTAAGGATCACAACAGACAGGTCAGGGATAACGTGGAGAAGAGTAACGGTATGTGCACATGTTAAGTATTTGATTGCAGAAATTTCTGCATCTTTTGGCAGGAAAACTTAGCCTCAAAAACATTGTGAAATTGAAAAATTTGGGGCTCAAGCAACATTTTTGTGGAAAATAACAAGATTTTCATGTTTTGTTTTCACTTTGTTTTAATTCCTGTGAAGCACCTGAAGGGTTAACAAACCTCCTAAATGTGTTTTGAACACCTTGAAGGATGCAGTTTGTAAAATGGGGTCACTTTTGAGCATTTTTGTGGAGTAGTTCTTAATAAAATCGCTTTTATAAATTTTGCTGGAAAAATGAAAAATTGCTGCTAAACTTTTAACCTTTCTACATTTCTAAAAAAAATGTTTAAAAAATTATTCTGAAGTAGACATGTGGAAAGTGATACTTGTTAATTATTTTTATTGGTATGAATATCTGTTTTATGTGCATGAAAACTAAATAATTGAAAACTGCAAATTTTTAAACATTTTCATCAAAGTTCCAATATTTTCATAAATAAACGCAAATCATATTGACCTATATTTACCACTAATATGAAGTATACTGTCACACAAAATGCGTTCATTTTATGTTTTTTGACAATGGCAGAGTATGTCACCTATGTTCATCTCCCAGAAAGCCGACTCTGAAATAAGATAAGTATGAATGAACTTTGAGGCTAATTTTATCAAAATGTCATGCAAAATATTAATATGTGAATTGCATTTTAAATATTCATAGATAATAAAAACCTAACATTATTGTAGTCATAATAATTATTATCCATTTCTTCTTAGTTATATTTGTCAGATTGCCACGAAGGATGTAAACATAAGGTCTAGCACTAGATGGCAGACATGATCTTAGCAATTAAAGCGCTTTTCCAGCAGAGGAAATAGCATTTTTGATATAGCAAGTGATCAGAGGCTCAATTAGGACAAGGGTTGTCTGTGACTGTACATGCGCATACATTTCTGGACAGTTCTAGTGTTTATAAGAAAAGGATGTGTTCAGTTTTTGCAAGCCTGAAGAGCTTGTACAGATTACAGAAATTATAATTAATGTAATAATTTCACAGATCGTAGTAAATACTACTAATTTGTTTATATCACCATTCTAAATTGTAGAAATAAAGACCCAGAGTCCTATTCATCATTTGCGTTTTTGTTATCAAGTCACTTTTCTTTTATTGTGAGGTGGTATTCGTTAATGTTTTTACTCCAAATTCTTCAAAATGGTGCACTTAGTCCATGAATTTTGCACAAAAGCAAAAATAGTATATTTGTTTTTTACTTTTTTTCTGCCTTTTAGAGAAAAAAAAGTTGAATGTTCAAATAAAATGTTGGAAAATTTGCTTAAAATTTCCAGTATACATAAAATCACTCTACAGGGAACTGGAGTACATTTGTGCAAAAAAAAATGTGACTATTTAAAAAGTCACAATTGATGTATTGGGCGCAAAAATCTGGAAAACAAAAACTTTGCCCACATTGTTGGATATAAAAATGATGGTAATAAAAATACAGGCTAAAAGCACCAAAAATGAAACGGAAAAAAAAAAGGCGCAAGTGCAATAATGAATAGGGCCCATTTAGTTTTAAAATTTGTACATGAAAAAATATTAGATGCTTGGCATTTTTTGAAGGTGTCTGTAATAAAAGAAAAAGTAAGGCAGCCAAACCTGATTATTCCATTCGATTTCACATGGACTAAGTAAAGGGAATCTGTCAGCAGGTTTTTGCTACCTCATCTGAGGGCAGCCTGATGTAGGCAAAAAGAAGCTGAATGGAACTATGTATCACTTAGATTACTGGGTGCAGCTGTTCTGGCACAATCAGAGTTTTTTTCAATACTGCAGAGCTGAGAAAGCTAACACCGCCCACACCAAGCTCTGTATATACAATGTCTATAGACAATGAGGTGCTTATCACAGGAGGGGGTGTGTCAATCTAGCATGTGTCTCAGCAATGATAAGCTCCTGGTGCTAAAACAATCATTGCAAGCAAACAAAAGAGAGGTATTGCTGAAATCTGTGTTTTAACCCCTACAGCATGCTGTTTTCAGATTACATAGCAAAAAACTGCTGACAGATTCCCTTTAATACTGGTGCTCTGTACTAGTGCTTTTCCAATCTCCCCAGTGCAGCATGCTCCTTATTCATCATCAAGAAATTTATGGCATCTTGCTGGAATGTCACAGATGCTTTTTGTTCAACAGATGACTATTTTTTAATTCACACAGAAGCACAAAGAGCTTAGCGTGGTTTTCCCACAAACAAAAGTTCATTTTAATCAATAGATCTTGGAATAATAATAACTTCCACAACTGAATGTGTTAAGCCGTGCACCCACAATGCGTTTGTTAAGCGTTTCCGCAGCAGCAATTTTGCCACGGAAAAAAAACGCTTGGTAGAAGGTCTGCAATGTTCCCCAATGATAATCCGCATGTGCTGTGCACATGCTGCGGAAATTTCCGCTGTGGATTATCATTGCGGAAAAATCCGCAGCCCTACCATTAATTTTGCATAATCGTGGCGTTTTTGCCGCCATACACTTGCATTGAATCGCATAATATCCGCATCACTACATGTGCACATGCGGATATTAAGCGATTCAATGTGCGGATGATACCTGGGTCTGGAGAAGAGGAGACTCTCCTCCAGACCCGGGTTCCATAGTACCTGTAAAAAAAAAGAATTTAAAATAAAAAATAAACATTATACTTACCTTCTGATGGCCCCCGGTGTCCTTAGCGATGCGTCCTGGCTCCCCGACGGCTCGCGATGATCTAAAAGGACATTCCATGACTTCATTTAATCATGTGACGGGTCACATGACCGCTGTCGTCGGAGGTCACGTGACCTGTCACATGACTAAATGACGTCATGGAAGGTCCTTTTAGACCACCGCGAGCCGCCCAACACAGACGCACCGGACAAGGAGACTGGGGGCCATCAGAAGGTGAGTATAATGTTTATTTTTTATTTTTTACCATTCTTTTACTATTAACTTGGTCACACTATATAAATCCATGCCGGCTGCATGGATTTATGTAGTGTGACTAAGTTGTCAAACACTTTTCCAAGTGATGCTAAAATCGCTTGGAAAAGCGCTTGACAACCAGCATGCGAAATCGCATGTGAAAAACGCAAGACATACGCTTGTCCCTGGCAGAAAAACGCATGGAAAATCCGCATGCGTTTTTTCTGCCAGGGAGATGCAGAAATGCTCAGGAAAAAATCCGGAGCATTTCTGCATCGTGGGCACATAGCCTTAAATAAAATGTTACTTTGCTGAGATAATCTTATAAATGTGCCTGAAAATTTTATGCCTCTTTGGGTCTCCCTTACCCACCACAGTCAACCATATCTGGGTTTTAGGTGCAGGGTTTACCAGGCACTTGTCTATAAGTGTTCAGCAACTCTGTGGATCCTTGCAAGTGTTAGGCCATTCCCATTTACTGATTTAACTCCTGACCATCCACAGCTACATATGAATAAATGCATACGCAGTCCATCACTTTGTGCTATCAAAGCATGGTCCATAGCCACTACATGGTGCAAAGAGTTCAAACCTTTGTCCCTGATTCATCAAGATTGGAACTTTTCACTTTGGTCTTGATGAGAGGGAGAGGTGGCGTGAGAGGCGCCTGATTCACTAAGTGGCACATTCTCTTAATGAATCAGGTGAAGCACAAAGTGGTGTGCCCCCCAGCACAAAACTTACTCCAAAATGAGTGAGCACCTCCCGTGGAAGCCAACACGAAATGCGCGTCGGAGCTCTGGCATGATTTGATGGGAAAGACGATTTTCCAACTATCTGCATCTTTTTTCATATATAGGCATTAGGTACTTTACTTTTTCACGCAGTATATGCACTATAATGGGACTAGTGGAATATGACTTTGATACAATGACTATAATTGGACCTTCCCCATAAGTATGTGACGCGCCCCCTGGGCTGTGGGGTACTCGGTGCCGGGCCGGTCGTTGCTAGAGATGTCACAGTGGCGGTGACCCGGTCCGTGACCCAGGGCGGTCAATAAAAGCGGATATTTACAGGGGAATTAAAGTTCTTATATAAAGTTCATGATGCCACCTGTGGTATGCGGTTAAAGGGAGCCGCCGCTGCGGAGCAGATCCTCTGGAGCTGTTGTTAATGCTGCAGAGTTGGTTCGGCTCTCCACAGGTAGAGCTTAGTTCCAGGGCAGTGTAGATGTTGCTGTTATGGAAGTAGCACTCGTGGTACAGTGTAGTGCAGGGGGTGATGGAGCAGCAGCAATAATTGACAGAGACAGTGAGGTGCAGTCTTTCGGATTTACTCACAGTTCTTACTTTGCTCCTGGTTACAACTGCAGATCATAACTTCCCACATCGTGCTTCGTTCACCTGGCAGGGGTTCAGCCAACCCTCAGGTACCTCCGGAGTACATAATGGGACCCCCTTCTGTGTGTTCCTTCTGGCCGTCTCCCTGCACCTCACACCCAGTGTCCCAATCCAGTGGTCGCGGGCCTTGTCGGGCGACGTCTTCTCTGTCCCCTGGGCCCTCTATAGCCACCTTCTCAGTGAAATAGATGTGATCTTTGGGCTGCAGCACTTGAAATGCTGCACCCTCCGGTAACCTAGTTGAATATTGTAATTCTCACTAGTTAGGGGCCGGTCCCCTCTGCGACCCGATCCTTCCACCGCCTGGTATATTCGGGCGTACGGGTGGCCTCCAGCACTGCCCGTACCCCTGGGATCATTTCTTCACTCCTGGAGCCTTCTCTCTGCTCCCGTTTCTTCCTCCTCTCCTTCTCCAGGGCCTCCTCACTCAGGCCCGCGCTTTCCCTTGAGCAGAGCTCCTGCAGAGCTCCTGCTCCCAACTCTTCCTCTCACTTCTCCTCTGACTGGACTCAACTCTAGTCAGTCTCTCTCTAGAATGCTCCACCCTCTCTTTTATATCGCTTCTTACAGAGCTCCCCTGAACTACTTCCTCCACCCACACCCACTACATGGTTCCCCCTACTTTGGTTCCCCCCACTCCAGCCAGGGACAGGGCTCAGCAGGGAAGCAGCGCATCTTGTCCCTCCTGCTGGTCTTGAGTAGTGTAGTGTTGGATGCAGGTGTTAGGGTCCCGGGCAGTACTCCTTTCTTACCTGAGAGTGAGATACCACACCTCTGGGTGAGATGCAGTACCTCTGTGGCGACTGAAC
Organism: Phyllobates terribilis; assembly: GCF_046119375.1. Classification (NCBI taxonomy): domain Eukaryota; kingdom Metazoa; phylum Chordata; class Amphibia; order Anura; family Dendrobatidae; genus Phyllobates; species Phyllobates terribilis. The sequence goes on along the minus strand of NW_027362771.1, from coordinate 160,407,924 downwards.
CCGCAGGGGCGCCACATATGCAGCTGATTATTCTTATGCCTCTGGAACAATCTTGGTGAGACATCTCTATTCAAATCTACCTGTTATTACATTACTATCTTGAAGTGGAATTTCTGCTCTTTTCCCATCCCTTTTTTACTGTGGGTTATCCTTTCTATATGGATACAATTTTGTACTGGTGAATTTAACCCTAATTTATTCTATATACCCTATTCATGTGTCAGCCCCACGGTTGTATTGTTGCCCACCTGTCCATTCTATGCTGTGTTACTATGAATTGTCTCTGACACCTGTTTTTATGCCTTTTTTCAATAAAGTTGTATTTGATTATAAACAGGATATGTGACTCATTCTGCGATGCCTGGTTGGGCTTTATGCTCCTTTGTTCTCTTGTTTTTTGGTTCAATGGGAGGAGCTGGGGCAGGACGAGAGAGTGACGCCACAGTTCATCTAATTCATGATGAGCTATGGCGTTCCTTACACCAGACATCTCACTCCAGTCTCCAACTGGAGTTGAATTTGTGGCAAGTTGCATGGCGGAACATGCCACTTCTCAGACGCCCCTGACTCATTAAGAGGCGTGTGCCTCCTAATGAATCAGGAGAGTCTGACTCAAACACACCAGCTCATTAAGACTAGCGTTGTTCACAATTGTCTTGATGAATTGGGACCATCATTTCTATATGAGTATTCAAAGGCGTAGCTAAGGGTTTGGCTCGGGGAGGGTGGGGGGGGCAAAACTTCTGAGTGGGACCCTAACAATGTAACCCTGATGACAAATATGGTGGTGCACCCTAATAGTGGATGTAGGAAAACCTCAGCAGATGACAGAGCTTTCACTAAAAAAAATCTCTATACAAAGACCAGCACCGATATTACCACCATATGGTGACATATAGTGGTAGATACCAGTCCTGCAGAACATATAAGAGATTACAGTACTGTTATTGATGGTGACTTACAGCTGATGTTCTTTCTGGTGGAGTCATTCACTTTTCCCATCTTTTCCATCTGGCCCAGACCTACATGGCAACTTCTTACAGCCAGGACTGCAAAGACACATATGACTTCTCACATTTCAGTTAATGTCTCCATCTATCCCCAACTTGCACAAACTCCTTATCCTACTGATACCCCAATGCTGATCCACTGCTGCCATATGTTTCCCTATGACTGCACCTACTGTGTGCCCTCTAATTGTCCTCCTACTGGAGCCCTAGATTCCCCTTTCATTGCACTTGTAAAGTATGATGTCAACAAAACACTAAAATACCCCTACAATGAATTCCTTCACAGTACCCTCCACATGCACAGTATGATGACCCTACTGTACCCCATCTGTCAACTGCCCCGAAAAAGTATGGTGACCCCAACACAGTATGCTCCCCCAACTGTTACCCCCACTCAGCCCTCCACGCACTATAATGGACCTGCATACAATATATTAGCCCAACACCTCTCCACACTGTATAATGGCCCCACACAGCACTCCACACAGTATGATGGACCCCACACAAACCTTCACACTGTATAATTGCTTGCATACAGTTTAAAGGCTCCCACATAGCCCTCCAAATATTATAATAGCCCCCACAAAGTCCTCCATACAACATAATGCACCCCATAGCCCATAGTCCTCAATGCAGTTTTATGGCCACCACAATGTTCTAAAAAAAATACAATAATCACCTCTCCTCCTCATTCCCCGTTGCTCCAGTCTCCTCAACTTGTCTTTTTGACAATGTATAGGACGCCATGTAGTGACAACTTCGCGCTGAGACGTCAGGCGCCGAGGAAGAATGATGTGGGAGGAAGTGTCAGCCGACAGAGTGTGCGCCGATACAGTTACATTTGCAGGGAAGGGGGGTTTGCGCTGACACCGGGCCCCCCAGCTCACAAGCCCCAAAGCAGCAGTGAAGGGAGACCGAGTCTCTCTGCTCTGCTGCAGAGTTTAACTGTATCGGTGCACACTCTGCCCCCCTGGTAGCTACACTAATGAGATTATTGCTTTCGCACATAAATAATAAAGGCATTTTGCTTAACAGAAATATTATAAACTGCCATATAAGATTTTTGTTATCAGTTGTATCTTGCAGAAAAGTAATGCACTAACAAAAAAATCGGTCTATGGTTCTTTCATTTGCTGACCCATTACTTTTCTCTTCCAATTCTGGTAGAGATACACACAGTTGGGGGGTCAATAGTGATGAGCAAGCACCAAAATGCTTGGGTACTCACTGGTACTCATTGTTCGAGTCGAGCAAATTGGAATGCTCGAGTGCTTGATCTGAGCAACGAGCCCAAAGTAAGTCTATGGGAAACTCAAGCATTTTTCTGGCGCCCTCCACTCCCCTCCCCCGGAGGTCTGCAGAGGGCCTAAAAATTGCCAAAATTGATGGGAACAGTGCTCAAATGACATGGGAACAGCATGGGGAAGACCACTGGAAACATCTCTGACTCCCAGGTTATTGCTGTGAACAATGTTGTCAAAGTATTATGCCACATTTACGGACTCACAATAAAACATACAAAAACGAAACCAAAATGGATTTTCCTGGGAAAAATTTTAAGGAACATCCTTTCCAGGGTAATGACTTGTATATAAGGTTAAAGAAATAACCAAAAACAAAAATACGTCTCCTTACCTTGGGCTATGCTCACACGTAGTGTTTTTGATGGGGTTTTTTGCACTTTTACATTGCTTTCAACGGTGAAAAATATATTCACCGGTAAATGTCATTTTAACATTTTATTACCTTACCTGGCCATGTGGTATGTGAGACCTGATCAGACACATCCATACAGTGCTGAAAAGACATGGTAACAGCATGGAGAAGACCTCTGGAAGCATCTGACTCCCAGGTCACTGCCTAAAACCGTGGTCATCAGACGTGATCCTATATTACTGCGGTAATAATACAGACATTTTTGGCAACGTGACAAATATTAAACTCCATTTAAAATGGGCAAGGGACGGGGAGGTGGACGTAATGGTGATGGTGATGGTGCACACAGAGGCCGAGGCCGTGGGCCAGATGAAACTGTACCTGGTGAGGGAGCACAACAAACACCCACATCATGTCGAATTACCTTCCTGTCCCAATTTCTATGGGGCCACGGAATACCCCTCTTGAAGGCAGAGCAGTGTGAAAAGCTTGTTGGTTGGATAGCAGATAAAGCTTCCAGTCAGTTTGCCACCACCACCTCCCTGTCTTCCACACGGTCCAATCTCAGTAGCCGTGAGTCTGGAATACATCATTATTATTACTTTAGAGCCATTTATTTCATGGCGCTTTATATGTGAAAAAGGGTATACAAATACATTGCAAAAACAATTACAATAATCTTGAACAAAAATGTGACAGCGACTGCTACAGAAGAGGACAATACCCTGCCCGCGAGGGCTCACAGTCTAAAAGGGATGGGTGAGGATAGAGTAGGTGAAGATAAAGCTCATCGTGCAGCGGTATGGTGGAGCGAGGGTTACTGCAGGTTGTAAGCATGTCGGAAGAGGTGGGTCTTCAGGTACCTTTTGAAGGTATCAACAGTAGGCGAGAATCAGAAATGTTGGGGTAGAGAGTTCCAGAGAAGGGGGGAAGCATGGGAGAAATCTTGTATGCGATTGTGGGAAGAGGAGATAAGAGGGGAGATCTTGTGAGGATAGGAGGTCGCGTGCAGGTAAGTACCGGGAGACTAGGTCACAGATGTATGGAGGAGACAGGTTGTGGATGGCTTTGCATGCCAAGGTTAGGGTTTTGAACTGGAGTCTCTGGGCAATGGGAAGCCAGTGAAGGGATTGACAGAGAGGAAAGGCCAGGGAATAGCAAGGGGACAGATGGATTAGTCGGGCAACAGAGTTTAGGATAGATTGGAGGAATGCGAGTGTGTTAGAAGGGAGGCCACAGAGCAGGAGGTTGCAGTCGTCAAGACGATAGATGATGAGGGAGTGCACAAGTGTTTTTGTAGATTCATGGTTGAGGAATGTGGGGATCCGTGAGATTTTTTTTACTTGGAGTTGGCATCTTCCTCACGCTGATCCTCCTTCCTCCCACCATTCCGAGTGCCATGAGACAACTGATCCCACACTTGGACACTCCAAAGAGCTGTTTTATTCATCTTTCCATTCATAGATTCTGGCCTCTCACTTGGTCCGCTTGAAAGTGGAAAGAGCTTGAATATGTGGTTTGAAGGAGAGATTAGAGTCCAGGGTTACCCCAAGAGCTGTTCACTCTTCCATTGATAGATTCAGGCCTCTCGCCTGGGCCAGCTTCAAGCAGGTCAACAGAAGATTGCATGTAGCGATTTTAGCAGCCATGGTCACCCGAAGGTGACAGTGGGAAAGCACAATTACTGTCGCAAAAGGTGGATAATGATGAGACACAATGGACAGAAAGTCAGGAGGAGGACCAGGGTGCGGAAGTGGAAGACAAAGCAATGGACGATGAAGTCACTGACCCAACCTGGCAAGGGGAAATGCAGAGCGAGGACAGCAGCACACAGGGGAAGGGAGGCATAGCACCACAACAGGCAGGAAAAAGCAATGTGGTGGCCACAGACACAAGGCAACACCAACACGACAGAAGTTGACAGTACAACTGTTAGGTCTTCCCGAGTCTGGTTATTTTTTAAAGACTGTTGTTTAGATAGCCAAAAAAGGCCATTTGCAACATCTGCCAGGCCAGCATCATCAAGAACACCAAAACTACCAGCCTGACCACCACCAGCATGCTCAAGCACATGACAGCAAAGCACCCGACAAGCTGGGCCGAACGCCAAGGTCCAGAAACAGTGTCTGCAGGTTGACACCACTGCCTCTTCCGCAGTTGTGCATGCATGCCAATCCACTGTCCATGGCACATGCGAAGATGCCTCCCGCCCTGCACCTGTCGTTGCAGACTTGCATCCATCACCATCCACATCCGTGTCCCAGCGCAGCGTTCAGTTTTCCCTACCCCAGTACTGGGAATGCAAGTGCAAATGTGCAGCCAAACAGGCTGCAATACTAAACTGCCACATTTCGGACTGCTTGCACTTGAAATGTTGCCTTTTAGGCTCGTGGAGGCGGAAGCTTTCCACAACCTCATGTCGGCGGCCGGGGCTCCATATTCAGTCCCCAGCCGCCACTATTTCTCCCGGTGTCCTCACTGCCTTACACAAGCACGGGTCCCAGGACATTACCCGTTTCCTCCCCAGCGCACTTAGTGGGAAGGACCGCCTAACCAAAAACAAGTGGACAAGTGAATGTGGCCAGGGACGGTACATCTGACTGACGCATTCCACTGGGTTAATATTGCAGAAGCCGAGACCCAGTGGGACCCTGGGACGGAACATGTCCTCCCGACGCAGAGGATTGCGGGCCCTGGGTTAATGAAGCTTCAACACAATGTTCAGAAGGTAGACAGCAGCAGTGGTCAGTCTCCAAGACAACGAGCAAATTATTCATGGTGAGGCCATCCATCTCCTTAGCTTTCTGTTACTTGGAATGCAAGCACAACTATGAAGCCAGCCACCCACCCACAGGAAGCAATACTAAACTGCCACATTTCTGGACTGCTTGCACTTGAAATGTTGCCCTCCCCAGCGCAGTTAGTGGGAAGGACCGCCTAACCACAAACACGTGGACAAGTAAATGTGGACAGGGACGGTACATCTCATTGATGCATTTCACTGGGTTAATATTGTGGAAGCAGGGACCCAGTGGGACCCTGGGACGGAATACGTCCTCCTGACACAGAGGATTGCGGGTCCTGGGTCAATCAGGGTTGCCCCCTACATTCTACAGCTCCTGCACCACCACCTCCTCCTCCTTTTCAGCCTCCATCTCCATCACTTGATTAGTTTTTTCAGGAGATATTCCAGATTATTTACTTAAACTTTGTGGGTGCCAATAACAATAAGGAGGACTGCATGCTTAGGCGTCAAACCACACACCATTGCAGAGTAGTTGAAAGCTGTATCAGAGAACCTGGTGGCGGCTCTGAAGCTAGGCAAGCTAGCACACATACCATGCCTGGCCCATGTGCTCAACTTAGTGGTTCAGCGGTTTCTCAAAATCTACCCGGATTTTCCAGAGCGGCTTGTAAAAGTATGCCGCGTGTGTGTCCATTTCAGAAAGTCAGCTACTGCTTCCGCCACCCCTTCAGCAGCGTTTGCAGCTTCCAGCTCACCGACTGGTGTGCGATTTGACCACGCGTTGGAAATCAACGTTGCACATGTTTGGAATGATTTTGAGCAGCAGAGAGCAGTTGTTGAGTACCAGTTTCAACACGCCCGTCGACATTCAGGTCAGCCTCCGCACACAAGAGCTGATGAGTGGGCATGGATGTCTGACATCTGTGTCGTCCTCCAAAACTTTGAGGACTCCACCAAGATGATGAGTGGCGATGACAACATTCCGCTTCTCTGTCTACTGAAACGCTCGCTGCTCACAATTAAAGAGGAGGCATTGCAGGCTGAGCAAGGAACTATACAGGGTGATGCTACTCAGCCCAGCCTCATCTCATCTCAACGCGGTTTGGGTGATAATGAGGAGGAGGAGGAAGAGAACATGGACAGTCGTCCTCTTGGTGAGAACAGAGAAGTCTTGGCTGTTGGCAGTCTGTGACGAGCATAGCGGCACCAGATCTTATGTAGACCCAATGCCGCTGTGCGGCCAGCCAATCACTGTAATGCCACAACCCACATGGCTACGGCATTACAGTGCATCGCAGGCAATCCCTGCATGCTCATTGGCTCGCTAAAGAGCGCAAACATGCAGGGCGGGGACCCAAGATCCTGCCCGAGCAACCCGGAAATACTGGCCAAGTGCCGAGCATGTCGAGCACAGTGATGCTCGGGCGAGTACCGAGCAGTGGCGAGCAGGCTCGCTCATCACTAGTCTTCAACTAGACTCTGGACAAACAATCCTTGCTATGATTCTATACTACAATCCTTACAGACTGTAAGCTTGCGAGCAGGGCCCTCACTCTTCCTGCAACAGTTGAAATGTGTTACCTTGTATTGTTTTTATTGTCTGTTCATCTCCCCATTAATTATAAAGTGCTGCTGAATATGTTAGCGCTATATAAATAAAAATTACTATAAAAATTATTATTACTACACTACAACTGTCTACTGGGCTGATATGTTTTTTAGCCCACAGAAACACAGCCCTGAACTTCACTCACAACATTCTCACGTTCTGACTCAAAAGCCCTCCTGACTTACAAAGCACTCACATTGTCTCCCTGGATCCACAAGTCCCACTGCTAGTTCACATTGGTTTACTTATGGCAGCTTCCTTGGACCATAATGGCTAATAGCTTTCCTCAGGCTCTCAGTCACTTAAAGACGTCTGCTCCTCACTAGCTGGACTCAGGCCTTTCCTCTGCTCACTCTCAGAGCAGTTACAAGTATCTCTAGTATATCATGCGTCTCAACACACACAGTGACTCACTTGGTGCTGAATACTCTCCTACAGATGCACCTTTACTTTGACCTATCAACATTGGTTACATCAGCATAAGCTTCTTACTGCAATGGTCCTGCTGTCACCTCCTGTTCCTGCAGGCTGACATACAGGGAACCTTGTTCCTTGTACCAACTACTCTATTACTCAACTACTCTGAACTACCGGGTGCAGTAGTCCACCCGTCCATTACAAAACGCAAACTAACAGATACACAGGCTCACAAGGATAAATAACCATATAATACAGGGTGGGCCATTTATATGGATACACCTAAATAAAATGGGAATGGTTGGTGATATCAACTTCCTGTTTGTGGCACATTAGTATATGGGAGGGGGTAAACTTTTCCAGATGGGTGGGGACCATGGCGGTCATTTTGAAGTCAGCCATTTTGGATCCAACTTTATTTTTTTCAATGGGAAGTGGGTCATGTGACATATCAAACTTATTGAGAATCTGAAACAAAGGATACTGGAAGCCTGTGCTAGCAGTTCTTCTGTGGTGTTGCTATCAGTGTGTCAAGAGTGGGAGAAGAGGGTTGCATTGACAATCCAACACAATGGGCATAACTTTGAACACATTTTATAAGTGGTCATAAACTTGTAAAAAAATCATGAAAGAATAAAGTTATGTTAAAACCAAGCACACCATTGTTTTTCTTATGAAATTCTCAATAAGTTTGATGTGTCACATGACCCTCTTCCAATTGAAAAAAATAAAGTTAGATTCAAAATGGCCGACTTCAAAATGGCCACCATGGTCACCACCCATCTGGAAAATTTCCCCCCCTCCCATATACTAATGTGCCACAAACAGAAAGTTGATATCACCAACCATTCCCATTTTGTAGCGTCAGCATCTCTGCCTATCTGCGGACAGTCAACTACCGCTTGGACGCGCTGTCCACCCCGACTGTGTCCGCCTCTAACCAAGCGGCACTCGCTCCGGCGGCACTTCAACCCAGTGGCGCTGTGGCACCCGGCTTAGGCTATCTGCTCCTTCACGTTTTGGTGGTGATCCTGCCCTATGTCGGGGCTTCATTAATCAGTGCACACTGCACTTTTAGCTCCTGGCGCACCAGTTCGCCTCTGACCGGGCCAAGGTGGCATTCATCATGTCTCACCTCACCGGAGAGGCGTTGGCATGGCTTAACCCTCTGTGGGAGAGAGGGGATCCTCTGGTGTCCGACTTCCAGGCTTTCCTCGTGGCTTTCCGGAAGGTGTTCGATGATCCTGGACGAAAATCTTCGACTGCCTCCTCTCTTCTCCGACTCCGCCAAGGGAGTCTCTCTGTGGGTCAGTATGTCATGCGTTTCCGCACCCTCGCATCTGAACTTGCCTGGAACAATGAGGCTCTGGTGTCCACTTTTTGGGAGGGCCTTTCCGGACGGATCAAGGATGAGCTAGCCGGTCGTGACATACCGTGACTACACAGATCGACATCCGTTTTCAGGAGCGTTCTAAGGAGGCGATCCGTGAGAGAAGATCCCTACGCCTCGCACCAAGCTTCCAAAGGCCAGTCTCGCAACCAACATCCCCTCCGGTTTCCTCTCCAGAGTCTATGCGAATAGACTAAGTTAAAATGGTCAAGTCTCGCCAGGAGGCCCGCCGCGCCGAGGGGAGTTGCTTCTACTGTGGCAGTATAGAGCATCTAATCGGCTCCTGTCCAGTGAGACCGGGAAACTCCAGTGTCTAGGACCGATCGGAGAGGTCGTCCTAGGCAAAAATTCTTCCTCTCCGCCCTTGACTCTGTCCGTTTCGGTTACTAGTGACAAGACCCGCATCTTCGAGACTGCCTATCTGGATTCCGGAGCCGCTGGGAACTTCATTCAACAGGCCGTTGTGTAGCGATATCAGATTCCTACCATATGTCTGGCATATCCTTTAGTGGTTTCCTCCGTGGATGGAAAGCTTTTCTTTGAGACCATCTTGTTTGTCACTGAGCCTGTAACTCTTCAGGTGGGAATGCTACATTCGGAGATCTCCTTCTACGTGCTGTCCGGTCTCTCTCATCCCCTCTTGCTTGGCCTGCCTTGGTTACAGAGACACAAGCCCATCCTGAATTGGAGCACAGGTGAGTCGCTCCGCTTGGGTCAGGAATGTCATAAGTCCTGACTGGTTCTTGTTCGTCCTGCTCGACCTCCGCCTACTCCAGCTAACCTACCTGGCCTGCCGGCATCCTACTGGTCATATGCGGACGTCTTTGATAAAAAGGAGGCAGAGACACTACCACCTCATAGGCCGTATGATTGCCCCATCGACTTAATAACTGGTGCTTCACCTCCTCGCGGGCGAATCTACCCCTTGTCGCTGGCCGAAAACCTGTGCTATGTCTGAGTACTTAGAAAAGAATCTTGCTAGGGGATGTATCCAGAAATCCACCTCTCCGGCTGGAACAGGATTCTTCTTCGTCAAAAAGAAAGACGGCTCTCTTCGTCCATGTATCAACTATAGGGGCCTAAACCAGATTACCATCAAAAATAAGTACCCCATGCCACTCATCTCGGAGCTGTTTGACCGCCTAAAAGGCACGAATATCTTCACAAAGCTCTATCTTCGTGGGGCGTACAATCTGGTCCGGATTCACCAGGGAGACAAGTGGAAGACGGCATTCAACACTCGGGATGGTCACTACGAGTACCGAGTGATGCCCTTCGGTCTCTGTAATGCTCTAGCCGTCTTTCAGGAGTTTGTGAACGACATCTTCCGAGATCTCCTGTATTCCTGCGTGGTAGTGTACCTGGACGATAACTTGGTGTTCTCCCTGATCTGCCCTATGATCGGAGGGATGTTTGTCAGGTACTGCTGAGGCTCCGGAAGAATCGCCTGTATGCTAAGTACGAGAAATGCGTCTTTGAGCAGACCTCCCTACTATTTTTGGGGTATATCATCTCTGAGAGGGGACTGCGAATGGATCCCGAGAAGGTTTGCAGTCTTAAAGTGGCCCCGACCTGAGGTGTTGAAGGCTATTCAGCGGTTTCTGGGATTCGCTAACTATTACCGCCTCTTCATTCCTCATTTCTCCTCCCAGACTGTTCCCATCTCTGCTCTCACCTGTAAATAGTGTTGAGCCACCCCCGTAGTGTTCGAGTTCGAGTTCGGTTCGTCAAACACCCGTATGTTCGCCGAACTGTTCGTCTAACTGTTCGTCGAACACCTTCGAACACCGTTAAAACCAATGGCAGGCAAACAAAAACACATAGAAACACATAGAAAACACATAGAAAACACTTCAAAGGTGTCCAAAAGCTGACAAACTGCTCAGAAGACATAACTAACACATGGAAAAGTGACAAGTACATATAGTCATGCGAAAAGAAAAGAGGTGGAGGAGTAAAAGGAGGGAGAGATACAGATATAGGCATGTCATGCTCTTCTAAAACCAAAAAAGTGCGAAGCCGACACGGCCAGTCCGTTCCTGCCAGTGCGACCTCCGTATCGCCGGGTTTGTGCCAGAGCTGCGGTGGACCCTGGCGGCCAGCCCCCCTCTCCCAATACTGGTGCCTGTGACGCGCCCCCTGGGACATATTCCTTTTTGAGGGGAATACCCGGCACCGGATCAGATGGGGGGTTGTAGTCTCCGAGCGGCTGTGACCCGGTCCCGTGCCCAGGGCGTCAAGCTCAGGGTTATGTGGCAGTCTTTACTGATGTTATTAAAGTTCGTTGTGTCGACTACGCCACCCGTTGTGATGCGGTCACTGTGGCCGCCGCTGCAGCAGGGTCCGCTGAGGCTGATGGTGGATGCGCAGCTTGGTGGGATAACCCCCAACGGGAGGGGTATAGCCTCAGAGGGGACAGGCGCAGAGGATGGGGGTTGTGGTGGTGCGGTGCAGCCGGTAATGATCACAGACTCGGGTTGTGCAGTTAAGGGTCTTTACTTACTGCAGATGTTCCTGGTCACTCTAGCTCCAAGTGACCTCCCGAGCCGTGCTGCGTCCACCAGGTCCTGGATCCGGCCAACCCCCAAACAAGTCCGGAGCGTGGCCCTGAGCTCTCCCTCTGTCCTTACTTCAGCCGTCCCCACCAGTGATTCACCTAAATCCAGCTCCCTCGGGCCTTCTGTTGGGCAACCTTTGGCCTCAGGTTCCCTGACCCTCCATGTGGTGTGCCTTCAGGGTGAATGTAGTGGGTGACCGTGACAGACACTGCCCACGGTCTCCGGTCTCTGGCTGGGGAATGTCTTTGCCCCCACCAGCTTGGGTTCCGGTACCCTTCTGCTGACTCCTCACCCGGTGTTCTTATTTGGGTTCTTGGGTCCCTTCTTTGTCTCCCCTCTGGGTCTTTCTGCACTCCACTCTCTCTCCAGGGCTGTTGTTTCTTTCTCTCTCTTTCTGCAGGCTTGTCCTCTGCATCTGACTTACTCTCTGCGTCTGACCCTGATCTAAGTTGGTGCCCTCCTTATATATCCCTCTATGTGTGAGCTCAGGTGACCAGCACCCAATGAGCTCCTATCACTACCCAGACTGCTCCCCCTATCTGCCCCTACACTACATGGGATGTACCACCCCCCTCCCACTCCAGCCAGGAACAGGCTCGGTTGTACCTGCACATTTCTAAGTGGGAGTACCGTCGGCCTGCTCCTCTGGAATGGGATGTATGTAGTGCATGCAGTCTATCTGAGCTCAGTTCCACACTCCATCCTTACCCGGGAGTGGAATATCACACCTCTGGGTTGAGGTGCAATACTCCTGTAGCAGCCGAATCCTCAGGGTGCTACATTCCCCCCTGGTAAACCACAGCACGTCCTCGGGCTGCAAAGACAAAAACACCAAAACATACAAATTTTTATAAACATATAAAACATATAAAATATTATATATATATAACTTTTTCATATAAACATCATTATAACATTCTCGTCGTCTCCTCCTCTGGTCACCGTGCAACTCGTGACCAGGTAAAGTGCGACAGTCTTTTGAAAAGCAGTTCCTTATAAAACCAGTAGGGGGCGCCTTAGGAAGCGCAACTATTTACAGGGAAGTTTTGGCCGTTCTCAGTCCCCGGCCAGGTAAGGGAAAGGGATGGCTGCTCACAGTCCTCAGCCTGGTTTGGGTAGGGGACACACGGGTTAAACTGTTCACTGGTCCCAACGGGGACTAAACTTTAAAGCAGCCACGGTTACTTGTGTACCCCGACGGGTAACTGTTAGAACCTTGCTGTTAGGTTTTTTTTCCTTTGCTGGTCACATGACCTTGTTGGCCTATTTAATCCTGCTCCGCCCTTCTGGCTTTGCTGGACTTCATTGTATATCTTTTTTCTAGCTAGCCTGTGCTCTGTATCTAACTCTGTTAGTTTGCTTGGTCTACGGACCTCTTTGTTCTATCTATTTTGTTTGTTCGTCTGTCTGCTACTATTTCTGTTAGGAGGTGTCCCATATTCCTCCCAGTCCTTAGTACTTGTAGGGATTCCCTCCCCAAATCTATAGGTCTCCGTACAGACTAGATTAGGACTTTAGCAGGTCTGATCGCAGGATCAGGTTCCCTGTTACATCGTAGGGATTCAGTTGAGTCTTATAGTAGGGACAGATCTCCTCTCTTTCCTTAGCTTTGGTAGCAGAACATAACAGTAAGTCCAGCCAAAGCCAGAAGGGCGGAGCAGGATTAAATAGGCCAACAAGGTCATGTGAAAAAAAACCTAACAGCAAGGTTCTAACAGTACCCCCCCTTCTAAGAGGATCCTCCGGATCCCCTAGGACCAGGCTTATCAGGAAATCTCCTGTGAAACGCTCTGATAAGTCTGGACGCGGAAACATCATCTGACCTCACCCAAGAGTTATCCTCGGGTCCGAAACCTTTCCAGGCCACAAGATACTGCAAACTACCTCTATACCGTCTAGAGTCAAGGATGCGAGAAATTTCATATTCCCCGTCCTCCACCACCGGAGGAACAGAGGCAGAGGCGTCACCATCCGACACAACAGCTTTTTTTAACAGAGAGACATGAAAGACCGGATTAATTCTCCAGGAGGTAGGAACCTCCAATCTGCTGTTAGGTTGGAGGTTCCTACCTCCTGGAGAATTAATCCGGTCTTTCATGTCTCTCTGTTAAAAAAAGCTGTTGTGTCGGATGGTGACGCCTCTGCCTCTGTTCCTCCGGTGGTGGAGGACGGGGAATATGAAATTTCTCGCATCCTTGACTCTAGACGGTATAGAGGTAGTTTGCAGTATCTTGTGGCCTGGAAAGGTTTCGGACCCGAGGATAACTCTTGGGTGAGGTCAGATGATGTTTCCGCGTCCAGACTTATCAGAGCGTTTCACAGGAGATTTCCTGATAAGCCTGGTCCTAGGGGATCCGGAGGATCCTCTTAGAAGGGGGGGTACTGTTAGAACCTTGCTGTTAGGTTTTTTTTCCTTTGCTGGTCACATGACCTTGTTGGCCTATTTAATCCTGCTCCGCCCTTCTGGCTTTGCTGGACTTCATTGTATATCTTTTTTCTAGCTAGCCTGTGCTCTGTATCTAACTCTGTTAGTTTGCTTGGTCTACGGACCTCTTTGTTCTATCTATTTTGTTTGTTCGTCTGTCTGCTACTATTTCTGTTAGGAGGTGTCCCATATTCCTCCCAGTCCTTAGTACTTGTAGGGATTCCCTCCCCAAATCTATAGGTCTCCGTACAGACTAGATTAGGACTTTAGCAGGTCTGATCGCAGGATCAGGTTCCCTGTTACATCGTAGGGATTCAGTTGAGTCTTATAGTAGGGACAGATCTCCTCTCTTTCCTTAGCTTTGGTAGCAGAACATAACAGTAACTATATACAGTTTTTCTTTACTACTGTTCTTAATCGTAGTACCTCCTAGCCTTGAACCCGTCCGGGTCTTCTGGCTCTTCCTCCCTACACCGCAGCTCCTCCTCTGTCAGGCGATGCACGTGGAGGGCGTAAGGTCCCTTGGCACACTTGTGCCGGGTAAACGTTACCTCGTCACCGACGTAGAGGTCACGGCCTTTGTGACCCTCTGGCAGGTGAGACTCGACATCCCGTCGGGTAACGAAGACGTCACCCATGGTGTTCCGGTCCTTTATGAAGCCCCACCCATGCTGCGCATTAAACTTTATTACCGTCCCGATGGTACGGGGACGATCTGCTGCATAGGGGTCCCTTCTGGTCCGACTCTTTTGCTCCGCGCTGCGGGTCCGGGCCCATTGCTCTCTGGCCCGCCTCTCCTCCCGCTCTCTCTTGAACTCTGCCAGCTGTTGACGGCAACACTCGGTACGCTCTGCTGCAGCTGCCCGAGTCTCTCCGGTGAACCCCATCAAATCTTCTCCCGTGGGGTCCCACACGAACTGGGCTTCCTCGAGTGGAGGCGAGACCCGAGTCACGGGCTTTGGAGCCGGGATCAGGGGCTCACACAAGGGCCCTAGTCTTTGCTGCCGCTCTAGCTCAGGGTACCCTTCGGGCCAGATGAAGGGCCGCCCGTCCGGCCATGTGAGCTGGCCGAAGAGGTCCTCCCCCAGGTGCGGCACCCTTGGTATTGCGGGCGCGGGCGCGGTGGTGATGGCGCCCGGGTTGCCCAGGCCTTGCGGCCAGGCCTGGGGCACCTGGAAGGTGAAGGGCACCGTTAGGACGGCGGCGCCCTGGGCTACCTGGCCTTGCGGCCAGGCCGGAGGCTCCGCGGAGGTAGGGGGCGCTGTTGGTGATGCGGCGCCCGGGGGTACTAGGCCTTGCGACCAGGCTGGTGGTAATTCCTGCTTTGTCACGCTCCGGATCGAGGCGCATGACGTCACAGGGGTCGCTGCGGCGGCTTCCGGTCGGGGCCTAGTCCATGGCGGCGACATGGCGGCTACGGGCACAGCAGGGGGACTTTCGGGCTCTGCGACGGGGAGCTGGGGCAGGTAAGCGGTGTCACGGCTTGGGGTATAGGCGTCCCCTTTACCTGCCTCCATGCGTTCGGCTCCCTCCTCGGCGCCGTCTCCGGCCTTGGGTCCTCCCGCGCCATCCTCAGAGGCGGTCTGCTTCCTCTTCCAGGGTAGCGTGCTCCGTTGACTGGTCTCTGCTTGCTGGGCCATCTCCCGGCCCCACTCCGCCAGGATCTCCCTCTGCACTCGGGCCATCCTTCCCGCGAGGCCCTCCAGGGCACTCCGCGCGCACTCCCGATCTCGGGGAAGCTGCGCCAGGATCTCCGCTAAGCCTAGCGGGGTTGTTGACTCTAGCAGGCTCCTGACCATCGGGTCGGTGCTGCTCTGCTCTGCTTCCGGCAGGCTCCTGGCCAGCGGGCCGGTGCTGCTCTGCTCTCCTCCTTCTTCCTTCTGCAGGCTCCTGGCCAGCGGGCCGGTGCTGCTCTGCTGCCGCTCCATTCCCGGGTCTACTCTTTCTCTCCTCGACTCCGGGTGCTCTCGCTCTGGACACCTTGCCTCCGGGTGCGCTCGTTCTAGACTGCTCCAAGCGACACCCATCTTTACTCTTTTCTTTCGTCTCCTTCCACTTCGAGGGCGGTCCCGGGGCAACTCGGTGACTGTCAGCTCCAGGGGTAGTTCTTTCACGCTGACAGACACCTCCAGCATCACAGTCTCTGTTGGTGGGGGCGGTTTCCACTTTTGGCGCCATTTTCTGTCCCGGCCCACGATGGGAGGTGGCCTCTTGCCCTCCTTTGGTACGCCCATAATGGCGTCCGCTGCTCTTCCAAGGCGGGAAATCTGCGGTTTTGGCGGGAATCGCTTCCCAGTGGCGGGAAACTCGGCAGATGGCGGGAACAAGCTGGAAATGGCGGACAATCGGCGGGAAACGACTGGTGATGGAGTCCGATGGCGTGGACCCTCCGGAACCGGCAGGAGTCTTCTTTCTGAGGTAAACTTGCACTTTTCTTCAGGCACGCAGTACCCGGGTGTTGCGGGCACGTAATCCTGCCGACTACGCCAAAGTTGACGCGCCCCCTGGGACATATTCCTTTTTGAGGGGAATACCCGGCACCGGATCAGATGGGGGGTTGTAGTCTCCGAGCGGCTGTGACCCGGTCCCGTGCCCAGGGCGTCAAGCTCAGGGTTATGTGGCAGTCTTTACTGATGTTATTAAAGTTCGTTGTGTCGACTACGCCACCCGTTGTGATGCGGTCACTGTGGCCGCCGCTGCAGCAGGGTCCGCTGAGGCTGATGGTGGATGCGCAGCTTGGTGGGATAACCCCCAACGGGAGGGGTATAGCCTCAGAGGGGACAGGCGCAGAGGATGGGGGTTGTGGTGGTGCGGTGCAGCCGGTAATGATCACAGACTCGGGTTGTGCAGTTAAGGGTCTTTACTTACTGCAGATGTTCCTGGTCACTCTAGCTCCAAGTGACCTCCCGAGCCGTGCTGCGTCCACCAGGTCCTGGATCCGGCCAACCCCCAAACAAGTCCGGAGCGTGGCCCTGAGCTCTCCCTCTGTCCTTACTTCAGCCGTCCCCACCAGTGATTCACCTAAATCCAGCTCCCTCGGGCCTTCTGTTGGGCAACCTTTGGCCTCAGGTTCCCTGACCCTCCATGTGGTGTGCCTTCAGGGTGAATGTAGTGGGTGACCGTGACAGACACTGCCCACGGTCTCCGGTCTCTGGCTGGGGAATGTCTTTGCCCCCACCAGCTTGGGTTCCGGTACCCTTCTGCTGACTCCTCACCCGGTGTTCTTATTTGGGTTCTTGGGTCCCTTCTTTGTCCCCCCTCTGGGTCTTTCTGCACTCCACTCTCTCTCCAGGGCTGTTGTTTCTTTCTCTCTCTTTCTGCAGGCTTGTCCTCTGCATCTGACTTACTCTCTGCGTCTGACCCTGATCTAAGTTGGTGCCCTCCTTATATATCCCTCTATGTGTGAGCTCAGGTGACCAGCACCCAATGAGCTCCTATCACTACCCAGACTGCTCCCCCTATCTGCCCCTACACTACATGGGATGTACCACCCCCCTCCCACTCCAGCCAGGAACAGGCTCGGTTGTACCTGCACATTTCTAAGTGGGAGTACCGTCGGCCTGCTCCTCTGGAATGGGATGTATGTAGTGCATGCAGTCTATCTGAGCTCAGTTCCACACTCCATCCTTACCCGGGAGTGGAATATCACACCTCTGGGTTGAGGTGCAATACTCCTGTAGCAGCCGAATCCTCAGGGTGCTACACCTGTCCGCTGGTGGGTCGAGCGAGCCCCCCTGTGGTGGAGTCAGGTCTAATCTTTTTAATTTAAATTGTCTCTCTAATTTGAATGAGTACACTTTAAATCCTTTTACAAGGATCTATTGGAGGGCAAGTATCATGCCAGCAGCCGCGGTAATTCCAGCTCCAGTAGCGTCCACTAAAGCTGCTGCAGTTAAAAAGCTTTTATAAGGATCGAGCTTGGCGGCCCACCGCAAGGCGTCCTACCGCCAGTCCCAGCCCCTGTGCCTTGGGGTGCCTCCCAGATGCTCTTCACCGAACCATTTCCTTTGTCCAAACTACAGGTGGTGTAGCTTGCTTAACAGCTGGGTTAATCCGCTGACTAGCAGACACTGCTACTAGGCCCAAAGTATTGCTTGGGCTAGATGCAGTTAAAAATTTGTAATTAGATACTCTCGTTGGATGCTGAGAAAGCATTCCATAGAGTCTCCTGGCACGCCATATATTATTCTCTTAAAAAGCTTGGGGTAGGGGACCCTTTTATAGCCAAAATCATGGCCCTGTATCACAATCCGTCAGCTAGGCTGAAGATAAATGGAACATTATCATCACCTTTCATAATCACCAGTGGGACAAGGCAGGGATGTCCTCTGTCCCCTCTCTTATACATCCTAGTGATGGAGCACCTGCTCTCATCAATTCACGATAACCCCAATATTAGAGGGATTGAGTTGGGAGGCACCGAGTACAAGTGCTCTGCATTTGCTGATGATGTCCTAGTATATATCACTCAACCACATATATCCATCATTGCTGTTATGGCTGAAATAGCTCACTTTGGTACATGGTCAAATTTTAAAATCAATGCAGCGAAGTCTGAGGCCCTCGATGTCTCCCTCCCCAAATCCATACAGGATTCCATCCAGTCCAACTTTCCCTTTGCCTGGCCCTCACAGGGTATCAAATACTTAGGAATTCGTATTCATAGAGACCTCTTCCGTCTATTTTATCTTAATTTTGGGCCCTTTATTGAACAACTCCATAGAGATCTTACTTCTTGGCCGGTGAAGGATTTTTCCTGGTTCGGCAGAATAAATATACTAAAAATGAACGTCCTACCTAAACTCTTGTACATCTTCCAAACCATTCCCGTGGTAATTCCCTCAAATTTTTGGAAAAGACTACGCAGTAGCTTTTGCAGATTTATCTGGGCAAGTGGGCGTCCACGCATTCGGGGGGACGTTCTGATCAGACACAAACAAAAGGGGGGCCTTAGCCTTCTGGATTGTAGAAGGTATTACATGGCAGCAGAACATGCTAGAATCCTGGACTTCTTCCATCATTCGGAGGGGAAATTGTGGGTCAAAATAGCTCAATCCATTTGTCCTAAAGCTCTTACCACTCTCCCATGGTGCGCTCATTTAATTGTCCCCTCTCTTGGCCTCATGTCATATAGTACTTATGCCACTGCTTTGGCTTTGAGATCCCCAAAAAAAAGCTTATCCTCAATCGACCCCCAGGGCCCCTTGCTCCCGATTTCAGATAATCCGCTGACTAGCAGACACTGAATCTTTGGAGCAGACCTCTGATTCCCAGGCTATAGTATGAGTAAACAGCTCTTCAGACTCAACCATCTGTGTTACCCCAAGCGATAGTGTATGTAGTTTCTTATGGTTAAAAGGGGGGGGGGAGTGGAGACCCCACCAACCTGGAATTGATAATGGCAACGTCATGTAAAACACAGCAAGGGGACTCCAAAAAGAGTCTCCATTTTTTCCCAAAATTGTGGCACAGACACCACTTAAGTGGCATCAATTGTCCCAGAGTTGCTTAAAATGGTTGGTGAGGTGATTTTCCAAAATCCTCAAGCTTTTAGACTCCCCAGAATGACACAGGTGGGGCAGATGGTGGTTGTCCCGACCCACTAGGCTGCATTGTAGCACAGTGAGCTTCGCACTGCAACTTATGCTTCATATCCGTGTGACGGTTCATGCATGAAGTACTCAAACTATGGATTTTTTGGCCTCTACTTAGCTTTTGGTGACAAATGTTACAGATAACACGAGTTGGGTCATCCTTATCCATCTGAAAAAATGCACAGGCTATGCAAGGCTTAGAGCCCATGCGACTCTGCTACTAGCAATATTATCAAATGATTGGCTGGGTTAGATGCAGAGCGTCTGGGTTTGGTTGGGGGTCCCCACAGTCTGCCTAGGCTAGATGCAGTTAAAAATTATTATTAGATACACAGGCGGTGCAGCTTGCTTCGCAGCAGGGCTAATACGCCCAAAGTATTGGTAGACTCTATACTAAATAAGGAAGGATTCACTGACTGTGGTGTCCCCTCCGTGGGCTGTGGCGATTGGTGGAGATTTGGTGGATGATTATAGGAGAAAGCTCCTTAATAGAGAAAGTTGGTGGATTTATACTTTAAATACACGTGTACCAGCGGGTTTAAATATCAGACATGATTTGATGTATCATTATGAATGATCATTTATAGATTATTATTATATATATGTTCCTTTTTTCTTCTTTTCTTTTTCTTTTGGATTATTTACATTTATATGCATTGTTTCTATGCTATACAATTTTAACATGGTATGTGTGTTTAAATTTCTGATTAACTCAGCCTTGAACAGGTGCATAGCAGGACATGACATATAAATACCATTTCCTTGCTGTTTTTTTGCTATGCAATGATTAAGAACCTTTAGTTCGAAACGCGTTTGCTGTTCTTCTCCAAGGTGGACTTTTAAAATATTTTTTGTATGACCCAATAAAAAGTGGATGTTAGAAGATTTGTTCAGCTGGATCTTCCTGGTTCCTCATGTTCGTTTGGTAGCACTCCTGACTCCGTGCTGTTGATCTTCTAGGTGGGTGAGCTGATTTTTTCCTTTCTTTTTCTGCCATGTGGCGATTGGTCATCCACTGTCGCTGCCCCTTACTCAACAAATTCACAAACATCTCCCGTCGGTTTGGAGTCCCATTATGCCCAACCAAAAACATAGGCCCCACAACTAAAAAAAATCATTCTTAGGCATCGAAATCGACACCCTCCCATGGGAAAAAATACCAAAACATTACACCTGATCTAGGCTTTTTGCGCAGTATGGAAAGTAACACTACAGCAGATGCAAGTATTACTAGGTCTCCTCGTGTTTGCGAGCCGGGTGATGCCAGTCGGAAGGGTTTTTTCTCTTCATTTACCGCCCGCAACAAAAGGGGCATCTAAACCGAGTCATACAATCAGAATCAGCAGGCAGCTACGGACGGACTTAGAGGTGTGGAAAACCTTCTTATAATCATTCAACGGTCACACGTTATTTATGTCAGCAGAACAGTCCAACATTCAACTAAGATTATTCACCGGGGTGGCAGAATCAGGCGGATATGCAACGATACTAAATAACCAATGGTGCACAAGCTTATGGCCTCCGTATTGGGCAGAACAAGTGCTGACAAAAAAACAGACAGTCCTGGAACTGTTTCCAATAGAGGTAGCAATAGAAATATGGGGCGCGCGCCTGGCTAACAAAATATACTCTTCATAACAAAAAACACCAGCCTAGCGCACTTCATTAATAATATGGCATCATCGTCTCTCCCAGTGCTAGGCCTACTACGCCGGCTAGCATTCCTGTGCCTAAAACACAATGTATGGGTCCGCGCTAGCCACGATGCTGAGGGGTCTAACGCTGCTGCTAACGCTTTATCACAATTCATTTGGCAGATTTTCAAAGAGCTCCTCCCCAACGCCCACCCATCGGGCAACAGTTGCCCAGCCTCCCTATGGGATCTAGTGGAGAATAGTTGATGCCATTAATCAGAGTGTCAGTTGCCCCGTCGATGTGGCAAGCATACGGTAAGGCATGGGAACAGTGGACACGACTAGTAGCAGGCAGACGGATTGACCAATGTGAACAAGCCAGATTGCAAGTCACCGTAGAATTTCTCCACCAGCTAATGATGAGGGGCATATCAGGGGCGTCAGCGCAGCGGTGGCTGACCGGAGTAGCATTTCACTTCCAACTACTGAATTGGGGACATGTGACAAAGAGATTCATCATCAGACAATCCATAAAAGGGTGGAAAAGGGGTCAGCCAAGTCAGGAGTGTAGAGGTCCCGTCCCGTGTCACTAAAACTGATTTCTCACATCATATCCCTAACACCATTAACATGATATTCACAATTCAAAGCAACACTTCTTCGGGGCGCTATGCATAAGCGAATTAGTCCCTCAATCCAAAATTAACACCAGTGGAGGCTTATTACACCAGGACGTAGTCATAGCCAATAATGCAATACGTCTACGCATATGCAAATCGAAAACGGTTCCAGCGGGCAGGGGCACTTGGGTGCTTCTACAACCCACAAATGGTACGCTGAGTCGGGTAACAATAGTAAAAACATATATAACCATCAGATCACAAAGTAATTTCTTCCTATCACACATTGATGGAACGCCATTATCAAGATAACAGTTCCAAGCTATATTTAATAAATGCATAACATCGGCAGGGAACCACCCCAAAGATTATGGGACACACTCATTCCACATAGGTGCGGCCACGGAAGCAGCAAGAGCAGGACTGTCACAAACGGAAGTTCAGGGAGATGGCGATCCACGTGTTTGGCGAGATACATAAGACCGGACTTGCTATCCTAACATGGTTTGTTTCTTTTACAGGTGATGCTAAGCCAACAGTGTGGGTGATAGGCCACTCGTATATATATTGGGCAGAAAAAAGGGCGAAAGTACCCCCAGGCGGGAGGAAATTAGAGTTTCATAACACATATTTCAACTGGAGAGGTATTAGAGGCCTGCAATGGCCACAGGTACTAATGGAGATAATCAAGGTAGGGAGAGAGGTAAGAGGTCCGGTCATCTTAGTTATACAGGCCGGGGGAAACGACCTAGGTTATCACAAGAGCGCATAACTAATGGCAAAAATGAAACTAGACACTGAGCACTTCAGAGAATTTTTCACAAAAATAGTCAGAGATTGTGCCGAGCGCGGTATGGCAAGGTGCCCGAGACATCACGGCCATCGAACGCACAAGGCGGCTAATAAATATTTGGATGACAAAATTTATAAGAGACAGAGGCGGACAACTGGAAGGAGATAGAGCAGGCCTCATACTGCCCGACTGTGTTCACTTAATGGATATTGGACTGGACATATTCCTGTCAGGACTCCAGGATGGAGTGGAACAAGTGTTAAGAGTGATGGATGGGGGTCAGAGTCTTGCATACGAGTACGCAGGATCCTCCGTGGCCTGAAAATAGAAAGGACATGTTGGAGAGTTACACTTGTTGGCCAACTTGCCATTGTGGAGACTGGAGACACAGGGCATGCTGCAACAAGCTGAATTATTTTAGAAATAAAATGCCTTTCTAATGTAATGAGTATAAACAGTTAATAAATCTGTGACCGATCCTCGCCCATCCAGTTGTAAGAGTTACATGATTGTATTGTCAATGAAAGTGGGGCGGTAGGGGGCTGAGCATCTGGGTTTGGTTGGGGGTCACCACAGTCTGCCTAGGCTAGATGCAGTTAAAAATCATTATTAGATACACAGGCGGTGCAGCTTGCTTCGGAACTGGGTTACTACGCTGACTAGCAGACACTGAAGCTTTGGAGCAGACCTATGAGTAAACAGCTCTTCAGACTCAACCATCTGTGTTACCCCAAGCCATAGTGTATGTAGTTTCTTACGGTTAAAAGGGGGGGGGGGGAGACCCAACCCACCTGTAATTGACGATGCCAACGTCACGTAAAACACAGCAAGGGGACTCCAAAAAGAGTCTCCATTTTTTCAAAAAATTTGGGGCACACACACCACTTAAGTGCCATCAATTGCCCCAGAGTTGCTTAAAACGGTTGGTGAGGAGATTTTAACAAATCCTCAAGCTTTTACTCTCCCCAGGATGACACAGGGGTAGAAAAGTTCTTGCGGATCCATGATTTGTTCATCTTTATGAACGTGAGTCTGTCTACATTGTCAGTGGACAGCCGCGTGTGCTTATCTGTCAGCACACCACCAGCAGCGCTGAACACACGTTCAGAGAGAACAAAAATTATTATTAATTTGAAAGCTGGTGGAGCTTAGTATAGATGGCCTAATAGAATGAGTACCACACACTGCTAATATGCCCAAAATTATTTTACAGGCAAGATGCAGCTAAAAATTATTAGTAATTTGAAAGCTGGTGGAGCTTAGTATAGTGGCCTAATAGAATGAGTACCACACAATGCTAATATGCCCAAAATTATTTTACAGGCAAAATGCAGCTAAAAATTATTATTAATTTCAAAGCTGGTGGAGCTTGGTATAGATGGCCTTATACAATGAGTGCCACACACTGCTACTATGCCCAAAAGGTTTTACTTGGCTAGGTGCAGTAAAAAAATTGTATTACATACACAGGTGGTGTAGCTTGCATCACAGATACGCTACTCCATTGACTAACACACACTGCAAGAGGACGAAAAGGATTTGCTTAGCTAGATTTAGCCAAATGCTGTGAAAAACACTTGCACAGCACTAAAACAGACCTGCCTGGCAAAAAGTGATAGGAACTGATGTAACCTAGCCCTCAAAAGGGCTGGAATTTCAACTAGTCACTACTCCCAACCTATCTGTCTATTTAAGAGCACAGACCTGCCTGCTAAAAGTGCTAGGAACTGCTGTAACCTAGCCCTCAAAAGGGCTGCAATTACAAACTTCCGAGGTGAAAAATGACTTTGTCTCTCTTAAGCAAGCCGTCTCTTCCGCTCCAGTACTACATCATCCAGATTGCAATAAACAGTACTTCTTGGAGGTTGACGCCTCTTCCTCCAGGGCCGGAGCAGTGCTCACCCAGAAATCCTCGTCCGGGCGAATGGTGACCTGTGGCTTCTTCTCCAAAATCTTTTCTCCGTCCGAGCGCAATTACTCCATAGGAGATCGAGAACTGCTGGCCATCAAATTAGCGCTGGAGGAGTGGCGCTACTTGCTTGAAGGGGCCCTGCATTCGGTGGTCATCGACACTGACCATAAAAACCTTGCTTACTTGTAGACCGCCCAAAGGCTAAATCTGCGTCAGGCCAGATGGTCTCTGTTCTTTGCTTGTTTCAGCTTAACTCTCCATTACTGCCCGGCAGACAAGAATATTAAAGCTGACGCTCTATCCTGCTCTTTCCTGTCTACCGACCAAGAGGAGGGGCCTATACACATCATTGACCCCTCCAGAATAATGACTGTTGCTCCGTTTGACCTGTCTCATCTTCCTCCTGGTAAGTCCTTTGTGGCGGCTCAGGATCAGAAGAGGGTCTTACTCTGGAGTCATTAGTCCAAACTGGCTGGTCATGCCGGCCAGAGGAAGACGCTTCTGCTTATTGCTCGACATTATTGGTGGCCCACCCTGCGCAAGGTTGTTGCGGATTTTGTCGCGGTTTGTTCCTTCTGTGCCCGTAACAAGATAACTAGGCACCTCCCAGCTGGCCGTCTTCTTCCTCTCCCCTTGCCTTCTGCTCCTTGGCAACACATTGCTATGGACTTCATCACTAATCTACCGGTATCTGCCGGTTCTACCGTCATATGGGTGGTCGCTGACCTCTTCTCCAAGATGGCTCACTTCATTCCTTTGCCTGGTCTTCCATCTGCACCTGTGCTGGCTAAGGACTTCATCCGTCACATCTTTCGTCTCCACGGCTTATCCCTCCACATTGTCTCGGACAGAGGAGTTCAGTTCACTTCTCGTTTCTGGAGAGCCATGTGCAAGCCGCTGGATGTCACTTTGGACTTTTCTTCGGCTTATCATCCTCAGTCCAATGGTAAGGTGGAACGTATTAATATGATCCTCACTAGTGTTGAGCCACCCCCGTAGTGTTCGAGTTCGGTTCGGTTCGTCGAACACCCGTGTGTTCGCCGAACTGTTCGTCGAACACCTTCGAACACCGTTAAAACCAATGGCAGGCAAACAAAAACACATAGAAACACATAGAAAACACCTTCAAAGGTGTCCAAAAGCTGACAAACTGCTCAGAAGACACAACTAACACATGGAAAAGTGACAAGTACATATAGTCATGCGAAAAGAAAAGAGGTGGAGGAGTAAAAGGAGGGGGAGACACAGATATAGGCATGTCATGCCCTTCTAAAATCCAAAAAGTGAGAAGCCGAGACGGCCAGTCCGCTCCTGCCCGTGCCACCTCCGTGTCGCCGGGTTTGTGCCAGAGCCGCGGTGAACCCTGACGGCCAGCCCCCCTCTCCCAATACTGGTGCCTGTCCGCTGGTGGGTCGAGAGAGCCCCCCTGTGGTGGAGGCAGCTCTAAGCTTTTTAATTTAAATTGTCCCTCTAATTTGAATGAATACACTTTAAATCCATTTACAAGGATCTATTGGAGGGCAAGTCTCATGCCAGCAGCCGCGTAATTCCAGCTCCAGTAGCGTCCACTAAAGCTGCTGCAGTTAAAAAGCTTTTATAAGGATCGAGCTCGGCTGTCCACCGCAAGGCATCCTAGTGCCAGTCCCAGCCCCTATGCCTTGGGGTGCCTCCTGATGCTCTTCACTAAGTATCCCGTGGTCCCGAAGCATTTCCTTTGAAAAAATTAAGTGTCCAAACTACAGGTGGTGTAGCTTGCTTAACAGCCGGGATAATCCGCTGACTAGCAGACACTGCTACTAGGCACAAAGTATTTCCTGGGCTAGA
Organism: Phyllobates terribilis; assembly: GCF_046119375.1. Lineage (NCBI taxonomy): Eukaryota > Metazoa > Chordata > Amphibia > Anura > Dendrobatidae > Phyllobates > Phyllobates terribilis. The sequence goes on along the minus strand of NW_027362771.1, from coordinate 160,381,736 downwards.
TGCAGTTAAAAATTTGTAAGTAGATACTCTCGTTGGATGCTGAGAAAGCATTCCATAGAGTCTCCTGGCACGCCATATATGATTCTCTTAAAAAGCTTGGGGTAGGGGTCTAGGGGACCCTTTTATAGCCAAAATCACGGCCCTGTATCACAATACGTCACCTAGGCTGAAGATAAATGGAACTGTAGCACCGAGGGCTCGGTTGCTACAGACGTATTGCACCTCACCCAGAGGTGTGATATCTCACTCTCAGATAAGGATGGAGTGTGGATCAGGACCCGACACCTGCATGCATTACACCACATTGCCGTGGGGCAGGGCGACCAATATGCCCCTGAGATGGGCACGACAGTCCCTGTCCCTGGCTGGAGTGGGGGGAGGGAACACTGAGGAAGGGGAACCCTGCAGTGCAGGAGCAGGGAGGAAGCAGTTCCTGGGTGCATTGAGAAGGGAGTATAAAAGGTGGGCACCATCTTAGTTCAGTGCAGAGAAGTCTGAGCAGAAGTGGCAGGGAGCAGGGGCTCTGCATGAGCTCTGCTCCGGAGGCGGGCCTAGTAACAGAGGCCCAGGCCTGCAAGAGGGAGAAGGAAGGAAGAGGAGCGGAGAAGGCTCCAGGAACGAGGAATGAAGGGATCCCAGGGGTGCGGACGGGCGAGTCGCCACCGCACGCCCGAATCCACCTGCGTGGAGGGGTCAGGCCAAAGGGGGAGACCGGTCCCCGAACTAGTGGAGGCAGGAAACGACCCTCAGCTAGAAACCGGAGGCTCTGACATTTTATGTGGCGCAGCCCCTTGCTCCACCCGCTAGGAAGGCACCACATAGGGTCAGGGAAACTGGCGCCAAGTTTACCAAGAGGAGGCCCGAGGCAGCCGGACAGAAGTGTTGGTAAGAAAGGCCAGACAAAGGACACACAAAGGGGGTCCTGTGAAGCGCTCCAAAGTTATCTGGGAGTTGTCTGAGCCCCTCACCTGGTGAGCACAGTACGACGTGGGCAGCCGTTACCTGCAGACGTGGTCTGGATAATAAGAACTGTGAGTAAAGGCCCTGAACTGCATCACTGACTCCGTGTCGTTACTGCTGCTGCCCTGCACCATCACCCCCATCCTCCGCATACACTGCCCTGAGGCTATACTCCTCCCGTGGGGAGTTATGCTACGCTCTGCTGCACCCACAACACCAGCCTTAGCGGTCTGCCCTGTAGCGGCGGTTCACTCTGACCGCAATCCACGGGTGGCGTAGTCGGACATTTAAACATCAAAACCACATAAATAGTTCCGCCACTGGTTTGACCGCCCTGAGCCACGGAACCGGATCGCCGCCACGAAGACTACAACCACCAGCATCCACCAAAAAGGGTCCGGCTCCGGGTGTCCCAAGGCCCAGGGGGTGCGTCAGAACATTTTCATCACCTTTCACAATCACCAATGGGACAAGGCAGGGATGTCCTCTGTCCCCTCTCTTATACATCCTAGTGACGGAGCACCTGCTCTCATCAATTCGCCATAACCCCAATATTAGGTGGATTGAGGTGGGAGGCACCGAGTACAAGTGCTCTCTATTTGCTGATGATGTCCTAGTATATATCACTCAATCACATATATCCACCCCTGCTGTTATGGCTGAAATAGATCACTTTGTTACATGGTAAAATTTTAAAATCAATGCAGCGAAGTCTGAGGCCCTCGATGTCTCCCTCCCTAAATCCATATAGGATTCCATCCAGTCCAACTTTCCCTTTGCCTGGCCCTCACAGGGTATCAAATACTTAGGAATTCCTATTCATAGAGACCTCTCCCATCTATGTTATCTTAATTTTGGGCCCTTTATTGAACAATTCCATACAGACCACGGTTGGCAAGTTGGAACTGTGAGATTCACTACGTGCACCACTGGTATTTTGTGGAAAAGCACATGTAAGATTCTGCAACAGTCTCTGCTGATACTCCTGCATGCGTGCATCCCTTTCTATGGCAGGAATAATTTCTGCAAATTTACTTTTGTACCGGGGATCTAACAGTGTGGCAACCCAGTAGTCAGGATTATTTCTAATTCTCACAATTCGAGGGTCATGTTGCAGGTAGTGCAGCAAGAAGGCACTCATGTGTGTTGCGCATCCAGGAGCACCAAGTCCCTGTTGTGTTGGTGGCGAGGTAACAATCATGCTTCCTTCCTCTGTCCTCTCCCCCCAACCTCGCACAACAGAAATGTGATCAAGGTCTCCCTCATCTGATGAGTCTTCCATCAGTTCGTCCTCCACTTCTTCCTGGGCTCCTGCACCTTCCTCACTAGTTTGGCTGCTACCATGCGCCCTGGTAAAACCATCTCCCCCACCCTCACATGCCTGCCGCCTTGGTGCTGCCGACCGTCTGGACCTTGCAGATGTTAGCCCTTCCGCATACAACTCCTCCTCCTCTACTTCCTCCACCTCCTCTTGTGCCACCACCTGACTCCGAATTCTGTTTAACATGTGCTCCAGCATGTAAATCACCGGAATAGTCATGCTGATAATGGCATCGTCAGCACTAAACATCTTCGTCGCCATTTCAAAACTGTGCAGAAGGGTGCATAGGTCCCTGATCTGAGACCACTCCTCCAGCGTGATTTGCCCCACCTCTGAATCTCGTTGGCCCAGGCTATACGTCAGAACGTATTGCACCAGGGCTTGTCGGTGCTGCCACAGTCGCTGCAACATGTGCAGAGTTGAATTCCACCGGGTAGGCACATCGCATTTTAGCCGGTGAAGTGGCAGGCCCAACGACTTCTGTAGAGATGTAAGTCGCTGAGCTGCGGGATGCGAACGGCGGAAGTGAGCACACAGCGACCGTGCCCTCTGCAGAAGGCCATCTAGTCTGGGATAGTGGGCTAAAAATTGCTGGACAACCAGGTTCAACACGTGAGCCATACAAGGCACGTGTGTGACATTGCCCCGGCGAAGGGCCGCACCCAGGTTTGCAGCATTGTCGCACACGGCCTTCCCTGGTTTCAGGTCCAGTGGAGACAACCATTCATGAAATTGGTTCTCCAGAGCTGACCACAACTCCTCAGCTGTGTGACTCACATTTCCCAGACATTTCAATGTAAAAACCGCCTGATGACGTTGAGCCCTACTGCCAGCATAGTAAGGAGGTGTGCAGGATCCCTTCTGCGCAGTTAGAAAGCTTGTGGCATGACCAGACAGGCTTTGGGTGCAGGTGGAAGACCGAGAGGAGGTTGAGGAGGCAGAAGCAGTGGAGGAACTTTGACATAAAGAGGATTGACGCACAACTCGTGGGGACGGCAAGACTTGGACAGCAGCCCCTTGTCCTGCTGTCACCATAGTTACCCAGTGCCCAGTCAGCGACATGTAACGCCCCTGTCCATGCCTACTCGTCCAAGTGTCTGTGGTGAAATGCACCCTGTCACACACAGAGTTTCTCAAAGAAGCGGTGATGTTGTGTGCGACATGCTGGTGGAGCGCAGGCACACCTTTCTTTGAGAAGTAGTGCCGACTGGGCATCTGGTACTGGGGCACTGCGACGGACATAAGGTCTCGAAAATCCTCTGTGTCCACCAGGCGGAAAGGCAGCATTTCTGTAGCCAAGAGCTTGCAGATGGTGAAATTCAACCTCTTAGCTTTCTCATGGCTAGGAGGAAATGGTCTTTTACTTGTCCACATCTGAGGGACCGAGGGCTGGCTATTGTGCTTAGACGGGGTTGATAAGGGTGTCCCCGGCAAACTGCCGGTCTGTGAGGAAGATGCAGGCGGACATGTTAGGTTGCCTTGATCCAAAGGTGGTGCTATCGATGTCGGACAGCGCTCAACACCATCTGGTGTTACCACCTCCAAAGAAAATGATGACCTGCCAATCACGCTGGCTATTGCGGGTAAAGAGGTGGCAGGTCTGCGCCCCAAAACAGGTGTGACTGCTGTCCCCCCAGTCACAGAGGATGAAGAGGCCGCGGATGCACAAGATATGGCAGACGGTGATTGGCCCGGCCGGCTAGGCCGCATTGTAGCACACTGAGCTTCCCACTGCAACTTATGCTTCATGTCCATGTGCCGGTTCATGCATGAAGTACTCAAACTATGTATTTTTTGGCCTCTACTTAGCTTTTGCTGACAAATGTTACAGATAACACGAGTTGGGTCATCTTTATCGATCTGAAAAAATGCCCAGGCTATGCAAGGCTTAGCACCCATGCGACCTGAAGAGCCACCACGACTTGTGGTGAGAGGCAGAGTTGTGTTTGAGGATGCAGTTGTTGACGTGCTTCCAGTACTACGTCTCTGTCCAGGAAGACGCAACCTGACCTCGTCGTCACTAGCATCTTCCTCCACCTCCTCTGCTGACCTCATCTCTTGGCTGACTGTGGGTTGACAGTAAGTGGGATCTCCGACCTCATCATCATCACCCTGTGCGTTATCACACCCGTCATCCTCAGAGCCAACCTGTTCCTGCCCTGACAAAAAACTAAAGTTGTCGCTCCAATCAGGTATTTGAGTCTTATCATCGTCTTCCTCATTGTCTCCACCAACAGGAGTTACAGTTTGGGAATGAGGGTCTACATTATGGTCAGAACCTTCTGCGTCTGGTCCTGGATCCGACTCATAAAGATTCTGGGCATCAGTGCAGATCATTTCCTCGTCTGGATTCACAGAAGCGCTGGAGTCGACCTCTGATTCCCAGGCTATAGTATGAGTAAACAGCTCTGCAGACTCAACCATCTGTTCTACCTCATACTCAGACGGGCAGCTGGAGATTTGGGAGCTGTGAGGAAGCAAGTGCGATTTGGGTGACACCTTTGAGGACTGGAGTATTTGTGATGTTGAAGTTGATGTGGAGGAGAGCCCACTTAAAGGAGCACTTGATATCCGTTGAAGCACCTGCTGTTTTTGTGCCTCATCTGGAATTTGTAGCGATTGGCGTGGCCGTAAGAAAGGGATCTTATCACATTGTCCGCTAAAAGAAGTAGACATTTTAGTTTGGCTGGAAGATGGTCTTTCTTCTGCACCTACCCCACGGACACAACCTTTTTTCCCCTTCCCAACACGCCTATTCCCCTTTCCACCAGCAGCAGGCCTTTTTCCACTCATTTTGGTGGTTAACTAATTCACAACTCTGGAGTTGTTTGCACAAAAAAACAATGGATGGTAACCGAGCAGAGCTGAGTGGCCAAACTGTGGTATTAGGCCAAAACTATTGGCTGGGTTAGATGCAGAAAAAAATTATTTTTAATTTGCAACCTGATGGAGGTCAGTATAGATGGACTAATAGACCAAGTCCCACACACTGCTAGAAGCCCAAATATTTTTTCAGAGCTAGATGCAGAAAAAAATTATTTTTAATTTGCAACCTGATGGAGGTCAGTATAGATGGACTAATAGAACAAGTCCCACACGCTGCTAGAAGCCCAAATATTTTTTCAGAGATAAATGAAGAAAAAAATTATTTTTAATTTGCAACCTGATGGAGGTCAGTATAGATGGACTAATAGACCAAGTCCCACACACTGCTAGAAGCCCAAATATTTTTTCAGAGCTAGATGCAGAAAAAAATTATTTTTAATTTGCAACCTGATGGAGGTCAGTATAGATGGACTAATAGACCAAGTCCCACACACCGCTAGAAGCCCAAATATTTTTTCAGAGCTAGATGCAGATAAAAATTATTTTTAATTTGCAACCCGATGGAGGTCAGTATAGATGGACTAAGAGACCAAGTCCCACACACTGCTAGAAGCCCAAATATTTTTTTCAGAGGTAGATGCAGAAAAAAATTATATTGAATTTGCAACCTGGTGGAGGTCAGTATAGATGGACTAATAGAACAAGTCCCACACACTGCTAGAAGCCCAAATATTTTTTCAGAGCTAGATGCAGATAAAAATTATTTTTAATTTGCAACCCGATGGAGGTCAGTATAGATGGACTAAGAGACCAAGTCCCACACACTGCTAGAAGCCCAAATATTTTTTTCAGAGGTAGATGCAGAAAAAAATTATATTGAATTTGCAACCTGGTGGAGGTCAGTATAGATGGACTAATAGAACAAGTCCCACACACTGCTAGAAGCCCAAATATTTTTTCAGAGCTAGATGCAGAAAAAAATTATATTCAATTTGCAACCTGATGGAGGTCAGTATAGATGGACTAATAGAATGATGCTATGCCCAAAAGGTTTTACTTCACTAGGTGCAGTAAAAAAATTTGTATTCTATACACAGGTGGTGTAGCTTGCAACACAGATAGGCTACTCCACTGACTAACACACTCTGCAATAGGCCAAAAAGGATTAGCTTTGCTAGATTTAGCCAAATGCTGTGAAAAAAACTTGCACAGCACTGGCACAGACCTGCCTGGCAAAAACTGATAGGAACTGATGTAACTTAGTCCTGAAAAGGACTGCAATTACAATTAGTCTTTACTCCCAACCTATCTATTTAAGATCACAGACCTGCCTGATAAAAGTCGTAGCAAATGCTGTAACCTAGTCCTTAAATGGACTGCTATCACAACTATTCCCTACTCCCAAGCTATCTGTAGATTTGTGCGAAAATTGGCTTGAAATTAACAAGGTATAGTGCACACAGCAACAGCGGTGCCGTCTAACACGCAGCTGCAGCAGTGAGAAAATGGTGGCGACGGGGAAAATGGCTGGGTCTTATAGGGCAAGGACATGTGACATACACTGCCAATGACACATGCCCTTGCTTGTGTGAAAAAAAGCACTTCGCTCCGTGTGTGCGCTGCTGATAGGCTGACAGATTGCACCTCCCCACTGTAAATGCGGGAAAGAGAAAAAAAAATGGAGATCTTCATTATTCCTGCAGAGATCCATCCCCTGCCCCTCCCCCCGCCCCGCTGTACACTCAAACTGCGTATGAACATTAATTTTCATCATTACTGAGAAAAAATCCAGTTATGATTTTGGTGCACGAACAGTTATCGAACATAACCTCGAACAGCTGAATTTTTTTCAAATCGTTCGTGTTCGCCGAACTGCTCGAACACCGCCCAAAACAGCTCGAATTTGAGATTGGCGAATAGTTCGAGTCGAACAACGCTCATCTCTAGTAAGAATGAGGACCAGTCCTCCTGCTGAGCCGCAATGAAACACCTTAGAATTTGTTCCAACGACTGATTTGTCTTCTCTGTCTGACCATTGGTTTCACGGTGGTGAACAGATGAAAACGACAATTGAATCCCCAATTTCTTACAAAACACTCTCTAGAATTTGGAGACAAACTGCACCTTGCTATCAGATACAATGTTTAAAGGAATGCCATGCAATCTCACCACATGACTGATAAATCACCTGGAAAGCATCTCCGCATTAGGTAACCCTGATAACGAAACAAAGTGAGCTTCTTAACTGAATCGGTCTACTATTAACAAAAAAAATTTTTTCTAGACAAAGGCAAATCAGTAATGAAATCCATGGACAAATGAGTGCACTGTCTTTCTGGAATAGGCAATGGAGCCAATTCTCCGGCCGGTTATGACAAACTTTAGCGCGTGCGCAAACCTCACAAGTGGATACAAAATCGTTAATATCGTTAAGCATGGATGGCCACCAAAAGAGTCTACATATAGCTTTTGCATAGCAGTGACCCCAAGGGGACCACTCAAGACGGAGTCATGAAGCTCAACAGATGTAATCTTCAATACACGGGCACAAATAATTTAGACCCAGGAGTAGCGGAAGGAGCCAATGACTGGACTTCGCAAATCTCAACCTCCAATTCCGAGGATACCATAGAAATGACTATACCCTGAGGAAAAATGGAGGATGTATGTTTTGCAGGAGAAAGTGAATCAAGGCTACGTGACAACGCGTCAGCCCTAACATTCTTAGACCCCGGCCTAAACATGAAGGAAAAATTGAATCTTAAAAAAATAAGGACCATCTAGCCTGTCTCAGGGTTAAAGGTTTAACAGATTCAATATAAGCTACATTTTTATGACCTTATGAATAACTCGCTCCAAAAAATGCCTCCATTCTTCAAAAGCTAACTTGACAGTGAGCAGCTCGCGATTTCCAACATCAAAATTTATCTCAGCAGACAAAAATTTCCTAGAAAAATATGCACATGGCCGTAAGTTAGCCAGAGTTTTGGGACCTTGAGACAAAACAGGTCCTACCCCAACCTCAGAGGCATCCACCTCTACAATGAATGGTTTCTGAAGATCGGGTTGAATCAAAACTGGAGCATACATGAAACACTCTTAATTTATTAAAGGCCCCAATGGCATCTGAAAACCAAACCCTAAGATCCGCCCCCTTACATGTGAGATCAGTAAGAGGTTTAACGATCTGCGAAGAACCCCTAATAAATTTTCTATAGTAATTGGAGAATCCTAAAAAACCTGTAGTGCTTTAAAGTCAAGGGTTGAACCCAATCAATTACAGCCTGCATCTACTCAGGATTCATCTTAAACCCTCCAGCAGATAAAATGAACCCCAGAAATGATATTTTCTCAACACTTTTCTAATTTAGCAAACAAAATTTTTTCCCTGAGTTTTTGTAAGACATAACGAACATGCTCATTGTGTGAACTCAGGTTAGACAAAAAAATTAGAATGTCATCAAGGTATACCACAATAAATCTTCCAATAATATCAGAAAAAATGTCATTCACAAAGGTCTGAAAGACAGCAGGCGCATTAGTTAAACCAACAGTCATGACCAGATTCTCAAATAGACCCACAGACATTAAAAACGCTGTCTTCCACTCATCACCCTTCTGGATGCATATCAGATCATAAGCCCCTCTAAGATCAAATTTAGAAAACCATTTAGTCCCAGTAAGCTGATTATATAGGTCGGGGATGAGTGGAAGTGGGTAAGTATTTCTAACCATTAGATTAGAAGAAACCAGCAGCTACAGGTGAGGAGGAAGGAAGGATATAAACTTCCATAAACTTTTGTTTACATATTCTTTCATAGCGGTCAGTTCAGGTCCCGACAAACTGTACAGGTGAGCTTTAGGCAATTTGGTGTTAGGAATAAGATCAATAGCACAATCATAAGGACAATTGGGAGGTAGTATTTCTGCCTCTTTTTCCGAGAATACATCTCCAAAGTCTTTTAGGTACGCTGGCAGACCCTCCATGGTAGCGGAGCAAATTTGTACAGAATGAAAACATTTCTAATTGCAGTTGGGCTCCATTTAACAATATCCTTTTGACACCAATCAATAACAGGATTATGAATATGCAGCCATGGAAACCCCAACAGCAACTCAGCAGGTAAATTATCCAAGATGTAACAGGAGATGGACTCAGAGTGAAGTGTTCCCACTCTTAGTGTGAATTCCACCATTACCTGCTGGACAAAGTTCTGGAGTAACGGTGTTTTGTCAATGGCGACAATTTGAATGGGTCTTTCCAATCTAACTATCCTTAATCCTAATTTAAGAACCAGTCTAAAATCTATAAAGTTTGCGGCAGACCCAAAGTCAATGAAAGCAAGTGCAGGTAACTACAGGTTCTGAAAACATAGTTACATGTTCAACAGTACTTTATCTGAGGAGTGAAAAGGTACCTCCTGGATAATCATCCAGACTTGGGCGTTTCCTGGCGGCTTGTTTGCTTGAGGGCGTATAGAGCAGTCTCTGAGATAATGCCCATCGCGACCACTGTAGAAGCAGAGTCCAAGATCGTGCCGACGTTTCCTCTCCATGGTCTGAGAGCTGGCTGCTCCAACCTCCATTGGTTCCGTCTCAAGCAAGGAAACAGATTTGGGAAGAATGACTGAAACCCCTTTCGCTCATCACTTCTTTCCCAAATTCTACGATCCATATGAATGGCCTGAGTTGTGGCCTTCCCAAAAGGATAGGGTGGAAAATGCACAGCCAGAGCGTCCTTTAGAGTATCTGTAAGGCCACGGTGAAACTGACACCTGAGAGCAGTATCATTCCACAGAACCTCAGAGGACAATTGCCGGAATTTCAAACTATAATCCTTAGCGGAGCGCCCCCCTTGTGTCAGGTTCATGATCTTAGCCTTCGCGACCTGGAACCTGTCAGGTTTGTCATAAATCATCCCTAAGGCAGAAGACTGTTCTGGGGCTAGTGGAGACAATGAGAATTCCCAAGTTTAAGGACCCCCATGCAATAGGGACATGATTATTCCCACCCACTGGGACTCATCCCCAGAAGACCGGGTTTGTAGAGTAAACAATAGTTTACAGCTCTCCCTGAATACCATAAGCGAATCCCTCTCCCCTGAAAATCTGTCAGCGGGTCAAGAATAGAGATGAGCGTTGTTCTACTCGAACTGTTCGCCAATCTCAAATTCGAGCTGTTTTGGGCGGTGTTCGAGCCGGTCGGCGAACACGAACAATTTGAGAAAAATTCGGCTGTTCGAGGTTATGTTCGATAACTGTTCGTGCACCAAAATCATAACTGGATTTTTTCTCAGTAATGATGAAAATTAATGTTAATACGCAGTTTGAGTGTACAGCGGGGCGGGGGGAGGGGCAGGGGATGGATCTCTGCAGGAACAATGAAGATCTCCATTTTTTTTTCTCTTTCCCGCATTTGCAGTGGGGAATCATAGAATCATAGAATCATAGAATGGTAGAGTTGGAAGGGACCTCCTGGGTCATCTGGTCCAACCCCCTGCTCAAAGCAGGATTCACTAGATCATCTCAGACAGATGTCTGTCCAGCCTCTGTTTGAAGACGTCCATTGAAGGGGAACTCACCACCTCTCGTGGCAGCCTGTTCCACTCATTAATCACCCTAACTGTCAAAAAGTTTTTTCTAATATCTAATCTGTGTCTCCTCCCATTTAGTTTAGGTGCAATCTGTCAGCCTATCAGCAGCGCACACACGGAGCGAAGTGCTTTTTTTCACACAAGCAAGGGCATGTGTGATTGGCAGTGTATGTCACATGTCCTTGCCCTATAAGACCAAGCCATTTTCCCCGTCGCCACCATTTTCTCACTGCTGCAGCTGCGTGTTAGACGGCACCGCTGTTGCTGTGTGCGCTATACCTTGTTAATTTCAAGCCAATTTTCGCACAAATATACAGATAGCTTGGGAGTAGGGAATAGTTGTGATTGCAGTCCTTTTAAGGACTAGGTTACAGCATTTCCTACGACTTTTATCAGGCAGGTCTGTGCTCTTAAATAGATAGATTGTGGGAGTAAAGACTAATTGTAATTGGAGTCCTTTTCAGGACTAGGTTACATCAGTTCCTATCAGTTTTTGCCAGGCAGGTCTGTGCCAGTGCTGTGCAAGTTTTTTTCACAGCATTTGGCTGAATCTAGCAAAGCTAATCCTTTTTGGCCTATTGCAGAGTGTGTTAGTCAGTGGAGTAGCCTATCTGTGTTGCAAGATATACCACCTGTGTATAGAATACCAATTTTTTTACTGCACCTAGTGAAGTAAAATCTTTTGGGCATAGCATCATTCTATTAGTCCATCTATACTGACCTCCATCAGGTTGCAAACTGAATATAATTTTTTTCTGCATCTAGCTCTGAAAAAATATTTGGGCTTCTAGCAGTGTGTGGGACTTGGTCTATTAGTCCATCTATACTGACCTCCATCAGGTTGCAAATTAAAAATAATTTTTTTCTTCATTTAGCTCTGAAAAAATATTTGGGCTTCTAGCAGCGTGTGGGACTTGTTCTATTAGTCCATCTATACTGACCTCCAACAGGTTGCAAATTAAAAATAATTTTTTTCTGCATCTAGCTCTGAAAAAATATTTGGGCTTCTAGCAGTGTGTGGGACTTGGTCTATTAGTCCATCTATACTGACCTCCATCAGGTTGCAAATTAAAAATAATTTTTTTCTGCATCTAGCTCTGAAAAAATATTTGGGCTTCTAGCAGTGTGTGGGACTTGGTCTATTAGTCCATCTATACTGACCTCCATCAGGTTGCAAATTGAATAAAAAAATTTTCTGCATCTAGCTCTGAAAAAATATTTGGGCTTCTAGCGGTGTGTGGGACTTGGTCTATTAGTCCATCTATACTGACCTCCATCAGGTTGCAAATTAAAAATATTTTTTTTCTGCATCTAGCTCTGAAAAAATATTTGGGCTTCTAGCAGTGTGTGGGACTTGGTCTATTAGTCCATCTATACTGACCTCCATCAGGTTGCAAATTAAAAATAATTTTTTTCTTCATTTAGCTCTGAAAAAATATTTGGGCTTCTAGCAGTGTGTGGGACTTGTTCTATTAGTCCTTCTATACTGACCTCCAGCAGGGTGCAAATTGAATATAATTTTTTTCTGCATCTAGCTCTGAAAAAATATTTGGGCTTCTAGCGGTGTGTGGGACTTGGTCTATTAGTCCATCTATACTGACCTCCATCAGGTTGCAAATTAAAAATAATTTTTTTCTGCATCTAGCTCTGAAAAAATATTTGGGCTTCTAGCAGTGTGTGGGACTTGGTCTATTAGTCCATCTATACTGACCTCCATCAGGTTGCAAATTAAAAATAATTTTTTTCTGCATCTAGCTCTGAAAAAATATTTGGGCTTCTAGCAGTGTGTGGGACTTGGTCTATTAGTCCATCTATACTGACCTCCATCAGGTTGCAAATTGAATAAAAAAAATTTCTGCATCTAGCTCTGAAAAAATATTTGGGCTTCTAGCGGTGTGTGGGACTTGGTCTATTAGTCCATCTATACTGACCTCCATCAGGTTGCAAATTAAAAATAATTTTTTTCTGCATCTAACCCAGCCAATAGTTTTGGCCTAATACCACAGTTTGGCCACTCAGCTCTGCTCGGTTACCATCCATTGTTTTTTTGTGCAAACAACTCCAGAGTTGTGAATTAGTTAACCACCAAAATGAGTGGAAAATGGCCTGCTGCTGGTGGAAAGGGGAATAGGCGTGTTGGGAAGGGGAAAAAAGGTTGTGTCCGTGGGGTAGGTGCAGAAGAAAGACCATCTTCCAGCCAAACTAAAATGTCTACTTCTTTTAGCGGACAATGTGATAAGATCCCTTTCTTACGGCCACGCCAATCGCTACAAATTCCAGATGAGGCACAAAAACAGCAGGTGCTTCAACGGATATCAAGTGCTCCTTTAAGTGGGCTCTCCTCCACATCAACTTCAACATCACAAATACTCCAGTCCTCAAAGGTGTCACCCAAATCGCACTTGCTTCCTCACAGCTCCCAAATCTCCAGCTGCCCGTCTGAGTATGAGGTAGAACAGATGGTTGAGTCTGCAGAGCTGTTTACTCATACTATAGCCTGGGAATCAGAGGTCGACTCCAGCGCTTCTGTGAATCCAGACGAGGAAATGATCTGCACTGATGCCCAGAATCTTTATGAGTCGGATCCAGGACCAGACGCAGAAGGTTCTGACCATAATGTAGACCCTCATTCCCAAACTGTAACTCCTGTTGGTGGAGACAATGAGGAAGACGATGATAAGACTCAAATACCTGATTGGAGCGACAACTTTAGTTTTTTGTCAGGGCAGGAACAGGTTGGCTCTGAGGACGACGGGTGTGATAACGCACAGGGTGATGATGATGAGGTCGGAGATCCCACTTACTGTCAACCCACAGTCAGCCAAGAGATGAGGTCAGCAGAGGAGGTGGAGGAAGATGCTAGTGACGACGAGGTCAGGTTGCGCCTTCCTGGACAGAGACGTAGTACTGGAAGCACGTCAACAACTGCATCCTCAAACACAACTCTGCCTCTCACCACAAGTCGTGGTGGCTCTTCAGGTCGCATGGGTGCTAAGCCTTGCATAGCCTGGGCATTTTTTCAGATCGATAAAGATGACCCAACTCGTGTTATATGTAACATTTGTCAGCAAAAGCTAAGTAGAGGCCAAAAAATACATAGTTTGAGTACTTCATGCATGAACCGGCACATGGACATGAAGCATAAGTTGCAGTGGGAAGCTCAGTGTGCTACAATGCGGTCTAGCCGGCCGGGCCAACCACCGTCTGCCATATCTTGTGCATCCGCGGCCTCTTCATCCTCTGTGACTGGGGGGACAGCAGTCACACCTGTTTTGGGGCGCAGACCTGCCACCTCTTTACCCGCAACAGCCAGCGTGATTGGCAGGTCATCATTTTCTTTGGAGGTGGTAACACCAGCTGGTCTTGAGCGCTGTCCGACATCGATAGCACCACCTTTGGATCAAGGCAACCTAACATGTCCGCCTGCATCTTCCTCACAGACCGGCAGTTTGCCGGGGACAACCTTATCAACCCCGTCTAAGCACAATAGCCAGCCCTCGGTCCCTCAGATGTGAACAAGTAAAAGACCATTTCCTCCTAGCCATGAGAAAGCTAAGAGGTTGAATTTCACCATCTGCAAGCTCTTGGCTACAGAAATGCTGCCTTTCCGCCTGGTGGACACAGAGGATTTTCAAGACATTATGTCCGTCGCAGTGCCCCAGTACCAGATGCCCAGTCGGCACTACTTCTCAAAGAAAGGTGTGCCTGCGCTCCACCAGCATGTCGCACACAACATCACCGCTTCTTTGAGAAACTCTGTGTGTGACAGGGTGCATTTCACCACAGACACTTGGACGAGTAGGCATGGACAGGGGCGTTACATGTCGCTGACTGGGCACTGGGTAACTATGGTGACAGCAGGACAATGGGCTGCTGTCCAAGTCTTGCCGTCCCCACGAGTTGTGCGTCAATCCTCTTTATGTCATTTTTCCTCCACTGCTTCTGCCTCCTCAACCTCCTCTCGGTCTTCCACCTGCACCCAAAGCCTGTCTGGTCATGCCACAAGCTTTCTAACTGCGCAGAAGGGATCCTGCACACCTCCTTACTATGCTGGCAGTAGGGCTCAACGTCATCAGGCGGTTTTTACATTGAAATGTCTGGGAAATGTGAGTCACACAGCTGAGGAGTTGTGGTCAGCTCTGGAGAACCAATTTCATGAATGGTTGTCTCCACTGGACCTGAAACCAGGGAAGGCCGTGTGCGACAATGCTGCAAACCTGGGTGCGGCCCTTCGCCGGGGCAATGTCACACACGTGCCTTGTATGGCTCACGTGTTGAACCTGGTTGTCCAGCAATTTTTAGCCCACTATCCCAGACTAGATGGCCTTCTGCAGAGGGCACGGTCGCTGTGTGCTCACTTCCGCCGTTCGCATCCCGCAGCTCAGCGACTTACATCTCTACAGAAGTCGTTGGGCCTGCCACTTCACCGGCTAAAATGCGATGTGCCTACCCGGTGGAATTCAACTCTGCACATGTTGCAGCGACTGTGGCAGCACCGACAAGCCCTGGTGCAATACGTTCTGACGTATAGCCTGGGCCAACGAGATTCAGAGGTGGGGCAAATCACGCTGGAGGAGTGGTCTCAGATCAGGGACCTATGCACCCTTCTGCACAGTTTTGAAATGGCGACGAAGATGTTTAGTGCTGACGATGCCATTATCAGCATGACTATTCCGGTGATTTACATGCTGGAGCACATGTTAAACAGAATTCGGAGTCAGGTGGTGGCACAAGAGGAGGTGGAGGAAGTAGAGGAGGAGGAGTTGTATGCGGAAGGGCTAACATCTGCAAGGTCCAGACGGTCGGCAGCACCAAGGCGGCAGGCATGTGAGGGTGGGGGAGATGATTTTACCAGGGCGCATGGTAGCAGCCAAACTAGTGAGGAAGGTGCAGGAGCCCAGGAAGAAGTGGAGGACGAACTGATGGAAGACTCATCAGATGAGGGAGACCTTGATCACATTTCTGTTGTGCGAGGTTGGGGGGAGAGGACAGAGGAAGGAAGCATGATTGCTACCTCGCCACCAACACAACAGGGACTTGGTGCTCCTGGATGCGCAACACACATGAGTGCCTTCTTGCTGCACTACCTGCAACATGACCCTCGAATTGTGAGAATTAGAAATAATCCTGACTACTGGGTTGCCACACTGTTAGATCCCCGGTACAAAAGTAAATTTGCAGAAATTATTCCTGCCATAGAAAGGGATGCACGCATGCAGGAGTATCAGCAGAGACTGTTGCAGAATCTTACATGTGCTTTTCCACAAAATACCAGTGGTGCACGTAGTGAATCTCACAGTTCCAACTTGCCAACCGTGGGACCGTCAAGTGTTCAGCACTCAAACCGTAACAGAACCACAGTATCTGCTGGTAACATCAATTTTGCGGAATCATTTCACCACTTTTTTAGCCCATCCTTTGCAAGGCCACAGGAGACAAGAAGTCTGACACATAGTCAACGCCTAGAGACGATGGTACAGGAGTATCTCCAAGTAAACATTGAAGCCACGACTGTGTCACTGGACCCTTGCTCTTTTTGGGCTTCCAATCTGGATAAATGGCCGGAGCTAGCCACTTACGCCTTGGAGATCTTGTCATGCCCCGCAGCCAGCGTTCTGTCTGAACGTGTGTTCAGCGCTGCTGGTGGTGTGCTGACAGATAAGCGCACGCGGCTCTCCACTGATAATGTAGACAGACTCACGTTCATAAAGATGAACAAATCATGGATCCGAAACGACTTTTCTACCCCTGTGTCATCCTGGGGAGAGTAAAAGCTTGATGATTGGTTAAAATCACCCTACCAACCGTTTTAAGCTTTCAAATTACTAATCATGTTTATCTGTATCTTGACTGGAAAATAATTTGGGCTTTGTAGCAGTGTGCAGCACTGATCCTATTAGGCCATCTATAATAAGCTTCACCAGATTTAAAATTAAAAATAATTTTTAGCTGCATCTAGCCCGGAAAATAATTTTGGGGCTCCGAGATGCGCAAGACACATAAGTGCCTTCTTGCTGCACTACCTGCAGCATGACCCTCATATTGTCAGAATTCGAAGTAATCATGACTACTGGGTTGCCACACTCTTAGATCCCCCAAACTTTTCGATCAACCTTTTCATTTTAATAAAGACCAAAAAAATGGTCATTTTTGAAATTATAAGCATTAGCAGGTTGTTAGAAACTGAAATCAAACAGTTTTCAACTCAAAACTTTATTCTAGGTGATGTTACATTTTCACATAGGACCCCTTGTTCGAAAGGAGCTTCTGAACTCTCTCGTCCATTGAATTTGTCAGGTTTTGGATGGTTTCTGCTTCAATTGTTTTGCATGAGGACAGAATACCCTCCCAGAGCTGTTGCTTAGATGTGAACTGCCTCCCGCCATCATAGACACTCCTTTTAATGATGCTCCAAAGGTTCTGAATGGGGTAGAGGTCAGGGGAGCATGGGGGTCACACCATAAGTTTGTCCCCTTTTATGCCCATATCAGCCAGAGATGCAGATGTTTTATGTGCAGCATGAGATGGTGCATTATCATGCAGAAAAATGATCTTGCTGTGAAATACACGGTTCTTCTTCTTGAACCATGGCAGGAAGTGCTGTTTGAGAAAATCCACATACATTATGGAGTTCATCTTTAGCGCCTTCAGGGATCCTAAAGGGGCCGACAATCTCTCTCCCCATGATTCCAGCCCAAAACATTACTCCACCTCCTCCTTGTTGGCGCTGTAGCCGTGTTTGCGTGGGGTGTCCATCAACCAGCCATCCTCCACTCCATTCATCTGGACCATCGAGCGCTGCACGGCACTCATCCGTGAACAAAACAGTTTTGAAATCAGTCTTCATGTAATGTTTGGCCCACTGGAGCCGTTTCTGCTTGTGTGAAGTGGATAGAGGAGGTCGACAGGATGGCATATGCACAGCTGCAAACCTCTGAAGGACCCTGCATCTTGTTGTTCGGGGGACGTTGGAGGCACAAGCAGCTTCAAAAACTTGTCTGCTGCTATGACAAGGCTTTTTTGCCGCTGCTGTTTCAACCTGACGTAATTGCCTGTAGGAAAGAGTCCTCAATTTGCCCTTATCAGCACGCACACGTGTGTACTGTGAATCAGCTACATACTTCTTGATTGCCAAGACACTTCATCCTGATCATCGCACAATGTTGATTGTAGTCATGCCTTGACCTAAACACTCCACAATTTGTTGCTTCTCAGCAGCCGACACATCCTTTTTCTTTCCCATTTTGGCAGAAAATGTAGGCTGCTTAATAATGTGAGAGAGCCTTCTTGAGTAGTCTTGCCTTTCATTGGACACACCTGCCAAACTAATTAGCACAGGTGTCTGCAATTGCTTACAGTGATATAAAGAGCCCTGACACACATCACCATCAATGAGTTTAACTGACAAACAAACAAATTCTTCCCTTATCACTCCTAAACACTTTTTGCATAATAATTTGGAACGCGGTGTACATGTGCTTTTCCACAAAACACCAGTGGTTCACGTAGTGAATCTCACAGTTCTAACTTGCCAACCGTGGTCTGTATGGAATTGTTCAATAAAGGGCCCAAAATTAAGATAACATAGATGGGAGAGGTCTCTATGAATAGGAATTCCTAAGTATTTGATACCCTGTGAGGGCCAGGCAAAGGGAAAGTTGGACTGGATGGAATCCTATATGGATTTAGGGAGGGAGACATCGAGGGCCTCAGACTTCGCTGCATTGATTTTAAAATTTTACCATGTAACAAAGTGATCTATTTCAGCCATAACAGCAGGGATGGATATATGTGATTGAGTGATATATACTAGGACATCATCAGCAAATAGAGAGCACTTGTACTCGGTGCCTCCCACCTCAATCCACCTAATATTGGGGTTATGGCGAATTGATGAGAGCAGGTGCTCCGTCACTAGGATGTATAAGAGAGGGGACAGAGGACATCCCTGCCTTGTCCCATTGGTGATTGTGAAAGGTGATGAAAATGTTCTGACGCACCCCCTGGGCCTTGGGACACCCGGAGCCGGACCCTTTTTGGTGGATGCTGGTGGTTGTAGTCTTCGTGGCGGCGATCCGGTTCCGTGGCTCAGGGCGGTCAAACCAGTGGCGGAACTATTTATGTGGTTTTGATGTTTAAATGTCCGACTACGCCACCCGTGGATTGCGGTCAGAGTGAACCGCCGCTACAGGGCAGACCGCTAAGGCTGGTGTTGTGGGTGCAGCAGAGCGTAGCATAACTCCCCACGGGAGGAGTATAGCCTCAGGGCAGTGTATGCGGAGGATGGGGGTGATGGTGCAGGGCAGCAGCAGTAACGACACGGAGTCAGTGATGCAGTTCAGGGCCTTTACTCACAGTTCTTATTATCCAGACCACGTCTGCAGGTAACGGCTGCCCACGTCGTACTGTGCTCACCAGGTGAGGGGCTCAGACAACTCCCAGATAACTTTGGAGCGCTTCACAGGACCCCCTTTGTGTGTCCTTTGTCTGGCCTTTCTTACCAACACTTCTGTCCGGCTGCCTCGGGCCTCCTCTTGGTAAACTTGGCGCCTGTTTCCCTGACCCTATGTGGTGCCTTCCTAGCGGGTGGAGCAAGGGGCTGCGCCACATAAAATGTCAGAGCCTCCGGTTTCTAGCTGAGGGTCGTTTCCTGCCTCCACTAGTTCGGGGACCGGTCTCCCCCTTTGGCCTGACCCCTCCACGCAGGTGGATTCGGGCGTGCGGTGGCGACTCGCCCGTCCGCACCCCTGGGATCCCTTCATTCCTCGTTCCTGGAGCCTTCTCCGCTCCTCTTCCTTCCTTCTCCCTCTTGCAGGCCTGGGCCTCTGTTACTAGGCCCGCCTCCGGAGCAGAGCTCATGCAGAGCCCCTGCTCCCTGCCACTTCTGCTCAGACTTCTCTGCACTGAACTAAGATGGTGCCCACCTTTTATACTCCCTTCTCAATGCACCCAGGAACTGCTTCCTCCCTGCTCCTGCACTGCAGGGTTCCCCTTCCTCAGTGTTCCCTCCCCCCACTCCAGCCAGGGACAGGGACTGTCGTGCCCATCTCAGGGGCATATTGGTCGCCCTGCCCCACGGCAATGTGGTGTAATGCATGCAGGTGTCGGGTCCTGATCCACACTCCATCCTTATCTGAGAGTGAGATATCACACCTCTGGGTGAGGTGCAATACGTCTGTAGCAACCGAGCCCTCGGTGCTACAGTTCCATTTATCTTCAGCCTAGGTGACGTATTGTGATACAGGGCCGTGATTTTGGCTATAAAAGGGTCCCCTAGACCCCTACCCCAAGCTTTTTAAGAGAATCATATATGGCGTGCCAGGAGACTCTATGGAATGCTTTCTCAGCATCCAACGAGAGTATCTACTTACAAATTTTTAACTGCATCTAGCCCAGGAAATACTTTGTGCCTAGTAGCAGTGTCTGCTAGTCAGCGGATTATCCCGGCTGTTAAGCAAGCTACACCACCTGTAGTTTGGACACTTAATTTTTTCAAAGGAAATGCTTCGGGACCACGGGATACTTAGTGAAGAGCATCAGGAGGCACCCCAAGGCATAGGGGCTGGGACTGCCACTAGGATGCCTTGCGGTGGACAGCCGAGCTCGATCCTTATAAAAGCTTTTTAACTGCAGCAGCTTTAGTGGACGCTACTGGAGCTGGAATTACGCGGCTGCTGGCATGAGACTTGCCCTCCAATAGATCCTTGTAAATGGATTTAAAGTGTATTCATTCAAATTAGAGAGACAATTTAAATTAAAAAGCTTAGAGCTGCCTCCACCACAGGGGGGCTCTCTCGACCCACCAGCGGACAGGCACCAGTATTGGGAGAGGGGGGCTGGCCGTCAGGGTTCACCGCGGCTCTGGCACAAACCCGGCGACACGGAGGTGGCACGGGCAGGAGCGGACTGGCCGTGTCGGCTTCTCACTTTTTGGATTTTAGAAGGGCATGACATGCCTATATCTGTGTCTCCCCCTCCTTTTACTCCTCCACCTCTTTTCTTTTCGCATGACTATATGTGCTTGTCACTTTTTCATGTGTTAGTTGTGTCTTCTGAGCAGTTTGTCAGCTTTTGGACACCTTTGAAGGTGTTTTCTATGTGTTTCTATGTGTTTTTGTTTGCCTGCCATTGGTTTTAACGGTGTTCGAAGGTGTTCGACGAACAGTTCGACGAACAGTTCGGCGAACACACGGGTGTTCGACGAACCGAACCGAACTCGAACACTACGGGGGTGGCTCAACACTAGTCAAGAAGTCATAGCTACTGTCGATATCGGGGAACTTTGTCCCAGCTGCAGGGTTAGTTTAGTACTCTGCGTGCTTCCCAATGATGATTCTAGCCTCTGGTGATCCCTATCCAGATCTTGAACCATCTGGATCAGATTTGTCACATGATCACAGTTGTGTGGACTGGATCCATTGATGAGAAAAACAAGTATAGGGCCAGATGTAATGTGACGCCAGTCACTGCTCACGGACAAACCGTGAGGCAGAGAAGTCAGACGTTCCGGGATCAGTACCAAGAGAGCATATAGAAAACTAAGGGGAAAGACAAAGTGTAAGTCAGGGCACAGTCTGGGGTGAAAATACCAGGTGATCAAAGCAGAAGGACAAGACAAAGGGATAGTCAGAGCACGGTCTGAAGGGTCAGGCAGCGGAAGATGGGAACTTCGCACAACAGAATCGGGCACTCACTCACCAGGAAGCGCAAACTTTTAAAGCCCAATGCGGACTACAACTAAGTGTGGACTACAAGGAAAGGGAGCTCGGCCCCGCTCAGGAGCCAAGATAGGTGCATAACACCATTAAATAGAAAGTCAAGTGTACGGCCTCATGCACGTTGCTGTGTTACAGCTCTATTTCGTACATACTATGGAACCTAACAGGACATCATATGCTGTCAGCTACCTGTACATAATTCTGCAGTGTATATGAGGCTTATGGATTGTCATAAATTCTGCCCAAACAAGTAATATTGTTAATGTCAGGTTTCAATTACTATTTAACTACTTGATGTAAATTGCCCAGTTACTGTTCCACATTGTCTATAAATGTAGTTTAGTGGGACAAATCAATATTTATGGCTGCTTTATGAACGCATGGTCAGAAAAGTACTGCAGGCTATGGGTAAAGTCACAGCTAGAATGGATTGATTGTTCTCTGTATGACTGCTCTTTCTCTTTTTATACATGACCAAAATGAAACAGTAGCATGAAAGTAAATTTCATGTATTTCTACAAAACTTGTATGTAAAATTTTTAGTGTGTGATGGTTTTGTTTCTCCAACAACTTTAAAATATTTAACAAAACCGCAAGAGCTGTCTCTTCTCTGCGATTTTTCATATCAGGCTGCTTTCAGACAAACGTATGAAAAATCGTCCGTTTTCCATCTAGAAAGTTGGACGATTTATTATCCACATGGAGTACCATATGGTATGTCAATTTTGACAACTGTATGACATTCATTGGATACATAAAATTTTTTAAAATACAGTTTCCTATGTTATTAATTGCAATGGACACATTAACAATGAATTCCATATGGGTGGTGTTTGTTTCGCACCCAATCTTTTTATGTAGCCTATGAGTTCAATGGGCGAGTCTGATGAAAAAATTTTGGAGTAGTGCATGCTGCTATTTTTACTCGTGAAACGTTGGTCCATGTGTTAAAGCGTTCATCTCAACAACCCCATTCACTTGCATTGGGCCATGTGCTGTACATGTGTAGTCTTGTTTGGCACAATGATAGCACACAGATGTAATATATGCTCATATGAGTGAGCACTTAGGCTGCTTTTTTTTTTGACAAAAACCTCAGCACTGGCGAAGATAAGGATAGTGAGTCTTTGTCGTAAATAATATTTTAATATTCTTCATTTTATTTAAATCGAGCACCAAGAAGCAAACAGATAATGTCCAACGTTTTGACCATCAGGTGGTCTTTATCAAGGACATCTAAAGTATATAAGTGTGACATAGAGAGTACATTAAGCATGTACAAACAGAATAATGTAAATAAAATGAAAAAATAAAATAAAAAAAAACTAAATAATTTTTTTTAAATTAACGATTAGGTTATGAAATGGGAGACAATGTTGGCTTCCATTTCCTAGCCTAATCATTAACTAATCTATTGCAGTTTATGTCGTTATGTTACTATATTTAATTTTTTTCATTTTCCCATGATACCCCTCCTTCCCCCTTCCCTGATACCTCCTCCCAGTGCAACCTATTTTGGTTTTGCTTTGTTTTTTTTTCATTTTATTTACATTGTTATGTTTGTACATGCAGATTTAATGTACTCTCTATGCCACATGTATACTTTAGATGTCCTTGATAAAGACAATCTGTTGATCGAAATGTTGGACGTTATCTGTCTGTTTCTTGGTGCTGGATCTAAATAAAATTTGGAATATTATTTACGGCAAAGACTCACTATCCTTATCTTCGTCAGTGCAGAGGGTTTTGTCAAATATATTATAGGATCATTATCCTTTCCTCAAGCACGACCACCTGCACAGCAGAAGTGCCGGCTTCTCCCTACATGTGCTTAGGCTGCTTTTAAGTAGGGAGCTTTTCTGTCTGGAGACTGGCTAGGCCACTCCAGGGCCTTGAAATACTTCTTACAGAGCCACTCCTTAGTTGTCCTGGCTTTGTGTTTCGGGTCATTGTCGTGCTGGATGACCCAGCCACGACCCATCTTCAATGCTCTTACTGAGGGAAGGAGGTTGTTGGCCAAAATCTCGCAATACAATGACCCCATCTATCCTCCCTTCAATATGGTGCAGTCGACCTGTCCCCTTTGCAGAAAAGCACCCCCAAAGTATGCTATTTCCCCCACCATGTTTCACAATTGAGATGGTGTTCTTGGGGTTGTACTCATCCTTCTTCTTCCTCCAAACACGGCCAGTGGAGTTGATACCAAAAAGTTGTATTTTGGTCTCATCTGACCACATGGCCTTCTCCCTCCTTGTCCATGGCGGAGAGGTTGGATTGTGATTGAGTGTGTGAACAGGTGTCTTTTATACAGGTAATGAGTAGTGTTGAGCCACCCCCGTAGTGTTCGAGTTCGGTTCGGTTCGTCGAACACCCGTGTGTTCGCCGAACTGTTCGTCGAACTGTTCGTCGAACACCTTCGAACACCGTTAAAACCAATGGCAGGCAAACAAAAACACATAGAAACACATAGAAAACACCTTCAAAGGTGTCCAAAAGCTGACAAACTGCTCAGAAGACATAACTAACACATGGAAAAGTGACAAGTACATATAGTCATGCGAAAATAAAAGAGGTGGAGGAGTAAAAGGAGGGGGAGACACAGATATAGGCATGTCATGCCCTTCTAAAATCCAAAAAGTGAGAAGCCGACACGGCCAGTCCGCTCCTGCCCGTGCCACCTCCGTGTCGCCGGGTTTGTGCCAGAGCCGCGGTGAACCCTGACGGCCAGCCCCCCTCTCCCAATACTGGTGCCTGTCCGCTGGTGGGTCGAGCGAGCCCCCCTGTGGTGGAGGCAGCTCTAAGCTTTTTAATTTAAATTGTCTCTCTAATTTGAATGAATACACTTTAAATCCATTTACAAGGATCTATTGGAGGGCAAGTCTCATGCCAGGAGCCGCGGTAATTCCAGCTCCAGTAGCGTCCACTAAAGCTGATGCAGTTAAAAAGCTTTTATAAGGATCGAGCTCGGCTGTCCACCGCAAGGCATCCTACTGCCAGTCCCAGCCCCTATGCCTTGGGGTGCCTCCTGATGCTCTTCACTAAGTATCCCATGGTCCCGAAGCATTTCCTTTGAAAAAATTAAGTGTCTAAACTACAGGTGGTGCAGCTTGCTTAACAGCCGGGATAATCCGCTTACTAGCAGACACTGCTACTAGGCACAAAGTATTTCCTGGGCTAGATGCAGTTAAAAATTTGTAATTAGATACTCTCGTTGGATGCTGAGAAAGCATTCCATAGAGTCTCCTGGCACGCCATATATGATTCTCTTAAAAAGCTTGGGGTAGGGGTCTAGGGGACCCTTTTATAGCCAAAATCACGGCCCTGTATCGTAATACGTCACCTAGGCTGAAGATAAATGGAACTGTAGCACCCTGAGGGCTCGGTTGCTAAAGACGTATTGCACCTCACCCAGAGGTGTGATATCTCACTCTCAGGTAAGGATGGAGTGTGGATCAGGACCCGACACCTGCATGCATTACACCACATTGCCGTGGGGCAGGGCGACCAATATGCCCCTGAGATGGGCACGACAGTCCCTGTCCCTGGCTGGAGTGGGGGGAGGGAACACTGAGGAAGGGGAACCCTGTAATGCAGGAGCAGGGAGGAAGCAGTTCCTGGGTGCATTGAGAAGGGAGTATAAAAGGTGGGCACCATCTTAGTTCAGTGCAGAGAAGTCTGAGCAGAAGTGGCAGGGAGCAGGGGCTCTGCATGAGCTCTGCTCCGGAGGCGGGCCTAGTAACAGAGGCCCAGGCCTGGAAGAGGGAGAAGGAAGGAAGAGGAGCGGAGAAGGCTCCAGGAACGAGGAATGAAGGGATCCCAGGGGTGCGGACGGGCGAGTCGCCACCGCACGCCCGAATCCACCTGCGTGGAGGGGTCAGGCCAAAGGGGGAGACCGGTCCCCGAACTAGTGGAGGCAGGAAACGACCCTCAGCTAGAAACCGGAGGCTCTGACATTTTATGTGGCGCAGCCCCTCGCTACACCCGCTAGGAAGGCACCACATAGGGTCAGGGAAACTGGCGCCAAGTTTACCAAGAGGAGGCCCGAGGCAGCCGGACAGAAGTGTTGGTAAGAAAGGCCAGACAAAGGACACACAAAGGGGGTCCTGTGAAGTGCTCCAAAGTTATCTGGGAGTTGTCTGAGCCCCTCACCTGGTGAGCACAGTACGACGTGGGCAGCCGTTACCTGCAGACGTGGTCTGGATAATAAGAACTGTGAGTAAAGGCCCTGAACTGCATCACTGACTCCGTGTCGTTACTGCTGCTGCCCTGCACCATCACCCCCATCCTCCGCATACACTGCCCTGAGGCTATACTCCTCCCGTGGGGAGTTATGCTACGCTCTGCTGCACCCACAACACCAGCCTCAGTGGTCTGCCCTGTAGCGGCGGTTCACTCTGACCGCAATCCACGGGTGGCGTAGTCGGACATTTAAACATGAAAACCACATAAATAGTTCCGCCACTGGTTTGACCGCCCTGAGCCACGGAACTGGGTCGCCGCCACGAAGACTACAACCACCAGCATCCACCAAAAAGGGTCCGGCTCCGGGTGTCCCAAGGCCCAGGGGGTGCGTCAGAACATTTTCATCACCTTTCACAATCACCAATGGGACAAGGCAGTGATGTCCTCTGTCCCCTCTCTTATACATCCTAGTGACGGAGCACCTGCTCTCATCAATTCGCCATAACCCCAATATTAGGTGGATTGAGGTGGGAGGCACCGAGTACAAGTGCTCTCTATTTGCTGATGATGTCCTAGTATATATCACTCAATCACATATATCCATCCATGCTGTTATGGCTGAAATAGATCACTTTGTTACATGGTAAAATTTTAAAATCAATGCAGCGAAGTCTGAGGCCCTTGATGTCTCCCTCCCCAAATCCATATAGGATTCCATCCAGTCCAACTTTCCCTTTGCCTGGCCCTCACAGGGTATCAAATACTTAGGAATTCCTATTCATAGAGACCTCTCCCATCTATGTTATCTTAATTTTGGGCCCTTTATTGAACAACTCCATACAGACCACGGTTGGCAAGTTAGAACTGTAAGATTCACTACGTGAACCACTGGTGTTTTGTGGAAAAGCACATGTACACTGCGTTCCAAATTATTATACAAAAAGTGTTTAGGAGTGATAAGGGAAGAATTTGTTTGTTTGTCAGTTAAACTCATTGATGGTGATGTGTGTCAGGGCTCTTTATATCACTGTAAGCAATTGCAGACACCTGTGCTAATTAGTTTGGCAGGTGTGTCCAATGAAAGGCAAGACTACTTAAGAAGGCTCTCTCACATTATTAAGCAGCCTACATTTTCTGCCAAAATGGGAAAGAAAAAGGATGTGTCGGCTGCTGAGAAGCAACAAATTGTGGAGTGTTTAGGTCAAGGCATGACTACAATCAACATTGTGCGATGATCAGGATGAAGTGTCTTGGCAATCAAGAAGTATGTAGCTGATTCACAGTACACACGTGTGCGTGCTGATAAGGGCAAATTGAGGACTCTTTCCTACAGGCAATTACGTCAGGTTGAAAGAGCAGCGGCAAAAAAGCCTTGTCATAGCAGCAGACAAGTTTTTGAAGCTGCTTGTGCCTCCAACGTCCCCCGAACAACAAGATGAAGGGTCCTTCAGAGGTTTGCAGCTGTGCATGCGCCATCCTGTCGACCTCCTCTATCCACTTCACACAAGCAGAAACGGCTCCAGTGGGCCAAACATTACATGAAGACTGATTTCAAAACTGTTTTGTTCATGGATGAGTGCCGTGCAGCGCTCGATGGTCCAGATGGATGGAGTGGAGGATGGCTGGTTGATGGACACCCCACGCAAACACGGCTACAGCGCCAACAAGGAGGAGGTGGAGTAATGTTTTGGGCTGGAATCATGGGGAGAGAGATTGTCGGCCCCTTTAGGATCCCTGAAGGCGCTAAAGATGAACTCCATAATGTATGTGGATTTTCTCAAACAGCACTTCCTGCCATGGTTCAAGAAGAAGAACCGTGTATTTCACAGCAAGATCATTTTTCTGCATGATAATGCACCATCTCATGCTGCACATAAAACATCTGCATCTCTGGCTGATATGGGCATAAAAGGGGACAAACTTATGGTGTGACCCCCATGCTCCCCTGACCTCTACCCCATTCAGAACCTTTGGAGCATCATTAAAAGGAGTGTCTATGATGGCGGGAGGCAGTTCACATCTAAGCAACAGCTCTGGGAGGGTATTCTGTCCTCATGCAAAACAATTGAAGCAGAAACCATCCAAAACCTGACAAATTCAATGGACGAGAGAGTTCAGAAGCTCCTTTCGAACAAGGGGTCCTATGTGAAAATGTAACATCACCTAGAATAAAGTTTTGAGTTGAAAACTGTTTGATTTCAGTTTCTAACAACCTGCTAATGCTTATAATTTCAAAAATGACCATTTTTTTGGTCTTTATTAAAATGAAAAGGTTGATCGAAAAGTTTGGGGGATCTAAGAGTGTGGCAACCCAGTAGTCATGATTACTTCGAATTCTGACAATATGAGGGTCATGCTGCAGGTAGTGCAGCAAGAAGGCACTTATGTGCCTTGCGCATCTCGGAGCCCCAAAATTATTTTCCGGGCTAGATGCAGCTAAAAATTATTTTTAATTTTAAATCTGGTGAAGCTTTAGTATAGATGGCCTAATAGGATCAGTGCTGCACACTGCTACAAAGCCCAAATTATTTTCCAGTCAAGATACAGATAAACATGATTAGTAATTTGAAAGCTTAAAACGGTTGGTAGGGTGATTTTAACCAATCATCAAGCTTTTACTCTCCCCAGGATGACACAGGGGTAGAAAAGTCGTTTCGGATCCATGATTTGTTCATCTTTATGAACGTGAGTCTGTCTACATTATCAGTGGAGAGCCGCGTGCGCTTATCTGTCAGCACACCACCAGCAGCGCTGAACACACGTTCAGACAGAACGCTGGCTGCGGGGCATGACAAGATCTCCAAGGCGTAAGTGGCTAGCTCCGGCCATTTATCCAGATTGGAAGCCCAAAAAGAGCAAGGGTCCAGTGACACAGTCGTGGCTTCAATGTTTACTTGGAGATACTCCTGTACCATCGTCTCTAGGCGTTGACTATGTGTCAGACTTCTTGTCTCCTGTGGCCTTGCAAAGGATGGGCTAAAAAAGTGGTGAAATGATTCCGCAAAATTGATGTTACCAGCAGATACTGTGGTTCTGTCACGGTTTGAGTGCTGAACACTTGACGGTCCCACGGTTGGCAAGTTGGAACTGTGAGATTCACTACGTGCACCACTGGTATTTTGTGGAAAAGCACATGTAAGATTCTGCAACAGTCTCTGCTGATACTCCTGCATGCGTGCATCCCTTTCTATGGCAGGAATAATTTCTGCAAATTTACTTTTGTACCGGGGATCTAACAGTGTGGCAACCCAGTAGTCAGGATTATTTCTAATTCTCACAATTCGAGGGTCATGTTGCAGGTAGTGCAGCAAGAAGGCACTCATGTGTGTTGCGCATCCAGGAGCACCAAGTCCCTGTTGTGTTGGTGGCGAGGTAACAATCATGCTTCCTTCCTCTGTCCTCTCCCCCCAACCTCGCACAACAGAAATGTGATCAAGGTCTCCCTCATCTGATGAGTCTTCCATCAGTTCGTCCTCCACTTCTTCCTGGGCTCCTGCACCTTCCTCACTAGTTTGGCTGCTACCATGCGCCCTGGTAAAACCATCTCCCCCACCCTCACATGCCTGCCGCCTTGGTGCTGCCGACCGTCTGGACCTTGCAGATGTTAGCCCTTCCGCATACAACTCCTCCTCCTCTACTTCCTCCACCTCCTCTTGTGCCACCACCTGACTCCGAATTCTGTTTAACATGTGCTCCAGCATGTAAATCACCGGAATAGTCATGCTGATAATGGCATCGTCAGCACTAAACATCTTCGTCGCCATTTCAAAACTGTGCAGAAGGGTGCATAGGTCCCTGATCTGAGACCACTCCTCCAGCGTGATTTGCCCCACCTCTGAATCTCGTTGGCCCAGGCTATACGTCAGAACGTATTGCACCAGGGCTTGTCGGTGCTGCCACAGTCGCTGCAACATGTGCAGAGTTGAATTCCACCGGGTAGGCACATCGCATTTTAGCCGGTGAAGTGGCAGGCCCAACGACTTCTGTAGAGATGTAAGTCGCTGAGCTGCGGGATGCGAACGGCGGAAGTGAGCACACAGCGACCGTGCCCTCTGCAGAAGGCCATCTAGTCTGGGATAGTGGGCTAAAAATTGCTGGACAACCAGGTTCAACACGTGAGCCATACAAGGCACGTGTGTGACATTGCCCCGGCGAAGGGCCGCACCCAGGTTTGCAGCATTGTCGCACACGGCCTTCCCTGGTTTCAGGTCCAGTGGAGACAACCATTCATGAAATTGGTTCTCCAGAGCTGACCACAACTCCTCAGCTGTGTGACTCACATTTCCCAGACATTTCAATGTAAAAACCGCCTGATGACGTTGAGCCCTACTGCCAGCATAGTAAGGAGGTGTGCAGGATCCCTTCTGCGCAGTTAGAAAGCTTGTGGCATGACCAGACAGGCTTTGGGTGCAGGTGGAAGTCCGAGAGGAGGTTGAGGAGGCAGAAGCAGTGGTGGAACTTTGACATAAAGAGGATTGACGCACAACTCGTGGGGACGGCAAGACTTGGACAGCAGCCCCTTGTCCTGCTGTCACCATAGTTACCCAGTGCCCAGTCAGCGACATGTAACGCCCCTGTCCATGCCTACTCGTCCAAGTGTCTGTGGTGAAATGCACCCTGTCACACACAGAGTTTCTCAAAGAAGCGGTGATGTTGTGTGCGACATGCTGGTGGAGCGCAGGCACACCTTTCTTTGAGAAGTAGTGCCGACTGGGCATCTGGTACTGGGGCACTGCGACGGACATAAGGTCTCGAAAATCCTCTGTGTCCACCAGGCGGAAAGGCAGCATTTCTGTAGCCAAGAGCTTGCAGATGGTGAAATTCAACCTCTTAGCTTTCTCATAGCTAGGAGGAAATGGTCTTTTACTTGTCCACATCTGAGGGACCGAGGGCTGGCTATTGTGCTTAGACGGGGTTGATAAGGGTGTCCCCGGCAAACTGCCGGTCTGTGAGGAAGATGCAGGCGGACATGTTAGGTTGCCTTGATCCAAAGGTGGTGCTATCGATGTCGGACAGCGCTCAAGACCAGCTGGTGTTACCACCTCCAAAGAAAATGATGACCTGCCAATCACGCTGGCTGTTGCGGGTAAAGAGGTGGCAGGTCTGCGCCCCAAAACAGGTGTGACTGCTGTCCCCCCAGTCACAGAGGATGAAGAGGCCGCGGATGCACAAGATATGGCAGACGGTGGTTGGCCCGGCCGGCTAGACCGCATTGTAGCACACTGAGCTTCCCACTGCAACTTATGCTTCATGTCCATGTGCCGGTTCATGCATGAAGTACTCAAACTATGTATTTTTTGGCCTCTACTTAGCTTTTGCTGACAAATGTTACAGATAACACGAGTTGGGTCATCTTTATCGATCTGAAAAAATGCCCAGGCTATGCAAGGCTTAGCACCCATGCGACCTGAAGAGCCACCACGACTTGTGGTGAGAGGCAGAGTTGTGTTTGAGGATGCAGTTGTTGACGTGCTTCCAGTACTACGTCTCTGTCCAGGAAGGCGCAACCTGACCTCGTCGTCACTAGCATCTTCCTCCACCTCCTCTGCTGACCTCATCTCTTGGCTGACTGTGGGTTGACAGTAAGTGGGATCTCCGACCTCATCATCATCACCCTGTGCGTTATCACACCCGTCGTCCTCAGAGCCAACCTGTTCCTGCCCTGACAAAAAACTAAAGTTGTCGCTCCAATCAGGTATTTGAGTCTTATCATCGTCTTCCTCATTGTCTCCACCAACAGGAGTTACAGTTTGGGAATGAGGGTCTACATTATGGTCAGAACCTTCTGCGTCTGGTCCTGGATCCGACTCATAAAGATTCTGGGCATCAGTGCAGATCATTTCCTCGTCTGGATTCACAGAAGCGCTGGAGTCGACCTCTGATTCCCAGGCTATAGTATGAGTAAACAGCTCTGCAGACTCAACCATCTGTTCTACCTCATACTAAGACGGGCAGCTGGAGATTTGGGAGCTGTGAGGAAGCAAGTGCGATTTGGGTGACACCTTTGAGGACTGGAGTATTTGTGATGTTGAAGTTGATGTGGAGGAGAGCCCACTTAAAGGAGCACTTGATATCCGTTGAAGCACCTGCTGTTTTTGTGCCTCATCTGGAATTTGTAGCGATTGGCGTGGCCGTAAGAAAGGGATCTTATCACATTGTCCGCTAAAAGAAGTAGACATTTTAGTTTGGCTGGAAGATGGTCTTTCTTCTGCACCTACCCCACGGACACAACCTTTTTTCCCCTTCCCAACACGCCTATTCCCCTTTCCACCAGCAGCAGGCCTTTTTCCACTCATTTTGGTGGTTAACTAATTCACAACTCTGGAGTTGTTTGCACAAAAAAACAATGGATGGTAACCGAGCAGAGCTGAGTGGCCAAACTGTGGTATTAGGCCAAAACTATTGGCTGGGTTAGATGCAGAAAAAAATTATTTTGAATTTGCAACCTGATGGAGGTCAGTATAGATGGACTAATAGACCAAGTCCCACACACCGCTAGAAGCCCAAATATTTTTTCAGAGCTAGATGCAGAAAATTTTTTTATTCAATTTGCAACCTGATGGAGGTCAGTATAGATGGACTAATAGACCAAGTCCCACACACTGCTAGAAGCCCAAATATTTTTTCAGAGCTAGATGCAGAAAAAAATTATTTTTAATTTGCAACCTGATGGAGGTCAGTATAGATGGACTAATAGACCAAGTCCCACACACCGCTAGAAGCCCAAATATTTTTTCAGAGCTAGATGCAGAAAAAAATTATATTCAATTTGCAACCTGCTGGAGGTCAGTATAGAAGGACTAATAGAACAAGTCCCACACACTGCTAGAAGGCCAAATATTTTTTCAGAGCTAAATGAAGAAAAAAATTATTTTTAATTTGCAACCTGATGGAGGTCAGTATAGATGGACTAATAGACCAAGTCCCACACACCGCTAGAAGCCCAAATATTTTTTCAGAGCTAGATGCAGAAAATTTTTTTATTCAATTTGCAACCTGATGGAGGTCAGTATAGATGGACTAATAGACCAAGTCCCACACACTGCTAGAAGCCCAAATATTTTTTCAGAGCTAGATGCAGAAAAAAATTATTTTTAATTTGCAACCTGATGGAGGTCAGTATAGATGGACTAATAGACCAAGTCCCACACACTGCTAGAAGCCCAAATATTTTTTCAGAGCTAGATGCAGAAAAAAATTATTTTTAATTTGCAACCTGATGGAGGTCAGTATAGATGGACTAATAGAACAAGTCCCACACGCTGCTAGAAGCCCAAATATTTTTTCAGAGATAAATGAAGAAAAAAATTATTTTTAATTTGCAACCTGATGGAGGTCAGTATAGATGGACTAATAGACCAAGTCCCACACACTGCTAGAAGCCCAAATATTTTTTCAGAGCTAGATGCAGAAAAAAATTATTTTTAATTTGCAACCTGATGGAGGTCAGTATAGATGGACTAATAGACCAAGTCCCACACACCGCTAGAAGCCCAAATATTTTTTCAGAGCTAGATGCAGAAAAAAATTTTATTCAATTTGCAACCTGCTGGAGGTCAGTATAGAAGGACTAATAGAACAAGTCCCACACGCTGCTAGAAGCCCAAATATTTTTTCAGAGCTAAATGAAGAAAAAAATTATTTTTAATTTGCAACCTGATGGAGGTCAGTATAGATGGACTAATAGACCAAGTCCCACACACTGCTAGAAGCCCAAATATTTTTTCAGAGCTAGATGCAGAAAAAAATTATATTCAGTTTGCAACCTGATGGAGGTCAGTATAGATGGACTAATAGAATGATGCTATGCCCAAAAGATTTTACTTCACTAGGTGCAGTAAAAAAATTGGTATTCTATACACAGGTGGTATATCTTGCAACACAGATAGGCTACTCCACTGACTAACACACTCTGCAATAGGCCAAAAAGGATTAGCTTTGCTAGATTCAGCCAAATGCTGTGAAAAAAACTTGCACAGCACTGGCACAGACCTGCCTGGCAAAAACTGATAGGAACTGATGTAACCTAGTCCTGAAAAGGACTCCAATTACAATTAGTCTTTACTCCCACAATCTATCTATTTAAGAGCACAGACCTGCCTGATAAAAGTCGTAGGAAATGCTGTAACCTAGTCCTTAAAAGGACTGCAATCACAACTATTCCCTACTCCCAAGCTATCTGTATATTTGTGCGAAAATTGGCTTGAAATTAACAAGGTATAGCACACACAGCAACAGCGGTGCCGTCTAACACGCAGCTGCAGCAGTGAGAAAATGGTGGCGACGGGGAAAATGGCTTGGTCTTATAGGGCAAGGACATGTGACATACACTGCCAATCACACATGCCCTTGCTTGTGTGAAAAAAAGCACTTCGCTCCGTGTGTGCGCTGCTGATAGGCTGACAGATTGCACCTCCCCACTGCAAATGCGGGAAAGAGAAAAAAAAATGGAGATCTTCATTGTTCCTGCAGAGATCCATCCCCTGCCCCTCCCCCCGCCCCGCTGTACACTCAAACTGCGTATTAACATTAATTTTCATCATTACTGAGAAAAAATCCAGTTATGATTTTGGTGCACGAACAGTTATCGAACATAACCTCGAACAGCCGAATTTTTCTCAAATTGTTCGTGTTCGCCGACCGGCTCGAACACCGCCCAAAACAGCTCGAATTTGAGATTGGCGAACAGTTCGAGTAGAACAACGCTCATCTCTAGTAATGAGTTCAAACAGGTGCAATGAATACAAATAATCAGCGCAGAGTAGGAGGGCTTCTTAAAGAAAAACTAACAGGTCTGTGAGAGCCGTAATTTTTGCTGGTTAGTAGGTGATCAAATACTTATTTCAAGAAATATATGCAATTTAATTATTTAAAAATCATACAATGTGATTTTCTGTTTTTTTTAGATTTTGTCTCTCAAAGTTGGAGTGTACCTATGATAAAAATTACAGACCTCTCCATTGTTTGTAGATGAGAACACTTGCAAAATCAGCAGTGTATCAAGTACTTATTTTCCCCACTGTATGTTTCATTATACAGGGTGGGCCATTTATATGGATACACCTAAATAAAATGTGTTACGGATCCGGGTGGTGGAACCTCTGTGCTGTGATACAAGGAGAGACCAGAGGGGCATAACTAAGTGCCAACCCGGACCGACCCTGGCCACACGGCGGCTTAGTCGACTCCGTCAACCAAGGAGAGACCGGGAAGGTGAACCAGGTGCCACTCTGGAACCGACCTTGTGTGAGAGCAGGCGACTCCCACGGGACTGATGGCCGAAGCCGACAGGCACAGCAGATGAGCATGGCTGGTAGACAGCCAGGTGATGTGGGTAGACAAGCAGGCGGGCACGGCAGATAGATAGGCAGGCGGGCACGGCTGCTAAACAGGCAGACGGGCATGGCTGATAGACAGGCTGGCGGGCACGGCTGATAGACAAACAGGCGGGCATGGCTGATAGACAGGCTGGCGGGCACTGGAACCTGAGGGCTGGAGAAAACAACAACTTTGCACAGGCACCTCCATTATGGAGGAGGAGCCTTAAGTAAGGGCAGTCCTCCGGCCATTAGCCGGGGACTTTTTAGGATGGCGCGCGCGTTCCTTTTAAGAGGAATGGAGCGCGCACACGCATGCCCTAAGTACAGAGACCGGGGATCTATGCACGATGCACGCACCCCGGACAGGCGCTGCGATGAGGCCGGGGGGAGGAGCGGGGAATGCCGGACCGGAGCCGCGGTGGTGAGTAGAACGGCGTCTCTGTCGGGCAGGAGGAGGAGAAGCTGACGCTACAGTACCCCCTCCCCTTTACTCCCTCTCCTCTTCAAGCCCACAAGAAACTTTTCAAGAAGAAGAGGAGCATGTATGTTCTCCCTGGGCAAAATGACCTCTCCTCAGGACCAAACCCCTTCCAATCCACAAGAAAAAAGGGTTTTCCTTCTACCCTCTTGGTAGCCAGAATGTTCTCTACCTCAAAAACATTCTCAGCACTGACTGGAACTGGAGCGGTACCTGGATCATCAGAGAAAGGATTGAAGACAACAGGCTTGAGAAGTGATCCATGGAAGGAGTTGGGGATCCGTAATGAGGCAGGAAGTTTCAACTTGTACGCCACCGGATTAATTTGGCTCAGAATCTCGAACGGGCCAATGAATCGAGGACCCAGCTTGTAAGAAGGCATCTTGAGGTGAACATAGAGGAAAGCCCGACCTTGTCTCCCGGACGGAAAAGAGGTGGATCCAGACGTCTCTTGTCAGTGTGTCTCTTCATCCGCTCAGAGGACTGTAGAAGCGCAAATCTAGTGTCTTCCCAAATCACTGAAAAGACACTGACGAGAGACTCTGCCGCACGATTGTCCACTGAAGAAGAGACTGGAAACAAAATTCGGGGGTGTTGACTAGTGTTGAGCCACCCCCGTAGTGTTCGAGTTCGGTTCGGTTCTTCGAACACCCGTGTGTTCGCCGAACTGTTCGTCGAACTGTTCGTCGAACACCTTCGAACACCGTTAAAACCAATGGCAGGCAAACAAAATCACATAGAAACACATAGAAAACACCTTCAAAGGTGTCCAAAAGCTGACAAACTGCTCAGAAGACATAACTAACACATGGAAAAGTGACAAGTACATATAGTCATGCGAAAATAAAAGAGGTGGAGGAGTAAAAGGAGGGGGAGACACAGATATAGGCATGTCATGCCCTTCTAAAATCCAAAAAGTGAGAAGCCGACACGGCCAGTCCGCTCCTGCCCGTGCCACCTCCGTGTCGCCGGGTTTGTGCCAGAGCCGCGGTGAACCCTGACGGCCAGCCCCCCTCTCCCAATACTGATGCCTGTCCGCTGGTGGGTCAAGCGAGCCCCCCTGTGGTGGAGGCAGCTCTAAGCTTTTTAATTTAAATTGTCTCTCTAATTTGAATGAATACACTTTAAATCCATTTACAAGGATCTATTGGAGGGCAAGTCTCATGCCAGCAGCCGCGGTAATTCCAGCTCCAGTAGCGTCCACTAAAGCTGCTGCAGTTAAAAAGCTTTTATAAGGATCGAGCTCGGCTGTCCACCGCAAGGCATCCTACTGCCAGTCCCAGCCCCTATGCCTTGGGGTGCCTCCTGATGCTCTTCACTAAGTATCCCATGGTCCCGAAGCATTTCCTTTGAAAAAATTAAGTGTCTAAACTACAGGTGGTGCAGCTTGCTTAACAGCCGGGATAATCCGCTCACTAGCAGACACTGCTACTAGGCACAAAGTATTTCCTGGGCTAGATGCAGTTAAAAATTTGTAATTAGATACTCTCGTTGGATGCTGAGAAAGCATTCCATAGAGTCTCCTGGCACGCCATATATGATTCTCTTAAAAAGCTTGGGGTAGGGGTCTAGGGGACCCTTTTATAGCCAAAATCACGGCCCTGTATCGCAATACGTCACCTAGGCTGAAGATAAATGGAACTGTAGCACCCTGAGGGCTCGGTTGCTACAGACGTATTGCACCTCACCCAGAGGTGTGATATCTCACTCTCAGGTAAGGATGGAGTGTGGATCAGGACCCGACACCTGCATGCATTACACCACATTGCCGTGGGGCAGGGCGACCAATATGCCCCTGAGATGGGCACGACAGTCCCTGTCCCTGGCTGGAGTGGGGGGAGGGAACACTGAGGAAGGGGAACCCTGTAGTGCAGGAGCAGGGAGGAAGCAGTTCCTGGGTGCATTGAGAAGGGAGTATAAAAGGTGGGCACCATCTTAGTTCAGTGCAGAGAAGTCTGAGCAGAAGTGGCAGGGAGCAGGGGCTCTGCATGAGCTCTGCTCCGGAGGCGGGCCTAGTAACAGAGGCCCAGGCCTGGAAGAGGGAGAAGGAAGGAAGAGGAGCGGAGAAGGCTCCAGGAACGAGGAATGAAGGGATCCCAGGGGTGCGGACGGGCGAGTCGCCACCGCACGCCCGAATCCACCTGCGTGGAGGGGTCAGGCCAAAGGGGGAGACCGGTCCCCGAACTAGTGGAGGCAGGAAACGACCCTCAGCTAGAAACCGGAGGCTCTGACATTTTATGTGGCGCAGCCCCTCGCTACACCCGCTAGGAAGGCACCACATAGGGTCAGGGAAACTGGCGCCAAGTTTACCAAGAGGAGGCCCGAGGCAGCCGGACAGAAGTGTTGGTAAGAAAGGCCAGACAAAGGACACACAAAGGGGGTCCTGTGAAGTGCTCCAAAGTTATCTGGGAGTTGTCTGAGCCCCTCACCTGGTGAGCACAGTACGACGTGGGCAGCCGTTACCTGCAGACGTGGTCTGGATAATAAGAACTGTGAGTAAAGGCCCTGAACTGCATCACTGACTCCGTGTCGTTACTGCTGCTGCCCTGCACCATCACCCCCATCCTCCGCATACACTGCCCTGAGGCTATACTCCTCCCGTGGGGAGTTATGCTACGCTCTGCTGAACCCACAACACCAGCCTCAGTCGTCTGCCCTGTAGCGGCGGTTCACTCTGACCGCAATCCACGGGTGGCGTAGTCGGACATTTAAACATGAAAACCACATAAATAGTTCCGCCACTGGTTTGACCGCCCTGAGCCACGGAACTGGGTCGCCGGCACGAAGACTACAACCACCAGCATCCACCAAAAAGGGTCCGGCTCCGGGTGTCCCAAGGCCCAGGGGGTGCGTCAGAACATTTTCATCACCTTTCACAATCACCAATGGGACAAGGCAGTGATGTCCTCTGTCCCCTCTCTTATACATCCTAGTGACGGAGCACCTGCTCTCATCAATTCGCCATAACCCCAATATTAGGTGGATTGAGGTGGGAGGCACCGAGTACAAGTGCTCTCTATTTGCTGATGATGTCCTAGTATATATCACTCAATCACATATATCCATCCATGCTGTTATGGCTGAAATAGATCACTTTGTTACATGGTAAAATTTTAAAATCAATGCAGCGAAGTCTGAGGCCCTCGATGTCTCCCTCCCCAAATCCATATAGGATTCCATCCAGTCCAACTTTCCCTTTGCCTGGCCCTCACAGGGTATCAAATACTTAGGAATTCCTATTCATAGAGACCTCTCCCATCTATGTTATCTTAATTTTGGGCCCTTTATTGAACAACTCCATACAGACCACGGTTGGCAAGTTAGAACTGTAAGATTCACTACGTGAACCACTGGTGTTTTGTGGAAAAGCACATGTACACTGCGTTCCAAATTATTATACAAAAGTGTTTAGGAGTGATAAGGGAAGAATTTGTTTGTTTGTCAGTTAAACTCATTGATGGTGATGTGTGTCAGGGCTCTTTATATCACTGTAAGCAATTGCAGACACCTGTGCTAATTAGTTTGGCAGGTGTGTCCAATGAAAGGCAAGACTACTTAAGAAGGCTCTCTCACATTATTAAGCAGCCTACATTTTCTGCCAAAATGGGAAAGAAAAAGGATGTGTCGGCTGCTGAGAAGCAACAAATTGTGGAGTGTTTAGGTCAAGGCATGACTACAATCAACATTGTGCGATGATCAGGATGAAGTGTCTTGGCAATCAAGAAGTATGTAGCTGATTCACAGTACACACGTGTGCGTGCTGATAAGGGCAAATTGAGGACTCTTTCCTACAGGCAATTACGTCAGGTTGAAAGAGCAGCGGCAAAAAAGCCTTGTCATAGCAGCAGACAAGTTTTTGAAGCTGCTTGTGCCTCCAACGTCCCCCGAACAACAAGATGCAGGGTCCTTCAGAGGTTTGCAGCTGTGCATGCGCCATCCTGTCGACCTCCTCTATCCACTTCACACAAGCAGAAACGGCTCCAGTGGGCCAAACATTACATGAAGACTGATTTCAAAACTGTTTTGTTCACGGATGAGTGCCGTGCAGCGCTCGATGGTCCAGATGGATGGAGTGGAGGATGGCTGGTTGATGGACACCCCACGCAAACACGGCTACAGCGCCAACAAGGAGGAGGTGGAGTAATGTTTTGGGCTGGAATCATGGGGAGAGAGATTGTCGGCCCCTTTAGGATCCCTGAAGGCGCTAAAGATGAACTCCATAATGTATGTGGATTTTCTCAAACAGCACTTCCTGCCATGGTTCAAGAAGAAGAACCGTGTATTTCACAGCAAGATCATTTTTCTGCATGATAATGCACCATCTCATGCTGCACATAAAACATCTGCATCTCTGGCTGATATGGGCATAAAAGGGGACAAACTTATGGTGTGACCCCCATGCTCCCCTGACCTCTACCCCATTCAGAACCTTTGGAGCATCATTAAAAGGAGTGTCTATGATGGCGGGAGGCAGTTCACATCTAAGCAACAGCTCTGGGAGGGTATTCTGTCCTCATGCAAAACAATTGAAGCAGAAACCATCCAAAACCTGACAAATTCAATGGACGAGAGAGTTCAGAAGCTCCTTTCGAACAAGGGGTCCTATGTGAAAATGTAACATCACCTAGAATAAAGTTTTGAGTTGAAAACTGTTTGATTTCAGTTTCTAATAACCTGCTAATGCTTATAATTTCAAAAATGACCATTTTTTTGGTCTTTATTAAAATGAAAAGGTTGATCGAAAAGTTTGGGGGATCTAAGAGTGTGGCAACCCAGTAGTCATGATTACTTCGAATTCTGACAATATGAGGGTCATGCTGCAGGTAGTGCAGCAAGAAGGCACTTATGTGTCTTGCGCATCTCGGAGCCCCAAAATTATTTTCCGGGCTAGATGCAGCTAAAAATTATTTTTAATTTTAAATCTGGTGAAGCTTTAGTATAGATGGCCTAATAGGATCAGTGCTGCACACTGCTACAAAGCCCAAATTATTTTCCAGTCAAGATTCAGATGAACATGATTAGTAATTTGAAAGCTTAAAACGGTTGGTAGGGTGATTTTAACCAATCATCAAGCTTTTACTCTCCCCAGGATGACACAGGGGTAGAAAAGTCGTTTCGGATCCATGATTTGTTCATCTTTATGAACGTGAGTCTGTCTACATTATCAGTGGAGAGCCGCGTGCGCTTATCTGTCAGCACACCACCAGCAGCGCTGAACACACGTTCAGACAGAACGCTGGCTGCGGGGCATGACAAGATCTCCAAGACGTAAGTGGCTAGCTCCGGCCATTTATCCAGATTGGAAGCCCAAAAAGAGCAAGGGTCCAGTGACACAGTCGTGGCTTCAATGTTTACTTGGAGATACTCCTGTACCATCGTCTCTAGGCGTTGACTATGTGTCAGACTTCTTGTCTCCTGTGGCCTTGCAAAGGATGGGCTAAAAAAGTGGTGAAATGATTCCGCAAAATTGATGTTACCAGCAGATACTGTGGTTCTGTTACGGTTTGAGTGCTGAACACTTGACGGTCCCACGGTTGGCAAGTTGGAACTGTGAGATTCACTACGTGCACCACTGGTATTTTGTGGAAAAGCACATGTAAGATTCTGCAACAGTCTCTGCTGATACTCCTGCATGCGTGCATCCCTTTCTATGGCAGGAATAATTTCTGCAAATTTACTTTTGTACCGGGGATCTAACAGTGTGGCAACCCAGTAGTCAGGATTATTTCTAATTCTCACAATTCGAGGGTCATGTTGCAGGTAGTGCAGCAAGAAGGCACTCATGTGTGTTGCGCATCCAGGAGCACCAAG
Organism: Phyllobates terribilis; assembly: GCF_046119375.1. NCBI lineage: Eukaryota > Metazoa > Chordata > Amphibia > Anura > Dendrobatidae > Phyllobates > Phyllobates terribilis. The sequence goes on along the minus strand of NW_027362771.1, from coordinate 160,340,527 downwards.
TCCCTGTTGTGTTGGTGGCAAGGTAACAATCATGCTTCCTTCCTCTGTCCTCTCCCCCCAACCTCGCACAACAGAAATGTGATCAAGGTCTCCCTCATCTGATGAGTCTTCCATCAGTTCATCCTCCACTTCTTCCTGGGCTCCTGCACCTTCCTCACTAGTTTGGCTGCTACCATGCGCCCTGGTAAAACCATCTCCCCCACCCTCACATGCCTGCCGCCTTGGTGCTGCCGACCGTCTGGACCTTGCAGATGTTAGCCCTTCCGCATACAACTCCTCCTCCTCTACTTCCTCCACCTCCTCTTGTGCCACCACCTGACTCCGAATTCTGTTTAACATGTGCTCCAGCATGTAAATCACCGGAATAGTCATGCTGATAATGGCATCGTCAGCACTAAACATCTTCGTCGCCATTTCAAAACTGTGCAGAAGGGTGCATAGGTCCCTGATCTGAGACCACTCCTCCAGCGTGATTTGCCCCACCTCTGAATCTCGTTGGCCCAGGCTATACGTCAGAACGTATTGCACCAGGGCTTGTCGGTGCTGCCACAGTCGCTGCAACATGTGCAGAGTTGAATTCCACCGGGTAGGCACATCGCATTTTAGCCGGTGAAGTGGCAGGCCCAACGACTTCTGTAGAGATGTAAGTCGCTGAGCTGCGGGATGCGAACGGCGGAAGTGAGCACACAGCGACCGTGCCCTCTGCAGAAGGCCATCTAGTCTGGGATAGTGGGCTAAAAATTGCTGGACAACCAGGTTCAACACGTGAGCCATACAAGGCACGTGTGTGACATTGCCCCGGCGAAGGGCCGCACCCAGGTTTGCAGCATTGTCGCACACGGCCTTCCCTGGTTTCAGGTCCAGTGGAGACAACCATTCATGAAATTGGTTCTCCAGAGCTGACCACAACTCCTCAGCTGTGTGACTCACATTTCCCAGACATTTCAATGTAAAAACCGCCTGATGACGTTGAGCCCTACTGCCAGCATAGTAAGGAGGTGTGCAGGATCCCTTCTGCGCAGTTAGAAAGCTTGTGGCATGACCAGACAGGCTTTGGGTGCAGGTGGAAGACCGAGAGGAGGTTGAGGAGGCAGAAGCAGTGGAGGAACTTTGACATAAAGAGGATTGACGCACAACTCGTGGGGACGGCAAGACTTGGACAGCAGCCCCTTGTCCTGCTGTCACCATAGTTACCCAGTGCCCAGTCAGCGACATGTAACGCCCCTGTCCATGCCTACTCGTCCAAGTGTCTGTGGTGAAATGCACCCTGTCACACACAGAGTTTCTCAAAGAAGCGGTGATGTTGTGTGCGACATGCTGGTGGAGCGCAGGCACACCTTTCTTTGAGAAGTAGTGCCGACTGGGCATCTGGTACTGGGGCACTGCGACGGACATAAGGTCTCGAAAATCCTCTGTGTCCACCAGGCGGAAAGGCAGCATTTCTGTAGCCAAGAGCTTGCAGATGGTGAAATTCAACCTCTTAGCTTTCTCATGGCTAGGAGGAAATGGTCTTTTACTTGTCCACATCTGAGGGACCGAGGGCTGGCTATTGTGCTTAGACGGGGTTGATAAGGGTGTCCCCGGCAAACTGCCGGTCTGTGAGGAAGATGCAGGCGGACATGTTAGGTTGCCTTGATCCAAAGGTGGTGCTATCGATGTCGGACAGCGCTCAACACCATCTGGTGTTACCACCTCCAAAGAAAATGATGACCTGCCAATCACGCTGGCTATTGCGGGTAAAGAGGTGGCAGGTCTGCGCCCCAAAACAGGTGTGACTGCTGTCCCCCCAGTCACAGAGGATGAAGAGGCCGCGGATGCACAAGATATGGCAGACGGTGATTGGCCCGGCCGGCTAGGCCGCATTGTAGCACACTGAGCTTCCAACTGCAACTTATGCTTCATGTCCATGTGCCGGTTCATGCATGAAGTACTCAAACTATGTATTTTTTGGCCTCTACTTAGCTTTTGCTGACAAATGTTACAGATAACACGAGTTGGGTCATCTTTATCGATCTGAAAAAATGCCCAGGCTATGCAAGGCTTAGCACCCATGCGACCTGAAGAGCCACCACGACTTGTGGTGAGAGGCAGAGTTGTGTTTGAGGATGCAGTTGTTGACGTGCTTCCAGTACTACGTCTCTGTCCAGGAAGGCGCAACCTGACCTCGTCGTCACTAGCATCTTCCTCCACCTCCTCTGCTGACCTCATCTCTTGGCTGACTGTGGGTTGACAGTAAGTGGGATCTCCGACCTCATCATCATCACCCTGTGCGTTATCACACCCGTCGTCCTCAGAGCCAACCTGTTCCTGCCCTGACAAAAAACTAAAGTTGTCGCTCCAATCAGGTATTTGAGTCTTATCATCGTCTTCCTCATTGTCTCCACCAACAGGAGTTACAGTTTGGGAATGAGGGTCTACATTATGGTCAGAACCTTCTGCGTCTGGTCCTGGATCCGACTCATAAAGATTCTGGGCATCAGTGCAGATCATTTCCTCGTCTGGATTCACAGAAGCGCTGGAGTCGACCTCTGATTCCCAGGCTATAGTATGAGTAAACAGCTCTGCAGACTCAACCATCTGTTCTACCTCATACTCAGACGGGCAGCTGGAGATTTGGGAGCTGTGAGCAAGCAAGTGCGATTTGGGTGACACCTTTGAGGACTGGAGTATTTGTGATGTTGAAGTTGATGTGGAGGAGAGCCCACTTAAAGGAGCACTTGATATCCGTTGAAGCACCTGCTGTTTTTGTGCCTCATCTGGAATTTGTAGCGATTGGCGTGGCCGTAAGAAAGGGATCTTATCACATTGTCCGCTAAAAGAAGTAGACATTTTAGTTTGGCTGGAAGATGGTCTTTCTTCTGCAGATGTTACTGTTGCTTTAACACCTACCCCACGGACACAACCTTTTTTCCCCTTCCCAACACGCCTATTCCCCTTTCCACCAGCAGCAGGCCTTTTTCCACTCATTTTGGTGGTTAACTAATTCACAACTCTGGAGTTGTTTGCACAAAAAAACAATGGATGGTAACCGAGCAGAGCTGAGTGGCCAAACTGTGGTATTAGGCCAAAACTATTGGCTGGGTTAGATGCAGAAAAAAATTATTTTGAATTTGCAACCTGATGGAGGTCAGTATAGATGGACTAATACAAATAGTCCCACACACTGCTAGAAGCCCAAATATTTTTTCAGAGGTACTGTAGATGCAGATAAAAATTATTTTTAATTTGCAACCTGATGGAGGTCAGTATAGATGGACTAATAGACCAAGTCCCACACACTGCTAGAAGCCCAAATATTTTTTCAGAGCTAGATGCAGAAAAAAATTATTTTTAATTTGCAACCTGATGGAGGTCAGTATAGATGGACTAATAGACCAAGTCCCACACACCGCTAGAAGCCCAACTATTTTTTCAGAGCTAGATGCAGAAAAAAATTATATTCAATTTGCAACCTGCTGGAGGTCAGTATAGAAGGACTAATAGAACAAGTCCCACACACTGCTAGAAGCCCAAATATTTTTTCAGAGCTAAATGAAGAAAAAAATTATTTTTAATTTGCAACCTGATGGAGGTCAGTATAGATGGACTAATAGACCAAGTCCCACACACTGCTAGAAGCCCAAATATTTTTTCAGAGCTAGATGCAGAAAAAAATTATATTCAGTTTGCAACCTGATGGAGGTCAGTATAGATGGACTAATAGAATGATGCTATGCCCAAAAGATTTTACTTCACTAGGTGCAGTAAAAAAATTGGTATTCTATACACAGGTGTTATATCTTGCAACACAGATAGGCTACTCCTCTGACTAACACACTCTGCAATAGGCCAAAAAGGATTAGCTTTGCTAGATTCAGCCAAATGCTGTGAAAAAAACTTGCACAGCACTGGCACAGACCTGCCTGGCAAAAACTGATAGGAACTCATGTAACCTAGTCCTGAAAAGGACTCCAATTACAATTAGTCTTTACTCCCACAACCTATCTATTTAAGAGCACAGACCTCCCTGATAAAAGTCGTAGGAAATGCTGTAACCTAGTCCTTAAAAGGACTGCAATCACAGCTATTCCCTACTCCCAAGCTATCTGTATATTTGTGCGAAAATTGGCTTGAAATTAACAAGGTATAGCGCACACAGCAACAGCGGTGCCGTCTAACACGCAGCTGCAGCAGTGAGAAAATGGTGGCGACGGGGAAAATGGCTTGGTCTTATAGGGCAAGGACATGTGACATACACTGCCAATGACACATGCCCTTGCTTGTGTGAAAAAAAGCACTTCGCTCCGTGTGTGCGCTGCTGATAGGCTGACAGATTGCACCTCCCCACTGCAAATGCGGGAAAGAGAAAAAAAAATGGAGATCTTCATTGTTCCTGCAGAGATCCATCCCCTGCCCCTCCCCCCACCCCGCTGTACACTCAAACTGCGTATTAACATTAATTTTCATCATTACTGAGAAAAAATCCAGTTATGATTTTGGTGCACGAACAGTTATCGAACATAACCTCGAACAGCCGAATTTTTCTCAAATTGTTCGTGTGTCGCCGAACGGCTCGAACACCGCCCAAAACAGCTCGAATTTGAGATTGGCGAACAGTTCGAGTAGAACAACGCTCATCTCTAGTGTTGACTGTATACCACAAAAAACAGAGATTTAGCAGAGGACTCACTCACATGGTTGTTTTAAGAAAACTCGGCCCAAGGCAGAAGCTCTACCCAATCGCTATGGTGAGCGTTGTAAAAGTGCCGAAGAACACTGGTGAGGATTAGAGATGAGCGTTGTTCTACTCGAACTGTTCGCCAATCTCAAATTCGAGCTGTTTTGGGCGGTGTTCGAGCCGGTCGGCGAACACGAACAATTTGAGAAAAATTCGGCTGTTCGAGGTTATGTTCGATAACTGTTCGTGCACCAAAATCATAACTGGATTTTTTCTCAGTAATGATGAAAATTAATGTTAATACGCAGTTTGAGTGTACAGCGGGGCGGGGGGAGGGGCAGGGGATGGATCTCTGCAGGAACAATGAAGATCTCCATTTTTTTTTCTCTTTCCCGCATTTGCAGTGGGGAGGTGCAATCTGTCAGCCTATCAGCAGCGCACACACGAAGCGAAGTGCTTTTTTTCACACAAGCAAGGGCATGTGTGATTGGCAGTGTATGTCACATGTCCTTGCCCTATAAGACCAAGCCATTTTCCCCGTCGCCACCATTTTCTCACTGCTGCAGCTGCGTGTTAGACGGCACCGCTGTTGCTGTGTGCGCTATACCTTGTTAATTTCAAGCCAATTTTCGCACAAATATACAGATAGCTTGGGAGTAGGGAATAGTTGTGATTGCAGTCCTTTTAAGGACTAGGTTACAGCATTTCCTACGACTTTTATCAGGCAGGTCTGTGCTCTTAAATAGATAGATTGTGGGAGTAAAGACTAATTGTAATTGGAGTCCTTTTCAGGACTAGGTTACATCAGTTCCTATCAGTTTTTGCCAGGCAGGTCTGTGCCAGTGCTGTGCAAGTTTTTTTCACAGCATTTGGCTGAATCTAGCAAAGCTAATCCTTTTTGGCCTATTGCAGAGTGTGTTAGTCAGTGGAGTAGCCTATCTGTGTTGCAAGATATACCACCTGTGTATAGAATACCAATTTTTTTACTGCACCTAGTGAAGTAAAATCTTTTGGGCATAGCATCATTCTATTAGTCCATCTATACTGACCTCCATCAGGTTGCAAACTGAATATAATTTTTTTCTGCATCTAGCTCTGAAAAAATATTTGGGCTTCTAGCAGTGTGTGGGACTTGGTCTATTAGTCCATCTATACTGACCTCCATCAGGTTGCAAATTAAAAATAATTTTTTTCTTCATTTAGCTCTGAAAAAATATTTGGGCTTCTAGCAGTGTGTGGGACTTGTTCTATTAGTCCTTCTATACTGACCTCCAGCAGGTTGCAAATTGAATATAATTTTTTTCTGCATCTAGCTCTGAAAAAATATTTGGGCTTCTAGCGGTGTGTGGGACTTGGTCTATTAGTCCATCTATACTGACCTCCATCAGGTTGCAAATTAAAAATAATTTTTTTCTGCATCTAGCTCTGAAAAAATATTTGGGCTTCTAGCAGTGTGTGGGACTTGGTCTATTAGTCCATCTATACTGACCTCCATCAGGTTGCAAATTAAAAATAATTTTTTTCTTCATTTATCTCTGAAAAAATATTTGGGCTTCTAGCAGCGTGTGGGACTTGTTCTATTAGTCCATCTATACTGACCTCCATCAGGTTGCAAATTAAAAATAATTTTTTTCTGCATCTAGCTCTGAAAAAATATTTGGGCTTCTAGCAGTGTGTGGGACTTGGTCTATTAGTCCATCTATACTGACCTCCATCAGGTTGCAAATTAAAAATAATTTTTTTCTGCATCTAGCTCTGAAAAAATATTTGGGCTTCTAGCAGTGTGTGGGACTTGGTCTATTAGTCCATCTATACTGACCTCCATCAGGTTGCAAATTGAATAAAAAAAATTTCTGCATCTAGCTCTGAAAAAATATTTGGGCTTCTAGCGGTGTGTGGGACTTGGTCTATTAGTCCATCTATACTGACCTCCATCAGGTTGCAAATTAAAAATAATTTTTTTCTTCATTTAGCTCTGAAAAAATATTTGGCCTTCTAGCAGTGTGTGGGACTTGTTCTATTAGTCCTTCTATACTGACCTCCAGCAGGTTGCAAATTGAATATAATTTTTTTCTGCATCTAGCTCTGAAAAAATATTTGGGCTTCTAGCGGTGTGTGGGACTTGGTCTATTAGTCCATCTATACTGACCTCCATCAGGTTGCAAATTAAAAATAATTTTTTTCTGCATCTAACCCAGCCAATAGTTTTGGCCTAATACCACAGTTTGGCCACTCAGCTCTGCTCGGTTACCATCCATTGTTTTTTTGTGCAAACAACTCCAGAGTTGTGAATTAGTTAACCACCAAAATGAGTGGAAAAAGGCCTGCTGCTGGTGGAAAGGGGAATAGGCGTGTTGGGAAGGGGAAAAAAGGTTGTGTCCGTGGGGTAGGTGCAGAAGAAAGACCATCTTCCAGCCAAACTAAAATGTCTACTTCTTTTAGCGGACAATGTGATAAGATCCCTTTCTTACGGCCACGCCAATCGCTACAAATTCCAGATGAGGCACAAAAACAGCAGGTGCTTCAACGGATATCAAGTGCTCCTTTAAGTGGGCTCTCCTCCACATCAACTTCAACATCACAAATACTCCAGTCCTCAAAGGTGTCACCCAAATCGCACTTGCTTCCTCACAGCTCCCAAATCTCCAGCTGCCCGTCTGAGTATGAGGTAGAACAGATGGTTGAGTCTGCAGAGCTGTTTACTCATACTATAGCCTGGGAATCAGAGGTCGACTCCAGCGCTTCTGTGAATCCAGACGAGGAAATGATCTGCACTGATGCCCAGAATCTTTATGAGTCGGATCCAGGACCAGACGCAGAAGGTTCTGACCATAATGTAGACCCTCATTCCCAAACTGTAACTCCTGTTGGTGGAGACAATGAGGAAGACGATGATAAGACTCAAATACCTGATTGGAGCGACAACTTTAGTTTTTTGTCAGGGCAGGAACAGGTTGGCTCTGAGGACGACGGGTGTGATAACGCACAGGGTGATGATGATGAGGTCGGAGATCCCACTTACTGTCAACCCACAGTCAGCCAAGAGATGAGGTCAGCAGAGGAGGTGGAGGAAGATGCTAGTGACGACGAGGTCAGGTTGCGCCTTCCTGGACAGAGACGTAGTACTGGAAGCACGTCAACAACTGCATCCTCAAACACAACTCTGCCTCTCACCACAAGTCGTGGTGGCTCTTCAGGTCGCATGGGTGCTAAGCCTTGCATAGCCTGGGCATTTTTTCAGATCGATAAAGATGACCCAACTCGTGTTATCTGTAACATTTGTCAGCAAAAGCTAAGTAGAGGCCAAAAAATACATAGTTTGAGTACTTCATGCATGAACCGGCACATGGACATGAAGCATAAGTTGCAGTGGGAAGCTCAGTGTGCTACAATGCGGTCTAGCCGGCCGGGCCAACCACCGTCTGCCATATCTTGTGCATCCGCGGCCTCTTCATCCTCTGTGACTGGGGGGACAGCAGTCACACCTGTTTTGGGGCGCAGACCTGCCACCTCTTTACCCGCAACAGCCAGCGTGATTGGCAGGTCATCATTTTCTTTGGAGGTGGTAACACCAGCTGGTCTTGAGCGCTGTCCGACATCGATAGCACCACCTTTGGATCAAGGCAACCTAACATGTCCGCCTGCATCTTCCTCACAGACCGGCAGTTTGCCGGGGACACCCTTATCAACCCCGTCTAAGCACAATAGCCAGCCCTCGGTCCCTCAGATGTGGACAAGTAAAAGACCATTTCCTCCTAGCTATGAGAAAGCTAAGAGGTTGAATTTCACCATCTGCAAGCTCTTGGCTACAGAAATGCTGCCTTTCCGCCTGGTGGACACAGAGGATTTTCGAGACCTTATGTCCGTCGCAGTGCCCCAGTACCAGATGCCCAGTCGGCACTACTTCTCAAAGAAAGGTGTGCCTGCGCTCCACCAGCATGTCGCACGCAACATCACCGCTTCTTTGAGAAACTCTGTGTGTGACAGGGTGCATTTCACCACAGACACTTGGACGAGTAGGCATGGACAGGGGCGTTACATGTCGCTGACTGGGCACTGGGTAACTATGGTGACAGCAGGACAAGGGGCTGCTGTCCAAGTCTTGCCGTCCCCACGAGTTGTGCGTCAATCCTCTTTATGTCAAAGTTCCACCACTGCTTCTGCCTCCTCAACCTCCTCTCGGACTTCCACCTGCACCCAAAGCCTGTCTGGTCATGCCACAAGCTTTCTAACTGCGCAGAAGGGATCCTGCACACCTCCTTACTATGCTGGCAGTAGGGCTCAACGTCATCAGGCGGTTTTTACATTGAAATGTCTGGGAAATGTGAGTCACACAACTGAGGAGTTGTGGTCAGCTCTGGAGAACCAATTTCATGAATGGTTGTCTCCACTGGACCTGAAACCAGGGAAGGCCGTGTGCGACAATGCTGCAAACCTGGGTGCGGCCCTTCGCCGGGGCAATGTCACACACGTGCCTTGTATGGCTCACGTGTTGAACCTGGTTGTCCAGCAATTTTTAGCCCACTATCCCAGACTAGATGGCCTTCTGCAGAGGGCACGGTCGCTGTGTGCTCACTTCCGCCGTTCGCATCCCGCAGCTCAGCGACTTACATCTCTACAGAAGTCGTTGGGCCTGCCACTTCACCGGCTAAAATGCGATGTGCCTACCCGGTGGAATTCAACTCTGCACATGTTGCAGCGACTGTGGCAGCACCGACAAGCCCTGGTGCAATACGTTCTGACGTATAGCCTGGGCCAACGAGATTCAGAGGTGGGGCAAATCACGCTGGAGGAGTGGTCTCAGATCAGGGACCTATGCACCCTTCTGCACAGTTTTGAAATGGCGACGAAGATGTTTAGTGCTGACGATGCCATTATCAGCATGACTATTCCGGTGATTTACATGCTGGAGCACATGTTAAACAGAATTCGGAGTCAGGTGGTGGCACAAGAGGAGGTGGAGGAAGTAGAGGAGGAGGAGTTGTATGCGGAAGGGCTAACATCTGCAAGGTCCAGACGGTCGGCAGCACCAAGGCGGCAGGCATGTGAGGGTGGGGGAGATGGTTTTACCAGGGTGCATGGTAGCAGCCAAACTAGTGAGGAAGGTGCAGGAGCCCAGGAAGAAGTGGAGGACGAACTGATGGAAGACTCATCAGATGAGGGAGACCTTGATCACATTTCTGTTGTGCGAGGTTGGGGGGAGAGGACAGAGGAAGGAAGCATGATTGTTACCTCGCCACCAACACAACAGGGACTTGGTGCTCCTGCATGCGCAACACACATGAGTGCCTTCTTGCTGCACTACCTGCAACATGACCCTCGAATTGTGAGAATTAGAAATAATCCTGACTACTGGGTTGCCACACTGTTAGATCCCCGGTACAAAAGTAAATTTGCAGAAATTATTCCTGCCATAGAAAGGGATGCACGCATGCAGGAGTATCAGCAGAGACTGTTGCAGAATCTTACATGTGCTTTTCCACAAAATACCAGTGGTGCACGTAGTGAATCTCACAGTTCCAACTTGCCAACCGTGGGACCGTCAAGTGTTCAGCACTCAAACCGTGACAGAACCACAGTATCTGCTGGTAACATCAATTTTGCGGAATCATTTCACCACTTTTTTAGCCCATCCTTTGCAAGGCCACAGGAGACAAGAAGTCTGACACATAGTCAACGCCTAGAGACGATGGTACAGGAGTATCTCCAAGTAAACATTGAAGCCACGACTGTGTCACTGGACCCTTGCTCTTTTTGGGCTTCCAATCTGGATAAATGGCCGGAGCTAGCCACTTACGCCTTGGAGATCTTGTCATGCCCCGCAGCCAGCGTTCTGTCTGAACGTGTGTTCAGCGCTGCTGGTGGTGTGCTGACAGATAAGCGCACGCGGCTCTCCACTGATAATGTAGACAGACTCACGTTCATAAAGATGAACAAATCATGGATCCGAAACGACTTTTCTACCCCTGTGTCATCCTGGGGAGAGTAAAAGCTTGATGATTGGTTAAAATCACCCTACCAACCGTTTTAAGCTTTCAAATTACTAATCATGTTTATCTGTATCTTGACTGGAAAATAATTTGGGCTTTGTAGCAGTGTGCAGCACTGATCCTATTAGGCCATCTATACTAAAGCTTCACCAGATTTAAAATTAAAAATAATTTTTAGCTGCATCTAGCCCGGAAAATAATTTTGGGGCTCCGAGATGCGCAAGGCACATAAGTGCCTTCTTGCTGCACTACCTGCAGCATGACCCTCATATTGTCAGAATTCGAAGTAATCATGACTACTGGGTTGCCACACTCTTAGATCCCCCAAACTTTTCGATCAACCTTTTCATTTTAATAAAGACCAAAAAAATGGTCATTTTTGAAATTATAAGCATTAGCAGGTTGTTAGAAACTGAAATCAAACAGTTTTCAACTCAAAACTTTATTCTAGGTGATGTTACATTTTCACATAGGACCCCTTGTTCGAAAGGAGCTTCTGAACTCTCTCGTCCATTGAATTTGTCAGGTTTTGGATGGTTTCTGCTTCAATTGTTTTGCATGAGGACAGAATACCCTCCCAGAGCTGTTGCTTAGATGTGAACTGCCTCCCGCCATCATAGACACTCCTTTTAATGATGCTCCAAAGGTTCTGAATGGGGTAGAGGTCAGGGGAGCATGGGGGTCACACCATAAGTTTGTCCCCTTTTATGCCCATATCAGCCAGAGATGCAGATGTTTTATGTGCAGCATGAGATGGTGCATTATCATGCAGAAAAATGATCTTGCTGTGAAATACACGGTTCTTCTTCTTGAACCATGGCAGGAAGTGCTGTTTGAGAAAATCCACATACATTATGGAGTTCATCTTTAGCGCCTTCAGGGATCCTAAAGGGGCCGACAATCTCTCTCCCCATGATTCCAGCCCAAAACATTACTCCACCTCCTCCTTGTTGGCGCTGTAGCCGTGTTTGCGTGGGGTGTCCATCAACCAGCCATCCTCCACTCCATCCATCTGGACCATCGAGCGCTGCACGGCACTCATCCATGAACAAAACAGTTTTGAAATCAGTCTTCATGTAATGTTTGGCCCACTGGAGCCGTTTCTGCTTGTGTGAAGTGGATAGAGGAGGTCGACAGGATGGCGCATGCACAGCTGCAAACCTCTGAAGGACCCTTCATCTTGTTGTTCGGGGGACGTTGGAGGCACAAGCAGCTTCAAAAACTTGTCTGCTGCTATGACAAGGCTTTTTTGCCGCTGCTCTTTCAACCTGACGTAATTGCCTGTAGGAAAGAGTCCTCAATTTGCCCTTATCAGCACGCACACGTGTGTACTGTGAATCAGCTACATACTTCTTGATTGCCAAGACACTTCATCCTGATCATCGCACAATGTTGATTGTAGTCATGCCTTGACCTAAACACTCCACAATTTGTTGCTTCTCAGCAGCCGACACATCCTTTTTCTTTCCCATTTTGGCAGAAAATGTAGGCTGCTTAATAATGTGAGAGAGCCTTCTTAAGTAGTCTTGCCTTTTATTGGACACACCTGCCAAACTAATTAGCACAGGTGTCTGCAATTGCTTACAGTGATATAAAGAGCCCTGACACACATCACCATCAATGAGTTTAACTGACAAACAAACAAATTCTTCCCTTATCACTCCTAAACACTTTTTGTATAATAATTTGGAACGCAGTGTACATGTGCTTTTCCACAAAACACCAGTGGTTCACGTAGTGAATCTTACAGTTCTAACTTGCCAACCGTGGTCTGTATGGAGTTGTTCAATAAAGGGCCCAAAATTAAGATAACATAGATGGGAGAGGTCTCTATGAATAGGAATTCCTAAGTATTTGATACCCTGTGAGGGCCAGGCAAAGGGAAAGTTGGACTGGATGGAATCCTATATGGATTTGGGGAGGGAGACATCGAGGGCCTCAGACTTCGCTGCATTGATTTTAAAATTTTACCATGTAACAAAGTGATCTATTTCAGCCATAACAGCATGGATGGATATATGTGATTGAGTGATATATACTAGGACATCATCAGCAAATAGAGAGCACTTGTACTCGGTGCCTCCCACCTCAATCCACCTAATATTGGGGTTATGGCGAATTGATGAGAGCAGGTGCTCCGTCACTAGGATGTATAAGAGAGGGGACAGAGGACATCACTGCCTTGTCCCATTGGTGATTGTGAAAGGTGATGAAAATGTTCTGACGCACCCCCTGGGCCTTGGGACACCCGGAGCCGGACCCTTTTTGGTGGATGCTGGTGGTTGTAGTCTTCGTGGCGGCGACCCAGTTCCGTGGCTCAGGGCGGTCAAACCAGTGGCGGAACTATTTATGTGGTTTTCATGTTTAAATGTCCGACTACGCCACCCGTGGATTGCGGTCAGAGTAAACCGCCGCTACAGGGCAGACCACTGAGGCTGGTGTTGTGGGTGCAGCAGAGCGTAGCATAACTCCCCACGGGAGGAGTATAGCCTCAGGGCAGTGTATGCGGAGGATGGGGGTGATGGTGCAGGGCAGCAGCAGTAACGACACGGAGTCAGTGATGCAGTTCAGGGCCTTTACTCACAGTTCTTATTATCCAGACCACGTCTGCAGGTAACGGCTGCCCACGTCGTACTGTGCTCACCAGGTGAGGGGCTCAGACAACTCCCAGATAACTTTGGAGCACTTCACAGGACCCCCTTTGTGTGTCCTTTGTCTGGCCTTTCTTACCAACACTTCTGTCCGGCTGCCTCGGGCCTCCTCTTGGTAAACTTGGCGCCAGTTTCCCTGACCCTATGTGGTGCCTTCCTAGCGGGTGTAGCGAGGGGCTGCGCCACATAAAATGTCAGAGCCTCCGGTTTCTAGCTGAGGGTCGTTTCCTGCCTCCACTAGTTCGGGGACCGGTCTCCCCCTTTGGCCTGACCCCTCCACGCAGGTGGATTCGGGCGTGCGGTGGCGACTCGCCCGTCCGCACCCCTGGGATCCCTTCATTCCTCGTTCCTGGAGCCTTCTCCGCTCCTCTTCCTTCCTTCTCCCTCTTCCAGGCCTGGGCCTCTGTTACTAGGCCCGCCTCCGGAGCAGAGCTCATGCAGAGCCCCTGCTCCCTGCCACTTCTGCTCAGACTTCTCTGCACTGAACTAAGATGGTGCCCACCTTTTATACTCCCTTCTCAATGCACCCAGGAACTGCTTCCTCCCTGCTCCTGCACTACAGGGTTCCCCTTCCTCAGTGTTCCCTCCCCCCACTCCAGCCAGGGACAGGGACTGTCGTGCCCATCTCAGGGGCATATTGGTCGCCCTGCCCCACGGCAATGTGGTGTAATGCATGCAGGTGTCGGGTCCTGATCCACACTCCATCCTTACCTGAGAGTGAGATATTTTTTCTAATTACAAATTTTTAACTGCATCTAGCCCAGGAAATACTTTGTGCCTAGTAGCAGTGTCTGCTAGTAAGCGGATTATCCCGGCTGTTAAGCAAGCTGCACCACCTGTAGTTTAGACACTTAATTTTTTCAAAGGAAATGCTTCGGGACCATGGGATACTTAGTGAAGAGCATCAGGAGGCACCCCAAGGCATAGGGGCTGGGACTGGCAGTAGGATGCCTTGCGGTGGACAGCCGAGCTCGATCCTTATAAAAGCTTTTTAACTGCAGCAGCTTTAGTGGACGCTACTGGAGCTGGAATTACCGCGGCTGCTGGCATGAGACTTGCCCTCCAATAGATCCTTGTAAATGGATTTAAAGTGTATTCATTCAAATTAGAGAGACAATTTAAATTAAAAAGCTTAGAGCTGCCTCCACCACAGGGGGGCTCGCTCGACCCACCAGCGGACAGGCACCAGTATTGGGAGAGGGGGGCTGGCCGTCAGGGTTCACCGCGGCTCTGGCACAAACCCGGCGACACGGAGGTGGCACGGGCAGGAGCGGACTGGCCGTGTCGGCTTCTCACTTTTTGGATTTTAGAAGGGCATGACATGCCTATATCTGTGTCTCCCCCTCCTTTTACTCCTCCACCTCTTTTATTTTCGCATGACTATATGTACTTGTCACTTTTCCATGTGTTAGTTATGTCTTCTGAGCAGTTTGTCAGCTTTTGGACACCTTTGAAGGTGTTTTCTATGTGTTTCTATGTGTTTTTGTTTGCCTGCCATTGGTTTTAACGGTGTTCGAAGGTGTTCGACGAACAGTTCGACGAACAGTTCGGCGAACACACGGGTGTTCGACGAACCGAACCGAACTCGAACACTACGGGGGTGGCTCAACACTACTCATTACCTGTATAAAAGACACCTGTTCACACACTCAATCACAATCCAACCTCTCCGCCATGGACAAGGAGGGAGAAGGCCATGTGGTCAGATGAGACCAAAATACAACTTTTTGGTATCAACTCCACTGGCCGTGTTTGGAGGAAGAAGAAGGATGAGTACAACCCCAAGAACACCATCTCAATTGTGAAACATGGTGGGGGAAACAGCATACTTTGGGGGTGCTTTTCTGCAAAGGGGACAGGACGACTGCACCATATTGAAGGGAGGATAGATGGGGTCATTGTATTGCGAGATTTTGGCCAACAACCTCCTTCCCTCAGTAAGAGCATTGAAGATGGGTCGTGGCTGGGTCATCCAGCACGACAATGACCCGAAACACAAAGCCAGGACAACTAAGGAGTGGCTCTGTAAGAAGTATTTCAAGGCCCTGGAGTGGCCTAGCCAGTCTCCAGACAGAAAAGCTCCCTACTTAAAAGCAGCCTAAGCACATGTAGGGAGAAGCCGGCACTTCTGCTGTGCAGGTGGTCGTGCTTGAGGACAAAACCCTCTGCACTGACGAAGATAAGGATAGTGAGTCTTTGCCGTAAATAATATTCCAAATTTTATTTAGATCCAGCACCAAGAAACAGACAGATAACGTCCAACATTTCGATCAACAGATTGTCTTTATCAAGGACATCTAAAGTATACATGTGGCATAGAGAGTACATTAAATCTGCATGTACAAACATAACAATGTAAATAAAATGAAAAAAAAACAAAGCAAAACCAAAATAGGTTGCACTGGGAGGAGGTATCAGGGAAGGGGGAAGGAGGGGTATCATGGGAAAATGAAAAAAATTAAATATAGTAACATAACGACATAAACTGCAATAGATTAGTTAATGATTAGGCTAGGAAATGGAAGCCAACATTGTCTCCCATTTCATAACCTAATCGTTAATTTAAAAAAAATTATTTAGTTTTTTTTTTTTTTATTTTTTCATTTTATTTACATTATTCTGTTTGTACATGCTTAATGTACTCTCTATGTCACACTTATATACTTTAGATGTCCTTGATAAAGACCACCTGATGGTCAAAACGTTGGACATTATCTGTTTGCTTCTTGGTGCTCGATTTAAATAAAATGAAGAATATTATAATATTATTTACGACAAAGACTCACTATCCTTATCTTCGCCAGTGCTGAGGTTTTTGTCAAAAAAAAAAGCAGCCTAAGTGCTCACTCATATGAGCATATATTACATCTGTGTGCTATCATTGTGCCAAACAAGACTACACATGTACAGCACATGGCCCAATGCAAGTGAATGGGGTTGTTGAGATGAACGCTTTAACACATGGACCAACGTTTCACGAGTAAAAATAGCAGCATGCACTACTCCAAAATTTTTTCATCAGACTCGCCCATTGAACTCATAGGCTACATAAAAAGATTGGGTGCGAAACAAACACCACCCATATGGAATTCATTGTTAATGTGTCCATTGCAATTAATAGCATAGGAAACTGTATTTTAAAAAATTTTATGTATCCAATGAATGTCATACAGTTGTCAAAATTGACATACCATATGGTACTCCATGTGGATAATAAATCGTCCAACTTTCTAGATGGAAAACGGACGATTTTTCATACGTTTGTCTGAAAGCAGCCTGATATGAAAAATCGCAGAGAAGAGACAGCTCTTGCGGTTTTGTTAAATATTTTAAAGTTGTTGGAGAAACAAAACCATCACACACTAAAAATTTTACATACAAGTTTTGTAGAAATACATGAAATTTACTTTCATGCTACTGTTTCATTTTGGTCATGTATAAAAAGAGAAAGAGCAGTCATACAGAGAACAATCAATCCATTCTAGCTGTGACTTTACCCATAGCCTGCAGTACTTTTCTGACCATGCGTTCATAAAGCAGCCATAAATATTGATTTGTCCCACTAAACTACATTTATAGACAATGTGGAACAGTAACTGGGCAATTTACATCAAGTAGTTAAATAGTAATTGAAACCTGACATTAACAATATTACTTGTTTGGGCAGAATTTATGACAATCCATAAGCCTCATATACACTGCAGAATTATGTACAGGTAGCTGACAGCATATGATGTCCTGTTAGGTTCCATAGTATGTACGAAATAGAGCTGTAACACAGCAACGTGCATGAGGCCGTACACTTGACTTTCTATTTAATGGTGTTATGCACCTATCTTGGCTCCTGAGCGGGGCCGAGCTCCCTTTCCTTGTAGTCCACACTTAGTTGTAGTCCGCATTGGGCTTTAAAAGTTTGCGCTTCCTGGTGAGTGAGTGCCCGATTCTGTTGTGCGAAGTTCCCATCTTCCGCTGCCTGACCCTTCAGACCGTGCTCTGACTATCCCTTTGTCTTGTCCTTCTGCTTTGATCACCTGGTATTTTCACCCCAGACTGTGCCCTGACTTACACTTTGCCTTTCCCCTTAGTTTTCTATATGCTCTCTTGGTACTGATCCCGGAACGTCTGACTTCTCTGCCTCACGGTTTGTCCGTGAGCAGTGACTGGCGTCACATTACATCTGGCCCTATACTTGTTTTTCTCATCAATGGATCCAGTCCACACAACTGTGATCATGTGACAAATCTGATCCAGATGGTTCAAGATCTGGATAGGGATCACCAGAGGCTAGAATCATCATTGGGAAGCACGCAGAGTACTAAACTAACCCTGCAGCTGGGACAAAGTTCCCCGATATCGACAGTAGCTATGACTTCTTGACTAGTGTTGAGCCACCCCCGTAGTGTTCGAGTTCGGTTCGGTTCGTCGAACACCCGTGTGTTCGCCGAACTGTTCGTCGAACTGTTCGTCGAACACCTTCGAACACCGTTAAAACCAATGGCAGGCAAACAAAAACACATAGAAACACATAGAAAACACCTTCAAAGGTGTCCAAAAGCTGACAAACTGCTCAGAAGACACAACTAACACATGGAAAAGTGACAAGCACATATAGTCATGCGAAAAGAAAAGAGGTGGAGGAGTAAAAGGAGGGGGAGACACAGATATAGGCATGTCATGCCCTTCTAAAATCCAAAAAGTGAGAAGCCGAGACGGCCAGTCCGCTCCTGCCCGTGCCACCTCCGTGTCGCCGGGTTTGTGCCAGAGCCGCGGTGAACCCTGACGGCCAGCCCCCCTCTCCCAATACTGGTGCCTGTCCGCTGGTGGGTCGAGAGAGCCCCCCTGTGGTGGAGGCAGCTCTAAGCTTTTTAATTTAAATTGTCTCTCTAATTTGAATGAATACACTTTAAATCCATTTACAAGGATCTATTGGAGGGCAAGTCTCATGCCAGCAGCCGCGTAATTCCAGCTCCAGTAGCGTCCACTAAAGCTGCTGCAGTTAAAAAGCTTTTATAAGGATCGAGCTCGGCTGTCCACCGCAAGGCATCCTAGTGGCAGTCCCAGCCCCTATGCCTTGGGGTGCCTCCTGATGCTCTTCACTAAGTATCCCGTGGTCCCGAAGCATTTCCTTTGAAAAAATTAAGTGTCCAAACTACAGGTGGTGTAGCTTGCTTAACAGCCGGGATAATCCGCTGACTAGCAGACACTGCTACTAGGCACAAAGTATTTCCTGGGCTAGATGCAGTTAAAAATTTGTAAGTAGATACTCTCGTTGGATGCTGAGAAAGCATTCCATAGAGTCTCCTGGCACGCCATATATGATTCTCTTAAAAAGCTTGGGGTAGGGGTCTAGGGGACCCTTTTATAGCCAAAATCACGGCCCTGTATCACAATACGTCACCTAGGCTGAAGATAAATGGAACTGTAGCACCGAGGGCTCGGTTGCTACAGACGTATTGCACCTCACCCAGAGGTGTGATATCTCACTCTCAGATAAGGATGGAGTGTGGATCAGGACCCGACACCTGCATGCATTACACCACATTGCCGTGGGGCAGGGCGACCAATATGCCCCTGAGATGGGCACGACAGTCCCTGTCCCTGGCTGGAGTGGGGGGAGGGAACACTGAGGAAGGGGAACCCTGCAGTGCAGGAGCAGGGAGGAAGCAGTTCCTGGGTGCATTGAGAAGGGAGTATAAAAGGTGGGCACCATCTTAGTTCAGTGCAGAGAAGTCTGAGCAGAAGTGGCAGGGAGCAGGGGCTCTGCATGAGCTCTGCTCCGGAGGCGGGCCTAGTAACAGAGGCCCAGGCCTGCAAGAGGGAGAAGGAAGGAAGAGGAGCGGAGAAGGCTCCAGGAACGAGGAATGAAGGGATCCCAGGGGTGCGGACGGGCGAGTCGCCACCGCACGCCCGAATCCACCTGCGTGGAGGGGTCAGGCCAAAGGGGGAGACCGGTCCCCGAACTAGTGGAGGCAGGAAACGACCCTCAGCTAGAAACCGGAGGCTCTGACATTTTATGTGGCGCAGCCCCTTGCTCCACCCGCTAGGAAGGCACCACATAGGGTCAGGGAAACAGGCGCCAAGTTTACCAAGAGGAGGCCCGAGGCAGCCGGACAGAAGTGTTGGTAAGAAAGGCCAGACAAAGGACACACAAAGGGGGTCCTGTGAAGCGCTCCAAAGTTATCTGGGAGTTGTCTGAGCCCCTCACCTGGTGAGCACAGTACGACGTGGGCAGCCGTTACCTGCAGACGTGGTCTGGATAATAAGAACTGTGAGTAAAGGCCCTGAACTGCATCACTGACTCCGTGTCGTTACTGCTGCTGCCCTGCACCATCACCCCCATCCTCCGCATACACTGCCCTGAGGCTATACTCCTCCCGTGGGGAGTTATGCTACGCTCTGCTGCACCCACAACACCAGCCTTAGCGGTCTGCCCTGTAGCGGCGGTTCACTCTGACCGCAATCCACGGGTGGCGTAGTCGGACATTTAAACATCAAAACCACATAAATAGTTCCGCCACTGGTTTGACCGCCCTGAGCCACGGAACCGGATCGCCGGCACGAAGACTACAACCACCAGCATCCACCAAAAAGGGTCCGGCTCCGGGTGTCCCAAGGCCCAGGGGGTGCGTCAGAACATTTTCATCACCTTTCACAATCACCAATGGGACAAGGCAGGGATGTCCTCTGTCCCCTCTCTTATACATCCTAGTGACGGAGCACCTGCTCTCATCAATTCGCCATAACCCCAATATTAGGTGGATTGAGGTGGGAGGCACCGAGTACAAGTGCTCTCTATTTGCTGATGATGTCCTAGTATATATCACTCAATCACATATATCCATCCCTGCTGTTATGGCTGAAATAGATCACTTTGTTACATGGTAAAATTTTAAAATCAATGCAGCGAAGTCTGAGGCCCTCGATGTCTCCCTCCCTAAATCCATATAGGATTCCATCCAGTCCAACTTTCCCTTTGCCTGGCCCTCACAGGGTATCAAATACTTAGGAATTCCTATTCATAGAGACCTCTCCCATCTATGTTATCTTAATTTTGGGCCCTTTATTGAACAATTCCATACAGACCACGGTTGGCAAGTTAGAACTGTGAGATTCACTACGTGAACCACTGGTGTTTTGTGGAAAAGCACATGTACACCGCGTTCCAAATTATTATGCAAAAAGTGTTTAGGAGTGATAAGGGAAGAATTTGTTTGTTTGTCAGTTAAACTCATTGATGGTGATGTGTGTCAGGGCTCTTTATATCACTGTAAGCAATTGCAGACACCTGTGCTAATTAGTTTGGCAGGTGTGTCCAATGAAAGGCAAGACTACTTAAGAAGGCTCTCTCACATTATTAAGCAGCCTACATTTTCTGCCAAAATGGGAAAGAAAAAGGATGTGTCGGCTGCTGAGAAGCAACAAATTGTGGAGTGTTTAGGTCAAGGCATGACTACAATCAACATTGTGCGATGATCAGGATGAAGTGTCTTGGCAATCAAGAAGTATGTAGCTGATTCACAGTACACACGTGTGCGTGCTGATAAGGGCAAATTGAGGACTCTTTCCTACAGGCAATTACGTCAGGTTGAAACAGCAGCGGCAAAAAAGCCTTGTCATAGCAGCAGACAAGTTTTTGAAGCTGCTTGTGCCTCCAACGTCCCCCGAACAACAAGATGCAGGGTCCTTCAGAGGTTTGCAGCTGTGCATATGCCATCCTGTCGACCTCCTCTATCCACTTCACACAAGCAGAAACGGCTCCAGTGGGCCAAACATTACATGAAGACTGATTTCAAAACTGTTTTGTTCACGGATGAGTGCCGTGCAGCGCTCGATGGTCCAGATGAATGGAGTGGAGGATGGCTGGTTGATGGACACCCCACGCAAACACGGCTACAGCGCCAACAAGGAGGAGGTGGAGTAATGTTTTGGGCTGGAATCATGGGGAGAGAGATTGTCGGCCCCTTTAGGATCCCTGAAGGCGCTAAAGATGAACTCCATAATGTATGTGGATTTTCTCAAACAGCACTTCCTGCCATGGTTCAAGAAGAAGAACCGTGTATTTCACAGCAAGATCATTTTTCTGCATGATAATGCACCATCTCATGCTGCACATAAAACATCTGCATCTCTGGCTGATATGGGCATAAAAGGGGACAAACTTATGGTGTGACCCCCATGCTCCCCTGACCTCTACCCCATTCAGAACCTTTGGAGCATCATTAAAAGGAGTGTCTATGATGGCGGGAGGCAGTTCACATCTAAGCAACAGCTCTGGGAGGGTATTCTGTCCTCATGCAAAACAATTGAAGCAGAAACCATCCAAAACCTGACAAATTCAATGGACGAGAGAGTTCAGAAGCTCCTTTCGAACAAGGGGTCCTATGTGAAAATGTAACATCACCTAGAATAAAGTTTTGAGTTGAAAACTGTTTGATTTCAGTTTCTAACAACCTGCTAATGCTTATAATTTCAAAAATGACCATTTTTTTGGTCTTTATTAAAATGAAAAGGTTGATCGAAAAGTTTGGGGGATCTAAGAGTGTGGCAACCCAGTAGTCATGATTACTTCGAATTCTGACAATATGAGGGTCATGCTGCAGGTAGTGCAGCAAGAAGGCACTTATGTGTCTTGCGCATCTCGGAGCCCCAAAATTATTTTCCGGGCTAGATGCAGCTAAAAATTATTTTTAATTTTAAATCTGGTGAAGCTTATTATAGATGGCCTAATAGGATCAGTGCTGCACACTGCTACAAAGCCCAAATTATTTTCCAGTCAAGATACAGATAAACATGATTAGTAATTTGAAAGCTTAAAACGGTTGGTAGGGTGATTTTAACCAATCATCAAGCTTTTACTCTCCCCAGGATGACACAGGGGTAGAAAAGTCGTTTCGGATCCATGATTTGTTCATCTTTATGAACGTGAGTCTGTCTACATTATCAGTGGAGAGCCGCGTGCGCTTATCTGTCAGCACACCACCAGCAGCGCTGAACACACGTTCAGACAGAACGCTGGCTGCGGGGCATGACAAGATCTCCAAGGCGTAAGTGGCTAGCTCCGGCCATTTATCCAGATTGGAAGCCCAAAAAGAGCAAGGGTCCAGTGACACAGTCGTGGCTTCAATGTTTACTTGGAGATACTCCTGTACCATCGTCTCTAGGCGTTGACTATGTGTCAGACTTCTTGTCTCCTGTGGCCTTGCAAAGGATGGGCTAAAAAAGTGGTGAAATGATTCCGCAAAATTGATGTTACCAGCAGATACTGTGGTTCTGTTACGGTTTGAGTGCTGAACACTTGACGGTCCCACGGTTGGCAAGTTGGAACTGTGAGATTCACTACGTGCACCACTGGTATTTTGTGGAAAAGCACATGTAAGATTCTGCAACAGTCTCTGCTGATACTCCTGCATGCGTGCATCCCTTTCTATGGCAGGAATAATTTCTGCAAATTTACTTTTGTACCGGGGATCTAACAGTGTGGCAACCCAGTAGTCAGGATTATTTCTAATTCTCACAATTCGAGGGTCATGTTGCAGGTAGTGCAGCAAGAAGGCACTCATGTGTGTTGCGCATCCAGGAGCACCAAGTCCCTGTTGTGTTGGTGGCGAGGTAGCAATCATGCTTCCTTCCTCTGTCCTCTCCCCCCAACCTCGCACAACAGAAATGTGATCAAGGTCTCCCTCATCTGATGAGTCTTCCATCAGTTCGTCCTCCACTTCTTCCTGGGCTCCTGCACCTTCCTCACTAGTTTGGCTGCTACCATGCGCCCTGGTAAAATCATCTCCCCCACCCTCACATGCCTGCCGCCTTGGTGCTGCCGACCGTCTGGACCTTGCAGATGTTAGCCCTTCCGCATACAACTCCTCCTCCTCTACTTCCTCCACCTCCTCTTGTGCCACCACCTGACTCCGAATTCTGTTTAACATGTGCTCCAGCATGTAAATCACCGGAATAGTCATGCTGATAATGGCATCGTCAGCACTAAACATCTTCGTCGCCATTTCAAAACTGTGCAGAAGGGTGCATAGGTCCCTGATCTGAGACCACTCCTCCAGCGTGATTTGCCCCACCTCTGAATCTCGTTGGCCCAGGCTATACGTCAGAACGTATTGCACCAGGGCTTGTCGGTGCTGCCACAGTCGCTGCAACATGTGCAGAGTTGAATTCCACCGGGTAGGCACATCGCATTTTAGCCGGTGAAGTGGCAGGCCCAACGACTTCTGTAGAGATGTAAGTCGCTGAGCTGCGGGATGCGAACGGCGGAAGTGAGCACACAGCGACCGTGCCCTCTGCAGAAGGCCATCTAGTCTGGGATAGTGGGCTAAAAATTGCTGGACAACCAGGTTCAACACGTGAGCCATACAAGGCACGTGTGTGACATTGCCCCGGCGAAGGGCCGCACCCAGGTTTGCAGCATTGTCGCACACGGCCTTCCCTGGTTTCAGGTCCAGTGGAGACAACCATTCATGAAATTGGTTCTCCAGAGCTGACCACAACTCCTCAGCTGTGTGACTCACATTTCCCAGACATTTCAATGTAAAAACCGCCTGATGACGTTGAGCCCTACTGCCAGCATAGTAAGGAGGTGTGCAGGATCCCTTCTGCGCAGTTAGAAAGCTTGTGGCATGACCAGACAGGCTTTGGGTGCAGGTGGAAGACCGAGAGGAGGTTGAGGAGGCAGAAGCAGTGGAGGAAAAATGACATAAAGAGGATTGACGCACAACTCGTGGGGACGGCAAGACTTGGACAGCAGCCCCTTGTCCTGCTGTCACCATAGTTACCCAGTGCCCAGTCAGCGACATGTAACGCCCCTGTCCATGCCTACTCGTCCAAGTGTCTGTGGTGAAATGCACCCTGTCACACACAGAGTTTCTCAAAGAAGCGGTGATGTTGTGTGCGACATGCTGGTGGAGCGCAGGCACACCTTTCTTTGAGAAGTAGTGCCGACTGGGCATCTGGTACTGGGGCACTGCGACGGACATAAGGTCTCGAAAATCCTCTGTGTCCACCAGGCGGAAAGGCAGCATTTCTGTAGCCAAGAGCTTGCAGATGGTGAAATTCAACCTCTTAGCTTTCTCATGGCTAGGAGGAAATGGTCTTTTACTTGTCCACATCTGAGGGACCGAGGGCTGGCTATTGTGCTTAGACGGGGTTGATAAGGGTGTCCCCGGCAAACTGCCGGTCTGTGAGGAAGATGCAGGCGGACATGTTAGGTTGCCTTGATCCAAAGGTGGTGCTATCGATGTCGGACAGCGCTCAAGACCAGCTGGTGTTACCACCTCCAAAGAAAATGATGACCTGCCAATCACGCTGGCTGTTGCGGGTAAAGAGGTGGCAGGTCTGCGCCCCAAAACAGGTGTGACTGCTGTCCCCCCAGTCACAGAGGATGAAGAGGCCGCGGATGCACAAGATATGGCAGACGGTGGTTGGCCCGGCCGGCTAGACCGCATTGTAGCACACTGAGCTTCCCACTGCAACTTATGCTTCATGTCCATGTGCCGGTTCATGCATGAAGTACTCAAACTATGTATTTTTTGGCCTCTACTTAGCTTTTGCTGACAAATGTTACAGATAACACGAGTTGGGTCATCTTTATCGATCTGAAAAAATGCCCAGGCTATGCAAGGCTTAGCACCCATGCGACCTGAAGAGCCACCACGACTTGTGGTGAGA
Source organism: Phyllobates terribilis (assembly GCF_046119375.1). Classification (NCBI taxonomy): domain Eukaryota; kingdom Metazoa; phylum Chordata; class Amphibia; order Anura; family Dendrobatidae; genus Phyllobates; species Phyllobates terribilis. Next base: position 160,315,556 of record NW_027362771.1, on the reverse strand, counting down.
GGCAGAGTTGTGTTTGAGGATGCAGTTGTTGACGTGCTTCCAGTACTACGTCTCTGTCCAGGAAGGCGCAACCTGACCTCGTCGTCACTAGCATCTTCCTCCACCTCCTCTGCTGACCTCATCTCTTGGCTGACTGTGGGTTGACAGTAAGTGGGATCTCCGACCTCATCATCATCACCCTGTGCGTTATCACACCCGTCATCCTCAGAGCCAACCTGTTCCTGCCCTGACAAAAAACTAAAGTTGTCGCTCCAATCAGGTATTTGAGTCTTATCATCGTCTTCCTCATTGTCTCCACCAACAGGAGTTACAGTTTGGGAATGAGGGTCTACATTATGGTCAGAACCTTCTGCGTCTGGTCCTGGATCCGACTCATAAAGATTCTGGGCATCAGTGCAGATCATTTCCTCGTCTGGATTCACAGAAGCGCTGGAGTCGACCTCTGATTCCCAGGCTATAGTATGAGTAAACAGCTCTGCAGACTCAACCATCTGTTCTACCTCATACTCAGACGGGCAGCTGGAGATTTGGGAGCTGTGAGGAAGCAAGTGCGATTTGGGTGACACCTTTGAGGACTGGAGTATTTGTGATGTTGAAGTTGATGTGGAGGAGAGCCCACTTAAAGGAGCACTTGATATCTGTTGAAGCACCTGCTGTTTTTGTGCCTCATCTGGAATTTGTAGCGATTGGCGTGGCCGTAAGAAAGGGATCTTATCACATTGTCCGCTAAAAGAAGTAGACATTTTAGTTTGGCTGGAAGATGGTCTTTCTTCTGCACCTACCCCACGGACACAACCTTTTTTCCCCTTCCCAACACGCCTATTCCCCTTTCCACCAGCAGCAGGCCATTTTCCACTCATTTTGGTGGTTAACTAATTCACAACTCTGGAGTTGTTTGCACAAAAAAACAATGGATGGTAACCGAGCAGAGCTGAGTGGCCAAACTGTGGTATTAGGCCAAAACTATTGGCTGGGTTAGATGCAGAAAAAAATTATTTTTAATTTGCAACCTGATGGAGGTCAGTATAGATGGACTAATAGACCAAGTCCCACACACCGCTAGAAGCCCAAATATTTTTTCAGAGCTAGATGCAGAAAATTTTTTTATTCAATTTGCAACCTGATGGAGGTCAGTATAGATGGACTAATAGACCAAGTCCCACACACTGCTAGAAGCCCAAATATTTTTTCAGAGCTAGATGCAGAAAAAAATTATTTTTAATTTGCAACCTGATGGAGGTCAGTATAGATGGACTAATAGACCAAGTCCCACACACTGCTAGAAGCCCAAATATTTTTTCAGAGCTAGATGCAGAAAAAAATTATTTTTAATTTGCAACCTGATGGAGGTCAGTATAGATGGACTAATAGACCAAGTCCCACACACCGCTAGAAGCCCAAATATTTTTTCAGAGCTAGATGCAGAAAAAAATTATATTCAATTTGCACCCTGCTGGAGGTCAGTATAGAAGGACTAATAGAACAAGTCCCACACACTGCTAGAAGCCCAAATATTTTTTCAGAGCTAAATGAAGAAAAAAATTATTTTTAATTTGCAACCTGATGGAGGTCAGTATAGATGGACTAATAGACCAAGTCCCACACACTGCTAGAAGCCCAAATATTTTTTCAGAGCTAGATGCAGAAAAAAAATATTTTTAATTTGCAACCTGATGGAGGTCAGTATAGATGGACTAATAGACCAAGTCCCACACACCGCTAGAAGCCCAAATATTTTTTCAGAGCTAGATGCAGAAAATTTTTTTATTCAATTTGCAACCTGATGGAGGTCAGTATAGATGGACTAATAGACCAAGTCCCACACACTGCTAGAAGCCCAAATATTTTTTCAGAGCTAGATGCAGAAAAAAATTATTTTTAATTTGCAACCTGATGGAGGTCAGTATAGATGGACTAATAGACCAAGTCCCACACACTGCTAGAAGCCCAAATATTTTTTCAGAGCTAGATGCAGAAAAAAATTATTTTTAATTTGCAACCTGTTGGAGGTCAGTATAGATGGACTAATAGAACAAGTCCCACACGCTGCTAGAAGCCCAAATATTTTTTCAGAGCTAAATGAAGAAAAAAATTATTTTTAATTTGCAACCTGATGGAGGTCAGTATAGATGGACTAATAGACCAAGTCCCACACACTGCTAGAAGCCCAAATATTTTTTCAGAGCTAGATGCAGAAAAAAATTATATTCAGTTTGCAACCTGATGGAGGTCAGTATAGATGGACTAATAGAATGATGCTATGCCCAAAAGATTTTACTTCACTAGGTGCAGTAAAAAAATTGGTATTCTATACACAGGTGGTATATCTTGCAACACAGATAGGCTACTCCACTGACTAACACACTCTGCAATAGGCCAAAAAGGATTAGCTTTGCTAGATTCAGCCAAATGCTGTGAAAAAAACTTGCACAGCACTGGCACAGACCTGCCTGGCAAAAACTGATAGGAACTGATGTAACCTAGTCCTGAAAAGGACTCCAATTACAATTAGTCTTTACTCCCACAATCTATCTATTTAAGAGCACAGACCTGCCTGATAAAAGTCGTAGGAAATGCTGTAACCTAGTCCTTAAAAGGACTGCAATCACAACTATTCCCTACTCCCAAGCTATCTGTATATTTGTGCGAAAATTGGCTTGAAATTAACAAGGTATAGCGCACACAGCAACAGCGGTGCCGTCTAACACGCAGCTGCAGCAGTGAGAAAATGGTGGCGACGGGGAAAATGGCTTGGTCTTATAGGGCAAGGACATGTGACATACACTGCCAATCACACATGCCCTTGCTTGTGTGAAAAAAAGCACTTCGCTCCGTGTGTGCGCTGCTGATAGGCTGACAGATTGCACCTAAACTAAATGGGAGGAGACACAGATTAGATATTAGAAAAAACTTTTTGACAGTTAGGGTGATTAATGAGTGGAACAGGCTGCCACGAGAGGTGGTGAGTTCCCCTTCAATGGACGTCTTCAAACAGAGGCTGGACAGACATCTGTCTGAGATGATCTAGTGAATCCTGCTTTGAGCAGGGCGTTGGACCAGATGACCCAGGAGGTCCCTTCCAACTCTACCATTCTATGATTCTATGATTCTATGATTCCCCACTGCAAATGCGGGAAAGAGAAAAAAAAATGGAGATCTTCATTGTTCCTGCAGAGATCCATCCCCTGCCCCTCCCCCCGCCCCGCTGTACACTCAAACTGCGTATTAACATTAATTTTCATCATTACTGAGAAAAATCCAGTTATGATTTTGGTGCACGAACAGTTATCGAACATAACCTCGAACAGCCGAATTTTTCTCAAATTGTTCGTGTTCGCCGACCGGCTCGAACACCGCCCAAAACAGCTCGAATTTGAGATTGGCGAACAGTTCGAGTAGAACAACGCTCATCTCTATTCTTGACCCGCTGACAGATTTTCAGGGGAGAGGGATTCGCTTATGGTATTCAGGGAGAGCTGTAAACTATTGTTTACTCTACAAACCCGGTCTTCTGGGGATGAGTCCCAGTGGGTGGGAATAATCATGTCCCTATTGCATGGGGGTCCTTAAACTTGGGAATTCTCATTGTCTCCACTAGCCCCAGAACAGTCTTCTGCCTTAGGGATGATTTATGACAAACCTGACAGGTTCCAGGTCGCGAAGGCTAAGATCATGAACCTGACACAAGGGGGGCGCTCCGCTAAGGATTATAGTTTGAAATTCCGGCAATTGTCCTCTGAGGTTCTGTGGAATGATACTGCTCTCAGGTGTCAGTTTCACCGTGGCCTTACAGATACTCTAAAGGACGCTCTGGCTGTGCATTTTCCACCCTATCCTTTTGGGAAGGCCACAACTCAGGCCATTCATATGGATCGTAGAATTTGGGAAAGAAGTGATGAGCGAAAGGGGTTTCAGTCATTCTTCCCAAATCTGTTTCCTTGCTTGAGACGGAACCAATGGAGGTTGGAGCAGCCAGCTCTCAGACCATGGAGAGGAAACGTCGGCACGATCTTGGACTCTGCTTCTACAGTGGTCGCGATGGGCATTATCTCAGAGACTGCTCTATACGCCCTCAAGCAAACAAGCCGCCAGGAAACGCCCAAGTCTGGATGATTATCCAGGAGGTACCTTTTCACTCCTCAGATAAAGTACTGTTGAACATGTAACTATGTTTTCAGAACCTGTAGTTACCTGCACTTGCTTTCATTGACTTTGGGTCTGCCGCAAACTTTATAGATTTTAGACTGGTTCTTAAATTAGGATTAAGGATAGTTAGATTGGAAAGACCCATTCAAATTGTCGCCATTGACAAAACACCGTTACTCCAGAACTTTGTCCAGCAGGTAATGGTGGAATTCACACTAAGAGTGGGAACACTTCACTCTGAGTCCATCTCCTGTTACATCTTGGATAATTTACCTGCTGAGTTGCTGTTGGGGTTTCCATGGCTGCATATTCATAATCCTGTTATTGATTGGTGTCAAAAGGATATTGTTAAATGGAGCCCAACTGCAATTAGAAATGTTTTCATTCTGTACAAATTTGCTCCGCTACCATGGAGGGTCTGCCAGCGTACCTAAAAGACTTTGGAGATGTATTCTCGGAAAAAGAGGCAGAAATACTACCTCCCAATTGTCCTTATGATTGTGCTATTGATCTTATTCCTAACACCAAATTGCCTAAAGCTCACCTGTACAGTTTGTCGGGACCTGAACTGACCGCTATGAAAGAATATGTAAACAAAAGTTTATGGAAGTTTATATCCTTCCTTCCTCCTCACCTGTAGCTGCTGGTTTCTTCTAATCTAATGGTTAGAAATACTTACCCACTTCCACTCATCCCCGACCTATATAATCAGCTTACTGGGACTAAATGGTTTTCTAAATTTGATCTTAGAGGGGCTTATGATCTGATATGCATCCAGAAGGGTGATGAGTGGAAGACAGCGTTTTTAATGTCTGTGGGTCTATTTGAGAATCTGGTCATGACTGTTGGTTTAACTAATGCGCCTGCTGTCTTTCAGACCTTTGTGAATGACATTTTTTCTGATATTATTGGAAGATTTATTGTGGTATACCTTGATGACATTCTAATTTTTTTGTCTAACCTGAGTTCACACAATGAGCATGTTCGTTATGTCTTACAAAAACTCAGGGAAAAAATTTTGTTTGCTAAATTAGAAAAGTGTTGAGAAAATATCATTTCTGGGGTTCATTTTATCTGCTGGAGGGTTTAAGATGAATCCTGAGTAGATGCAGGCTGTAATTGATTGGGTTCAACCCTTGACTTTAAAGCACTACAGGTTTTTTAGGATTCTCCAATTACTATAGAAAATTTATTAGGGGTTCTTCGCAGATCGTTAAACCTCTTACTGATCTCACATGTAAGGGGGCGGATCTTAGGGTTTGGTTTTCAGATGCCATTGGGGCCTTTAATAAATTAAGAGTGTTTCATGTATGCTCCAGTTTTGATTCAACCCGATCTTCAGAAACCATTCATTGTAGAGGTGGATGCCTCTGAGGTTGGGGTAGGACCTGTTTTGTCTCAAGGTCCCAAAACTCTGGCTAACTTACGGCCATGTGCATATTTTTCTAGGAAATTTTTGTCTGCTGAGATAAATTTTGATGTTGGAAATCGCGAGCTGCTCACTGTCAAGTTAGCTTTTGAAGAATGGAGGCATTTTTTGGAGCGAGTTATTCATAAGGTCATAAAAATGTAGCTTATATTGAATCTGTTAAACCTTTAACCCTGAGACAGGCTAGATGGTCCTTATTTTTTTAAGATTCAATTTTTCCTTCATGTTTAGGCCGGGGTCTAAGAATGTTAGGGCTGACGCGTTGTCACGTAGCCTTGATTCACTTTCTCCTGCAAAACATACATCCTCCATTTTTCCTCAGGGTATAGTCATTTCTATGGTATCCTCGGAATTGGAGGTTGAGATTTGCGAAGTCCAGTCATTGGCTCCTTCCGCTACTCCTGGGTCTAAATTATTTGTGCCCGTGTATTGAAGATTACATCTGTTGAGCTTCATGACTCCGTCTTGAGTGGTCCCCTTGGGGTCACTGCTATGCAAAAGCTATATGTAGACTCTTTTGGTGGCCATCCATGCTTAACGATATTAACGATTTTGTATCCACTTGTGAGGTTTGCGCACGCGCTAAAGTTTGTCATAACCGGCCGGAGAATTGGCTCCATTGCCTATTCCAGAAAGACAGTGCACTCATTTGTCCATGGATTTCATTACTGATTTGCCTTTGTCTAGAAAAAATTTTTTTTGTTAATAGTAGACCGATTCAGTTAAGAAGCTCACTTTGTTTCGTTATCAGGGTTACCTAATGCGGAGATGCTTTCCAGGTGATTTATCAGTCATGTGGTGAGATTGCATGGCATTCCTTTAAACATTGTATCTGATAGCAAGGTGCAGTTTGTCTCCAAATTCTAGAGAGTGTTTTGTAAGAAATTGGGGATTCAATTGTCGTTTTCATCTGTTCACCACCCTGAAACCAATGGTCAGACAGAGAAGACAAATCAGTCGTTGGAACAAATTCTAAGGTGTTTCATTGCGGCTCAGCAGGAGGACTGGTCCTCATTCTTACTAGAGATGAGCGTTGTTCGACTCGAACTATTCGCCAATCTCAAATTCGAGCTGTTTTGGGCGGTGTTCGAGCAGTTCGGCGAACACGAACGATTTGAAAAAAATTCGGCTGTTCGAGGTTATGTTCGATAACTGTTCGTGCACCAAAATCATAACTGGATTTTTTCTCAGTAATGATGAAAATTAATGTTCATACGCAGTTTGAGTGTACAGCGGGGCGGGGGGAGGGGCAGGGGATGGATCTCTGCAGGAATAATGAAGATCTCCATTTTTTTTTCTCTTTCCCGCATTTACAGTGGGGAGGTGCAATCTGTCAGCCTATCAGCAGCGCACACACGGAGCGAAGTGCTTTTTTTCACACAAGCAAGGGCATGTGTCATTGGCAGTGTATGTCACATGTCCTTGCCCTATAAGACCCAGCCATTTTCCCCGTCGCCACCATTTTCTCACTGCTGCAGCTGCGTGTTAGACGGCACCGCTGTTGCTGTGTGCACTATACCTTGTTAATTTCAAGCCAATTTTCGCACAAATCTACAGATAGCTTGGGAGTAGGGAATAGTTGTGATAGCAGTCCATTTAAGGACTAGGTTACAGCATTTGCTACGACTTTTATCAGGCAGGTCTGTGATCTTAAATAGATAGGTTGGGAGTAAAGACTAATTGTAATTGCAGTCCTTTTCAGGACTAAGTTACATCAGTTCCTATCAGTTTTTGCCAGGCAGGTCTGTGCCAGTGCTGTGCAAGTTTTTTTCACAGCATTTGGCTAAATCTAGCAAAGCTAATCCTTTTTGGCCTATTGCAGAGTGTGTTAGTCAGTGGAGTAGCCTATCTGTGTTGCAAGCTACACCACCTGTGTATAGAATACAAATTTTTTTACTGCACCTAGTGAAGTAAAACCTTTTGGGCATAGCATCATTCTATTAGTCCATCTATACTGACCTCCATCAGGTTGCAAATTGAATATAATTTTTTTCTGCATCTAGCTCTGAAAAAATATTTGGGCTTCTATCAGTGTGTGGGACTTGTTCTATTAGTCCATCTATACTGACCTCCACCAGGTTGCAAATTCAATATAATTTTTTTCTGCATCTACCTCTGAAAAAAATATTTGGGCTTCTAGCAGTGTGTGGGACTTGGTCTCTTAGTCCATCTATACTGACCTCCATCGGGTTGCAAATTAAAAATAATTTTTATCTGCATCTAGCTCTGAAAAAATATTTGGGCTTCTAGCAGTGTGTGGGACTTGTTCTATGAGTCCATCTATACTGACCTCCACCAGGTTGCAAATTCAATATAATTTTTTTCTGCATCTACCTCTGAAAAAAATATTTGGGCTTCTAGCAGTGTGTGGGACTTGGTCTCTTAGTCCATCTATACTGACCTCCATCGGGTTGCAAATTAAAAATAATTTTTATCTGCATCTAGCTCTGAAAAAATATTTGGGCTTCTAGCAGTGTGTGGGACTTGGTCTATTAGTCCATCTATACTGACCTCCATCAGGTTGCAAATTAAAAATAATTTTTATCTGCATCTAGCTCTGAAAAAATATTTGGGCTTCTAGCAGTGTGTGAGACTTGGTCTATTAGTCCATCTATACTGACCTCCATCAGGTTGCAAATTAAAAATAATTTTTATCTGCATCTAGCTCTGAAAAAATATTTGGGCTTCTAGCAGTGTATGGGACTTGGTCTATTAGTCCATCTATACTGACCTCCATCAGGTTGCAAATTGAATATATTTTTTTTCTGCATCTAGCTCTGAAAAAATATTTGGGCTTCTAGCAGTGTGAGGGACTTCGTCTATTAGTCCATCTATACTGACCTCCATCAGGTTACAAATTAAAAATCATTTTTATCTGCATCTAGCTCTGAAAAAATATTTGGGCTTCTAGCAGTGTGTGGGACTTGCTCTATTAGTCCATCTATACTGACCTCCACCAGGTTGCAAATTGAATATAATTTTTTTCTGCATCTAGCTCTGAAAAAATATTTGGGCTTCTAGCAGCATGTGGGACTTGTTCTATTAGTCCATCTATACTGACCTCCATCAGGTTGCAAATTAAAAATTATTTTTATCTGCATCTAGCTCTGAAAAAATATTTGGGCTTCTAGCAGTGTGTGGGACTTGTTCTATTAGTCCATCTATACTGACCTCCACCAGGTTGCAAATTGAATATAATTTTTTTCTGCATCTAGCTCTGAAAAAATATTTGGGCTTCTAGCAGTGTGTGGGACTTGGTCTATTAGTCCATCTATACTGACCTCCATCAGGTTGCAAATTGAATATAATTTTTTTCTGCATCTAGCTCTGAAAAAATATTTGGGCTTCTAGCAGTGTGTGGGACTTGGTCTATTAGTCCATCTATACTGACCTCCATCAGGTTGCAAATTAAAAATAATTTTTATCTACATCTAGCTCTGAAAAAATATTTGGGCTTCTAGCAGTGTGTGCGACTTGGTCTATTAGTCCATCTATACTGACCTCCATCAGGTTGCAAATTAAAAATAATTTTTATCTGCATCTAGCTCTGAAAAAACACTTGGGCTTCTAGCAGTGTGTGGGACTTGGTCTATTAGTCCATCTATACTGACCTCCATCAGGTTGCAAATTAAAAATAATTTTTATCTGCATCAAGCTCTGAAAAAATATTTGGGCTTCTAGCAGTGTGTGGGACTTGGTCTATTAGTCCATCTATACTGACCTCCATCAGGTTGCAAATTGAATATAATTTTTTTCTGCATCTAGCTCTGAAAAAATATTTGGGCTTCTAGCAGTGTGTGGTACTTGGTCTATTAGTCCATCTATACTGACCTCCATCAGGTTGCAAATTAAATATAATTTTTATCTGCATCTAGCTCTGAAAAAATATTTGGGCTTCTAGCAGTGTGTGGGACTTGGTCTATTAGTCCATCTATACTGACCTCCATAAGGCTGCAAATTGAATATAATTTTTTTCTGCATCTAACCCAGCCAATACTTTTGGCCTAATACCACAGTTTGGCCACTCAGCTCTGCTCGGTTCCCATCCATTGTTTTTTTGTGCAAACAACTCCAGAGTTGTGAATTAGTTAACCACCAAAATGAGTGGAAAAAGGCCTGCTGCTGGTGGAAAGGGGAATAGGCGTGTTGGGAAGGGGAAAAACGGTTGTGTCCGTGGGGTAGGTGTTAAAGCAACAGTAACATCTGCAGAAGAAAGACCATCTTCCAGCCAAACTAAAATGTCTACTTCTTTTAGCGGACAATGTGATAAGATCCCTTTCTTACGACCACGCCAATCGCTACAAATTCCAGATGAGGCACAAAAACAGCAGGTGCTTCAACGGATATCAAGTGCTCCTTTAAGTGGGCTCTCCTCCACATCAACTTCAACATCACAAATACTCCAGTCCTCAGAGGTGTCACCCCAATCGCACTTGCTTCCTCACAGCTCCCAAATCTCCAGCTGCCCGTCTGAGTATGAGGTAGAACAGATGGTTGAGTCTGCAGAGCTGTTTACTCATACTATAGCCTGGGAATCAGAGGTCGGCTCCAGCGCTTCTGTGAATCCAGACGATGAAATGATCTGCACTGATGCCCAGAATCTTTATGAGTCGGATCCAGGACCAGACGCAGAAGGTTCTGACCATAATGTAGACCCTCATTCTCAAACTGTAACTCCTGTTGGTGGAGACAATGAGGACGACGATGATGAGACTCAAATACCTGATTGGAGCGACAACTTTAGTTTTTTGTCAGAGCAGGAACAGGTTGGCTCTGAGGACGACGGGTGTGATAACACACAGGGTGATGATGATGAGGTTGGAGATCCCACTTACTGTCAACCCACAGTCAGCCAAGAGATGACGTCAGCAGAGGAGGTGGAGGAGAATGCTAGTGACGACGAGGTCAGGTTGCGCCTTCCTGGACAGAGACGTAGTACTGGAAGCACGTCAACAACTGCATCCTCAAACACAACTCTGCCTCTCACCACAAGTCGTGGTGGCTCTTCAGGTCGCATGGGTGCAAAGCCTTGCATAGCCTGGGCATTTTTTCAGATCGATAAAGATGACCCAACTCGTGTTATCTGTAACATTTGTCAGCAAAAGCTAAGTAGAGGCCAAAAAATACATAGTTTGAGTACTTCATGCATGAACCGGCACATGGACATGAAGCATAAGTTGCAGTGGGAAGCTCACTGTGCTACAATGCGGCCTAGCCGGCCGGGCCAACCACCGTCTGCCATATCTTGTGCATCCGCGGCCTCTTCATCCTCTGTGACTGGGGGGACAGCAGTCACACCTGTTTTGGGACGCAGACCTGCCACCTCTTTACCCGCAACAGCCAGCGTGATTGGCAGGTCATCATTTTCTTTGGAGGTGGTAACACCAGCTGGTGTTGAGCGCTGTCCGACATCGATAGCACCACCTTTGGATCAAGGCAACCTAACATGTCCGCCTGCATCTTCCTCACAGACCGGCAGTTTGCCGGGGACACCCTTATCAACCCCGTCTAAGCACAACAGCCAGCCCTCGGTCCCTCAGATGTGGACAAGTAAAAGACCATTTCCTCCTAGCCTTGAGAAAGCTAAGAGGTTGAATTTCACCATCTGCAAGCTCTTGGCTACAGAAATGCTGCCTTTCCGCCTGGTGGACACAGAGGATTTTCGAGACCTTATGTCTGTCGCAGTGCCCCAGTACCAGATGCCCAGTCGGCACTACTTCTCAAAGAAAGGTGTGCCTGCGCTCCACCAGCATGTCGCACACAACATCACCGCTTCTTTGAGAGACTCTGTGTGTGACAGGGTGCATTTCACCACAGACACTTGGACGAGTAGGCATGGACAGGGGCGTTACATGTCGCTGACTGGGCACTGGGTAACTATGGTGACAGCAGGACAAGGGGCTGTTGTCCAAGTCTTGCCGTCCTTCACTGCTTCTGCCTCCTCAACCTCCTCTCGGTCCTCCACCTGCACCCAAAGCCTGTCTGGTCATGCCACAAGCTTTCTAACTGCGCAAAAGGGATCCTGCACACCTCCTTACTATGCTGGCAGTAGGGCTCAACGTCACCAGGCGGTTTTTACTTTGAAATGTCTGGGAAATGTGAGTCACACAGCTGAGGAGTTGTGGTCAGCTCTGGAGAACCAATTTCATGAATGGTTGTCTCCACTGGACCTGAAACCAGGGAAGGCCGTGTGCGACAATGCTGCAAACCTGGGTGCGGCCCTTCGCCGGGGCAATGTCACACACGTGCCTTGTATGGCTCACGTGTTGAACCTGGTTGTCCAGCAATTTTCAGCCCACTATCCCGGACTAGATGGCATTCTGCAGAGGTCACGGTCGCTGTGTGCTCACTTCCGCATCCCGCAGCTCAGCGAATTACATCTCTACAGAAGTCGTTGGGCCTGCCACTTCACCGGCTAGAATGCGATGTGCCTACCCGGTGGAATTCAACTCTGCACATGTTGCAGCGACTGTGGCAGCACCGACAAGCCCTGGTGCAATACGTTCTGACGTATAGCCTGGGCCAACGAGATCCAGAGGTGGGGCAAATCACGCTGGAGGAGTGGTCTCAGATCAGGGACCTATGCACCCTTCTGCACAGTTTTGAAATGGCGACGAAGATGTTTAGTGCTGACGATGCCATTATCAGCATGACTATTCCGGTGATTTACATGCTGGAGCACATGTTAAACAGAATTCGGAGTCAGGTGGTGGCACAAGAGGAGGTGGAGGAAGTAGAGAAGGAGGAGTTGTATGCGGAAGGGCTAACATCTGCAAGGTCCAGACGGTCGGCAGCACCAAGGCGGCAGGCATGTGAGGGTGGGGGAGATGGTTTTACCAGGGCGCATGGTAGCAGCCAAACTAGTGAGGAAGGTGCAGGAGCCCAGGAAGAAGTGGAGGACGAACTGATGGAAGACTCATCAGATGAGGGAGATCTTGATCACATTTCTGTTGTGCGAGGTTGGGGGGAGAGGACAGAGGAAGGAAGCATGATTGTTACCTCGCCACCAACACAACAGGGACTTGGTGCTCCTGGATGCGCAAGACACATGAGTGCCTTCTTGCTGCACTACCTGCAACATGACCCTCGAATTGTGAGAATTAGAAATAATCCTGACTACTGGGCTGCCACACTGTTAGATCCCCGGTACAAAAGTAAATTTGCAGAAATTATTCCTGCCATAGAAAGGGATGCAGGCATGCAGGAGTATCAGCAGAGACTGTTGCAGAATCTTACATGTGCTTTTCCACAAAACACCAGTGGTGCACGTAGTGAATCTCACAGTTCCAACTTGCCAACCGTGGGACCGTCGAGTGTTCAGCACTCAAACCGTAACAGAAACACAGTATCTGCTGGTAACATCAATTTTGCGGAATCATTTCACCACTTTTTTAGCCCATCCTTTGCAAGGCCACAGGAGACAAGAAGTCTGACACATAGTCAACGCCTAGAGACGATGGTACAGGAGTATCTCCAAGTAAACATTGAAGCCATGACTGTGTCACTGGACCCTTGCTCTTTTTGGGCTTCCAATCTGGATAAATGGCCGGAGCTAGCCACTTACGCCTTGGAGATCTTGTCATGCCCCGCAGCCAGCGTTCTGTCTGAACGTGTGTTCAGCGCTGCTGGTGGTGTGCTGACAGATAAGCGCACGCGGCTCTCCACTGATAATGTAGACAGACTCACGTTCATAAAGATGAACAAATCATGGATCCGAAACGACTTTTCTACCCCTGTGTCATCCTGGGGAGAGTAAAAGCTTGATGATTGGTTAAAATCACCCTACCAACCGTTTTAAGCTTTCAAATTACTAATCATGTTTATCTGTATCTTGGCTGGAAAATAATTTGGGCTTTGTAGCAGTGTGCAGTACTGATTCTATTAGGCCATCTATACTAAGCTCCACCAGATTTAAAATTAATAATAATTTTTAGCTGCATCTAGCCCGGAAAATAATTTTGGGGCTCCGAGATGCGCAAGACACATAAGTGCCTTCTTGCTGCACTACCTGCAACATGACCCTCAGATTGTCAGAATTCGAAGTAATCCTGACTACTGGGTTGCCACACTCTTAGATCCCCCACACTCTTCGATCAACCTTTTCATTTTAATAAAGATCAAAAAAATGGTCATTTTTGAAATTATAAGAATTAGCAGGTTATTAGAAACTGAAATCAAACAGTTTTCAACTCAAAACTTTATTCTAGGTGATTTTACATTTGCACATAGGACCCCTTGTTCGAAAGGAGCTTCTGAACTCTCTCGTCCATTGAATTTGTCAGGTTTTGGATGGTTTCTGCTTCAATTGTTTTGCATGAGGACAGAATACCCTCCCAGAGCTGTTAACTGCCTCCCGCCATCATAGACACTCCTTTTGATGATGCTCCAGAGGTTCTGAATGGGGTAGAGGTCAGGGGAGCATGGGGGTCACAACATAAGTTTGTCCCCTTTTATGCCCATAAAAGTCAGAGATGCAGATGTGTTATGTGCAGCATGAGACGGTGCATTATCATGCATGAAAATGATCTTGCTGTGGAATACAGGATTCTTCTTCTTGAACCATGGCAGGAAGTGCTGTTTGAGAAACTCCACATACATTATGGAGTTCATCTTTACCCCTCCAGGGATCCTAAAGGGCGCCGACAATCTCTCTCCCCATGATTCCAGCCCAAAACATTACTCCACCTCCTCCTTGTTGGCGCTGTAGCCGTGTTTGCGTGGGGTGTCCATCTACCAGCCATCCTCCACTCCATCCATCTGGACCATCGAGCATTGCACGGCACTCATCCGTGAACAAAACAGTTTTGAAATCAGTCTTCATGTATTGCTTGGCCCACTGGAGCCGCTTCTGCTTGTGTGCAGTGGATAGAGGAGGTCGACAGGATGGCGTACGCACAGCTGCAAACCTCTGAAGGATCCTGTATCTTGTTGTTCGGGGGACGTTGGAGGCACCAGCAGCTTCAAAAACTTGTCTGCTGCTATGACAAGGCTTTTTTGCCGCTGCTCTTTTAACCTGACGTAATTGCCTGTAGGAAAGAGTCCTCAATTTGCCCTTATCAGCACGCACACGTGTGTACTGTGAATCAGCTACATACTTCTTGATTGCCAAGACACTTCATCCTGATCATTGCACAATGTTAATTGTAGTCATGCCTTGATCTAAACTCTCCACAATTTGTTGCTTCTCAGCAGCCGACACATCCTTTTTCTTTCCCATTTTGGCAGAAAATGTAGGCTGCTTAATAATGTGGGACAGCCTTCTTATGTAGTCTTGCCTTTCATTGGACACACCTGCCAAACTAATTAGCACAGGTGTCTGCAATTGCTTACAGTGATATTGACGCGCCCCCCTGGGCCTGTGTTGTGCAGGGGAACCCGGAACCGGGCCTGTTGTAGAATGCTGGGGGTTGTAGTCTCCGTGTGGCGGTGACCCGGTCCGTGCCCAGGGTGCTCAAACCAGTGGCAGTCTTAATGTATAGCAAATGTCCGACTACGCCACCCGTGGATTGCGGTCAGTGGGGACCGCCGCTGCGCTGCCGACCGCTGAGGCTGATGTTGTTTGCGCAGCCGAGTATGGTATAACTCCCCACGGGAGAGGTATTGCCTCAGGGCAGCTAATGTGAGAGATGATGGGAGTGATGGTGTGAGGGTCCCAGTGCTAATGGTGCTGGTGCGGCAAGGAATCACAGAGACGTGAGGTGCAGTTCAGGGTCTTTACTGATGGTATAAGGCAGACCCTCCCGGGAGTACTGGCTAGTATAAGGGGCCTGGTCAGTCTGCGAGCAAGCAGGAGTTCCCCTGGCCAGGTGGAGTTGTAGGCCTCCCCGACTATCTGCACTCTTCCTGGCTACCTTGCTGTCAGCGGTTACAAGTAGCCCACGTCTCTGAGTATACCGTGTGGTGCTCACACGTATGGCTGGTGACTTGGGGCCTTCTGTTAGCCTCCGCTCCTGGATGGCGGCGCTGGTCCCTTCTTTGTGACTGAGCCTCCGGGCTTCTATGGCCAGAGGACCTGGAATCCCCTGCCGGCTGGTTTCTGCTGCTGGGTATATATCAGTCCCCACAGCCTCGGACTCCTGTGTCCGGTTTTAGTAACTTCAGCCAGGGCGAGCTATATCTCTGCTCACAGCCCCTGGCCTTCTGCCTCTGCTCCTACAGAGCTCCTGATGTATCTTTTCCTGTGTCTGCAGCTTCACTCTAGGCTCTGACTGCTCTGCTTGTTCTGCAGGCTCTGTCTAACCTAATCCCGCCCCAGACCCAGTTTATAAGGGCAGATTCCTCCCCTCCCAGGTCTGGGTGGGCCGTGTTGCATGCTTAGGGCTCCTGACCAGAGAAACCACCCACTTGCTCTCAGACATAATATCTCTATTACTGTGGCAACCAGACCCCTGGGGTGTCACAATATAAAGAGCCCTGACACACATCACCATCAATGAGTTTAACTGACAAACAAACAAATTCTTCCCTTATCACTCCTAAACACTTTTTGCATAATAATTTGGAACACAGTGTACATGTGCTTTTCCACAAAACACCAGTGGTTCACGTAGTGAATCTTACAGTTCTAACTTGCCAACCGTGGTCTGTATGGAGTTGTTCAATAATGGGCCCAAAATTAAGATAACATAGACGGGAGAGGTCTCTATGAATAGGAATTCCTAAGTATTTGATACCCTGTGAGGGCCAGGCAAAGGGAAAGTTGGACTGGATGGAATCCTGTATGGATTTGGGGAGGCAGACATCGAGGGCCTCAGACTTCGCTGCATTGATTTTAAAATTTGACCATGTAACAAAGTGATCTATTTCAGCCATAACAGCAGGGATGGATATATGTGATTGAGTGATATATACTAGGACATCATCAGCAAATAGAGAGCACTTGTACTCCGTGCCTCCCACCTCAATCCACCTAATATTGGGGTTATGGCGAATTGATGAGAGCAGGTGCTCCGTCACTAGGATGTATAAGAGAGGGGACAGAGGACATCCCTGCCTTGTCCCATTGGTGATTATGAATGGTGATGAAAATGTTCTGACGCGCCCCCTGGGCCTTGGGACACCCGGAGCCGGACCCTTTTTGGTGGATGCTGGTGGTTGTAGTCTCTGTGGCGGCGACCCGGTTCCGTGGCTCAGGGCGGTCAAACCAGTGGCGGAACTATTTATGTGGTTTTGATGTTTAATCGTCCGACTACGCCACCCGTGGATTACGGTCAGAGTGAACCGCCGCTGCAGGGCAGACCGCTGAGGCTGGTGTTGTGGATGCAGCAGAGCGTAGCATAACTCCCCACGGGAGGAGTATAGCCTCAGGGCAGTGTATGCGGAGGATGGGGGTGATGGTGCAGGGCAGCAGCAGTAACGACGCGGAGTCAGTGATGCAGTCCAGGGCCTTTACTCACAGTTCTTATTATCCAGACCACTTCTGCAGGTAACGGCTGCCCACGTCGTACTGTGCTCACCAGTTGAGGGGCTCAGACAACTCTCAGATAACTTTGGAGTGCTTCACAGGACCCCCTTTGTGTGTCCTTTGTCTGGCCTTTCTTACCAACCCTTCTGTCCGGCTGCCTCGGGCCTCCTCTTGGTAAACTTGGCACCAGTTTCCCTGACCCTATGTGGTGCCTTCCTAGCGGGTGTAGCGAGGGGCTGCGCCACATAAAATGTCACAGCCTCCGGTTTCTAGCTGAGGGTCGTTTCCCGCCTCCACTAGTTTCGGGGACCGGTCTCCCCCTTAGGCTTGACCCCTCCACGCAGGTGGATTCGGGAGTGCAGTGGCGACTCGCCCGTCCGCACCCCTGGGATCCCTTCGTTCCTTGTTCCTGGAGCCTTCTCCGCTCCTCTTCCTTCCTTCTCCCTCTTCCAGGCCTGGGCCTCTGTTACTAGGCCCGCCTCCGGAGCAGAGCTCATGCAGAGCCCCTGCTCCTTGTCACTTCTGCTCAGACTTCTCTGCACTGAACTAAAATGGTGCCCACCTTTTATACTCCCTTCTCAATGCACCCAGGAACTGCTTCCTCCCTGCTCCTGCACTACAGGGTTCCCCTTCCTCAGTGTTCCCTCCCCCCACTCCAGCCAGGGACAGGGACTGTCGTGCCCATCTCAGGGGCATATTGGTCGCCCTGCCCCACGGCAATGTGGTGTAATGCATGCAGGTGTCGGGTCCTGATCCACACTCCATCCTTACCTGAGAGTGAGATATCACACCTCTGGGTGAGGTGCAATACCTCTGTAGCAACCGAGCCCTCAGGGTGCTACAGTTCCATTTATCTTCAGCCTAGGTGATGTATTGCGATACAGGGCCGTGATTTTGGCTATAAAAGGGTCCCCTAGACCCCTACCCCAAGCTTTTTAAGAGAATAATATATGGCGTGCCAGGAGACTCTATGGAATGCTTTCTCAGCATCCAACGAGAGTATCTAATTACAAATTTTTAACGGCATCTAGCCCAGGAAATACTTTGTGCCTAGTAGCAGTGTCTGCTAGTCAGCGGATTATCCCGGCTGTTAAGCAAGCTATACCACCTGTAGTTTGGACACTTAATTTTTTCAAAGGAAAAGCTTCGGGACCACGGGATACTCAGTGAAGAGCATCAGGAGGCACCCCAAGGCATAGGGGCTGGGACTGGCGGCAGGATGCCTTGCGGTGGACAGCCGAGCTCGATCCTTATAAAAGCTTTTTAACTGCAGCAGCTTTAGTGGACGCAACTGGAGCTGGAATTACCCGGCTGCTGGCATGAGACTTGCCCTCCAATAGATCCTTGTAAAAGGATTTAAAGTGTATTCATTCAAATTAGAGAGACAATTTAAATTAAAAAGCTTAGAGCTGCCTCCACCACAGGGGGGCTCGCTCGACCCACCAGCGGACAGGCATCAGTATTGGGAGAGGGGGGCTGGCCGTCAGGGTCCACCGCGGCTCTGGCACAAACCCGGCGACACGGAGGTGGCACGGGCAGGAACGGACTGGCCGTGTCGGCTTCTCACTTTTTGGATTTTAGAAGGGCATGACATGCCTATATCTGTGTCTCCCCCTCCTTTTACTCCTCCACCTCTTTTCTTTTTGCATGACTATATGTACTTGTCACTTTTCCATGTGTTAGTTATGTCTTCTGAGCAGTTTGTCAGCTTTTGGACACCTATGAAGGTGTTTTCTATGTGTTTCTATGTGTTTTTGTTTGCCTGCCATTGGTTTTAACGGTGTTCAAAGGTGTTTGACGAACAGTTCAACGAACAGTTTAGCGAACACACGGGTGTTCGACGAACCGAACCGAACTCGAACACTACGCGGGTGGCTCAACACTAATTCTTACCTCTTGCTGAGTTCGCCTTTAACAGTCAGGTTAACCAGTCTACTGGAACCTCGCTGTTTTTTTTGCAATTATGGTTTTCATCCTTATTTTGGTGAATTCTCGAGGATGAGTTCTGGTTGTCAAGGAGTAGAGGTTGCCATTCAGAAACTTGGGGATGTCTGGAGGGTAGTTTGAGAAGAATATTGGGATGGCTCAGCGTTGCCAGAAGCGGAAGGCTGATATTTAAAGTTGGTGATAAGATCTGGGTATCTTCCACAAATATTAAATTGAAAGTGCCATCAGCGGAGTTGGGTCCTAAGTTGACTGGTCTGATGAGATTTTGGAGGTAGTTAACACAATGGCTTTCAGATTAAAACTCCCTCCATCTTTTCACATTCCAAATGTATTCCATAAATCACTGCTAAAAGAGTTTGTCCCTTCGAATTTGTCTCCTTCATCATCTCCGCCTCCCCCAGCTTCTTTAAATGACAGTTTTGAGTTTGAAGTGCAAAAGATTTTGGATTCTCAGAAAGTCTGTAATTCTCTCCAGTACCTCATTCACTGGAGAAGTTACGGACCGAAGGAGAGATCCTAAATCCCTGCTTGAGCCGTAAATGCCGATCGTTTGATGAGAGCCTTCCGTCACAGGTTTCCTGGAAAACCTGGGGCCCAGTAACCCCCCTTAGAAGACGGGGTACTGTCACAATTCCTCCGCTCAGTGAGTGACTATTTTGCTGCCCTATGGAATTTGGCTCATGCTGAGTTGATGATGTTTTGATTGACAGCTCGGCAGTCCAATCTTGTGATGGGCGTGCTTAGTTGTCAATACTTTGATTGACAGCTTGGCCATCCAATCTGTGACTGGGAAGTACTGGACTTTCTCCAGGTGTTCTCTGTTCTGAAGATTGTCCAGCTACTTAACTGTGCTGTCTGCCTCTGATCCCTGCCAGACATAGTTTGTGCTTCCTTGTGAGTTTTTGCCTGTTTCTGTTGTGCTGAGTTCTGATGTTCCGCTGCCTGACCCTCTGGACCGTGTTCTGACTATCCCTTCATCTTTTCCTTTTGCTTTGATTCGCTACCTCCTGGTACTTTGACCCCGGACCATGATATAACTTACGCCTTTGTCTTCCCCTTGGTTTTCTATGTGCTTCTCTGTCTCACGGTCTGTCTATGAGTAGTGACTAGTGTGACAAAATGTCTATCTATTTAATGTAACAATCTAAACATTTCGATAATACACTATGATTAAAAATTCACTATCATTTCCTCTCTTTAACTTCTTACTATTCTTTTTCTTAACTTCCGTTCTGTTGACATTTAATTTCAGAATCCCCAATGCATGCTGGAATTCTCAAATGGCATCATCAGGGCCTGGGTAAACCACCATGAAACGAAGCGTCAAAAGTGATGTCCATTTCAAGGGGCTGGGCTAATCCCTTCCATCACAGAGTGAGGTCAGACGATCTCAGCATCTGGTGACACATACAACTGCGGTAGTCAGAATGGCTTCACAGTCTTATTAGCAGTTCTGGCTTTCTTTGCACTGGTGCTTACATGGTTAAACTGCTTAGTTCGACTCCTGGAGTTCTTTGTTTTGGGTTGTATCAGCTGTTCTGAGCTTGCTACTCCCAGCAAGTATAAGAACCCTTCTCGTGGGTTCTGACATTGCCAGTGATAGTTACCACTACCTGGTTTGGAGTAGATGGAGAGAGTTCCATGTTTGGAGTAGGCGGTTTGAGAGTTTTTCAGGAGATTACTGAGTGGAGTTGGTTTGCATGTTTATCCTTATCCTCACCCAATTGGTTTCTTCCTTCCTATTCCTCCTCTTTCCTATTTTTTTGTTTTGTGAGTGTATTTGTACAATTGTAGTTTTCTTTTACCCCTGTCTGTCTGGTTAGTGTCTGCCTATACACTTTGACCTCACACCTCCCTTGGTGGGGGAGGGAAAGATGAGGGTAAGATAGGAGTATAGCAAGGTATGAGAACCCGGCATCTCCACTATCTTCGGTAATCTAGGGGACAGGTATAGCCTAAAGTGCCCCTAGTTCGAGAGATTGGGTAGGTGGCCACAGTCACTTGTCACTACGTGACACCTTCTCTACTGACCATACGTTTGTTGTCTATTCCGATTATGCTCAGTATCACTCCCTCCTCACAGTTCTATGTTCATTTCAATGCGCAGTGACACTGCACTCTAATGAGAAATAACAAGCCGGCAAGAGAGTGTGCACTGACAGTGCGTATTGAAAATGATGTGGAAATGGATGCAGAAAGCAACTGCGGCAGTGACCAGAGCCCTGGGTCCCTGATGATGTCCTTTTGGAGTACCCCTGAATGCATCGGGGATTCTTAAATTAAACTATACAGAACACAAGTAAAAAAAGAAAAAAAACAGGAAAATAGAGTAGTTAGGGAAGAATACAGAATTTTTAATTAACGTATATTAGAAGAGTTATTAGATTATCACATTAAATAGAAATTTAGTATTAAATTTAACTTTTGTTTTGGACCACCCCTTTAAGACTCACTTAGACCCACCTACGGAGTCTTGAGTATTCAGTTAGTGTAGTGTTGGGTTCAGTTCCCATTGGTATTCGACCATACAGTTCCTTCAGCTGCATCTTTGCTGCAAACTACTTCTGTAGACCTGCTGATTAACCCATCCTTCCCTGTAACTATAAACTGTTAATAGATTTTTTTCACATTACGTTGCAATCTGCTGTGGATTTTACAACTTGCATCTACGGCTTCTGTGACCTGTGGGTAACCCATCGTTTGCTGTAAGCATTACAAACTGTTACTAAAGACTGTTCACATTATGCTACAATCTGCTGTGGATGCTACAACTTGCATCTATTGCTTCTCAGACCCTTTGATTTACCCATAATTGGCTGTAGCATTACAAACTGTTATTAGAGACTGCTCACATTACTCTGCAATCACTCCTGCAGGTTCTGCTTCAGACCTGCCAATTTCCTGTAAGTCTGCACTCCTGGTTTTGTGGCTCTTGGTGTGTCCTCCCTTGGTTGTATGTCTATCGTCCAGTGTAGCCTGTTGTTGGGGTCCTCACTGTTCAATGTTCCTTCCAGCTTGCCGTGCCAATGCCCTGGATCAGTGTGTTCACCCTGACCCTTCATTCACCTTACCAGATAAACCTTAAGAGATGGTATGGATGTCATCCTTATTAATGCAATAACATCATTATAACTGAAATGACTGCATCTGTATTACATAGATAATCTCTATGCATATATCAGGAAGGTAGTGAAATTACCAAATTAACATGAATTACCTGCATTGTAATTAGTTTATATCTTCAAATGCCCTTCTGTATATGTACAGTCTATAAATTCAGTTGTTGTTTTTTTCATGTGAAAAACAGATTTTTATTCAGTAGCTGGATATATTTTTGGTTCATATGTCAACTTTTATAATCTGTGTGTCATCACTTTTTCTCATATGCAAAAAAAATTTATAGAACCTTCAAAGATTCTCCTATAAAATGTTCAGTGAAACATAGCCAACCCTTGGATGACACACAGATGGCATGTGAGTAGTGATGGGCGAGCACTAAAATGCTCGGGTGCTCGATGCTCGGGTTGAGCACATTGGAATACTCGGGTGCTCGACCCGAGCTACGAGACCAATGTAAATCTATGGGAAACTCGAGCATTTTTCAGGCGGCTCCCCCCGGCGGTCTGCAGAGGGCCTAAAAATTGCCCAAATCGATAGGAACAGTGCCCAACTGACATGGGAACAGCATGGGGAAGATCCCTGGAAGCATTTCGACACCCAGGTCACTGCTGTCAACAACGTTGTCAGAGGTATTACGCCACTTTTACAGACTCACAATAAAACATACAAAAACTAAACCAAAATGGATTTTCCTGGGAAATATGTTAAGGAACATCCTTTCCAGGGTAATGACTTGTATATAAAGCAAAATAAATAACCAAAAACAAAAATACTCCTCCACAACTTGGGCTATGTTCACACTTGGGCTATGTTTTTGATGCATTTTTGCACATTTGCATTGCTTTCAACCAAGACAAATGCATTCACCAGGAAATGTAATTTTAACATTTTACAACCTTATCTGGCCATGTGGTGTGTGACACATCAGACACATCGTGTTTCATTTATGAAGGAGGGACTCTGAAAGTCACAAAGCCTAATTTGATGGGGCCATCAGGCGGGCTTTACTATTCTTAAAGGGCCAGCAGCCGGCCCTCACTATTCTTAGAGACCCATCAGCCGGCTATGTTTTATTGTTCCCATTACTAAAGAGTGGGTCTCATATACTGTTATTGCGTATGCAGTGAGTGGCAGGGCAGCCCAAAATTCAGACGCACCACAATACCACTTTGAAAATTTGGAAGCACCCCAACATCCCTTTGAAGAGACTTAGAGAAGGGCCTCCTGAAAACAATGTTCCCATTATTAGGAAGTAGGTCACCCATTGTGTTTGCCTATGTAGTGAATGCAAGGGTGCCAAAAATTTGGAGGCACTTCAATGCCCCTTAGAAGAGACGTGGAGGTCAGAAGGCCTCCTGAAAACAATGTTCCCATTATTAGGAAGTGGGTCTCCCATTGTGTTTGCCTATGCAGTGAATGCAAGGGTTGCCAAAAATTAGGAGGCACTCCAATGCCCCTTGGAAAAGACATAGAGGAGGGCTTCCTGAAAAAAATTGTTCCCATTATTAGGAAGTGGGTCTCCCAAAGTGTTGGCCTATGCAGTGAATGCAAGGGCTGCCAAAAATTGGGAAGCACTCCAATGCCCCTTGGAAGAGACGTGGAGAAGGGCCTCATAAAAAATGTTCCCATTAGAAAGGATCGGGTCTCCTATACTTGTAATGTCCATGCACTAAGTGTATGGGCTGACAAACATTTACCCCTGGGGGGTATACATGAACATACTGTATAAAAATTTTTTTTACGGGCATCATAAACACTCTTTAAAAAAATTATGTGGGTGTTGCATCACGGACCACGGTTACCCTGGTGATATGGTGGTGGATGATGTTCTTGCAGGGGTGCAGCAATCTGGGTGAAATTTTTGATGAAGTGGCGGTAATATCCTGCAAATCCTAAGAAACTTCTGACTTCTCGGACAGTAGTAGGGATGGGCCATTTCTGGACAACAGCGATCATTTCACTATCAGGAACCACTCCTTCAGAACTCACTATGTGGCCTAGATACTGCACTCTTAGCTTCAATAGGTGGCACTTAGAGGGCTTGACTTTTAGACCATAGCTAATGAGAGTCTTAAAGACATCTGTGTCACGCTGTCTCTGTATACTGGAGGTAGGGGGCCTAAGCTGACCCTAAGCTGGGGCCCTGACTAATCCCTCAACCTGGAGGTACTGTTAAAGGTACAGAGGTCCAGGCCACCAGCGTAACCCCTACCTCCTGAAGATCCCTGCACCTCAGTAATCTAGTCCTGAGAAGGACCCCGATCACAACCAAAGGGAACAAGAAATAATATGCCCAAACACAGTATTTAGACGAACGAGACAGTACAAGGGAAAAACCAAAACCACCTTGCATACAAACAACTTCTCAACTACAACAGAGGGAAAACCAACGGGAAAGGAGATAAATGATAAAGCGAGGAAAGGGAAAAAACACTTCCAAATACACTTATCTCAGCAACTCCAAACACCACGATCCGCTCTGTCAGTCTGAATGAAATGCTTTCACCGACACCTCCCAAACAGACCAGCAGGTATATGAAGGAATCTCACTACAGAAGTATTGATTGCAGCTGGGCGAGGCTGGACCTCATCTAGCCCAGAGAGAGAGAGAGAATTAACTCCCTCACTGCCGAGAAACACAAAGCACCAACAAGTCAGCTGCGAGAAGTCAGGCTGTGTACTCGTGACGATCTTCGTGGCAACACACCCGTGACAATCTAACAGTTGCTCAAGGTGTTCTTCATATGTTCTGGAAAACACGATCACATCATCTAGGTAAATCAGGACAGTCTCAAAGGTCTTGTGACCTAGACAGTATTCCATTAGCCTTTGGAAAGTTCCTGGGGCATTGCACAGCCCAAATGGCATAAAATTGAACTCAAACAGACCCATAGGTGTCGTGAAGGCTGTTTTCTCTCGGTCTTCTGGGGCTACAGGTACTTGCCAATACCCATTGGTCAAGTACAATGTTGAGAAGAATGCAGCTGACTTTAAAGCTGTGAAGGATTCCTCAATACGTGGCAAGGGGTAGGAATCTTTGTGGGTGACACCATTCAGCTTTCTATAGTCCACACAGAAAAGGATGTTCCCGTCTTTCTCACAAGGACAAGTGGTGCTGCCCAGGGACTGGGACTGTCTCTGATAACATCGGTACTTTTCATGTCCTGGATTAACTTTTTCACTGGCTGGTACATTGTTGGAGGGATGGGCCAGTGTCTTTGCCGAATAGGTGGGTGCGAACCAGTGGGGATAGTGTGCTGGATGACTTCCACTTTCCCAAAGTCCATGGGATTTTTACTGAAGGCTTGATGGTGTTCTTTCATGACCTTTAAAACTCCACTCCTCCACTCGTCTGGGGTGTTCTGGTCTCCCACATGGATCTCTTTCCACCATGGTATTTCAGGGGTTTTCACAGGACTAACCTCTGTCTGGGCACCTTGTTGGCAGTTCAGCGCCCCTTGACTCAGGATATCCTGGACAGACACTCTTGACAGCTTGGCAACAGCGCGGTATTTTCCCAACTTCACCCGTTGAACACTAAGATTCAGCAAACGAATAGGGACTCTTCCACCGGATACCGTAGCTAGACTCCGGGCGGTCAGAATGGACAGTTCACCATTCAACGGGATGGGTTCCACCAGGACATCATAGTCTTCACCTCGTGGACCTATTCGTGCTTTGCACCAAACCACTGTCTCAGAACCTGCAGGCAAAAAGATAAGACGTGTACTCACCACCCGGGCCATACCAATAGTTCCATCTGGACCAGAAAACTTGATGACCATGCAGTACGCGGATGGTCCTCTGGATCACCTCTGTTTCTGTGAGTGGGGCCAGAGTCATTTCATGCTCTAGGGCTTCCAGCATCTCTTGTAGGCAGTTTTGCAGAACGTTCATACCCAGGACAACAAGGGGAAATCCATCATCCTGGACGTCAACAACAATTATGTCCAGTCTTTGAAGTTCCGCTTGGCCGATTTTTATTGTTGGTTCCCAATAACCTTGCTGGGGAACAGTTTGTCCAATGCTAGTGTTATAGCAGAAGATGAGGTCCCTAAAGTTTAAAGGCCCCATCTATGCTATATAAGTCTGACAGTTACTTTAGGTCAAAACAACAGCTAAATGTTCCTTCCTTGTATCAATAGAGACTAACGTGTCCTTGCTAGTCATCACAATGTATCTGATTAAATGTGTCTAATTAAATGTGTCCGATTGAATGTTTCAACACAAGCATAGACATCACGAGAACAGAAACCAGTCTTTGTGTGCTGAATTGTATAATCGGACCATGTATGGTAAATACTTTTCCTGCCTTCAGGGTGTATATAAACCCTATGCTTTGTAATAAAGTTAGAGCTTGTTTGACACATACATCCTGTCCTGTGTCTCATTCTCTCCGATATCGTAATCCAAGGATAGAAGACCCAGAAAGCAGTGACGTCAGCTGGTGCCCGAACAGGGACCTGAGTTAATCTACCCAGGGGTGCTCGACCGGTCCGAGACGTGGGACGAGCGAAGCTCTCTGTTGGTGATATATACAGCGCTGAGGTAAGAATAACTGTTATATTCTACCTAAATTATATCACTACATAGAAGAGACTCCCTCACCCCCGAGCGGTCGGCTCCCAGATAATTCACAGATTGTTGTCTGGCTCAGGTCCCTTTGAACCAGTAGAATCCCTTCAGATAAATTGTCAGTCCTGCCTTCTATCCTTTGGAAAAACTTAAGAATGAAAGTATGGATCCGATGATTGTGTTGTGGGTGTGTCTCGGGATCGGTGTTTTTGGTCTGTTTTTCTTGCTGGCGTATAAGTCCTGGAAGGCTAGTAGTGGTGTGGTTCAGAAACCTTTGTGGCCCATTGTCTAAGTGACTGAGGAGTCTACTCTAAGTGAGGAGAACCGAAAGAATGGGGAACCAAAATGCCAAAGAAGGCATTACTGCCAAAGACTTAGTAGTACGCAAGGAAGGGAAACAGGCACTGATTGGAATTGACAAAATATTGTGAAAGGCGGGAATGAATAAAAATGGAGAGATGAACGGAGAGAAATGGAAATCCTTCTTTAACTCCTATCATGGATGGATGAAAGATAAGGGTCTGTTGAAGACAGTGGATGTATGGATGAATGCATGCGCTCATTTTGATGGAAAGATTGAAGAACTAGGAGACGGATGTTACAGACTGACAAAAACCGAAATGACAGATTTTTCTCCCTATCTGCCCCCGACGTCACCCCCACCCCAGTACCAGAATTCCCAGGAACCCAATTGCTGGGTTTGCCCCAGATGTGGACAGCAGAACCCCTTGACAGTAGACATCTGTGTGGCATGTGGAGGACCGAGGCCCCACCCAGCTAGTCTATTCCCAATGAGAACGGTAGTTGTGCCAGGAGCACCGGGAGCAGTAGCAGCAGCAGCAGTAGGGGACGCAGTTGTTCCAGGTCAAGAAACCCGTACAATGTTAACGTATAGACCATGGAGTCCCTCAGAACAATTGGCGTTGATTTCCCAGTTGCCAGATCCGTCCCAGTCCCCGATGGGTTTTGCCAGAAATGATAAGAACCATACAGGATACGTACAATGCAACTAGGTTGGATTTACAAGGGGTAATTAAGGGAAAATTGGCAGATGAAGCCCGCTATGATAGGTTAATAGATGAGACAAAAAAAACAGTATGCCAATAGGACTGGACCCGTAGATGCAGAATCTAATGATGCAGCAGCCGGAGTCCTATTCACAGCAGCGTTGGTAAAGGCATGTAAAGACAGACAGGTAGAGAGGCAGGTTACACTAGAAGACCGGGTTCAAGGTAAGGAAGAAGACCCCAAAGATTACTTTTGGGCATTAAGGAGAACTTGGTCAGAAATGGGATTTATTCCCGAAAATAAGACTAGTGAGAGGGTATTAGCAAGTGCTTTCATGAATGGACTAAAGAAGGAGATTGCAGAGAAGGTAAAAGCAAGTAGACCAGACTGGAGATCAGTGAAAGCAGAGGATTTGGCTAGAATAGCCCAGGGGGCACAGCATGACATAGCGCAGGCAAAGAGAGCGGCCAGAGTACACATAGTAGAGACTACCCCTAGAAACAACAGAGACAAAGGACGGACTGCAGGAGGGGGACAGAGACTATGTTACGGATGTAAAAAGTCAGGACATTTTAGAAAGGACTGTAGGACCAACCCGTATTCAAATGCTCAGAGTACGGGTCCTCCAGCCAACCAAACAACACCCCCATAGGATAAGGGTAGCTTGCACTTGAACCCCCTCATCTCCTTACCCCCAACTCCCAATTGTATAGTGCAGGTGAACCTACCAGGGGGACATTAAATCGATTTCCAAGTAGATACGGGGGCCGACAATTCAGTAATTACGCAAGGTGATTGGCCATACACTGACACTGATTTTTCACATCATGTCATTGCCACCCCCTTCAATTCCCCGTCTGTCCTGCTCCCTGTCACCAAGAGAATTCCCCTGCAAATTGAAGGAGCTACTGTACATAGCCAGCTCATGGTATAGCCCCGAGGCCAATGTAATCTTTTGGGAAATGATGTGTTGTCCCAATTACAAGCACCTATTGAATATCATCCCGATGGCACTGTCACCATGACCCCAGGTTTAAAACCAAGTACCCTTTGCAAAATTATGTCGCTAGATATTGCAGGAATAGAAGAGAAAAATGAGTTTCCCCCGATATTGGAGCATGCTGTGCCATATGACTTTTGGGCCTCAGACAAAACAGATGTCGGTAGGTTAAGAGTTCAACCAGTAATGGTGAAATTAAAACCAGGAGCAATCTTACCTCAACAGAGGCAGTATTCCCTTAGTTCGGCTCAGGAGAATGCCATAGCCCAGCAAGTCCAAAAATTACTACACAGGGGAGTCCTAGTCAAAACCCAGTCCCCTTGCAACACTCCCCTGTTCCCAGTAAAGAAAAAGAGCGTGCCAGGACAACCAGCCGCATATAGAATGGTCCATGACCTCCGGTTGGTTAACAAAGCCACAGAACTTCTAACACCAGTTGTGCCCAACCCGCATACTCTTCTGTCACAGATACCTTCTAACTCTCTTTGCTTTTCAGTGGTCGATTTGGCAAATGCATTTTTCAGTGTACCATTACATCCTGACTGCCAGTACCTGTTTGCTTTCACGTTCCAGGGCAGTCAATATACATGGACAGTGTTGCCACAGGGTGCCCAGAATTCACAGTTAATTGATGCACTACAACTACCCAAAAAAGTAGCTGTCATAAAGGTAAGAGCACATACCAGACGCACCGACCAGGTGAGTAGAGGAAACGCGATGGCAGATGCAGCAGCAAAAACAGCAGCCTGTAAGCCGCAACAAGGGCCAACAGTACGTCAGTTAAGTGCCCCTAAAAACCCCTTTGTGTCGGAGGACATCTTATCCCAAATGCAGGCTCAGGCTCAAAAGGAGGAGGTTGATAAGTGGTTAAAGGAAGGTGCATGCCTGAATGAAGCAAATGGGGTATGGGGGAAAGCGACACGACGATGCCTTCCAAGGGCACTGTACCCAGCGGCTGCCCAGATGCTACATGGACCGGTACACCAATCTAAAACGGCTGTGATGAATGTGATGCAGAAATATTGGGTGGCACCAGGATTCTCCACCTGTATTGAACGACTGATAAAAGGGTGCATGATATGTGCTACACATAATCAGGGTAGAGTAGTTAAAACACCACCCAAACACACCCCCCGGCCCCTCTATCCATTCCAGAGACTGCAAATTGATTATATTCAGCTGCCAAAGTCAGGATCATGGGAATATGTGTTGGTCTGTATTGATTTGTTCTCAGGATGGCCAGAGGCTTTCCCGATTGCCAAAGCCACGGCTGCGGCAACTGCAAAGAAACTGCTTGCGGAGGTGGTCTGCAGGTATGGGGTACCAGAGATAATTGAGAGTGACAGAGGTACACACTTCACAGGTGAAATAATGAATGAAGTCATGTCAGCTCTAGGAATTCAACAAGCATTCCACACCCCATATCACCCGCAAAGTAGTGGTAAAGTGGAAAGACTGAATGGGACATTGAAATTAAAAATTCAGAAAGCCATGGCTGAAACAGGAAAACCATGGCCGGATTGTTTGCCGCTTGCTCTGTTTTCAGTAAGATATACGCCCAATAAAAAGACTGGACTCTCTCCATATGAGATATTGTTTGGCAACGTACCCAGCCTAGGGTGTTTCTATCCGCAAGCATTAGAAGTGAACAACCATGTGCTAAGTTCCTACGTGAGGGCTTTACACAAAAAGATTAAGAAAATACATGATAATGTCTTCAGTTCTCTTCCAGATCCAGATCAAGACTCCAGCAGCCGTACGCTGCAACCTGGAGACTGGGTGGTTATAAAAAGACACGTGAGGAAAAGCCTAGATCCACGGTTTGACGGACCCTTTCAAGTTCTGCTAACCACAAGCACAGCCGTTAAGCTAGAGGGAAAAGAGGCCTGAATCCACGCGTCCCATTGCAAAAAGATACTAGGAGAACCAGCGGACAAAGAATGAAGACATTGATTATACTTACCTGCATCCTTGCGACCACAGGTGCATGGACTACGTTAGGCACTACAGATGGAGGCGACAATAGATTCATTAAACACCATCTTGCTCTAATCGATGGACTAAAGGAGCAAAACCAGACTACTGCTAATTGTTGGATATGTACACATGCCCCTGTGACATCCACTAGCATACCCTTTCTCGCTGTTCCAGTCTCATGGGAAGAGATAAACTTTTGGGTGAACTGTTCAGATAATAGGGCCCGCATGCTGCCATTATATAGACAATTCTAGTGTATTGACGCTGAAACATAAGTTAGAAGACGTGGTAAAATTAAGGAGACTTTATGATGAGGCCAACCTCAAGAATCAGGATTCCTGGTGGGCAAACACCTTTTCCTTTCTAAATCCCGTTAATTGGTTTAAAGGTATCGGTGGGTGGTTGGCTGGTATAGTGCAAGCTATTTTTCAGGTTTTGCTAATGTGTCTTGCGGTTTATTTGGTTTTTACGTTTTTTCTAATGTGTATTCAGCGTTGTACTAAAAGAAAATATAGAAATTCATATTGATAAATGAAGGAACAAAATGACGGAATGTTATAGCAGAAGATTAGGTCCCTCAAGTTTAAAGGCCCCATCTATGCTATATAAGTCTGACAGTTACTTTAGGTCAAAACAACAGCTAAATGTTCCTTCCTTGTATCAATAGAGACTAACGTGTCCTTGCTAGTCATCACAATGTATCTGATTAAATGTGTCTAATTAAATGTGTCCGATTGAATGTTTCAACACAAGCATAGACATCACGAGAACAGAAACCCGTCTTTGTGTGCTGAATTGTATAATCGGACCATATATGGTAAATCCATTTCCTGCCTTCAGCGTGTATATAAACCCTATGCTTTGTAATAAAGTTAGAGCTTGTTTGACACATACATCCTGTCCTGTGTCTCATTCTCTCCGATATCGTAATCCACGGATAGAAGACCCAGAAAGCAGTGACGTCACTAGCGATAAGATTTATGGCAGCTTCTGGAAGGTGCAGTAACTGGTTAGGTTTCCAGTAGCGCTCATAGCAAGAGGCTTGAATGGTGGTGACTTGTGAGCCGGTGTCGAGCAAAGCTGAGATAGGAATTCCGTTGATTTCAATGGTGATTACTGGACACCTGCCAATATGTTTAGAGGCCTATTTTGGACAGTCTGGACCTAAGCGTTCTCCTCTCGAGGGTTGGTGCTCCCCCCGGGGCATTCCAGTTTAACTGTTGGCACTCCCATTCAATGTGGCCACTTCTCCGGCACTTCCTACAGATAGGCCTGCCTTGAAAGTCGAACTGATCTGTAGGCCATCTGCCTGGATTGTCATAGCCACTTTCTCTGGAGCCATAGCGTCATCTGTCTCTGTGGACCCAAAAGTCTTCAGGTTGCCGGTACTGCTGCTGCTTTAAATCTTTTAGCTCCTCACACACCACTGTCAGTCTCTTGGTGAGTTCTACCACTTGTTCCCATAGGTCACCTGCAGCATCATGGGTTTGTACTTGAACACAATTGGTAACAGTTTCATTGAAGCCAGTTGGTGGTGCTATTTCAGTTTTAGGGAAAGCACTCATTTGATTCTTAAGCTGGTCTCACGGGCTACTGAAAGCGGGAACTTGGCTGGAATCTGCTTCTAGTCCAGGACTCTAATGGCCATCTCCTTGAAATCTAAAAATGAGCTGTTCTGGGTTCTGCAGGGACAGTATTCTCAGTTGAGTTTTGATAAACTCTGTACTTGCCCCCTCTACAAACAGGCTTCTTAGGGCGTTATCTGAATTCATCACTTCACAAGGGTCCACCTGACCAGGGCCGGCTCCAGGTTTTTGTGGGCCCTGGGCGAAAGAGTCTCAGTGGGCCCCCTTAACACATACCACGATTCATGATGCACAGATACCGCAGAGAAATATATATACAGTACAATGCCGAAGATTTCACTTCATACATTACATGAGCGATATCTATTGTAAATTCTACAATAGCTCAGAAACCAGAGAATTCTCTCAACGCACAGTGCCGACCGGACAGTATAGTCCTCCATACAGTATTATGGGCACCACATAGTCCTCCATACAGTATTATGGGCCCCATATATTGCTCCATGCAGAATACCGGTCCCCATATAACGCTCCATTCAGGATACTGGTCCCCATATAACGCTCCACACAGGATACTGGTCCCCATATGATGCTCCATACAGGATACTGGCCCCCTTATAACGCTCCATACAGAATACTGGCCCCCACATAATGCCCCATGCAGGATGTCACTCTCCCCTTATAATGCCCCATGCAGGATGTCACCTCTCACAGGGGTGACGTGCATTTTACTGTGATCTGGTTCTATCTTGCTGCAGGGATCACTGTTGCTGCACTGTAATCCTGTGTATGAGGCTGGACTTCTTATTTGGTGTGCTGTGCAGCAATTGGCTGAAGTACGATGAAGAAGGCGGGACTTCACTCTAGTGCTGTGCTTGTACTCACGGCGGCCGTTAACACATGTACAGTTCATTAAGCTCTGCAGTCACAATGGCTGGGGTTTCTTGTGCACCTTTTACTTAGTAGGATCCTGTTTGTGATGCCAAAAGATTGTAATGCCAGTGATGCACTACTCTGCCATAGGTCACACGCCATGTGGTGTGCGGGTTTTACCACTTCACTAAGGCAGGAGTAAAAGTAAAAGAAAATGTAGTTTGTGATGCCAGGGTGCACTGTATTATCTTCTGTTTCCTGGTGTGATGGTATGTTGTGCATCCGATAGTCCAGAAACACAGAGGGACGGATAGGCTATTGGTAAACTTTACTTCTTGCAAACAAATACAGGTAAATCCAGACAGATGATTCAGCAGAGTTACTTTCCAGTATGATAATGCAGATACATAAACGGTGCAGTGATTCCTGAGTCCTAGCTTCTGCTTATCTGTACAGTCCTTATCACACAACTGTCTGCAGCTGAAGCTGGGTCTTCTCATCATACATAGGAGCTCTGAACTTCCTACCTGCTCCTTCAGGTTCCAGGCAAGGCCCACACTTTACACTAATGGCTCTGTCTCTCTGGGTTCTAACCCAGGACCTTGGTCAAGTGGTATAACCATGTGTCCTTATTGCCATATATGGGAAGCGGGGCTAATTCATTAATTTAGTAATCTGATAGCAGAACACAACAAGTACATCACTCTATGCATATATATATATATATATATATATATATATATATAAACCATTCTGTGTACTGGATCCTCATGTACATTATCTGCAAAAGGAAATATAAACATTGTGCAAACATAATGAGGTAGCTGCCAGCTCTGCTACATCTTAAAGGTACATACACATACAACTTTTGGGCACTACAAATGAAATCCACAAATAACAATTTCCATTTATTTATTGTTTACATCACATGCAAACAAATCTTTGGACTAAGAGGAAATTTAGAAGACATGTTATGTATTTCATATTAGAGATATCCAGTATGTCACCTCCCTAGTCACAATCTGGTAGCAGTTCACATTTCAAACCTAGCCATGATAAATCACATTGTGTCCCTAAGAGCTGTTGTTACAGGCATTTGCTGAGCTCATGTAGAGGTGTCTCCCAGAACAGTGTAATTTATTTGGGATTACCCTTTACAAGCTATTGCTGACAATTTGGCTTGAATTATAGCTGCATGGTATGAGTGTGCATGGGCTGTAAATCCTGACACTGTCTTCAGTCATATGAATAGTAAAGGGTCATATATTAAACACAAGAAAAACCCTGTCCTTGAAGTACTCTGAGTCTCTGACACGTTATGTCTGCAGCAGGAATTAGCCCAATTTAGTTTGACTGGAAATGACTTAACAAATATGGAAAGCTCCATGTCAGAACAGGTGTTAGGACCATGAATACTCACAGTAGGTGAGAACAGTTTATACAGTAATTATAGTACATTTAAAAGTATGTGTAGCGCCCCGAGGGTTCGGCCGCTACAGGGGTATTGCACCTCAGACCAGAGGTGTGATATTCCACTCCCGGGTAAGGATGGAGTATGGACCAGGGCTCAGTTAGCTGCATACAGCACACACACCCCATTTCTCAGGGACAGCTCAACGGTGCTCCCACTAGACAGAAGTGCAGGCACGACCGACCATGTCCCTGCTGGAGTGGGGAGGGAGGGGTGGAACACCCAGTGCTGTAGGGGCAGATAGGGGGCGGTTCCTGAGCGTTGGTTGGAGCCCATTGGTTGCTGGTCACCTGGGCTCATGGCTAGAGGGAGGTATAAAAGGTGGGCACCATCTTAGATCTAGGTTCGTTCAGTCTGTGAGGAGAGGAGAGCTGACAAGGAGCAGCAGCTCGGGCTGAGTGCTGCTCCAGAGGCAGGCCTAGGGAAGAGGCCGGGGCCTGAGAGGAGAAGGAGAAGTGGGCCTGGAGAAGAGGCCGAGGAGGAGGTGAAGGGGAGCTGAGAATCTAGCTCATCTCAGCTCCAAGAGAAAGGAACAGGAGCAGAAAGGAACTGCAAAGAAGGAGAGACAGAGAAACAGAAGGGCTCAGGAACAAGAAGGTGGAAGGGACCCTAAGAACCCACGAGAATCCAGGGTGCAGGGTCAGGCAGATTAAGGGTACCGGATCCCAAGTTGGTGGAGGAGAAACAACCCTCAGCCAAAGACCGGTCGTCGTGATCATATATTGGTGCGACACCTCATCAAACCTGCTAGGAAGGCACCATATAGGACAGCGGAGGACGGGGCCACGTTTAACCGCACAGGTCCGCGGCAGCTGGACAAAAGTGGGTCACTGGTGAGGCAGGCCAGAGAAAGGATAAAAGGGGGTCCTGTGCCATGCTCCTGAACTGCCTGGGAGTTGACCGAGCCCCACACCTGGTGGACGCAGCACGGCTCGGGCAGTCATTGCCAGCTGAAGTGACTTGGATATTAACCGTGAGTAAAGACGCTGGACTGCAGTACGTTGTCTGTGTGCTTTTTCGCTCCTCCGGCACTACCGGCACTGGGACTCTCACTACCATCACTCCCAGCATCCACTACACTGCCCTGGGGCTGCACTCTTCCCGTGGGGAGTCACATCACCTCAGCTGCACCCATCATCAGCCCCAGCGGACTGCCTTGCAGCGGCGGTTCCTAATAACCGCAATCCACGGGTGGCGTAGTCGGACATTATCTAAAGCACGTAGCAGACTACCATTGGCCTGACCACCCTGAGCCGCGGGACCGGGCCGCCACCACTACTACCCCCAACGTCTCCCTATCGCCCGGTTCCGCGTGCCCCACGGCCCAGGGGGCGAGTCATATGCCTTAGTTTAGAAAATAAAGAGGGTAGGCTCCTGTACAACTGCCTCTGATTAACTGCACTGGTCACATAACATCTGCTGCTACTAGATAAAGCAAGAAGACTGGCAGAGGATACGTAAAATTGACTGCATGCAATTTTTCCATTAACTAGTATGGTTTTGATGCATATTTTTATACTTGTTGAGCAGTTATGACTAAGATGAGCAAAAGTATTGATGTTCGGGTTCGTCGACTAAACCCAAACATCAAAAAAAGGTTCATGTTTGGGCACCCAAGCCCGAGCACAATCCTGAAGGTCAGTAGTTTCCCACGCTGTCATTTGCGTGACAGTGCGGGAAACAGAGGCTTTGATCTGTGGTAACATAATTACCACCCGTCACAGCGCTGCGGGATCACACTGTCAGATGTCAGCGTGATCCTGTAGCTGTCACTGTGACCCCCGGTAAAAAGGCGTCGGCTGATGGGACTACTTCTACCTTCAGCGGGCACCCGCCCTCACTGTTAACAGCGGGCGCAAGCGCCGCTGATGAGAAGAGTAGTCTCATCAGCCGGCGTTTGTGCCGTGAAGGGAGAAAAAGTTACAATGAATAAACAATTTTTAAAATAAAGATAAAAAGCATATTATACTTACCTAATCGCTGATGGCTTTGTCCCCTGTAAAAAATAAAAAATGAAAAAACACCATATACTCACCTTAACACCTAATCCCCGATGCTCATGTCACCTGTAATAAAGAAAAAAATAATAAACCACCATAATCCTCACCTATCCGCCGTAGTCCACGTAATCCCGATTATCCCACGGAGATCTCATCATTCATAGAACAGCCACTTCTGGAGATCTGCCAGTGCTATCTGGCAGCCAGTGATACACTGATAGGAGTGTCATCATTCCTGCAGTGTATAGCGACGAGCTGCAGTGAGACAGGTCACACGAGTTCATCAGCTGATAAACTCATGTGACCTCTCTCGCTCCTATCAGTGTATCGCCGGCTGCTGGATAGAACAGTCAATGACTGCTGATGTGACTGTTCTATCAATGATCTGATCGCCGTGGGACAATCTGGATTATTTCACCATGTCGGACAGGTGAGTATTATGTTACTTTATTATTTTATTTTTGTTACAGGAGACATGGGTTTCAGTGAATTAGGCATTAGGTACGTATAATTGTTTTGGGTTAATTAAGAATCTTAAATAAAGGACTGTCATTATTTCAAATAAATTACTTTATTCTGGGTGTTTTGTGTTTTTTCTTACAATTTTACTATGTTAGTAATGGGGGTGTCTTATAGATGCCTCTTCATTACTAATCAGGGCTTCATGTCAGCTGCCAATACAAGGCTGACATGAACCCCAACCCTATTACCCAAGATGCCACCGCCACAGGGCAAGTGGGAAGAGCGGAGGCTTATCACCAGATTTAGAGCATCTTATTGATATGCCCTTTCAGGGGCCACTGAGAGCTGATGTTATTAGCCTCGGAGGGGGCCAGGATCCATGGCCCCTTCCGTGGCTATTAATATCAGCCCACAGCTGTCTGCCTAGCCTTTTGCTGATTAAAATTTATAGGGTAACCCTACGTAAAAAAAATTCTGGGGCCCCCCTGTAATCTAATCATAATAATAATAATAATATTTTTTATTTATATAGCCCCAACGTATTCCGCAGCACTTTACAATTAAATTGGGACATATACAGACAATATAAACAATACAATGTATCATATTTCAACAGTTACAGGAGGAGTGAGGGATCTGCTCTCAAGCTTACAATCTATATGGAAATGGCGGGACACAATAGGTAGAACATGGTCATCAGCCAGTATCTGTCTAAGAGCAGTTACCGTGTGCTATTTTGTGCATGAAGGATGTGGAGACAGATGAATAGGCAGGGGCAGAATAAGAATAACATTTAGGAAGGAACAGGGGAGAGTTAGGTTGGTGAGTTGAGGTGATAGGCTTGTCTAAACTGATGTGTTTTTGAAGCGCGTTTGAAGACATGGGGCTATTAGTCAGATCATTTGGGGCAGTCCATTCCAGAAAACTGGCGCGGCACGAGAGAAGTCTTGGAGATGGAGGTGTGAGGTTCGGATTAAGGAGGATGTTAGTCTTAGATCAGTTGCAGAACGGAGGACACAGGAGGGGTGATAGACAGAAATGAGGGATGAGATATAGGGCGGTGCAGAACTGCGTGCTTTGTGGGTGAGAGAGATGAGTTTGTATTGTATTCTGTGGTGAATGGGTAACCAGTGCAATGACTGGCACAGGGTAGAGGTGTCGGTGAAGCAGCCTGATAGAAATATGACGCCTGGCTGCTGCATTCAGATTGGAGAGGAGAGAGTTTGTTTAGAGGGAGACTGATTAGAAGAGAGTTGCAGTAGTCCAGATGAGAGTGAATAAGAGAGACAGTAAGAGTTTTTCAAGTTTCAAAGGTGAGAAAAGGTCGGATTCTGGAGATATTTTTAAGGTGCAGGTGACATGAGTGAGTGAGTGATTGTACATGGGGAATAAAGGAAAGTTGTGTGTCAAATATGACTCCAAGACAGTGAACTTGCTGCTTGGGGGTTATGGTGGTGCCACCCAAGGAAATTGAAAAGTCAGGTATAGGTAGGTTAGTACAGGGAGGAAAAACAAGCAATTCAGTTTTGGAGAGATTCAGTTTCAGATAGAGGGAGGACATGATGTTAGAGACAGCGGACAGACAATCACTGGTATTTTGTATTAGAGTGGGGGCGATGTCAGGTGAAGAGGTGTATAGTTGGGTGTCATCAGCATAGAGATGATACTGGAAACCAAATCTGTTGATGGTTTGTCCAATAGGTGCAGTATACAAGGGGAAGAGAAGGGGACCTAGGACTGATCCTTGTGGAACCTCAAGCTAGCTAGTAAAGCCTAACCAAACAGCTGTGAGCTGATATTAATAGCCAGGGAACATTTTGGGCTAATGCCCCCTTTCCCTGGCTACTAATATCAGCCCCCAGAGGTCGGCTTTCCCTCTGCTGGCTAGGAAAATTACAGGGGATCCCACGCCATTTTTTTCATTTATTTTTTTATTTATTAACAAGTACAGTATAATACACACCCACGGTAATCTTAGTTCACAGCCTCCAGGTATTAAAGCTTTACGGGCCTCGCAGTTGCCAGGTTCCCTGAGTTCAAGCCACCAGGTCTCACGGTAGCTCTAGTGCCAGACTATTGAATGCCGGAGTGCCGAGTGACGGGTACTGAGTGTAGCTCACATCATTGTCGCCTGGTGTCCCTGAGATCACAGCGGACGGGGAACAATGACGGCAGTTGTCCTCATCACCCACAATGTACATATTGTGTAAAATAAAGAATTATAAAAAAAAACAGAGTGGGCTCCCACTGATTATTCATAACCAGCAGAGGAAAAGCCAACCACTGGGGGCTGATATTACTAGACAGGGAAAGGGGCCATTAGTCAAAGATGTTCCCTGGCTATTAATAACAGCTCACAGCTGTTTGATTAACCTTTAATGGCTAGATTACAGGGGGACCCCAGAAATTTTTTTACGGGGGGTTCCCCTATAAAATCTAACCAACAAATAGTTGGTTAGATCCTGGCCCCCTCCGAGGCTAATAACATCAGCTCTCAGCCACCCCAGAAATGACGCATCAATAAGATGCGCTAAATCTGGCGCTTAGCTTCCGCTCTTCCCACTTGTCCTGTGGCGGTGGCAAGTGGTGTTATAGGGTTGGGGTTCATGTCAGCCTTGTATTGGCAGCTGACATGAAACCCAGGTTAGTAATGGAGAGGCGTCTACAAGGCGCCTCTCCATTACTAATCCTACATTCAAATTGTTAAATAAAGACTATAAATTATTTTATTTGAAATAAAACACACACACAGTTTTTTATGCAAAAATAATAAACACAGTTATACTCACATAACACCTAATCCCCGATGCCCTTGTCTCCTGTAAGAAAAATAAAATAAAAAACAACAATATCCCTCACCTGTCCAAAGTTCTGTTCCACGTCGTAATCCAAGTCTAAGATAAATAGTTTTCAACCTGGACGGTGCCAAGAAGCGACCGTCCCGGCATTAAAACAACTGAGGAATGAGCTGCTGCCACTGCTCCAAGCTTAGCCTCAGTGACTAGCGGTGACATCATAGAGTTCACCGCTGGTCATTGAGGCTGCGTTCCTAGCCAGGCCGCTTGTGGTGATCTCACTGAGGTCACTGCAGTTCATTGACCCAGCTCAGTATGCAGCCTCAATGACCTGCGGTGAACTCTGACGTCACCGCTAGGCTGCTATTAATAGCCTGGGAAGCTCCATGGGTATTACCATCTTCCCAGGCTATAAATATCCGCCCCAGCTGTCCACTTTCCCTTCACTGGTTAATAAAATTTAGGGGTATCCCACGCCATTTTTGTTCTGAAATGTATTAATAAATTACATGTACAGTAAGCTACAAACACAAAGCACTGATTATACTGTATATCTCACTCACATATTTCTATATATCGATCGATCGATCTATCTATCACAAATCCTATCCATCTATCACATATCTATATATCTATCATCTATCTATCCATATACCTATTATCTATCGTCTATCTATCCATATACCTATCTTTCTATCCATCTATTAATCTATCATCCATCTATCTATCCATATATCTATCGATCTATCCATATATCTATCTATCTATCTACAGTTGTGCTCAAAAGTTCACATACCCCAGCAGAATTTTTCCTTTCTTGGCCTTGTTTCAGAGAATATGAATGATAACAAAAAAACTTTTTCTCCACTCATGGTTATTGGTTGGGTAAAGCCATTTATTGTCAAACTACTGTGTTTTCTCTTTTTAAATCTTAATGACAACCAAAAACATCCAAATGATCCTGATCAAAAGTTTACATACTCCAGTTCTTAATACCGTGTATTGCCCCCTCTAACATCAATGACAGTTTGAACTCTTTTGTGGTAGTTGTGGATGAGGTTCTTTCATTTCTCAGATGGTAAAGCTGCCCATTCTTCTTGGCAAAAAGCCTCCAGTTCCTGTAAATTCCTGGGCTGTCTAGCATGAACTGCGTGCTTGAGATCTCCCCAGAGTAGCTCAATGATATTTAGGTCAGGAGACAGAAATGGCCACTCCAGAACCTTCACTTTGTTCTGCTGTAGCCAATGACAGCTCCACTTGGCCTTGTGCTTTGGATCGTTGTCATGTTGGATTGTCCAAGTACGTCCCATGTGCAGCTTTTGGGCTGATGAGTGCAAATTTTCCTCCAGCATTTGCTGATAACGTGCTGGATTCATCTTTCCTTCAACCTTTACCAACTTTCCTGTGCCTTTGTAACTCACACATCCCCAAAACATCAGCTATCCACCTCCGTGCTTTACTGTAGGAATGGTGTTCCTTTCATCATAGGCCTTGTTGACCTTTCTCCAAATGTAATGTTTATGGTTGTGGCCAAAAAGTTCAATTTTGATCTTATCACTCCAAATTACCTTGTTCCAGAAGTTTTGAGGCTTGTCTCTGTGCTGCTTGGCGTATTGTAGGCGAGAAACTTTGTGGCATTTGCGCAGTAATGGCTTTCTTCTGGTGACTCGACCATGCAGCCCATTTTTCTTCAATTCTCCTTATTGTGCATCTTGAAACAGCCCGACTGCTAGCTTTCAGAGAGTCCTGAATTTCAGCTGATGTTATTTGTGGGCTTTTCTTTGCATCCAAAACAATTTTCCTGGCAGTTGTGGCTGAAATTTTTGTTGGTCTACCTGACCGTGGTTTGGTTTTTATAGAGCCCCTGATTTTCCATTTGTTAATCACTGTTTGAACGCTGCTGACTGGCATTATCAATTCCTTGGATATTTTTTTGATCAGGATCATTTGGATGTTTTTGGTTGTCATTAAGATTTAAAAAGTAAAAACACAGTAGTTTGACAATAAATGGCTTCACCCAACCAGTAACCATGAGTGGAGAAAAAGTTTTTTTGCTATCATTCATATTTTCTGAAACAAGGCCAAGAAAGGAAAAATTTTGCCGGGGTATGTACACTTTTGAGCACAACTGTATCTTTCTATCCATATGTCTATCTAAATATCTATCTATCTATCTATCTATCTATCTATCTATCACATATCTATCTATATATCCATATCTATCTATTTATCTGCATATCTATCTAATAGATAGATAGATGGATAGATGGATAGCTGGATGGATGGATGGATGGATAGATGGATGGATAGATGGATGGATGGATGGATAGATGGATGGATGGATGGATAGATGGATGGATGGATGGATGGATAGATGGGAGGATGGATAGATGGATAGATTGATATATAGATGGGTGGATGGATAGATTCATAGATGGATAAATAGATATACGGAAGGATATGTGAGTAAAATATATAATCGTCGCTTTGTGTTTGTAGCTGTACATGCAATTTATTAATAAATGTAAAAATTTCAGAAAACAATGGCATGGGATACCCTTAAATTTTATTAACCAGCAGTGGGAAAGCGGAGAGCTGGGCCTGATGTTTATATCCTGGGAAGATGGTAATACCCATGGAGCTTCCCAGGCTATTAATATCAGCCCATAACTGTATACTTAGCCTTTACTGGTTATTAAAATGGGGGACCCTCCAAAAAAATTTGACGTGGGGACCCCCTATAAATAATAACCAGCAAATGTTAGGCAGACAGCTGCAGGCTGAAATTAATAGACTAGGAAGGGGCCATGGATATTGGCCCTCTTCCCTGGCAAAAAACATCAGCTCTCAGCAGCCCTAGAAATGTCTCATCAATAAGATGCGCCAATTCTGGCGCTTAGCTTCTGCTCTTCCCACTTGCCCTGGTGGGGTGGCAAGTGGGGTAATAGGGTTAGGGCTCA
The DNA here is from genome assembly GCF_046119375.1 of Phyllobates terribilis. NCBI lineage: Eukaryota > Metazoa > Chordata > Amphibia > Anura > Dendrobatidae > Phyllobates > Phyllobates terribilis. The sequence goes on along the minus strand of NW_027362771.1, from coordinate 160,272,803 downwards.
TGTCAGCCTTGTATTGGCAGCTGACCTGAAGCCCAGGTTAGTAAAGGAGAGGCATCTATAAGACACTACCATTACTAGCTCCATGGTAAAATTGTAAGAAAAAACACCAAACACCCAGAATAAAGTAATTTATTTGAAATAAGGACACAGTCCTAAAATTCTTAATTAACCAAAAACAATTATACTTACCTAACGCCTAATCCACAGAAGCCCATGTCTCCTGTAACAAAAATAAAATAATAAAGAAACATAATACTCACCTGTCCGACATGATGAAATAATCCACGGCGATCGTATCATTGATAGAACAGTCACATCAGCAGTCACTGAAGTGACTGCCCTATCCAGCAGCCATCGATACACTGACAGGAGCATCATCGTTCCTGCAGTGTATAGCACTGAGCTGCTGGGAGAGAGGTCCCTTGAGTTCATCAGCTGATGAACTCCTGTGACCTCATTTACGGCACCAGCGCTGCTTGAGAATTTTCTCATGCAGCGCTGGTACTGTAAGTGAAGTCACAGGAGTTCATCAGCTGATGAATTCGTGTGACCTCTCTCATGGCAGCTCATTGCGATACACTGCGGAAGCGATTGTGCTCCTGTCAGTGTATTGATGGCTGCCGGATAGCACAGTCACATTTCCAGATGTGGCTGTTCAATCAATGATCAGATCGCCAAGGGACAATCTGGATTACATGGCAGATAGGTGAGGATTATGGTGGTTTATTATTTTTTCTTTATTACAGGTGACATGGGCATTGGGGATTAGGCATTGAGGTGAGTATATGGTACTTTTTTTGTTTGTTTTTTACAGGGGACAAGGTGATCGGCGATTAGGTGTAGGTGAGTATAATGTGTTTTTTATCTTTATTTTAATAATTATTTATTCATTGTAACTTTTTTTTTTTACTTTCACTGCACAAGCACCAGCTGACGACAGACCACTCTTCTCATCAGAGGTGCTCGCTCTCGCTGTTAATAGTGAGTGTGGGCGCCGGCTGATGGGAGTAGTAGTCCCATCAGCTGGCGCCTGTGACCCGCGGTAAGCTTTTTACCGCGGGTCACAGTAAAGCTGCGGTATCATGCTGACATCTGACAGCATGATCCCGCAGCGCTGTGACCGGTGGTAATCATGTTTCCTGTTACTATGCCCCTGTTTCCTGCACCCTCAGAACGAGGCTCCATAGGGTTTGGACGATGGAACTGGGGAACGTCATGGGAAGTGCTGGACTACATTGGACCTTCGTGGGACTGTTTTTTATAATAAATTGGTGAACTAGGCACAGTGTCTTGTTTTTATTTCTCTTTTTTTATGTTTTTTAGGTTTCCATTTGTGGACTACGTCGGATTCCCTGGACTACGCCTGACCTGCATGGGTATTTTTTTGTTTTAAAATAAATTGATGAACCAGGTAAAAAGTCGGGGAGTGTTTTTATTTTTGTGTGTACCAAAAATATTTTCCTATGTATAGTAGAAAGCATCTACTAAAGAATATAGAAGCAACCAGAGAACAACAGGAGAAAGATTCAAAATAATATAACAATTATAGTACTTTATTAAATATGATGATACAAAGAATTAATAATGAGAATAATGACAAAGTATATGTAAATAAAAATAAAAAACATAAATACAAATGAGACACTCACAGGAGATGGGGGATATAGTAAATAATTAATTATGATAATCCAAAGGACATATAGTAAGTGCTAGTGCTTAATATTATCACTAAATTAAATTTGATGAATGTATAAGTATAATAACAAATTATACATATAATGTGATGGAACGAGTAAATAACAATACTGCTGTCTTCCAATTTGTTTATACAAGTTTATAACAATCAGTGGAAAATGTTCTAAAAGTGCAATACTTATTTCTATAATAGCATTAGTTCATAGATACCAGCGTCTCCAAAAACTCATAATAGCTGCTAGTAAGGACTTTCATATGAAATGTAAAGGCAAAACAAGTTCAAAGTATAATACCTGTGGTTATAGTATTACAATGGATACCGATATTCCCCTATCCTGGAGAAAAACCTTGACACGCATTTCATTGTAGCACACAACTTCGTCAGGAGGTCAGGCTTTTTTTCTTGGCTGCCAGGAGGTTTCTGTGCTTGGCTGATGCAATTTCCTGGTTCATTTGAGAAGTGTGCGTAAAAATCGGACGCCATATGTATGGTCTGTATGCAGTCCGTTTTTTTTTTCTCACACCCATAGACTTGTATTGGCGAGTCTCATCGTATTTACGAGTCCATATGCAGCATGCTGCAATTTTTTCCTCACGCGGAATACAGGTGAGACAAAAATAACAGATCTGCACTGCCTCATTGAATAGCATTGGTTCGAAGTGCAACCCGATTTTATATCCGATTGCACTCGTCCAATTTATACGCAAGTGTGAGGCAGCCCTTGAGGACACAATTAAAGGGGTTGTCCACTACTTTTACATTGATGCCCTACCATAGGAGAGGGCATCAATGCATGATCGGCCGGGGTCCCGCATGTGGCATCCCTGCCGATCAGCTGTTATCGGTTGAATGGGAGGCGGATGTGCAGTACACCGCGGCGGCCACTACCACTTTACGGCGGAACCCCGCAGGTGAGCACTTCCGGCCGGTGGCCGCCGCCGGCACCGATAACAGCTGATCGGCAGGGGTGCCGCGTGCGGGACCCCGGCCGATCATACATTGATCCTACAGATAGGGCATCAATGTAAAAGTAGTGGACAACTTTAATACTGACCAAAACCCTGATTCCATTTGCTGAACTACAGCTCCAGACCTGCAAGGAACCTCCTCAATGCTTCACTGTTACCTTCAGACAATCATTATTGTGCTTTTCTACAGCTCTTTAGCAAACAAACTTCCTTGTGTTAAAGCCAAATATTTAAAATTTTGACTCATCAGTCTAGAGCACTTGCCATTTTTCTGCACCCAAATTCCTATGTTTTCAAACATAGTTAAGTCGGTGTTCTTATTTTTATGCGGAAGATATGGCTTTTTGACTGACATTCTTCCATGAAGACCACTTTCTGGCCAGACTTCTCTAAACAGTGGATGGATGTCTTACATCTGCTGTCCTTAGTTTCTTGGCCAACCACTACATCTACGGTCCTCAATGTTGCCCATTTCTTGATGATTCTTCAAAAAAATTTGAATCATGAAACCCCAGCCTACTTTGAAGTCTTTGCCTGGGAGAGACCTTATTGATGCAGTATCCTGTTGCAATTCTTAGTCTTGCCATGGTGTATGACATCTGACATGAAACTGTGATCAACAAGCTCACTTTTGTAGCATTTTTTGGATGTTCTTCACTCAGTTTTAAGTCTCCTGTAAAGCTGTTTTTGTTTTTGACTTACTTTGCATTTTGTAAAATGGTAAAAATAAACTATTAACAATTCTATTCTTGAAAGGGTTCTTTCTTTGCAGCATTTTTTCCATACCAATATATACTCCTTAATCATAAGTGAAATTGTAACACCAAGAAGAAAAAGTCGTGGAATTACAGAATTCACAGGATGGATAGACATGTTAATGGTAAGTAAATGATGAACAAATGGAAACCAAATTTTCTAAATATTTTGAATTATTCAGTATTGAGTGTAAAGATCTGAGATTGTGGGTTTTAATAATCACCTAGGCAGGTTAACAATGCAACAATATTTTATTGCTTACATCCATGGCAATACAGTAATGTAAATGTCCAAAATACAGTTGTCTCAGTCCATAAGATCCCCTCCCCGGGGCGGAATTTCCACTGCCTTTGTTCTAAGCGATACTTGCTGTCCCCCAACTTTTGGTTAGCCCACAGGTTTCGTATCTCCAGCCAGTATAGTCTGTAGTCACAGTCCACAAACCTCCATATGACAGATAAAATGATAGAAGCAAAGGTATCCAGTAGCAACAGTTGTTTAAAAAAGTTTATCCAGACGACAGATCACACAGCTGTAGCACGTTTACCCAGCCCAGTCGGCAACCGATCTCTACTCCATAAGCCATCAATCCATCCATCATATCCCTTCAACCACATTCCACACAACTCCCCACTAAACATGTGGCTTCTTTCCTCCTTCACTGGAATCAGCCCCTTAAATGGGAAGAACTGCTCTCACCCTCCCCCCCCCCCAAAAGCTAAGTGTGCATTAGTGGAGGTATTTTTCTCAGGTCGAACCCATAAGCTGGGTCTGCATGTGAGACTCCCTGTGGTGACGGCTCCACCAGATCTACTTTCAACACTCACAAAATGGGCCTAGTCACTGTTGGAACAAAGGTTAGAAGCTCCTGAGATACTAATGAGATTACTGGAATGCTGGACACTTTACAAGTGAAATTAGTGCACATACTGATGAGCAAGCAGAACATTAATAAAACACAGCAAGAAATAACTAATAAAACACAACAAGAAGATCGATGGCACCGCTGCTCTGTGTTGGAAAAAGTCTGATAGTCTTTAGAACAAGGCCAGCTCCTCACATTGAGTATGAGTGTAAGGGGGTGACCGGAACGGTCATGTGCCTCGTCTCTCTATGTGCACAAAGTGATGTACTCTGTTTATTATATATATATATATATATGAACATGCATGTGACTACTGTCGGACCTGTTAGCTACAGGGTCAGATAAGGTTTAGGTACATAAGATTGGGATTGTGCAGAGGCAGGCACTTTAAGATAGGAGATAGTTAAGTTAAGAAACAGTTAAAGCGTTAGGAGCTGCTCAGTGTGGGAGGAGCAGGACAGTGAAGAGAAGGGGAAGTTCTTGTTTCCCTGGGAGTTGGAGATCCAGTGGGGCACGATTAACACGGACTGTCCAGCAGCAGAGCACTGTCGGTCTGTAAATCTGACGCAGACTTTCCCATAGCGCTCGGAACCTACAGTTCACAAGAGGCAGCAGTGAAGCTTACCTCAAAACCTCCTCAGAGTGGGGGAATAGTCGGATGGGGATTAGTCCAGAGGAGACTGTTTGGGACTCTTAAAGCTGCAAGCGTCTAAAGCATCTCAAGGGCCAAAAGTGGCCATCTATGGAAGGGATAGCTCAGGATGGATGGACAGTGACCAGTAACATGTGCTGTACAAAGGACTGTAACCCTGGAAAAGTAACTGCCCATTATTGTATGTTCTACCATGTTGAATTGGAAACTACAAGTAAATTCATTTTTACAAAATGGAGTGGAAGTCCCTTAGAGTGTCTGGATCCAAAATCCACAAGGCAAAACATGTTCATTGGAGCTGTGGGGGTCTCTTTATATGGCATAGTCTATTTATTTATTTCCCTTATTTTTGAATGTTATTTATTATGCTTATGAGTGATGTATATTTTGCAGCATGATCATGTGTAATTCATCCACTTGGATCTATTTATTCTATTTATGTATTTAAACATTTGATATATATACAGTGCTGGCCAAAAGTATTGGCACCCCTGCAATTCTGTCAGATAATACTCAGTTTCTTCCTGAAAATGATTGCAATCACAAATTCTTTGGTATTATTCTCTTCATTTAATTTGTCTTCAATGAAAAAAACACAAAAAGAATTGTCCTAAGGCCAAATTGGATATAATTCCACACCAAACCTAAAGAAGGGGGTGGACAAAAGTATTGGCACTGTTTGAAAAATCATGTGATGCTTCTCTAATTCGTGTAATTAACAGCACCTGTAACTTACCTGTGGCACCTAACAGGTGTTGGCAATAACTAAATCACACTTGCAGCCAGTTAACATGGATTAAAGTTGACTCAACCTCTGTCCTGTGTCCTTGTGTGTACCACATTGAGCATGGAGAAAAGAAAGAAGACCAAAAACTCTGAGGACTTGAGAAACCAAATTGTGAGGAAGCATGAGCAATCTCAAGGCTACAAGTCCATCTCCAAAGACCTGAATGTTCCTGTGTCTTCCGTGTGCAGTGTCATCAAGAAGTTTAAAGCCCATGGCACTGTGGCTAACCTCCCTAGATGTGGACGGAAAAGAAAAATTGACGAGAGATTTCAACCCAAGATTGTGCGGATGGTGGATAAAGAACCTCGACTAACATCCAAACAAGTTCAAGCTGCCCTGCAGTCCGAGGGTACAACAGTGTCAACCTGTACTATCCGTCGGCGTCTGAATGAAAAGGGACTGTATGGTAGGATACCCAGGAAGACCCCACTTCTTACCCCGAGACATAAAAAAGCCAGGCTGGAGTTTGCCAAAACTTACCTGAGAAAGCCTAAAACGTTTTGGAAGAATGTTCTCTGGTCATATGAGAAAAAAGTAGAGCTTTTCGGGAAAAAGCATCCACATAGAGTGTACAGGAAAAAAAAAGAGGCATTCAAAGAAAAGAACACGGTCCCTACAGTCAAACATGGCGTAGGTTCCCTGATGTTTTGGGGTTGCTTTGCTGCCTCTGGCACTGGACTGTTTGACCGTGTGCATGGCATTATGAAGTCTGAAGACTACCAACAAATTTTGCAGCATAATGTAGGGCCCAGTGTGAGAAAGCTGGGTCTCCCTCAGAGGTCATGGGTCTTCCAGCTGGACAATGACCCAAAACACACTTCCAAAAGCACTATAAAATGGTTTTAGAGAAAGCACTGGAGACTTCTAATGTGGCCAGCAATGAGTCCAGACCTAAATCCCATAGAACACCTGTGGAGAGATCTCAAAATGGCAGTTTGGAGAAGGCACCTGTAACGGGTCTGGGAGGCGGAACCTCTGAGCTACTATACAAGGGGGCAGTCCTTGTAAGGGAGCGGGTGGCGACCAGGGAAGACGGGCAGAAGGTCACAGCAGGTGACCGGGACAGTCTCTGAGTGAACGGGCTGGAGGTCACGGCAAGTGACCGGGGCAGTCTCTGGATGAACGGGCTGATGGTCACGGCAAGTGACCGGGGCAGTCTCTGAATGAATGGGCAGATGGTCACGGCAAGTGACCGGGGCAGTCTCTGCATGAACGGGCAGATGGTCACGGCAAGTGACCGGGGCAGTCTCTAGATAAAGGGTTGGTACGACCTGTGGCGGCTGATAATAGACGTGAGCTCCCAGGTGAGCAGGCGAGAGTCTCTGGATGAACGGGTGGTCACAGCATGTGACGGCGGAGCCTCCAGGAAGACCAACAGACAGGCGGCAGAAGAGCGCTCCCAGGTGAGCGGGCAGAAGTCTCTGGACAGGCGGGTGGTCACAGCACGTGACGGCAGAGCCTCCAGGTAGGCTAGCAGACAGGCAGCAGATGAGCGCTCCCAGGTGAGTGAGCAGGAGTCACTGGACAGGCAGGTGGTCACAGCACGTGACGGCGGAGTCTCCAGGTAGACTAGCAGGCAGGTAGCAGGTGTGTGCTCCCAGGTGAGCGGGCAAGCTGGTCCGTAGACAGACTGACAGGAGTTGGAAGGCAGACCGTCGGACCTCGGGCAAGCAGGCAGGTGGCTGATGTGCGCTCCCAGGTGAGCGGGCAGGCTGGTCCTTAGACAGACTGACAGGAGTAGTAAGGCAGACCGTCGGACCTCAGACTAGCAGGCAGGTAGCAGATAATCAGGCAGGAATCTGGCAGGTAACTGGCAGGTAACTGGCAACGGGACCTGAGGGCTGAAGCAGAGTAGTGAACAGTGCAACAACATTGCTCGGGCACCTCCATTTTGGAGGAGGTGCCTTATATATGGTGAAGTCCTCCGGCCATTGGCCGGGGACTCCTTAGGACGGCACGCGCGGCCCCTTTAAGAGGGAGGGAGAGCGCGCGCGCGCGCGCGCCCTAAGCACAGTGGACGGGAAGGAGCGCGCGCTGCCAGCAGAGCGGGAGGAGGACGCCGGGCACGGAGCAGGGAGGTGAGGGGAACAGCGTCCCTGCCTAGCAGAGGGCAGGAACGCCGGCGCTACAGTACCCCCCCCTTTAGGCCCCCCCTTTTTTAGGCCAGACAGAAATTTAGCTAGGATAAGAGGGGCATGGATGTTCTCCCGGGGCTCCCACGTTCTCTCCTCAGGACCAAACCCCCTCCAATCTACTAGAAAAAAGGTCTTTCCTCTTACCCTTTTGGTTGCAAGAATGTTCTCTACCTCAAACTCGTCCTCAGCAGAAACCGGAGCAGGAGGCGTACCTGTAGACTTGGAAAAAGAGTTAAGTACCACAGGTTTGAGGAGAGATACATGGAAGGAGTTAGGGATCCGTAAGTTGGCCGGGAGTTTTAATTTATAGGCCACCGGGTTGATCTGACTGATGACCTCCAGAGGACCGATGAACCGAGGCCCTAACTTGTAAGAAGGTATCTTGAGTCGGACATATTTAGACGAGAGCCAGACTTTATCTCCAGGACGAAATTGTGGAGGATCCAGGCGTTTTTTGTCAGCGTGTCTTTTCATCCGTTCGGACGACTGGAGGAGTGCGGATCGGGTACTCTCCCAAATGGAGGAAAATTTGCTAACGAGAGATTCTGCAGCCGGGTTGTCCACAGAGGTGGAGACAGGAAAAGGAATCCGAGGATGCTGACCGAAGACTACAAAAAAAACGGGGATTTGGAGGAGGATTCGCTCTCGTGATTGTTATAGGAGAACTCGGCCCAAGGTAGGAGATCCACCCAGTCAGAATGATGGGCATTAACGAAGTGCCGGAGGTAACTGGTCAGGTTCTGATTGATCCGCTCCACTTGACCATTAGACTGTGGGTGGTAAGCGGAAGAGAAGTCCAGGGTGACGTCTAGCAGTTTACAAGTGGCTCTCCAGAAACGTGAGGTGAACTGTACCCCACGATCCGACACGATGTGGAGGGGCAGGCCATGAAGACGGAAGATGTGGCGGATAAAGTCTTTAGCCAGCTCGGGTGCAGACGGGAGACCAGGCAGGGGAATAAAGTGAGCCATCTTGGAAAAGCGGTCAGCGACCACCCAAATGACCGTACAACCGGCAGAGACGGGGAGATCAGTTATGAAGTCCATAGCAATATGCTGCCAGGGGGCAGCAGGCACAGGAAGCGGAAGAAGGCGACCGGCTGGCAGGTGTCTCGGGACTTTGTTGCGGGCGCAGGACACAGAGGCAGAAACAAAGTCTATTACGTCCTTGTGTAGGATAGGCCACCAGTAGTGCCGGGCAATAAGCTGGAGGGTCTTTTTCTGACCGGCGTGGCCAGCTAGTTTAGACGAGTGACCCCAGTGTAGGATCTTCTCCCGATCAGGTACTGATACGAACGTCTTACCGGGAGGGAGACGATTTAGGCTCACGGGAGCCACCTGCATTACTCTGGCGGGATCGATGATATGTTTAGGTTCTTCCTCGAGATCGGACACCAGAAAGGATCGGGACAAGGCATCTGCTTTGACGTTTTTGTCAGCCGGGCGAAAATGAAGAACAAAATCAAAGCGAGCAAAAAACAAGGACCACCGGGCTTGGCGCGGGTTAAGTCTCTGGGCATGCTGGAGGTAAGCCAAGTTCTTGTGGTCAGTGTAAATTATTACCGGGTGAAGAGCCCCCTCGAGTAGGTAACGCCACTCCTCCAATGCCAGTTTGATGGCCAATAACTCTCGGTCTCCTATGGAATAGTTGCGCTCAGAAGAGGAGAAGAGTTTGGAGAAGAAGCCACAAGTTACCATTCTCCCGGAAGATGATTTTTGAGTAAGTACCGCTCCGGCTCCAGAGGAGGAGGCGTCAACTTCCAGGAAGAACTGCTTGTTGCCGTCCGGACGATGCAGCACCGGGGCGGAAGAGAAGGCCTGTTTTAGGGAAAGAAAGGCCTCCTCTGCTTCGGGCGGCCACTCTTTGGGATTAGTGCCCTTACGGGTGAGCGCGGAAATTGGGGCAGTCCGGGAAGAGAAGTGTGGTATGAAGAGGCGGTAGTAGTTGGCGAAGCCCAGGAATCGCTGAATGGCCTTCAACCCCTCCGGTCGAGGCCATTTCTCGATGGCAGACAGTTTCTCTGGATCCATTCGTAGGCCGGTCTGAGAAATAATGTAGCCCAAAAACGGAAGCGAGGTCTGCTCAAAGAGGCACTTCTCGTATTTAGCGAAGAGGTGATTCTGCCTGAGCCTGAGCAGGACCTGACGAACGTCCCTCCGGTGAGTCTGGAGATCCGGAGAGAAGACCAAGATGTCGTCCAGGTACACCACTACGCAGGAGTAGAGAAGGTCCCGGAAGATGTCATTGACCAACTCTTGAAAGACGGCAGGAGCGTTACAGAGACCAAAGGGCATTACCAGATATTCATAGTGGCCGTCCCGGGTGTTGAATGCCGTCTTCCATTCATCCCCCTGACGGATACGAACCAGGTTGTACGCCCCACGGAGGTCCAGTTTGGTGAAGATTCTAGCCCCCCTCAGACGATCAAATAACTCCAGAATGAGCGGAAGGGGGTACTTATTCTTCACCGTGATCTGGTTAAGGCCTCTATAGTCTATACAGGGACGGAGAGAGCCGTCCTTCTTTTTGACGAAAAAGAAGCCTGCTCCCGCCGGGGAGGTAGATTTCCGGATGAATCCCCTGGCCAGATTCTCCTCAATATATTCGGACATCGACCGGGTCTCAGCAGCGGATAAAGGATAAATACGCCCACGGGGAGGAGTAGTACCAGGTAACAGGTCGATAGGGCAGTCGTATGGTCTATGAGGAGGTAGTGTCTCTGCTTCCTTTTTATTAAAGACATCAGCATAAGACCAATAAGGAATCGGAAGTCCAGGTAGATTAGCTGGGGTAGGAGAAGGACGGACGGGATGGACGGGAACCAGACAGGTCTTATGGCAGTCCTGTCCCCAGCGAAGGACTTCTCCGGTCTGCCAGTCAAGCACGGGTGCATGTCTCTGGAGCCAAGGTAGGCCTAGCAAGAGGGCGTGAGAGAGTCCAGGCAGAACATGAAAGGAGATACTCTCAGAATGCAGCATTCCCACCTGCAGAGTAATGGATTCGGTGATGAGTTGGATGGGGCGTGGTAAGAGGCCCCCATCCACGGCAGCAACAGACAAAGGTACAGCCAGAGGTTTGGTGGGGATGCGGTATTTCTCTACCAGGGACTGTGAAATAAGATTCCCGGCTGCTCCAGAGTCAAGTTGGGCTAGTTCGAAATAACGGTTCTCCCCGCAGACGATTGAGACTGACAGCAGCAGAGACGGAGAGGATTTATTCTTGTCTAGGTTGACCTCTCTGAGCGAACCTAGACACAGGCGTTTCCCGACCTCTCCGGGCAGACACGGATCCGGTGCTCCTTACTGCCACAGTAGAAGCAGCTCCTTTCGGCACGGCGTAAGTCCTGACGGGTTTTGACCATCTTGGTCTGGTCAACCTGCATAGACTCAGGAGAGTGTACCTGGGTAGAGACGGAGGGAGTGACGGGTTTCTGAAAAGTAGGAGCTAGACATGGTAACCTCCTCTCACGGGTGACCTCTTTGGCACGCTCCTGGAACCGTAGGTCAATCCGGGTGGCAAGAGTTATTAGGTCATCGAGAGTGGTAGGAATGTCCCGACCGGCAAGTTCATCTTTAATACGGCCGGACAGACCCTCCCAGAAGACGGATACCAGAGCGTCATTATCCCAGGCCAGCTCCGAGGCAAGGGTACGGAACCGTATGGCATATTGGCCCACGGTGAGACTTCCCTGACGGAGGCGTAGCAGTGATGATGCGGATGAGGTCTTCCGTCCGGGTTCGTCGAAGACTTTCCAGAAAGCCGTGAGAAAAGCAGGCAAGTTGGACACCAGGGGGTCTCCTCTCTCCCATAGAGGATTTAGCCAGGCCAGGGCCTCCCCGGTGAGATGGGACATGATGAATGCAATTTTGGCCCGGTCGGAGTTTAACTGGTGGGACAATAGTTCAAAGTGCAGGGTGCACTGATTTATGAAGCCCCGAGCCTGGGCGGAGTCGCCTCCGAAGCGAGGAGGTGCAGAAAGCCGGGGTCCGGGGTAGGATACCATGGTATTAGTGGGCAGCGGGGCTGCCGGATTGCGAGACATGGCACTGGCGGAGGTTGCTGGTGGAGCAGTCAGAGTGTCCAGGCGAGTATTGACATTCCGCAGGTGACCCAGGATGGACTCCTGTTGGGACCTTTGACGGGACAGTTCATGACACAGGTCCGAGAGCGAGGGAGCTTGGGTGCCACCGGGTTCCATGGCCCGAGCAAACTGTAACGGGTCTGGGAGGCGGAACCTCTGAGCTACTATACAAGGGGGCAGTCCTTGTAAGGGAGCGGGTGGCGACCAGGGAAGACGGGCAGGAGGTCACAGCAGGTGACCGGGACAGTCTCTGAGTGAACGGGCTGGAGGTCACGGCAAGTGACCGGGGCAGTCTCTGGATGAACGGGCTGATGGTCACGGCAAGTGACCGGGGCAGTCTCTGAATGAACGGGCAGATGGTCACGGCAAGTGACCGGGGCAGTCTCTGGATGAACGGGCAGATGGTCACGGCAAGTGACCGGGGCAGTCTCTAGATAAAGGGTTGGTACGACCTGTGGCGGCTGATGATAGACGTGAGCTCCCAGGTGAGCAGGCGAGAGTCTCTGGATGAACGGGTGGTCACAGCCTCCAGGAAGACCAACAGACAGGCGGCAGAAGAGCGCTCCCAGGTGAGCGGGCAGAAGTCTCTGGACATGCGGGTGGTCACAGCACGTGACGGCAGAGCCTCCAGGTAGGCTAGCAGACAGGCAGCAGATGAGCGCTCCCAGGTGAGCGAGCAGGAGTCACTGGACAGGCAGGTGGTCACAGCACGTGACGGCGGAGTCTCCAGGTAGACTAGCAGGCAGGTAGCAGGTGTGTGCTCCCAGGTGAGCGGGCAAGCTGGTCCGTAGACAGACTGACAGGAGTTGGAAGGCAGACCGTCGGACCTCGGGCAAGCAGGCAGGTGGCTGATGTGCGCTCCCAGGTGAGCGGGCAGGCTGGTCCTTAGACAGACTGACAGGAGTAGTAAGGCAGACCGTCGGACCTCAGACTAGCAGGCAGGTAGCAGATAATCAGGCAGGAATCTGGCAGGTAACTGGCAGGTAACTGGCAGGTAACTGGCAACGGGACCTGAGGGCTGAAGCAGAGTAGTGAACAGTGCAACAACATTGCTCGGGCACCTCCATTTTGGAGGAGGTGCCTTATATATGGTGAAGTCCTCCGGCCATTGGCCGGGGACTCCTTAGGACGGCGCGCGCGGCCCCTTTAAGAGGGAGGGAGAGCGCGCGCGCGCGCCCTAAGCACAGTGGACGGGAAGGAGCGCGCGCTGCCAGCAGAGTGGGAGGAGGACGCCGGGGACGGAGCAGGGAGGTGAGGGGAACAGCGTCCCTGCCTAGCAGAGGGCAGGGACGCCGGCGCTACAGCACCCTTCAAATATCAGGGACCTGGAGCAGTTTGCCAAAGAAGAATGGTCTACAATTCCAGCAGAGCATTGTAAGAAACTCATTCATGGTTACCAGAAGCGGTTGTTCGCAGTTATTTTGGCTAAAGGTTGTGCAACCAAGTATTAGGCTGAGGGTGCCAATACTTTTGTCTGGCCCATTTTTGGAGTTTTGTGTGAAATGATCAATGATTTGATTTTTGCTTCATTCTCTTTTGTGTTTTTTCCTTGCAAGCAAATTAAATGAAGATAATAATACCAAAATTTGTGATTGCAATCATTTTCAGGAAGAAACTGAGTATTATCTGACAGAATTGCAGGGGTGCCAATACTTTTGGCCAGCACTGTATATTTGTACTCTTGCTGCTATATATTTATTTATACGGTACTTATTTAAATATATTTTTTCAGGGAATTACTATCAATTTTATATACCCACTCCCCACACCATTTTTCTGGGATTACGTTTTTCTCCTATGTAGTGTTCCTCTTGCCCTTGTTCTATTTTTTATCTAAATGTATTAATAAATAAAAACATCTATTTTATTCAATATTTTGGGTCTATTCACTTTTCTTTGAGGAGGTTATTTATAGTGAAAAGTCGTTAATTGCACTCCAACTGTATTTGGCTATGTGCACACTGTGCGCTTTTGATGCGTTTTCACTCCGTTTTTTCCACGCGGAAATGGGCCAAAAACGCTAGGGAATCCTTGTGCCAGCTAATGCAATGACAATCCTGAAGTGCTGTGCACATGATCAGGAATCTTCCTGACAGGATTGTCGTTGCGTTAAAATCTGCAGCATGTCAATTCTTTGTGCATTTGTGCAGCGTTTTTTTTCACCCATTTACTTCAATCAAAAACGCAGGTATAAACATTTTTGCGGCTTTGCTGCGGATGTTTGCTGGATATTTGACTGACTCAATTCAAGTCAATGAGTCAAAAACGCAGCAAAAACACACAAAGAATTGCCTGCGGGAGACTACTCCTCCCATCATCTTATGGCCTTTTCCGCTGATAATAGCGAGAGCAGGCGAAGGCTGAGGGGGGATGTAGTTTCCACAGCCAGCATCTGTGCTCAGTGTAAAAAAAAAAAGTTAAAATAAATCAATATTAAAATAAAAATCACTTCAAACACACCTACCGCCGTCATCACAAGTGTCCCATGGCGATCCGATCACCCGGCAGCACTCTATACACTTACGGGAGTGCGATTGGTCCTGGCAGTGTATAGCGCTGAGCTGCCAAGACGGAGGTCACTGGAGTTCAATCAGCTGACGAGCTCCGGTGACCTCACTTACGGTACCGGTGCTGCGTGACAATTTTCTCACGCAACACTGATGCAGTAAGTGAGGTCACTGTAGCTTATTAGCTGATCATCAGCTTATTGAACTCCAGTGACCTCTGTCCCAGTAGCTCAGCGCTATACACTGCCGGGACCGATCGCAGTCCTGTGAATGTATAGAGTGCTGTCCTCTAGAACAGTCACATCAGTGATTGCTGATGTGACTGCTCTAGAAGTGACCCAGATCGTCGTGGGACACTGGATTATGTCATCACAGCGGACAGGTGAGGGATATTGTTGTTTTTTATTTTTGATTTTTTACCGGTGACAATGGCTTCAACGGAATGGGCGTTAAGTGAGTATAACAGTATTTTTTAAATAAATGATTAAAACCGTGTGGAATTTTATTTAAAATAAAAGACTTTATTCTGGCAGTGTCTTTATTTCAAAAACTTTACTACAGGGTTACTAATGGGGGCTTCTTATAGACACCCTCCGTTACTAACCTGGGCTTCATGTCAGCTGCCAATACAAGGCTGACATGAATCTCAACCCTATTACACCACTTGCCACAGCACAAATGCAAATGAGAAGAGCGGAGGCTAAGCACCAGATTTGGCACATCTTATGGATGTGCCAGTTCTGAGGCCACTGAGAGCTGATATTATTAGCCTCGGAGGGGGCCAGGATCCATGGCTCCTTCCCTGGCTATTCATATCAACTCACAGCTGTCTGCCTAGCCTTTTCTGGTTAGATTTCATAGAAGGACCCTCCGTCAGTTTTTTTCAGGGATCCCCTTGTAATCTAGCCAGTAAAGGCTAAGCAAACAGCTGTGGGCTGTTATTAATAGCCAGGGAACAATTTTGGCTAATGGTCCCTTCCCAGGCTAGTAATATCAGCCCCCAGTGGTCGGATTTCCCTCTGCTAGTTATGAGAATGATGCGGGAGCCTATGCCAATTTTTAAATATAAGGGTATGTACCAACGATTCAGACATAGCAGCGCTTTGGACATAGCATATTTTTGCTACATCCAAAACACTACGTTCCATTAAATGCAGGTAAATCCAAATGTGTTCACTGAACCATGCAGATTTACCGCTTTCAGTACATTCTAATGGACAAATTTCTGTTGCGGAGACTGGCAACTCTGCAAGAGAAATTGATATGCTGCTGTCCTGAAAGACGTGCCGCATATCAGTGTCCGCGGGTGATCCGCAGCCTCAGACGCACGCATGGTGTACATGGGATTTCTAGAAATCCCATCCACTAAGCTGTAACATCTGGCTGCTGTGGGTTTGACGCTGAATAAACACGCAGCATCAAACCCGCAGCATTTCCTGATTGTGGGCATGTACCCAAACTCACCTGCAGCATGTCAATTTCTGTAGCAAAGGCGCTAGTTTCCACTGCAGATTTTGACAGATTGAAATGTCATTACATGTGGATTTGCATGTACTGACAACACAAGTGCAGCATTAGGATTAATGGGATTAGGGTTAATGGGATTAGGTGTCACTGAGACCTAACCCTAGCTTTTGTAATGAAGAGGTATCAGCCAAACATCCTCATTACTAAGTAAAGAGTTAAATAAACACCCACTGAGAATAAAAAACTTTATTTAAAATACGACAGATTCTTTAATCATTTAAATTAACCAATATACTCACCCCAGGTCTCACGGTAATCCAAGGGTTAAAGCGATGTTCCAAGTTTGTTTTTTCAAATATCTTTATTTATCTCCAAAAAGCATTTATTGCTGTACAAAAATGCATCAAAAAACGCATCAAAACGCATAAAAAAAGACATAATAAACATACCAAAAACACGGCAAAATGCGCGTTTTTGCTGCCAAAAGATGCAGAAACCTTGCAGAAATGTCTGCAATCAAATACTGAACGTGCGCACATAGCCTTTCTCTTGTAGTTGCTCTAACTTACAAAAGTCATCACCCTAATGCACATTCTCTAATGTTGTAATCCTTCTAGGCTCCTATTTACTTCCAGAAAATGGAGCTTGTATCATAGTCTGTTTTTAAAAGGGTTGGCATATAAAAAAGGCATATCACATTCAATGTATTGTCATAAAAATGAATATTAGTTACTGTTTACATGCTGTTACAAAAACGATCCAGTGGAGAGTTATGATATCTTCTTACATAGTAAGCTGAATGTTACACATGTTGAGTCTTTCAGTTCCCTTCATATCATGATCTTCTATACCATGGGCTACCAACCTGTGGCTTGGGAGCCACATGTGGCCCATGTTGTGCTGCTCGATGCTGCCAACTTAATGCGTTAGAACTAGGTTCAGCAAACATCTATGAAGAGCAGGTCTTTAGATGGTGACTTTTGTAATTAGCCCTGCACAGAAGTGCAGATCTGGATGTGTATATATTGGTGGGGAGCATAAATATAGTAAACTGGAGATAGAATGATACTGCCAGTTAGAGGGGTTCTTGAAACTGGGTGGGATAGGTTGCTAAGTGTGCATGATGCAAGAATACCAAAAGGGAGTAAAGTGAGAACCCCTAGATCTCAGTACACTGCCTATAAAGGAGGAGGCACAAGGTTTTGCTGTGCTTTTTTTCTCCTGCCATTATAGCAGGACTAAGGGGCTCTTGATGTCATTATCGTGTCCTCCTAAATGTGATTTGCGTCCATCTATCAGAGTTGATTGTGGTTCTCGAGGTTAGAAAGCTTGGGAACCACTGCTCTATGCATTTCAGAGCAGCCAACTGAAACACCCAAAGGTGAAGAAAGCTATTTATATCATCGGCATGGAAGTGAACATAGGATCCCTATGCAGAGATCTGGCTGTGGGGAGAGTGACTGAGCATGTGTGACTAGTAGCATTCAGCTCACTGGATGATTGTGTACATTGCTAATTACTTTGAACACCAAAAACTGGCATGACTCTTAACTGGATCATTTTTAACAAAATGTAAATTTCAAATATTTTAGTTGTTAATAAAGATGAGCAAATAAGTTTACATGGCCCTGGGTCAGTGGCCATGGCCAAATTCCATAGCTGTTGAATGAGAGTCCTGCAAAACGCTTCTTAACTGTTACTGTTGGCATCCTCAGTCAGACTGGAGCAGCGTTATTTACGTCAAGCCACAATGATGACATCACATACGGCTGGTTAATCAAATGAGGACGCCAGGAGGTAGGAGGCAGTTTGTAAGGCTCCAGTCTAGTGTTGCACTTTGTCAGGCAATCTCTGCATGTCTTGCGGCTGTCAAAACAGCCATGAGACATGCAGCTGCGGTGACCCAAACATATTTTGCAAGCATGCTGAAGATGCTATGTTAGGACTCAAGCGTGCTCCAATAACGCCTTATCCGAGTACGTTCGCACAACACTACTCCCATCCATTGACTATGGAATACGGACCTGGCTGCTAAACAAGGGTCCTGTGAATCAATTTGCTCATCAACTCCTTCAAGTTTGTTTTCTTGTTACCATATCCTTTTTGCTTTTGCTACTGCCTAAGTAAGTTTGGAGTAGTGGGGATATCTAACATTATAAATATTAACTCTTAACTAATCACAATAAATAGCAAATGTGTAAAACACCTGGCATGTAGAGGTTCCATCATTTAGACAAAGACGCATATTTTTCAAACTGTTTGATATTATGCCTTTCCATAATGGGAGGAGGTTAAAGAAATCACTCACCAATGGAATTATTGAGACATTTGCAAAATGGACATTGAAAATATTATATTTATTCTCTTACATTTTGCTGTCCTCACAACCTTACAATTTAAAAGGTCAAAGTTCAAAAGTGCAAATTGGCCAAAGCCAAATGCAACGAGCTTCTATTTTTGTGTCATAATTTCTTTTTTAGTTGTGAAGTTCAAGCTTCATAAATAAAACATCCTCCAGACATCAAAGAGATGAAGACCTAGTTTTAGGAAACAACCTTGTAAAAACATAAACACTAATATTATGATCATCCAGCATCTGTTTTATATGAGCTGTATAAAATGCTTGTGTTAATATTATTTGAATGCCAAGCGTGACTACATGTATGCTTGTCTCATATTATAGCCATTAAAAGTAATAATAAGCCTCCCAAAAATAGGTTAAAGAATAGATAACATGTAATAATGTTCTCCATTTCATAAAAATGCATAAATAAAGTGATAAAAATGCATTTTGAAAGTCCTTGCCAGCTGGAACAGACAAGTGCCCAGTGTCCCTAAATTACCCTTCGGAGAAATTCACGACTATTTATGTCTGTGATGATAATTTGGCATCAGTCACAGCAATGTGCTGGTCAGCTTAGGTAAGGCAATTTATCAGACACCCTCCAGCAGGCTGTCAGTGTCACACCTTACAGTTTGCCTTTACTGCTCAACAGTTTTTTTAGCACCATCTTTGCCGTTAAAATGAGAGGAGCTAAAGCGCTGACTGAACCAAAATTAGTAGAGATGACTGAACAAAGTTGACAATAATAGTACAAGATTGCTAATCATAGAACACGTACAAAAATCTTGGCAATTCCTTCTTTATTTCCTCCTTTCCTTTGATCATGCTTTGTCTCCTATGCGGTTAAAATGTCATATTTAAAAATAAATCATCTCTTTGTGCACTAGGAGATGAGCCATGTTCCCATTTTTCTTCTTACTGTATGGTATCTGACTCTGAGATAACTGCTTTTCTGTTTGCTGAGGGTGAGGAGGTTTACAGGCATTTCAGATAAAAAAAAACTTCTCTTAATACCCAGAGCAAGTAGCATCCAATAGTAATGGTCACACATGCGGCAGTTAGCTTGCTAAAAGGGTATTCTCAAATTGCACATTTATGGCATATGAACTGATATGCCATGAATGTCTGACAGATGTGGATCCCACCATTGGGACTCACATCTACATCAAGAACAATCTGGTGTTGAGCACCAGCAGGGACAAAGAAGTTTCAGTGCATGCTGTGATCACTTTATTCATTTGTGAGAGTTCCAGAAATTACCGAGCAAGAAAGAATTTTCATGCACAACATTGTATTATTCATTCATGCAATGCTTGCTAAACGTCAGCGAACATTTAACATCCATCATTAGAGAGGATCAAACCTTTTGAAATTCGAATTCTCCGGCTTTGACAAACTTTTCCTTAAAGAAATTGCAGGTAATCCAATTGTTCTGAAAATATACAGTACAGACCAAAAGTTTGGACACACCTTCTCATTTAAAGATTTTTCTGTATTTTCATGACTATGAAAATTGTACATTCACACTGAAGGCATCAAAACTATGAATTAACATATGTGGAATTATATACAAAAAAAGTGTGAAACAACTGAAAATATGTCTTATATTCTAGGTTCTTCAAAGTAGCCACCTTTTGCTTTGATGACTGCTTTGCACACTCTTGGCATTCTCTTGATGAGCTTCAAGAGGTAGTCACCGGAAATGGTCTTCCAACAATCTTGAAGGAGCTCCCAGAGATGCTTAGCACTTGTTGGCCCTTTTGCCTTCACTCTGTGGTCCAGCTCACCCCAAACCATCTCGATTGGGTTCAGGTCTGGTGACTGTGGAGGCCAGGTCATCTGGCGTGGCACCCCATCACTCTCCTTCTTGGTCAAATAGCCCTTACACAGCCTGGAGGTGTGTTTGGGGTCATTGTCCTGTTGAAAAATAAATGATGGTCCAACTAAACGCAAACCGGATGGAATAGCATGCCGCTGCAAGCTGCTGTGGTAGCCATGCTGGTTCAGTATGCCTTCAATTTTGAATAAATCCCCAACAGTGTCACCATCAAAGCACCCCCACACCATCACACCTCCTCCTCCATGGTTCACGGTGGGAACCAGGCATGTTGAGTCCATCCGTTCACCTTTTCTGCGTCGCACAAAGACACGGTGGTTGGAACCAAAGATCGCAAATTTGGACTCATCAGACCAAAGCACAGATTTCCAGTGATCTAATGTCCATTCCTTGTGTTCTTTAGCCCAAACAAGTCTCTTCTGCTTGTTGCCTGTCCTTAGCAGTGGTTTCCTAGCAGCTATTTTACCATGAAGGCATGCTGCACAAAGTCTCCTCTTAACAGTTGTTGAAGAGATGTGTCTGCTGCTAGAACTCTGTGTGGCATTGACCTGGTCTCTAATCTGAGCTGCTGTTAACCTGTGATTTCTGAGGCTGGTGACTCGGTAAAACTTATCCTCAGAAGCAGAGGTGACTCTTGGTCTTCCTTTCCTGGGGCGGTCCTCATGTGAGCCAGTTTTTTTGTAGCGCTTGATGGTTTTTGCAACTGCACTTGGGGACACTTTCAAAGTTTGCCCAATTTTTCAGACTGACTGACCTTCATTTCTTAAAGTAATGATGGCCACTCGTTTTTCTTTACTTAGCTGATTTTTTCTTGCCATAATACAAATTCTAACAGTCTATTCAGTAGGACTATCAGCTGTGTATCCACCTGACTTCTGCACAACACAACTGATGGTCCCAACCCCATTTATAAGGCAAGAAATCCCACTTATTAAGCCTGACAGGGCACACCTGTGAAGTGAAAACCATTTCCGGTGACTACCTCTTGAAGCTCATCAAGAGAATGCCAAGAGTGTGCGAAGCAGTCATCAAAGCAAAACGTGGCTACTTTGAAGAACCTAGAATATAAGACATATTTTCAGTTGTTTCACACTTTTTTGTTAAGTATATAATTCCACATATGTTAATTCATAGTTTTGATGCTTTCAGTGTGAATGTACATTTTTCATAGTCATGAAAATACAGAAAAATCTTTAAATGAGAAGGTGTGTCCAAACTTTTGGTCTGTACTGTATGTCTAACACCCTAAGGTCTCCTAAGTGTGCGTGCTATTCATTTTAAGGAGATTAGTGGAAAAACAACCTTATTAATTTTTAAGTGAGCTAACTTTAGAAATAAATGGTGGTAATCTGGTAGTTAGGAAGAACAAAGAGAGAGAGAAAGAAAGAGAGAAAGAGAAATAGAGAGAGAGACATGAGTGAGATAAGAGAGAAAGAGATAGTCTCTCCTGGTTTTTGGCACTATGTCATGTGATGCTGCAAGGAATTATGGGGAAACCTGTGCAGTTTGTGACTCATGCAATCTTCTGAAATGTGTAAAATGATGACGGATGTTTTTTGGAGACTAAGGCAATTCTACTCAAATTCAATTAGCATCAAATCAATTTGATCATCTCTATCCATCAGGTTATTTCAACGTTTTCAAATCTATTAGTTTTTCTGATGTCGTAAAACTACATTTTTACTAAAACTGTACATTCAGTTATTTAATGGCTCAGGCGTAAACAAACATTTTACTTTAACCCACTAATAACATCGCAGCAAAATCTCAACTTCAAGCAGATCCCAGGGGAGGATACAGAAAAATCTTCAATTCCTTCTGCATTACCAAATAGAATCTTAGGCCATGTTCACACTTTCAGTATTTGATCAGTATTTTATATCAGTATTTGTAAGCAAAAATCAGGAGTGGAACAATCAGAGGAAAAGTATAATAGAAACACGTCACCACTTCTGCATTTTTCACCCACTCCTGGTTTTGGCTTACGCATACTGATGTAGAATACTGAAGGTCTGAATGTGGCCTTAAAAAGGAGTCTCTCATCCACAAAACTCAAACTAATCCACTTATACATTCATGTAGCAACAGTTATCCTTGGCAGGAAAAGATAGAGGTAGGAAAAAAAACAGAGAACGCTGCCTGAACGTAGTAATTAATTGTAACACTGTGGAAAAGTGTATATAATGAACTCACCCAACTCACTCACACTGTGTTTTTAAAAGTTTTTTTATGGTAAATGTGGTTTTGAAATTAAATCTGTTTTTAAAACCAACAAATTTAATATGGACTGTCTGATCTCCACATTTAAACGGAAGCGCCATCCCAAGTTCTTCTTTTTTCCTTGCATACTTATACATTCATATCAGGGACTTATCCTATATAAAAATCATACCTGTAGTGTAGATTTCATTAATTTTATTAGACAAAACCCAAGATAAAAACAAAATGAACAAATACCCTACAGTAAATAAATAGATAGCAATAGTACATGAAAATATCATAGGGTACTTAGTTAACATCATTTTGATGAAAAAATGTAAAAAGCCATCCCATCACGTCATGGTGACCCTATTCGGGACAGTCCTACCCTCTAGTATTAAAACCTTACCATATGTCTAAAGACGTAAATGTAAATAAAGGCCAAGCAGGACCAAAACCCTGACTAATGGACACCCAGCCATGGAGAACTATATAAACATAATGTCCAACTCAAAGAAATGGGAGTCCACACCTTTATTTGTACAGAGTGCAAAAACCTGAAAAAAAAGCCTAAAGAGATGAACTGGCATATAAATTGGTATGTATGCAGTGTGTAGACGCATGTTCACACTGGCCACTAAACAGACAAAACCTGTGATAAAAACAAAATGAACAAATACCCTGCAATAAATAAATAAATAGTAATAGTGCATGAAAATAATATAGGGTACTTAGTTAACATAATTTTGATTAAAAAAATGTAAAAGCCATGCCACCGCATCAAGGTGACCCTATTAGGGGCGGTTCTAACCTCTAGAATTAAAACCATACCATATATCAAATGATGTAAATGTGAATAAGAGCTGAGCAGGACCGAGACCCTGACTAATGGACACCCAGCTATATGGAGCAATATAAATATAATGACTGAACGTGTGAATGTGGCTTTAAATGGAATGTAATCCAAAAAACTCAAACATACCACTTATACATTCATATACAGTAACGGACTTATCCCATATAAAAATCATACCTGTAGTGTAGATTTCGCTAATTTTATTCTACATATAAACTGTTTTATTATTAAAATAATTTAAATAATGGAACCTCTGGGTACTCTTGGCATGGCCAACGGCTATGTGTACCATTCCTTTCCCTCAATTACAATCCTCTGCACCTCTCCTTATGTTGATTGACAGCGCTCACTTTGAAGCACTACCTGCATTGTATTTGTATCCCCAGCCCTGCAGGAGCCACCAAGGCATTCACATTGTCATTAGAAGCTTCATCCCTCACTCCTGTCTGAAGCCGCTGCTCACTGACACTGTGTGTGCACTCATCCCCTGCAGTGTCAGTGCAGGTGCATTTCCATCTTCTACTGAATTTCAGACTAATTGGTATGCAATCTGTAGGTGTACCACTGTAGATACATCTATTTATTGACAGATGTGTTCCTCAACTACATGTAGATTGCTGAGATTCATCTCAGGAAGCTTGAAAATCTCTCATTAGCAGGACCCATGTCTTCTTGGGGTCAAACATTTGTTCTGTTGTCTACATATCTGTACTAAACACATACAAAATGGCCCAGTTTGTCATCAAGTGTCAAGATCCATCATTATACGCATGTCTGATTTTCCTTAGTTGATGTTCAGTAAATTTGAATTGAAAATTATTTCAGTGACCATTATTTTTCTATTTACTATTTTCTATTTTCTATATTTAGCGAACAAAAGTATGATTCCTTCTGTCTGATTGTTGTGATGCCATTTTTCTAATGATTTTAGTAAACCAGAAGCAAATAGTTTCCAGCTATAAGGAAGAAAATTGTTTTTGACATTGTTTATCCCTTTATGTGTTAGTTTTCAACATTTTCTGAGCCAAATGTTTTGCATATTTTGTCATGGGTAGACGAATTTTGACCAATTTTTTTTTTCTATGTGTGTGTTTTTAGGTTAGAACATCGCAAAGACAAAGCCAAATTTATCACCAGATGTCAGGAAGCTCATTATTCTGAGAGTGAAGTCAGGCAAAAGCCAAACAGAGGTAGCTATAATAATAACAATAATAATCTTTTTATTTATATAATAATCTATTTATTTATATAGCGCCAACATACAGTGGGGAAAAAAAGGCCTGTAATTGACATCACAGGTAGACCTCAACTATGAGAGACAAAATGAGAAAACAAATCCTGAAACTCACATTGTCTGATTTGGAAAGAATTTTTTTTCGAATTTTGGTGGAAAATAAGTATTTGGTCAATTACAAACAAGCAAGACTTCTGGCTCTCACAGACCTGTAGCAACTTCTTTAAGAGGCTCCTCTGTCCTCCACTCATTACCTGTAGTACTGGCACCTGCTTGAACTTGTTATCAGTATAAAAGACACCTGTCCGCAATCTCAAACAGTCACACTCCAAACTCCACTATGGTGAAGACCAAAGAGCTGTCGAAGGACACTAGAAACAAAATTGTAGCTTTGCACCAGGCTGGGAAGACTGAATCTGCAATAGGCAAGCAGCGTGGTGTGAAGAAATCAACTGTGGGAGCAATAATTAGAAAATGTTAGACATACAAGACCACTGATAATCTCCCTCGATCTGGGGCTCCACACAAGATCTCACCCTGTGGGGTCAAAATGATCTCAAGAACGGTGAGCAAAAATCCCAGAACCACACAGGGGGGACCTAGTGAATGACCTGCAGAGAGCTGGGACCAACGTTACACAGGTTACCATCAGTAACACACTATGCCGCCAGGGACTCAGATCCTGCAGTGCCAGACGTGTCCCCCTGCTTAAGCCATTACTTGTCAGGGCCCATCTGAAGTCTGCTAGAGAGCATTTGGATGATCCAGAAGAGTATTGGGAGAATATCATATGGTCAGATGAAACCAATGTAGAACTGGTAGAAACACAACTCGTCGTGTTTGGAGGAGAAAGAATGCTGAGTTGCATCCAAAGAACACCATACCTACTGTGAAGCATGGGGGTGGCAACATCATGCTTTGGGGCTGTTTCTCTGTCAAAGGGACCAGGACGACTGATCCATGTACATGAAAGAATGAATGGGGCCATGTATCTTGAGATTTTGAGTGCAAACCTCCTTCCATCAGCAAGGTCATTGAAGATGAAACGTGGCTGGATCTTTCAACATGACAATGATCCCAAGCACACTGCCAGGGAAACGAAGGAGTGGCTTCATAAGAAGCATTTCAAGGTCCTGGAGTGGCCTAGCCAGTCTCCAGATCTAAACCCTATAGAAAACCTTTGGAGGCAGTTGAAAGTCTGTGTTGCCCAGCGACAGCCCCAAAACATTACTGCTCTAGAGGAGATCTGCATGGAGGGATGGGCCAACATACCAGAAACAGTGTGTGCCAACCTTGTGAAGACTCACAGAAAACGTTTGATCCGTGTCATTGCCAACAAAGGATATATAACAAAGTATTGAGATGAACTTTTGTAAAAGACCAAATACTTATTTTCCTCCAAAATTTGAAAAAAATGTCTTTCCAAATCAGACAATGTGATTTTCAGGATTTGTTTTCTTATTTTGTCTTTCATAGTTGAGGTCTACCTATGATGTCAATTACAGGCCTCTCTCATCTTTTTAAGTGGGAGAACTTGCACAATTGGTGGTTGACTAAATACTTTTTTTTCCCCATTGTATTCCACAGCGCTTTACAATTCAGACAATTTACGGAAATTATGGGCACTGTCCCCATTGGTATTTGGAGTGTGGAAGGAAACTGGAGAACCTGGAGGAAACCCACGTAAACATGGGGAGAACATACAAACTCCTTGCAGATGGTGTCCTTGGTGGGATTTGAACCCAGGACCTCAGCACTGCAAAGCAATAGTGCTAACCACTGAGCCAACTTGCTGCTGCTATGGAATTCAACTGTTCTCAGAGTCAAGTGTCACGTATATTAAAGAAAGAAAAAGAAGGTTATGGAACAGCTGACAAACTTAGAAGTGGACGACCACAGAAAACTTCCTCCAGAGTTGATCACATTATTAAGAAAAAGTCAGTATCTGATGTCCATAAAAGTGCTGTACAGATTCCGCACGAAATGAACGAAAAATATGGGGTCAAAGTGAGTCGCCAAACTAAGTGCGACGGCTAAGAGCAGTAGGGTT
This sequence comes from Phyllobates terribilis, assembly GCF_046119375.1. Taxonomy (NCBI): domain Eukaryota; kingdom Metazoa; phylum Chordata; class Amphibia; order Anura; family Dendrobatidae; genus Phyllobates; species Phyllobates terribilis. The sequence goes on along the minus strand of NW_027362771.1, from coordinate 160,246,369 downwards.
GAATGCATGAGTTCCAGTCAAGAAGCCTTTCATCTCTACAAAGAACCGGAATGTACAACTTGAAGTTGCCAAAGAACACAGACAATGGAAAGAGACAGACTGGTCTAAGGTGTTGTGGTCGGATTAATCCAAGTTTAATCTGTTTGGTAGTGATGACAAGCACTATATATACCGCCCAATTGGAAAACGTAATGATGTAAGGTGCCAAACACCTACAGTGAAACATGGTGGTGGCAATGTCATGGTTTGAGACTGCTTTTTTGCATCTGCCATTGGCCCTCTGAATATAACTGATGGAAATATGAATGCTACCATGTACAAGGATATACCGAAGAATGTAATGCTGCCACATGGTAAAACCAAAGTAGGCAGGGGATGGAAATTCCAGCAAGACAATGATCCTAAGCACACATCCAATTTAGTAAAAAATTGGTTAGCAAAGAAAAATATTCGCCTGTTGCAAGGGCCAAGCATATCATCTGATTTAAACCCTACAGAGCACATTTGGAATAAGTTAGGTCGATGAGTTGGGGCCTGTACCCATAGCAATTAAAATGAATTGTTTGCTGATTTGCAAATGAAATGGAGAAAGATCCCTCAGATGTCTTGAACCCTAGTGGCTGCAATGAACTGTCGGTGTAGTGCAGTAATTAAAGCAAGAGGTTATGCTACAAAATACTAATTATGGCATTGTAAACAATGAATAACTCTCTATGTTGTGATCAATAAATAGTATATGCAAAACTTTTGGCCGTCAGTTTTCTTTGCTATATTCAAAAGCATTTGGTTAAAATTAAGGTCTTACATGATGACAACTTCATGCACTTTCAATTCATCACCAGGAAAATGGCACCACAACAACCAGACAGAAGTAATCACACTTTTAAAAAATGCAAGATTTTTGGTCTCTACTATACGTACAGAGACCTTTCAATGTGTAGATAAAATAATGAAGGGAGATTAGAACATTCCAGACATTTAAATAAGTATATTCACATTTTTCCCAGACAGTATACTGTCTGAATCACCTCACAGCTTTCCAAATTCAAGGGCTTTCATAAAAAAATCCAATTACATTCACTGCTTTTTGCTGACTTTACACTACAGTGTTTCAGAACAAAGATTTTGCAAGTTTTTAATAAAAATGAGATAAAATCATATCTAGTACAGTACTGACTGGAAAGAGTTTATAGTAAAGAGTGATTTGAAGAGGTTCCAATAACATATTAACAATGATCAGCATGCCGTGTCCTCTAGTTATTGGGACAATGCAGTGATTAACAAGACACATAAGAAATATGTAATACTCAAGGACAACCTTCTAGTCATTTACAGAAAATAGCTTAAACACATAGGATTTTCCTAAAAGCTTTGATAAATAAACAAAAATAAAAATAGATAATGCTACATTTGCAATATCATTTTGTAATCATTTGTCAAAAAGGCTAAACTTTTCATATGTTTAATTATGTCTTTAGAACTTCACTATAAGATTTTCTATTGAAACAGACGAAGGTTATTCTTTCTAGAAGTTCAGCAACTTTTATTTTTGTATATAGAGTTAGCTGTAGGCTCCTAAGTTTCCATTTAGATTGCAGTGACTATTAATAAATAGGTGTTGTCCCACAAAGGACATTTATTACTTGTCCATGACATAGGTCATATTCATCTAATCGTTGTGGGTCTCACTGCTATACACCCATCTGTACTTACGAAGTGAGAATTTTAAAAGGGTGTTCCCACAACGTCCATCACATATTAATACATAGTTAATAAAAAATTAATAACATACGCAATTGACGTCAATTATCCAGGTTGCCTCATTTTTAATAAAGCTCTCCTAAAGTACCCCAATTGTGGCCAGGTAGTTGCCACTGTTTAAGTCCTGCTTTGGTTCTTCTTTTGCAGGACGACCATGCACAGATGCGTTTCCATTATTATCTACAGGCAATGGAGAGTTACAATACCTTGCATGAATACTAGGTACGCACTATCGGTGCAGGCTGTGCATGTGCCACAAAGTGGCACTACATCAAAAAAAACAGTACAGGGAAGTGGCAGTGAGTACTTTACTAGCAGTGATGCTTCCCTTGACATATGTTCATTACTGTAGTGCTGCTAAGAGGATACAGTCCGGGTCACAGCATTTTACACACAACCCACTAATGAATAAAAACAGCAAAGCCGAACTAATCACTTTAAAATCAGCTCTGAGGACTTTACTATCAACGCTGCTTGATTGTATTATGTTCTTTAATGTAGCATTGCTAAGATAACAGAAACTTAATGGAAATCTGTCAGTGGGATCAACCCTCCTAAGCCATCTATCTGGGCCTAGAAAGCTGAATAAAATGATACCTTTCTGACATAGGCCGTACTAATACGTATCTGTGTCCTGGGCCTTTTGGCCAGATACGTATTAGTACGCCCTGATTAGGGTTAGGGTTGTGCTAGGGTTAGGTTTGTGCTAAGCTTAGGGTTGTGCTAGGGTTAGGGTAGAGTTAGGGTTAGGGATGTGCTAGGATTAGGGTTGTGCTAGGGTTAGGGTTGTGCTAGGGTTAGGGTTGTGCTACAGTTAGGGTTAGGGTTGCGCTAGGGTTAGGGGAGGGTTAGGGTTGTGCTAGGGTTAGGGTTGTGCTAGAGATAGGGTTGTGCTAGGGTTAGTGTTGTGCTAGGGTTAGGGTTGTGCTAGGGTTAGGGTTGTGCTAGGTTAGGGTTAGGGTTGTGCTAGGGTTAGGGTTGTGTTGGGGTTGGGATTTTTACAAAAGTAAAGAAAAATTATGACAATATGGCGACTAGTGTTGAGCGCAAGTGCTCGCTACTTGAGTGTACATCAGGTGCTCGGGTATGCACCGAGTATCACGGGTGCTCGAGTGACATGCTCGACTCTCCGCCCCATGTGCTTTGCGGCCAAAAAACCTTGCAGGGATTGCCTGCCATGCACGAGCGATTCCCGCATGCTTTTTTTTGGGTGTCTAAGGCTGAGTTCACACGATGCGTTTTTCATGCGTTTCCGCGGCGTTTTTGCAGTTGCGTAAACGCCGCTGAAACGCATGAAAAACGCATGGTAGAAGGGCAGCAATGTTCCCCAATTGAAATCCGCATGTGCTGTGCCCATGATGCGGATTTTTGCGCAGCGTAAACGCTCCGCTCAAAAATCCGCAGCATGTCAATTAATTTTGCGGAAACGCTGCTTTTTTGGCGCCATTGACTTGCATTAGACCGCATGGAATCCGCATCACTGTATGTATATGTTGATGCGCTTTTCATGCGGTCTAATGTGCGGATGGTACCCGGGTGTGGATGAGAGGACTCTCATCCAGACCCAGGTACCATTAAAAAAAAAAGAATAAAAAAAAATATATATACATACTCACCTTCTGACGGCCTGCGCAGCGCTCCTGCTTGGTTCCCCGCACTTCGCGGTTGAATGAAGAAGGACCTTCGCTGACGTCAGAGTCATGTGACGGGTCACGTGACGCTGACGTCGGCAGGTCCTTCAGTCTTCACTGCCGGTAGCCGGGACCGATCGAAGCAAGACACTGGGGGCCATCAGAGGGTAAAGTATATATTTATTTTTTATTTTTTGACATTCACACACTATATAAATCCATGCCGGCTGCATGTATTTATATAGTGTGAAGTTGACAAGCACTTTCCAAGTGATGCTAAAATCGCTTGGGAAGCGCTTGTCAACCCGCATGCGGAAATGAAAGTGAAGACCGCTTCATTTCCGCATGTCCCTGGCAGGAAACTGCATGTACAATCTGCATGCGCTTTTTCCTGCCAGGGAGATGCCGAAATGTTCAGGAAAAAATCCTGAGCATTTCTGCATCGTGTGCACATACCCTAACAACCGTGAAACATGCAGGGCGGGGAATCGAGTATGTCACTCGAGCACCCACGATACATGGTGCCAACCCGAGTATCCGATGCAAACTCAAGTAGCAAGCACTTGCCCTCTAGACTAATGACAACTTATTCAATATGATGACCTAATGTTATCAAATTCTGTGTCATACCTCAGAGTTCAAAATTGTCACTATACCCCTTGATAAAATCATTAAGGGGTGTAGTTTCCAAAATGGGGTCACTTGTGGGGGTTTCCACTATTTAGGCGCATCAGGGGCTCTCCAAACGCGACATGGCCAATTTTGCGTTCAAAAAGTCGCACAGTGCTCCTTCCCTTCTGAACCCAATCAGTGTATTTTCCCCACATATGGGGTATCTGCGTACTCAGGAGAAAAGTTTTTTGGGTCCATTTTCTCCTCTTACCCTTTTGAAAATAAAAAAATTGGGGCTAAAAGATCATTTTTGTGGAAAAATGTGAACATTTTATTTTTACGGTTCAATGTTATAAACTTCTGTGAAGCACCTGGGGGTTCAGGGTGCTCACCACACACCTAGATAAGTAAACGCAAGTGAAATCCAAGAAATTTTACCACTACCGTTAACGTACAATATGTCACGAAAAAACAACCTCAGAATCAGTGGGATCCGTTGAAGTGTTCCAGATTTATTACCTCATAAAGTGACAGTGGTCAGAATTAATGCGCAAACCACCCTTGGGAGTAAAGGGGTTAATATCTGTGATCCGATGTCTTATTCCAGAGAAATACACATTTTTCTTATATGTAAATTAGCTATTCTGAAGAATCTGTCTCCAGAGCTTATTGTAAATGAAAGGGGGTGTTAGTGTTACCTGTGTGGACTAAGTAACTGACACTTTGCTCTCATAATCACATACAGCTCTGCAATAAAATTAGAACTAACACAGTAGAGCAGAAGTGTACTATAAACATTTGCAGCAGCACTTTACCTCTCATAGGGCTGTCAGCTCTGCTGCAGAGCTGTGCCTGATTATAAGTAACACAGTACAGCAGAGTTGAACCTTGTCTCATTAACAACACAAAAAGCACATTTACTGTACAGTTGTCTTCACACAGAGTTGTCAGCTCTGCTGTACTGCCCTTCCCCCAGACTGGCTGGAAGAGGGAAGCTGAAGCACTGTGAGAGGACTGCAGCCGCAAATGATTTTGTAATGAGGCAAACTTCACTTCTGTTGTACTGTGTTAGCTGTGCTGTGTAAGTTCTGATCTCACTGCAGAGCTGGGTGCGATTATGAGAGAAAAGTGTCAGTCATTACATGTCTCACACTGGTAACACCTCTTTTCATTTACAATAGGGTCTGGTTAATATCCTAGTTCTACCAAGATAGGGTAAACGGTAAAGATAAGATACAGGAGTTGTTTCAGGGAGTCCTTATAAAGAGATTCTTTTACAGCTGTTTTTACTTATGACAGGGAGCGAACAATGTACCATATTTTTTGAAAGCTCAGTCTCTCTACAGCTGTTGTCTGTCCGTGTGCATTACAAAACAGAGCTAAGTAAAAAAGCTATGCCTTGTAATCTGTGCAAAGACAGAAGTTTTGGACAGACTGCAATCTTTTTCCAATCTCTTTGTTTCCCACCATAGTTACGTTTTAATAAGTAGTAAGAGCGCCACATTTCCTCATGGGCTGTGCCTGGTACTGCATTTCTGCCCCATTTAAAAAAAAAAAAGAATAAAAAGCTGGAGTGCCAGACACAGCCCATGCTGTTTCTGCTGAAAAGCAGATGTTTTTTTTCTCATCTGAAAACCCCCTATTGAAGGGGCCGGTTAGGATGGGCTGACAGATTCCCTTTGAACTTAAACTTTTTATACATGTGATTTATAAATAATTATTGTTTTGGGGAATTATTGTTATGAATTGGACAATATTCTTAATATATTTAACATTCTTGAAAAACTAACATTTACCAAAGGACTTCTCTGAACTCATTTAGGTCAATTCTGTAAAGAACTAAAATAATTTAGATTTGTATCACATTTGTTTTATCTTTTCAGCTGATACATATCTAAATGGATATGTGAAAACATAAGGACTCATCTGATAGCCTGCATTCATGCATATTATATAACTTAGATAATAAATCCTACCTGTGAGCTGTAGCAGTACCACAATGAATCCTCAAAGGGAAATGGTGAGGTGCAGGACTTTGGCACTGTTATTCATATAGCAACAGTAAAACTAAATGTATTTGTGAAGCTATGCTTTCCTGAAAACCTTGTGTATGCAACAAGGAAGAACAAATTGACAAAGTGAAAAAATAACAAGTACAAGAAAATACTGGACTTTGCTTCAACGAAGACTAACAAGAGGCTTCTTTAGGCTGTGTGCCCACTATGCGTTTTTTAAGCGTTTCCGCAGCAGCAATTCCGCTGCAGAAATGCTTAAAAAATGCTTGCTAGAAGGTCTGTCATGTTCCCCAATGATAATCCGCATGTGCTGTGCATATGCTGCAGAAATTTCTGCTGCGAATTATCATTGCGGAAAAATCCGCAGCACTACCAATTGTTTTGCATAATCGCGGCGTTTTCGCCGCCATTGACTTGCATTGAATCTCTTAATATCCGCATGACTTCATGTGCACATGCAGATATTAAGCGATTCAATGTGCGGATGGTACCCGGGTCTGGAGAAGAGGAGACTCTCATCCAGACCCGGGTACCATAGTACCTGTAAAAAAAAATAATTAAAATAAAAATATATACATTATACTCACCTTCTGATGGCCCCCGGTCTCCATAGTGATGCGTCCTGGCTCCCCGACAGCTCGCGATGGTCTAAAAGGACCTGCCATGACGTTATTTAGTCATGTGACCGGTCACGCGACCGATGACGTCGGCGGTCGCGTGACCTGTCTCATGACTAAATGACGTCATGGAAGGTCCTTTTACACAACCGCGAGACACCGGGAAGACCGGACGCATCGGATAAGGAGACCGGGGGCCATCGGAAGGTGAGTATATGTTTTTTTTTTTATCTTTTACCATCTTTATTCTTTTTTTTAACTAACTTGGACACACTATATAAAATCCATGCCGGTTGCATGGATTTATATAGTGTGACCAAGTTGTCAAGCACTTTCCAAGTGATGCTAAAATCGCTTGGAAAGCACTTGACAACCCGCATGCGAAATCGCATGATCAAAACACTTCACTTCCGCTTGTCCCTGGCAGGAAAAACGCATGTGAACTCCGCATGCATTTTTTCTGCCAGGGAGATGCAGAAACGCTCAGGAAAAATCCGGATAATTTCTGCATCGTGGGCACTTAGCCTTAAGGCTTTTTTTTGCAGCATTATTTTTAACTTACTGTATATGTATTAGCTCCTCCAAGCAGCCACTGCAAGAGCTGTGCACTCAGGGTATCCAACTACCTAGTTAAAAGGGGTAGAAAAGTTTACCCTCTGCCCATAGGAAGTAGGCTTCCCCAGTGATGCTCAGGGATCTGCCACCAACCAATGTGAAATGAGAAATGAATAGTTAAGGGTGTTGGCATATGCAACAGATTAGAACTTATTATAAGTGAAAGGAGGACTTTATACTAACCAGACAGCAGATGGCGATAGTGTGTATAGTTATATTCTGGCTGTAAAATGGTGGGAGGAAAGCTCTCTATTGTTGGTTGTTTTTACTTCCTGTGTTTCTTTCTTTCCTGAATGTGTTATGTCAGCAGCACACGGACTGTGTGACACTGAATTGTATCTCATGTTTAACCAGTATGAAGTAAATACTGTTTACACAAGATATCTTGCTGATTGAAGCTCTCGTAAGTACAGTGGTGACTGTAAGAAGATGCACTCTGCGACAGGTTATGGGCCCAGGCCGGACCCAGACACTAAAGCCCAGACACTACAGGCCCGCACTACAAGAGGATCCTGGTTTATAACCCCAGATAACGGAGCACACAGATAAGCTCTGTAAACAGAAGGAAATAAATCCAGATGCAGAGTGACAGAGGAATTCATGATCCCAGGAGCTGGATATAATTACAGAAAATTCAACACAGGCAGGATATACAAGGAACTATCAGCAAGAAGAAAAAACAGGAGAATATCTTCAGTACAACGCTCTAAACAAGTAAGACTATATAAAGATGATGAGTAACACAGAACTGAAATTCACAGTAGCTAAACTGAATAGTGAAAATTATCAGTTATGGAAATTCAAAGTAGAGATGTTGTTATCTAAGGATGATTTATGGGAAGTAATTGTTACAGAAAGACCAGATCAAGAGAATCAGACATGGGATAAGAAGAATAGACAAGTGAGAGCCACCATTAGCCTATTAGTGGATGATGCTCAATTAATACATATAAGAAATGAAGAAACAGTGAAAGGAATGTGGGAAAAATTAAGAAAACTGTATGAAAGACCTAGCTTGAATCACAAGTTATTTTTATTAAGGAAGCTTTACAGTATGAGATCGAGTGCAAATGACATGCAGAAGCACATATTCTCAATGATGGAAGTGATATCACAGCTAAGATCTATTGGTGAAGACATTAAAGATAGTCATGTAGCAACTATATTATTGTGCAGTTTACCAGATTCATATACAGCCTTGATAAATGCCCTTGAGATGAGACCAGAAACTGACATTACAATAGATTTTGTGAAAACAAGACTAATAGATGAATATCAGAGAAGAAAAGAACAAAGAAATGATTCTTCTACTGAAAAGGACAGTGAAAACGCTCTTAAAGCTACAGAATTTAAAAAACCCTATAATAAAGAGACAAGAGAATGCTTCAGATGTATGAAAAAAGGTCATTTAAAGAAAGACTGTACCATATGGAAAGCAGAACAACAAAAATTACAACATAAAAAGCATACACAGAAAGTAAAAAACACAATTTCCGATTCATGTGAGAATAATTGGAATGGCACATTTAAAGTAACAGACAAGAAATCATCACTTGGTTGGTTTATTGATTCAGGAGCAACGAGTCATATGACAAGTGACAAGAATTTCTTTACTGATCTTGATTTAGATAAGAAAGAAGCCATTTATCTTGCAGATGGAAGCAAAATAACCGCAGAAGGTATCGGACAAGGTATGCTAAATTGTTCAAACAAGTTCGGACAAGATTCAAAGATACTTGTACAGGATGTATTGTATGTTCCAAAATTGGAAGGCGGATTATTATCTGTGAAACGCTTAACAGCAAAAGGACTTACAGTAAAATTCAAAGACAATGAGTGTGCAATTATTGCAGGAAACAAGGTGATCACCAAAGTCAAGGCAGATGAACAAATATATCATTTTGACACACCAAAGGAACAGATGAAGATATGTACACATGATCACAAAAACTGTATTCACATGTGGCATAGACGTCAAGGACATAGACACCCTGACAGTATAAGGGAACTACAGATAAAAGAATTGACAAAAGATTTAAAGATATCAGATTGCTCAATTACCGTAAGATGTGAATGTTGTATAAAATCCAAAGCCACAAGGATATCTATTCCAAAAGAAAGTGAGATGAAAAGCGAAAGACCACTTGATTTGGTGCATACTGACGTATGTGGACCCATGAAAGTGACTACATCAGGAGGCAATATATACATGTTGACTTTTATAGACGACTACTGAAGATACACAGTCACATACTTAATTAAAAACAAAAGTGAAGTTTTTGATAAACTTGTAGACTATGTAACAAGATCAAGTAACAAATTTCAAAGGAAGCCAATTGTCATCAGAAGTGATAATGGAGGTGAATTTACAGGTCACAGAATAGAAGACTACTTAAGACAAAATGGAATAGAACACCAGAAAACTGTTCCTTACACACCTGAACAAAATGGAGTAGCAGAAAGGAAAAACAGAACTCTAACAGAAATGATAAGATGTATGCTGACGGATTCCAAACTGCCAGATAAATATTGGGGTGAGGCAGCAATGACAGCTACATATCTACAGAACCGACTTTTTTCCAGAAAACTGATGAAAACTCCATATGAACTGTGGCAAGGTATGAAACCCAGTGTCAATCATTTAAAAGTTTTTGGATGTAAAGTTTTTATATTCATTCCAACAGAAAAACGTTCCAAACTTCAAAACAGATCCATGGAAGGAATATTCGTTGGATATAGTGAAAATTGCAAAGGATATAGAATCCTAGATCCCAAAACAGACAGAGTTACGGTGAGTAACAGTGTGACTTTCATTGAAGATTTAAATGAAGACATTATGATTTCAGTTGAAACAAAAAATGAGAAAAACAATAGTGACATAACTGAAGAAATATGTGATGAGAAAGAAGTAGAAATTAATGAAGAACAAAATGCTGAAAGTGAAGAATCACAACTACAAACAGACACAGAACCAAGACGTTCAATGAGAGAGAACAAAGGAAAACCACCAAAACGTCTCTCATACAAGACAAGCATAAGAAAAATCTATGAGCCTACCTCTTGGGAAGACATATCTAAACTTCCTGAAGAAGAAGCTAATAAATGGATAGAAGCAACAGAAACAGAAATTAAATCCATGCATGATTCATATACATTGACACTAACAGATTTGCCAGAAGGAAGAAAAGCCATAGGATGTAAATGGATTTTTAAAGTAAAATACCAAACAGATGGCACAGCTGAAAGATACCGAGCAAGACTCATAGCTAAAGGGTATTCTCAAAAATATGGAGAAGACTATGATGAGACATTTGCTCCAGTTGTCAAACACACTACAATAAGAACTTTACTTACAGTTGCTGCAGTGAAACAGATGGAACTGAGACATCTCGATGTAAAGACAGCTTTTTTGAATGGAGATTTAACAGAAGACATTTACATGGAACAACCTCCAGGATTCAAAGATGAAAGAAATCCAAACAAAGTCTGCAAACTACAGAAAAGCATATATAGTTTAAAGCAAGCAGCTAAAGCATGGAATGACAAAATCATGGAAGTACTTACAAATGAAAAATTTCAAAGAAGCAAAGCTGATCCATGCTTGTACACAAAAAGGCTGATTAATAGATGGATTTATGTACTCATATATGTAGACGACATTTTGATTTGTTTTAAACAAGAAAGGGATAAAGAAAACATTCTAAAAAACCTGAAGCAACATTTTGAAATCAAAGACTTGGGAAATGTAAAACAGTACCTAGGAATACAGGTAGAAAGAGAAGAAGACGGAAGTTTCCTACTGAATCAAAATCACATGATTCAAGACATAACAGAAAAATTTGGATTAAAGGATGCAAAAACAGTAAAGTCTCCAATGGAAACTAATTATCTCAAAGAGATTAACAGTGAAAAAAATATTCTACCAAAATATGAAGAATACAGAACAGCAATAGGAAAGCTACTGTATCTAGTGACCGTTACAAGACCTGACATCGCAGCAGCAGTAGGAATCCTGAGTAGAAAGGTATCAAAACCAAATAAAGCTGATTGGAATGCCATGAAGAGAGTAATGCGTTATTTGAAAGGAACTAGCAACGTTTAGCTGAAATTACCCACAAGTGATAATTGCATTTTAACAGGATATGTTGATGCAGATTGGGCTGGAGATCCAACTGACAGAAGATCTACCAGTGGACATATTTTTTTTCTCTCAGGTTGACCAATAAGTTGGACAAGTAAGAAACAGTCAATTGTGACACTGTCTTCAACAGAAGCAGAATATGTTGCCGCAGCACATGTGAGTCAAGAAGTACTGCGGTTAAGACAATTGTTGACAGAATTAGGACAACCACAGTTGGAACCAACAAAACTGAAAGAGGACAATCAAGGATGTCTTGTTCTTGCTCAGATGGAAAGAGTCAATCCAAGAACCAAGCATATTGATGTGAAATATCATTTCTTGAGAGATCATCAGGAACAAGGAGTCTTGAAGTTAGAGTATTGTCCTACTGAAGAAATGACAGCAGACATCTTCACGAAGGCGTTGAATGCTGATAAACACCGGAGACTAATAAAAAAGTTGGGTTTGATTGAATAAGTCCTTACTGTTGAGAAAGGGTGTTGGCATATGCAACAGATTAGAACTTATTATAAGTGAAAGGAGGACTTTATACTAACCAGACAGCAGATGGCGATAGTGTGTATAGTTATATGCTTGCTGTAAAATGGTGGGAGGAAAGCTCTCTATTGTTGGTTGTTTTTACTTCCTGTGTTTCCTTCTTTCCTGAATGTGTTATGTCAGCAGTACACGGACTGTGTGACACTGAATTGTATCTCATGTTTAACCAGTATGAAGTAAATACTGTTTACTCAAGATATCTTGCTGATTGAAGCTCTCGTAAGTACAGTGGTGACTGTAAGAAAATACACTCTGTGACAAAGGGGAAGAGAACAAGCTAGGAATCATACACCCCAAAGTTGCCTTAGGAAGTGCAATATGTAACTATGAACCACAAAAAGGACCTTTCTCCAGACACAGGTGCAGGAATACACAACTTATTGTGGAAATGTGTGTTGAGCTTCCTTTAGCTCTTGACAAAGAACAACCCAGAGTGGGAAGGTGGGGGAGCACTTCTTAGCCCTGAATTCTTTCCTACTCAACCAACATAGAATGCGGGTAAAACAGTATGGCAATACTCTATTGAACCACAAAGTGGACAGTAAACAGAACAGTCCCAGCAAGTACCCAAGATGGTGCAAATTACAGAGTTCTCACCCTTCCGCTAACCCACTGGGAATAGAGTAGCTGTGATTTTGGGGCTTCCAGGGCCGACTACCCCAACCAATGGCACTCTGCTTTCGGCAGGCCCCCAAAGAGAGGAGGTAACGACAAGCTTAGGAAACTAGCTGAGAGCAGCAAGGTCTGGGGCCAGGTGACCTGTTTGTCCCAACCTGGATTCTTCAAGACGTCTATGAGGGTTCAGCAATAGTCAATTGAGCCGATCTGTATTCCTCCAGCTGGGGCCAAAGTCCCCTAAGTTGACATGCTCTAGAATGACAATGAATAGAGGCAGAGATCCCCTTTTTATAGATCCCAATTGTCCTTGCAGCCATCATTCACGGGTCAAGGGTCAGGAATGAAGGTGGAATGAGCTCATGACTCATTGTTTGAGCATTTAATCAACTTGCATAGTTTGTCCTCCATTGCTTGGTAAATCAACAATCTCCCTGGCTGGTATAATATATACTCAGCATATTATCAAACAGTATTGCTCCATGAAACTATCGTGCAAGATTTACAGACAATAAGTTGAAGTACACCTTAACTCAAGTGTCAACATTCAGAATTATTCAAATAATTGTCTGTGTTAATCAACCAAAGAAGAACACAGGTTAAAAAAGTCAACATAAAAATAAAGGTATATTGCTCTTGGCCATCAGAAAGTATGGCTGGCATAATTAAGAAGAAAAGCTGTGTTGTCACACTGATGTTTCCTCTAATTTGGCATAATGGTTCGTCATGGTGATAGCTCAAGGCACAGTATACTGGTGCAATCACAGGGTCCAATTGGGTTAAAATGGCTTATCAACCATGCAGTACTGACGTGGAGGTCAGACCAGGGTCCTGCAAATCTTTTAGTTCAGTGCTACTGTACATGTATCATTTTCTAGTTGGTGCAGAAATGCATTTCTACACAGAGTAGCCAATAGATATTGTCAACTACTAAACTAGGATATCATTCTTTTATTTTTCGAGTAGACACTTTTCTAGGAATGGTACTCTTTCTCAGTAGCCTTCAAACTAGTATGTGGAAGTCACTTGCAAGGCTAGGGTCACTCGAGCGTACTAAAGATTGGTCTGACTTTCATCCAGAAAAGTGGAACAATTTTTTTCTCACTTGTTCATCTGTGTGCTGTCCATATGCAATCCATTTTTAACTCAGCAGCGATTAAAGGGGTACTTTGGGGAGATAAAAAATGTTTGTCATATGAAAGAATATAGCGTGCACTCACCGGTAAATAAAAATTTCTTCTTTATTTCATCACTTTTAAACAGCAAGGTAGGGAGTCAGTGGAACACTTAATAGACGACGGCCGTTTCGCGTGTATAAGCGCTTCAACAGGTCACTGCACCAAAAAATGTTTGTACTGTCCCTGCCCTCATACACTATAAAGATGAGATGTCCAGTGCACCACTTCTGTCTTTAGAACACTTGTAATTCAGTGTTACAAGAGCTGCTCCTCACTGCTCCCCACTCCCATCTGGGACAATGGATAGAAGCCAGTCCAAAAAGAGGGGTCTTGGCTTGCTCCCTGCAAGTAGCCTTGCAGTTAAGGAGACATTATCAAGGGGCTGGTTGCTACTAAAAGCCGGGGGGGCAGGCCATGTCCGCGCCATGCAAACTCATCTTGTGATGCAGTGAAGGAGGCATTATCAGAGGGTGGCTGCTGCTACTAAAAGTCAGGAGCAGGCCACACCCCAGCCATTCCCCCTTTTCTAGGACTGGCTGCAGGGAGGTTCACACTGCTGTGTGACCTATTGTCCCAGACAGGAGGGGGGAGCAGTGAGGAGCAGCTCCTGTCACACTGAATTAAAAGTGTTCTAAAGATAATAGAACTGCACTGGACATCTCATCTTTATAGTTTACGAGGGCAGGGACAATACTAATTTTTTTTTATCTCCCTGCAGTACCCCTTTAATCATTTACATGACCATTTACAGTTTCCTATGCTACAGAATTGTAAAGCATCTGTAAAAATCGAATGCTATACTGCGGCTCCATATGGCATCCAATTTTTTTTCTCACACCCATTCGATTTCAGAGTGAAATCGCAGCCTGCTGCAATTTTGTTCATAGACAGATACTGTTAGTGAAAAAAATAGGTCATCAGCAGTGCTCCATTGAATAACATTGGTTCCTAGTGCTATCCGATAAAAAAATCAGATAGCACTTGTCCGATTAATACAGTGGCATTTGTGAGATTCAGATGGGGTAATACTAGCGATGAGCGAGCATACTCACAAGTACTCGGTACTTGCCTGAGCATCTCAGTACTAGAGATGCTCGGAGCTCGCGGTGTACTTGCGAGATGCTTAGGCGGATGCTCGGGTCCCCTCCCTGCATGTTTGGTGCTCTTTACAGAGCCAATGAACATGCAGGGATTGCCTGCCACTCACTGTAATGCTACAGCCATGTTGGTTGTGGCATTACAGTGACTGGCTGGCCGCACAGCGTCATCAGGTCTATATCAGACCTTGTGCCGCTGTGCTCGTTAGTCTACTCCGCAGTCAGACAGTGTAGGGAGAGGTGCTGCTAAGCTAGGGAGAGATTTGCTTGTTTATTAGGTAGTGTAGGTAGAACAGAAGTATATTACACATATCCATCTCAACAAACAGTACTTCTGAGGACTAATCCATCTGCAGAGATATCAGGCAGTGTAGATAGGCAGGCAGTGTATATACAGTAGCAGACTGCAGTGCATATAGCACAAGAGGCTCCATTCCAGTTCTGTCTCCTGCTGCTGCTGTTAGACATTTCTAGACATAGGCCCAGGTCGCAGGGGCCAGGAATAATTTTTTGGGGGATCTTAATCCTCATTATTTGCTTAAAAAGCAATCCAGAGAACACCGTTTTTCTGCGCCATTTGCTTGTTGGCAGTGCAGAATAGAGCCAGGTCCTTTACATATTACAGTGTTAAAAATCCAGCTATTTAAAACTGGTTTCTCCATCACACGGATCACATATATGTTATAAGAAAATACTGCCATTTCTGACCTCCATTAAAAAAGATTTTCAGTGTGTCAGCGAAGTTTTTGACACCATTTTGCTGTTCAAAATAGTTACCTACAGGCCAGGTATTTAAAACTGTGGTTTCTCCATTACACGGATCACATATACGTTTTGAGAAAATGCTGCCATTTCTGGCCTCCATTACAAATTTGTTTCAGTGTGTCAGCGAAGTTTTTGACATCGGTTTGCTGTTCAATATAGTTACCTACAGGCCAGGTATTTAAAACTGTATTTTCTCTGTCACACGGATCACATATACGTTTTCAGAAAATACTGCCATTTCTGGCCTCCATTAAAAATTAGTTTCAGTGTGTCACCGAAGTTTTTGACACCGGTTTGCTATTCAAAATAGTTACCTACAGGCCAGGTATTTAAAACTGTGGTTTCTCTGTCACACGAATCACATATACGTTTTCAGAAAATACTGCCATTTCTGACCTCCATGAAAAAAAAATTTCAGTGTGTCAACGAAGTTTTTGACACCGGTTTGCTGTTCAAAATACTTACCTACAGGCCAGGTATTTAAAACTGTGGTTTCTCCGTCACACGGATCACATATAAGTTTTCAGAAAATACTTCCATTTCTGGCCTCCATTAAAAATTTGTTTCAGTGTGTCAGTGAAATTTTTGACACCAGTTTGCTGTTCAAAATAGTTACTTACAGGCCAGGTATTTAAAACTGTGGTTTCTCCGTCACAAAAATCACATATATGTTTTCAGAAAATACTGCCATTTTTGACCTCCATTAAAAAAAACTTTCAGTGTGTCAGCAAAGTTTTTGACATCGGTTTGCTGTTCAAAATAGTTACATACAGGCCAGGTATTTAAAACTGTGGTTTCTACGTCACAAGGATCACATATACGTTTTCAAAAATACTGCCATTTGTAGCCTCCATTAAAAAAAAAATTCAGTGTGTCAGCGAAGTTTTTGACACCATTTTGCTGTTCAAAATAGTTACCTACAGGCCAGGCATTTAAAACTGTGGTTCAGCCATTTGTAGTGAGCGTGGAAGATATTGTCCTCCATTTAAAATGGGCGAGGCACATTGCAAGGGACGGGGAACTGCACCCTGCCCTGCACCTGTCGTTGCACACTCTCAAGTAGCAGCATTAGGAAGCATGTCCACGTCCTTGTCCCAGCGCAGCGTTCAGTTTTCCATACTCCATCCTTGGAACGCAAGCACAAATACGCAGCCAACGCCCCACAGGCCACACTACTAAATTCTCACATTTCCCGACTGCGTGCGCTGGAAATGTTGGCTTTTAGGCTCGGTGAGACGGAATCATTCTGCAACCTGATGGCGGCAGCCGTCTCTCGGTACTCGGTCCCCAGCCGCCACTATTTCTCCCGATGTGCCGTCCCAGCATTGCACAAGCACGTGTCCCAAAACATTAGCCGTGCCCTCAACAACGCAGTTACGGGAAAGTCCACCTAACCACGGACACGTGGACAAGTGCTTGTGGGCAGGGATGGTACATCTCGCTGACGGCACACTGGGTTAACATAGTGGAAGCCGGGACCCAGTCGGACCTTGGGACGGAATACGTCCTCCCGACGCCAAGGATTGCAGGCCCTAGGTCAATCAGGGTTATCCCAACAGTCTACAGCTCCTGCACCTCATCCTCCTCAGCCTCCTCCTCCTCTTTAGCGTCCATCTCCGAAATGACCACATCAGTCAAAAGCTGGAAGCACTGCAGCACTGCCTCAGCCAAGCGGCATCAGGCTGTCCTGAAGCTAATATGCTTAGGTGACAAACTGCACAATGCTGAAGAGTTGTGGACAGCTCTGAAAGAGCAGGCAGATCTGTGGCTTACACCGCTGAACCTATATCCAGCGATGGTCGTGTGTGACAATGGCCGGAACCTGGTGGAGGCTCTGAGGTTAGGCGAGCTCACACAAGTACCATGCCTGGCCCATGTGCTTAACCTCGTGGTTCAGCGGTTTCTCAAATCCTACCCGGAGCTGCCGGATCTGCTTGTTAAAGTACGCCGCCTGTGTGCCCATGCCGTGTTTCAGCAGCATTTGCAGCTTCTGGCTCACAGACTGGTGTGTGTTGTCCCCACGCGTTGGAACTCTACACTGCAGATGTTGGGAAGGATTTGTGAGCAGAAGAGGGCAGTTGTTGAGTACCAGCATCAACAAGGCCTTCGGTATTCAGTTCAGACTCCACACATAAGACCTCAGGAGTGGACATGGATGTCAGACATATGTACCATCCTCCAAAACTTTGAGGACGCCACCAAGATGGTGAGCGGCGATGACGCCATAATTAGTGTCACCATCCCGCTTCTCTGTCTTCTGAAACGCTCTCTGCTCACAATCAAAGAGGGTGTATTGCAAGCGGAGCAAGATGAGATGGAGCAAGGAACCCTACAGGGTGATTACACACAGCCGAGCCTCATCTCATCCCAACGTGGATTGGGTGACAATGAGGAAGAGGAGGAGGAGGAGGAAGGACAGGAGCTAGTTTCATGCACTATAGACGGTACTACCTGCACAACTGTCATACCGTCTGTTCAGCGTGAATGGCCTGAGGACAGAGAGGAGGAGGAGGAGAGCATGGTCAGTCGTCCTCTTGGTGAGGACACGGAAGTCTTGCCTGTTAGCAGTCTGGAACGCATGGCTGAGTTTATGTCTCGCTGCCTTTCCCATGACCCTC
This sequence comes from Phyllobates terribilis, assembly GCF_046119375.1. NCBI lineage: Eukaryota > Metazoa > Chordata > Amphibia > Anura > Dendrobatidae > Phyllobates > Phyllobates terribilis. Next base: position 160,228,167 of record NW_027362771.1, on the reverse strand, counting down.
GCGTTCTCAAAATTTTGGGTGACAGTCATTACTGGTTGGTGACGCTTCTAGACCCATGCTACAAGGAGAACTTTATATCTCTTATTCCTGAGGTGGACAGGTCTACAAAAATGGGGAAGTACCAGAAGGCTCTTGTTGCGGAACTATTAAAAAAATTCCCATCTGAAAACGCTGGCGGCAGAGGTCACAGTTCGTTGGACAACCAAGGACTACAGGCGAGAAAGACACAACTCCAATCCAGCAGAGGCAAGGGAACACTGTCAAAGTTCTGGGAGAGTTTTCTCAGACCCTCCCATCACACAGGCCCTGAGGTGCGGGGTACTCTCACAAGGAGTGCAAAGTTTGGGAAGATGCTGATGGAGTACCTTGCCGACCGTACCAACGTCCTCTGTGATTCCTCTGTGCCTTTTATTTATTGGGTATCCAAGCTGGATATGTGGAATGAACTGGCTCTCTACGCCTTGGAGGTCCTGGCCTGCCCTGCCCCTAGCGTTTTATCAGAGCTGGTTTTTAGTGCCGCTGGTGGAATTATAACTGATAAGCGCATCCGGCTGTCAACTGAAAATGCTGACAGGCTGACTCTTATAAAAATGAACAAGGGCTGGATTGGGCCAGACTTCTCAACACCACCGAGTGATAGCAGAGTAACATAAACTCAAATCCAGTGTCTTTTTTTGGAAGGTCTATTCCCATGCACCTTTTCACACCCACACATGGGTATACGCTTCCTGATTTTGGCTATTTGCTCTTGTCCTCCTCCTTCTCCTCATCCTCCACCACCATATCACCAGGTTGACCATGGTCCATGATGCAACACCCACATAATTTTTTTAAAGGGTGTTTATGATGCCCGTAAAAAAAAAAATTTATACAGTATGTTCACGTATACCCCCCAGGGGTAAATGTTTGTCAGCCCATACACTTAGTGCATGGGCATTACAAGTATAGGAGACCCGCTCCTTTCTAATGGGAACATTTTTTTATGAGGCCCTCCTCCACATCTCTTCCAAATTTGTGGCAGCCCTTGCATTTACTGCATAGGCCAACACTATGGGAGACCCACTTCCTAATAATAGGAACATGTTTTCATGAGGCCATCTGACCTCCACGTCTCTTCCAAGGGGCATTGGAGTGCCTCAAAATTTTTGGCAACCCTTGCATTCACTGCATAGGCAAATACAATGGGAGACCCACTTCCTAATAATGGGAACATTGTTTTCATGAGGCCCTCTGACCTCCACGTCTCTTCCAAGGGTCATTGGAGTGCTTCCCAATTTTTGGCAACCCTTGCATTCACTGCATAGGCAAACACAATGGGAGACCCACTTCCTAATAATGGGAACATTTTTGTTCAGGAGGCCCTCCTCTTCGTCTCTTCCAAGGATCATTGGAGTAGGTCCAAATTTTTGGCAGTCCTTGCATTCACTGCATAGGCAAACAGTATGGGAGACCCACTTCCTAATAATGGGAACATTTTTTTTCAGGAGGCCTTCCTCTAAGTATCATCAAAGGGGTATTGGAGTGCGCCCAAATTTTGGGCAGCCCTGCCACTCACTGCATATGCAATAACAGTATAGGAGACCCACTCTTTAGTAATGAGAACAACAAAGCATAGCCGGCTGAAGGCTCTCTAAGAATAGCGAGGGCCGACTGCTTGCCCTTTAAGAATAGTAAAGGCCGCCTGATGGCCCTATAAAAATAGGCTTTCTGACTTTCAGAGTCCCTCCTTCATAAATGAAACAGGATGTGTCTGATCATGTCTCACACACCACATGGCCAGATAAGGTTGTAAAATGTTAAAATGACATGTCACGGTTGAAAGCAATGCAAGAGTGCAAAAACGCCTCAAAAACGCTAAGTGTGAACATAGCCCAAGGTGTGGAGGAGTATTTTTGTTTTTGGTTATTTATTTTGCCTTATATACAAGTTATTACCCTGGAAAGGATGTTCCTTAACATATTTCGCAGGAAAATCCATTTTGGTTTCGTTTTTGTATGTTTTATTGTGAGTCCGTAAAAGTGGCGTAATACTCTGATAGCGTTGTTCACAGCAGTGACCTGGGAGTCAGAGATGCTTCCAGGGGTCTTCCCCATGCTGTTCCCATGTCATCTGAGCACTGTTCCCATCGATTTGGGCAATTTTTAGGCCCTCTGCAGACCACAGGGGGGAACCGCCTGAAAAATGCTCGAGTTTCCCATAGACTTACATTGGGCTCGTTGCTCTGGTCGATCACCCGAGTATTCCAATGTGCTCGACCCGTGCAATGAGCACCTGAGCATTTTAGTGCTCGCCCATCACTAGGTAATACTAAAGTTAATAGCATTTTGATATAAGCCTATAAAAGGGACCACCTTGTGACAAAATGATGCAAGTTGCTCTTTAAAAATGGTTCTAATAATGAATAAATATCAGTATGTAGAGTTAACAGAAAAAGTAATAATTAAATTTATGAACTGGCTTAGAAACACAGAATATGACTGAGCTAGAGGGTCTGTGACCCAGGACTTCTGAAACACCTCATTTCAAAAAATTCATGACTATACTCCATATTAGAGGTTTGTACTTGTGTCATAACTAGTGTTGAGCATTCCGATACTGAAATATCGGGTATCGGCCGATATTCACTGTATCGGAATTCCGATACTTAATTCCGATACTTTTATAATATCGAATACCGGAATCGGAAGTTCCCATAATGCCTGCGCTCTGCAGTGTCTGTGAAGGATGACAAGCTGGATGGCAGCGCTCAGCTGCGATCCAGCTTGTCATCAGAATGCCATCCCAGCGTGGGAGAATTCTGCTGATTGTTTAAAAGCCGGCGGGCGGTAAAAAGCCGCCGGCTTTTAAACAATCACACAGCCCCATACTGCTTCCCCGCAGCCTCCCACCCCGATCCTCCGCTCCCCTCGCCACCTCCAATCCCAATCGTAAATTAGGACCGGGCGGGGAGCGCAGCACCAAGGAGCGAAGGACCCGGGCGGGGAAGCCGGCAGTGAAAAGACTTCACCGCCGGCTTTCCCGTTCTGTGCTGCGCTTTCCCGCCGGTTATTTCAAATGAACAGCTGAGGTATCAGGTGATGCCGATCAGCTGTTCATTTGAAGTAGCCGCGGTGCCCTCAGAGGGTTCATGTGAGTTCATGCTTGACTGCATGAACTCACATGAACTTTCCCACGGCCGCACAGGTCAGCCTCACCTCCCAGACCCGTCATGATTAGTGTGTGCGGGGTGTGTGTGTGCGGGGTGTGTGTGTGTGCGGGGTGTGTGTGCGGGGTGTGTGTGTGCGGGGTGTGTGTGTGCGGGGTGTGTGTGTGTGCGGGGTGTGTGTGCGGGGTGTGTGTGTGCGGGGTGTGTGTGTGCGGGGTGTGTGCGATGTGTGCGGGTGTGTGCGGTGTCTGTGCGTGCAGGCAGACATAGGCCGATGTGACACTACTACTCCCATCGGCCTATGTCTGTCCCCCGTCCACTCGTGCCAGCAGGATCAGCTCGATGGGAGCAGTAGTTCCCATCAGCCTGATCCTGCTATATAAATTGCCCTACTGTGTCCCCAATAAATGTTAGATACATGTCATTGGTGGCCAGTGGTTACCTAAAAGAAATTAGTTTATACATTACCTGTCCCCGCCGATCGTCACCTAAAATAAAGTAAAAAATAAAAAACTACACCTATACTCACCTAGACACCTAATTCCCCGAAGCCATCGATCTCCTGTAATAAAATATAAAATAATAAACCACAACCTTATCCTTACCCCTCCGTAGCAGTCCACGAGTGTCCCACGAAGATCTCCAGTTCAGAGCAGCCACATAGAATGTGACCGCTCTGAACCGCTGCCGCCGCTAGAATGACGGGGCCGTAAGGGTTCACCAGAGTTAAGGCAGCGCTGCTCCGGTTAGCTGCTTTACGGCACTGCTGTATCGTGAGAAATTCCCACGGTACAGCACTGCCGTAAAGGAGGTCTCCGGAGCTGCGCTGCCTGAATGCACTCTGGTAACCTCAGTCAGTGGCTCCCGCTGCCGGGAGCGGACGTGTTCCCGGCAGCGTGAGCTTACAGCAGCCATGCACAGCTGTCACCATCTCCAGATGTGACAGCTGTGCATGGGAGATCAGCGCAGGAACGTGGACAGGTAACTATTTTTTTTTAGTAAACTAAGAATTAAATAAAATGGTGTTTTATTTCAAATAAATTCTTTTTTTCTGGGTGTAGTGTGTTTTTTCTTTTTAACACTTTGTAGGTTAGTAATGGGGGTGTCTTATAGACACCCATCATTACTAACCTGGGCTTCATGGCAGCTGGCGCTGACATGAACCCCACCACTATTACCCCCTGCCACCGCACCAGGGCAGCGTGGAAGAGCGAGGCTAAGTGCCAGAATTGGCGCATCCTATGGATGCGCCATTTCTGGGGCGGCTGACGGCTGGTGTTTCTAGCCTGGGAGGGGGCCAATATTCATGGCACCCTTCCTGAGCTATTAATATCAGCCCCCAGCTGTCTGCCTAGCCTTTGCTAGCTATTAAAATAGGGGGGACCCCACGTCATTTTTTTGGGGGGGGTCCCCCATTTTAATAGCTAGTAAAGGCTAGGTATTCAGCTGGGGGCTGATATTAGTAGCCTGGGAAGCTCCGTGGGTATTACCCCCTTCCCAGGCTTCAAACATTTGCCCCAGCTGTCTGCTTAACCTCCGCTAGAGCCTAAAATTAAGGGGAACCCCACGCCAATTTTTTTTTTAAATAAATCCTTTATTTTAACACTAAATGACAAGTACAGTAATCAACACTGTCACTGTACTTCATATATATGTGACTGACATGTTTATATCTATCTAATCTATGTGTGATTCTCTATTCTTTCTGTTCTAAATTGTCGGGTACAGATGCTGAATTGCCGGCCGGCTTTCTTAAAGAGACGGTGCACGAAAACACTAATATTTTTTTAAATAAATCCTTTACACTAAATGACAAGTACAGTAAGCAACACTGTCACTGTACTTCATATATATGTGACTGACATGTTTCTATCTATCTAATCTATGTGTGAAGCTCTATTCTTTCTGTTATAAATTGTCGGGTACCGCTGCTGAATTGCCGGCCGGCTTTTTTAAAGAGACGGTGCACGAAAACACTAATATTTTTTTTAATAAATCCTTTACACTAAATGACAAGTACAGTAAGCAACACTGTCACTGTACTTCATATATATGTGACTGACATGTTTCTATCTATCTAATCTATGTGTGATGCTCTATTCTTTCTGTTGTAAATTGTCGGGTACCGGTGTATGCCGCTGATGAATTGCCGGCTTTTCATGTCATTCTACATTATTCTTAGTTGTTTTACTTCATGTAGAATTAACCTACAAGGAAAGAAAGGGTTTATTTTCATTCCGATATTTGTGTCCCATTGACTTGCATTGGTTTCCGGTATCGGAATCGGCGATATCCGATACTTTTTGGGTATCGGCCCGATCCAATCCGATACGATATTTCCTGATATCGGAAGGTATCGCTCAACACTAGTCATAACCTATCCATCCAATCCAGCACCCTTTAAATTCCTGTTTTTACGATACAATACAATTCAGCTGCAATTCCACAAGCGATTTATAGATTTTCTCCACAAGTTTTTCTAATTTTACAGCAATAAATAATAAATAGCAAGTATTGACAGATAGACCACAAGTTGGGCTTCAGCACTAAGAAGAGATCATCCCCAGCTGGGCTCATATGTAGCAACTGCAAGTATATCCAATTATTTTTTCTTGAACATTAATTACTGTATGCTTTAGAAAATCTAATAAACAGAAAGGATGGACCCTAATAGGTGGTGGTTAAATAATCTTATTATCCGTTATTTATAATTTCACACCTAAAACTTAACTTTTAATAATAAAGAGTTAATAAAAGGTCACACAAAGTGAAATGTTGTGGGGCTAAGTGATAAGCCACTCTTTATATAGCTTATTTTACTCCGTGCTTTGCACAAGTGTTCATTATAGCACAGTAAAGGCTGCTATGGCAATGGATAAGGCCCCTGCAGTGCATTTTTCATATTTTATCAGATTAATTCAGCCTTCCATATCGTTAGAGTGTTAGACAGGGCACCAAATTCTGAACAATAGGAAGGTGTTCTAGGCTATAGTTCCAAGCAGATTAATATGAGTCACTTTTGTTTAAAACTCTAAACATTGAAACTCTATTGGTCAAATTCAATTGTGAGGAAAGGTAACATTTTTGATTTATTAAAGTGGTATTCGCTTCTTGTAAAGTGACGTTATATTGATGTAATATAACATCATTTTATGATCCAATGTGTGTACTAGTACCCCAAGAACCCTAGGTGTGAAGGAACTGACGCGCTGCTTTAGCATGGTTTCTTCTACATTTCCTATACTTATTGGCACTTGTGGCCACTTATTTGTGTAGGAAGCTGCAGCACAGCCCAGATGGTGGCCAGGGCATTGCTGTACAGAAAAATTCTCAGCAAAAGGCCACAGCCCCACTATCAGTATTTGGTCAGCATTCGGTCAGTATTATTTCTCAGGAGTGGGAGCCAAAACCAGGAGTGGGTGATAAATGCAGAATTGGTGTCTTGTTTCTATTATACATTTTCTCTGATTGTTCCTTACCTGGTTTTGGCGCCCACTCCTGAGAATACTGATAGTGGGGCCGTGGCCTTAGTGGGGGTTGCAGAGATCAGAGGATCCCCCCCATTCTATCATAAAGTGATGGTACATCCCAGCATTATGGGATCACATTATAAAATGCCAAAAACCTTTTAGAGATTGTAAAAAGCTCACTGGTAATGTGCTAGAGGGGAGATATGTATCACTGAGGTTATTAGCTTCAGTGATATGAACTTTGAAGTTTGCTCCAGCATGTAATGTGCTGGGAGGGGTTAATTGGCCATGAGAGGGCCAGGTTTATTGTGAACAGCTAACCAGATGGGCGGGACGGCTGTTCACCATATCTCTACCCTAGGGTGTGATCCAGGAGGTAAAAGTAAAAACTTTGGACTTACTGATAGTTCTGTATGTGCTGTGTGCTCTGAAGGTGAGCTGACCTCCAGAGCTTTGCTCTTGCTTAAAAGAGCTGAACCCTGATTTCTGAACGGCCAGATCCCGCATTTATATGGACTGTAATGTATGCTGTTTATTTAGGCCAACAAGACTGAATATGTCTATTTTGTTTTTGACTGGTTTATGAGGCATGCTTTAATAAACCAGCTGAAGATTTAAACAAAAAGCATTCCTTTGACTATCTTGTTAAGCAGCCAAGGGAGCTGATCTACTACAGAAATAAAAAAGAAACACTTTAGCAATAAAGACGGTCTAGTCTGTAGTTTGTAATACGGTTTGTTGAAAAGACTTTTTCAAACTTTGGTTTTATATAAAGCAAATTAAGCAAGAAAACAGTTAACTTTTTATAATTGAATGTTTTACTGTACTGGACATTCTACAACAATCCTTGGTGTATTTTTGCCTTACTTATGGCATCATTTGTAATTTCTTTTTTTATTTAACTCTAACAATCTATTATAACCTCAGCTACTGTAGTATGAAGTAAAATGATACTAGTATTTATTCTCCCATTAATCTTCTTCCTCCTCAGTACCACTCTTTGTAAAATGTCGTGCATAGAGGTGTATCCATGTTTTCATACAGTACATATCAGGACAGGTTTTAGGAATTTCAACTTGTTCTGCCTTCCCCTACTTTGATACTTGAATAGTGGGACAAGCTCAGAATGTGCCCTGCCACATAGACCCAGAAATCTAGTAACATAATGATTGTCACTTAAAGAGGACCTATCAAGTGTCCAAAAAAATTGTGTTTGTTACCTTGCCAAAATTTCTGTGCTGCCCTGAACCGTCTGTTGCTTTCAGTTGTTATTTTCATCCCTCGTTTGTGGAGATATGCCCTTTTTTCCTATTTTGGCGCCAAGTATGCTTGTGGTCCAAGAGGGTGTTTCAGAATTTTTTTCTCTGGGGACATGTAGTCCTCAAACTCTAAGTAGCATCTGAAACTGGTCAATCAGCATGATCTCACGAGGTCATCCTGTACTCAATGTGACTTGCCTGTGACGTGCACTCAGGTTAGTCTTCTTACGGAGTGGTCTTGCAAGAACAGGGTGATCTCAAAAGATCACGCTGTTGGAACAGTTTCAGATGCTGCCAACCAGTGAATGAGCAGTGTCATAGAGGGAAGGACTACACGCCAGCAGAGAAAACTCTTATGAAACGCCCTCTTGGACCCCATACTTGCAAAAAATATGTAAATCACTACTGCTCTACTCAGTACACTATGGACTGTACATCCATCTGCTGGTGGAGCTGGTAACAAGATAAGGATAGGTCTTTAATAACATGGTAATGGAAATTCCTTTAATGTTATGGATATCATTTATGGGTTAAAAGTGCTTCATAGGGATGTTCCAGCTTTTGGTGACTAATGCTTATGACTCGCCCCCTGGGCCTAGTGTGGACGTGTGTGGAATACCCGGAGCCGGGTCTCTGGGGGTTGTAGTATCCGTGGCGGTGACCCGGTCCCGTGACTCAGGGTGGTCAGGCCAATGGCGGTATTTTGTGGGGGGGTTTAGGTTAATTGTCCGACTACGCCACCCGTGGATTGCGGTCAGTGCGGACCGCCACTGCAGGGCAGACCGCTGGGGCTGATGGTGTATGCAGCTGAGGTAGTGTGACTCCCCAAGGGAAGAGTGCAGCCCCAGGGCAGTGTAGTTGATGGTGAGGGTGATAGTGCACGGGAGTCCCAGCACTAGTAGTGCTGGTGCGGCGATGAAGCAGGAACGACTCAGAGTCTTTGCAGTGCAGTTCAGGGTCTTTACTGGTGATATTAAGGCAGACCCTCCCGGGAGTACTGGCTAGCATAAGGGGCCTGGTTAGTCTGCGAGCAAACAGGAGTTCCCCTGGCCAGGTGGAGTTGTAGGCCTCCCCGTCTATCTGCACTCTTTCTGGCTACCTTGCTGTAAGTGGGTAGAAGTAGCCCACGTCCCTGAGTATACCGTGTGGTGCTCACCCGTATGGCTGGTGACTTAGGGCCTTCTGTTAGCCTCCGCTCCGGGATGGCAGTGCTGGTCCCTTCCTTGAGACTGAGCCTCCGGGCTTCTATGGCCAGAGGACCTGGAATCCCCTGCCGGCTGGTTTCTGCTGCTGGGTGGATATCAGTCCCCACAGCCTCGGACTCCGGTGTCCGGTTATCAGATTCTTCTGCCAGGGCGAGCTCTGCTCAGCTCTAGCCCCTGGTCTTCAGCTACTGCTCCTACAGAGCTCCTGCTGTAACTCTCCCTGTGTCTGGAACTGTCTCCAGGCTCTGACTCAACTCACTAATCCCCCCTCAGACCCAGTTTATAAGGGCAGATTCCTCCCCTCCCAGGTCTGGGCAGGAAGTGTTGCATGCTTAAGGGCTCCTGAGCAGAGAAACCTCCCACTTGCTTCCAGACGTAATATTTCTATTACTGTGGCAACCAGACCCCTGGGGTGCCACATTCCCCCCTAGTGAATTTTAGTACTCCGGGACTAAACACATTTTTAAGAAAACACAAATACAGGGTATAAACAATAATACAACAACATATATACAAGAAGCTTTAGTCTTTAGAGGTCACGGCGTGTCCGTAACCGGGTGTCCATATCACCCAACAAGGTGAAGTCTTGGCACAGAGTAAGGGACCTGTCCAAAGCAAACCCCAAGCGTTGGCCCTGGGCGTGGCTGCAAGGCTGAGGCTAGCTACTTTGGGCCACAAGGAGGCCACGCCAGACAGGTTTTCTCCTCCGCGGCCATCTTCGCAAGAGGCACCAAGTTTTGCAGTGTCCAGGTGTGTCAACGGGTTGTTATCCGTGTACACGGTGAACTAGGAAGAGGCAAGGTAATGCTTGAAACGTTCGGTCACTGCCCACACCACTGCCAGGAACTCTAGCTTGAATGAGCTATAATTCTCAGGGTTTCTTTCTGTGGGCCATAGTTTTCGGCTGGCGTAAGCAATTACCCGTTCTTTCCCCTGCTGGATCTGGGACAGTACGGCTCCTAGCCCGATGTTGCTCGTGTCCGTGTGGAGGATAAAGGGCTGGCTGTAGTCAGGGTACGCCAGGATTTCATCCCCCGTGAGGGCCATCTTCAGCTGGCAGAAGGACTCCTCTTCCAGCTTTTCCCATCTGAAGGGCGGCTTCTGGTTTTTGGCCTTCCTGGATTGGCCTATCAGGAGGTCCTGCATAGGGGCTGCCATTTTGGTGAAACCGGGAATGAATCTTCGGTAGTAGCCTACTAACCCGAGGAACTGCCGCACTTCCTTTATGCTGGAGGGTCTTGACCAGTCCTTAATCACGGTGATCTTATCGGTCTCGGGAGCCACTCCGTCAGCACTCACCACGTGTCCCAGGTACTGCACCGTTGGTTTCAGGAGGTGGCACTTGGAGGGTTTCACCTTTAGGCCGTAGCTTGCCAGGGCGTCAAACACTTCTGCCAGGTGTTTCAGATGGTCCTCGTAGGTTTTGGAATAAACGATGATATCGTCCAGGTATAACAGGACCGTCTCGAAATTCCGGTGTCCCAGACAGCATTCCATCAACCGCTGGAAGGTTCCTGGTGCGTTGCAGAGCCCGAACGGCATACAGTTGAATTCGCTGAGACCCATCGGGGTGGTGAATGCGGTCTTCTCCTTGTCTGCCTGTGCTACAGGAACCTGCCAGTACCCGCTAGTAAGATCCAAAGTGGAGAAGAATTTAGCAGATTTTAATGCAGCTAAAGATTCTTCTATTCTAGGTAACGGGGACGCATCTTTGTGTGTGAAACGGTTGACCTTTCTGTAGTCTACACACATTCTCATTGTGTTGTCCTTCTTTTTCACTGGAACTAGTGGAGCTGCCCTGGGGCTACAGCTGTCCCTGATTACCCCAGCCTCCTTCATGTCCCGCAACATCCCCTTTGCATGCTGATAGTGTGCAGGGGGCACAGGTCGGTATCTTTCCTTTATGAGTGGATGGTCTCCTGTGGGGATGTAATGTTCTACCCCCTTTACTCGCCCGAAGTCTAGCGGGTGTTTACTAAAGACTCTTTCGTACTCCTGAACCACCCGGTAGACTCCCTGTTTTTGGTGTGAGGGAGTGGAGTCAGTACCCAAATGCAGTTGCTGACACCAGTCCTCCATTTGTTTCTTAGAGCCGTTACCTTCCTCTGGTTGAGATGGAGGCAAGGGTTCCACGGCCCTTACAGAATTTTGGTTTATGGTGAACAATTTGGCTAGCGTGGCATATCGGGGCAGGTATACTTCTCTCTCCCCGATATTTATGATGCGGACGGGCACCCTCCCACGGCATACATTGACCACCCCCCGTGCTGTCAAAATGGTGGGCCTACTGTCTGAGTATACGGGTTCTACCATTGCTTGGTAGTCTCTACCTCTTAGACCAATAGCTGCCCGGCACCAGATCATCTCACTTTTCGGGGGCATGGCAATAGGGAACGGGTCACACATTCTCACGCTACCTATCTCACCACCAGATAGTTCCACTTGTTGCCGCTTCATCAGTGCCCGGATCTCTTTTTGGAGCACACGCTGCTGACTGGAACTGGCGTTCTTGGCAACCTGCTGTAAAATGAGAATCACCTCTGCAAGACAATTTTCAATCACGTTAGTTCCCAAGGTTATTCTAGGGTGACTCTCATGACGGTCAATGTCCACAATGATCAGTCCTTGTGCCGCCAGTTCGACCTTACCGACCTTAATTGTCACCTCTTTGAACCCCACCTGCGGCACGGGCTGACCATTGCTGGCGATGATACTCAGGTTGTCATCTGGGTAGCGGGTTATGTCCGAGTCATTCCAGTACCGCTTAAAGAGAACGTACGGGATGGTAGTCACTTGTGACCCAGTGTCCAGTAGGGCACTCATAGGAATGCCATCCAGTACTACAGGCTAGACCGGACGTCCCCCTACGTATTTATCATGCCAGTTCGATGGGCCTGATGATCTTATGCCTGGGGGTTGGCCCTTTACCCCAGGTTGTGCCCGTTTAAATGACAGTACCTTGCCATGTGTCCGGGTTGATTGCAGCGGCGGCAGATGGGTTGTCCGTCCTCTTTGTATCTGTCCCTAGGTCTTCCTCTGGACGTTGGGATCCTCCTTTGTCGGCGCCACGGGACGTCCTCCGGTCCGGATGCCAGCTGGATCTTCCCTGGAGGGGAAACCTGTAAAGACTGCACAGTTTTGGTTAGCGCGGCTACGCTTTTGGTTAACTCTTGGACCTGATGGTGCAGGTCTGTAGCCAGGTTGTTATCCAAAGCCTGCGCACCAGCTCCTACAGACTCTGTAGACAAGGGCGCCGCCTCCTGGTGATAGGTAATAGCAGGATGCCTGTGGGTTACAGCGCTACCCGGTGCCGGTTCTCGGAGCACCCGGATGGCCCTGTCTTTGAACTTTGCAAAGTCTAAACCAGGGTTCTGCAAGGCCATTGCACGTAACTGGGTTCGGTGGGCGTTGAACAGCAGACCCTCAATGAATTGCTCAGTTAACAGTTCATCTGCATTCCGCACACTGTCAGGGTCTGCCTGTTTAATGGCTCCCAGGGCCTCTTGCAAATTCAAAGCATAGTCTCTGATACTGTCTTGGGCCCGCTGCTTGCACCCATAGAATTTCATTTTGATCTCTGCTGAGGTACGAGTATCAAAAGTGTCCCTCAGACGGGTTAAGATTTCTTTTACAGTCTCCTTGTCCCGGACTGACCAGGACTTTACTTCACGTTGGGCTGCGCCGGTTAGCTGGCTTACCAATATGCTCACTTTTTGTCCTTCTGTCAGGGGGTATACCTTAAACAGGCTGTACAGTCTCTCTTTAAAGTCGCTTAGGGTATGCGACTCCCCTGAGTACTGGGGCAGCCAGGCCGCTCCGGGGATATAGGGCATTGTAAATGGCATTACTGCGGCAGCGGCAGCGCTGGTGGTAGAGGGTCCCTCCGTATCCGTCATCTTCCTCCCCCCTAGTTAAGTGTGGCCTACCTTCTGTTGCTTCTTCTCCGTAGGCCGCGGCTCCGCAGACGATCGTCAGGGTGGAGGACCTTGCGTCGCGCTCTGGTGACGTCAGCGTCGCTCTCTCTCCCTTCCAGGACCTTGCGCAGCGTCGATGCGTGGGGCGGAGCTTCGGGTCTCGCGCACTTTCGGCATCCACGCCCCTCTTCTTCCCGCGCGGCGTCCCGAAGATGGCGTCCGATGGCGGGAAAACGACTGCGGATGGCGGGAAACTTTTGAAGATGGCGGGAAACTTTTGAAGATGGCGGGAAACGGCTCCGGATGGCGGGAACCTTCACCACGGCAGGTATGACAGTCTTTTGAAGGCGCGCAGTACCCGGTGGTTGCGGGCACGAAATCCTGCCGACTACGCCAAAGCTGATTCGCCCCCTGGGCCTAGTGTGGACGTGTGTGGAATACCCGGAGCCGGGTCTCTGGGGGTTGTAGTATCCGTGGCGTTGACCCGGTCCCGTGGCTCAGGGTGGTCAGGCCAATGGCGGTATTTTGTGGGGGGTTTTAGGTTAATTGTCCAACTACGCCACCCGTGGATTGCGGTCAGTGCGGACCGCCGCTGCAAGGCAGACCGCTGGGGCTGATGGTGTATGCAGCTGAGGTAGTGTGACTCCCCACGGGAAGAGTGCAGCCCCAGGGCAGTGTAGTTGATGGTGAGGGTGATAGTGCACGGGAGTCCCAGCACTAGTAGTGCTGGTGCGGCGATGAAGCAGGAACGACTCAGAGTCTTTGCAGTGCAGTTCAGGGTCTTTACTAGTGATATTAAGGCAGACCCTCCCGGGAGTACTGGCTAGCATAAGGGGCCGGGTCAGTCTGCGAGCAAACAGGAGTTCCCCTGGCCAGGTGGAGTTGTAGGTCTCCCCGTCTATCTGCACTCTTTCTGGCTACCTTACTGTTAGCGGGTAGAAGTAGCCCACGTCCCTGAGTATACCGTGTGGTGCTCACCCGTATGGCTGGTGACTTGGGGCCTTCTGTTAGCCTCTGCTCCTGGATGGCAGTGCTGGTCCCTTCCTTGTGACTGAGTCTCAGGGCTTCTATGGCCAGAGGACCTGGAATCCCCTGCCGGCTGGTTTCTGCTGCTGGGTGGATATCAGTCCCCACAGCCTCGGACTCCGGTGTCCGGTTATCAGATTCATCTGCCAGGGCGAGCTCTGCTCAGCTCCAGCCCCTGGTCTTCAGCTACTGCTCCTACAGAGCTCCTGCTATAACTCTCCCTGTGTCTGGAATGTCTCCAGGCTCTGACTCAACTCACTAATCCCGCCCCAGACCCAGTTTATAAGGGCAGATTCCTCCCCTCCCAGGTCTGGGCAGGAAGTGTTGCATGCTTAAGGGCTCCTGACCAGAGAAACCTCCCACTTGCTCCCAGACGTAATATTTCTATTACTGTGGCACCAAATGTCCTCCTAGGCACCAGAGAGGAAGTAAGCAGACTGCAGTAGCTCCAAGCCTTCACAAGGGAACATGTGAATATCACCTCCCTGTAGCAAACAGAAAGTATTTAAACACCCAGGCCTGGGTGTCAATTAGCAGGAGGGAGGTAGCCGCTGGGTCCTAGAGTGATACAGATCTAAGAAGGTGTCTGTAATGCCAAAGGAAGAGATCTTCTGCAACCAACTGCAGGGAGACTGTCACATCTGACACACCCGTGACATCACGACTCTTCAAATTGTTCCTGCTAGTTATGTGACAAGACAAGGATGCTAACATTTCATTTACCATTATCAATGAAAGTTTCAACCAAACAATTTATCAAATCCATGCTCCAAGAATGAGCAATGACTCTCTTAGATGCCAAAAAACATAAAAATCCACCTGATTGTGATCTTGGGAAAATCAGCACAGAACCAACAGAGTCACATGGTGGTTTTTCTAAATTTACTTCTGTGATTGTGAATATTAACCCCTTAACGACCGTCGTAACGCATTTTCACGGCGGCAGATAAGGGTACTTATTCCTCAGCGCTGTGAAAATGCGTCACTGAGGAATAAGGCTGTAGTGCCCCCCAGAGTCGGAAATTCTCTTGGGTCTCAGCTACTGGGAGTAGCTGAGACCCTGGAGAATATGATCAGGGCCATTTTTCTGGTCCTCCTGCACTCATTAGGAAGCCAGTGGTGGATGCTGGGCTGTGACGTGTGGGGAAACCCCACCCACAGCCCATCAATCAGCGGAGAGCGCGTCACTGAGTCCCGCCCGACTTGACGTGACATCAGCGGATGCCAGAGTAGGCTGCTGCCGGGGGTCACGTGATGCCTGTGAGTGGTCAGTGATAGCGCTGCTCAGAGGCGATATTAACAGTGCAAGGTATTTCATAAAAGTCTTATTTCCGCCGTTTACATCGATGGGGGGCATGTTCAATAGTAGTGGACAACTTCTTTAAATTATAGATCTGAACCCAGAAGTGTCTAAGTTTTGGCAATTCTACTATATGTACAGCCTTGGTACATTTGGGAGATTCTCTGGAGAGTCAAATACCATCATATTAATACTTATACTTATTAATATCCTTCTTCCATTAAAGAGACATTAATTGATAACTTAGAAGCTGCTTTAACCATGTTCTACCATTCCCTTAACGTCAGCTCATCTCCTATTCCCATTTAGTGATGTACGATTGTTTCAAATGGTAGTGACCAAATAAACATACAGCTTGGAGATATTGCTCAAACCCCGGATTACAAGTGCAAATGAGTTCAAACATCGACATATAATGTTTTTCATTCATTGAAAGCAATGGGTTGTTGAAAATACGCTGAAAAAATACAGGTATCAGATTTTACTGCTTTTTTAGTGAAAAAAAAGCATGTACAGCAATATATGAAACCTATTTATTTTTGTGATTTACTCATGTTTACCATCCTATCTTGATCACCTGAGATGGCAGTTTGGATTAGTACAGTTAAATTAAATTAGTGATGAGTACAAAGTAAACATTGGCTGACCAAGGTGTGAGATTGAACAATGCCTGAGCAACTCAATGGCAGACCAAAGTGTGAAAGTAAACAAACTCAATGCACTGAAAATTCATGACCTGTGTTCATGCTTCTGTGGTGGAAGCAAAGATGAATTTGGGATCCTGAAAAACGCACCAAAAATTCATCAAAACCTCCATTTTTGACGCGGCTTCTTTTCTGCCAAGAAAGCAGGTTTTCCTTCAGAAAAAATGATTAAACAACAACCGCAGGATGGATTTCATTAACCCAGGTATCATTTTAATCAGTGTAACGTTGCCAACCTGACACTGCATGTAGTTTACTTAGTACAATCCTTCTGATAGGTTCGCTATAACTTACATGCAAAGAAAGACAGAGCTGTCGCTGTTCTCTCACCTCCTCCGGATGTCAGTCATTATGTCCGATGGAGGGGAGAGTGAAATGGACACTGATTAGCTGCAAGAATCACATGACACAACAATGTCTCATGAGCCCCAGGAGAGCCAGTGCCAACGCTGCTGGAACGGTGTCTGCACCGGAAGTGAGCATAGCTGTTATCATTTTACTTGGGGAAAACATAATGATTAAGAAGTGGTTGTTCGATTAGTGGACAACCCCTTTAAGGTAACATTGATTTATCGGTTCTCTAGATTTAAGATAAGTCTGGATTGTCTACTTAGCCAAGATGTATTTTTGTAAAAATAACATTGTAAATATAGTTAGTTATTTTAGATAATATAGTGAATGTAATATAGGTTTCTCATAGGAGTAGTTCCAACAGGACAACCATTTCTTTGAATAAAGTTTTCCTGGTGATCACATGATCACCACAAAATCTTCTCTAATCCCTGGTAATTAACTGTAATTGGCTGAGCTACTCTGTTTCTGTAACTCCCATTTAATTTAATGACTGTTGTGCAAATGACAAAACACATCAAGCTATTCTGTTTCTGTACCATGGGAGTGTTTCCATAACTCATCATCAGTAGTGTTGAGCGATACCTTCCGATATCAGGAAATATCGTATCGGATTGGATCGGGCCGATACCCAAAAAGTATCGGATATCGCCGATTCCGATACCGGAAACCAATGCAAGTCAATGGGACACAAATATCGGAATGAAAATAAACCCTTTCTTTCCTTGTAGGTTAATTCTACATGAAGTAAAACAACTAAGAATAATGTAGAATGACATGAAAAGCCGGCAATTCATCAGCGGCATACACCGGTACCCGACAATTTACAACAGAAAGAATAGAGCTTCACACATAGATTAGATAGATAGAAACATGTCAGTCACATATATATGAAGTACAGTGACAGTGTTGCTTACTGTACTTGTCATTTAGTGTAAAGGATTTATTAAAAAAAATATTAGTGTTTTCGTGCACCGTCTCTTTAAAAAAGCCGGCCGGCAATTCAGCAGCGGTACCCGACAATTTATAACAGAAAGAATAGAGATTCACACATAGATTAGATAGATAGAAACATGTCAGTCACATATATATGAAGTACAGTGACAGTGTTGCTTACTGTACTTGTCATTTAGTGTAAAGGATTTATTTAAAAAAATAATAGTGTTTTCATGCACCGTCTCTTTAAGAAAGCCGGCCGGCAATTCAGCATCTGTACCCGACAATTTAGAACAGAAAGAATAGAGAATCACACATAGATTAGATAGATAGAAACATGTCAGTCACATATATATGAAGTACAGTGACAGTGTTGATTACTGTACTTGTCATTTAGTGTTAAAATAAAGGATTTATTTAAAAAAAAATTGGCGTGGGGTTCCCCTTAATTTTAGGCTCTAGCGGAGGTTAAGCAGACAGCTGGGGCAAATGTTTGAAGCCTGGGAAGGGGGTAATACCCACGGAGCTTCCCAGGCTACTAATATCAGCCCCCAGCTGAATACCTAGCCTTTACTAGCTATTAAAATGGGGGAACCCCCCCAAAAAAATAACGTGGGGTCCCCCCTAATTTAATAGCTAGCACAGGCTAGGCAGACAGCTGGGGGCTGATATTAATAGCCCAGGAAGGGTGCCATGAATATTGGCCCCCTCCCAGGCTAGAAACACCAGCCGTCAGCCGCCCCAGAAATGGCGCATCCATAGGATGCGCCAATTCTGGCACTTAGCCTCGCTCTTCCACGCTGCCCTGGTGCGGTGGCAGGGGGTAATAGGGTTGGGGTTGATGTCAGCTTATAATGCCAGCTGACATCAAGCCCAGGTTAGTAATGGAGAGGCGTCTATAAGACACCCCCATTACTAACCCCATAGTCAAAGTTAAAAGAAAACACAAACACCCAGAGTAAAGTCCTTTAATTGAAATAAAGACACAATTCTTTATTGTTCTAAATTAAACCATACTTACCATCACGCCCATTCCAGCTGAAGCCAACGATCTCCTGCAATAAAAGAAAAATAATAAAGCAACCTCATCCTTACCTTTCGATGGTTCCCAGGACAGCTCCAGCTCTGCTACATCGAGATGACAGGCTGGACCGCAGCAGAAAGCTGCCATCCAGCCTGTCATCCCGCAGACACTGAGAAGCGCAGGCATGCTTGCGCTCCTCAGTGTCTCTCTGTGACGTCATCCAGATGAGCCGAGTTCATGTCCAATGAACTCAGCTCACCTCATGCACGTCACTGACAGCGTGGGAAAGTTCTCCTGCACTCAGCGCTTCAGCGTGAGAATTCTCCCACGCTGTCAGTGACATACATGAGGTGAGGTCATGTCCAATGAACTCAGCTCACCTCATGCACGTCACTGACAGTGTGGGAAAATTCTCACGCTGAAGTGCTGAGTGCAGGAGAATTTTCCCACGCTGTCAGTGACGTACATGAGGTGAGCTGAGTTCATTGGACATGACCTCGGCTCATCTGGATGCCGTCACAGCCAGACACTGAGGAGTGGAAGTATGCCTGCGCTTCTCAGTGTCTGCGGGATGACAGGATGGGTGGCAGTGTTCTGCTGCGGTCCAGCCTGTCATCTCGATGTAGCAGAGCTGAAGCTGTCGTGGGAGCCATGGAAAGGTAAGGATGATGTTGCTTTATTATTTTACTTTTATTGCAGGAGATCGTTGGCTTCAGCTGGAATGGGCGTGACGGTAAGTATGGTTTAATTTAGAACAATAAAGAATTGTGTGTTTATTTCAATTAAAGGACTTTTTTCTGGGTGTTGTGTTTTTTTAAATACTTTACTAGAAATTCATGGTGGTCATGTCTAATATTGGCGTGACCCCATGAATTTTGGGCTTAGGGCCAGCTGATAATGCCAAGCTGGCCTTAACCCCTTTATTACCCAGTGAGCCACCGCACCAGGGCCCTGGATGAGTTGAGTACAGCGCCAGAAGATGGCGCTTCAATGAACGCGCCATTTTCTGGGGCGGCTGCGGACTGCAATTTGCAGCGGGGGTGGCCCAGAAAGCTTGGGTCTCCCTGCGCTGCGGATTCCAGCCCCCAGCTGCCTAGTTGTATCTGGCTGGGCACAAAAATAGGGCGAAGCCCCACGCATTTTTTTTTTAAATTATTTCATGAAATTCATGGAATAATTAAGAAAAAAAGGGCTTCCCTATATTGTTGTGTTCAACCAGGTACAAATAGGCAGCTGGTGGTTGGGGGCAGCCCATTCCTGCCTGCTGTACCTGGCTGGACACTAATATAGTGCGAAGCCCCACGTCAATTTTTTTTTAATTATTTCATGAAATAATTTTTTTAAAAAAGGGCTTCCCTATATTGTTGTGTCCGGCCAGGTACAAATAGGCAGCTGGTGGTTGGGGGCAGCCTGTTCCTGCCTGCTGTACCTGGCTGGACACAAATATAGGGCGAAGCCCCACGTCAATTTTTTTTAAAATAAATCCTTTATTTTAACACTAAATGACATTTGAGGAGTTAATAAAGATGCAGTCCCTAAATTATTATTTATTTTTTAATTAATTTTTCCCAAAACTTTTGACGTGGGCTTCGCCATATTTTTGTATGCCAGCCAGGTACAGCATCCAGCTTCTATGAACGCGCCATTTTCCGGGGTGGCTGCGGACTGCAATTTTCAGCGGGGGGGGGGGGGGCAGAAAGCTTGGGCCTCCCTGCGCTGCAGATTCCATCCCCCAGCTGCCTAGTTGTACCTGGCTGGACACAAAAATAGGGAGAAGCTTCACGTATTTTTTTTTTTTAATTATTTCATGAAATTCATGAAATAATTAAGAAAAAAAGGGCTTCCCTATATTGTTGTGTCCAACCAGGTACAAATAGGCAGCTGGTGGTTGGGGGCAGCCCGTTCCTGCCTGCTGTACCTGGCTGGACACAAATATAGTGCGAAGCCCCACGTCAATTTTTTTTAAATCATTTCAGGAAATTCATGAAATAATTAAAAAAAATTGATGTGGGGCTTCGCCCTATATTTGTGTCCAGTCAGGTACAGCAGGCAGGAACGGGCTGCCCCCAACCACCAGCTGCCTATTTGTACCTAGCCGGACACAACAATATAGGGAAGCCCTTTTTTTCTTAATTATTCCATGAATTTCATGAATTTAAAAAAAAAAAACGTGGAGCTTCGCCCTATTTTTGTGTCCAGCCAGGTACAACTAGGCAGCTGGGGGCTGGAATCTGCAGCGCAGGGAGGCCCAAGCTTTCTGGGCCCCCCCCCCGCTGCAAATTGCAGTCCGCAGCCACCCCGGAAAATGGCGCGTTCATAGAAGCGCCATCTTCTGGCGCTGTACCCAACTCATCCAGGGCCCTGGTGCGGTGGCTCACTGGGTAATAAAGGGGTTAAGGCCAGCTTGGCATTATCAGCTGGCCCTAAGCCCGAAATTCATGGGGTCACGCCAATATTAGACATGACCACCATGAATTTCTAGTAAAGTATTTAAAAAAAACACAAACACCCAGAAAAAAGTCCTTTAATTGAAATAAACACACAATTCTTTATTGTTCTAAATTAAACCATACTTACCATCACGCCCATTCCAGCTGAAGCCAACGATCTCCTGCAATAAAAGAAAAATAATAAAGCAACCTCATCCTTACCTTTCCATGGCTCCCACGACGGCTCCAGCTCTGCTACATCGAGATGACAGGCTGGACCGCAGCAGAACACTGCCATCCAGCCTGTCATCCCGCAGACACTGAGAAGCGCAGGCATACTTCCACTCCTCAGTGTCTGGCTGTGACGGCATCCAGATGAGCCGACAATGAACTCGGCTCACCTCATGTACGTCACTGACAGCGTGGGAGAATTCTCCTGCACTCAGCGCTTCAGCGTGAGAATTTTCCCACGCTGTCAGTGACGTGCATGAGGTGAGGTCATGTCCAATGAACTCGGCGCACCTCATGCACGTCACTGACAGCGTGGGAGAATTCTCACGCTGAAGCGCTGAGTGCAGGAGAATTTTCCCACGCTGTCAGTGACGTGCATGAGGTGAGCTGAGTTCATTGGACATGACCTCGGCTCATCTGGATGCCGTCACAGCGAGACACTGAGGAGCGCAAGCATGCCTGCGCTTCTCAGTGTCTGCGGGATGACAGGCTGGATGGCAGCGTTCTGCTGCGGTCCAGCCTGTCATCTCGATGTAGCAGAGCTGAAGCTGTCCTGGGAACCATGGAAAGGTAAGGATGAGGTTGCTTTATTATTTTACTTTTATTGCAGGAGATCGTTGGCTTCAGCTGGAATGGGCGTGGCTGTAAGTATGGTTTAATTTAGAACAATAAAGAATTGTGTCTTTATTTCAATTAAACTACTTTTTTCTGGGTGTTTGTGTTTTTTTTAAATACTTTACTAGAAATTCATGGCGGTCATGTCTAATATTGGCGTGACCCCATGAATTTCGGGCTTAGGGCCAGCTGATAATGCCAAGCTGGCCTTAACCCCTTTATTACCCAGTGAGCCACCGCACCAGGGCCCTGGATGAGTTGGGTACAGCGCCAGAAGATGGCGCTTCTATGAACGCGCCATTTTCCGGGGCGGCTGCGGACTGCAATTTGCAGCGGGTGGGGCCCAGAAAGCTTGGGTCTCCCTGCGCTGCAGATTCCAGCCCCCAGCTGCCTAGTTGTACCTGGCTGGACACAAAAATAGGGCGAAGCGCCACACATTTTTTTTTTTAATTATTTCATGAAATTCATGGAATAATTAAGAAAAAAAGGGCTTCCCTATATTGTTGTGTCCGGCTAGGTACAAATAGGCAGCTGGTGGTTGGGGGCAGCCCGTTCCTGCCTGCTGTACCTGGCTGGACACAAATATAGTGCGAAGCCCCACGTCAATTTTTTTTTAATTATTTCATGAAATAATTTAAAAAAAAAAGGGCTTCCCTATATTGTTGTGTCCGGCCAGGTACAAATAGGCAGCTGGTGGTTGGGGGCAGCCCGTTCCTGCCTGCTGTACCTGACTGGACACAAATATAGGGCGAAGCCCCACATAATTTTTTTTTAATTATTTCATGAATTTCCTGAAATAATTAAAAAAAAATTTACGTGGGGCTTCACACTATATTTGTGTCCAGCCAGGTACAGCAGGCAGGAACGGGCTGCCCCCAACCACCAGCTGCCTATTTGTACCTGGTTGGACACAACAATATAGGGAAGCCCTTTTTTTCTTAATTATTCCATGAATTTCATGAAATAATTAAAAAAAAAAAAACGTGGAGCTTCTCCCTATTTTTGTGTCCAGCCAGGTACAACTAGGCAGCTGGGGGATGGAATCTGCAGCGCAGGGAGGCCCAAGCTTTCTGCCCCCCCCCCCGCTGAAAATTGCAGTCCGCGGCCGCCCCGGAAAATGGCGCGTTCATAGAAGCTGGATGCTGTACCTGGCTGGCATACAAAAATATGGCGAAGCCCACGTCAAAAGTTTTGGGAAAAATTTATTAAAAAATAAATAATAATTTAGGGACTGCATCTTTATTAAGTCCTCAAATGTCATTTAGTGTTAAAATAAAGGATTTATTTAAAAAAAAAATGGCGTGGGATCCCCCATAATTTTAGTCTCTAGCGGAGGTTAAGCAGACGGGTGGGGCAGATGTTTGAAGCCTGGGAAGGGGGTAAAACCCACGGAGCTTCCCAGGCTACTAATATCAGCCCCCAGCTGAATACCTAGCCTTTACTAGCTATTAAAATGGGGGACCCCCCCCAAAAAAATGACGTGGGTTCCCCCCTATTTTAATAGCTAGCAAAGGCTAGGCAGACAGCTGGGGGCTGATATTAATAGCTCAGGAAGGGTGCCATGAATATTGGCCCCCTCCCAGGCTAGAAACACCAGCCGTCAGCCGCCCCAGAAATGGCGCATCCATAGGATGCGCCAATTCTGGCACTTAGCCTCGCTCTTCCATGCTGCCCTGGTGCGGTGGCAGGGGGTAATAGTGGTGGGGTTCATGTCAGCGCCAGCTGCCATGAAGCCCAGGTTAGTAATGATGGGCGTCTATAAGACACCCCCATTACTAACCTACAAAGTGTTAAAAAGAAAAAACACACTACACCCAGAAAAAAATAATTTATTTGAAATAAAACACCATTTTATTTAATTCTTAGTTTACTAAAAAAAAATAGTTACCTGTCCACGTTCCTGCGCTGATCTCCCATGCACAGCTGTCACATCTGGAGATGGTGACAGCTGTGCATGGCTGCTGTAAGCTCACGCTGCCGGGAACACGTCCGCTCCCGGCAGCGGGAGCCACTGACTGAGGTTACCAGAGTGCATTCAGGCAGCGCATCTCCGGAGACCTCCTTTACGGCAGTGCTGTACCGTGGGAATTTCTCACGATACAGCAGTGCCGTAAAGGAGCTAACCGGAGCAGCGCTGCCTGAACTCCGGTGAACCCTTACGGCCCCGTCATTCTAGCGGCGGCAGCGGTTCAGAGCGGTCACATTCTATGTGGCTGCTCTGAACTGGAGATCTTCGTGGGACACTCGTGGACTGCTACGGAGGGGTAAGGATAAGGTTGTGGTTTATTATTTTATATTTTATTACAGGAGATCGATGGCTTCGGGGAATTAGGTGTCTAGGTGAGTATAGGTGTAGTTTTTTATTTTTTACTTTATTTTAGGTGGCGATCGGCGGGGACAGGTAATGTATAAACTAATTTCTTTTAGGTAACCACTGGCCACCAATGACATGTATCTAACATTTATTGGGGACACAGTAGGGCAATTTATATAGCAGGATCAGTCTGATGGGAACTACTGCTCCCATCAAGCTGATCCTGCTGGCACGAGTGGACGGGGGACAGACATAGGCCGATGGGAGTAGTAGTGTCACATCGGCCTATGTCTGCCTGCACGCACAGACACCCCGCACATACACACACCCCGCACACACACACACCCCGCACACACACACACACCCCGCGCACACACACACCCCGCACACACACTAATCATGACGGGTCTGGGAGGTGAGGCTGACCTGTGCGGCCGTGGGAAAGTTGATGTGAGTTCATGCAGTCAAGCATGAACTCACATGAACCCTCTGAGGGCACCGCGGCTACTTCAAATGAACAGCTGATCGGCATCACCTGATACCTCAGCTGTTCATTTGAAATAACCGGCGGGAAAGCACAGCACAGAACGGGAAAGCCGGCGGTGAAGTCTTTTCACTGCCGGCTTCCCCGCCCGGGTCCTTCGCTCCTTGGTGCTGCGCTCCCCGCCCGGTCCTAATTTACGATTGGGATTGGAGGTGGCGAGGGGAGCGGAGGATCGGGGTGGGAGGCTGCGGGGAAGCAGTATGGGGCTGTGTGATTGTTTAAAAGCCGGCGGCTTTTTACCGCCCGCCGGCTTTTAAACAATCAGGAGAATTCTCCCACGCTGGGATGGCATTCTGATGACAAGCTGGATCGCAGCTGAGCGCTGCCATCCAGCTTGTCATCCTTCACAGACACTGCAGAGCGCAGGCATTATGGGAACTTCCGATTCCGGTATTCGATATTATAAAAGTATCGGAATTAAGTATCGGAATTCCGATACAGTGAATATCGGCCGATACCCGATATTTCAGTATCGGAATGCTCAACACTAATCATCAGTAAAACATAACACAGGAAAGAGTTTATAAAAGAAAATAGGGCACCACTTGGCACACTCTGCTGTCATTTTTTACACAAGATAAAACAATAATACACTAGGCAAAACATTTTGAAATTTATTTTCCAAGTAGTACATAAATAAAGAGCCAAATAAATACTAGCAAACAGTCCTGAAATAGTTCCCTAAATAAGAGATTGATGAAGGATTGATTTCTGACAGATGCTGAAGTTGAATTGCCCTCAGGAAATGAAGTGGATTGCCGTCAGTGAAGCTGCACAGGTTGTACACCCCTAAGGGTAGGTGCACACGTTGAGTATTTGTTTTCAGAAATTTCTGCCTCTTTTGGCAGGTACAAGCGCCGCGGTAAAAAATTTTCAGTGCGTTATTAAATTTGTTTTTTTACCTTCATTTTTCTAGCAATTGTGGACAGCAATGAATGTTATAGAGATAGATAATAGATATAGATAGATAGATAGATATAGACAGACATATAGGCCCCGCAGGTTACCACAGGTCACACATGGCCATTTCTGGGGCAACTGAGGGCTGGTGTTATTAGTCTGGGAGGGGGCCAATATCCATGGCCCCTTCCCAGCCTATTAAGATCAGCTCGCAGCTGTCGGTTTAGCCTTTGCTGGTTATTAAAAATAGAGGGTACTCAACTTCATTTTTTTGTGGGTCCCTCCTTTTTAATAACCAGTAAAGGCTATGCAGACAGCTGTAAGCTGTTATTAATAAGCTGGGAACCTTTATGGATATTGGCCCCTTCCCAAAAATAATAACACCAGCCCGCAGCTGTCTACTTTCCCTCAGCTGGTTAATAAAAATTAGGGAACTCCAAGCCATTTTTTTAAATTTATTTATTTAATGCGTAACTACAACACTCATCAGCGCCGCATGGTCTTGCTGATCGCAAGGAGACCAGATGAGGATGATGATAGTGAAGTCAGCAACCGGCGGCTGGAAAAATCGCTAACTGTACTGCTTTTCCCAGCCACCGGAGCATTTCATCCCGGTATGTGTCACACAGATGTCACACGGATGTCATCTGTGTATTATGAGTGTGCACATGTGCGCACGCATTTCCTGTGTGCTGCTGGAAGAAAAGGAAATGTCATATGGTCCATGTGAAAAACCTGACATGTGGGCATCACCATTGAATACAACTCCATATCATCAGGCTTCCTCTACCCAACTTGACAGTTCCTTCAATTTCTCAATCTGTTAGCCGCTTTTTCCCTTGTTTCTTTAAGACTAATGATGAGCGAGCATGCTCGCTACTGCTCGGTGCTCGCCCGAGCATCTCACTGCCCAAGATGCTCAGCGCTCGCCAAGTATTTCCGGGTTGCTCGGGCGGGAACTCGGGTCCCCTCCCTGCATGTTTGGCGCTCTTTAGAGAGCCAATGAACATGCAGGGATTGCCTGCCATGGACTGTAATGCCATAGCCATGTTGGTTGTGGGCATTACAGTGATTGGCTGGCCGCACAGTGTCATCAGGTCTATATCAGACCTGGCGCCGCCATGCTCGTCACAGTCACTCCAGATCAGACAGTGTACGGAGAGCTGCTGCTGTGTCAGGGAGAGATTTAATCATGTATTAGGTAGTGTAGGGAGAAAAAACATACATTACACATATCCATATTAACAAACAGTCCTTCTGAGGACTAATCCATCTGCAGAGATATCAGGCAGGCAGGGTGTATAGGCAGGGAGTGTATATAGTAGACTGCAGTGCATATAGCACAAGAGGCTCCAATCCAATT
Organism: Phyllobates terribilis; assembly: GCF_046119375.1. Lineage (NCBI taxonomy): Eukaryota > Metazoa > Chordata > Amphibia > Anura > Dendrobatidae > Phyllobates > Phyllobates terribilis. The sequence continues at coordinate 160,201,437 of NW_027362771.1, read as the reverse complement.
CTGCCTTCTGCTGCTGTTAGATATTTCTAGAAATAGGCCCAAGTCTCAGGGGCCAGGAACAATTTTCTTTGGATCTTAATCCTCATTATTTGCTAAAAAAGCAATCCAGAGAACACAGTTTTTCTGCACCATTTGCTTGTCTTGGGAGAGGTGCTGCTGTGTCAGGGACAGATTTGCTTGTGTATTAGGTAGTGTAGGGAGAAAAAAACGTACATTACACATATCCATCTTAACAAACAGTCCTTATGATGACTAATCCATCTGCAGAGATATCAGGCAGGCAGGGTGTATAGGCAGGGAGTGTATATATCAGACTGCAGGGCATATAGCACAAGAGGCTCCATTCCAATTCTGCCTTCTGCTGCTGTTAGATATTTCTAGAAATAGGCCCAGGTCTCAGGGGCCAGGAATAATTTTCTTTGGATCTTAATCCTCATTATTTTCTTAAAAAGCAATGCAGAGAACACCGTTTTTCTGCGCCATTTGCTTGTTGGCACTGCAGAATACAGCCAGGTCCTTTCCGTATTAGAGCGCTAGAAATCCAGCTATCTGAAACTGTGTTTTCTCCGTCAAATGGATCACATATACGTTGTCAGAAAATACTGCCATTTCTGCCCCCCTTTAAAAATTTCCTTTAGTGTGTCATTGAAGCAATTCACCGCAGTTTGCTGTTCAAACTACTTACCTACAGGCCAGGTATTTAAAACTCTGTTTTCTCCGTCTAACGGATCCCAAATATGTTGTCTGAAAATACTGCCATTTCTGGCCTCCATTAAAAATTTCCTTTAGTGTGTCATTGAAGCAATTCACCGCAGTTTGCTGTTCAAACTACTTACCTACAGGCCAGGTATTTAAAACTCTGTTTTCTCCGTCTAACGGATCCCAAATACGTTGTCTGAAAATACTGCCATTTCTGGCCTCCATTAAAAATTTCCTTTAGTGTGTCATTGAAGCAATTCACCGCAGTTTGCAGTACAAACTACTTACCTACAGGCCAGGTATTTAAAACTCTGTTTTCTCTATCACACGGATCACATATAAGTTCGCTCCAAACTCAGTCATTTGTAGTGAGCGTGGAAGATACTGTCCTCCATTTAAAATGGGCAATGCACGTGGCAAGAGACGGGGAACTGGACGTGATGGTAATGGTGCATGCAGAGGCCGAGGACAAGCCCGTGAGCAAGCTGAAATTGTGCCACAACAAACATCCACATCTTCTCGCCTGACCTTCCTGTCCCAATTTCTAGGGGACCGCAGCACATCACTATTGCACCCAGAGCAGTGTCAAAAGGTTGTTGGTTGGATAGCAGATAATGCTTCCAGTCACGTAGCCACCCCCACCCCCCCCTATCTTCCACACGTTCAAGTCTCAGTAGCCGTGAGTCTGGACCGCATATTCCTCACCCTGATCCTCCTTCCTCCCACCATGCCGAGTACCCAGAGACAACTGATCCCACACTTGGACACTCAGAAGAGCTGTTCACTTTCCCATTTATAAATTCGGGCCTCTCGCCCGGTCCACTTGAAGCAAGGCAAGAGGAGATCACGTGTAGCGATGCCCAAATATTTGAGCAGTCACGGTCACACGAAGGTGTCGGTGGGAAAGTGTCACAAGAGGTGGATGATGATGAGACACAATTGCCAGAAAGTCAGGAGGAGGACCACGGTGCGAAAGTGGAAGACGAGGTGGTGGATGATATAGTAACTGACCCAACCTGGCAGGGGGACATGCTGAGCGAGGACAGCAGCACACAGGGGGAGGGAGGCTGAGCACCCCAACAGGCAGGAAGAAGCAGTGTGGTGGCCACAGACAGAAGGCAGGCAACCGTTCCCCGTAACACCAACACGAAGGAAGTTGCGAGTACAACTGTTAGCTCTTCCTGAGTCTGGTTGTTTTTTAAAGACTCTGCCGATAAGAAGGCCATTTGCACCACCTGCCAGGCCAGCAACAGCAAATGACCAGCCTGACCACTATCAGCATGATCAGGCACAAGGCAGCAAAGCGCCCGACTTTGTGGGCTGAACCCCAGGGTCCAGGAACAGTGTCTGCGGGTGGCACCATTGCTTCTTCCGCTGTTGTGCATGCAAGCCAATCCCCTGTCCATGGTGCATGCGAAGACGCCTCCTGCCCTGCACCTGTCATTGCATACTCTCAAGTAGCAGCATCAGGAAGCACGTCCATGTCCTTGTCCCAGCGCAGCGTTCAGTTGTCCATACCCCAGTCCTTGGAACGCAAGTGCAAATATGCAGCCAACGCACCACAGGCCACACTCTAAATTTCTGCTTGCGCTCAAAATGTTGCCTTTTAGGCTCATGGAGACGGAAGAATTCCGCAACCTGATGGCGGAAGCCATCCCTCGGTATTCAGTCCCCAGCCACCACTATTTCTCCCGGTGTGCCGTCCCCGCATTACACAAGCACGTGTCCCAAAACATTAGCCATGCTTTCAACAACGGAGTTACCGGTAAAGTCCATCTAACCACGGACACGTTGACAAGTGCTTTGGGCAGGGATGGTACATCTCGCTGACGGCACACTGTGTTAACATAGTGGAAGCCGGGACCCAGTCAGACCTTGGGACGGAACACGTCCTCCTGACGCCAAGGATTGCGGGCCCTAGGTCAATCAGGGTTGCTCCCACGGTTTACAGCTCCTGCACCTCATCCTCCTCAGCCTCCTCCTCCTCTTCAGCCTCCATCTCTGAAATGACCACATCAGTCACAAGCTGCAAGCACTGCAGCACTGCCTCGGCCAAGCGGCAACAGGCTGTGCTGAAGCTAATATGCTTAGCTGAAAAACCGCACAATGCTGAAGAGTTGTGGACAGCTCTGAAAGAGCAGGCAGTTCTGTGGCTCACACCACTGAACCTACAGCCAAGCATAGTCATGTGTGACAATGGTCGGAACCTGGTGGAGGCTCTGAGGCGAAGCAGGCTCACACACGTACCATGCCTAGCCCATGTGCTTAACCTCGTGGTTCAGCGGTTTCTCAAATCCTACCCAGAGCTGCCGGATCTTTTGTTAAAGTACGCCGCCTGTGTGCCCATTTTAGAAAGTCAGCTACAGCTTCCACCGCCTTTGCCGTTCTTCAGCAGCGTTTGCAGCTTCTGGCTCACAGACTGGTGTGTGATGTCCCCACGCGTTGGAGCTCTCCACTGCAGATGTTGGGAAGGATTTGTGAGCAGAAGAGGGCAGTTGTTGAGTACCAGCATCAACAAGGCCTTCGGTATTCAGTTCAGACTCCAAACATAAGACCTCTGGAGTGGACATGGATGTCAGACATCTGTACCATCCTCCAAAACTTTGAGGACTCCACCAAGATGGTGAGCGGCGATGACGCCATAATTAGTGTCTCCATCCCGCTTCTCTGTCTTCTGAAACGCTCTCTGCTCACAATCAAAGAGGATGCATTGCAGGTGGAGCACGATGAGATGGAGCAAGGAACCATACAGGGTGATTACACACAGCCAAGCCTCATCTCATCCCAACGTGGATTGGGTGACAATGAGGAGGAGGAGGAGGAGGAGGAAGGACAGGAGCTAGTTTCATGCACTATAGACGGTACTACCTGCACAGCTGTCATACCGTCTGTTCAGCGTGGATGGCCAGAGGACAGAGAGGAGGAGGAGAGCATGATCAGTCATCCTCTTGTTGAGGACACGGAAGTCTTGCCTGTTAGTAGTCTGGCACGCATGGCTGAGTTTATGTTACCCTGCCTTTCCCATGACCCTCGCGTTCTCAAAATTTTGGGTGACAGTCATTACTGGTTGGTGACACTTCTAGACCCACGCTAGAAGGAGAACTTTCTATCTCTTATTCCTGAGGCGGACAGGTGTACAAAAATGTGGCAGTACCAGAAGGCCCTTGTTGCGGAACAATTAAAAAAATTCCCATCTGAAAACGCTGGCAGCAGAGGGCACACTTCGTTGGACAACCAAGGAGTACAGGTGAGAGAGACACAACTTCAATCCTGCAGAGGCAGGGGAACACTGTTAAAGTTCTGGGAGAGTTTTCTCAGACCCTACCATTGCACAGGCCCTGAGGCGCAGGGTGCTCTCACAAGGAGTGCAAAGTTTGGGAACAAGCTGAGTACCTTGCCCACCGTACCAACGTCCTCCGTGATTCCGCTGTGCCTTATAATTATTGGGTATTCAAGCTGGATACGTGGAATAAACTGGCTCTCTATGCCTTGGAGGTCCTGGCCTGCCCTGCCGCCAGCGTTTTATCAGAGCGGGTTTTTAGTGCCGCTGGTGGAATTATAACTGATAAGCGCATCCGCCTGTCAACTGAAAATGCTGACAGGCTGACTCTTATAAAAATGAACAAGGGCTGGATTGGGCCAGACTTCTCAACACCACCGAATGATAGCAGCATAACATAAACTCAAATCCAGTGACTTTTCTTGGGAGGTGTATTCCCATGCACCATTTCACACCCACACATGGGTATAAGCTTCCTGATTTTGGCTATTTTCTCTTGTCCTCCTCCTTCTCCTCATCCTCCACCACCATATCACCAGGGTAACCGTGGTCCATGATGCAACACCCACATAATTTTATTAAAGGGTGTTTATGATGCCTGTAAAAAAAAATTTTATACAGTATGTTCATGTATACCACCCAGGGGTAAATGTTTATCAGCCCATACACTTAGTACATGAGCATTACAAGTATAGGAGACCCGCTCTTTTCTAATGGGAAAAATTTTTTATGAGGCCCTCCTCCACGTCGCTTCCAAGGGTCATTGAAGTGCCTCCAAATTTTTGCCAGCCCTTGCAGTCACTGCATAGGCCAACACAATGGGAGACTCTCTCCTTTCAAATTGGAATTTGTCGTTACTGTGGCCCTGCTCTATGTGTCTAAATTCTTAGTGGGGTTTCTCCTAAAATTGGTCAGGCGTTGGACTCACTGCATACCCTATAACTTTATAGCAGACTCTCTCCTTTCTAATTTGAACATGTCGCACTTGTTATTGTGGCCTTGCTCTGTGTGTCTTTAAATTCTTAGTGGGGTTTTTCCTAAAATTGGTCAGCCGTTGAACTCACTGCATACCCTATAACTGTATATCAGACTCTCTCTTTTCAAATGGGAATTTGTCATTACTGTGGCCCTGCTCTATATGTCTTTAAATTCTTAATGGGGTTTTTCCTAAAATTGGTCAGCCGTTGGACTCACTGCATACCCTATAACTGTATAGCAGACTCTCTCCTTTCCAATGGGAACATGTCGTACCTTGTTACTGTGGCCCTGCTCCGTGTGTCTTTAAATTCTTAGTGGGGTTTTTCCTAAAATTGGTCAGCCATTGGACTCACTGCATACCCTATAACTGTATAGCAGACCCTCTCCTTTCTAATGGGAACATGTCGTACCTTGTTACTGTGGCCCTGCTCCATGTGTCTTTAAATTCTTAGTGGGGTTTTTCCTAAAATTGGTCAGCTGTTGGACTCACTGCATACCCTATAACTGTATAGCAGACCCTCTCCTTTCTAATGGGAACATGTCGTACCTTGTTACTGTGGCCCTGCTCCGTGTGTCTTTAAATTCTTAGTGGGGTTTTTCCTAAAATTGGTCAGCCGTTGGACTCATTGCATACCCTATAACTGTATAGCAGACTCTCTCCTTTCTAATGGGAATTTGTCGTTACTGTGGCCCCGCTCCGTGTGTCTTTAAATTCTTAGTGGGGTTTTTCCTAAAATTGGTCAGCCATTGGACTCATTGCATACCCTATAACTGTATAGCAGACCCTCTCCTTTCTAATGGGAACATGTCGTACCTTGTTACTGTGGCCCTGCTCTGTGTGTCTTTAAATTCTTAGTGGGGTTTTTCCTAAAATTGGTCAGCCGTTGGACTCACTGCATACCCTATAATTGTATAGCAGACCCTCTCCTTTCTAATGGGAACATGTCGTACCTTGTTACTGTGGCCCTGCTCTGTGTGTCTTTAAATTTTTAGTGGGGTTTTTCCTCAAATTGGTTAGCCGTTGGACTCACTGCATACCCTATAACTGTATAGCAGACTCTCTCCTTTCTAATGGGAACATGTCGTACCTTGTTACTGTGGCCCTGCTCCGTGTGTTATTAAATTCTTAGTGGGGTTTTTCCCAAATTTTGGCAGCCCTTGCAGTCACAGCATGGGCATGAAGTCATAAAGCCCACAAATGATAAACATACTTAAATTAATAAAAGAACCACACTACTATTATATATGGAGTAAAACTTATTTATTCGTCGGGTACCTTTGTCAAGTTTAATAAAATAATCAATATAGTAAATCCATGAATAATCAAATACATTAAATATTAAAACTGCTCCAGACATAAATAAATAATTTAATAAATAACCCATTAATAATTATCTCCATACGGATCCACCCAAGTATCTGGGTGACCCATCCTCTGACAAAGCACCCGAACCTAGCAGTATAAATACCAAAAGCAAAATAACCGGGGCGGGAGGACAGGGCTTCTTCAGCTCTTGAGGTAAAACTGACCCCTCCTGACAGGAGCCGTCACCTTATATAGGCATATGCCCCCATTCTACCCCCCTTACAGAACCAATCAGCTGTTCTCCACTTCCCGCTCAAAAACCGGTTAAGGCCAGATTTGTACCACTTCTGAAACTTCCCAGTAATATTGTCAGTTACCTCATAACCTGACTTGACCATGTAATACATTAGGATCTTATTCCCTCATGATGTCCCCATTTAAGGCAATGTGGCCATCTCATTACCACTATAGGAGACCCGCTCCTTTATAATGGGAACATTTTTTTTATTGAGACCCTCCTCTATGTCTCTTCAAAGGGGTATTGGGTTGCGTCCAAATTTTTGGCAGCCCTTGCAGTCACTGGATACGCAATAAAAGTATAGGAGACCCACTTGTTAATAATGGGAACAACAAAGCATAGCCGGCTGATGGCTCTCTAACAATAGCTAGGACCGACTGCTGGCCTTTTAAGAATAGTAAGGGCCGTCTGATGTCCCTATAAAAATAGGCTTTATGACTTTCAGAGTCCCTCCATCATAAATAAAACAGGATGTGTCTGATTATGTGTCACACACCACATTGCCAGATAAGGTTGTAAAATGTTAAAATGACATTTGCCGGTAAATGCATTTGTCTTAAAAAATAACGTAAAAAAACCAAAACAATAGGATCTTTCTTTAGTATAAAAAACAGCGTCACCAATTTAACTTCAATGTAATCACATTGTTCAGCTCATGCACCTCCTCCTCCATCTCCGAAATGACCACATCAGTCACGAGCTGACAACACTGCAGCACTGCCTTGGCCAAGCTGCAACAGGCTGTGTTGAAGATAACATGCTTAATGCTTAATTGACAAACCACCCAGCGCTGCAGAGTTGTTGAAAGCTGTAACACAGCAGCCTGAACTGTGGCTCTCACCGCTGAACATACAGCCAGGCATGGTCATGTGTGACAATGGGCGGAACCTGGTGACGGAGAAATGACAGCCGGGGTAGATACGGTTTCCCTCTATGCCAGTCCTTTCACCGAGCTAAAGAATATGGCTGTGGTGAAATACAACTCTCACTGAGAAGCTGTTTCAGATTGAAAAACATTGTGCCCACCAGAGGATTTGATTCTGAGGGCTAACCTTTCTCAGCCGCTCAAGAGCCCCATAGCAGCTGCAAAGTTAACGCTATCATGAACTCTCCTGAGGTAGAAGCCAAGGCACACCAGAGGATTCTCTGGTGGGACAGTCCAACCCTGCCGAGAAGCAGTCCTGGCTAACAAAAGTGTGTGGGAAGGTTCCCGGACACTCTATGGCTGTTTTTTACTGAGGAGGAAACACACGCAAACACAGGCAGAACATACAAAGTCCTTGCTGGGATTTGAACCCAGGATCCCAGCGCTGCAAGGCTTCAGTGCTAACCACTGATCCAATGTGCTGCCGTTCACCCTCTAATATCTAACAGGCTGGAGAAACTTGCACCTACTGCCACTCAATCTTCAGCTCCTTTGTGAGAAAATGTATTTGGGCAGCCACTCAGTCTACCAAATAAAATTCCTGAGAAGGAAATTGGGGATGGCTTTGCTACTGGTACTGGGGGCAGTGCTAATACCATGGCGTCGTACCATAGTTTGCTGGAAATATTCCAGGCTGGTAGGAGGCAAGCAAATTCCCACAGAAAAGTACCAGCAGTAATGTTCAGGCCACATTTCAAGTGCAAGCAGCTTTAGAGGACTTCCTGGGAGAAATGACACGCAGGGTAGATACGGTTTCCCTCTATGCCAGTCCTTTCACCGAGCTAAATACAACTCTCAGGAAAAAAAGTTTTGGACTGGCTCCGTACCGTCCCTGGCCACATTCACCTGTCCACGTGTTTGTGGTTAGGCGGTCCTTCCCAGTAAGTGCACTGGGGAGGGCATGGGTAATGTTGTGGGACCCGTGTTTGTGGAAGGTGGAGGCGATACCGGGAAATATAGTGGCGGCTGGGGACCAAGTATGGACACCCGGCCGCCGCCGGCATGAGGTTGTGAAAAGCTTCTGCCTCCACCAGCCTAAAAGGCCACATTTCAAGTGCAAGCAGCTGTCAAAAATTTGGCAGTATAGTATTGCAGCCTGTGGGTGGGTGGGTGGCTGCCTGCATACTTGTGCTTGCATACCAAGGAATGGGGTAGGGACAACTGAACGCTGCACTGGGACAAGGACGTAGACGGTGATTGTTGCAAGTCTGCAATGACAGGTGCATGGCAGGAGGCATCTTCGCATGCGCCAAGGATCACTTATGATGGGCACACTTTTAGGCAGTGACCTGAGAGTCAGAGATGCTTCCAGAAGTCTTCCCCATGCTGTTCCCATTTCTTTTCAGCACTGTATGCATGTGTCTGATGATGTGTCACACACCACATGGCCAGATAAGGTTGTAAAATGTTAAAATGACATTTCCTGGTGAATGTATTTGTCTTGGTTGATAGCAATGCAAAAGTGCAAAAACGCATCAAAAACACTACGTGTGAACATAGCCCAAGGTGTGGAGGAGTATTTTTGCTTTTGGTTATTTATTTTGCCTTATATACAAGTCATTACCCTGGAAATGATGTTCCTTAACATATTTCCCAGGAAAATCCATTTTGGTTTTGTTTTTGTATGTTTTATTGTGAGTCCGTAAAAGTGGCGTAATACTCTGACAACGTTGTTGACAGCAGTGATCTGGGAGTCAGAGATGCTTCCAGTGGTCTTCCCCATGCTGTTTCCCATGTCATTTGAGCACTGTTCCCATTGATTTGGGCAATTTTTAGGCCCTCTGCAGACCGCCGGGGGGAGCTGCCTGAAAAATGCTCAAGTTTCCCATAGACTTACATTGGGCTCATTGCTCGGGTCGAGCACCCGAGTATTCTAATTTGCTCAACCCGAGCAACGAGTACCCGAGCATTTTAGTGCTTGCTCATCACTATTGAAGACACATTTGAACCTATGAGAGCCTAATTTATTTACTTTCATCTCATCGCTCTAAATCACCTGTTTCCAATCTTCTACTGTCCACTGTTCTTAGTTTTTTTGCAAACTCGAGCTGACGATTCTTATGATGATATTGAAGTCGAGGCTTCTTCACCTTTTTCCAGGCCACCATTCAAGACTTGTGTAACATGCGTCACACGGTGCTTGCATGAACGTTTGTGATGTTACTATTATGAAGCATATGAGCCACCTCCACTGCCGTGTTTGTTGCACCAAAATTGACAGCCCTTGTGATGAGCCAACTTGTTGACTCCGATATTTAGGCTGGACGTCCACCCCTTGGCTTCTGAATGGATGGATGGTCTTAATTTTGTATTCTTCCAACTGTCAAGTCACTCACATGATGCAGTTTGGCAATTTTCTTGGCCAAGAGACCAGAGCTGGATGATTTCTCTTTTCTTGGGAAATCTTCTTCATGGCTACTACTCGATTCAAACCGGTGACCTTTCGTTTGGGAATCAACCTAATGACACACTGGAAATTATTATTATTATTATTATTATTAGGGAGTGTGAGAACAGGTTGTAATTTTCAGTATACAGGAGGAAAAAGATTTTTCCACCCTCCAGGAGCAAAACAGTAACAATGCAGTGACATGACAAGAATCTGCATAACTAATCATATGCTAATTATTTGCAAGTCAAATTTATGTATGATATAGCCAAGACGATTGTCTATAAAATGATGGTAGTCTCATGTTTAAAGCAGTAGTGGATGGTGAGTTATGGCACCTGAATTGTGTCCCCCCGAAACACAGTATGATACCCCCACAGAGAATTCTTCCACAGTATCCTCCACACACACGGTATGATGACCCTACTGGACCCCCCTCATCCCTCCCCCGGAAAAGTATGGTGTCCCCAACACTGTATGATGCCTCAACTGTGATGGCCACACAACCTTCCATAAAGTATAATGGGCCTCCATACAGTATAATGGCCGGCCCATCACCCTTCCACTACAATACAGTAAAATGGCCCCAACACAACCATTCAATCTATATAATGGCCCCCACTAGCCCTCCAAACAATATATTAACCCCACCAAGTCCTTCAAACAGCATACTGGCCTCTATACAGCCCTCTACACATTACAATCTACTCCAAAAAAAATCTTCACACTGTATAATTGATTGCATACAGTATAATGGCCCCCACATAGTCCTACAAACAGTATAATGACCCCACACAGACCTCCAAATATTATAATGGTCCACGTATAGCCCTCCAAACAGTATAATGGCCCCAACATATCCCTGCAAACAGTGTAATGCCCCCCACATAGTCCTGCAAACAGAATAATGGTCCCCACATAGTCTTGAAAACAGTATAGTAGTCCGCACACATAATAATAATAATAATAATAATCTTTATTTTTATATAGCGCTAACATATTCCACAGCACTTTACATACATTATCGTCGCTGTCCCCATCGGGGCTCACAATCTAGATTCCCTATCAGTATGTCTTTGGACATACCTGCAAACAGGATAATGCCCCCCACATAGACCTGCAAACAGTATAACCGCCCCATATAATTGTACAAACAGTATAATGGCCCACACATATACCTGCAAATAGTATAATGCCCCCCTACATAGACCTGCAAACCGGATAATGCCCCCACAAAGACCTGCAAATAGTATAACCTTCCTATATAATCCTGCAAACAGTATAATGGCCCCCACATACACTACCGTTCAAAAGTTTGGGGTCACCCAGGCAATTTTGTGTTGTCCATGAAAACTCATACTTTTATTTATTAAATGAGTTGCAAAATGAATAGAAAATATAGTCGAGACAGTGACAAGGTTAGAAATAATGATTTTTATTTGAAAGAATAATTTTCTCCTTCAAACTTTGCTTTCGTCAAAGAATGCTCCCTTTGCAGCAATTATCCTGCTTTGAGCAGGGGGTTGGACCAGATGACCCAGGAGGTCCCTTCCAACTCTACCATTCTATGATTCTATGATTCTATGATTCTACAGCATTGCAGACCTTTGGCATTCTAGCTGTTAATTTGCTGAGATAATCTTGAGAAATTTCACCCCATGCTTCCTGAAGCCCCTCCCACAAGTTGGATTGGCTTGATGGGCACTTTTTGTGTACCATACGGTCAAGCAGCTCCCACAACAGCTCAATGGGGTTGAGATCTGGTGACTGCGCTGGCCACTCCATTAAAGATAGAATACCAGCTGCCTGCTTCTTCCCTAAATAGTTCATGCATAATTTGGAGGTGTGCTTTGGGTCATTGTCCTGTTGTAGGATGAAATTGGCTCCAATCAAGCGCTGTCTACAGGGTATGGCATGGTGTTGCCAAATGGAGTGATAGCCTTTCTTATTCAAAATCCCATTTACCTTGTACAAATCTCCCACTTTACCAGCACCAAAGCAACCCCAGACCATCACATTACCTCCATCATGCTTGACAGATGGCATCAGGCACTCTTCCAGCATCTTTTCAGTTGTTCTGCATCTCACAAATGTTCTTCTGTGTGATCCAAACACCTCAAACTTTGATTCGTCTGTCCATAAAACTTTTTTCCAATCTTCATCTGTCCAATGTTTGTGTTCTTTTGCCCATATTAATCTTTTCCTTTTATTCGCCAGTCTCAGATATGGCTTTTTCTTTGCCACTTTGCCCTGAAGGCCAGCACCCCGGAGTCACCTCTTCACTGTAGACGTTGACACTGGCGTTTTGCGTGTACTATTTAATGAAGCTGCCAGTTGAGGAGCTGTGAGGTGTGGATTTCTCAAACTAGAGACTCTAATGCACTTGTCTTGCTGCTCAGTTGTGCAGCGGGGCCTCCCACTTCTCTTTCTACTCTGGTTAGAGCCTGTTTGTGTTCTCCTCTGAAGGGCGTAGTACACACCGTTGTAGGAAATCTTCGGTTTCTTGATAACTTCTCACACGGAATAGCCTTCATTTCTAAGAACAAGTATAGACTGTCGAGTTTCACATGAAAGTTCTCTTTTTCTGGCCATTTTGAGAGTTTCATAGAACAAACAAATGTAATGCTCCAGATTCTCAACTAGCTCAAAGGAAGGTCAATTTTATAGCTTCTCAAATCAGCCAAACCGTTTTCAGCTGGGCTAACATACTTGTGCAAGGGTTTTCTATGGTTTTCTAAACATCCATTAGCCTTCTTACACAGTTAGCAAACACAATGTACCATTAAAACACTGGAGTGGTGGTTGTTGGAAAAGGGCCTCTTTACACCTATGTAGATATTGCAATAAAAACAAGACGTTTGCAGCTAGAATAGTCATTTACCACATTAACAATGTATAGAGTGTATTTCTGATTCATTTAATGTTAGCTTCATTGAAAAAAAATGTGCTTTTCTTTCAAAAATAATGAAATTTCTAAATGACCCTAAACATTTGAACAGTAGTGTATACCTGCAAATAGTATAATGCCCCCCTACCTAGACCTGCAAACATGATAATGCACCCTTACATAGACCTGCAAACAGTATAACCACCCCATATAATCCTGCAAACAGTATAATGTGCCCCACATAGCCCTCCAATTAGTATAATGGCCCCCACATAGCCCTCCAATTAGTATCATGGCCCCACATAGGCCTCCACATAGTATAATGACCCCCACATAGCCCTCCAAATAGTATAATGGCCCCACATAGCCCTCCAATTAGTATAATGGCTCCACATAATCTTCCATACAGTATAATGGGCCCCACATATTCATCCATACAGTATAATGGGCCCCACATATTCCTCCATATAGTTTAAAAGGCCCCACATATCCCTCCATACAGTATAAAGGGCCCTAGATAGTCCTCCATACAGTATTATAGGCCCCACATAGTCCCCCAAGCAGTATTAATGGCCCCACACAGTCCTCCATATAGTATTATGGGCCCAACATAGTCCTCCATACAGTATTATGGGTCTGACATAGTCCTCCATACAGTATTATTGGCCCCATATAGTTCTCCATACAGAATCATGGGCCCCATATAGTCCTCCATACAGTATTATGGGCCCCATATAGTCCTCCATACAGTATTATGAGCTCCATATAGTTATACATACAGTATTATAGACCCCACATAGCCCTCCATACAGTATTATTGGCCCCATATAGCCCTACATACAGTATTATGGACCTCATATAGTCATCCGTTCAGAATTATGGGCCCAATATAGTCTTCCATACAGTATTATGGGCCCCATATAGTCCTCCATACAGAATTATGGACCCCATATAGTCCTCCATACAGTATTATGGGTCCCTTATAGTCCTCCATACAGTATAATAGGCCCCACATTAAAAATAAATAAATTGTCACCACTCCCTGCTCCCTGCTGCTCCAGTCTCTGCAGTGCGTCTTCTGACCCTCTGCACCGCTCAAAACAGAGGGCGCACTGTAGTGACATCATTGTGCCCGCTGGGCTGAGAAATCACAGAGCTCAGATGAAACTGACTGCTCCCTCTCCCATCATTATTTTCAACTGTATCGGCATCCAGGATGCCGATACAGTTGAAAGTACGATACCGGGAGGCTGCATGGTCTGCCGACATTGGCGGTACGCCACTGACTGAGGAACATAAAATATGCAAATTATTCCACATGGTGATTAGTCCTAGTTGAGCATTAAAGGGAAAAAAAAAAAAAAAAAGAATTAGTCAGCAGTTTATTGCTTCCCCATCTGAGAGCAGCATAATGTAGGAAAGGAAACCCTGATTTCAGCGATCTGTCATGGGGCTTGTGAAAAATATTGGAGGTATAATTTCATGTCAATCATTTGTATGCTATTTGGCCTGGGATTATAAAACCTCTCCCTCTGTCCAGCTGTACAGAACAACTATCTCAACGGGGGGGGGGGGCAAGCCTCAAAGGATATGAGTGAGAGATCTCACACCGTGATCCAGCTCAGCTCAGAACAAAGGGCTTGCTTGCCATGTGGATACCATGCGGTCTGAGTCAACTATGGTTTCATAAGGAAAATATGGACTTATCTTATGCCCTAGAAATACATTATGTATATTATTGAGATCCATTTATAGATTCTAACCTCTCATTCGGTCCACTTCAAGCGGGGCAAGAGGAGATTGCATGTAGCAATGCCCAAATATTTGAGCAGTCATAGTCACATGAAGGCGACGGTGGGAATATCTCAAGCTCTGTACCTCCGATAATAATGGGGCCCATATTTTTAGTGGCAGGGTTTGCCAAGGTACAATATGCATAATTTTTCCGTAGCTGTATGCCCCCCCACCCACCCCATGAGCGGTAATGCAAAAGTAAAAAGTAACAGACCGCAGCTTTGTCATGTGAGGTCTCTCAAGAGAGGTAGATTCATAATGTAAAATATGGCGTCACTTGCAAGCATCTGCGATCAACCAGCGATAAGTTATCCCAGAATTTAGAGATTCTAATAAAAATATGAAGGCTGAAGCCCAGCCCATGTGAGGTCATCACAGGGAGTGTGTGAGCAGGTCTCCCCGTTCGGCATAAAAGACCTAACCAAAGATGGGTCAGTATTCATTGCCAGGGGGTATAGATTCTATAAGCAAAGGATACTGTTTGATAATGGTCAAATCAAGTTGAGCACCTCCCCTTCAGCTAAACTGAATCGTCTCTGCGATCTCTTTAGTAAGTTCTTCTATTAAGCCTTTCTATTTTGTGTAACTGCATATGTATTATTTTGTCCACCTTTGTAAAATCTTTGTATATTTTTCACAAACACTGCCTCCCTTTTGGACTAAATATAACATTTAATAGTTCTGTTTCTTGTGCTCTGTAATCGTTCCCTCCCTCGAAGCCATATACGCTACCAGAAAGCAGGGGTCCGACCAAGCCTGTATTATAGTTCAAATTTGGTCGGTGGTGGCAGCGAATAATATTAATTGGGTTATTGTGAAGCTGACAGTGACCATATACACATATTCCATGCATTGGAATCCGGGGGGGTGTACGCCATATGCTTTCTGCTTGCGTGCCGATAGCTATGTAGTGAGTTTGGCTAGATGTAGCAGAGTCGAGACGGTTGTAATCGGCAGTTTTACACTTAGCTGACTCTTGTTCCCCACAAGGCCATTGCCGGCTGATGCCGGTGTTGTTTTCTTCTGGCTTCCCCGCCTAAACAATGCTCCGTCTTCTGGCGGCAGCGGGCAGTCTCCGGTTTGACCCGCTGAGCCCCTAGTCCATAACACTGCACCTCACATGCTCAGCTCCAATGCTCCATCTTCTGGCGGCAGGGGACGGTCTCCGGTTTGACCCCTCTGAGCCCCTAGTCCATAACACTGCACCTCACTTGCTCGGCTCCATGGACCCTGTCGTCCTGATCCTCTCCCTCTAGTCTCGCTTGACTCCAACTGTCAACTCTCTGCTTTCCCGCACATAACTCCTTTTTCTCCCTCTTCCTAAACATGCCCCCAGCTTCCCAGTCACCTGACCCCTGAGCTCGCAGTCTGTCTTCCTCCTGCAACCAGAGGCACGGCCCCGACAGTTCCGGATCCCTTGTTCTGAAAGTACTTACATCCCGGTCTTCCCCCTTACAGCTGCCCCATTAGTTACATGCTAATTGTGTCCGTTTGAATCTTTGATTCTAAGATATAGTAGAAACACTTTTACTGTTGGATCAGCTGTGATGTTGTTCCCTTGTCCACCTCATACCCAATGGACATAGCCGTCAAAGTGATTAAATTTCATATGTAAGCACAGTGGTCATTCTACAGATCTCAAACAATATAATTTACAGGTTATTTTCTTTTTTGATGCAACACAATTTTTTGGAGTTTGATTCAAAATGTTATTTACAAATATGAGGAGTACCAATGGGGGTGAAATATTCCCCCTCTTTGGCAAATCTTGTTATGTCCTGGTGGAAAGAACAATATATTTGTACTCCACCAATATTATTTTTTTTTGTTTTTATCACTGAAAGTAACCAAAAGTGGTAGCAGTGAAAAGTACAGTCCCACAAAAAAACTCAGCTTCATCTATAAAAAAGTGAAAAAAAGTTATGGGTGTAAGGCTGTCTAACGTGCATAAGATGCCTTAGATGTGTTCCGCCAGCAGCTGCAGTATCTCATCCAACTCTCCCATATACAGGAGCGCTTCTGTGCTCTCTGTGAGAGAGCTGCTCCACAAGCCTTCACCTATGGCTCTGCAACTTTGTCGCAGGCTGTGTGCTAGGGGTGTAATAACATGATTAGTGGGATGATTATTCTGGGGAAAACAATGCCCTCTCGACTAATCACCCACTAACTATCATATCGCTACCTTATTTATAAAATTGATTTTTGGCATATTAATAAATAGATAAGACAATAAAATGGGCTGGTTAGGAAGGGATTAATGGTAGCAAGAAATACATGGTGGCGGTTTGGAGAGCCTGTAGAAGCTGTCTTTCTCCCTTTAAGAAAAAAATTATATGCACAAATTACCTTTTAAACTTTATGGAGAGAACAAAAAGCCCCAACAGTATGAACATTTTTAATAATATTCAAAATGTATTTATGATACATTAGCCAGTAAGCATAATAATACAATTCAGTACCAATGAATGTTAATGTCTGCTTATAATAGTTGCTAATAGAATAGCTACAGTTGTATTTAGACAGCTGAGCAGAACTAACATGTAGGAATATGTACAGAATGTGAAATCCCTCTGGTATTTCTGTTGTGAAAAGTTGCATGGCTAATAAGCCTCTTAATTCTAGAGGCGGCAGAAGATATGAATCATAGTGGAAATATTACTTGCATAACAAGATGCATTTCTGTCATAAACATGAAATATTTAAAGGGAACCTGTCATGTCTAATAATGCTATTAACTTGCAGATATAGAGTTAGTCTGAAAGTGCCAGACAGCTATACCTTATTTCTCCTGGCTGGCTTTTAGTTATACAGGCATTACAGCGCGGCTTCAGTCATCTCTAACTATACTGTGAGAGGGGACTGTAAGCACACCCCGGCACTTTGACTGACAGCCAGCTCTACAGTGCATCAGTGCAAATCCAGATGTCATTCAAAGTGCTGTGGTGCGTTACAGCCGCCGTTCATAGTATTGTGAGCGATGACTGAAACCACATCAGAAAAACTGCATGACTGAAAGCCGGCGGCTCCCAGGAAAAATAAAGTTCACTTTCTACCAGGTGCCACACTTTCAGTACAGCAGCCAAGCACCTTCATAACACAATTAACCTGCAGATTAACCCTATATCTGAAGGCTGATAGCATTATCGGACATGACAGGTCCCTTTAAAAATATATGAACTGAGTCATCAGTTAAAAAAAGAAAATTCAGATAGCAATGACATTTGACTCTAGTAGGATTATTAATTTTAGTTTAGTATGTGGCAAAGAGAGGACCAATGGAAGTTGGGAATTTTTTCATTTGTCACGCACCTTCATGGTTCAAACCAAGGAAGTCCACGTGAAATGCACGTCGGGGCTGTGGATATACACACAGTGACATATAGATACATGGGTAGGCATTGATTTTTGTATGTACTGCTACTTGTATTCTTTGTCTGATTATCACTTCTTTTGGTCCCAATGTTACTATGTGCCACACGCACTAGCGGCAATTTGCATTTAAATTGAGGTCATAATTGTAGATACACCCTGCATAGTCTCTATATATATGTGTACATTGTTTGACTAATCTTGTCAGCAATCTCTAATCCATAGCCACAGTATACACATTTACATTTTGGTCCAATTATGTGTGTATTTTGTCTGTTTCTTTGAAACTTCTCAACTGACCATTTTTTTTCTTCTGTTTTGGTGTAGTTTTAGTGTAATTGCTGATATTCAATACATTTTTTTATATTTTTATACATTATTTGTTAACCTTTATTAGAGCTTATACACTTAACATTTTTTAAGGTATCGTATATTATGCATGAGTTCCCTATACTTGTGTTTTTTGGGACCATGGTTACCTTGACTATTTATTATGTCTATGTTTGGATATTATGTATATGGTTCAAACTAGGCATGGAAAAATTTTGGTCAAGTTTGTAAGCCAGCTTCAAAAGTGAGAAGCCAACAATGACTCTTTATAAGGTGTGGTAGATTGGCTCACTCGGCTATGCATTGAGGTATAAACGGAACACTGTCTTTTTAAATTTTAAATTGGTTTATTGAGCAGCATAAACCAATGTTAAGTTCATGAAAAATTAAAACAGCCCATTCGACCTAACGGCAAAACAAAATAAGCAAAGAGTCCAGCAAAGTCCTTGCACTGGCCGGGGTCCGGTCACTCAGGGTTAGCAAAAACCACACGGTTCAGGTTTAACAGTAACAAACACATGCTCCTCTCTCTGGAGCAGGCCTCCAGATACTGAACACCTCCTGAGTAGTGTTGAGCCACCCCCGTAGTGTTCGGGTTCGGTTCGGTTCGTCGAACACCGGGATGTTCGAGGAACTGTTCGTCGAACTGTTCGTCGAACACCTTAGAACACCGTCGAACACCGTTAAAACCAATGGCAGGCAAACAAAAACACATAGAAACACATAGAAAACACCTTCAAAGGTGTCCAAAAGCTGACAAACTGCTCAGAAGACGCTCTCTTTAAAAAAGCCGGCCGGCAATTCAGCAGCGGCATGCACCGGTACCCGACAATTTAGACAAGAAGGAATAGAGCATCACACATAGATTAGATAGATAGAAACATGTCAGTCACACATATAAGAAGCACAGTGACAGTGTTGCTTACTGTACTTGTCATTTAGTGTAAAGGATTTATTTAAAAAAATAATAGTGTTTTCATGCACCGTCTCTTTAAAAAAGCCGGCCGGCAATTCAGCAGCGGTACCCGACAATTTAGAACAGAAAGATAGAGCATCACACATAGATTAGATAAATAGAAACATGTCAGTCACATATATATGAAGTACAGTGACAGTGTTGATTACTGTACTTGTCATTTAGTGTTAAAATAAAGGATTTATTAGAAAAAAAATTGGCGCGGGGTTCCCCGTACTTTTAGGCTCTAGCGGAGGTTAAGCAGACGGCTGGGGCAGATGTTTGAAGCCTGGGAAGGGGGTAATACCCACGGAGCTTCCCAGGCTACTAATATCAGCCCCCAGCTGAATACCTAGCCTTTACTAGCTATTAAAATGGGGGACCCCCCCAAAAAAAATTACGTGGGTTCCCCCCTATTTTAATAGCTAGCAAAGGCTAGGCAGACAGCTGGGGGCTGATATTAATAGCCCAGGAAGGGTACCATGAATATTGGCCCCCTCCCAGGCTAGAAACACCAGCCGTCAGCCGCCCCAGAAATGGCGCATCCTTAGGATGCGCCAATTCTGGCACTTAGCCTCGCTCTTCCACGCTGCCCTGGTGCGGTGGCAGGGGGTAATAGGGCTGGGGTTGATGTCAGCTTATAATGCCAGCTGACATCAAGCCCAGGTTAGTAATGGAGAGGCGTCTATAAGACACCCCCATTACTAACCCCATAGTCAAAGTTAAAAAAAAACACAAACACCCAGAATAAAGTCCTTTAATTGAAATAAACACACAATTCTTTATTGTTCTAAATTAAACCATACTTACCACCACGCCCATTCCAGCTGAAGCCAACGATCTCCTGCAATAAAAGTAAAATAATAAAGCAACCTCATCCTTACCTTTCCATGGTTCCCACGACTGCTTCAGCTCTGCTACATCGAGATGACAGGCTGGACCGCAGCAGAACGCTGCCATCCAGCCTGTCATCCCGCAGACACTGAGAAGCGCAGGAATGCTTCCGCTCCTCAGCGTCTCTCTGTGACGGCATAAAGATGAGCCGAGTTCATGTCCAATGAACTCGGCGCATCTCATGCACGTCACTGACAGCGTGGGAGAATTCTCCTGCACTCAGCGCTTCAGCGGGAGAATTTTCCCACGCTGTCAGTGACGTGCATGAGGTGAGGTCATGTCCAATGAACTCAGCTCACCTCATGTACGTCACTGACAGCATGGGAGAATTCTCACGCTGAAGCGCTGAGTGCAGGAGAATTTTCCCACGCTGTCAGTGACGTGCATGAGGCTGATATTTAAATTTGGCGCACAAATCGGTGATTGGTCGCGGGCAGCGTCCGCGACCAATCAGCACAGTAGTGTTTAACTTTGGTGGCAAGATCAGTGATTGGTCGCGGTCAAGACGGCGACCAATCACCGATTTGTGCGGCACATTTAAATAGCGGCCACGACCAATTGGATGTCAGCGCCGCTCCCCGGTCCTCCCTTCACACCCTAGCCGCATGGATGTCAGTGGCGCTGCCTGTGCGGATACTTCCGCTGCGAGAACCCGGGACATGAGCGGGCGCTCGCAGCAGAAGTATCCCGACCCGCAGCGCCGCTCCCCGGTCCTCCCTTCACACCCTAGCCGCTGATGTCCCCACAGTATCCGCATGGTGTTACAAAGGTCCGGACATTTGTGTTAAAAATCGCTGATTGGTCGCTGGCGCTGCCCGCGACCAATCACCGATTTGGGCGCCAAATTTAAATATCAGCCGCGACCAATCACCGATTTGGGCGCCAAATTTAAATATCCTCCGCGACCAATCACCCATCTTGGCTCCACATTTAAACACCGCTGTACTGATTGGTCGCGGACGCTATTTAAATGTGGCGCCAAAATCGGTGATTGGTCGCGCCCAGCGTCGGCGACCAATCAGCACAGCGGTGTTTAAATGTGGAGCCAAGATTGGTGATTGGTTGCGGCCGATATTTAAATTTGGCGCCCAAATCGGTGATTAGTCGCGGGCAGCGCCAGCGACCAATCTGCGATTTTTAACACAAATGTCCGGATCTTTGTAACACCATGCGGATACTGTGGGGACATCAGCGGCTAGGGTGTCAAGGGAGGACCGGGGAGCGGCGCTGCGGGTCGGGATACTTCTGCTGCGAGCAGTCGCTCATCTCCCGGCTTCTCGCAACGGAAGTATCCGACCAGGCAGCGGCGCTCCCCGGTCCTCACCAATACGATTAGCTGATTGGTCGCGCTCTCCGCACGCGACCAATCAGTGATCTTGGCGCTAAAGTTAAACACCGCTCTGCTGATTGGTCGCGGACGCTGCCCGCGACCAATCACCGATTTGGGCGCCACATTTAAATAGCGGCCGCGACCAATCAGCGAGCTTGGCGCCAAATTTAAACAACGCTCTGCTGATTGGTCGCGGACGCCAGACGCGTCCAATCAGTGAGATTGGCGCCAAATTTAAACAACGCTCTGCTGATTGGTCGCGGACTCCAGCCGCGACCAATCAGCGAGATTGGCGCCAAATTTAAACCCCGCTCTGCTAATTGGTCGCAGATGCCGGCCGCGACTAATCAGCATTATTGGCGCCAAATTTAAACACCGCTCTGCTGATTGATCGCGGTCGCCGTCCGCGACCAATCAGTAGTATTGGCGCCAAATTTAAACCCTGCTCGGCTGATTGGTCACGGCTGCTGGCCGCGACCAATCAGCAGTATTGGCGCCAAATTTAAACCCCGCTCTGCTGATTGGTCACAGTTGCCTTCCGCGACCAATCAGCGATTTTGACGCCAAATTTAAACACCGCTCTGCTGATTGGTCGCGGCCGGCGATTGCGACCAATCAGCATTATTGGCGCCAAATTTAAACCCCGCTCTGCTGATTGGTCGTGACCGCCGGCCGCGACTAATCAACATTGTTGCCGCCAAACTTAAACACCGCTCTGCTGAATGGTCGAGGTCGTGACCAATCACCATTATTGGCGCCAAATTTAAACACCGCTTTGCTGATTGGTCGCGACCACAACCTATCAGCATTATTGGCGCAAAATTTAAACCCCGCTCTGCTGATTAGTCGCGACCGCCGGCCGTGACCATTCAGTGATATAGTCGCCAAATTTCAACACCGCTTTGCTGATTGGTCGCGGTTGCTGGCCGCGACCAGTCAGCGATTTTGGCGCCAAATTTAAACACCGCTCTGCTGATTGCGCCGGGTCTGCCGCATACATATTCTAGAATACTCGATGCGTTAGAATCGGGCCACCATCTAGTTTCATGAAATAATTTAAAAAAAAATTGACGTGGGGCTTCGCACTATATTTGTGTCCAGCCAGGTACAGCAGGCAGGAACGGGCTGCCCCCAACCACCAGCTGCCTATTTGTACCTGGCCGGACACAACAATATAGGGAAGCCCTTTTTTTCTTAATTATTTCATGAATTTCATGAAATAATTAAAAAAAAAAATACGTGGGGCTTCGACCTATTTTTGTGTCCAGCCAGGTACAACTAGGCAGCTGGGGGCTGGAATCTGCAGCGCAGGGAGGCCCAAGCTTTCTGGGTCCCCCCAGCTGCAAATTGCAGTCCGCAGCCACCCCGGAAAATGGCGCGTTCATAGAAGCGCCATTTTCTGGCGCTGTACCCAACTCATCCAGGGCCCTGGTGCGGTGGCTCACTGGGTAATAAAGGGGTTAGGGCCAGCTTGGCATTATCAGCTGGCCCTAAGCCCGAAATTCATGGGGTCACGCCAATATTAGACATGACCACTATGAATTTCTAGTAAAGTATTTAAAAAAAACACAACACCCAGAAAAAAGTCCTTTAATTGAAATAAACACACAATTCTTTATTGTTCTAAATTAAACCATACTTACCATCACGCCCATTCCAGCTGAAGCCAACGATCTCCTGCAATAAAAGAAAAATAATAAAGCAACCTCATCCTTACCTTTCCATGGTTCCCAGACAGCTTCAGCTCTGCTACATCGAGATGACAGGCTGGACCGCAGGAGAACGCTGCCATCCAGCCTGTCATCCCGCAGACACTGAGAAGCGCAGGCATGCTTGCGCTCCTCAGTGTCTCTCTGTGACGGCATCCAGATGAGCCGAGTTCATGTCCAATGAACTCAGCTCACCTCATGTACGTCACTGACAGCGTGGAAGAATTCTCCTGCACTCAGCGCTTCAGCGTGAGAATTCTCCCACGCTGTCAGTGACGTACATGAGGTCAGCTGAGTTCAAAGGACATGAATGAGCTCACCTCATGCACGTCACTGACAGCGTGGGAAAATTCTCCTGCACTCAGCGCTTCAGCGTGAGAATTTTCCCACGCTGTCAGTGACGTGCATGAGGTGAGCCCACTCGGCTCACCTCATGCACGTCACTGACAGCGTGGGAAAATTCTCACGCTGAAGCGCTGAGTGCAGGAGAATTCTCCCACGCTGTCAGTGACGTGCATGAGGTGAGCCGAGTTCATTGTCGGCTCATCTGGATGCCGTCACAGCGAGACACTGAGGAGCGCAAGCATGCCTGCGCTTCTCAGTGTCCGCGGGATGACAGGCTGGATGGCAGCGTTCTGCTGCGGTCCAGCCTGTCATCTCGATGTAGCAGAGCTGAAGCTGTCCTGGGAACCATGGAAAGGTAAGGATGAGGTTGCTTTATTATTTTACTTTTATTGCAGGAGATCGTTGGCTTCAGCTGGAATGGGCGTGGTGGTAAGTATGGTTTAATTTAGAACAATAAAGGATTGTGTCTTTATTTCAATTAAAGGACTTTATTCTGGGTGTTTGTGTTTTCTTTTAACTTTGACTATGGGGTTAGTAATGGGGGTGTCTTATAGACGCCTCTCCATTACTAACCTGGGCTTGATGTCAGCTGGCATTATAAGCTGACATCAACCCCAGCCCTATTACCCCACTGCCACCGCTACAGGGCAGTGGGAAGAGCGAGGCTAAGTGCCAGAATTGGCGCATCCTAAGGATGCGCCATTTCTGGGGCGGCTGACGGCTGGTGTTTCTAGCCTGGGAGGGGGCCAATATTCATGGTACCCTTCCTGGGCTATTAATATCAGCCCCCAGCTGTCTGCCTAGCCTTTGCTAGCTATTAAAATAAGGGGGAGCCCACATCATTTTTTTGGGGGTCCCGCATTTTAATAGCTAGTAAAGGCTAGGTATTCAGCTGGGGGCTGATATTAGTAGCCTGGGAAGCTCCGTGGGTATTACCCCCTTCCCAGGCTTCAAACATCTGCCCCAGCCGTCTGCTTAACCTCCGCTAGAGCCTAAAATTACGGGGAACCCCACGCCAATTTTTTTTAAAATAAATCCTTTATTTTAACACTAAATGACAAGTACAGTAATCAACACTATCACTGTACTTCTTATATATGTGACTGACATGTTTCTATCTATCTAATCTATGTGTGATGCTCTATTCCTTCTATTCTAAATTGTCGGGTACAGATGCTGAAATGCCGGCCGGCTTTTTTAAAGAGACAGTGCATGAAAACACTATTATTTTTTTTAATAAATCCTTTACACTAAATGACAAGTACAGTAAGCAACACTGTCACTGTACTTCATATATATGTGACTGACATGTTTCTATCTATCTAATCTATGTGTGATTCTCTATTCTTTCTATTCCAAATTGTCGGGTACAGATGCTGAATTGCCGGCCGGCTTTTTTAAAGAGACGGTGCATGAAAACACTATTATTTTTTTTGATAAATCCTTTACACTAAATGACAAGTACAGTAAGCAACACTGTCACTGTACTTCATATATATGTGGCTGACATGTTTCTATCTATCTAATCTATGTGTGAAGCTCTATTCTTTCGGTTCTAAATTGTCGGGTACCGGTGTATGCCGCTGCTGAATTGCCGGCTTTTCATGTTTCACTGTTGGCACTGTTCCCATCGATTTGGGCAATCACTGTAATGCCACAACCACCATGGCTGTGGCATTACAGTGAGTGGCAGACAATCCCTGCATGATTGGTGCTCTAAATAGCGACAGACATGCAGGACAAGCTTTTGGTGCACGAACAGTTATCGAACATAACCTCGAACAGCCGAATTTTTTGCAAATCGTTCGGGTTCGTCGAACAACTCGAACACCGCCCAAAACAGCTCGAATTTGAGATTGGCGAACAGTTCTAGTCGAACACCGCTCATCTCTACTCCTGAGTCAAAAGACTAGCTTTTTATAGCCCCTAAACCATGCTCTGGAGTGGAGATAGGGCGAATAGCTTCCCTCCCAGCACTTAGCTATCCACCCATAAAGCATGCCCTTGTAACTCTGGCTATTAACCCTCTCCGCACCTAATGTACAGGAGAAACTTCAATGTTTTACACCACTGAAGCAAAAAGTCTCAGAGAAACGTATCTCCCCTCCAGTATTCTACCAGTGACTTTGTCACAAAGGCTACGTTTATGTGACCATATTTTTTGTCCAAATAGCGTCCGTGGAAAAAACTGACAACACTCTGGCCAATGTTATTCCCTTCGACTGTTCAGATCACCGTATTTTTACATGGACTGAATGCGTGAAAAAAATTTGCAGAATACACTAGTCTCTTCCGTATTATGGATGAGATTCACCCATTCACGTCTAAGTCACGCTAGGTGTGGGAAAGACTTAGTGCAACACAAAGGGAAGAGGGAAAGGGAGCCCAGACTCTAGGGAAAGGGGGGAAAGTGGAGACCTCCTAGGTTGATCTAGCATCACCCTGTCTCTCCTAACGTCCCTGTATTGGCTCTTCACAAATTGCCACATGCGTGCCTCACCCTGTCTTTCCCTGGCGTATGGCTAAGGCTAGGGAAGGGAGGAGATGAGCACTAGTCAATCTCCACTAAAACTATAGACAACAAGGGTGGATAAACAGGGAAATTGCTTAGCTTTAGACGAATCCAGACAAATGCGCACACGTCCTCAAGCTCCAGAGAGGAAGAGGTACTGCTCTTGCTAAAGCCTTCACAAGTAATAATGAATATCGCCGGCACCTCCCTCTGAAACACAGAAGATACACCCAGGCAGGGTATTAATTAGCCAGAGGGAGGTAGCCACTGGGTCCTAGAGACAGCCTCTAAGAAGATGTCTGTAATGCCAAACGTAGAGATCTCCTGCAACCAACTGCAGGGTGACTGTCTATCACCTCTGATACACCCGTGACACTATGGGTGCACAAAAAAATATATATAGCATCTGATTTTTTTAGATACCTTGCAATTATTAACATTATTGCTCTTCTACATTTTAATAGTCGCTGATATAAAAATTGACACAATATGTATACCATACAGATGTAACAACAGATATACAGATGCCATATGAATTGCATACAGTTTATGATACAGACGAAAAATCTATTGTTTTTTCTGGATGAAAATTTTTTATATGCTCATGTGAACTTAGCTTGAGTTTGCACTGCAGCCGGGCTTGTAGAATCTTGCCCTTACAGGTCAGGCTTTTCTGGTAGCTAGAACTGAGTCCCCCTTGGTAGTGAAAGCACTGCTGATCCCCCGTAAAAGTAACGTTTGTAAATAATCGACCTAGAAGTAAAGGCACATTCCACATAGCACAGTACTGCCACAGCAGGGAGTCTGAGGATCGGACTCAAAGCTGTGGGTTTGGGGGACTGACACGATGGACCAGATGTTGAAGCTGGAAAAAAAATAGTTACCTGAGGAACACAAAATAAGTTGTAATTACAGTGGACAATTTTAAAGTGGTCCATACAACAGAAAGCCAAGTGGTACCAAATATAGTTCTAGTAAAAGTCCTTGTCAATAGTTCTATCTCTTTTGGGGACACTTTTCCCTTACATAAAATATCAACAGGGATCTCTGCAGTGCAGAGAAGTGTTAGGCTGTGTGCCCACTATGCGTTTTTTAAGCGTTTCCGCAGCAGCAATTCCGCTGCAGAAACGCTTAAAAAACGCTTGGTAGAAGATCTGCAATGCTCCCCAATGATAATCCGCATGTGCTGTGCACATGCTGTGGAAGTTTCCACTGTGGATTATCATTGCGGAAAAATCCGCAGCACTACCAATTATTTTGCGCAATCGCGGTGTTTTTGCCGCCATTGACTTGCATTGAATCACTTAATATCCGCATGACTACACGTGCACATGCGGATATTAAGCGATTCAATGTGCGGATGGTACCCGGGTCTGGAGAAGAGGAGACTCTCCTCCAGACCCGGGTACCATACTACCTGTAAAAAAAAATAATTAAAATAAAAAAATACATTATACTTACCTCCTGATGGCCCCCGGTCTTTTCTCCGCTGCATCCGGTCTCTTGTACGGCTCACAATGGTCTAAAAGGACCTGCGGTGACGTTATTTAGTCATGTGACGGGTCATGCGACCGCCGACGTCAGCATGACTAAATGACGTCATGGAAGGTCCTTTCACACCACCGCAAGCTGTACAAGAGACCGGACGCAGCGGAGAAAAGACCGGAGGCCATCAGAAGGTAAGTATAATGTTTTTTTTTTTTTTTTTACCATTTTAATCTATTTTTTAAACTATTAACTTGGTCACACTATATAAATCCATGCTGTTTGCATGGATTTATATAGTGTGACCAAGTTGTCAAGCACTTTCCAAGTGATGCTAAAATCGGTTGGAAAGCGCTTGACAACCCGCATGCGGAAATGCATGTGAAGAACGCTTCACATCCGCTTGTCCCTGGCAGGAAAAACGCATGTACAATCCGCATGTACAATCCGCATGTACAATCCGCATGTACAATCCGCATGCGTTTTTTCTGCCAGGGAGATGCAGAAACGCTCAGGAAAAATCCAGAGCATTTCTGCATCGTGGGCACTTAGCCTTACACTGTAAATTTTGGAGGACAGAGAGAGAGAGAGAGAGAGAGAGAGAGGTTAGGGGTGCAGATAAAAGGTAAAACATGGGAGTACACTGTAGATGTAGCGCTGCCAATTACTGACAGGTACAACTAGAGTGTCAGGAACACTAAATATTTCTTAGGTTTAAAACGATAACTGGTATGAACGATAAAACAGATTTTGCAGCTTTTTTATGTAAATTAAAGGCTATTGAATTGGAAAACTTCTGCTTTTTTAAAAACTAGGACATCAGAAACATAGGGTTGGGCACCACCAAGTAACCTCGAGATCAACTCAATGCATATATTGAAGACATCATTAAGGAAAAAGAGGAAAAGCATAGAGTGGTATATTGCATATTCTTTTCCTCTTTTTCCTTTTTTGAAAACTTTAGCATGTCAATTCCTTAAGTGTTTTTGCAGCATTTTTTCACCCACAGAAAGCAAGGAGAACGTGCAACAAATGCAACCATGCATTTTTGATGCTTTTTTGGCGACTGAAACTATCTTTAGTAACCGTGCTGTAGACAAATGACACATAATCTGCATCAAAAACGCACGAAAAAAACATCAAAACCTGCTTTTTGTAAGCAGCTTTTTTTACTGTCAAGACAGCAGGTTTTGGCTGCCAAAAAAAAGGGCAGCAAAAAAGCAATGTGTGAACATAGCCTTATGTTCCTACTTTTACTTTTCAGCACACAGCAAGGTACAACCATCTGAAACAGGAATTGACTGAATTGAACTCTTTTTAGTGCACCAGCTTGATACAATGTTATTCACCCACATTAACTCTGGACCAGAAAACCAGATGGCATGGTGTTATATTAGGCAATTTGTAGTCTGCATCTCCAAACCAATGACTTTCTAATCTAACTTGGGTCTCTTACTCCAGAGTTTGCTTGTGTAATAGCTTTCTTCCCAACAAGTAACAGGGTAGCTGCTGGTTGCAGTTCCCCACGTGTGTGGTCCTCCTCTCTTCGGCCTTGCTTCTGACCCCTTCCCCCTTTGCTAGATCAGGCACAGTGACATTATCCAGCTTCGTCCAACATAACATCATCTTCCTCATTTGTTAGGTAAGGTTTCCCTCCTCCCATCCATACAGACCATTGGTTTCATGCCACACAGCGCTTCTTTTTTGTTGTCACCTATGAGCCCAGTGCCTTTAGGCCACGTTCACACATTCAGTATTTGGTCAGTTGTTTTCTCCAGTATTTGTAAGCCAAAACCAGGAGTGGGTGATAAATACAGAAGTGATGACATGTTTCTATTATACTTTTCCTCTGACTGTTCCACTCCTGGTTTTGGCTTACATTTACTGAGGTAAAAAACTGAGCAAATACTCAAAGTGTGAACGTGGCCTTACGTGGATGCAACAGAAGACAAAAAATACTCAGGAAGTCCAATTCAACTTTTTTTTCCTAGAATGATTACCCAGTAAATATCTGATTACATTCTTTGATCTTAGTACAAATGAGAAGCACAAAATGGAAGTTAATTCTCAACTTTCCACAGTTCAGTGAAATATTACATTGGAAAGAAAAGACTTTCAATACTTTCTAATAATTAGACTTCCAATATTTCATTATCAAATGATGACCTCAGATATTTTCATTCATATTGGACCAAGAAGAATTATAGATTATATTAAGGTGAAATCAATATTACTGGGTTTGTAATTCAGATTGCTAGCAGTGTATTCAAAGACCACTGGAATTAGAAGAGTATTATTATATAACAGTTATAATTATACATTGTCAGATATATTTATAGAGCCATTGACTTCCATGTAAGGCTTTCAGCTGTTTTAAGAATAGAAAATACAAGATAGCCTACCTCTAAGTTTCATCGCACTAGGTGCTGGATAGATTTAAATAGCATGCTTTAAAAGTAATTTTTAAAATAGACGTGTGAAAATGTAAATGTCATGTAATCTATGGAACTGAAATCTAATTCAGATATTAGTCTCCATGATGTTATCTGTTGCTTCTATTTATATAAATTTAAAGAGATAATATAACAAAAACATGTCATCTGTATTATCCTCTACCACTTCCCCATGTTCCTGAAGAGGGCTTCCTTTTTATATTAGTGTTATTTTTTAGAAAAATCTGTACTTATCATGTAGTTGCAAAGTTGCCAAACTCACCGATGTTGGCAGGATCAGCCAACAGTCTAATGTATATGGGCAGTTGGATTCCAATGGCCGATTATTTTGTTCAGCGCACAAATAAGAAGCTGCTGAAGGAGTCTGGCAGCATCTCTCTTATACAGAATGCAGGAACATTTGATCAAGCTAAGGATTCTGTCTATGGGGAAGTCAGGGGAAATAGCATTCGGCCAACAGGATATCTAATGTGTATGGGTGTTTAAAAGGGGTTGTCAGACCTTAGGATACAAGTCTACAGATTTGTGAATCCTACGGTGCTGACACAGGGAGTGGCGGACGCGTGACCGCAAGTGTGTGATATGCATACATGCGGTCAACTGCCAACTATTTGGCTGCGGCCTTGCACAATGAAAGTGTATTGAGCAAGCAGAACAAAGTCTAGTCAGAATGTGGCCAGAAGTATACAAATCGCATACTTGTGTTCACATGACCGCACACTCCCAACACACGGAGAAACCCCACAGAACGGAGTGGCCGCAATGTGAGGATTCACAAGTCTACAGTCACATAGAGTGACTGCAGACTTGAACCCTAAGGCCAGACAACCCCTTTAATGCTGTGATTATCTTAATTGGGTAAGTCAAGCATCCCTTTGCCCTTGCTCAATGGAATCAAGGTACTTCCAAATTGAGAAGTTATTGAGAAATCAAAATGGCAGTTGTCTTGATCAAAATATCCTACCCATTGAGTATCTGAACATTTGAGTATGATGAAGTTGAAAGAAAGTAATACATGACTCCAGAAGTAAACTATACAGGGTTTTTTTTGTAGTCTGTTATAAATGTACATAGCAAATAGGTCTGCATGAGAGCTTTAGACATACAACTATTATTGTTATTATTATTATTCTAAGCAAAACTATTTGCAAAGATGCTTTATTGCTATGTTTTATTGATATATTTAATAAATAAATGATAGGCAAAATTGTGAGTCCACTTAGATAAAGTTTCTTTGAAATTACTTTCTGATTGGACAATCCCTTTAATCTTATTATCTCTCTTCATCGCTAATTGTTACTTCCCTTCTTAAAATCTGTTTATGTTTGATACGGAATGGGTCACATGAATCATTGTGTTGTTACTAGCACTAATGTGTAAGCTTTGTCTACATACAGTAGCATTGCAGGCCGGTCTGGTGACTAAGAAATACTTTTCATACGTCTGCAATGCAAACAGCTTTGCAAATGACAAAAAGAACAGCAAAAATAGAAATCCAACTTGAATATTTCGTTTTGGACGACATTTATGAATACACAGGAAGTTGTGTGCTCTGTGACTTGTATAATGTGAATGTTTACAGTGTTTTTCTCCTCACCACTAGTGTTGAGCGAGCATGCTCGACACTGCTCGGTACTCGCCCGAGCATCTCACTACTCGGGATGTTCGGCGAGCACCGAGCATTTCCGGGTTACTCGGGCGGGAGCTCGGGTCTCTGCCCTGCATGTTTGGCGCTCTTTACAGTCAATGAACATGCAGGGATTGCCAGCCAGTCACTGAAATGCCATAGCCATGTTGTTTGTGGGCATTACAGTGATTGGCTGGCCGCACAGCGTCATCTCGAGTATTTAAAACCGGGCGCCGCCATCTCGGACACAGTCGCTCCGGTTCAGACAGTGTAGGGAGAATGCTACTGAGTTAGGGAGAGATATATAGTGCAAAATAGGTAGTGTAAGGTCTCTAAAGCCTGCCAAATCAAAGAAACAGTCCTTCTCAGGACTAGTATCCATCCCAGATATCAGGCAGGCAGGCTGTATAGGAGACGCAGTGGTTATACCAGCAAACGCTGAATTACAGTCCTGTGTGCTCCTGTTGGTCAAATTGTTAGACTTATCCCCCGGTCTCAGGGGCCAGGAAAAATCCTTTTTTTTTAATCTAAATCCTGTATTTTTTTTTCCTCAGTCAGACTGTACAAATAAGCG
Source organism: Phyllobates terribilis (assembly GCF_046119375.1). Lineage (NCBI taxonomy): Eukaryota > Metazoa > Chordata > Amphibia > Anura > Dendrobatidae > Phyllobates > Phyllobates terribilis. Next base: position 160,169,298 of record NW_027362771.1, on the reverse strand, counting down.
TCTTATTAACCTTTTGGCATTCCCCCCCTTCCCCAAAAAAAAAAAAATTTAGTGTGTTTGTGACTGTTCAGACATCAATATATCTGTTTAAAAGAGTCTGGTGTAGGCCAGAGAAATAGAACTGTGGTTTTGCAGTTCCACAGGACAAATCTCTGTATTATCCTGCTTTTGGCATTTTTTGCCGTAAAAGAAAACTGTAATAGTGTCTCCCTGACTGTTCAGACACCAATATATCTGTTTAAAAGAGTCTGGTGTAGGCCAGAGAAATAGAACTGTGGTTTTGCAGTTCCACGGGTCAAATCTCTGTATTATCCCGCTTTTGGCATTTTTTGCCATAAAAAAAACTGTAATAGTGTCTCCCTGACTGGTCAGACACCAATATATCTGTTTAAAAGAGTCTGGTGTAGGCCAGAGAAATAGAACTGTGGTTTTGCAGTTCCATGGGTCAAATCTCTGTATTATCCTGCTTTTGGCATTTTTTGCCGTAAAAAAAACTGTAATAGTGTTTCCCTGACTGTTCAGACACCAATATATCAGTTTAAAAGAGTCTGGTGTAGGCCAGAGAAATAGAACTGTGGTTTTGCAGTTCCACGGGTCAAATCTCTGTATTATCCTGCTTTTGCCATTTTTTGCCTTAAAAAAAACCGTAATAGTGTCTCCCTGACTGGTCAGACACCAATATATCTGTTTAAAAGAGTCTGGTGTAGGCCAGAGAAATAGAACTGTGGTTTTACAGTTCCACGGGTCAAATCTCTGTATTATCCTGCTTTTGGCATTTTTTTCCGTAAAAAAAAACTGTAATAGTGTCTCCCTGACTGTTCAGACACAAATATATCTGTTTAAAAGAGTCTGGTGTAGGCCAGAGAAATAGAACTGTGGTTTTGCAGTTCCACGGGTCAAATCTCTGTATTATCCTGCTTTTGGCATTTTTTGCCCTAAAATTTTTTTTTAATAGTGTCTCCCTGACTGTTCAGACACAAATATATCTGTTTCAAAGCGTCTGGTGTAGGCCAGATAACTAGAACTGTGGTTTTGCAGTTCCACGGGTCAAATCTCTGTATTATCCTGCTTTTGGCATTTTTTACGTAAATAAAAACAGCAATAGTGTCTCCCTCACTGTGCGGACACCAATATATCTGTTTAAAAGAGTCTGGTGTAGGCCAGAGAAATAGAACTGTGGTTTTCCTCTTCCACGATTCTAATCTCCTTTTTATTACCCTTTTGCCACTGATAGTGCGAGTGTAAGCTATTTTACTTCATTTACAATGGGCAAGGCGAGTGGCAAGGGACGTGGAACTGGACGTTCTGGTGATGGTGCGTTTAGAGGACGGGGCCGTGGCTAAGGTGAAAATGTGCCACAACCAACAGCCATATCTTCTCGCTCCCACTTCATGACCGAATTAGCACAGAACAACACCAGTATTGCGAACTGATCAGTGTGAACAGGTTATTAATTGGATAGCAGATAATACTTCCAGTTACCTGGGCACCACCACCTCCGGTCTTTCTTCCCCGCGGTCAAGTTTTAGTAGCCGTTAAGTCTCGACCGCATACTCCTTCTCACCCTGATGCTCCTTCCTCCCACCATGCCGAGTGTCGTCAGACAACAACTGATGCCACACTTGGACACTCTGAAGAGCTGTTCACTTGTCCATTTCCATAATTGTGCCCCTCGCCTGCTCCGCTTGAAGTGGTGGAAGAGGAGATCCCATGTAGCGATGCCCAAATATTTGAGCAGCCACGGCCACAGGAAGTCGACGCTGGCAATTTGTCACAAGAGGTGGACGATGATGAGACACAATTGCCACGAAGTGAGGAGGAGGATCGTGGTGCGCAAGTGGAAGAGGAGGAGGTGGTGGATTATCTAGTAACTGACCCAACGTGGCAGGAGGACACGCAGAGCGAGGCCAGCAGCACACAGGGGGAGGGAGGAAGAGTACCCCAACAGGCAGGAAGAAGCAGTGTGGTGGCCGCACACAGAAGGCGGGCAACAGTTCCCCGTAACACCAACACGAGGGACTTTGCCAATACAACCGGTAGGTCTTCCAGAGTCTGGAATTTTTTTAAAGACTCTGCTGATAACCCCAAAAAGGCCATTTGTACAACCTGCCATGCCAGCATCAGGGGTGACAAAACTACCAGCCTGACCACCACCAGCATGATCAGGCACATGGCAGCAAAGCACCCGACTTTGTGGGGAGAACCCCAGGGTCCACGACCAGTGTCAGCGGGTGTCACCACTGCTTCTTACGCTGTTGTGCGTGTAATAGAACCCCCTGTTGTGCGTGCAAGGCAATCCCCTGTCCATATTGCATACAAAGATGCCCCCTCCTCTCAGTCTTCACTTGTTATGGCAGTTTCTCAAGAAACAGCATTTGTCCATATCCCAGAGCTTTGAACGAAAGCGCAAATTCTCAGCCAACGCCCCACTGGCCACAGTCCTAACCTCGCACATTTCACGACTGCTTGCGTTGGAAATGCTGCCTTTTAGGCTGGTGGAGACGGAATCCTTCCGCAACCTTATGGCGGTGGCCGTCCTTCGGTACTCGGTCCCAGCCGACACTATTTTGCCCGGTGTGCCATCCCCGCACTACACAAGCACATGTCCCAAAACATCTGCTGTGCCCTCAACAACGCAGTTACTGGGAGAGTCCACCAGACAATGGACACGTGGACAAGTGCTTGTGGCCAGGGACGGTACATCTCCCTGACGGCACACTGGGTAAACATAGTGGAAGCCGGGACCCAGTCGGACCTCTCCACACTGAGGATTGCTGGCCCTATGTCAGTCAGATTTGCCCCCACAGTGTACAGCTCCTGCGCATCATCCTCCTCCTCCTCATGTACGGCCTCCATCTCAGATATCACCACATCAGTTACAAGCTGGAAGCACTGCAGTACTGCCTCAGCCAAGCGGCAACAGGCTGTGCTGAAACTCATAAGCTTAGGTGATAAACCTCACACTGCTTGTGAGTTGTGGACATCTGTGAAAGAGCAGGCAGATCTGTGGCTGAGACCGCTGAACCTACATCCCGGCATGGTCATGTGTGACAATGGCCGTAACCTGGTGGCGGCTCTGAGGTGAGGCGAGATCACACACGTACCATGCCTGGCTCATGTGCTTAACCTCGTGGTTCAGCGGTTTCTTAAATCGTACCCCGAGTTGCCAGATCTGCTCGTCAAAGTACGCCGCCTGTCAGCTCATTTTCGAAAGTCGGCTACAGCTTCCGCCACCCTTGCTGTGTTGCAGCAGCGTTTGCAGCTTCCGGCACACCGACTGGTGTGTGATGTCCCCACACGATGGAACTCTACTCTCTACACATTGCAAAGGATTTGTGAGCAGAAGAGAACAGTTGTGGAGTACCAGCTGCAGCAAGGCCGTCGATATTCAGGTCAGACTCCACACATAAGACCTCAGGAATGGACCTGGATGTCTGACATATGTACCATCCTGACAAACTTTTAGGAATCCACCAAGATGGTGAGTGGCGATGACGTCATCATTAGCGTCAGCATCCCACTTGTCTGTCTTTTGCAACGCTCTCTGCAGAGAATTAAAGAGGAGGCATTGCAGCCAGAGTATGATGAGATGGATCAAGAAGCCGTAATGGGCGATTACACACAGCCCAGCCTCATCTCATCCCAACGTGCATTGGGGGACAATGAGGGAGAGGAGGAGGGGGAGGAGGAGGAAGAACAGGAGCTGGTATCATGTGCTGTAGACGGTAGTACCTGTACAACTGTCATACAGTCGGTTCAGCGTGGGTGACCTTAGGACAGGGGGAGGAGGAGGAGGAGGAGAGCATGGTCAGTCGTCATCTTGGTGAGGACACGGAAGTCTTGCCCGTTACCAGTCTGGCACGCATGGCTGACTTTATGTTACGCTGCCTTAACCGTGACCCTCGCGTTGTCAAAATGTTGGGTGACAGTCATTACTGGTTGGTGACACTTTTAGACCCCCGCTACAAGGAGAACTTTCAATCTCTTATTCCTGAGGTGGAGAGGTCTACAAAAATGTGGCAGTACCAGAAGGCCCTTGCTGCAGAACCGTTAAAAAAATTCCCATCTGAACACGCTAGCGGCAGAGGTCACAGTTCGTTGACCAACCAAGGAGTACAGGCGAGAGAGACGCAACTCCAATCCAGCAGAGGCAGGGGAACACTGTCAACATTCTGGGACAGTTTTCTGAGACCCGCCCAGCTTACAGGCCCTGAGGCGCGGGGTATTCTCACAAGGAGTGGAAAGTTTCAAAAGATGGTGTGGGAGTACCTTGCCGACCGTACCAGCATCCTCCGTGATTCCTCTGTGCCTTTTAATTATTGGGTATCCAAGCTGGACACATGGAATGAACTTGCTCTGTACGCCTTGGAGGTCCTGGCCTGCCCTGCCGCTAGCGTGTTATCGGAGCGTGTTTTTAGTGCCGCTGGGGGAATTATAACTGATAAGCACACTCGCCTGTCAACTGACAATACTGACAAGCTGACCCTTATCAAAATGAACAAGGGCTGGATTGGGCCAGACTTCTCATCACCACCAAATGACAGCAGAGTAACATAAAGTCAAATCCACTGTGTTAAGTCGGGAGGTGTATTCCCATGCACCGCTTCACACCCACACATGGGTATACGCTTCCTCATTTCGGCTGTATTTTGCTCTTCTCCTTATCCTCAGCCTCCACCACCACTATACCACCAGGGTGACCATGGTCCGTGTTGCTAGCATTGCAAGTTCCTCTGTCCTAATTTTTGGCAGCTTTTGCTTGGAAGGCATAGGCAAAGACTATGGGAGACCCACTCCCCAATAATGGAAATAATGTTTTTAATATGCTGTACTGCATGACTCTTGTTTGCCAGCATTGCAAGTTCCTCCGTCCTAATTTTTGGCAGCTTTTGCTTGGAAGGCATAGGCAAAGACTATGGGAATAATGTTTTTAATATGCTGTACTGCATGGCTCTTGTAAAGGGCATGAAAACCGTCTTGTTAAGCTACTCTGAACTCCACATCTCTTCCAAAGGGGATTAAAACCGTCTTGTTAAGCTACTGCGACTTCCACCACTTTTCCAAGGTGCATTAAAACCGTCTTGTTAAGCTACTAGGACCTCCACCATTCTTCCAAGGGGCATTAAAACCGTCTTGTTAAGCTACTGCGACCTTCACGTCTCTTCCAAGGGGCATTAAAACCTTCTTGTTAAGCTACTGCGACCTCAACCACTTTTCCAAGGGGCATTAAAACCGTCTTGTTAAGCTACTGCGACCTCCACCACTTTTCCAAGGGGCATTAAAACCGTCTTGTTAAGCTACTGCGACCTCCACCATTCTTCCAAGGGGCATTAAAGCCGTCTTGTTAAGCTACTGTGACATCCATGTCTCTTCCAAGGGGCATTAAAACCATCTTGTTAAGCTACTGCGACCTCCACCACTTTTCCAAGGGGCATTAAAACCGTCTTGTTAAGCTACTGCGACGTCCACCATTCTTCCAAGGGGCATTAAAACCGTCTTGTTAAGCTACTGCGACCTCCACTTCTCTTCCAATGGGCATTAAAACCGTCTTGTTAAGCTACTGCAACCTCCACGTCTCTTCCAAGGGGCATTAAAACCGTCTTGTTAAGCTACTGCGACCTCCACCATTATTCCAAGGGGCATTAAAACCATCTTGTTAAGCTACTTCGACCTCCACGTCTCTTCCAAGGGGCATTAAAACCGTCTTGTTAAGCTACTGCGACCTCCACCACTTTTCCAAGGGGCATTAAAACCATCTTGTTAAGCTACTGCGACCTCCACGTCTCTTCCAAGGGGCATTAAAACTGTCTTGTTAAGCTACTGCGACCTCCACCACTTTTCCAAGGGGCATTGATATTGTCTTTTTATTCCACTGCAACCTCCACCTGTTATGATAGGCTACAAGCACTAAGGAAAGACAGGAGATTTGTCCCTACAATAGAACTAAGCTAGATCCCTACGATGTAACGGGGAACCTGATCCTGCGATCAGACCCACTAAAGTCCTCAGCTAGTCTGAACGAAGACCTATAGATGTGAGGGAGGGATCCCTACAAGAACTAGGGACTGGGAGAAAGATGGACACCTCCTAGCAGAAATTGTAGCAGTAAAAAGACAAACACACAACATAGAACATAAAGGTCAAAAGACCTAGTTAAACTGACTGAGAAAGGTTACAAAGCACCAGGCTAGCTTAAGAGTAGAAATTACAATGAAGTCCAGCATGGCCAGAAGGGCGGAGCAGGATTAAATAGGCAAAAAGGTCATGTGACCAGCAAAATAGAAAAAACCTAACAGGAGAGTTCTAACACCAACATTCTTCCAAGGGGCATTAAAACTGTCTTGTTAAGCTACTGCGACCTCCACCACTTTTCCAAGGGGCATTGATATTGTCTTTTTATTCCACTGCGACCTCCACCATTCTTCCAAGGGGCATTAAAACCGTCTTGTTAAGCTACTGCAACCTCCACGTCTCTTCCAAGGGGCATTAAAACCGTCTTGTTAAACCACTCTGAACTTCACAGCTCTTCCAAGGGGCATTGAAATGTTGTTTTTAATTAACTCTAACCTCCACGACTCTTCCGACCGGCATTGCATTTCCTCCTAATTTTAGTCAGCTTTTGCTTTTCAATGCATAGGCGAACACTAAGGGAGACCCACTCCCCAATAATGGGTAGAAGGTTTTTAGTATGCTGTAATCCACGTCTGTTTCAAGGGGCATTGCAGTTCCTCAGAATTTTTGGAAAGCCTTCCATTCACTGCTTAGGCCAACAGTGCACAGGAGACCCAGTTGCTATAAATGGAAAAAACGGTTTAGTTAAGGCCCTCTGACCTCCATGTCAATTCCAATGGGCATTGGAGTGCCTCGAAATTTTTGGTAGGCATTGCACTCACTGTGTAGCCGAACCGCTCCTTTTGGTACAGAAACATATCCTACAAGACATGTGTGGTTGACTGGCCTGATATTGATGTGAATGGTCCCTGTTCCTCCTGCTCTTTCTCCTTTGCCACCACCTCATCCATCATTCATCACCTGAAGCTTTGTTTTAACGGGAGTCATAGAACTGGGATAGTAGCAGGAAAACATCCAGCAATCCTCGGAGGAGATAGGATATGCGCCAAAACGCTTACCACCTCAGGCCTAGCCGCTACTACATACATGCGCTTGCATTCCAAGAAAACAAAGCAGATGCTAACTTCTATCATCATCATCATGCTCCTCACCTTGGCACTCTCAACTCCCCTGATGGAGAAGCCAGGTCCCACCAGAGGAGTCTGGTTCTCTAGTGGGCTCGTCCAATGCTGCCCTAAAGCAGGCCAGGCTAAGAAAAGTGTGGGGGAAGTTGACAGGAGAAATAGGGGCGGCTGGGGACCGTTTATGGACACCCGGCCGCCCCCAGGTGGCTGGGGACCGTGTGTGGACACCCGGCCGCGGGGCAGCTTGGGACAGAGTATGGACACCCGGCCAATCCCTGGCGGCTGGGGACCGAGCGTGGACACCCAGGCGCCGGGCGGCTGGGGACTGAGTATGGATACCAGGCCGCCGACGCAGCCATGACATGATGGCCGCCGTCTGCCTCCACATGCCTAAAAGGCCCAATTTCAAGTGCAAGCAAGCTAGCAGTATGGTATTGCAGCCTGGGGTGGGTGGGTGGCAGGTTGCACACTTACGCTTGCATTCCAAGAAAACAAAGCAGATGCTAACTTCCATCATCATCATCATGCTCCTCACCTTGGCACTCTCAACTCCCCTGATGGAGAAGCCAGGGCCCACCGGAGGAGTCTGGTTCTCTGGTGGGCTTGTCCAATGCTGCCATAAAGCAGGCCAGGCTAAGAAAAGTGTGGGGGAAGTTGACAGGAGAAATAGGAGCGGCTAGGGACCGTTTATGGACACCCGGCCACCCCCAGGCGGCTGGGGACCGTGTGTGGACACCCGGCCGCAGGGCGGCTGGGGACCGAGTATGGATACCTCGCTGTCGAAGCAGCCATGAGATAGTGGCCAGCTTCGACCTCCTCCAAACTAAAAGGCCCCATTTCAAGTGCAAGCTAGCAGTATGGTATTGAAGCCTAGGGGTGGGTGGGTGGCAGGCTGCATACTTGCGCTTGCATTGCAAGGAATGGGGGAGGTACAATTGAACACTGCCCTGGGACAAGGACTTGCACGGGGATAGTTGCAAGTCTGCATCTTCTGATGCAGCAAGGATCACTTCTGATGGGCACACTTTTAGGCAGTGACCTGGGTGTCAGAGATGCTTCCAGGGGTCTTCCCCATGCTGTTCCCATGTCTTTTCATCACTGGATGCATGTGTCACACAGCACATGGCCAGATAAGATTGTAAAATATTAAAATGACATTTCCCGGTGAATGCATTTGTCACGGTTGAAAGCAATACAAAAGTGCAAAAATGCATAAAAACTGCTACTTGTGAACATAGCCCAAGGTGTGGAGGAGTATTTTTGTTTTTGGTTATTTATTTTACCTTATACATAAGTCTTTACCCTGGAAAGGAAGTTCCTTAACATATTTCACAGGAAAACCGTTTCAGTTTCGTTTTTGAAAGTTTTATTGTGAGCCCGTAAAAGTGGTTTAATACCTCTGACCACGTTGTTGACAGCAGTGACCTGGGGGTCAGAAATGCTTCCTGAGGCGATCCCCATGCTGTCCCCCATGTCATTTGAACACTGTCACAATCGTTTTGGGCACTTTTTAGGCTTTCTACAGACTGCCGGGGGTGCCGCCGCAAAAATGCTCGGGTCTCCCATAGACTAACATTGGGCTCGTTGCTCGGGTCGAGCACCCGAGTATCACGGTGAGCTCGGCCCGAGCTTCGAGCACCCGAGCATTTTAGTGCTCGCTCAACACTACTCACCACCCCTTTCTTTTCCTTTTCTCTCTTTCCTACCTACCTGTCTCCTGAGAATTTATTTACAATTTAACACCCTTGTTCAGGATGGCCCTGAGCTCTTTATCTATGTATTTACAAAGACTAGATCTCTGGAAAGACTTTTTTTTCAAATTAGAATAAAGTATATATGAAACCTTTTTTCCCTAGTTCATTTAAGGTCTGGGAAGAAGGAGAGGTGAATCTATTTAATATCGGGGTCCCATTCTACAAGAGGCTGCCTTGTTACTGGCAGATAGGCATGCACACTGTGATCATAATGTGCACCAAGATCCTCACTTTTTATGTATATAGCAATGAGGGAATTCATATTGTCAGAAAACTATATATAAAAAGAATATATATATAAAAATATATGAAGAATTTCTCCCTCCCAGACCCCTCTTCTTCTCTCCCCTCCCTTACAGTATTTGTCAGGAGAGAAGAGCTGACAATCTACCATCAGTCTGTATGCAAATTAACACACACATGAGAAATCTCCCCGATGTTGTCACTGGCATCCCTGACAAATTGGTAGCTCCGGTTACATCAGTGGCTGGATTGAGCAATCATTCCTGTTACTGAAAACTTGCATGGTTCTTGCGAGAATTCTGTGCAAAGTTTTAAGGAACCAGACTCAGTGTTTTAATATTTTTTTATCTGGGACATTACTGTACGTGTAGCAGTTGCACCCCCTCCCTTCTCTTGTTTTTCTGTCCTATTTGGCAATAATGGCTACACGTGGAGAGCCCTAGTATATCCAGCAGTCGAAGGCCACTCTCACTGCCAGGAAGACTGTGAACTGCTGTGCTGCTATGGAAACTGTACTGTTTGTCACTGGAGCCTGTTGCTCATAAGACTTAACTTGCAATGGCTGTGCGGCTTCTTATTAAATGCTACTGTTCTAACGTTTATGAGGACTCTTGTCAAATGTGTCTGGTCAGCAAGTGAAACAACCTATGTGTCTGTGCCTGAGGTTCAATACCCCTGTGTGCCTGAGAGAAGCTGCAGCACATGGTCTATGGTCGCCCTGAGTAACTGTTCCGCCAGGATTCCAAAGAATTAATGTAACCTGTCTCGCCCCTATCCGATCCTAGCGGCGTGCGTGTAACATTGGTGGCCCATACAGGGAGTCCTGAGCGGTAATTAGCATGTAGAGGGAGAAGAGGAAAAGTGTCTGGAAAAAAACAGCAGCACAGCACCTCAACTCAACTCTGCTACACCAGTTAAAGGGGACCAGCCCTAAAGAAAACTCACTAGCAGCAATGGATGTGGAAATACAAATGGACAGAATTAGTGAGCTGCTTCTTCAATTAACCTGTGAAGAATTGAGAACAGTAGCAGAACAGATAAAGATGTCAGAAGAACAGATTTCTAAAGCACACAACCGCAGGCAACTGTTAGCTGCCATTAATGCAAAAATGGATGAGCTGGGTGAGAAAGAAGCTGACGATGTCATGGGGACATTCCTCCAGGAACTAACACAGTTTCTAACCAGGTTGAAGTTGGAGGATGGAGGGGCGGTACCAATTACCAAAAGCGGGAATCTCCACCCACAGACTGAACTACAGGAATTGAAAGAACAATTCAAAGCCCTAACAACAGCCCTACAGGAATCCACCAAAACCTCTGAACGGGTGATTGACTCAGACAGGACCTTTAACCTGCTCGGGTTAGATAAATCAGGGAGACAGTCCTCGCTAAAACCACAAATCACCATAAGGAAAGAATTCAAGATCCTGGGACAGATTGGAGAGTGTAAACAGAAAGAGAGACTGTCTTATAGGAACTGATCCATGCAGGTTTACAGAAAGGCTACCAGCCAGATGAGATCGTTGAGGGGGTGGCGAAAGCGATCATCCCAGGACTGAACCTCTGTAGTATGCTAGAAATGAAGAGTCAATTGACCTTGCAACAGCTGAAGATGATTTTAAAAGGGCACTATAAAGAAGAGAGTACTTGAGAATTGTTCCACCGACTCATTAACATCTCACAGAAAAATAATGAATCACCCAAAAGTTTCTTGTTCAGAGCAATTGAACTGAAGGATAGACTGTTGTTTGCATCCAGAGATGTAGAAGCAGAAGAGAAGATTAATGCTGGACTAGTCCAGAAGAAGTTCTTGAGATTATTGGGAACAGGGTTAATCAGCAAAGACATCAAGTTGCAGCTGAAAAAATACCTAGAATACCTAGGACGAAATCCTAATTGAGTGAGGCAGCTAGTTTGGAGTCAAAGAGCGAACAGAAGTTAAAGAAAGGCTCTGCTCCTAAAATCACCAAAAGTCAGCTATAGTTGGAGACCCCAGTGACCAATCCGAAGATCATCATAGAGACCCTCCAGTGCTACCTCCGAGAGGGAACCTTAAATCAGCAACAAAAGAGAGGACCGCCAGCGCTGACTGGGAGGAAATAATAGGAGAACTGCGAGCCGAGTTGACTGAGGTGAAAAAGCTGATCAGTTCCAGGCTAAAACCGATATCCCTCAGACCCTGGGGTGGGTTCCAAAACAGACGATACCCTGCTTGTGAAGCATGCCGTTCATCAAATCAGAGTACGGTGGAAAAGTAAGATGTGGTGAGGAAGGACATTATGCCAAGGAATGGCAATGGTCACGGTCGTTTGGATTAAAAGACAGGAGGTTACCAGTGCGGGGCAACTGGTAACGGCGACACGGAGGGGGCCCCAGAAGCTAATCCAAATCTCACCAAACCCCAGAACAGCACATGAGGTAAAACGGATGCATCAGTACTATTCCCAAGTGTGTTCCCGTCTACAACAGCTGCAAAGGGAGACAGGGGCATCAGTTACTTAATGCCCAGTGCGGAGGTTAAACGATGTACTCCTGGTAGGAGGATTCCTCGGTCAGTAAAGATAGCCTCATCAGCCTAATCGGTAAAAGGTGCTTTATACAGTGCCAGCTAGATGGACTCCTAGAAAAAGGACTGTGGGACACAGGAGATCAAGGCAGCCTTTTAAATGAAGAATGTAGAAGGCGCTACCTGCCACACACTTGCCTTCGGTCACTAAAAGAACTCTTGGGACCAGTGGAACTCCACGGCAAAGTCGTCAACCAGACAGAAATCCCTTTCATAGGCTGGGTGGAAGTGACTTTCCAACTCAGGGCCACGAAGAACAGCAACACCATCGAGCTTTTGGTACCTTTTCTCGTGACCAGTGATCAGAACGTGGCAGAGGATCCTATCCTGGGTTATAATGTAATCAGTGAGGTCATCACGAAACACAAGGCAGGGGCGCTGGTGGTGGATGCAATCGCTACATCGCTTGCCATACCCAACGCCGTGGCGGAAAATGTGATTCATAGAGTAAAGAAAGCACAGAATACAATGGACCTTAAAGAAGACAAGGTAGGCTGGCGCCCAATCATCATCCCCGCAAACCCAATGGTGGGGGTGAGGTGTGGAGTCCGGGTAGAACCAGGAAGGAAAGTCCAGAAACGACTGTTCGTGCCAAAAGACTCCTCAGAACTTCCAGAAGGCCTAGTTCAAGGTGAGACTGTGCTTACGATTCCTACTGGTGGGTTTGCTCGAGTGACAGTACCGGTGATGAATATTATGAGACACGAAATTAGACTGGATCCAAAGACTGTGTTAGGTCACATAGAAACCGTTAAAACGGTATATCCAGCCAGTGTGAGACCCGCCCAGGGGTCTACAGTGAATTCAGTCTCCCCACCAAGGAACAGGGGTTGCCCAGGGGAAGAAATTGCAATACCCACCTTGGATTCCTGGGATCCTCCAGTACCCCTGGAAAACTTGCGTGCTGAAGATTGAGCGGTAGCAAAACAGATGCTGAGAGAAGAGTGTCATGCATTCTCCAAAGATGACTCTGATATAGGCTGTATCCCATCGTTGCAGTTGAAAATCAATTTGAAAGACATGACCCCAGTAACCAGAAGTTACATGTCTGTGCCAAAACCAATACACCGTGAAGTGAAAGAGCCTATCAGGAAGTACCTGGTTCTCTGTCCTCGATCAGGGTAAAGCATACCATCAAGTGTTTGTTGAAGAGTCCAGTAAACCTTTGACAGCATTCATCACTCTGGGGGATTATATGAGAGGATCTGCATACCGTTCGGGCTCAGTTCAGCTCCAGCAGAATTCCAGAGGAGCATGGAGATGTGTTCAGAAGGATTGAGGGACGATATCTGCCAGCCGTACTTGGATTACAATGTGATACACAGCAAAATCTTCCGGGAGCATGTTGAACACGTGAGAACTATATTACAATGATATCAACAACACGGTTTAGATTATCAGAACGATTTAGAGATTATCTCTACTACAGCAAATAGTTTGAGGTATACACCGACAACAACCCTTTGACCTATGTCCTTACTACAGCCAAACTGAATGCAATGGGTCAGAGATGGGTCACTGAACTAGCTGACTTCAGTTTCAGCATCAAGTACAGGCCAGGAAAATGCAAAGCGGATGCTGACAGTGTTAGAACTCTCCTGTTAGTTTTTTTTTTTTTCTATTTTGGTCACGTGACCTGCTGCCTATTTATTCCAGCTCCGCCCTTCTGGCTTTGCTGGACTTCAGTGTTATTTGACTCTCTATCTACCCAGGTGCTTTTGTACCTATCTCTCTAGTTCGTTTGGTCCTTTGGACCTCTAAGTACTTTTTGTCTGTTTGTCTTTTTGCTCCACTACAACATCTGCTAGGAGGTGTCCAATTTTGTCCCAGTCCTTAGTTCTTTTAGGGACCCCTCCCTTTATTCTATAGGTCTGAGTTCAGACTAGCTGAGGACGAAGGCGGGTCTGTTCACAAGGAACAGGTCGCCCGCTGCATCGTAGGGAATCAGCTTAGTCTTATTGTAGGGACAGATTCCCTTTCTTTCCTTAGTTCTTGTAGCAGATCATAACAGTAAGTCCAGCCCAAACTAAACTTGGAAAGAAATCCGGGGATCAGTATGGTGTCCGTTCAAGAGTTGGCTCAACGTCTCTAGAGGTGGCCGAGCTCCAGCAACACGTGAGTAGCTGTCCTGGAGCGCATTTTGTGGAACCGAAGGTAGGACTGCCTGATATTTTTGATGGTAAACAACAAGATTTTTTTTCCTTTAAAGATGCTTGTTTATTATATTTTCGTTTGAGACCCAGGTCCACTGGGAATGAATCACAGCGCATTGGGTTTATCATGTCACTTTTGCGCAAGGAACCACAGGGGTGGGCCTTTTCTCTCCAACCTAATGATCCGTGTTTTAGATCAGTGGAGGATTTTTTTTCTGCTATGGGGTTATTGTATGACGATCCTGATTGTGTCTCATCTGCTGAGACCGAACTGAGATGTTTGAAGCAGGGGTCAGGTGATGTTGAAAATTATTGCACACACTTCAGAAGGTGGTCTTCAGAAGTGAAATGGAATGATTCGGCGTTCAAATGTTCTTTTCTTGCCGGTCTAAGTGAAAGGGTTAAAGATCTGCTGATTGCGTTTCCTGCACCTGTGACCTTGCAAGAGGCCATGCAATTAGCTATACGTGTAGACAGGAGACTGCGTGCCAGGGTTAATGATGAGAAAATTCCTGCAATGGCAGCTCCTAGTCCTCAGAGGGTCTGCTCGGACGGTGGAGAACCGATGGAGGTTGGGGCGATGTCACTCCGCGCTCAGGAAAGAGACCGCAGGTTTTCCAAGGGATTGTGTTTTTACTGTGGTAAATCTGACCATTTAATTAAGAACTGTGAGCTTCGTTTAAGCAAAGAAAAAAAAAAGGTCAGTTACACCCGTATTGTTCTTTCAGGGAGTACTTTATTGCAGGAAGATTTGATTGAATTTCAGGTATTTGTGGATTGTGGTTCAACGCTTAATGTGATTGATAAGGGGTTTTTGGAAAAACTTAGATTGGAATCCAAACCTTTGTCATCACCTATTTCTGTGATTGCTATTGACAACACTCCTTTGAAATGTATTACTCACAAGGTTGCTGAATTTCCCCTCACTATCAATGGTATTCACCAGGAAAATTTGGATTTGGTGGTATTAAATAATTTACCTTCTCCAGTAGTTTTAGGTTTGCCTTGGTTAAAACTGCACAATCCTTTACTGGACTGGTCTACTAATGAGATTAAGTCATGGAGTCCTAAGTGCTATGATAAGTGTTGTAACGGTCGCATTGCGGCTGTGGAAAAAGGGGAATTACTGTACCTATTCAGGATTTTTGGAAGGTATTTTCAGAGGAGGAGTTGCAAGTTTTACCTCCTCATAGGGACTATGATTGCACCATTGAGTTTGTTCCTGGAGCTACTCTTCCCAAGAGTCGCTTATTTAATCTGACTATCCCTGAGAGAAAGGCCTTGGAGGAATACATACAGATG
The DNA here is from genome assembly GCF_046119375.1 of Phyllobates terribilis. NCBI lineage: Eukaryota > Metazoa > Chordata > Amphibia > Anura > Dendrobatidae > Phyllobates > Phyllobates terribilis. The sequence continues at coordinate 160,154,084 of NW_027362771.1, read as the reverse complement.
AGCTTGGCTGCTGGTCACATTAGACCTTCTAAGTCACCTGTGGCTGTTGGATTTTTTTTTGTAAAAAAAAAGGACGGCGGTTTACGTCCATGTCTGGACTTTCGCGAAATTAATAAAATTACCGTACGCAATTCCTACCCATTGCCGTTAATTCCTGACTTGTTTAACCAGTTAGTGGTTCTCTAAAATTGATCTCCGGGGGGGCACACAATTTGTTACGAATAAAGGAGGGTGATGAATGGAAAACTGCTTTTAACTCTCCGGTAGGTCATTTTGAGAATCTGGTGATGCCTTTTGGTCTTACCAATGCACCCGCGTTTTTTCAGAACCTTATTAATGACATCCTGAGACCTTTGATTGGTAAAAATGTGGTTGTGTATTTGGATGACATTTTGATTTATTCGCCAGATCTGGAGTCTCATTGGCAGAGCGTACGTGAGGTATTACAGTTATTAAGTAACAATTCACTTTTTGCTAAGCTGGAGAAATGTGAGTTCGCTGTGCAGAGAATTAGTTTTTTGGGCTACATTATCTCCAGCGAGGGTTTTGAGATGGACCCGGTGAAGGTTCAGGCTGTGCAGGAATGGCCTAGGCCTATTGGTTTAAAATCGATACAGAGATTTTTGGGTTTCGCCAATTATTACAGAAAATTCATTAAGAATTTTTCTATATTTGTTAAGCCGCTGACCGATCTCACCAGGAAAGGTGAAAATACTGTCCAGTGTACTACTGAGGCCATTGAAGCTTTTGTGTATCTCAAGGAGAGGTTCAGTTCTGCCCCTATCCTTATGCAGCCTGATGAGACCAAGCCTTTTTTGGTCGAGGTTGATGCTTCTTCGGTGGGGGTCGGTGCGGTTTTGTCTCAGGAGAACAAGGATGGAGTACATCCCTGTGCTTTTTTTTCGAAAAATTTTCAGAAACCGAACTTAATTACGATGTTGGTAATCGGGAATTGCTGGCTATTAAACTCGCGTTTGAACATTGGCGGCATTTCTTGGAAGGTGCTAAATTTCAGGTTCAGGTTTTCACTGACCATAAAATTTGATTTATCTGGATGCTGCCAAGCGCTTGAATGCCCGTCAGGCTAGGTGGGCACTTTTTTTTCCTCGGTTTAATTTTTCTGCTACTTACATCTCTGGTACCAAGAATGTTAAAGCCGATGCTCTATCTCGCAGTTTTTCTCCCATGGTTGGTACCGAGGAGGAGGAGAGCATTTTACAGGAAGGAGTTGTGGTAGCAGCATTGGACTCCATTTTGGAAGATGGGATTCTGAAAGCCCAGGAGGATGCCCCATCTAACACTCCCCATGGGAGGTTGTTTGTGCCTAGAACCTTTAGGAAAGATTTGTTTGTGGAATATCATGAGTCTCGGTTGGCAGGTCATCCAGGAATTTCTGAGACTAAGAGACTTATAAGTCGCAGTTTTTGGTGGCCTGGGTGGCAGAAGGAAGTCATCAAGTGGGTGCGTCAATGTACGGTGTGTTCTAGGTCAAAGGCTTCGCATACCCCTGCTGCGGGGTTGCTTTGCCCTCTGGAGGTTCCTAGTGCGCCTTGGACGCATCTGGCAATGGATTTTATTACTGACCTTCCTGTGTCCGAGGGTTTCACTGTCATCTGGGTGGTCGTGGACCATTTTAGCAAGATGTGTCATTTGGTTCCTTTCATTAAACTACCTTGCGCTAAGACACTCGCTAAGGCGTTTGTTAAGAAATTTGTCAGACTCCATGGCGTTCCCACCGACATTGTTTCTGATAGGGGACCTCAGTTTGTGGCTCGCTTTTGGCGTGCTTTTTGTGACAGGTTGGGAGTCGATTTGTCATTTTCATCTGGGTATCTTCCTGAGTCTAATGGACAGACAGAAAGAAAGAACCAGGATGTTGAACAATTTTTTCGTTGTTTTGTGGCAGACAATCAAGAGGGGTGGTCTGAGTTTCTACCACTCGCTGAATTTGCTCTTAACAACCATACATCCTCTTCTGCTGGGTGTTCTCCTTTTTTTTGTTGTACTGGGAGACATCCGTCGTTTGGTTCGTTCCCCAAATTGGTGTCGGCTGTGCCGGAGGAGGAGAATTTTTCCGGTGATTTGGAGAGAGTTTGGACTGACGTACGTTGTAACCTTCAAGAGGCTAACAAAAAGTCCAAGAAGTAATTTAACAGGAAACGTAAAGACATTTTGTTTACGGTGGGTGACATGGTTTGGTTGTCCTCAAAGAATCTGCGGTTGAGGATTCCCTCTAAAAAATTGGGTCCGAAGTTTGTGGGGCCATTTAAGGTGCTTCAGGTGGTTAATCAGTCTGCTGTTAGGTTGGAGGTCCCCACCTCCTGGAAGATTAATCCTGTGTTTCATGTTTCCTTGTTGAAAAAGGCTGATGTATCGGTTAGGGATGCTACTGTCACAGTTCCTCCGGTGGTGGAAGACGGCGAATATGAAATTTCTCGTATCCTGAATTCCAGAAGACATAGAGGGAGATTGCAGTATCTCATCGCTTGGAAGGGTTTCGGTCCCGAGGATAACTCCTGGGTAAGGGCGGATGATGTCTCTGCCCCTAGACTTGTCAGAGCGTTCCACAGGAGGTTTCCTGATAGGCCTGGGCCTGGAGGATCCTGAGGATCCTCATAGAGGAGGGGGTACTGTTAGAACTCTCCTGTTAGTTTTTTTCTATTTTGGTCACGTGACCTGCTGCCTATTTATTCCAGCTCCGCCCTTCTGGCTTTGCTGGACTTCAGTGTTATTTGACTCTCTATCTACCCAGGTGCTTTTGTACCTATCTCTCTAGTTCGTTTGGTCCTTTGGACCTCTAAGTACTTTTTGTCTGTTTGTCTTTTTGCTCCGCTACAACATCTGCTAGGAGGTGTCCAATTTTGTCCCAGTCCTTAGTTCTTTTAGGGACCCCTCCCATTATTCTATAGGTCTGCGTTCAGACTAGCTGAGGATGAAGGCGGGTCTGTTCACGAGGAACAGGTCGCCCGCTGCATCGTAGGGAATCAGCTTAGTCTTATTGTAGGGACAGATTCCCTTTCTTTCCTTAGTTCTTGTAGCAGATCATAACAGACAGATTGTCAAGAATGGCACTGGAGCCTGAGGAGTTCATGCAAGAATGCTCGGAGGAAGTCAGTCTGGAAGCAATTGAGAGCACTACCCAAGCAGTACAAGCTTATAAGGAGGAAGACACACCATTGTGGTGTCCGTTGACGGTGGAAACCACCATTAAAGCGAGAGAACAAGATCACCCCCGGTCTATTCAACAACTACCAAAAGGGAAAATCCATAGAGTACAACGGGAAGATCAGATAATTGGTAGGATACTACTTTATGTGGACCAAAATCGGTTTCCAAGTAAACGAGAGAGAGACAATGAGTCACCAGCAGTATCTGTTTTAATTAAAGAATGGATGAAGCTCTATCTCAGTGAAGACGGTATCCTGTATCGTAAAGGAGGACAAAAACGGCAGTTGGTACTACCCACAGTATTTCGTAGGTTGGTCTTCAAAGAACTCCATGAAAACATGGGACACCTGGGAGTGGACAAACAACTTGATCCATGAACGTTTCTTCTGGCCGTACATGCAGAGAGATATTGAGAGGTACGTGACCAGGGAGTGTGGGTGTCTGAAAGATAAACGTCCCAACACATCAACCCAGGCACCTATGGGCAACATCCAAACTACGTATCCATTTGAGATGGTCTCAGTAGACTTTCTACATCTTGAGACTTGCAAGGGTGGTTACGAATACATCTTGATGGTGATGGACCATTTCACTCGATTTGCTCAAGCATATGCCACCACCAATAAATCGGGTCGAACAGCGGCAGAGAAGATCTTCAATGATTTTGCTTTGAGGTTTGGGTTCCCTACGAGGTTACGAGGTTACACCACGACCAAGGAAGAGAATTTGAGAATCAGCTCTTTGCCCAGCTAGTAAAGTACTGTAGAATTCAGAGATCCCACACAACACCCTATCACCCAGAGGGTAATGGACAAGTGGAACGTTTTAACCGGACATTATTGTCGATGTTGCACACTTTAACAGCTGATGAGAAGGAAGAGTTCCCTGTCAAAAGTGGTATATGCCTATAACTGTACAAAGAGCGTTGCAACGGGTTACTCAGCCTTTTTCCTATTGTATGGACGATCGCCAAGATTGCTAATCGACATCATGTTCGATACTCCGGTGTCAGAGACTTACAGAGCGTATCCGGAATACATTCGGAAATGGAAGGAATGGACGGCAGAGGCATTGAACATAGAGTCAAAAGTGGTTACGCACGGACAGAGCAAGAGTTAGGAGTACTATGATCGAAAATGTTATGGAGCAGAATTGGCACCGGGAAGCCGGGTGCTAGTCAAGAACGTACGTGAGAAAGGCGGTCCAGGAAAACTTCGTTTGTACTGGGAAGACAAGGTGTATGTGGTCGTAAGAGGGAAAGCTGATGACAGCCCAGTGTATGAAATCTGATTGGAAATGGGAGACAAGAAAACCAGATTAGTCCATTGGAATTACTAATACCCTGTGATTACTACCCACCACAACAAGACTTCCCAGAAGTAGACCGACATCGTCCGAGATCGACTAAGGGACCACCACAGACTGAAGCTCCGGAGGTGGATAGTGACCTTGAAAGTTCCGATGGAGAAGAACACACTGCTGTATTTCTCGGGCCGGCAAGGAGAGGGATGTACCATCCTCAGGAGAGTGAACTAAGTCCTGAGGCTCCAGAGTTCGTACCAAGGAGTACAGATGAAGTCCAATTCAGATCTGATGATCGAACACCGGCCACTGAAGAGACCGATCAACACTCAGGAGGAGCGGAATTACAAGACCGTTCGCAAACAAGCGACTCAGGAGAAGTACTGGAATTTACAGAGGCAGCACCAAGAGCATCTGAGGAAGCAGGGGAAATGAGTGCGGCGGAAGAAACTTCTGTGACCGAAGAACCCATGGTCTCTGAGGAACAATCCACCAGGAGGATGTTGACTTGAGAAGTGAGGAGGCCAGTGATGCTGACGTATGAGACACTTGGTGTACCGAGTCAAGTGCCAAGGACTGTCGACTGAAAACAGGTATCTCTGCCTGCAGACCAGGTAAGCCCACTCTGAGTTCTGCAGAGTGTGACATGCAGAAGTAGTGCTGTTGCTTTAAAAGCATTCAGCAACTATTAGAAGTAACACAAGCACAGGAAGTGTTGTGCTCCAGAAGCATTCAGCAACTAGAGGGGTTAACACAGTCACAGGAGAAGGGGAGTGTTTTAGCAGAGCCCCAGGGGGATTGTGGGGAAGTTGTTTACTGTGGATGGAGCCGAAGAGAAAGGTGGTGTGTGTGTTCTGTATCTCACAGAAGCGCCCCTGCAAGTGTAAAGGATTAAAGTCAGGAGTGAAGCTAAGCACAGGTCAGGTAGAGTTCTTGAACTAGCAGTGTAGAGTATTGTCAGGCAGAAAGATAAGGACTGGAAGAAATGGTGTTACAAGGATCATCTCCCTCAGGAAACCCTCGGCCCCTCCTCCATCTCATTGTGCTGTAAAGAATGCTATATTCATTAATGTGCCTTTGCATTAGAACTGTGCTGTCCTGTACTACTGGGAAGACTATGAACTGCTGTGCTGCTAAGGAAAGCCTGTTGCTCATAAGACTTAACTTGCACTGGCTGTGCGGCTTCTTATTAAATGCTACTGTTCTACCGTTTATGAGGACTCTTGTCAAGTGTGTCTGGTCAGCAAGTGAAACAACCTACGTGTCTGTGCCTGAGGATAAATACCCCTGTGTGCCTGAGAGAAGCTACAGCACATGCTCTATGGTCGCCTTGAGTAACAGTTCCCAGCAGGATTCCAAAGAATTCATGTAACCTGTCTCGCCCCTATCTGAACCTAACGGTGTGTGTGTAACACAAGCCCTGATAAAAAATTACCAGCTGACTCCAGAGGTTTAAGGTTCAGAGTCCTCCAACGTGGACCACATGATAGCTACAGTGATGTGGTGGATGGGCTCAGAACCAACTTTCAGCAGTGGGTCCAAGGACTGTCAGTCACCACCTTCGAGGAACTGAAGGATCTGATGGTGAAGGACCAGTTTCTTCGTCTTTGCCCAGTGGAAGTGCGACAGTTTGTGCTGGACGGGGAGCCAAAGGAGGCCGCGAAAACAGCCCAGATCGCAGATCCCTATGAGGCCAACCGCACACCAGAGGTGCAGAAGTCGGCCGTCGCCAGCTGGAAAGGGGGTAAGCCCAGTGTTCCAGCCAGCAGGCCCTCAGCGGGTTCTGTCCCATCTTCCAGCACCCGGCCTGCATTTGACTCCTGTAAGTGTTATACTTGTGACCAAAAGGATCATATCAGCCTTGTCTGCCCGGAGAGGCAGAAGATGAACACCACACCTGAGGCCCCAGGGCCTACTGCAGCCATTCTTTTTGTGGGTGTGGCAGTTGGCAGGGCCCGGGAGAACTTAAAACTGGTCACTGTGGGCAATACCGTTACTGTTGGCCTTAAGGACACCGGCACAGAAAATACCCTCATCCGCACTGAGTTCGTGTTACCAGAGGAACTCATTACTGGAAAGACCCTGACTGTCATCGAGTTTGGGGGTGTTTGCCATCCCATACCGATGGCTCGAATTTTCCTGGACTGGGGTGCGGGGAGAAGGTTAAGGGAAGTGGGTGTATCTGAGAATCTCCCCACTAATGTGCTATTGGGAACTGATCCGAGATAGTTGGTTGCCCGATACATCCCCGACAACCCTCCCAGATCTGATATTTCATGTAATGCCACTGTCAATATTGTCAATGTCATGCATAATAAAAATGTGTGTTTTGGTAAGGGGGAACTCAACCACCTCGTCCCGCGGGATGATGCTGCTGAGGAACCCCTAAAGCAGGCCAGCATATGTGCTATGGGCAATGGGAGCAGGCACGGACACCAGGAAGCAGGTCGTCCCGTGCAGGTGAAGGGTCACGCCAGATGGTGACATGGTCAGTGGTAGCTGCCCCGTAGCTGGCACGGCCCCCCAGGTAGCCATGAGGGATGGAAGGGTGGGCCCCACAACCAGGCAAGGTAAAAGAAGGGTGTGTCCGCCTGTCTGTCAGGAGTATGGGAGGAAGGTACCCATAACCTGTCAGAGGTGTGGGGAAAACGTATCCAGAGTGGTGGGTAAGTTGGGTCCACAGCAGGGAGGGTGGGCCGCAAGGTGAGCTTAAGGAGCGATCTGTAAATCGGCCCCTATGCCACCTCAAAGAGGGGGAGATGTTAGATGTTGGAAAAATATTAAGAATTTCTCCCTCCCAGACCCCTCTTCTTCTCTCCCCTCCCCTCTAGTATTTGTCAGGAGAGAAGAGCTGACAATCTAATATCTGTCTGTATGCAAATTAACACACACATGAGAAATACTTTGTAAGCGAATGCTAGCCCAAAAGGTGCTACCAAACCCAATTAACATAGGCTTGTGATAAATTTACATCTAGCTGAGAAAGTTGTATTCCTAGGACGTCAAAGGGAATTTAACAGAGGTCTGCAGACGGGCCGGAGCCGACGCGAAATATGGAATAACTAAAAGTTCCATACGTCCGATAATAATGGGGCCCATATTTTTAGTGACAGGGTCAGCTAAGGAACAATATGCTTATTTTCCCATAGCTGTAAGTCCCTCTGGGGAATTGTGGCGCAACAGTACCAAAATAACAGACCGCAACTATACCGCAGCAGTAATTACTAGTGATGAGCAAACGTGCTCGCCACTGCTCGGTACTCGCCCTAGCATCACTGTGCTTGATGAGCTCGGCGCTCGGCGACTATTTCCGGGTTGTTCGGGCGGGAATTCAGGTCCCCTCCCTGCATGTTTGGCGCTCTTTATAGAGCTAATGAACATGCATGGATTGCCTGCCATGCACTGTAATGCTGTAGCCATGTTGGTTTTGGGCATTACAGTGATTGGCTGGCCGCACAGCATCATCAGGTGTATATAAGACCGGTCGCCGCCATGCTCGTCACAGTCTACTCCAGAAATAGGCAGAGTAGGGAGAGCTGCTGCTGCGTCAGGGAGAGATTTGCTTCTTCATAGTTAGTATAAGCATACCACAACATATATATATATATATCCAACTTCTAAGGACTAATCCAGCTGCATATATTCAGTGGTGATAGTAGGAGTTAGGCAGGCAGGCAGTGTATGTGGCAGACTAGAGTGCATGATACAGCACAAGAGGGTCCATTGAACATCCTGTTAGTATAGTTATTCCACAACATATATATCCATCTGAACTAACAGTCCTTCTGAGGACTAATCCAGCTGCATAGATTCCGTGGTGATAACAGGAATTAGGCAGGTACGCAGTATATATGGCAGACTGCAGTGCATATAGTGCAAGAGGGTCCATTGAAGGTTCCTGCTGCTGCTGTTCTTACAGATATTTTTAGACATAGCCTAAGATATCAGGGGCCAGGGAAAAAAATTGTTTTATCTTAATCCTGGTTATTTGCTTAAAAAGCTATCCAGAGTACACCATTTTTCTGCACTATTTGCTTGTTCTCATTGCAGAATACAGCTAGATCTGTTCCATATTTTCAGCGATAAAAATCCAGAAATTTAAACTGAATGTGGAAAATATTGTCGTTCTTTTCCATTATGTTGCAGTGTGTCGGTCAAGCTATTCACACTAGAATAGTATTAGTAAATTACAGGCCTGCTATTTAAAACTGTGGTTCTCTGTCAGACATAACACCTATAAGAGTGTTCAAAAATCAGACATTTCTTCCATTTTCATTTCGTTGCAGTGTGTCGGTCAAGCTATTCACACTAGGTGTTTGTGAAGAATAGTATTAGCAAATTACAGGCCTGCTATTTAAAATTGTGGTTCTCTGTCAGACGTATCACATATAACTACATTCCACAATCAGCCATTTCTCGTGAACATGGAAAATATTGTCCTCCATTAAAAATGGGTAAGGTGCGTGGCAAGGGATGGGGAAGTGTACGTGATGGTGATGGTGCATGCAGGGGCCGAGGACGTGGCCGTGGGCAAGCTGAAATTGTGCCACAACAAACACCCACATCTTGTCGCTCGACCTTCCTGTCCCAATTACTAGGGGATTGCATAACACCACGATTAAACACAGAGCAGTGTCAAAAGGTTATTGATTGGAAAGCAGAAAATGCTTCCAGTCACTTAGCAACAGTGTCTGCGGGTGACACCACTGCTTGTTCCGCTGTTGTGCGTGCACGACAATCCCCTGTCCAAGGCGCATGCCAAGATGCCTCCCGCCCTGCACCTGCGTCGGCCATCCCTCAGTACTCGGTCCCCAGCTGCCACTATTTCTCCCGGTGTGCGGTCCTCGGATTACACAAGCAAGAGTCCTACAACATTAGCCATGCCCTCAACAACGCAGTTACTGGGAAACTCCACCTAACCACGAACACGTGGACAAGTGCTTGTGGGCAGGGACGGTACATCTTGCTGATGGCACACTGGGTTAATATAGTGGAATCCGGGACCCAGTCGGACCTTGGGATGGAACACGTCCTCCCGACGCCGAGGATTGTGGGCCCTGGGTTAATCAGGGTTGCCCCCACATTCTACAGCTCCTGCACCTCCTCCTCCTATTCAGAATCCATCTCCGAAATAACCACATCAGTCGCAAGCTGGAAGCACTGCAGCACTGCCTCGGCCAAGTGGCAACAGGCTGTGCTGAAGCTAATATGCTTAGATGACAAACCACACAACGCTGAAGAGTTGTGGACAGCTCTAAAAGAGCAGGCAGATCTGTGGCTGACACCACTGACCCTACAGCCAGGCATGGTCATGTGTGACAATGGCCGGAACCTGGTGGCGGTTTTGAGGCAAGGCGGGCTCACACACATACCATGCCTGGCCCATATGCTTAACCTCGTGGTTCAGCGGTTTCTCAAAACTTACCCGGATCTGTCGGATCTGCTTGTCAAAGTACACTGGCTGTGTGGTCATTTTAGAAAGTCAGCTACAGCTTCCGCCGCCCTTGCTGTGCTTCAGCAGCGTATGCAGCTTCCAGCTCACCGACTGATCTGCGATGTCCCCACGTGTTGGAACTCTACATTTCAGATGTTGGGAAGGATTTGTGAGCAGAAGAGGGCAGTTGTTGTCTACCAGCATCAGCTCGGTATTCAGGTCAGACTCCACACATAAAACCTCAGGAGTGGACATGGATGTCAGACATTTGTACCATTCTCCAAAACTTTGAGGACTCCACCAACATGGTGAGGGGTGATGACGCCATACTGTCATACTGTCTGTTCAGTGTGGATGGCCTGAGGACAAGGAGGAGGAGGAGGAGAGTGTTACGGATCCGGGTGGTGGAACCTCTGTGCTTCGGTGCAAGGAGGGACCACAGGGGCGAGACTAAGTGCCTACATGGCCCGACCAAGGTCACACGGCGGCTTAGTTGACTCTGTGAACCAGTGAGGAACCGGGCAGGTGGACCAAGTGCCACTCTGGGACCGACCTTGTGAGAGAGCAGGTGGCTCCCACGGGTCAGATGACAGGAACTGACCGGTACAGCGGATGAGCACGGCAGGAAGGCAGACGGGTGGTCCGGGTTGATGAGCAGGCTGGTATGGCAGAACAGGTAAAAGGCAGGTGCTCCGGGTAGGCTGGCTGGTGGGCACGACAGGTAACAGACAGGTGCTCCGGGTAGGCTGGCTGGCGGGCACGACAGGTAACAGGCAGGTGCTCCAGGTAGGCTGGCTGGCGGGCATGACAGGTAACAGGCAGGTGCTCTGGATAAGCAGGCTGGTGGGCACGGCTGTAGACAAACTGGAGGACAGAACTGTTAGACAGGCTGGCGGGCTGGACTGACAGACAAACTGGCGGGCAGGACAGACAGACAGCGGGCTGGAGCAAGTGTTAGCACACGGTACAACAACCTTGCACAGGGACCTCCATTGTGGAGGAGGTGCTTTAAATAGGGGAAGTCCTCCGGCCATTGGCCGAGGACTTTTTAGGACGACGCGCGCGGCCCCTTTAAGGGGGAGGGAGCGCACGCGCCCTAAGCATACTGCCCGGGAAGCTACGTGTGCGTGCCACAGTAGCAGTAGGACGGGAGCAGGAAGACGCCGGACCAGGACCGCGGCGGTGAGGGGAACGGCGTCTCTGCCCGGCAGAAGGCAGAGACGCCAATGCTACAGAGAGCATGGTCAGTCGTCCTCTTGATGAGGACACGGAAGTCTTGCCTCTTTGCAGATGGCTTAGTTTATGTTACGGTGCCTTTCCAGTGACCCACGCGTTGTCCAAATTTTGGGTGACAGTCATTACTGGTTGGTGACACTTCTAGACCCACGGTACAAGGAGAACTTTCTGTCTCTTATTCCCTTGTACGACAGGCCAAATAAAATGGGGCAGTACGAGAAGGCCCTTGTTTCAGAATTATTTAAAAAATTCCCATCTGAAAACACTGGCGGCAGAGGTCACAGTTTGTTGGACAATCAAGGAGTACAGGCAAGACAAGCACAAATGCAATCCAGCAGAAGCAGGGGAACACTGTCAATGTTCTGGGACAGTTTTTTCAGACCCTCCCATCGCACAGGCCCTGAAGCGTGAGGTATTCTCCCAAGGAAGGAAAATTTTCGGAAGATGGTGAGGGAGTACTTTGTCGACAGTACCAACGTCCTCCATGATTCATCTGTGCCTTATAATTATTGGGTATCCAAGCTGGACATGTGGCATGAACTGGCTCTCTACACCTTGGAGGTCCTGGCCTGCCCTGCCGCTAGCATTTTGTCAGAGCGGGCTTTTAGTGCCGTCGGTGGAATTATAACCGATAGGTGCATCCGCCTGTCAACTGAAAATGCTGACAGGCTGACTCTTACAAAAATTAACAAGGGCTGGATTGGGCCAGACTTCTCAACACCACCAAATGATAGCAGCGTAACATAAACTCAAATACAGTATCTTTTTGGGAGGTCTAACTCTATTCTCATGCACCTCTGTCTTCACACCCAGACATTGGTATACGCTTACTGATCTTGTCCTCCTCCTTCTCCGCATTCTCATCCTCCACCACCATATCACCACATGTACCATATCAACATATCTATGCCTCTTGCAATGGGCATTGGAGTTCCTCCAATTTTTTGGCAGCCGTTGCTTCACTGCATAGGGAAACAGTATGGGAGACCCACTTCCTAATTGTGGGAACATTGTTTTCAGGAGGCCCCCCGACCTCTACGTCTCTTGCAAGGGGCATTGGTGTTCCTCCAAATTTTGGTCAGCCATTGCTTCACTGCATAGGCAAATAGTATGGGAGACACACTACCTAATAATGGGAACATTGTTTTCAGGAGGCCCTCCGACCTCTACGTCACTTGCAAGGGGCATTGGAGTTCCTCCAAATTTTTGGCAGCCGTTGCTTCACTGCATAGGCAAACAGTATCGGAGACACACTTCCTAATAATGGGAGCATTTTTTGCAGGAGGCCCTCCGACCTCTACGTCTCTAGCAAGGGGCATTGGAGTTTCTTCAAATTTTTGGCGACCGTTGCTTCACTGCATACCCTATAACTGAATAGCAGACCCTCTCCTTTCTAATGGGAACATGTTGTACTTGTTACTGTGGCCCAGCGGTATGTGTCTTTAAATTGTTAGTGGGGTTTTTTTTCTAAATGTTGGCAGCCATTGGACTCACTGCATACCCTATAACTGAATAGAAGACCCTCTCCTTTCTAATGGGAACATGTTGTTACTGTGGCCCATTGTTAGTGGGGTTTTTCCCAAATTTTGGCAGCCCTTGCAGTCACAGCATGGGCATTACCACTATAGGAGACCCGCTCCTTTATAAGGGGAATATTTTTTTTTACTGAGACTCTCCTCTATGTCTCTTCAAAGGGGTATTGGGTTGCGTCTAAATTTTTGGCAGCCCTTGCAGTCACTGCATACGCAATAACAGTATAGGAGACCCACTCATTAATAATGGGAACAACAAAGCATAGCCGACTGATGGCCCTTTAAGAATAGTAAGGGCCGCCGATTGGTGCTATAAAAATAGTCTTTGCGACTTTCAGAGTCCCTCCATAATAAATTAAACAGGATGTGTCTGATGATGTGTCACACACCACATGTCCAGATAAGGTTGTAAAATGTTAAAATGACATTTCCTGGTGAATGCATTTGTCTTGGTTGAAAGCAATGCAAAAGTGCAAAAACGCATCAAAAACGCTATGTGTGAACATACCCCAAGGTGTGGAGGAGCATTTTTGGTTTTGGTTATTTATTTTGTCTGATATACAAGTCATTACCCTGGAAAAGATGTTCCTTAACATATTTCCCAGGAAAATCCATTTTGGTTTTGTTTTTGTATGTTTTAGTGTGAGTCCGTAAAAGTGGCGTAATACCTCTGACAACGTTCTTGACAGCAGTGACCTGGGAGTCAGAAATGCTTCCAGGGGTCTTCCCCATGCTGTTCCCATGTCATTTGAGCACTGTTCCCATCGATTTGGGCAATTTTTAGGCCGTCTGTACACCGCCGGGGGGAGCCTCTGGAAAAATGGTTGAGTTTCCCATAGACTTACATTGGGCTCGTTACTCGGATCGAGCACTTGAGCATTCCAATTTGGTCGACTCGAACAACGAGTACCCGAGCATTTTATTGCTCGCTCATCACTAGTAATTACCTGTCAGAAGCTGTGATGTTACAACAGGGTGAGTAATACTCTGTCATCTAAACAGCCTGGACTCCAAATTGATATATTGTAGTAATTGCCAGTGATCTATTTAGTTCACAAGCATTGCCTAGACTGGATACAATATCTACTTTCCCAATAGAGGAAAGCTTAAATTCACTTATAGCAAGCAAATATTTTGCATGTGGTGAGGAATTAGAGTATGTTCACATGATGTCTTTTTCAGCCAGGTGAAAACTACTCGATTTTCAAGTGGGAACTGCTTCAGAGAACGTTGGCATTGCTTTTACATTTTTTTTTTTTTGCTGAATCGTCTTTTCAGCATTTTTCTTTTGATAATTTTCTGAGCACTTTTTTGATGTTTTTGGTGGCCAGTGGGAGTTTTTTTGAGTGTTTTATTGACGTTTTCTTTTAAACTCCATGCAACAACGAAGAAACAATAGTGGTTTTTCAAGCAAAACCACCAAGAAATTGCTCAAAAATACAGTACAGACCAAAAGTTTGAACACACCTTCTCATTTAAAGATTTTCCTGTATTTTCTTGACTATAAAAATTGTACATTAACACTGAAGGCATCAAAACTATTAATTAACACATGTGGAATTATATACTTAACAAAAAAGTGTGAAACAACTGAAAATATGTCTTATATTCTAGGTTCTTCAAAGTAGCCACCTTTTGCTTTGATGCCTGCTTTGCGCACTCTTGGCATTCTCTTGAGAAAGCTTCAAGAGGTAGTCACTGGAAATGTACTTCCAACAATCTTGAAGGAGATCCCAGAAATGCTTAGCAGTTGTTGGCCCTTTTGCCTTCACTCTGCGGTCCAGCTCACCCCAAACCATCTCGATTGGGTTCAGGTCTGGTGACTGTTGAGGCCAGGTCATCTGGCGTAGCACCCCATCACTCTCCTTCTTGTTTAGATAGCCCTTACACAGCCAGGAGGTGTGTTTGGGGTCATTGTCCTGTTGAAAAATAAATGATGGTCCAACTAAAAGCAAACCGGATGGAATAGCATGCCGCTGCGAGATGCTCTGGTAGCCATGCTGGTTCAGTGTGCCTTCAATTTTGAATAAATCCCCAACAGTGTCACCAGCAAAGCACCCCCACACCATCACACCTCCTCCTCCATGCCTCACGGTGGGAACCAGGCATGTAGAGTCCATCCGTTCACCTTTTCTGCGTCGCACAAAGACACGGTGGTTGGAACCAAAGATCTCAAATTTGGACTCATCAGACCAAAGCACAGATTTCCACTGGTCTTTTGTCCATTCCTTGTGTTCTTTTGCCCAAACAAGTATCTTCTGCTTGTTGCCTGTCCTTAGCAGTGGTTTACTAGCAGCCATTTTGCCTTGAAGGCCTGCTGCACAAAGTCTCCTCTTAGCAGTTGTTGAAGAGATGTGTCTGCTGTTAGAACTCTGTGTGGCATTGACCTGGTCTCTAATCTGAGCTGCTGTTAACCTGCGATTTCTGAGGCTGGTGACTCGGATAAACTTATCCTCAGAAGCAGAGGTGACTCTTGGTCTTCGTTTCCTGGGGCAGTCCTCATGTGAGCCAGTTTCTTTGTAGCGCTTGATGGTTTTTGCAACTGCACTTGGGGACACATTCAAGTTTGCCCAATTTTTCAGACTGACTGACCTTCATTTCTTAAAGTAATGATGGCCACTCATTTTTCTTTACTTAGCTGCTTTTTTCTTGCCATAATACAAATTCTAACAGTCTATTCAGTAGGACAGTCAGCTGTATATCCACCTGACTTCTGCACAACACAACTGATTGTCCCAACTCCATTTATAAGGCAAGAAATCCCACTTATTAAACCTGACAGGGCACGCGTGTGAAGAGAAAACCATTTCCAGTGACAACCTCTTGAAGCTCATCAAGAGAATGCCAAGAGTGTGCAAAGCAGTCATCAAAGCAAAAGGTGGCTACTTTGAAGAACCTAGAATATAAGACATATTTTCAGTTGTTTCACACTTTTTTGTTAAGTATATAATTCCACATGTGTTAATTTATAGTTTTGATGCCTTCAGTGTGAATGTACATTTTTCAAATTCATGAAAATACAGAAAAATCTTTAAATGAGAAGGTGTATCCAAACTTTTGGTCTGTACTGTATGTATGGGCATCTTCCGGGCAGCTTTTAAACCTTCCTATTCACTTGATTTGTATTGTAAGTATGGAGCATCTTATAAGTGTAAAATGCCTGAAGAATGGTTCGCTCACATCTGTTAACTGCTTGGCGATTTTAGAAGTGGATAAAAGATGCTTAAAAGCCAGAATATATGAACAGCAAGACGTTTTTACATAGAAATGAATGGGATCATTTTCTAAGCATTGTTTCAGGAGGTTTTCATAGCTGACCTACGTTGTATGAACATACCCTTAAAGAGGTTTTCCAACTTCTAAAAAAATGTGAGAATGGAGAAGATGGTTAATCCCTTACTGCATCAGGACTTGAATTAATGTCCTGGGTAGGGTACCGCAAGTGTGGAGGAGTCTCAGGAGCTAAAACTCCCTCCACACACGAAAAATACTGGCTATATTACATATCGGCATCTGTATCTAACAACAGCTAGCACTGAGCTCCAGCCACAGCTATTGACCACTTAAATGCCGCTGTCTTCCAGCAACGTCTAATTGGATTGCGCACCAGTGCAGCGCAATCGCAGGAGACCCATGGGTTACATTAACAGCCTGGGCACTGCCGAAGCTGTCATCTCAGTCCTTCTGTGAAGCTTGATCATAAGCTGAGCTACATAGGAGACCAAGATTTTCACTACATTCTGAAATACTATTGTATTGTATATTGTATTGTATTATTCAAGCAATCAAGCGCTAAGAGGACTAAAAAGTAATTTACATTTTTTTTTAAAGTATAAAAAAATTCAAATCACCCTCCTTTTCCCTTGTTAAAAATAAACAGAGGTAAAAAATAGGCATATTTGGTATTGACGCATTCGTAAAAGTCCAATCTATTACAATATGGAATTAATTAACTCAATTGCTAAATACTGTAAAGAGAAAAAAAATTAAAATTTCCAAAATTGTGTTTTTGGTCACTTAAGAAACTGTAATAATAAGTAATGAAAGCATCATATATACAGAATAAAATCCATCTCACCATGCAAAAAACAAACCCTTAATCATCCCCATCAACAGAAAATATCTCGGAAAAAAAACGGAATGCTGTAGCTTAATCCAAGTGGGAAAACCCTTTAAAACACAAAGTTTATTAGAATATCAAATTGAATTGATGCAACACACATTACATTTTTATTTGCATAATCTCTTTTATTTTTATTTTTTATGGCTTTCTTTAGAATTTGTAAATAAATTATAATAGTTTCTGTTTAACAAATTGAATAGATTGGAGCACAAGTCCTTAGAGAAATAGCGACAGATCATTTTTAGTAACAATTTTGAGACTCAACAAAATGTTAAAGTTGATATTCTGTTGAAATGAAATGGAAGCAGAGACACAAAGTTCTTGCCATGGCTGGTTCTGTTTTTAGGATAGTCAGCAATTCCAACTGCCTTCAGTTTTCCACATTACTAATACATTACAGCTTCACACACATTTGTGAGCCAGTGATCTAGGAAAGCGAATTACAAGACAGATCCGCAAGCATCAGAGGTATTTGGCAGAATAAAACCACTCTGAGAAAGAATGCAGACATAAAGTGTAACTTACTTGGCCAAATTGTCTGTTTCTCACAAACACTATTAATAATTTAAAAAAAAAAACTGCCTTGCTGATTTATGTGTATAGTGAAATCATCAGAAATGCACAACTTTTCTGAATAAAAATGACTACAATCATAACTATAAAAATTTATTTTTCTACTAAACTGAGTAATAAATGTTTTGGGAACTCATTAGAAATATCTATAGTAAAATTCTGGCCAGAATATCACTCTTATCTAAAAAAGGTCAATACACATCTGCAGGGTTCCCAGCTGAATGCTATGAATATTTGTGCATGGAATTGCTAGAACAGCACATATACTAACACATACACAAGGTATGATAGCAGCACCACCCAAGTCATAGCTAGAATAAAGCAGCTGGCCATGACAGAAGGACCTGAGTTATGTACAGCCACATGTATAGCAATCAGGCACCCAAAAAATTGGCAATAGTTATCGAAGACAGTAAGGTAAGTGAAAGGTAATTTAGCTTCCCACAAAATTAATGTTTGGGGGAAATAAAATAAAAAGATGTTGCTGTTTTTGTTCTTAGGGGTTCGCTCACACGAGCGTATACAACGGACAAGTACTATCCGATATTTTGTGTTATGTTAATGGGACAGTGCTGATACCTGATTTTTTTTCACTGATTAGTAAAAAAAAAACGCAGCATCACTTTGAAATCGAATGTCTATAGGTGCGTAGAAAACAACAGGCTGCACTCAGATGAAATCTGAGTGCAGTCCAATTTCCACGGACTCACAGAATGGAGAAGATGGAGAAATTTTGTCCTCCATCTTCTCTTCACAGTGTGCTACAGTTTTTTCATATGAGAGAGTCGGATTACTGTAAACTGACACTCGGCTCAAACTCAGATCATAGTTTGATCTGAGTGACATTAGCATAATCGACCCGATTCTCTCAGATGAGAGAATCTGCGGTTGTGTGAATGAGCGCTTAAAGTGGTTTTCTCATCATCATAAATGGATAAAACTGCAAAGTGCTTATGAAAGTAAGCACAACTTTGAGATTTACCTCTTATTAAAAATTCTCTCCATTCTCAAGGACAGAGGGATTTTCACTTCTATTGTGAAGTGCTCGCTCCATCCAGCCAGCTTCAGTGCCCCTGCGCTCCTTCCATGCTGCAGGGACAAAGCTGCTTCTGCTTTCAGAATGGGAGAGTGCACAATTCTGGACACTAGCGTGAAAATCTTAGTAGCTCAAACTGTCAATCATTCAGGAACGCTCTGCAGCCCAAAAATCAAAAAGGCAGGCAATAGTGTGCCCCTGAAAAGCATACATAAGAACAACACCCCATCCCCCACAAAAAAATGGGGCTACTGAGATTTTCTATAACTCCAAAAGTCATATTGGGAGATATTCAACTTTTACTGTAAGCTCTACATCAGGCCTTGTATTCTTGCATTAAAAAAACAGTGCCTGTCTAATAGCTATACTTTTATGTGGCCGTAATGGGTGCGTATGTATAAATTTAATTGACATGATAGTCCAGTATTTTATGTCAAGAAATGGTGATATCCGCTTCATAAATTTAAAGTGAACCTGACAGCTGATACATGCTGCCTGGTCCATGGGCAGCATGTATCAGGCACTGGCTGATGTGCTCAGTCAGGTATTTCTGACTCTGAATTTCTGCGGCGTTTCAGAGAAAAACATACTTTAAAAGCTGCCAGGAATCCATGTGTCTGAAAAGTCTCCAGAGCTACTCAGTTCCCGATGCCTTCTCCTTGCCTGTTGTCCTAGAGTGATAGGTGTCTGCCTACGTATGCGTATAGTATGCGTATAGGCAGAGAAATGCCAAAGTAGGGTAGCGGGTGAGGAGAAGCTGCCAAGTACCTGTCCGATTGGTCTCCAGACCTACTCGGTCCCCAGCGGCTTTTACCCCTTTACCCCCGAGGGTGGTTTGCACGTTAATGACCTGGCCAATTTTTACAATTCTGACCACTGTCACTTTATGAGGTAATTACTCTGGAACGCTTCAACGGATCCCCCTGATTCTGAAATGCTTTTTCGCAATTTTCAAAATTAAAATTTTTATGCCCTTAAATCAGAGAGATATGTTACACAAAATAGTTAATAAATAACATTTCCCACATGTCTACTTTACATCAGCACAATTTTGGAACCAAATATTTTTTTTAGTAGGGAGCTATAAGGGTTAAAAGTTGACCAGCGATTTCTCATTTTTACAACAAAATTTACAAAACCATTTTTTTTAGGGACCACATCACATTTGAAGTCACTTTGAGGGGCCTTTATGACAGAAAATTCCCAAAAGTGTCACCATTCTAAAAACTGCACCTCTCAAGGTGCTCAAAACCACATTCAAGAAGTTTATTAACCCTTTAGGTTCTTCACAGGAATTTTTGGAATGCGGAAGAAAAAAATGAAAATGTAACTTTTTTCACAAAAATGTTACTTTATACCCAATTTTTTTAATTTTTGCAAGGGTAACAGGAAAAAATGGACCCCAAAATTTGTTGTGCAATATCCCATGAGCATGCAGATACCCCATATGTGAGGAAAAACCACTGTTTGGGCGCACGGCAGGGCTCGAAAGGGAAGGAGCGCCATTTGACTTTTTGAATGTAAAATTTGCTTGAATAATTAGCGGACACCATGTTGCATTTGGAGAGACCCTGATGTACCTAAACAGTGGAAACCCCCCACAAATGACACTATTTTGGAAACTAGACCCCCCGGGGAACTTATCTAGATGTGTGGTGAGCACCTTGAACCCCCAGGTGCTTCACAGAAGTTTATAACATTGAACCGTAAAAATAAAATTTTCACATTTTTCCAACAAAAATGTTTTTCAGCCCCCAATTTTGCATTTTCACAAGGGTAACAGGAGAAATTGCACCATGCAATATGTTGTGCAATTTCTCCTGAGTAAGCCGATACCCCATATGTGGGGGAAAAACACTGTTTGGGCGCACGGCAGGGTTCGGAAGGGAAGGAGCGCCATTTGACTTTTTGAATGTAAAATTTGCTTGAATAATTAGCAGACACCATGTTGCATTTGGGGAGCCCCTGATGTGCCTAAACAGTGGAAACTCCCCACGAGTGACATGATTTTGGAAACTGGACCCCCCAGGGAACTTATCTAGATGTGTGGTGAGCACCTTGAACCCCCAGGTGCTTCACAGAAGTTTATAACATTGAACCGTAAAAATAAAATTTTCACATTTTTCCAACAAAAATGTTTTTCAGCCCCCAGTTTTGCATTTTCACAAGGGTTACAGGAGAAATTGCACTATGCAATTTGTTGTGCAATTTCTCCTGAGTAAGCCAATACCCCATATGAGGGGGAAAACCACTGTTTGGGCGCACGGTAGGGTTTGGAAGGGAAGGAGCGCTATTTGACTTTTTGAATGTAAAATTTGCTTGAATAATTAGCGAACGCCATGTTGCATTTGGGGAGTCCCTGATGTGCCTAAATAGTGGAAACCACACCCCCTCCCCCCAAGTGACTACATTTTGGAACTAGACCCCTCATGGATTTTATGAAGGGGCATACCCGAGCACCCGATGCAAACTCAAGTAGCAAGCACTTGCGCTCAACATTAGTCGCCATATCGTCGTCATTTTTTTTTTTTTACTTCTGAAAAAATCCCAACCCTAACCCTAATACAACCCCAACCCTAACCTTAGCCCAACCCTAACCCTAGCCCAACCCTTGCCAAACTCTAACCCTAGCCTAACCCTATCTTTAGCCTAACTCTAGCACAACCCTAACCCTAGCCCAACCCTAACCCTAGCCCAACCCTAACCCTAGCCTAACCCTAGCCTAACCCTAACCCTACCCTAACCCTAGCCCAACCCTAACCCTAGCCCAACCCTAACCCTAGCCCAACCCCAACCCTAGCACAACCCTAACCCTAGCACAACCCTAACCCTAAAGTTTATTTTTTACGCCATTCCCCGTGCGGTATAAGTGATTAGACGTCTTTATTCTTCTTGTCGGTGCAATTACAGCGATGCCAGATTCATATCGGGTTTTTATGATTGACAGCTGTCACACGCTAAAAGACACATTTTTTTGCAAAGACTAGTTTTTACATCGCCATATTTTGAGAGCTATAATTTTTTCATATTTCGGCCGACAGAGTCATGTGATGGCTTGTTTTTTGCGTGACAAGTTGACATTTTTATTGGTACCCATTTTCAGGTACGTGACATTTTTTGATCGCTTTCTATTCTGATTTTTAGAAGGCAGAATAAACAAAAACCAACAATTCAGAAATTGTTTTTTTGGTTTTTTTTTATGCTGCTCCGCGTGTGGTAAAATTGATAAGGTAGCTTTATTCTTCGGGTCAGTATGTTTACAGCGGTACTACATTTATATATTTTTTTTATATTTTGGCGCTTTTACACAATGAAAACTTTTATAGAAAAAAGAATTGATTTTGCATCGCTTTATTCTGAGAGCTATAACTTTTTTATTTTTCGGCCGCTGGAGCTGTATGGTAGCTTGTTTTTTGCAGGACAAGATGATGTTTTCAGCGGTACCATTTTTATTTACATTCGTCTTTTTGATCGCGTTTTATTCTATTATTTGTTTGGCGGTATGATGATAAAACATCGTTTTATGCTTCGTTTTTTATTTATTTTTTTACCGTGTTCACTAAAAGGGTTAACTAGCAGGACAGTTTTATAGGTCAGGTCGTTCCGGACGCGGCAATACCAAATATGTGTACTTTTATTGGTTTAGGTTTTTTTTTCATAAGATTATTTATTTATGGGTACAATATATTTTTAGTTTTTTTATTATTATTTTCATTTTTTATATATATACAGTACAGACCAAAAGTTTGGACACACCTTCTCATTTAAAGATTTTTCTGTATTTTCTTGACTATGAAAATTGTACATTCACACTGAAGGCATCAAAACTATGAATTAACACATGTGGAATTATATACTTAACAAAAAAGTGTGAAACAACTGAAAATATGTCTTATATTCTAGGTTCTTCAATGTAGCCACCTTTTGCTTTGATGACTGCTTTGCACACTCTTGGCATTCTCTTGATGAGCTTCAAGAGGTAGTCACCGGAAATGGTTTTCACTTCACAGGTGTGCCCTGTCAGGTTTAATAAGTGGGATTTCTCGACCTTATAAATGGGGTTGGGACTATCAGTTGTGTTGTGCAGAAGTCTGGTGGATACACAGCTGATTGTTCTACTGAATAGACTGTTAGAATTTGTATTATGGCAAGAAAAAAGCAGCTAAGTAAAGAAAAACGAGTGGCCATCATTACTTTAAGAAATGAAGGTCAGTCAGTCTGAAAAATTGGGCAAACTTTGAAAGTGTCCCCAAGTGCAGTTGCGAAAACCATCAAGCGCGGCAAAGAAACTGGCTCACATGAGGACCGCCCTAGGAAAGGAAGACCAAGAGTCATCTCTGCTTCTGAGGATGAGTTTATCCGAGTCACCAGCCTCAGAAATCGCAGGTTAACAGCAGCTCAGATTAGAGAAAGGGTCAATGCCACACAGAGTTCTAGCAGCAGACACATCTCTACAACAACTGTTAAGAGGAGACTTTGTGCAGCAGGCCTTCATGGTAAAATAGCTGCTAGGAAACCACTGCTAAGGACAGGCAACAAGCAGAAGAGACTTGTTTGGGCTAAAGAACACAAGGAATGGACATTAGACCAGTGGAAATCTGTGCTTTGGTCTGATG
Source organism: Phyllobates terribilis (assembly GCF_046119375.1). Taxonomy (NCBI): domain Eukaryota; kingdom Metazoa; phylum Chordata; class Amphibia; order Anura; family Dendrobatidae; genus Phyllobates; species Phyllobates terribilis. The sequence continues at coordinate 160,131,064 of NW_027362771.1, read as the reverse complement.
AGTCCAAATTTGAGATCTTTGATTCCAACTACCGTGTCTTTGTGCGACGCAGAAAAGGTGAACGGATGGACTCTACATGCCTGGTTCCCACCGTGAAGCATGGAGGAGGAGGTGTGATGGTGTGGGGGTGCTTTGCTGGGGACACTGTTGGGGATTTATTCAAAATTGAAGGCATACTGAACCAGCATGGCTACCACAGCATCTTGCAGCGGCATGCTATTCGATCCGGTTTGCGTTTAGTTGGACCATCATTTCTTTTTCAACAGGACAATGACCCCAAACACACCTCCAGGCTGTGTAAGGGCTATTTGACCAAGAAGGAGAGTGATGGGGTGCTACGCCAGATGACCTGGCCTCCACAGTCACTGACGCGCCCCTGGGCCTGTGTCGCGCTGCGTTGCGCACGCGGGAGCTTACCCGGAGCCGGATCTTTTGAGGCTTGTTGTCTCGTGGCGGTGATCCGGTCCGTGCCCAGGGAGTCAGACTAAGTGGCGCTGTATCAGCAGTGGATGTTGGATGACTACGCCACCCGTTGAATGCAGCTTTGGAGCTGCCGCTGCAGGGCAGACCGCTGAGGCCGGTGGAAGGATGGTGCAGCGGGGATGGTATAACCCCCAACGGGAGGGGTATGGCCTCAGGGCAGCCGACGTGGATGATGGGGGTAGCAGGAACCACTCGGAGACGGTACGGTGTAGTTCAGGGTCTTTACTGGTGACAACGATAGACCCTTCCGGAGTACTGGCTAGCGATCGGGGCCTGGTCAGTCCTTGAGCAGATGGGATCTCCCCTGGCCAGGCGGAGTAGTAGGCCTCCCAAACTAACGATACTCTTCTGGCTACCATGCTAGAGGCGGGTATAAGTAGCCCACGTCCCTGAGTGTACCGTGTGGTGCTCACCCGTATGGCCGGTGACTCGGGGCCTTCTAGTAGCTTCCGCTCCATGACGGCGGTGCTGGTCCCATGCGTGTGACCGTGCCTTCGGGTTTCTTGGCCAGAGGACCTGAAATCCCCTGCCTGACGGATTCTGCTGCTGGGTAGGAGTTAGTCCCCACAGCCTCGGACTCCGGGTCCGGTAAGAAATCTTCTCAGTCAGGGCGAGCTCTGCAGCTGCCAGCCCCTGACTCCTTGTAACACTGCTCCCACAGAGCTCCTGATGTTCTTTTCCTATATCTGCTTCTCTTCTCTGTCTCTACTTCTGGCATGGCCCAGGAGCTGGGCCCAGCCGGGGCCACAGCTCCCTGTCAGCCCTCCTGGCTGAACTCTCCCTCTGAACTCTCTAACCCTGCCTCAGCCCCAGGTTTATATAGGGGAAGTCCTTCCCCTCCCAGGACTGGGCAGGAGGTGTGGCATGCATAGGATTCCTGACCAAGAGACCTCCCACCTGCTCTCAGATATAACATTGCATTACTGTGGAAACCAGACCCCTGGGGTGCCACATTCCCCCCTAGTGAAATTTAGTACTCCGGGACTAAACATATTTTTAGAAAAACATAACAAGGTATAAACAATAATAATACAATAAGAAAAACACATAAAGATGGTTACGGCGTGTCCGCAACCGGGTGCAGTTTTGAAGAAAAGCAAGGTGTCCATTTCACCAAAACAGGGAGACGTAACCAGGTAGGGGTCTGTCCTGCCCCGAGTCCTTAACAGTCTTTAGTCCATTCCTGGGTTACGCTCCAACCATGTACAAAGGATTCCCGGTAAATCCACCAAAGACTCCCATAAATTACTAGAAACACATAATTATTTACAGGATATGGCCGCTCTCAGTCCTCGGCCAGTGGGGATAAGGAATGGCTGCTCACAGTCCTCAGCCTGGTTTAAGATAGGGGCACATGGGGAACATTCACTAATCCCAACGGGGACCATATTTTAATTAGCAGCAGTCCTTGTACCCTTACGGGTAACTATTTACAGCTCTTTATTCACGCTACTTCCCTTCAGTAGCTATGTCCTCTTTGTGCTCCCTCCTGAGGGTAGTCCTCAGACCCGTCCGGGTCCTCTTGGCTTTCCTCGTATTGGTAGTACTGCAGCTCCTCCTCGGTTAGCTGGGTTAGTATCTCTGCGACAGTCCTCCTCCCAGGTGGCCAGGACTTTACCTCCCTTTGGGCTGCCCCGGTTAATTGGGCCACCAGGATGCTCACTTTTTGCTCCTCTGTGAGGGGGTACACCTGGAAGAGGCTATCCAGCTTTTCTCTAAAGTCATGCAGGGTATGTGACTCCCCTGAGTACTGGGGTAGCCAGGCTGCCCCCGGGATATAGGGCATGGTGAAAGGCATGACCGCAACAGCAGTGGCGCTGGCGGGGGTTGAAGCGGTGAAGCTCTCCTCCGTATCCGGCATCCTTCTCCCCCCTAGTGGACCGTGGCCTACCTTGCGATGATCCTCTTCCGTAGGCCGCGGCTCCGCAGTGGATCGTCAGGGTTGAGGACCTTCCGTCGCGCTCCTGTGACGTCAGCGTCCGCTGGGCTCCTTCCAGGACCTTACGCGACGTCTGGACGTGAGGCGGGGCTTCAGTTCTCGCGCGCTTTTGGAGTCCACGCCCCTCTTCTTCCCGCGCGGCGTCTTCAAGATGGCGTCCAACGGCGGGAAAACTCCACGGAAGGCGGGAAGAAGGCTGAAAATGGCGCCGGATGGCGGGAATCTTCACCGATGGCGGGAAGAAGGCTGAAGATGGCGCCGGATGGCGGGAATCTTCACCACTGGTAAGTTTGAACAGTCTTTTTCAGGCACGCAGTACCCGGTGGTTGCGGGCACGAAATCCTGCTGACTACGCCAAAAGTTGACGCACCCCTGGGCCTGTGTCGCGCTGCGTTGCGCACGCGGGAGCTTACCCGGAGCCAGATCTTTTGAGGGTTGTAGTCTCGTGGCGGTGATCCGGTCCGTGCCCAGGGAGTCAGACTAAGTGGCGCTGTATCAGCAGTGGATGTTGGATGACTACGCCACCCGTTGAATGCAGCTTTGGAGCTGCCGCTGCAGGGCAGACCGCTGAGGCCGGTGGAAGGATGGTGCAGCGGGGATGGTATAACCCCCAACGGGAGGGGTATGGCCTCAGGGCAGCCGACGTGGATGATGGGGGTAGCAGGAACCACTCGGAGACGGTACGGTGTAGTTCAGGGTCTTTACTGGTGACAACGATAGACCCTCCCGGAGTACTGGCTAGCGATCGGGGCCTGGTCAGTCCTTGAGCAGATGGGATCTCCCCTGGCCAGGCGGAGTTGTAGGCCTCCCAAACTAACGATACTCTTCTGGCTACCTTGCTAGAGGCGGGTATAAGTAGCCCACGTCCCTGAGTGTACCGTGTGGTGCTCACCCGTATGGCCGGTTACTCGGGGCCTTCTAGTAGCTTCCGCTCCACGACGGCGGTGCTGGTCCCATGCGTGTGACCGTGCCTTCGGGTTTCTTGGCCAGAGGACCTGAAATCCCCTGCCTGACGGATTCTGCTGCTGGGTAGGAGTTAGTCCCCACAGCCTCGGACTCCGGGTCCGGTAAGAAATCTTCTCAGTCAGGGCGAGCTCTGCAGCTGCCAGCCCCTGACTCCTTGTAACACTGCTCCCACAGAGCTCCTGATGTTCTTTTCCTATATCTGCTTCTCTTCTCTGTCTCTACTTCTGGCATGGCCCAGGAGCTGGGCCCAGCCGGGGCCACAGCTCCCTGTCAGCCCTCCTGGCTGAACTCTCCCTCTGAACTCTCTAACCCTGCCTCAGCCCCAGGTTTATATAGGGGAAGTCCTTCCCCTCCCAGGACTGGGCAGGAGGTGTGGCATGCATAGGATTCCTGACCGAGAGACCTCCCACCTGCTCTCAGACATAACATTGCATTACTGTGGAAACCAGACCCATGGGGTGCCACATCACCAGACCTGAACCCAATCGAGATGGTTTGGGGTGAGCTGGACCGCAGAGTGAAGGCAAAAGGGCCAACAAGTGCTAAGCATCTCTGGGAACTCCTTCAAGATTGTTGGAAGACCATTTCCGGTGACTACCTCTTGAAGCTCATCAAGAGAATGCCAAGAGTGTGCAAAGCAGTCATCAAAGCAAAAGTTGGCTGCTTTGAAGAACCTAGAATATAAGACATATTTTCAGTTGTTTCACACTTTTTTGTTAAGTATATAATTCCACATGTGTTAATTCATAGTTTTGATGCCTTCAGTGTGAATGTACAATTTTCATAGTCAAGAAAATACAGAAAAATCTTTAAATGAGAAGGTGTGTCCAAACTTTTGGTCTGTACTATATATATATATATATATATATATATATATATATATATATATATATATATATTTACAATTTTTGAAACATTTTTTTTTCACTTTCTGACATTTTTATTACTTTTTCACATTGTCCCACTATGGGACTTCCACTTTTTGCAGCCTGATCGGCTGCATGGCATAGAGAGCAGCCGCCCCCTATGCCATGCAGTCTGTCAGCTGACACCCGGCGGCAATCTCGCCCGCACCGCTTGTGTGCGAGCGAAATCGCCAGGGCGTATTAATACGTATCAGGCCCATAAGGCCCAGGGCACAGATACGTATTAATACGCCCTGGGCCAGAAAGGGGTTAAAGTATGTTTTTTCTGAATTGTTGCATCATTTCAGAGTTAAACATACCTGGCTGAGATCATACAGCCTATGCCTGATGCATGATGCCTATGGATTGGTCAACATACCTATATATCAGCTGTCAGATTCACTTTAAACTTTTAAGGCTGTGTGCCCACGTAGCGTTTTTCAAGCGTTTTTGATGCGGAATTTCCGCAGCGGAAACGCTTGTAAAACGCTTGGTAACCCGCATCCCATGGTCCCCAATGGGATTCCGCAAGTTCTATGCACATGCTGCGGATTTTTCCGCAGCGTTTATGCCGCGTTCAAAAATCCGCAGCATGTCATTTAATTTTGCGTTTCCGCAAGCGGAATTGCCTTAGTCCAATGCATAAAAAACGCAAGGCAATTCCGCATGTGGAAAACGCGTGATAAACGCGCGAAAAATGCGCAATAAACGCGTGCGGAATTCCGCATGCGTTTTTCCGGGAGAGGACTTGCATTTATGCAGCAGAAATTTTCTGCTTCATAAATGCAACGTGGGCACATAGCCTTAGAACTTTACATTTACATGTAGTCAAAAGTACCTTCTCCATCCACAAAATAGACATATCAGAAGGCTAACATAAAGCAGTATGTCCAGTTTCTTCTCTATGGAAGTGATCTGAGAGCAGCATCAGAAGGTTCTTCCCAAGGCTTATTCTGTTTTTGAGCTCTCAGCATTTCCACTGGTGTATCATACAGCTGTCACTCTCTGCCCTGGAAGACTGCCAGCTTTCATTGGGCAGTGCACATTTCTAGGATAACTTAAGTACTGCCAGCAGCTGGCAACTCTTGTACATAGTCAATAGACTGTCAGAATCCATCTATTTTTGGCTGTTCTCCTGACCTGAATAGGAGCTGTTCCCTTTAGCGTATTTCCAAGTTCTGTGAGTTGGCCCTGAACATTATGCAAGCCACAAAGAAAGTAGCGTTCAATACAAAGTGCTTATTGGTACATTACTAATATATGAATATAATTAATAAATTATGATTGCGTAGCACAGCCTGGAAAGTATATCAAGACTTCTGATATGAACAGAAACATTGATCCAATATTCAGGATGATAATTTACGGATAAAAGAGAATGCAAGAGAAGAGAAGTCAGCTCATTTTTCCAGAAGTCTCCCTGGTTTAGCCTCCCTTACCCAGTCACTTGACTGCCACTCACATTGATTGACTGAGTGGCAAACTCCAGCAAGCAGTCCCGTAATCTTTTTTCAGTATAAATACAGTAAGTCTTATCTTCCAGGTATAATAGCGAAGTGGTATTCAAATATAACTTTTAATAGACATAGGTTATAAGAAACAATGTAATAAAAAATACTAAAAGGACCAGAGAAGTAACAAATATCAAAGGACCCCTCTAATCCAAAGATGGAACAATTATGCACACATGCAAGAAATACAAGAGTAAGTCACCCTACCATAGGTATGTAAATCAGTATTTTCAGTTTCAATAACTAATCACACCATGGAGGAATAAGACCCAAGGTCCGTAACCATAAAGGAATACATAGATAGATTAGAGGGCAGATACCATACAATTCATCTTTCAGCCCTAAAATGAAGTGTGATGACCGTGAAACATCACATAAAATGCATGCTACGCCAAATAAATATCATGCAATCATCATAGGTGTAACCAATCACATCGGTCTATGCATACTTAACTAAAGTGCAAGCTTAAGGCTGCGTGCCCACGATGCGTTTTTCATGCGTTTCCGCTGCGGAATTTCCGCAGCAGAAACGCATCAAAAACGCTTGGTAATCCGCACCCCATGGTCCCCAATGGCATTCCGCAATGTCAATGCACATGCTGCGGATTTTTCTGCAGCGTTTCTGCAGCGCTCATAAATCCGCAGCATGTTCATTAATTTTGCGGAAGCGCAGCGGAATGGCCGCCATTGACTTGCATTGAGACGCATATAATCCGTGTCTGTACATTTGTACACGCGGATTATATGCGTTTCAATGTGCGTATGGTACCCAGTTCTGGAGGAGAGAAGACTCTCTTCCAGACCTGGGTACCATTGTACCTGTAAAAAAAAGAATAAAATAATAAAGTTTATATTCACCTGTCCGGCGGCCCCTGCAGCGCTTATCTTCCAGGACCTGAGATCACGTCGCGGTCATGTGACCGCAGGCTGTCTCGCGATATGCCGGCAACCCGAAAGGAGCGCGACAACACACGCGGCAGCACACGCGGCGGGGGATCGGTAAGTATAGCTTTATTTTTTACGGTCACACTGTATAAATCCATGCTGTTTGCATGGATTTATATAGTGTGACCTAGTTGTCAAGCACTTTCCAAGTGATGCTATCGCCAGGAAAGTGCTTGTAGTCCGCATGCGTAAATGCATGCATAAACGCATGAGAATAAGCGTGTATTCTGCAGGAAAAACGCATGCACTATCTGCATGCGTTTTTTCTGGCAAGGGAGATGCAGAAACGCTGCAGAAATTTTCTGCTTCATTTCTGCATCGTGGGCACATAGCCTAAGATTACACAAATACCACTGACATGGCAACCCTTAGAGCATTAAGTGACTTTTTTAGAAATGATCAGGATTGGCTTATACCAAAACTTAGAGTATATATAGCAAAAGCAACAATACTGTGACCCTTATGGGTTATAGCTGTCATATACAAATTAGAACAGTCTCACCCAGTCTTGCAGTGAAAGGTAGTTAGACTCATCCTGGTGTGTGTTCATGCTCAAAGATTTCACCCAGTGGTCTTGTATCAGAATCGGAGGTAGGATGCTCCTACCTCCGATTCTGTTCTAATTTGTATATGACAGCTATAACCCTTAAGGGTCGCAGTATTGTTGCTTTTGCTATATATACTCTAAGTTTTGGTAATGTGTGTAGTTTTTTGACATTTTGTGACAGGTCTGCTTCAATCTACTTTTATAAATATGCTTTATTTCCTGTATAATTGTGTTTAAAATTATATAAAAATGATCTTTCAGAAGAGAAACAATACGTGGGTCGTCTGAGACTTGATGCGGTTTTATTATCAACACGTTTCGAAGTCTTCTGACTTCTTCATCAGGATATAACCACATATCATATGCATTGTATATGTTTTTATCATGATGAAGAAGTATGAAGACTTTGAAACGCGTTGATTATAAAACCGCATCAAGTCTACTTTGTATTCTGGACCATTCTTTCGGATCTCCATCAGCAGCACAGACGACCCACCTATTTCATTTCAACAATATTTTAACCCTTGGGACTGCAGCAGCTGTCTTGTATTGTCTATCTGTGTAACATTCCTGGCGGCGTTCTGGCATGGCTTACCACCTCCCACCATGCAAGACCACCATCTTACCTATCAGTCCTGGCTGCACACTTTGCTCCAGTACCTGCTGTGTGCATGTCTCTTGTCTGATTGCTTAGGGCGGCGGCGTGGTTATTGCCTGATTCTTATAGTTACTGTGTGCGCACTCCTAATGCGTCCCCAGCCTATTGTTGTGAGTCACTGGATACTTAAACCCCCTCCACCCAGTAGGAGGTGCCTGAGCAACACTTTCTTTCAGTGTGTTCTGTGCAACTGAGTTACCAGGTCCTGTCCTGTATCTTGTCTGTTTCCGCCATCCTGGGGGCTGTATACCCAGGCCCGTTACCTGTATCTGTGACTTCTAGTCTGTTTCCGCCCCCCTGGGGGCTGAGTTCCCAGGCTCGTTCCTGTATCTTGTTCCTGGTTCAGTTCCTGACTGAACAATGTCCTAGCCCGTTGCTTGTTAGTCTCTATGTCCGTATCTTCCCTTTTCCTGCAGTGTCTGAACCTACACCTAACTCCAACTCATTGTCTCTGTACCTCTGTTTGTGAGTTTAGTGTCCACTCGCTACTTCATTGTAAGTACCTTGTGTGTATCTGCTCTGCTTGTCTACCGCACCTGCGGCTTTGCTCTGCTCTGCTTGTCTACCGCACCTGCGGGTTTTGCTCTGCTCTGCTTGTCTACTGCACCTGCAGGTTTTGCTCTGCTCTGCTTGTCTACCGCACCTGCGGGTTTTGCTCTGGTCTGCTTGGCTACCGCACCTGCGGGTTTTGCTCTGCTCTGCTTGTCTACTGCACCTGCAGGTTTTGCTCTGCTCTGCTTGTCTACTGCACCTGCAGGTTTTGCTCTGCTCTGCTTGTCTACCGCACCTGCGGGTTTTGCTCTGGTCTGCTTGGCTACCGCACCTGCGGGTTTTGCTCTGCTCTTCTTGTCTACCGCACCTGCGGTTTTGCTCTGCTCTGCTTGTCTACCGCACCTGCTGGTTTTGCTCTTCACTGCTTGTCTACCACACCTGCGGGTTTTGCTCTGCTCTGCTTGTCTACCGCACATGCGGGTTTTGCTCTGCTTGTCTACCGCACCTGCGGGTTTTGCTCTGCTTGTCTACCGCACCTGCGGGTTTTGCTCTGCTCTGCTTGTCTACTGAACCTGCGGGTTTTGCTCTGCTCTGCTTGTCTACCGCACCTGCGGGTTTTGCTCTGCTCTGCTTCTCTACCGCACCTGCGGGTTTTGCTCTGCTCTGCTTGTCTACCGCACCTGCGGGTTTTGCTCTGCTTGTCTACCGCACCTGCTGGTTTTGCTCTGCTCTGCTTGTCTACCGCACCTGCGGGTTTTGCTCTGCTCTGCTTGTCTACCGCACCTGCGGGTTTTGCTCTGCTCTGCTTGTCTACCGCACCTGTGGGTTTTGCTCTGCTCTGCTTGTCTATCTCACCTGCGGGATTTGCTCCTGTATCCCAGTCTGTACTGGTCCCTATCCTGCCTGCGTTCCTGCCTGCCAGTGCCCGCCTGTCTGTATACCAGCCGTGCCTGCCAGTACCCGCCTGTCTGCATACCAGCCGTGCCGGCCAGTACCCACCTGTCTGCATACCAGCCGTGCCTGCCAGTACCCACCTGTCAGTATGCCAGCCTAACCTGCCTGTTCCTGAATTCCCCTGTGTGGGTCAACAGCTGAGACCGGGGTCTGACCTGGAGTAGCACCTGGTCCTTCTGCTCAGTTCCTCCCTGGTTCACGGAGTTGACTGAGCCGCCGTACGACCTTGGTCGGACCGAGTTGATACTTAGTCACGCCCCTCTAGGCACTCCTCGGTTCATGGTACAGTGGAATCACTAACCACGCTCACGCCAGTCAGTCCAGGCGTGTGCGTAACAGTCTGGATACCTTGTTCTTTTTCAGTTCTTATTAGATAGGTTTCTTTAATTGGAAAGCAAATTCCTAAATAAAGGACAAGGTTTGTGGTCATTCCTTAGTATACTCCAATATTTCATCAGAATACTTTTAGTCTTCAATGTATGCCTGTTGAGCGTACTCAAAAATGCGAAATATTTCTAACTCTTCTTATTAGATCTTACATACACCATCTAGGTTATCCACGTTTTACAAATTTCTCAAAAGTTAAAGTGCTTCATCCTATGCAAGTTCAAGTTTTTCCTATTAGCTGAAACGGTGCTAAAAAATATTCTGCTGTTAGTCTAATAGGAGCAGTCAGAGAATACACCTCATAAATTGTTTAGGAGTCCAGTGTATTCATAATGGAAGAACTCTTAGTGCCTTTAATCTCCTCCTCAGTTCTCCTTGCTGCTTATTCAAATATACAGTAGCCAGCCATTATTCACTGGTGAAAGTGGTGGGTGGATGCCGAAAAAGGGATTCCCTTATAAATACACCGGATTCATAAACTATGTGTCCGTTTTATTCTCTCTCGCTTCTATTAGCCAATCAGCAAAATATTTTTTGAGCTTTTTGTTTTGGTAAGAGAATAAAACTGCCCACACCTGGTGTCAGATCCACTTTAACATTTTGTTCTTTAGATTAACAAAATGTTAAAGCAGATCTTTTTTTAGAAAGTAAATATAATATACAGTGGGGAAAATAAGTATTCCCCACATACAGCATCAGCCAACGGGTGGTGGACTTCCACCATGTAAATCCTCATCTGTAACTCCATCCCTTGACAGCTATCTAAGGATACAATATCACAAAGTGAAAATGTAGCATATTTTCCTCTGCATATTTGATTGCGGAAAACCTACTGTCTTTCACAGTGTTAGTTGGCATTTTCGGAAATCTCTGGCATAAGCTGCTAAAAAATATTGGGGCACAGAGGAGGCACTGTAATTGAGGCAAAAAAGGAAAGGTACTATTACTGTGCAGGGCACAGAGGGGGCATTATTACTATCTAGCGTATTGGTTATAGCATTCTTATTCTTGTAGTTTTTTTCTGATTTATGGCCATTGTGAACATGTGTTTATGTGCTGCATGTATACCAAATTAAACCAAGCTAAAATTTTGTGTTTTTTCTTCGTATTTGTTTGCATTCTGTGCAAGCCATGGTGTGGCGTGCCTTCCTAGAGCTGGATAATACATTTAAAGCTTCCATAGCCTGGTGTCCACAGTTCGGGACTGGTCCTTTGTCTGCCCTTATCCACACACTGATGTCAATTTTGACATATGGTAAGGTCTTTAATATTTGACAGAATAGGACTATCCCGAATGGGGTGGTGGGATAGCTTTCATGCTATTTTTGATCAAAAACAGTGTTACTAATGACGCGCCCCCGGGGCAATGGGGTACTCGGCATCAGGGCCTATGGATGTTGGGGGGGGGGGGGTATGTCACAGTGGCTGGCCCGGTCCATGGCCCAGGGCGGTCAACCAAAAAGGGGATTGTAACTTGGATAGAAAATAAAGATAAAGTAAATAGTTCGTGACGCCACCTGTGGTACCTGGTAAGGTTTACCAGCGCTGCTGCAGACCTCCGGGGGGTGATGGAATGGCAGCTGAGGTGTTTCTGCTCCCCACAGGTGGAGCAGGCCCCCGGGGCAGTGTGGAGTTTGATGGTGGTGATGCTGGGACTTGTAGTGCAGGCGGATGGCGCAGCAGGAGTAACTGACAGAGACAGAGGATTTGCTTCAATACCTTTACTGGTGCGGATGTCAGGTACGATCCAGGGTACTCAGTAGGATGGGTGCACTTCAGGACTTCTCCCCAGTGAGCGGGTATAAGGCCTCCTGGTCCGTGTTTGCCTCTCTGTATGCTCCTGGCCAGCCTGCAACTGGGCCTAGCTTATATGTTGTGCTGTTCCTTCACCTGTCGCTCAGTAGTAGGACCTTCTGCTGGCAACCACTATCCCTGGTCGTTGGGGCCTTCGTGGTTCCTGGTCCAGTGTGGGTCTAGCTTCAGGTCATCCAGTGACTTGTAGTCCTCCTGGAATGCCGGTGATCCCTACTGGGTATAAAGGGACCCTGTAGGCGCGGACCCGGTGTCCGGTTTGTATATCGGGGTGAGCCTATGATGCTCCTCTACCCCCTCAACTCCTCTCTCCTTTCTCCTCTTGCCTTCGGCCACACTCGGGGCCCTCAATACGGCAGCAGACGTGCTGCGTCTTCGCTGCTCTCAGCATCAGCACGCTCTCAGACTCTCTGACTCTGTCTGAACTCCTCACTAAACTGAGCTGCCTGGCTCCACCCTCCATATATATCTCCCTAACGGGCTCCCTCTGGAGGTATGAGGTGGAAGGGTGGAGGTGTTTGTATGTAATGAGGGCATCTTGTGGAGAAGTCCGTCCATGCACCCTGGGTCCTGTGGTACCTGTGCACAGCAGGGTGCCACATTCCCCCCTAGTACAATTCAGTACTCCTGGACTGAAGCATTTTTTTTTGTAACAGGTTACAACAATATTAATAATAATAACATTAATTATGCTACAGTAAGTCCGGTAACCTGGTGTCCATTTCACCGAAGAAAGTGTAAAATGAGTAATATGAGGGACCCGCCTGAAAACCCTCAACGTAGGCCTTGGGCGTGGCTACAGGGCATAAGTGATCCAGGTGTTGGACCACGTCTTCGGCCATGGCAAATGGGTTTTTGCTCTGTAGTCTTAGAAGGGGGCACTTTTGATGAGTGCAACTATTTACAAATAATGTTTTTGGCTGCTCACAGTCCTCAGCCTACAAGTCTTTGTATACCCTTATGGGTAACTATTTATAGTGTAAGCACTTTGTGCTTATTCCCTAAACCTGGTAGGGATCTGTCCTTGTGTGTTGCGTGTGGATACGTAGCACTGGGGTGTTACTAGTGTCTGGGCATGCACTCTCTGTTAATCTAGCAGGTGTACGTGCTGGTAGATTATAGAACTGCCTTAATCTCTCTATGGGACTGGCAAGTGCACTGTCCACTGGGCCTGCAGGCTCTGCTTCAAAGGGTGATTATCCTATTACTGGGGACTCTTCCTGTTCCCGAGCAGGCTCTCCCAGGGCGCTTACAGGTTCTTCTGGTTGTTGATAGAAGTGTATTACGGGTATAATCACTGCTCCATCAAGTTGAGGCCAGTCCGCAGGGAAATCTCCTAGAACTGTGTGAAGCACTTCTTCCTTGGGTTCTTCCGGTGCTATAGGAGGTACTTCTTCCTCCGTTGTCTTCAGTAGACCTGGGCACACTTTCAGATGGTTTCTAGAGACTGTTGGAGTTGTTTTTCCTCCATCTTTGCTTATCAGGCAGGTTTTACTGTTGTCAAATCTGGAGTTTAGCACAGTGTAGGGCTCTCTTTCCCACTGGTCATCGAGCTTGTGACCTCTTCTTTTCCGCTTCAGCACTATCTCTCCAGGTGCCAAGGGTTCTGCTGGTGCATGTTTATTGTACTGTTCTTCCTGCCTCTCCCTTACTCTGTTCAGACTGTCTTCGACACAGGCCTGTACTCTCCTGTACTGCTCTTGCCGATTTGTATCCCAGTCTTCAGTGGACATATCTCCTTCCGGTTCTATCACTCCGAGTTCCAGGTCCATGGGTAACTTTCCGGGTCTTGCTCTCATAAGGTACACTGGGGTACAATTAGTAGAACTCACAGGTATGTGATTGTACAGATTTACCAGGTCAGGTAGTTTGTCTGGCCACTGGTTCCTTTCTTCCAAGGGTAAGGTTTTCAGCAGGTCTATGACGATGTTGTTCATTTTCTCTCACAAACCATTGGTCTGAGGGTGATACAGCGTAGTCCGGATCTTCTTGCACCCATACAGATGACAGAATTCTTTAAACAGCTCGGCTTCAAAGGCAGGGCCTTGATCCGTCAGCACTTTGTCCGGGTATCCATGGGGCCTGCAGAAGTATGCCTGGAACGTTCTTGCTGCAGTTTCTGCTGTCACATCCTTGACAGGGGCTACCACCAGGAACCGGGAATAGTGATCCACCATGGTCAGGGCATAGGAGTAGCCTGACCTGCTGGGTGACAGTTTGACGTGATCCAGAGCGACGATCTCCAGGGGCTGGGTTGTCTTGATGGACTGCAAGGGTGCTTTCTGGCTGCCGTAGTCTTTTCTTCTGAGGCTAAGGGGCCCACAATTCCGGCACCACCTCTCTATGGAGCTCCGCATTCCAACCCAGTAGAACTGGTCCTTCAACAAGGTTTCCATCTTCTTCCAACCAAAGTCACCTGCTTGATTGTGGTAGGCTTCCAACACCATCTGGATATCTGTCCTGGGTACAACAATCTGCCACACCATTTCATGGGTCTTGGGGTTGACATATCTTCTGCACAGCTTCTCTCTGTAGGCTTCTTTCATTCCACAGTTGCTTGGCTTGTGGAGGAGCATCCTTCTCCAGGTGAGAACCTTCCTGGGTGATCAGTCTTTTGATGAGGCTGACAACTGGGTCACTGTCCTGGGTTTCCTTCCAGCTGTGATGGGGTAGAGGATTCAGCGTCCTTCCCTGACGTCTTCTGGTGACGTGTTGCTCATGGACCACTCCGCTTCGGTGGAAAGCAGGTAACTCAACTTCCTCTAAATCATCCACTTCATCCTCGGTGTCTCACTGGTGAGGCATCCTTGACAGGGCATCAGCATTGGTGTTCTTGTGACCTGCCCGGTACTTGATGGTGAACTGATAATTTGACAGTCTGGCCACCTAACGCTGTTCCATGGCTCCCAACCTGGCTGTCTAAAGGTGTGTCAAGGGATTGTTGTCAGTAAAAGCTGTAAACTTAGTTGAGGCTAGGTAATGCTTGAACCTTTCAGTGATAGCCCAGACCAAGGCCAGGAACTCCAGCTTGAAGGAACTGTAGTTCTCCGGGTTCCTCTCGGTAGGGCGTAGCTTCCTGCTGGCATACACAATTACCTTCTCTCTTCCATTCTGCTTCTGGGACTACACAGCTCCCAGTCCCTCATTGCTGGCATCAGTGTACAGCAGAACAGGCTGTCTGTAGTCAGGGTAAGCCAGGATTTCTTCACCGGTTAGGACTTCCTTCATTACTGCAAAGGACTCAGTCTGCTCTTGGAATGGGGGACTTTTTCCTCTTTTGGACTGTCCTACCAGGAGATCTTGTAGAGGTGCTACCTTTTTGGTATTGTCCTTTATGAACCTCCTGTATTACCCGACCAGTCCCAGGAATTGCCGTACTTCTTTGATGCCTCTCGGTTCAGGCCACTTCTGGATGGCAGTGACCTTCTTCGGGTCTGGTTCTACTCCCTCTGAGCTGACTACCTGTCCCAGGTACTAAACCTTCTGTTTGAGCAGGTGGCACTTGGAAGGTTTTAGTTTCATCCCATACCGGGACAATGCTTCAAATACCTCCGGCAGGTGCTTCAGATAGTCTTCATACGTCCTCGAGTACACGATAACGTCATCCAGGTACAGCAGCACTGTCTCGAAGTTCCGGTGTCCCAAGCAACACTCCATCAGCCTCTGGAACGTTCCGGGTGCATTGCAGAGTCAAAACGGCATACTGTTGAACTCGCACAGTCCCATCAGGGTGGTGAAGGCCGTCTTCTCCCGGTCTTCCTCAGCAACAGAGACTTGCCAGTACCCGCTAGTGAGATCCAGTGTAGAGAAGTAATTGGCAGATTTTAGTGCAGCCAAGGATTCCTCTATACGGGGCAAAGGGTATGCATCTTTATGTGTTATGCGATTAATCTGTCTATAATCTACACACATCCTCATGCTACCGTCCTTTTTCCTGACCAGGACCAGGGGAGCTGCCCAGGGGCTACAGCTATCCCTTACTACCCCTGCCTTTTTCATGTCGTGTAACATTTCCTTGGCTTTCTGATAATGTGCTGGTGGTATGGGTCAGTAACGCTCCTTAATGGGTGGATGGTTACCGGTGGGTATGTGGTGTTGTACCCCTTTAACCCTTCCAAAGTCAAGTGGGTGTTTACTAAACACTTGTTCATATTCCTGAACCACTCTGTAAACACCGTGTTTCTGATGGACAGGAGTGGCGTCAGTCCCAACATGGAGCTGTTGACACCAATCCTCTAGCTGAGCTTCGGAGTCATTGTCCTCCACTGTATCTGGTGGGGTCAAGGATTCCACTGTGTGTATGGAATCATCATTCACAGTATACAATCTAGCAACAGTGGCATACCTTGGCAATTTGACTTCCTCCTCCCCACAATTTAGGAGTCGTACGGGCACCCTCCCATTGCGTACGTCAACTACCCCTCTAGCAGTTAGGAGTGTAGGTCTGTGCTCTGAGCTAATGGGCTCCACTACCACCTGGTAGTTCTGTCCCTTGAGACCTATTGCTGCCCTACACCAAATCAGCATTTCACTCATTGGGGGAATCACAATGGGTATCGGGTCTGTCACCCGTACATTACCAATCTCACCACCTGTTAGCTTTACCTGTTGCTGGTACAGGAGGGCTCGAATCTCTCTCTGGAGCACCTTCCTCTGCCCTGGTTTGGCAGTGTCAGCAATCTGTTGGAGCAAAAACAACACTTCTCCCAAACAGTTACCAACAATATTTGTACCAAGTATCATATTCAAGTCTGTATCACCAGGGTTAGATTCCACTACAATCAGTCCTTGGTCCTTTAGTTCCACTCTCCCCACCTTCACTGTCACGTCCTTAACCCCTACTAGGTTAAGAGGAAGGCCGTTAGAGGCATACACAGAGAGGTTCAGGGCTGGCGGGTGGAGTTCATCTATGGACCAGTACCTTTTGTAGAGGACATCAGGTATGATGGTTACCTGTGAGCCGGTGTCCAGTAATGCAGGTGTTGCTATACCGTCCAGCACGATGGACAGGAAAGGCCTTCCTCCTTCAAACCGATGGTACCAGCTTGACGAGCCTGGTTGATTTACTCCTGGGTGTCGGCCCTCGGCCCCAGGGTTTGCCCGTTTAAAGGACAGTTCCGCGCTGTGTGGCCTGCCTTGTGGCAACGGTACCAGATGAAGTCTCCTGGAGGGCGACGTTGGTCGTTGGTCCTCCCATGGGGTGGCGTTGTCCTCCTCTGGGGTGGCGTTGTCCTCCTACAGGGTGGCATTGTCCTCCTTCTCCTCATCCAGGGGACATCCTCAGGACTGTCGGCGAGTAGGATCCTTCCTTCTGGCTCAGGCTCCGTCTGTAGCTGCAGGGTGCTCAGGACAGTGGCCAGGGTTTTACTTAGCTGACGCACTTCAGAGCGCAGGCTGTCCAGCTCGCTAGGGGACACTGTTTGCATCTTTTTTTCAGCCGTCAATGAAGGAGCAGTGGGTGCTGCGGGCACTGGGGCAGCCCCACCCTGGTAATGCTGGATAGCAGTCCCTGATGTTTTGCAGGGGCTGTAGACCCTTAATAGCCATGTCCTTCAGGGTGTCAAAGGTGGCGTCTGGATGATCTAAAGCCCACCACCGTACAGTTCTGCTCTCCTCCTGGGACCTCAACCCCCGGATGAACTGTTCCGTCAGCATTTTATTCTCATCTTGTATGCTGGCTGGACTAACCTGTTTCAGGCCCGCAGAGCTTCCTGTAAGTGCCAGGCATAGTCCCGGATACTGTCCTCAGGTTTCTGGGCACAGTGGTAGAACCTCATCCGGAGATCTGTCTCAGTGCGGTTTTCAAAGACAGTTTGCAGTCTCTTAAAGATAATGGATACTGATTCCTGGCCTGCAGCTGGCCAGGTTTCAACTTCCCGCTCTGCGGCACCAGTCAATTGTCCCAGCACAACAGCGGCTCTCTGCTTTCCAGTCATAGAATACATGTCCAGTACACGGCATATTTTTCTCTTGAACCCAGACAGGGTGTCTGGTTTGCCATCATACTGGGGAAGCCATTTCGCTCCAGGGATATACGGCAGGGCCATGGGTATCAACGGAGTCACGACCTCTGCTGGTGGGGCGGCCGCTCCGGCCTGTGCTGCGCCAGGCGCAAGTTGGGCATCAGGAGCGTTAACCGGTGCTCCGGCGGCTTGCTGGTCGTCCGACATCGCTGCTCCCCCCTAGTTAACTGCGGCCTACCTTCCTGCTTGTAGAGCCGGCTGCGGTCCCCCGAACGGGAAGAGAAGAACTGCTCGACTAGCAGTTCCCGGTGTAGGACCTGGCATCTCCTTGCGTCTGACGTCAGGGCGTGCGCTTCCTGGCACGGCGGTCTCCTTCCAGGACCTGACGCTGCGTCAGTGCGTGAGGCGGGGCTTGGGCTTTGCGAGCTTCCAGCGGTTACGCCCCTCTTCTTCCCACGCGGCGACTCGAAAATGGCGGACAATGGTGGCAAACAGCGGCAATTGGCAGGAAAACTTCACCACGGTATGCGACACAGTTCTTTAAGGTGCACAGTACCCGGTGGCAACGGGCACGATATCCTGTTCGTGACGCCAGAAGTTGACGCGCCCCCGGGGCAATGGGGTACTCGGCATCCGGGCCTATGGATGCTGGGGGGGTATGTCACAGTGGCTGGCCCGGTCCGTGGCCCAGGGTGGTCAACGAAAAAGGGGATTGTAACTTGGATAGAAAATAAAGATAAAAGTAAATAGTTTGTGACGCCACCTGTGGTACCTGGAAAGGTTTACCAGCGCAGCTGCAGATCTCCGGGGGGTGATGGGATGGCAGCTGAGGTGTTTCTGCTCCCCACAGGTGGAGCGGGCCCCCGGGGCAGTGTGAAGTTTGATTATGGTGATGCTGGGACTTGTAGTGCAGGCGGATGGCGCAGCTGGAGTAACTGACAGAGACAGGGGATTCGCTTCAATACCTTTATTGGTACGGATCTCAGGTATGGTCCAGGGTACTCAGTAGGATGGGTGCACTTCAGGACTTCTCCCCAGTGAGCGGGTATAAGGCTTCCTGGTCCTTGTTTGCCTCTCTATATGCTCCTGGCCAGCCTGCAACTGGGCCTAGCTTATGTGTCGTGCTGTTCCTTCCCCTGTCGCTCAGTAGTAGGACCTTCTGCTGGCAACCACTATCCCTGGTCGTCGGGGCCTTCGTGGTTCCTGGTCCAGTGTGGGTCTAGCTTCAGGTTGTCCAGAGACTTGTAGTCCTCCTGGAATGCCGGTGATCCCTACTGGGTATAAAGGGACCCTGTAGGCGCGGACCCAGTGTCCGGTTTGTATATCGGGGTGAGCCTATGATGCTCCTCTGCCCCCTCAACTCCTCTCTCCTTTCTTCTCTTGCCTTCGGCCACACTTGGGACCCTCAATATGGCAGCAGACGTGCTGCGTCTTCGCTGCTCTCAGCGTCAGCACGCTCTCAGACTCTCTGACTCTGTCTGAACTCCTCACTAAACTGAGCAGCCTGGCTCCATCCTCCATATATATATCCCTAACGGGCTCCCTCTGGTGGTATGAGGTGGAAGGGTGGAGGTGTTTGTATGTAATGAGGGCCTCTTGTGGAGAAATCCGTTCATGCACCCTGGGTCCTGTGGTACCTTTGCACAGCAGGATGCCACATTAAGAACCCTATTTTATTTAAATGCACTTTTGCTTTTTATTTATTTACAGCAGGGTTTATGTTCATTTTGCTTCTTGTAGGTTTTTTCTTGTTATAGTACTATAAGGTTTGTGTAGAGGTTGAAATGTGAGTAGGGTCTTGGAAAAGCAGTAAGTCATGGATGTAAGAAATAGTGTCTGTCTGAATGGAGAGGAAAAGGGAAAGTATACACTTATGGTATGCAGAGCAATGGTATAGAACTGATATTACCCTTATATGTTCACTGCATGGTGGTAATATCAGTCTTAGTACAGTGGTTTTGATTAAACATCAGCATGGGGCTATTATCACTACTGTACAGTATATGCTGGTAATATGTGGCTATGGACTGCCAGTATTATATGTCTATTATAATGCAATATTGATGCTATTATTGGTCTTGCTGTGGTCATCTTTGTTAAAAGGGTTGTACACCTCTGACTAAGTTGCCAAATCCCAATGGTGTGGAGTGTACAA
This sequence comes from Phyllobates terribilis, assembly GCF_046119375.1. Classification (NCBI taxonomy): domain Eukaryota; kingdom Metazoa; phylum Chordata; class Amphibia; order Anura; family Dendrobatidae; genus Phyllobates; species Phyllobates terribilis. Next base: position 160,111,347 of record NW_027362771.1, on the reverse strand, counting down.
ACTGTTATGATTAGGTTCCCCTGAAAGTTCCAGCAGTTGTCAAGTGATTGCAAGTATGCGATTTGCCTACTTGCAGTCATGTGCCAACTAGAACTGAACATTAAGGCTGTGTGCCCACGATGCGTTTTTTATGCGTTTCCGCTGCGGTATTTCCGCTTGGTACGAGGTCTGTCATGATTACCAATGATAATCCACATGTGCTGTGCACATGATGCAGAAATATCCGCAGCGGATTATCATTGCGGAAAAATCCGCAGCACAACCAATTTAGGCGTGATTTTGCGGCGAAATCGCACCCACTGACTTGCATTCAATCGCAGCAAACCCACATGTATAATATCTATACATGCGGATTTGCTGCTCTTCAATGAAATCAATACGTGCAAAATCGCGCTAGAATCGTGCCGCGGCTGGTACCCGGGTCGGGAGAGGAGACTGCTACTCCTCTCATCCGACCGCTGTTCTGGCTGATAACAGCGAGAGCAGCGTGGATGGGAGAAGCGGCGGCCTGCTTCTCCCAGCACGCGTGTTAGCGCCACTAAAACAAAGAATCAAAAAGTAAAAAAAATAAATAAACCTTCATACGCACCTCTCTGGCGGCCCCCGGTGTCCTCCTGGGTGATGCTGTCCCGTCAGCGGCTTGCTGCACACTGCGGGGTGCGAGCTCACGCCCCGCAGTGTGCTTCCAGGACCTGCGGTGACGTCACTAATCAGCTGATGGTCAAGCGACCATCTGGTGATCAGTGACGTCACCGATCAGCTGATGGTCGCGTGACCATCAGGTGATCAGTGCCGCAGCAATCAGCTGATGGTCACGTGACCATCAACTGATTGCTAAAGCCGGTAATCAGCTGATCGGTGATTTTACACCCCTGTCAGTATACAGTGCTGTATTCTACAGCTGTGACATCAGTGATTGCTGATGTCGCAGCTGTAGAAGTGACACAGATCGTCGTGGGACCTTGGCGTAGATTACGTCATTGACGCCATACAGGTGAGGAATATTGTTGTTTGTTTTTTTACATTATTTTCAGGAGATCGAGGGCTTCGCGGAGGCGTGTAATAAAAAAAATTGTAGAAACGTGTCTGTTTTATTTAATTAAAATTCTTTATTCTGGCCGTGTCTTTTATTGAAAATGTGCCGACCATTTTACTACCGATTAGTAATGGGGGCTTCTTATAGACGCCCTCCATTACTAACCTGAGCTTCATGTCAGCCGCCAATACAAGGCTGACGTGAACCCCAACCCCATTACCCCCTGCCACCACTACAGGGCAGCGTGGAAGAGCAGAGGCTAAGCGCCAGATTTGGCGCATCTTATGAATGCACCATTTGTGGGACTGCTGAGGGGTGATATTAATAGTCGCAGAGAGGGCTAGTATTCATGGCCCCTTCCATGGCTATTAATATCAGCCCGCAGCTGTCTAGTTTTGCCTTTGCTGACTAGATTTTATAGGGGGACCCCACGTTAATTTTTTCCTGGGGTCCCCCTGTAATCTAGCCAGTAAAGGCTAAACAAACAGCTGTGGGCTATTATTAATAGGCATGGAATATTGTTGGCTAATGGCCCCTTCCGCGGCTACTAAAATCAACCCTAAGCGGTCGGGGCTGATATTCCCTCTGCTGGTTATAGAAATGACGCAGGAGCCCACACCATTTTTTTTTATTTTAGGCTTTGTGCCCATAATTCATACGTAGCACCACTTTGGATGCAAATTTTTGATGCGTCCAAAACGTTGCATTCTATTGAACACAGGTAAATCCACATGTGTTCACTGAACCATGCGGGTTTACCACATTCAATACTTTCTAGTGGTCAAATTTCTGTTGTGGAGACTGAGAACTCCACAAGAGAATTTGACATGCTGCAGTCCTGAAAGACGCACCACATGTCAGAGTCCGTGGGTGATTTGCAGCCTCAGATGCACGCAGAGTGGACATGGTATTTCTAGAGATCCCATCCACTATGCTGTAACATCTGGACACTGCGGGTTTGACGCTGTATAAACACGCAGCGTCAAACCTGCAGCGGCTCCTGACCGTGGCCACGTACCCAAACTCACCCGCAGCATGTCAATTTCTGTAGCGGGCACGCTAGTCTCTGCTGCAGATTTTGACCGATTGAGTGGTGGATTCACATTTACCGACAACAAAAATGCGGCATTATAACTCCGCGTTTTGGACGCAACATAAATACAGTACGTTGTGTCCAAAGCGCTGCTGAGCGCTGAGCGGGGAGGGGGGACGTCGAGGCTAACGAACCAGCTGTAAGATGTTAATTATGGCCAGGGAAAATGTTTGTCTAGTGGCACATTCCCAGGCCAAAAAACAGCTTATAGCAGTCTCATTAATTACATGAATAGAAATGCTAATGAAAATTTGGTGAATGGGACTAGCTGACACCCAGCTTTTTTATTTGGTGATGTTAAGGTGTCAATCATACCTTTTCATGACCAAACAAAGTAAAGAAACACACAGACACAGTGTAAACACTTTATTTGAAATACAACAGACCCATTCTTTAATCATTTAAATGAACAAATATACTCACCCCAGTTTTTATGATAATCCAAGGGCTTAAGCAATGTCCCACCAACTTTATTTAGCTCCAAGAATCCTTTGAGCCATGTCCCCTTGGTAACGACCATAAAACTTATCACTAAATAAAAAGGTCCACATATCTGGAACTATATTGTAAATGAAAAAAATAAAAAAACACATAATTAAATATTTAGGTGAGGTGGGCAGCAGGAATAAAATAATACTTGAAACTGATCACTTTTGACCTGGTGACAGGTCCTCTTTAAATCCACATATCATTATTACAATTCAATGGCAATACACATGGAGTCTGTTTCATGGTTCTTTTTCATCCACTATCAAGACTCTGGTCTCATGTACTGACCTTAAGGGTGCAGTCAGATGGCCACATAACATGGACGATGATCGCATCGCAATGCTCGGACTGGCCAACAGCTCTCCTGACCCGAACATGACTGCATGTATTTCTATGCAGCTGTCACACTCGAGTCAGAAGAGCCGCCAGCCATTCTGAGCATTGCAATACAATTGTCGTTCGTGTTATACAGCTGTCTGACTGTGCCCAAAGTGATACTTACTTTGGAATATTGCATGATGTGCTGCCTTTTTGTATTACTAATCTTTGATTTCAATTCTGGGTATCTGGTATTGGGTATTCCATACATATATTGTGTCTGTGCCCAAATTATTGGCCAATGTACCTGACCCAATGGACAAGTAGAGCATAAGAAATTAATCCATCACAGAGACTGAAATGTTGATTGCTTTTTCTGAAAATTATTTAGTATATATTTTAAAATTATTCCACAGTAAACTGTTAGATGTTTGAATGATGTCACGGGCCCTTCACAACTAATCTGAAAAAAATGGAGTTCATGTTTTATTTTTAATGCTAAAGTATTTACTCTTTTATATAGCGTACTAGAAAATGTTGTGCTAAGACCTTCACACCTACATATTTCTGTGCGTTCATTTGGAAAAGTACACATTTTTGTGTTCCAGATGAAATGTTACAGTTGAAATAGATGTTAAATTATTTTATTCACAATAGAATAGAATAGGACACATAACAGAAGTGGAAAGATAAACATTTTTCCATTTCAGATTGGGAGGAAGAAGGCGCTATTAGGCCGCTCACTATGGTGGCTGCGAATTAGTAGACAGGGAACCGATGCCTGTCCGTATGGATGTATTGTAGATTTAGAGTATTTTTAAAATTGCGCCAGCGATAGTGGAATGGATTAGGGAGACGGGGTAATTAGTTAAAATTCCTTTATTGGGTTACAAGTTATTAAAATGTGTAAAATTGGAATAGAATAGAATATAAGATAGTCCGTAAGAAGTACACTAGGTCCGGGTGTGTACAGTAAATTTTCAATAAATAAAATAAAATAAAAATAAAATAAAATAGAGTTCATAGATTTCAATAGATGAATATCAGCTCAATAGGCCAGTAGGTAGTTCAATGGAAATGGGTCAGTACTGGCATATGGTCCTAATTTTCCTTGATGGAGGTATTGGTGCGGAGACCGTGGTCAGACGTGGTGATCGTCCCTCAGCGTAGTGGGGTTTTTTGGCTTCTTTTTGGATTTAGCTAGGGAGAAAAGGTTGTGACAACCTCCTGACTGCCTACCATTGTTCCCCTATAGTGCAGCCAGAGCCTCCTGCTACATGTGACCCTAGGAAACCCAGTGCATCTCCTGCCGCACCTGACTGTATGACACCGAGTGCTTCTCCATAATACTCTACTACCACCTCTCTGGACCACCATTAAGCCCCTTGGCTTACCTAAGGCACAACCACCCAGTGTAAGTACTCCTCGGACTACAGTAACCCCTCTGTGTTTGTTTTGCATCACTCTGTGACCACCTCCATTGCTCACTTTTGTTCAGCCCCTCAGGACGCTAATCTCCATCGCAGCCGCCACGGACAGCTCAGTCAAAGCCTCCTGCTGCACCCACCACACTCAGACCCAGGTGACTCTCAGCAAGGACACCCACCCTCTGGACCCATCACAGGTCAGTGAACTTACACACTAAAGCACGTCCAAAAAAGGGCAGGTACCTCACCAAGGTCAGATCCCACTTAAACAGGGTCCACAGGCAGGACCCAGCTCACCCTGCTTCTTCCTTCTCAGGACATTGGCCATGTTCGAATCTGACACAGCGGTTGAATATGACTAATACACTGTGAAGTCTACAGGCCCCACAGGCCCCACAGACAGGATCAACGGAAAAAAAAGTGGGCCAATCACATCCGGCAGAAGGTACGTGATCACACCCCTGATCACCAACTGTATGCACAACTCTATACTAAAAGAATCATCTTACTCCCATTATATATTTTCTCTCCCCCCCCCCTTTTCTCCCTAGCTAAATCCAAAAAGAAGCCAAAAAACCCCACTACGTTGAGGGACGATCACCTATTTGATCGTCCCTCATGAACTCTATTTTATTTTATTTTTATTTTATTTTATTTATTGAAAATTTACTGTACACACCCAGACCTAGTGTAAATCTTACGGACTATCTTATATTCTATTCTATTCCAATTTTACACATTTTAATAACTTGTAACCCAATAAAGGAATTTTAACTAATTACCCCGTCTCCCTAATCCATTCCACTATCGCTGGCGCAATTTTAAAAATACTCAAATTTTTCCATTTCATTTGAAAATATTAACTCATTTAGAAATCAATGACAACAGCAAATCTCAGAAATGTTGGGACAGGGCAATGTCATGCCATTGTATAACATCCTTTCTTCTTTTTACAACAGTCTGTAAACATCTGGAAAATGAGAAGAACAATTGCTGAAGTTTTGGGAGAGGATTGTTGTCCTCTTATTGTCTGATGTAGGATTCTAGCAGCTCAACAGTCGGGAGGGGGTGTTTGTTGGAATTTTCATTTCATAATTAGCCAAATGTTATCTAATAATCAAAGGTCTGGACTGCAGGCAGTTAGCTCATCACCCAAACTCTTCCTCTGCTAAGCCATGTTGTTGCGATGGATGCAATACGTGGTTTAGAATTGTCTTGCTGAATTATGCAAAGTTTTCCCTGAAGTAGACATTGTCTGGATGGTAACATATGTTCTAAAATCTCTATATAATACTCAGCATTGATAGTGCCTTACAAGATGTGTAAGCTGCCCATATAGAATGCACTAATGCAACCGCATACCCTCAGAGATGCAGGCTATTGAACTGTGTGCTGATAACAAGCTGGATGGTCCCTCTACTCTTGAGTCCGCAGAACCCGACGTTCATTGTTGCCATGAAGAATTTCAAGTTTTGATTCATCCGACCACAGAACAGTTTTCCATTTTGCCTCAGTCCAATAAAAATTAGATTTGGCCCACAAAAGACGGCAGCATTTTTGGATTGTGTTGTTCTATGTCTTCGTCTTTGCATGAGAGAAGTTTAACTTGCATTTGTGCATTGAACAGAAAACTATGTTCACAGACAAAAATTTCCAGAAGTATTTCTGAGCTCATGCAGTTATCCATAGATCATGAGCATTCAGTATTGACTGTCAGTATTGTCCCTTATGCACACTGAGCAATACAAAAAAAAACTGCTGGAGTGTTCCTTTAAATGTCCACTTTAATTACCCATAACAATTTCCCCAAAGAGTGACTACCAGATATTTTCCACCATAAACATTGCCTGCCAGATCACCTTTAAAACAATTACAGACACAGAGTGCTAAGCCCCTTGGAATACATGATGCCACATCCGGGCCAGTGCTTGTCCCTTATGTTTCTACATCGATTGCTCAGAAGTGCTGTGACTTTTTTGCAGACTACACCGGATGGCAGTGTGGCAACTTTCATTTCTAGGTCTGTTCAGGTGCGGACATACCGCCTGTGCCGCCGGTACAGCCGCACCGGGGACCCCCCAGCAGAAGGGGGCCCAGGAGATCCATCACAGAGCTGGCAGCAGCATTAACATTTAACAGAACAGGCAGGGCCTGCACTGCTGCACACAAGATTATGATGAAAGGGGCCCTGTCCCCACCTGTTAAGGGTTAATGCTGCTGTTCTGTCTTATCTATGTGTAGACACTGGGGAGGGAGTCAGTCATGCTGTGATTTCCCCTCTGCTGCTGCTGACACCTGAACTGTCTGTGCCCTGCTGCTGATCTGAGGGTATGAGAATAGAGGGAGGTGTTGGGAGGGAGATAGCTGAAGCAGGAAATTAACCATGTCCTGATCACTATAAGGGGGGTCTCCAGAGCACCCCTTCATACACCATTATAAAGTTATAGGCACTGCACACTGACATTTGTGCCTCATTGCCTGCTTCATAAGCACATCTGGCTGACAGGGACGATGCTGAAGTTGGTTTCTTATTCGGCCAGTTTCTTTATTCGGGGCTGAAGTTGGTTTCTTATTTGGCAATTTCTTTTTTGCTGTTTTTTACAGGTTTAATTGCAAAAAATAGATAAATAAATTAAAAAATATATTGCAGCGAGGTGCCCTGATGTGAAAACACTTAAAAGCAGCTACAAATGTCATAAAACTGGCACAAAAATGGGCATCAAAGTGGGCACTGAAGGGCGTTACTGAAAGGGTTAAATGACTTTGGGCCACTAATCTCATACCAGTATTTCATACATAGTGATGGCCCACATCAAATTCAGGTCCCTCCAGCCTGGCACAAATGGGTTCTGGTCATCAAAATGGGCATCAAAGCGGGCAAATAGCCTCTTTTCACAGATTTGAATAAGTAACTGGTGTTTTTCATTGGTTAAATGACTTTGGGCCACTGATCTCATACTAGTATTTCATACATAGTGATGGCCCACATAATATTCAGGTCACTCCGGTCTGGCCCAAATGGGTTCTGGGCATCAAAATGGGCATCAAAGCGGGCAAATAGCCACTTTTCACAGATTTCAATAAGTAACTGGTGTTTTTCATTGGTTAAATGACTTTGGGCCACTAATCTCACAACACCACTACATACATAGTGATGGCCCACATAATATTCAGATCACTCCAGCCTGGTCCATATGGGTTCTGGGCATCAAAATGGACATCAAAGTTGGCAAATAGCCAATTTTCACAGATTTCAATTTGTAACTGGTGTTTTTCAGGGGTTAAATGACTTTGGGCCACTGATCTCATACTAGTATTTCATACATAGTGATGGCCCACATAATATTCAGGTCACTTCAGCCTGGCCCAAATAGGTTCTGGGCATCAAAATGGGCATCAAAGCGGGCAAATAGCCACTTTTCACAGATTTCAATAAGTAACCGGTGTTTTTCAGGGGTTAAATGACTTTGGGCCACTAATCTCACACCACCACTACATACATAGTGATGGCCCACATAATATTCAGGTTCCTCCAGCCTGGCCCAAATGGGTTCTGGGCACAGAACGGGCATCAAAGCGGGCAAATAGCCACTTTTCACAAATTTGAATAAGTAACTGGTTTTTCTAAGGGGTTAAATGACTTTGGGCCACTGATCTCACACGAACATTACATACATAGCATTGGGCTGCATCAAATTCAGGTCACTCCAGGCTGGCGCAAATGGGTTCTGGACATCAGAATGGGCAGCAAAGTGGGCAAACAGCCACTTTTCACAGATTTGAATAAGTAACTGGTCTTTTTCAGGGGTTAAATGACTTTGGGTCACTGATCTCATACCAGTATTTCATATATAGTGATGGACCGCATCAAATTCAGTTCCATCCAGCCTGGGGATCTAGGCATCAGAATGGGCATCAAAGTGGGCAAATAGCCAATTTTCACAGATTTGAATAAGTTACTGGTGTTTTTCATTGGTTAAATGACTTTGGGGCACTGATGTCACACCAGTATTTCATACATAGTGATGGCCCGCATACAATTCAGATACTCCAGCCTGGCCCAAACGGGTTCTGTGCATCAAAGTGGGCAAATAGTCACTTTTCACAGATTTGAATAAGTGTTACTTATCGGCCACTGATCTCATGAGTGCATTATACTATATAGGGGTGCATTGTACTGTATGGACTATGGAGTGCATTATACTATATGGGAGTGCATTATACTGTATGGACTATGGGGGTGCATTATACTGTATGGACTATGGGGGTGCATTATACTGTATGGACTATGGGGGTGCATTATACTGTATGGACTATGGGGGTGCATTATGCAGTATGGACTATGGGGGTGCATTATACTGTATGGACTATGGGGGTGCATTATGCAGTATGGACTGTGGATGCATTATACTGTATGGACTATGGATGCATTATACTGTATGGACTATGGTGGTGCATTATACTGTATGGACTATGGGGGTGCATTATACTGTATGGACAGTGTGAAGGTTTGTGTGGGGTCCATCATGCTGTGTGGGGGCCATTATATAGTGTGGAGAGGTGGGGGGCCATTATATTGTATGTAGGCCCATTATACTGCATGGAGTGCTGTGTGGGGGCACAGTTGGGGGATCATACTGTGTTGGGGTCACCATACTTTTCCGGGACAGTTGAGGGGTGGGGTTCAGTAGGAGAGCACACAGTACCAGTAGTATGGACACATATGACAGCGGCTCAGTATTGGGGTATCGGCAGGATAAGGAGTTTGTGCAGCTTGGAGATAAATGGAGATGCTACCTGAAATGTGGGAAGTCAGGTGTCATGTCGGTTTGGGCCAGAAAATATGGAAAAAGTGAACAACTCCACCAGAAAGAACGTCAGCTGTAAGTCACTATATATAACTGTACTTTAACCCTTTTATGACATGTGCCGTAATAGTACGACACACGACATAACCCCCTGTTTGGTGCACCTTTTGAGTCGCACCTTTACAGGCAATTGTCAGCTGATCTATACAGCTGACATGTGCCCGCAACATCCGCGGGTGGAATCGCGATCCACCAGCGGCTGTTAAAATATTAAATGCCAATGTCAATCTCTGACAGCAGCATTTATCTCCCGCTTCCGGGAAGCGCGTCATAGGCCCCACCCATCGGTGAACCAGTCACATGATCACGGGTCACCGATGGGTTGTCATTGCCAGATTGCTATGAGCGCCGCCCAGTGGTCGGCGCTCATAGCAAGTGAGTAAATCTGCTACACACAGGCCATCAGTTCATCGTCTGTATATAGCAGAACCAATCAAGTAACTGCTGCTTCTAGTCTCCCATGAAGACTATAGAATCAAGCAAAAAGTGTAAAAAATGTTTTTAAAAATATAAAAAATATAAAAGTTTAAATCACCCCCCTTTTACACCAAACAAAATAAAACATGTACATATTTGGTATCGCTTAGTTCAGAATCGCCCGATCTATCAACATAAATAATTAATCCAATCGATAAACGGCGTAACGAGAGAAAAAATCGAAACGCCAGAATTACATTTTTTTGGTCGCCGCAACATTGCAATAAAATGCAATAATGGGCGATCAAAACATCAAATCTACCCCAAAATGGTATCAATAAAAACGTCACCTCAGCGCACAAAAAATAAGCCCTCACCCAGCCCCAGATCCCGAAAAATGGAGAAGCTGCAGGTTTCGGAAAATGTCGCAATTTTTTTTATGTTATGCAAACTTTTTTTTTTTTTTCACCACTTAAATAAAAAATTAATTACACATGTTTGGTGTCTACAAATTCATAATGACCTGGAGAATGATAATGGCAGGTCAGTTTTAGCATTCAGTGAACGTGGTTAAAAAAAATCAACTGTGGAATTGCACTTTTTTTGCAATTTCACCACACTTGGTATTTTTTTCCTATTTTCTAGTACACAATATGGTAAAATCATTGATGTAGTTCAAAAGTACAACTTGTCCCACAAATAATAAGCCCTCACATGGCCATATTAACCAAAAAAAAAAGTTATGGCTAAGGGAAGAAGGGGATCAAATCTGTGAAAAGTGGCTATTTACCCACTTTGATGCCCATTTTGATGCCCAGAACCCATTTGGGCAAGGCTGGAGGAACCTGAATTTGATGTGGGCCATCACTATGTATGTAGTGGCAGTGTGAGATCAGTGGCCCAAAGTCATTTAACCCCTGAAAAACACCAGTTACTTATTCAAATCTGTGAAAAGTGGCTGTTTGCCCAATTTGATGCCCATTCTGATGCCCAGAACCCATTTGGGCCAGGCTGAAAGGAACTGAATTTGATGTGGTTCATCACTATGTATGAAATACCGGTATGAGATCAGGGGCCCAAAGTAATTTAACCCCTGAAAAACACCAGTTACTTATTGAAATGTGTGAAAAGTGGCTATTTGCCCGCTTGATGCCCGTTCTGTGCCCAGAACCAATTTGGGCCAGGCTGGAGGGAACTGAATTTGATATGGGCCATCACTATGTATGTACTGGTGGTGTGAGATTAGTGGCCCAAAGTCATTTAAACCCTGAAAAACACCAGTTACTTATTCAAATCTGTGAAAAGTGGCTATTTGCCAACTTTGATGCCCATTTTGATGCCCAGAACCCATTTGGGCCAGGCTGGAGGAACCTGAATTTGATGTGGACCATCATTCTGTTTGCAGTGGCGGTGTGAGATCAGAGGCCCAAAGTAATTTAACCCCTGAAAAATACCAGTTACTTATTCAAATCTGTGAAAAGTGGCTATTTGCCCGCTTTGATGCCCATTTTGATGCCCAGAACCCATTTCGGCCAGTCTGGAGTGACCTGATTTTGATGTGGGCTATCACTATGTATGAAATACTGGTATGAGATCAGTGGCCCAAAGTCATTTAACCAATGAAAAACACCAGTTACTTATTGAAATCTGTGAAAAGTGGCTATTTGCCTGCTTTGATGCCCATTTTGATGCCCAGAACCCATTTGGGCCAGTCTGGAGTGACCTGATTTTGATGTGGGTTATCACTATGTATGAAATACTAGTATGAGATCAGTGGCCCAAAGTCATTTAACCAATGAAAAACACCAGTTACTTATTGAAATCAGTGAAAAGTGGCTATTTGCCCGCTTTGATGCCCATTTTGATGCCCAGATCCCATTTGGGCCAGGCTGGAGTGACCTGAATTTGATGTGGGCCATCACTATGTATGAAATACTGGTATGAGATCAGTGGCCCACAGTCATTTAACCAATGAAAAACACCAGTTACTTATTCAAATCTGTGAAAAGTGGCCATTTACCCACTTTGATGCCCATTTTGATGCCCAGAACCCATTTGGGCAAGGCTGGAGGAACCTGAATTTGTTGTGGACCATCACTATGTATGTAGTGGCAGTGTGAGATCAGAGGCCCAAAGTCATTTAACCCCTGAAAAACACCAGTGACTTATTCAAATCTGTGAAAAGTGGCTGTTTGCCCAATTCTGATGCCCAGAACCCATTTAGGCCAGGCTGGAAGGAACTGAATTTGATGTGGGCCATCACTATGTATAAAATACTGGTATGAGATCAGGGGCCCAAAGTAATTTAACCAATGAAAAACACCAGTTACTTATTGAAATGTGTGAAAAGTGGCTATTTGCCCGCTTTGATGCCCGTTCTGTGCCCAGAACCCATTTGGGCCAGGCTGGAGGGAACTGAATTTGATATGGGCCATCACTATGTATGTAGTGGTGGTGTGAGATTAGTGGCCCAAAGTCATTTAAACCCTGAAAAATAGCAGTTACTTATTCAAATCTGTGAAAAGTGGCTATTTGCCCATTTTGATGCCCAGAACCCATTTGGGCCAGGCTGGAGGAACCTGAATTTGATGTGGGCCATCACTATGTGTTACGCTCGCGCCCGGACTGACTGGCGTGAGCGTGATAAGTGAACCCACTGTGCCATGAACCGAGGAGTGCCTTGAGGGGCGTAACTAAGTATCAACCCGATCAGCCCAAGGTCACACGGCGGCTAGTCGACTCCGTGGACCAAGGAGGAACCGAGGAGAGGGACCAGGTGCGACTCCAGGTCAGACCCCGGTCACAGTTGTTGACCCACACCGGGGAATGCAGGAACAGGCAGGTTAGACTGGCATACAGGCAGGTGGGTATTGGCAAGTACGGCTGGTATGCAGACAGGTGGGTACTGGCAAGCACGGCTGGTATGCAGACAGGTGGGCATTGGCAAGCACGGCTGGTATGCAGACAGGTGGGCACTGGCAAGCACGGCTGGTATGCAGACAGGTGGGCACTGGCAAGCACGGCTGGTATGCAGACAGGTGGGCACTGGCAAGCACGGCTGGTATGCAGACAGGGAGATACTGGCAAGCATGGCTGGAGTGCAGACCGAGAGGTACTAGCAGGTTGGAGTGCAGGCTGGATAGGGTCCAGTACAGACTGGGAGACAGGTACAGAGCCGCAGATGCGGTAGACAAGCAGAGTAAAGCGAAACCGCGGGAGCGGAGGACAAGTCAGAGCAGAGAGGAACTGCTGGTGCGGTGAGCAAGAAGAGCGGAGCCAAAACCGCAGGTGCGGTGGGTAAGGCAGAGCAGGACCGCCGGAGCGGTGGACAAGGCAGAGCAGAGAGAAACTGCAGGTGCGGTGGACAAGGCAGAGCAGAGCGGAACCGCCGGAGCGGTGGGCAAGGCAGAGCAGAGAGAAGCCGCCGGAGCGGTGGGCAAGACAGAGCAGAGAGAAGCCGCCGGAGCGGTGGGCAAGTCAGAGCAGAGAGAAACCGCCGGAGCGGTGGGTAAGGCAGAGCAGAGGGAAACCACCGGAGCGGTGGGCAAGACAGAGCGGAGCGAAACCACAGGTACGGTGGACAAGGCAGAGCAGAGGGAAACTGCCGGAGCGGTGGGCAAGACAGAGAGGAGCGAAAACGCAGGAGCGGTGGACAAGACAGAGCAGAGGGAAACTGCCGGAGCGGTGGGCAAGACAGAGCGGAGCGAAACCGCAGGTGCGGTGGACAAGGCAGAGAGGACAGGGCTGTGTTCACATGGAACAGACTGGAAAATACAGGAAGATATGGAGGAAGGGAAAAGGGACAAGCAGAACCAGATACACACAAGGTACTTCCTATGAAGTAGTGAGTGGACACAAAACTCACAAACATAAGAACAGAGACAACAAGTTGGAGTTAGGTGCAGGTTCAGATACTGCAGAAAAAGGGAAGGTACGGACATAGAGAAAAACAGGTAACAGGCTAGGATACAGTTCAGACAGGAACTGCTACTGCAATGAGATACAAGAATGAGCCTGGGTATACAGCTCCCAGAGATGGCGGAAACGGACAGAAGTCACAGATAACAGGTCTGGGTATGCAGCCCCCAGAGATGGCGGAAACAGACAGAAGTCACAGATAACAGGTCTGGGTATACAGCCCCCAGAGATGGCGGAAACAGACCAGAAGCAGAGCTAACAGGACAGGACCTGGCAATACAGTTGCAAAGACAAACTGAGTGAAGGTGTTGCTCAGGCACCTCCTTCTGGGTGGAGGGGGTTTAAATATCCAGTGACTCACAGCAATAGGCTGGAGACTAGTATTGAGCGAGCACTAAAATGCTCGGGTGCTCGACCCGAGCAACAAGCCCAATGTTAGTCTATGGGAGACCCAAGCCTTTTTGCGGCGGCACCCCCGGCAGTCTTTTAAAAGCCTAACAAGTGCCCAAAACGGTAGTGACAGTGCTCAAATGACATGGGGACAGCATGGGGATCACCCCAGGAAGCATTTCTGACCCCCAGGTCACTGCTGTCAACAACGTGGTCAGAGGTATTAAGCCACTTTTAAGGGCTCACAATAAAACGTTCAAAAACTAAACTGAAACTGCTTTCCTGTGAAATATGTAAGGAAGTTCCTTTCCAGGGTAAAGACTTGTGTATAAGGTAAAATAAATAACCAAAAAAAAAATACTCTTCCACACCTTGAGTTATGTTCACAAGTAGCATTTTTTATGCATTTTTGCACTTTTGTATTGCTTTCAACCGTGCCAAATGCATTCACCGGGAAATGTCATTTTAACATTTTACAACCTTATCTGGCCATGTGCTGTGTGACACATGCATACAGTGCTGTAAAGACATGGGAACAGCATGGGGAAGACCCCTGGAAGCATCTCTGACACCCAGGTCACTGCCTAAAAGTGTGCCCATCAGAAGTCATCCATGCCGCATCAGAAGATGCAGACTTGCATCCCCGTGCAAGTTCTTGTCCCAGGGCAGTGTTCAATTGTACCTCCCCCATTCCTTGCAATGCAAGCGCAAATATGCAGCCAACCACCCACCCACCCCCAGGCTGCAATACCATACTGCTTGCTTGCACTTGAAATTGGGCCTTTTAGGTATGTGGAGGCGGAATCTGGCTACCACGTCATGGCTACGTTGGCGGCCTGGTATCCTTACTCAGTCCCGAACCGCCCGGCGGCCGGGTGTCCACACTCGGTCCCCAGCCACCAGGGGGCGGCCGGGTGTCCATACTCGGTCCCCAGCCGCCTCGCGGCCGGGTGTCCACACGCAGTCCCCAGCCGCCTGGGGGCAGCCGGGTGACCATAAACGGTCCCCAGCCGCCCCTATTTCTCCTGTCAACTTCCCCCCACACACTTTTCTTAGCCCGGCCTGCTTCTCCATCAGGGGAGTTGAGAGTGCCAAAGTGAGGAGCATGATGATGATGATAGAAGTTAGCATCTGCTTTGTTTTCTTGGAATGCAAGCATAAGTGTGCAGCCTGCCACCCACCCACCCCCAGGCTGCAATACCTTACTGCTTGCTTGCACTTTAAATTGGGCCTTTTAGGCATGTGGAGGCGGAATCTGGCCACCACGTCATGGCTGCGTTGGCGGCCTGGCATCCATACTCAGTCACCAGCCGCCCGGCGGCCGGGTGTCCACACTCAGTTCCCAGCCGCCAGGGGGCGGCCGGGTGTCCATACTCGGTCCCCAGCCGCCCCGCGGCCGGGTGTCCACACACGGTCCCCAGCCGCCTGGGGGCAGCCGGGTGTCCATAAACGGTCCCAGGCCGCCCCTATTTCTCCTGTCAACTTCCCCCCACACACTTTTCTTAGCCCGGCCTGCTTTAGGGCAGCATTGGACGAGCCCACCAGAGAACCAGACTCCTCCGGTGGGCCCTGGCTTCTCCATCAGGGGAGTTGAGAGTGCCAAGGTGAGGAGCATGATGATGATGATAGAAGTTAGTATCTGCTTGTTTTCTTGGAATGCAAGCACATGTATGTAGTAGCGGCTAGGCCTGAGGTGGTCAGCGTTTTGGCGCATATCCTACCTCCTCCGAGGATTGTTGGATGTTTTCCTGCTACTATCCCAGTTATATGACTCCCGATAAAACAAAGCTTCAGGTGATAAATGATGGATGAGGTAGTGGCAAAGGAGAAAGAGCAGAAGGAACAGGGACCATTCACATCAATATCAGGCCAGTCAACCACATATGTCTTGTAGGATATGTTTCTGTAACAAAAGGAGCGGTTCGGCTACACAGTTATAGGGCATACAGTGAGTGCAATGCCTACCAAAACTTTTGAGGCACTCCAATGCCCCTTGAAAATTACATGGAGGTCAGAGGGCCTTAACTAAACCGTTTTTTCCATTTATAGCAACTGGTCTACTGTACACTGTTGGCCTAAGCAGTGAATGGAAGGCTTTCCAAAAATTATGAGGAACTGCAATGCCCCTTGAAACAGATGTGGATTACAGCATACTAAAAACCTTCTACCCATTATTGGGGAGTGGGTCTCCCTTAGTTTTCGCCTTTGCATTGAGAAGCAAAAGCTGACTAAAATTAGGAGGAAATGCAATGCCCGTTCGAAGAGTCGTGGAGGTTAGAGGTAATTAAATACAACATTTCAATGCCCCTTGGAAGAGCTGTGGAGTTCAGAGTGGTTCAACAAGACGCTTTTAATGCCCCTCAGAAGAGACGTGGAGGTCCCAGTAGCTTAACAAGACGGTTTTAATGCCCCTCGGAGAAGTGGTGGAGGTCACAGAAGCTTAACAAGTCGCTTTTAATGCCCCTGAGAAGAGACGTGGAGGTCCCAGTATCTTAACAAGATGGTTTTAATGTCCCTTGGAAAAGTGGTGGAGATCACAGTAGCTTAACAAGACTCTTTTAATGCCCCTCAGAAGAGACATGGAGGTCCCAGTAGCTTAACAAGACAGTTTTAATGCCCCTTGGAAAAGTGGTGGAGGTCACAGTAGCTTAACAAGACGCTTTTAATGCCCCTCAGAAGAGACGTGGATGTCCCAGTAGCTTAACAAGACGGTTTTAATGCCCCTTGGAAAAGTGGTGGAGAACCCAGTAGCTTAACAAGACGGTTTGAATGCCCCTTGGAAGAGACGTGGAAGTCACAGTAGCTTAACAAGATGGTTTTAATGCCCCTCGGAAAAGTGGTGGAGGTCGCAGTAGCTTAACAAGATGCTTTTAATGCCCCTTACAAGAGCCATACAGTACAGCATCTTAAAAACATTATTCCCATTATTGGGGAGTGTGTCTCCCATAGTATTTGCTTATGCCTTCCAAGCAAAAGCTGCCAAAAATTAGGAGGAAATGCAATGCCCGTTCGAAGAGTCCTGGATGTTAGAGTTAATTAAAAACAACATTTCAATGCCCCTTGGAAGAGCTGTGGAGTTCAGAGTGGTTTAACAAGATGCTTTTAATGCCCCTCAGAAGAGACGTGGAGGTCCCAGTAGCTTAACAAGATGGTTTTAATGCCCCTTGGAAAAGTGGTGGAGGTCGCAGTAGCTTAACAAGACGGTTTGAATGCCCCTTGGAAGAGACGTGGAGGTCCCAGTAGCTTAACAAGACGGTTTTAATGCCCCTCGAAAGAGACGTGGAGGTCCCAGTAGCTTAATAAGACGATTTTAATGCCCCTTACAAGAGCCATACAGTACAGCATCTTAAAAATATTATTCACATTATTGGGGAGTGGGTCTCCCACAAGCCCTTGTTCATTTTGATAAGGGTCAGCTTGTCAGCATTGTCAGTTGACAGGCGAGTGCGCTTATCAGTTATAATTCCCCCAGCGGCACTAAAAATACGCTCCGATAACACGCTAGTGGCAGGGCAGGCCAGGACCTCCAAGGCGTACAGAGCGAGTTCATTCCAAGTGTCCAGCTTGGATACCCAATAATTAAAAGGCACAGAGGAATCACGGAGGACGCTGGTACGTATTTTGAAACTTTCCACTCCTTGAGAGAGTACCCCGCGCCTCAGGGTCTGTCCGAAGGGAGGGTCTGAGAAAACTGTCCCAGAACGTTGACAGTGTTCCCCTGCCTCTGCTGGATTGGAGTTGCATCTCTCTCGCATGGTTGGGCAACGAACTGTGACCTCTGCCGCTAGCGTGTTCAGATGGGAATTTTTTTAACAGTTCTGCAGCAAGAGCCTTCTGGTACTGCCCCATTTTTGTAGACCTCTCCACCTCAGGAATAAGAGAGTGAAAGTTCTCCTTGTAGCGGGGGTCTAAAAGTGTCACCAACCATTAATGACTGTCACCCAACATTTTGACAACGTGAGGATCATGGTTAAGGCAGCGTAACATAAAGTCAGCCATGCGTGCCAGACTGGTAACGGGCAAGACTTCTGTGTCCTCACCAAGGTGACGACTGACCATGCTCTCCTCCTCCTCCTCCTCCCCCCTGTCCTCAGGCCACCCACGCTGAACCGACGGTATGACAGTTGCACAGGTACTACCGTCTACAGCGCATGATACCAGCTCCTGTTCTTCCTCCTCCTCCTCCTCCTCTCCCTCATTGTCCCCCAATGCACGTTGGGATGAGATGAGGCTGGGCTGTGTGTAATCGACTGCTACAGCTTCTTGATCCATCTCATCATACTCTAGCTGCAATG
The DNA here is from genome assembly GCF_046119375.1 of Phyllobates terribilis. Classification (NCBI taxonomy): domain Eukaryota; kingdom Metazoa; phylum Chordata; class Amphibia; order Anura; family Dendrobatidae; genus Phyllobates; species Phyllobates terribilis. The sequence goes on along the minus strand of NW_027362771.1, from coordinate 160,093,096 downwards.
CCTCCTCTTTAATTCTCTGCAGAGAGCATTGCAAAAGACAGACAAGTGGAATGCTGACGCTAATGATGGCGTCATCGCCACTCACCATCTTGGTGGACTCCTCAAAGTCTGTCAAGATGGTACATATGTCAGACATCCAGGTCCACTCCTGAGGTCTTATGTGTGGAGTCTGACCTGAATATCGACGGCCTTGTTGCAGCTGGTACTCCACAACTGCTCTCTTCTGCTCACAAATCCTTTGCAACATGTGGAGGGTAGAGTTCCAACGTGTGGGGACATCACTCACCAGTCGGTGTGACGGAAGCTGCAAACGCTGCTGCAACACAGCAAGGGCAACGGAACGTGTGTGATCTCGCCTCGCCTCAGAGCTGCCACCAGGTTACGGCCATTGTCACACACAACCATGCCTGGATGTAGGTTCAGCGGTCTCAGCCACAGATCTGCCTGCTCTTTCACAGCTGTCCACAACTCACAAGCAGTGTGAGGTTTCACACAACCATGCCTGGATGTAGGTTCAGCAGTCTCAGCCACAGATCTGCCTGCTCTTTCATAGCTGTCCACAACTCACAAGCAGTGTGAGGTTTCTCACCTAAGCTTATGAGTTTCAGCACAGCCTGTTGCCGCTTGGCTGAGGCAGTACTGCAGTGCTTCCAGCTTGTAACTGATGTGGTGATATCTGAGATGGTGGCTGAACATGAGGAGGAGGAGGAGGAGGATGCGCAGGAGCTGTACACTGTGGGGGCAACTCTGACTGACATAGGGCCCGCAATCCTCGGTGTGGGGAAGATGTGTTCCATCACAAGGTCCGACTGGGTCCCGGCTTCCACTATGTTTACCCAGTGTGCCGTCAGGGAGATGTACAGTCCCTGGCCACAAGCACTTGTCCACGTGTCCGTTGTCAGCTGGACTCTCCCAGTAACTGCGTTGTTGAGGGCACGGCTGATGTTTTGGGACACGTGCTTGTGTAGTGCGGGGATGGCACACCGGGCTAAATAGTGTCGGCTGGGAAAGGAGTACCAAGGGACAGCCACCGCCATAAGGTTGCAGAAGGATTCCGTCTCCACCAGCCTAAAAGGCAGCATTTCCAACACAAGCAGTTGTGAAATGTGCGAATTTAGGACTGTGGCCTGTGGGGCGTTAGCTGCGAATTTCCGCTTTCGTTCAAAGGTCTGGGATATGGACTATTGAACGCTGCGGTGGGACGTGGACGTGGACGTTGATGCTGTTTCTTGAGAAACTGCCATAACAAGTGAAGACTGAGAGGAGGGGGAATCTTTGCATGTAGTATGGACAGGGGATTGCCTTGCACACACAACAGGGGGTTCTATTGCACACACAACAGCGGAAGAAGCAGTGGTGACACCCGCTGACACTGGTCGTGGACCCTGGGGTTCGCCCCACAAAGTCGGGTGCTTTGCTGCCATGTGCCTGATCATGCTGGTGGTGGTCAGGCTGGTAGTTTTGTCACCCCTGCTGATGCTGGCATGCCAGGTGGTACAAATGGCCTTTTTGGGGTTATCAGCAGAGTCTTTAAAAAAATTCCAGACTCTGGAAGACCTACAGGTTGTACTGGCAACATCCCTCGTGTTGGTGTTACGGGGAACTGTTGCCCACCTTCTGTGTGCGGCCACCACACTGCTTCTTCCTGCCTGTTGGAGTACTCTGCCTCCCTCACCCTGTGTGCTGCTGGCCTCACTCTGCATGTCCTCCTGCCACGTTGGGTCAGTTACTAGATCATCCACCACCTCCTCCTCTTCCACTTGCGCACCACAATCCTCCTCCTCGCTTCCTGGCAATTGTGTCTCGTCATCGTCCACCTCTTGTGACAAATTGCCAGTGTCGACTTCCTCTGGCCGTGGCTGTTCAAATATTTGGGCATCGCTACATGGGATCTCCTCTTCCACCACTTCAAGCGGAGCAGGCAAGGGGCACAAATCTGGAAATGGACCAGTGAACAGCTCTTTAGAGTGTCCAAGTGTGGGATCAGTTGCTGTCTGACGACACTCGGCTTGGTGGGAGGAAGGAGCATCAGGGTGAGGTGGAGTATGCGGTCGAGACTCACGGCTACTAAGAGTTGACCGTGTGGAAGACAGACCAGAGGTGGTGGTGCCCAGGTAACTGGAAGTATTATCTGCTATCCAATTAATAACCTGTTCACACTAATCAGTTCGCAATACTGGTGTTGTTCTGTGCTTCCCTAGTAATTCTGTCAAGAAGTGGGAGCGAGAAGATGTGGCTGTTGGTTGTGGCACAATTTCACCTTGGCCACGGCCCCGTCCTCTGCATGCATCATCACCAGAACGTCCAGTTCCACATCCCTTGCCACGTGCCTTGCCCATTGTAAAGGAAGTAATATAGCTTACACTCGCACTATCAATGGAAAAAGGGTAATAAAAAGTAGATTAGAACCATGGAAGAGGAAAACCACAGTTCTATTTCTCTGGCCTACACCCGACTCTTTTAAACAATCTGAACAATCAGGGAGAAACTATTACTGTTTTTCTTTAGGGAAAAAATAACAAAAGCTGGATAATAGAGATTTTTTACCGTGGAACGGCAAAACCACAGTTATAATTTACTGGTGTGTATACCAGACTTTTTTAAATATATATATTTGCAGCTGAACAGTGAGCGACACACTCAAACTGTTATTTTTTTTAGATACAAACGGCCCAAAAGTGGATAATACAGAGGTTTAACCCGTGGAATGGCAAAACCACACTTGTATTTCTCAGGCCTACACCAGACTATTTTCAACAGATATATTTGTGTCTGAACAATCAGGAGACACTACTGTTTTTCTTTACGGCAAAAATTGCAAAAAAGCAGGATAATACAGAGATTTTACCCGTGGAACTGCAAAACCACACTTGTATTTCTCAGGCCTACACCAGACTATTTTCAACAGATATATTTGTGTCTGAACAATCAGGAGACACTACTGTTTTTCTTTACAGCAAAAAATGCAAAAAAGCAGGATAATACAGAGATTTGACCCGTGGAACTGCAAAACCACACTTGTATTTCTCGGGCCTACACCAGACTATTTTCAACAGATATATTTGTGTCTGAACAATCAGGAGACACTACTGTTTTTCTTTACGGCAAAAAATGCAAAAAAGCAGGATAATACAGAGATTTGAACCATGGAACTGCAAAACCACACTTGTATTTCTTGGGAATACACCAGACTATTTTCAACAGATATATTTGTGTCTGAACAATGAGGAGACACTACTGTTTTTCTTTACAGCAAAAAATGCAAAAAAGCAGGATAATACAGAGATTTGACCCGTGGAACTGCAAAACCACACTTGTATTTCTCGGGCCTACACCAGACTATTTTCAACAGATATATTTGTGTCTGAACAATCAGGAGACACTAGTGTTTTTCTTTACAGCAAAAATGCAAAAAAGCAGGATAATACAGAGATTTGACCCGTGGAACTGCAAAACCACACTTGTATTTCTCGGGCCTACACCAGACTATTTTCAACAGATATATTTGTGACTGAACAATCAGGAGACACTACTGTTTTTCTTTACAGCAAAAAATGCAAAAAAGCAGGATAATACAGAGATTTGACCCGTGGAACTGCAAAACCACACTTGTATTTCTCGGGCCTACACCAGACTATTTTCAACAGATATATTTGTGTCTGAACAATCAGGAGACACTACTGTTTTTCTTTACAGCAAAAATGCAAAAAAGCAGGATAATACAGAGATTTGACCCGTGGAACTGCAAAACCACACTTGTATTTCTCGGGCCTACACCAGACTATTTTCAACAGATATATTTGTGTCTGAACAATGAGGAGACACTACTGTTTTTCTTTACAGCAAAAAATGCAAAAAAGCAGGATAATACAGAGATTTGACCCGTGGAACTGCAAAACCACACTTGTATTTCTCGGGCCTACACCAGACTATTTTCAACAGATATATTTGTGTCTGAACAATCAGGAGACACTACTGTTTTTCTTTACAGCAAAAATGCAAAAAAGCAGGATAATACAGAGATTTGACCCGTGGAACTGCAAAACCACACTTGTATTTCTCGGGCCTACACCAGACTATTGTCAACAGATATATTTGTGTCTGAACAATCAGGAGACACTATTAGTTTTTTTTTACGGCAAAAAATGCCAAAAGCAGGATAATAGAGATTTTTTACCATGGAACAGCAAAACCACAGTTATAATTTACTGGTGTATACCAGACTTTTTTAAATATATATATTTGCGGCTGAACAGTGAGCGACACACTCAAACTGCTTTTTTTTAGATACAAATGGCCCAAAAGTGGATAATACAGAGGTTTGAACCGTGGAACTGCAAAACCACACTTCTGTTTCTCTAGCCTACACCAGACTATTTTCAACAGATATATTTGTGTCTGAAAAATCAGAGACACACTTTTTTTTTTTTTTGGGTGAGGGGGGGGGAGACACACCAAAAGGTTAATAAGACGGGTATTTGTACAGTGTGAAGGAGGAAAAAAAAGAGGATTTAGATGAAAAAATCTGGCCCCCGAGACCTGGAGCTAAGTCCAGCAATTTCAGCAACAGGAGCACACAGGACTGTAATGCAGCGTTTGCTGGTATAACCACTGCGTCTCCTATACAGCCTGCCTGCCTGATATCTGGGATGGATATTAGTCCTGAGAAGGACTGTTTGTTTGATCTGGCAGCCTTTACAGACCCTACACTAACTATTTTGCAGGATATATCTCTCCCTAAATCAGCAGCGCTGTCCCTACACTGTCTGATCCGGAGCGACTGTGTCTAAGATGGCGGCGCCCGGTTTTAAATACTCGAGGTGACGCTGTGCGGCCAGCCAATCACTGTAATGCCCACAAACAACATGGCGGCGGCATTACAGTGACTGGCTGGCAATCCCTGCATGTTCATTGGCTCTGTAAAGAGCGCCAAACATGCAGGGCGGAGACCCGAGCTCCCGCCCGAGTAACCCGGAAATGCTCGGTGCTCGCCGAACATCCCGAGTAGCGTGATGCTCGGGCGAGTACCGAGTAGTGTCGAGCATGTTCGCTCAACACTACTGGAGACGCATTAGGGGTGCGCCCACAGCAGCTATAAGAATCAGGAAGTAACCGGGCCGCCGCCCTAAGCAGTCAGTCAAGAGACATGCACACAGCATGAACTGGAGCAAGGTTTGCTGGTTGGACTGACAGGTAAGATTGCGGTCTTGCATAGTGGGAGGTGGTGCACTATGCAAGCACGCCGCCAGGGATATTACACTATGTATGCAGTGGCAGTGTGAGATTAGTGGCCCAAAGTCATTTAAACCCTGAAAAACACCAGTTACTTATTCAAATCTGTGAAAAATGGCTATTTGCCCATTTTGATGCCCATTTTGATAGCCAGAACCCATTTGGGCCAGGCTGGAGGGACCTGAATTTGATGTGGTCCATCACTATGTATGTAGTGGCAGTATGAGATTAGTGGCCCAATGTCATTTAAACCCTGAAAACCAGTTACTTATTCAAATCTGTGAAAAGTGGCTATTTGCCCATTTTGATGCCCATTTTGATGCCCAGAACCCATTTGAGCCAGTCTGGAATGACCTGATTTTGATGTGGGCTATCACTATGTATGAAATACTGTTATGAGATCAGTGGCCCAAAGTCATTTAACCAATGAAAAACACCAGTTACTCATTCAAATCTGTGAAAAGTGGCTGTTTACCCACTTTGATGCCAATTCTGATGCCCTGAACCCATTTGGGCCAGGCTGGAAGGAAATGAATTTGATGTGAGCCATCACTATGTATGTTATGGCAGTGTGAGATCAGTGGCCCAAAGTCATTTAACCCCTGAAAAACACCAGTTACTTATTCAAATCTGTGAAAAGTGGCTATTTGCCCGCTTCGATGCCCATTTTGATGCCCAGAACCCATTTGGGCCAGGCTGGAGTGACCTGAATTTGATGTGGTCCATCACTATGTATGAAATACTGGTATGAGATCAGTGGCCCAAAGTCATTTAACCAATGAAAAACACCAGTTACTTATTCAAATCTTTGAAAATTGGCTATTTACCCATTACACATTTTGATGCCCATATCCTATTTGGGCCAGGCTGGAGTGACCTGAATTTGATGTGGACCATCACTATGTATGTAGTGGCAGTGTGAGATCAGTGGCCCAAAGTCATTTAACCCCTGAAAAACACTAGTTATTTATTCAAATCTGTGAAAAGTGGCTGTTTGCCCAATTTGATGCCCATTCTGATGCCCAGAACCCATTTGGGCCAGACTGGAGGGAACTGAATTTGATATGGGCCATCACTATGTATGTAGTGGTGGTGTGAGATTAGTGGCCCAAAGTTATTTAAACCCTGAAAAACATCAGTTATTTATTCAAATCTGTGAAAAGTGGCTATTTGCCCACTTTGATGCCCATTTTGATGCCCAGAACCCATTTGCACCAGACTGGAGGAACCTGAATTTGATGTGGGCCATCACTATGTATGTAGTGGCAGTGTGAGATCAGTGGCCCAAAGTCATTTAACCCCTGAAAAACACCAGTTACTTATTCAAATCTGTGAAAAGTGGCTGTTTGCCCAATTTGATGCCCATTCTGATGCCCAGAACCCATTTGGGCCAGGCTGGAAGGAACTGAATTTGATGTGGGCCATCACCATGTATGAAATACTGGTATGAGATCAGGGGCCCAAAGTCATTTAACCCCTGAAAAACACCAGTTACTTATTCAAATCTGTGAAAAGTGGCTGTTTGCCCACTTTGATGCCCATTCTGATGCCCAGAACCCATTTGGGCCAGGCTGGAAGGAACTGAATTTGATGTGGACCATCACTATTTATGAAATACTGGTATGAGATCAGGGGCCCAAAGTCATTTAACCCCTGAAAAACTCCTGTTAATTATTGAAATCTGTGAAAAGTGGCTATTTGCCCGCTTTGATGCCCATTTTGATGACCGGAACCCATTTGGTCCAGGCTGGAGTGACCTGAATTTGATGTGGGCCATAATTCCGTTTGTACTGGCGGTGTGAGATCAGTGGCCCAAAGTAACTTAACCCCTGAAAAGCACCAGTTACTTATTCAAATCTGTGAAAAGTGGCTATTTGCCCACTTTGATGCCCATTTTGATGCCCAGAATCCATTTGGGCCAGTCTGGAGTGACCTGATTTTGATGTGGGCTATCACTATGTATGAAATACTAGCATGAGATCAGTGGCCCAAAGTCATTTAACCAATGAAAAACACCAGTTACTTATTGAAATGTGTGAAAAGTGGCTATTTGCCCGCTTTGATGCCCATTTTGATGACCGGAACCCATTTGGGCCAGGCTGGAGTGACCTGAATTTGATGTGGGCCATAATTTTGTTTGTAGTGGCGGTGTGAGATCAGTGGCCCAAAGTCATTTAACCCCTGAAAAACACCAGTTACTTATTAAAATCTGTGAAAAGTGGCTATTTGCCCGCTTTGATGCCCATTTTGATGCCCAGAACCCATTTGGGCCAGGCTGGAGTGACCTGAATATTATGTGGGCCATCACTATGTATGAAATACTAGTATGATATCAGTGGCCAAAAGTCATTTAACCCCTGAAAAACACACCAGTTACTTATTGAAATGCGTGAAAGTGGCTTTTTGCCCGCTTTGATGCCCATTTTGATGTCCAAAACCTATTTGGGCCAGGCTGAAGTGACCTGAATATTATGTGGGCCATCACTATGTATGAAATACTAGTATGAGATCAGTGGCCCAAAGTCATTTAACCCCTGAAAAACTCCTGTTAATTATTGAAATCTGTGAAAAGTGGCTATTTGCCCGCTTTGATGCCCATTTTGATGACCGGAACCCATTTGGTCCAGGCTGGAGTGACCTGAATTTGATGTGGGCCATAATTCCGTTTGTAGTGGCGGTGTGAGATCAGTGGCCCAAAGTAACTTAACCCCTGAAAAGCACCAGTTACTTATTCAAATCTGTGAAAAGTGGCTATTTGCCCACTTTGATGCCCATTTTGATGCCCAGAATCCATTTGGGCCAGTCTGGAGTGACCTGATTTTGATGTGGGCTATCACTATGTATGAAATACTAGCATGAGATCAGTGGCCCAAAGTCATTTAACCAATGAAAAACACCAGTTACTTATTGAAATGTGTGAAAAGTGGCTATTTGCCCGCTTTGATGCCCATTTTGATGACCGGAACCCATTTGGGCCAGGCTGGAGTGACCTGAATTTGATGTGGGCCATAATTTTGTTTGTAGTGGCGGTGTGAGATCAGTGGCCCAAAGTCATTTAACCCCTGAAAAACACCAGTTACTTATTAAAATCTGTGAAAAGTGGCTATTTGCCCGCTTTGATGCCCATTTTGATGCCCAGAACCCATTTGGGCCAGGCTGGAGTGACCTGAATATTATGTGGGCCATCACTATGTATGAAATACTAGTATGAGATCAGTGGCCAAAAGTCATTTAACCCCTGAAAAACACACCAGTTACTTATTGAAATGCGTGAAAAGTGGCTTTTTGCCCTCTTTGATGCCCATTTTGATGCCCTGAACCCATTTCGGCCAGCCTGGAGGGAACTTAATTTGATGTGGGCCATCACTATGTATGAAATACTAGTATGACATCAGTGGCCCAAAGTCATTTAACCAATGAAAAACACCAGTTACTTATTCAAACCTGTGAAAAGAGGCTATTTGCCCGCTTTGATGCCTATTTTGATGCCCAGAACCCATATGGGCCAGACTGGAGGAACCTGAATTTGATGTGGGCCATCATTATGTATGAAATACTGGTATGAAATTAGTGGCCCAAAGTCATTTAACCCTTTCAGTAACGCCCTTCAGTGCCCACTTTGATGCCCATTTTTCTGCCAGTTTTATGACATTTGTAGCTGCTTTTAAGCGTTTTCACATCAGGGCACCTCGCTGCAATATATTTTTTCATTTATTTATCTATTTTTTGTAAATAAACCTGTAAAAAACAGCAAAACAGAAATTGCCAAATAAGAAACCAACTTCAGCCCCTAATAAGAAACTGGCCGAATAAGAAACCAACTTCAGCATCGTCTGACGGGATGATATTCAAGTGTCTTCTCTGCCCTGGAGTCACAGCTTGGAGGGGAAGCTTCAGCAGACGACTGTGGATCAGACTGACAGGATGGTAAGACATGCAGCCTCTCTTATGGAAGTTCTGGAATAGTATTGTTTTAAAGAAATCAAAAATTCATGTATGAACATGTTGACAGCAGTGGTCACCTGCGGAAAGTGCCAGTCACATATCCACAAGTTGTGTGCACAGCGGCTGCCAGTGACATGCACTAGTGCGGTCTGTACCCTGCAAGGGCAAGCTGTAATCTCACATAGACCATAAGTCTGTATGAATAATCTCCGAAGTCCCCTGGTACACTGGTTAATATAGGTTCAGTGAACATGGGCATCATAGTGACTCAATGTACAGTACAATTGTTCAAATGAGCCTGTTATATCCCTTAAAATAAATTGCAGTCCTGATTCCCAGTGCAAGTGGGTGGTCTCGTGATCGCTTGTATGTGATTTGCGCTGCTGTTGTAAGCAGCATGTACACAGTGCGTGGACCCATAGGATTACTATTCACCCCATGCACTGCTCTATGCGTGTGCTGCTTACAAGAGCAGAGTACTTCAGAGCGGTGTTGTGAGCAATTGGTGGGGGTCTCAGGACCCAGACGCCCACCGATCACAAGCTATTTGCATTGCCTATTGTATATTTAACAAAAAAATTGTTATAATACTTAATAAAATGATTGGTACACTTTAAAGAACTATATTCATTTCAATGCCGATCTCTGCTGGCCGACAGCGATCACAGACGGCTCCTGCCAGCAGTTCAGTGGCTTCTGCAGAGAGAAGCCCCCTGTCAATCATCAGGACGTTGGCAGTGATCTCCCATCAAAAGAGCAGCCCGAAAAAAAAAAGATGCTCTGTTGATGTGAAGCAGCAGAATCACAGACCGAAGCCGTCTGTGACCCCTCTGTGTCAGCACTGGGTAGGACAGGCAGGAAGTTAGCAACAATCTGCCGGTTAGGTCATAGGCCCATAGTAAAGAAAAAAAAAAGAGTTCCGGATAATCCCTTAGAGTTTTGAAAAAAAATCCATTTCTCCTAACTACAGTATTATTTCCTCCAATATGTAAAGTAGTGCGAGTCTGGACCACTTGATAAGTGACAGGCCACGATAAGCACATCCAAATACGACGTATGAATAGCATGACTGCTTTGTGTTATATTCAGTTCTTAAATATCAAACTTACATTTATTGTTTAGATTTTATAATTGTGTTCTAAACTAGTAATAAATATAACAATCTATATGTTTATATAACATTGTTGCATTATGAAGGTTGGGGGCCCAGAAATATTTCTTGCACAGGGGCCCTCTGCAGTCTGTGTCCGCCGCTGGGTCTGTTGGTTATGCTCACTCAGGGAGTTATGGTTTACTGTCATCTATTTAAACCCTTGAACTTTTGACTTTCATTGCCAGTTATGAATTCGTCTTGTCTGACCGTGGCCTGTTTCCTGACGATTCTTTGTTATCTGATTTTGTGCCTTGACTGCCCTCCAGATTCTGACCTGTCTACCTTGAGTTCTCTTGCCACTGGTTCGGTCTTCCAGCCAGCAGCCCTTCCATGGAAGCAATCCAGAGGACCCCATTTTAAGACCTGTACAGTACAAGAGTGAAGGCCAGGGTTCCACAGGAATCTGCAAGACAAAGTCTGTCCGTTGTGGTCTTTTTGAGTCTGTGGTCTCTGACAGTTATTACACATAATGTAAGGGATCACATTGCCACATATCTGGTCTTTTTATTATTTGGTTATTTTTTTCTATGTGTTTTTTTCTCCTCTTCTTTGTTCTTACCATATTTTTTTGACTATAAGACACATTTTGAACAAAAAAAACTCTTGTTAAAAAGTGTGTGTGTGCAGGAGCTGAGCATTGGTAGGACCTTCGGCAACAGTAATTCCAGGACCTTTCAAGTAATGTGACTGATCACATGACTTGAAAGGTGCTTGACTTAATCAAGTGGAAGGTCCTGCAAATGCTCAGTTCCTCATCTGTACAGGTCCTGATCAGGAACTGCAGGATGTGGTAATGTATACTGTGTGTGTGTGTGTGTGTGTATGTCTATATGTGCATGCAGCAGAGCTATTTGCGTCTTATATGCATGTAGCAGAGTTGTGTGTGTTTATATGTTCATGTAGTAGAGCTGTGTGTGCGTCGTTATGGGCATGTAGCAGTGCTGTGTGTATATGTATGTGCATGTTGTAGAGCTGTGATTTTGTTGTTATGTGCATGTAGCAGAGCTGTGTGCATATATGTGCATGTAGTGGAGCTGTGTGTGTATATGTGCATGTAGTAGAACTGTGTGTCATTATGTGCATGTAGCAGTGCTGTATGTGTATATGTGCATGTAGTAAAGCTGTGTGTCTTATTATGCGCATGAAGCAGAGCTGTGTGTATATATGTGCATGTAGCAGAGCTGTGTGTGTATATGTGCATGTAGTACAGTTGTGTGTGTATATGTGCATGTAGTAGAGTTTTGTCTGTGTGTCTTTATGTGCATGTAGTAGAGCTGTGTGTGTATATGTGCAGTAGTAGAGCTGTGTGTGTCTATATGTGCATGTAGCAGAGCTGTGTTGTGTGTATAGCACTGCAGAGAGACACTAACAATAGATTTATTACCTCCCTATTCTACCCCGTAGTACGTTAAAATTAGTAATAACGACCCATTTACTTTACCCCACCAGGGAAGTTTTACCTAATAGGAAAAAATGTTTTTCCAATTTTCTGCTATCTAGACCAGGGGTGCATCTTATGGTATGGACTTTCATTTTTTGCAGGCTGATCACTTGCATAGCATAGAGATGCAGCAGCAGCTCTGTGCTATGCTGGCTGTCAGCCTGCAGACACAAGTTACTTTGATCGTGCACTGCGCATGATCAAAGTAACTTCCTGATGTCTGTTGACCAGGATGGTCACCATGGCAATGATCGGGAGCATATCTGAGGTAAGAGGAGCTGTTTCTCTTCTCTTCGACTTCAATCGCAGCATTTCCAGGGTTAATGTGTCGTGCGGGAATGCTCTTGGCACATAGTACCAGGTGTCAGCTGATTCTAACAGCGGTGATCGGGCCAGCACAGCCCCTCTGCGAGTGCAATCGCCTGGGCGTAATAATCCGTACCTGGTCCATAAAGCCCGGTGGCTCAGTGGTTAGCACTGCAGCCTTGCAGCGCTGGGCTCCTGGGTTCAAATTCCACCAAGGACAACATCTGCAAGGAGTTTGTATGTTCTCCCCATGTTTGCATGGGTTTCCTCCGGGTTATCCAGTTTCCTCTCACACTCCAAAGACATACTGGTAGGGAATGTAGATTGTGAGCCCCAATGGGGACAGTGCCCATAATGTCTGTAAATTGTCTGAACTGTAAAGCTCTGCGGAATATGTTGGCGCTATATAGATAAAAAGATTATTATTATAAGGCGCAGGTACATATTATTACGCCCAATGTCAGAAAGGAGTTAAAGACCTGTGAGTCTAGTAATGTCATATATTTGATTACATGACCATGTGGACTCCTTTATATTGGAGAAATTATCCAAACGATAAAGGATAGAATCTCTAGCTGTAAATCTACTATACGATGCTTAAAAAAGTGGCTTCCTATTCCTGAGAATTTCCTTAGTGTAAAACATTCTGTCTCTCAGCTGCAGCTGTTATGTTGTGGACAACCTTTTCACATTATGTTGTGCTATTGTCCTGGTATTTGAACCTCCCCGAGACGCTATCAGCGTTGCCATGGCATCTCTCGGGATGACATGCCCCTTGCTGACGTGGTGCACGTCATAACATCTAACCACAGACACACCTTATTATGACGCAAAGCGCGTCATTTTCCACTCACTCCCCTGGTCACATAACTCGGTACCAACCCACACTGACGAGCCTCCTAATGACCCGCAGAGCGTCACGATGAAAGTACCTGTTGGGCCACGCCCTCTGATGATGTAGCGGGTATCGCTATTTAAGATTACTATTTTTTCCTTTAGGTTTAGCAATTCATTGATAAACTTAATTATTACAGCGATCCTTCCCCTTCCCTCTTGCTGCATTCACATAAATCAGGCTTACTACATACAGGTGGTTCTCACAAAATTAGAATATCATCAAAAATTTAATTTATTTCAGTTCTTCAATACAAAAAGTGAAACTCATATCTTATATAGAGTCATTACAAACAGAGTGATCTCTTTCAGGTGTTTATTTCTGTTAATGTTGATGATTATGGCTTACAGCCAATGAAAACACAAAAGTCATTATCTCAGTGAATTAGAATAATTAACAAAAAAAACACCTGCAAAGGCTTCCTACGCGTTTAAAAAGGTCCCTTATTCTGTTTCAGTAGGCTCCACAATCATGGGGAAGACTGCTGACTTGACAGTTGTCCAGAAGGCAGTCATTGACACACTCCACAAGGAGGCTAAGCCACAAAATGTCATTGCTAAAGAAGCTGGCTGTTCACAGAGTGTTGTATCCAAGCATATTAATGGAAAGTTAAGTGGAAGGAAAAAATGTGGTAGAAAAAGGTGCACAAGCAACCGGGATAACCGCAGCCTTGAAAGGATTGTTAAGAAAAGGCCATTCAAAAATTTGGAGGAGATTCACAAGGAGTGGACTGCTGCTGGAGTCATTGCTTCAAGAGACACCACACACAGACGTATCCAGGACATGGACTACAAGTGTCGCATTCCTTGTGTCAAGCCACTCATGACCAATAGAAAACGCTAGAAGCGTCTTACCTGGGCCAAGGAGAAAAAGACCTGGACTGTTGCTCAGTGGTCCAAGGTGTTGTTTTCAGATGAAAGTAAATTTTGCATTTCTTTTGGAAATCAAGGTCCCAGAGTCTGGAGGAAGAGTGGAGAGGCACACAATCCAAGCTGCTTGAGGTCTAGTGTGAAGTTTCCACAATCAGTGATGGTTTGGGGAGCCAACCCATGTCACCTGCTGGTGTAGGTCCACTGTGTTTTATCAAGACCAAAGTCAGCTTCCCTCTGCCAACAAGCTTTTTGGAGATGGAAATTTCATTCTCCAGCAGGACTTGGAACCAAAAGTACCAATACCTAGTTTAAAAACAACAGTATCACTGTGCTTGATTGGCCAGCAAATTCACCTAACCTTAACCCCATAGAGAATCTATGGGGTATTGTCAAGAGGAAGATGAGAGACACCAGACTCAAAAATGCAGATGAGCTGAAGACTGCTATCAAAGCAACCTGGGCTTCCATAACACCTCAGCAGTGCCACAGGCTGATCGCCTCCATGCCACGCCGCATTGATGCAGTAATTGATGCCAAAGGAGCCCCGACCAAGTATTGAGTGCATTTACTGAACATACATTTCAGTAGGCCAACATTTCGGAATTTAAAAACATTTTTCAACCTGGTGTTATAAAGCATTCTAATTTACTGAGATAATGACGTTTGTGTTTTCATTGGCTGTAAGCCATAATCATCAACATTAACAGAAATAAACACTTGAAATAGATCACTCTGTTTGTAATGACTCTATATAATATATTAGTTTCACTTTTTGTATTGAAGAACTGACAAATTAAATTTTTGATAGTATTCTAATTTTATGAGAAGTACCTGTAGATGGTGACTTTGTAAATACAAATGCTGTAGACAGATAACACATGTAGTGAAAACAATTAGGGCAGAAAATTAAAAAGTGTAAAGATTAAGATCTCAATTCATCATTTGTGATTTATTGAAGTCACTTTTCTTTTTTTGTCTTGTGGCATTCTCTAGCGATTTTTGCATCAAATTCTTCAATTTCATGGCATGTCGATCTTTATATTAAAGTGGCAAAAAGAAAACTTACTAATATTGTCTGTTAATACGTCTTACCCTCAGATCCGACCACGATGTTCAAGGCAAAACTGGAGAGACTCTTGACAACTGCATGTCAACGCAATATTTTTACTGAAAAAGAACATCAATTTCTCACCCAATCATTCCTACTTTCTAAATACTTTCCAAAGGGCACAAATCTCTACACGAGCCTCCAGGTAGACCAATAATTACCAGAATTGGCAGTCTTAATGAACATTCGTGCATTTACCTTTATTATTATTCACATCCTTTGGATTCTTCATTAGGATCTTATGTGAGGGTTACATTATACGTTATCAACAGATGGACAATCTCATTATTCCGCCGGACACTATCCTGGTAACAATGGATGTGGAATCCTTTCACACAAGCATCAACCATGATCTTGGTTGAAAAGCTGTATCATACTTTCTGGATTTACAATCTACAGGTGACAAGGACATGATTCATTTATTCTAGATCTTTACAGTTTGTCTTAGAAAAAAATTACTTTGTTTTTGATTGGTTCATTTATAGTCAGGCATCTGGCACTGCAATGGGTACTGGCTGAGCTCCCTCTTATGCCAACCATTTTTAAGTTGGTGGGATGAGACACATGTACTCCCTTTGCAAACTTTTACATCTCATGTATTATGTAGGTAAAGTTATATGGATGATATTCTTTTTTTCTGGACTGAAACTCTTTTTAAGTGTAAGGATTTAATTTATGGTTTGAATAAACCCCTGGAATATATCTCTAGCATGAAATCTCTCATCCTCTACCATAGAACTTCTAGATCTGAGAAACTCATAGAAAGGGAATCACGTTGAAACCACTTTGATCCACAAGGCCACAGCCATAAATGGCCTAATACATTATACCAGCTTTCATCCTTTTCATTTACTGAAAGACATAGTCAAAGGACAATTTCTACGATTAAGATGAAACTGCTGCTCTATTGAAAGCTTTCGTATACAAGCTTGTGACTTTACAACCAGATTTAAATCAAGGTGTTATCCACAAAGAATTATTTCACAGGCATTTCAACACTCCTTCAGAAGTAACCGACAATGGATCCTGAAATCACAGTCTCGGCAAACATTGCAAACCCTTATTTTAACAACTTCTTATAATAATTAATGGAACACTATTTACCAGATGTAAGGCAGAAATTGGAATATCCTGCTTCATGAGTCCAAGTTGAGGCCACTCAACTCTGCATGTCCCAAGATGATGGCAAGATGGGCAAAACATTTTAAGGATTGCCTCACAACTTGGCATTTTAAACGACCAACTCCAAAAACCGGTAGGAGATCTAGACTTGTGTGCTCCTAACCATGTGGTGGTTTTACAATTTGTCCATTTCTGATTGTAGGTAACAATTATACTCTTCCTATTTCTTCTGGACAGATCAAGTCATGGACATACATAAATTGCCGCTTACATAGCGTAAATGTCATCAACTGTGGTTGCCCCAAGATTTATGTATGCCAGACCACCTAAGACCTCCGACATAGGATTCAACAACACACTACAAATTCTCCAAAGGCTAAGGAAGACCCTAAATAGGGTAAGACTCTTGCATCATTAGTGGTACACATTTTGAAATTTCATAACGGATGACCATTGGCAGGTTTTTTTGGGCCCTGGGCGAAAGAGTCTCAGTGGGCCCCTTTAACACATACCGCCATTCATGGTGCACAGATACGGCAGAGGAATATAGATATAGTACAATGTTAAAGATTTCACTTACTTCTTACATTACATGAGTAATATCGATTGTAAATTCTACAATAGCTCAGAAACCGGCAAATCCTCGCAGCACACAGTGCGTGTCCTGGGGGGAGTCAAAAGATTTCATTTTAGACCGGACAGTATAGTCCTCCATATGTATTATGGGCACCACATAGTCCTCCATACAGAATTATGGGCACCACATAGTCCTCCATACAGAATTATGGACAACACATAGTCCTCCATACAGTATAATGAGCCCCATATAATGCTTCATACAGAATAATGGGCCCATATAATGCTCCATACAAAATAATGGACCCATAAAATGTTCCATAAAGAATAATGACCCCATATAATGCTGCATACAGAATAATGAACCCCATATAATGCTGCATTCAGAATAATGGACCCTATATCATGCTCCATACAGAATAATTGACCCCATATAATGCACTATACAGTATAATGGACCCCATATAATGCTCCATACAGAATAATGGGTCTCATATAATGCTCCATACTGATTAATGGACCCCATATAATGCCCCATACGGTATAATGGACCCCATATTATGCACCATACAGTATAATAAGCCCAATTCAGTGCTCCATACAGAATAATGGGCCCCATATAGTGGTCCATACAGAATGAGCCCCATATAATGCTTCATATACAGTATGGGCCCCATATAATGCTACATACATAAAGGGCCCCATATAGTGGTCCATACATAATGGGCCCCATATAATGCTCCATACATTATAGGCCCCATATAATGCGCAATACATAATGGGCCCCATATAATGCTCCATACATAATGGGCCCCATATAATGCTTCAAATATAATAGGCCCCATACAATGATCCATGAACAATAATGTGCCCCATATCATGCTTCATATATAATTGGCCCCATATAATGCCCCATTCATAATGCCCCATATAATGCTTCATACATAATAGGCCCATTATAATGCTCCATATATAATAGACCCCATACAACGCTCCATACAGAATAATGGGTCCCATATAATGCTCCATATATAATGGTCCCCATATAATGCTCCATACATAATGCCCCATACATAATGGGACTCATATAATGCTCCATATATAATAGGCCCCATACAATGCTCTATACAGAATGGGCCCAAGATAATGCTCCATACATAATGGGCCCCAGATAATGCTCCATACAGAAAAAAGAAATCAAATACTCACCTCTACTCGCTTGCCGCTGCTCCAGACTCCTCAGCGTCGCCATCTTCCCGCTCTCTGCACTGCGACTGCTCAGCACAGGGCACGCTGAGTCAGGATATGCGGAAGATACAGGACCTGCAGAGGAACGGGGAGAGGTAAGTATTGCAAGTGCCGGGACCCTGAGCAAGCAAGTGAGCCCACTCTCGGGCGCTGGCACCGGGACCCCCGAATCACGGGCCCCATAGCACACCAGTGTCCCTGACAGCGAGTGGGCCACCCCCCGCTTGCTCTGGGCCCCGGCACTTGCCCGAGTGCTGACGCCGGGCCAGACCACTATTGTGGGGGGGAGGAGGGCAGGTGGTGATGCCACCCAGGCACTCCTACACCGTGAATCCAAATGGATCTACAGTCTTACCAGTCTCGCCCCTCACGGCTTGAATGAGGAAAATCTTTTTACAGGTTTTTTCAAAAGATAAATAATTTATGTGCATGTTTATTGTTATTATTTTGATTTTTTTCTATTTTTACAGAGCACTTTTTTCATTGCATCTTGATGTTATATGAATTGACGCATCGATTGACACTTCAACATCAATATATCACTATTATTCATTACTTCTCTTTTAATATTCACTGATTGCCCCCCTCTTATTATTATTCCTTGTGATAACAAATGTTAATGCATTTGTTGTTCTTTTTTCACATTATCAACTCTCACACATTACTGGCTGTATCAGTCTGGTATGTGTAACAAAACACATACACAAATCAACTTTTCTTTATATCTTTATTCAAGCTGGCACAATTGTATCTATTAGTTTTTCTTACGTTTATATTTATGTTTATGCCCAAATATCATTTTCTGGGTTATCTATTTTTCTGAATCTTCTTGCATGGATTAAGCATTATGATAAGTACCTGATTAGAGCCTTCCTTTGGTATTTGCATTATGATGTACATTGGGTCAGAGGTCTTTTAATTTATGTGCGCAAATGCATAATTACCATTTTACTATTTTTATACCATTCTAGTTGAATAATTGATGTTCTTCTTTATATAAAAATTATTGATGCATAACCATAACACATTTTATTTATGTTCCTCACATTTAGGTATTAATTTTGCTTTTGATATACAGATAGGTCCAGAAATATTTGGACAGTGACTGAATCTTCGTGATTTGGGCTCTGCATACCACTATTTTTAATTTAAAATGTAACAACTGAGCTGCGATTGAAGTGTAGACTTTCAGGTTTAATCAAAGGGGTTGAACAAAACTATCCTGTGAAACGTTTAGGAATTGCATCCATTTTTCTACAAAGACTCCTCATTTCAAGGGCTCAAAAGTAATTGGACAAATTAAAGAAGCATCAACATTTTTATCCTCTTAGGTTGATTGCAATATATTATTATATAACACTGTTTACTTACAATTGCTTATTTAGCCCTTCTAGACAGCTAATTCTTCTGTTCTTCATTAGGTTTATGACATCACTTGATTAAAAACTGACTAGCTGAATCCTTCTAAGCTCTATGTAGAAACAGAAGGTCAATTTTCCCTGTGTTACTGCAAAAGTCAATGGCAGGGGGGAGGGGTTGAGCATCTGGGTTAAGTTGAAGAAGAGAAAGATTTCTACAGAGACAAGAGACTTCCTGTTTCTACACAGAGCAGAGAAAGGAGAAGAATTAGTTGTGTAGAAAGGCAAAATGAGCAATTGTAAGTACACATTGCTATATAATATGATGACTGCAATATATTAAGAGGATAAAAACTTTGATGGGAGTGCTTCTTTAATTGTACCATAAATAAAATATAAATTTTTAATATTTTGTAGAGAATCCTTTGCAGGCAATGACTGCCTGAAGTCTGGAACCTATGGACTTTATGATGCTTTGTGATGCTTTACTGCAGCTGACTTCAATTTTTGCTTGTTTCTGGGTCTTTCTGCTTTAAGTTTTATCTTTAGAATGTGAAATGTATGCTCAACGGGGCTGAGATCTGGTGATTGATTCGGCCATTGCAGAACAATCCACTTCTTTGCCTTAAAAAACTCCTGGATTGCTTTCGCAGTATGTTTTGGGTCATTTTCCATTTGTATTGTGAAACGCTGTCCAATCAACCTTGCTGCATTTGGTTGAATCTGAACAGAAAGTATAGCCCTGTACACTTTAGAATTCATCCAGCTGTTTCTGTCTTCAGTCACATCATCAATAAACACTGTGAAGAATATTGGAGATATAATTCCATGTCAATCATTGTAACCTATTTGGCAGGGGGTTAAATAACCCACTTCAGTGTGCAGTTGTAACAGAACAGCTAGCAGCAGCAGGGGGGTCAAGGGACTGAGTTACAACTATCACACCTCAAGCCTGCTCAACTCAGAACAAAGCACTAGCATGCCATGTGGTCCCAAGCCATGTGAGTTTCCTTTAGTTAGACAGATAGGAATTCCATATCGAGTTATGGAAATACTATATGTCCTAGGCATAAGTCAAATAGATTTTTGAAATCCCGAGGACAGGATAAGGTTCTGTTTCACTGGAGTCAGTGAGAGGAGCCTCTCAGCATGTCAGGGGTGTGAGCGAGTGTGGTGAGTGGGCCACTTCTTCTCCCGGTACCTTCCTGAACCCGTGAGGACAGGGGTGTCTGTGTAGAACTGTACCAATCGGACCTTACGTGTCACCGAGGGTGTGCGGATTTGGTGCAAAGTGCGGATCCGTATCAAGTGATTTGTCTGACATAATAGCAATGTCAGGCGGGAGGCGCGGTGGGGATCCTTCACATGTGGGGTTCTGTGTGATCTCTCTGGTGCCATTCATCACAAACAGTAGTTACCCAGTGCTATTGAAAACGATGCATGCCCATGCTATCACACTGCCTCCACCATGTTTTAAAGAGGATGTGGTGTGCTTTGGATCATGAGCCGTTCCAAACTTTCTTCTTTCCATCATTCTGGTACAGGTTGATCTTAGATTCATCTGTCTAAAGAATGCTTTTCCAGAACTGGGTGGGCTTCTTTAGATTTTTTTTAGCAAAGTCTAATCTGGCCTTTCTATTTTAAAGGCTGATTAATGGTTTGCACCTTGTGATGAGCCCTCTGTATTTGCTCTCATGAAGTCTTCTCTTTATACTTTATACTTATTTATACTTTATACTTTATACAGTTCTCTTAGATACTGAAAACCTACAGTCATGGCCGAAAGTGTTGGCAACCTTGAAATTGCTCCAGAAAATGAAGTATTTCTCCGAGAAAATTATTGCAATTAGACATGTTTTGTTATATACAAGTTTATTTACTTTGTGTTTATTGGAACAACGCAAAAAAAAAACAGATAAGTAAAGGCAAAGTGGGCAATTTCACACTAAATTGTAGACACCTTTCCAAAAATGTGGGTAAATAACTTTGTTTCAAGCATGTTATACTCATTCAAACTCATCTGTGACAAGTAACAGTTGTGGGCAATATGAAATTCACACCTGAAGCCAGAAAAAAAGGGAAGAAGTTGGCTCATTCTTTGCATTGTGTGTCTGTGTGTACCACACTAAGCATGGAGAACAGAAAGACGAGAAGAAAACTGTCTGGGGACTTGAGAACCAAAATTGTTGAAAAATATCAACAATCTCAAAGTTACAAGTCCATCTCCAGAGATCTTGATGTTCTTTTATCCAGAGTGCGCAACATAATCAAGAAGTTTACAACCCATGAAACTGATGAAATGTTGCAACACAGGATAGTCCGGATGGTGGATAAGCAGCCTCAATCAAGTTCCAAAGAAATTTAAGCTGTCCTACAGGCTCAGGATGCATCACTGTCAGCACAAACTATCCATTGACATTTGAATGAAATGAAATGCTGTGGCAGGAGACCCAGGAGGACCCCACTGCTGACACAGAGACATAAAAAAGCTAGACTGCAGTTGCGAAAATGTACGTGAATAAACCAAAATAACTGTACGTGAATAAGCCAAAATCCTTCTGGGAAAGAGTCTTGTAGAAAGATGAGACAAAGATAGAACTTTTTGGTAAAGTACATCATTCTACTGTCTACCGAAAATGGAATGAGGCCTAGAAAGAAAAGAACACAGTACCTAAAGTCAAATATGGTGGAGGTTCAAAAAGGTTGTTTTGCTGCCTCTGGCACTGGGTGCCTTGACTGTGTGCAAGGTATCATGACATCTGAAGATTACCAAAGGATTTTGGGTCACAGTCTAGTACCCAGTGTCAGAAAGCTGGGTTTGCGTCCTAGGTCATGGGTCTTCCAGCAGGACAATGACCCCAAACATACTTCAAGAAGCACCCAGAAATGGATGGACACAAAGCTCTGGAGAGTTCTGAAGTGGCCAGCAAAGAGTCCGGTTCTAAATCCCATTGAACACCTGTGGAGAGATCTTAAACTTGCTGTTGGGAGAAGGCACCCTTCAAATATGAGAGCCCTGGAGCAGTTTTCAAAAGAAAAGTGGTCTAAAATTCCAATTGAGGGGTGTAAGAAGCGTGTTGATGGTTATAGTAAGCGATTGATTGCAGTTATTTATTCCAAAGGGTGTTCAACCAAATATTAAGTTGAGGGTGCCAACAATTTTGTCTGGTCCATTTTTGGGGGTTTAGTGTGAAATTATGTCCAATTTGCTTTTTTTTCTCTTTTTTGGGGGGGTTGTTCAAATACACACAAAGGAAATAAACATGTGTATAACAAAACATGTGTAATTGCAATATAATTTTCTGGGAGAAATACTTCATTTTCTGGAACAATTTCAAAGGTGCCAACACTTTCAGCCATGACTGTACTTCCTGGAGCATATTCTTCACTTGGATGAATGTTGTGAAAGGGTTTTTCTTCACCATGGAAAGGATTCTGCGATCATCCACCACTGTTGTCTTCTGTTGATGTCCAGGCCTTTTTGAGTTCCCAAAGTCACCAGAGCGCTCTTTTTTTTGCAGCATGGACCAAACTGTTGATTTGGTCACACTTAACATCTCTGCTATCTTTTTTCACCCTAATAATGGTCTGTTTCTCTTCCTTTGAGAGCTCCTTTGATCGCATGTTGTGGGTTCATAGCAACAGCTTCCACATGAAAATACCACACCTGGAATCAGCTCCAAACCTTTTACCTGATTACTTGATGATGGATTAATGCGGGAATAGCCCATGCAGCCCATTAAAGAGCTTTGAGATAATTGTTCAATTACTTTTTGTCCCTTTAAAAAGAGGCAGCTACATATTAAGGCACAGGGCCGGCTCCAGGTTTTTCTGGGCCCCGGGCGAAAGAGTCTCAGTGGGCCCCTTTAACACATACCACGATTCATGATGCAGAGATACAGCGGAGAAATATATATATATATATATATATATATATATATATATATATATATATATATAGTACAATGCAAAGATTTCACTTCTTACATTACATGAGTGATATCTATTGTAAATTCCACAATAGCTCAGAAACCGGTGAATCGCTCCACACAGAATACTGGCCCCCATATAAGGCTCCATACGGAATACTGGCCCTCATATAACGCTTCATACAGGATACTGGCCCCCATATAACGCTCCACACAGAATACTGGCCCCCATATAACGCTCCATACAGGATACTGGTCCCCTTATAAAGCTCCATACAGGATACTGGCCCCCATATAACGCTCCATACAGGATACTGGTCCCCTTATAAAACTCCATACAGGATACTGGCCCCCATATAACGCTCCATACAGGATACCGGTCCCCTTATAACGCTCCATACAGGATACCGGTCCCCTTATAACTCTCCATACAGGATACTGGCCCCCATATAATGCTGCATGCAGGCTGTTACCCCCCACATAATGCCCCATACAGGCTGTCCCCCCCTTATAATGCTCCATGCAGGCTGTTACCCCCCACATAATGCCCCATACAGGCCCCCCCCCTTTTAATGCTCCATGCAGGCTCTTACCCCCCACATAATGCCCCATACAGGCCCCCCCCCCTTTTAATGCTCCATGCAGGCTCTTACCCCCCACATAATGCCCCATACAGGCCCCCCCCCTTTTAATGCTCCATGCAGGCTGTTACCCCCCACATAATGCCCCATACAGGCAGCCCCCCCTTATAATGCTCCATGCAGGCTGTTCCACCCCACATAATGCACTATGCAGGCTGCCCCCCCTTTATACTGCCCCATGCAGGATGTCCCCCCCCTCTTTATAATGCCCCATGCAGGATGCCCCCCCCTTCTCTTTATAATGCCCCATGCAGGATGTCCCCCCCTCTCTTTATAATGCCCCATGCAGGATGCCCCCCCTTCTCTTTATAATGCCCCATGCAGGATGTCCCCCCCTCTCTTTATAATGCCCCATGCAGGATGCCCCCCCTTCTCTTTATAATGCCCCATGCAGGATGCCCCCCCTTCTCTTTATAATGCCCCATGCAGGCTGTTCCCCCCCCCTCCTCTATATAATGCCCCATGCAGGATGTCCCCCCCCCCTTTATAATGCCCCATGCAGGATGTCCCCCCCCTTTTATAATGCCCCATGCAGGATGCCCCCCCTTCTCTTTATAATGCCCCATGCAGGATGTCCCCCCCCCTTTATAATGCCCCATGCAGGATGCCCCCCCCTTCTCTTTATAATGCCCCATGCAGGCTGTCCCCCCCTCTATATAATGCCCCATGCAGGATGTCCCCCCCCCTCTATATAATGCCCCATGCAGGCTGTGTCCCCCCCCCTCTATATAATGCCCCATGCAGGCTGCCCCCCCCTCTATATAATGCCCCATGCAGGCTGCCCCCCCCTCTATATAATGCCCCATGCAGGATGTCCCCCCCCTCTTTATACTGCCCCATGCAGGATGTCCCCCCCCTCTTTATAATGCCCCATGCAGGATGGCCCCCCCTCTCTTTATACTGCCCCATGCCTCCATACATTAAAAAAAAAAAATCAAATACTCACCTCCCTTCTCCTCACCCGCTGCTCGCTGCTCAGCTCCGAACTCCAGCGTTGTCGGCGTCTTCCCGTTCAGCGCTCCCTGTGACGGCTCAGGGGAGGGCGCGGTGAAAAGACGTCACCGCACCCTCTGACCTGAGACGTCACAGGGAGCGCACAGCAGGAAGACAGCGGATCTGCGGAGGCACGGGGAGAGGTAAGTATCGGGCTGCCGGGGCCCTGAGCAAGCGGCGGAGAAGGGCGGGCGCTGACACCGCTCTCCTCCGCCCATAGCCCAGCGGGGTGCGTGACCGCCAGTGGGCCCCTCTGCCTGCTCAGGGCCCCGGCATTTGCCCGGGTGCGCCGGGTGCTGACGCCGGCCCTGTTAAGGCACTGTAACTCCTAAACCCTGGTGGATTGGGGTGCTATGCATATCAGGATGGGGATGAGGGGTGCCATGCATATCAGGATGGGGATGAGGGCCACGTATAACAGGAAGGAGGAGCCATATATAACAGGATGGAGTATATTAACAGAATTGGGGGACATTACCCCTAAAGCAGTGTCAGCAGCAGACCCCCTCCCCATAGCAGTGCATCATGACCACATTTTTTGCTTACATTTTTTTTCTATTTTCCTCATCTAAAACCTAGGTGCGTCTTATGGACCAGTGTGTCTTATAGTCCGAAAAATACGGTATATACTGACAGAACATGTGAGACTTAAATTGGACTTAGGTGGACTTCCCTTCACTAAGCATGTGACTTATGACGGTAATTACTTGCACCAGAAATTTTTAGGGCCTTCATACCAAAAGGGGTGAATACATATGTACATGCCAATTTTTAGTAATTTGATCCCAAAATTTTAATTTATGCCTATACTTTTCTCACTTCACCAACTTAGACTATTTAATGCTGATGCATCACCCACAAATCGGATTATACAAATATTTAAACACAGGTTGTAATGTAACAAAATAGGTAAAAAGCCAAAGGGGGTGAATACATTAATTAATTAGTAGATGTGAATAATTCTTTACAGGAAAGAAAATGTAAATAACTATTGTTTTATATTGAGCGCTGATTTTATAATATTTAAGTGCCTTATATAAAACTCTTACTTGTGTCCTCATAGCAAATGTTATAATGTTATAGTGAATGTTGTGTTATTAGAAATTATCTTAAATTGTTTTATCACCATATCTTTTTAAACTGTATATTATATTTTGCCTTGTTTTGACATGCCACCATTTACATGGGGATTGAGTTGGTTTTATGGCAGGAGATGCATGGGCATATTTGAGATTTCTATAATATTAATATGGTAGAATTTATTGTCTTTTTATTTTTTTAAAATAATTTTTGACTGTTGGAAAGCAAACATGTCCTTACAACTCATTCCACTTTTGATATCTTAAGGAATAACTTTATCTAATATATTTGTCCTGATAACTAAAACTCCTGTCAGGACATTTACAGCAGTTGAATCGCATAATTCCAAGTATTTCTTTTCTTTGTTCTGATGAGATGTAATTCAGAATAACCAATTCCATTTACAATGTGTTGGAGTTTGCGCAAGCTGTGTAAGATGTAGCATTGGTAGGCATTCACTATAAAAGGATCATTATATTTATAGTATATATTTTCTATAAATTTGCAAAAATTTCTACATTTCTGTTTTTTTTCAGTCAAGATGGGGTGCAGAGTGTACATTAATGAGAAAAAAATGAACTTTCTAGAATTTACCAAATGGCTGCAATGAAACAAAGAGTAAAACATTTAAAGGGGTCTGAATACTTTCCGTACCCACTGTATGTAAATACCCTAAAATGAGTTGAGTGAGAATTGTTTTATTATATTCATTGTTTTTATATATTTCTTGTATCAAATCATTTATTTAAATAACCTTCTCCATTGGATAATTTTATCATGGATTGGATTATATCATGTGACAAGCTTCACAGGATACTGCCTTTGTGAGTGAACCTATATAGTTTTATATCTTATATGACATTGTTTTATGAACATCAGTTGGCCCATCTGGAGGCGCTTTAAAGTACCTGCTTCTATTGTCTGCTTACACCCTGCAATATTTCCTTTACAGTAGGGAAAACTGTACTATATGCAATTCTACGAATAGATTATTATTAGCTAAAATAAGATCCCATGTAAATAATTTTTTCTACTATTGTTGTAACATGTCATAAATAGTGTTGAGCGATACCTTCCAATATCAGGAAATATCGTATCGGATTGGATCGGACCGATACCCAAAAAGTATCGGATATCGCCGATTTCGATACCGGAAACCAATGCAAGTCAATGGGACACAAATATCGGAATGAAAATAAACCCTTTCTTTCCTTGTAGGCTAATTCTACATGAAGTAAAACAACTAAGAATAATGTAGAATGTATTACGCGAAAAGTCGGCAATGCATCAGCGGCATACACCGGTACCCGACAATTTACAACAGAAAGAATAGAGCTTCACACATAGATTAGATAGATAGAAACATGTCAGTCACATATATATGAAGTACAGTGACAGTGTTGCTTACTGTACTTGTCATTTAGTGTAAAGGATTTATTAAAAAAATAATTGTGTTTTCATGCACCGTCTCTTTAAAAAAGCCGGCCGGCAATTCAGCTGCGGTACCCGACAATTTATAACAGACAGAATAGAGCTTCACACATAGATTAGATAGATAGAAACATGTCAGTCACATATATATGAAGTACAGTGACAGTGTTGCTTACTGTACTTGTCATTTAGTGTAAAGGATTTATTTAAAAATATAATAGTGTTTTCATGCACCGTCTCTTTAAAAAAGCCGGCCGGCAATTCAGCATCTGTACCCGACAATTTAGAATAGAAGGAATAGAGAATCATACATAGATTAGATAGATAGAAACATGTCAGTCACATATATATGAAGTACAGTGACAGTGTTGATTACTGTACTTGTCATTTAGTGTTAAAATAAAGGATTTATTTAAAAAAAAATTGGCGTGGGGTTCCCCTTAATTTTAGTCTCTAGCGGAGGTTAAGCAGATGGCTGGGGCAGATGTTTGAAGCCTGGGAAGGGGGTAATACCCACGGAGTTTCCCAGACTACTAATATGAGCCCCCAGCTGAATACCTAGCCTTTACTAGCTATTAAAATGGGGGCCCCCTCAAAAAAATGACATGGGGTCCCCCCTAATTTAATAGCTAGCAAAGGCTAGGCAGACAGCTGGGGGCTGATATTAATAGCCCAGGAAGGGTGCCATGAATATTGGCCCCCTCCCAGGCTAGAAACGTCAGCCGCCCCAGAAATGGCGCATCCATAGGATGCGCCAATTCTGGCACTTAGCCTCGCTCTTCCCACTGCCCTGTAGCGGTGGCAGTGGGGTAATAGGGTTGGGGTTGATCTCAGCTTATAATGCCAGCTGACATCAAGCCCAGGTTAGTAATGGAGAGGCGTCTATAAGACACCCCCATTACTAACCCCATAGTCAAAGTTAAAAAAAAACCACAAACACCCAGAATAAAGTCCTTTAATTGAAATAAACACACAGTTCTTTATTGTTCTAAATTAAACTCTACTTACCATCACGCCCATTCCAGCTGAAGCCAACGATCTCCTGCAATAAAAGAAAAATAATAAAGCAACCTCATCCTTACCTTTCCATGGTTCCCAGGACAGCTTCAGCTCTGCTACATTGAGATGACAGGCTGGACCGCAGCAGAACGCTGCCATCCAGCCTGTCATCCCGCAGACACTGAGAAGCGCAGGCATGCTTGCGCTCCTCAGTGTCTCTCTGTGACGGCATCCAGATGAGCCGAGTTCATGTCCAATGAACTCAGCTCACCTCATGCACGTCACTGACAGCGTGGGAGAATTCTCCTGCACTCAGCGCTTCAGCGTGAGAATTCTCCCACGCTGTCAGTGACGTACATGAGGTCAGCTGATTCATTGGACATGACCTCACCTCATTCACGTCACTGACAGCGTGGGAAAATTCTCACGCTGAAGCACTGAGTGCAGGAGAATTTTCCCACGCTGTCAGTGACGTGCATGAGGTGAGCCGAGTTCATTGGACATGGCCTCGGCTCATCTGGATGCCGTCACAGAGAGACACTGAGGAGCGCAAGCAAGCCTGCGCTTCTCAGTGTCTGCGGGATGACAGGCTGGATGGCAGCGTTCTGCTGCGGTCCAGCCTGTCATCTCGATGTAGCAGAGCTGAAGCTGTCCTGGGAACCATGGAAAGGTAAGGATGAGGTTGCTTTATTATTTTTCTTTTATTGCAGGAGATCGTTGGCTTCAGCTGGAATGGGCGTGATGGTAAGTATGGTTTAATTTAGAACAATAAAGAATTGTGTGTTTATTTCAATTAAAGGACTTTTTTCTGGGTGTTTGTGTTTTTTTTAAATACTTTACTAGAAATTCATGGTGGTCATGTCTAATATTGGCGTGACCCCATGAATTTTGGGCTTAGGGTCAGCTGATAATGCCAAGCTGGCCTTAACCCCTTTATTACCCAGTGAGCCACCGCACCAGGGCCCTGGATGAGTTGGGTACAGCGCCAGAAGATGGCGCTTCTATGAACGCGCCATTTTCCGGGGTGGCTGCGGACTGCAATTTGCAGCGGGTGGGGCCCAGAAAGCTTGGGCCTCCCTGCGCTGCGGATTCCAGCCCCCAGCTGCCTAGTTGTACCTGGCTGGACACAAAAATAGGGCGAAGCCCCATGTATTTTTTTTTTTAATTATTTCATGAAATTCATGAAATAATTAAGAAAAAAAGGGCTTCCCTATATTGTTGTGTCCAACCAGGTACAAATAGGCAGCTGGTGGTTGGGGGCAGCCCGTTTCTGCCTGCTGTACCTGGCTGGACACAAATATAGGGCGAAGCCCCACATCAATTTTTTTTTAATTATTTCATGAATTTCCTGAAATAATTAAAAAAAAATTGACATGGGGCTTCGCCCTATATTTGTGTCCAGCCAGGTACAGCAGGCAGGAACGGGCTGCCCCCAACCACCAGCTGCCTATTTGTACCTGGCCGGACACAACAATATAGGGAAGCCCTTTTTTTCTTTATTATTTCATGAATTTCATGAAATAATTTAAAAAAATAATACGTGGGGCTTCTCCCTATTTGTGTGTCCAGCCAGGTACAACTAGGCAGCTGGGGGATGGAATCTGCAGCGCAGGGAGGCCCAAGCTTTCTGCCCCCCCCCCCCCCCGGTGCAAATTGTAGTCCGCAGCCACCCATAATTTTAGGCTCTAGCGGAGGTTAAGCAGACGGCTGGGGCAGATGTTTGAAGCCTGGGAAGTGGGTAATACCCACGGAGCTTCCCAGACTACTAATATCAGCCCCCAGCTGAATACCTAGCCTTTACTAGCTATTAAAATGGGGGACCCCCCCAAAAAAATGACGTGGGGTACCCCCTATTTAATAGCTAGCAAAGGCTAGGCAGACAGCTGGGGGCTGATATTAATAGCCCAGGAAGGGTGCCATGAATATTGGCCCCCTCCCAGGCTAGAAACACCAGCCGTCAGCCGCCCCAGAAATGGCGCATCCATATGATGCGCCAACTCTGGCACTTAGCCTCGCTCTTCCACGCTGCCCTGGTGCGGTGGCAGGGGGTAATAGGGTTGGGGTTCATGTCAGCGCCAGCTGCCATGAAGCCCAGGTTAGTAATGATGGGCGTCTATAAGACACCCCCATTACTAACCTACAAAGTGTTAAAAAGAAAAAACACACTACACCCAGAAAAAAATAATTTATTTGAAATAAAACACACAATTTTATTTAATTCTTAGTTTACTAAAAAAAAATAGTTACCTGTCCACGTTCCTGCGCTGATCTCCCATGCACAGCTGTCACATCTGGAGATGGTGACAGCTGTGCATGGCTGCTGTAAGCTCACACTGCCGGGAACACGTCCGCTCCCGGCAGCGGGAGCCACTGACTGAGGTCACCGGAGTGCATTCAGGCAGCGCAGCTCCGGAGACCTCCTTTACGGCACTGCTGTACCGTGGGAATTTCTCACGGTACAGCAGGGCCGTAAAGGAGCTAACCGGAGCAGCGCTGCCTGAACTCCGGCGAACCCGCTTATGCAGTGACGGGGCTGCTTTACGCCCCGTCATTCTAGCGGCGGCAGCGGTTCAGAGCGGTCACATTCTATGTGGCTGCTCTAAACTGGAGATCATCGTGGGACACTCGTGGACTACTACGGAGGGGTAAGGATAAGGTTGTGGTTTATTATTTTATATTTTATTACAGGAGATCGATGGCTTCGGGGAATTAGGTGTCTAGGTGAGTATAGGTGTAGTTTTTTATTTTTTACTTTATTTTAGGTGGCGATCGGCGGGGACAGGTAATGTATGAACTAATTTATTGTAGGCAACCACTGGCCACCAATGACATGTATTTAAAATTTATTGGGGACACAGTAGGGCAATTTAAATAGCAGGATCAGGCTGATGGGAACTACTGCTCCCATCGAGCTGATCCTGCTGGCACGAGTGGACGGGGGACAGACATAGGCCGATGGGAGTAGTAGTGTCACATCGGCCTATGTCTGCCTGCACGCACACACCCCCCAGACATCGCACAGACACCGCACACACTCGGAGACATCGCACAGACACCGCACACACCCGCAGACATCGCACAGACACCGCACACACTCGCAGACATCGCACAGACACCGCAGACATAGCACAGACACCCCACACACACTCGCAGACACACGCACAGACACCCCGCACACACTCGCAGACACACGCACAGACACCCACACACACCAATCATGACGGGCTGATGGTCTGAGAGGTGAGGCTGACCTGTGCGGCCGTGGGAAAGTTCATGTGAGTTCATGCAATGCAGTCAAGCATGAACTCACATGAACCCTCTGAGGGCACCGCGGCGACTTCAAATGAACAGCTGATCAGCATCACCTGATACCTCAGCTGTTCATTTGAAATAACCGGCGGGAAAGCGCAGCACAGAACAGGAAAGCCGGCGGTGAAGTCTTTTCACTGCCGGCTTCCCCGCCCCGGTCCTTCGCTCCCCGCTCCTTGGTGCTGCGCTCCCCGCCCGGTCCTAACTTACGATCGGGATGGGAGGTGGCGAGGGGAGCGGAGGATCGGGGTGGGAGGCTGCAGGGAAGCAGTATGGGGCTGTGTGATTGTTTAAAAGCCGGCGGCTTTTTACCGCCCGCCGGCTTTTAAACGATCAGGAGAATTCTCCCACGCTGGGATGGCATTCTGATGACAGGCTGGATCTCAGCTGAGCGCTGCCATCCAGCTTGTCATACTTCAGAGACACTGCAGAGCGCAGGCATTATGGGAACTTCCAATTCCGGTATTCGATATTGTAAAAGTATCGGAACTCAGTATCGGAACTCCGATACCGCGAATATCGGCCGATACCCGATATTTCAGTATCGGAATACTCAACACAAGTCATAAGTGATCGAGTTTTGTAGGATCTAATGACGAGCGATAAGCGGAGGATTATATATTTTTGTCTGAGCATGGCCACTCTAATCAGTCTGTTTCCACAGGGCTTCTTCTGTATGGTTTTCGCTTTAGCCATTGAAGGGGTTGTTTGGCCTTGGGTGACAAGTCTGCAGTCACTCTATGTGACTGCAGACTTGTGAATCCTCACAATCGCGTGCACTGTACACTCTTAAGATTCTCCGGTGCCAGGAGTAGTGGGCGCTTATGTGATTTGCATACATGAGATCACGTGCTAACTAGTTGGGCGCAGCCTCGCTCAATGCAAGTGTACTGAGCGAGAGCAGAAACAGCCTACTTGGAATGTGGCCGAGAGTATGCAAATGGCATACTTGTGGTAACATGACCACTCGCTGCCAACATCAGAAAACCCTCACTGTGCTTTCTTGGTGCAATGTGAGAATTCATAAGTCTGCAGTCACATAGAGTGACTGCAGACTTGTAGCTTAAAGAGGATGTCCACTACTTTTTCATTGATGACCTATTCTTATGATATGTCTGATCGGTAAGAGTCCAACATCCGGCACCTCTGCCGATCAGCTGTTATGTGAAAATACTCACTTGCGGAGCTGGCCATCTTCTTGTTGTGGCTGCGGCAGGGTACTGCACATCCGCCTCCTATTCAAATCAATAGGGGGCGGATATGTAGTACCTTGCCGCAGCCACTACTAGAAGATGGTGCAGCTCCGTAAGTGTGTACGTATTTCCGGCCGGCGGTCACAGATAACAGCTGACCAGTGAGGTTGTCGGACCTTGACCCATCAGACTGTGATGACCTACCCTAAGCATAGGTTATCAATGAAAAAGTAGTGGACAATCTCTTTAAGACCGGACAACACCCTTTAAAAATGGCATAATAAGACAATCTTCATTCATTTTTATTTATATTATTATGCATTTTCTACTTTTATTTTCAAAATTGAAGTAAAATTAAATGTACAATTACAGATCTTAAAGAAAATTCTAAAAAACATACAAAATATTTCTGTTCAGAATTTTAGGAAGAACTTATATAAAAAAAATTATAAAGGGATTTGTGGTACTTGATAAATCGTCCCCAGTAGGCTCAATTCACAGCCTGTTCAACTCTAGTGTTACACATTGCAACTGGCTTGTAAGAGAAAACAGCACTTTACATCATGCACTTGACCTTTCTCTGAACTGTCTCCATCTCATCTTGCATCAGATAGCACCAACTCGAAGTCCATCTGCTTAACTTTCTGCTGATAATCTCTTGTACCATCACCCTTTCACTGATACACTCACTCGAAATACACTGTGAATGGCACTAATGCAAAAATAGAACATGAACCAATACATGAACCAATCAGAAGACCATTTACTTGAGATGCTTTATTTCCTTCAATGCATTTTCATCTCCCCCCAAATGACTAATATCATACCAATCAACCATGCCATTAAATAATAATAATAATAATCTTTATTTATATAGCACCAACATATTCTGCAGCACTTTACAATTCAGAGGTTCATGTACAACAGTCATAAATAACAGTTAAAGATAATACAATAATTAAAGCAAAAGTAATGACAACCCTGCTCGTAAGGGCTTACAATCTACAATGAGGTGGAGGTGACACAAAGTACAGGGGCTTATTTACAATGATGGTCCAGCCATCTTGAGGGGTTGAGAGATACAGTGGTGGACAAAAGTATTGGCACCCCTGCAATTATGTCAGATAATACTCAGTTTCTTCCTGAAAATGATTGCAATCACAAATTCTTTGGTATTATTATCTTCATTTAATTTGCTTGCAAGGAAAAAACACAAAAGAGAATGAAGCAAAAATCAAATCATTGATCATTTCCAAAAATGGGCCAGACAAAAGTATTGGCACCCTCAGCCTAATACTTGGTTGCACAACCT
This sequence comes from Phyllobates terribilis, assembly GCF_046119375.1. Classification (NCBI taxonomy): domain Eukaryota; kingdom Metazoa; phylum Chordata; class Amphibia; order Anura; family Dendrobatidae; genus Phyllobates; species Phyllobates terribilis. Next base: position 160,058,953 of record NW_027362771.1, on the reverse strand, counting down.
TTAGCCAAAATAACTGCGAACAACCGCTTCTGGTAACCATCAATGAGTTTCTTACAATGCTCTGCTGGAATTGTAGACCATTCTTCTTTGGCAAACTGCTCCAGGTCCCTGATATTTGAAGGGTGCCTTCTCCAAACTGCCATTTTGAGATCTCTCCACAGGTGTTCTATGGGATTCAGGTCTGGACTCATTGCTGGCCACCTTAGAAGTCTCCAGTGCTTTCTCTCAAACCATTTTATAGTGCTTTTGGAAGTGTGTTTTGGGTCATTGTCCTGCTGGAAGACCCATGACCTCTGAGGGAGACCCAGCTTTCTCACACTGGGCCCTACATTATGCTGCAAAATTTGTAGGTAGTCTTCAGACTTCATAATGCCATGCACACGGTCAAGCAGTCCAGTGCCAGAGGCAGCAAAGCAACACCAAAACATCAGGCAACCTCCACCATGTTTGACTCTAGGGACCGTGTTCTTTTCTTTGAATGCCTCTTTTTTTTTCCTGTACACTCTATGTTGATGCTTTTTCCCAAAAAGCTCTACTTTTGTCTCATCTGACCAGAGAACATTCTTCCAAAACGTTTTAGGCTTTCTCAGGTAAGTTTTGCCAAACTCCAGCATGGCTTTTTTATGTCTCGGGGTAAGAAGTGGGGTCTTCCTGGGTATCCTACCATACAGTCCCTTTTCATTCAGACGCCGACGGATAGTACGGGTTGACACTGTTGTACCCTCAGACTGCAGGGCAGCTTGAACTTGTTTGGATGTTAGTCGAGGTTCTTTATCCACCATCCGCACAACCTTGCGTTGAAATCTCTCGTCAATTTTTATTTTCCGTCCACATCTAGGGAGGTTAGCCAGAGTGCCATGGGCTTTAAACTTCTTGATGACACTGCGCACGGAAGACACAGGAACATTCAGGTTTTTGTAGATGGACTTGTAGCCTTGAGATTGCTCATGCTTCCTCACAATTTGGTTTCTCAAGTCCTCAGACAGTTCTTTGGTCTTCTTTCTTTTCTCCATGCTCAATGTGGTACACACAAGGACAAAGGACAGAGGTTGAGTCAACTTTAATCCATGTTAACTGGCTGCAAGTGTGATTTAGTTATTGCCAACACCTGTTAGGTGCCACAAGTAACTTACAGGTGCTGTTAATTACACGAATTAGAGAAGCATCACATGATTTTTCAAACAGTGCCAATACTTTTGTCCACCCCCTTTTTTAGGTTTGGTGTGGAATTGTATCCAATTTGGCTTTAGGACAATTCTTTTTGTGTTTTTTCATTTAAGACAAATTAAATGAAGATAATAATACCAAAGAATTTGTGATTGCAATCATTTTCAGGAAGAAACTGAGTGTTATCTGACAGAATTGCACGGGTGCCAATACTTTTGGCCACCACTGTAGATAAAGGCTGTGAAGTGACCGCGGGCAAGGCCGCGCATTGGTATCTATAATCTGGCCCAGCAAGATCCCCACACACAGACTCTATCTTGATAACCGTATCTTTACTCGTATACATTTTTAACAGCAAAGAAAAACAATAAATGACAACCGTAAATATGCACAGTAATAACGTGTAGTGATAAGCTGACCCTCACTGTCCCTACTCACACGTTACCAGTCCTTTACTCCAGAAGGATGTGTCCCCCGTCGCAGGCCTGTCTGTCTTTGCAGGAGGGCGTCCCAGCCGGAGAAAAAAAACAGGAACAACAAATTACGCTGAAAGGAGGGAATACTTCGGCCTCTCGCCAGAGGACCCGCTTACAGTCTCTCTGATCCGGATAGCAGCTTTGGTGGATCCCTTATGTAGTCCACACTCCAGTAGCAGGGAGTGTAATAGCAGTATCCCTCAGCAGTGAAGAAGCTGGGGAAGGCCCCGAGGATATGGTGTCAGGTAAAAGAAATCCCGTTGAGAGTCTCTCCTGCGCCACGCACGAGGGCCTGCACACCGTCCTGGCTCTTTTCACAGCCCACAGCAAACTCCTCGCGCGCTTTTTCCTGCTTCCCACTTTGGTCACGTGACTCTCTAGGGCGGGACACAGGAGGCTCAGTCTTTTTCTCTGTCATCACACCCTGCGCAGGTGCAACCTCTGGCCACAAGGTGGCAACATCATCCTGTGTAATCACTTCTGTAACAGGCTCTATATCAATAATCACCGAACAGCCAGAGCCTGCCAGCTCACTACAGCTGCATGAGCTCATCACCAGCCAGTATCCGTAGTGCTTTTGGGTTCGGTGGAGATTTATGTTTGGAGAAGTAAGGGATGGGCTATAAGAATATAAAAGGATTTCGATTAGGGAACGTGATAGGTTGTTTTTAGGGAGCGCCTAAAACTGTGTAAGTTGTGGTTCATCCTAATTTCTTGGGGTAGAGCATTCCAAAGTATAGGTGCAGCTCCGGAGAAGTCTTGAAGCCGGGAGTGGGAGGTACGGATTAGTGCGAATGTTCGTCGAAAGTCACTTGCGGTACGTAGAGAACGGGTAGGCAAGTTTCAATTAATGTTCTTCCCTGGGTGCAGTTTTATATAAAAAAAATTGGGCTTTCTTCACCTTCCCTGAGTCCACCGGCGAGTTGCCATCGCTGCTCCCGGTATCTGGCATTGACTGTGGCACTGTTGTCATGTCAAGAGCATGACAACCTTTCTGAGGGGACATTCAGTCTACACTGGCAGAGCCGCTGAGCTCACTGATTGGCTTTATACCAATCTGCACACAGGGAACATTAACTGAAAGTGGAAAACCCCTTTAACACCACCTGCCTAATCTTCTGCAGTTCTCCCTCGTTCCATCAAAGTAACTCTGATCCTTCAAGGCATTGGCACTATGAGACCACTAAAGGTGTCCTATGGTACCTGGCGCTTAAATATTAATAGCAGACTTTTAGATTAGGTTTATATCTCTAGCACATCCCACAGATAGAGATCTAAGGAATCTGGAGGCCAATTAAACACTGTAATGCAGCGGCTTGCGGCTTATTATTGGAATGTCCAGGGGGTGTGTTCTGGCTGACCATTTACCTCCCCCTCAGGTGACTGATCACGTGACTGTGACATCATCACAGGTCCTGTGTGCACAAGGATATATAAACCCTGGTAGTTTTGAAACAGGGAGAGAAATAGTGGCCTGATGAGGCCTAGAAAGAGAAGCCTGGAAGGCAGAGGCTGGATTCCCCTGTGTTTAGGATACCAGTAGCCTTGGAGGGCGAGAGGCCTGGTCCCTGTGTGGGACTCCACTAGCCTGGAAGGCAGAGGCTGGATCCTCCTGTGTTTGAGATACCAGTAGCCTTGGAAGGCACGTGGCCCGGAGGCCCCATCTGGGAAGCCTTAAAGCCACAGCTGTGGCAGAACCGAGCTGACTGAAGCAGCTATGACCCGGCTTGATGTGGACATTGATATTGTTACCTTGCTGAAGGCTGTGTCTGGAGCCAAGTGGGCATGTCTGTCACTAGAAAGGCTCTGGGATATTATGAGTAACATGCCGGCGAGCCACTGAGATGGACTATGTTATGAGCGGTTTATGAGATGTAATAAACTGCTGGACTGTGAATTACCGTAAAACGTTGCATGTGTGCTTTAATTGACCCGGTGAAGCGAGTGCCCCCAGCGTGATGAATGGCGCTACCTTACATGTGGTTGGAGAATGTGGGCAACAGCAGCCTGGTTGCTAGGGGTAACGGCACAGGACGACGATTGTGGATGCAAGCATCTTGCTGTGGCTCGGCAGGGTCACGAAGATTAAAGCATCTGGCTGTAACTCGGCGGGGTTACGAAAATTGTCGTCGCACTCAAACCTGGTTTGCTATGGCTCCGTGGGGTCACGAAGATTAAAGCATCTTGCTGTAACTCGGCGGGGTTATGAAAATTGTCATCGCACTCAAGCCTGGTCTGCTGTGGCTTGGTGGGGCCACGAAAATTTTTACGGGGAGAGCGATGTGAAGTGTCTAGTGTGAACAGGGTACTGCGATGGCTATGAATGAAGCAGTATTCCCAGACGGAATGGAGAAGTGGTTAGATGTCCAGCTGCAAACGTTCTGCAGCAAAATGGAGTGTCCTGAAGAAATGCAGGAGCTGATAAAGATGGCTGTGAAGGGAGCAGCAGATGAGACTGAAGCTGTTGAATGTTTAAAGTGCCTGTTAAAATCACGGCAGCAGGTATTTGAGAAACAGCAGCTGGTATTTGAGAAACGACAACAGGACTCACAGCAGGCATTTGAGAAACGACAACAGGACTCGCAGCAGACATTTGAGAAACGACATCAGGTCTTGGTACAGGAAGGCTGGGAGCTGTTGGCCCTTTACAGAATGGCGGTAGCAGACCATTCCTTGAGTTCTCTTGTGGCGCCGGTGCTATCCCAGAGTGCCCAGGGAGGTCGTAAGATATGTTGTGAACTGGGTCCTAAGACTATTGCTGGTTTTTGTTGTAAAAATCCCTCTACAGCGGGTTGGTACCACCTAAAAATGACAATTTGACCGTTGATAACAGGGTAGCTCCAGTAGAAGGGGTTGACGTCAAAGTGGGAGGTGACTTGTTGGTCCACGACACCATGGGGAGTGACACAGACCCCATAGCTGACGGTGACACTACGAAAGTAGAAAGAGAGTTCAGTCAGGAGGAGCTAGACGAGGTGAGAAAGTCCCTCTCTCGTTATCGACGGCGCAAGGGTCACAAAAAGGTTGCTCATGTAGATTTTGCTGAAAGGGCAAATAAAGAAAATGCAAGGCTGTGTGCCTTTATTCTGAGTTTGGATCCTCTTTAAGAAGAAGAGAAGGTGACGTTGCCAGTAGCAACCTCCGATACAGTACTGAGACAGAAGGATCAGGATCCGACAGCCCTGAAAGAGGAGGCGGCCAGTCATGACAAAGAGCTGGAGCCTATCAGGCAGCAGCATAAGAATGACGTGCAGCAACTAAGGAAAAACCTGGAGAACGGGTCCTCAGACCAGCTGAGCCTGGAGTCTGAATGGCAGAAAATAAACCAGGTTGTAAGGAACTTGCAGCGAGAACTGGAAGAAAGCAGCGAGGAAATCAACAAATGGAAAGAAATGTTCCAGAGAAATAAAGAGGAGGTTTCTCAATTGGAGCTTGACAAAGCAGAGTATGAAGATGAGTTGTGCGAGGTGAAAGATTGTTTCTCCATGGTACAGTTAGAGCTGTACCAAGTGAAGAAAGAGCTGTGTGAATCCAAGAAAGAGTATGTTGAACTCAGTGGGGAACTGCAACAAATTAAGAGAGACTATGAGGATCTCAAGGTTAAGGAAAAATGAGAGGATGATAAGGCGGATGCAGAGCACATGCGCCAAGTGGTTGAGACCACTCTGCAGGACACCCGTGATGAAAATGATGATCTCCACAGAAAGACCCTAGGTCTGGAAGCTCAGGTGAAGGAGCTGAAGACGTTCTGTGATGATCTCCAGAGGGCAGAGACGTGCCCTAAGGGAAGAATCTGCAGGATGGAGGAGTCTATCGGAGAAGGGAGGTATGAAGTAAATGCCTCTTTGAATAATGCGAGATTGGGTGATTCGGTGGATGTAAAAGCCGAGATCAGAGAGCTCAAGGAGTTGCTCCAAGCCCATTTGAAGCAAGAGAAACTTGAGAGACTGGCTGTCGAGAGCCGAGTGGGCGCATTGGAGACAGAGAGGTCTGAGAGGATTCTGCTGATAAAGGAGCAGTTGAAGCAGGAAGAGCTTCAGAGATGGGTTGCTGAGAGGCAAGTAGCTGAGCTAGAGGAAGAAATTGTCGAGCTCAAAGGTCACCTGGCAAAATACCAATCAGTGAACGAGGCCTCCTTGGAGAAGGAGAAGGGCAAACAAATTGTGCTTAATCCTTTAAACCATGAGAAGGTGGACCTGAGGAGAGCTGAGAGAGTGTTAAAAGAAGATAAGTGTGAAATGGAAGTGGTAAAGATGAGAATTCTTGAATTCAAGGCTGTGAGTCAGCTCAGGGGAAGCATACAGGGTGAAGAAGCTGAAAGTCAGTTGTCCCTGAAACCTGAGCCAGATGATCATTTGGAGACCACTGGTGAGACAGAAACATCTCGGTACAAGTGTCTCATAGATGTACCCGAAGATTTGAGAGAAGAATGCACCAGAGAGTCAGTGCATGAAGAGTTTAAGAAGGCCGTGGGAGCCTGTAAGGTGTACTCGACCTCAGAAGCTAAACAGCTGGTGGTCCTGTCCACAACCGAAGGCACAGTGAAGAGGGTGGCGATCCTAAGTGACATTCACTGGCGATATATTCGCACGAAGCGGTTTGTCCGGTTGAAGATGGAACAAGCCATTAGACAACTGGAGCTTATGAGAAAAGCTCAAAGTCTGCGTGAAGAGGTCATCCGGGTGCCTCATGCTCTGGTAAGAAAGCTCATTGGGAGAAATGGCCAAGCCATGCAAATGATGATAAAGAATAGTGTTGAGCGAGCATGCTCGACACTGCTCGGTACTCGCCCGAGCATCACGCTACTCGGGATGCTCGGCGAGCACCGAGCATTTCTGGGTTACTCGGGCGGGAGCTCGGGTCTCCGCCCTGCATGTTTGGCACTCTTTACAGAGCCAATGAACATGCAGGGATTGCCAGCCAGTCAATGTAATGCCGCAGCCATGTTGTTTGTGGGCATTACAGTGATTGGCTGGCCGCACAGCGTCACCTCGAGTATTTAAAACCGGGCGCCGCCATCTTGGACATAGTCGCTCCGGATCAGACAGTGTAGGGACAGCGCTGCTGATTTAGGGAGAGATATATCCTGCAAAATAGTTAGTGTAGGGTCTGTAAAGGCTGCCAGATCAAACAAACAGTAATTCTCAGGACTAATATCCATCCAAGATATCAGGCAGGCAGGCAGGCTGTATAGGAGACGCAGTGGTTATACCAGCAAATGCTGCATTACAGTCCTGTGTGCTCCTGTTGCTGAAATTGCTGGACTTAGCTCCAGGTCTCGAGGGCCAGGAAAAATCCTTTTTTTTTCATCTAAATCCTCTTCTTTTTCTTTTTTCCTCCTTCACACAGTACAAATACCTGTCTTATTAACCTTTTGGTGTCCCCCCCCTCCCCCCCCCAAAAAAAGTGTGTCTCTGATTTTTCAGACACAAATATATCTGTTGAAAATAGTGTGGTGTAGGTCAGAGAAATAGAAGTGTGGTTTTGCAGTTCCATGGGCCATTTGTATCTAAAAAAAACAGTTTGAGTGTGTCGCTCACTGTTCAGCTGCAAATATATATATTTGAAAAAGTCTGGTATACACCAGTAAATTATAACTGTGGTTTTGCTGTTCCACGGTAAAAAATCTCTATTATCCTGCTTTTGGCATTTTTTGCCGTAAAAAAAAAAATAATAGTGTCTCCCTGATTTTTCAGACACAAATATATCTGTTGAAAATAGTCTGGTGTAGGCCAGAGAGACAGAAGTGTGCTTTTGCTGTTCCACGTTAAAAAATATCTATTATCCTGCTTTTGGCATTTTTTGCCGTAAAAAAAAAAATAATAGTGTCTCCCTGATTTTTCAGACACAAATATATCAGTTGAAAATAGTCTGGTGTAGGCCCGAGAGATACAAGTGTGGTTTAGCAGTTCCACGCTTCAAACCTCTGTATTATCCATTTTTGGGCCATTTGTATCTAAAAAAACAGTTTGAGTGTGTCGCTCACTGTTTAGCCGCAAATATATATATTTAAAAAAGTCTGGTATACACCAGTAAATTATAACTGTGGTTTTGCTGTTCCACGGTAAGAAATCTCTATTATTCAGCTTTTTGTATTTTTTCCGTAAAGAAAAACAGTAATAGTTTATCCCTGACTGTTCAGATTGTTTAAAAGAGTCGGGTGTAGGCCAGAGAAATAGAACTGTGGTTTTCCTCTTCCACAGTTCTAATCTACTTTTTATTACTCTTTTTCCATTGATAGTGCAAGTGTAAGCTTTTTTACTTCCTTTACAATGGGCAAGGCGCGTGGCAAGGGACGTGGAAGTGGACGTTCTGGTGATGGTGCGACTCGGTCGACCCTTAGTAGCAGTGAGTTTCGACCGCATACTCCTCCTCACCCTGATGCTCCTTCCTCCCACCATGCCGAGTGTCGTCAGACAGCAACTGATCCCACACCTGGACACTCTGAAGAGCTGTTCACTGGTCCATTTCCAGATTTGTGCCCCTCGCCTGCTCCGCTTGAAGTGGTGGAAGAGGAGATCCCATGTAGTGATGCCCAAATATTTGAACAGCCACGGCCACAGGAAGTCGACGCTGGCAATTTGTCACAAGAGGTGGACGATGACGAGACACAATTGCCAGGAAGTGAGGAGGAGGATCGTGGTGCGCAAGTGGAAGAGGAGGAGGTGGTGGATGATCTAGTAACTGACCCAACATGGCAGGAGGACATGCAGAGTGAGGCCAGCAGCACACAGGGGGAGAGAGGCAGAGTACCCCAACAGGCAGAAAGAAGCAGTGTGGTGGCCGCAGACAGAAGGCCGGCAACCTTTCCCCATAACACCAACACAAGGGACGTTGCCAGTACAACCGGTAGGTCTTCCAGAGTCTGGAATTTTTTTAAAGACTCTGCTGATAACCCCAAAAGGGCCATTTGTACCACCTGCCATGCCAGCATCAGCAGGGGTGACAAAACTACCAGCCTGACCACCACCAGCATGATCAGGCACATGGCAGCAAAGCACCCGACTTTGTGGGGCGAACCCCAGGGTCCACGACCAGTGTCAGCGGGTGTCACCACTGCTTCTTCCGCTGTTGTGCGTGCAATAGAACCCCCTGTTGTGTGTGCAAGGCAATCCCCTGTCCATACTGCATGCAAAGATGCCCCCTCCTCTCAGTTTTCACTTGTTATGGCAGTTTCTCAAGAAACAGCATCAACGTCCACGTCCCACAGCAGCGTTCAATTGTCCATATCCCAGACCTTTGAACGAAAGCGGAAATTTGCAGCTAACGCCCCACAGGCCACAGTCCTAAATTCGCACATTTCACGACTGCTTGCGTTGGAAATGCTGCCTTTTAGGCTGGTGGAGACGGAATCCTTCCGCAACTTTATAGCGGTGGCCATCCCTCGGTACTCGGTCCCCAGCCAACACTATTTTGCCCAGTGTGCCATCCCCGCACTACACAAGCACGTGTCCCAAAACATCTGCCGTGCCCTCAACAACGCAGTTACTGGGAGAGTCCACCTGACAACGGACACGTGGACAAGTGCTTGTGGCCAGGGACGGTACATCTCTCTGACGGCACACTGGGTAAACATAGTGGAAGCCGGGACCCAGTCGGACCTTGGGACGGAACACATCCTCCCCACACCGAGGATTGCGGGCCCTATGTCTGTCAGAGTTGCCCCCACAGTGTACAGCTCCTGTGCATCATCCTCCTCCTCATGTTCAGCCTCCATCTCAGATATCAACACATCAATTACAAGCTGGAAGCAATGCAGTACTGCCTCCGCCAAGCGGCAACAGGCTGTGCTGAAACTCCTAAGCTTAGGTGAGAAACCTCACACTGCTTGTGAGTTGTGGACAGCTGTGAAAGAGCAGGCAGATCTGTGGCTGAGACCGCTGAACCTACATCCAGGCATGGTCGTGTGTGACAATGGCCGTAACCTGGTGGCGGCTCTGAGGCAAGGCGAGATCACACACGTACCATGCCTGGCTCATGTGCTTAACCTCGTGGTTCAGCGGTTTCTTAAATCGTACCCCGAGTTGCCAGATCTGCTCGTCAAAGTACGCCGCCTGTCAGCTCATTTTTGCAAGTCGGCTACAGCTTCCGCTGCCCTTGCTGTGTTGCAGCAGGGTTTGCAGCTTCCGTCACACCGACTGGTGTGTGATGTCCCCACATGTTGGAACTCTACCTTCCACATGTTGCAAAGGATTTGTGACCAGAAGAGAGCAGTTGTGGAGTACCAGCTGCAACAAGGCCGTCGATATTCAGGTCAGACTCCACACATAAGACCTCAGGAGTGGACCTGGATGTCTGACATCTGTACCATCTTGACAAACTTTGAGGAGTCCACCCAGATGGTGAGTGGCCATCATTAGCATCAGCATTCCCCTTGTCTGTCTTTTGCAACGCTCTCTGCAGAGAATTAAAGAGGAGGCATTGCAGCCAGAGTATGATGAGATGGATCAAGAAGCCGTAGCGGGTGATTACACACAGCCCAGCTTCATCTCATCCCAACGTGCATTGGGGGACAATGAGGGAGAGGAGGAGGAGGAGGAGGAGGAAGAACAGGAGCTTGTATTATGCGCTGTAAACGGTAGTACCTGTACAACTCTCATACCGTCGGTTCAGCGTGGGTGGCCTGAGGACAGGGAGGAGGAGGAGGAGGAGGAGGAGAGCATGGTCAGTCGTCATCTTGGTGAGGACACGGAAGTCTTGCCCTTTACCAGTCTGGCATGCATGGCTGACTTTATGTTACGCTGCCTTAACCGTGACCATCGCGTTGTCAAAATGTTGGGTGACAGTCATTACTGGTTGGTGACACTTTTAGACCCCCGCTACAAGGAGAACTTTCACTCTCTTATTCCTGAGGTGGAGAGGTCTACAAAAATGGGGCAGTACCAGAAGGCCCTTGCTGCAGAACAGTTAAAAAAGTTCCCATCTGAACACGCTAGTGGCAGAGGTCACAGTTCGTTGACCAACCAAGGCGTACATGCGAGAGAGAGGCAACTCCAATCCAGCAGAGGCAGGGGAACACTGTCAACGTTCTGGGACAGTTTTTTGAGACCCGCCCAGCTTACAGGCCCTGAGGCGCGGGGTACTCTCACAAGGAGTGGAAAGTTTCAAAAGATGGTGAGGGAGTACCTTGCCGACCGTACCAGCGTCCTCCGTGATTCCTCTGTGCCTTTTAATTATTGGGTATCCAAGCGGGACACTTGGAATGAACTCGCTCTGTACACCTTGGAGGTCCTGGCCTGCCCTGCCGCTAGCGTGTTATCGGAGCGTGTTTTTAGTGACGCTGGGGGAATTATAACTAATAAGCGCACTCGCCTGTCAACTGACAATGCTGACAAGCTGACCCTTATCAAAATGAACAAGGGCTGGATTGGGCCAGACTTCTCATCACCACCAAATGACAGCAGAGTAACATAAAGTCAAATCCATTGTGTTTTTTCGGGAGGTGTATTCACATGCACCGCTTCACACCCACACATGGGTATACGCTTCCTCATTTCGGCTGTTTTCATTTTCTTCTCCTTATCCTCAGCCTCCACCACCACTATACCACCAGGGTGACCGTGGTCCGTGTTGCTATTATTGAAAGTTTCTCCGTCCTTATTTTTGTCAGCTTTTGCTTGGAAGGCATAAGCAAAGACTGTGGGAGACCCACTCCCCAATAATGGGAATAATATTTTTAAGATGCTGTACTGTATGGCTCTTGTAAGGGGCATTGCAAGTTCCTCCGTCCTAATTTTTGGCAGCTTTTGCTTGGAAGGCATAAGCAAATACTATGGGAGACCCACTCCCCAATCATGGGAATAATGTTTGTAATATGCTGTACTGCATGGCTCTTGTAAGGGGCATTGCAAGTTCCTCAGTCCTAATTTTTGGCAGCTTTTGCTTGGAAGGCATAAGCAAATACTATGGGAGACACACTCCCCAATAATGGGAATAATGTTTTTAAGATGCTGTACTGTATGGCTCTTGTAAGGGGCATTAAAAGCGTCTCGTTAAGCTACTGCGACCTCCACCACTTTTCTGAGGGGCATTAAAAGCATCTTGCTAAGCTACTGAGACCTCCACGTCTCTTCCGAGGGCATTAAAAGTGTCTTGTTAAGCTACTGGGACCTCCACGTCTCTTCTGAGGGGCATTAAAAGCGTCTTGTTAAGCTACTGGGACCTTCACGTCTCTTCTGAGGGGCATTAAAAGCGTCTTGTTAAGCTACTGGGACCTCCACCACTTTTCCGACGGGCATTAAAAGCGTCTTGTTAAGCTACTGGGACCTCCACGTCTCTTCTGAGGGGCATTAAAAGCCTCTTGTTAAGCTACTGGGACCTCCGCCACTTTTCCGAGGGGCATTAAAAGCATCTTGTTAAGCTACTGGGACCTCCACGTCTCTTCTGAGGGGCATTAAAAGCGTCTTAGTAAGCTACTGGGACCTCCACATCTCTTCTGAGGGGCATTAAAAGCGTCTTGTTAAGTTACTGGGACCACCACCACTTTTCCGAGGGGCATTGAAAGCGTCTTTTTAAGCTACTGGGACCTCCACGTCTCTTCTGAGGGGCATTAAAAGCGTCTTGTTAAGCTACTGGGACCTCCACCACTTTTCCGAGGGGCATTAAAAGTGTCTTGTTAAGCTACTGGGACCTCCATGTCTCTTCTGAGGGGCATTAAAAGCATCTTGTTAAGCTACTGGGACCTCCACGTCTCTTCTGAGGGGCATTAAAAGCGTCTTAGTAAGCTACTGGGACCTCCACGTCTCTTCTGAGGGGCATTAAAAGCGTCTTGTTAAGTTACTGGGACCTCCACCACTTTTCCGAGGGGCATTGAAAGCGTCTTTTTAAGCTACTGGGACCTCCACGTCTCTTCTGAGGGGCATTAAAAGCGTCTTGTTAAGCTACTGGGACCTCCACCACTTTTCCAAGGGGCATTAAAAATGTCTTGTTAAGCTACTGGGACCTCCATGTCTCTTCTGAGGGGCATTAAAAGCATCTTGTTAAGCTACTGGGACCTCCACCACTTTTCCGAGGGGCTTTAAAAGCGTCTTGTTAAGCTACTGGGACCTCCACGTCTCTTCTGAGGGGCATTAAAAGCGTCTTGTTAAGCTACTGGGACCTCCACGTCTCTTCTGAGGGGCATTAAAAGCGTCTTGTTAAGCTACGGAGACCTCCACGTCTCTTCTGAGGGGCATTAAAAGCGTCTTGTTAAGCTACTGGGACCTCCACGTCTCTTCTGAGGGGCATTAAAAGCGTCTTGTTAAGCTACTGGGACCTCCACGTCTCTTCTGAGGGGCATTAAAAGCGTCTTGTTAAGTTACTGGGACCTCCACCACTTTTCCGAGGGGCATTGAAAGCGTCTTTTTAAGCTACTGGGACCTCCACGTCTCTTCTGAGGGGCATTAAAAGCGTCTTGTTAAGCTACTGGGACCTCCACCACTTTTCCGAGGGGCATTAAAAGTGTCTTGTTAAGCTACTGGGACCTCCATGTCTCTTCTGAGGGGCATTAAAAGCATCTTGTTAAGCTACTGGGACCTCCACGTCTCTTCTGAGGGGCATTAAAAGCGTCTTAGTAAGCTACTGGGACCTCCACGTCTCTTCTGAGGGGCATTAAAAGCGTCTTGTTAAGTTACTGGGACCTCCACCACTTTTCCGAGGGGCATTGAAAGCGTCTTTTTAAGCTACTGGGACCTCCACGTCTCTTCTGAGGGGCATTAAAAGCGTCTTGTTAAGCTACTGGGACCTCCACCACTTTTCCGAGGGGCATTAAAAGTGTCTTGTTAAGCTACTGGGACCTCCATGTCTCTTCTGAGGGGCATTAAAAGCATCTTGTTAAGCTACTGGGACCTCCACCACTTTTCCGAGGGGCTTTAAAAGCGTCTTGTTAAGCTACTGGGACCTCCACGTCTCTTCTGAGGGGCATTAAAAGCGTCTTGTTAAACTACTGGGACCTCCACGTCTCTTCTGAGGGGCATTAAAAGCGTCTTGTTAAGCTACGGAGACCTCCACGTCTCTTCTGAGGGGCATTAAAAGCGTCTTGTTAAGCTACTGGGACCTCCACATCTCTTCTGAGGGGCATTAAAAGCGTCTTGTTAAGCTACTGGGACCTCCACGTCTCTTCTGAGGGGCATTAAAAGCGTCTTGTTAAGCTACTGGGACCTCCACCACTTTTCCGAGGGGCATTAAAAGCGTCTTGTTAAGCTACTGGGACCTCCACGTCTCTTCTGATGGGCATTAAAAGCGTCTTGTTAAGCTACTGGGACCTCCACGTCTCTTCTGAGGCGCATTAAAAGCCTCTTGTTAAGCTACTGGGACCTCCGCCACTTTTCCGAGGGGCATTAAAAGCATCTTGTTAAGCTACTGGGACCTCCACGTCTCTTCTGAGGGGCATTAAAAGCGTCTTAGTAAGCTACTGGGACCTCCACGTCTCTTCTGAGGGGCATTAAAAGCGTCTTGTTAAGTTACTGGGACCTCCACCACTTTTCCGAGGGGCATTGAAAGCGTCTTGTTAAGCTACTGGGACCTCCACGTCTCTTCTGAGGGGCATTTAAAGCGTCTTGTTAAGCTACTGGGACCTCCACCACTTTTCCGAGGGGCATTAAAAGTGTCTTGTTAAGCTACTGGGACCTCCATGTCTCTTCTGAGGGGCATTAAAAGCATCTTGTTAAGTTACTGGGACCTCCACCACTTTTCCGAGGGGCTTTAAAAGCGTCTTGTTAAGCTACTGGGACCTCCACGTCTCTTCTGAGGGGCATTAAAAGCGTCTTGTTAAGCTACTGGGACCTCCACGTCTCTTCTGAGGGGCATTAAAAGCGTCTTGTTAAGCTACGGAGACCTCCACGTCTCTTCTGAGGGGCATTAAAAGCGTCTTGTTAAGCTACTGGGACCTCCACGTCTCTTCTGAGGGGCATTAAAAGCATCTTGTTAAGCTACTGGGACCTCCACGTCTCTTCTGAGGGGCATTAAAAGCGTCTTGTTAAGCTACTGGTACCTCCACCATTTTTCCGAGGGGCATTAAAAGCATCTTGTTAAGCTACTGGGACCTCCACATCTCTTCTGAGGGGCATTAAAAGCATCTTGGTAAGCTACTGGAACCTCCACGTCTCTTCTGAGGGGCATTAAAAGCGTCTTGTTAAGCTACTGGGACCTCCACCATTTTTCCGAGGGGCATTAAAAGCATCTTGTTAAGCTACTGGGACCTCCACATCTCTTCTGAGGGGCATTAAAAGAGTCTTGTTAAGCTACTGGGACCTCCACGTCTCTTCTGAGGGTCATTAAAAGCGTCTTGTTAAGCTACTGGGACCTCCACGTCTCTTCTGAGGGGCATTAAAAGCGTCTTGTTAAGCTACGGAGACCTCCACATCTCTTCTGAGGGGCACTAAAAGCCTCTTGTTAAGCTACTGGGACCTCCACCACTTTTCCGAGGGGCATTAAAAGCGTCTTGTTAAGCTACTGGGACCTCCACGTCTCTTCTGAGGGGCATTAAAAGCTTCTTGGTAAGCTACTGGGACCTCCACGTCTCTTCTGAGGGGCATTAAAAGCGTCTTGTTAAGCTACTGGGACCTCCACGTCTCTTCTGAGGGGCATTAAAAGCGTCTTGTTAAGCTACTGGGACCTCCACCACTTTTCCGAGGGGCATTAAAAGCGTCTTGTTAAGCTACTGGGACCTCCATGTCTCTTCTGATGGGCATTAAAAGTGTCTTGTTAAGCTACTGGGACCTCCACGTCTCTTCTGAGGGGCATTAAAAGCCTCTTGTTAAGCTACTGGGACCTCCGCCACTTTTCCGAGGGGCATTAAAAGCATCTTGTTAAGCTACTGGGACCTCCACGTCTCTTCTGAGGGGCATTAAAAGCGTCTTGGTAAGCTACTGGGACCTCCACGTCTCTTCTGAGGGGCATTAAAAGCGTCTTGTTAAGTTACTGGGACCTCCACCACTTTTCCGAGGGGCATTAAAAGCGTCTTGTTAAGCTACTGGGACCTCCATGTCTCTTCTGATGGGCATTAAAAGTGTCTTGTTAAGCTACTGGGACCTCCACGTCTCTTCTGAGGGGCATTAAAAGCCTCTTGTTAAGCTACTGGGACCTCCGCCACTTTTCCGAGGGGCATTAAAAGCATCTTGTTAAGCTACTGGGACCTCCACGTCTCTTCTGAGGGGCATTAAAAGCGTCTTGGTAAGCTACTGGGACCTCCACGTCTCTTCTGAGGGGCATTAAAAGCGTCTTGTTAAGTTACTGGGACCTCCACCACTTTTCCGAGGGGCATTGAAAGCGTCTTGTTAAGCTACTGGGACCTCCACGTCTCTTCTGAGGGGCATTAAAAGCGTCTTGTTAAGCTACTGGGACCTCCACCACTTTTCCGAGGGGCATTAAAAGTGTCTTGTTAAGCTACTGGGACCTCCATGTCTCTTCTGAGGGGCATTAAAAGCATCTTGTTAAGCTACTGGGACCTCCACCACTTTTCCGAGGGGCTTTAAAAGCGTCTTGTTAAGCTACTGGGACCTCCACGTCTCTTCTGAGGGGCATTAAAAGCGTCTTGTTAAGCTACTGGGACCTCCACGTCTCTTCTGAGGGGCATTAAAAGCGTCTTGTTAAGCTACGGAGACCTCCACGTCTCTTCTGAGGGGCATTAAAAGCGTCTTGTTAAGCTACTGGGACCTCCACGTCTCTTCTGAGGGGCATTAAAAGCATCTTGTTAAGCTACTGGGACCTCCACGTCTCTTCTGAGGGGCATTAAAAGCGTCTTGTTAAGCTACTGGTACCTCCACCATTTTTCCGAGGGGCATTAAAAGCATCTTGTTAAGCTACTGGGACCTCCACATCTCTTCTGAGGGGCATTAAAAGCGTCTTGGTAAGCTACTGGGACCTCCACGTCTCTTCTGAGGGGCATTAAAAGCGTCTTGTTAAGCTACTGGGACCTCCACGTCTCTTCTGAGGGTCATTAAAAGCGTCTTGTTAAGCTACTGGGACCTCCACGTCTCTTCTGAGGGGCATTAAAAGCGTCTTGTTAAGCTACGGAGACCTCCACATCTCTTCTGAGGGGCACTAAAAGCCTCTTGTTAAGCTACTGGGACCTCCACCACTTTTCCGAGGGGCATTAAAAGCGTCTTGTTAAGCTACTGGGACCTCCACGTCTCTTCTGAGGGGCATTAAAAGCTTCTTGGTAAGCTACTGGGACCTCCACGTCTCTTCTGAGGGGCATTAAAAGCGTCTTGTTAAGCTACTGGGACCTCCACGTCTCTTCTGAGGGGCATTAAAAGCGTCTTGTTAAGCTACTGGGACCTCCACCACTTTTCCGAGGGGCATTAAAAGCGTCTTGTTAAGCTACTGGGACCTCCATGTCTCTTCTGATGGGCATTAAAAGTGTCTTGTTAAGCTACTGGGACCTCCACGTCTCTTCTGAGGGGCATTAAAAGCCTCTTGTTAAGCTACTGGGACCTCCGCCACTTTTCCGAGGGGCATTAAAAGCATCTTGTTAAGCTACTGGGACCTCCACGTCTCTTCTGAGGGGCATTAAAAGCGTCTTGGTAAGCTACTGGGACCTCCACGTCTCTTCTGAGGGGCATTAAAAGCGTCTTGTTAAGTTACTGGGACCTCCACCACTTTTCCGAGGGGCATTGAAAGCGTCTTGTTAAGCTACTGGGACCTCCACGTCTCTTCTGAGGGGCATTAAAAGCGTCTTGTTAAGCTACTGGGACCTCCACCACTTTTCCGAGGGGCATTAAAAGTGTCTTGTTAAGCTACTGGGACCTCCATGTCTCTTCTGAGGGGCATTAAAAGCATCTTGTTAAGCTACTGGGACCTCCACCACTTTTCCGAGGGGCTTTAAAAGCGTCTTGTTAAGCTACTGGGACCTCCACGTCTCTTCTGAGGGGCATTAAAAGCGTCTTGTTAAGCTACTGGGACCTCCACGTCTCTTCTGAGGGGCATTAAAAGCGTCTTGTTAAGCTACGGAGACCTCCACGTCTCTTCTGAGGGGCATTAAAAGCGTCTTGTTAAGCTACTGGGACCTCCACGTCTCTTCTGAGGGGCATTAAAAGCATCTTGTTAAGCTACTGGGACCTCCACGTCTCTTCTGAGGGGCATTAAAAGCGTCTTGTTAAGCTACTGGTACCTCCACCATTTTTCCGAGGGGCATTAAAAGCATCTTGTTAAGCTACTGGGACCTCCACATCTCTTCTGAGGGGCATTAAAAGCGTCTTGGTAAGCTACTGGGACCTCCACGTCTCTTCTGAGGGGCATTAAAAGCGTCTTGTTAAGCTACTGGGACCTCCACCATTTTTCCGAGGGGCATTAAAAGCATCTTGTTAAGCTACTGGGACCTCCACATCTCTTCTGAGGGGCATTAAAAGCGTCTTGTTAAGCTACTGGGACCTCCACGTCTCTTCTGAGGGTCATTAAAAGCGTCTTCTTAAGCTATTGGGACCTCCACGTCTCTTCTGAGGGGCATTAAAAGCGTCTTGTTAAGCTACGGAGACCTCCACGTCTCTTCTGAGGGGCACTAAAAGCCTCTTGTTAAGCTACTGGGACCTCCACCACTTTTCCGAGGGGCATTAAAAGCGTCTTGTTAAGCTACTGGGACCTCCACGTCTCTTCTGAGGGGCATTAAAAGCTTCTTGGTAAGCTACTGGGACCTCCACCACTTTTCCGAGGGGCATTAAAAGCGTCTTGTTAAGCTACTGGGATCTCCACGTCTCTTCTGAGGGGCATTAAAAGCATCTTGTTAAGCTTCTGGGACCTCCACCACTTTTCCGAGGGGCATTAAAAGCGTCTTGTTAAGCTACTGGGACCTCCACCACTTTTCCGAGGGGCATTAAAAGCGTCTTGTTAAGATACTGGGACCTCCACGTCTCTTCTGAGGGGCATTAAAAGCGTCTTGTTAAGCTACTGGGACCTCCACCACTTTTCCGAGGGGCATTAAAAGCGTTTTGTTAAGTTACTGGGACCTCCACGTCTCTTCTGAGGGGCATTAAAAGCGTCTTGTTAAACCACTCTGAACTCCACAGCTCTTCCAAGGGGCATTGAAATGTTGTTTTTAATTAACTCTAACCTCCACGACTCTTCGAACGGGCATTACATTTCCTTCTAATTTTTGGCAGCTTTTGCTTGGAAGGCATAAGCAAAGACTATGGGAGACCCACTCCGCAATAATGGGAATAATGTTTGTAATATGCTGTACTGCATGGCTCTTGTAAGGGGCATTGCAAGTTCCTCCGTCCTAATTTTTGGCAACTTTTGCTTGGAAGGCATAAGCAAATACTTTGGGAGTCCCACTCCCCAATCATGGGAATAATGTTTGTAATATGCTGTACTGCATGGCTCTTGTAAGGGGCATTGCAAGTTCCTCCGTCCTAATTTTTGGCAGCTTTTGCTTGGAAGGCATAAGCAAAGACTATGGGAGACACACTCCCTAATCATGTGAATAATGTTTGTAATATGCTGTACTGTATGGCTCTTGTAAGGGGCATTAAAACCGTCTTGTTAAGCTACTGCGACCTCCACCACTTTTCCGAGGGGCATTAAAACCATCTTCTTAAGCTACTGTGACCTCCACGTCTCTTCCAAGGGGCATTCAAACAGTCTTGTTAAGCTACAGGGACCTCCACGTCTTTTCCAGGAGGCATTAAAACCGCCTTGTTAAGCTAATGTGACCTCCACGTCTCTTCAAAGAGGCATTAAAAGTGTCTTCTTAAGCCATTCTGAACTCCACAGCTTTTCCAAGGGGCATTGAAATGTTGTTTTTAATTACCTCTAACCTCCACGACTTTTACAACGGGCATTGCATTTCCTCCTAATTTTAGTCAGCTTTTGCTTTTCAATGAAAAGGCGAAAACTAAGGGAGACCCACTCCCCAATAATGGGTAGTAGGTTTTTAGTACGCTGTAATCCACGTCTAATTCAAGGGGCATTGCAGTTCCTCATAATTTTTGGAAAGCCTTCCATTCACTGCTTAGGCCAACAGTGTACAGGAGACCCAGTTACTATAAATGGAAAAAACTGTTTAGTTAAGGCCCTCTGACCTCCATGTCATTTCCAAGGGGCATTGGAGTGCTTCAAAATTTTTGGTAGGCATTGCACTCACTGTATGCTCTATAACTGTGAAGCCGAACCGCTCATTTTGTTACAGAAACATATCCTACAAGACATATGTGGTTGACTGGCCTGATATTGATGTGAATGGTCCCTGTTCCTCCTGCTCTTTCTCCTTTGCCACTACCTCATCCATCATTTATCACCTGAAGCATTGTTTTAACGGGAGTCATAGAACTGGGATAGTAGCAGGAAAACATCCAGCAATCCTCGGAGGAGGTAGGATATGTGCCAAAACGCTGACCACCTCAGGCCTAGCCGCTACTACATACATGCGCTTGCATTCCAAGAAAACAAAGTAGATACTAACTTCTATCATCATCATCATCATGGTCCTCACCTTGGCACTCTCAACTCCCCTGATGGAGAAGCCAGGGCCCACCGGAGGAGTCTGGTTCTCTGGTGGGCTCGTCCAATGCTGCTCTAAAGCAGGCCGGGCTAAGAAAAGTGTGTGGGGGGATGTTCCAAGGAGAAATAGGGGTGGCTGGGGACCGTTTATGGACACCAGGCTGCCCCCAGGAGGCTGGGGACCGTGTGTGGACACCCGGCCGCGGGGCGGCTGGGGACCGAGTATGGACAGCCGGCCGCCCCCTGGCAGCTGGGGACCGAGTGTGGACACCCGGCCGCCGGGCAGCTGGGGACTGAGTATGGATACCAGGCCCCCAACGCAGCCATGACGTGGTGGCCAGATTCCGCCTCCACATGCCTAAAAGGCCCAATTTCAAGTGCAAGCAAGCAAGCAGTATGGTATTGCAGCCTGGGGGTGGGTGGGTGGCAGGCTGCATACTTGCGCTTGCATTGCAAGGAATGGGGGAGGTACAATTGAACATTGCCCTGGGACAAGAACTTGCACGGGGATAGTTGCAAGTCTGCATCTTATGATGCGGCAAGGATGACTTCTGATGGGCACACTTTTAGGCAGTGACCTGGGTGTCAGAGATACTTCAAGGGGTCTACCCCATGCTGTTCCCATGTCTTTTCAGCACTGTATGCATGTGTCACACAGCACATGGCCAGATAAGGTTGTAAAATGTTAAAATTACATTTCCCGGTGAATGCATTTGTCACGGTTGAAAGCAATACAAAAGTGCAAAAACGCATAAAAAATGCTACTTGTGAACATAGCCCAAGGTGTGGAGGAGTATTTTTTTTTTGGTTATTTATTTTACCTTATACACAAGTCTTTACCCTGGAAAGGAACTTCCTTAACATATTTCACAGGAAAGCAGTTTCAGTTTCGTTTTTGAACGTTTTATTGTGAGCCCTTAAAAGTGGCTTAATACCTCTGACCACGTTGTTGACAGCAGTGACCTGGGGGTCAGAAATGCTTCCTGGGGCGATCCCCATGCTGTCCCCATGTCATTTGAGCACTGTCACTATCGTTTTGGGCACTTGTTAGGCTTTCAAAAGACTGCCGGGGGTGCAAAAATGCTTGGGTCTCCCATAGACTAACATAGGGCTCGTTGCTCGGGTCGAGCACCCGAGTATCACGGCGAGCTCGGCCCGAGCTTCGAGCACCCGAGCATTTTAGTGCTCGCTCAACACTAGTAAAGAAGTCTGGTGTGATGAAAGTAAGCAGTCCACGTGATCGTCAGGACTGGATACCAGATGAAGACGGCATGTTGTCATTTTCCGCGGTAGGAACGGAAGAAAATCTCGCATATATAAGCATGCTGATTGAGTACCGAGTGACCTACCTGCGAGAGGTAGAACAGGTGAATCTCGCTTGACTGCGAGTGGAATTACAGAATCGCCTAAGCAGCAGAAGATGGCAACCATCTATAAATTGTGAGACCAGACAGAGAAAGGGCCCTTCAAATAATAGAACGGCTACAGTAGAAGTTAGAGACCTTTCAAGATGTCCTGAGGATAGTGGGCATGGGTTTAGAGGTAGTGAGACCTCCAGTAACTCAGGTCTCAGAGGCCCATACAAACGACCCAATAGAGTACGGGACAGCACGAAGTCAGACCTGACCTTAGATACAAGGGCATGTGAGTCACACTGCTGTATGGACCGCTGGGAGCGGGGGAGGTCTGACAAGTTTACGACTTGGAAATATGACTTGACAATGACAGATGGTAGGTCCCTAAGGAATGGGCTAATGTTGATGACTAATGTTCCAGGGGCTGAGAAGTGCAATTGTCAAGTACATGGTCTCTGTGTGAACTGTGGGTTATAATGTAATTGTGTATATTATGTGTTCAACCCCACAAGTTTGAACAGAGGGGGGGGATATGTAGTGCAGCGGCTTGCGGCATTACTGGAATGTCCAGGTGGTGTGTTCTGGCTGACCATTTACCTCCCCCTCAGGTGACTGATCACGTGGCTGTGACATCATCACAGGTCCTGTGTGCACAAGGATATATAAACCCTAGTAGTTTTGAAACAGCGAGAGAAAGAGTGGCCTGGTGAGGCCTAGAAAGAGAAGCCTGGAAGGCAGAGGCTGGATCCCCCTGTGTTTAGGATACCAGTAGCCTTGGAGGGCGAGAGGCCTGGTCCCTGTGTGGGACTCCACTAGCCTGGAAGGCAGAGGCTGGATCCTCCTGTGTTTGAGATACCAGTAGCCTTGGAAGGCACGTGGCCCGGAGGCCCCATCTGGGAAGTGTTAAAGCCACAGCTGTGGCAGAACCAAGCTGACTGAAGCAGCTACGACCTGGCAAAGGTAAAAACGCTGCTTGATGTGGACATTGATATTGTTACCTTGCTGAAGGCTGTGTCTGGAGCCAAGTGGGCATGTCTGTCACTAGAAAGGCTCTGGGATATTATGTGTAACATGTCGGCAAGCCACTGAGATGGACTATGTTATGAGCGGTTTATGAGATGTAATAAACTGCTGGACTGTGAATTACCGTAAAACGTTGCATGTGTGCTTTAATTGATCCGGTGAAGCGAGTGCCCCCAGCGTGATGAATGGCGCTACCTTACAACACCTTGAACTATTTGTCATGCTCCTCAAATAATTTTTGCGGTATAAGTTTTTCTGCTGAAAGAGTCAATTGCCATTTGGGAATATTGAGACTACTGTTGCCTGCAAAGGGTGTAGGAAAGTGGTATGTGTCAAAGTAACTGGATATGCCAGGATCCAAGATTTTCTCAGTTGCTCAAACATAACATGATTCATCAGACAAGACCATTTTCTTCTATAGCATAAAGGTCTACTTCTGATGCTCAAAAACCTATGATAGGTGCATTTGGTAGTGGACAGGGGTCTACAAGGCTCAAATTGTTGCAAACTGCCATTTAACTCACAGCAGCTTTCTCCCTGGGATAAGATTAGATGGGCTAGCCTTTATTTCTCACATGCATCAATGACTTTTGGGTACCCACAACACTGTTGCCTGTTTGCTGGCTATCCTTGGACCAATTTTGGTAGTACTAGCCTCTGTGTAATGGGAGCACTTCACAGACCTGCTGTTATAAAGATGCTATGACCTAGTCATGTATCCTTCTGAATTTGGCCCCTGTTAAGGTCACAGCCAGATCTCATCAAATTTAGTAGTTGACTGTACACTTAGGCTATGTTCACACACGTTGTGTTTTGCTGCGTATTTTGCAGCAGATTTTTGTGCAAATTTTCAGCTGTGTCTAGCAGTACCAGCAAAGTCTATGAGAAACCAGAATTCCCTGTTCTCACATGTTGCTTTTTGTTTGCTGCGTATTTTTTGCCTTGGTTGTGTTTTTGGAAAATAGAACGTTTCACTCCTTTCAGTGCTTTTTCAGCGTTTTTGCAGCGTTTTTTCACCCATAGGAAGTAATGGGTGGTGAAAAAAATGCTGCAAAAACGCACCTGCGTTTTTTCAGCGTTTTTAATGGCAAAATAGAATGGGATTTTTTTTTTCCACAGAACTTTATGTACATGTCTAAACAGAGACAGAAGGACAGTGAAAAAACGCATCAAAAAATGCAGGAAAACCTGCATTTTTGACGCAGCTGTTTTCCTGCCAGACAAAAGTTGTCAGCAGATTTGCAGCAGATTTAGCTGCAGAAAAAAAAAAAACGTGTGTGAACATAGCCTTGGTGTACACTTTATTCCAAAGGTTGACAGGCGCTATCGTCACAATCTAAGCTAATCAATGTTATTTACCTCGCCTGTGAGTGGTTTTAATATTATAGCTAGTCAGTGTAAATTGAATATCTTACATTGTTATGGCTGGCTTTCTACTCTAAATGATTAAATCATTTTGGTCAGATAATATGGATTCACTAGTGGTGGTAAGAATGCAGAATATTATGACAACACCAATCATAATTCAACATGATAGCCACAAAAAGTGAAATAGTCACTTTGCTTAATTAACTTATCCGATGCGGTTACATGATGTTGAAGATTCATTAAGGTTTAGGATTAACAATGCAGTTGAAGGAATTGATTTAGAATCATAAGACATATGTGAAATGTGTACCATTATATAAGTAAGCCCTGTTCACATAATGTTGCCTGCCCTGTTACGTCCTGTTGCCATTACCTTCTAATTAATCCTGTTTTTCAATTGTTTTTTTTGGTCTCTAGTTACTGCCTTTTTAACCCTTTTGGAACTAACCAATTTTGAATTTTTGTGGTTTCGTTTTTTACACCCTTTCTTCTAAGGGCCGTAACGTTTTTATTTTTCCATCAACATAGCAGTATGAGGGCTCTATTTTTTTGCTGGGCGAGTTGACAATTTAAACAACACCATTCATTGTACCATATCATGGACTGAAAAACGAATACTCTCAAGGTCAGTATGATTATGGTGATACCAAACTTGTATAGTTTTTTTTATATTTTAGTGGGGCAAAAAATACTGAAAACAAAATATATATATATTATTGTTTATGTCGACATTTTCAGAGACCTTCTTTTATTTTTCTGTGAATGGAACAAATGGGGACTTATTTTTTGCATGCCGAGCTGACATTTTTATTGATTCAATTTTAGGATACATACAACATTTTTATCACTTTTTGGGCTCGTACTCATCTGCGTGAAAAACAGACGAGTGTACTCTGACTAATGTCATTCAATGATTCCCTGCTCATCCTCGATTCTTTTCTCAGCTTAGATCGGACTGAGAAAAAAATATCACAGCATGCTGCAAGTGGCCGCATATGTCGATGAGACTCGCCAATGCAAGTCAATGGGTGTGAGAAAGAAATCTCACAGCACACGGGACATGCGTGTGCCGTCCGATTTTTATGCACTCATCTCAAAAGAAACCGGACATTTCATTAGCCAAGTACAGTAAATTCACTGTGTGAACCGTAGAATAGAATATATACAATAGATATATGCATAGAATAGATAGAAAGATGTCAGTGACATATAGAATTACTGCAATGCGTGTTTAATGTTCATGTATTTAGCTAATAATTCAATAAATTAATGAAAAAAATGTCGGTCCCCCGAAATTTCAATAACCAGCTGAAGGAAAGCCGACAGCTGGAGGCTGATGTTTATAGCCTGAGAAGGGGCTATTAATATCAGCTCACAGTTATATACATATCCTTTACTGGTTATTAAAATGGGGGTCCCCCCAAAATAATTATGTGATGTCTTGCCAATAATATTATATTAATAACCAGCAAAGGGTAGCCAAACAGCTGTGGACTGATATAAATAGGATAGGAAAGGGCTAGATTAAGAACATCAGCTCTCAGCCGCCCCAGAAATGGTGCATCCATAAGTTGCGCCAGTTCTTGCGTTTAGCCTCTGCTCTTCCCACTTGCCCTGGTGCGGTGGCAAGTGGGGTAATAGTATTGGAGTTGATGTCAGCTTTGTATTGGCAGCTGACACCAAGCCCAGGGGCTACATTTTGATGCCTTGCTGAACAGTGGCAAAATATAACTGTTCAGCCTGGCATCCAGAAGAGACACTGAGCTGCACGTGATGGCACAGCATCAGTGACTCAGGGTTAAGTGAATAAGGTGAGCGGAGTTCATAGCTGATGAACTCCGTTCACCTCACTGACATCAGCGCAAGCACTGACGTCAGTGAGGTGAATTGAGTTCATCGGCTATGAACTCTGCTTTCCTTATTCACGTCACCACGAGGCACTGACACTATCACGCGCAGCTCAGTGTCCCTTCTGGATGCCAGGCTGAGCGGTCACATCATGCCACCATTCAGCAAGGCATGTAGATCTAGCATAGCTACACTCGTTGCTGAACAAATGGATGATCTTCTTGTCGGACAGGTGAGGAATATGGTGGAATATGGTGTCTGCCTAGCCTTTGCTGGTTATTAATTATAGAGGGGACCACATATAATTTTTTTTTTGGGGGCCCTTATTTTAATAACCAGTAAAGGCTAAGTATACAGCTGTGAGCTGATATCAATAGCCTTGGAAGCTCCATGCGTATTACCCCCTTCCCAGGCTATAAACATCAGCCTGAGCTGTTGGCTTTCCCTCAGCTGGTTATTAAAATTTTGGGGGACCCCACGCCATTTTTTTCCTTAATTTATTTATTTATTACTTAAATATATGTATAGTAAACTATTCACACAAAGCATTGATTATACAGTACAGATCAAAAGTTTGGACACACCATCTCATTTAAAGATTTTTCTGTATTTTCATGACTATGAAAATTATACATTCACACTGAAAGCATCAAAACTATGAATTAACACATGTGGAATTATACACTTAACAAAAAAGTGTGAAACAACTGAAAATATGTCATATTCTAGGTTCTTCAAAGTAGCCACCTTTTGCTTTGATTACTGCTTTGCACACTCTTGGCATTCTCTTGATGAGCTTCAAGAGGTAGTCACCAGAAATGGTTTTCACTTCACAGGTGTGCCCTGTCAGGTTTAATAAGTGGGATTTCTTGCCTTATAAATGGGGTTGGGACCATCAGTTGTGTTGTGCAGAAGTCTGGTGGATACACAGCTGATAGTCCTACTGAATAGACTGTTAAAATTGGTATTATGGCAAGAAAAAAGCAGCTAAGTAAAGAAAAATGAGAGGCCATCATTACTTTAAGAAATGAAGGTCAGTCAGTTCGAAAAATTGGGCAAACTTTGAAAGTGTCCCCAAGTGCAATTGCAAAAACCATCAAGTGCTACAAAGAAATTGGCTCACATGAGGACCGCCCCAGGAAAGGAAGACCAAGAGTTACCTCTGCTTCTGAGGATAAGTTTATCCAAGTCACCATCCTCCGAAATCGCAGGTTAACAGCAGCTCAGATTAGAGTCCAGGTCAATGCCACACAGAGTTCTAGCAGCAGACACATCTTTTCAACAACTGTTAAGAGGAGACTTTGCGCAGCAGGCCTTCATGGTAAAATAGCTGCTAGGAAACCACTGCTAAGGACAGGCAACAAGCAGAAGAGACTTGTTTGGGCTAAAGAACACAAGGAATGGACATTAGACCAGTGGAAATCTGTGCTTTGGTCTGATGAGTCTAAATTTGAGATCTTTGATTCCAACCACCGTGTCTTTGTGCGACGCAGAAAAGGTGAACGGATGGACTCTACATGCCTGGTTCCCACCGTGAAGCATGGAGGAGGAGGTGTGGGGGTGCTTTGCTGGTGACACTGTTGGGGATTTATTCAAAATTGAAGGCATACTGAACCAGCATGGCTACCACAGCATCTTGCAGCGGCATGCTATTCCATCCAGTTTGCGTTTAGTTGGACCATCATTTATTTTTCAAAAGAACAATGACCCCAAACACTCCTCCAGGCTGTGTAAGGGCTATTTGACCAAGATGGAGAGTGATGGGGTGCTTCGCCAGATGACCTGGCCTCCACAGTCACCAGACCTGAACCCAATCGAGATGGTTTGGGGTGAGCTGGACCGCAGAGTGAAGGCAAAAGGGCCAACAAGTGCTAAGCATCTCTGGGAACTCCTTCAAGATTGTTGGAAGACCATTTCCGGTGGCTACCTCTTGAAGTTCATCAGGAGAATGTCAAGAGTGTGCAAAGCAGTCATCAAAGATAAAACACAGTAGTTTGACAATAAATGGCTTCACCCAACCAATAACCATGAGTGAAGAAAAAGTTTTTTCTGTTATCATTCATATTCTCTGAAACAAGGCCAAGAAAGGTAAAATTCTGCCAAGGTATGTAAACTTTCAAGCACAACTGTATATGTGTATTGAAGAATATTTACTTTGAAAACTAAATCTTTAAATGACATAGAGAATTACTCTATGTAAAAGCTAATGTTAAAATCGCATTCCATACGGATTGCATACTCATACATATTGCATACTGCATTGCATACTTTTTTTGTGAACTGTGGTGACTAAAAAAAACTCAAATCTGGCAATCAGCATATGTTTTAAATAATTGTATATTCTGATGGACTTTTATGGACATGGTGATACCAATTATGTTTGCTATGTTTTTTTATTTCTATTATTTTAAAACTGGGATAAGCCACATGGTGAAACATTCTTCAGAGTTCTGGGGTTTCCTATCCTGTGTTATTCCTTGCTTATATGGTATGTCTGTTAGTTTGATATTTGCTAGGGTTCTTTTATACTTATAACTAGAGATGAGCGAATGTTTCAATATTCGATTTGAAATACGATCGCCGAATTTGCAATATTCGCCGATTTATTCGTCGAATGTTCGTTGAACGTTACCGAACGCCGTAGGATTCAATGGGGGGACAAAAAAACGCATACGCAACACCTTAAAACCAGCCAAAAAGCTGCCAAAACACATCAAATTAGGGGTAGACACCTGGAAAGTGTCATCAATTGACCCAGAGTACAAGTACTATAATTATTATTACTATTACAGCAACATTTATTCCCTTTGCGCGTTACATGTCAAAAGGGGTCACTGACTGGTACAAGAGGAGAGACGACCCTGCCCGCGAGGGCGTACAAACAATCTACAAGGGATGAGTGAGGATAGAGTAGGTCAGGGTACAGCAAGTTGTGCAACGGTATGCTGGAGTGAGGGTTACCGCAGATTGTACGCTTGTCACAAGAAGTGGGTCTTCAGCTTCCTTTTCAAGGTTTCCATGGTAGGCAACAGTCTGATGTGTTGGGGTACAGTGTTATCACAGTAGGGAAGATGCACGGGACAAATCTGTCGAGAGCCTAAATCACGTTAAGCATCCAGGAGCTCACAACTGAGCAGATTAACCCCTGCACCGATTAATATGAAGGTGTAAGGCTTCTTTTTAATGACTGCAGGAGTGGAAGGAATCAGACGCTGCGGTCTTCTGGCTCCTCTCTGTCATGGTAAACCCATGACACCTTGCAAGCTTCAACACAATGTTCACAAGGTAGATAACAGCGGTGGTCGGTCTCCTAGACAATGAGCTAACTCCTGTTCTCCCCGTGTTTGCAGGGGGTTCCTTCAGGTTCTCTGGTTACCTCCTCAGTAAAAAAGCAGCCATACAGGAGTGTTCACAAATCAAAAACTTAGGGCCTGACACCAACATTTCTGTGGCCAACAAATTGGAGATTCCACCTCTTAGCTTTGTCATGTGTGGGAGGAAACAATTTTTTGCATGACCACAAATGCGGGACCGAGGGCTGACTGCAGTGCTGAGAGAGGGTGGAGTATGGTGAAACGGACAAACTGCTGGACTGTGAGTGAGGTGCAGGGGATTGAGAAACATGTGGTGTGCTCGGTGAAACAAACAGAGCATGCATGTCCGCTTCCGTTACAGCTGACGGGCTCTCACTCAGCCTGACTGGAGCAGGTAGAGAAGCAGAGGTTCTGCAGTGGTAGACCTGTTTGCCAATACTTGACATGGTAACAGAGGAGGAGGAAGAAGCAGCGGATGCAGTTGATGGGGCAGCTGATGGTTGTTGAGGTTCGCTGGTCTGCATTTTATCGCAGTGAGATAGCCAGAGTAACGCATGTTGATTGCGCATGTGAAGGTTCATGCATAAAGTAGTCAAATTATTGCACTTTTTCCCTCAACTGAGTTTTTATCGCAAAGTTTTCTGATAACGTGAGTTGGCTCATCCTTTGCGGTCTCAAAAGAGGCCCAGGCTAGGCAACCCTTGCCGCCCCTGCGAGCTGCAGACCAGCAACCACTGCTGGCCACAGCCACAGTTGTGGCTAAGGATGCAGTGCTCCTCGTGCTTGCATCACTCCTTGTCTGCGCCGTAGGGCGGAAGGTAACCTCCTTGTCTTCCTCCTCAGATGACCTACTCGGCTGCGAGAATCTGGGTTCACACCAAGTGGGATCTTCAACCTTGTCATCATCCAATATGTTATCCCATTCCTCAGCCTCGGAGTGACCCTTCTCCTCTTGTTGCCCTGACAGCACAATATA
Source organism: Phyllobates terribilis (assembly GCF_046119375.1). Lineage (NCBI taxonomy): Eukaryota > Metazoa > Chordata > Amphibia > Anura > Dendrobatidae > Phyllobates > Phyllobates terribilis. The sequence continues at coordinate 160,029,012 of NW_027362771.1, read as the reverse complement.
GTCCGCATGAGCATCAGGTATCTGAGTCTCATCAGGATGACCTCCCTCCCCGGTGATTAATGTCTGGTGACGAGGGTCAGGTACCTGCTCGGATCCTACTTCGTCCTGCCCCGAATCCAACGTAAAAAACTTTTGGGTATCGGTGCAAATGCTTTCCTCCTCTTCTTGACTCTGTGAATGTTTGGAGTACTCTTCTGATACCCATTTTAAAACTACAGTCAGTTTTGCACTTGGACAGTTGTGACACGGGGGGAAGCAAGGGTAATTGGGGTGCCACCTCTGTGGACTGTACTGTGTGGATGTTGAGGTGGAGGAAGAAGAGGAGAGGCCACTTGAAGCAGCGCTTGCTATCCACTGGAGCACCTGCTCTTTCTGGCCCTTATCAACAAGGCGCATTGCTGTACGGCTGCCAAAGAAAGGGAGTGGAGTATCTCGTCCAGTAACAGAAGTTGTCAGTTGTCTTTGGATAGGACATGACAGTGTTGGTTCACTAGTGCTTTCACTAATATTACCACCTACCCCACGTATACCTTGAACACCAAGCCTATTCCTCCTTCCACCATGACCTCTCTTTTTCCCACTCATGTTGCTCAGATACTGTAGTAGGAGCACCCTATTAGCAAAACAAAAATAGATTTTTTTCCTCTGCAACAGCTCTGCACACACCTGAATTTCAGCGGCACTAAGTGACAAAGTAAGATATGGCTTGCTGTATAACGTTACTAACCGAACAAAGTATTTTTTTTTACTGTGGATGGCGCCTCTATAACATAGGAGATTTCTCCAAACTGAGATGTTCCTGCTGTATAGTGTTAAAAACCAAACAAAGTATTTTTTTTACTGATGATGACGCCTGTATAACATAGGAGATATTCTCCAAACTGTTTCAAACTGAGATGTCCCTGCTGTATAACGTTAGGAACCAAACAAAGTATTTTTTTTACTGTGGATGAGGCCTGTATAACATGGGAGATATTCTCCAAACTATTTCAAACTGAGATGTCCCTAATATTATATAATATAATATTTGTATTTATTTTTACTATTATTTTGTGAATTTTTTTATATATATATTTTTACAATTTTTGTTTACTTTTTTACGTAGTCCCTCTGTGGGACTTTCACTTTTTTCACTTTGATCGCTGGTATAAAGCACTGCAATGCACCAGCATTGCAATGCTTTATACCTGTCAGTGCTGCACTGACTCTGCACTACTGTGACTGCTCTGAGCATGGTCTAAGATGCTTTCCATAGCTTTGTGGCCTGGGGGGTTGTCATGACAACCCCAGGTCACCATTGGCAATGATCGGGCCCTCGCGATGACGCCGCGGGAGTGCCAATCTGAAGGCAGAGGGAGCTCCCCTCCTCTCCCTGCCGTCTAAATGCTGTGATTGTCATCAAACACATTTAGGGGGTTAAACAGCCAGGGATGGTGCTGACACAGACCCTGGTTGTTACTGCAGGAACTCCGGCCATTATCAGCACTGAGCTCCTGTGGTGATGGGGCGGGATGCTGATATTTCAGCACCACCTGCATTATCATGCTGTGATCGGTCAATCAGATTGACCCCGACCCTCTTTTACCTATTTATTACCTTTAAAAACTAAAATAATCCAAAGGGGTCAGCCGTAAATCCATCCCACGTCCCACGACGATCCCCGACTCAGCTACATTCAGATGCAGTGCTGAGCGGTGACATCAGTAATGTGACCGCTCAGCACGGTGTCCAGAACATACTGACAATAGCATGTGAATCCGACTACTGCAAAGAGCGCTGATGTCAGTAAGGTTATTGCAGTTCATAGCCGATGAACTGCGTTGACCTTACTGACGTCACCACTCGCAGTGTGAAAAATTTCTCACGCTGCGAGCGGAGACATCAGTAAGGTTCTCACAGTTCACAGTGGGAAGAGCATTTAACTAATGGATGCACCATTTCTGGGGCGGCTGAGGACTGGTGTTATTAGTCTGGGAGGGGACCAGCATGACAGCGTGGGATCCCGCAGCAGTCCACGATACCCAGCGCCTGTGACCGGTAGTGACTTCAGTAAGGTTACCGCCAGTAAGAGCTGGGAGCTGTGATCTGACAGTGCAGGAACCTCTGGATGTTCGTGCCCCCCATTCACTTGAATGAGGTCCGGGTTCGGGATCAAATTTGGGTACCATTTTGGTACCCGATCCAAACTTTTTCATAAAGTTTGGCCAAATCCGATGGACCCGAACATCCATTAATGGCCAGTAATAACTATCTGCATTGCCCACAGCTAGAAACAGCTAGACAGGTTTCACAATTCTGTTTTTGTAACTCCCATAAATGTGAATTGGAGTTATGGAAATAGTATAGAACAGGATTTACAGCCGCTGCAGTATTTGTGCAACTTTCTATGGCAATAGGGCATGAGCACCTAAACAGCCTAGGCCAGCATGAACACTAAATATAGTCCTGTTGGCATACACATTAATTGGTTGAACAGACAAATGGCATGCGGAGGTGATGTCATTTCTGGTATACACTTCATCAGACTCATTACACAATGTGCAGCCGATGCTTTTTTGGCTTTCTGTTCTCCGCAATACAAATCAATTGAACGGCCGTACATTTCCGAACTGTCTAGTGCATTATGTTCTTTTTAAATATGATTAGGCTTGCAGTCTGACCACTGAGAAACTCCAGAGCATTAAATCCCTGATATTACTTACGGTGTTGTGGTGATTCAAACAATTACTGAAACTGAAGGAAGGAAGGTTTTCTGTACATAAAACTATATCCATTTAGCAAATATTAACATACTTGCCAAATAGACATATTTTACAATAAATTACTATTTACTTGCAAAGCACAAATGTGAGCGATAACAGGACTGCACTCCAAAAAATGATATTTTGTAACATGATAGAGTAACTTATTACTCATACGTGTATGTGCGTATTTGACATATCAGAAAACTGGTAAAACTATTCACAAAAAATAAGAGCCATGTAATGTGAAAAAAAAACAATGTCCAAATAATAATGCCAAATTGAGAAAATAACAGTGCAAAACTTTATGCAAATCCTGTTATTCCATAAATAGCTGAGCCACTGATATCTCAATGATTTTATGTCTGTTTTTATTAAGTTATAACAAATAGTAAATATAAATAACATCAGAAAATGTAGAAAAATATTGAAAATAAGCAAAACTTCCCGTTTAATCACAGGATAACAATAGCAAATCTGGAGTACTGATATCCTACATTGCAACATTCAATAACACATCGTAGGAAGTCAGAATAACTGTCTCTGACTGGTAACTGTAAAATGGCTTTAAAGGAAGAAAAAGACTATTTATTAAGTGAGAACACATGTAAAGAAAAGGACATATAAGGAGAGAAAAGAGCAATAAGGAAAGAGGAAAAAGAAGAGAAAAAGAATGGGGGGGGGGGCGTTTAAGGAGGAAGGGATGTATGACTAGACCACTTATCAAGCATTAAAAATCCGGATGAATGCAAGGGAGTCTAAGAGCAGAATCCAAAGACTCTAAACTTGTAGAAACTTTTAATTTGAGCCACTAATCTCGGCTGTTAGGTCTTCTTCAATTTTATAAAGACAGACCATCTCCTTAAACCACTCAGCCAAAGATGGAGGTTGAGTCAACTTCCAATGCCTCGGGATAATTGCACATGCTGCTGATAGCAGTCAATGATTTTAGTACATTTCTGATGCTGTAGGTGCAAGATGCATGAAATTCATTAAAGGGACTCTGTCAGCACTGGGTGACTGTTCAAACCAAGTACAGGCGTTCAGTGCATCACAGCGGATTTAAGTGCACCTTCTCATCTGCTTATTTTCCCTCTATCTCCACGCTTCTCTGGGCCTATGAAGCCAGCGCTCTCAATCAAATAAGGCTGGGGGAGATGTAAGGAAAACAAGTAGGTGTATTTAAATGTTTGGTCATGCCACAGTGCACCGAGTGCACTATACTTAGTTTGAACAGTCATTTTGTGCTGACAGAGTCCCATTAATAGCACATACACATCTCTTAATGAATTTTATGCATTTTACTCCAGGAGACTTCAGATCAATACTGTTTAGGGTCTTTGCATATGAGGTAGGCACAGGAAGCAGTTTCATTAAAATGTCCAGGCTGGTTTACTAAGACTGCATAAACTGCTCAGGAAACCAAACAAAAAGTCAGCTTTTTCCTACACAAAGTGAAAACCCAAAGTAAATAGGCCATACACTACTGTGGGGTTCACCCGCTTGGATTAGTATCCAGTTCTTAAGTCCTTAGCAAAAACCAACACACTGGAGATATACACATCTCCAGACACAGACACTGAATGAGAAAACTGGTCTCCATTTTATTTGCCATACCATGCCCCCGGGGTGGGATATGTGAGCAGCCAGTCCCATCCATCACTTTGACTGCTCGTAAAACCTGGCCCTGAAACATCCTATTAACTCTCTCAGCACTATACGTGCTGGAGCTTGCTTTTCCGGGCTTACATCACCGAAGCTATCAATCTCGATGATACATATCTCCCCTCAAGGACCTGTCTGGCGGCCATCTTACAACTGGCATCCAAAAATTTAGCTATATGTGTCCAACAACTCTTTTCGTATATCAGATAACCTGGGATGTACATAGAAATCATGGCAATCCATACCAAAATTCCTAATTGAGCATCTTCTCTTTCCCCACAAAAAAACATCTATTTGGCAGTGTAGGCATAGGTGCAGTCACATAGGGGCATACCTCCCAACTTTTAAAGACAGGCCAGCTGGACATCTATTGCAGCACAAAACGGTAATTGTACCTCTAGTAAAGCCTTTTAGTGTTCTCACTCACTACAATACCCCTTTCATGGCTCCCATAATGTTTGATGCTCCCAAAAATGTCCTCCACACACACAGCTAGAACACGTACTGAACTTAGAAGATGATATACAGTATATCAATAACAATGTATATAAACTGCTCAAAAAAATAAAGGGAACACTCAAATAACACATCCTAGATCTGAATGAATGAAATATTATCATTGAATACTTTATTCTGTACTAAGTTGAATGTGCTGACAACAAAATCACACAAAAATCATCAATGGAAATCAAATTTATTAATTAATGGAGGCCTGGATTTGGAGTCACCCCCAAAATTAAAGTGGAAAAACACACTATTGGCTGATCCAACTTTGATGTAATGTCCTTAAAACAAGTCAAAATGAGGCTCAGTATTGTGTGTGGCCTCCACGTTCCTGTATGACCTCCCTACAACGCCTGGGCATGCTCCTGATGAGGTTGCGGATGGTCCCCTGTGAGATCTCCTCCCAGACCTGGAATAAAGCATCCGCCAACTCCTGGACAGTCTGTGGTGCAACGTGACGTTGGTGGATGGAGCAAGACATGATGTCCCAGATGTGCTCAATCGGATTCAGGTCTGGGGAACGGTCGGGCCAGTCCATAGCTTCAATGCCTTCATCTTGCAGGAACTGCTGACACACTCCAGCCACATAAGATCTGGCATTGTCCTGCATTAGGAGGAACCCAGGGCCAACCGCACCTGCATATGGTCTCACAAGGGGTCTGAGGATCTCATCTCGGTACCTAATGGCAGTCAGGCTACCTCTGGCGAGCACATGGAGGTCTGTGCGGCCCTCCAAAGAAATGCCACCCCACGCCATTACTGACTCACTGCCAAACCGGTCATGCTGAAGGATGTTGCAGGCAGCAGATCACTCTCCACGGCGTTTCCAGACTCACGTCTGTCACATGTGCTCAGTGTGAACCTGCTTTCATCTGTGAAGAGCACAGGGCGCCAGTGGTGACTTTGCCAATCCTGGTGTTCTGTGGCAAATGCCAAGCATCCTGCACAGTGTTGGGCTGTGAGCACAACCCCCATCTGTGGACGTCGGGCCCTCATACCACCCTCATGGAGTCGGTTTCTACCCATTTGCACATTTCTGCCTGCTGGAGGTCATTTTGCAGGGCTCTGGCGGTGCTCCTCCTGTTCCTCCTTGCACAAAGGTGGGAGGTAGCAGTCCTGCTACTGGGTGGTTGCCCTCCTACGGCCCCCTCCACGTCTCCTGGTGTACTGGCCTGTCTCCTGGTAGTGCCTCCAGCCTCTGGACACTAGACTGACAGACACAGCAAACCTTCTTGCCACAGCTCGCATTGATGTGCCAGCCTGGATGAGCTGCACTACCTGAGCAACTTCTGTAGGTTGTAGAGTCCGTCTTATGCTACCACGAGTGTGAAAGCACAACTAACATTCAAAAGTGACCAAAACATCAGCCAGAAAGCATTGGTACTGAGATGTGGTCTGTGGTCCCAACCTGCAGAACCACTCCTTTATTGAGTGTGTCTTGATAATTGCCAAAAATTTCCATCTATTGTCTATTCCATGTGCACAACAGCATGTGAAATTGATTGTCAATCAGTGTTGCTTCCTAATTGGACAGTTTGATTTCACAGAAGTTTAATTTACTTGGAGTTATATTCTGTTGTTTAAGTGTTCCCTTTATTTTTTTGACCAGTGTATATCAGATAATATTTAATAGAGTAATCCTAAAATTCATTGACATATATCTGCCATGAATGAAGAATGGCAGACCATTCGGAAGAAATATATGTACCCAAAGGAAGAAAAAAGCCGAACTGTTAGTATGGTTAGTGCACACTGTAGAGACCATATTATCCTCCTATGAAATCATATATAATAGATGGCTAAGTCTCTATAATGTGCACTAACCGTACTCAATCATAAATTATCTATCTTTTACCTTTGTGCAGGTTGCTTATATTTATTACAATTACTCCATCTATTTTTTGTCCGGATTCATATTGGTCTTTCGTATTTCTCTAATGTATGATACAGTTTTTATATGTTGTTTTCAATGGTGTGTGTGCACCCCACCTGTACAGTGCCACCATTTATCCATTGGTTGTTTAAATAAAGGTTTTTTTAAATTGACACATTGGCTTTGATTCATTCTATGACCATCAGTTCAGATTTTTTCTTTCACACACACACACATAGTAAAGTTGCCAAAACAAATTGCCTCCACATTCCTCTCACATGCACAGTATGATGACGAAACAGTGGCATCAGAAAAGTATGATGGCCCTGCAGTGCCCAAAGTCGGTATAATGCTGCTACTCTGCCCCAACAAAGCATGATGCTGCTACAGTGCCCCCTCACAGTATGTTGCCCCCAGAGTGATCAGAGTGATCACCAGCACAGTATAATAGCCCTAAAATGCCTCCCACACTATATAATGTCCCCATAAATCTTCCTCACACAGTATGGTGGCCCCCACAGCCCCCTACACACAGAACGATGGACCCCAAAGCACCCTCACACACAGTATGATGGCCCCTACATACTCTCATACATAGTATGATGGCCTCCACTGCCCCTCACACAGTTTGACGGTGTAACATCCATGCCAGTACTTGTCCTTTCCTTTTCCCCCTCCGTTTACAGGCAAAGCAAGGAAACTACGCGGTAGCCTTGTTTTACTTCTGGGACTCCTGGGTAAGGCGCTTGGAAGCTTGGGGGATAATTCCTGGCTTGTTAGAATTTCCCCCTGATGGGATGTCTCGGTCAGGCTGCTCTCTATTTTTTCTCCTGATTCCAGTCTTCTACTGCTAGTTATGGATAGAGATAAGCGTTGTTCTACTCGAACTGTTCGCCAATCTCAAATTCGAGCTGTTTTGGGCGGTGTTCGAGCCGTTCGGCGAACACGAACAATTTGAGAAAAATTCGGCTGTTCGAGGTTATGTTCGATAACTGTTCGTGCACCAAAATCATAACTGGATTTTTTCTCAGTAATGATGAAAATTAATGTTAATACGCAGTTTGAGTGTACAGCGGGGCGGGGGGAGGGGCAGGGGATGAATCTCTGCAGGAACAATGAAGATCTCCATTTTTTTTTCTCTTTCCCGCATTTACAGTGGGGAGGTGCAATCTGTCAGCCTATCAGCAGCGCACACACGGAGCGAAGTGCTTTTTTTCACACAAGCAAGGGCATGTGTCATTGGCAGTGTATGTCACATGTCCTTGCCCTATAAGACCAAGCCATTTTCCCCGTCGCCACCATTTTCTCACTGCTGCAGCTGCGTGTTAGACGGCACCGCTGTTGCTGTGTGCGCTATACCTTGTTAATTTCAAGCCAATTTTCGCACAAATCTACAGATAGCTTGGGAGTAGGGAATAGTTGTGATTGCAGTCCTTTTAAGGACTAGGTTACAGCATTTCCTATGACTTTTATCAGGCAGGTCTGTGCTCTTAAATAGATAGGTTGTGGGAGTAAAGACTAATTGTAATTGGAGTCCTTTTCAGGACTAGGTTACATCAGTTCCTATCAGTTTTTGCCAGGCAGGTCTGTGCCAGTGCTGTGCAAGATTTTTTCACAGCATTTGGCTGAATCTAGCAAAGCTAATCCTTTTTGGCCTATTGCAGAGTGTGTTAGTCAGTGGAGTAGCCTATCTGTGTTGCAAGATATACCACCTGTGTATAGAATACGAATTTTTTTACTGCACCTAGTGAAGTAAAATCTTTTGGGCATAGCATCATTCTATTAGTCCATCTATACTGACCTCCATCAGGTTGCAAATTGAATATAATTTTTTTCTGCATCTAGCTCTGAAAAAATATTGGGCTTCTAGCTGTGTGTGGGACTTGTTGTATTAGTCCATCTATACTGACCTCCATCAGGTTGCAAACTGAATATATTTTTTTCTGCATCTACCTCTGAAAAAATATTGGGCTTCTAGCTGTGTGTGGGACTTGTTCTATTAATCCATCTATACAGACCTCCATCAGGTTGCAAACTGAATATATTTTTTTCTGCATCTACCTCTGAAAAAATATTGGGCTTCTAGCTGTGTGTGGGACTTGTTGTATTAGTCCATCTATACTGACCTCCATCAGGTTGCAAATTAAAAATAATTTTTATCTGCATCTACAGTACCTCTGAAAAAATATTTGGGCTTCTAGCTGTGTGTGGGACTTGTTCTATTAGTCCATCTATACTGACCTCCATCAGGTTGCAAATTGAATATAATTTTTATCTGCATCTAGCTCTGAAAAAATATTTGGCCTTCTAGCAGTGTGTGGGACTTTCTCTATTAGTCCATCTATACTGACCTCCATCAGGTTGCAAATTAAAAATAATTTTTATCTGCATCTACCTCTGAAAAAATATGTGGCCTTCTAGCAGTGTGTGGGACTTTCTCTATTAGTCCATCTATACTGACCTCCATCAGGTTGCAAATTCAAAATAATTTTTTGTCTGCATCTAGCTCTGAAAAAATATTGGGCTTCTAGCTGTGTGTGGGACTTGTTGTATTAGTCCATCTATACTGACCTCCATCAGGTTGCAAACTGAATATATTTTTTTCTGCATCTACCTCTGAAAAAATATTGGGCTTCTAGCTGTGTGTGGGACTTGTTCTATTAATCCATCTATACAGACCTCCATCAGGTTGCAAACTGAATATATTTTTTTCTGCATCTACCTCTGAAAAAATATTGGGCTTCTAGCTGTGTGTGGGACTTGTTCTATTAATCCATCTATACAGACCTCCATCAGGTTGCAAACTGAATATATTTTTTTCTGCATCTACCTCTGAAAAAATATTGGGCTTCTAGCTGTGTGTGGGACTTGTTCTATTAATCCATCTATACAGACCTCCATCAGGTTGCAAACTGAATATATTTTTTTCTGCATCTACCTCTGAAAAAATATTGGGCTTCTAGCTGTGTGTGGGACTTGTTCTATTAATCCATCTATACAGACCTCCATCAGGTTGCAAACTGAATATATTTTTTTCTGCATCTACCTCTGAAAAAATATTGGGCTTCTAGCTGTGTGTGGGACTTGTTGTATTAGTCCATCTATACTGACCTCCATCAGGTTGCAAACTGAATATATTTTTTTCTGCATCTACCTCTGAAAAAATATTGGGCCTTCTAGCAGTGTGTGGGACTTTCTCTATTAGTCCATCTATACTGACCTCCATCAGGTTGCAAATTCAAAATAATTTTTTGTCTGCATCTAGATCTGAAAAAATATTGGGCTTCTAGCTGTGTGTGGGACTTGTTGTATTAGTCCATCTATACTGACCTCCATCAGGTTGCAAATTAAAAATAATTTTTATCTGCATCTACAGTACCTCTGAAAAAATATTTGGGCTTCTAGCTGTGTGTGGGACTTGTTCTATTAGTCCATCTATACTGACCTCCATCAGGTTGCAAATTGAATATAATTTTTATCTGCATCTAGCTCTGAAAAAATATTTGGCCTTCTAGCAGTGTGTGGGACTTTCTCTATTAGTCCATCTATACTGACCTCCATCAGGTTGCAAATTGAATATAATTTTTATCTGCATCTAGCTCTGAAAACATATTTGGCCTTCTAGCAGTGTGTGAGACTTTCTCTATTAGTCCATCTATACTGACCTCCATCAGGTTGCAAATTAAAAATAATTTTTATCTGCATCTACCTCTGAAAAAATATTTGGGCTTCTAGCAGTGTCTGGGACTCATTGTATTAGGCCATCTATACCAAGCTCCACCAGCTTTGAAATTAATAATAATTTTTAGCTGCATCTAGCCCTGAAAATAATTTTTCCCAATAGTGGTAGCAATAGAAATATGGGGCGCGCGCCTGGCTAACAAAAATATACGCTTCATAACACAAAACACCAGCCTAGCGCACTGCATTAATAAGATGGCATCATCGTCTCTCCCAGTGCTAGGCCTACTACGCAGGCTAGTATTCCTGTGCCTAAAACACAATGTATGGGTCCGCGCTAGCCACTATGCTGAGGGGTATAAAGCTGCTGCTAACGCTTTATAACAATTCAATTGGCAGATTTTCACAGAGCTCTTCCACAACGCCCACCCATCGGGCAACAGTTGCCCACCCTCCCTATGGGATCTAGTGGCGAATAGTTGATGCCATTAATCAGAGCGTCAGTTGCCCCGTCAACGTGGCAAGCATACGGTAAGGCATGGGAAGAGTGGACACGACTAGTAGCAGGCAGACGGGTTGACCAATGTGAACAAGCCAGATCACAAGTCACCATAGAATTTCTCCACCAGCTAATGATGAGGGGCATATCAGGGGCGTCAGCGCAGCGGTGTCTGACCGGAGTAGCATTTCACTTCCAACTACTGAATTGGGGAGATGTGACAAAGATTCATCATCAGACAATCCATAAAAGGGTGGAAAAGGGGTCAGCCAAGTCAGGAATGTAGACGTCCCGTCCCGTGTCACTAAAACTGATTTCTCACATCTTATCCCTAACACCATTAACATGACACTCACAATTTGAAGCAACACTAATGTCTACTGCATTTGTGATTGCGTTCTTCGGGGCGCTATGTATAAGCGAATTAGTCCCTCAATCCAAAATTACCACCAGTGGACGCTTATTACACCAGGAAGTAGTCATAGCCAATAATGCAATACGTGTACGCATACACCAATCGAAAATGGTTCCAGCGGGCAGGGGTACTTGGGTACTTCTACAACCCACAAACGGTACACTGAGTCGAGTAACAATAGTAAAAACATATCTAACCATCAGATCACAAAGTAATTTCTTCGTATCACACATTGATGGAACGCCATTATCAAGATACCTGTTCCAAGCTATATTTAATAAATGCATAACATCGGCAGGGAACCACCCCAAAGATTACGGGACACACTCATTCCGCATAGGTGCGGCCATGGAAGCAGCAAAAGCAGGACTGTCAGAAACGGAAGTTCAGAGGATAGGGAGATGGCGATCCACGTGTTTGGCGAGATACATAAGACCGGACTTGTTATCCTAACGTGGTTTGTTTCTTTTACAGGTGACGCTAAGCCAACAGTGTGAGTGATAGGCCACTCGTATATATATTGGGCACAAAAAAGGGCGAAATTAGAGTTTCATAACACATATTTCAACTGGAGAGGTATTAGAGGCCTGCTATGGCCACAGGTACTAATGGAGGTAATCAAGGTAGGGAGAGAGGCAAGAGGTCCGGTCATCTTAGTTATACAGGCCGGGGGAAACAACCTAGGTCATCACAAGAGCGCATAACTAATGGCAATAATGAAACTAGACACTGAGCGCTTCAGAGAATTTTTCACAAAATTAGCTATAGTATGGTCAGAGATTGTGCCGATAGCGGTATGGCAAGGTGCGCGAGACATCACGGCCATCGAATGGACAAGGCGGGTAATAAATATTCGGATGGCAAAATTTAGAAGAGACAGAGGTGGTGTAGTGATACGACACCGACAACTGGAAGGAGATAAAGCAGGCCTCATACAGCCCGACGGTGTTCACTTAATAGATATTGGACTGGACATATTCCTGTCAGGACTCCAGGACGGAGTGGAACAAGCATTAAGAGTGATGGGTGGGGGTCAGAGTCCTGCATACGAGTACGCTGGATCCTCCGTGGCCTGGAAATAGAAAGGACATGTTGGAGAGTTACACTTGTTGGCCAACTTGCCGGAGTGGGGACCCAGGGCATGCTGCAACAAGCTGAATTATTTTAGAAATAAAATGCCTTTCTAATGGAATGAGTATAAAGAGTTAATAAAGCTGTGACCGATCCTCACCCATCCAGTTGTAAGAGTTACATTATTGGGTTGTCCATGAAAGGGGGGCGGTAGGGGGGCTGAGCATCTGGGTTTGGTTGGGGGTCCCCACAGTCTGCCTAGGCTAGATTAATTTAAAAATTCTTATTAGATACACAGGCGGTGCAGCTTGCTTCGCAGCTGGGCTACTACGCCCAAAGTATTGCCTAGGCTAGATGCAGTTAAAAATTCTACGCTGACTAGCAGACACTGAAGATTTGGAGCAGACCTCTGAGTAAACAGCTCTTCAGACTCAACCATCTGTGTTACCCCAAGCCATAGTGTATGTAGTTTCTTACAGTTAAAAGGGGGGGGTGCGACCCAACCCACCTGGAATTGACGATGCCAACGTCACGTAAGACACAGCAAGGGGACTCCCAAAATTGTGGCACAGACACCACTTAACCCTAGAACGCATACCTGTGGCCTTGCAGGCCCGCCCAGTTAATTGTTTTCTATTTTCTGCAAGATTGCTTTAGTTAGAATTTTGAAACTCTAGGTATTCTTCATGTATATAGTTGTTTGTCATTTGAGTTTGAGTTATTCCATGTTATTTGCACACGGGCCTAAAGGGCCCCAGGTATGTGAAAGTGTAGATTTTTATGGTCATGCGTTCTAGGGTTAAGTGGCATCAATTGCCCCACTGTTGCTTAAAACGGTTGGTGAGGTGATTTTACCAAATCCCCAAGCTTTTAGTCTCCCAAGGATGACACAGGGGTAGAAATGTCCTTGCGAATCCATGATTTGATCATCTTTATGAACGTGAGTCTGTCTACATTCTCAGTGGACAGCCGCGTGCGCTTATCTGTCAGCACACCACCAGCAGCGCTGAACACACGTTCAGAGAGAACGCTGGCTGCATGGCATGACAAGATCTTCAAGGCGTGAGTGGCGAGCTCCGGCGATTTTTCAAGATTGGAATACCAAAATGAGCAAGGGTCCAGTGACACAGTCATGGCTTCGATGTTCACTTGGAGATTCTCCTGTACCATCCTCTCTAGGCATTGACTATGTGTCAGACTTCTTGTCTCCTGTGGCCTTGCAAAGGATGGTCTAAAAAAGTGGTGAAACGATTCCACAAAATTGCTGTTACCAGCAGATACTGTGTTACTGTTACTGTTTGAGTGATGAAGACTCGACAGTCCCACCGTTGGCAAGTTAGAACTGTGAGATTCACTACGTGCACCACTGGTGTTTTGTGGAAAAGCACATGTAAGATTCTGCAACAGATACTCCTGCATTCGTCAATACCTTTTTATGGCAGGAATTATTTCGGCAAATATACTTTTGTACCGGGGATCTAAGAGTGTGGCAACCCAGTAGTCGGGATTACTTCGAATTCTGACAATCCGGGGGTCATGTTGCAGGTAGTGCAGCAAGAAGGCACTCATGTGTCTTGCGCATCCAGAAGGACCAAGTCCTTGTTGTGTTGGTAGCGAGGTAAGAATCATGCTTCCTTCCTCTGCCCTCTCCCTCCAACCTCGCACAACAGAAATGTGATCAAGGTCTCCCTCATCTGATGAGTCTTCCATGCCCATTGCCAGTTCGTCCTCCACTTCTTCCTCGGCTCCTGCACCTTCCTTAACAGTTTGGCTGCTACCATGCGCCCTGGTTAATCCCTCTCCCCCACCCTCCCATGCCTGCCGCCTTGGTGCTGCCAACCGTCTGGACCTTGGAGATGTTATCCCTTCCGCATACGACTCCTCCTCTACTTCCTCCACCTCCTCTTGTCCCACCACCTGACTCCGAATTCTGTTTAACATGTGCTCCAGCATGTAAATCACCATAATAGTCATGCTGATAATGGCATCGTCAGCACTAAACATCTTCGTCGCCATTTCAAGACTGTGCAGAAGGGTGCATAGGTCCCTGATCTGAGACCACTCCTCCAGCGTGATTTGCCCCACCTCTGGATCTCGTTGGCCCAGGCTATACGTCAGAACGTATTGCACCAGGGCTTGTCGGTGCTGCCACAGTCGCTGCAACATGTGCAGAGTTGAATTCCACCGTGTCGGCACATCGCATTTCAGCCGGTGAACTGGCAGGCCCAACGACTTCTATAGAGATGTAAGTCGTTGAACTGCGGGATGCGAACGGCGGAAGTGAGCACACAGCGACCGTGCACTCTGCAGAAGGCCATCTAGTCCGGGATAGTGGGCTAAAAATTGCTGGACAACCAGGTTCAACACGTGAGCCATACAAGGCATGTGTGTGACATTGCCCCGGCGAAGTGCCGCACCCAGGTTTGCAGCATTGTCGCACATGGCCTTCCCTGGTTGCAGGTCCAGTGGAGACAACCTTTCATGAAACTGGGTCTCCAGAGCTGACCAAAACTCCTCAGCTGTGTGACTCACATTTCCCACACATTTCAAAGTAAACACTGATGCGTTGAGCCCTGCTGCCAGCATAGTAAGGAGGTGTGCAGGATTCCTTCTGCGCAGTTAGAAAGCAGGTGGCATTACCAGACAGGCTTTGGGTGCAGGTGGAGGACCGAGAGGAGGTTGAGGAGGCAGAAGCAGTGGAGGAAGTTCGAGATAAAGAGGATTAACACACAACTCGTGGGGATGGTAAGACTTGGACAGCAGCCCCTTGTCCTGCTGTCACCATAGTTACCCAGTGCCCAGTCAGCGACATGTAACGCCCCTGTCCATGCCTTCTCGTCCAAGTGTCTGTGGTGAAGTGCACCCTGTCACACACAGAGTTTTTCAAAGAAGCGGTGATGTTGTGTGCGACATGCTAGTGGAGCGCAGGCACACCTTTCTTTCAGAAGTAGTGCCGACTGGGCATCTGGTACTGGGGCACTGTGACGGACATAAGGTCTTGAAAATCCTCTGTGTCCTCCAGGTGGAAAGGCAGCATTTCTGTAGCCAACAGCTTGCAGATGGTGAAATTCAACCTCTTAGCTTTCTCATGGCTAGGAGGAAATGGTCTTTTACTTTTCCACATCTGAGGGACCGAGGGCTGGCTGTTGTGCTTAGACGGTGTTGAGTAGGGTGTCCCCGGCAACTGCCGGTCTGTGAGGAAGATGCAGGCGGACATGTTAGGTTGCCTTGATCCAAAGGTGGTGCTCTCGATGTCGGAGAGCGCTCAACACTAGCAGGTGTTTCCACTTCCCAATGAACTGACGACCTGCCAATCACACTGGCTGTTGCGGGTAAAGAGGTGGCAGATCTGCGTCCAAAAACATGTGTGACTGCTGTCCCCCCAGTCACAGAGGATGAAGAGGCTGCGGATGCACAAGATGGGGCAGACGGTGGTTGGCCCAGCCGGCTAGGCCGCATTGTAGCACAGTGAGCTTCCCACTGCAACTTATGCTTCATATCCATGTGACGGTACATGCATGAAGTACTCAAACTATGTATTTTTTGGCCTCTACTTAGCTTTTGCTGACAAATATTACAGATAACACGAGTTGGGTCATCCTTATCGATCTGAATAAATGCCCAGGCTATGCAAGGCTTAGAGCCCATGTGACCTGAAGAGCCACTACGACTTGTGGTCAGAGGCAGAGTTGTGGTTGAGGATGCAGTTGTTGACGTGCTTCCAGTACTCCGTCTCTGTTCAGGAAGGCGCAACCTAACCTCGTCGTCAATAGCATCTGTGATGCCCCGCTGCGCTTGGTATCACAGATCCTACAAGAGTGCATTGATGGAATCCTCCACAAGAGGCCCCCATAAACATTCACACATCTCCACCTTCCACCTCAGACCAGCAGAGGGAGCCCGTTAGGGATATAAATAGGGAAGGTGGAGCTAGGCAGTTCAGTTCCTCTGAAGAGTTCCTGCAGTAGAGAAGCCTAAGAGAGGTCAGTCTGCAGTGGAGCTCAGTCTAGTCTAGAGAACGCAGTTAATAGTTCAGCAGTGGAGCACGAGGCTCCTGCTTGCTAGATTCAGGGAGCCCAGATAGAGCTTAAGGTGTGCCGGTGCCGTAAGATCAGTGAAGCGCGGCAAGCTGCCGTTAGTGTGTATAGCCTAGTGAGGGCCCGAGTAGGCCGAAGGCGAGTGGCGAGTTAGTACATAAGGGGCAGAGGAGCTTAACCAGCTCACCCCGAAGCATTTACCGGACACAGGGTCCGAGCTTACCGGTATCTCTATGACCCAGTAAGGCATAACCGGAATCCCTGGATAACTACAAGTCCCAGGATCGCTAAGGTGCTGATATGTAACAGAGCCAGGAGATGCTTAGGCCCCGCATACTGGGAGCGTGAACTCCAAGAGAAGGCCCTACCACAAGGTCAGCCAGCGCAGGACAGAGACAAAGTTAGGCCTAGCTCCAGGCAGGTCAGAAACTTACTACGCAGAGGCAAGAAACAGGAGGCCCTACACCCGCTCATTGGGGAGGATCCTGATATGCACCCTTCACCCTACAGTGCTCCGGGATGTGCCTGAATTTCCACCAGTAAAAGGTACTGAAGTGACTACCGTGTCCGTTCCCGTTCTTGCTCTGACCCAGCTGGGTCTCGCCTGTCCTGCATTCCCCCTGCATACGCTGCCCTGAGACCTAGCTCCACCTGTGGGGAGCTATACCATCGAGCTGCCTTATCACCAGCCTCAGTGGACTGCTGCAGCGCTGGTGCTTGTCACCAGATACCACAGGTGGCGTCATGAACTCTTATAAAATTAACAATTATCCACCCTTTTAAAGAGAGACCCCAGGGTACGGGCCAGGGAGCCGACCACCGCGACATCCCCAAGGCCAGGCAAATGCCCGGGTACCGAGTCATCCCCATCCCCAGGGCTAGTCACATCCTCCTCCACCTCCTCTGCTGACCTCATCGACTGTCTGACTGTGGGTTGACAGTAAGTGGGATCTCCAACCTCGTCATCATCACCCTGTGTGTTATCACACCCGTCGCCCTCAGAGCCAACCTCTTCCTGCCCTGACCGAAAAGTCAAGTTGTCGCTCCAATCAGGTATTTGAGTCTCATCATCGTCTTCATCATTGTCTCCACCAACAGGAGTTACAGTTTGGGAACAAGGGTCTACATTATGCTCAGAACCTTCTTCATCTGGTCCTGGATCCAACTTATAAAGATTCTGGGCATCGGATCAGATCATTTCCTCATCTGGATTAACAGAAGCTCTGGAGCAGACCTCCGTTTCCCAGGCTATAGTATGAGTAAACAGCTGGGCAGACTCAGCCATCTGTGTTACCCCATACTCAGATGGGCAGCTGGAGACTTGGGAGCTGTGAGGAAGCAAGTGTGATTGGGGTGACACCTCTGAGGACTGGAGTATTTGTGATGTTGAAATTGAGGTGATGGAGAGCCCACTTGAAGGAGCACTTGATATCCGTTGAAGTACCTGCTGTTTTTGTGCCTCATCTAGAATTTGTAGCGATGGGCGTGTCCGTAAGAATGGGATCGTATCACATTGTCCACGAAAAGAAGTCGACATCTTAGTTTGGCTGGAAGATGGTCTTTCTTCTGCAGATGTTACTCCCCCCCCCACCGTGGGGGGCCTCGACCCACCGGCAGACAGGCACCAGTATTGGGATAGGGGGGCTGGCCGTCAGGGTCCACCGCGGCTCTGGCACAAACCCGGCGACACAGAGGTGGCACAGGCAGGAACGGACTGGCCGTGTCGGCTTCTCACTTTTTGGATTTTAGAAGGGCATGACATGCCTATATCTGTGTCTCCCCCTCCTTTTACTCCTCCACCTCTTTTCTTTTCGCATGACTATATGTACTTGTCACTTTTCCATGTGTTAGTTGTGTCTTCTGAGCAGTTTGTCAGCTTTTGGACACCTGTAGCAATAAGACTTCACTGAGTAGAGCCCTGCAAATAGACTGTGGATTATGGCCATCTCAGTAAACATATTATATCTATAGGAAGATAAATGTAATTCAGGACTTTACAAAGATCAATGCTAGATACAAAAATGACCATTCTTTACATTTTAATATCTTGATTTCTTCCGTACGAGGTGTCTTCTCCAAGCTCTGCTAGCAAAGGCATGTAGCCCTGTGAAGTGTATGAAATAAATAATGGCAGCAAATAATTCATGAAGAGAAAAGGGCTTCTGAGTTTTCTGTAGAACAAGTTTATCAATGTATGTCAAGATATTTATATTCTAATTCAGAATCATTGAATTTAATTCAACACTTGTTCATTATACAGTTAGTCAGGCTGACAACTAATAGATAATCAATGCTATTAGTGTTATTTATGATAAGCAAATGCTAACTGTAGCCCTGGTTCAATAGCCGATGTAATGGGAAGTGTGACTGGTCATATATTATTCATATAACTGACAGCAGCATCAGGCTTCTCCTCTTTGGTTTAGGGTTGTCTTTCAGTCTTTTGATTATTACTTACATTTTATGAGATATATCTGTCTTTGTGGCTCAGGAAAATCCATCATAACTTCCAGAATAACCGGCAGATAATAGCAATTTCTATATCATCATTAAGCCATTTAGCCAACTGAAGAAGTAACAAAACGGTAAGGAACATTAAAAATGTATACCTCATTTATAAATTATGCGTGACTGAGTCTTCTGAAGAGGTTCTTACTCAGTTGACACACCAATTAAATTCACACATAGGGTTACATAAACCGGTCTGTACCATGCACCATGACAATAACTGTTATTCGTGTACATATGTACTATAATACCTTAAAGAGAACCTGTCACGTCGGATAACTCTACTAACCTGCAAGCATAGGATTTATGTGTAGGTTAATAGAGTTAGAAAGGTGCTCAGCCATCGTACTGAAAGTGGAAAAAGCTTACAGCTGCGGCTCACAGTATAGTGAGCGATGACAGAAGCCTCACTGACACACCTGTATGACTGAAAGCCGGCGGCTCCTGGGAGAGTTAAAGTTAGTTTTCTCCCAGATGCCGCACTTTCAATAAGGTCTCGGTGTCTCATGTGCTGTATATGGCAGTCTCGGTGTCTCCTATGTAATACAGGGAGGAAACTAAGTATTTGATACACTGCCGATTTTGCAAGTTCTACCTTCTACAAAGAATGGAGAGGTCTGTAATTTTTATCGTAGGTACAATTCAACTGTGAGAGACTGAATCTAAAACGAAAAAACAGAAAATTATATCATATGATTTTTAAATAATTAAATTGCATTTTATTACATGAAATAAGTATTTTATCACATACCAACCAGCAAGAATTCTGGCTCTCACAGACTTGCTGGTTTTTCTTTAAGAAGCCCTCCCACTCTGCACTCATTACCTGTATTAATTGCATCTATTTAAACTCGTTACTTGTATAAAAGACACCAGTCCACACACTCAATCACACTCCAACCTCTCCACCGTGGCCAAGACCAAAGAGCTGTCTAAGGACACCACGGACAAAATGGTAGACCTGCACAAGGCTGGGATGGGCTACAGGACAATAGACAAACAGCTTGTTGAGAAGGCAACAGCTGTTGGCGCAATTATTAGAAAATGAAAGAAACACAAAATTGTAGACCTGCACAAGGCTGGGATAGGCTACAGGACAGGACCAAGCAGTTTGGTGAGAACGCAACAACTGTTGGCACAATTATTAGAAAATGGAAGAAACACAAAGTGACTATCAATCTTCCTCGGTCTGGGGCTCCATGCAAGATGTTGCCTCGTGGGGTAAGGATGATTCTGAGAAAGGTCAGGAATCAGCCCAGAACTACATGGGAGGATCTGTTCAATGACCTGAAGAGAGCTGGGACCACATGCATTATCATAATGAAAAATGATGTCATCATCCCCAAACATCCTTTTAATTGATGGGATAAGAAAACTGTCCAAAATACCAATGTAAACTTGGGCATTTATTGAAGATTTAATGACAGCCATCTCCCCAGTGCCTTTACGTGACATGCAGCCCCATATCATCAATGACTGTGGAAATTTGCATGTTCTCTTCATGCAGTCATCTTTATAAATCTCATTGGAATGGCACCAAACAAAAGTTCCAGCATCACCGTGCCCAATGCAGATTCGTGATTCATCACTGAATATGACTTTCATCCAGTCATCCACAGTTCACGATTGTTTTTCCTTAGCCCATTGTAACCTTGTTTTTTTCTGTTTAAGTGTTAATGATGGCTTATGTTTAGCTTTTCTGTATGTAAATCCCATTTCCTTTAGGCGGTTTCTTACAGTTCGGTCACAGACATTGACTCCAGTTTCCTCCCATTCGTTCCTCATTTGTTTTGTTGTGCATTTCCTGTTTTGGAGACATATTGCTTTAAGTTTCCGGTCTTGATGCTTTGATGTCTTCCTTGGTCATCCAGTATATTTGCCTTTAACAACCTTCCCATGTTGTTTGTATTTGGTACAGATTTTAGACACAGCTGACTGTGAACAACCAACATCTTTTGCAACATTGTGTGATGATTTACCTTCTTTTAAGAGTTTGATAATCCTCTCCTTTGTTTCAATTGACATCTCTCGTGTTGGAACCGTGATTCATGTCAGTCCACTTGGTGCAACAGCTCTCCAAGGTGTGATCACTCCTTTTTAGATGCAGACTAACGAGCAGATCTAATTTGAGGCAGGTGTTAGTTTTGGAAATGAAAATTTACAGGGTAATTACATATTTTTTTCCTCAGAATTGAGTGATTCCATAATTTTTTCCCTCTGCTTGGTCTGAAAAAAATTACCCTTACTGAGTACCACATTTTTAATCTTGATTTCTTTTAGTGTTTCTTAAAGCCCTAAAGTTGCTATTTGAAATTACTTTAGTTTTGTGCCATGTCTGTGATCTGCTTTTTTTCAACAACATTAAACAACTGAATGAACATCCACCGAGCCCGGTGATTCCATTATTTTTTCCAGGGGTTGTACTTTGGGGGTGTTTTTCTGGAAAGGAGACAGGATGACTGCACCTGTATTGAAGGGAGGATGGATGAAATCATGTATCGCAAGATATTGGCCAATAGCCTCTTTCCCTCAGTAAGAGCATTGAAGATTTGTCTTGGCTGGGTCTTCCACCATGACAATGACCTGAAACACACAGCCAGGGCAACTAAGAAATGGCTCCACAAGAAGCATTTCAAGATCTTGGAGTGGCCTATCCAGTCTCCAGACCTGAATCCAATAGAAAATCTTTGTAGGAAGCTGAAACTCAATGTTGCCCACTGACAGCCCCGAAATCTGAATGATCTGGAGAAGATCTGTATGGAGGGGTGGGCCAAAATCCTTGCTGCACTATGTGCACACTTGATCAAGAACTACAGGAAATGTCTGATCTCTGTAATTGCAAATAAAGGTTTCTGTACCAAATATTAAGTTCTGTTTTTCTATTGTATCAAATACTTATTTCATGCAATAAAATACAAATTAATTATGTAAAAATCATACAATGTGATTTTTTTGGATTTTATTTAAGATTCTGTCTCTCGTAGTTGAAGTGTACCTACGATAAAAATTACAGACCTCTCCATTCTTTGTAGGTGGGAAAACTTGCAAAATCTGCAGCTTATTAAATACTTATTTTCCCCACTGTATAAACAACTTTCTCAGTATCTCCTATGTGATGTGTAACAGTATGCTCTGTGTCTCCTATGTGACATATACACAGCAGTCTCTGTATCTTCTATGTGATGTATATACAGTAGTCTCTGTGTCTCCTATTTGATTTATCTACAGCAGTCTCGGTGTCTCCTATGTGATGTATACTGCAGATCTCCCACTGCTTGAGTTCTATAAATGTTACATGATCAGTGATGAATTTCCAACTGTGAGGAGAACTGCAGTGTAATATACATCTGTTTTCGGTACGACTTACTGCTGCGAGTTCATTACAACACTTATTATCGCAAAAAGTCACATGTGTTCCAAACTGGCACAAACCTGGAAAAGCAGTTATGAGTAGCAACATCATCCATACCACCTAACATCACAGCCACTCTGAAGAGAAGCAGCTCCAGCCGTCACATTAGGGGTGAGTTAATTTAATGTTTCACCAAATACAGCAGGGTAATTTTCAAATTGATAATTTTGTACGGGTCCTGAAGGATGGTATAAATTTCCAAATGACCCTTGGTGGAAAAATAGTTCCTCACGCCTGGTGTAAAGGATGGTAGACATGATGTACACGTTCAATGTGCCTCCCAGGGATTTATCAATAGCAAAATCCAAGTAAAGTAATGTTTACACAAACTCATCACTACAAGTATCGTACAACAAATGCCTGCTATCGTTTCCCTTCTTTAGAAGTGACAATCATTACAAGTTGTGTAATGCTTCCGGCAGCAATATGCTATTAGGGAGAATCATAAAAACAGCCACAGATACAGTAGCTGTCCTGACAACGAGACTCCTTGTCACAGAAAACACCGTACACAGCCAGATTATGTATGAGCTGTTAGAGGTACTGGGAACACTGGCGTCTACTGCCTTACAAACTGGACCAAAGGTCACTGGGTGACCCCCTCCTCCAACATTACCTGTTCAGTAACCACCTTGTGCCTGAGCCAGTTGCCTTCCCTGAACACAGAATTGTTATATTATGACGAGCTAGTATGAAGATTTATTTTTTACTACATCATGATTGCATACATTGTGGGAAGACAAACCTTATATTGGTGTTCAGCATTTTTAATTAATGTATATGAATACATCTAAAAACACAGAAATTCCCCAGAGGCATTAAGATACAGGAAAAATATATATCTTTGTACCATGTTAGCCAGTAGATAGAAAAATATTTAGATTTGAGAGTCCTCAGTGGTTGATACCTTTTAATGGCTAACTGAAAAGATGGTAGCAAATTTTAAACTTTCAAGACTACTCGGGTCTCTTCATCAGGCATTTAAATATTATTCCAGAAGCATTACTAATTAGTCCAAGCCCACTGACCAGGTCATGACCTTGTCTTTTAGTGTAATCTGTACAATACTGTGATAAATGGCTTGTTTTGTGTTCTATAAGCAGATACACAGTGTTGTATTTAGGGGCATTGCTATATGGGGTGAATAGTGGCACCCAAGCACTTGTAGTTGGGGGACCCAACATATACAAAGACAGCAGTATTAGGATGTATTAGGCTATGTGCCCACGATGCAGAAATGCTCTGGATTTTTCCTGAGCGTTTCTGCATCTCCCTGGCAGAAAAAAACGCATGCGGATTTTACATGCGTGTTTTCTGCCAGGGACAAGCGTTTGTCACGCGTTTTGCACATGCGATTTGTCAAGCAATTTTAGCATCACTTGGAAAGTGCTTGACAACTTGGTCACACTATATAAATCCATGCAACCGGCATGGATTTATATTGTGACCAACATAATGTTAAAAAAAAGAATTAGAACGTAAAAAATAACCTTATACTCACATTTCTGGCGGCCTTGGTCTGCTCCCAGCATCGCTGCTGGCTCCGTGGTGGGTACCGGTAATGTAAAAGGACCTTCCATGACGTCAGCGGTCAGGTGATGGTCGCGTGACCATCAGCTGACTAAATGACGTCACCGAAGGTCCTTGCAGATCACCGCTGGGAGCCGAGGAGAGCGCATCGTCGCCGGGAGAACACAGGGGGTGCCAGAGAGGTGAGTATGATTATTTTTTTTATTTTAACTTTATAACTCTTTTTTTAACTTGTAGGTACCATGGTAACTGGGTCGGAAGAGAGTCTCCTCTTCTCCAGACCCGGGTACCATCCGATCATTGAATCGCTTAATATCCGCAAGACTACATGTAGTCATGCGGATCTTAGGCGGTCCAATGCAAGTCAATGGCGGCGATTTCACAGCAAAATCGCACTAGAATTGGTCTTGCTGTTGTTTTTACCACAATGCGAATCCGCAGCGGAAATTTCCACATGATGTGCACAGCACATGCGGATTTGCATTGCACTACATGGCAGACCTATTACAAGCAATTTTAAAGCGTTTTCGCAGCGAAAATCCGCTGAAAAAACGCATTAAATCCACATCGTGTGCACATAGTCTTAGACTCAGTCCTCACTGCATCTGCACCCACTCCCTGGCACAGTCAGCATAAGCATTCGTCCACCATAGGGACTCACTGTAAAGAAGGCTATGTGCCCACGATGCAGAAATGAAGCAGAAAATTTCTGCAGCATTTCTGCATCTCCCTGGCAGAAAAAACGCATGCAGATTGTGCATGCGTTTTTCCTGCAGAATACATGCGGATCCACATGCGGATTCACATGCGTTTCCGCATGCAGATTGACAAGCGCTTTCCAGGCGATAGCATCACTTGGAAAGTGCTTGACAACTAGGTCACACTGTATAAATCCATGCAAACGGCATGGATTTATACAGTGTGAACCGTAAAAATTAAAACAAATAAAGCTATACTCACCCCCGAAGCCCCGGCGTGGCTGCAGCGTTCGTTCCTGTCTGGTTCCCGGCTGCCGGCATATCGCGAGACAGAGCGGTGAAGGGCCTGCGGTCACATGACTGTGACGTCACCGCAGGTCCTCAAGCGATGCCGGCATTCAGAGAGAAGACACCGGACAGGTGAATATAACTTTATTTGTTATTTTATTCTTTTTTTACAGGTACTATGGTACCCAGGTCTGGAGGAGAGTCTCCTCTCCTCCAGAACTGGGTACCATCCGCACATAGAGACGCATAGAAGCCGCTTGTACAAATGTACAGTCGCGGTTTCTATGCGTTTCAATGCAAGTCAATGGCGGGAGTTCCGCTGCGCTTCCGCAAAATTAAATGACATGCTGCGGATTTTTGTACGCAGCATAAACGCTGCGGAAAAATCCACAGCATGTGCATAGAACATGCGGAATCCCATTGGGGACCATGGGGTGTGGATTACCTAGCGTTTAACAAGCGTTTACCCTGCGGAAATTCCGCAGCATAAACGCTTGAAAAACGCTACGTGGGCACCCAGCCGAAATGTATGTCGCATGATATATGTTTCTTGCAGTGGTCCTCTGATAACAAAAGCGCAGTCTGCTGTGTGTTCATATGCAGTTAAACAAACATTAGGCAGACGCATGCCAGTCAGATGGAGGCCAAAAGCACATACTTTCGGCCTCTATTTCGTGAATGGTCACCTATGACAACATTACAGTATACATTGGGAAAGACTCCCAACGTATACTGTAGGTTAGGTGCACAGTCACAGTGTGCATCTAACCAAAATACTGAATTTACAGTGTATGTCCAGCAATTATATCTCTGTGACACATCCTCACCATGCTCTGTTCAAACTGCACATATATAATCAATCACAGGACACTTGGGGATCAGAAGTATTTAACATATTAACTACTTACGCATAAGGAAGGGGGGGGTGTCCCAGCAAAATGTGTGATGGAGCCAGGGTCTCGGTGCATGAGGCAGCAGTGCTTCAGTGATACTAAACTAAGCTCAGTTTGTTTGCTTACAGTTATATGAAAAAGTTTGGGCACCCCTATTAATCTTAAGCTTAATGTTTTATAAAAATTGGTGTTTTTGCAACAGCTATTTCAGTTTGATATATGTAATAACTGTTGGACACAGTAATGTTTCTGCCTTGAAATGAGGTTTATTGTACTAACAGAAAATGTGCAATCTGCATTCAAACAAAATTTGACAGGTGCATAAGTATGGGCACCCTTATCATTTTCTTGTTTTAAATACTCCTACCTACTTTTTACTGACTTACTAAAGCACTTTTTTTGGTTTTGTAACCTCATTGAGCTTTGAACTTCATAGCCAGGTGTATGCAATCATGAGAAAAGCTACTTAAAGTGGCCACTTGCAAGTTGTTCTCCTGTTTGAATCTCCTCTGAAGAGTGGCATCATGGGCTCATCAAAACAACTGTCAAATGATCTGAAAACATAGATTATTCAACATAGTTGTTCAGGGGAAGGATACAAAAAGCTGTCTCAGAGATTTAACCTGTCAGTTTCCACTGCGAGGAACATAGTAAGGAAATGGAAGAACACAGGGACAGTTCTTGTTAAGGCCAGAAGTGGCAGGCCAAGAAAAACATCAGAAAGGCAGAGAAGTAGAATGGTGAGATCAGTCAAGGACAATCCTCAGACCACGTCCAGAGAGCTGCAGCATCAACTTGCTCCAGATGGTGTCACTGTGCATCGGTCAACTATACAACGCACTTTGCACAAGGAGAAGCTGTATGGGAGAGTGATGCGAAAGAAGCATTTTCTGCAAGCACGCCACAAACAGAGTCGGCTGAGGTATGCAAAAGCACATTTGGAGAAGCCAATTTCTTTTTGGAAGAAGGTCCTGTGGACTGATGAAACCAAGATTGAGTTGTTTGGTCATACAAAAAGGCATTATGCATGGTGGCAAAAAAACACAGCATTCCAAGAAAACACTTGCTACCCACAGTAAAATTTGGTGGAGGTTCCATCATGCTTTGGGGCTGTGTGGCCAATGCCGGCACCGGGAATCTTGTTAAAGTTGAGGGACGAATGGATTCCACTCAGTATCAGCAGATTCTTGACAATAGTGTTCAAGAATCAGTGATAAAGTTTCAGCAAGACAATGATCCAAAACACCGCTCCAAATCTACTCAGGCATTCATGCAGAGGAACAATTACAATGTTCTGGAATGGCCATCCCAGTCCCCAGACCTGAATATCATTGAACATCTGTGGGATCATTTGAAGAGGGCTGTCCATGCTCAGCGACCATCAAACTTAACTGAACTGGAATTGTTTTGTAAAGAGGAATGGTCAAAAATACCTTCATCCAGGATCCAGGAACTCATTAAAAGCTACAGGAAGCGACTAGAGGCTGTTATTTTTGCAAAAGGAGGATCTACTAAATATTAATGTCACTTTTCTGATGAGGTGCCCATACTTATGCACCTGTCAAATTTTGTTTGAATGCAGATTGCACATTTTCTGTTAGTACAATAAACCTCATTTCAAGGCAGAAACATTACAGTGTCCAACAGTTATTATATATATCAAACTGAAATAGCTGTTGCAAAAACATCAATTTTTATAAAACATTAAGCTTAAGATTAATAGGGGTGCCCAAACTTTTTCATATAACTGTATATAAATGTCCATTTATAATGTCATGTCTCTGCTCTTTTGTGTATACATTTGTGTTTCTTCAGATACTTTGTTATGCCATGCCTGATGAAGAGACCTAAAAAGTCTCAAAAGTTTGCTTTTTAACGCCACTTATATTATTTTTGTTAGCCATTAAAAGGTATCATAACTACAAGGTTATTATTTTGTTTTTCCCACTGAGTAATACTAAAGTTCTGTGAATATTGGATGTGGAATAAAGATAAACAAAGTCCTGTAATTTGACTACTTAAAAAGCACTCCTATCAAAGTTTTCATCCTCTTAACCCCTTCCCGACCCGTGTCACACCGTTTGTGACATGGAAAACAGTTCGTTCCCGACCCATGTCACAGCGTCTGTGACATGGAGGGAAAGAGCCCCTGCAGCGCCTGCGAGCGGGGTCGCTCAGGTGTCACAGTTGCTACTGCAACTGGACATCCTGAAGTCGACCCCCCGGGGGATGGATTAACCCCCCCGTGCCTGGGACCCCTCCGATTGGCTGTTTCATTTTCACTTTTAGTGAAACTGCCAATCGGTATGAATTAAATATTTCACCGATGAAAATTGGTGTAATATTTAAATCTGGGCATTGCCTCATGCTTACAGCATCAGCCATTGGCTGGGGGGAGTGTCACCTCTGTTCCCCCCCTCCCCCCAGATCTGATTGGGGGGCTAGCGTCACATGGATACTAGCCCCAATCAGATATGGAGGGATGGCTGAAACCTCCCAGCACCTACCCAACCCTAGATCGTCTGCTGTGGACCCCCTGCTGTGGACCCCCTGCTGTGGACCCCCTGCTGTGGACCCCCTGCTGCGGACCCCCTGCTGCGGACCCCCTGCTGTGGACCCTGTGGATCGCGTCTGCCGCCGCCACCGCTGATCAGCGGCAAGTATTGCCGCCACTCCCCCCGACCCCCCCCCTCCACCTCCCCCCCGTGACGCCCCCCTCTCCACCCCCCCCTCCACTTTCATACCTGCACCCCGACCTCCGCTCCCTCTCCCACGTCTTCATCCACCGGCTGCTGCTCTCCTTCTGACAGCCGGTGGACTGTGATCACAGCAGCAGCAGGCTCAGTGTAAATGCCCTGCTCCTGTGATCAAACCCACCATCCCCCAGTCCCAGTGATATCACCCCCCACCTCCCAATAATCACCCCCTCCCCCAGTGTTCACCCCCCCTGTCCCCAGTGTTCACCCCCCCCAGTATTCACCCCCCCCTGTTCCCAGTGTTCACCCCCCCTGTTCCCAGTGATCACCCCCCCCCGAAAACCCAGTAATCAGCCCCCTGCTCCTGCCAGCTCCTGCTCCCCTTTCTGCCCCAGTAATCACCCCCCGATGCTGCCGGCCTCCTACCCCCCCTTGCTGCTGCCGGCTCCTGCCCCAGTGATCACCCCCCTTGCTGCTGCTTCTGGCTCCTCCATCTCCTCAGCCCCCTCCTACGTCTGACCGCCCCCTACGTCTGACCGCCCCCTACGTCTGACCGCCCCCTACGCCTGACCGCCCCCTACGCCTGACCGCCCCTACGCCTGACCCCCCCCTACGCCTGACCCCCCCTACGCCTGACCGCCCCCTACGCCTGACCGCCCCCACACGTGACTGCAGAAGGTTACACCAAGCACACACACGTACACTCACACTATAATAAAGTTTTGATTTTTTTTTTTTTTTTTTTTTTACACACGCACAAAGCACACAAAATGTCCCGCCCGTCCCGCTCATCCAAGTCTAGGGCGTACTCAGCTGAGGAGGCTATGTCAGGTTGGTGTGTGTGTGTTGTAGTGTATGAGATTGTGTGTGTGTGTGTGTGTGTGTGTGTGTGTGTGTGTGTGTGTGTGTGGTGTATGCACTACAATATACCACACCGCACACCAACCTGACATGCACTACACAATGGTGTCCGCTAACAAATTGGAACCCTTTGCGTTTGGAGAGTCCCTGTGTGCCCAAACATTGGAGCTTACCAACAAGTGACCCCATTTTGGAAACTAGACCCCCCAAGGCACCTATATAGATGCATAGTGAGCACTTGGAACCCCCAGGTGCTTCACAAATTGATTGATAAAAATGAAAAAGTGAAAAAAAAAACACTTTTTTATTTTTACGGATTAATTTCCTAAGGACCTAGGGGTCCCAAGTGCTCACTATGCATCTAGATAAGTGCCTTGGGGGGTCTAGTTTCCAAAATGGGGTCACTTGTGGGGGAGCTCCAATGTTTGGGCACACAGCGGCTCTCCAAACGCAACATGGTGTCTTCTAACAATTTGAGCCGACAATTTGTTAGCGGACACCATGTTGCATTTGGAGAGCCGCTGTGTGCCCAAACATTGGAGCTCCCCCACAAGTGACCCCATTTTGGAAACTAGACCCCCCAAGGCACCTATCTAGATGCATAGTGAGCACTTGGAACCCCCAGGTGCTTCACAAATTGATTCATAAAAATGAAAAAGTGGAAAAAAAAACACTTTTTTATTTTTACGGATTAATTTGTGAAGGACCTGGGGGTTTCAAGTGCTCACTATGCATCTAGGTAAGTGCCTTGGGGGGTCTAGTTTCCAAAATGGGGTCACTTGTGGGGGAGCTCCAATGTTTGGGCACACAGCGGCTCTCCAAACGCAACATGGTGTCTTCTAACAATTTGAGTCGACAATTTGTTAGCGGACACCATGTTGCTTTTGGAGAGCCGCTGTGTGCCCAAACATTGGAGCTCCCCCACAAGTGACCCCATTTTGGAAACTAGACCCCCCAAGGCACCTATCTAGATGCATAGTGAGCACTTGGAACCCCCAGGTGCTTCACAAATTGATTCATAAAAATGAAAAAGTGGAAAAAAAAACACTTTTTTGATTTTTACGGATTAATTTGTGAAGGATCTGGGGGTTCCAAGTGCTCACTATGCATCTAGATAGGTGCCTTGGGGGGTATAGTTTCCAAAATGGGGTCACTTGTAGGTGAGCTCCAATGTTTGGGCACACAGCGGCTCTCCAAACGGGACATGGTGTCCGCAAACAAATTGAATGGAAAATCGGCTCAAATTGTTAGCGGACACCATGTTGCGTTTGGAGAGCCCCTAATGTGCCTAAAAAGTGGAGCTCCCCCACAAGTGACCCCATTTTGGAAACTAGACCCCCCAAGGCACCTATCTAGATGCATAGTGAGCACTTGGAACCCCCAGGTGCTTCACAAAATGATCTGTGAAAACAAAAAAGTACTTTTTTTTTCACAAAAATTTTCTTTTAGCCTAAATTTTTTAATTTTCACATGGGTAACAGGATAAAATGCATCATAAAATGTGTTGGTCAATTTCTCCTGAGTACACTGATACCTCATATGTGGTCATAAACCACTGTTTGGGCGCATGGCAGGGCTCAGAAGAGAAGGAGCGCAATTTGACTTTTGGAGCTAATTTTCCATTCAAAAAGTAAAATGGCGCTCCTTCCCTTCTGAGCCCTGCCGTGTGCCCAAACAGTGGTTTATGACCACATATGAGGTATCAGTGTACTCAGGAGAAATTGACCAACAAATTTTAGGATGCATTTTATCCTGTTACCCATGTGAAAATTAAAAAATTTAGGCTAAAAGAAAATTTTTGTTAGAAAAATAAAAATTCATTTTTTTCTTCCATGTGGCTTTAGTTCCTGTGATGCACCTGAAGGGTTAATAATCTTCTTGAATGTAGTTTTGAGTAGCTTGAGGGGTGCAGTTTTTGGAATGGTGTCACTTTTGGGTGTTTTCTGTCATGCACACCCCTCAAAGGGACTTCAAATGTGATGTGGTCACTAAAAAAAATGGATTTGCAAATTTTGCTGGAAAAAAGAAAATTTGCTGATGAACTTTGAACCCTTCTAACTTCCTACCAAAATTTTTTTTTTTTTTCCAAAATTGTGCTGATGTAAAGTAGACATGTGGGAAATGTTATTTATTAACTATTTTGTGTCACATCACTCTCTAGTTTAGCAGAATAAAAATTCAAAATTTGAAAATTGCAAAATTTTCAAAATTTTTCCCATATTTTTGATTTTTTCACAAATAAACGCAAATATTATCGACCTAAATTTAATACTAACATGAAGCCCAATATGTCACGAAAAAACAGTCTCAGAATCGCTAGGATCCGTTGAAGTGTTCCAGAGTTTTTACTTCGTAAAGGGACACTGGTCAGAATTGACAAAAATGCCAAGGTCTTTAGGGTCAAAATAGGCTGGGTCCTGAAGGGGTTAATATATTGCAATCATATTATATAGCACTGTGTACTTACAATTGCTCATTTTGCCCTTCTACCCATATAATTCATATCTTTTCTCTTCTGTAAAAACAGGAAGTCTCTTGTCCCTGCATTTATCATTCCCCTCTTCAACTCCTTACCCAGCTGCTCCGCTCCTCCCCCTGCCAGGGACTTTTGCAGTGACTCATGACTCATACAGGAAAAATTGACCTGTGTAACAACCCTGGCGGCGGGATGGCATGGCTTACCACCTCCCACCATGCAAGACCGCCATCTTACCTATCAGTCCAGGCTGCACACTTTGCTCCAGTACCTGCTGTGTGCATGTCTCTTGTCTGATTGCTTAGGGCGGCGGCGCGGTTACTGCCTGTTTCTCATAGTTACTATGTGCACAGTCCTAATGCGTCCCCAACCTATTGCTGTGAGTCATTGGATACTTAAACCCCCTCCACCCAGTAGGAGGTGCCTGAGCAACACTTTCTTTCAGTGTGTTCTGTGCAACTGAGTTGCCAGGTCCAGTCCTGTATCTTGTCTGTTTCCGCCACCCTGGGGGCTGTATACCCAGGCCTGTTACCTGTATCTGTGACTTCTAGTCTGTTCCGCCACCTTGGGGGCTGTATACCCAGGCCCGTTACCTGTATCTGTGACTTCTAGTCTGTTTCCGCCACCCTGGGGGCTGAGTTCCCAGGCTCGTTCCTGTATCTTGTTCCTGGTTCAGTTCCTGTCTGAACAGTGTCCTAGCCCGTTACTTTTTTGTCTCTATGTCCGTATCTTCCCTTTTCCTGCAGTGTCTGAACCTGCACCTAACTCCAACTCATTGTCTCTGTACTTCTGTTTGTGAGTTTAGCGTCCACTCGCTACTTCATTGTAAGTACCTTGTGTGTATTTGCACTGCTTGTCTACCGCACTTGCAGGTTTTGCTCTGCTCTGCTTGTCTACCGCACCTGCGGGTTTTGCTCTGCTCTGCTTGTCTACTGCACCTGCGGGTTTTGCTCTGCTCTGCTTGTTTACCGCACCTGCGGGTTTTGCTCTGCTCTGCTTGTCTACCGCACCTGTGAGTTTTGCTCTGCTCTGCTTGTCTACCGCACCTGCGTGTTTTGCTCTGCTCTGGTTGTCTACCGCACCTGCATGTTTTGCTCTGCTCTGCTTGTCTACCGCACCTGCGGGTTTTGCTCTGCTCTGCATGTCTACCGCACCTGCGGGTTTTGCTCTGCTCTGCTTGTCTACCACACCTGCGGGTTTTGCTCTGCTCTGCTTGTCTACCGCAGCTGCGGGTTTTGCTCTGCTCTGCTTGTCTACCGCACCTGCGGGTTTTGCTCTGCTCTGCTTGTCTACCGCACCTGAGGCTCTGTTCCTGTATCCCAGTCTGTACTGGTCCCTATCCTGCCTGCGTTCCTACCTGCCAGTACCCACCTGCCTACATACCAGCCGTGCCTGCCAGTACCCACCTGTCTGTATGCCAGCCTAACCTGCCTGTTCCTGCATTCCCTGGTGTGGGTCAACAGCTGTGACTGGGGTCTGACCTGAAGTAGCACCTGGTCCCTCTGCTCGGTTCCTCCCTGGTTCACGGAGTCGACTGAGCTGCCGTGCGAGTTGATACTTAGTCACGCCCCTCCAGGCACTCCTCGGTTCATGGTCCAGTGGGATCACTAACCACGCTCACACCAGTCAGTCCGGGCATGTGCGTAACAACCTTTTTCTACATAGAGCGTAGAAGGATTCAGCTAGTCAGTTTTTAATCATGTGATGACATAGACCGAATGGAAAAGAGAATAATTGGCTGGGTAGAAGGGGAAAATTATCAATTATAAGTAAACAGTGCTACATAATATGTTGATTGCAATATAAAAAACAATACAAACTTTGATGTGAGTGCTTCTTTAAAGGGAGCCTGACAGCTGATATATGCTGTCCGATCCATGGTCAGCTTGTATCAGGCACCGGCTGTATGAACTCAGCCAGGTATGTCTGACTCTGAAGCCGCTGGGGATCGAGCTGCATTATAGACTTCTCCCCACTTACTGCCCATCGAGGACCGAGCCGCGTTATAGTCTTATCCCTGCCCACTGCCCTAGATTGATAGGTCTCTGCCTATAGGCAGGAACCTGTCACTCTAGGGCAGCAGGTGGGGAGAAGCTGCCGGGGAACCACCTGTCCGACTAGAATACAGGGCTGTACTCAGCGGCTTTTGAAGCATGTTTTTCTCTGAAACATCATAGTGAGTAAGAGTCACACATATCCGGATTAGATCACACAGCCAGTGCCTGATACATGCTGTCCACAGATTAGGCATCATGTATCAGCTGTCAGGTTCCCTTTAAACCAGCTTCATGCTACTGTATTTTACAGTTTGTGTACGGACTGCGATTCTCTTGACCATAACTCAACAGCCTCATATATGCCTAATCATTTTGTTAAATACTAATGATCCCTAAAGTGTTCGGTGGATGACTATACAGTATATGTATTAAGCATACACATAAAAAAGCTCCCAGCTCTAAGGTATAGAAGTGTGTATTTTTGGTACATCAGGGAGGTATGCATTCAGTGTCGGACTGGGGGGCCAAGGGCCCACCAGTAACCAACTCCAGGGTCCCACTTTTCAGCCACATTTTAATGTAAAATTATCCTCAATCACAAATGTGTATAACAATGAACTGGGTAGATTGTTAAATGAATAATCTTCACTGTCCTTTTAAAGGAATAGAGGAATCCAAGTTATCAGTAAACAGAAAGATTGTGAGGGAATATTTAGCTAACATAAATGAGTTCAAGTCTCCAGGTCCAGATGAATTACACCCCAGAGTACTGAAGGAGATTGTAGAAGAAATTTTAGAACCACTCTCCATAATCTTTGAAAATTCTTGGAGAACAGAAGTCCCAGAAGACTGGAGAAGAGCAAATGTTGTTCCTATCTTCAAAAAGGGGAAGAAGGTGGACCCAGGGAACTATAGGCCGGTGAGTCTGACTTCTATACCAGGAAAGATCTTTGAACAAATTATTAAACAACATGTATGTAAGTACATGGATAAGAATGAAGTGATTAACCAGAGTCAGCATGGGTTTGTAACTAACAAGTCATGTCAGACTAACTTAATTTCCTTCTATGACAGAATCACTGACTGGGTGGATCAGGGAAATGCTGTAGATATAGTATATCTTGACTTCAGCAAAGCATTTGACAAAGTATCTCACATCATCCTTATTGAAAAAATGACCAAGTATGCAATGGACCAGGCAACTGTTAGGTGGATTCATAACTGGCTTAGTGATCGGACTCAAAGGGTTGTTGTAAATGGCTTCACATCCAGCTGGATGAATGTCTCAAGTGGGGTACCACAGGGCTCCGTCCTGGGACCTGTATTGTTCAACATCTTTATCAATGATTTAGATGAAGGAATTGAGGGTAAACTGATTAAATTTGCTGATGATACAAAGCTACGAGGGATAGCTAATACTAGAGAAGAGAGAGAGAGGATTCAAAAAGACCTAAATAAACTGGAGCAGTGGGCAGCAACCAACAGAATGGTTTTTAACAGGGAAAAATGCAAAGTACTACATCTGGGCAATAAAAATGAAAAAAGCATATAGAGAATGGGAGGAATAGAGCTAAGCAACAGTACATGTGAAAAAGACTTAGGTATACTAATAGATCATAGACTGAACATGAGTCAACAGTGTGATGCAGCAGCAAAAAAGGCAAATACAATTCTGGGATGTATTAACAGAAGCATACAGTCTAGATCACGTGAAGTCATTATCGGTCTTTACTACTCTTTGGTCAGACCTCATCTGGAATACTGTGTACAGTTTTGGGCACCACATTTTAAAAAAGACATAGACAAACTGGAGCAAGTTCAGAGAAGAGCGACCAGAATGGTGACTGGTCTGCAAACCATGTCCTATGAGGAACGGTTGCAGGATTTGGGAATGTTTAGCTTGCAAAAAAGAAGACTGAGAGGAGACTTAATAGCTGTCTACAAATATGTCAAGGGCTGTCACATTGTAGAAGGATCATCTTTATTCTCATTTGCACAAGGAAAGACTAGAAGCAATGGGATGAAACTAAATGGGAGGAGACACAGATTAGATATTAGAAAAAACTTTTTGACAGTTAGGGTGATTAATGAGTGGAACAGGCTGCCACGAGAGGTGGTGAGTTCCCCTTCAATGGACGTCTTCAAACAGAGGCTGGACAGACATCTGTCTGAGATGATCTAGTGAATCCTGCTTTGAGCAGGGGGTTGGACCAGATGACCCAGGAGGTCCCTTCCAACTCTACCATTCTATGATTCTATGAATAAGATGCTGCTTTTGTCTTTACATAGTGAATCAAGTATATAGTGCCAAGAACTGCTCATATAAGAGGGTGGTGGTCCACTCCTGCACAGGGGCCCACCGGAGGATTCTCATGTTCGCCAGTGGGCCAGTCCAAGCTTGTATGCATTTCTATATCTTCTTTCTAACTGTATAGGCTAGCATAGTGCTATTCTATACAAAAGCATTTCACAAAAATGTATAGAGGGAATCAGGGCCGGCATCAGCACCCGGCGCACCCGAGCAAGTGGCGGGGCCCTGATCAGGCGGTGGGGGCACATTCGCCGTCTGGGACACTGCCGCGCTATGGGGCCCGTGATTGGAGGAGTCCGGGCACAGCGCCGTGAGTGGGTTCCCCCTGCTTGCTCACGGCCCCGGCACAATATTTACCTCTCTTCCACGTCTCCTAACTGTGACGTCTCAGGTAAGAGAGCGCGTTGACGTATTTCGAGTGCACCCTCTGCTGAGCAGTCACGGCGCAGAGAGCAGGAAGACGGCGACACTGAGGAATTCGGAGCAGAGCAGCGGCAGCAAGGAGAGGCGAGTATTTTATTTTTTTATGTATGGAGGCATGGAGCATTATATAGGGCCCATTATGTAGGGAGCATTATATGGGGCCCATACAGCATGGAGCATTAATATGGGGCTCATATAGCATGGAGCATTATATGGGGCCCATACAGCATGGAGCATTATATGGGAGCCAGTATTCTGCATGGAGCATTATATGGGGGCCAGTATTCGGTAGGGAGCATTATATGTGGGCCAGTATTCTGCATGGAGCATTATATGGGGCCAGTATTCTGCATGGAGCATTATATGGGGGCCAGTATTCTGCATGGAGCATTATATGTGGGCCAGTATTCTGCATGGAGCATTATTTGGGGGCCAGTATTCTGCATGGAGCATTATATGTGGGCCAGTATTCTGCATGGAGCATTATATGGGGCCAGTATTCTGCATGAAGCATTATATGTGGGCCAGTATTCTGCATGGAGCATTATTTAGGGGGCCAGTATTCTGCATGGAGCATTATATGGGGGCCAGTATTCTGCATGGAGCAATATATGGGCTCCATTATTCTGTATGGAGCATTATATGAGGTCCATTATTCTGTATGGAGCATTATATGGGTTCATTATTCTGTATGGAGCAATATATGGGGCCCATAATACTGGATAGATGACTATGTGGTACCCATAATACTGTATGGAGGAATATGTGGGGTCATTATACTATATGGATGAATATGTGGGGCCATTATACTGTATGGAGAAATATGTCGGGCCATTATACTGTATGGAGGACTATACTGTCCGGTCTGCATTGTGCGCTGAAAGGATTCGCCGGTTTCTGAGCTATTGTAGAATTTACAATAGATATCACTCATGTAATGTAAGAAGTGAAATCTTCGGCATTGTACTATATATATATTTCTAGGCGGTATCTGTGCATCATGAATCGTGGTATGTGTTAAAGGGGCCCACTGAGACTCTTTCGCCCAGGGCCCACAAAAACCTGGAGCCGACCCTGGAGGGAATGTAAGCAGAATATGTGGCATTCTTCAGATGCTTTCACCAGTGGTATATATCAAGCATGTTTCCTGACATATTGCCTACATACCTTGCAAGCCTACAGCTACTAGACCCTGTTGTGGCACACGGAAAATGGAGGTCATATTACATTTCACATTGAGGCCTGGAGCCTTTAGTTACCACTTTGACTACATCATTGATAATATCCTGCAGTTGAAGCAGAAGCAATAAAAAGTTGCAGCATTCATTTATTGTTTGAGAATTCGCAATGTTTCCCCTCATGTGCATCCGTCTTTTACCTAACAAATGTGCTAACAGATGGCTTTCATTCCAAACAACTAAAGAGCATACTGATAACATATGATGGTTTTAAATACTTTCTTTGTCCCCAGAAATCTAAGACAACTGTTTGGTTGTTTACTGAAACAAATTGGAGCAAGTAGACTATTTATATTGCGGGTTGTGAAAGGAACATAACATGCAGGTCCATCTGTATGGTGGCTAATGTCAGACGTATCCGGGTGTTTGGTGGGTGACCCCAGGACTTGATTATACTGCTTGAATGTTTAATGTATATTGGTCTCTATTTTTTATGCATGAGTGTTTTGTGTTACGACTGGTGATTTTTATCTATTAAGTTGTGTATTTTTCTATATTTGCACTTTAATTATTAATTATTATTTATTGACGTTTTTAATTCTGTCTGGTTCACCCATTGTTTACTTGTATCTAGTTTGTTGCAGGGTTTTTAGCTAAGGATTTTAATTTTTTTGTACAGATATTGTTGATTTTCAATCTGTCCAGCACTTGATCAGTTGAACTTGAAAAACTATCATATTAGATGACTGATGTGATGACCCACCATTAATGTTTGGAATCAAGTCGGCCGTGTCATTGAACAATTATGGCCAGATTGAACAGCAGTGCCCAACATGGAGTAAAATGTGTACAGCTGAAGTAAAGAAAACTAAGCAGCGTGAAAGGAGTTGTCCACTACTCGGACAACACCTCCTCATTCACTGTTTTCCCCCAGTAAAATAATAGCACATATATTCTCCTCCGGTGCCGGCACTGTTCCAGCGGTGTTGGTACCGGCTCTCCCTGAGCTTGCGTGACATAATGTCATCACTGTGGCCAGTCAGCGCTGGCTTTACTCTTTCCTCCTACGGATGTACTTGACATTCGGAGCAAGTAAGAGCTGTGGCTGCTCACTTCCTCTGGATATCTGATTTGTCAGACAAAGGGGAGAGTGAAGGCAGTGCTGCTTGGCCACAGGGACTGCGTGACATTATTATGCCCCAGAAGAGGCAATGCTGACATTGCTGGAACAGCAGTGGCACTGGATGAAAACATAGGTTTGAGAAGGGGTTGTCTGTGTAGTGGACTACCCTTGTAAGTAGAATCTGTTATCATGAAATCCCCTCTGAATTACTTTAATATGTGGAAAGTTGAAGAGACAGGTTTCAAAGTTGTAATTATTATCTCTATACTCGCTTTTACCTCCCTGTGCAAAATACAATGTAAGGCCTCATTCAGACATCTGTGAGTCACATATTGCTTCTATGCACATTTTGCACAGATAGAACACGTATCCATTATAGTCTGTGGGGCTATTAACATGTCCGAGTTTTTTTGCGAACCAAGTGCAAAAAATCTGGCCTCATGTTTGAACCATAGATCAAAATTACTCATATAAGTCTATGGGTCAGTGAAAATCACAGTCATTAAACGGATGATATGCATGTGCTGTCCATGATTAACACTGTAATGGATAGGAGAAGCTTTGTAATTATTTATCCACACTGTAGGTGAAAAACACTGATGGTGTAAACTGACACAGACCAAATGATGAAAATTGGATAAAAAATACTGAAGAACAAATGTCTGTGTTTTTACACACAAGAAAAAAAAATTATTAAGCCCTAAGAAACGTGTAGCCAATATATCCAGATATCATGATTTTACGTTGCATGACTAGAACATTGTGGGAGTTATTCATCGATGCAAACAGCAGCATAGATCTCACAGGAATCAATGCACTATGATAAACCCCAGGTATTAATAATGGTCTCCAGTCCGATTATTAGAGATTATTAGACTTTCCTGTATAATTTGCCCAACCTTCATAAATGCTATGTTAGGCTGTGTCAGGCACCATACATGTCCACACAGTACTGCAAGGATGAAAAAGTAGTTTCTCGCATAGAACAAAGCTCTTATGCCAGCTATCCTGCACAATGTGGTTGCATAACTCTGATTACAAGTGGTGTCATCCAAGCAGGAGTCATTTTAGCTGACAATCAATAGCACAGCAGCTCGGAGACAGGACTGAATGAAGGGAAACACAATAAGTGGCTATGTTCGCCCCACACGCTCCCCACGTTCAGGCTTCTTTTCCCATGTGTTGCTTTCTAAATATAGATGCAGTTCTCCTAATTGACAGGAGTCCATGCTGTGTGTGCCAATCTCCTAATCTCCATTTCACACATTCCTTGTAAGGCAGAGCGAGACAGCCAATTGGATCCAGATGATTATTACAGTATACTGAGAGAACAAGGGTTGTGATCCTCACCCTATATTTATTCTTCCCCCTTTGTCAGGCTAACCACTTTATATGAAGCAGTATCCATGGAGAGAAACAGATGAAGATCAGCGCTGACAGTTTACATAAGCATTCTTCATAAGTAAAGGATAAAATGAGAAACATTTAGCGGAGTAGAATTAACAGAAAAGAAGACATAGATTAGGAAGAAGCAATTGACACAAGAGCTGATGGGTAATTTTAGCCAAGTGGTTAAAGGGGTTGTCCACTACCTGAACAACACCTTTTTAAATGAAATAATTCCCCCTGGTAGATAGAAATATCATATGCTCCACCCCCCCACACACACCAGGTCTACCAGAGTTCGTGTGACATTGTTTTGCCACATGAGCTCAGCAACCACTGATTGACTGCAGAGCTCACGTGGCCTAATAATGTGATACAAGTCTCTGCACCTACATCGTTGGTACCGCGCCAGTCCGGGAGGTTAGTATCGGTTACTTCTATAAGGGGTTGTTCACGTAGTGGACAACTCCTTTAAGTAAAAAAAAAAAAAATAATAATAAATATATTACATCATATATCATACATCATTCTGCATCATATATTATATATATATATATATTATGATACAGAATGCAGATCAGCTGTTAGAGAATCAATTTGTGCCATTTGGAGCACTTCAATTCCACTGTTTTCTGCATGCGATTTGTAACATTCTTTATCCCGTATTAAAGGATATTTCCACAATTGTTTTTTGTATCTAAGCTGCTGAAGTTAAACAAACCGGTCTCTCTAAGGTACGTCC
Source organism: Phyllobates terribilis (assembly GCF_046119375.1). Classification (NCBI taxonomy): domain Eukaryota; kingdom Metazoa; phylum Chordata; class Amphibia; order Anura; family Dendrobatidae; genus Phyllobates; species Phyllobates terribilis. Next base: position 159,988,004 of record NW_027362771.1, on the reverse strand, counting down.
TGCAGCTACCTGGAGGAATATGGCAATGATGACTTCTGTTTTAAAACTGAATACCCATATGTGATTGCATGCCTGTGTACCCTCTTTATTTATCCTTAGCTGTACTGGCTGTAGGGTTATTAAAGATAAACAACACCTTTAAGAAGTATTGTCAAAGCAATGTCTAATTATAAGTCTATGAAGACGGCAATGTTGTTTGCAGAGTTTGTATCTTTAGAGGATTATATATGTGAAATACAGCATCCAAGCATGCAATAAAAACCAAAGGAAAGCTTCTTTATAAAATCTAGGACACAAAAACACAATATGGGCCCACAGCAGCTTATTGCCATTCCTCCAAATGTACCAGAAGCCGTTTTTCAATACAACACCAGGCTACAAATTAGTCGTCCCACTGTGAGCAGCCTTCATGGTCTAAATGTGCTGCTATATCCTGCGGCATCTCCAGATTTCTCTCCCATTTCTCTCCCATCAAGCATCTGGGATGTCATTGGTCGACAATTGCAAATGGAGATGCCAGCAGCGGATCTTGATGATTTGGGTGCCCAAGTGCATTCATCACGGCAGAACATTCCTCAGACAACCATTAAAACCCTCATTGATAGCATACAAAGGCTATAAGTGTGCATATTTCTGTGTGGCACGCTCATTCTCGACACTCAATAAATCAAGATGCTTTATAAATGTTGTTTCTATTTTTTCATCTATTTTTATTGTCTACTCATCCTGTAAATTCCATGATGCCACAACTTTTCCTTCTTGGTGTTGTAATTTCAATATCCATCTACTCCCACAAATATGGTCCATTGATTGCAAACAAGATTTTTTTTTTTGCACACCCCAAAAGTAATTTTCCTAACAAATTCATTCAAGACAATGTTGCAGAAATGAGTACACCCTAACGAAAGTCTTTGGCGCAAAGCTAAAATTTAGACTACAAATTAATTAACAATAATTAAGCCACTGGTAAGTCTAATTATTCATTAAACACATGTCCAGCAGACAGTTGACTATGAAAGGTCATTACTTAAAGGGGTATTCCCATCTCCAAGATCCTATCCCAATATGTAGTAGGTGTAATAATAATAATATTAGCAAATACCTCCAATTAGAAATGTAGTAAAGTATTTTTGATTCGCTGCTTGTGGTCGTAATCATGGATTCCTAAGGTCCTGCAATGCCTGCACATGAGGAAAGAGACATAGCAAATCAAAAATACTATACTACATTTCTAATTGGAGGTATTTGCTAATATTATTATTATTACACCTACTACATATTGGGATAGGATCTTGGAGATGGGAATACCCCTTTAAAGAAATCTCCTTCCTATTTCATGCTGTCAGCAATGGCACCACTTGGAAGAGAAATGTCACAAGACCTGAGAAAGAAAATAATTTCTTTATACAAGAAAGGTGAAGGCTATAAGATCAGCAAAGCTTTATCAGCCAGAATACTGAAGCAAAAGTGATCCAAAAATTTAACAAAGATGGAACACAAACTGAACTCATCATGGACAAAACTAAAATCATCATTTTTCCTTTGTCTCAATCAACCCTTACCAGACCTAACCATCATGGTAATTTACATCACACTCGCTCTCAAGCACGGATTATGGCACACACACTGCGCAAGCGTGGCTCAGACTAAACGGGATTTGAATACGAGGATTCAGGTGATGTCGCCACAAACACTGGGACAGAAGCAGTGAAGCTGTGTTTTAAACACTGGGACAGAATTCAAATTGAGTGGGTGGCAACCACCATGACTGAATACAGTAATGAACACCCCTATGACTGAACGAGCAAGTAAGATATATCTATATAAAGTGGTTTTGGCATATGATTATAGCATCGATTTTCATTAAAAAAAGGCATGTTAATGATGCACATTGCAGCACTAATTATGACCTGGGGACAGTTTACTTGAAACAAATGACATGACAGGTTCCCTTTAAACTGGATTTGCAGAATTCCCTTTAAATTACTAACCAATAACTTACAATGCCATCCATAATCTGTCTCCTCCATGCATCTCCAAACTACTCTCCTAATACTTCTCCTCATGTAATCTCCAATACTCACAAGATCTCCGTATTTCCTTCACATTCCTCACCAAACCATGTCCAAGTGTGACATGCAGAAGTAGGGCTGTTGCTTCCAAAGCATCCAGCAACTTTTACAAATAACACAAACACAGGAGACAGGAAGTGTTGTGCTTCAGAAGCATCAAGCAACTAGAGGGGTTAACACAGTCACAGGAGACAGGGAATGATTTAGCAGAACCCCAGGGGGATTGTGGGGAACTTGTTATTGTAGTCTGGCTAAAGCCAAAGAGAAAGGTGGTGTGTTATCTGGATCTGACAGAAGGCAACTGAACAGGATTCAGATCAGGAGAGAAACTAAATACAGGTCTGATAAACTCCCTGAACTAACAGTGCAGAGTATTATCGGGCAGGAAGATGAGGACTGGAAGGAATTGTGTCACAAGGATCATCTCCCACATCAAACCCTCCCCCCCTCCATCTCCATGCAGGATAAAGAATGCTGTGTACTATGGTGTCCTTGTGAAAGAAAAGCCTGTGGTTGTGTATGCACAGAAGTGTGCTGCTAAGAGATCTAATCTATGCTGATTATGCTACTGAGGAGACTGTAATACTGTGCCTTGTGAAAAAAACTACTGTATTGTTACTGGAGCCGGTTGCTCAAGAAACTCAAACTGTACTGTAATGAAGATTGTTCCTGTAATATCCCTGAATTGCACTGGCAGTGCTTCAGATTAAATTTTGTTGAAAAAGACTCTTGTCAGATGTGTCTGGTCAGCAATTGAATCTATCGTGTGCCTAAGAGAAGCTGGTCGTCCTGAGAAACGGTTCCCCCAGAATTCCAAAGAATTCATGAAACCTGTCTCGCCCTATCTGAACTTAGCGGCATGCGTCTAACACAAGATTTTTCCCAAGCATCCCCCATCTTCTGAAATTCAGCACCTTAGCACACCTGATTGCGTCTGAAGGTTTCAGTTGTGAGAGATAATCTATTCAGGTAAGCCTTCACCTTTGATGCCACTTCACTACCCCCAGGCTGATTTGGAGGCTCAGATGTAGCAATCTCTGCTGGCCATGAGATATTTACTATATATAAGTTTAACCTTGTCCATTTCTTATTAATATTAAATGTATAGGTGTAGAGGTTTAAAAATAAAATTCTATCTGGGTGTTTAATGTAGTCCTACTCCATTAATTGCTCTTAACGGAACACGCCGCAAAACATAAATATATATATATACATATATATATATATATATATATAAAGTACAGACCAAAAGTTTGGACACACCTTCTCATTTAAAGAAGGCATCAAAACTATGAATTAACACATGTGGAATTATATACTTAAAAAAAAAGTGTGAAACAACTGAAAATATGTCTTATATTCTAAGTTCTTCAAAGTATCCACCTTTTGCTTTGATGACTGCTTTGCACACTCTTGGCATTCTCTTGATGAGCTTCAAGAGGTAGTCACCGGAAATGGTCTTCCAACAATCTTGAAGTTGTTCCCAGAGATGCTTAGCACTTGTTGGCCCTTTTGCCTTCACTCTGCGGTCCAGCTCACCCCAAACCATCTCGATTGTGTTCAGGTCTGGTGACTGTGGAGGCCAGGTCATCTGGCGTAGCACCCCATCACTCTCCTTCTTGGTCAAATAGCCCTTACACAGCCTGGAGGTGTGTTTGGGGTCATTGTCCTGTTAAAAAATAAATGATGGTCCAACTAAACGCAAACCGGATGGAATAGCATGCCGCTGCAAGATGCTGTGGTAGCCATGCTGGTTCAGTATGCCTTCAATTTTGAATAAATCCCCAACAATGTCACCAGCAAAGCACCCCCACTCCATCACACCTCCTCCTCCATGCTTCGCGGTGGGAACCAGGCATGTAGAGTCCATCCGTTCACCTTTTCTGCGTTGCACAAAGACCCAGTGGTTGGAACCAAAGATCTCAAATTTGGACTCATCAGACCAAAGCACAGATTTCCACTGGTCTAATGTCCATTCCTTGTGTTCTTTAGCCCAAACAAGTCTCTTCTTCTTGTTGCCTGACCTTAGCAGTGGTTTCCTAGCTGCTATTTTACCATGAAGGCCTGCTGCACAAAGTCTCCTCTTAACAGTTGTTGAAGAGATGTGTCTGCTGCTAGAACTTTGTGTGACATTGACCTGGTCTCTAATCTGAGCTGCTGTTAACCTGCGATTTCTGAGGCTGATGACTCGGATAAACTTATCCTCAGAAGCAGAGGTGACTCTTGGTCTTCCTTTCCTGGGGCGGTCCTCATGTGAGCCAGTTTCTTTGTAGCGCTTGATGGTTTTTGCAACTGCACTTGGGGACACTTTCAAAGTTTGCCCAATTTTTCGGACTGACTGACCTTCATTTCTTAAAGTAATGATGGCCACTCATTTTTCTTTACTTAGCTGCTTTTTTCTTGCCATAATACACATTCTAACAGTCTATTCAGTAGGACTATCAGCTGTGTATCCACCAGACTTCTGCACAACACAACTGATGGTCCCAACCCCATTTATAAGGCAAGAAATCCCACTTATTAAACCTGACAGGGCACACCTGTGAAGTGAAAACCATTTCCGGTGACTACCTCTTGAAGCTCATCAAGAGAATGCCAAGAGTGTGCAAAGCAGTCATCAAAGCAAAAGGTGGCTACTTTGAAGAACCTAGAATATAAGACATATTTTCAGTTGTTTCACACTTTTTTGTTAAGTATATAATTCCACATGTGTTAATTCTTAGTTTTGATGCCTTCAGTGTGAATGTACAATTTTCAAAGTCATGAAAATACAGAAAAATCTTTAAATGAGAAGGTGTGTCCAAACTTTTGGTCTGTACTGTATGTGTGTATATATATATATATATATATATATATATATATATATATATATATATATATATAGTTCCAAAAAAAATTATATATTTCAGTATATATACTGAAAAAAAAGGCAAATTGGACATCATTTCACCGAAAACACCCAAAATGGGCAGGACAAAATTGTTGCCACCTTTCCAAAATGTGGGTAAACAACTTTGTTTCAACCATGTGATGCTCGTTCAAACTCACCTGTGGCAAGTAACAGGTGTGGGCAATATGAAAATCACACCTGAAACCAGATAAAAAGGGGAGAAGTTGACTTAATCTTTGCATTGTGTGTCTGTGTATGCCACACTAAGCATGGAGAACAGAAAGAGAAGAGAATAGTCTGAGGACTTGAGAATCAACTATCTCAAGGTTACAAAGACCATCTCCAGAGATCTTGATGTTCCTTTATCCACGGTGCGCAACATAATCAAGTTTACAACCCATGGCCCTGTAGCTAATCTCCCTGGACGTGGATGGCAGAGAAAAATTGATGAAAGGTTGCAACGCAGGATAGTCCAGATGGTGGATAAGAAGCCTCAATCAAATTCCAAAGAAATTCAAGCTGTCCTGCAGGCTCAGGGTGCATCAGTGTCAGAGCGAACTATCCATCGACATTTAAATGAAATTAAATGCTATGCAACAAGCCCCAGGAGGATCCCATTGACAGAGACAGACGAGAGTATGTCACGTATGCCAAACTGTACGTGAGTAAACCTAAATCCTTCTGGAAAAGAGTCTTCTGAACAGATGAGAGCAAGATAGAGCTTTTTGGTAAAGCACATCATTCTACTGTTTACCGAAACAGTTGTTTTGCTGCCTCTGGGACTGGGTGCCTTGAATGTGTGCAAGGCATCATGACATCTGAAGATTACCAAAAGATCCTGGGTCGCAATGTAGTTCCCAGTGTCAGAAAGCTGGGCTGGCGTCCTAGGTCATGGGTCTTCCAGTAGGACAATTACCCCAAACATACTTCAAGAAGCAACCCGAAATGGATGAAAACAAAGCACTGGAGAGTTCAATATGTCTGGATCTAAATCTCATTGAACACCTGTGGAGAGATCTTAAAATTGCTGTTGGGAGAAGGCACCCTTCAAATATGAGAGACCTGGAGCAGTTTGCAAAAGAAAAGTGGTCAAAAATCCCAGTGAGAGGTGTAAGAAGCTTGTTGATGCTTATAGGAAGTGATTGCAGTTATTTATTCCAAAGGGTGTTCAACCAAATAATAAGTTGAGGGTGCCAACAATTTTGTCCGGCGCATTTTGGGGGTTTTGTGTGAAATTATGTCCAATTTATTCTTTTGTTTTGTTCCAATACACACAAAGGAAATAAACACATTTATAACAAAACATGTGTAATTGCAATAATTTTCTGGGAGAAATACTTAATTTCCTGTTACAAATTCAAAGGTGCCAACACTTTTGTCCATGACTGCAATATATATATATATATATATATATATATATATATATATATATATATTGTAAGGTGGCTGCCGGACAGGTCGTGGATGGGAGGTATGTGTCCCCGAAGTGCCAGGCTTTGGTGATGTAGGACCCGGAGAAGCATGCTCCAGCACACATGGTGCTGAGAGGAATTTAATGGGCCCAGATTACAGGGCTGGGTTTTACGAGCAGCTGAAAGAGCTGGGGGGGACAGCTGCTCACTTACCTCCAGTCCAGGTCTTGGAAGGCTGATTTAAGACAGCTGCGCATGTCTCAGTTGGTCTGTGTGTGTTGGGCAAGTTGAGCAGACCTTGCATGTGCTGCTCAGACTCTGCTGGAGGCAGAGGAAGGCACTTTGTTTAAACGGCTGAGGCCGTGCTGCATGGACTTGTTATTTTGAGCTTTGTCCTGTTATTCCTGTTTGTGCCAGGAAAAGGCTGTTACTTTTGTTTCCTCACTGGTGTATGGACACTAAATAAACCACCAGTTTGTTTGAACCCGCGGACTGCATCACTGTGTGAACCTGTGCCTACCTCCAACGCGGCTCAGTGAGTACAAATCCCTACAATTGGTGGAGAATGCGGGCACAGATCCCAAGCAGCAGTGTGACTGCTACAAGAAGACGTATATGTCCTGGGTGAAGTCAGCCATAAGCCAGCAAGTGTCACTGGACAAAATGGAGGACCTGCTTAAATATCTGTTGCAGGCACAGCAGGCGCAACAAGCGCAGCGCCAGCAGCAACTTCAGCAACAGAAGGCCCAGCAGGTGCAGTTCCAGCAGCAGTACCTGCAGAGCCAGCAGAGCATGCAGCATTGCATGCAGCAGCAGCACCTACAGCAGCAACGGGAGCAGCAGCAGGAAACAATTAAACTTCTGATGCAGCAGATCCAGCAGCAGGAAAGACAAATGGAAATCCTGGCGGAGCAGATCTGTGGCAGGACAACCGCCACATCCTCAAATCCAGGTGATGACTCACACGTCAGGAAGACGGTAAGAAGAGCATTACAAAAGATGACCCCAGGTGATGACGTTGAGGCGTTCCTGACCGTCTTTGAGAGGGTGGCAGAGAAGGAGAAATTGCCTCCAGAGCAGTGGGCGGAGGTACTGGCGCCATATTTGACAGGCAAGCCGCAGAAGGCCTATTATGACTTGGCCTTGCAAGATGCGAAAGAGTACGCTAAGTTGAAAACTGAGATTTTGGCACGCTTGGGAGTGACTCTGACTGTCAGGGCGCAACGGGTGCACCATTGGGCCTATTGCAGTGATAAACCTCCCCGGTCCCAGATGTTCGACCTCCTATACCTGGTCCAAAAGTGGCTGCAACCTGAATCTTCCTCCCCAGTACAGATGGTGGAGAAGGTCGTTATAGACAGGTTTATACACTCTCTTCCGAAGTCGGTGCAATCCTGGGTTGCCCAGGGAGATCCCCATAATGCCGATAACTTGGGGTTGGTGGAAAGATACCAGGCGGTTGAGAGTTCGTTGGGAAAACAAGTGGTCGTAGCCTCTCATTACTGGGGTTCCCAAAAGGGGGTGGACACCCAAAAGAAGGGAGCTAGAGCCACACCTGGGGGGCGTCCTAGAGTTCAGGAGGGGTATGAGTTGCTGCCCAAGGTCCCACCCCATAATATAGTGTGTTGGAGATGTCATACCCCTGACCATATTGCCGCCTGGTGTCCCATAAACTCTGAGCCAATGGACTGCAACATGGGCTGGCATTGCTCCTATTTTGCCTACCCCACCTGCAGCGCGGTTCCTCAACATGGCGAGGGCCCTCAGGCATGCTCAGTGTCAGTAAACGTGGTACAAGTCTCTGGACTATTGGACTCAGGAAGTTTGGTGACCCTGATAAGGGCCACACTCCCTCATCGACTGGGTCCTGGGAAGGTGGTGGGTGTCCGGTGGCCCAGGTGGATGTAAACACGGACTGTGGCACCACATCTCATGAAGTGGCGGTCGTTAAGGACCTATTGCATCCCATAATAATTGGACGTGATTTTGCATTATTCTGGGAGATGTGGGGGAAAGCGGGGACACCTGGTTGCTCGGATGACAGCCAGATCGCCCCTAAGGAAACTTACCCGCAGAACATGGTAAATGAGTTTCCCATGTGTGTGTTTGTGGGCGATGAGGATGAGGCAATATCCCTTGAGGCCAATATCCCTGAGCTGGAGGTGTCCGAGGGAAACTTTGCAACTGCCCAACTCAGGAATTTAACTCTGAAAGGGGCCTTTGAAAATGTTACTGTGTTAAATGGGGTGCCTCAGGAATCGGGGGCTGACACTGGGTTCCCTCATTTTGCTGTGAATGGAGATTTGCTGTACAGAGTAACCAAGCCAAGGGGTGAGGTAATAGAACAGTTGCTGGTGCCAGGGCCCTATAGACGCAGGGTGTTAGACATGGCTCATTCTCATGTGTTGGGTGGTCACCTAGGTGCAGATAAGACTCAGGAACGGATCCTCCTGAGATTCTACTAGCCAGGTTGCTATAGAGAAATAAAGAGTTATTGTCGTTCCTGCCCCACATGCCAGATAACCTCCACAGTGGCCCACTTACGCTGTCCCCTAGTGCCTCTACCCGTCATCAAGGTTCCATTCGAACGCATAGCAATGGATCTAGTGGGGCCCCTGGTCAATTCCACCCGAGGGCATCAGTATATCCTGGTAGTATTAGATTATGCTACACGGTAAGCGGAGGCCGTACCACTACGAAACTCCGCCGTCAGGTGTATAGCCCGGGAGTTAGTCCACATGTTTTCAAGAATGGGGTTGCCTGAGGAGACCCTAACAGACCAAGGAACTCCATTTATGTCGAAGGTCATGAGGGAATTGTGCAAGACATTGCAGATTTCACAACTGAGAACCTCTGTGTACCATCCCCAGATGGACGGACGGACTGGTCGAGAGGTTTAACAAAACTTTGAAAGCAATGTTGAGGAAAGCAGTGGAAAAGGATGGCCGAGACTGGGACTGTCCGCTTCCCTATCTGTTGTTCGCCATCAGGGAAGTTCCCCAAGCTTCCACAGGTTTCTCCCCATTTGAACTACTCTATGGACGACACCCTCGAGAAATCCTGGATGTGGCGAAAGAGTCCTGGGAAGCTGAAACCACTCCCTATAGGAGCGTGCAGGAGCACATTGCCCAGATGCAAAAAAGGAATGCCCACGTGTTGCCCATTGTGAGAGAGCACCTCCTCAAGGCACAAGAGGCACAGTCCAGGGTGTATAATAGGTCGGCTAGTGTGAGGCCGTTCAACCCAGGAGATCGAGTGCTTGTGCTAGTGCCCACAGTGGAGAGCAAGTTCATGGCCAAGTGGCAGGGTCCCTATGAGGTGGTAGAGAAAGTGGGGGAAGTCAACTATAAAATCCACCAACCGGGGAAAAGGAAGCCCTACCAAATTTGCCATGTTAACTTGATTAAGCCATGGCAAGATAGAGAGCCCGTGGAAGCTCCCTGTTTAGTGGCTAAGGCTGATGCCGATGTGAAAGAGGTCAAGGTGGCAGAGTCACTATCGCGTGCCCAAAAGCAACAGTGCAAAGAGTTTCTACAGCAAAATAAAGACCTGTTTTAAGAGTTGCCAGGACTCACTCAGGTCATAGAGCACGAGGGACTCACAGAGTATCATGTTCAAGTCAATCTAAAACCATACAGGATCCCAGGGGCCCGCAGAGAGGTGATCTCAAAAGAAGTGAGGCGGATGCTTAACTTGGGAGTCATTGAAGAGTCCAAAAGTTGATGGTCCAGTCCTATTGTCTTAGTGCCGAAACCAGATGGGGAATGGCGGTTTTGCAACGACTATAGGAAGCTGAACGAGGTCTCAAAGTTCGACGCCTACCCAATACCTAGGGTAGATGAGCTTATTGAAAGGCTAGGACCCGCTCGGTAAATCACCACCCTGGACCTCACCAAAGGATATTGGCAAATTCCCCTGTCCAAAGAAGCCAAGGAGAAGACAGCCTTCTCGACGCCAGATGGATGTTATCAATACATCAGGATGCCGTTTGGGTTGCAGGGAGCTCCAGCCACCTTCCAGAGAGCCATGAACTGGATCTTAGCACCCCACAAAAAGTATGCAGCAGTCTATCTAGATGACATCGTCATATTCAGCCAGGACTGGGAAAGTCATCTGGACAAAGTTCAAGCCATACTTGATGCCCTAAGGGATGCGGGCTTTACCATCAACCCGAAGAAATGTGCCATGGGGATGGAGGAAGCCAAGTACCTAGGGTACGTGGTTGGTAGAGGGGAAATAAAACCACAAATAAATAAGGTCGAGGCGATTTTGAACTGGCCACAGCCCCTCTCGAAGAAGCAGGTCAGGGCGTTTCTAGGCATTGTGGGCTACTATCGAAGATTTGTCCCTAACTTTGCCCTGATAGCAGCCCCGCTATCTTCTGAAAGGGTCGGCTATGGCTCAGTGGTCCCCGGAAGCAGAAGCGGCCTTCCCGGAATTGAAACTGGTCCTCTGTAAACAGCCAGTCTTGGTGGCGCCCAACTTCTACAAAGAGATTGTGGTCCAGACGGATGCATCGGATGTTGGGCTGGGAGCAGTCTTGTCCCAGGAGATTAACGGAGAAGAACTCCCTGTAATATACATCAGTCGGAAGCTCTCCACTTGTGAGAAGAACTACTCCATTGTAGGAAAAGAATGTTTGGCCATTAAGTGGGCGTTAGACACTGAGGTATTACCTGTTAGGTAGAAGGTTCAAGTTAGTGTCAGACCATGCCCCACTGAGGTGGATGCGAGAAAAGAAGGGGAACAATGCCAGAGTGACTAGGTGGTTCCTGGCTCTACAAGATTTTAGTTTCCGGGTAGAGCATAGGCCTGGGAAACAACATCTGAATGCTGATGCCTTGTCAAGGGTTTATTTTATGGGGACAGAAGGTGCCCAGCCCCCCGGCTTTGGGCAGAGGGGGAATATGTAAGGTGGCTGCCAGACAGGTCGTGGACGGGAGGTATGTGTCCCCGAAGTGCCAGGCTTCGGTGATGTAGGACCCGGAGAAGCACGCTCCAGCACACATGAGGCTGAGAGGAATTTAATGGGCCCAGATTACAGGGCCGGGTATTACGAGCAGCTGAAAGAGCTGGGGGGGGGTTGGGGGGGGGACAGCTGCTCAATTACTTCCAGTCCAGGTCTTGATTGGAAAGCTGATTTAAGACAGCTGCACCTGTCTCAGTCGGTCTGTGTGTGTTGGGAAAGGTGAGCAGACCTTGCATGTGCTGCTCAGACTCTGCTGGAGGCAGAGAAAGGCACTTTGTTTAAATGGCTGCGGCCGTGCTGCAAGGACTTGTTATTTTGAGCTTTGTTCTGTTATTCCTTTTTGTGCCGGGAAAAGGCTGTCAATTTTGTTTCCTCACTGGTGTATGAACACTAAACAAACCACCAGTTTGTTTGAACCCAGGACTGCATCACTGTGTGAACCTGTGCCTACCTCCAACGCGGCTCAGTGAGCACAAATCCCTACTAAATATTCACTGCTCTCCAAAATTTTGGAGGAAAGTGAGTGGCGCATCTTATAGTCTGGATATACCTGCTGTGGCTGATTGGGGGAGCGGCGACGGGAGGAGCAGGTAACAGAGGCAGGAGCCGGCTGCTGTAGCTAACACTGTGCCTGCTGTTATAGAAAATTAATATTCACTGCTCCCCACACCTATGAGAGTGGAGAGTGTTGAATATTAATTTTCCTTAATTGCTGGCAAGGTGTTAGCCGCAGCTACCGGCTCCTGCAACTGCTGTGCGATCACGTGTGCCCGCTATTAAAGAAAGTGAATATTCACTACTCTCCACTCCCATGGGTGTGGTGAGCAATGAATATTCATTTTCTTTAACAGTGGGCACACGTGATCGCCAAGCCTCTTCAGGAGATGGCGGATGCGGCTAACATCGTGCTCGCTATTACAGAAAATAAATATTCACTGCTCTCCATGTCCATAGTACCGGCATGGAGAGCAGTGAATATTCCGGCAGCTGACCTCAACGTCTGTGGGTGCATGGCAGTGATGTCATGTGCTGCTTACACGGTGAGATCAGCTACTGGCAGAAGAGGATGCAGTCCTGGAGAAGTGGGAAGGAAGGTGAGTAGAATCGTTTACTTTATGTGTGAGGCGTGTTGGGGGACATGCATACCAGGATGGGGATGAGGGGGCCATGTATACCAGGATTAGGATGGGGGCCATGTATACCAGGATGGGGATGAGGGGGCCATGCATACAAGGATGGGGATGAGGGGGGTCATGCATGCCAGGATGGGGATGAGGGGCCATGTATACCAGGATGGGGATGAGGGGGCCATGCATACCAGGATTAGGATGGGGGCCATGTATACCAGGATGTGGAGGAGGGGGCCATGTATACCAGGATAGGGACATATATCTACCAGTATGGGGGATATTAGTATAGAATTGGGGGACATTACCCCTATAACACAGTGTCAGCAGTAGACCCCACCCTTCCCCCATAACAGTGCATCATGACCACATTTTTTGCTTCAATTTTTCTATTTTCTTCCTTTAAAACCTAGGTGTATCATATGGTCCGATGCATCTTATATTCCAAAAAATACAGTAGATATTACACATCCTTGACAGAAGATGCATGAATGTTGGAGAGTGGGAAATGGAACTGTAAATATGCTGGAGGACGGGGGAAGTACAATTAAAGAAAGCAGCCAAAATAAGTTAATATCCATGTAATAGATCCATTAGGCTTCCTTTTGCAAAATCTTCCGTTCCCAATCTTTCCTCTTTTTAATGTAGTTACAAAATCTATTTACAGAGAAATTAAATGTGTCTAATCTCGTTTCATGCATTTCCCTTATATGTCTTCAAATAGGAGTACCAAGTGCATATTTGTTGTCTCCAACATGATACCCAGTTTGCTTTTTCGGTTCATGCTTTGTCGTACCTCTATAATCCAGTGGACATGAACATTTGAAAAGAACAATAACCCCTGTTATTCTGCAATTTGCAAACAGTGGTGGCAGTTATTAACGCTCCCTGTTGGGATGAGGAAATGTGATCATCATTGCATATCTTTATTGGTGATTACTTTGGAAATATATTAAAAGCATCATTGTGCTGGCATGATATTTTTTTTTGTATCTTGTACTCCTAATATTCACATTTTTATCGTTTTCAAGGTTGAAAGTAGACAATTCCATCAAGATCAACCTATAGCCTAACATGTTGAACCACAGGAAGGCAAAAAAAAACACTATGAGGCAGATGCCAATTGCTCCATAATAGGTAAAAAGTTCCTCCCGACTCCACATATGGCAATAAGACAAGTTCTCTGGATCAATATCCCATTGTAGAATCTAGCACCCATAACCTGTAATATTATATTTTTTTCAACAAAAGTATCCAGGCTCTCCTTGAACTTAGTTATTGAATCAACCATTACAACTTCATGTGGCGGAAAGGTCCATAATCTCACTGCTGTAAGGGTGCTTTCACATTGAGTTCAGGCACCCGTTCAGTGGCCCCGCCGGGGCTTACGTTCGAACCCCCCGCAACACTGGATTCGGACATATGCATCGATGGGGCTATAGATTATAATGGTGCCGGCAGAGCAAACGTAGTAGACTGAATCTGGGTGTCAGACATATGCCGTGATGGGACCACCAAGCGTGTAATGAAATGCGGTGTGAAAGCCCCTTTACAGTAAAGATCTGCTGCCTTTGATTTCAAGTGAAATCACTTTCCACTCGTTTGTTTTAACAGCAAGGTATCACATCCCAATGTTTTAACATCAAGGTATCGTATCGTCAAGACAAATTAATAAGCGAAGGACAATATAGCTGTAAATACAAATAAATAAATTTATAGTTCATGGTTGCTCTCTGCTGTCCAGTAACAGCTTATTAAAATCCTATTACTTCTAATTTATTTGCCAAATCTTGAAGAGTGGGATGAAAAGAGTAGAAAACCAGAGATCATCAGCTAGTTGGCTGTGAGTCAAAGAACAGAGTGTCATCTATTAAAGCCTACTACTTGCAATGGGAGAAAAATGTATATTTCCTTTAGAATGCTCCTCCAGACTTGGAAAGTAAATAAGAGAATGATTTTCATGCTGCACTTGTTTAGATGATCCTATTAACATTTGACGAATATAAAATGAAAAATATCAGAGAGACAATCATAACATAAAAGCAGGAATTAAAATAATTGGTGTATATCCTTATACCACACTTATAACGAACATTAAATCCACCCGCCTAAGGCCTCATTCAGACATCAGTGATTTTTCATGTATCCAAATAAACAGTCCAAAAATCGTCAGTGTTTTTCATCAGGGTTTGGCCAGTTTTTACCATCAGTGATTTTCACGTGTAAAAAAAACAATTACAAAGCTTCTCTTATTCATTGCAACGTTAATCACAATCACCACATGGACTGCATACTGATGCCAACCATTTGCCGTTTGGGATTTTCACAGACCCCTTGACCTCTATGGGCAATTTTGATGTGTGACTCCGATCACAGATAGGTTTCCCTGATTTTTTGGTTTACACATGGTCTGCAAAAAAAACGCTGACATGTGAATTGTAGCAGATTATAACGGGTACTTGTTCCATCAGAAAAAACATGGATAGAACATGTACGTAAAATAGATGTCTGAATGAGGCTTAATACCAACCAAAATAGCCCTGACTTGTCAAGGCAATGGCTCCAAAAGAACTCAAGTTGTCCTGTTGTATCTGCATCAAGATGTTAGCAGCAGATTATCGCATCCCGCAAATCCTCGATCAATTCCAAATCTAGGAATTGGGAGGAAAAGTCAACACCTTGAATGTTTTGGCTCTAATTATATTCTTGATGAGACGGATATAGCAACCAAAAGTTCCAAATACAGAGTTTCAGCTCAATTTTAGTTGTAACCTACAAGTTAGCAATGAAAACACAACAAATTATAAGTGCACAAAAGAAAACTAGTTTAATATAAAAAAGAATTTTAACAAAATTAATCTGAGCCGTGTGGAGTGGAAGCTCATGGAATACATTATATCAAGCAAAGTCCAAGGCAAAGTGTGACCTCTAACCTGTCAGTATTTACCATCAGTGATTTTTATGTGTGAAAAAATAAATTACAAATCTTTTCTATCCATTACAATATTAATGAGACAGCTGTATTTTCTATGAATACCTATGTCAAAATGGGTGCATAACCCTAATATGAAGCGGAGCATTTTACGAGTCCAGTTGTAGACTGAAAAGGATTCATGAGCTAAGTGTATTCACTCTTCACCTAACCAGACTGACTTACAGCTGCAGCTTGTACTGAGCAGTGTAAGATCTCAGCAGCAGGATGACACTGAAGAGCTGTTAAATGGGCTGGCAAGGGGGTGAGGGAGGCGAAGATTGAGTTAAAATTTCATACTCCACAATTTCATTACCATCATTATTAAAAGGTTTCTTTTTTTCGCACCGTTTAAGAAAATCGTGTGCAAATTCGTATTCTTTACATAATTCCTCGATGATATTGAGATCAGGGTTCTGTGGGGACCACATCATCAATTCTAGGACTCCTTGTTCTTGGTCAAATTCGGAGTTGCGTTGCTGCAGAATAAATTTGGAGCCAATCAAATCCTTCCATTATGGTATTGCATGATGGATAGTATCTACCTGTATTTCTCAGCACTGAGGACACCAAGAAATGGGCAACATTGAGGACCATAGATGCAGTGGTCCGCCAAGGAAACTTAGCGCAGAAGATGAAAGACACATCATGTTTACTTCCCTTTGAAAGCGGAAGATGTCCAGCAGTGCTATGACATCAGAACCAGTGGAACCCATCTACACCCATCAACTGTTTGGAAGTAATCGTCATGGAAGAACTGCAGCCAAAAACCCTACTTCAACATGGAAACAAAGCCAAGAGACGCATAACATAAGAACTGGGTTGCACAAAAATGGCAGGTGCTCTAGCCTGATGAGTCAAAAAGTGAAAATTTTGGCTGTAACAAAAGGCAGAAGAGCTGCACCATATTGAGGGTTTCTAAGTAACAGTGAAGCAGTGGAGGTTCCTTGCAAGTTTGGGCCATTTGTCAACAAGAGTTGGAAATTTGGACAGAACGAATGGCGTCTTCAATGCTGAGAAATACAAGCAGATACAGGTGCATCTCACAAAATTAGAATATCATCAAAAAGTTAAATTTATTTCAGTTCTTCAATACAAAAAGTGAAACTCATTATATAGAGTCAATACAAACAGAGTGATCTATTTCAAGTGTTTATTTCTGTTAATGATTATGGCTTACAGCCAATGAAAACACAAAAGTTATTATCTCAGTAAATTAAAATAATAAACAAAAAAAACCTGCAAAGGCTTCCAAAGCGTTTAAAAAAAGCCCTTAGTCTGTTTCAGTAGGCTCCACAATCATGAGGAAGAATACTGACTTGACAGATGTCCAGAAGGCAGTCATTGACACACTCCACAAGGTCCCAGAATTCCAATTTTCATTTGGAAATCAAGGTCCCAGAGTCTGGAGGAAGAGTGGAGAGGCACACAATCCAAGCTGTTTGAGGTCTAGTGTGAATTTTCCACAATCAGTGATGGTTTGGGGAGCCATGTCATCTGCTGGTGTAGGTCCACTGTGTTTTATCAAGACCAAAGTCAGCGCAGCCGTCTACCAGGAAATTTTAGAGCATTTCATGCTTCCCTCTGACGACAAGCTTTTTGGAGATGGAAATTTCATTCTCCAGCAGGGCTTGGCACCTGTCCACACTGGACATCTCTAATTTAGCGAGATGCACCTGTATTTATCGATCATGCAATACCATCAGGGAGGTGTCCAATTCTCTGAAAATGTATTAGGCAGAAGGATAGTGGCCCCAAACATAAGCCAATATGATTAAGCACCATCCTCAGAAGAAAAAGAGTCCTGGAAGTGATGATACAGCCACTACAGAGCCTTTATCTCAACATGGAGTATGTGTGGGATAACTAAGAAAAGGCAGTATTTGCACAAGCCTACATCTACAGAAGGTCTGCCGAGCTCCTTCAAAACCTGTGTGTAAATGTATCAAGAAGAATTTTATGCTTTGATGCGGTTTTTATGGCCTCTTTCACACGTCAGTGTGTCCAGTACATGTGGTGACAGTTTCCACAAATGAATGGGGTTGCGTTATGTCAGTGTGTTTCCACCGACCATTTGTCCGTGGGCAAAACACGTTGACATTTCCGTTTTTTTCCACGCTGTATGGCCGCAAAATGTCCCGCACACATGCACACTGATGACATCCGCGTGTCATCAGTGTGACACGTACCAATGCCTGGGAATCAGCGGTACAGTTAGCGCTGTTCCCAACGCTGCCCTCATCATTGTCCCCTGCTTGTGCTGAAATCAGCGTGAGAAAGGGACAATGATAAGAGTAGTAGTCTGCTCCCGTTGTGTCCTTGTGTAAAAATAAGAATAAAACAAAAAAATCCTTATACTCACCTGTCCTAAGTGTCCCCCGCTGTAATCCACTTAACTCCTCATGCCGAGGAGTAGCAGAGAATGACTCACTGCATCGAGCGGCGTCATGTCACTCACTGAGCTCAGCACAGAGCAGGGTTCCGCTCGCTGGAGTAAGCCATTCTCCCTGGCATGAGCGGTCAGATGGAATACAGTGGGGGACACTTTCAAACAGGTAATTATAACGATTTTTTATTTTATTCTTATTTACTCTAATCATTGTCCCTTGCTTGGTCTGATCGCATGATCGCAGCGCCGGAAGGGGACAATGATGAGGGCAGCGTTCAGCACCCGGCGCTTGGAAACAGCACTAACTGTACTGTTTATTCCCAAGCACAGGCACGTGTGCTCCTGATGTGGTACACGGTTGCCACACACGGACATGGATATCTCCGGTAAGGGTTTTTCCAGTACAGGAAATATCAGGACGTGTGAAACCGGCCTAAGACAAGGGTGGTCACACCAAATATTGGTTTGATTTATATTTCTCTTTTGTTTATTCACCTTGCATTATGTTTATAAAATTCATTTCTATTTTTGAAAGCATTCTTCGCAGCACTTTTTCCTCACCTGCCCAGAACTTTTCCGAGGTACTGTATATTTGGAGTCTTCTCCCCAGGTATAGTTAATGTTGCTACGTTCTGTTAACTGTATAATGTGATACCAATGGTTACCTTCGTGTATAATATACCAGTTTGTTTAAAGCACCACTCCAGCGTTTTTTTTCTTGCACCTCTGGAGTGGTGCTTTAAATATAATTCACCTGCCCCTTCATATACTTACCTTCCGCTACCTTTATCGGTTTCCCTGCCGCTCCAGTCCTTCTCTTGTGAAAAATGGCCAGTCAGCGCACTCCAGTATTTCATGGAGCTGAGCGGAGGTTGCTTTTCAATGTAACTCTATGAGAGCCTCGTTCTGACTCTCAGACTTTTCTTGAGAGCGTGTGAGAGGAGCTTCAGACTTCCAGCTGTCAGAAGCTGCGCTCACAAGATGGCGCTGCGGGACTGGAGTGGTGCTGAAAACCGGGAAGACACCGGAGGGTGAGTATAGCACTGGGGGCTTACACTTAATGCGCCACTCTAGTGCTGGAAAAAAAAAAAACGCTGCAGTGGTGGCTTTAAACATGTACCATATTTCTCCCATATTTCCATCGAACTTAACTGGACTTAAATATCTATCAATAATAATTCACTGAACCTGGTTTTATGATTATATTATAGCCCAGAACTGCCAGGATTCCTTACGTCCGGATCTGGGAATCCCCAGAACTCAGCAACAAGGCATTTTTTCACTGTTTTTTATGGTTTTTATGCAAATTTTCAGCTGCGTTTTACAGTACCAGCAACGTCTATGAGATTTCAGAAATCTCATGCACACACCTAGGTTTTTGTGTAATCAGTATTTTTTGCACAATATGATCACTATATATTTTTTATGAGGACGCCATAAGGTGTCACCATTTGTGGTAGAACAGGACAATAGTTATATTAGCACATGCCCCCCAACATGTTTCACCGCTATAGCAGCGTCATTAAGGGATGGGACACATTCACACCAGTGTCCCATACCCTGATGACGCTGCTATAGCGGTGAAACATGTTGGGGGGATGTGTGCTAATATAACTATTGTCCTGTTCTATCAAAAATGGTGACACACTATGGCATTATCAGAAAAAATATATAGTGATCTATATATTTATATATATATAAATATATATAAGCAAAACAATTTTGGTAGATTAGGGACAATCTTTTAATACCCCTGTGCATTTTAATAGAATAATCTAATAAAAGTTACATTTTATAGCCCTATAGAGAGGGATATTATATGGGGTTTACCCATCTGGTAAATAATCTAATATGGTTTCACATATGTCTTGCATTAGTGACCTGTGTTAATGCTTCTGTGGCGGAAGCAAAGCTGAACTTTGGGATTCTGAAAAACGCACCAAAAAATGCACGAAAACCTGCATTTTTGACGCAGCTTCTTTCCTGCCAAGAGATCGGGCTTTGCTGCAGGAAAAAAAAAACCTGAAAAACCGCCTAGTGTGAACATACCCTTAAAGTAATGCCTTCCTGTCAACAGTAAACTGATTGCATCCTGTAGGTGTTTTGCTGTGTACAGTCTTCAGCCACTTCAGTTTCAATAAGTGAATGACTTGGTTTCCATTGTAAAGACAGTATTCTAGGAGCATGAAAGTAAAAGAAGTGGAGGATGAAATTTAATAGAATCACCAGAGCAATGGAACATGTTTACCCGGAGCAGCTGTTCAGTTTATACATTGAAGATATGATCGCTTATGACAGGCAAAACCCGACAGACAATGCAGCTGCAGCCTGCTAAGGAATAAGGCAATCGCCATCCATGAACATCATGTGTCTTTTAGAAAGAGCACATGGTAAAAGGGTGACGGCAAAAAAAAAAAAAAAAGATCATAAAGTTGTAGTGTATGTCTTATATAGAGCGCCATTACGATTATACATTGTACCAACCAAACTATAGAAGGAAAACATTTTAAGTTCTACATCTGAAGTATCGTTAATGCATAGATCAAGTAATTGCGTACACATGCACGCACGCACTTGGCCTAGCCTAGAAAAAACTATGGCACAGTATTTTGCCAGAAATGGTGTAAAACACTGAGAAATTACACATTTTTTGTATAACTCAAGGTTCCGCAAAAAAATTAGCAATTTCTGGCATTTTTACGCCAGTTTTGCCAAAATAGTTGGAGCTGGGGTGGGACATGTGATGCCACAGCCCGCCTAATTCATGCAGAGCTTTCGCGCACCTTATGCCACAAATCTTACTCCACTTTCTGCCTGGAGTGGTGAGGCGAGGTGCACACCTGATTCATGAATCAGGAGCCTCTGACTCCAGCCCTTCGCCTCACCAAGGATGGCATGAAGAATGCCAGTCTTAATTAATCGGGGGCCTAAATGTTTCAAAGTAATACTAGATTATTCAATGTGATCACCTTTCAACTCGCATACATTGATTTAAAATTCTAATCTTTAAAAAAAAATATATATATATATATATATATATATATATATATATATATATATATATATATTACAGTTAGGTCCATATATATTTGGACAGAGACAACATTTTTCTAATTTTGGTTCTAGACATTACCACAATGAATTTTAAACAAAACAATTCAGATGCAGTTGAAGTTCAGACTTTCAGCTTTCATTTGAGGGTATCCACATTAAAATTGGATGAAGGGTTTAGGAGTTTCAGCTCCTTAACATGTGCCACCCTGTTTTTAAAGAGACCAAAAGTAATTGGACAATTGACTCTAAGGCTATTTCATGGACAGGTGTGGGCAATCCCTTCATTATGTCATTTTCAGTTAAGCAGATAAAAGGCCTGGAGTTGATTTGAGGTGTAGTGCTTGCATTTGGAAGGTTTTGGTGTGAAGTAAACATGCGGTCAAAGGAGCTCTCCATGCAGGTGAAACAATCCATCCTTAAGCTGCAAAAACAGAAAAAACCCATCCGAGAAATCGCTACAATATTAGGAGTGGCAAAATCTACAGTTTGGTACATTCTGAGAAAGAAAGAAAGCTCTGGTGAACTCATCAATGCAAAAAGACCTGGGCGCCCACGGAAGACAACAGTCTCTACCATAAAGAGAAGACTGGATGAAAGTAAATACAGAGGGTTCACTGCACGGTGCAAGCCACTCATAAGCATCAAGAATAAAAAGGCTAGACTGGACTTTGCTAAAAACATCTAAAAAAGCCAGCACAGTTCTGGAAGAACATTCTTTGGACAGATGAAACCAAGATCAACCTCTACCAGAATGATGGAAAGAGAAAAGTATGGTGAAGGCGTGGTACAGCTCATGATCCAAAGCATACCACATCATCTGTAAAACACGGCGGAGGCAGTGTGATGGCTTGGGCATGCATGGCTGCCAGTGGCACTGGGTCACTAGTGTTTATTGATGATGTGACACAGGACAGAAGCAGCCGAATGAATTCTGATGTCTTCAGTGCCATACTGTGTGCTCAGATCCAGCCAAATGCAGCCAAACTGATTGGTTGTCGTTTCATACTACAGAAGGACAATGACCCAAAACATAAAGCCAAAGCAGCCCAGGAGTTTATTAAAGCAAAGAAGTGGAATATTCTTGAATGGCCAAGTCAGTCACCTGATCTCAACCCAATTGAGCATGCATTTCACTTGTTAAAGACTAAACTTCAGACAGAAAGGCCCACAAACAAACAGCAACTGAAAACCACCGCAGTGAAGGCCTGGCAGAGCATCAAAAAGGAGGAAACACAGCGTCTGGTGATGTCCATGAGTTCAAGACTTCAGGTAGTCATTGCCAACAAAGGGTTTTCAACCAAGTACAAGAAATGAACATTTTATTTACAATTATTTAATCTGTCCAATTACTTTTGGTCCCTTTAAAAACAGGGTGGCACATGTTAAGGAGCTGAAACTCCTAAACCCCTCATCCAATTGTAATGTGGATACTCTCAAATGAAAGATGAAAGTCTGAACTTTAACTGCATCTGAATTATTTTGTTTAAAATTCATTGTGGTAATGTCTAGAACCAAAATTAGAAAAATGTTGTCTTTGTCCAAATACATATGGACTTAACTGTATATATAAATTACCATCTCGTTTGTTGTAAATTTTCATCCTTTCAATGATTTGATGAGTTTCTGAGATGATCAGATGGGGCTAAATAAGGAGAATATGGCAGATTTCATTGAGTTTTTGCAGGGCAATATCAGACTTGTGGGTATGCGCATTATTCAAACAAGACGCCTTCGGGAAGATTTTGCTGAAGTTCCAGTCTTCCCCTGACGTGGTTTACTTTACTTAATCACAATGACATTAATATTTTCTGCTAAGACTAAGCAGATGCAGTTGTCAAAGTTAATACTTTTTTCCATAGCAATGGATTTATTTTTGTCTGCTAGTAATATTTAAGGCCAACCATTTTTCAATAGCTCCACGTATGGATTATCTGAAACATCCCCTTTTAGCTGTAGTTAAATAACCTCCAGGTATGTTCTCAGTGATATGAAATATCTGGCGTAAGTAAAAACTTTTAATCTATAATAAAAAAAAACATTGAGAAAAAAAAAGCCAAAAAACATTTTAAAAAAGGCTGCAGGTTAGAGAACAAGCATCTCCAATGGAAAGCAGGGCTGTCAAGCTGAAAATTCCTGGGGCTACAGAACCTGCTCCACTTTACTCTTATACGGCCCATCGAAAGGGCCCTAAATCGAACCGTGGTCGGAACTCAATGCACGAACTGGCTGGCGGCTCTCCCGACCGGAGTTTGACAGCTTCATGTATTTCTATGTAGCAGTCACGCTCGAGTCAGGAGAGTCACCAGCCAGTCCGTGTACTGCGTTCCAATCAAGATCCAATTTATACGACCGTCTGACTGCGCCCTTAGAATCATGAAGGACACATTTCTTCAGTCACCACTTTGGTTAACAGTCATGCTTTAAGACATAAGTGCAGAGCTAAGAAAAGTTTACATGTACATCATATGTAGTAAGATATGTCTCTTTTGCTTTTTGTCATAAGAACAGATTTGTGGAAAATTTGGTAAGCAGGTGCCATAAAGTGAAAAATTTTATTTTTTAAATATTGAAATGAATCAATATTATGTAGAGATCCACAATGAACCAACCTCTCAATCCATAAAGACACAAATGTATAGATGAGCACCATTTGCATGAAGCATTACCTCATATTTCTATATATGCTGGAAATGTGCTATACTGATGACGGACTTAGGTTTTGTCCACACGTTGCGTTTTTGCTGCATTTTTTTCTGCAGGCAAAACCTGCTCTCTTGGCAGTGACGAAGTTTACAAAAAGCAGGTTTTGCTGCGGATCATGCGTGTCATTTGTCTACAGTACATGTTTAAAAAACGTTTCATTCACCAAAAAAGCATGGTTGCATTTTTTTGCAGTCTCTCATTGCTTTCTATGTTGAAAAAATGCTGCAAAAATGCTGAAAGAATTGATGTTTTTGAAAACTGCAGCATATCATTTTCCAAAAAAAAAAAATCAATCGTGTACATGAGATTTCTGAAATCTCAGCTTTTGCTGGTACTGTAAAAATCAGCTTTTAATTTGCATTAAAAAAAATGCAGCAAAACCTCAACGTGTGAACTTAGCCTTACGTGTGAACTAATAAAAATCTACAGCTGCAATTTCTGTCAAGGGACAAATTTCAAACTGTTAAAAAAAAAAAAAAAAAACACACTAAAATAATAATTCACGTACCAGAATGTCCTCTTCCATGAACCCGCAGAGCCCTGTGTACTGCTGTACTGGCTCAGTAATCATCCGCATGTACAGAATTATCCACCCAAGAAGCAATGCTTCTATGAGACAACACATCAATATATAGAGTCTCTGATGGCGCCTGCCACTATTTCGGATATTTCATTAGAGAAAACCTCTATGAAAGCTGGAAACTATGAAGATATGACATAGTAAAAAAATAAGTGCTGCCAATGAGAACACAAAAAAAAATTCTGTTAGTTGATTAAGGCGAGCGATTTAAGGCTGAGTTCACACTTTGCAGCAGTGCTGCTTTTTTTTGTTGTGTTTTCCAAAGACAGAGCAAAAACTCTGCGACTTAAACAAAAAAACGCAACATGGCCACATTTGAATGCACTCTTAGAAAGAACATCCCAGTTCCTGATGATCCTATTAAAGCATTTTTTCCACGAACAAAGTTAATTTTAATCAACATTTTAATAAATAGATGTTTGCATCCAATTGTGGAATTTATTCATTTTAAAAAAATGTTCCTGTGCTGAGATAATCTTATAAATGTGCCCCTGCTATGTACTGTGTAATAGCTGTGTCTGTCCGTACAGGAACATCTTCAGACTATGCTAATAAATTGTAATTGAATCAAGTGGGTCAAGTGGTCAATATTTGTTCACTCAGGAATCAGCTCAGAATTAGTTATGTTGACAAGATATTGCCGAGATTTTCGTATCTAGCGCTCCTTTGATGTCTCAAGTGGGCCACTGTAGTCCTGTTGTCCGAATAAACTCTGACATGGGTCCCCTGAAGCAGAGATGTTGCGGCTTCGAGGGTCTCTTCTATTGCCTTTAATTCCCTGAAGTTCGAGGACTGACTGGCGATCTCTTGTGGCCAGGTTCCCTGGAAGGCTACTTGGGAGATTACCGCTCCCCAACCTCTCTTGCTGGCGTCCATCCTCACTGGTGTCAGAGGATGTTGAATCCATGGCGTTCCTTTCGCCAAATATTCCAGACAGAGCCAGCAATTCAGGGATGCTTTTACATGGTACGACAGACGGATTCTGTTGTTGAGAGAATCGGAGATCTGTCCCAGCGGAAAAGAATATAACACTGCAGGATTCTTGTATGGGCCCGAGACCAAGGAACAGCTTGGATGCAGGATGTCATGGACCCCAGGACAGACATAGCAAACTTTATAGAGACCGTCTTTCGGTTCTTCAGAGTATGGACACTTAATCTTAACTGTATTTGCTTTTTCTTTGGTAGAAAAGAGGTCTGCTTTTGGGAATGTAAAGAAATTCCCAGGAAAATTTTCTTAGTAAAAGGATCCAGATCTGATTTTTTTCGGATACACAAGCCATCCTAGAGATACCAGCATCTTAAGAGTGGTCTGCAGATGTTCCTTGAGCTGTGTAACAGAGGGAGCCATTAATAAGAAATCGTGTAAGTAGGGGACGATACAGATGTTTTTCCCAAAATGTTTTCAGTGGGATCGTGGATCTTATAGATTCCATCTTGAATTTCCTGTCAGTAACATGGTGGTTCAGACGTTTCAGATTTAAGATTATTCTGCAAGCCCCTGTTGGTTTTCCTATTAGAAATAAGCAAGAATACTGGCCTCCGCCCTGTTCCATCACTGGAACGGGCGATATCACAACTGACTCTTGAAGGTCCTGAAGACCTGATATCAGGATCTCTTGTAGTCTTGGGAATGACAGATGTTATTTCTAACCTCCGGGGAGGATAAGTTGAAAAATTGATTTTTGCCCCTATTCCAACGGACTCTAGAATCCTTTGGTCTGATAAGATTTCTTGCCACTGCAAGAGAAAATTCATGATTCTGCCTCCGACACACCTGGAGTCATTGCCTTTCTTGTCACTGGTTCTGGAAAATATTCTTTCCTATTCCTCCTTTACGATAACTCCAGCGACCCGATTTACCTTTTCCTCTGTACTGTAGGGTTTGGGTCTGTGATGAAGTAAAGGACCTTTTCTTAAGGACGTTTGGCTTGGGTAGAGATTTTTTTCTTATCCGACGCCTTTTCAAGAAGATCATCAAGGGCTGGTAAGAATACATATCCCCCTCTGAAAGGAATGGGACAAAGCATGGATTTGGAAACTCTCTCTGTCCCACATCTTCAACTAGAGTGCTCTCCTTGAGGAGTTCAATAAGACCGAGGATCTTGCTGCTATCCTGACAGACTGCTGAAGCATCCGCTAGAAATCCCATAGCTTTTTGTAGCAAAGGCAAGTAGATGCTCCCTAGGAGTACCTCTACTGAGATGCTCTTCCAGCTGATGCAACCTATGGAACATGGATCTTGCTACACAGGTTGACACGACATTCATCTTTAATGAAGCTGCAGATGTTTCCTAAGACTTACTTAACCCCGTAACGACCGCCATAACGCATTTTCACGGCGGCAGTTAAGGTTACTTATGCCTCAGCGACGCTCTTTCACGTTGCTGAGGAATAAGGCTGTAGCGCCCCCCAGAGTCGGAAAATCTCCGGGGTTTCAGCTAGCTGAGACCCTGGAGAACATGATCAGGGCCATTTTTTCCGGTCCCCGATCACAAAATCGCCACTATTAATAACGGCAATCAAGTGAAAAAAAAATGCACCGAGTATCGAGGGTGTTCAAGTGACATGCTTGAGTCCCCGCCCCGCATGTTTAGCGGCTGTTAGACCCAGAAAAAAACATGCGGGAATTGCCCGTGTATGGCAGGCAATCCCCGAATGTTTTTTTTGGCTATCTAACAGCTGTGAAACATGTGGTGCGGGGACGCGAGCATATCACTTTAGCACCCACGATACTCAGTGCATATCCGAGCACCCGATGCAAACTCGAGCAGCAAGCACTTGCGCTCAACAATAATGAACTTTTTCAATATGATGACCTAATTCTGTGTCGTACGTGTGGATTGAAAATGCTCACTATACCCATGGATAAAATATAGTTTCCAAAATGGGTTCACTTGTGGGGGGGTTTCCACTTTTTAGGCACATCAGGGGCTCTTCAAACGCGACATGGGTCCGCTCTCGATTCCAGCCAATTTTGCATTCAAAAAGTCAACCGGTGCTCCTTCTCTTCCAAGCCCTGCCGTGCGCCCAAACACTGGTTTTCCCTCACATGCGGGGTATCGGCATGCTCAGGAGAAATTGAACAACAAATTTTGGGGTCCATTTTCTCGCTACCCTTGTGAAAATAAAATAATTGGGTCTGAAGTAAAATTTTAGTGAAAAAAAGGTAAATGTTCATTTTTTCCTTCCACATTGCTTCGGTTCCTGTGAAGCACGTGCAGAATTAATAAACTACTGCAATGTAGTTGTGAGCACCTTGAGGAGTGCAGTTTTTAGAATGGTGTCACTTCTGGGTATTTTCTGACATAAAGGCCCCTCAAAGTCACTTCAAATGTGATGTGGTCCCTAAAAAAAAAAAAAGGTTTTGCAAATTTTGCAGGAAAAATTAGAAATCGCTGGTCAACTTTTAACCCTTATAACTTCCTAACAAAAAATAATTTTGTTTCAAAAATTGTGCTGATGTAAAGTAGAGATGTGGGAAATGTTATTTATTAACTATCTTGTGTGACATAACTCTCTGATTTAAGGGAATTGAATTCAAAGTTTAAAAATTGCACAATTTTCACTAAATTTCCATTTTTTCCCCAAATAATAGGTTATGTTGAAGACATTTTACCACTATCATGAAGTACAATATGCCACAAAAAAAACAATCTCAGAATCAGAGAGATCTGTTGAAGAATGGCGTTATTACCTCATAAAGTGACAGTGGTCAGAATTGTAAAATTTGGCTTGGTCATTTAAGGACATAATTGGCTCCGTCACTAAGGGATTAATAAATAATCCATTTTCCGGTCCATGGGATCTTTGAGCTGAGAGGAGTCCTCAAATGGTAGAGCAGTCTTCTTTGCCATTCTAGCTACCTGAATATCCACCTTTGGAATATCTGACCAACATTTGGCTATATTTTCCTCAAGGGGAAATCTAACCTTCATTTCTCCTGGAATGTTCAGCCATTTCTCTGGGAACTCCCATTCATTCAGTATTAAACTCTGTATATTATCATGAATGGAGAATACCAACGTCCTTTTTGACGTTAACCCTCTGAATATCTCATCTCGAACGTTTTGAGTGGTCTTCTTTTCCTCTACCTCCATTCTATTTATTCCTTACAGCAGACAACAGTTCACCCATATCTTCTGAGGAAAAATAATACTTTTCATCTTCCTTTAAGTTACGATTCGAGCTTAATTCTGCTTCTTTCAGCCACTTGTCTGAAATGGAAATGTCTGCCTCAGAGAGTCAGAACTGTCCCTGGGATTGTACTCTCTTTATTGCTGATGACAGGCCCAGAGAGGCAGAGTGAGAGGCGGAGGCTAGTCAGGATTGAATCTCCTGCCATACCATTCCTCTTACATAAGGGAAGGCTGTTCCTCTTTTATAATCTTCTCCGCACACCCCTGGCATAAAAGTTTTTTTTATGAGCAGATGGGAGCTTTTTAACACAGATGGCACAATTGGGGTTTGTAGTTTTCTCCCTCACTCTTCGTGCAAGAGCCTTGTTTCCCTAAAACAAAAGAGGGGAGACCACCTAAATTTGGATCCTGCCCAAAAGAGTGGGGACTTGCCCATATCAGCAATACCTACTGGGCCTGGGTTTGCACTGGACTCTGCAGATGCAGATCTTAGGGACACCACACCCTCCATAGTCAAAGACCTTCTTATCAGAGTCTCTTATAAGGGCAGAGACCGTTATCAGCGTGCCAGCATCCAGCTGGATGAAAAGATTTCCTCTTCATTTGAGAAAAAAAAACGGCTCAGGGATCCTTTAATATGTAGTTCCAGTGGTCCATTTTCAAATTCCCAGCTTGAGACGCCAAGCATTCCACGCTGGAACACACCCGTAAGTGAAGTCAAGCACGTAGGATCCTGGGAACTTGCGGTACTTCCTGCATGTGCAACAATCGCTAACATGGAGGGAAGGAGGAAGACTGTGGCTGAGGAGCTACAGGAGGACCCCAGCCCCGACACCATTCAGCATTACCCTTAGGCACAGGAGAGTGATGAGGTCCCGCCCCCGAAGTAGCGGGAGCAGCATGAGGAGGAAGGCAGCGCGATTGGCCTCTGCAGCCTGGCTTAAAGGAGTTATTCACTACTAGGACAACCCCTTCTTAAACTAAACATTAGGCCCCGATAAAATAAAAACACCTATACTCACCTCCCGTGCCGGCTCCAGCTGTGTCGGCACTCGCGGTCCCGTGGCTGTGATGCTGTGAAATGACACGTGATGCCCAGCGCCCAATCAGGGCTGGTGTCACTGTCCCCACCTTTGCACGAACTGAACATGAAGAGGAAGCCAGGGTTCAGCGGATCCCGGACTTCCTCTTCATGCTCAGTTCGTCCGAAGTTGGGGAGTGACGCCAGCGCTAATTGGGCACTGGGCATCACTCACGTGTCATTCCACCGCATCACAGCCCCAGGACCACGAGTGCAGACATCGCTGGAACGGAGCTGGCAAGGGAGGCGAGTATAGGAGGTTTTTTTTATTTTTATCAGGGCCGAACATTAGTTTAAGAAGGCGTTGTCCTAGTAGTGGACAACCTCTTTAATCCTGATAAGCTTCCGAAGTGACTGCTCGCTGGCCACAACCACTGCTGCTCCGCTGGTTGGATAAACCAACTTCAATATGTACCAAAAGGGAGAAATGTGGGTGTGCTGCGCTGATGGTAAGGAATTCACAGGATTCAGATGAATAGAATAAAGATTGTGATGCCCCTGAGGAACAGGTCCGTTCAAACTAAACATGCATTGGAAATAAACTACAATCTATTTCTATAGATCTGAATCTTGTGAATTCCTTACCATTAGCGCAGTACACCTGCATTTCTCACTCTGGTGCATTATATGAAGCTGACACTTTAGTGGGAAATGTATTATCCATGGAACCAAAGGATAAAACTTTTATGCTTTCCGAAAACAGCGGCCATTGTCAAGAGCATTGTTCTCATATGCGCAATTTGTAATATTTTGAGGTGTTGCCTTTTTGACGGTGTCTACCCATTGATTGCACGACTAAATGATATCTATTCCACTGTTGTAGGCATGAAGTTGGCATTTTGAATTGGGAAAATGAAAAACTGTTTCCCCTAAATAAACATTTGTGAAATAATAGGCGTTGCCTTCTGCATCCTGATAGAGAGGAACCTGGCATCCCGATTTTCAGGATTGTAGGGGGTTGGACATTTATGGCATGTCTAATCTGTAAGCCATCACTATTTTCTAGTGTGAAACCCTTTAAAGACAAGGTCAACTATTCATATGACAGAATACGAATGATGAGCTTTTCCGAATCTTCATAGAAGCAAAAAGTCTCAATCAATAAAGGCAAAAAGGGACATACATTTTATTCTGAAATGATCTCTGGCCACGACAATAAAATTTAACAAATATTCACTGGAAAGTCATACTTTCATCATAAAACTGGCCACTGATTCTAGTCCACTAGAACATCTCCAATGTAAAAAGTGGAGCCAGCAGCATCGCACAGAAAATGTACACAAAATATACACAAATCCACATTCAATCCAAGTGTTTCACATATCAGTACACACAATTGCAGCATATTACAGTCACATGTCTAAGATGTTGCTCAAGAAGCAAAAGCGAAAGCCTAAGGTCGTGGTTATTACAATCAATCCCAAAAGCGAGAATGCTTTGAAGACCTTGTAAGAAGCAGGTTTCGTGTATTCGATCCCTCATGTGGCATTCAACATTCTCTATTTAAGATGCTGGAGGACTCGGATTAATAACCACAGACTTTAAACTACTGTGAGAATTCACATAGAAGTCTTCGGAAGAAAATATCTGCCAAGATGTAAAAACAAAAAAAAGAAACTTCAATAAAAGATAACTCACATTGTCATGTTTATTATAGACGTGAACATGGGGCTACATTGTAATCTAGAGAAAAGCATGAATCCATTAGAAACCCTTATAATAAAGGGTACTAGACTTACCGACTGTCCATCTGGATTACAGTACAGCCCGATGTAAGAGCATATGCACTCCAAGGTCAGACACGAAAAGAGGCTCAAATGCCTTGCACCTAGTATAAGTCCCCGGCTCTGTTCACGAGGCCAGGTTATTAGAAAAGGAATGCACTTTGGTTCTTACCAAATGTCCTGGGATTGAACACACTACAAAAACTGAAAAAAATATTTGAGGTAATTCTGCCAAAAAAAAGAAAAGACTTCCCACCGAGTGTAGCATAATAAAACATTGTACAAAAAGAAGGAAGGATCGGTGTACCAACGTAGGGAACCAGTAAATCATGGATTGTACCTGGAGATTGACTTAGAGCTTCCTCAACACTTCAATAGCATGGAAGGAATTTCCAGCAGTCTGGTCAGCGAGAAGAAAACAATACTATTGTTATCGTTCCTTGTAAGGCCTCGAAGTAAGATGGTGATATTAAGACAAGTCCTTCCAATCTGTAATAAAAATGCCTTTACCGTAAAAAGTAAAATGAGGCCAAAACATGCCATCAATAACAGAAAGGCACATGGTTCACAAAGGGCACAATTTATATCTGGTATTGTTAATGCCAACTCCTTCTGTTGCTGCACTTTAATTATGAACACGCTTATGTGTTACATAAACCCCAGAGGGTTCATAAAACTGAGCTAAACAAGGCTGCAACCAAAGAAACAGCAACGTATTGTGCCATCACGACCGATGTGAATAGTCAAGGCGTCCCTCGATAATGGGAACCTGTGAGACGCAATATTGTTTCCAGGACAACTTTTAGCAGCTCAGCCCTTAAGAAAGTAATGACAAACTTGCACTTAACATGCTTAGTGTTTTCCGCTTTACACTACAAAAGGCTTCAAAGAGAGCAGCTATAAATTGAGACATTGCATGGCTGTAAGTTCAAAAGTAAAAATAGAAGTGTTCAATGAGATTAGAAGAATATGGCTTCTTCCTTTGGGAAATAGCGCCACTTATGTCCTCAAGCTAGGTCTGGTACAGCAGCTCTTCTCCATTTACTTGAATGGGGCAGAGCTGCACTACCATACACTGCCCATGGACAATAGTGGCGCTGCTTCTCAAAGAAGGCAACCATGCTTTTCTATATAATATACAACTCCTTCAAAAGAGTCCCGGCACTCTAAGCTACAGACACAAAATAGATGACGAAATAAGTGCATTCAATGCCCAGCGGGCGTAGGACACATACAACATATTAATGGGCTCATAGTTAAATTAGAATTTAGAATATATAGTCAGTATTCTGCTGGCCCCGTCAGTGACGGCCAGTGATTTTTTCACTAAACACAATGTGCAAATTACCAGTGTGAATATTTAGTCTGATAACTATATAGAAATAGCCTTCTATAATAAATACATTCCTATAATTAGAGCAGAGGGCTAGGATTTCTTCATATTAACTAAGAATATTAACTCTGAAATTAGGGATCAACACAGTTTACCTGTGAAAAGATTACAAACACTGTAAAACAAAGTGTTACAAAATACATGTTGCCTTGAATCAGCGCCGACTGAACTTTGCCTTTACTAAACGTTTTTAAGAAAATGGACCACCAGCAGATTTAGTGGTATTGGGGGACCATGCTTTAAGTGCAACTAGAAAAATACAGCTGCAGGTTTACAGAGTAAAGAAAAAGGGTTAACAGTCATTCCTTCAAAGGATCAGTCTTTTCAGTATTCTACCATCTGGATATATTGGGCTATGGTCGAAATATTAGAGGGATTTATAGATTTTTTTTTGTAAAGATTTTAATTATAAATGTCATTAAATGTAAGCTAACTGCTACTAGAATTTAATGGTATTCTGACAGTGTCATGAAAGCAGGGAAAGACAATATCCAACTTTGAACTGTACAATCCATTTCACATAGAGGGTCTCCCGACCAGCAAATTCTGACAGGTCAGACTACCTGGAGCACCAATGCTGAAAAGGGAAGCCATGGGGTAAGTTTTTTTAATGCCTCAACTAAAGCCCCGCACATACTAGATTATAGTCGCCCAAAGCTAACAATTTAAAGGGAATCTGTCACCCTCCTGGGACCTATCAGACAGCTAATATGGCCATACAGGTGACAAGTTTACATTTCTATCTGTATGGCTCATATTAGCAGTTTGATTGCTGTGTAATACCTTTTTATTAAATTATTTCTGCCAAGCTTCGCGTCCGGGGGACGCCAAGAAATGCCCTCCTACTAGCTTCATTTATATAATCACCCCACCTCCCCTGCACGTCACAGGGTCCTGTGATGTGCAGTTCCCTGCCGGATCCCGCGTCTGCTCAGTTTCCCCTGTATGAACGGCGCACTTCTTCATGCTGTCAGTGTAGTGTTGTGGAGCAGGGAACTTGTGCGCAGGCGCTGGGAAGGCAGAGTGACTCACCAGCGCCTGCGCACAAGTTTCCAGCAGCACAAGGCTATACAGACGGAAGGAAGAAGAGCGCCGTCCGTACAGGGGAAACTGTGCAGGCGTGGGATCCAGCCGGGAACTGCACGTCACAGGGCCCTGTCACGTGCAGGGGAGGTGGGGGTGAGTATGGAAATGAAGCAAGTAGGCGGGCATTTCTTGGCGTCCCCCTGACGCGAAGCTTGCCAAAACTAATTTATTAAAAAGATTTTACACAGCAATCAGACAGCTAATATGGGCCATACAGGCAAGTACAGATTCACATTTCTATCACCTGTCTGATAGGTCCCAAGGGGAGGGGGGGGTGGTGACAGATTCCCTATAAGCCAACTGTCTAGTATGTACTGGGATCTCGGACTCTGCCTCCCAGATAATGTCGGGTGAGATAAGGATTGGGCACTTTGAATTAAAATACCAGACCATTTTGTTCTCTACCAATGCAAATTTGCAGCAGCTTACTCTGCTCTCCCTATAGAGAACACATGAACACTCGACCCAGCTAAGCATTCATGTCCATGGAGGAGAAAGCTGTTGGCTAAGAACTTAAGGCGTTTGGGCACCTTAAGAACTGTGAGGTACTGAAATCCATAGCCATCCAAAACCTAAAGTAATTCCTACTCATATTTTGTATACCTTGACACGATTAGTACAGGTCCTAAATGGGGGTGGTACATAAAAGGGATTCTCTCCTTAGGAATGAATTAGTATTTGTGAAACACCAGTTCAATTTTTATTGCAGGACAGATGAGTTAAGATCTTGCAGCACCTTACACTTTTTAATCTCAAGGGAAGACAAGGAGCCTGGAAGACCCCCTTTCCTTCTTAATCAAATTACACTTTGGAACTTGTAAATGCACTTACATTTTTCTACTTTCCAAATGTTTAACTACTACACTAGCATTCTCTTTCTTTTTTGCTTCTTCTGCAGGGATTCTCTCCTTAGTGGTCCCGGTGTCATACCCCACTCCATGACACTCTGAACTATGCATAACATAGCAGATTGCTGAATAAAAAGTGGGGTTGCTTGGGCATATAAAATAAAAAGTTGGTGTGTACCTGACAATCTCTAAGTACCTAAAAATAATAAATACATGTATCGAAGTCTTTAAAAAGGTTCACTTTCCCTCATACGTGTTTACTTGCTTAAAAACCTTGTCCATCAATTCATTAAAAGACCTCAAAAAAATATGCAAAATGCATACCCAACAAGGCATCTTTTCACTCCAACTGGGCACCGCATATGTATACCATAGTGTGTGTCTGTACGAAGTAGCTGAAATAATACAGGGCTAGATTGTTGTAGTACGACAGTCACGGCTTTAAAAATGCATCAATGCTAGT
This sequence comes from Phyllobates terribilis, assembly GCF_046119375.1. Lineage (NCBI taxonomy): Eukaryota > Metazoa > Chordata > Amphibia > Anura > Dendrobatidae > Phyllobates > Phyllobates terribilis. The sequence continues at coordinate 159,953,104 of NW_027362771.1, read as the reverse complement.
TAAACCATCTGAAAACAATAAGTTAGGTTTAACAGTCACCAAGTCAGTGGCCAGCCACTGATTTTGACACTTTCTAGGCAAAGCCAATTATAAACTATATACTTTAAAAAATGATAAAACCTTAAAGCATCGTCCCCAAAGTTTAAATACAAAATTGCATTGTTACTAAAAAAAAAAAAAAAAAGACAATGGCTGAACAGAAAGTTGGTACAAACAGAGCGATTAAAAATATTCTGAATGTGAGCTGTAAGCATAAGGCTCAACAAGGTGTTCAAAGAGTTGTTCATTAGATCAGCTAACAAGCTTTGGCAACACAGTCCTCTGCTGAATATTTCCATTGGCATCAGTCATTTGGGCCAAATTAGTTCTTAGTTTTGCAGCTGAGCCTGATGTGGGAGGTAACTTAGAAATGGATGTTATAGCACCAGAGCTTTCAGTTATTCTTTTGGAAGAGGCCTTTTCTCCAGTTGGAGGCTTTGGCAAGCGTCTACGTAGCCAATGGTGTCGTAATGCCTGGCTGGGCGTCATGCGCAAAGCAGGATCCCATTCTAAACACTGTGCTAAAAAATCAAGAAACAAGGGATCATCACAGCCTTTCAATGCAGTTACCCAGTCCCTACTCCCAGGAGGGCCTCGTAGTTTTCCTCTTCGAGAACGGCTGCCATTGAGAACCACAGACCCATCTGGCAGAGTTGTAACAGTGCAATAACGAGGGTAACCTTTGGAGCTAACAAAATTCTTGCCTCGTTTTGAAGAATCAAGCAATTTTTGAGATGGCATCCCAAGTAATTCAATCATACATGCCAACTGATCTCCTTCATCTTCACCAGGTAAAAGTGGATAACCAGTCAACAATTCTGCTAGAATGCAGCCCAAGCTCCACATGTCAATAGGCATGCCATAGCGACCACCAAGTATAACCTCTGGAGCTCGATAAAAGCGGGACTGTATGTATGTGTACACACGCTGATGCTCATAACAGCTGGAACCAAAATCAATCACTTTGATGCCACTTCTACCCTGTTGTTTCAATAAAATATTTTCCGGTTTAAGGTCACAGTGGATTATTCTGTTTTTGTGCAAAGCATCCAAGCACTGTAAAATTGAGTGCGCAAACTTGCGGACTAAAGGCAGGCTGAAGCCTTGAAATTTGTTTTTCTTTATGAGCTCGTAGAGGTTCATGCTCAGCAGCTCGAACGTCATGCAGATATGATTGCGGAATGTAAAGTTCTCCAACATGTGGATGACATTCATGTTGTTGTCTTTATCCTGCTTCTTTAGGTGCTCCAAGATCCGGATTTCTTCTGCAGCTTGACGATGGAAACGTTTCTCATTCCTAACCATTTTTAAGGCCACGTGCTGATGGAGTTTGTGATCATAAGCCTTCACAACTTGCCCAAAGCTTCCTTTGCCAATTACCTTAAGAACTTCGTAACGGTAAGCGACATGATCATGTGGCACTTGCACATACGAACCCTGTTCATCATCGTAACCACCATTATTTGAACCACCAATCACACCTTGACGCTTCTTTGCATTTGGACCCAAAAAATGAATTTCAGGATAGTTGAAAATTTCATGGTGTTCGAAAGCAGTCAGTTTTTGCATGTATTGCTTCATTGCTTGTTCTGGGGTTAATGAAGAGGACTTTACTTTGGTTGTCCCATCTGAGGATTTCAAAGAGCTAGAACTTCCTTGTCTACGGTGTGTGCTTTCGAGTTGTCTATCGGAAACAACAGGTAATCCAGTTTTACTAACAGCTGTGAGCCCGTTGGGTTGTGTTGTCAGAACAGTCCTTTTGTTGCTATTGTCTTCAAACAGCTGCTGAACCTGGATCTGTCCATGGCTGCTAATGTGCAGATGTTCATTCATCGTGTGCTTATTGCCTCCAATCTGAAATACACAATTTTATGTGTTAAGTTTTTTGTTTAAAGGAAACAATTATATTAACCATCTCAGAAAATATATCAGCATTGCTGTGAACCTTGCTCTGGCACATTGCTTGCATACCTCAACCAGGCAAAATGATAATGCTGTTTACTTTACATATCTGTTCATACACAGTGATAGATCCCGACACCTAGTCACCATTGTTTTTCCTTCAAATTTCCAAGGCATTAAAAAGGGGCTGTCCGAATAGGACAATTCCAAAAAGGGAAGTTATCATCAGAAAATGACCTATTGTTTAAAGGGAATCTGTCAGAAGATTTCACACCCGAACTATTTATATGAGCATGTATAGTGCCTTGAAAAAGTAATCATACCCTGTGAACTTTTTGGGTATATGCACACGATGCAGAAATGCTCAGGATTTTTTCCTGAGCATTTCTGCATCTCTCTGGCAGGAAAAAACGCATGCGGATTGTACATGCAGTTTCCTGCCAGGGACATGCGGAAATGAAGCGTTCTTCACTTTCATTTCCGCATGCGGGTTGACAAGCGCTTCCCAAGTGATTTTAGCATCACTTGGAAAGTGCTTGTCAACTTTACACTATATAAATCCATGCAACCATGCATGGATTTATATAGTGTGTGAATGTCAAAAAATAAAAAATAAATATATACTTTACCCTCTTATGCCCCCGGTGTCCTGCTTCGCTCGGTCCCGGCTGCCGGCAGTAAAGACTTTAGGACCTTCCGACGTCAGCGTCACGTGACCCGTCACATGACTCTGACGTCAGCGAAGGTCCTTCTTCATTCAACCCCGAAGTGCCGGGAACCAAGCAGGAGCGCTGCGTGGGCCGTCAGAAGGTGAGAATATATATATTTTTTATTTTATTCTTTTTTTTTTTTAATGGTACCTGGGTCTGGATGAGAGTCCTCTCATCCACACCCGGGTACCATCCGCACATTAGACCGCATGAAAAGCGCATCAACATATACAGTGATGCGGATTCCATGCGGTCTAATGCAAGTCAATGGCGGCAAAAGAGCAGCGTTTCCGCAAAATTAAATGACATGCTGCGGATTTTTGAAAAATCCGCATCATGGGCACAGCACATGCGGATTTCAATTGGGTAACATTGCTGCCCTTCTACCATGCGTTTTTAATGCGTTTCCGCGGCGTTTACGCAACTGCAAAAACGCCGCGGAAACGCATGAAAAACGCATCGTGTGAACTCAGCCTTTCACTCACAAAATTAAATGTATTTTATGTGATATACCAACACAAAGTAGCAAATATTTGTGAAGTGTAAAAGAAATGATACATGGTTTTATAAATATTTAAAAATATAAATCTGAAAATTGTGACGTGCATTTGTATTCAGCCCCCTGTAGTCTGATGACACTAAAAATCCTGAGGGACCAATTGCCTCCAGAAGTCACATAATTAGTAAATGAAGTCCACTTGTGTGTAATTTAATATCAGTTTAACTACAGTTGTTCTATGGAGGCCTCAGAGGTTTGTTTGAGAATATTAGCGATCAAACAGAATCATGAAAACCAAAGAACACACCAGACAGGTCAGGGATAAAGTTGTGGAGAAAAGTAAAGCAGGGTCAGGTTATAAAAAAAAATAGCCCAAGCTCCGAACATCTCACGGAGTACTGTTCAATCTACCATTAAAAAATGGAAGAAGTATAGCACAACTGCAAACGTACCAAGACATGGCCGTCCACCTAAACTGACATCCCAAAGGAAAGAGAGCACTAATTAGAGAAGCAGCCAAGAGGCCCACGGTCACTCTGGAGGAACTGCAGACATCTACAGCTCAGTTGGGAGAATCTGTCCACAGAACAACCATTAGTCGTGTACTCTACAAATCTAGCTTTTATGGAAGAGTGGCAAGAAGAAAGTCATATCTGAAAGCAAGTCATTAGAAGTCCTGTTTGCAGTATGGAAAAAGTAATGTAGGGGACAAAGGGAGTGGGTGTAAGACGGTGCTCTGGTCAGATGAGACCAAAGTAGAACTTTTCGGGCTAAATGCAAAATGTTATGTGTGGCAGACAACACTGCACATTACCTTGAAAACAATATCCCCACAGTAAAACATGGCTGATGTCAGCATCATGCTGTGGGGAGGCTTCTCTTCAGCAGGTTAAGGGAAGTTGGTCAGAGTTGATGGGAAGATGGATAGAGCGAAATACAGGGCAATCCCGAAGGAAAACCTATTAGAGACTGCCAAAGATTTGAGACTTGATGCGTAGATTCTCCTTCTAGCAAGACAATGACCCTAACCATACTATCAGACCTACAATGGAATGGTTTAGAGCAAAACATATTCATGTGTGTGAATGGCCCAGTCACCGTCCAGACTGAAATCCCAATGAGAATCTGTGGCAAGACTTAATTGCTGTTCACAGACGCTCTCCATCCAATCTCACTGAGCTAGAGCTAGCTTGAAAAGAAGGATGTTCAAAAATGTCATCCCCTATATGTGCATAGCTGGTAGAGCATACATGTCAAACTCCAGCCCGTGGACCAAATCTGGCCCACAGGGTGATTATATTTGGCCCCCAACACCAGAACCACCACCCCTATGTGGGGCCCATTATTCTGTATGGAGGACTATGTGAGGTCCATTATACTGTATACTGGTTGGCCCCCAACTTTGTCCACGTTTTTCATTTTTGCCCTCTGTGTGTTTAAGATTGACATCCCTGTGGTAGAGACATACCCCAAAAGACTTACAACAGTAATTGCAGTAAAAGGTGGTCCTACAAAGTGTTCGGGGGGCATGGAATACAAATGCATATCACATTTTTCAGATTTATATTTTTAAAATATTTATAAAACCATGTATTATTTTGCTTTACACTTCACAAATACTAGCTACTTTGTGTTGGCATATCACATAAAATCATTAAAGTTTGTGGGTGTAACATGAAAAATTTCACGAGGTATCAATACTTTTTCAAGGCACTGTAGCTCTTCCAAAGATACAGTACAGACCAAAAGTTTGGACACACCTTCTCATTTAAAGATTTTTCTGTATTTTCATGACTATGAAAATTGTACATTCACACTGAAGGCATCAAAACTATGAATTAACACATGTGGAATTATATACTTAACAAAAAAGTGTGAAACAACTGAAAATATGTCTTATAATCTAGGTTCTTCAAAGTAGCCACCTTTTGCTTTGATGACTGCTTTGCACACTCTTGGCATTCTCTTCATGAGCTTCAAGAGGTAGTCACTGGAAATGGTTTCCACTTCACAGATGTGCCCTGTCAGGTTTAATAAGTGGGATTTCTTGCCTTATAAATGGGGCTGGGACCATCAGTTGTGTTGTGCAGAAGTCTGGTGGATACACAGCTGATAGTTCTACTGAATAGACTGTTAGAATTTGTATTATGGCAAGTAAAAAGCAGCTAAGTAAAGAAAAACGAGTGGCCATCATTACTTAAAGAAATGAAGGTCAGTCAGTCCGAAAAATTGGGAAAACTTTGAAAGTGTCCCCAAGTGCAGTTGCAAAAACCATCAAGTGCTACAAAGAAACTGTCTCACATGAGGACCGCCCCAGGAAAGGAAGACCAAGAGTCACCTCTGCTTCTGAGGATAAGTTTATCCGAGTCACCAGCCTCAGAAATCGCAGGTTAATAGCAGCTCAGATTAGAGACCAGGTCAATGCCACACAGAGTTCTAGCAGCAGACACATCTCTAAAACAACTGTTAAGAGGAGACTTTGTGCAGCAGGCCTTCATGGTAAAATAGCTGCTAGGAAACCACTGCTAAGGACAGGCAACAAGCAGAAGAGACTTGTTTGGGCTAAAGAACACAAGGAATGGACATTAGACCAGTGTAAATCTGTGCTTTGGTCTGATGAGTCCAAATTTGAGATCTTTGGTTCCAACCACAGTGTCTTTGTGCGACGCAGAAAAGGTGAACGGATGGACTCTACATGCCTGGCTCCCACCGTGAAGCATGGAGGAGGTGTGATGGTGGGGGGGGCTCTGCTGGTGACACTGTTGGGGATTTATTCAAAATTGAAGGCATACTGAACCAGCATGGCTACCACAGCATCTTGCAGCGGCATGCTATTCCATCCGGTTTGCGTTTAGTTGGACCATCATTTATTTTTCAACAGGACAATGACCCCAAACACACCTCCAGGCTGTGTAAGGGCTATTTTACCAAGAAGGAGAGTGATGGGGTGCTACGCCAGATGACCTGGCCTCCACAGTCACCAGACCTGAACCCAATCGAGATGGTTTGGGGTGAGCTGGACCGCAGAGTGAAGGCAAAAGGGCCAACAAGTGCTAAGCATCTCTGGGAACTCCTTCAAGATTGTTGGAAGACCATTTCCGGTGACTACCTCTTGAAGCTCATCAAGAGAATGCCAAGAGTGTGCAAAGCAGTCATCAAAGCAAAAGGTGGCTACTTTGAAGAACCTAGAATATAAGACATATTTTCATTTGTTTCACACTTTATTGTTAAGTTTATAATTCCACATGTGTTAATTCATAGTTTTGAAGCCTTCAGTGTGAATGTACAATTTTCATAGTCATGAAAATACAGAAAAATCCTTAAATGAGCAGGTGTGTCCAAACTTTTGGTCTGTACTGTATGTCCAACAATACCATTACATGGCAAGTCCATTCCTATGGTACCGAGAAATCACCAATTGTACTGATATGCAAATCGGGTTTAAGAGCAATTTGTAGATCTGAAGCCTCTGTCACTCCAGCTCTAATCCCTGCCCAGAGCCTCCTCAGACTTGAAGGATAGCCTCTGTGCTGTGTGACTGCAGGCAAAAAAAAGTTATCAGTCAAACAGAAGGAGGTGGCGCTGTGCAGGGAATAGAGCTGGAATGATGAGAGCTTCAGATCTATCATAGTCCTTCAGCCTCACCTGCATGTCAATTCAATCACTGATTTCTCAGTGACGCAAGAACTGACTGGCCATGTAAAGGCTTTGCTGGAGTTGTCTTTGAAAGAGCTGAATAAATATGTGGTGCGTGATTTAGTTTTTTTCCCTTTTGGGGGGGGGGGCAGAGTTTGGAGGTAATCCTGATGACAGATTCCCCTTAAATCACGTTTTTTTGTGTTACATGTACTGTATCTTTTAAACATTTTTGCCAGTGTTTCTTTTTGAGTTTTTTTCATATCACGATTTTTAGAAACTTTAAGCAATGCTTCATATCAGCAGAAACTATTATGACTGGTAACACCTCTATACACAGCTGATAACAAAATGAATCACAATAGATAATGTCACATATGAAGCGCCTCCCTTCACAATCACCTTTGCATAAGCTCATTAGTTGCTTCAATACAAAATATAGGGTCCATCTAACTATTTTGGTTAATGGATGTGTTGATTTCCTGAAACAGTAAGAAGTTAGAGTATAAGGATCTGTTTACATGAACCGATTTGCGGCACGATACGACTAACGACTGAAACTGTTAGCGATTGGCGGCTGTTTAAATACCTTTTTACACAGGCAGACCAAAGTAAACGATGCGCACTGAGCGATCTATAGTACAGGGTGGGCCATTTATATGGATACACCTAAATTAAATGGGAATGGTTGGTGATATCAACTTCCTGTTTGTGGCACATTAGTATATGGGAGGGGGAAAACTTTTCCAGATGGGTGGTGACCACGGTGGCCATTTTGAAGTTGGCCATTTTGAATCCAACTTTATTTTTTTCAATGGGAAGAGGGTCATGTGACACATCAAACTTATTGAAAATTTCATAAGAAAAACAATGGTGTGCTTGGTTTTAACGTAACTTTATTCTTTCATGAGTTTTTTTACAAGTTTATGACCACTTTTAAAATGTGTTCAAAGTGCTGCCCATTGTGTTGGATTGTCAATGCAACCCTCTTCTCCCACTCTTGACACACTGATAGGAACACCGCAGAAGAAATGCTAGCACAGACTCCCAGTATCCGTTGTTTCAGATGCCGCACATCTCGTATCTTGATGGTATGATGTGGTATATGGGGTACAAAGATAGTGGGGCCATTCTTCATCAATAGAAACCTCAATGCCACTGGATATCTGAAATTGCTACATGATGATGTGTTGCCCTCTTTATGCACTGAAGATGGCACGTTCCCTGAGGTTTTCCAACAAGATGGTGCACCACCACATTATGGGTGTCAGGTCCGAGCATTCCTACATGAACAGTTTCCTGGAAAGTGGATTGGTCGTCGTGGGCCAGTTGAATGGCCACCAAGGTCTCTCGATCTGACCCCCTTAGACTTTTATATTTGGGGTCATCTGAAGGCAATTGTCTATGCTGTGAAGATACGAGATGTGCAGCATCTGAAACAACGGATACTGGGAGCCTGTGCTAGCATTTCTTCTGCGGTGCTGCTATCAGTGTGTCAAGAGTGGGAGAAGAGGGTTGCATTGACAATCCAACACAATGGGCAGCACTTTGAACACATTTTAAAAGTGGTCATAAACTTGTAAAAAACTCATGAAAGAATAAAGTTACGTTAAAACCAAGCACACCATTGTTTTTCTTATGAAATTCTCAATAAGTCTGATGTGTCACATGACCCTCTTCCCATTAAAAAAACTAAAGTTGGATCCAAAATGGCCGACTTCAAAATGGCCACCATGGTCACCACCCCTCCAATATACTAATGTGCCACAAACAGGAAGTTGATATCACCAGCCATTCCCATTTAATTTAGGTGTATCCATATAAATTTCCCACCCTGTAGATAGCTCACTGCACATAAGCCGCCATGGTTCTCGGCAGTGCAAGTCCTGTTTACACTGGTTGATGCACTACCAAGAACGATGATTTTTTTGAGCGTTGCAAAAGAGCATTACACCCAATAAACTAGAAAAATGCTTGTTCAATGGGTATTCAGCAGCCTATTTACAAGTCAAGATAATTGTGAAGTGAGCATTAAGATCATTTCAGCCATAATCAAAGAGACTAGTCTGACAAGCCCATTGAAGACTTTAGCTGCTAGCTTTGGAGTCCACAGTAACCAAGCAATGTGAATGATTCTTCACTCATTCCATCATGGTGACTATGTGACATCTTTTTGTCATCAGGATAAAACTTGGAATTTATAAACAGCATTGCTAAAGAAACTAATTGGGATAACCATAACGTATTAGGCATCATAATTTATACAATTCTGTAATATAAAGGTGTCTCCAAGGTAACAGCTATTAACAGATATGAAAATGCCGTACACCAAGAAGAAAAGTTTGGTATTATTTATAATACTAGCTGGATCTACCATTGCAATATAATATATGCACCTCACAAAACAGATGGATCAGCTGACAAAGTCTTGTTTACTATGCATGCTTAATAAGTGCCCCCCGGACACGGATCAGACTGGTTGCTCTCCCAATCCTTGTTTCTCTGGGAGATAAATGGCATTTGAGGGGCCTGGCAGCTACTTATCCTTCTCTACCTATTGAAATAAACCCATGTGTAATGAGAAAGCGAGGCAGGATAGCGCTTTATCATTTACCTAAGCATATGGCCATCTTAAGTGTAACAAGAGAAGACATGCTTGAGGATATTGAAGGTATGCAACAGAATAGCACCAGAAGAAAACAAGGAAGTAAATAGATATTTACTACCAAATCCCTTCATTGTAGCTGGGAACTATATAGAGAAAGGGTCGCTGGACGGCCTGGTGAAACCATGAACACGACCGCCGAACAGCAGCAGAACGTCGAAGTGACATTTTATTCCTAAAATGTTTCAATACCGAGCAGCTGTCCGCCACCTGTCCGCCCAATACCCGGGCATCCAACAGCTGCTATACACTAAAAAGTAGAAAGGAGAAGTTTGTGTAAAACGGGCGCCACATGATATGACCCAATGTGACCCAGCATAGATAATTAACTAAAAACTCTGCATCCTCTAATGAATAATACAATGCTTGACTATAAAAAGCCATTAGCTGCCATTTGTATCTCTTAGAGAAAGTTCATAGAAGTCTGATCCAGAGTATGACAAAACGACTAAAACTGATTAATCTATAGGAAAAATCCGAAAGAACGCAAACGCAATATATACAAACACTAAAATAACACAAAACACAATATATACAAGCTCTAGAATAAAAATACTAAGACTGAAAAATGCCATTCATTCCTCCCTCCGGTAATGTACAGGAGAAGCCCTGGTGTACAGGAGCCTTGCAGCCTCCCCAGCAGACATGAAACAGAGACGCATCTGCTGCTTGGCTCTCACCCTCACTGTACCTTGCACATTTATTTCTATAAATATCAATGTCTTGGCTCAATTTAGAAGCCAAGAAGACGGTTAACAGACAAATTAGGAACGTGATAGAAAACAGGCAGGAGTGAAAGGCTAATATATGACCTGGCCATCCAAGACGCTTACCGTGTGTGCTGCGTTGCTGGTTCTTAAGGGCGGCAATGATATCGGTGACGACGGCCCTGTACCGGCTGCAGAACGGGGCAAGGCCGGAGATGGCTGCAATTGACTAGTACCTTCACTTCCTCTGCCTAAAATACAAGAGGAAAAACATGATTCAAAACAGTTATAGCAAATATGTACATCTCGCCAAACGTCCGATGCCGAGTGCAGTGCACCATGTGAGAGGCCTGCTATATCCAATATAACGGAAAACCGCCAGCGTCCAGCAGAGATGTATGGCCGTGATACACAGCACAAAAATACACTTTCAGTATAGTGCAGCATATAGAATGGATAGGAAAAGGTGCACAACATAAGAGATAAGACATGGGCCTACTGTACCCTACACATACGACCGTACCCTACAGAGCGTGGTCATAACTCACTGCCATGCCCTATGCAATATCGGCGCAGACAGCCGTGCCCCATGCGGAATAACGGCGCAGACGACCGTGCCCCAGACAGAGCGTTCATAAGTCACCGCCATACCCTACAGAGAATATCACCGCAGAAAAATGTGCCCTACACAGAGCGTTCATAAGTCACCGCCATACCCTACAGAGAATATCGCCGCAGATGGCCGTGCCCTACACAGAGCGTTCATAAGTCACCGCCATACCCTACAGAGAATATCGGCGCAGACGGCCGTGCCCCATACAGAGCGTTCATAAGTCACCGTCATACCCTACAGAGAATATCACCGCAGAAAAACGTGCCCTACACAGAGCGTTCATAAGTCACTGCCATACCCTACAGAGAATATCGCCGCAGACGGCCGTGCCCTACACAGAGCGTTCATAAGTCACCGCCATACCCTACAGGGAATATCACCGCAGAAAAACGTGCCCTACACAGAGCGTTCATAAGTCACTGCCATACCCTACAGAGAATATCGCCGCAGACGGCCGTGCCCTACACAGAGCGTTCATAAGTCACCGCCATACCCTACAGAGAATATCGCCGCAGACGGCCGTGCCCTACACAGAGCGTTCATAAGTCACCGCCATACCCTAGAGAATATCGCCGCAGACGGCCGTGCCCTACACAGAGCGTTCATAAGTCACCGCCATACCCTACAGAGAATATCGCCGCAGACGGCCGTGCCCTACACAGAGCGTTCATAAGTCACCGCCATACCCTACAGAGAATATCGCCGCAGACGGCCGTGCCCTACACAGAGCGTTCATAAGTCACCGCCATACCCTACAGAGAATATCGCCGCAGACGGCCGTGCCCTACACAGAGCGTTCATAAGTCACCGCCATACCCTACAGAGAATATCGCCGCAGACGGCCGTGCCCTACAGAGAATATCGGCGCAGACAGACCATGCCAGGTGCCGACCCCAATGCCAGCCACACATCACAGACATATTGTGCGGACTCCAGACTGGGCACATGGGACAGAACACACTAGGACCAGCCATTCGGCCATTGTTCCGGACTTCCCATTGGATGGACGCTTTCCTTAGTGACAGGTCGCCCGGTCACCGCCGTGCCCAGCACCGTCTCCAGGTGCACGGACAAGAGAAAGCGGGGAAGGCAGGTGGTGACCCCTTCAGGCCCCCGGCAGGCCTGGAGGAACATGTCTGGAGAGGGTGGCAGCACAGGAAATGGCCACAGATGGGAGCGTGCAGCAGCAGGCGCCGTCCGCTCACCGACACCATATCCTCGGAGCTCACACTCCATTGTCCCCCGATCAGCTCTTACCGCTCGGATGCACCGCAGCAGCCGCACACGGTTTCCTCGTTAACATGGCGGCTGAGCAGGGCGAGCACAGCCGGGAGCAGGGACCTGAACCCCGGACTCGTGATCCCCCACCGTCTCCACGACCTCCGCTCCCCGGCTTCGTCTCCGACCAGCGCGGCAGCGCCCCGGCATCCCCGACCTCGTCACCGACTCACACACAGCACGGGCAGCCCTCCGCTCCCAGGCGATCACCCAGGGGAGTCAGTGTGGGAGGAGAGCAGCCGGGAACACAGGCTCCGCCCCCCGCAGTGCAGTCACTCCCACACACTGACCGCCCACACGCCTCACCGACACTCGGACAGGCAGAGCGGCGGCCGCTGGGGCTGCTGTAGAGGCCGTACTGGCCTGTCTGACAGGGAGGCGGGCGGCGGTCATACGCCCTGGAGCTGGAGGAGGAGACGCGACTTCTGGTGACCAACCGTTGGCGAGCGGCTGTAGTGTTGCTAAGCAGCGACATGACACAATATGTACAGACTATCAACAAGAAAAAGCCGTGCGGGAGGGCGTTTGTTTTTAAGAATTAAAGTGGCAGGAGGCGGTGGCTATTCATGCAGATGGCTGTCACACGATAGGAGACGAGGACGGGCCCGAGAAGCGAGAAGTAGCTGCTGACAGAGGCAGAGGCTGTGAGTGGTGCGGTCCTGTAGCCTCTCCAGCATGGCGCCCCCTAATCCCCAGGCTCACACACTGCACCCAAACCGCCAGCACATGGGCAGAGGGCTGACAATGCTCTCTGGTGACCGTCACTATGGTGCTAGGGCTGCTTTGTTTAGTTTGGCAGCCATCCATTGTCACCTGCTGCCATCAGTGAAGTGTGTGGAGATTTCCCCACTCGTGTCATCCACAGGGCTGTAGAAGTTACTGGTTATTAGTTTATACTGGTTTACTGACAGAGCTATTGTGTGTTAGCAGCCCTGATAGAAGAGGCCTGATCCTGGAGACCATGGCTGGAGGGTGCATTATATATAATAATCTTTATTTTTATATAGTACCAACATATTCCACAGCGCTTTACAGACATCATCACTGTCCCTATTGGGACTCACACGCTAGATTCACTATCAGTATGTCCTTGGTGTGTGGGAGGAAGCCGGAGGAAACCCACGCAAACATGGTGGGATGACCTGTATATGGACAGTACAGGGCTCCCTATATAGCATTATGGCCAAGATCTATGCATTATGTAATAACCCTCATCTCTAGCAATGGCCCCGGACCTCCAGGGGTCTCACACAGGGCCGGCATCATCACCCGGGCAAGTGCCGGGGCCCTGAGCAGGAGGGGGGCCCACTCGCCGTCGGGCACCCCGGCGCACTATGGGACCCGTGAGCGGTGTGGTGCCGGTGTCAGTGCCCGCTCCCCCCTGCTTGCTCAGGGCCCCGACACAATACTTAGCTCTCCCCGTGCCTCTGCAGCAGCTCCGGTCTTTTCCGCGGCTGCTGCACTGTGACGGTCAGAGGGCGCGGTGACGTCTTTACACCACGCTCTCTCCTGAGCCATCACAGGCAGCGCAGAGCGGGAAGACGCCGGTGGGGGTGAGGGGTCCGGAGCAGCGGCAGCAGGTGAGAAGTGAGGTGTGTATTTGAATTTTTTTATTTGTATGGAGGCATGGGGCATTATATGGTGGGGGGAACAAGTGACATCCTGCATGGGGCATTATATGGTGGGGGGAACAAGTGACATCCTGCATGGGGCATTATATCGGGGGGGGTGACATCTTGCATGGGGCATTATATGGGGGGGTACAAGTGACATCCTGCATGGGGCATTATATGGGGGGAGGTGACATCTTGCATGGGGCATTATATGGGGGGGGATAAGTGACATCCTGCATGGGACATTATATGGGGGGGTGACATCCTGCATGGGGCTTTATATGGGGGGGAGTGACATGCTGCATGGGGCATTATATGGGGGGAAATGACATCCTGCATGGGGCATTATATGGGGGGGAAGTGACATCCTTCATGGGGCATTATATGGGGGGATGTGACATCCTTCATGGGGCATTATATGGGGGGGAGATGTGACATGCATGGGGCATTATATGGGCGGGAAGTGACATCCTGCATGGGGCATTATATGGGGTGGGTGACATCCTGCATGGGGCATTATATGGGGGTGAGAGGTGACATCCTGCATGGGGCATTATATGGGGGGGAGAGATGACATCCTGCATGGAGCATTATATGGGGGGAGAGGTGACATCCTGCATGGGGCATTATATGGGGGGGAAGTGACATCCTGCATGGGGCATTATATGGGGGGAAGTGACATCCTGCATGGGGCATTATATGGGGGGGAAATGTGACATCATGCATGGGGCATTATATGGGGGGGCGGAGAGGTGACATCCTGCATGGGGCATTATATGGGGAGGGGGAGGTGACATCCTGCATGGGGCATTATATGGGGGGGAGAGGTGACATCCTGCATGGGGCATTATATGGGGGGAAGTGACATCCTGCATGGGGCATTATATGGGGCGGAGAGGTGACATCTTGCATGGTGAATTATATGGGGGGGGAGAGGTGACATCCTGCATGGGGCATTATATGGGGGGGAAGTGACATCCTGCATGGGGCATTATATGGGGGGAAAGTGACATCCTGCATGGGGCATTATATGGGGGGGGAGAGGTGACATCCTACATGGGGCATTATATGGGGGAGAGAGGTGACATCCTTCATGGGGCATTATAAGGGGGGGTGACATCCTGCATGGGGAATTATGTGGGGGCCAGTATTCTGTATGGAGCATTACAAGGGGGCCAGTATCCTTTATGGAGTGTTATATAGGTGCCAGTATCCTGTATGGAGCATTATATAGGTGCCAGTATCCTGTATGGTGCGTTATATGGGGGCCAGTATCCTGTATGGAGCATTATATGGGGACCAGTATTCTGCATGGAGCATTATATGGGGGCCAGTATCCTGTATGGAGTACTATATGGCGCTCATTATTCTGTATGGAGCATTATATGGGGCCGATAATACTGTATGGAGGATTATACTGTCCGGTCTACACTGTGCGCTGCAAGGATTCCCTGGTTTTTGAGCTATTGTAGAATTTACAATAGATATCGCTCATGTAATGTAAGAAGTGAAATCTTTGGCATTGTCCTATACCTACAGTTATATGAAAAAGTTTGGGCACCCCTATTAATCTTAAGCTTAATGTTTTATAAAAATTGGTGTTTTTGCAACAGCTATTTCAGTTTGATATATGTAATAACTGTTGGACACAGTAATGTTTCTGCCTTGAAATGAGGTTTATTGTACTAACAGAAAATGTGCAATCTGCATTCAAACAAAATTTGTCAGGTGCATAAGTATGGGCACCCTTATCATTTTCTTGTTTTAAATACTCCTACCTACTTTTTACTGACTTACTAAAGCACTTTTTTTGATTTTGTAACCTCATTGAGCTTTGAACTTCATAGCCAGGTGTATGCAATCATGAGAAAAGCTACTTAAAGTGGCCACTTGCAAGTTGTTCTTCTGTTTGAATCTCCTATGAAGAGTGGCATCATGGGCTCCTCAAAACAACTGTCAAATGATCTGGAAACAAAGATTATTCAACATAGTTGTTCAGGGGAAGGATACAAAAAGCTGTCTCAGAGATTTAACCTGTCAGTTTCCACTGTGAGGAACATAGTAAGGAAATGGAAGAACACAGGGACAGTTCTTGTTAAGGCCAGAAGTGTCAGGCCAAGAAAAACATCAGAAAGGCAGAGAAGAAGAATGGTGAGATCAGTCAAGGACAATCCTCAGACCACCTCCAGAGAGCTGCAGCATCAACTTGCTGCAGATGGTGTCACTGTGCATCGGTCAACTATACAACGCGCTTTGCTCAAGGAGAAGCTGTATGGGAGAGTGATGCGAAAGAAGCCGTTTCTGCAAGCACGCCACAAACAGAGTCGGCTGAGGTATGCAAAAGCACATTTGGAGAAGCCAATTTCTTTTTGGAAG
The DNA here is from genome assembly GCF_046119375.1 of Phyllobates terribilis. Taxonomy (NCBI): domain Eukaryota; kingdom Metazoa; phylum Chordata; class Amphibia; order Anura; family Dendrobatidae; genus Phyllobates; species Phyllobates terribilis. The sequence goes on along the minus strand of NW_027362771.1, from coordinate 159,937,066 downwards.
AAGGTCCTGTGGACTGATGAAACCAAGATTGAGTTGTTTGGTCATACAAAAAGGCGTTATGCATGGCGGCAAAAAAACACAGCATTCCAAGAAAAACACTTGCTACCCAAAGTAAAATTTGGTGGAGGTTCCATCATGCTTTGGGGCTGTGTGACCAATGCCGGCACCGGGAATCTTGTTAAAGTTGAGGGACGCATGGATTCCACTCAGTATCAGCAGATTCTTGACAATAATGTTCAAGAATCAGTGATAAAGTTGAAGTTACGCAGGGGATGGATCTTTCAGCAAGACAATGATCCAAAACACCGGTCCAAATCTACTCAGGCATTCATGCAGAGGAACAATTACAATGTTCTGGAATGGCCATCCCAGTCTCCAGACCTGAATATCATTGAACATCTGTGGGATCATTTGAAGAGGGCTGTCCATGCTCGGCGACCATCAAACTTAACTGAACTGGAATTGTTTTGTAAAGAGGAATGGTCAAAAATGCCTTCATCCAGGATCCAGGAAATCATTAAAAGCTACAGGAAGGGACTAGAGGCTGTTATATTTGCAAAAGGAGGATCTACTAAATATTAATGTCACTTTTCTGTTGAGGTGCCCATACTTATGCACCTGTCAAATTTTGTTTGAATGCAGATTGCACATTTTCTGTTAGTACAATAAACCTCATTTCAAGGCAGAAACATTACTGTGTCCAACAGTTATTACATATATCAAACTGAAATAGCTGTTGCAAAAACACCAATTTTTATAAAACATTAAGCTTAAGATTAATAGGGGTGCCCAAACTTTTTCATATAACTGTATATTTCTCTGCCGTATCTGTGCATCATGAATCGTGGTATGTGTTAAAGGGGCCCACTGAGACTCTTTCGCCCAGGGCCCACGAAAACCTGGAGCCGGCCCTGGTCTCACATAACTGGGTTCTGTAGAGATCAGGCACAAGTGGTCAGCCATACACAGTAGGAGGAGGAGGGAGACCTCCGCCCATTCCCTAAATGTTGCTGCTGCTTTCTAGAGTGATGCCAGAGTAAAGTAAGTGACAGTCCTTTAGCTGTGCCACAGGCAGAGCGCAGTAGTCAAGAAGAGTTTGTCATCAGCTGCTGCACTCTTCGTTGGCAACCGAGATGACAACGCTGACAGTATGATCAAATGAACTGTTGTCCTCTCATTCTCTGCCTAAGAAGAGAACACCAGCCAATGACAAACTCATCTTGACTGCTGCGCGCTTGACTGCAGTGGCTGAGATGGCAAAAGCTGCCCTTTACTGTCCCAGAGGTGCACTTGACATTTTGTGAGAAGGAGACAGAGACCTACTGGGAAAGCTATCCCGGATTTAAGTGACCCCTTGTAATAAACCAAAAAAACACTAAAGTTATAATAATTTTTAAGTTTTTACATAACATATGTAATTCTAATGAGGATTAGGGTTAGTGTTAGGAATAAAGTTAAAGGAAAATTCCCATCTCCAAGATACTATCCCAATATGTAGTAGGTGTAATAATAATAATAATATTAGCAAATATCTCCAATTAGAAATGTAGTACACTGTGTTCCAAATTATTATGCAAATAATATTTTCTCAGATTTTTCCAAATTACCTATATGAATTGCAGTCATTGTAATTTTCCAGTCAAATAACTATTAGAGTACAATTGAAAGGTTTTTGTACAAACTGCCTATGATAACAGTATATTTTTTAAAAAATAAAACACTCAAACTGCACTCAAAATGCATGTTCCAAATTATTATGCACAGCAGAGTTTTCAACCTTTTCATTTGAATAAAGAACAAAAAAATGGTCATTTTTGAAATTATAAGCATTAGCAGGTTATTACAAACTGAAATCAAACAGTTTTCAACTCAAAACTTTATTCTAGGTGATGTTACTTTTGCACATAGGACAGCTTGTTCGAAAGGAGCTTCTGAACTCTCTCGTCCATTGAATTTGTCAGGTTTTGGATGATTTCTGCTTCAATTGTTTTGCATGAGGACAGAATACCCTCCCAGAGCTGTTGCTTAGATGTGAACTGCCTCCCGCCATCATAGACACTCCTTTTGATGATGCTCCAGAGGTTCTCAATGGGGTTGAGGTCAGGGGAGCATGGGGGTCACACCATAAGTTTGTCCCCTTTTATGCCCACAGCAGCCAGAGATGCAGATGTGTTATGTGCAGCATGAGACGGTGCATTATCATGCATGAAAATGATCTTGCTGCGGAATGCATGGTTCTTCTTCTTGAACCATGAAAGGAAGTGCTGTTTGAGAAACTCAACATACATTATGGAGTTCATCTTTATCCCTTCAGGGATCCTAAAAGGGCCGACAATCTCTCTCCCCATGATTCCAGCCCAAAACATTACTCCACCTCCTCCTTGTTAGCGCTGTAGCCATGTTTGCATGGGGTGTCCATCAACCAGCCATCCTCCACTCCATCCATCTGGACCATCGAGATCATTTCATGCATGATAATGCCCCGTCTCATGCTGCACATAACACATCTGCATCTCTGGCTGCTATGGGCATTAAAGGGGACAAACTTATGGTGTGGCACCCATCCTCCCCTAACCTCAACCCCATTGAGAACCTCTGGAGCATCATCAAAAGGAGTGTCTATGATGGCGGGAGGCAGTTCACATCTAAGCAACAGCTCTGGGAGGGTATTCTGTCCTCATGCAAAACAATTAAAGCAGAAACCATCCAAAACCTGACAAATTCAATGGACGAGAGAGTTCAGAAGCTCCTTTCGAACAAGGGGTCCTATGTGCAAATGTAACATCACCTAAAATAAAGTTTTGAGTTGAAAACTGTTTGATTTCAGTTTGTAATAACCTGCTAATGCTTATAATTTCAAAAATGACCATTTTTTGTTCTTTATTAAAATTAAAAGGTTGAAAACTCTGCTGTGCATAATAATTTGGAACATGCATTTTGAGTTTTTTATTTTTTAAAAATATACTGTTATCATAGGCAGTTTGTACAAAAACCTTTCAATTGTACTCTAATAGTTATTTGACTGGAAAATTACAATGACTGCAATTCATATAGGTAATTTGGGAAAATCTGAGAAAATATTATTTGCATAATAATTTGGAACACAGTGTATAGTATTTTTGATTCGCTATTTTTCTTACCTCATGTGCAGGCAATACAGGACCTTAGGTATCCATGGTTACAACCACTAGAAACTAGCTACCTAACTGAATTTATCAGTGGACGTAACCATGGATACCCAAGGTCCTTCAATGCCTGCACATGAGGAAAGAGATAGCAAATCAGAAAAAATATACTACATTTCTAATTGGAGATATTTGCTAATATTACTATTATTACACCTATTACATATTGGGATAGGATCTTGGAGATGGGAATACCCCTTTAAGATAAAATAGTTACATAAAAAAAATGTAAAAAATAAAAAAGTGCAAAAAATATAACAATGTATAGCTTTATTTTTAAAATTTGATGTCAAAATTCAGCAAACAAGAAAAAAAAGGGTCAAGCTGATTACATTAGAATTTTGTTGAAATAAAATATATGTGCTTGGGGAATAAGGCGTTCAATACTGGACTGGTGGAAGGTACTTGATGTGTGACTTGAGTGGCTACTGGTTGGCGCCATATTGCTGAACAAAAAATTATTTTTCCTCCAGCAAAATAGCGCCCGTGCGTGTACAGTAGCGTCTATCGCTTGCCGATAGATGCCATTGTGCAAGCGCTGCTACTGCTCCATTTTTCTGGAGGAAAAAGAAATTTGCCTGCAGCAATATGGCACCACCGGCTGCGCTTGAGCAGTACAAGAGATGCTACTGCGCGGGCGGGGGGGTGTTTTTACTGCAGGCAAATTTCCTGATGTGTAACACGATTACACAGGCAGTATTTAAAATAGGAGGCAGGTCATTGAAGGTACAGTGACCTGTCAGAAGTCATACAGCTGAATACATAAGCAGAGCCCCACATAAAGCCCCTCCCCAAAGGCCGCCCCAAAGCACGTGCATATCATTATCTCAGGAATGAAAATAAAAATGATAAAAGAACCACAGCACAGATTTCATCAACCAAGGTATCATTTTAATCAGTCTAACGCTATGTGCCCATAAGCAGAAATGCTCCGGATTTTTTCTGCACCTCCCTGGCATGAAAAATGCATGCGGATTTTACATGTGTTTTTCCTGCCAGATAGAAGCGTTTGTCAAGCGTTTTTGCATGCATTTCTGCATGTGGGTTATCAAGCGATTTCCAAGCGATTTTAGCATCACTTGGAAAAGTGCTTGACAACTTGGTCACACTATATAAATCCATGCAACCAAGTTAATAGTTTAAAAAAAAAAAAAAAAAACATTATACTCACCTTCTTATGGCCCGCGGTCTTCTCTCTGCTGACGTCGGCGGTCACGTGACCTGTCACATGACTAAATTACGTCATGAAAGGTGTTTTTACACCATCACGAGCCGCCGAGGAGCCAGGACGCACCGTACAGGAGATCGGGGCCATCAGAAGGTAAGTATAATGTATATTTTTTATTTTAAATTCTTTTTTTTAACAGGTACTATGGTACCCGGGTCTGGATGAGAGTCTCCTCTTCTCCAGACCCGGGTACCATCCGCACATTGAATCGCTTAATATCGTGCATGTGCACATGTAGTTGTGCGGATATTAAGCGATTCAATGCAAGTGAGTGGAGGGCATTACGCCACCTTTCCGCAAAATTAATGGACATGCTGCGGATTTTTCCGCAATTATTATACGCAGCGGAAATTTCCACAGTATGTGCACAGCACATGCGGATTATCATTGGGAACCTTGGGGCACATATTACCAAGCATTTTTTAAGTGTTTTTGCTGCGGAAATTCCGCGGCAAAAACGCTTGAAAAACGCATAGTGGGCACGCAGCCTAATGGCACCCACCTGACAGTGTATGTGGTTTACTAAGCACAATCCTGCTGACAGGTGCGCTTTAAGTGTTTCCTACAACCCCTGGCAAAAATTATGGAATCACCTGGCTCGGAGGATGTTCATTCAGTTGTTTAATGTTGTTGAAAAAAAGCAGATCACAGACATGGCACAAAACTAAAGTCATTTCAAATGACAACTTTAGGGCTTTAAGAAACACTAAAAGAAATCAAGATTCAAAATGTGGTACTCAGTAGGGGTAATTTTTTTCAGACCAAACAGAGGGAACAAATTATGGAATCACTCAATTCTGAGGAAAAAATTATGGAATAACCCTGTAAATTTTCATTTCCAAAACTATCACCTGCATCAAATTAGATCTGCTCGTTAGTCTGCATCTAAAAAGGAGTGATCACACCTTGGAGAGCTGTTGCACCAAGTGGACTGACATGAATCATGGCTCCAACACGAGAGATGTCAATTGAAACAAAGGAAAGGATTATCAAACTCTTAAAAGAAGGTAAATCATCACGCAATGTTGCAAAAGATGTTGGTTGTTCACAGTCAGCTGTGTCTAAATCTGGACGAAATACAAACAAGATGGGAAGGTTGTTAAATGCAAACATACTGGTAGACCAAGGAAGACATCAAAGCGTCAAGACCGAAAACTTAAAGCAGTATGTCTCCAAAACAGGAAATGCACAACAAAACAAACGAGGAACGAATGGGAGGAAACTGGAGTCAATGTCTGTGACTGAACTGTAAGAAACCGCCTAAAGGAAATGGGATTTACATACAGAAAAGCTAAACATAAGCCATTATTAACACCTAAACAGAAAAAAACAAGGTTACAATGGGCTAAGGAAAAGCAATCATGGACTGTGGATGACTGGATGAAAGTCATATTCAGTGATGTATTGCGAATCTGTATTGGGCAAGGTGATGATGCTGAAACTTTTGTTTGGTGCCGTTCCAATGAGATTTATAAAGATGACTGCATGAAGAGAACATGCAAATTTCCACAGTCATTGATGATATGGGCTGCATGTCAGGTAAAGGCACTGGGGAGATGGCTGTCGTTACATCTTCAATAAATGCCCAAGTTTACATTGATATCTTGGACAGTTTTCTTATCCCATCAATTGAAAGGATGTTTGGGGATGATGACATAATTTTTCAAGATGATAATGCATCCTGCCATAGAGCAAAAACTGTGAAAACATTCCTTGAAAGAAGACACATAAGGTCAATGTCATGGCCTGCAAATAGTCCGGATCTCAATCCAATTGAAGATCTTTGGTGGAAGTTGAAGCAAATGGTCCATGACAAGGCTCCAATCTGCAAAGCTGATCTGGCAACAGCAATCAGAGAAAGTTGGAGCCAGATTGATGAAGAGTACTGTTTGTCACTCATTAAGTCCATGCCTCAGAGACTGCAAGCTGTTATTAAAGTCACAGGTGGTGCAACAAAATACTAGTGATGTATTGGAGTGTTCTTTTGTGTGTTTCTTTTTCATGATTCCATAATTTTTTCCTCAGAATTCAGTGATTTCATAATTTTTTTCCCTCTGCTTGGTCTGAAAAAAATTACCCTTACTGAGTACCACATTTTTTTTCTTGATTCCTTTTAGTGTTTCTTAAAGCCCTAAAGTTGCCATTTGAAATTACTTTAGTTTTGTGCCATGTCTGTGATCTGCTTTTTTTCAATAACATTAAACAACTGAATGAACATCCTCCGAGCCCGGTGATTCCATAATTTTTGCCAGGGGTTGTAACTTCCAAGTATGAATAAAATTCAATATCTGGAAAGTTAAATTCTATTTCGAGATGCGGAAAGGTGTGAAAAGAATACTGAATCTTTTCCAACAAACTTATATATCATTCTGCTCAGCTTCTCCTGCATACCATGCTGTCCACAGATCGAACTGCATGTGCCACGTGACATGGGTTCCCTTTAGTACCCACACACAGATTTTACATAGGTGATAATGGGAACAATAAACACAAACAGATGAGAAGAACCACAGAATCAGGAATTTCTCATGCTGGTTTGAGTGAGAATGAGTGGGCTTTATGGTTAGAAAAAAGGATTGATAGCAGCTAGTCGTTGAGAATGTGATTGTTATAAAATCTTGAGTAAAACCATGACTTTTTTATTATTGCTTTCATTGCCAGTATGGAGTATGTCTAGAGCCATTGTCCAGTTTTGGATTTGGGGCAGTCTAATTAGATATGGAACACATCACCATATGCCTACCATTGTTTAAAGGGAACCAATCACTAGATTTCCCGGATCAAAACTGCTGCCACCACGTTAGGTGTCGCTTAATTAGGATCCTAATGATCCTTTACAGCACTGCAGCTTGTCACACCTTCAGAAATTAACGTCAGATCTCACTCTCCCTGTAAATCTCTCTGGTAATTGGCGCCGAGCAGCCCTATCGCCAGGTACGGACCAACCTTGGCATTTGATATGGGCTTACTAACTAAACTAACCCAGTAGTCAGAGCCACTGAAGTAGTGATTGGCTGCAGCTGTCACATGCGGGACAAACCTAAAGGGGAATAAAAATGAATTCCAGATAAATCCTTTAAGCCTCATGTACACATTAGAGCTGTATGCATGGAACTTTCTACTGACTAGGCTAGACTAGTCAAGACTCTTTCTACTGTCTTCTAGTAGTTCCATATAGCACTGTATTATGAAGGTATTGTTTCTTGCAAGAAATAGTATGTAATATAGCATCACATGGAGCTGTTCAGTTCCTTATGAATGCAGTAGGAAAATTCATCATCTCTTATATTTTAGTATCTGTAATTAAGTAGTTTAGCCCACACTCATGATATGACAGACGGCTGTGGTCTTGATATGTTGGCTTAATGACCTTGGCTCTAGTGTCTACACCATCTGAGTAATGATTTTTGCCAAAAGCTGTCTGTTCTCACCAGGAAATTCACTAACAAATCTGTACTATGGCAAATACACAGTCCATTGAGAAAACATAATATAATGAATAAATTCTAGATTTATGTTTTGGCATGGGATTATTCAGAAACCAGACATTGGGCCAAGGAATAGCCGAGAGCCATTAGTTATATAAAAATATCCCATTTTACACAATTTACTGTAGGTATTAGAGCAGTAAAATTAGGTAAAACGAGATTTATTATAAGTGCATTTCACACAGTGATTGTCCAGTTTTTCCTATATATAGCATTCCACCAGAAGTCAGTGACACCGCATCTCCTGAATGGCGTCAGTACGTAGCTCAGGGGTCCTCAAACTACGGCCCGCGGGCCACATGCGGCCCGCGGAGGACTTTTATCCGGCCCGCCAGGCTATGGGCGGAGGAGAGGGGAGCGGTGTCAGTGCCCGCCCTTCTCCCCCGCTGCTCAGGGCCCCGGCGGGCGGATACTTACCTCTCCCCGTGCCTCCACAGATCCGCTGTCTTCCTGCTGTGCGCTTCCTGTGACGTCTCAGGTCAGAGGGCGCGGTGACGTCTTTACACCGCGCCCTCCCGAGAGCCGTCACAGGCAGCGCAGAGCGGGAAGACGCCAGCGAAACTGGAGTCCAGACCAGAGTAGAGCAGCGGCAGCAGGTGAGAAGTGAGGTGAGTATTGGATTTTTTTTTTCTTTTTTTTTTTAATGTATGGAGGCATAGGTCATTATATGGGGGGGTGACATCCTGCAAGGGGTATAATATGGGGGGGTGACATCCTGCATGGGGCATGATATGGGGGTGACATCCTGCATGGGGCATTATATGGGGGGGTGACATGCTGCATGTGGCATTATATGGGGGGGTGAAATGCTGCATGTAGCATTATATGGGGGCGGTGACATGCTGCATGGGGCATTATATGGGGGGGTGACATGCTGCATGGGGCATTATATGGGGGGAAAGGGACATCCTGCATGGGGCATAATATGGGGGGGTCACATGCTGCATGGGGCATAATATGGGGGGGACATGCTGCATGGGGCATTATATGGGGGGAAAGGGACATCCTGCATGGGGCATAATATGGGGGGGTCACATGCTGCATGGGGCATAATATGGGGGGGACATGCTGCATGGGGCATTATATGGGGGGTGACATGCTGCATAGGGCATTATATGGGGGGTGGTGACATGCTGCATGGGGCATTATATGGGGGGTGGCATCCAGCATGGGGCATTATAAGGGGGGAACAGCCTGCATGGGGCATTATAAGGGGTGGAACAGCCTGCATATGGCATTATAAGGGGGAAACAGCCTGCCTATTGGGAACATTTACCTGCCCATTGAGGACCTATGCTGCCTATTGGGGATATTTACCTGCCTATTGGGGATATTTACCTGCCTATTGGGGACATTTACCTGCCTATTGGGGACATTTACCCTGCCTATTGGGGACAATTACCTGCCTATTTTGGACCTATGCTGCCTATTGGGTACATTTACCTGCCTATTGGGGACCTATGCTGCCTATTGGGGATATTTACCTGCCTATTGGGGACATTTACCTGCCTATTGAGGATCTATGCTGCCTATTGGGTACAGTTACCTACCTATTGAAATACCGGTTGATTTAACTTTACTTGTTCTTCATTTTAAATATTGTATTTGTTCCTGTATTGTTTTTTTTTACTACAAAATAAGATATGTGCAGTGTGCATAGGAATTTGTTCATAGTTTTTTTTAAAAACTATATTCCGGCCCTCCACCGTGAACTGGCCCCCTGTTTAAAAAGTTTGAGGACCCCTGACGTAGCTTTTGTACGTGCACATGTGATGGATACAGTAAGCTGTAGTAATCTGTAAACTGATACTGTATCACATTGTCACTTCTCTATAATGATAAATGGAGTAGTCTTCAGGGATGTCCATTGTATAAATGCAAATCAGTGCCTTTTCAGTAATTAGAACAGTGCCGTATAGATAGACTAATTAGCAATTTATATGGCATCACATTTTATGTACTTTTAACCCCTTCCCAATATAGCGATTTTTGCGCTTTTGTTTTTTCATCCCCTTCTTCCATAACTTTTTTTTCCCGCCAATATAGTCCTATGGGGGATTTTTTTAGGATAAGCTAATGAGCTGAGATTTTTATTGATACCATTTTGAGGTAATTAGAAAAATACAGGTGCAGCACTAGTAAAGTATAACAAAACAGTTGGGTGCAAAAACGCCTTTCAGGCAAAACCAAACTTCAAAATATCCAAAAAAGACAAAGGCAGCGCTCCATAGTCCAAGTAAGGGTGATTTATGGACCCATCATGTCAGGGCAACCTTTTCAAGCTCGAAAAAGTTCCACATTTGGAACGAAACGTTGCCCTGATATGATGGGTCAATAAATCACCCTTGGTTGGACTATGGAGTGCTGCCTTTGTCTTTTTTGGATACCATTTTGAGGTAGATACGATGTTGTGATCACTTCTTATTACATTTTTTTGGTGGTGCTGCAGTGACCAAAAATCCAAAACTCTTGCGTTTTAACCCCCTTCCTCATTACGCTGTTTACTGATCAGGTTAATTAATTTTATATTTTCATAGATTGAACTTTTACGAACATGGATATACCACATAGGTGTATTATTTATATTTTTTGTTTCTTTTTTCTTAATGGGGGAAAATGGAAGGTGATTTGAATTTTTATATTTTTTTATATTTTTTAAAACATTGTTTTTTACTGTCTATTGTGGTCCCGTCAGGGGACTTGAACCTGTGATCAGTCAATTGCTTGTACTATATGCAGCAATACCACAGTACTGCTATATATAGTGAAAATAATGGTCTCCTATGAATACCAACCACTGCTTTCATTACAATTCATTGGTGCCCACGATCACATCGCAGGGGTCCCAATGGGTGGTTAGAACAGCACGCCCCCAAGGCCATGCACTGTAAGTGCAACAATGATAGGTGCATTTAACAGGCTAACATCTGCGAGTGGAGCAGATGATGGCGGAATAATACAAAGGCAGATGATGGCTGAATAATACATCATCTGACGGAAAAGATACTGGCTCAGTTCCTGATCACGCATCAAAGAAGGGGACCGGACATACAGTGGAGAACAAAAAAAACTTTTTTTAAAAGTGTGATTACTTCTGTCTAGTTGTTGTGATGCCAATTTCCTGCTGATTTTAGTAAACTGGAAGCAAATGGTTGTCAGCTATAAAGACGAAAATTGTGTTTGACAATGTTTTATACTTTTATGTGTTAGTTTTCAACATTTGCTGGGTCAAATGTTTTGCATATTTTTTCATGGGTAGTCGAATTTTGGCAATTTTTTTTTATCTATGTGTGTGTTTTTAGGTTAAAACACAGCATAGACAAAACCACATTTATCACCAGATGTTAGGAAGCTTATTATTCTGAGATTGAAGGCAGGCAAAAGCCAAAAAGAGGTAGCTATGGAATTCAACTGTTCTCAGAGTCAAGTGTCACGTATATTAAAGAAAGAAAAAGAAGGTTATGGAACAGCTGACAAACCTAGAAGTGGACGACCACGAAAAACTTACTGCAGAGTTGATCACATTATTAAGAAAAAGTCAGTATCTGATGTCCATAGAAGTGTTGTACCGATTTTGCATGAAATGAACGAATACTATGGGGTCAAAGTGAGTCACCAAACTGTAGTTCGACTGCTAAGAGCAGTAGGGTTGAATGCACGAGTTCCAGTCCAGAAGCCTTTCATCTCTGCAAAGAACTGGAAGGTCCGACTTGAGTTTGCCAAAGAACACAGCCAATGGAAAGAGACAGATTGGCCTAAATTGTTGTGGTTGGATGAATTCAAGTTCAATCTGTTTGGTAATGATAGCAAGCACTAAATATACTGCCCAATTGGAGAACGTAATGATGTAAGGTACAAAACACCTACAGTGAAACGTGGTGGCAATATCATGATTTGGGGCTGCTTTTCTGCATCTGCCATTGGCCCTCTGCATAGAATTGATGGAAATATGAATGCTACCATGTACAAGGATATACTGGAGAATGTAATGCTGCCACATGGTAAAACCAAAGTAGGCCGGAGATGGAAATTCCAGCAAGACAATGATCCTAAGCACACATCCAATTTAGTCAAAAATTGGTTAGCAAAGAAAAATGTTCATCTGTTGCAATGGCCAAGCCAATCACCTGATGTAAACCCTACAGAGCACCTTTGGGATGAGTTAGGGTGACAAGTTGGGGCCCGTACCCATAGCAATATAGATGAATTGTTTGCAGATTTGCAAGTGTAATAGAGCAAGAACCCTCAAGATGTCTTTTATACCCTAATGGCTGCAATGTCCCGTCGGTGTAGTGCAAGAGGTTATGATACAATTAAATCAATTAAAGCAAGAGGTTATGCTACAAAATTCTAAGTTATGGCATTGTAAACAATGAATTACTCTCTATATTGTGATCAATAAATAGTATATGCTGGGCAGCACTGCAGCCTTGCAGCGCTGGGGTCCTAGGTTCAAATCCCACCAAGGACAACATCTGCAAGGAGTTTGTATGTTCTCCGTGGATTTCCTCCGGGTTCTCCGGTTTCCTCCCACACTCCAAAGACATACTGATAGGGAATCTAGATTGTGAGCCCCGAAGGGGACAGCGATGATAATGTATGTAAAGTGCTGCGGAATATTTTAGCGCTATATAAAAATAAAGATTATTATTATTATGCTAAACTTTTGCCAGTCAGTTTTCTTTAATTAAATGACCATACCTATATTCAAAAGCATTTTTTATTTAAAATGAAGGTCTTGCATGATGACAACTTCATGCACTTTCAATGGAATTGTGCATTTGGATGAGCTATTGAACTGCAAAAGGCTTATATATTGTTCTTGCACAGGTGCCCATTTCTGTCTGTGTATGCTCATGTGGGGTCATACCCTCACAAGTGCCCCGCTTACCCCTGAAAAATCTTTTATTCGTGCCCCGCGGTGCATGCAAATTGCGCGTACAGTATGATGGGCTCCTCCGAACCACACTCGGCGCCTCCTCACTCCCAGCAAACACCACCTCATCTTTATTTATGGAAGTGGATGACGTCTCTTACATCATTCACACATTGCTCAGAGTCTCGCGCCTGCGCAGTTGAATCAGAGATCTGCATAGACATTCATTTCTCTGCCCTATTGAGCAATCAGCAGCACATCAAAGAGTTGCTAACATGGAAGAGAAGCCTGCACACTACACATGTATTTGATTCTAATGCACAGGCGCGAGACTTCAAGCACCGTGTGGATGACATAGGAGACACTGTCCACGTCCATCAAGAAAGAAGATGCTTTGTTTGCTGTGACTGAGGTAGCGCCAAGCGCAGTCGTGGGCTTGCCGTGGGACTAGGTGGCACAATTTGTATGCAGAGTGAGACACACGTAAAATACTTTTTTAAAGGTATGCTTGGCACCTATGAGGATATCAAGGGGTTATACAAACCCCATTTACATAATTTAAAAGCTGATGGACAGGGTTTATAAGGTGTAAAAATGTGGACAGGTTCTCTGTAACTTCCTGACCCTGGTTTTAGTGTAAAAAAGTGTGACAAGTGTAAAGCACAGGCCTTGCCCCTTGGATGACTTAATGCTGTTGACTTGGATATTATATTGATTTATGCTCATTGGTTTCGTTTAGTGCAGGTAGAGCAGCTAGAGATCAATAGTTAAAAATAAACTCACAGAAGTTGTGATAAAAAATGCTTTGCTCACCCTTTTTCCTCGCAAATCAGTGCAAATAAGCGGCTGTCACATAACTTCTGCAGCTAGTCAGTGACTTTAGCTGTTATGTGTCATATTACTGGGATTACCCCCAGCCATTGAAGCCATAATGCCAGTAATATGGCACATGACCAATTTGGCTACAGATTGGCTGCAGTGGTCACTCACTGGCTGCTTGTAAATAAAAAATCAGGGCATTACTGAAGCTTCTGTGTGCATCGCTGAAGAAAATAAGAAGTGCAGTTTGTTTTGTTATGTTGTCTGCTACAGTTGTCGGATAGATCCTTTAGGGTAGAGGATCACAGTGCGGCCGTAGGCCATGTACAAAGAGGAGGCAAAGATTGCATTACCTGCAAACTCATGCGCTCATTTGCCAGCATTTGTGTGGGTAGTCTTTGGACACGGTAGCTGCAGCGTAGAAATCTGATGAAAATCCTTGCCTTTTGATCCTATTTTTTTTATTGTGCAACAACAACTTCGTTGTCTGGTTTCCAGTCCTACTTTTTAGATGAAATATACAAATCTGCATTTTATTGTCTTTGTCATTAAAGAGAACCTTTCATTAGTTTGAGCATGTCAAACTGTCCCCATCATGGAATTGAGGTGCAAATCTGAGTAAAATCTTTTCATTTTTTAATTTCTCCTTTCAGTTGCAGAGATATTAGCTTGTAAAGCTTAGGAACTGAAATTGATTTACCATATGGAGTGTCAGTTGTGCAAGAGTTAAAGAAGAGGGATAGTTTATGTGATTATATATGGCCATTGGGAACTGTAATATACAATCACCTGTGAAGTGTGGTTCCACCTATACTGGTGTTAATTCACCGGACCATACATTCTGACATATTGAAAATTAATGTAGCCTGCACCAACACCCACAATATGATCCAAAAATAGATATTTGGTGTGCAGTTATGGGTACACAGATTTTGGGTCATTATTCTTTGATGAAAATATGAACAAATCCATGTTCGTGAACAATTCTATGCAAAGATAACTAATTACAAGAGAATTAGTTTTGTTTGTTTTAGCAAGAAACACTTCTTTTTGTGGCCTACGCTGTAGTATAAGTTTAGTATTAGTTCAAATAGCAGTGAAAATAGCTTCATCTGTGACACTTTGTAAAAAGTTCTGTGACATAAATGTGTCATAAATTACACCCAAGGGAAGAGTATGTGGCAGGTCTATATATTAGTACATACATTGCATTTTAGACAGACATAACTAACATAGCAAGCATAGCATATTTGGATGAAACGTCACCAAAAATCGTCTGCCCTGTCAAATGGCTATCAAATTCTAGGTAAATTAGAAGATAGAAAAGCTACCTCCTGAAAACGTAACTGTTTTTTTCTAAAAGTCAAACATAACAATCAAAACTATAATATAACAAACATTGTATTTTTAGGAAGAAAATCAGGTATGTTAAGCATTGTGGTCTCCAACCTACTAGTACAAGCCAACAATACTCAACATGATCTGATAACCTCCTATAACTCTTCCCCATATAACTCTTCTAACATTTATGTGCCTAAATAGTAATAACTATGATTTAAATGCTATCATAATGAACACAAATCATATTATGCAAGTGAACAGGTTTAGAATTTCTGAAGAATTGCTTCCATAGTAATATGAGACTTAAGAAGCTCCGAGACCTCAATAAAATTTCAAACATGTTCTATTTTATAAATCACAACTAAGTAGTAAGTTGACTGGTCCATTGAGCAATCATAGACTACATACATATAAAAAAAGTGTTCTATGAGCTTGTACAAACGCTTCTGTCTGCTTTCAGGGTTGCTCCACCCTGAATCTTTTTGCTTTAAGTGCCATTGCAGTTTGTTGCATTTTTTGTGAGCCCAAGTCAGAAATTGATTCAGCAGTAAGTAGTCCTTCCTTTATTTTTCCCATTCCTTTTTAATACACTACTGGCTCTAACTTAAAAAACTGCATGGCAAACTGTGACATTTTTCCAAAAAATGTGTGTAAAGCAACCGTTAATTACACACAACCGTTTTCTCTCCATCCGAGAAAAGCGGTCCCATTATGCTGATCAGACTCTGATGAGAGTTTGATCAGAGTGGGATCAGTTTTTCTCAGAGGTTGAGAGAATAAAAAAGTTTCTTCACCTTCTCCATTATGTCAATCCATGAAAATCGTGCCACATTTGGTTGTCATTCGAGTGCAGTCGGATGTTTTCCAGGGACCCATAGACTTGGATTGCCGATTTTTATTCGACCCTCAGATCAAAATTGGATGTTACCAATTTTTTCCTCGGACCACTCAGTCCCAGGAAAAAAACGGACATGTGCACAGCCCCATAGAATAACGTGGGTACGATTGCTATCCTTTCGTCCGATATAACCGGTTGTGTGCACGAGCCCTTAGGCAGTGTTCATAGGATTTAGTTGATGTGTTTAAAAACCATGTGTTTTTGAAGTGGAAATTGCTTCAGGATGAGTTTTTCTTTTCCTGAAGCAGTTTTGAAAGTTTTTGAAGTGTACATGGCATCGTTTAGACGCCAGTCCATTCTCCAAGTTTTCCCAGGCGAATTAGCTTCAGGAAAACGCCAGGAGTTGCCTTCCAGAAGCAGTTTTGCCGGCCGTTTTGTTCCTGCGGTGACTATCGCCGGTGTCTTTTACTCTTTCAAGTATAGAGAGGGGGCACAATCCACTTGAAGAATGAGCATGTCACTTCTTTTACCACTCATGTGTTTCCGAACCCTGAAGAGGTTAAAAGATATGACATAAGACGGAACGTGCACAGTGCTGTTATTTTGACACTGCTGTACATTATATTCATTTTATGGAGCACTTTTGCGGCGCTTTTCAGACGGATTTTCAGAGGAATCCACGTGAAAAAGACACCGTGTTTACATACCCTACATGCCCTAAATGTTTTTTTTTCCTGAAGCATTTTTGCTATCTTTTGATTTGACCATGCCAAATTGGAAGCACATTTCATCAGGATCCAATTCAAATAGATGACAGGTACTTTCTTTTCTTTCCCACAAGGCATCAGAAAAAAACACCCCAAAAATGTTCATATGTAGAGTCTTACTAACATTTTTTGCAATTTTTGTGGCTTTTTTGTAGGAGATTTCCTCAAAAAAATATTCAAAATACTCAGTCTGCATAGAGCTTTAGCTTCCAAGAAGGACACAGAAATTATCTAAAACCGCTTAAATTGTTAATATTCTTCGCCTTTCATATATAAAGTTTTTTTAATGTTTTTTCTTCTTCAGGTTTTGAAAAACGCTTGGTGGGAAATAAAGAAAGTGCACGTAATTTCTTTCAAGAGCATCCTGATGTTATCCTCCCCAGAATGGGCACTGTTAAATCAAAAGACTGCTAAGATCACTTCAATGAAAAATAAATAACCTCTTCCAAATGGTTTAAAACCGCTTCAGAAACACTTCCAGAAAAGAGCGTTTCCTTAAAAAAAGCTCGTAGTTTTTGAAAGACTTAAAAACTCCATGCGGACATACCCTAACAGAGTTGACCTTATTTGTGTCATTCATTGCATACGTCTGATAGATGCAGAATACATCCTATGTTTGGAACCCAAATCAATCTAGAGAGCATTGTCCCATGACCCCCGTTTAGTGGACGCTTTGAACAAGGAAGTAGCCACGCTTTTATATCTCTGTTCATTCATTTCTATGGAAGTTCTGAAAATAAGCTTGCAAAAATAGCCAAGGAAGCATGCTTAGCTTTCTTCTGAACACGCTTAGCAGTGAATGGACAGAGCCACACATGTATGGCCACCTCTTTGTTTACAGTAAAACATAGGTCCAGAGGACCCCAATTCTTGAGAATACTGTGCTTCCCAGAAGTGGGATTTGCTTCAATCTGACATTTATGGCATATACAGTTGAAACCAGAAGTTTACATACACTATATAAAAAGACACATATTCATGTTTTTCTCAATATCTGACATGAAATCAGAATAAACCTTTCCCGTTTTAGGTCAATTAAGATTACCATAATGTTTAATATTTGCCAATTGCCAGAATAATGAGAGAGAGAGAATGTTTTAAGGCATTTTTATTACTTACTGCAAAGTCAAAAGTTTACATACACTAAGATTACTATACCTTTAAACAATTCTGGACTGCCCATATGATGATGTCATGTGTTTGGAAGCTTCTGGTAATTTTTTGTGGCAACACCTGAGTTAATTAGAGACACACCTGTGGATGTGTTTTAATGCACACCTGAAACACACTGTTTCTCTGTGTAGCATCATGGGAAAGTTTAAAGAAATCAGCCAAGATATCAGGAAGAGAATTGTGGACTTGCACAAGTCTGGCTCATCCTTGGGAACAATTTCATGATACCTGAAGGTGCCTCATTCATCTGTTCAAACAATTATACGCCAGTACAAACAATATGGGAATTTCCAGCCATCATACCGCTCAGGAAGGAGATGGGTTCTGCGTCCCAGAGATGAACGTGCTTTGGTCCAACATGTGAATATCAACCCAAGGACAAAAGCAAAAGGCCTTGTGAAGATGATGGAAGCTGGTATAATTGTGTCAATATCCACAGTGAAATGAGTACTGTATCAACATGGGCTGAAAGGCCACTCTGTCAGGAAGAAGCCATTACTCCAAAAGAAACATAAAAAGCCAGATTAATGTTTGCAAATGCACACAGGAGCAAAGACCTTAATTTTTGGAGACATGTCCTATGGTCTGATGAAACTGAAATTGAACTCTTTGGGCATAATGACCATCGTTATATTTGGAGGAAAAAGGGAGAAGCTTGGAAGCCTAAAAACACCATCCCAGCTGTGAAACCCGGGGGTGGCAGCATCATGTTGGGGAGGTTGTTTTGCTGCAGGAATGACTGGTGCACTTCACAAAATAGATGGCATTAAGAGAAAAGAAGATTATGTGGCAATATTGAAGCAACATCTCAAGCTATCAGCCAGGAAGTTAAAGCTTCGGAGGAAATGGGTCTTCCAAATGGACAATGACCCAAAGCATACTGCCAAAATGGTAACAAAGTGGCTTAAGGATAACAAAGTCAATGTTTTGGAGTGGCTATCACAAAGCCCTGATCTCAATCCTATTGAAAATGTATGGGCTAAGCTGAAAAGGCAGGTGTGAGCAAGGCGGCCTACAAACCTGGATCAGTTACACCTGTTTTGTAAGGAGGAGTGGGCCCAAATTCCGACCAACTATTGTGAGAAACTTGTGAAGGGATATTCCAAACGTTTGACCCAAGTCATTCAGTTTAAGGGCAATGGTACCAAATACTAATGAAATGTATGTAAACTTGTGACTTTGCAGTCTCTCTCTCTCATTATTCTGGCATTTGGCAAATATTAAAAATGATGGTAATCCTAAATGACCTAAAACGGGAAAGGTTTATTCTGATTTCATGTCAGATATTGAGAAAAACATGCATATGTGTCTTTTTATATAGTGTATGTAAACTTCTGGTTTCAACTGTATGAGAAAGGGGTTCTGACTACAATTAGGGTTTGGAAACAATTAGTATTCCTTTATTTCTGCTTTAGGCAGCTACCATATAAGCCAGTTAAATGCAAAAGCTATTTTGTTTATTCATGCTTATTGTATCATTACCGAATGTTGTACAGATCATGAAACCAAACTAAGCCACAAATACATTTCCTGAAAAAAAATTAGTTTGTCAAAGTTACCCAGGATAATCATAGATGCAAAGATATGTGTAATATCTTTCTAAATATCAGAACTTCACAATCACAGCATACCCGCACAATGATTTTGCTATAAAATCTGTCCCTGTTGTAGCAAACCAAGCACAAATCTTTACAGAAGGGTGTCTGCAAGATCCTGGCTTGTGGAACAAATTTTTAAAGCACAATTCAAAATTTAAGAAATACTATCTTTCAGTGGAGCGCTATGCCCAGGCTCTTATATTTTACACTTTCGTAAAGGAGCCATGCATGTGCCCCACTTCTCTACCAGGTGTCGAGAATCAGCCACTCTTGTTCTTGGGGACAGTGGACCCCAACAATCAGAGTATTATGAAGTAACCACGGCTAAAGAATCACCTCACCTAGTTTCATATGTCTGTATTGCATCTATCTGTTCAGGAACCTCCCGAAAGTAGTCAGTATTTTCAGGAAATAGTTCATCTAGCAGCTCATGATTGCAATATTAATACCCTTCATTTTAATTTAAAATAAACATAAAGTAGCCTAAAAACTTTTGCTTTTTGAGTCCACTGCGAGGTTTTAATAATCATGAAGTGCTGGACAAACTTTTTTCATCCAAACCTAAATACTATAAAAGTCATTTGTGGACAATCACCCTTTAGTGAAAGCTCAGCATAATCTCTAATCTAGCCATTAAAAATAGACACTTCTGCTATAAATTTTTAGAGACACATCAATGCAAGCCCAATTGTAAGTAACAACATAGACTATATTATAGTAATATGACAATAAGCAAAACATATAATAAAAACTTCTATATATTTTGTTATTTTGCTTCTTGAAATGCTTCTTTATTATAGCATTGCAATAAGAACCCAATTTATTAAAACTAACAGTATAAGACATAACAAGTATCAAATCATTTCTAAAAATTAAGTCATAGAATGATAACGGGGGCACATAACTTATTACTAATTTAAAAGTATCTACTTACCCATAATTATTCCTGATTATTTTCTGTACTGTTCATTAAAATAGAAACTGCGAGAGATTATCGCTGAGAGGTGAGTCTAGTAGAAGCGGACTAGCACTATTTTAAGTCTTGTTCCTGCGCTCCGGGTGCTATTGTCATTAACAGGAACACTGCTGCTCCATGACAAGTCTAGCAGAAGAGGAATAAACCAGGAACAAATAGCCCACTTCCTGCAGCTTGTGCATGGGGGAAGATTACTATTTGTACCTGTACACTGCAAGAGATGCCAGATGGAGCTTTCTATGGAGGAGTGGAGATGTCACACTAGCTGTCTTCTGAGATGAGAGGAGGGAACATAAGGAGTTGGAGTTCATCATTATGTCGACAGGAGAAGCAGTGTATTTTTTGCCATGCTGCTTACTACAGACAGGAATCAAATGTCTTGTGTTGCCAACATTTACTTCCCGCAATAAACATGTCGAAAATCATTTCCAGGACTTGATGTACAGTATACCAGAACATAAATTCTTAAGAAAATTGAATGAATGAAAAGACGTGTGAAGAACGATTCTCAATAAATTTGACGAGAAAGAGATTGTATAATTAATAACTTGGAGATTGTAAGGGGACAATGATATTAGGTGTCTGGGCCACTTAAAGTATATATGAGAACACTTAGTTCATTTCAATAGGCCCATTACTTTTCTTGTGATTATTTAAAGTGAATCTTTTAACAGATGGCACTGCGTGGGAAATAGAGCTGGAGTGGCAGAGGCTTCAGATCTGATATAAATTAAAACATCTGACGAATATATTCTTCAAATAGAAATATTTTTATACAATAAAGTGCAAAAATGTAGTCCAGCAAGGTTATAGGCAAAAAAAAAAGTACCGTATTTTTCTGACTATAAGACGCACCGGACCATAAGACGCACCTAGGTTTTAGAGGAGGAAAATAAAAAAATAAAAATTTAAGCAAAAAATGTGGTCATGATGCACTTTTAAGGGGGAGGGGGTCTTCTGCTGACACTGGTATAGGGGTAATGTCCCCCAATTCTGACAATATCCCCCATCCTGGTATATATGCCGCCCCACTTTCTTTTATATGTGGTCCCCATCCCCATCCTGGTATGCCTGGCATCCCTCCATCCTGGTATGCATGGCACCCCTCATCCCTGTCCTGGTATGCATGGCACCCCTCATCCCTGCCCTGGTATGCTTGGCACCTCTAATCCCTGTCCTGATATGCATGGCACCCTTGATCACTGTCCTATTATGCATGGCACCGCTAATCCCTGTCCTGGTATGCATGGCACCCCTAATCCCTGTCCTGGTATGCATGGCACCCCTAATCCCTGTCCTGGTATGCAGGCACCCCTAATCCCTGTCCTGGTATGCATGGCACCCCTAATCCCTGTCCTGGTATGCATGGCACCCCTAATCCCTGTCCTGGTATGCATGACACCCCTCATCCCTGTCCTGGTATGCATGGCACCCCTCATCCCTGTCCTGGTATGCATGGCACCCCTAATCCCTGTCCTGGTATGCATGGTCCCCCTAATCCCCATCAGGCTGCACATAAAAAAAATAAACACTCGTACTCACCTCTCTTCTCTCTCCTCCAGCGCTGCGTCTGGTCTGCCTGCACTGATCTCTCCATGTGAGCCGCGCATGACGTCACTGCCATGCGCGGCTCACAAGGAGAGATCAGCTGCCCGAAGTCACTGCTCCCCACGCCGGGTCTGTGTGCGCGGGGAGCAGTGACTTCACTCTCCTTCATAGCCGGCACACAGCGGAGCCGCGTTGCTGCTGCTGGCTATCTCCTGTGCCCGCTCATTAAAGGGCATGAATATTCACCCCCTCCCCACGCCCATGGGCGTGGAGAGAGGTTGAATATTCATGTCCTTTAACAGCGGGCACAGGAGATAGCCATCAGCAGCAGCATGGCTACACTGTATACCGCTATTAAGGAGCATGAATATTCAGTGCTCCCCACGCCCCGCTCCTCCACCGATACCGCTCCCCCCACACCACACATAAATATACACCCCCCCCAACATTCAGACCATAAGACGCACCCCCCATTTTCCTCCAAAATTTTGTGGGTAACCTATCCCATCTTCAAGCATGCACAATATATCCAAGGTACTATTTAAATAGCACAAAAATTTGGGGTGTAACCTATCCCTTCTTCAAGCATGCACAATATATCCAAGGTACTATTTAAATAGCACATGTCATGTAACCACCTCTTTAACCCCTTCATGACCTTGCGATTTTCCATTTTTGCGTTTTAGTTTTTTGCTCCCCTTTTTCCCAGAGCCATAACTTTTTTATGTTTCTGTTAATATGGCCGTATGAGGGCTTGTTTTTTGCGGGACGAATTGTATTTTTGAACTACACCATTGATTTTACCATATAGTGTACTGGAAAAAGGGACAGAAATTCCAAAGGCGGTGAAATTGCAGAAAAAGTGCAATTCAACAATTTTTTTTTTTTTGCCATGTTCACTTAATACTAAAGCTGACCTGCCATTATGATTCTCTCTCCAGGTCATTATGAGTTTGCAGATACCAAGCATGTATAGGTTCTTTTTTATTTAAGAGGTCAAAAAATCCAAAGTTTGTATAAAAAAAGAAAAAAAACGCCATTTTCCGAGACCCATCATTTGGTATCTGGGGCTGGGTGAGGGATTATTTTATGTACATTGAGCTGATGTTTTTATTGATACCATTTTGGGGTAGATACAATCCTTTGAACACCCATTATTTCATTTTATTGCAATCTTGCGGCGATCCAAACAACCTAATTCTGGGGTTTTGATTTTTTTTCTCATTACGCAGTTTATTGATTGGATTAATTATTTTTATATTTTGATAGATCAAGCGTTTCTAACTCAGCGATCCCAAACGTGTATTTTTTATTGTTATTGTTTTATTTTGAATGGGGCAAAATGGGGGTGATTTGAACTTTTATATTTTTTAAATTTTTTCAATATTTTTTAAAACATTTTTTTCTACTCTTTACTTGCTTCAATAGTCCCCTTAGGAGACTTGAAGCTGCAATCTTCTGATCGCTTCAGCCCTGCTGTGTGTAGCAGAAATCATAGTCTCCTACGAATGCCGGCCACTGCACCCCGCGATCATGTGACAGGGGCGCAGATGGGCGGAGTTTGTGATGCGCATCCGATTTGCGTGAGTTAAATGCTGCTGTCAGAGATTGACAGCTGCGTTTAACATG
Source organism: Phyllobates terribilis (assembly GCF_046119375.1). Classification (NCBI taxonomy): domain Eukaryota; kingdom Metazoa; phylum Chordata; class Amphibia; order Anura; family Dendrobatidae; genus Phyllobates; species Phyllobates terribilis. The sequence continues at coordinate 159,913,600 of NW_027362771.1, read as the reverse complement.
TTAACAGCCGTGGGTGGATCGCAATTCCACCTGCGTCTGTTAGGGGCACACGACAGCTGATCAAATCAGGTGTCATGTGCTTGGAAAGATGCGGGCTCAGCTCCAGAGCCCGCATCAAAGGGAGGGACATGACCTATGACATACCTACACCTCATAGTTCGTGAAGCGTTTAAAAAGCCAATTACAAGTGTAATCATAGATTTGCTGTTTTTAAGAAGCATTTCAATTCATATGGGATTTTAGAGAGTGTTAGACCACTCTGACACACCGAATTCGACTTGCTGTGCTTGTTTGCTGATTTTTTAAAAAAAAAGAGGCTTCAGATCTACCATAGTCCTCCAGCCTCGTTTGCATATAAATTAAAATGCAGAATTCTCAGTAACAGCGAAACAGACTGGCCATGTAAAGGTATTGCTGGACTTATCATTAAAAGAGCTACGGGGGGGAGGGGGTCGAAATCCTGCCTACAAATTCCCTTTAAATAATGTAGTTTAAACTTCAAATTAGCATTTTCATAATCCACGAAAGATTATTGATTCCATAGCTTACAACCTTGGAAAAATTGGAAAGGCAATACATCCCTTTACCACTTAAGAGAATGACATAAAATAACGTTTTTATCATACGGAACAAGTTATTTGAGTCACATCTTATTAGACAAGTTCATCTAATTATACTGCAAAAAAGAGACATCACCCTTATCTGCTTATAAATGGATTTAAAATAATTCTCTAAAAGCAACAGAGTGTATGTACATTGTTTACTGTAGGAACATGTTCACATATGGCAGATTTTTTGCAAAAGGAGGAAGCTGTCAATCATGACTTCAAAACTCAGCTCACGAACCTGCCAGACTCCAAGCTCACAGCATATACAGTACAGACCAAAAGTTTAGACACACCTTCTCATTTAAAGATTTTTCTGTATTTTCATGACTTTGAAAATTGTACATTCACACTGAAGGCATCAAAACTATGAATTAACACATGTGGAATTATATACTTAACAAAAAAGTGTGAAACAACTGAAAATATGTCTTATATTCTAGGTTCTTCAAAGTAGCCACCTTTTGCTTTGATGACTGCTTTGCACACTCTTGGCAGTCTCTTGATGAGCTTCAAGAGGTAGTCATCGGAAATGGTCTTCCAACAATCTTGAAGGAGTTCCCAGAGATGCTTAGCACTTGTTGGCCCTTTTGCCTTCACTCTGCGGTCCAGCTCACCCCAAACCATCTCGATTGGGTTCAGGTCTGGTGACTGTGGAGGCCAGGTCATTTGGCGTAGCACCCCATCACTCGCCTTCTTGGTCAAATAGCCCTTACACAGCCTGGAGGTGTGTTTGGGGTCATTGTCCTGTTGAAAAAGAAATGATGGTCTAACTAAACGCAAACCAGATGGAATAGCATGCCGCTGCAAGATGCTGTGGTAACCATGCTGGTTCAGTATGCCTTCAATTTTGAATAAATCCCCAACAGTGTCACCAGCAAAGCACCCCCACACCATCACACCTCCTCCTCTGTGGGAACCAGGCATGTAGCGTCCATCCGTTCACCTTTTCTGCGACGCATAAAGACACGGTTGTTGGAACCAAAGATCTCAATTTTGGACTCATCAGACCAAAGCACAGATTTCCACTGGTCTAATGTCCATTCCTTGTGTTCTTTAGCCCAAACAAGTTTCTGCTGCTTGTTGCCTGTCCTCAGCAGTGGTTTTCTAGCAGCTATTTTACCATGAAGGCCTGCTGCACAAAGTCTCCTCTTATCAGTTGTTGAAGAGATGTGTCTGCTGCTAGAACTCTGTGTGGCATTGACCTGGTCTCTAATCTGAGCTGCTGTTAACCTGCGATTTCTGAGGCTGGTGACTCGGATAAACTTATCCTCAGAACCAGAGGTGACTCTTGGTCTTCCTTTCCTGGGGCGGTCCTCATGTGAGCCAGTTTCTTTGTAACGCTTGATGGTTTTTGCAACTGCACTTGGGGACACTTTCAAAGTTTTCCCAATTTTTCGCACTGACTGACCTTCATTTCTTAAAGTAATGATGGCCACTCGTTTTTCTTTACTTAGCTGCTTTTTTCTTGCCATAATACAAATTCTAACAGTCTATTCAGTAGGACTATCAGCTGTGTATCCACCAGACTTCTGCACAAAACAACTGATGGTCCCAACCCCATTTATAAGGCAAGAAATCCCACTTATTAAACCTGACAGGGCACACCTGTGAAGTGAAAACCATTTCCGGTGACTACCTCTTGAAGCTCATCAAGAGAATGCCAAGAGTGTGCAAAGCAGTCATCAAAGCAAAAGGTGGCTACTTTGAAGAACCTAGAATATAAGACATATTTTCAGTTGTTTCACACTTTTTTGTTAAGTATATAATTCCACATGTGTTAATTCATAGTTTTGATGCCTTCAGTGTGAATGTACAATTTTCAAAGTCATGAAAATACAGAAAAATGAGAAGGTGTGTCCAAACTTTTGGTCTGTACTGTACGTCAATATACACTGCTCAAAAAACTAAAGGGAACACTTAAACAACAGAATATAACTCCAAGTAAATCAAACTTCTGTGAAATCAAACTGTCCCCTTAGGAAGCAACACTGATTGACAATCAATTTCACATGCTGTTGTGCAAATGGAATTGACAATAGATGGAAATTATTGGCAATTATCAAGACACCCTCAATAAAGGAGTGGTTCTGCAGGTGGGGACCACATCTCAGTACCAATGCTTTTTGGCTGATGTTTTGGTCACTTTTGAATGATGGTTGTGCTTTCACACTTGTGGTTGCATGAGACGGACTCTACAACCCACAGAAGTTGCTCAGGTAGTGCAGCTCATCCAGGATGGCACATCAATGCAAGCTATGGCAAGAATGTTTGCTGTGTCTGTCAGCGTAGTGTCCAGAGGCTTGAGGCGCTACCAGGAGACCGGCCAGTACACCAGGAGATGTGGAGGGGGCCATAGGAGGGCAACAACACAGCAACAGGACCGCTACCTCCGCCTTTGTGCAAGAAGGAACAGGAGGAGCACTTCCAGAGCCCTGCAAAATGACCTCCAGCAGGCCACAAATGTGCATGTGTCTGCAAAAACGGTTAGAAACCGACTCAATGAGGGTGGTATGAGGGCCCAACGTCCACAGATGGGGCTTGTGCTCACAGCCCAACACCGTGCAGGACGCTTGGCATTTGCCAAAGAGCACCAGGATTGGCAAAGTCGCCACTGGTGCCCTGTGCTCTTCACAGATGAAAGCAGGTTCACACTGAGCACATGTGACAGACATGACAGAGTCTGGAGATGCCGTGGAGAGCGATCTGCTGCCTGCAACATCCTTCAGCATGACCGGTTTGGCAGTGGGTCAGTAATGGTGTGGGGTGGCATTTCTTTGGAGGGCCACACAGCCCTCCATGTGCTCGCCAGAGGTAGCCTGACTGCCATTAGGTACCGAGATGAGATCCTCAGACCCCTTGTGAGACCATATGCTTGTGCGGTTGGCTCTGGGTTCCTCCTAATGCAGGACAATGCCAGACCTCATGTGGCTGGAGTGTGTCAGCAGTTCCTGCAAGATGAAGGCATTGAAGCTATGGACTGGCCCGCCCGTTCCCCAGACCTGAATCCGATTGAGCACATCTGGGACATCATGTCTCGCTCCATCCACCAACGTCATGTTGCACCACAGACTGTCCAGGAGTTGGCGGATGCTTTAGTCCAGGTCTGGGAGGAGATCCCACCGGAGACCATCCGCAACCTCATCAGGAGCATGCCCAGGCGTTGTAGGGAGGTCATACAGGCACGTGGAGGCCACACACAATACTGAGCCTCATTTTGACTTGTTTTAAGGACATTACATCAAAGTTGGATCAGCCTGTAGTGTGTTTTTCCACTTTAATTTTGGGGGTGACTCCAAATCCAGGCCTCCATTGGTTAATAAATTTGATTTCCATTGATGATTATTGTGTGATTTTGTTGTCAGCACATTCAGCTTTGTACAGAACAAAGTATTCAATGAGAATATTTCATTCATTCAGATCTAGGATGTGTTATTTGAGTGTTCCCTTTATTTTTTTGAGCAGTGTATATGAGCTACAGCGATTATAATGTACCTTTTCTGAAGTTATTGACTCCAATTCATCAAGGCTGACATTTACTACAGCACTCTTGATGAAGAGTTCAATGGAGTAAAATGGTCCAAATTCATTAGGAGGCATTTGCCTTTTAGTGAACTTGGCTCATCTCCTAGATTCCATGCACTACCACAATAAATGTAACTTGCACCACTTATATGACGTAAATTATCACAAATTTGTCGTCCATGCTCAGCTATGCCTGCTCCAGCGCATCTCCATCCACTTTTCAAATAGCTGGTGAAGCATGTTGACACTGGCATAAAAACTCCCAAGCTGCTAAATTTTAGCGCAATTACGAGTTGTGCACAAAAAACTGCAACATTTCAAGCTGTTTTACACCAGAATGCTGGCAAAAATTATTTAATGAATCAGGGCCATCATATTTTTATTGATTATCAATTAACTGCTGAGCAGTTCTGACTAAGAGATCAGAATGTGTTTGTGTGGGTTTCTTCTGGGTTCTCCGGTTTCCTCCCACACTCCAAAGACATACTGATAGGGAATTTAGATTGTGAGCCCCAATGGGGACAGTGATGATAATGTCTATAAAGCACTGTGGAATTAATGGCTCTATATAAGGGAGTAAAATAAATAAATGAATTTACCCTATGACAGACTCACCTAGCGCTTGGTGACATCTGTTGTATATGTACAGCACTGGTACTTTGTAGTTAGTGCACCATGATGCCCGGAAAGGGCAAGATACATAGACCGTAACTGTAGCCACAATGTCTACAACTGATGTCAGCAGTATATTCCTACTGCCTCTACCAGCTTAGACAGAGGGAGAGGGCTCCATATGGTGGTCACAGGATGCCATTGGGTTTTCATGACAGCACGGGTGTAAGAAGGGCCTCCCATAATACCATTTCGATGCCATTTAGCCCAACAGTATGTAACCATAGCAACAAACACATAATCTACAGCACACACTGATTGGCTGCAGCAGTCACGTGCCCTTGGATTACTTGGCTGCAGCGAGTGTTTACACAAGTGAATAGAATTAGTAGACATCAATTACAGGACCTGATTCAGTGGCCAAGTGTGTAATCTGTGACTGCTAGTCAGGAGTCCTAAGAATCGCCTCCTACCTCCTGCCATCCGCAGCTCTTCTTTTGATTGGCCAGCCTGCTGCGGCATTACATGTGCATCACGCCATAATGATGACATCATGCCAGGCCAGTTTATCAGTAGAGTAGTCACGGATGCCGGGAAGTAGGTGGAAGTTCTTAGGGCTCCCATCCAATGGACAGAGATTACTGACCTGGCTGCTAGACTGGGTCCTGCATATTCATTCACACCAACTCTACAAGCATATAATACTTCTTATTTTATTGCAATTCCCCCATTAGCCGATTTACTCTTGATCATGGACTACCCATTCAAAAAAGACTCATTGGTCCTCATTTATCAAAACTATCTTAAAAAAAAGCAGTCTTTGTTGCCTAAAGCAAGTAATCAGAGCTCACCGTTCATTTTTTAAAATGCTCTGATAAAATGAAAAAAAAAAATGAAATGAGGTCATTTATATGAAAGCTGACATTAGAATTGAGGAGATTGAATTGCAGTAAAGAATAAATAAAATAATCAACATTTTTTATTTTCTTTGTTCATTCATTCAGTGGCCAAAATAGAGAACTATTCCATCCTTGACAATAAAAGGTTTTACATTATTCATCTTCGTTTTATTACTTTAATAAAACATCTCGTACTGCAAATTATAAGTTTGCTGAAAGCTTTAATGTCTGAAGTGTGATTATATGCTTGGAAAGCAGCGCTCGTATGGCTTCTGCTGACACAGTGACATTGACTGCAGCTGTTAATGGCCCTTGGAATCCACAATTGCTTCCTACATTACATTTTATAAACAGTTATAATTATCTTTTTTGTCTTTGTATTAGCCTGAGTCTATGTGGCACTTCTAATATCATTATTAAGTAAAGGAAAATGCACTACAATACTAACTGTGATGCAACTTGATACATTAAAACAATGATTTAGCCCGGGGCAGTTAGCCAAGTTTTATTATGTTGTGCCCTTCCTCCTGTCCTAGCTCACGCTATAGACATTATAGGTGGTGTTTTGCCTGTTGCTGTCAGGGAATGATGGAAGACTTAGTTTTGTAACAGGCAGAGAGACACAAATTGAAGCTAACAGCACTTGAAAAATGCCTCATAATTAGATCCCTTGTCCATGTTCTCTATTAGGCAGGGCCCTATTTGCTGTTCATGCTACCCTAGGCACTTTAAGTTGCCCCCTACTGGTAAGTTAAACTAAGGGTACATGCACAAGACATCTGCTTCAGGCGGATCCGATCTGTAACCCACCAGAAAAATGCTAAATAAACTCTAAAAAGCCTGAATATATGTGCTGCTTATATACTATGACCTCCACACGTCCTCACTTATGTACTATGACCTCCACACTGCCCCCCTTATATACTATGACCTCCACACCATCCCCCTTATATACTATGACCACCACACCATCCTTCCTTATATGCCATGACCACCACACCATCCCCCCTTACATACTATAATCTCCAGACCATCCCCCCTTATATACTATGCCCTCCACACCATATCTCCTTATATACTATGACCTCCACACCATCTCTCCTTGTATACTTTGACCTCCACAACGTCTCCCCTTATATGTTATGACCACCACACCACCCCCCTTATATACTATGACCACCTCACCGTCCCCCCTTAACTACTATGACCTCTACACCGTCTCTCCTTGTATACTATGGCCTCCACATCATTCTTCCTTATATGCCATGACCACCACACCATCCCCCCTTACATACTATGACCTCCACACCGTCCCCCCTTATATATTATGACCACCACACTATCCTTCCTTATATGCCATGACCACCACACTGTCCCTCCTTATATACCATGACCACCACACCGCCCCCCCTTATATACTGTGACCTCCACACTGCCCCCTTTATATGCTATGACCTTCACACCATCCCCCCTTATATACTATGGCCTCCACACCATCTCCCCTTATATACTATGCTCTCCACACCATCCCTCCTTATATACTATGATCTCCACACCACCCCCATATATACTATAGCCTCCACACCATATCTACTTATATACTATGACCTCAACACCATCCCCCCTTATACACTATGAAATCCTCACCATCCCTCCTTATATATTATGACCAATCTCCACACTGTCCCCACCCCATGCTGCCCCCTCTTCAAACTGTCCCCTTCACATTGCCATTCCCACCACACACTGACCCTTTTCCATTCTGAGTCCACCTCACGCTGCCCCTTTTTCCCTTGTTATCCCACCCCATGAGACCCCTTTTCTTTTTCAATAGTGATCCCACCCCATGCTTCCCCTTTTTCCATAGTGATCCCACCTTATACTGCCTTTTTTCCATAGTGATCCCACACCACGCTGCCCCTATTCCACACTGAGCCAACACCAAGCTGCCCCCTTTAACATTCTGAGCCCTCCCCAAGCTGCCCCTTTTTCCATAGTGACCCCACCCACGCTGACCTTTTTTCCATAGTGATCCCTCCTCATGCTGCCTTTTTTTTCCATAGTGATCCCACCCCGTGCTGCAGCCTATTCTATAGTGATTCCACACCATGCTGCCCTCTTTTACATAGTGATCCCACCCGAAACTGACCCATTTCCCATAATGATCCCACCCACGTTGCTCTGTTTTCCATAGTGATTTCACCCCACGCTGACTCATTTCACATAGTGATCTCACCCCACGTTGACCCATTTCCCATAGTGATCCCATCCGAAGCTGCCCCATTTTCCATAGTGATCCCACTCTGCATCATTTTCCATTCAGAGTCCACCCCATGCTGTGCCTTTTTCCATAGTCATTCCACCCCATGCTGCCCCATTTTCCATAGTGATCCCACGCCATGCTGCCGTTTTCCATAATGATCCAACGCTGCCACCTGTTCCATACTGAGCCCACACAATGCTGCTCCCTTTTCCGGAGTAATCCCACACTGCCCCTTTTTCTATAGTAATCCTACCCCATGCTGCCCCTTGCCATAGTGATCCCACCCCATGCTTCCCCTTTTTCCATAGTGATCCCACCTTATACTGCCTTTTTTCCATAGTGATCCCACACCACGCTGCCCCTATTCCATACTGAGCCAACACCAAGCTGCCCCCTTTAACATTCTGAGCCCTCCCCAAGCTGCCCCTTTTTCCATAGTGACCCCACCCACGCTGACCTTTTTTCCATAGTGATCCCACCTCATGCTGCCTTTTTTTTCCATAGTGATCCCACCCCGTGCTGCAGCTTATTCTATAGTGATTCCACACCATGCTGCCCTCTTTTACATAGTGATCCCACCCGAAACTGACCCATTTCCCATAATGATCCCACCCACGTTGCCCTGTTTTCCATAGTCATTTCACCCCACGCTGACTCATTTCCCATAGTGATCTCACCCCACGTTGACCCATTTCCCATAGTGATCCCATCCGAAGCTGCCCCATTTTCCATAGTGATCCCACTCTGCATCATTTTCCATTCAGAGTCCACCCCATGCTGCGCCTTTTTCCATAGTCATTCCACCCCATGCTGCCCCATTTTCCATAGTGATCCCATGCCATGCTGCCCGTTTTCCATAATGATCCAACGCTGCCACCTGTTCCATACTGAGCCCACACAATGCTGCTCCCTTTTCCGGAGTAATCCCACACTGCCCCTTTTTCTATAATAATCCTACCCCATGCTGCCCCTTGCCATAGTGATCCCACCCCATGCTTCCCCTTTTTCCATAGTGATCCCACCTTATACTGCCTTTTTTCCATAGTGATCCCACACCACGCTGCCCCTATTCCATACTGAGCCAACACCAAGCTGCCCCCTTTAACATTCTGAGCCCTCCCCAAGCTGCCCCTTTTTCCATAGTGACCCCACCCACGCTGACCTTTTTTCCATAGTGATCCCACCTCATGCTGCCTTTTTTTTCCATAGTGATCCCACCCCATGCTGCAGCCTATTCTATAGTGATTCCACACCATGCTGCCCTCTTTTACATAGTGATCCCACCCGAAACTGACCCATTTCCCATAACGATCCCACCCACGTTGCCCTGTTTTCCATAGTGATTTCACCCCACGCTGACTCATTTCCCATAGTAATCTCACCCCACGTTGACCCATTTCCCATAGTGATCCCATCCGAAGCTGCCCCATTTTCCATAGTGATCCCACTCTGCATCATTTTCCATTCAGAGTCCACCCCATGCTGCGCCTTTTTCCATAGTCATTCCACCCCATGCTGCCCCATTTTCCATAGTGATCCCACGTCATGCTGCCCGTTTTCCATAATGATCCAACGCTGCCACCTGTTCCATACTGAGCCCACACAATGCTGCTCCCTTTTCCGGAGTAATCCCACACTGCCCCTTTTTCTATAGTAATCCTACCCCATGCTGCCCCTTGCCATAGTGATCCCACCCCAAGCTGCCACCTTTTCCATACTGAGCCCACACCATGCTGCCCACTTTTCTATTGTGAGTCCACCCCACGCTGCCCCCCTTTCCGTAGTAATCTCACTCGTGCTGCCCCTTTTTTCATAGTGATCCCACCCCACACTGACCTATTTCCCATAATGATCCCACCCCACGCTGCCCCGTTTTCCATAATAATCACACCCCATGCTGCCACCTATTCCATACGGAGCCCACACCATGCTGCTCCCTTTTCCAAAGTAATCCCACCTCACGCTGCCCCATTTCCCACTCTGAGTCCACCCCACGCTGCCCCTTTTTCTATAGTATTCCCACCCCATGCTACCCTTTCTCCATAGTGATCCCACCCCACGCTGCCACCTTTTCCATACTGAGCCCACACTATGCTGCCCCCTTTTCCATTCTGAATCCACCCCATGCTGCCCCTTTTTCTATTCTGAGTCCACCTCATCCTGCCTCTTTTTCCATAGTAATCCCACTTGTGCTGCCCCTTTTTTCATAGTGATCCCACCGCATGCTGACCCATTTCTCATAATGATCCCACCCCACGCGGCCCCTTTTTCATAGTGATTCCACCCCACGCTGACTCATTTCCCATATTGATCCCACCCACGCTGACCTGTTTCTCATAGTGATCCCACCCCACTCTGTCACCTTTTCCGTACTGAACCCACACCAGGTTGACCCCTTTTCCATTCTAAGTCCACCCCACACTGTCCCTTTTTCCATAGTAATCCCACTCCATGCTGCCTCTTTTTCCATAGTGATCCCACCCCATGCTGACTCTTTTTCCATAGTGATCCCACCTCATGCTTCCCCTTTTTCCATAGTGATCCCACCCCACGCTGACCCGTTTCAAAAAATGATCTCATCCCATGCTGACCCATTTTCCATAGTGGTCCCACCGCATGCTGACCTGTTTGCCATAGTGATCCCTCACTGCTCCGTTTCTCATAGTGATCCCGCCTTATGCTGACCCGTTTCCCATAGTGATTCGACGCTGACCCGTTTCCCATAGTGATCCCATCCCACGCTGCTCCGTTTTCCATAATGATCCCACCGGACCTCCGGTGCCTAGTGGTAAATATGGGCCTGCTATTAAGGCATACAGTAATGGCCAAAAGTTTTTGCACCTTTGAAATTGTTCCAGAAAATTATTGCAATTACATGTTTTGTTATACACATGTTTATTTCCTTTGTGTGTATTGGAACAACACAAAAAAACATAGAAAAAAAAGGCAAATTGGACATCATTTCACACAAAACCCCAAAAATGGGCTGGGAAAAATTGTTGGCCACTGACTCTGCCGATTCCTGTACAGGCTAGAAATTGTGACCCCACAGCCCCAGTGGTTGCCGCGCGAGCTGAGACAGCCCCAACCACAGACCAGACGATGGTAATTCGGACCTATGCTGCCTGAGAAACCATCGAGCGCTTCACGTACCTCTTAAAGAACTGGAGGGCAGACCAGAGTGCAAGTTACCAATGGAAGGTAGAGTGTGTTCCCAATAAACAGAAAATATGTGCAGGGAAAAGAACATAAAAAGCAAAGGGATAAACCCTAGCTGATCTTTCACTGACTGACTTAAACTACAGCAGAATGGCTGGACATTAGTGATAAGCGAGCGTGCTCGCAACTGCTCAGTACTCGCCCGAGCATCTCAATGCTCGAGATGCTGGGCGCTCGGTGAGTACTTCCGGGATGCTCGGGCAGGAGCTCGGATCCCTGCCCCACATGTTTGGTGCTCTTTAGACAGCCAATTAGCATGCAGGGATTGCCTGCCACTCACTGTAATGTCGTAGCCATGTTGGTTGTGGCATTACAGTGATTGGCTGACCTAAAAGCGTCATCGGGTCTATTTAAGACCTGGTGACCCTATGCTCGTCACAGTCTATCCTTCAAAAAGGCAGAGTAGGGAGAGGTGCTGCTGAGTGAGGGACAGAATTGGCGGTTTATTAGTTAGGTATAGGTATTCCACAGCAAGATATATATCCATCTGAACTAACAGTCCTTCTAAGGAATAATCCAGCTGCATATATTACTGGTGAGAGCAGGAGTTAGGCAAGCAGAGTTTGTGGACACTGTATACAGCACAATAGGGTCCATTGCACGTTCTGTCTGCTGCTGCTGCTGTTACAGATATCCATAGCCCTAGATAGCAGGGCTAATTTTTTTTTTCTTTTAATCTTGATTATTTACTTAAAAAGCAATACAGTACACTATTTTACTGCTCCATTTGCTTGTTAGCAGAATACAGCCAGATTTTTTTATTTTATTCGCATTGCTTTATTGTGGAAGCAGAGGAACTTGTCCATCATCAGACGTGAACCCATATTACTGCCGTAATAATCGTGACATTTTTTGGAGCGTTCCAAATATTACACTCCAGTTCAAGTCTGCCAGTTGTGTGTTGTTCAACCTATTCACACTTGGTCGCTGACCAATATCATACTAATGGGCCACTGCCTAAAACTGTGGTCATCAGACGTGATCCCATATTACTGCAGTGATAATCGTCACATTTTTTGAAGCGTGCCAAATATTACACTCCAGTTAAAGTCTGCCAGTTGTGTGTTATTCAACTTATTCACACTTGGTTGCTGACTAATACCACATCTACAAGGCCACTTCCTAAAACCGTGATCATCAGACGTGATCCCATATTACTGCGGTAATAATTGTGACTTTTTTTTTAGTGTGCCAAACATTACCCTCCATTTAAAGTCTGCCACTTTGGTGTTGTTCATCCTATTCAACTTAGTCGCTGACCAATATCATACTAATAGGCCACTGCCTAAAACCGTGATCATCAGACGTGGTCCCATATTACTGCGGTAATAATCGTCACATTTTTTGGAACGGGCCAAATATTTCACTCCATCTAAAATGGGCAAGGCGCGTGGCAAGGGACGGGGAAGTGGACGTGATGGTGATGGTTCACGCAGAGGCTGAGGCCTTGGGCAAGATGAAACTGTGCCTGCTGAGAGACCACAACAAACACCCACATCATGTTGAACTACCTTCCTGTCCCAATTACTAGGGGGCCGCGGGACACCACTCTTGAAGCCAGAGCAGTGTGAAAAGGTTGTTTGTTGTATAGCATATAATGCTTCCAGTCAGTTTGCCACCACCCCCACCCTGTTTTCCACACAGTCAAGTCTCAGTAGCCGTGAGTCTGGACCACATATTCTTCATCCTGATCCTCCTTCCTCCCACCATGCCGAGTGCCCGGAGACAACTGGACACTTGGACACTCTGAAGAGCTGTTCATTTTTCAATTTATAGATTCTGGCCTCTCGCCTGGCCCGCTTCAAGCTGGGCAAGAGGATATCGCAAGTAGTGATGCTCAAATATTTGAGCAGCCACGGTCACATGAAGGCAACAATGGGAAACTGTTGCAAGAGGTGGATGATGATGATGAGACACAATTGCTACTAAGTCAGGAGGAGGGCCAGGGTGCGTATGTAGAAGATGAGGTGGTGGACGATGAAGTCACTGACCCAACCTGGTAAGGTGACATGCATACGAGGACAGGAGCACAGAAGGGGAGGAAGGCGTAGCACCACAACAGGCAGGAACAAGCAGTGGAGTGGCCACAGACACAAGGTGGGCACAGACACAAGTTCCCCAAAACACCAACGCGAGGAAAGTTGCCAGTTCAACTATTAGGTGTTCCAGAGTCTGCCTCTTTTTTAAAGACTGTCCAGATAATCCCAAAAAGGCCATATGCACCCTCTGCCATGCCAGCATCAGCAGGGGCAGCAAAACTACCAGCGTGACCACGACCAGCATGCTCAGGCACATGACAGCAAAGCACCCGACTAGTTGGGCCGAATGCCAGGGTACAGAAACAGTGTCTGCGGGTGACACCACTGCCTGTTCCGCTGTTGTGCGTGCATGCCAATCCTCTGTCCATGGCGCAGACGAAGATGCCTCCCGCCCTGCACCTGTCATTGCACACTTGGAAACATCACCGTAAGTGTCCATGTCCTTGTCCCAGCACAGCGTTTAGTTGCCCCTACCCCAGTCCTTTGAACGCAAGCGCAAATATGCAGCCAGTGCCCCACAGGCCACACAAAAAACTTGCACATTTCTCGAATGCTTACACTTGAAATGTTGACTTTTAAGCTCGTGGAGACGGAATCTTTCCGCAACCTGATGGCGGCGGCCATCCCTCGGTACTCTGTCCCTAGCCACCACTATTTCTCCCGGTGTGCCGTCCCCGCATTACACAAGCACGTGTCCCAGCACATTACCCGTGCCCTCAACAACGAAGTTACTGGGATGGTCCACCTAACCACGGACACGTGGGCAAGTGCTTGTGGCCACGGATGGTACATCTAGCTGACGGCATACTTGGTTAATATAGTGGAAGCCGGGACCCAGTCTGACCCTGGGATGGAACACGTCCTCCCGACACCGAGGATTGTGGGCACTGGGTCAATCAGGGTTGCCCCCACATTCTACAGCTCCTGTACCTCCTCCTCAGCATCCATCTCAGAAATTACCCATCAGTCAGAAGTTGGAAGCACTGCAGCACTGCCTCGGTCAAGCGTCAACAGGCGCTGCTGAAGCTAATATGCTTAGGTGAAAAACTACACACCACTGCAGAGTTGTTGACAGCTGTAAAAGAGCAGGCAGATCTGGGGCTGTCACCGCTGAACCTACAGTCTGGTATGGTCATGTGTGACAATGGCCGGAACCTGGTGGCAGCTCTGAAGCTAGGCAAGCTCACACACGTACCATGCCTGGCCCATGTGCTCAACATAGTGGTTCAGCGGTTTCTCAAAACCTACCTCGATCTGCCTGAGCTGGTTGTCAAAGTACGCCGCGTGTGTGCCCATTTTCGAAAGTCACCTACAGCTTCCACCGCCCTCGTCGTACTTCAGCAGCGTTTGCAGCTGTCAGCTCACCCACTGGTGTCTGATGTCCCCACGCATTGGAACTCAATGTTGCAGATGTTGGGAAGGATTTGTGAGCAGCAGAGGGCATTTGTTGAGTACTAGTTTCAGCATGCCCGTCGTTTTTCAGGTCAGCCTCCGCACATAAGAGCTGATGAGTGGGCATGGATGTCAAACATCTGTACCATCCTCAAAAGTTTTGAGGACTCCACCAAGATGTTGAGTGGCGATGACACCATAATTAGTGTCACCATCCCGCTTCTCTGTCTACTGAAACGCTCACTGCTCACAATTAAAGAGGAGGCATTGCAGGCGCAGCACGATGAGATGGAGCAAGGAACCATACAGGGTGATGCCACACAGCCGAGCCTCATCTCATCCCAACGTGGATTGGGTGATGATGAGGAGGAGGAGGAACAGGAGCTGGTTTCCTGCTCTACGGACAGCACTGCCCACACAACTGTCATAGTGTCTGTTCAGTGTGGGTGGCCTGAGGAAAGGGAGGAGGAGGAGGATGAGGAGGAGAGCACGGACAGTCGTCCTCTTGGTCAGGTCAGTTCAGGACAGGGAAGACTTGGCTGTTACCAGTCTGGCACACATGGGTGACTTTATGTTCCTCTGGCTTTCTTGCAATGTACACATTTTGGCCAACAGTAATTACTGGTTGGTCACACTTCTAGACCCACGCTACAAGGAGAACTTTCTATCTCTCCTTCCTGTGGCGGAGAGGTCTAATAAAATGTTGCAGTACCAGAAGGTCCTTGTTGAGGAATTATTAAAAAAATTCTCATCTGAAAAACGCTGGCGGTAGAGGCCACAGTTTCTTGGACAACCAAGAAGTACAGGTGAGGGAGACACAAATACGATGCAGCAGAGGCAGGGGAACACTGTCAAAGGTGTGGGACAGTTTTCTCAGACCCTCCCAGTGCACAGGCTCTGATGCGCGCGGTACTCGGACAAGGAGGGAAAAGTTTTGGAAGATGCTGAAGGAGTACCTTGCTGACCATACCAATGTCCTCCGTGATTCCTCTATGCCTTATAACTATTGGGTATCCAAGCTGGACACGTGACATGAACTGGCTCTCTACGCCTTGGAGGTCCTGGCTTGCCCTGCCACTAGCGTTTTGTCAGAGCGGGTTTTTAGTGCCGCCGGGAGCATTATGACTGATAGGCACATCCACCTGTCAGCTGGAAATGCTGACAGGCTGACTCTTATCAAAATGAACTAAGGCTAGATTGTGTCAGACTTATCAACACCGCCGGATGATAGCAGCAGAACATAAAGTCAAATCCAGTGGCTTTTTTGGGGGGGTCTATTTCCAATCACCTCTTCACACCCAGACATGGGTATATGCTTCCTTTTTTTTGTCTATTTTCTGTTGTCCTCCTTCTTCTCCTTCTCCTCATCCTCCACCACCATATCACCAGGGTGACCGTGATGCAACACCCACATAATTTTTTTGAGGGTGTTTATGATGCCTGTGGGAAATATTTTTAGAGGCCTATCTCTAACATTCTGTATGTTATACAGTATGTTCATGTATATGCCCCAGAGGTAAATGTTTTTCAGCCCATGCACTTAGTGGGCATTACCAATATAGGAGTCCCACTCCTCAACAATGATAACATTTTTTTTTAATGAGGACCTCCTCTACATCTCTTCAAAGGGGTATTGTAGTGCATCCAATTTTTGGGCTGCCCTTGCTGCATGGGCATTACCACTATAGGAGACCCACTCCTTAATAATGGGAACAATTTTTTTAATGAGGCCCTCCTCTATGACTCTTCAAAGGGGTATTGGGGTGCGTTCAAATTTTTGGCATCACTTGCAGTCATGTATTGACAAATGGATATTCATACAGATATCGTATCTACAGATATCGTATTCCATTGTTCCTTTGTATCCCTATACTAATTGAAGGACCTGGCATTATGGCTTCAAACTCTGGGCTACACTATGTTGCTACGCTAAATGTGACTGTATATCAAGTCTAAATGCACATATGCACCTTATAATTATGTATGCCTATTAACTTTTTGCCATTTTTTATCATATTAGTAATTACTTTTCTTGGGACAATTAATATATTTATTTGCAGTAGATTTTTTGTATTAACCTTATGCTAAATACATTGATATTGTTGGACATCTATGAAACTGACATAGTCTTTACGATCATAATGCACATAGGGGCCTTATAGTTTCTTTTCTCAGTTGGGCTCTAGAAATACTTTTTTAGTGAATTATACCTTTGTATAGGACTGCTTTGGCCATGAATATTATTAAGATAGTGCCTTAAGAGAATGAGATAATTTTTTCCTTCTGAATATCCATTTGTCAATGATAATTGATTATACAAAAATAGAGTTGGTTTATGATCAACTAATACACCTTGGCATGCTAAATATACCTGGTTGTAGGCTCCTATAAGTCTTCTATTAATTAGCACCATTATCTTGTTTTAATATGTTTTTAATTTATGTAAAATAAAATTCATATTTTATTTTTACTCTAGCGTTACTTCTAATTATTATCAGGCGGTAACTATGTTAGCTAATAAGATTTTGTAGGTTATTAGCGTTGTGAACCTGCCCGGCACCAGCACTTAGACCCACACTGCAGGGAGAAAATTAACTTTATTCCCCCTGGCAGCGTTCCGGTTTCAGTTACAGGGGCGGTGCCGGAACAGGGTTCGTCACCGCTCTGTGTATAGAGAGCAGCGGCTGTAACCTCACCCCCTGCACTGACTGACAGCAGCTCAGCATTAGGCAGTGTTGGACTGGGGTGCCAAGGGCCTACCAGTAACCAACACCAGGGCCCCACCTTTCAGGTACATGTAAATGTGACATTATCCTCAATCACAAATGTATTTATATAACAATGAACTGGGTAGATTGTTACATGAATAAGATGCTGCCTCTGTCTGTACATTGTGATTCAAGTACTGCTCATATAAGAGGCTGATGGCCCACTCTTACACACGGGCCCATCGGAGGATTCTCCTGTTCTCCTGTGGGCCAGCCCAAGCATGCTCGCCGGCGCTGCTGGGGGGAATAAAGTTAATTTCCTCCCAGCAGCGGGAGTCTAAGTGCCTGTGCCAGGCCGGTTCACAACACTGTTACCCTGCAGATTAACTCCATATCTGCAGGTTAATAGCGATTTTTCAGGTAACAGGTTCCCTTTAAATATGAATACGCCAGCGATCTCATTCTGACAGAAAGTTTGTAAATCTTCCGTCCGTGTTCAAACGTAGCAGCCACACGACTCAAAACTGCAGTAGCTTTGGCCTTGTGTTGTGTTTTCTTTGCTTCCTTCTATCTTGTAGGGAAGCAGTTATTTGACCTATAAGGTCATGTGTCCACGTAGCGTTTTTGTAGCATTTTTGCGGCGTTTTTACAGCTGCAAAACGCTTGTAAAACTGTTTGCCATGCAAAGCAATGTGAGTTCGGATGTGCTCTGCACATGATGCGCTAATTAGCGCGCCAAATTCGCATTGCGTTGCAAAACGCAGCATGACCATTTGTACCACGATTACGCTGCAAATTCGCGGCCATTGAAGAACATTGCAACGCAGTAAACCCGCAGGTATATGTGGATTTGCTGCGTTTCAATTAAATTCAATGGCCGCGAATTTGCAATGTAATCGCGGTGCGTGTGGTACCCAGGATGAAGAGGAGACTACAACTCCTCTTCATCCGGCTACCACGCTGTGAAAAAAAGATATAAAAAAGTTAAAAATAAAAATAACCTGTATACTCACCTCTCCGGTCTCCTCCCGGCCGCGTCCTCTCTCCTCGGCGTCCCGCGGTGTACTTGCAGGACCTGCGGTGACGTCACTTAGTCAGCTGATGGTCACACGACCGCTGACGTCAGTGGTCAGGTGATGGTCGCGTGACCATCAGCTGACTAAATGACGTCACCGCAGGTCCTGCAAGTACACTGCGGGACGCCGAGGAGAGAGGACAGGGGGCTGGGAGGAGACTGGAGAGGTGAGTATACAGGTTTTTTTTATTTTTAACTTTTTAATTCTTTTTTTTTTTTTTACTCTAGATGCAGCATTTAAAGCATCTAAGTTGGTCACACAATATAAATCCATGCAGGTTGCATGGATTTATATTGTGTGACCTACTCGTCAAGCACTTTTCTAAGTCATGCTCAAAATCGCTTGGAAAAGTGCTTGAAAAAACGCTTCTCTCTGGCAGAAAAAAACGCATGTAAATCTGCATGCGTTTTTTTCTGCCAGAGAGAGGCAAAAACGCTTTGCATCAAATCTGCTACGTGGGCACATAGCCTAAGGCTGTGTGCCCACGTAGCGTTTTTCAAGCGTTTATGCTGCGGAATTTCCGCAGCGGAAACGCTTGAAAAACGCTAGGTAATCCGCACCCCATGGTCCCCAAGGGGATTCCGCATGTTCTATGCACATGCTGCGGATTTTTCCGCAGCGTTTATGCTACGTACAAAAATCCGCAGCATGTCATTTAATTTTGCGGAAGTGCAGCGGAACTCCCGCCATTGACTTGCATTGAGACGCACAGAAACCGCGACTGTACATTTGTACAAGCGGCTTCTATGCGTCTCTATGTGCGGATGGTACCCAGTTCTGGAGGAGAGGAGACTCTCATCCAGACCTGGGTACCATTGTACCTGTAAAAAAAGTATAAAATAACAAATAAAGTTTATACTCACCTGTCCGGCGGCTTCTCTCTGAATGCCGGCATCGCTTGAGGACCTGCGGTGACGTCACAGTCATGTGACCTCAGGCCCTTCACCGCTCTGTCTCGCGATATGCCGGCAGCCGGGAACCAGACAGGAAGCAGCGCTGCAGCCACGCCGGGGCCTCGGGGGTGAGTATAGCTTTATTTGTTTTAATTTTTACGGTTCACACTGTATAAATCCATGCTGTTTGCATGGATTTATACAGTGTGACCTAGTTGTCAAGCACTTTCCAAGTGATGCTATCGCCTGGAAAGTGCTTGTCAATCTGCATGCGGAAACGCATGTGAACCCGCATGTGGATCCGCATGTATTCTGCAGGAAAAACGCATGCACAATCTGCATGCGTTTTTTTCTGCCAGGGAGATGCAGAAATGCTGCAGAAATTTTCTGCTTCATTTCTGCATCGTGTGCACATACCCTTAGACTGTGCGGCTGTTCCAAATGGCCCCACAGTTTTTCAGCAGAAACAGCTGTTTCCCTACAAGAGTGATTGTGCAGGGAAACAGTGGAAAAACTGCAAAGGTACAGAGTTGCTGCGACTTTTAGCCACAGCTTCACCACTGCGTGTGTATACAGAATTTATCTGCCTTTTAGGTTCGCTCACATCTGCATATAAAAAATCGCTCCAATGTTCATCCCAAAAAGTTAGTCTAGTGTAATACGTATGTCCTGCGTATATCACTATGTATGACATGGAAGTGCAATACGAGTGTGCGATTTTTTTCTCGCCTAGCATCCGTATGACATGTGTATGCAATCCGTAACTTAAAGCTAATTTACTGCAGATACTGTATGTATATGGAAATATATGTAGAAATATATGTATGAATATATATATATGTGTAGAAATATATATATATATATATATATATATATATATATATATATATATATATATATATATACTACCATTCAAAAGTTTGGGATCACCCAGACAATTTAGTGTTTTCCATGAAAACTCATACTTTTATTTATTAAATGAGTTGCAAAATGAATAGAAAATATAGTCCAGACATTGACAAGGTTAGAAATAATGATTTTTATTAGAAAGAATAATTTTCTCCTTCAAACTTTGCTTTCGTCAAAGAATGCTCCCTTTGCAGCAATTACAGCATTGTACACCTTTGGCATTCTAGCTGTTCATTTGCTGAGGTAATCTTGAGAAATTTCCCCCCATGCTTCCTGAAGCCCCTTCCACAAGTTGGATTGGCTTGATGGGCACTTTTTGCGTACCATACGGTCAAGCTGCTCCCACAACAGCTCAATGGGGTTGAGATCTGGTGACTGCGTTGGCCACTCCATTACAGATAGAATACCAGCTGCCTGCGTCTTCCCTAAATAGTTCATGCATAATTTGGAGGTGTGCTTTGGGTCATTGTCCTGTTGTAGGATGAAATTGGCTCCAATCAAGTGCTGTCTACAGGGTATGGCATGGTGTTGCAAAATGGAGTTATAGCCTTCCTTATTCAAAATCCCATTTACCTTGTACAAATTTCCCACTTTACCAGCACCAAAGCAACCCCAGACCATCACATTACCTCCACCATGCTTGACAGATGGCGTCAGGCAATCTTCCAGTATCTTTTCAGTTGTTTTGCATCTCACAAATGTTCTTCTGTGTGATCCAAACACCTCAAACTTTGATTCGTCTGTCCATAAAACTTTTTTCCAATCTTCCTCTGTCCAATGTCTGTGTTCTTTTGCCCATATTAATCTTTTCCTTTTATTAGCCAGTCTCAGATATGGCTTTTTCTTTGCCACTTTGCCCTGAAGGCCAGCATCCCGGAGTCGCCTCTTCACTGTAGACGTTAACACTGGTGTTTTGCGTGCACTATTTAATGAAGCTGCCAGTTGAAGAGCTGTGAGGCGTCGATTTCTCAAACTAGAGACTCTAATGTACTTGTCTTGTTGCTCAGTTGTGCAGCGGGGCCTCCCACTTCTCTTTCTACTCTGGTTAGAGCCTGTTTGTGCTCTCCTCTGAAGGGAGTAGTACACACCGTTGCAGGAAATCTTCAGTTTCTTGGCAATCTCTCGCATGGAATAGCCTTCATTTCTAAGAACAAGAATAGAATGTCGAGTTTCACATGAAAGTTCTCTTTTTCTGGCCATTTTGAGAGTTTCATAGAACAAACAAATGTAATGCTCCAGATTCTCAACTAGCTCAAAGGAAGGTCAATTTTATAGCTTCTCATATCAGCCAAGCCGTTTTCAGCTGGGCTAACATACTAGTGCAAGGGTTTTCTAGGGTTTTCTAAACATCCATTAGCCTTCTTACACAGTTAGCAAACACAATGTACCATTAAAACACTGGAGTAGTGGTTGTTGGAAATGGGCCTCTATACACCTATGTAGATATTGCAATAAAAACAAGACGTTTCCAGCTAGAATAGTCATTTACCACATTAACAATGTATAGAGTGTATTTCTGATTCATTTAATGTTAGCTTCATTGAAAAAAAATGTGCTTTTCTTTAAAAAATAATGAAATTTCTAAATGACCCCAAACATTTGAACGGTAGTGTATATATATATATATATATATATATATATATATATATATATTGCATGTTAGCCCGTGTATGCAAGTATATATATATTATTATTATTATTATTTATTATTACAGCGCCATTTATTCCATGGCACTTTACATGTGAAGAAGGGGTATACGTACAAGAACAATTACAATAATCTTGAACACAATGTGACGGCGACTGGTACAGGAAGAGCGAGGACCCTGCCCGCGAGGGCTCACAGTCTACAAGGAGTGGGTGAGGATACAGTAGGTGAGGGTAGAGCTGGTCGTGCCGCATTATTTGTGGAGTGGTGGTTACTGCAGGTTGTAGGCTTGTCGGAAGAGGTGGGTCTTCAGGCTCTTTTTGAAGGTTTCCACAGTCGACGAGAGTCTGATATGTTGGGGTAG
Organism: Phyllobates terribilis; assembly: GCF_046119375.1. Lineage (NCBI taxonomy): Eukaryota > Metazoa > Chordata > Amphibia > Anura > Dendrobatidae > Phyllobates > Phyllobates terribilis. The sequence continues at coordinate 159,891,448 of NW_027362771.1, read as the reverse complement.
AGAGTTCCAGAGTAGAGGGGAAGCACGGGAGAAATCTTGTATGCGATTGTGGGAGGAGGAGATTAGAGGGGAGTAGAGAAGGAGATCTTGTGAGGATCAGAGTTTGCGTGCGGGTATGTAGCGGGAGACTAGGTCAGAGATATATGGAGGAGACAGGTTGTGAATGGCTTTGTATGTCATGGTTAGGGTTTTGAACTGGAGTCTCTGGGCAATGGGGAGCCAGTGAAGAGATTGACAGAGAGGAGATGCCGGGGAATAGCGGGGGGACAGGTGGATTAGTCGGGCAGCAGAGTTTAGGATGGATTGGAGGGGTGCAAGAGTGTTGGAAGGGAGGCCACAGAGCAGGAGGTTGCAGTAGTCAAGGCGGGAGATGATGAGGGCGTGCACTAGTGTTTTTGCAGATTCATGGTTGAGGAATATGCAGATCCGGGAGATATTTTTGAGTTGGAGTCGGCAGGAAGTGGAAAGGGCTTCGATATGTGGTTTGAAGGAGAGTTCAGAGTCCAGGGTTACCCCAAGGCAGCGAGCTTGATGGACTGGGGAGAGTGGGCAGCCATTGACTATGATGGATAGGTCAGTTGGGGGGGTTGAATGAGATGGCGGAAAGATGATGAATTCTGTTTTGTCCATGTTAAGTTTTAGAAATCTAGCAGAGAAGAAGGATGAAATAGTAGACAGACATTGTAGGATTTTGGTTAGTAAGGAGGTGATATCAGGTCCAGAGAGGTAGATCTGTGTGTCGTCAGCATAGAGGTGATAATGAAAGCCATGAGACTCTATGAGCTGTCCCAGGCCTAAGGTGTAGATGGAGAAGAGCAGGGGTCCTAGAACTGAACCTTGGGGGACACCGACAGGTAGGGGGTGAGATGAGGAGGCGGTCTGTGAGTGAGAGACACTGAATGCCCTGTCTGTTAGATATGAGGAGATCCAGGATAGGGCCAAGTCTGTGATGCCGAGAGATGAGAGAGTTTTTAGTAAGAGGGAATGGTCCACTGTGTCGAAGGCAAATGACAGGTCTAGGAGGAGGAGGACAGAATAGTGTCACTTAGATTTGGTGGTTAATAGGTCGTTGGAAACTTTGGGCAGTGCAGTTTCAGTAGAATGATGCGGTCGGAAACCAGATTGTAGGCGGTCGAAGAGGGAGCAGGAGGAGAGGTGGGAGGACAGCTCAGAATGGACGTGTTGTTCCAGTAGTTTGAGGCATAGGGGAGAAGTGATATGGGGCGATAGCTAGACAGAGAGGATGGGTCAAGAGAGGGCTTTTTGAGGATGGGTGTGATTGAGGCATGTTTGAAGCATGAGGGGAAGACACCAGTTGTTAGTGACAAGTTGAAGAGGTGGGCTAGGGCTGGGATGAAGATAGTGGTAAGGTTTGGGATGAGGTGGGACTGGATTGGGTCAAGTTTACAGGTGGTGAGGTGTGATTTGGAGAGTAAAGAGGAAAGTTGATCTTCTGTAATGGTGGAGAATGTGGTTTTGGAGGAGGAGGGTTGAGTAGGTGTGGGGAGGGGCTATGGGGGTTTAGGTAAAAGCTTTGTCTGATGGTGTCAATCTTCTGTTTGAAGAATGAGGCAAAGTCTTCTGCTGAAATAAGAGGAGATGAAGGAGGCATTGGGGGACGGAGGAGAGAATTGAAGGTGTTGAATAGTTGTTTGGGGTTGTGAGACGGAGGAAATGAGAGATGAGAAGTATGTTTGTTTTGCTGCAGTGAGTGTGGACTTGAAGGTAGTGAGGGACTGTTGGAATGCGATGAAGTGCTCATTGGAGTGGGACCTTTTCCATCTACGCTCAGCAACCCTGGAGACCCGTCGTAGTTCTTTAATTAGGCTGGTGTGCCAGGGTTGTCTGTTGATTGTGCGAGCTTTGGTATGTGTGAGGGGGGCGACCGAATCAAGAGCTGCAGCTGTTGTGGTGTTGTATAAAGTGGCAGCAACATCTGCATCATGTAAGGAACTAATGTCTGTAAGAGGGAGAAGGGATTCAGAGAGTGAGTGTAGGTCAAGGTGTTTGAGATTTCTGCGAGGGTATGCAAGTTTGTGGAGTGGGGATTGTTGCCCTGGAGAGGAGAGGGTAGAGAATGTGAGTAGGTTGTGGTCAGAGAGCGAGGGAGAGGTGAGTTAGAGAGGTTAGATAGGGAACAGAGGCGGGTGAAGATGAGGTCCAGCGTGTGGCCGTCTTTGTGGGTGGGTGTGGAAGACCACTGGGTAAGACCAAAGGAGGAAGTGAGGGATAGAAGCTTAGAGGCAGCTGAGAGGGAAGTGTCAATGGGGATGTTGAAGTCGCCCATGAGGATAGTGGGGATGTCAACGGAGAGGAAATGAAGTAGCCAAGTGGTGAAGTGGTCAAAGAAAGTGGTGGCTGATCCTGGGGGGCGGTAGATGACAGCCAGTTGGAGGTTGGAGGGGGAGTAGATGCGCACGCAGTGCACTTCAAAAGAGGAGAGAGTAATTGAGGGCGGCAGTGGCATATGGGTGAAGGAGCAGTTTTTTGAGAGGAGGAAACCTATTCCTCCACCGTGCTTACCGGTGGGGCGGGGGGTATGGGAGAGGTGGAATCCGCCGTACGAAAGTGCAGCAGGAGAGGCCGTGTCAGAGGGGGTGAGCCAGGTTTCAGTGATGCCAAGGAAGGAAAGCTTGTTGGTGATGAAGAGGTCGTGAATGTAGGAAAGTTTGTTGCAGACGGAGCGAGCGTTCCATAGAGCTCCTGTTAGGGGGATTGGGGAAGCGGGGGCTGGGCGGATGGGTATAAGGTTAGAACGGTTACGAGAGTTTGGGCTAGATCGTGGGTAGGAGGTGGAAGTGACTGTGCAGATGTGGTGAGGAGGGCCAGGATTTGGAGAGATGTCGCCGGCAGTAAGGAGGAGCAGAGAAAGCGTTAGTAGGTGGGAGCAGGAGAGGGCATGAGGTGGCTGTCTGTGTTTGGAGGCAAAGGATTGTATGTTGAGGAATAGCTCTGAGGAGGAGGTGAGATGGGTGGGGAGAATGGAGGGAGAGATGAAGAGTTCCTTACTAGGTGCAGGGATTAGGGGTGGTTGTAAGAAGTGAAGGATTAAGGGGGTGAGAGTGAAAACAAACACAAACATTGTTTACTGTGACTTAGTATCCAGTTACCTTCAGTTCACTTCAGATTCAATTCAGAATTAATTCATATTTCTCACACTTAAGCAATGGACACTTAAGGTGATGGACACAGACTAAAGTCTGACACAGACTCCTGACTCACAATATATTTGTAACTGAATGCAGTCAGCTGTGAACCAGATGGGAGTGGTCTGTGCTCATCTTGATCAGCTGATTAAGGCTGAACCAGATGCTGGATACTTAAAGGTTGAGTAAACAAGGTCATAAATGAAAGTGGGGGGTAGTTGGTGTAAGTTGGGTCACGTACCATTAGTATATAGTAGGAGCAGAGAGATATAGAGAAGGCTGCATGGAAATCAGGATGGCAAAGTTGGGTCACGTACCATTACTATATATATAATCCTCCCACATGTATTAATGCCCCACTGATATAATTTCCCTCATGTATAGTGTCACACTCTGGTTGCTGAAGGAGGAGGAGAGGAGACAATAGAATGTCCAGCCATGTGCTAAAGCAGGTTTTGCTAGGATGCTTGGAAATGAATAAAGGACCTTAGCCAGTGGGCTTGGTATAAGACATAATTTCCTGTCACGTGAAATTGGCTTGTGTGGAGGGCTTAAAAGGCCCAGAGCTAGGCACATGGTCTCTCGCTCTCTCGATGGACACAGGACAAATACATGGACTAAGTATCTTCCCCTGTAACCCTTTACTTACTTACTAGGCCCTGCATACATAGGGATAGTTAGTTAATGTTAGACAGGAGGGCTGCTTATTGGATGTTACATAGGTGGAAAATATATTACTAGGTAATTGTGGGCTGAATGTGTGGTATTGTTGTGATATTACTGTATTAGTGTTGTAGCATCAATATATGTGTAAATATATATTTATAGTTGCCAACTTGGGTATAAATATATATGTATGTAATAGACTGTAATAGACTGTGTGTAATAAATATTCTTTATTGATAAACGGTTTTGTCTCAGTCAGTGTATTGTATAAGATTCTCTATGGGGTTAAGGTCAGGTGAGTTTGCTGGCCAATCAAGCACAGTGATACTGTTGTTTTTAAACCAGGTATTGGTACTTTTGGCAGTGTGGACAGGTGCCAAGTCCTGCTGGAGAATGAAATTTCCATCTCCAAAAAGCTTGTCGGCAGAGGGAAACATGAAGTGCTCTAAAATTTCCTGGTAGACGGCTGCGCTGACTTGGTCTTGATAAAACACAGTGGACCTACACCAGCAGATGACATGGCTCCCCAAACCATCACTGATTGTGGAAACTTCACACTAGACCTCAAGCAGCTTGGATTGTGTGCCTCTCCTCTCTTCCTCCGGACTCTGGGACCTTGATTTCCAAATGAAATGTAAAATTAACTTTCATCTGAAAACAAAACCTTGGACCACTGAGCAACAGTCCAGGTCTTTTTCTCCTTGGCCCAGGTAAGACGCTTCTGGCATTGTCTATTGGTCATGAGTGGCTTGACACAAGGAATGTGACACTTGTAGCCCATTTCCTGATTACGTCTGTGTGTGGTGGCTCTTGAAGCAATGACTCCAGCAGCAGTCCTCTCCTTGTGAATCTCCCCAATTCTCAACAATCTTTTCAAGGCTGCGGTTATCCTGGTTGCTTGTGCACTTTTTTATACCACACTTTTTTCTTCGGAAGCCTTTGCGAGTGTTTTTTGTTAACTATTCTAATTTACTGAGATAATGACTTTTGTGTTTTCATTGGCTGTAAGCCATAATCATTAACAGAAATAAACACTTGAAATAGATCAATCTGTTTGTAATGACTCTATAAAGAAAATTAGAAAAACTGGAAAGACAAAAAAGAGCAAATAGGGTCTTATCTGGTAAACAGGTGGTGTGAATTGTTAAAGGTACCTAATAGGGTTGTGCCAGTCATAACTCCTATAGAGGCATATAAGGGATGCAGCAGGACCACCAAGATGATCTGTTGCAGTAATGTAGAATATGGTGGTTTCAAAATCCATGCTGCCCAATAGTTCAAATATGCGATCACACACGAAGGTGAAGCATGAATGCGGTTTATGTCAACGCGTTTCAAGGTTTTCAAACCTCTTCCTCAGGACCAAACCACAGCATGAAAGCGGTTTATTATGTCAATGCGTTTCAAGGTTTCAAACCTCTTCATCAGGACCAAACCACAATGATATCTTTGTGGTTTGGTCCTGATGAAAAGGTTTGAAAACCTTGAAACGCGTTGGCACCTTCGTGTGTGATCGCATATTTGATCTATTGGGCAGCACAGCTTTTGAAACCACCGTATTCCACATTACTGTAATGACTCTACAGTGGGTACGGAAAGTATTGAGACCCCTGTACATTTTTCACTCCTTGTTTCATTGCAGCCATTTGGTAAATTCTAAAAAGTTAATTTTTTTCTCAATAAAGTACACTCTGCACCCCATTTTGACTGAAAAAAAACAGAAATGTAAAAATTTTTGCAAATTTATTTAAAGGGGTCTGAATACTTTCTGTACCCACTGTATATAATATATGAGTTTCACTTTTTGACTTGAAGAACTGAAATAAATTAACTTTTTGATGATATTCTAATTTTGTGAGAAGCACCTGTAGATAAATGAAAAAAACGACGTGGCGTCCATCCTATTTTATGAAACCAGCAAAGGCAAAGCAGACAGCTGCGTGCTTATATTATCAGGGTGTGAAGGTCCATAGTTATTTGGTCCTTCCCAGCCTAAAAATACCAGACTGCAGCTGCCCCAGAATTGGCGCATCACATGAGATGTGCTTTGCCTTCGCTCTTCCTGATTGCCCTGGTGCAATGGCAATCAGGGTAATGTGGCTTTTGGTTGATGTCAACAGTGATTTGTTCAACATCACAGCTTCTTCCATCAAGCCCTGGTGTTAGGTGTTAGTAATTGAGTGGTGTCCACCAGACAACCCCATTACTAACCCAGAAATAAAAAAAAACACATAAGAAAATAGTTTGTTTTAAAAAAAAAAAAAAAAACACTTTCTGGACACTTTACCTGGTTCACCAATTTATTAAAAAAAAAACATGCAGATCCGAAGTAGTCCTGGGAATCTGATGTAGTTCAGGGAATCTGACATAGTCCACAACAATTGGATACCAGAAAAACATAAAAAGAGGGAAATAGAAACAGGGCACTGTCCCTCGTTCACCAGTTTATCAGAAAATAAGGGCCCCATGTAGGTCTGAGGTAGTCAAACGCTTCCCATGACATTCCCTGATTCTGTCGATAAAAGCCTATGAAGCCTCGTTCTGAATCTCCATAGACTTTTAGCAGCAGCCACTCTAGGCTCACACTGCACTCCACAAGACTAACTCTGAACAGCGGTGACATCAGTAACTATACTGATCATCATAGTCTCCGAGTCATGCTGCCCTTTGTGATATTAATTGATGATAGGCACTCAGCAAAGGACCAATGATTTATAAACTCTGTTAGAATGGACTTACTGTCGGATTCTTAGTTAACTCATTCTGCAGACAGCTATGCAACACAAAGGTTATGAAGGCAAACTGTACAAAATGTTTAATGAATAGCAAAACCATTTTTTTAGCCCCAAATAAATGCATTTAAGCAAAACAAAATGCCCCAAAGGCTGGGGTCACACAAGCATATGTTCTCTCATGTGAAAGAATAGGCTAAATTATGCTAATGACACTCGGCTCAAGCTCTGTCAGATTCGTGTGTCATCTTAGTGTGATCTGATTCTCTCGCCTGAGAGAATCGTATCACAGGTGTGGAGAAGATGGAGAACTTAATTTCTCCATCTTCTCCATTGTTGATATTTCACACGCATCCATAGACTTGAATGGGTAGGCGTGACACGAATCACGGAGCCACTCGCAGCATGCTGCGATTTTTTTTTTCATGCCGGATCAGCATGAGTAAAAAATGAGTAAAAGATATCAAATCTGCACTGCCCCATAGTATAACATTGGGCTGAGTGCTATCTGATAAAACATCAGATAGCACTCCGCCGTGTTAGGCCCATGTGCACATGTTGAGTATTTGGTCAATATTTTACATCAGTATCTGTAAGCCAAAACCAGGAGTGGGTGATAAATACAGAAGTGGTTGACGTGTTTCTATTACACTTTTCCTCTGATTGTTCCTCTACTTGTTTTGATTTACAAATGCTGATGTAAAAAACTCACCAAATACTCAACATGTGCATGTGGCCTTATACGCGCGTGTGAGAGAGCCCCACGGCTAAGTTCCCACATATTTGGTGTGCTTTTGATAAACCAGATTTCCTGTATAATTTCCACACCAATGAGCTAAATTAGGTTGCTGCCTTTTTGCATTGTGTTTATAATTGCATTTTTTACATGCGTTTTAACCGTATTTGTTCAGCTGTGATTTTTGTCTCTTTTTGGTATATCTTGTTATCTTGTTTTAAATAAAACGGCTATGTTTTGCATACTTTCTATGGCTTAACTTTGATTAAACATTATTGATAAAGTCACATGTTGATTACATGCGTTTTTTAACACATTTTCCTTGTGCATATGTATTTTTTGGCTGCAGATTTTCTTCATCTCATTCAAGTCTATGGAAAACCTCCACAAATATAACGAATGTTTACTGCAAGAGAAATTGACATGTTGTGGATGTGAAACACGTACCGCAAGTCAGTTTACACTGCGTAAAAATAAAGCACAGAGGGGATGAGATTTCTATAAATCCCATCCATTTTGCAGGAACTGTAAGATGCTGCGTTTGTTTTGTGCAGCAAAAATATGCAGCTTCAAAAACTCACCAAAAACTCATTGTGGGAACTTAAACTTAAATAGCCTATCCTGCCAATTGGTACAGACACCTAGTATACATGCCATTAGAAGACATTTCCATGTATGCATCAGGTTTTTAAACTACCTTGATTACTTGTTTGGAAAACTTTTTAAAAAAATAAGTGACCATCCTGCAGTTAATGATAGGTTTACATAAAGGATAAAGTACATTGCTGTGCAATAAATTGTGTGCTATCAGTATGCATGAAAATCAATTAGAACTCCTATTTGGAGCACTGTATATACTATGTTCCAGGTAATTTTTCTGAACAATTAAGTTTTCCCTCAGTTTCACCTGAGAGTAAAGTTCTTCCAGTACATTTCACAGTCTATCTGAACCAGTTTGACTGGTTACTAGATTACTGCAGTTATAATTTACAGTCATTTACAGGTTGCAATCTTATCCTTGCAAAATATGTCATATGTTAAGAGCTTTAGTATACTTAAGTTAGCAACTAATTATAGGTGATCATACCACTTTGGCAATATGGTAATATTTTATTTATATCAACCAAGATAGCATGTCTAACCACTACTCTTGACACTTCAGGTACAGTGGCCAGTGCTTTAACCCCTTAGTGACCTAGCCAATTTTAACCTTAATAGCCAAGTCAAATTTTTGAAATCTGACCAGTGTCACTTTATATTGTAATAACTCTGAAACACTTCAACATATCCCAGTGATTCTGAGATTGTTTTTTAGTGACACATTGTACTTTATGTTAGTGGTACAGTTAGCGATATGTTTTGCGTTTATTTGTGAAAGTATCAGAATTTTGGCAAAAATTTTGAAAAATTCGCAATTTTAAAACTTTCAATCTTTATATCCTTAAACTAGTTAGCCATGCTGTACAAAATAATTAATGAATAACATTTCCCATAAGTCTACTTTACATCTGCATAATTTTTCAAACGTCATTTTATTTTGTTATGATGTAAGAAGGGTTAAAAGTTTAGTAGCAATTTCTAATTTTTTCAAGAAATTTACAAAACCTGTTTCTTTGGGGAACTATTCAGATTTAAATGGACTTTGTGAGGCCTGTATATTGGAAACTCCCCAAAAGTGAGGCCATTTTAAAAACCGCACACCTCAAATACTTCAAAACAGCGGTCAGGAAATGTTTTAACACTTCAGGTGCTACACAGGAATTAATACAAAGTCGAATGATTTATACTCTAAAATGTTGCTTTTGTCCCAATTTCTTCACTTTTACAAGGAATAGCACAAGAAAATGGACCTCACAATTTGTTACCTAGTTTTCTCTGAGCGTAGCGATGCCCCACATGTAGTCAGAAACCTCTTTTTGGACAAACAGCAGGGCTTGGAAGGGAAGGAGCGCCTTTGAATTTTGGAACACAAATTTGGCTGAAATAGATTGTGGATTCCATGTCTCATTTTCAATGCCCCTAGGGTGCCTAAACAGCAGAAACCCCCATAAGTGACCCCATTTTGGAAACTACACCCCTCAAGGATTTCATCCAGGGGTATAGTGAGCATTTTTATTTCACAGAAACTACACAGAATTTGATAACATTAGGTCATCATGTCATTTTTTTTTTTTTTCGCGAAAATGTTGCTTTAGCCCCAAATTCATCACTTATGCAAGAGGTAAGATGAAAAAGTGGACCACTTTTACCCACTTTCTTCTGAGTGTAGTGATACCCCACATGTAATCAAAAAGTTCTGTTTGAACACATGGCAGGGCTTGGTAGGGAAGGAGCACAATTTGAATTTTGGAACACAAATTTGGCTGATATAGATTGCGGGCACCATGTCGCATTTGCAGGGCCCCTAAGGCACTGAAACAGCAGAAAACCCCCACTAGTGACCCCTTTTTGGAAACTACACCCCTCAGGGATTTTATGAAAGGGTATAGTGAGCATTTTGAACTTACAGGTATTACACAGAATTTGATAACATTAGGTCGTCATATTGAAAATTTTCATTTTTTTCACGAAAATGTTGCTTTTGCGCCAAATTTTCACTTTTGCATGAGGTAACATGAAAAACTGGACAGCAAAGTTTGTTATCCACTTTCTTATATGTAGTCAAATAGTTCTGTTTGGACACACGGCATGAAAGGAAACAGCGCTATTTAATTTTTGGAGCATAAATTTGTCTGGAATAGATTGTGAAGGCCATGTCGCATTTGCAGAGCCCCTGATATGTAGAAACCCCCCACTTTTGGAAACTAGACACCTCAAGGAATTCATCTAGGGATGTACTAAGCATTTTTAGCCTACAGGGGATTCACAAAACTTTATAACATTTAGAAGTGAAAACAAAATATTACATTGTTTACAGTAAAATACTGTTTTAGCCCCAAATTTATAATTTACACGAGGGGAAATAGGAGAAAATGGACCACATAATTTGTTATGCATTTTTCACTGGACATGGCAGTACCCCATATGTGGTTGTACACTACTGTTAGAGCACATCAGGGCTCTGATGAGAAGGAGAGCTACTTGGCTTTTAGAACGCAGATTCCGTTTAAATAGATTGCGGTTGCCATTAGCCAAGCCCCTGAGGTGCCAGAACAGCAGAAATCCCCACAAGTGACCCCATATGGGAAACTTCACTGCTCAAGAATTTCATCTCGGGGTGTAGTGAGTATTTTGAACTCACAGGTGCCTCACAGAATTTTATAACATTGGGATGTGGAAATATAACATTTTACTGGTAAAAATGTCATTTTTTTATTTGTTTCAAATTTGTTACTTACACAAGAGTTAATAGGTGAAACCGGCCCCACAATTTATTGCACAATTTCTCCCAAACGCGGTGATGCCCTATATGTCGTCAGAAACTATTGTTGGGCTACACATCAGGGCTGAGATGAAAGGAGCGCTATTTGGCTTTTGGAGCCCTAGAATAGTTTGTGAGGTGACATTTGAGGAGCCCCTCAGGTGCCAGAACAGCAGAAAAAACTCAAAAGTTGCACCAATGTAAAAATTGCACCTCTCAATGAATTTATCTATGTCTACAGCAACTATTTTTTAACTTCCACGCCAGGCTTTTTTTCTGGAGAATTGCAAATATGCCAGTTAAGTGCCCATACATTGTCCTTTCATACAGAGTAGTGCCCCCATATATTGTACCACCCCCATACATTGTCCCAGCTTGTGCTCCTGGAGACACGCACCCCATAAATTGTTAATTGGTCTCTCCCCACTACAGTAATTCCAAACATGTGGTCACTTACTGCGGTTTAGGCACAGTGGGGCAACTGGGGCTCAGAAGGAGGGGGGCATTTTAGTTTGGGAGCACAGATTTCACTGGATTTTATTTGAAGGGGTGGGAGCCATGTCGCTTTTTCAGATTATTTGTTCTACCAGTACCGTAGGAACCCCCCTATATTTCCAGTGACAAATGACGAATCTGAGTGGGGGCTGGTTTTGTGCGGGATAAGTTAGGGGTTTTATTGGTAACATATTGAGGTACATAATATTTTTCAATCGCTTCCAGAATAAGGCTGGGATCACATTCTTGTGTTCTACAGTGAGCACTTACGTGGGGGTAAAACCCACAAAGATTCAGATGAAATCCCTGATGGAACCACTCACTATAATGAGGCAGATGGAGACACTTTGCAGTCCATTTGGCGTCTGTTCCGGTGGTATCAATCTTTTTAGGCGTTCATGGAACGGTGGTCAACCACACTTGTGCCCTAAAAAGACGCCTAAAATGATGGGACATTGCCGGAACAGAGACCAGTCTGAAGTGACTCCATCTGCCTCATAAGTGAGTGGTTCCGTTGAGGGTTTCGTCTGAATCACATTTTTTGGGATCAACATGGAACCCCGATGTAAACGCTCAGCAGAGAGCATAGGATAAATGTGACCTGAGCCTTGTTCTGATTTTTGGGAGGCACAATGAACAAATAGACAGCAGTACAAGAATAGTTCTTATTTTTATTTTTGCGCAGTTCACCATGCAGTATAAGTAATTAGACGGCTTTATTCTTTGGGTCGGTGCGATTCCTTTTTTATAGGTTTTTCTGCTATCACACACTAAAAATGCTTTTTTTTCTAAAAAAAATAGTTTTTTCTTGTTACCATATTCCAAGAGCTGTAACTTTTTTATTGTTTGGCAAACAGAGCCGTATAAGGGCTTACTTTGTGCTCAACGATCTGGAGATCTTTTTGCTGCCATTTTGGGGCACATAATGTTTTTGATCACTTTTTAGTCAGATTTTTTAGACTCAGAATGAACAAAAAACAGCTATTCAGTTATTGTTTTTATTTTTTGTGCGGTTCACCGTGCGGTACAAGTGATAAGACTAATTTATTCTTCGGGTCGGAACGATTACAGTGACACCAGATTTATGTCAGTTTTTTTATGCTTTGCTACTTTTACAGACTAAAGACAATATTTTACAAAAATTGATTTGTTTTTGCTTCGTCATATTCTGAGAGCTGTAACTTTTTGCCGAATAAGCCATCTTAGAGCTTGTTTTTTGCGGGACGGATTGGCTTTTCCATTTATACCATGTTTTTTACATATGACGTTTGGATCTCTTTTTATTAAATTTTTTTATGTGTCAGTATAATGAAAAAGTGACATTTTTGGTGCGTTTTTATTATTTTTTTTTACAGTGTTCACCATACAGAATAAATACCATGCCAGTTTTATAGATCAGGTTATTATGGACGCGGCGATACTATGTGTACTTTTTTGTTTATTTTTATTTGAACGCAAACGCTCATTGTTTTTATCTTAGGTTTAGTATGTTAAATGGTCACAGTGTGACTGTGCACCTACACATCGCACTTGGGCGTGGCTTCCCCTTTTTAGGCTGTACCATGGGCAGTTGTTGCTACAGTCAGGTCTGGGTCCTGCTGTGCCCCCATCTATTTTGAGGCCTGCTGGCACATAGCGACATAAACTGCAATAGTTAGGGACTATCCTGATTGGGTACACCTTGTCGCGGTGGGATGGCTTTTACTTTCTGTTGATCAAAACAATGTCAACTAAGTACCCTATGTAATTTACATGTACTATTACGATTTATTTATTCATTAACTTACTGCAAGGTATTTGCTCATTTGTCTTTATCCTAAGTTCTGATTATATGGTGCCTTGGTGTAAACTCTTCCTGAAAGGAAAATGACGTATGAGTCTAAAAAAAAGCCAAAGTGGCCAGTGTGAAAATTGTAAGACTATGTGACCTCCTTTCCTCACAGCATTACTTCCTGAAGAAGCCCGTGTGAAATGTTTGTTGGTGTGAGTGGCGAGGAAACAGGCTGGCACCATAACATTACCAGATTAGTATAACTTTGTTTTTGGATTTATTCTATATTTTGTAATTGTAATCTTTAGCAAATTTAGAATTAGCATCAGGCTTGTGCATTATTCAATATAGTGTCTATTATTCATTGTTTATGCATTTTATAACATTAGTCATCATTTTATTTCTATTTCATAATATTTACACCAATTATTAATGTAATTTTAATTTATTTATATACCATTGGGCGTGTGCAGTTTTGAATACAGTGACTATTAATTATATTAGTTATATTCCTATACATCTATATTGACATGAAATCTACTAGTGCTTATTTTACTGCTGGATATTCCAAGCTAATCTATTGTATTTATACATCAAAATCTATTACAATCCCATTCTAGTGAATGATATAAACGTTGATTTTAAGAAGACATATTTTTGTATAATTGCATTCACAGTCCAGTCTGTTCCTCTATGTTTTTAATCATGTCTACTGTGATGTATGTTTTTTTAATTGTGGGCTGTTGTCTTTTTTTATAATTTTTTTATTCAAAATCATTGTAATTTCTTGTCATTTTTTAATATTTTTTTTGTGTTCATATTTTTGTCTAGTATTTATAGGCATTAGTTTACGAATTAAGGAATTTCCTTCAAAAACATGGTCTAATCATGCAGAGCAGCCTAAAGATGCACCCCAAGAAAATCATGAGAGCAATGCCCCCTTGTTCTAAAGGCCATAAAAATTTGCACTACATGAACAGACCCCTATCTCTGGAGCAACAGGATTAAAATAAGAGCAGAATGGCCACTTTCACCCCTGACAAGTCCTCTCTAAAGAGAGGGGAATAAGGAGCCATGCACTAAGCATTCAGTACTCGTGAGCATGATCTCACAAGATTAGGTTTCTACCGGTCGAACTGGCTTTATGGCTGGGAGGCTTATAACACAAAGCTTATTCCACCCTGATCATTACACAGCATTGTCTCCCATAAGGGTGAATTTATGTAGTTTATCTGACATTTGCTAGGATCATGTACTGTATATGCTAAGCAGAATGAAATCAACTGAATATTATAACATTGATATATAATAGAACGCCATCATTCTAGTTCTAGCAGCTGCAATGAGGCTGAGAAGACTCACTCCGGTGTAGAAAGTTACTATTCGAGAAATACCCACAGAAATCTTTGAAACTATGACATGTTGAAAGTATATTAGAGTGTAAAGTGTAACTTTTCATTTTACAAACTAATATTTCAGAACTGTAGAAAACTACGTTGAGAGGCGTTAAATCAAAGTATGAATATCTGGATCTGCGGTCCATGTCTTTTTCTACAGTCCTGGCGCACACTAATATTTATTTGCTGAATTTTAAGTACTCATTTAATTATAACTCACTTACAAACCGTTCCATGTTGAAGTTGTGTGCATGTAATGCACTGCTACCACAGTTGCCGAGGAACAAAAGATAAAAATGTTGAATGAGATTACACAGTTAAAGAGAACCTGACAGCTGATGCATGATGCCCAATCCACAATGCCCATGTATCAGGCACTGGCTGTAGGATCTCAGCCAGGTATGTTGGACAGCCAGGTAAGCTGCGGTGTTTCTGAGAAAAACATACTTTAATAGCTGCCGCGGACTGAGACCGCTCTGTAGACTAGTCAGAGTGACGAGTATCTCCCTGCGTGTATAGGGAAAGACCTGTCACTCCATGGAGAGTGGGAGGGGAGAAGCCACCAAGGACCGGTCTTTCAGACTGGTAGTTTTTCAGAGTCAAACATACCTGGCTGAAGTCATGAACCCAGCGTCTGATACATGCTATCCAAAGATAGAAATGATAGAAAATACAATCACAGTATAATTACGGAACAAGTAATAAAGTGCAGGGTGCAGAGTACAATATAGCCATGGGTTGGATTTTGGAGGCCTACGTGCCCCATGCATAGGCATATATATATATATACCTTGGCAAAAACCTATAAATGAACCTATATGTAAATATGTATACTGTGTGCACAATTATTAGGCTAGTGAGTATTTTGACCATATTATCATTTTATGCAGATTTTCCAACTCTAATATGTATAAACTTGAATGCATTGGATAAAGCAGATCAGATGATGTGTACTTGTGTAATGAGGGTGGTGAGTGGCCTAACTATATCAAGGGGTGCAGAATTATTAGGCTGTATGTCCATGATGAATTTTTGGTGAGTTCTTACAGTATCTCTGCATATTTTCGCTGCTGCAAAAATGCAGCGTCTTACAGTACCAGCAAAGTGGATGGGATTTATAGAAATCTCATGCTCACTGTCCTTCTTTTTTACTCAGCGTAAACTGAACTGCGGAGCGTGTTTCAAATCCGCAGCATGTCAATTTCTCCAGCAGGTACGCTGATTGTTATGCGCAGATTTTACCCCATAGACTTGCATTAGATGTGGAGAATCCGCAGATAAAAACACACATGTATTTTCCCAGCGTAAACGCATCAAAAATGTGATACATAATACATATGCATTAGAGACACCGCCAGTAATACACTGATATAGACGAGTAGAGCAAAATAAAGATATACATACATAGACTATAAACAGTAAATAGAAGCATAGTTTGTGATATGTAATATATATAAATGAAAGATAAATACAGATTGCAGCAATATATTACAATCATTAGTCCTCATTGATTTTAAAGCAAAAATTGTTGATGAGAGCAAGTGGACTAAAATAAAAATCAATTATGGTATATGCAATTTATAAATACAATTCTCCCCACCCCCCTCAAAAAAAGTTTTTTTCATATAATATTGGCAATAATTACAAATAGTCCAATGTATATCATGTTGGTCTCATGCATTGGAAAGATCATTATTAGAAAGGGAATGACTAAAGCGAGGATAAGGGTAAAATGAAGAAAACATAATAAAACATAAATAGTATTTACTCAATTATTTATGTTCAACCCTTGAAGAGATTATTAGTGGAGCATAATGTCTCTTCTAAGGTTGAGTCCCACTAGTACTCTCGTATTTAGATTGAATATTCACCACTCCTCGCGTTTTTCCAAAGTGGCTTCTCTATTGTCTCCTCTATTGCTGATTGGTACCTTGTCAATGGCATAAATTTTTAAGAAATATTGCTATGATATTTCTCAATAAAATGTTTAGAGGCTTGAGATATTCTTTTATTAGAATTTTCATGATTGTGTATGGCGTAGATGAGCTCCCTAATGCAAATTTTTAGTTGACATGTAGTGCATCGAAAATCTGCAACATCAAAAACTCACCAAGAGCTCATAGTGGGAATGTAGCCCTAGGCACCTTATTTTCCTCAGGTTAATTGGGCCAAAAAAGAGATTTAACTGATTCTGAAAAGTAAAAAATTGTTACAAGTCTTACAGAGGGATGCAGCACTCTTGAAATTGCTAACGTATTGGGATGTGATCACAGAACCATCAAAAGTCTTGTTGCAAATAGTTGCAAAAAGGGTCGCAAAAACTGTGTTGAGAACAAAAATGCACATTAACTGTCAACTTCAGTGCTGTCATATTTCAGAACTGCAACTTCCCTGGATTGTGCAGAAGTAAAAGGTGTTCACTGTTCAGTGCTCCGAGACATGGCCAAAGTAAGGACCACCACTGATCAAGACACAGAAGTTGAAAAGTCACGATTGGGCGAAGTACGATTTCAAAGTACTACAGACTTCTTCATCAGGACAAAAACATGTTTTTTTTTCCTGATGAAGAAGTCTGTAGTACTTCGTAACGTGCCTACTAAATATAGAGATCGCCATTACCACTTGTCTGGACTTGGATCTATTACATTGTTAACCAGCAACGCAACGTGGATCATCCACAGATCTTCCTTTCTGTGTTTCTTCAGTCTGATGACCCATTGGATCTGCAACATCTGGATTTATATGTCATGGAAATGTTGTGTATACACAACTAAATCAGGTTAGCATAACCTTTTTAAACGTCTTTATTTTTCCCGGATAAGACCCTATTGCGTTGTTTTTGCTTCCTAGTTTTCTCTAATATGTGTTACTCTCGCGCCTGGACTGACTGGCGTGAGCGTGATTAGTGATCCCACTGTACCATGAACCGAGGAGTGCCTTGAGGGGTGTAACTAAGTATCAACCCGATCCGACCAAGGTCGCACGGCGGCTTAGTCGACTCCGTGGACCCAGGAGGAACCGAGCAGAGGGACCAGGTGCGACTCCAGGTCAGACCCCGGTCACAGTTGTTGACCCACACCGGGGAATGCAGGAACAGGCAGGTTAGACTGGCATACAGGCAGGTGGGTATTGGCAAGTACGGCTGGCATGCAGACAGGTGGGTACTGGCAAGTACGGCTGGTATGCAGACAGGTGGGCACTGGCAAGCACGGCTGGTATGCAGACAGGTGGGCACTGGCAAGCACGGCTGGTATGCAGACAGGTGGGCACTGGCAAGCACGGCTGGAGTGCAGACCAGGAGGTACTAGCAGTTGGAGCGCAGGCTGGATAGGGTCCAGTACAGACTGGGAGACAGGTACAGAGCCGCAGATGTGGTAGACAAGCAGAGTAAAGCAAAACTGTCGGAGCGGAGGACAAGGCAGAGCAGAGAGGAACTGATGGTGCGGTGAGCAATCAGAGCGGAGCGAAAACCGCAGGTGCGGTGGGCAAGGCAGAGCAGAGCGGAACCGCCGGAGCGGTGGACAAGGCAGAGCAGGGAGAAACCGCAGGTGCGGTGGACAAGGCAGAGCAGAGCGGAACCGCCGGAGCAGTGGGCAAGGCAGAGCAGAGAGAAGCCACCGGAGCGGTGGGCAAGGCAGAGCAGAGAGAAGCCGCCGGAGCGGTGGGCAAGTCAGAGCAGAGAGAAACCGCCAGAGCGGTGAGCAAGGCAGAGCAGAGAGAAGCCGCCGGAGCGGTGGGCAAGGCAGAGCAGAGAGAAGCCGCCGGAGCGGTGGGCAAGGCAGAGCAGAGAGAAACCGCTGGAGCGGTGGGTAAGTCAGAGCAGAGAGAAACCACCAGAGCGGTGGGCAAGTCAGAGCAGAGGGAAACCGCCGGAGTGGAGGGCAAGTCAGAGCAGAGAGAAATCGCCGGAGCGGTGGGGAAGTCAGAGCGGAGCAAAAACCGCAGGTGCGGTGGACAAGGCAGATAGGACAGGGCTTTGTTCACATGGAACAGACTGGAAAATACAGGAAGATACAGAGGAAGGGAAAAGGGACAAGCAGAACCAGATACACACAAGGTACTTCCTATGAAGTAGCGAGTGGACACAAAACTCACAAACAGAAGTACAGAGGCAACGAGTTGGAGTTAGGTGCAGGTTCAGATACTGCAGGAAAAGGGAAGGTACGGACATAGAGACAAACAGGTAACAGGCTAGGATACAGTTCAGACAGGAACTGCTACTGCAAGAGATACAAGAACGAGCCTGGGAATACAGCCCCCAGAGTGGCGGAAACAGACTAGAAGTCACAGGTAACAGGCCTGGGAATACAGGCTCCAGAGTAGCGGAAACAGACTAGAAGTCAGAGATAACAGGTCTGGGAATGCAGCCCCCAGAGTGGCGGAAACAGACTAGAAGTCAGAGATAACAGGACAGGACCTGGCAATACAGTTGCAAAGACAAACTGAGTGAAGGTGTTGCTCAGGCTCCTCCTACTGGGTGGAGGGGGTTTAAATATCCAGTGACTCACCGCAATAGGGTGGAGACGCATTAGGGGTGCGCCCACAGCAGCTATAAGAATCAGGAAGTAACCGGGCCGCCGCCCTAAGCAGTCAGTCAAGGGACATGCACACAGCATGAACTGGAGCAAGGTTTGTAGGCTGGACTAACAGGTAAGATTGCGGTCTTGCATAGTAGGAGGTGGTGCACTTTGCAAGCACGCCGCCAGGGATGTTACAATATGATTGGGCCAAGAAATATCTGGAGACAGATTTTTGAAACGTTTAATACACTGATGAGATGGGGGTGACTCTTGACGGACCAGATGGATGTGCCGTGGCTGGATCAGTAATGGGAACAGACCTATACTACATGTAGCATCGGCGTCTCTGCCTCCTGCTGGGAGGAAACGGCGTTCCCCTCACCACCACGGCCCTCGTCCAGCATCTTCCGGCTTCCGTCCTGCAGCTACTGTGGCGCGCAGTGCGCACAGCTTCCCGGGCACTGTGCTTAGGGCGCGCGCTCCCTCCCTCTTAAAGGGGCTGCGCGCCATTCTATAAAGTCCCCAGCCAATGGCCGGAGGACTTCCCCTATTTAAAGCACCTCCTCCTATATGGAGGTACCTGTGCAAGGTTATTGTTCCATGTGCTTACACTTGCCCTCAGGTCCCGCTGCCTTTCTACAGTCCTGCCCGCCAGTCTGTCTTCAGTCCTGCCGGCTAGTCTGTCTTCAGTCCAGTCCGCCAGTCTGTCTTCAGTCCAATCCGCCAGTCTGTCTACAGTCCTGCCCGCCAGCCTGCTTACCTGGAAGCACCTGCCAGTTACCTGCCGTGCCCGCCAGCCTGCTTACCTGGAGCACCTGTCTGTTACCTGTTGGGCCCGCCAGCCAGCCTACCTGGAGCACCTGCCTGTAACCTGCCGTGCCCGCCAGCCTGCCTACCCGTAGCACCCGTCTGGCTATCTGCCGAACCAGCCTGCTTATCTACCCGGACCACCCGTCAGCCTTCCTGCCATGCTCTTCCACTCTACAGGTCAGTTCCTGCCATCTGACCCATGGGAGTCACCTGCTCTCACTAGTGTTGAGCGATACCTTCCAATATCGGGAAATATCGGATCGGATTAGATCGGACTGATACACAAAAACTATCGGATATCGCCGATTCCGATACCGGAACCCAATGCAAGTCAATGGGACAGAAATATCGGAATAAAAATAAACCCTTTCTTTCCTTGTAGGTTAATTCTACATGAAGGAAAACAACTAAGAATAATGTAGAATGTATTGGGGGAGGTGGGGGAGACAATAAAGGCATAGAGGTTTAGCCCAATCAAATGGAATAGCAGGAATTAATATTTTTTTTAAGACGTTCTGAGTTACAAAGATATTGACTATGTTAAGTTTTTTTATATTTTGTCAGATATTTATGTTTCACTACTTCCATGCTCTTCACCTTCTTTTTTACTTCTCCCACACTTTCTCCTTCATCATCCTCAGCATCAACATCTTTTTCATCAACTTCTTCTTCACCTTCTTCATCTTCTTCTTCTTCTTCACCTTCTTCGTATTATTCTTTTTTTTTACATTCTTCATATTCTTCTTATTCAACTATTATTCTTCTTCATATTCTACTTCTTCATCTTCTTCATATTCTTCTTATTCATCATATTCTTATTTGTGACAGGCATCCTGTAGTTGTTATCTATAAAAGCACTTCCAAGGACCAGCAGACGTTGGTGGAACTTGGATACCGAGAAGGAGGCACCTAAGCCAAAGGCACTGCCGAGAACCAGCTGATGGTACTGGAACCCGGATGGGTAGCAGAAGGACAATGCATTGGAGGCAAAGTGACGTTGACACTACCCGGAAACAGCTGGCGTGCTGGAACCAGGCTGGGCAGGAGGGAGTACCCGTGCCAAAGACACTGCTGGGAAACAGCTGGCGGTGCTGGAACCCCAATAACACGGCAGCAAGTGTTGACTGTGCAGAAGGCACTTCTGAGCGCCAACTGGCGGTGTTGGAGCTCATGGATAATACTAAAAACAGAGTGGAGCCAGAGGCCTAATTGGAGCAATTTTAAAATCTGTAGTAGTGTGAATGTGGACAGAGCAGGAGAAATTGCCGTACACACAGCAGGGGAACAGCTGACGTTACTGAACCCCAATAACACGGCAGCAAGTGTTGACTGTGCAGAGGGCACTTCTGAGCGCCAACTGGCGGTGTTGGAGCTCAGGGATAATACTGAAAACAGAGGACCAGAGGTGTAATTGGAGCAAGTTTAAAATCTGTAGTAGTGTGAATGTGGACAGAGCAGGAGAAATTGCCGTACACACAGCAGGGGAACAGCTGACGTTACTGAACCCCAATAACACGGCAGCAAGTGTTGACTGTGCAGACGGCACTTCTGAGCGCCAACTGGCGGTGTTGGAGCTCAGGGATAATACTAAAAACAGAGTGGAGCCAGAGGCCTAATTGGAGCAAGTTTAAAATCTGTAGTAGTGTGAATGTGGACAGAGCAGGAGAAATTGCCGTACACACAGCAGGGGAACAGCTGACGTTACTGAACCCCAATAACACGGCAGCAAGTGTTGACTGTGCAGACGGCACTTCTGAGCGCCAACTGGCGGTGTTGGAGCTCAGGGATAATACTGAAAACAGAGGAGCCAGAGGTGTAATTGGAGCAACTTTAAAATCTGTAGTAGTGTGAATGTGGACAGAGCAGGAGAAATTGCCGTACACACAGCAGGGGAACAGCTGACGTTACTGAACCCCAATAACACGGCAGCAAGTGTTGACTGTGCAGACGGCACTTCTGAGCGCCAACTGGCGGTGTTGGAGCTCAGGGATAATACTAAAAACAGAGTGGAGCCAGAGGCCTAATTGGAGCAAGTTTAAAATCTGTAGTAGTGTGAATGTGGACAGAGCAGGAGAAATTGCCGTACACACAGCAGGGGAACAGCTGACGTTACTAAACCCCAATAACACGGCAGCAAGTGTTGACTGTGCAGACGGCACTTCTGAGCGCCAACTGGCGGTGTTGGAGCTCAGGGATAATACTGAAAACAGAGGAGCCAGAGGTGTAATTGGAGCAAGTTTAAAATCTGTAGTAGTGTGAATGTGGACAGAGCAGGAGAAATTGCCGTACACACAGCAGGGGAACAGCTGACGTTACTGAACCCCAATAACACGGCAGCAAGTATTGACTGTGCAGACGGCACTTCTGAGCGCCAACTGGCGGTGTTGGAGCTCAGGGATAATACTGA
Organism: Phyllobates terribilis; assembly: GCF_046119375.1. Lineage (NCBI taxonomy): Eukaryota > Metazoa > Chordata > Amphibia > Anura > Dendrobatidae > Phyllobates > Phyllobates terribilis. Next base: position 159,869,407 of record NW_027362771.1, on the reverse strand, counting down.
AAACAGAAGAGCCAAAAGGTGTAATTGGGGCAAGTTTAAAATCTGTAGTAGTGTGAATGTGGACAGAGCAGGAGAAATTGCCGTACACACAGCAGGGGAACAGCTGACGTTACTGAACCCCAATAACACGGCAGCAAGTGTTGACTGTGCAGACGGCACTTCTGAGCGCCAACTGGCGGTGTTTGAGCTCAGGGATAATACTGAAAACAGAGGAGCCAGAGGTGTAATTGGAGCAACTTTAAAATCTGTAGTAGTGTGAATGTGGATAGAACAGGAGAAATTGCCGTACACACAGCAGGGGAACAGATGACGTTACTGAACCCCAATAACACTGGAGCTAGCGTTGACTGTGCAGACGGCGCTTCTGAGCAGCAACTAGCGGAGTTGGATCCCAGGGTAAATACTAAAAACAGAGGAGCCAGAGGTGTAATTGGATCAAGTTTTAAATCTGTAGTACAGTGGATGTGGACAGAGCAGGAGAATTTGCCGGACACACAGCCGGGGATCAGCTGACGTTACTGAACCCCAATAACACTGGAGCAAGCGTTGACTGAGCAGACTGCACTTCAGAGCAGCAACTTGCAGTGTTGGAGCCCAGGGTAAATACTAAAAACAGAGGAGCCAGAGGTGTAATTGGAGCAAGTTTTAAATCTGTAGTACAGTGGATGTGGACAGAGCAGGAGAATTTGCCGGACACACAGCTGGGGATCAGCTGACGTTACTGAACCCCAATAACACTGGAGCAAGCGTTGACTGTGCAGACGGCACTTCTGAGCAGCAACTAGCGGTGTTGGAGCCCAGGGTAAATACTAAAAGCAGAGGAGCCAGAGGTGTAATTGGAGCAAGCTTTAAATCTGTAGTACAGTGGATGTGGACAGAGCAGGAGAATTTGCCTGACACACAGCTGGGGATCAGCTGATGTTACTGAACCCCAATAGCATGGCAGCAAGCATTGACTGTGCAGACGGCACTTCTGAGCAGCAACTGGCGGTGTTGGAGCTCAGGGATTACAGCTCAGGTGGTAGAAACATGAACACAACAGGAGACCTGGATACTGTTGCCAACCAATTATTTATTCTGGAAGAGGACTGGCAAATTCATGCGAGATCCAGGCCTTGTTCATTTTCAGAAAAGTAAGCCGGTCAACGTTATCGGAGGATAGTCGCATGCGACGGTCTGTTAGTACACCACCTGCGGCACTAAAGACGCGTTCCGATAATACACTAGCAGCAGGGCATGCTAGCACCTCCAATGCATACTGGCTAAGCTCTGGCCATGTATCCAGCTTAGAGACCCAAATCTTGAAGGGGGAAGAGCCGTCTGAGAGTACACTGATAGGGCAAGACATGTAGTCTGTCACCATCTGACGGAAACGTTGCCTCCTGCTGACTGAAGCCGTCTGTGATGGTGTAGACATTTGTGGTGGCGGGGACACAAAACTTTGCCACATTTGGGCCATACTGGTCTTGCCTTGTGCTGAGGCGCTGCTTCTGCTCCCTCTTTGTGCAGAGCTTCCTCCACTGCCTCGACGCTAGCAGCACTGCTCTCGGTTGAAATGGAGAACATGATGGAATGCACCAGTGCGTCTTGGTGCTCCCGCATTTTACGCTCCCGGTTCAACGGTGTTATGAGGCTTTGTAAGTTGTCCCGGTAGCGAGGATCTAGGAGGGTGGACACCCAATAATCAGCCGTGTTGAGAATGTGGGCGATGCGGCAGTCATTTCTCAGGCACTGCAGCATGAAATCAACCATGTGCTGCAGACTGCCAACTGGCCAAGAAACGCTGTCCCCTGCTTGAGGCGTGATCTCTGCCTGCTCTGCATCACCCCACCCTCGCTCTAGATACTGACTACTAGAGCATTGTGTACCTCCCTCCTCTGGACAAATGTCTTCCTCCTCCATTGACTCCTCCTCATCCTCCTCACAAAGTGTCCCCTGCCTAGGCCTTTGTGAGGAACCACGTTGCGCAGACTGTACAGAAGCAGATGGCATTTGTGACTCCTCATCCTCCACCTCTTCCAAAACCTCGTCCCTTAGTGCTTGCAGTGTTTTTTCAAGCAGGCAGATAAGGGGGATAGTCATGCTGACTAGTGCATCATCTGCACTCGCCATCCGCGTGGAATAATCGAAGGCACGCAAAACGTGGCAAATGTCCTTCATAGAGGCCCACTCAGTGGTGGTGAAGTGTGAACGGCGCGCACTGCGACTTGTTTGCGCCTGCTGCAGCTGGTACTCCATTACTGCTGCCTGCTGCTCACACAACCTCTCCAACATATGTAACATTGAATTCCACCTGGTGGGTAGGTCACATATGATGCGATGTTCCGGAAGACGTAATCGGCGCTGCTGAGCTGCAATGCTCGATCTTGCGTTGCTGGAACGCCACAAGTGAGCACACTCTATGCGGACCTTGTGAAGCAGTGCATCAAGATCCGGATAGTCCCTCAAAAAACTCTGCACGACCAAGTTGAGCACATGTGCCAGACATGGGATGTGAGTGAGGTTGCCTAGGCCCAGAGCTGCCACCAGATTTCGGCCATTGTCACACACTACCATGCCTGGCTGGAGATTCGCTGGCACAAACCACACGTCGCTCTGCTGCTTGATGGCATTCCAGAGCTCCTGCGCTGTGTGGCTTCGATTCCCCAAAGAAATTAATTTTAATACGGCCTGTTGACGTTTGGCCACGGCTGTGCTCATATCGGTCATCATAACAGGTAACCGTTCACGGGTCGATGTGGAGGTAGACCGTGACGGCTCCTGCAGCACTGATTCAGAGGAACTGGAGTATGAGGAGGAGTCAATGTGTACAGACTGGATTCCTGCAATCCTTGGAGTTGGCAGAACACGTACAGCGCCACTCTCAAGATCTGTACCTGGTTCCTCAACATTTACCCAATGGGCAGTGAGGGAAAGGTATCGTCCCTGTCCATGCTTACTGGTCCACGCATCGGTGGTCAGTTGGACCTTGCTACTGATGGCGTTTTGTAGCGCATGTTTAATTTTTCCCTCCACATGCTGTTGCAGGGCAGGGACGGCTTGCCTGCTGAAATAAAAGCGGCTGGGCACGTTGTATTGTGGGACTGCCAATGCCATAAAGTTACGGAAGGTGTCAGTCTCCACCAGCCTGAATGATAGCATTTCAAGGGCCAGTAGTTTAGCAATGCCAGCATTCAGAGCCTGTGCTCGGGGGTGGTTTGCCGAGTATGGGCGCCTTTTCTCCCATGCCTGTGCTAACGATGGCTGTAGACTAGCTTGGGAATGTGAGGATGACAGGGAAAGTGGTGCTGTGGGTGGAATTACACTGTGTCTCTGTACAACAGTGCCAGAGGTTCTTCCATGGCGATCCTGTGAGGAAGCTGAACCAGCTGTGTGTGAGCTGGAGGAAGAGGCTACAACACGAGCTGAAGAGGTGGCGCTGTAGGTTGGCCTAGGTCTTCAGTGTGTTTTTGTAACTCCACCACGTGCTTGGTCCACACATGTTTCCACATATTTGTGGTATTGAGGTTGCTGACACTTTTCCCTCTTTTCACCTTCTGATTACACAGCTTGCATTTGACAAAGCAAATGTCATCTGCAACTGTGTCAAAAAAGGACCAGGCACTGCAAGTCTTGGGAGCGCCCGCTTTGGATTTTGGAAGAGCCATGCTCCTAATGGGTGCCGAAGTGGAGGCTACAGGCAACCAAGTCTGCCCCCTCCCTCTCCCTCCTTTTTGGGCCGTTCGGGGAATCTCTTCCTCAGAGCTGCTCCCACCATCTTCCTGTACCTCTCGCCATGATGGGTCAAGGACCTCATCATCTACACCACCCTCTTCAAACAACTGCTTCTCCTGGGTGGTTTCGACTGCACAGTACGCACCAGAAAGTGGCACCTGAGTCTCATCATCAGATGCGTACTGAGGTGTGCTGCTGACCATAGGCACTGGCCCACCCGCCTCTTCAGATTCAGAGAGACAAAACGGTTGCGCATCACAGCATACTACCTCTTCTTCAAATTCTACAATTCTGCTTGGCTGACCCCCTCTTTCCAAGCCAAAAGATTCAGAGAACAGAAGTAGAGATGGCTCCTGTCCAGGGCTCTCTGACTGCCTGGGCAATTTGGCAGGTGGTGAAGAGACAGATGGGTGCTCTTCAGTGCTCAGGACCTGAGAGGATCTGGAACTAATTGAAGTCGATGCGTTAGCTGCCATCCATCCGACAACGGCTTCAATTTGGTCCTCCCACAGCAGTGGGGTACGGCTAGCTCCTACAAAGCTGCGAATAAAGGACTGTTCCCTGGTAAAACTGGGGGATGCTGAGTCACTGGTGCCCGCAGCAGGCACAGAATCCCCACGTTCTCTCCCTGCAGGCACAGAATCCTCACATCCTCTCCCTGCAGAAATTCCACGCCCACGACCACGACCCTTACTCCCTGCCTTCTTCATCTTGGTAGACTGATAAAGATAGGCAGAAAAGTACTAAGGGCTTAGTGTGCTTATTCCTGAACAGCTGCTAACAGGTATAAGAAACACTAATTTTATAAAGTGTGGACTAGACTTTAATATGAGCTAATGTGGCCTACACAACTGTAAAGTGGAGTGTTTGGTGAACTTTATTTAGGTTTTTTTTGTCACAAAAAGACACTGGATGTGCCCAAAGATGTAAAACCGATAGTATCACAAACTTTTTGTACCTATTACAATGCAGGAAGGTAACCTACAATGCAATAGATGAGGCTACAAAAAATAGGCTAATACTAATCTGGCTGGGGCTGCAGGGCACAATGCTGCAGAAAGGCTCCTCTATCTACTCCTATATAGTGTGTTTGGAACCAATGTAGCTGAATACGGATGGAACCACCACACTAATAGGAGAAATCAGGAAAAATTATCAATTAGCAAAAAAGGACAATGTATGAGGCAGTGACGCACCCTAAGCGCACTACAACCAGACGTGGCTGAAGCACACACTACAGGGTGAGCTGCACTCACACACACAGACCTTGCAGACAGCGGTGAACAGTACAGATGCAGAGCACTGTGCACTAGCGCTGCAAGACAAAAAATAAAATTCTCTATCTACTCCTATATAGTGTGTTTGGAACCAATTTAGCTGAATACGGATGGAACCACCACACTAATAGGAGAATTCAGGAAAAATTATGAATTGGCAAAAAAGGACAATGTATGAGGCAGTGACACACACTGAGTGCACTACAACCAGACGTGGCTGAAGCACACACTACAGGGTGAGCTGCACTCACACACAGAGACCTTGCAGACAGCGGTGAACAGCACAGAGAACTGTGCACTAGCACTGCAAGGCACAGCGATTTATAAAGTAGCTTGGGTAAAGCAGAATAGAGCAAATAGGTAGCTAAAACTGTCCCTCAAAACAACAGCGTCCTATCCCTAACTGAATTCACAGCAGAGTGAGCTCAAAATGGCGGCGGCGGCTTTTATAGTGCATCATGACATAATTTCAGCAGCCAATCACAGCCATGCCATTAGTTAACATGCCTACATGCCTAACAGGATGTGCCCACACTTCTTAGGATCCTCATTGGCTGAATAAAATGAAATTGGCTCATTGCATTATGGGAACTTCCGATTCCGGTATACGATATTCTAAAAGTATCGGAATTAAGTATCCGAATTCCGATACCGCAAATATCGTTCGATACCCGATATTTCAGTATCGGAATGCTCAACACTAGCTCTCACACAAGGTCGGTCCCAGAGTGGCACCTGGTCCCCCTGCTCGGTCCCTCCCTGGTTCACGGAGTCGATTGAGCTGCCGTGCGACCTTGGTCAGGCCGAGTAGGTACTTAGTCACGTCCCTCTGGTCCCTCCTTGCACCGAAGCACAGAGGTTCCACCACCTGGACCCGTAACACTACGAATGAGACGCCAGCAAAGAGCAGGAGTGTGATTGCTGTGGGCTCATGTTATTAAAGATAAGCTACTTGGACCATTACGGTTTGAAGATGGAATTAAAATCAACTCCTAATCCTACTACCAGTTTTTAGAAGACACTTTCTTCAAACTGTGGTACAGGAAAAAGTCTGCATCTTTCAAGAAAACTATGATTTTTATGCAGGACATTGCTCAATCGCATGCAATCTTGTCCTGCATAAAACCCCATAGCATTGTCACTCCTCCACTAAACAGTTAGCAAAATGCATGTTTTCCTGACATTCACCAAACCCAAACTATCCATCAGACTGACAAATAGAAATATGTGATCACAAAGAATAGGTTTCCACTGCTTCAGAGTCCAGTGTTGACATGCTTTACAGTAGTCCATCTTAAGATTGGCATTGTGCTTGGTGATGTAAGGCTCGCATGGAGCAGCTTAGCCATAGAAATCCATATCATGAAGCTCCTGGCGCACAGTTTATGTTCTATTTTTAATGCCAGCAGAGTTTTTGACTTAGCAGAGCATTGATGACACTAAGTATTATGTGCCTCAACAATGGTGACCCTGCTCTGTAACTTTACTTTGTCTGTCAATTCGTGGCTGAGATGCTGTGGTTCCTAATTGTTTCCAGTTTTCTATTATATCACTGATAGTTGATAATAAAAAAAATAGAAATGAAGAAATTGCAGAAAGTAACTTGTTACAATGGTGGCATCCAATTACAGTATTATACATTATTTTAGTAAATTGTCTAGAACAACCTATTCTTTAGTTAAGTCGCACTATATGGCTAGGAACTGGATGAAGTTTGTCCCAGTATTTTTCCATATAGTGTATACACTATACATTTTATTGCATCAGGTATCCACCTTGATCTTCCTGCTATGTGTGTGAGTTATTACTTTTGCCCACATAGTAGGTTTACTTTAATCTGGTATGAGATCTCACTGATACATACAAACTGAATATATTATTAGATATCTTAGACCTAATGATGCTCGTGTACTTATTCTTAGGCCCCTTTCAGTATCTCCGGTACGAGCGGTACTGGACACACTGACACATGCAGACCCATTCAAATCTATGGGTCGGCACCAGCAGTGACAATGATAAGGGTAGTAGTAGTCTGCTCTCGCTGTGTCGCTGTTTAAAAATAAGAATAAAATAAAATCCATATACTCACCTCTCCCAGGTTTTCCCCCGCTGTAATCCTCTGACCTTTGAAGCCGAGGAGCCGGGGAGAATAAGTGGCTCTGGAGCTGCGCTCAGTGAGTGACAGGACATCTGAAAGCAGCATAATGTAGTGGCAGAGACCCTGATTCACCAATATATCACTTACTAGGCTACTTTATGTAGTTTTAAAAATTTCCTGATGATAAAACTTGATTTTATCCCTAGAAGACTAGTGATCCTGCTGCCATGTAGTCCTCTCTATTCATGAGCAGTCTACAACTCCTCCTTCACCACTGACAGTGTACACAGAAAGTTGCCAATCAGTGGTGTGGGCGGGGTTATACAGAGCTCAGCATTCAGAGAACTGCTAGATCTGCAGCAGAAAAAACTGTGATTTTATGAAAACTGCAGCAAGCAGCCCAGTGAGTGATACATTTCTGGAATCAGTGTATTTGCCTCTACATCATTCTGCTCTCAGATGGGGTTACAGAAACCTGGTGACATATTTCCTTTAAGGAGGCTTATTTATATCACATGTGATAGATCTTAAGCTGGGTGCATAATGCCATTTGAGTTAAATATAGACCTCATTTAACACACTATTCTTAGGTCATGGATCTGAAATTTGATCTAGTGTCAAGACTAATCTGTGCACTACACCCTTGCCGAATCATCCAGCAGGTTTGTAAAGTTGTTGACGTAACAAAAATATAGTATCGTTTTCTGAATCAGTATAAAATGTTTTATTTTCCTGTTTATAGCTCTTATTAATATCTGGAAAGCTCTGCTATAAATATTGCGATGATGTCACCTCAGATTTGATACTCATTTTAGAGTATACAATCATCAATATGCACTTTCTATATGATATCATAAAGTCTATATAGTTACAATGTACAAACTTGCCACAGCAAATATAATTTAAATTTGAATACGATGCAGATGTTATTGCAAGTTTTATTTTATTAGTCCACAGGGTTTGATTCTTATTTTATTCTTATCCTGGGGCATTGCTTAGATCTTAACAGACCAAGGGCACAGTCCCCCAACCATCAAATACTCAATATTACAGTTCTTTTATTCAGATCCCAAATTATACCACCATAAGTTGCACAAATATTAAGGTTATCCAATACTCAAATAATACTACCATACTTTTTAAAAATAATATTGCCATTGTAGGAAAGCAGGTGGCAAAGTCTTGGATGGGAGGTATGTGTCACCAAGGTGGCTTAGCCTCGGTGATGTAAATCCTGGAAATGAAGGTTCCAGCAATAATAGGTTGCTGTGAAGTTTTTTTTGTAAATTATAAAAAAACTCAATGTGATAGTACAATATGTCACGAAAAACAATCTCAGAATCAGTGGGATCCGTTGAAGGGTTCCAGAGTTATTACCTCATAAAGTGAAACTGGTCAGAATTGTAAAAATTGGCCTGGTCATTAACGTGCAAACAGCCTTCGGGGGTAAAGGGGTTAAATAGTAGCTATTGGTCCCCATAGTAAAACTTGTAAGGACATGACTACCTTTAGCAACAGGCTGAGAGCATGAAAAACATGATTCTTTTGGTCCTCCCAATTCAAATGGATAAAGCACACTGTTATGACACAGTACATAGAGAATGCACACAGTGATGTCACACCATAAGGATACAATACTCAGTGATGTCACAGTGCAGAAATTATAAAAACAGTAATGTCACTTTACTGTAGTTGAAAATAAACATGGGGATGTCAGTGCAGAGGTATAAATCTCTAGTATCACGGTACAAGGATAATAAATACAGTGCTATATCACTGTATAGCAGGCCTCCACAACATATGGTCGCATGTGGCCCGCCAAATGTTCCATTGCAGCCCACAGAGAGTCGGGAGACTCCGGTTGTCATCTTCCTATATCCAAATGTGTTCACGTCTTTGAGACTCAAATACATTTGAATATATGAACACTGGCACTTGGGCAGAGAAGCGCCTGTCAACCATGCCCCCGATGTGCAGCAGCATGATGAGGTCAGCAGCACACTTCTGTCCTCATCACACTGCTACTGTCAACGCAGCTCTGACTGCCACAGTGTGGAATGGTAAGCGCTCCATGGAGGAGCTGAATATTGTGTTTCCTGATAATTACTGTAGAAGGGAGGGGAGGGAGTGAAAAGGGTATGGGGCAAGATGTTACTGAGAGGGCATATTATGGGGCAATGAGGGGAAAATTGTGAAAAGGGACACAGTATTGTGAGGAGCAGTGTGTGTGTGGGAACAATATACAGTGGGGCAGTGTGTGTGGACAGATATTATATAGAGGAGTAGTGTGTGGGGGGGTTATTGTGGAGAGGTGCAGTGTGGGAGGATATTATGGAGTGGGGCAGTGTGGAGGGGTATTATACAGAGGGGCAGTGTAGGGAGATATTATACGGAGGGGCAGTGTGGAAGGATATTATATAGAGTACAGAACGGCAGTGTAGGGAGATATTATACGGAGGGGCAGTGTAGGGAGATGTTATACGGAGGGGCAGTGTGGAAGGATATTATACAGAGTACAGAGCGGCAGTGTAGGGAGATATTATACAAAGGGGCAGTGTAGGGAGATGTTATGAAGAGGGGCAGTGTGGAAGGATATTATACAGAGTACAGAGGGGCAGTGTGGGGAATATTATACAAAGGGGCAGTGTAGGGAGATGTTATGAAGAGGGGCAGTGTGTGGGGATATTATATAGAGAAGCAGTGTGGGGGATATTATAGAGAGGGGCAGTGTGTTGAAGGATATTATAGAGAAGGGGAGTGTAGGTGATATTTTGTGCAGGAAGCACAGTGAGGTGCAATTACTTATTCATGGGCGTACCATGGGAGATATTTTATTTTTGGGGCAGTATAATGATACTTTTATTTTTAAGGGCACGGTGTTGGGATGTGCTGCTGAAAAGAGGGCTCTGGGCATGATATCCCATTATGGCGTCTGCAGTACGTAGAGGCAAAAGGGATAGGAACGACAGCAATCAGAAAAGATGTCACCTATAAGGTACCTGGATGTAAATGTTTATTTGTGATACTGTCTGAGTTTCATCAGTACTGTATTTCCTGTATGGTCCACAGTCTGATGATGACTGATAACAACAATTGCCAGTATCTCCTTTCCATTGTTAAAAACGTACTGGGAGTTATAGGTTCATGTGATACAAGTGTATATGGGTGTTATGTTAGTGTAGCAACTAACTCGGGATAATAAGCAAAGCTAAAAAAAACTGCAACTGACCATTCCAGTTCCTGTACAGAATAGAGTTCCTGACTAGTGTTGAGCGAGCACTAAAATGCTCGGGTGCTCGAAGCTCGGGCCGAGCTCGCCGTGATACTCGGGTGCTCGACCCGAGCAACGAGCCCAATGTTAGTCTATGGGAGACTCGAGCATTTTTGCGGCGGCTCCCCCGGCAGTCTTTTAAAAGCCTAACAAGTGCGCAAAACGATAGTGACAGTGCTCAAATGACATGGGGACAGCATGGGGATCGCCCCTGGAAGCATTTCTGACCCCCAGGTCACTGCTGTCAACAACGTGGTCAGAGGTATTAAGCCACTTTTACGGGCTCACAATAAAACGTTCAAAAACGAAAGTGAAACTTTTTTCCTGTGAAATATGTTAACCACTTCGTACCAGAGCCTGTTTTTGCCTTCGTGACCGGGCCAATTTTTTCAATTCTGACCACTGTCACTTTATGAGGTAATTACTCTGGAACGCTTCAACGGATCCCCCTGATTCTGAGACTGTTTTTTTGTGACACATTGTACTTCATGATAGTGGTAAAATTTCTTCGATATCACTTGCGTTTATTTGTGAAAAAATTGGAAATTTGGCGAAAATTTTGAAAATTTTGCAATTTTCAAGCTTTGAATTTTCATGCCCTTAAATCAGAGCAATATATCACACAAAATAGTTAATAAATAACATTTCCCATATGTCTACTTCACATCAGCACAATTTTGGAACAAATTTTTTTTTGTTAGGGAGCTATAAGGGTTAAAAGTTGACCAGCGATTTCTCATTTTTACAACAAAATTTACAAAAACATTTTTTTAGGGACCACATCTTATTTGAAGTGACTTTGAGGGGCCTTTATGACAGAAAATACCCAAAAGTGATACCATTCTAAAAACTGCACCCCTCAAGGTGCTCAAAACCACATTCAAGAAGTTTATTAACCCTTCAGGTGCTTCACAGGAATTTTTGGAATGTGGAAGAAAACAATGAACATATAACTTTTTTTCACAAAACTGCTACTTTAACCTCCTGAGCATGCTGATACCCCATATGTGGTGCAAAGCCACTGTTTGGGCGCACGGCATAGCTCGGAAGGTAAGGAGCGCCATTTGACTTTTGGAATGGAAATTTGACTGGAATCGATAGCGGACGCCATGTTGCATTTGGAGAGCCCCTGAGGTGCCTAAACAGAGGAAACCCCCAACAAGTGACCCCATTTTGGAAACTAGACCCCTCAAGGAACTTATCTAGATGTGTGGTGAGCACATTGAACCCCCAGGGGCTTTACAGAATTTTATAATGTTGAAGTGTGAAAATAAAAAAACAAATTTTTAACACAAAACTGCTACTTTAGCCTCAAATTTTTAATTTTCACAAGGGCAGCCAGAAAAAATGGACTCCAAAATGTGTTGTGCAATTTCTCCTGAGCACGCTGATACCCCATATGTGGTGCAAAATCACTGCTTGGGCGCACGGCATGGCTAGGAAGGTAAGGAGCGCCATTTGACTTTTGGAATGGAAATTTGACTGGAATCGATAGCGGACGCCATGTTGCATTTGGAGAGCCCCTGAGGTGCCTAAACAGAGGAAACCCCCAACAAGTGACCCCATTTTGGAAACTAGACCCCTCAAGGAACTTATCTAGATGTGTGGTGAGCACATTGAACCCCCAGGGGCTTCACAGAATTTTATAATGTTGAAGTGTGAAAATAAAAAAACAAATTTTTAACACAAAACTGCTACTTTAGCCTCAAATTTTTAATTTTCACAAGGGCAGCCAGAAAAAATGGACTCCAAAATGTGTTGTGCAATTTCTCCTGAGCACGCTGATACCCCATATGTGGTGCAAAATCACTGCTTGGGCGCACGGCATGGCTAGGAAGGTAAGGAGCGCCATTTGACTTTTGGAATGGAAATTTGACTGGAATCGATAGCGGACGCCATGTTGCATTTGGAGAGCCCCTGAGGTGCCTAAACAGAGGAAACCCCCAACAAGTGACCCCATTTTGGAAACTAGACCCCTCAAGGAACTTATCTAGATGTGTGGTGAGCACATTGAACCCCCAGGGGCTTCACAGAATTTTATAATGTTGAAGTGTGAAAATAAAAAAACACATTTTTAACACAAAACTGCTACTTTAGCCTCAAATGTTTAATTTTCACAAGGGCAGCCAGAAAAAATGGACCCCAAAATGTGTTGTGCAAGTGACCGAATTTTACAATCTACTCCTCTGTATAAATTAATCTAGTGGTGGGAAAATAAGTAGATAGGTAAATGGTCACTAAACCCATAGATGAATTCCCAGAGAGGTGTCATTTCCAAAATGGGGTCACTTCAGGGGGGATTCTGCTGTTCTGGCACTTTTCAGAGGCGCTAAGTACCAGAATTAAAGAATCCCCCCTGAAGTAACCCCATTTTGGAAATGACACCCCTCTGGGAATTCATCTATGGGTTTAGTGACCATTTTAACTCAATGGATGATTTCCAGAAACAAGCACGCAATGGAAGGTTTAGATTCTGGAGAACCCCCCCCCACCCCTGGAAATTAAGTGAGTTCTACTCGAATGTGTCATTCACTAAATGAACCAAATGTTTGAATGACAAATTGGGATACATTTTTCCAGTTTAAAAACGTGGTTCTGTGTGGAAGATTTTAAAGCAGTCAGTGACGCATAAGGCTGGCAATGATGGGCATTGTGGGCAATAGTAGCGGGTATCACGCCTCATTCCTCTCTTAGTACATACACAACATCTTTTCTGGGGGTTCCTTCTTGTTTACGTTGCTGGAATAAGTGCAATAAAATGTCGCTCAGTGAGTCTTTTCACATCCTCAGATTCTAATGGATGAGCGGGGCTAACACTTTGAAAAACAAGATTTTCAATTACCTTTTCTTGATAGTCAAGAAAAGGATCTGAATTTCCTGCTTTTTTGTACAACGCAAAAGAATTGTATGTGGCCACCTGAAACAAATAAATAACCAACTTTTTATACCAGGTATAGGACTTTCTTGATACCTGGTATGGCTGTAGAACCTGGTCTGCAAGGTCCACATCCCCCATGTGTTTGTTGTAGTCAATGACTGACACAGGTTTTTGCTTCGGAGTGGTGGATCCTAGTTCTACAGTGGCCCTTGTGGCATCTGTGTGGATCGAGCTGAGGACAAAAATATCCCTCTTATCCCTATATTTCAGGGCAAGCAGCTCTCCGTTGCATACAGCCCCTGACTGCCCTTTTGAAATTTTTGGTTGACCAATGGTTGTGGAAACCCCTGACGGTTTTTACGGATGGTCCCACAAGCCCCGATGTTGTGTTCAACCAGACTTTTAAATAGGGGTATACTGGTGTAATAATTGTCCACGTACAGATTGTAGTCTTTTTGAAAAAATGGACTTATCAGCTCCCAAACAATTTTTCCAGATGTCCCCAGATAAGTAGGGCATCCTGGTGGGTATAGTTGGCTATCTTTCCCCTCATATATGCGGAAAGCGGATGTGTATCCGGTTGAACTTTCGCACATTTTATAGATCTTTATTCCAAACCTTGCCCTTTTAGATGGGATAAATTGCTTGAGGTGCAGTCTTCCTATGAATTTTACAAGGGACTCATCTATAGAAATATTTTGTGTTGGGGTGTAGAGCCTTAAGAATTTTTCTGACAAATTTTCAATGATGGGTCTAATTTTATATAACCTGTCATGTTCTGGGGCATTTCTGGGCAGGCATTGACTATTGTCGTTAAAATGCCAAAACCGCATGAGCATTTCATAACGGGTCCTAGTAAGAACAACTAAAAACATAGGGGTGGCTTGAACAGGGTGGTTGGACCAGTAGGATCGAATGCTCGGTTTTTTAACAAGCCCCATGGCAAACGTAAGTCCTAAAAAATTTTTTATTTCCGGGACATTAGTTGGTGTCCATAAATTTGCCCTAGCATAGTAAGATCGGGGATTCTGGCTTATGAATTGGGACGCATATAAATTTGTTTGCACGACAATATGCTCTAGCAAGCTGTCTGTAAAAAACAAATTAAAAAAATGAATTGGTCCAAAATCTTCCACCTCCACATTTATACCAGGAGTGGCGTTGAAATCAGGGCTGAATGGAGCAACCGAATCCGAAGCCTCCCATCTGGGAAATGCTACATCATGTGGCAAAGCCCCTTGTACACTGGCATGCGCCAATTCACTAGTAGCAGGGACAGCGCTTGTACTGGGCAGTGTTCCCTGATTTGGAGACGTTTCTCCAGTAGCGCTATTTGCCCCTATTGCTGTACTGGTCCTTGGGCTTGAGGATGGACCAGAATCACTGCTCATTTCTGAGCTCTCAGTGTCACCGCTACTAAAGCCCTCAAAATCCACATCTCCATCTGAGATTGCACTGTCATCAGTGTCAGAACATAGCAGGGCATACACCTCCTCTGCGGTATAAGTCTGACGGGCCATTTTATTTTTATATTTTTTGACTGGACTGAACGGACGGGACTGGACTGGACTGACCGGACTGGACTGACCGGACTGGACTGATCTGACAGGACTGACTGACTAACAGGACTGACTGGACTGATCTGACAGGACTGACTGACTGACAGGACTGACTGACAGGACTGACTGACTGATCTGACAGGACTAACTGACTGATCTGACAGGACTGATCTGACAGGACTGACTGACTGACAGGACTGACAGGACTGACTGACAGGACTGACTGATCTGACAGGACTGACTGACTGACAGGACTGACTGATCTGACAGGACTGACTGACTGATCTGACAGGACTGACTGACTGACTGATCTGACAGGACTGACTGATCTGACAGGACTGACTGACTGACAGGACTGACTGATCTGACAGGACTGACTAACCCTAACTCTTACTTTCTTTTTTATTTTATTTTTTTCACTTTTACTGTGGCAAGGCTGACAGCTCTTGTCACACTGTTTCTCCTCTGCTCTCTCACTGAGATCGGAGGAGAAACAGTGTATTTATCAGACGGATCGCCCGGGAAAGTTTGTTGCTAAAACAAAGTTCCCTAGTGATCTCTCTGATTGGCTGGTGTGACGCTGACATCATCGAGACCTGAGCCAATCAGGTCTCAATGATGTCAGAGGTCACAGCACCGGGATCCCCGCCGCTACTTAGGTATGTGGGGGGTCCCGATCGCCGACCACCGGCTGTCACTATCTTTTAAATGCCGCGATCGCTATGGATCGCGGCATCTAGAAGATAGGAACAGGTTAACATCATGGGGACCTGATCCAATCAGGTCCCCATGATGCCACATGTCAGAGCTATTGCTCTGAACCGGTACCGCAGAGCTTGCAGGACCCTGGGGGTCCTGAGCGCTGCGGGACCACCCACCGTTTTTAAACGTCGGCGCTGCACAGAGCCCAGCAAGCGCCGACGTTTATCTACAGTGGGGCGTCGCGAAGCGGTTAAGGAACATCCTTTCCAGGGAAAAGACTTGTGTATAAGTTAAAATAAATGACCAAAAACAAAAATACTCCTCCACACCTTCGGCTATGTTCACAAGTAGCATTTTTTATGCGTTTTTGCACTTTTGTATTGCTTTCAACTATGACAAATGCATTCACCGGGAAATGTCATTTTAACATTTTACAACCTTATCTGGCCATGTGCTGTGTGACACATGCATAAAGTGCTGAAAAGACATGGGAACAGCATGGGGAAGACCCCTGGAAGCATCTCTGACTCCCAGGTCACTGTCTAAAAGTGTGCCCATCATAAGTGATCCTTGCCGCATCAGAAGATGCAGACTTGCAACTATCCCCATGCAAGTTCTAGTCCCAGGGCAGTGTTCAATTGTACCTCCCCCATTCCTTGCAATACAAGCGCAAGAATGCAGCCTGCCACCCACCCACCCCCAGGCTGCAATACCATACTGCTTGCTTGCTTGAACTTGAAATTGGGCCTTTTAGGCATGTGGAGGCGGAATCTGGCCACCACGTCATGGCTGTGTTGGCGGCCTGGAATCCATACTCAGTCCCCAGCCGCCCGGCGGCCGGGTGTCCATACTCGGTCCCCAGCCGCCCCGCGGCCGGGTGTCCACACACGGTCCCCAGCCGCCTGGGGGCAGCCGGGTGTCCATAAACGGTCCCCAGCCGCCCCTATTTCTCCTTGGAACATCCCCCCACACACTTTTCTTAGCCCGGCCTGCTTTAGGCAGCATTGGACGAGCCCACCAAAGAACCAGACTCCTCCGGTGGGCCCTGACTTCTCCATCGGTGGAGTTGAGAGTGCCAAGGTGAGGAGCATGATGATGATGACAGAAGTTAGCATCTGCTATGTTTTCTTTTAATGCAAGTGTAAGTGTGCAGCCTGCCACCCACCCACCCCCAGACTGCAATTCCATACTGCTAGCTTGCACTTGAAATGGGGCCTTTTAGTTTGGAGGAGGCCGAAGCTGGCCACTACCTCATGGCTGCTTCGGCAGCGAGGTATCCATACTCAGTTCCCAGCCGCCCCTATTTGTCCTGGTGTGCCTTATACATAAGATTAAGCGGGTATACCAAAACATTACCTGTGCCCTCCCCAGTGCATTTAGTGGGAAGGAGAGCCTATTCCGCTGTAGTGTGTGCATGCAAAACCCCTGTTCATGGTACATGCGAAGATGCCTCCCACCTTGCACCTGTCGTTGCAGACTTGCAACTATCCCCATTCAAGTCCTTGTCCCAGGGCAGTGTTCAATTGTACCTGTCCCATTCCTTGCAATGCAAGCGCCAGTATGCAGCCTGCCACCCACCCACCCCCAGGCTGCAATACCATACTGCTTGCTTGCTTGCACTTTAAATTGGGCCTTTTAGGCATGTGGAGGCAGAATCTGGCCACCATGCCATGGCTGTGTCGGCGGCCTGGTATCCATACTCAGTCCCCAGCCGCCTGGTGGCTGAGTGTCCCCGCTTGCTCCCCAGCCTCCAGGGGGTGGCCGGGTGTCCATACTCGGTCCCCAGCCACCCCTATTTGTCCCGGTAACCTTTCCCACACTTTTCTTAGCCTGGCCTGCTTTAGGGCAGCATTGGCCGAGCCCACCGGACTATCAGACTCCTCCGGTGGGCCCTGGCTTCTCCATCAGGGGAGTTGAGAGTGCCAAGGTGAGGAGCATGATGAGGATGATAGAAGTTAGCATCTGCTTTGTTTTGTTGTAATGCAAGCGTATGTATGTAGTAGCGGCTAGGCCTGAGGTGGTCAGCGTTTTGGCGCATATCCTACCTCCTCCGACGATTGCTGGATGTTTTCCTGCTACTATCCAAGTTCTATGACTCCCGTTAAAACAAAGCTTCAGGTGATAAATGATGGATGAGGTAGTGGCAAAGGAGAAAGAGCAGGAGGAACAGGGACCATTCACATCAATATCAGGCCAGTCAACCAGATATGTCTTGTAGGATATGTTTCTGTAACAAAAGGAGCGGTTCGGCTACACTCCAATGCCCCTTGGAAATGACATGGAGGTCAGAGGGCGTTAACTAAACCTTTTTTTCCATTTATAGCAACTGGGTCTCCTGTGCACTGTTGGCCTAAGCAGTGAATGGAAGGCTTTCCAAAAATTATGAGGAACTGCAATGCCCCTTACAAGAGCCATGTGTGGCACACCAGGAGTCTGGTCACCACAGTAATAGAGATATTACGTCGGAGAGCAAGTGGGAGGTTTCCTGGTCAGGATCCCTTAAACATGCAACATCCTCCTGCCCCAGTCCTGGGAGGGGAGAATTCTGCCCTTATAAACTGGATCTGGGGCGGGGTTGAGTGAGTCAGGGAACAGAGAGCAGTCAGAGTCAGAGTGAGAGCAAGGGAAAGTAAAAGCAAGGAGCTCTGTAGGAGCTAGGAGCTAAAGACCAGGGGCTGGAAGCTGAGCAGAGCTCGCCATGGCAGAAGACAATAGGAACCGGACACAGGAGTCCGAGGCTGTGAGGACTTATATATCCAGCAGCAGAAACCAGCCGGCAGGGGATTTCAGGTCCTCTGGCCATAGAAGCCCGGAGGCTCAGTCACAAGCAAGGGACCAGCACCGCCGTCGTGGAGCGGAGGCTAACAGAACGCCCCAAGTCACCAGCCATACGGGTGAGCACTACACGGTACACTCAGGGACGTGGGCTACTTCTACCCGCTTACAGCAAGGTAGCCAGGAAGAGTGCAGACAGATGGGGAGGCCTACAACTCCACCTGGCCAGGGGAACTCCTGCTTGCTCACAGACTGACCAGGCCTCTTATGCTAGCCAGTACTCCCGGGAGGGTCTACCTTATAATCATCAGTAAAGACCCTGAACTGCACTGCAAAGACTCTGAGTCGTTCCTGCTGCGCTCGTGCACCGTCACCCCCATCATCCACACTCACTGGCCTGAGGCTATACTCCTCCCGTGGGGAGTTATCCCATTCTCTGCTGCGCACACAACACCAGCATCAGCGGTCTGCCTCGCAGCGGTGGTACTCCCTGAACGCAATCCACGGGTGGCGCAGTCGGACAATTAACCTCAAAACCTAAGAAAGACTGCCCCTGTTTTGAACAGCCTGAGCCACGGGACCGGGTCACCGCCACGGAGACTACAGACCCCAGAGACCCGGCATCGGGTATCCCACACACGTGTACACACGGCCCAGGGGGCGCGTCACATGCAGTACAGCATATTACAAACATAAGTCCCATTATTGGGGAGTGGGTCTCCCATAGTATTTGCTTATGCCTTGCAAGCAAAAGCTGCCAAAAATTAGGACGGAGCAACTTGCAATGCCCCTTACAAAAGCCATGCAGTACAGCATATTACAAACATAAGTCCCATTATTGGGGAGTGGGTCTCCCATAGTATTTGCTTATGCTTTCCAAGCAAAAGCTGCCAAAAATTAGGACGGAGCAACTTGCAATGCCCCTTACAAGAGCCATGCAGTACAGCATATTACAAACATAAGTCCCATTATTGGGGAGTGGGTGTCCCATAGTATTTGCTTATGCCTTACAAGCAAAAGCTGCCAAAAATTAGGATGCAGCAACTTGCAATGCCCCTTACAAGAGCCATGCAGTACAGCATATTACAAACATAAGTCCCATTATTGGGGAGTCGGTCTCCCATAGTATTTGCTTATGCTTTCCAAGCAAAAGCTGCCAAAAATTAGGACGGAGCAACTTGCAATGCCCCTTACAAGAGCCATACAGTACAGCATATTACAAACATAAGTCCCATTATTGGGGAGTGGGTGTCCCATAGTATTTGCTTATGCCTTGCAAGCAAAAGCTGCCAAAAATTAGGACGGAGCAACTTGCAATGCCCCTTACAAGAGCCATGCAGTACAGCATATTACAAACATAAGTTCCATTATTGGGGAGTGGGTCTCCCATAGTATTTGCTAATGCTTTCCAAGCAAAAGCTGCCAAAAATTAGGACGGAGCAACTTGCAATGCCCCTTACAAGAGCCATGCAGTACAGCATATTACAAACATAAGTCCCATTATTGGGGAGTGGGTTTTCCCATAGTATTTGCTTATGCTTTCCAAGCAAAAGCTGCCAAAAATTAGGACGGAGCAACTTGCAATGCCCCTTACAAGAGCCATGCAGCATAGCATATTACAAACATAAGTCCCATTATTGGGGAGTGGGTGTCCCATAGTATTTGCTTATGCTTTCCAAGCAAAAGCTGCCAAAAATTAGGACGGAGCAACTTGCAATGCCCCTTACAAGAGCCATGCAGTACAGCATATTACAAACATAAGTCTCATTATTGGGGAGTGGGTGTCCCATAGTATTTGCTTATGCCTTGCAAGCAAAAGCTGCCAAAAATTAGGACGGAGCAACTTGCAATGCTCCTTACAAGAGCCATGCAGTACAGCATATTACAAACATAAGTCCCATTATTGGGGAGTGGGTGTCCCATAGTATTTGCTTATGCCTTGCAAGCAAAAGCTGCCAAAAATTAGGACGGAGCAACTTGCAATGCCCCTTACAAGAGCCATGCAGTACAGCATATTACAAACATAAGTTCCATTATTGGGGAGTGGGTCTCCCATAGTATTTGCTAATGCTTTCCAAGCAAAAGTTGCCAAAAATTAGGATGGAACAACTTGCAATGCCCCTTACAAGAGCCATACAGTACAGCATATTACAAACATAAGTCCCATTATTGGGGAGTGGGTGTCCTATAGTATTTGCTTATGCTTTCCAAGCAAAAGCTGCCAAAAATTAGGACGGAGCAACTTGCAATGCCCCTTACAAGAGCCATGCAGTACAGCATATTACAAACATAAGTCCCATTATTGGGGAGTGGGTGTCCCATAGTATTTGCTTATGCCTTGCAAGCAAAAGCTGCCAAAAATTAGGACGGAGCAACTTGCAATGCCCCTTACAAGAGCCATGCAGTACAGCATATTACAAACATAAGTCCCATTATTGGGGAGTGGGTCTCCCATAGTATTTGCTTATGCTTTCCAAGCAAAAGCTGTCAAAAATTAGGACGGAGCAACTTGCAATGCCCCTTACAAGAGCCATGCAGTACAGCATATTACAAACATAAGTCCCATTATTGGGGAGTGGGTGTCCCATAGTATTTGCTTATGCTTTCCAAGCAAAAGCTGCCAAAAATTAGGACGGAGCAACTTGCAATGCCCCTTACAAGAGTCATGCAGTACAGCATATTACAAACATAAGTTCCATTATTGGGGAGTGGGTCTCCCATAGTATTTGCTAATGCTTTCCAAGCAAAAGCTGCCAAAAATTAGGATGGAGCAACTTGCAATGCCCCTTACAAGAGCCATGCAGTACAGCATATTACAAACATAAGTCCCATTATTGGGGAGTGGGTGTCCCATAGTATTTGCTTATGCTTTCCAAGCAAAAGCTGCCAAAAATTAGGACGGAGCAACTTGCAATGCCCCTTACAAGAGCCATGCAGTACAGCATATTACAAACATAAGTTCCATTATTGGGAAGTGGGTCTCCCATAGTATTTGCTAATGCTTTCCAAGCAAAAGCTGCCAAAAATTAGGATGGAGCAACTTGCAATGCCCCTTACAAGAGCCATGCAGTACAGCATATTACAAACATAAGTCCCATTATTGGGGAGTGGGTGTCCCATAGTATTTGCTTATGCTTTCCAAGCAAAAGCTGCCAAAAATTAGGACGGAGCAACTTGCAATGCCCCTTACAAGAGCCATGCAGTACAGCATATTACAAACATAAGTTCCATTATTGGGGAGTGGGTGTCCCATAGTATTTGCTTATGCTTTCCAAGCAAAAGCTGCCAAAAATTAGTACGGAGCAACTTGCAATGCCCCTTACAAGAGCCATGCAGTACAGCATATTACAAACATAAGTCCCATTATTGGGGAGTGGGTGTCCCATAGTATTTGCTTATGCCTTACAAGCAAAACCTGCCAAAAATTAGGATGCAGCAACTTGCAATGCCCCTTACAAGAGCCATGCAGTACAGCATATTACAAACATAAGTCCCATTATTGGGGAGTCGGTCTCCCATAGTATTTGCTTATGCCTTGCAAGCAAAAGCTGCCAAAAAATTAGGACGGAGCAATTTGCAATGCCCCTTACAAGAGCCATGCAGTACAGCATATTACAAACATAAGTCCCATTATTGGGGAGTGGGTCTCCCATAGTATTTGCTTATGCTTTCCAAGCAAAAGCTGCCAAAAATTAGGACGGAGCAACTTGCAATGCCCCTTACAAGAGCCATACAGTACAGCATATTACAAACATAAGTCCCATTATTGGGGAGTGGGTGTCCCATAGTATTTGCTTATGCCTTGCAAGCAAAAGCTGCCAAAAATTAGGACGGAGCAACTTGCAATGCCCCTTACAAGAACCATGCAGTACAGCATATTACAAACATAAGTCCCATTATTGGGGAGTGGGTGTCCCATAGTATTTGCTTATGCCTTGCAAACAAAAGCTGCCAAAAATTAGGATGGAGCAACTTGCAATGCCCCTTACAAGAGTCATGCAGTACAGCATATTACAAACATAAGTTCCATTATTGGGGAGTGGGTCTCCCATAGTATTTGCTAATGCTTTCCAAGCAAAAGCTGCCAAAAATTAGGACGGAGCAACTTGCAATGCCCCTTACAAGAGCCATGCAGTACAGCATATTACAAACATAAGTCCCATTATTGGGGAGTGGGTCTCCCATAGAATTTGCTTATGCTTTCCAAGCAAAAGCTGCCAAAAATTAGGACGGAGCAACTTGCAATGCCCCTTACAAGAGCCATGCAGCACAGCATATTACAAACATAAGTCCCATTATTGGGGAGTGGGTGTCCCATAGTATTTGCTTATGCTTTCCAAGCAAAAGCTGCCAAAAATTAGGACGGAGCAACTTGCAATGCCCCTTACAAGAGCCATGCAGTACAGCATATTACAAACATAAGTCCCATTATTGGGGAGTGGGTCTCCCATAGTATTTACTTATGCCTTGCAAGCAAAAGCTGCCAAAAATTAGGACGGAGCAACTTGCAATGCCCCTTACAAGAGCCATGCAGTACAGCATATTACAAACATAAATCCCATTATTGGGGAGTGGGTGTCCCATAGTATTTGCTTATGCCTTGCAAGCAAAAGCTGCCAAAAATTAGGACGGAGCAACTTGCAATGCCCCTTACAAGAGCCATGCAGTACAGCATATTACAAACATAAGTTCCATTATTGGGGAGTGGGTCTCCCATAGTATTTGCTAATGCTTTCCAAGCAAAAGCTGCCAAAAATTAGGATGGAGCAACTTGCAATGCCCCTTACAAGAGCCATGCAGTACAGCATATTACAAACATAAGTCCCATTATTGGGGAGTGGGTGTCCTATAGTATTTGCTTATGCTTTCCAAGCAAAAGCTGCCAAAAATTAGGACGGAGCAACTTGCAATGCCCCTTACAAGAGCCATGCAGTACAGCATATTACAAACATAAGTCCCATTATTGGGGAGTGGGTGTCCCATAGTATTTGCTTATGCCTTGCAAGCAAAAGCTGCCAAAAATTAGGACGGAGCAACTTGCAATGCCCCTCACAAGAGCCATGCAGTACAGCATATTACAAACATAAGTCCCATTATTGGGGAGTGGGTCTCCCATAGTATTTGCTTATGCTTTCCAAGCAAAAGCTGTCAAAAATTAGGACGGAGCAACTTGCAATGTCCCTTACAAGAGCCATGCAGTACAGCATATTACAAACATAAGTCCCATTATTGGGGAGTGGGTGTCCCATAGTATTTGCTTATGCCTTGCACGCAAAAGCTGCCAAAAATTAGGACGGAGCAACTTGCAATGCCCCTTACAAGAGCCATGCAGTACAGCATATTACAAACATAAGTTCCATTATTGGGGAGTGGGTCTCCCATAGTATTTGCTAATGCTTTCCAAGCAAAAGCTGCCAAAAATTAGGACGGAGCAACTTGCAATGCCCCTTACAAGAGCCATGCAGTACAGCATATTACAAACATAAGTTCCATTATTGGGGAGTGGGTGTCCTATAGTATTTGCTTATGCTTTCCAAGCAAAAGCTGCCAAAAATTAGGACGGAGCAACTTGCAATGCCCCTTACAAGAGCCATGCAGTACAGCATATTACAAACATAAGTCCCATTATTGGGGAGTGGTTGTCCCATAGTATTTGCTTATGCCTTGCAAGGAAAAGCTGCCAAAAATTAGGACGGAGCAACTTGCAATGCCCCTTACAAGAGCCATGCAGTACAGCATATTACAAACATAAGTCCCATTATTGGGGAGTGGGTCTCCCATAGTATTTGCTTATGCTTTCCAAGCAAAAGCTGTCAAAAATTAGGACAGAGCAACTTGCAATGCCCCTTACAAGAGCCATGCAGTACAGCATATTACAAACATAAGTCTCATTATTGGGGAGTGGGTGTCCCATAGTATTTGCTTATGCTTTCCAAGCAAAAGCTGCCAAAAATTAGGACGGAGCAATTTGCAATGCCCCTTACAAGAGCCATGCAGTACAGCATATTACAAACATAAGTCCCATTATTGGGGAGTGGGTGTCCCATAGTATTTGCTTATGCCTTGCAAGCAAAAGCTGCCAAAAATTAGGACAGAGCAACTTGCAATGCCCCTTACAAGAGCCATGCAGTACAGCATATTACAAACATAAGTCCCATTATTGGGGAGTGGGTGTCCCATAGTATTTGCTTATGCCTTGCAAGCAAAAGCTGCCAAAAATAAGGACGGAGGAGCTTGCAATGCTGGCACCCTGGTGGTATAGTGGTGGTGGAGGCTGAGGATAAGGAGAAGAAGATAAAACAGCCGAAACGAGGAAGCGTATACCCATGTGTGGGTGTGAAGCAGTGCATGTGAATACACCTCCCGAAATAACACAGTTTATTTGACTTTATGTTACTCTGCTGTCATTTGGTGGTGATGAGAAGTCTGGCCCAATCCAGCCCTTGTTCATTTTGATAAGGGTCAGCTTGTCAGCATTGTCAGTTGATAGGCGAGTGCACTTATCAGTTATAATTCCCCCAGCGGCACTAAAAACACGCTCCGATAACACGCTAGAGGCAGGGCAGGCCAGGACCTCCAAGGCGTACAGAGCGAGTTCATTCCAAGTGTCCAGCTTGGATACCCAATAATTAAAAAGCACAGAGGAATCACGGAGGACGCTGGTACAGTCGGCAAGGTACTCCCTCATCATCTTTTGAAACTTTCCACTCCTTGTGAGAGTACCCCACGCCTCAGGGCCTGTAAGCTGGGCGGGTGTCAGAAAACTGTCCCAGTTCGTTGACAGTGTTCCCCTGCCTCTGCTGGATTGGAGTTGCATCTCTCTCGCCTGTACGCCTTGGTTGGGCAACAAACTGTGACCTCTGCCGCTAGCGTGTTCAGATGGGAATTTTTTTAAGAGTTCTGCAGCAAGGGCCTTGTGGTACTGCCCCATTTTGTAGACCTCTCCACCTCAGGAATAAGAGAGTGAAAGTTCTCCTTGTAACGGGGGTCTACAAGTGTCACCAACCAGTAATGACTGTCACCCAACATTTTGACAACGCGAGGGTCACGGTTAAGGCAGCATAACATAAAGTCAGCCATGCGTGCCAGACTGGTAATGGGCAAGATTTCCGTGTCCTCACCAAGATGACGACTGACCATGCTCTCCTCCTCCTCCTCCTCTTCCTCATCCCCCCTGTCCTCAGGCCACCCACGCTGAACCGACAGTATGACACTTGTACAGGTACTACCGTCTACAACGCATGATAGCAGCTCCTGTTCTTCCTCCTCCTCCTCCTCCTCTCCCTCATTGTCCCCCAATGCACGTTGGGATGAGATGAGGCTGGGCTGTGTGTAATCGCCCGCTACGGCTTCTTGATCCATCTCATCATACTCTGGCTGCAATGCCTCCTCTTTAATTCTCTGCAGAGAGCGTTGCAAAAGACAGACAAGTGGGATGCTGACACTAATGATGGCGTCATCGCCACTCACCATCTTAGTGGCCTCCTCAAAGTTTGTCAGGATGGTACATATGTCAGACATCCAGGTTCACTCCTGAGGTCTCATGTGTGGAGTCTGACCTGAATATCGACGGCCTTGTTGCAGCTGCTTCTCCACAACTGCTCTCTTCTGCTCACAAATCCTTTGCAACATGTGGAGGGGAGAGTTCCAACGTGTGGGGACATCACACACCAGTCGGTGTGCCGGAAGCTGCAAACGGTGCTGCAACACAGCAAGGGCGGCAGAAGCTGTAGCCGACTTGCGAAAATGAGCTGACAGGCGGCGTACTTTCACGAGCAGATCTGGCAATTCGGGGTACGATTTAAGAAACCGCTGAACCACGAGGTTAAGCACATGAGCCAGGCATGGTACGTGTGTGATCTCACCTCGCCTCAGAGCCGCCACCAGGTTACGGCCATTGTCACACACGACCATGCCGGGATGTAAGTTCAGCGGTCTCAGCCACAGATCTGCCTGCTCTTTCACAGCTGTCCACAACTCACAAGCAGTGTGAGGTTTATCACCTAAGCTTATGAGTTTCAGCACAGCCTGTTGCCGCTTGGCGGAGGCAGTACTGCAATGCTTCCAGCTTGTAACTGATGTGGTGATATCTGAGATGGAGGCTGAACATGAGGAGGAGGAGGAGGATGCGCAGGAGCTGTACACTGTGGCGGCAACTCTGACTGACATAGGGCCCGCAATCCTCGGTGTGGGGAGGATGTGTTCCGTCCCAAGGTCCGACTGGGTCCCTGCTTCCACTATGTTTACCCAGTGTGCTGTCAGAGAGATGTACCATCCCTGGCCACAAGCACTTGTCCACGTGTCCGTTGTCAGGTGGACTCTCCCAGTAACTGCGTTGTTGAGGGCACGGCAGATGCTTTGGGACACGTGCTTGTGTAGTGCGGGGATGGCACACCGGGCAAAATAGTGTCGGCTGGAGACCGAGTACCGAGGGACGGCCACCGCCATAAGATTGCGGAAGGATTCCGTCTCCACCAGCCTAAAAGGCAGCATTTCCAACGCAAGCAGTCGTGAAATGTGCGAATTTAGAACTATGGCCTGTGGGGCGTTAGCTGCGAATTTCCGCTTTCGTTCAAAGGTCTGGGATATGGACAATTGAACGCTGCGGTGGGACGTGGACGTGGACGTTGATGCTGTTTCTTGAGAAACTGCCATAACAAGTGAAGACTGAGAGGAGGGGGCATCTTTACATGCATTATGGACAGGGGATTGCCTTGCACACACAACAGGGGGTTCTATTGCACGCACAACAGTGGAAGAAGCAGTGCTGACACCCGCTGACACTGGTCGTGGACCCTCGGTTTCGCCCCACAAAGTCGGGTGCTTTGCTGCCATGTGCCTGATCATGCTGGTGGTGGTCAGGCTGGTAGTTTTGTCACCCCTGCTGATGCTGGCATGGCAGGTGGAACATATGGCCTTTTTGGGGTTATCAGCAGAGTCTTTAAAAAAATTCCAGACTCTGGAAGACCTACCGCTTGTACTGGCAACGTCCCTCATGTTGGTGTTACGGGGAACGGTTGCCTGCCTTCTGTCTGCGGCCACCACACTGCTTCTTCCTGCCTGTTGGGGTACTCTGCCTCCCTCCCCCTGTGTGCTGCTGGCCTCACTCTGCATGTCCTCCTTCCACGTTGGGTCAGTTACTAGATCATCCACCACCTCCTCCTCTTCCACTTGCGCACCACGATCCTACTCCTCACTTCCTGGCAATTGTGTCTCGTCATCGTCCACCTCTTATGACAGATTGCCAACGTCGACTTCCTGTGGCCGTGGCTGTTCAAATATTTGGGCATCGCAACATGGGATCTCCTCTTCCACCACTTCAAGCGTATCAGGCGAGGGGCCCAAATATGGAAATGGACCAGTGAACAGCTCTTCAGAGTATCCAAATGTGGGATCACTTGCTGTCTGACGACACTCGGCATTGTGGGAGAAAGGAGCATCAGGGTGAGGAGGAGTATGCGGTCGAGACTCACGGCTACTAAGAGTTGACCGTGTGGAAGACAGACCGGAGGTGGTGGTGCCCAGGTAACTGGAAGTATTATCTGCTATCCAATTAATAACCTGTTCACACTGATCAGTTCTCAATACTGGTGTTGTTCTGTGCTTCCCTAGTAATTCGGTCAAGAAGTGGGAGCAAGAAGATGTGGCTGTTGGTTGTGGCACATTTTCACCTTGGCCACGGCCCCGTCCTCTGCACGAACCATCACCAGAACGTCCACTTCCACGTCCCTTGCCACGCGCCTTGCCCACTGTAAATTAAGTAAAATAGCTTACACTTGCACTATCAATGGAAAAAGGGTAATAAAGAGTAGATTAGAACCGTGGAAGAGGAAAACCACAGTTATTGTTTACTGGGGTATACCACACTTTTTTAAATAGAGATATTTGCGGCTGAACAGTGAGCGATACACTCAAACTGCTTTTTTTTTAGATACCAAAGGCCCAAAACTGGATAGTACAGCGATTTGACCTGTAGAACTGCGAAACCACACTGGGATGTCGGGCCTACACAAGACTATTTTCAACAGATATATTTTTGTGTCACAACAGTCAGGAGACACTACTGTTTTTCTTTACGGAAAAAACTACCAAAAGCTGAATAATAGAGATTTTTTACCGTGGGATGGCAAAACCACAGTTATTGTTTACTGGGGTATACCACACTTTTTTAAATAGAGATATTTGCGGCTGAACAGTGAGCGACACACTCAAACTGCTTTTTTTTTAGATACCAAAGGCCCAAAACTGGATAGTACAGCGATTTGACCCATGGAACTGCGAAACCACACTGGGATATCAGGCCTACACAAGACTATTTTCAACAGATATATTTTTGTGTCACAACAGTCAGGAGACACTACTGTTTTTCTTTACGGAAAATATACCAAAACCTGAATAATAGAGATTTTTTACCGTGGGATGGCAAAACCACAGTTATTGTTTACTGGGGTATACCAGACTTTTTTAAATATATAGATTTGTGGCTGAACAGTGAGCCACACACTCAAACTGTTTTTTTTTAGATACAAATGGTCCAAAATGGATAATACAGAGGTTTGAACCGTGGAAGTGCAAAACAACACTTCTGTTTCTCTAGCCTACACCAGATTATTTTCAACAGTTATATTTGTGTCTGAAAAATCAGAGACACGCTTTTTTTTGGTGGGGGGGGGGGAACCACACCAAAAGGTTAATAAGATGGGTATTTGTACAGTGTGAAGGAGGAAAAAAAAAGGAGGATTTAGATGAAAAAAAAAGGATTTTTCCTGGCCCCCGACACCTGGTGCTAAGTCCAGCAATTTCAGCAACAGGAGCACACAGGACTGTAATACAGCATTTGCTGGTATAACCACTGTGTCTCCTATACAGCCTGCCTGCCTGGTGTCTGGGATGGATATTAGTCCTGAAAAGGACTGTTTGTTTGTTCTGGCAGCCTTTACAGACCCTACACTAACTATTTCGCAGTTTATATCTCTCCCTAAATCAGCAGCGCTGTCCCTACACTGTCTAATCCGGAGTGACTGTGTCCAAGATGGCGGCGCCCGGTTTTAAATACTCGAGGTGACGCTGTGCGGCCAGCCAATCACTGTAATGCCCACAACCAACATGGCTGCAGCATTACAGTGACTGGCTGGCAATCCCTGCATGTTCATTGGCTCTGTAAAGAGCGCCAAACATGCATGGCGGAGACCCGAGCTCCCGCCCGAGTAACCCAGAAATGCTCTGTGCTCGCCGAACATCCCGAGTAGCGTGATGCTCGGGCGAGTACCGAGCAGTGTTGAGCATGTTCGCTCAGCACTAATCCTGACGCCACAGACCCTAGTGGTTCCAGTGTGAGCAGAGATAGCTATTAACCACAGACTAGATGATGGCAAGTCAGACCTATACAGCCTGAAAGGCAGTCAAGTTGCTTCATGTTCCTCCTAAAGAACCGGAGGGCAAAGTAGAGTGTGAATTGCTACAAAAAGGAAAGTGTGCTGAAAAAAAGGAAAGATCCCAGAGTGAGTAGAATAAACCATGAAATACAAAATAAAGTATTAAGTACATACTGTTAGATAATATGCCACCTACTTCCTAAATAGAAACCGAAGGTAGGTGCAGAGTAAAGTACAGAAATAGCAAAGAGAAAAACCTTAGCTGGAAATTCACTGACTGGCTATAAACAACAACAGAATGTCTGAACTTCCAAATAAAACTATCACCAGCAGGAAATCCCAACAGGGAAAAATAATATAAAGCCGCACCCAAAAAGTGATAGGGAACAAATGAAAACACATGTGTTATGCTAAACAGACTGCAGCCAGAATAGCAGAACCTAAACACCTGGAGAAAAGGTATGTCTGTTGAGGCTCAGTGGAAAGAGAAGCCGATTACACCACGCTGCCCCCTTTTCCATTCTGAGCCCACCCCAAACTGCCCTATTTTCCATAGTGATCCTACCCCACGCTGCCCCATTTTCCATAGTGATCCCATACCACGCTGACCCGTTTCCCATAATGATCCCACCCCACGCTGACCAGCTTCCCATATTGATCCCACCCGACGCTGCCCTGTTTCCCATAGTAATCCCACCCCACGCTGCCCCATTTCCCATAATGATCCCACCTTACACTAATACTAACCCATTTCCCATACTGATCGCACACTGACCCATTTCCCATATTTCCCATTGTGTACATTGAGCCCACCACATGTTGCCCCTGCATCTTCTGCTCTTTGAACGCTTACCTGCTCCTGACTGCAGCAACCTCTCCTCCTCTATGGTGCTCTGCAGTGACACCGGCAGCGTGATTAGGTAAACTCATCACGTTGCCGAGACATCAGAACCATGTGCACGTTGCAGCATGTCGGGACAGAGAGCTGATTGGAACTCCACTGACCTGGCACGCACAGAGGATCATTTGTATCAGCGTCTTAAAGACACTAATACAAATTAATACAATGATGCAACAATCCCCTACCCCCCTCCCCAACACCACCTTGCATAGACTCCAGTTTCCTTGTAGAGTCTGGAAGAGGAGAAGGAAGTATTTATTTATTTTATTTTTATTAAATCTTGATCCTGCGCCCCCCGCAATCCACCGCCCTAGGCACCGGATACAGTCATGTGCAGATTACATTCACTTTAACTTGCAAATTTTCTGCATCCAATGCAATTCTATGGGAAAGATCCACACATAAAACTCATAAATTGATGTGCTGCAGATTTCAAATACGCACCGCAGGCCAGCTTACGCTGAGTAAAAAAAAAGCAGATTTCTATAAATCCCATACACTTTGCTGGAACTCGTGAGTGATATCCAAGCAGAAGCCGCCTGGATCTGCCTTGCTGCTTTAGGAACCTGAAGCTGCTGAAAGGACTTCAAAAAGAGACACATGCACAGCAATTCGTGTTTACATTGCAGTCCATATTCTTTTTAGCGTTTTTTTAGCACTTTTCTCGCTTTTTTTCGCTTTGCCTGAAAAAGTTGTCATGTGCACATACCTTCAGAGATCCCTCAGTATAAGGCCTCACTCTCATCAGTAGAACAAAAATCGCTCCGATGTTGCTCCTGAAAAATCGGATGAGTGAATTCCGCATGGTACCTCGTATGTTATGCATGTGCAATGCGCTTTTAACATCTTTTACTAGTTTAGAAAGAGCCTATTATTTATTGTAGGGCATTTAAAATTGCTAACCTTATATAAATCCCTTTGAAAACTGTCAGATCCTGAGCACATCCATATTTTTCTGGAGATACCACTATCATCTATTTTTCCCATCATTTTTCGAACATCCTACCTGCAACTACGGGCAATCTAAATTTGGCGTTCAATGCTCCTGAACAGGTCCTGTATAACTGGGTCTTATCCAGGGAACGTGGGACAAGGTATCCGCCCTTTGATATTCTGAGTAGGCATCGCAGATACTGGCTTAATCCACTCCTCTGCAAACGTGCTACAAGAGGGCATTTTGCCCATATGTATTGGCCAGCTACGTAGGCTGCCCGACAAATTTTTTGCTTACCTGAGAATGACTCTGAACATCTTTGACCGGCTACTGGAAGAGCTTCGGCCAGGCAATACTTTACAAAACATCCATTTCGGGACGATGTTTTTCTGCAGAAGAACGACTGCTGCTTACCCTGAGTTAAGGTTATAGACTAAGTTATTCTTTCATAAATGTTGTTGTTGTTTTTTTTTTGGAGGATATTTTTTTTCCCAAAAATATAGTTTATTATTATATAAAGTTATTTTGCAACTCACATCATGCCTATTGTGTTTTCACAAATGTTTTCGGACCAAAAATTCTGGCGCCTCATGATTTTTGGTATGGCTTCTTTGGATTTGAGTTTACACTCAGTCATTTCAGCCTACGTGTTGTTAATTATTTTAATTGTTTTATTTTTTCCTCTAACTGTGCTTAATGTGTGAGTTTTCACATTTATCAATAAAAGAATATGATAACTATGTGATTTTAAAAATGTTTTTTTTATGTTTTTTTTACATAGTACATGCCAGTTTCTCAACTGTCTTGGCGCTTTGGATGGAAAACACATCCATATGAAAAAAAACGCCAAACTCAGGGTCCCAATGCTAAAATTACAAACAATATTTTTCAGTAGTGCTGTTGGCGTTCGTTGACAGCAACTACAGATTTGTAATTGTAGATTTTGTGGCCTATGGAAGAACTGGAGATTCTCAAATCTTCAATTTTCCTTTAATGGGTCGGCGGTTAAGGAACAATAAAATGAGTATGCCACCCCAAGAAACCTCCCTCAATTGGCAAACTAATCCCGTTCATCATCATGGCTGATGAGGCCTTTCAGGTCATTTGATGAAGCCTTATCCCCGCCGGGGTCTTGACCGATGACGTTGTATTTTCAATTACAGGCTTACTAGGGCACGGCGTCTGGTCAAATGTGCCTAAGTTGGCATTTTGTCTGCTAAATGGTGTGTATTGCTTACTTCCCTACAATTAACTACAATTAAGCAAACAAAATGTCAATGGTGTCATTAAGGCCTGTGTAATACTACACAAGTTTACCCATATCCACGATTCGCCTGTGTCTGTAAAGGCTGAGGGAGGATTGGGCAACAATCCTGATCCAGTAGAACAGGTTTTGGCCAGACGCCTTTTGAGTCCATGAAGTTCTAGCGGATTATTTTCTGACACCTGAAGGGTCCACACCATAGCAAGATCATTTTGTAGTGTAATGTTTGCACTACTTGTTTATTTTCTATGTGGGTTAACACGCAAAATGTGTGAACACGTGTGTATATTTTAGTTTGTTAACACATTTTAAAAATAAAACAATAATTCAAAATTCATGAACAACGGAAAGTATCTTTCTTTACAACATTTTAAAATAAAATAAGCCATAACTCAGGCAAAATGCTTGCTAAGACACAAACAAAAAAATATATGTGTTTTGTCATAATTTTATATATACTAAATTTATAAATTATAAAATGAGGGAGGAGAGGGGAGGACTGGCAGAAGGGTTAGGTTGGGTAGAAAAAAGAGGAGCCAACATATGGCAACATGGATGGGCATGGGTTAAAAGGGGGTTGGTATGTACCAGTAGGTCCAAAGGCAGGATTCTGGTGTGATGCCCTGGGTTGCCATTGGCTTCTATGTCCGACATTGTTGATATGGGTGGGGTGTCCTTAATACCATCCTTCCACTGGGCCAGAAAAATTAAAATGCTGAAAGTGGGCAGCATGGTAACTATGCAGTCCATAAGACGGTGTGGTTGGTGCTGCTGGTGTTGGTGCTGCTGCTGTTGGGGTGGCTGATGGTGGTGCTGCTGCTGTTGGGGCTGCTGGTAGTGGTGCTGCTGCTGCTGGGGCCTGTTCTGAAACGTTGGTGCCTGGCTGCTGCCTGTGTGAACTTCTCAGCTGCCTGGTTTCAAGAAAGTCAAAGACATCCTGGGGGTCATTGGGTGGAATAGCCACTTCGAGGAGGTGCAGAATGAATGCTTTGGCTCTGATTCGGATGTTGGTCGGGACTTGGCGCAGATGCTTGGCCAGACTCCTACAAAAGGCCTCCTTACCATCATCATTGACGGTGCAAGATAGTTGATTACTCGACTATCTACCTCGCGCCATGTGGTGTTGGTGAGGACCACCCTCCTTTGCCTGAGTCTGCAGGGTATGGGTGCAACTTGAGGTAATGTGTCAAGGGGCAAAGTGGGGCTACTATCCAGCACCTCTCCTCTTGCTCAGTGGCTTGTTGAGGTTCCGCCTATGTTCCTGGAGCCTCCTCTGGTGGTGCCACCACCTCAGACTCAGATGCTGTTTCCCTGTCCCGTAAGTTTCTTTCAGTTCTGGGAGATTTTTTCAAAAAAAAGGCAACAAAAACACTTTTTAACATGTAAATGAGCAGAGCTTTGAACTTACAATCTTAAATCCATGGTGGGAACAAGGAAATTCAAATGATCCTTGCACAGATAGGGTCTTTTCTTTGGGGCCCCATCTCCACTTTTTCCTTGCTGCTCCCTTCTGTACTGTTTTCTGCCACTGCACCATCTTCCTGTGACATCACTCACTGCAATGGGGATAATTTTTAGTTTCAAATATAATAAAAAATATTTTAAAAAAAACGGAAATGTAAGTTTACATTACACACATTAAGCATGATGTTGCATGGAGAATTAGGTAAAAGCGTAAAAAAAAAGACCGAAAAGCAAAAATATATAAATACTTAATAATCCCCATTTGTACCAAAGAAAGAAGAAAGACACAGGGCAAAAGGAACATGTGCACACCCAAAATTGAAAAACAACATCAAATTTTATTAAACATGATTTATAGTAAAACAGCTCAGACAAACAGGTTAAAAATATTTAAAATACACACATTAGTTGTAGAGGGGTGGAAAGATTATCCCAATATTATAAACCCCCACTGCAGGAAAATATCTAAATAAATAACACCATTAACATATAATAGACCCTATTAGTGTGTTAACATGTACAGTGGGTGTGGAAAGTATTCAGACCCCTTTACATTTTTCACTCTTTCTTTCATTGCAGCCATTTGGTAAATTCTAAAAAGTTCATTTTTTTCTGATTAAAGTACACTCTGCACCCCATTTTGACTGAAAAAAAACAGAAATGTAGGGACAGGAAGACTGGTTGCAATTGAAGGAAACATGAATGCGGCCAAGTACGGAGATATCCTGGATGAAAACCTCTTCCAGAGTGCTCTGGACCTCAGACTTGGCAGAAGGTTCACCTTCCAACAAGACAATGACCCTAAGCACACAGCTAAAATAACAAAGGAGTGGCTTCAGAACAACTCTGTGACCATTCTTGACTGGCCCAGCCAGAGCCCTGGCCTAAACCCAATTGAGCATCTCTGGAGAGATCTGAAAATGGCTGTCCACCAAAGTTCACCATCCAACCTGACGGAACTGGAGAGGATCTGCAAGGAAGAATAGCAGAGGATCCTCAAATCCAGGTGTGAAAAACTTGTTGCATCATTCCCAAGAAGACTAATGGCTGTACTAACTCAAAGGGGTGCTTCTACTCAATACTGAGCAAAGGTCTGAATACTTATGACCATGTGATATTTCAGTTTTTCTTTTTTAATAAATTTGCAAAAAATTTTACATTTCTGTTTTTTTCAGTCAAGATGGGGTGCAGAGTGTACTTTAATGAGAAAAGAAATGAACTTTTTAGAATTTACGAAATGGCTGCAATGAAACAAAGAGTGAAAAATTTAAAGGGGTCTGAATACTTTCCGTACCCACTGTATATGACCAAAATGTGTGCTCACAATTAGGGCAAATATCAGGTATATGGGATGTCGTAAAGACTATACTAAAATGCTCATATAGAGCCACATATAATGCAAGGCCGTGGATTAAATAGACACCATTTATAACGCAAAGGCAAGTAGAAAGAACATGGGCTGCATAACCCTGACGAAGCTGCCAGGAGCAGCGACACGTTTTGGGTCTCTGGTCCTGCAGGTAACCTTTTCCCACCTTGGATATTGTACCATGCTCTTTATACGTACGTCACTGGCAGCTAGTGCCGTAACTATAAACTTCGGGGCCCCGGGGCAAAACTTCATAGTGGGGCCCCACAACATTTCAATCACTAGAGGTTGTGCGGAACGTGGTGAAGCCTGCTACGCATTGTTGTATACACAGGCTTCACCACGTTCCGCAAGACCTTTAATAGATTTTGTTGTTTATGATGCAAGTTTTAGAAGTTAAATATTCAGTGAATATGTTTGGAAAATTAATAAGGTGAATAATTCCAAATATTGCACAATTTTCAAATAACTGTATATGTTTATTAAATAGCAGGGCTTCTCACAGTTTGTCAGGGTATGTGCACACGATGCAGAAATGCTCAGGATTTTTTCCTGAGCGTTTCTGCATCTCTCTGGCAGGAAAAAACGCATGCAGATTGTACATGCGGTTTCCTGCCAGGGACATGCGGAAATGAAGCGGTCTTCACTTTCATTTCCGCATGCGGGTTGACAAGCGCTTCCCAAGCGATTTTAGCATCACTTGGAAAGTGCTTGTCAACTTCACACTATATAAATCCATGCAACCGGCATGGATTTATATAGTGTGTGAATGTTAAAAAATAAAAAATAAATCTATACTTTACCCTCTGATGGCCCCCGGTGTCCTGCTTCATCGGTCCCGGCTGCCGGCAGTGGAGACTGTAGGACCTGCCGACGTCAGCGTCACGTGACCCGTCACATGACTCTGACGTCAGCGAAGGTACTTCATTCAACCGCGAAGTGCGCGGGAAGCCAGCAGGACGCAGCGCGGGCCGTCAGAAGGTGAGAATATATATATTTTTTATTTTATTCTTTTTTTTTTAATGGTACCTGGGTCTGGATGAGAGTCCTCTCCTCCACACCCGGGTACCATCCGCACATTAGACCGCATGAAAAGCGCATCAACATATACAGTGATGCGGATTCCATGCGGTCTAATGCAAGTCAATGGTGGCAAAAGAGCAGCGTTTCCGCAAAATTAATTGACATGCTGCGGATTTTTGACCGCAGCGTTTACGCTGCGGAAAAATCCGCATCATGGGCACAGCACATGCGGATTTCCATTGGGGAACATTGCTGCCCTTCTACCATGCGTTTTTCATGTGTTTCTGCGGCGTTTACGCAACTGCAAAAACGCCGCGGAAACGCATGAAAAACGCATCGTGTGAACTCAGCCTCACAGAGATATTTGTGTCTGCTGAGACTGTCTCCTCTCAATGATGCTGAGAGTTTGTTACAGTCAGTGTGCACTTTGCCGGCCTTGCCAACTCTCTGTGATCTCTAGACTAACATATTGTTACAAATCTTGTGCTATGAGACTCTCCAGGCCAGTGCAGGTTTCCATTCATTGACAGCTGGCAGAGCTCCTGGAAATCATTGAAATGATAGTCTCTTCTGTCCTCTGGGTGACATTGTCTGACAGGAATATAGGAGCTGGGTATTTTATCAGAAATTAAAGTATTAAAATACAATTTTTTACCATCAGTTTGGGGCCCCTTGGGTGGTTGGGGCCCCAGGGCAGTGCCCCGGTTGCCCCGGTTGTAGTTACAGCCCTGATGGCAACGTCACTGCCATGGATGTGAAACATGCAGGGAATGAAGAAATAATCAGGCTCCATGGAGTTAAAATCTTGATTTTGCATTGGATTATATTAAAATGACGGAAAACATCCAACTAATGTCCATATGGAAAACACCAATGCATTTCTGGTGCGTGTAGTACCTTTATACATTGTGTTCTTAAAAAAAGCCACAGGTCAAGAAATACACACAAAAAACGCACCTTATGAATAAGATTTTACAAATCTCATTTATTTTGCTCTTCTTGTAAAATGTTGCAATTTTTCCACACAAAAAAAATGCATGGAAATAAACATCTAAAAAAATATACTACATGTGCACCAGCCCCAATTAAAATTTTCCTGTTCATGCAGGTTTTCCCGGTAAATTTGTAGTGAAGTTATTCTCTGTAAACTGAAAATCCCTTACTATGCTTAGGGGTCTCTCCAGACCCCATTCATCTAGAGCAGTGTTTCTCTCCATACACCAGAGCATATTAAACGTAAGATGTAGAAAATAAAGAAATACTTATACTCACCTCGCTGCGCCGGCCACTCCGCTATTAAACCAACCAACTATCTGATCATAGGCGCATATTCTTATCACTGCCATTGAGCTGTGAATCCACTGGTCTTTTCACGCCATTGTGGGAACTTCCAGCTCTGATGAGGCCCGGGGCATTTCTGTACAAGCTAGCATCATGATGTCACGACCTGAACCATAACCTTGCGCGCATGTGCATAAGCATTCCGAGCCTCAGAAGAGCCGGAAGTCCCTGCCTAGCATCTAGAGGCCTTGGGGTTCATCTCTCGGAAGCGATGGTACAAACATTCACCAGCATTTTTCTGAATCCGCTCAGAAGTAAATTCCAAAAAATCCACATTTTGTCGAACACGGATTTTTGTAATATTTCAGTAGAGTTCAGTTCCACTCTAATATATTCGCTAATATCTTATCACTGGTATAACAGCAGAATAAGGTATTATTCTGTATCATTCTAGTAATACATTCAAGGAAATATCAGTCCATATTTTTCTATGATAGTAAATAGATCATCCAACATACAAAGGTAGACATGTTACTGGTTAACAAGGAGTTCTTCAATTTAGACATTATACATTTAAAGAGAATCTGTCAGGATTTCATCCCCCAAACTATTTATATGTTCATGTAGCTCTTTCAAAGACAAGTCCAGAAATACCTTTACATGGCCAGCCCACTCCTCTGTTACTGAGAAATCAGCGTTTGAAGTCATATGCAAATGAGATTGAAAAACTATTTGTAGATCTGAGACCTCTTTCACTCCAGCTCTATTCCCTGCCCAGTGAGCCCCTCCTCCTGCTTGACTGACAGCCTGTATTGCTGTGTGACACAGTTCTCTGCAGCTCTCACAAATAGACTGCTTAGCGCAGTCTCCATTCAGAGAGAGACCCCAGCACATCTCTCTCAGCTACAGTTCACATTTTGGCTGATCACTCCCCAGCAGCACACTCAACTCTGCTTCATCCAGCAGACTGACACACCTCAGGAGACTGCCCCACTTCCTGCTTCTTAGAGAAACATTGCAGGTGCTTCTAATAAAACACTGCAGAGCTGGAATTAATCCTGTCCTTCCCAGCTATGCTACAGTATGTAGTGTAGTACAGTCATGGCCAAAAGTTTTGAGAATGACACCAAAATTATATTTTCACATGATCTGCTGGCCTCTGGTTTTTATTAGCGTTTGTCTGATGTTTATATCACATACAAAAATATAATTGCAATCATATTATGAGTACCAATAGGTTATATTGACAGTTAGAATGAATTAATGCAGCAAGTCAATATTTGCAGTGTTGCCCCTTCTTCTTCAAGACCTCTGTAATTCTCCCTGGCATGCTCTCAATCAACTTTTGGACCAAATCCTGACTGATAGCAGTCCATTCTTGCATAATCAATGCTTGCATTTTGCGAGAATTTGTTGGTTTTTGTTTGTCCACCCGTCTCTTGATGATTGACCACAAGTTCTCAATGGGATTAAGATCTGGGGAGTTTCCAGGCCATGGACCCAAAATCTCTATGTTTTGTTCCATGAGCCATTTAGTTATCACCTTTGCTTTATGGCAAGGTGCTCCATCATGCTGGAAAAGGCATTGTTGGGCGCCAAACTGCTCTTGGACGGTTGGGAGAAGTTGCTCTTGGAGGACATTCTGGTACCATTCTTTATTCATGGCTGTGTTTTTAGGCACGACTGTGAGTGAGCCGATTCCCTTGGCTGAAAAGCTACCCCACACATGAATGGTTTCAGGATGCTTTACAGTTGGCATGAGACAAGACTGGTAGTAGCGCTCACCTCTTCTTCTCCGAATAAGCTGTTTTCCAGATGTCCCAAACAATCGAAAAGGGGATTCATCAGAGAAAATGACTTTGCCCCAGTCCTTAGCAGTCCACTCCCTGTACCTTTTGCAGAATATCAGTCGGTCCCTGATGTTTTTTCTGGAGAGAAGTGGCTTCTTTGCTGCCCTCCTTGAAACCAGCCCTTGCTCAAAGAGTCTCCGCCTCACAGTGCGTGCAGAAGCACTCACACCAGCCTGCTGCCATTCCTGAGAAAGCTCGGCACTGCTGGTAGTCCGATCCCGCAGCTGAAACAGTTTTAAGATACGGTCCTGGCGCTTGCTGGTCTTTCTTGGGCGCCCTGGAGCCTTTTTGACAACAATGGAAGCTCTCGCCTTGAAGTTCTTGATGATGCGATAGATTGTTGACTGAGGTGCAATCTTTGTAGCTGTGATACTCTTTCCTGTTAGGCCATTTTTGTGCAGTGCAATGATGGCTGCACGTGTTTCTTTAGAGATAACCATGGTTAACTGAAGAGAAACAATGATATCAAGAACCAGCCTCCTTTTAAAGTGTCCAGTGATGTCATTCTTACTTAATCATGACTGATTGATCGCCAGCCCTGTCCTCATCAACACCCACACCTGTGTTAATGGATCAATCACTAAAACGATGTTAGCTGCTCCTTTTAAGGCAGGACTGCAATGATGTTGAAATGTGTTTTGGGGGTTAAAGTTCATTTTCTGGGCAAATATTGACTTTGCAAGTACAGTAATTGCTGTTAAGCTGATCACTCTTTGACATTCAGGAGTATATGCAAATTGCCATTACAAAAAATGAAGCAGTAAACTAAGCTAAGAGATGCCCTTCACCTTATAGACTGGGATAGTATCTTTAGTAATAGGAGCACGGATAGAAAATGGGAAATTTTCAAAACAGTCCTACATAGTCACTGTAGAAGGTACATACCTTATGGGAATAAAAGGGCTAGGAATAGGAGGAAGCCAATGTGGCTAAATAAGGAAGTCAAGAGGGCAATGAAAAACAAAAAAAGGGCTTTCGGTAAACTTAAACAAGAAGGCAGCGAGGAAGCGCTAATATCTTATAGGGAAAAAAACTAAATCTGTAAGAAACAAATAAGAATAGCAAAAGAGGAGACAGAGAGACTAATTGCCAAGGAAAGTAAAACGAATCCCAAACTGTTCTTTAACTATATAAACAGTAAAAGGATTAAAACTGATGGAGTTGGCCCATTGAAAAATAACCTGGGTAAAATCATAGAGGGCGATGAGGGTAAAGCAAACCTACTCAATAGCTTCTTCTCCACTGTTTTCACAAAAGAAAACAATTTATTGGAGGAAATGCAGAGTGATAAAGTAAACCCTCCGCTAAATATCACCCACCTAACCCAGGAGGAAGTTCAGAAACGCCTAAATAATATCAAAATAGACAAGTCACCAGGCCCAGATGACATACACCCCCGGGTACTAAAAGAATTAAGTAATGTGATAGACAGGCCGCTGTATCTTATATTCAAGCACTCTTTATGGACAGGGACTGTCCCACTAGACTGGCGCCAAGCAAATGTGGTACCAATATTCAAAAAGGGGTCTAAAAGTGACCCTGGGAACTATAGACCAGTCAGCTTAACGTCTGTTGTGGGTAAATTGTTTGAAGGATTTCTTAGAGATGCTATTGTAGAATATC
Organism: Phyllobates terribilis; assembly: GCF_046119375.1. Classification (NCBI taxonomy): domain Eukaryota; kingdom Metazoa; phylum Chordata; class Amphibia; order Anura; family Dendrobatidae; genus Phyllobates; species Phyllobates terribilis. Next base: position 159,828,049 of record NW_027362771.1, on the reverse strand, counting down.
TTAATGATAATAACTGTCTAACTCCATATCAACATGGATTCATGAGGGATCGCTCCTGCCAAACAAACCTGATCGCCTTCTACGAGGAGGTGAGCTTACAGCTGGACCGGGGAGAGTCAGTGGATGTTGTATACCTTCACTTCTCCAAAGCGTTTGATACCGTGCCACACAAAAGGTTGGTATATAAAATGAGAATGCTTGGTCTGGGGGATAATGTGTGCAAGTGGGTAAATAGCTGGCTGAGTGATAGAAAGCAGAGGGTGGTTATCAATGGAGTAAGCTCAGGGTGTGTCAGGGTTACTAGCGGGGTGCCTCAAGGGTCTGTCTTGGGCCCTATATTATTTAATATATTTATTAATGATCTAGTGGAAGGGTTGCATAGTAAAATAGCAATATTTGCAGATGATACTAAACTTTGTAAAGTAGTTAATACAGATGAGGATAGGGCACAGCTACAGGAGGATTTAGATAAATTGGGGAGTTGGGCCAAAAAATGGCAAATGGGGTTCAATGCCGATAAATGTAAGGTCATGCACATGGGAAAGAAAAACAGCAGTCACCCATACATATTAAATGGGAAACTGTTGGGGAAATCTGACATGGAGAAGGACCTGGGCATCTTGGTTAATAGCAAATTAAATTGGAGTGCCCAGTGTCAGGCAGCAGCTGCGAAGGCAAATAGAGTCATGGCATGCATCAGAAGAGGAATAGGGGCATATGATGAGAACATTGTTCTTCCTCTGTATAAAGCGCTGGTAAGGCCGCACTTAGAATATTGTGCACAGTTCTGGGCTCCGGTGCTCAGGAAAGACATATTGGAGCTAGAGAGGGTACAAAGGAGGGCGACTAAGGTAATAAAGGGAATGGAGGGACTAGAATACCCAGAGAGGTTGTCAAAATTAGGCCTATTTACGTTGGAAAAGAGAAGGCTTAGGGGAGACCTCATAAACATGTATAAATACATCAGGGGGCAGTACAGAGATCTCTCCCATGACCTGTTTATACCAAGGATGGTGACAAAGACGAGGGGGCACACTATGCGTCTGGAGGAAAGGAGGTTCCTGCATCAGCATAGAAGGGGATTCTTTATGGTCAGAGCCGTGAGACTCTGGAACTCTCTGGGAGAGGAAGTGGTGATGTCCAACTCACTTAATGAGTTCAAGAGAGGCCTGGACGCCTTTCTTGTGAACAATAAAATTACATCTTATGCTTAGTTAATTAATCCAGGGATTTAATCTGACTGCCAGATTGGTGTCGGGAAGTGAATTTTTCCTCAATGATGTAAATTGGCCTATACCGCATGTTTTTTTGTTGCCTTCCCCTGGATCAACGCTGCGGAATAGCTGCAGTGCACAAGAAATAGGCTGAACTGGATGGACGCTTGTCTTTTTTCGGCCTTATAAACTATGTAACTATGTAAACTTTGGAAAAATTACTATTTGTCTCATTCTCAATACTTTTGGCCATGACTGTATAGGTGCACTTAAATACTGATTACCATCTTCCTCAGTTTCCAGCGTCTTGTTCTGATGCCTATAGACTGTAAAAGCGACTTCTGGTTCACACCTAAACCCCAATGTGATCCGGCGAGTCAGAATTTCAGTCATGTGAGTTAAAAGAGGACCAGTACACATACATTGCACTTCACACATATGCAGACAGGTGTAGGATATAACATTTTTGCTGGGAGTGATTTTTTAAACAATTATTAGATTTTTCACTGAAACAGCTGTTTTACCATCAAAACCACATGGCCATACCAATGGGCCACACACTTTTGCAGTTGAATCAGCTGTTCTGTAAAATCTAATAATTGTTTAATAAGCAATTTGAAAATCGCAATGAGAGGTGGTCTCTACTCAAATTTTCCTTTTGTCCTTGCCCTTACAGCTATATGTATTTTAATTTATTCAGGACTCACACTTGATAATATTAAGCAGAAAATATAAATGTTAATTATAGTGTTCAGTATATCAGCATGGAACTGCGGTAAAAACACTTCTCTTGCATTGGATAAAACTGTCACACATTGTACGATACTTGTCACATATTACAGTTAGTTTGCTTTAAATATGCTGCATGAAGAATACCAGAGGAAGCTGTGCACTTTGGAGTAAAAGGGATTATATGTTCCCATTAGTAACTAGCTCTTCCGGGTGCTAAATATAACACTAATAAAGCTAAAGAGAACTGAAAACTATGACCAGGCTGGCGTTCTTCATCTGTCCCTTACAGCAGCTGGCTTATCTGTTGGCTAATTGATAGAAAGGGAAACTTAGAGGGCAAACATCTCAGGTTTATTATCTACTTCTGCCCTTGGTTTGCTTAAAGGGAAAGTAATTCACACCCTGAAAGGTAATGATAATGCAATGAATTTAAAAAGTAAACAAGGTATGCTGTTTTGCAAGTCGCTCTCTAATAAAATGTATAGAAGGAAATGTAGGTTTTAACAAGACTGTTAGGTTATGTTCCTATGATGAGTTCTTGACGCAGCATATTACAAGAAGCGTCTTACAATTCGAGAAAAGTGGATGGGATTAATAGAAATCTCACGAGCACTGGTTGTTTTTTTTACACTGGGTATACTGACCTGCGGTGCGTTTTTTAAATCCGCAACATGTCAATTTCTCTTGTAGGTTCACTGAGTTTTATGGGTGGATTTTCTACATAGAATTGCTAATGTGTGTTTTAAAAACGCATGTAAAAAAATGAACTAAAAAAATAAATTAATAAATTCCTGCAAATTCAAGAATATCCACAGAGAGTAAGGGTATGTGTGCATGAAAAGTATTTTGTGCAGAAATTTCTGCAGCGTTTCTGCACCTCTTGGCAGCAAAAACACTGCTGAAATTCTGCGCGTTTTTGGTGCGTTTTGATGCGTTTTTTGTGCATTTTTGCCTGCGTCTTTACCATGCGTTTTTGCCAATGCATTACATAGGAAAAACACAGGCAAAAACACACAAAGAAATGACATGCTACAGATTTAACCGCACATAAAATCCTGTCAGGAAAATTCCTGATCATGTGCACAAATCGTCAAAATTCTCATAGGTAATGCTGGCTTAAGGATTACATTATGCTTTTAGGGCCAATTCTGCGTGGAAAAAAACACGTAAAAAATGCACCGTGTGCACATAGCTTAAGGAGTCAAAGAAACATGACTGACTTATGTTATATAAACACTATATTTATTCACTTGCCTTATTCTTCTCCATTTGCATCAGTTTCAGTTTTATAGATAGTTACCTATATAGCCATCAGATTTAGAAGAAATTTAGAGGGAAATGAAGAGACAGCGTTATTATTTTTCCTCGGTATGACTGGCCTGGAGATTATTATCACTGACTTTACTGTGAAGCTCGTTCAGGACGAGCTCAATAGGGCTGAGGTCTGGAGAATATGCCAGTAAGAAAAGCAGAAGCTGTGCCATCTTGTTTGCTCTGTGTCTCACATAAAATCTACTTATTGAGTCTCCTCTGTGTCGGTCTCCTTCACACGCTTATTCTTATTTTCTTATACTGTGGCATCATGATGTGTTGTCCATAACAATAGCATATGACTGCTGTGGCCAAATGCCCAATGGGACCTCGTTAGTTTGCGACTAGCCAGTGGTCAGTGGAAAGCTATTATGCTAGTGACACGTCATCACATACTAGGACCAATTTGTGAGCCAGCAATGCCTCAATAATAGTGCCTGCCAAATATTGCCATAACAGTGACAGCTATAATGCCACTACATGTGGGCCTACAACGGGCCCCACTCAAGACCAAAAAACAGAGCCTCGTGTCAGTGTCAGACACAAACATTCTGTATTTAGAAGCCCGAGGCTGTAGTCATCTTCACTGAATGGATAATTTACTCCATAACCGAGAACCAGTAAGGTTGGGTTCACCATATACCAAAATGCTGTTTGGTATGGTTTTCAAATCGATTGTTAGTGGTCACATGCTTTGAGTGTACACAGCAGTTTGCCTGCACCGCAAGTAACAGTCTCTTTTAAAACTGTGCTGAACAGCATATAGGACTTTTGTAAAACATATGTGGCACCCCAGGGGTCTGGTTACCACAGTAATAGAAATATTACGTCTGAGAGCAAGTGGGAGGTTTCCTGGTCAGAAGCCCTTAAACATGCAACACCTCCTGTCCCAGACCAGATAGGGGAGGAACCTGCCCTATATAAACTGGATCTGGGGCGGGGTTAGTCAGTCTGAGCCTGGAGTTTATTCCAGACACAGAGAAAGTAACAGCGAGGAGCTCTGTAGGAGCAGGAGCTGAAGACCAGGGACTTGAGCTAAGAACCGGACACCGGAGTCCGAGGCTGCAAGGATCTTTAAGTCCAGCAGCAGAAACCAGCCGGCAGGGGATTCCAGGTCCTCTGGCCATAGAAGCCCGGAGGCTCAGTCATGAGCAAGGGACCAGCACCGCCATCGATGAGCGGAGGCTATCAGAAGGCCCCAAGTCACCAGCCATACGGATGAGCACCACACGGTACACTCAGGGACGTGGGCTACTTCCACTCGCTTACAGCAAGGTAGCCAGGAAGAGTGCAGATAGACGGGGAGGCCTACAACTCCACCTGGCTAGGGGAACTCCAGTTTGCTCACAGACTGACCAGGCCTCTTATGCTAGCCAGTACTCCCAGGAGGGTCTGCCTTATTATCACCAGTAAAGACCCTGAACTGCACTGCAAAGACTCTGAGTCGTTCCTGCTGCGCTCGTGCACCATCACTCCCATCATCCACACTCACTGCCCTGAGGCTATACTCCTCCCGTGGGGAGTCATCCCATTCTCTGCTGCGCATACAACACCAGCCTCAGCGGTCTGCCTCGCAGCGGCGGTACACCCTGACCGCAATCCACAGGTGGCGTAGTTGGACATTAAACCACAAAAACCCTATAAAGACTGCCACTGGTTTGACCACCCTGAGCCACGGGACCGGGTCGCCGCCACGGAGACTACAATCCCCAGAGACCTGGCTCCAGGTAACCCCACACACGTGCACACACGGCCCAGGGGACGCGTCACAAACACTGAGGTCCGTTTATATAGACCGACTGGCAGCATGATACGACTGCCGATCAGTAAACGTTTATCAACCGGCGGTCATTTGAGTGCCTGTTTACACAGCCAGGCTAAAGCAAACAATGAGCAACTGAGCAATCTATGCTTGATCGCTAAGTGCGCCTAGACTGCCATTGTTCTCAGCAGTGTGAGTCTTGTTTACACAGGACGAAGCACTGCGGAAAACAATGATCTTTTCTGTTGCACAAAAGATCATTTCGCCTGATGAACGAGCAAAAAGTGGGAGTCTGTTGACACGGAAAGATAGTCATAAAACAAGCGTTTTTAACAATGCTCGTCTACTATTTTCTTGTTGTGTAAATGCCTCTTAAGTCCATATTAACTTTTTTTGGCATTTTATTGTTGTTTATATTGTTATATAGTTAACTTTGTCCTTAGCAGGGCCGTAATTGCCCTTAGACACTTGTAGGCACTTGTCTGCTCTGCAGCATAATTGATGATGGCGGGCAGCAGGCGGCGAGGCGGGCGGTGGGATCATAGTTGTCAGGCTGGCAGCAGTGCCAGCATGACAGAGCCCAGACTACCTGAGTCTCTGACTAGTCTCAGACTCTGAGGAGTCTGACTAGTCTGTGACTGTTGTCACTGGTCAGACACAGGGCCGCATTTGCCCTTAGGCACTTGTAGGCACGTGCCTAGGGCGCCGGAATTCGGGGAGGGCGGTGCCTGAGCGTGTTTTGTTTTTTTTTTGTGGGTTTTTTTTGGGGGTTCGTGCCCCGAGCCGGCCGGGTGGCTCCACCCCCCCCAGTCATCGCGCCCTTTCGCCCTCCGGTCACGCCCACCCACCTCACCTCTCTAGTCTGCTCTGCTGCTGCGATCTGGAAAGAAGAGGAGGAGCCCGGGCACTTGAAGTTCCTGCAGAGGCCCGGGCAGCACATCGCTGGCGGCGGCTCATCTCAGCAGGCAGCGCCGGTAATTGTGTCCTGTTGTGATGTGCCATTGCGCCGACACTGCCACCCGGGCCGTAGTGCCGGTACATGATGCTGGATGAGGAGCTGCCGCTTCTGCAGACAGTCTGCTCTGCAGCATAATTGATGATGGCGGGCGGCAGGCGGTGAGGCGGGCGGCGGGATCATAGTTTAGGCGCAGACGCGCAGTCAGCAGCTGCCGCCGGTACTGTGTTCTGTGCTGTGCACAGACAGTACAGCCAGTGGGCAGCAGTGCCAGCCTGACAGAGCCCAGACTGCCTGAGTCTCTGATTAGTCTCAGACTCTGAGGAGTCTGACTAGTCTGTGACTGTTGTCACTGGTCAGACATGATGGCAGGCAGCAGCAGGGAGGGACACAGTGGGGTCTGAATCCCAGACATGGGCTGCATCAGGCACTGCAGCATTGCATATGGGCCATATGCAATGCTGCAGTGCCTGCTGCAGCCCAGTTCTTTGTGGGCCGCTCCCATCCCCCCCCACCCCAATATACAATGCTGCAGCCCTGTGGTCTGTGTGGGCCGCTCCCATCCCCCCACCCCCATATACAATGCTGCAGCCCTGTGGTCTGTGTGGGCTGCTCCCATCCCCCCCACCCCCATATGCAGTGCTGCAGCCCTGTGGTCTGTGTGGGCCGCTCCCATCCCCCCCCACCCCCATATGCAATGCTGCAGCCCTGTGGTCTGCGTGGGCCGCTCCCATCCCCCCCACCCCCATATGCAGTGCTGCAGCCCTGTGGTCTGTGTGGGCCGCTCCCATCCCCCCCACCCGCATATGCAATGCTGCAGCCCTGTGGCCTGTGTGGGCCGCTCCCATCCCCCTCACCCCCATATGCAATGCTGCAGCCCTGTGGTCTGTGTGGGCCGCTCCCATCCCCCCCACCCCCATATGCAATGCTGCAGCCCTGTGGTCTGTGTGGGCCGCTCCCATCCCCCCCACACCCATATGCAATGCTGCAGCCCTGTGGTCTGTGTGGGCCGCTCCCATCTCCCCCACCCCAACCTTTTATATGTGCTACACGGAATGGAGGGGGAGAAGCTACATGAAACTTGGGGAAACGGCCACGATGGGGGGGAAGATATTGCGAGGGGGGCACGACTTGGGGGGGACGTGACGGGGGGTGAGGGTGGGCGTGACCGGGGGGGGCGACCACTGACAGTGCCTAGGGCAGTTGAAACTCTAAATACGGCCCTGGTCCTTAGGCATAGTAAAGATTTGTTATTTTATTGTACTTCTCAGTACAATAGCAGATCGCCTCTGTGTAGCAGAAATGCCCACTTGCTATGAGCACTGACCACTGGGTGGCGCTCATAGCAAGCAAGACATGACAACCACAGGGGTCTGCTGCAGACCCTGGGTTGTCATGCTCACCCATCGGTGACCTGTGATCACGTGACAGGGTCACTGATGGGCGGGGTTAATGCCGCGCTTCTGAGCGGCGCTGTTAAATGCCGCTGTCAGAGATTTAACTGGTTAACAGCCGCGGGTGGATCACCATTCCACCTGTGGCTGTTGCGGGCACATGTCAGTTGTAAGAATCAGCTGACATGTGCCTGGTTCAGGGCGGGCTCAGCTCTGGAGCCCGTGCTGAACCAGGGAGGAGTGGCCTGGGGTGTACTAATACTCCCCAGGCCAGCAACTCATCCAAGAGGTCACAAAACAGCCCATAACAACATCCAATGAACTGCAGGTCTCACTTGCCTCAGTTTAGGTCAATGTTCATGACTCCACCATAAGAAAGAAACTGGGCAAAAATGGCAAAAATGGCAGAGTTCCAAGATGAAAACCACTGCTGAGCAAAAAGAACATAAAGGCTCTCCTTAGTTTTGCCAGAAAATATCTCGATGATGGCCAAAACTTTTGGGAGAATACTCTGTGGACTAACGAGACAAAAGTTTAACTTTTTGAAATGTGTACAGTGGGGGAAACAAGTATTTTGTAAGTTTGCCCACTGACAAAGACATGAACAGTCTATAATTTTAATGGTAGGTTAATTTTAACATTGAGAGATAGAATATCCAAAAAAAAATCAAGAAAATCACAAAAATATTCTTAAAATCTTCTTCCTTAGCGAGTGTGAACGAGCTGAGTGTGACCGGAGTGTAAGTGCAAACGGAAGTAAGTGTGTGACTTGTTTTTCAGTGACTTTGGATTCGGGGAGTTTGGAAGGGAGGAATTTGGACTGAATTGCTGTTTGTATTTTAGTAATTCTTTACATTTCTTTTTACCTAACATTTCTGTCTAGTGCAATCCCCATTAAGAAATGAGCTCCATTATTGACAATGCTATCCAGTGTACATCTTGCCACATGTATGCAATCCTTGAACAGACGGTCATGGGTGCATACTGCTGTGCGAGATGTGTGCATGTTGTGCGTTTGGAAGCCCAGGTACTGGATCTAAATGAGCAGCTGGCAACACTGAGATCCATTGACAATATGGAAAGGAGTCTGCTGCTCACTGAGCAGCTGCTGCTTACTGGGGTAGATGTGGGGGAGGGTGGTAGTAGGGAGCTGCAGGACAGTGAGGGAAGAGTGCCAGGGAGGCTAGTCCTGCTCTGGCATACCCCAATAAGTTTGCAAAGTTGGCAGATGAGGGAAGTGTCAGTACAGGGGTAGCACTGCTGCAGCAAGGCATGTCCTCTGAAAGCTGGAGGAGTGTCAGCTCCAGTAAGGGGGGAAATAGGAGAGCAGGGCAGGCCAGGCAGGTGCTGGTAGTGGGGAACTCAATTATTAGGGGAACAGATAGGGCAATCTGTCACAAAGACAGGGATCGTCGAACAGTGTGCTGCCTACCTGGCGCTCGAATCCGGCACATCGCTGATCGGGTTGACAGATTACTGGGAGGGGCTGGTGAGGACCCAGCGGTCATGGTGCACATTGGCACAAATTACAAAGTTAGAGGTAGGTGGAAGGTCCTTAAAGATGATTTCAGGGAATTAGGCTGCAAGCTTAAAGCAAGGACCTCCAAGGTGGTATTTTCTGAAATACTGCCTGTACCATGTGCCATGCCAGAGAGGCAACTGGAGATTAGGGAGATAAATAAGTGGCTCAGGAATTGGTGTAGGAAGGAGGGGTTTGGGTTCCTGGAGAACTGAGCCGACTTCTCAGTTGGCTACAGGTTCTACGCTAGGGACGGGCTGCACTTCAATGGGGAGGGTGCAGCTGTGCTGGGGGAGAAAATGGCTAGAAGGTTGGAGGAGTGTTTAAACTAGGGATTGGGGGGAAGGATATTCATTTTATAAGTGGGGAAGATAGTGCAGATAGTGACCTGGGCACAAATAAAGAAATTGGAGATGGGGTTAGAACAGTCAATATAGTAAGAAGGAATAGAGGTACAGAGAGATACATAAAATGCATGTACACTAATGCCAGAAGCCTCACCAACAAAATGGAGGAATTAGAATTAATTTAGTTGGAAAATAATTATGATATGGTGGGCATATCTGAGACATGGCTGGACGAGAGCCATGACTGGGCAGTTAATTTACAGGGCTATAGTCTGTTCAGAAATGACTGTACAAACAAGCGAGGGGGGTGTGTGTTTATATGTAAAATCATCCTTAAAACCCATCTTGCGTGAGATTATATGTGAATCTAATGAAAATGTAGAGTCCCTGTGGGTGGAGATAAGGGGAGGGGGAAAAATAATAAATTACTGATAGGGGTTTGTTATAAGTCTCCAATAACAAATAATGGAATCAGCGGAGAATATCCTCATAAAGCAAATAGATGAAGCAGCAACTGAAGGAGAAGTCATTATTATGGGGGACTTCAACTACCCTGAAATACATTGGGGAACAGAAACCAGTAGTTCAAGCAAAGGTAATAGGTTTTTGACAACTATGAGAGACAATTACCTTTCACAACTGGTTCAGGACCCAACAAGAAGGGGGGCACTGCTAGACCTAATATTAACCAACAGGCCAGATCGCATATCAAATATACGAGTTGGGGGTCACATGGGTAATAGTGATCACAAAATAATAAGTTTTCATGTATCCTTTAATAACATGTGTAGTAGAGGGGTTACAAGGACACTAAACTTCAGGAAGGCAAGTTTCCAACGGCAGAGAGATGATCTTAGTGCAATAAACTGGGACGATATCCTGAGACATAATACTACACAAAACAAATGGGAGACATTTATTAGCATCCTGAATAGAACCTGTGCACAATATATACCCTATGGGAATAAACATGCTAGAAATAGGAGGAAACCACTATGGTTAAATAGAGCTGTAAGGGGCGCAATAAGTGACAAAAAGAAAGCATATAGAGAACTAAAGCAAGTAGGTAGTGATGAGGCATTAAATAAATACAGAAAATTAAATAAATTCTGTAAAAACCAAAACAAGGCAGCACAGATTGAGGCAGAGAGAATCATTGCCAGAGAAAGTAAAAATAACCCCAAAATATTCTTTAACTACATAAATAGTAAAAAACTAAAAAATGATAGTGTTGGCCCCCTTAAAAATAGTCTGGGTGAAATGGTGGATGAGGATGAGGAAAAAGCCAATATGCTAAATGATTTTTTTTCAACAGTATTTACACAAGAAAATCACATGACAGAAAACAGGATTAGTGATGACAAAAATTCTTCATTAAATGTTACTTGCTTAACCCAGCAGGAAGTACGACGGCATCTAAAAATCACTAAAGTTGACAAATCCCCGGGCCCGGATGGGATACACCCGCGAGTACTGCAGGAATTAAGTAATGTCATAGATAGACCATTATTTTTAATCTTTAAAGATTCCATAATAACAGGGTCTGTACCACAGGACTGGCGTATAGCAAATGTGGTGCCAATATTCAAAAAGGGGACAAAAACCGAACTTGGAAATTATAGGCCAGTAAGCTTAACCTTTACTGTGGGTAAAATCCTGGAGGCTTACCTAAGAGATGCTATACTAGAGTATCTGAAGAAGAATAACCTCATGACCCAATATCAACATGGGTTTACGAGGGACCGTTTCTGTCAAAATAATCTGATGAGCTTTAATGAGGTGGCAAGTTCTGGACTGGACCAAGGAAATGCAGTGGATGTTGTGTATATGGACTTTTCAAAAGCTTTTGATACGGTTCCACACAAAAGGTTGATACATAAAATGAGAACAATGGGGATAGGGGAAAATATATGTATGTGGGATAAGAACTGGCTCAGTGATAGGAAACAAAGGGTGGTTATTAATGGAAGACACTCAGACTGGGTCTCAGTTAACAGTGGGGTACCACAGGGGTCAGTATTGGGCCCGCTTCTTTTTAACATATTTATTAATGACCTTGTAGGGGGCATACAGAGTAGTATTTCAATATTTGCAGATGACACTAAACTCTGCAGTGTAATCAATACAGAGGAGGACAATTTTATATTACAGGAGGATCTATGTAAACTAGAAGCTTGGGCTGATAAATGGCAAATGAGCTTTAATGGGGATAAATGTAAGGTAATGCACTTGTGCAGAGGAAATAAAATGTATAATTATCTGCTTAATTGTAAAACATTGGGCAAAACTGTAACTGAAAAAGACCCGGGTGTATTGGTGGACGACAAGCTCACGTTCAGTAGCCAGTCTCAGGCAGCTGCTGCAAAGGCAAATAAAATAATGGGATGCTGCAAAAAGAGGCATAGATGCTCACGAGGAGAACATAATTTTACCTCTATACAAGTCACTAGTGCGACCACACTTAGAATACTGTGTACAGTTCTGGTCTCCGGTGTATAAGAAAGACATAGCTAAACTAGAGCAGGTGCAGAGAAGAGCGACCAAGGTTATTAGAGTACTGGGGGGTCTGCAATACCAAGACAGGTTATTACACTTGGGGCTATTTAGTTTAGAAAAATGAAGGCTTAGGGGTGATCTAATTACTATGTACAAGTATATCAGGGGATAGTACAAAAGACCTTTCTGCTGATCTTTTTACTCTGAGGCCTGAGACGGGGACGAGGGGGCATCTTCTACGTCTGGAGGAAAGAAGGTTTAATCATAATCACAGACGCGGATTCTTTAGTGTAAGAGCAGTGAGACTATGGAACTCTTTGCCGCATGATGTTGTAATGAGTGATTCACTCCTAAAATTTAAGAAGGGCATATATGCCTTTCTTGAAAAGTATAATATTACAGGTTATATATACTAGATTCCTTGATAGGGCGTTGATCCAGGGAACTAGTCTGATTGTCGTATGGAGTCAGGAAAGATTTTTTTTCCCCAATGTGGAGCTTAGTGTTTACCACATGGTTTTTTTTTGCCTTCCTCTGGATCAACATGTTAGGCTATGGGTTGAACTAGATGGACTTAGTCTTCCTTCTGTAACGGGTCTGGGAGGCGGAACCTCTGAGCTACTATACAAGGGGGCGGTCCTTGTAAGGGAGCGGGTGGCGACGAGGGTAGACGGGCAGGCAGTCACAGCAGGTGACTGGGACAGTCTCTGAATGAACGGACAGGAGGTCACGGCAAGTGACCGGGGCAGTCTCTGGATGAACGGGCAGGAGGTCACGGCAAGTGACCGGGGCAGTCTCAGGATGAACGGGCAGGAGGTCACGGCAAGTGACCGGGGCAGTCTCTGGGTAAAGGATTGGTACGACCTGTGGCGGCAGATGATAGACGTGAGCTCCCAGGTGAGCAGGCGAGAGTCTCTGGATAATCGGGTGGTCACAGCATGTGACAGCGGAGCCTCCAGGAAGACCAACAGACAGGTAGCAGATGAGCGCTCCCAGGTGAGCGGGCAGGAGTCTCTGGACAGGCGGGTGGTCACAGCACGTGACGGCAGAGCCTCCTGGTAGGCTAGCAAACAGGCAGCAGATGAGCGCTCCCAGGTGAGCGGGCAAGCTGGTCCTTAGACAGACTGACAGGAGTTGGAAGGCAGACCGTCGGACCTCAGGCAAGCAGGCAGGTAGAAGATGTGCACTCCCAGGTGAGCGGGCAGGCTGGTCCTTAGACAGACTGACAGAAGTTGGAAGGCAGACCGTCGGACCTCAGGCTAGCAGGCAGGTAGCAGGATATCAGGCAGGAATTAGACAGCAGACTGGCAGGAATCTGGCAGGTATCTGGCAGGTAACTGGCAACGGGACCTGAGGGCTGAAGCAGAGTAGTGAACAGTGCTACAACAATGCTCGGGCACCTCCATTTTGGAGGAGGTGCCTTTTATATGGGAGGTCCTCCGGCAATTGGCCGGGGACTCCTTAGGACGGCGCGCGCGGTCCCTTTAAGAGAGGGGGAGCGCGCGCGCCCTAAGCACACTGCCGGGGAAGGAGCGCGTGCCGGAAGCAGCGGGGGAAGAAGCGCTGGAGGACGCCGCGCCAGGAGCGGGGAGGTGAGAGGGACGGCGTCTCTGCCTAGAACGGGGCAGAGACGCCGATGCTACACCTTCAACCTTAAAAATTATGTTACTATGTTACATTGTATAAATTACATATTTTTTTTTTTGCATTTTGCAGTGAGAAATAAGTATTTGATCCCTCTGTCAAACAACACTTAATACTTGGTGGCAAAACCCTTGTTGGCAAGCACAGCAGTCAGACGTTTTTTTGTAGTTGATGATGAGGTTTATGCACATGTCGGGAGGAATTTTGGTCCACTCCTCTTTGCAGATCATCTCTAAATCATTAAGATTTTGAGGCTGTCGCTTGGCAACTCGGAGCTCCAACTCCCTTCATAACTTTTCTATGGGATTAAGGTCTGGAGACTGACTAGGCCACTCCATGACCTTACTCCATGACCTTATGTTTTGGGTCATTGTCTTGCTGGAAGACCCAGCCACGACCCATCTTCAGTGCTCCATGACGTTATGTTTTGGGTCATTGTCTTGCTGGAAGATGCAGCCACGACCCATTTTCAATGCTCTTACTGAAGGAAGGAGGTTGTTGGCCAAAATCTCGCGATACATGACTCCATCCATCTTCCCATCAGTACGGTGCAGTCGTCATGTCCCCTTTGCAGAAAAGCACCCCCAAAGTATAATGTTTCCCCCAGCATGCTTTACAGTTGGGACGATGTTCTTAGGGTTCTTAGGGTTGTACTCATCCTTCTTCTTCCTCCAAACACGACGAGTTGAATTAATGCCAAAGAGCTCAATTTTTGTCTCATCTGACCACAGCACCTTATCCCAATAACTCACAGAATCATCCAGGTGTTCATTGGCAAACTTCAAACAGGCCTGCACATGTGCCTTCTTGAGCAGGGGGACCTTGCGGGCACTGCAGGATTTTAAACCTTTAAGTCGTAATGTGTTACCAATGGTTTTCTTGGTGACTGTGGTCCCAGCTGCCTGGAGATCATTAACAAGTTCCCCCCATGTAGTTTTAGGCTGATCTCTCACCTTCCTCATGATCAAGGATACCCCACGAGGTGAGATTTTGCATGGTTCTCCAGATCGATGTCGATTATCAGTCATTTTGTATTTCTTCCAGTTGTCTCCTTCTCACCCAGCATCTTACTTATGGTTTTGTAGCCCATTCCAGCTTTGTGCAGGTCTATGATCTTGTCCCTGACATCCTTAGAAAGCTCTTTGGTCTTGCCCATGTTGTAGAGGTTAGAGTCTGACTGATTAATTGAGTCTGTGGACAGGAGTCTTTTATACAGGTGACTATGTAAGAAAGCTGTCTTTAAGGCTGGTAATGAGTTGATTAGGAGCATCTAACTCAGTGGTCAGGAACCTATGGCTCACGAGCCATATGTGGCTCTTTTGAAGGCTGCATCTGGCTCGCTCTACCTGCCACTGACAGCTTAAAATGGCGCCATCAGATATAAGGCGCCCGCTCTCCTGACAGCTAGAGCGGCGCTTGAGCAAGCGGAGCTCAGTTGCTGCTACGCTGGGGTGAGTCATCATTAAGCGCAGACTGGAGGTGAGCTCACCAGCAGGTATAGGGAGTTCTTGCGCTGTCAGCCATCGTTCTCCTCGCCCCAGAGTAGTAGCAACTGAGCTCCGCTCGCTCTAGCTGTCAGGAGAGCGGGCGCCTTATAGGGGTGATGGCTTCCTGTGGTGCGGATCAGAAGCGGCGGCGCCATTTTAAACTCCACTGGCAAGAATCAGCAGCCGTATCAGTCAGTCAGAGAGTGCCTGAATACAGGTAACGCTCTTACTTCATACCACCAGTCAATTAGGGGGACGCCAGTTACCTATATACACAGTACTGCGGGGGTACAGTTTGCCCTTCCCCTTAAGAGTAAAGACGCTATCTCTGTTCCCAACATGGAATCAGTCAGGGACACCTCCAGCATATGGAAGTAAACTTCCCTCCTTTTAATCAAGTAGTCAGCTAGCTAATTGCAGAAACCTTTTTATTGAAGAAGATGGCTAAAAGAAAAAAAGATGAGGAATATCATACTTTTCAGCAGGAATGGACAGAAGAATTCGCCTTTGTGGAGAGAGCAGGTTCTGCAGTGTGTCTAATATGCAATGATAAAATTGCATTGATGAAACGGTCAAATATAAAGCGGCACTTTGACACACGCCATACTACATTTGCATCGGAATATCCTGCGGGGAACAGCAGGAAGAAAGCATGTCAAGAGCTAGTGTGCAGAGTGCAAGCTAGTCAGCAGCAACTCTGTGTTTGGACCCAACAAAGTGACTGGAATTCGGCTAGCTTTGCTGGTGCTTTAGCAATTGTGAGAAATGGAAAGCCATTCACAGATGGAGAGTATGCCAAAACATTCATGCTTGATGTTGCCAATGAACTTTTTGACGACTTTTCAGATAAAGACAAGATAATCAAACGAATAAAAGACATGCCTCAGTCGGCAAAAACTGTTCACGATCATACCATCATGATGGCAAATCAAGGTGAGGCAACACAAGTGAAGGACATACACTGTGTTCCAAATTATTATGCAAATAATATTTTCTCAGATTTCCCCAAATTACCTATATGAATTGCAGTCATTGTAATTTTCCAGTCAAATAACTATTAGAGTACAATTGAAAGGTTTTTGTACAAACTGCCTATGATAACAGTATATTTAAAAAAATAAAAAACTCAAACTGCACTCAAAAATGCATGTTCCAAATTATTATGCACAGCAGAGTTTTCAACCTTTTCATTTGAATAAAGAACAAAAAAATGGTCATTTTTGAAATTATAAGCATTACCAGGTTATTACAAACTGAAATCAAACAGTTTTCAACTCAAAACTTTATTCTAGGTGATGTTACATTTGCACATAGGACCCCTTGTTCGAAAGGAGCTTCTGAATTCTCTCGTCCATTGAATTTGTCATGTTTTGGATGGTTTCTGCTTTAATTGTTTTGCATGAGGACAGAATACCCTCCCAGAGCTGTTGCTAAGATGTGAACTGCCTCCCTCCATCATAAACACTCCTTTTGATGATGCTCCAGAGGTTCTCAATGGGGTTGAGGTCAGGGGAGCATGGGGGCCACACCATAAGTTTGTCCCCTTTTATGCGCATAGCAGTCAGAGATGCAGATGTGTTATGTGCAGCATGAGAGGGTGCATTATCATGCATGAAAATGATCTTGCTGCGGAATGCACGGTTCTTCTTCTTGAACCATGGCAGGAAGTGCTGTTTGAGAAACTCCACATACATTATGGAGTTCATCTTTACCCCTTCAGGGATCCTAAAAGGGCCGACAATCTCTCTCCCCATGATTCCAGCCCAAAACATTACTCCACCTCCTCCTTGTTAGCGCCGTAGCCGTGTTTGCATGGGGTGTCCATCAACCAGTCATCCTCCACTCCATCCATCTGGACCATCGAGATCATTTCATGCATGATAATGCCCCGTCTCATGCTGCACATAACACATCTGCATCTCTGGCTGCTATGGGCATAAAAGGGGACAAACTTATAGTTTGGCACCCATGCTCCCCTGACCTCAACCCCATTGAGAAGCTCTGGCGCATCATCAAAAGGAGTGTCTATGATGGCAGGAGGCAGTTCACATCTAAGCAACAGCTTTGGGAGGGTATTCTGTCCTCATGCAAAACAATTGAAGCAGAAACCATCCAAAACCTGACAAATTCAATGGACGAGAGAGTTCAGAAGCTCCTTTCGAACAAGCTGTCCTATGTGCAAAAGTAACATCACCTAGAATAAAGTTTTGAGTTGAAAACTGTTTGATTTCAGTTTGTAATAACCTGCTAATGCTTATAATTTCAAAAATGACCATTTTTTTGTTCTTTATTCAAATGAAAAAGTTGAAAACTCTGCTGTGCATAATAATTTGGAACATGCATTTTGAGTGCAGTTTGAGTTTTTTATTTTTTTAAAAATATACTGTTATCATAGGCAGTTTGTACAAAAACCTTTCAATTGTACTCTAATAGTTATTTGACTGGGAAATTACAATGACAGCAATTCATATAGGTAATTTGGGAAAATCTGAGAAAATATTATTTACATAATAATTTGGAACACAGTGTAAATGCAGCACCATTCTTTTCTCTCGGTTTGGATGAGTCAACAGACATAAGCCATTTATCCCAGTTCAGCGTGATTGCAAGGCATGCTGCCGGTGACACACTACGTGAGGAAAGTCTTGCTGTTTTGCCTATGAAAGGGACCACAAGAGGGGAGGATTTATTCAAGTCTTTCACTGAGCTCGCTAAAGAAAAAAATCTACCAATGGATAAATTTATTTCGGTGTGTACTGATGGGGCTCCGTGCATGGTGGGGAAAAACAGAGGATTCAAAGCGCTTCTTCGTGAACATGAAAAGAGACCTAAGTTTTCACTGCATCCTACATCAGGAGGTACTTAGTGCTCAGATATGTGGCGAGCAGGTTGGTGAAGTGATGTCGCTGGTCATTCAGGTGGTCAACTTTATTGTTGCCCGAGCTTTAAATGATCGCCAGTTTAAAACACTGCTGGATGAAGTTAGGAATAATTATCCTGGTCTGCTTCTGCACAGCAATGTGCGTTGGTTGTCAAGAGGGAAGGTGCTCAGCCGTTTTGCGGCTTGTCTGAGCGAAATCCGGACTTTTCTTGAAATGAAAAACGTCAGGCATCCTGAGTTAGCTAACACTGAGTGGCTCCTGAAGTTCTACTATCTCGTGGACATGACTGAACATCTGAACCAGCTCAATGTGAAAATGCAAGGCGTTGGAAATACAGTCTTAACCCTTCAGTAAGCAGTGTTTGCATTTGAAAACAAGCTAGAACTCTTCATCGCCGATATTGAAACAGGTCGTTTACTACACTTTGAAAAACAGGGAGAGTTTAAAGACTCATGCACAGCAAGTGACCCTGCTCAACATCTTGATTTTCAGCAGCTAGCGGGCTTCACATCTAGTCTCCTGCAGTCATTCAAAGCGCGCTTTGGAGAATTTCGTGAGCGCACTCGTCTTTTTAAGTTCATCACCCATCCACACGAGTGTGCAGTGGACAGCGCCGACCTGAGTTACATCCCCGGTGTCTCCGTTAGAGATTTTGAGCTACAAGCTGCTGACCTGAAGGCCTCGGACATGTTGGTGAATAAGTTCAAGTCACTGAATGAAGATTTGGAAAGACTTGCACGACAGCAAGCAGAGTTAGCGAGCAAACGCAAGTGGTGAGAAATGCCAGTTTTTCTCACATCTAAAGAACATTAAGACCAACCTACGATCACGTGTAATGGATGGAAGTCTCAACGCCTGCATAAAGCTCAACTTCACCAAGTATCAACCAGACTACAAAGCCATCAGCAAAACCATGCAGCACCAGAAGTCATATTAATGGTGAGAAGTACTTTATGAAAAAAAATTCTGAGACTTATTGTACTTTAAAAGTGTTGGTCTTGCATAAAATGCACACATTTACTTGTATTTAGTTTTAAAAATATTGTATGGTTCTCACGGAATTACATTTTAAAATATGTAGCGTTCATGGCTAGCTCAGCCAAACTGGTTCCTGACCCCTGGTCTAACTGGTCTGTAGGAGCCAGAACTCATAATGGTTTGTAGGGGATCAAATACTTATTTCTCACTGCAAAATGCAAACAAATGCATCTAATTTATACAATGTGATTTTCTTGATTTTTTTTTGTTTGGATATTCTATCTCTCAATGTTAAAATTAACCTGCCCTTAAAATTATAGACTGTTTGTGTCTTTGTCAGTGGGCAAACTTACAAAAACAGTAAGGGATCAAATACTTATTTCCTCCACTGTATGTCCCATTACATTTGGCGTTGAAGTAACACAGCATTTCAGATAAGAAACATCATACCAACAGTAAAATATGTTGGTGGTAGTGTGATGGTCTGGGCTGTTTTGCTGCTTCAAGACTTGCTGTGGTAAATAGAACCATGAATTCTTCTATTTACCAAAAAATCCTGAAGGAGAATGTATGGCCATCTGTTTGTGACCTCAAGCTGAAGCGCACTTTGGTTATGCAGCAGGACAATGATCCAAAACACACCAGCAATCCCCCCTCTGAATGGCTTAACAAAAACAACAAAATTAAGATTTTGGAGTGGCCTAGTCAAAGTCCTGACCTTAATCCTATCGAGATGCTGTGGCATAGCCTTAAAAAGGCGGTTCATGCTCGGAAACCCTCCAATGTGGCTGAATTACAACAATTTTGCAAAGTTGAGTAAACCAAAATTCCTCCAGAGCGTTGTAAAAGACTCATTGGCAGTTATCGCAAATGCTTGATTGCAGTTGTTGCTGCTAAGCAACCAGTTATTAGGTTTAGGAGGCAATCATTTTTCCACACAGGGCCCTGTAGGTTTGGATTTCTTTTTCCCTTAATAATAAAGAACTTCATTTAAAAACTGCATTTTGTGTTTACTTGTGTTATCTTTGTCTAACATTTTTTTGTATTCTGAAACATTTAAGTGTGACAAACATGCAAAAGATTAAGAAATCAGTAAGGGGGCAAACACTTTTTCATCCCCCCCCTGCATATATATACTTATAGCAGTAATGATGTTCAAATTTCATGTGCTCAGTGTTCACATATGCCTTATTACACTTAGAGCTCAGTTGTATTTACTTGTATACTATAGAATATGCCATTAACTACTTATTAGTCAGGGTTTTACTGTTGTGACCCCTAATAATCACTACAACAAAGTAAATTATTCCTACCAGAGAATGGACAACCACTGCAACACAAGGAGGTAAAACAATGTACATTTTATTGATATAATATAAAAAAAATGACAAGGATTTAAAAATGATTCACATGTTGAACAACAACATCACAAGAGGGCAAGATGGTATCATAATTGGGAATTTATGTACATAATGGCACAAATGAACAGACAATAAATAAAGTACATATATACAAAAAATAAATAATTCAACGTGAAAATTATTTATGCATATGAAGATAAAGCAATGATGAGTAATCAAGTGCATTGAATAATATTCTGCCATTATTGTTTGTCGATTAGCTATGATGGGCCAAACTATGCCACCTTTGAAAAAAAGTCAACAAAATGGCATTGCATTTTGGTGTTCTCATGTTTCTTTGTCTGACCCCCACTGATCAGACATTAATAGCATGCCATTTCCATCAATGTCTGAGACACCCCTATGATGGATTTTGTAGAAATAGTGCTTCTAAGAAGTACTGTCCATATGAAAAAAAACAGTCAAGATTGAATTTCTGATATTTAGAGGCTTTAGGTAATGATATTGGTCAACAAAGTAAAGGTGGTGAACGGTGTAAAGACTGATTGATGTTCAGCCACTCTGGGCCTCACATCAATCTTGATCTTTCCATTCTTTTCCTGTAAAAGGGTTACAGTACAAGTGCTACAATTAGAAAGAGATACCAAGAGGTTCTTGGAATTATCTGGAATGCTGAATATTTCTATAGTAATGACGCCAGTAGACTGAACTATGTAGGAAGAGTGTCAACAACACAAGGTTAAAATAGTCAAAACATTTTACAAGCTGTCATCTAAAAAAATAAATGACATGTATTATGTTTCTAAGTTAGCAATCTACAGTACTGTCAAGTGGTTTACCAGCAGCGACCAACAAATGTAGGTTTCCAGGTGCTATTGCAGCAATACAGGGAGAAAATGGAAATATTGTATCAATATATGTTAACACTGTGGAGGAATAAGAAAACATAAATGAACAAAAAGATGCACACATTCTTACACTTTATTTATTACTAGATTGTATTATGCATTAAATGGAAACATCCTGAATGTAACCTGAAGAAAATAATCGCTGTGAGGACTCTCTGGTGCCTGGAGCGGCGGGCGTGTGGCCACTAGTATATGATTTGCATACTTGTGGTCACCTGCCTACTAGATGGGCGTGGCCTGGATATGGTCTAGTCGTAATGTGGCCGTTAGTATGCAAATTACCGGAACCAGAGAATTCTCAGAGTGCGTGATTTGAGGATTCACAAGTCTATAGCCACTTAGCATGATTGCAGACTTGTAGCTTAAGACAATACAACCCCCTTAAAGGGTTATCTGGTCATATCATATTTATGACCAGCGTCAGACTGGTGCCTTGGGCCCACCAGAGAAAATCATTCCTGGTGCCAACTATGTAGCTACATAGAAATAATACAAGCCCACCAATTGTGAGGTAATATTGTGGTGTAACATAAAAACACAATGGTTCACATTTATCAAAAATGGCGTAATTTGAGCCAAATCTTGTGTACTTCAACTCCATTATTCCATATTTATCAAATTTCATCCCTAATGATAAATTTGGTGCAAGTTATTTAAGCACAACATTTTAAGCATGGTAGCACACTTCTCGATGTTAAAAAAAGAGCTGACGTCCAGTGTGTCAAATGTTGCATAGTTATATCATTATGTACAAATTGCAACTTTTTATGCATGTAAAAAAGGTTCTAATATAAATGCATTTCTTCCGTGCCTTTTTTAAGACAGCCAGTGGCGATAAGGGCGCTCCTCTCCCCATTCACATACATAAAATCAATTCAAAATATTAATCCCTTTGCACAGATGAACGTATGGTACTAGTACGTCCACAGCAGGATCCGCATTTGTGGAGTTAGCTCAGGAGCGGAGCCCGCTTCACAAGCAACATACAGCGGGCATGTGCCTGTATGGTTACCATGCAGCTGTGCGTCCCCATCTTGATACTCCTGTGAAGTCCAGCATTAGGCTGGATTCATATGAGATAATTATTTCCTCTATATACTGCAATACTGTTACTGTTGTATTGAAACATACAAAACAAGCAGGGGTGTAATGATCGCGGTCATAGAGGGTGCAACCGGGACCAGACCCATGCTGGAGCGTGGCCCGCCAACACCAGTTTCATCTGGATGTGCGTCCTCTGACGCACATTCTGCTAAAATGTATTGTGACGCTGAGACCCGCAGGCTTCCTGCACTGCAGTACATGCTGCCGGCCAATCAGAGGCTGGCGGCAGTTGTCAGCTTGCCAATGATGGATTGCATATGGCAGTGACATCGTGCGCTGCCCTTGGCAGCCTGCAGAAGTCAGCTCCCGGCTGGGGGAACATTATACCAGGCTAGCGGACATTTTATCAGGATGGGTGATATTATATCAGGATGGGTGATATTATATCAGGATGGAGGACATTATATCAGGATGAAGGACATTATATCAGGATAGAGACATTATACCAGGATGGCGGACATTATACCAGGATGGAGGACATTATATCAGGATGGGTGACATTATATCAGGATGGGTGACATTATACCAGGATGGCGGACATTATATCAGGATGGCGGACATTATACCAGGATGGATGACATTATATCAGGATGGGTGACATTATAACAGGATGGCAGACATTATATGAGGATGGCGTACATTATATCAGGATGGGTGACATTGTACCAGGATGATGGACATTATACCAGGATGGCAAACATTATACCAGGATGGAGGACATTATACCAGGATTGGGGAAATTATACCAGGATAACGGACATTATACCAGGATTGGGGAAATTATACCAGGATGGTGAACATTATACCAGGATGGAGGACATTATATCAGGATGGAGGAAATTATACCAGGATGGAGGACACTATATCAGGATGGGGGACATTATATCAGGATAGCGGACATTATATCAGGAGGGCTGACATTATACCAGGATGAGGGTCATTATACCAGAAAGACGGACATTATATCAGGATGGGGACATTATATCAGGATGGCGGACATTATATTATGATTGAGGACATTATATCAGGAAGGGGGACATTATATTAGGATGGGAACAATATACCAGAATTGGGATAATATACTTGGATGGGTGACATTACACCAGGATGGCGGACATTATACCAAAATGGGGACATTTTATCAGTCAGGGGTGGTACAGGGTGGGCTCATTCAGGGGTGGTTCAGGGGGGCTCAGTCAGGGGTGAATCAGGGGAGGCTCAGTCAGGGGTAATACAGGGGAGGCTCATTCAGGGGTGATACAAGTGAGGCTCAGTCAGGGGTGATACAGGGGTGGCTCAGTCAGGGGTGATACGGGGGAGGCTCAGTCAGGGGTGATACAAGGGAGGCTCAGTCAGGGGTGAAACGGGGGAGGTTCAGTTAGGAGTGAAACAAAAAAATGAGGGAAATCCTCCTTTAGTGACTGAGCCCTCTCACCCTCTATCACCAATGAGTAAAGCCCCCCTATGACACTCACTGTTTGTGTTGGCGGGGTCTCACTTAGATATGAGTGATAATCCTGCTGAGCTACATACTGTATATCTAAACTTTGGTGAGTGATGTAGCAGGGAGCCATCCATCTCCCTGTGCTTCTTAGTGTCAGCCTGTGACACAGTGAGGGAGGAGCACTTTCACTCAGCACAGCATGGCTCATTACCTGAACTCTGCTGTCAGTGTGGGGGAGAGGCCACAAACAAAACTAACACTGATTGGCTGCGCTGCTACCAATCACTGTTAGACTTACCAACAGCAGCACCGCTCTCCCTGGTTGTTCCATGTGCGGTATCACAGTGACAAGGATCCAGCATTATTGATCAGCGTTCTATCAGTACGAGAAGTGAGCTGCTGTCTACACTCCAGTAGAAGAGATTCAGTGACCCATGCACTCTCCCGGGATGTCTAATGCTGGGAGACGCGGTGAATAGTAATCAGTAGCACTAACACGTGTGAGCTTCCGTGCTTGCAGCAGGTCATGCGCTAGTGCCACTGAGTACAGCTGACTGCTCCTCCCAGCATTAGACATCCCGGGAGACCAGAGCATGGGTCACTGAATCTCTTCAGCTGCAGACTGCAGCTCACTTCATACTGACCAGAACACTGATCAATTCTTCTGGATCCTGAACACTGCGATACCAAATCTAGAACAACCAGGGAGAGCAGTGCTGCCATCGGTGAATCTCTCTTCTGCAGCTCATGTGAACTGAACGGAACACTGTTCCGATCAGCCGGTATTTTATCACCGCTGTGCCTGTAGCTGTAGTGTGTAGACATCTGACAGTGCCAGCACGTGGGCCCAACGTAAGATCCTCCGGTCCTCCGGTGGGCCAATCTGACCCTATGTATATACAGCTCTGGCAAAAATTAAGAGACCACTGAACAGTTTTCTATTGGAAAGTATGGAAAGACTGGTGGAAAGCATGCCAACACGCATGAAAGCTGTGATTAAAAATCATGGTCAGTCCACCAGATATTGATTTCTGAACTCTTCCTGAGTTAAAACATGAGTAATTTGAGGTCTGAAAGCACTGTTTCTTTTTTAGTATTTTGACGCTTTATCATTTGCTGCAAATAAATACAAAATTTTTAGCTTTGAATTTCGGAGACATGTTGTCAGTAATTTATAGACTAAAACAACAATGTACATTTTACTCAAAAATATACCTATAAAGAGAAAAATCTGAGAAACTGAAAATTTTGCAGTGGTGTCTTAATTTTTGCCAGCGCTGTATATGTGTGTGTCCAGGGGCGGACACAGACTGTAGTGGGCCCCTGTGCAACAAATTTTTTTGGGCCCCCCCCCTGCGCTTCATAAGGCAACAAAGTTATGTAAACATAACCCCCCCATGTGCATCTCTCGCCCCCCATGTGCAGCTCTCATCCCCCCCATGTGCAGCTCACCCCCCCGATGCTTCTCTCATCCCCCCCGTGCATCTCTCACCCCCCCATGTGCATCTCTCACCCCGCCCATGTGCATCTCTCACCCCCCCATGTGCATCTCTCACCCCCCCCATGTGCATCTCTCACCCCCCCATGTGCATCTCTCACCCCCCCATGTGCATCTCTCACCCCCCATGTGCATCTCTCACCCCCCCATGTGCATCTCTCACCCCCCCATGTGCATCTCTCACCCCCCCATGTGCATCTCTCACCCCCCATGTGCATCTCTCACCCCCCCATGTGCATCTCTCACCCCCCCATGTGCCTCTCATCCCCCCATGTGCATCTCTCACCCCCCATGTGCATCTCTCACCCCCCCATGTGCATCTCTCACCCCCCATGTGCATCTCTCACCCCCCCATGCATCTCTCATCCCCCCATGTGCATCTCTCATCCCCCCCATGTGCATCTCTCATCCCCCCCATGTGCATCTCTCACCCCCCCATGTGCATCTCTCACCCCCCCGTGCATCTCTCACCCCCCCATGTGCATCTCTCATCCCCCCCATGTGCATCTCTCATCCCCCCATGTGCATCTCTCATCCCCCCATGTGCATCTCTCATCCCCCCCATGTGCATCTCTCATCCCCCCATGTGCATCTCTCATCCCCCCCATGTGCATCTCTCATCCCCCCCATGTGCATCTCTCACCCCCCCATGTGCATCTCTCATCCCCCCCATGTGCATCTCTCACCCCCCCATGTGCATCTCTCACCCCCCCATGTGCATCTCTCATCCCCCCCACTCCTAGTTAATTAATTGTATTTAAGAAAAATAAAACTTGTTATACTTACCCCCATGCGATCCCTGCAGAATCCTGGTGCTCGTCCACGTCGCTGCCACCAGGCTCTCCTGACGTTCGGCCATGTGACGGTGCCACATACATAGCCAACAGCTTTTGTTTTGGCCAAAAGATTTTTAAAGCCGCCACCACGATAAGGTAGACTCTTCTGGCCGGGCCCTACTCTAACCTATTAAAATTTTCTTAAAATATCCAATACTCTTTTTAGATATATTTTTATTTAGTTTTCTTTAAGGGAATGTGTCATATACATTTTTTTTTAAAATGACCAATAATACCACATACAGGGAATACCGCCACACCATCACCAGACCACATATTACCACAACATAGTGACCGAATAATACCACACAGAAGGGAGAAAAACTGCCACACCATGACCAGACCACATATTACCACCACATTACTAATATTTACACCACATTACTAATATTACCATAAGTGTCATTATACACGGGAGCTCTATACATGGTATGTATAATGTAAGTGTCCAGGTAATCTAGTGATCACCAGTGACATTATACACAGGAGCTCTGTATATAGTGTCAGTGTACAGGTAATACAGTGATCACCAGTGACATTATACACAGGAGCTCTGTATATAGTGTACAAGTAATACAGGGATCACCAGTGACATTATACACAGGAGCTCTGTATATAGTGTACAGGTAATACAGGGATCACCAGTGACATTATACACAGGAGCTCTGTATATATTGTCAGTGTGCAGGTAATACAGTGATCACTAGTGACATTATACACAGGAGCTCTGTATATAGTGTCAGTGTACAGGTAATACAGTGATCACCAGTGACATTATACACAGGAGCTCTGTATATAGTGTACAGGTAATACAGTGATCACCAGTGACATTATACACAGGAGCCCGGTACATAGTATATAGTGTAAGTGTACATGTAATGCACTGACTCACTGGTGACGTCTCTAGGTGAAGTCCTTCAGCTACGCTTTTCTCCTTCATCCAGCACAGACCGCCATCACGTCTTCCAGCCAGGACTCGTCTCTGCATAAAATAACACAGTTATCTAGAGCACATTCCCCAACTTCTACATTACGCAGCTGAATACAGACGTGCATCCACCATCAATATATGGTTAGTTATTATGCAACCTACCATTCCAAATATAAATTGTAATCCACCACGGTGCCCCCATTAACTGTAAATAGGCACTTAATATATAATTTAATTAGAACCTCTACTCTATACTTCCTGCTCCCCGCATTCATTATTTACATGCACCCCCTGCCCCAATTCATTATATCATGTCCGTGCTCTCCCCACCCCATCGTCATTTATCATTTACTCTCCCCCACCCCACATTCATTATGTGCAGCTCATTATCCCCCTACTCCTAATTCCCCCATGTGCAGCTCATTTTCTCCCAATTCCCCCATGTGCAGCTCTCACCCCCCCATGAGCAGCTCTCACCATCCCCCCATGTGCCCCTCTCTCACCCCCCCATGTGCAGCTCTCACCACCCCCCCATGTGCACCTCTCTCATCCCCCTCCCCCACATGCGCCCCTCTCTCATCCCCCTCCCCCACATGTGCCCCTCTCTCATCCCCCCCATGTGTACCTCTCTCACCCCCCCATGTGCACCTCTCTCATCCCCCCCACATGTGCACATCTCTCATCCCCCTCCCCCCCATGTGCATCTCTCATCCCCCTCCCCCCATGTGCATCTCTCATCCCCCCACATGTGCAGCTCTCACCACCTCCTCCATGTGCACCTCTCTCATCCCCCCCACATGTGCACATCTCTCATCCCCCTCCCCCACATGTGCACCTCTCTCACCCCCCCATGTGCATCTCTTATCTCCCCCCATGTGCATCTCTTATCCCCCTCCCCCATGTGCATCTCTTATCCCCCTCCCCATGTGCATCTCTTATCTCCCCCCCATGTGCATCTCTTATCTCCCCCCACATGTGCACCTCTCACCCCCCTCCCCCCACATGTGCACCTCTCACCCCCCTCCCCCCACATGTGCACCTCTCACCCCCCTCCCCCCACATGTGCACCTCTCTCATCCCCCTCCCCCCACATGTGCACCTCTCTCATCCCCCCCACCCCATGTGCACCTTTCTCATCCCCCCCACCCCATGTGCATCTTTTATCATCCCCCCCCCCACACACACACACACACACACACACACATGTGCATCTCCCATTCCCCCCACTCCTAGTAAATTGTATTTTGAAAAAAACAAAACTTGTTATACTTACCCCCATGCGATCCCTGCAGAATCCTGGCGCTCGTCCAAATCGCTGACACCAGGTTCTCCTGACTTCCGGCCATGTGACGGCGCCGTCACATGACCGGAAGTCAGGGGAATCATGAAGGCGCTGCCACAGCAGCGCAGCGCAGCGCTGAGATGTCCCGGACCCGGCGCTTAGCATGGGGCCGGGGGCCCCATGAGGAGAGAGACTCACAAGAGGAGGGCCCCTACCGGCTGGGCCCCATACTGGAGTCAGGGCAGACATGCCCTGATGGCGGCCCTGCTTGAGGCTGGAGGGGCCCCCTCTCCCTCGGGGCCCCCGTTCAGTGAACCGGCTGCACGGGCGGTAGTTCCGCCCCTGTGTGTGTCCCTATAGTTATAAGTTTTAGATGATTACTACTGTCCCTTAATTGTCTGCACTGTTGCATCCAAATAACCTGTTCACAAAATCAAAGTATGTCATTGGGTTGGAAGGGGTTAAACAGGCAGTTTTGATGACATCACAAAGCACATAAACATCATAGACATAATATGGCATCACAATTGGTATAGAATGTACAAAGTGTAACACCTGAGCCATCTTGTTTTATTAGAGCCGGACAGCTTGAAGGAAACAAGTCCTGGTTGGAAACTCTTCACTTACAACCTCACTCATACATTGTATAGATGGGGGGTTAGTAGTGGGATTCAGAACTGCATCATTAACCTGAAAATCTCAGCAAATGGCGCTGGATCATGTGTCCCTTGCTGTGATTGTTATAATGATTCTATGATTTAAAAAAAATGTTATTAACCAGATTCCAAGGAAAATATGGATATTTGTGTGCCTTAGTAAGCCAGTGTGAGCCTGGCCTAACAGGGGTTACCAATCTGGACAACCCCTTCCCTAAATGAGGACTTGATGGTCGATCAACTGATCATCTGTCAGAGGTCTTGAAGACCCTCAGAAATCGGCTGTTTTTGCCCTCTATGACACACATGTGCTCTAATAAAAGCATAGAAAGGGGTGGGCCAGTTGAGACCACTCCATTTGGTTCCATTTTTGGGTAGCTTTGCCATTAATGTTGTCAAAACATAGCGTTTTCATATTATAAATAAAATTGCAGACTGCGACTGCTCTCCATTGTCAGCTCTCTTGGTCCTGTTGGATCAATGGTGACCTGGAATTGACGGTTTATCGTGATCAGGAATTGCAGTATGGCGTCCTGTGTTTTCCTTTAGTTTATAGAACAGTAGATGATGCGGATTAGAATAAAAGGATGGAAATGTTCTGGTTTTAACGTCCGTCAAGACTCAATGAAAAATGAGGCTGGAGGTTATTTGCAGCCTGTGATTTTGTTTTATTAATTCAACTCTTCCTTGATGTTGGAAATGTGATACATAACACAGCAGTGGCATTTATTATGACATCACAGGGGACATGACATCACAGAGCACATGACATCACAGGGCACATAACATCATAGATATCACATGACATCACAATTGGTACAGAATGTGTAAGGTTCTAATCCTGAACCATCTTGTTTCCCAGAGGCAGCAACTTGAGGAAGACAAGTCCAGGTAGATAGCTGTTCACTTAACACTAAGGCCCCATTCACACCTTGTGTAGCTGTGGGATGTTTGTGGTGAAGTTTAGAACTGCACCATTTTCCCCTAAAAAATCTCAGCAAACATCTCTGAGTGACATGTTCACTATTGTGTAACAGGATGACTCCTTAAATAAGACCTATCATTTAATCCTCTTTTTTTTGTAATGATAGGTGTAATGTCTCATCTAGTTCAGGTTAGCAGCTGTAATGAAGCACGGACAGATGACGGTGGCGCAGCAGGATGGCCGAGCAGAAACAACGGAGATCGTAGTAGCTTGACCAGAGGACCAGAGCTGGAACCACAGGAAATCATGAGCAGAATTGAAGAAACGGCAACTGGCGTAATAGTTACAGACTCTGATCAGACTTTGATCAGAGTGGCATCAGTTTTTCTCGGACGTGGAGAGGAGAAACGAAAAGTTTCTCACCTTCTCCCTTCTGTCAGTCAGTGTAAATCGAACACTCAGATGTCATCAATGCATGGTCCAATTTTTTCACAGACCCATAGACCTGCATTGCTATTACCATATTTTGTGGACTATAAGATGCACCAGACCATAAGACACACCCCAAATTTTGGGGTGGAATATTATTTTTTTTAATAAAATGGTAGTGCCTCTTATAGTCCATTTAACGGTAGGTTACCGGTGAAGGGGCGGCAGCGGTGGAGCGGGGTCAAAGAAGGCAGGGCCGCTGCTTCAGGGGGGCGGCAGGAGTGGGGCGATGCTGCGGGCCCTGGGCTCTCATAAGATGTTGGCGCCGGTGACAATGATGGGAGTGATCATTACTACCCTCAATATTCCTCAAGTAGAACCAGGAATTATGGGGATGTCATTTACAGACGGCAGACCACATATATCTCCACCCATTGTGGTATCATAATGTCAGCTCCTGTCCCAAGTTACATTACAACTGTTATGGGGGCCGATCTCTGTGATGGGGGCAGGGCACTAAAATAGTGTATGTCCTACACAACAAACTACCTGATAGAAGACTGAAGATAGGGACACAGAGCTGCCAAATACAAGAAACACAAGCAGTGTCGGACTGGGCTGCCAAGGCCCACCAGTAACCAACTCCAGGGCCGCACTTTCCAGCTTCATGCAAATGTGACATTATCATCAATCACAAATGTATATAACAATGAACTGGGTAGACTGGTAAATGAATAAGATGCTGCCTTTGTCTGCACATCGTGAGTCGAGTATATAGTGCCAAGTACTGCTCATATAAGAGGGTGGTGGGCCGCTCTTGCACAGGGGCCCACCCGAGTATTCTCCTGTGGGCCAGTCCCAACCTGTTTATGACCTATTCTTACGTCGCCCAGAAAACCCACTAATAAACTGTTATTAGCTCCAATGTATCTGTTGTTGCAGATTACTTTTCAGAAAAAGCTGTTACGTGTGTGAACATGAGGACATTATTTCTGGTCTTTAAATGACTTGTATTCTGCATTTTTCACCAGCTTGGCAGGTAATTTTCAGTTGTCCCTGAACTAGTGGGTGGGGATAAGCTGCTTTGATGTCACCCATAATCTATACACAGAGATATGAGTGATTCCTGCTCAACCTATAATGGAAAATAAAGATATATCCTATTTAAACTGGCCGAAGACAAGTTACTTCGACTTCCAACTACTTGCTTAACTACTCACGTTTACTACTACTCTCTTCAAATAAAAATGGTATGAAAGTTAGAATTTAAATGAAAGAATAAGATCTAAAAAACAGAAGCCTTGAAATAGCTAATATAATAAAATGGAAGTCTGCATATTGTGCTTCTCAGAAGGAGACGTCTAATTAGTTTACAGAACTACTTATTACATTACAGATTTATAAGCTGAAAGCTTCTTATAGCATCACCTTGCTACAAAGCATTTACAAGAAAGCGAGTGCTAATGCTCTTCCAGGCTCACTCTCATTATATCTCAAAGCTGTCTGATTAACATACAAGACTTTCCAACATATACCAGATTCTAATGTTATTAAAGAGATAAGCTTCAGAAACAAATTAGCACTGAAAGTATCTAAATGTTGCTGAAAACCATGTGAAAGAATGTGTATGTGTATATATAAATGTTTAATTTATTTTATTCATTTACATCACAGTTCTATGTATTTCATATATAGTAAGTACTGTGCAAAAGTTTTAAGCAGGTGTGGAAAAAATGTTGCAAAGTAAGATTGCTTTGAAAAATAGAAGTGTTCATAGTTTATTTTTTATCAGTTAACAAAGTGAAAAGTGAATGAACAGAAGAGAAATCTAAATCAAATCAATATTTGGTGTGACCACTCTTAGCCTTCAAAACAGCATCAAAACATCATTTTTAACCCCTTTACCACCTTGGGTTTTTCCGTTTTTGCATTTTTGTTTTTTTGCTCCCCTTCTTCCCAGAGCCATAACTTTTTTATGTTTCTGTCAATATGGCCATGTAAGGGCTTATTTTTTGCGGGACGAGTTGAACTTTTGAACGACATCATTTGTTTTACAATATCATCTCCTGGAAAATGAGAAAAAAATTCAAAGTGTGGTGAAATTGCAAAAAAAGTGCAATTTCACAATTGTTTTTTGTTTTTTGTTTTTTTACCATGTTCATTAAATGCTAAAACGGACCTGCCATTATGATTCTCCAGGTCATTATGAGTGCATAGATATCAAACATGTATAGGTTCTTTTTTATTTAGGTGGTGAAAAAGATCCAAAGTTTGCAACAACAAAAAAGTCACCATTTTCCAAGACCCATAGCGCCTCTATTTTTCGGGATCTGGGCTGGGTGAAGGCTTACTTTTTGCGTGACAAGCTGATGTTTTTATTGATACCATTTTGGGGTAGGTACGATCTTTTGATCGCCTGTTATTGCATTTTATTGCAATTTTGCAGCAACCGAAAAATCATAATTCTGGCGTTTCGATTTTTTTCTCTTTACGTAGTTTAACATCGGATTAATTATTTTTATATATTCATAGATCGGGCGATTCTCAACGCGGCTATACTAAATATGTGTATATTTGATGTGAAGATCTGAGATTGTGGGTTTTAATAATCCCCTAGGCAGGTCAATGCAACAATATTTTATTCCTTGCATCCAAGGTAATACAGGAATTCCAGGTAAATGTTCAAAATATAATTGTTTCAGTCCACAATCCTCCATATGACAGATAAAATGATAGAAGCACAGGTATCCAGTAGCACAGTCCTTTAAGAAAGTTTAAATCCCAACGATATATCTTCCAACTATAGCACGTTTATTCAACCCAGTCGGTACTGATCTCAATATGCCATCGATCCGTCCATGGTCTAGGTCCTCAGTCTCGATCCTATTCCTTCGATGTCCTTCCACACAACTCCTTGACTCAACATGTGGCTTCTCTTTTCTCCCTCACTGGGATCAGCCCCCTCCCCCGTAGACATTTGCTTTTAGCTGAAGGAATGGAAAATCTTTCAGATGCCCATCACTGGTGACCCCTGTGGTGATGGCTCCTCTCTTAAATAATGGTTTAAGGCTCCTTAGATAAAGTCGCTGAATGGAAGCATTGAGGTTGAGGTTGAACTGATGAGGAAACAAATCACTAATAAAACACAGCAAGCAAATTTCTAACAAAACACAACAATAAGATTGATGAAAATGGGTCCACTATGCTGGAAAAGTCTTTAGCAAATGGGCAGCTCCTCATATTTGATTTTTTTTTATTGTTTTATTTTGAATAGGGTGAAAGGGGAGTGATTTGAACTTTTATATTTTTTTACTTTTTTTAATATTTTTAAAAACATTTTTTTTTACTTTTCACTAGCTTCAATAGTCTCCATGGGAGACTAGAAGCTGCGATCATCTGATCGCTTGTGCTACACACAGCAGGGCTTCAGCAAAAATGCTCACTTGCTATGAGCGCCGATCGCTGGGCGGCGCTCATAGCGTCCCGACAATGACAACCGCAGGAGTCTACTGCAGAACCCGAGTTGTCATTTCAACCCATCGCGAACCGCGGTCATGTGACATGGTACGGACGCTGATGGGCGTGATTAGTGACTGACAGTGTCATTTAACTAGTTAGCAGCCGCGGCTGTTTGGGCCACATGTCAGCTGTACAGATCAGCTGTCATATGCCTGAAAACATGCGAGCTCAGCACCGGAGCCCGCATGGAGTGCCGGGATACGACCGTGGATGTACTCATATGTCAAAGGTCGTAAAGGGGTTAAAGGAGTTGCTCCAAAGACAAACTACGTTTTAATTATTATAGCTTGAGATAATAATAAATTCCACAACTGGATGTGTTAAAAAATGTTCCTGTGCTGAGATAATCATATACATGTACCCCTACTATGTACTGTGTAATGGCTGTGTCTTACTGACCAATTTATGGTCGGCACATATCACAGCTCCTGGCCAGGGGGAAAGCATAAGTCACTTATGATAAGTGAGGATAAAAATGACATAGCAGAAGCTTGTAACTGCTGTTTTCTGAAGTAACAGATTTCCAAGCTTGTTTTATCACAGGAGTGAGTGTTTCTGCAGCGTCTACTCTCCAGCCCTCTGAGCTCATTATAAATCAAGTCAGTTCTACAGCAGCCACTAACTTCTTATGTAACTGCCTTTTCTTTTTTCTTCATTGTACAGTAGTAACTATTTTTGCATAATTTAAATATGACCTTAATTTCTTTTTGTTCAACAAATATCTATATTTAAGAGCATAAGAACTCTCTATATATTAGAAACTGTGATTTGTTCATATTACCTTTTTGACTGCTAGAGTGTTGTTGACTATTGTGCTCAATTTTTAACTTGCATGAGGGGCAAGTGTGATTTGTGCTGCAGTACCTTTGTACCTATGAGCCTTGAATACCCATGACCGTGTTACCGGTTCACCACGTGTCTTTTACAAAGAAATATGTTCACATAGTATTGTTAGATGTCTACAATTGACTTAAAGCTTGAGTCATATAAACAGAGATTCTGCTGATTATACAGACAACAATCCTGAGGAGAACCTTTAAAAACATATTTATAATAAAATAAAATGTAATCCACCACAAGATGTACAGTAAAAGGATGTAGAACCAGTTGCATTGCTTACATCTATACAGCCAGGTATTAATATCACATTTGGAGGGTACATAATGCAAACACCCCATCGGTTTGTTGGCGATGCTTTGAACCAGTCATCCTGCCATTACAATTGGCCTTTGCCAAAGTCACTCTGATCTTTAAGCTTGCCCATTTGTTCAGCTTTCTGCATATCAACTTTAAGAGAATCTGTCACTTTCAGAAGCGCTATTTACCTGCAGATATAATGTGCAAATAAGTAGCATTTAAATCATGTTTGGCAGACTTACCGGAGCAGCAGCTACAGGGGGAATACAAACTTATACTCTACCTTCACCCCCTCGCTTCCAGTCATATCGGTGATTACACTCACCGCTCACTACATAGTGAGCACACTGTAATCATTGCCTAGCACATTGATTGATAGCCTGCTTCACAGTGTGAGTGCAGAGCAGTCTGTCAATCTATTTGCCGGGGAGTGATTACAGCACTCTAACGCTATAGTGACCATTGAGCGTCCCCTGCACCACCTTGATGCTTGGAATATTTGCAGGCAAATAGTGTGTTTGGAGGTAACAGGTTCAATTTAAAGAATTGACTGTCACTTGCTTAAAGTATATCTCATCTCTTAATAGTTGAAATTCTCACAAGATGTTATTCATTTCACCTATGTGGAATTTAATGTAAAGACTAGTGATGAGCGAACGTGCTCGCCACTGCCCGACAAGCTTGGCGAGTATTTCCACGTTGCTCGGGCGGGAACTCGGATCCCCGCCCTGCATGTTTGGCGCTCTTTGGAGAGCCAAACAGAGTACACCATTTTTCTGCTCCATTTGCTTGTTAGCACTACAGAATACAGCCAGATCTGTTTCATATTTCAACTATAAAAATCCAGAAATTTGAACTGAACCTGGAAAATATTGGCCTCTTTTTCCATTCTGTTGCAGTGTGTCAGTCAAGCTATTCACACTAGGTTTCTGTGTAGAATAATATTAGCAAATTACAGGACTGCTATTTAAAACCGTGTTTCTCTGTCAGACATATCACATATAACAGTGTTCCAAAATCAGCCATTTCTGCCTTCCATTTCGTTGCAGTGTGTTGGTCAAGCTATAAAATATTGTCCTCCATTTAAAATGGGCAATGTGCGTGGCAAGGGACGGAGAAGTGGACATGATGGTGATGGTGCATTCAGAGGGCGAGGCCATGGTCAAGCTAAAATTGTGCCACAACAAACACCTACATCTTGTTGCCCGACCTTCCTGTCCCTATTGCTAGGGGACCGCAGCACACTACTATTGAACCCAGAGCAATGTCAAAAGATTGTTGGTTGGATAGCAGATAATGCTTCCAGTAACTTTGCCACCACCACTACCACCCTGTCTGCCACACGGTCAAGTCTCAGTAGCCATGAGTCTGGACCACATATTTCTCTTCATGATCATCCTTCCTCCCAACATGCCGAGTGCCCAGAGACAACTGATCCCACACTTGGACACTCAGAAGAGCTGTTCACTTTTCTATTTGTAGACTCGGGCCTCTCGCCCAGCCAGCTTCAAGCGAGTCAAGAGGAGAACCCGTGTAGCGATGCCCAAATATTTGAGCTGCCATGGTCACACAAAGGCAACGGTGGGAAAGTGCAATTACTGTCGCAAGAGGTGGATGATGATGATGAGACACAATTGCCAGAAAATCAGGAGGAGGACCGGAGAGCGGAAGTGAAAGACGAGGTGGTGGATGATATAGTAACTGACCCAACCTGGCAGGAGGACATGCAGAGCGAGGACAGCAGCACACAGGGGGAGGAAGGCATAGCACCACAACAGGCAGGAAGAAGCAGTGTGGTGACCGCAGACACAAGACGGGAAAGCGTTCCCTGTAACACCAACACGACGGAAGTTGCTAGTACAACTATTAGGTCTTCCCGAGTCTGGTTGCTTTTTAAAGACTTTGCAGATAACCTCAAAAAGGCCATTTGCACCACCTGCCAGGCCAGCATCAGCAGGGGTAGCAAAACTATCAGCCTGACCACCACCAGCATGATCAGGCACATGGCAGCAAAGCACCCTACTAAGTGGGCTGAAACCCAGGGTCCAGAAACAGTGTCTGTGGGTGGCACATGCGAAGATACCTCCCACCCTGCACATGTCGGCGCACACTGTCAACTTGCACCATCAGAAAGCACGTCCACTTCCTTGTCCCAGCACAGCGTTCAGTTGTCCCTTCCCCAGTCCTTGAAATGCAAGTGCAAATATGCAGCCAACGCCCCACAGGCCACACAACTAAATTCACACATTTCGCGACTGCTTGCGCTCGAAATGTTGCCTTTTAGGCTCATGGAGACGGAAGCTTTTCACAACCTGATGGCGGCGGTTGTCCCTTGGTACACGTTCCCCAGCCGCCACTATTTCTCCCGGTGTGCTGTTCCCGCATTACACGAGCACGTGTCCCACAACATTAGCCGTGCCCTCAACAACGCAGTTACTGGGAAAGTCCACCTAAACATGGACACGTGGACAAGTGCTTCTGGGCATGGACGGTACATCTTGCTGACGGTACACTGGGTTAATGTAGTGGAAGCCGGGACCCAGTCGGATCTTGGAACGGAACACGTCCTCCCGGAACCGAGGATTGCGGGCCCTGGGTCAATCAGGGTTGCCCCCACATTCTACAGCTCCTGCACCTCCTCCTCTTCAGCCTCCATCTCTGATATGAGCACATCAGTCAGAAGCTGGAAGCACTACAGCACTGCCTCTGCCAAGCGGCAACAGGCTGTGCTGAAGCTAATATGCTTAGGTGACAAACCGCACACCGCTGAAGAGTTGTGGACAGCTCTGAAAGAGCAGGCAGATCTGTGGCTGATACCGCAGAACCTACAGCCAGACATGGTCGTGTGTGACAATGGCCGGAACCTGGTGGCGGCTCTGAAGCGAGGCGAGCTCACACACGTACCATGCCTGGCTCATGTGCTTCACCTCGTGGTTCAGCAGTTTCTCAAAACCTACCCAGATCTGTCGCATCTGCTTGTCAAAGTACGCCGCGTGAGTGCCCATTTAAGAAAGTCAGCTACCCTTCTGCCGCCCTTGCCGTGCTTCAGCAGCATTTGCAGCTTCCAGCTCACCGACTGGTGTGTGATGTCCCCACATGTTGAAACTCTGCATTGTAGATGTTGGGAAGAAATTGTGAGCAGAAGAGGGCAGTTGTTGACTACCAGCATAAACAAGGCTGTTGGTATTCAGGACAGACTCCGCACATAACACCTCAGGAGTGGACATGGATGTCAGACATCTATACCATCCTCCAAAACTTCGAGGATTCCACCAAGATGGTGAGTGGCGACGATGCCATAATTAGTGTCACCATCCCACTTCTCTGTCTTCTGAAACGCTCTCTACTCACAATTAAAGAGGATGCATTGCAGGCGGAGCACGATGAGATGGAGCAAGGAACCATACAGGGTGATTCCACACAGCCCAGCCTCATCTCATCCCAATGTGGATTGGGTGACAATGAGGAAGAAGAGGAGGAGGAAGAACAGGAAAACTAGTTTCCTGCGCTATAGACAGTACTACCTGCACAACTGTCATACCGTCTGTTCAGCGTGGATGGCCAGAGGACAGGGAGGAGGAGGAAGCATGGTCAGTCGTCCTCTTGGTGAGCACATGGAATTCTTGCCTCTTTGCAGCCTGGCACACATGGCTGAGTTTATATTACGCTGCCTTTCCTGTGACCCTCGTGTTGTCCAAAACTTCTAGACCCACGCTACAAGGAGAACTTTCTGTCTCTTATTCCCTTGCCGGACAGGCCTAATAAAATGGGGCAGTACCAGAATGCCTTTGCTGCGGAATTATTAAAAAAATTCCAATCTGAAAACGCTGGCGGCAGAGGTCACAGTTCGTTGGACAGCCAAGGAGTACAGGCGAGAGAGACACAAATGCAATCCAGCAGAGGCAGGGGAACACAGTCAAAGTTCTGGGACAGTTTTCTCAAACTCTCCCATCGCACAGGCCCTAAGGCGCGGGGTACTCTCCCAAGGAGGGAAAAGTTTTGGAAAATGCTGAGGGAGTACCTTGTCGAGCGTACCACTGTCCTCCGTGATTCCTCTGTGCCTTATAATTATTGGGTATCCAAGCTGGACACATGGCATAAACTGGCTCTCTATGCCTTGGAGGTCCTGGCCTGCCCTGCCACTAGCATTTTGTCAGAGCAGGTTTTTAGTGCCGTTGGTGGAATTATAGCCAATAGGCGCATCCGCCTGTCAACTGAAAATGCTGATAGGCTGACTCTTATAAAAATGAACAAGGGCTGGATTGGGCCAGACTTCTCAACACCACCGAATGATAGCAGTGTAGCATAAATTCAAATACAGTGTCTTTTTTTTGGGAGGTCTAACTCTATTTGCATGCACCTCTGTCTTCACACCCAAACATGGGCATAAGCTTCCTGATTTTGTCTATTTTCTCTTGTTCTCCTTCTCTTCATCCTCATCCTTCAACACCATATTACCACAATATCTACCATATCACAATATTTCCGTCTCTTGCAAGGGACATTGGAGTTCCTCCAAATTTTTGGCAGACGTTGCATTCACTACATAGGCAAACAGTATAGGAGACCCATTTCTTAAAAATGGGAACATTGTTTTCAGGAGGCCCTCCGACCTTTACTTCTCTTGCAAGGGACATTTAAGTCACTCCAAATTTTTGGCAGCCGTTGTATTCACTGCATAGGCAAACAATATGGGAGACCCACTTCCTAAAAATGGAAACATTGTTTTCAGGAGGCCCTCCGACCTCTACGTCTCTTGCAAGAGACATTGGAGTTCCTCCAAATTTTTGACAGCTGTTGCATTCACTGCATAGGCAAACAGTATGGGAGATCCACTTCCTAAAAATGGGAACATTGTTTTAAGGAGGCCCTCCAACCTCTATTTCTCTTGCAAGGGACATTGGAGTTCCTCCAAATTTTTGGCAGCCATTGTAGTCACTGCGTAGACAAACAGTATGGGGGAACCACTTCCTAAAAATGGGAATATTGTTTTCAGGAGGCCCTCCGACCTCTACGTCTCTTGCAAGGGACATTGGAGTTCCTCCAAATTTTTGGCAGCCGTTGCATTCACTGCATAGGCAGACAGTATGGGAGACCCACTACCTAAAAATGGGAATATTGTTTTCAGGAGGCCCTTCGACCTCTACATCTCTTGCAAGGGACATTGGAATTCCTCCAAATTTTTGGCAGCTGTTGCATTCGCTGCATAGGCTAACGGTATGGGAGACCCACTCCTTTCTAATGGGAACATGTCGTTGCTGTGGCCCAGCTCTATATGTCTTTAAATTGGTATTGGGGTTTTTCCCAAATTTTGGCAGCCCTTGCAGTCACTGCATGGGTATTACCACTATAGGAGACCCACTCCTTTATAATGGGAACATTTTTTTTACTGAGACCCTCCTCTATGTCTCTTCAAAGGGGTGTTGGGGTGCATCCAAATTTTGGCAGCCCTTGCTGTCACTGCATACGCAATAACAGTATAGGAGACCCACTCTTTAATAATGGGAACAACAAAGCATAGCCGACTGCTGGCACTTTAAGAATAGTAAGGGCCGCCTGATGGCCCTATAAAAATAGTGTTTGTGACTTTCAGAGTCCATCCTTCATAAATGAAACAGGATGGGTCTGATGATGTCTCACACACCATATTGCCAGATAAGGTAGTAAAATGTTAAAATTACATTTCCTGATGACTGCATTTTTCACCATTGAAAGCAATGCAAAAGTACAATAACGCATCAAAAATGCTAAGTGTGAACATAGCCCAAGGTGTGGAGGAGCATTTTTATTTTGGGCTATTTATTTTTCCTTATATACAAGTCATTACCCTGGAAAGGATGTTCCTTAACATTTTTCCCAGGAAAATCCATTTTGGTTTGATTTTGTATGTTTTATTGTGAGTCTGTAAAAATGGCGTAATACCTCTGACAACGTTGTTGACAGCATAGACCTGGGAGTCAGAGATGCTTCCAGGGGTCTTCCCCATGCTGTTCCTTGTAATTTGAGCACTGTTCCCATCGATTTGGGCAATTTTTAGGCCCTCTGCAGACCGTCGGGGTGGGAACCACTGGAAAAATGCTCGAGTTTTCCATAGACTTACATTGAGCTCGTTACACGGACAGAGCACTATAGCATTCCAATTTGCTCGACCCGAGCAAAGAGTACCCAAGCATTTTAGTGCTCGCTCATCACTAGTAAAGACCAATCAGTATATGTTTTTCCTTAGTTTGCATGTTTTTAAAGGGAACCTGTCACCATGATAATGCAGTCTAATCTGCAGGCATCATGTTATAAAGCAGGGGGAAAAGAGCAAAAGAGCAGATTGATATATGCAAGTGCTTCTCACTAAATTAGAATATCATCAAAAAGTTAATTTATTTCATTTCTTCAATACAGTTCTTCTTCTTCTTGAATCTCACCCTTTTCTTAACAAAGAAAATTTCCCCCTTGCCTTTTCTTAACAATCCTTTCAAGGCTGTGGTTATTCCGGTTGCTTGTGCACCTTTTTCTACCACACTTTTTCCTTCCGCTCAACTTTCCATTAATATGCTTGGATACAGCACTCTGTGAACAGCCAGCTTCTTTAGCAATGACCTTTTATGGCTTACCTTCCTTGTGGAGTGTGTCAATGACTGCCTTCTGGACATCTGTCAAGTCAGCAGTCTTCACCATGATTGTGGAGCCTACTGAAACAGACTAAGGGATCTTTTTAAACACTTAGGAAGCCTTTGCAGGTGTTTTTTGTCAATTATTCTAATTTACTGAGATAATGACTTTTGTGTTTTCATTGGCTGTAAGCCATAATCATCAACATTAACAGAAATAAACACTTGATATAGATCACTCTGTTTGTAATGATTCTATATAATATATGAGTTTCACTTTTTGCTTTGAAGAACTGAAATAAATTAACTTTTTTATGATATTCTAATTTATTGAGAAGCACTGGTAGATTTGTGAGAAAAGATTCAAAATATCCTGTGTATTATTCATTAAATTTCTGCTCTTTCTGGGATTTTTGGTCCAATGGGCAGTCCCACATACAGCTAGTTCACAATTTCTTACAGCCTGGGCTAAGGAATCAGTCAAGTCGTCATTAAAATGTATTGAAATTCTTCTCATAGAGGAGAAGAAGCTTTTTGAGGACTTGACTAAAAAATTTAACAAACTAATAGATAAAACCCAGAAGAATAAAGCTGACCCTGATTTCAATAGGAGGGAAAATACATTACAAACCTCTGTTGAAAAATTTCAATCAATGCTCAAAGAAAGGAAACATATTCAGCTCACACGTGATCTACCTGAGTTTAAGGATAACCAGGCCTATAGCTTTGTTCAAAGGCCGACTACAGATAATTCATCGTCAGACATAGACACATCAGACACAAAGAGAGGGGAGGCTAACG
This sequence comes from Phyllobates terribilis, assembly GCF_046119375.1. NCBI lineage: Eukaryota > Metazoa > Chordata > Amphibia > Anura > Dendrobatidae > Phyllobates > Phyllobates terribilis. The sequence continues at coordinate 159,785,892 of NW_027362771.1, read as the reverse complement.
GGGGATTTTCTCGTAATCGAGGAAGGCCCTAGAACCCAAAATGTCAAACAAGGAATCAGTCCAGGCAAAAACCAGCATGGAGGGAAACACCTCAATCTCAGATACAATCGTACGGCCTTTGTCTCCATCCTCTTTAGCCTCACAGTCATCTTTTTTAGGAAGGAGCCACCTATGGGTTACGATCTGAGAAAAAGGCCATGGTGGACCAGGTACAGATTATTAATCTTACTTTCTATGTTCTCTCAAAAGGAGTATTCTGTCCTACGGAAATGACTTAACTTTGTACCGACAAAGCCAATTCATTGCTTTAACTGGGTGAAAGATATCAATATTTTTGGGCGAAATCTCAAATGGAGACTATTTTTTCAGCAACATTATAGGGAGCAATGTCACCAGCTGGGGTTATGGATGAGGATATCAAGGGATATCAGGCATTAATAGGGCTATTACAAGAAGGTGTACAAGAAGGTGTCAAAGAAAGGGGACTTGGGCCTTATACAGACGTAAAAAACAGAAGCACTAGAATGCCTCCAAATAATGAAATCACAAGCATTTACATCTTTATGAAATTGGTTGAGGAGGACTTATGCAAGATCTCAAATAAAAACTCCTACTATGATTCTAATATATCTGAGAATGAATCACAGGCATTAATGAAATTGGAAAAGAACAAAGAGCTGATAATTAAAGCATCAGATAACGCGGAAATCTTGACAATATGCTGGTCCATGTTGAATGACGTTGACATCTATGAAATTTTGCCTAATGACCCCATTGCTACCTATACCAAGAACCTTATCAACATCTTGGAGACCGGTAAATAAAGGATTAATCTCAAATAATGAGTATAAATACCTTACACCAGAGATGCCGACAATACCTACATTCTACCCCCTACCTAAGGTCAATAAGGGTCTAAATCCCCTTAGGGGCCGCCTCATAGTTGCTGGCATTGACTCCCTGTCAATGTTGGTATCTACATCAATAGAATACTGTGCCCGTTTGACACTTCATTACCTTTTGTACGTCCGAGACACACTACACCTGTTAACCCTACTCGAGGATGTTACTGTAGAGGAGAATACCATCTTGGCCTCAATTGATGTGGAGGCCCTCTACAGTAGCATCCCACATGATGCGGGACATTTTCTGAAGACAAGAGCAGTGGAATGTTATGACCATAATAGACTAGTGGAGGAACTATTGCTATTTACATTAACCCATAACCACTTCTTCTTTGATGGGAAGTACTTCCACCAGCTCAGGGGTACGGCAATGGAGAGTTCCTGCACCCTCACCTATGCCAATCTGCTCCTGGGCTGGTGGGAGGAGACAACTATCTTTGGGGAGGAAGAAAGATAGTGGCACCCATATATCGGTCTTTGGGCTAGATATTGCGATGACATCTTGGTGTTCTGGTCTGGCCCAGAGGCCGATTTTAGGTAGTTCATGGAAACCAAAACCATTAACAACTATGTTCTCAGTCTTAAATTCATGTTCGAGTGACAAAAAAAACGGATTGACTTTCTTGATCTAACAATAAGAAAAGAAAGGGATGGCTTTATCAGTACAAGTACGTACCGGAAGCCAACAGCCACAAACAGCCTTTTAAAGTGGGATAGCCATCATCTAGTGGCCCTGAAACTGGGCATTCACAAATGCAAGTTCCTCAGAGTCAGAAGAAACTGTACCAATATTGGTGTCTTCAGAAAACAAGCCGATGACCATTATTGCAGGTTCCACGATAGGGGATATCCATGCCAGGTTCTGGATAGATCTTATTCAAAAGCCCTCAGAAGGGACAGACGATCCCTTCTGGTGAACCCCAGTGAAAAACAAGGAACTGAGATCACAAGAATAATAGGCACTATTGACAATCAATCTGAGAAGGTACTTCAGATATTGAAAAAGTACTGAGGGATTCTACTAGCAGATCTGAATGTCAAGGGACTCATTTCGTCCTCTCCCAGTGTCACACTAAACCAGGGGTCTCAAACTCAGCTGGGTATATGGGCCGCACATGGAAAAAATTTGAATTTGGGGGGCCGCATTCTTTGTTCAATGTGACATTTTTTGTGATACCATTTTTTTGTATACACCTTTTGAACATTTTTACCGTGTTTATTTTTTTATAGCTTGGGTCGTTATGGATGTGGCAATAATAAACGTGCACTTTTTTCTGTTTACTTTAGTTTACATATAAAACAGCATTTTTAGTGCCCAATATTTTTTAATGCTTTGTTTTTATTTTTATTTTTGTTATTTTTACAATTTTGTTTCCCCCAATTGGCCACATACAGTAATATTGTCTTACAATTAGCATCATATAGTAATATATAAACAGGAGAAAAAACAAGCGTATTGGCATAAAACAGCTTTATTAGTAATTCATATAAAATTCCATTAATAAATGGCAAGAAATATATAGTGGCCTCTCGAAAAAGCACCCGCGAAACGCGCGTCGAGGCTGCCCTCCATGACAGACACCTGCCCTCATGTGGTCCCCTTTCTACATGAGACAATATTGGGGTGAGTCACCATTGTCCTGTACATGATATGCACTATGGCAATTGATTAATGGCATTGGACTATGGTATACGTGATCCCCATATACTCAGTGGTATATTTAATTGTCCATGTATACCACCTCTTTTTGCCCCGATCTATTTCTTTCTACTACCTCTACTGTTTTGTCATTATTATATAATACTCATTACATTTCCTCCCTTCAGGAGGATGTGTGTGTAATACTTGTATGTTTTTTGATATTTATGTAATTTCTTGAATATATCTATATTACCCTTTCTTTTGGGCTATAGATTTAGTGGGTTTTTTTGATCTGCATGTCTGCACTTTACACTATATATTTCTTGCCATTTATTAATGGAATTTTATATGAATTACTAATAAAGCTTTTTTATGCCAATACGCTCATTTTTTCTCCTGTTTATATATATCTTGTTCGAGTTGGCGACACGGATATGGGGTGTGAGTGGCATTTCCTCCACACCGCCTTTGTGTGAATCTCAACATGTGGGCTACTGGGTTTCTCATCATATAGTAATGTAGTAATGTTCCCCATCCAAGTTCCCATCTTGTACTAATGTGCCCCATCCAGGTCTCCATCCTGTGGCTATGTGCCCCATCCAGGTCCCCATCTTGTGGCTATGTGCCCCATCCAGGTCTCCATCTTGTGGCTATGTACCCCATCCAGGTCCCCATCCTGTGGCTATGTGCCCCATCCAGCTCCCCATCCTGTGGCTATGTGCCCCATCCAGGTCCCCATCTTGTGGCTATGTACCTCATCCAGGTCCCCATCCTGTGGCTATTTGCCCCATCCAGATCCCCATCTTGTGACTATGTGCCCCATCCAGGTCCCCATCCTGTGGCAATGTTCCCGATCCAGGTCCCCATCTTGTGGCTATGTGCCCCATCCAGGTCCACATCTTGTGGCAATGTTCCCCATCCTAGCCCCCATCTTGTACTAATGTGCCTCATCCAGGTCCCCATCTTGTGGCTATGTGCCCCATCCAGGTCCCCATCTTGTGGCTATGTAGCCCATCCAGGTCCCCATCTTGTGGCTATGTAGCCCATCCAGGTCCCCATCCTGTGGCTATGTGCCCCATCCAGGTCCCCATCCTGTGGCAATGTGCCCCATCTTGTGGCTATGTGCCCCATCCAGGTCCTCATCTTGTGGTTATGTGCCCCATTCAGGTTCCCATCTTGTGGCTATGTGCCCCATCCAGGTCCCCATCTTGTGGCTATGTGCCCCATCCAGGTCCCCATCTTGTGGCTATGTGCCCCATCCAGGTCCCCATCTTGTGGCTATGTGCCCCATCCAGGTCCACATCTTGAGGCTCTGTGCCCCATCCAGGTCCACATCTTGAGGCTCTGTGCCCCATCCAGGTCCCCATCTTGTGGCTATGTGCCCCATCCAGGTCCCCATCTTGTGGCTATGTGCCCCATCCAGGTCCCCATCTTGTGGCTCTGTGCCCCATCCAGGTCCCCATCTTGTGGCTATGTGCCCCATCCAGGTCCCCATCTTGTGGCTATGTGCCCCATCCAGGTCCCCATCTTGTGGCTATGTGCCCCATCCAGGTCCCCATCCTGTGGCTCTGTGCCCCATCCAGGTCCCCATCTTGTGGCTATGTGCCCCCTGTGCTGTTCTTCACACGCATAAAATAGAAAAAAAAAGATGATTCTCACCTGTCCTCCGTTCCCTCGGCGTCCTTCCTGCAGATGTGGCCCGCAGGCACCACAGAGTCAGACCCTGTGACGGTCCCGACCTGGTCCAGGAGGAGCCGCCGACAGCAGCGCTGCATTGCCACACAGAGACTGTCTCCCAGCACAGCATTTCCAATGCCAGCCGCCGGCCAATCAGAGGCCAGCAGCTGACATCTGCGTATGGCAATGACGTCATACTCGCTGCACCGACACGCAGATGTCAGCGGCTGGCCTCTGATTGGCTGGCAGCTGGCATTGGAAATGCTGTGCTGGGAGATGGTCTCTGTGTGGCAATGCAGCGCTGCTGTCAGCGGCTCCTCCTGGACCTGGTCAGGATCATCAAGGGGTCTGTGCCTGTGGGCCGCATTAAGCAGCCTCAGGGGATGCATGTGGCCCGCGGGCCGCGTGTTTGAAACCCCTGCACTAAACCCAGAAACTGGCTGAATAGAAAATCCTGAGGATACTATAAATGTGAGAATTGCTGTAGGTGTGGGTGGATGGACGTATGCAAGACCTTTAGGAGCTCGGCAACGGGCAGGGTATTTTCATTGAGAGACTTTGGAAATTGTAAGATATCTGGGGTGGTGTACAAAGCCACCTGTACATGTCCTTTGGACTACGTGGGGAAGATCAGGTAAGAGAAGCGAGTGGGGGAACACCTAGGGGACATTAGAAAAAAATGGGATACCCCAATTGCACAACATATGATCGTTGTCCACGGGGGACAGTTGAGAGAAATATCATTCTGTATGATTTAACTTATAAGACCCAAAAAAGAGGGGGTAATCTTGATAAAGCAATTCTGAAAAGGGAATCCGAATGGATATTCAGAATGCAATCCCTGTTCCCTAAATGGTTGAACAAACAGCGCTTGTATACATGTTTTCTTTGAAAACTATCTAGGCTCCTTTGTGGTCTTCCCTCTGCTTCACTTAGATAAACTTATGTCCTCACCACTCATACAAAAAATAGGGATAATTTCCATTCAGCATGCTATGCTCCCTACCACTACTAGTCTGGTGGTTTTCCCATTGAGGGAAATATATCTTTTATCATAATATTTTAAAATTTTATTATATAATTGTATATAAAAATGGGGTATCCATAATCGATTGTGTGTACTTGTTTAGACCCCCAATTTTTTCTTTACCTAAAGGCTTTTCTTGTTCCCTAGATCCTCCTCACCTTGTAAATGCTAGAGATATTGGGGGATATACACTATATAGTAACATACCGTGAAAATGCCACAAATGTTGGTTCATATATTGTACAGAGATACGGTATATATATATTGTATTGCATGATCATAATATACACTACGTATATCATGCAAATGCTAGAAATTCTCCTGCATATATTATACAGAGACATTTATATACTGTATTGCATGACCACAATATGGGCTTTCTCCCCCTTGCGCTCCAATTAGGTATTAGGATCCTTTTTTCTGATCTGAGCATTGAGGATACGGCGGTCATGTGACCTGTCACGTGACTAAATGACGTCATCAAAGGTCCTTTCACACCACCGCGAGCCGTACAACAGACCGGACGCAGCGGAGAAAACACCAGGGGCCATCGGAAGGTAAGTATAATATTTATTTTTTACCATTTTTATTCTTTTTTTTAACTATTAACTTGGTCACACTATATAAATCCATGCCGGTTACATGGATTTATATAGTGTGACTAAGTTGTCAAGCACTTTTCCAAGTGATGCTAAAGTTGCTTGGAAAAGCGCTTGATAACCCGCATGCAGAAATGCATGCAAAAACGCTTGACAAACGCTTCTACCTGGCAGGAAAAACGCATGTAAAATCCGCATGCATTTTTCCTGCCAGGGAGAAGCGGAAAAAATATGCAGCATTTCTGCATCATGGGCACTTAGCCTTAAATGCTGAAAATACAGGTTTTACTGTATCTTTTCTCACAAACCTATATATACAGTATATATAAATCTGCTCAGCTCCCCCTGCTCTATAACATTGTGCCTGTAGATTAGACTGCATTTTCATGGTGACAGGTTTCCTTTAAATCTTACCATGACTAAAATAAAAGGATCAGTCAAAATGTAGTTTTGATGCAATGACAAGGCAACATCCAGCTCCAAACTACTTCCTACATTTATTTTCCTGTTTGAGATTGCCGGAAAACAAGAAACTACAAATCAGCAATATCTGCAAGCAGTCAAAGTCTGGGCTGCTACATTTCTCAAGGCTGCATGCAAGCTCAGGTTCAGATTCTCAGAAAGCACTGACCGGACATTCCCTGTATAGGAGTGCAAGAAATAGCACAAAGTCATAAAGTAGTCAAGTTTGACCTATGAGTGATCTTCATTCCAGTAGCTGTCTTTCTGTTTAACATGAACAGCTGGAGAACTGAAGCAATCCACATCTAATAAACCTTCTGTAAAATCCTAATTCTTAGAAATTGTGATAATTATTTGATACAGGAAAAATATATATATCTTTGTACCGTGTTAACGAGTAGATAGAGAAATATTTAGATTTGAGAGTCCTCAGTGGTTGATGCCTTTTAATGGCCAACTGAAAAAGATGGTAACAAATTGCAAGCTTTCGAGACTACTCAGGTCTCTTCATCAGGCTAGTATAACACAAAATCTGAAGAGTCACATATTTATACACAGCAAGACACAGAAATAATGCAATAGATGAGACAAGTGACATAGAGCAAAGCTATTACTATGGGAGAGGGATAAACAGTTGTGGCCGTAATTATTGAAATAGTTCATATATAAGGAGTGTGGAAGTTTTATTGTCCTGTGATTAAAGTCTGGTCCGGGCTTTGATGCCTGAGGTCTGGTCTGAGGAGCACATTCCTTAGTTGATGTAGAATGCAATTTGTAACCATCTTTTCAGTTAGCCATTAAAAGGTATCAACCACTGAGGACTTTCAAATCTAAATATTTTGATAATTATTTGGACATTATAAAATGAAATCTTGTCAAATATTGAAAGAGGAATTTCCCTGATCTATGCAAATATGCAAGTCTAAAATACAACTTACTACATATGTAAAAAATGCAAATAGTTTAAATTATTCATTGTGCAAATGAATAGGATATTTTATACCCAATTCACATGCAACTGAAAAAATCCTTGTAGAATAATGAATGTGCTACACACATACTCTGTGTGTAGAATTATTAGGCAAGTCAGTATTTTTACCATATCATAATTTTTATGCAGAATTTCCAACACCAAGCTGTATACACTTGAATGGTTATTAGATGAAGCAGATCAGGTGATGTGTATTTGAGTAATGAGGGAGGGTGAGGCTTAAGGATAAACACTGGCGTAGCACCAATGGCGACAGGCCTTGCTACTGCTATGGGGCCCATGTGCCGGGAGGGCCCACAGCGGGCCCTCACCACACAGGACCCTCCCCGCACCGGGCCCCGCCTCCACCCATTAGCACCCGACTGCCCGCCCGCACAGAATGATGGGGTGGAAGCGTCTGTTGACGCTCCCTCCTCATCATTGTTTCTCGCGCTGACGACCGAAGGGGGGGCCCAGTGCGAGCAATGATGATGGAGGAGGGAGCATCAGCAGACGCCTCCATCCCCATCACTCTTCCTCAAAGTCTGACGTCTCAGGCCAGCGGGCACATTGACGTCATTACAGGGCGCCTGCTGCTCTTAGATGTCTGGCGCTTCACACCGCACGCTGAGGAAACTGGAGTATTGGGTGGAACCAGGAGAGGTGAGTACTGTGTTTATTTTTTTTTAAATCAATGACCAGTGGCCGTAGCACAGTATGGGGGGTGCATTATATTGTGTGGAGGAGTATCATGGGGGTAGTGCATTATATTGTGTGGAGGACCATAGGGGGTGCATTATACTGTATTGAGGCTCATGAGGGTGTATTATATTGTGTGGAGGACCATGGGGGTGCATTATGCTGTATGGAGGACCATGGGGTGCATTATACTGTATGGAGGATGATGGTGGTGCATTACGCTGTATGGAGGACCATGGGGTGCATCAAGCTGTATGGAGGACCATGGGGGTGCATTATATTGTGTGGATGACCATGGGGGTGCATTATGCTGTATGGGGGACCATGGGGTGCATTATGCTGCATGGAGGAATATGGAGATGCATTATATTGTGTGGAGGACCTTGTGAGGAGTGCATTATATTGTATGAAGGACCATGGGGTGCATTATGCTGTATGATGGACCATGGGGGTGCATTATATTGTGTGGAGGACCATGGGGTGCATTATTCTGTATGGAAGACCATGGAGGTGCATTATACTATATGGAGGACCATGCGGATGCATTATACTGTATGGAGGACCAACGGGAGTGCATTATATTGTGTGGAGGACCATGGAGGTGCATTATGCTGTATGGAGGACCATGGGGATGCATTATATTGTGTGGAGTACCTTGTGAGGAGTGCATTATATTGTATGAAGCACCATGGGGTGCATTATGCTGTATGATGGACCATTGGGGTGCATTATATTGTGTGGAGGACCATGGGGGTGCATTATTCTGTATGGAGGACCATGGGGGTGCATTATGCTGTATGATGGACCATGGGGGTGCATTATATTGTGTGGAAGACCATGGGGGTGCATTACGCTGTATGGAGGACCATGGGGATGCATTATACTATATGGAGGACCATGCGGATGCATTATACTGTATGGAGGACCATGGGGGTGCATTATACTATATGGAGGACCATGGGGTGCATTATGCTGTTTGGAGGACCATGGGGGTGCATTATATTGTGTGGAGGACCATGGGGTGCATTATTCTGTATTGAGGACCATGGGGGTGCATTATACTATATGGAGGACCATGCGGATGCATTATACTGTATGGAGGACCAATGGGGGTGCATTATATTGTGTGGAGGACCATGGAGGTGCATTATGCTGTATGGAGGACCATGGGGATGCATTATATTGTATAGAGGACCTTGTGAGGAGTGAATTATATTGTATGAAGGACCATGGGGTGCATTATGCTGTATGATGGACCATGGGGGTGCATTATATTGTGTGAAGGACCATGGGGGTGCATTATTCTGTATGGAGGACCATGGGGGTGCATTATTCTGTATGATGTACCATGGGGGTGCATTATATTGTGTGGAAGACCATGGGGGTGCATTACGCTGTATGGAGGACCATGGGGATGCATTATACTATATGGAGGACCATGCGGATGCATTATACTGTATAGAGGACCAAGGGGGTGCATTATACTATATGGAGGCCTATGGGGGTGCATTATACTTGAATAGAGGACCATAGGGGGTGCATTATATCATGTGGAGGACCATAGGGGTGTATTCTATTTTGTAGATGACCATGGGGGTGCATTATACTGTATGGGGGACCATGGGAGTGCATTATACTGTATGGAGGACCATGAGGATGCATTATAATGTATGGAGGATCATAGGAGTGCATTACACCATATGGAGGACCATGGGAGTGCATTATACTGTATGGAGGATCACGGAGGGCGCATTATATTGTATGGAGGACCATAGAGGGTGCATTGTATTGTATGAAGGACCATGGGGAGAGCATTTCATTATATGGATGATCATGGGGAGAGCATTTTATTATATGGAGGACCATGGGGAGAGCATTTTTTTTATATGGAGGCCCATGGAGGGTGCATTATATTCTATGGAGGACCATGGGGAATGCACTATACTTTATGGAGGACCACTGTGAGAGCATTATATTCTATGGAAGACCATGGGGAGTGCCCTATATTTTATGGAGGACTATGGTGAGAACATTATATTCTATTGAGGACCATGGGGAGTGCATTATACTATATGGAGGGTTATGGGGGCGCATTATAGTATATGGAAGGCTATGTGGGGCAATTATAATATGTGGGGGTCCATTATACTATATGCAAGCAATTATACAGTGTGAAGGTTTTTATGGGGTCCTTTATACTGTGTGGGGGCCATTATACTGTTTTTAGGGCTAGTGCGGGCCATTATACTGTATGTAGGCCCATTATAGTGCATGGAGAGCTGTGTGGGAGTCACATTGGGGATCATTCTGTGTTGGGGTCACCATACTTTGCCTTTGGAGTTGAGGTGGGGTACAGTAGGGTCATTATTCTGTGCATGTGGAGGAATTCACCATGGAGGTATCATACTGTGCTTGGGGGGCACTTTTGTTTGCATAATACTTTCATGGGGGCAAGGAAAGAGGAATCTAGGACTAAAGCAGGAGGAAAATTACTATGTAAAGACTGGAAAGTTGCGAGATATGCTCTTCTGTGACCCGACAATTCTTTATTTATTTTTTGGGGTGGGGCAATTAGAACTTCTGCTATGGAGCCCCATGATTTCTATGTATGCCCCTGAGGATACAATACCGTTATCAAAGTGTGCAGAATTATTAGGCAGCTTGTTTTCTTCAGGCAAAATGGGCCAAAAAAAGAGATTTAACTAACTCTGAAAAGTAAAAAATTGATGCCCGTCTTACAGAGGGATGTAAAGAGGAAATTGCTAATATATTGGGACGCGATCACAGAACCATCAAAAGTTTTTTTTGCGAATAGCCGAGTGTCGCAAAAAACGTGTTTAGAAAAAAAGACCGCATTAACTGTCAAAGATTGAAGCAGATTCAAATGTCAATCGACTAAGAACCCATTATCCTTCAGTGCTGTCATATTCCAGAACTGCCACCTCCCTGCAGTACCCAGAAGTGCAAGATATTCACTGCTCAGAGACATGACCAAGGTAATGAGGGCTGAAACCCGACTACCACTGAACAAAATACAGGGCCAAGAATTATCCGAAGACAGATTTTTCAACGGTTTAATGTACAGATGAGACGAGAGTGACTGTTGACGGACCAGAGGGACCAGCCCATGGCTGGATCAGTAACAGTCACAGACCTCTACTAAGATGCCAGCAAGGTGGAGGTGGGGTACTGTTTGGGGCTAGTTATACAGCTGTTATGTTTAAATGTAACTTAATTTCCTTGTCTTGTGAGTTTCTTCACAGATAATAGATTGCTTTCAAAACTAGGGACATAGAGTATGTTATTTAAAGGGATTTTTCTGTTTTGTGTTGGGGAGACTTGACAATTAATGTAACTATCTCCTATTCCCTCTGAATTTATGTATTGACTATTAGCCAAGATCACCTTCTCTGACTTACTTTGGTCAACGTTAGAGAAGAAGCTTTGGTTATTAGTCGCTTATACTCATCTACAAACTTTCCTCTGACATACCCCAATGTAAGCTCATAATCAGAGCTCGCATCTAGTGCAGTTACAAGTGTGTCATAGCTTTTTGGTACACAGCTTAGTAGTAGTAGTACAGCATCACAGAAATGCTTTAGATCTTCCCCAATGCCCCGCCGGCGCTCCACAATTTCTAGAGTATTTCTTATGTAATCATGCATATCATGGCCCTTATTTAGCTTAGACTGATACAGCTTTCTCATTAAATAGAGCTTATTGCTGAGATTTAACCTTTCATGCACATTCTGCAGCTGTTCCCACATTTGTTTTGCCATTTCACATTTACATGCATGCACAATCTGATCATCATCTATACTGAGGGAGATAGTGTTTTGTGCCTTTTAATCCTTCTCTACCCAGTCTTCTGGTAGTGGGTCAGGTCTAGACTCATGTGAGTATTTCCACGTGCCTTCTTTTATCAGCATCGTCTTTACCTTGAATTTCCAGGATTGGTAGTTCTGATAAGTCAGATTTGGCACTGTGAACTTAACAGAGTTGCTGCTTGTGGCCATCTTTGCTTCTTCTTCTTAGTACACTGTTGTTCTCTCTCTTCTGAGCTGTTCTCTGGGTCTTTGGGTTTCTGGGCCCATAAAATATTGGTGGCGGATTAATCTCTGTACTGTCCAGCCATTCAACAGTGTATATATATTTATTCAGGAACAAAGATAACACAGCTTACAACTGGTATTCCTTACAGCTTAGGATCTTAGCATCTTGTCTGTCAGCTTGCAAAGTGAAAGTAGAATGAATGTCCTCCAGCTACACACAGTGAACAGGAACTTCCTGTTTTTTGGGGGGGGTTTAACAGTGTTTTACTGGCAATATAACACTATTGCTGGAGACAGAAACTCATGCACTATTAAAAAGTAGTAAATAGTAGTTGTTAATCACCTGTGCAGGGAAAAATCATCTAGGGCCGGCGCCAAACTAGTCTAGTTTTTTAATCTCCTAACTATATATTCTCTGAAATGCCAGAGTATTTCAGAGTAAAACATACCTGGCTGCATTTATGCAACCAGGATCTGATTCATGCTACACATATTTTGGGCAATATGAATCTAGTGACAGATTCCCTTTAACTTTTTATTCATTTTAATTTTTTTTACTTTGACCTCATGTCACATGTCCCCAATGAAACTGTAATGGTGTATTCTCCGGTCAGGACTAATTGGTCCATTGTGGAGTTTTGATTTTAACTTCTATTAGTATTTGTGAACATAATAAATCTATAATGTTTGAATTTTTATCTGCTTTCTGTTGGTTATATTGGAGCTATATATTATCAACAATTGTCTTCATGCACATTCGTTGAAATCATGACAATGTGATTTTAGATCCAATAAGACAGACATATATCAGTTGAGGCCAAATTTCTTTACACTTAAAATTTAAAACACAGCTGAAGACAGCTACTTCTAAATAAAGCTGTTGATGACAAATTAAACTATGCACATTCATCATTTACCAGGTAACAAATAGGTATGAAAAAATGTAGGTTTCCAAACTAGGAAGCTCTATCAGATATATCGAGTCTCTAGATGAAAGTGAACAGTAATTCCTAAAGCTAGGCACCGATCCATTACATCGACTAGGAAATTCCTTGAATGTTCTATTTGTAACATCTACCGTGCTAAAGTGAGAAATGTACACACTGAAATACAGTAGTGACCAAAATGTTAGCTTTTTTTTCAAAGTGTGATTACTTCTGTTTGGTTGTTATGATGCCATTTTCCTGGTGATTTTAGTAAACCAGAAGCAAATGGTTGTCAGCTATAAGGGAGAAAATTGTGTCTGACGTTATTTTATCCCTTTATGTGTTAGTTTTCAACATTTGCTGGGCTAAATGTTTTGCATATTTTCTCATGAGTAGTCGAATTTTGCCTAATTTTTTTTTTTTTATGTGTGTGTGTTTTTATGTTAAAACATGACAAAGACAAAGCCAAATTTATCACCAGATGTCAGGAAGCTTATTATTCTGAGAGTGAAGTCAGGCAAAATCCAAAAACAGGTAGCTATGGAATTCAACTGTTCTCAGAGTCAAGTGTCACGTATATTAAAGAAAGAAAAAAAAGGTTATGGAACAGCTGACAAACCTAGAAGTGGACGACCACGGAAAACTTCATCCAGGGTTGATCACATTATTAATAAAAAGTCAGCATCTGATGTCCATAAAAGTGCTGTACAGATTTCGCACAAAATGAATGAAGAATATGGGGTCAAAGTGAGTCACCAAACTGTGGTGTGATGGTTAAGAGCAGTAGGGTTGAGTGCACGAGTTCCAGTCAAGAAGACTTTCATCTCTGCAAAGAATCAGAAAGTCCGACTTGAGTTTGCCAAAGAACACAGCCAATGGAAAGAGGCAGATTGGTCTAAGGAGTTGTGGTCAGATAAATCCAAGTTCAATCTGTTTGGTAGTGATGGTAAGCATTATATATACCACCCAATTGGAAAACATAATGATGTAAAGTACCAAACACCTACAGTGAAACATGGTGGTGGCAATGTCATGATTTGGGGCTGCTTTTCTGCATCTGCCATTGGCCCTCTGCATAGAATGGATGGAAATATGAATGCTACCATGTACAAGGATATACTGGAGAACGTAATGCTGCAACAAGGTAACACCAAAGTAGGCAGGGGAAGGAAATTCCAGCAAGACAATTATCCTAAGCACACATCCAATTTAGTCAAAAATTGGTTAGCAAAGAAAAATGTTTGCCTGTTGCGAGGGCCAAGCCAATCACTTTATTTAAACCCTACAGAGCACCTTTATGATTAGTTAGGACGACGAGTTGGGGCCCGTACCCATAGCAATAAAGATGAATTGTTTGGAGATTTGCAAATTGAATAGAGCAAGATCCCTCAAGATATCTTGAATAGCCTAGTGGCTTCAATGCCCTGTCGGTGTAGTACAGTAATTAAAGCAAGAGGTTATGCTACAAAATACTAAGTTATGGCATTGTAAACAATGAATTACTCTCTATGTTGTCAGCAATAAATAGTATATGCAAAACTTTTGGCAGTCGGTTTTCTTTAATTAAATGACAATACCTATATTCAACAGCATTTTGGTTAAAATTAAGGTCTTGCATGATGGGTTGCTTTCGCAGTTTGTTTTGGGTCATTTTCCATCTGTACTGAAAAGTGCCATCCAATTAACCTTGCTGCATTTGGTTGAATCTGAGCAGAAAGTTTAGCCCAGTACACTTCAGAATTCATCCGGCTGCTTCTGTCTTCAGTCACATCACCAATAAACACAAGTGACCCAGTGTCATTGGAAGCCATGCATGACCATGCCATCACGCTGTCTCCACCATGTTTTACAGATGATGTGGTGTGCTTTGGAGTAAGGCTAATTGGAGTAAGGGTAGTTCATAAATCCTTACTCCAATTAGGATGTGAATATCCTCAAATTAAAGCTGAGAGTCTTCACTTTAAGTCCATATTGATTATATAACTGTATCTTGAATATATTTTGATAAACAGCTAAAACGCCAAAACGTGTCACTGTCCAAATATTTCTTGACCTAACTGTATGTATATGTACACACACAAACACAAAGATGTATTTATGTGGTGTGCTTTGGAACATGACCTGTTCCAAGCCTTCTCCATACTTTCTACTTCCCATCATTCTGGTACAGGTAGATCTTATTTTCATCTGTCCAAAGAAAGCTTTTCCAGAACTGGGCTGGCTTCTTTAGATGTTTTTTCGGCAAGGTCTAATCTGGCCTTTCTATTTTTAAGGCTGATTAATGGTTTGCACCTTGTGGTGAACCCTCTGTATTTATATGCATATTGGCAAGGAAATTATGAAGTAATTTAAGTAGAATTAAAAAGAGAAATAGATCATGATGGGAATAAAAAGGGGTTTATATGATAAAGGCATTGTCCACTTTAAAATTGTAATAGTTTGTAAAAAAAAGGAAAAATATGTTCCAAAGCTGCCTCTGTGCTGCTCACCCAGCTGACATAGCTGCGGCAATGTCCTGGCTAAATCGTGTGAGCACTGCAACCAATCACTGGCATTAGCAGTCTCATGGTGTCCACCTCAGCATTACCAGTGAGTCCAGTGATTGGTTACAGCAGTCACCAGTGTCAGACTGGGGTGTCTGGGGCCCACAGGAGGAGCTGATCCTCGGGGCCCACCCTACAGCTACATGCAAATACCTGATAGCCGTTATCCCAGTTATGGTGGAGCGTCGACTGTAAATCACAGGCGGCTCCTGCACATATACTGTGCACATGCTATAACTGAGATATACAATTATGGTAGTTTGCATTAAAAGGGTTCTTTGGTTAAAACAAGTTATCACTGATCCCTGGGATACACAGGATCGGTGATCACTTATTCATCGTTTGGGTCCGAACATTGGAAAACGCAGCTGTCGGAAGAATGGGGAAGTTTTATCCCTGTCAGGACACTTATCCCTATTTTAAAAAGCAGCGACAGGTGGGACGTCTGACCGCAGCCTCATTCGTTCTCTTTGGGGCTTCCAGAAAAAAAACAAGAACAGCCACTGAGGAAATGAATGGATCAGTGGTCAAGTCGCACATGAGCTCCAGTCTAATGGGGATAAAAGCTCCACATTCTACCAATCAGTGCAGGTCCCAGCATTCAGACCCCCACTAATCAATAATTTATCACTTATCCTGTGGAGAGGTGATTATTTGCTTTCCCCGGAGAACCCCTGTAAGTGCATCTTGTTCCAAGTATTTAATCACTAATGGAAATAAAGAATCTTCTCCTAATTAATATCAGAGAGAACAAATGACCGCCATACACAACACAATCCACTATACCAACACCAATAGTACCACATACCAGGGAGAAATACTGCCACACCATGACTGGACTACATACTACCACCACATAGTGACCGAATAATACTACATACAAGATAGAAATACCACAACACCATGACCAGACCACATATTACCACCACATAGTGACCGAATAATACCATATACAAGGGAGAAATACCACCACACCGTGACCAGACCAGATATTAACAGCATATAATGTCCAAATAATTCCCCATCATTTCTCTCCCCCACCACCATCATTGCTCTCCCCCATTCCCATCATTGCTCCCTCCGATCCCCATCATTGCTCTCCCCACCTTCTGCAACATTGTCATATCTCCCCCACCTTCTCCATCATTGTCATATCTCCCCCACCACCTCCTTCATCATCATTGCCATATCTCCCCCCACCAACTCCTCCTTCATCATTGCCATATCTCCCCCCACCTCCTCTGTCATCATTGCCATACCTCCCCCCACCTGCTCCGTTATCATTGCCATATCTCCCCCACCTCCTCCATCATCATTGCCATATCTCCCCAACCTCCTCCATCACCAGTGCCATGTCATATCTCCCCCCACCTCCTTCATCACCATGCCATGCATATCTCCCTCACCTCCTCCATCACCATGCCATGCATATTTCCCACTACCTCCTCCATTGCCATGCCATATCTTCCCCCACCTCCTCCATCATCATTGCCATGCCATATCTGCCCCCACCTCCTCCATCACCATGCCATATCTCCCCGTACCTCCTCCATCACCATTTCCATGTTATATCTCCCCCAACTCCTCCATCACCATGCCATATCTCCCACCACCTCCCCCATTGCCATGCCATATCTCCCCCCACCTCTTTCATCACCATTGCTCTCCCTCATCCCCCCCACCTCCTCCATCACCATGCCATGCATATCTCCCCCCACCTCCTCCATCACCATGCCATGCATATCTCCCCCCACCTCCTCCATCACCATGCCATGCATATCTCCCACCACCTCCCCCATTGTCATGCCATATCTCCCCCCACCTCCTCCATCACCATGCCATATCTCCCCCCACCTCCTCCATCACCATTGCCATGTTATATCTCCCCCACCTCCTCCATCACCATGCAATGCATATCTCCCCCCACTTCCTCCATCACAATGCCATGCATATCTCCCCCCACCTCCTCCATCACCATGCCATGCATATCTCCCCCCACCTCCTCCATCACCATGCCATGCATATCTCCCACCACCTCCTCCATTGTCATGCCATATCTTCCCCCACCTCCTCCATCATCATTGCCATGCCATATCTCCCTCCACCTCCTCTATCACCATGCCATATCTCCCCCCACCTCCTCCATCACCATTGCCATGTTATATCTCCCCCATCTCCTCCATCACCATGCCATACCTCCCCTATTGCCATGCCATATCTCCCCCCACCTCTTCCATCACCATTGCTCTCCTTCATCTCCCCCCACCTCCTCCATCACCATTGCTCTCCCTCTTCTCCCCCACCTCCTCCATCACCATTGCTCTCCCTCTTCTCCCCCCACCTCCTCCATCACTATTGCTCTCCTTCATCTCCCCCAACCTCCTCCATCACCATTGCTCTCCCTCATCTCCCTCCACCTCCTCCATCACCATTGCTCTCCCTCATCTCCCCTCTCCTTCTCCATCACCATTGCTCTCCCTCATCTCCCCCCACCATCTCCATCACCATTGCTCTCCGTCTTCTCCCTCCACCTCCTCCATCACCATTGCTTTCTGTCTTCTCCTCCCACCTCCTCCATCACCACTGCTCTCCCTCATTTCCCCCACCTACTCCATCACCCTCCCTCATTTCCCCAAACCTCCTCCATCACCATTGCTCTCCCTCATCTCCCCCCATCTCCTCCTTCACCATTGCTCTCCCTCTTCTCCCCCACCTCCTCCATCACAATTGCTCTCCCCCCACCTCCTCCATCACCATTGCTCTCCCTCATCTCCCCCCACCTCATCCATCACAATTGCTCTTCCTCATTTCCCCATCTCCTCCTTCACCATTGCTCTCCCTCTTCTCTCCCCACCTCCTCCATCACCATTGCTCTCCATCATCTCCCCCCACCATCACCATTGCTCTCCTTCATCTCCCTCCACCTCCTCCATCACTATTGCTCTCCCTCTTCTCCCCCACCTCCTCCAGAACCATTGCTCTCCCTCATCTCCCCCACCTCCTCCATCACCATTGCTCTCCTTCATCTACCCCCACCTCCTCCATTCACCATTGCTGTCGCTCATCTTCCCCCACCTCCTCCATGACCATTGCTCTCCCTCTTCTCCCCCCACCTTCTCCATCACAATTGCTCTCCCTCATCTCCCTCCACCTCCTCCATCACTATTGCTCTCCCTCTTCTCCCCCCACCTCCTCCAGAACCATTGCTCTCCTTCATCTCCCCCCACCTCCTCCATCACTATTGCTCTTCCTCATTTGCCCCATCTCCTCCTTCACTATTGTTCTCCCTCTTCTCTCCCCACCTCCTCTATCACCATTGCTCTCCCTCATCTCCCGCCACCTTCCCCATCACCATTGCTGTCCCCATTTCCCCCCATCTCCAGTCCAGTGTATTAGTTTTAAAAAAAAAAACACCTCTCAGCCCGCTCCCTCGCAGCATCGTCCTCTGCTTCCTGCCCGGCATCTTTCTCCCTGACACAGGCACGCGCTGCATGATGACGTCATCAAGCAGCGCGAGCCTGTGTCAGGATGGAAGCGCCGGGCAGGAAGCAGAGATGAGGATGGATCCCTCCGCTCCGCTGCCATTTTCCTTTTGTCGGCAGCGGAGCTGGAGGGATTGCTCCCTGCCCGCCGCACAGGACAATCTGGCATGGGCCCCTGGAGCCTGGGCGTCCGAGACGCAGGCCACATTGCCCTCATTAGCCACACTGCAAGGGCCCTCCTGACTCTCAGGGGCTTTGCAGTTGGAGCACCGGCGGCCATGTTAACCAGGGGCCCCCGTGTATCCAGCTCGGGGGCCCGCTGATGACCCGGGCCCACCGGAGAATTGTCCCGGTGCCCCAGTCCGACCCTGGCAGTCACGTGATGTAGACAGGATGTCACCATTGCAGCCATGTAATCAAAGAACAGGGGAAGCAGCAGAGAGTTGGAGTTTGAGCATTGATAAATAAAGCTAATTTGGTTAATTTTAAACAAGGCAAGTCCATGTACTATCAATATTTAAAATTGGACAACCCCTTTATTAAAGGGAACCTGTCACCTGAAAAAACTCTACTAACCTGCAGGTATGGGGTTAATCTGCAGGGTAATAGTGTTCTGACACTGTGCGGCACCGGCACTTAGACCCACAGTGCCGGGAGGAAATAAAATTTCTAGCACCGATCGCGGGTGTTTAACCCCTGTGATGCCACTGTCAATAGTGACAGCGACATCGCAGGGCATGGCACAGGGAGTGGGCTCCCTGTCTGCTTCCATCAGCACAACACGATGCGATCGCGTTGTGCTGATGGTCTCTCTGGTGACCCCCGGTCCCAAGATGGCCGCGGGGTCCTTCAGGATCCTGCAGGAAGGTTGTCTATCATGCGCGGCACACATGTAGAGATCAGTGCAGGCAGACAGGATGCAGTGCTGGAGGAGAGAAGAAAAGTGAGTAGGAGTGTTTATTTTTTTATGTGCAGCCTGATGGGGATTAGGGGGACCATGCATACTAGGATAAGGATGAGGGGGCCATACATACCAGGGTAAGGATGAGGGGGCCATACATACCAGGGTAAGGATGAGGGGTGCCATGCATACCAGGATAAGGATGAGGGGGCCATGCATACCAGGATAAGGATGAAGGGTGCCATGCATACCAGGATAAGGATGAGGGGTGCCATGCATACCAGGATAGGGATGAGGGGTGCCATGCATACCAGGATAGGGATGAGGGGTACCATGCATACCAGGATAGGGATGAGGGGTGCCATGCATACCAGGATAGGGATGAGGGGTGCCATGCATACCAGGATAGGGATGAGGGTGCCATGCATATCAGGATGGAGGGGTGCCATGCATATCAGGATGGGGATGGGAGCCACGTAAAATAGGAAGGGGGGGCATATCTGCCAGAATGGGGGATATTATCAGAACTAGGGGACATTACCCCTATTCCAGTGTCAGCAGCGACCCCCTCCCCCTTAACAGTGCATCGTGACCACATTTTTTGCTTACATTTTTTTTTCTATTTTCCTCCTCTAAAACCTAGGTGCGTCTTATGGTCCGATGAGTCTTATAGTCCGAAAAATACGGTACATTTATCTGTGTAAAAAAATAAATAAACAAAAAAAGTACACATATTTGGTATTGCCGCGTCCGGAACGACCCAACCTATTCAACTGTTCCACTAGTTAACCTCTTCAGTGAACACCGTAAAAAAAAAAGAAAAACAAGGAAAGAACAATGTTTTATCAAAAAAACATCAAAAAGTGAAATAAAGCCTGATCAAAAAACAAATGTACTATATATACTGCACTCGAGTATAAGCCGAGTTTTTCAGCACATTTTTGTGCTGAAAAATCCCCCCTCGGCTTATACTCGGGTGTATACTCGGGTACATAGAAATTCCGTTGGTGGATAGTGGGGGGCGGGTTTGCGGCGGCGGAGGAGCGGGCACACGCAGTATCCGCTGCTGCAGCTACCGCGTGTGCCCGCTGCTAAAGGGAAATGAATATTCCCTCTTCTCCACTCCCATGGGCGTGGAGAAGAATTAATATTCATTCTCTTTAGTAGCGGGCACAGAGGAGCACTGAGCCGCAGCTCCTGCTGACAGTGCTCGCTACTAAAGAGAATGCATGTTCACTCTTCTCCACGCCCATAGTCCCAGCGTGGAGAGGAGTGAATATGCAGGCATCTCACATCAGCGTCTGAGAGCGCATGGCAGCGATGCCATGCTCTGCTCAGATGCTGACATGAGCTGCTGGCAGAACAGGACACAGTGCTGGAGCAGAGGTGAGAAAGGAAGGTGAGTATAAGTGTTTATTTTTTATGTGTGCAGTTATGGAGTCATACATACCAGGATTAGGGGATGAGGGGACCATGCATACCAGGATTGGGGATGAAGGGGCCATACATACCAGGATTGGGGGATGAGGGGGCCATACATACCAGGATTGGGGGATGAGGGGGCCATGCATACCAGGATTGGGGATGAAGGGGCCATACATACCAGGATTGAGGGATGAGGGGGCCATACATACCAGGATTGGGGGATGAGGGGGCCATACATACCAGGATAAGGGGATGAGGGGACCATGCATACCAGGATTGGGGATGAAGGGGCCATACATACCAGGATTGGGGGATGAGGGGGCCATACATACCAGGATTGGGGGATGAGGGGGCCATGCATACCAGGATTGGGGATGAAGAGGCCATGTATACCAGGATTGGGGATGAGGGGGGCCATACATACCAGGATTGGTTGATGAGGGTTGCCATACATACCAGGTTTGGGGATGAGGGGGCCATGCATACCAGGATTTGGGGATGAGGGTGCCATACATACCAAGATTGGAGATGTGGGTGCCATTCATACCAGGATTGGAGATGAGGGTGCCATATATACCAGGATTGGGGATGTGGGTGCCATACATACCAGGATTGGAGATGAAGGTGCCATGCATACCAGGATTGGAGATGAGGGTGCCATACATACCAGGATTGGGATGGGGGCCATACATACCAGTATTGGGGATGAGGGCGCCATGCATACCAGGATTGGGAATGAGGGAGCAATATGTACCAGGATAGGGAAATTTACCAGTAGCTGCTGCATTTTCCACTCTAGGTTTATACTCGAGTCAATAAGTTTTACGTATTTTGTGGTAAAATTAGGTACCTCGGATTATACTCGGGTTGGCTTATACTCGAGTATATACGATAAATAAAAATGGTGTCCCTGTAAACCTCATCTTGTCCCGCAAAAAACAAGCTGCCATACAGCTACGTCAGCAGAAAAATAAAAAACTTACACCTCTCAGAATAAAGCGATGCAAAAATAATTATTTTTTCTATAAAATAGTTTTTATTGAGTAAAAGCGCCAAAACATAAAAAAACTATATATATGTGGTATCGCTGTAATCATATTGACACGAAGAATAAAGCTGCCTTATCAATTTTACCACATGCAGAACAGCATAAAAAAATCCCCAAAAAAACAATTCCTGAATTGCTGTTTTCTGTTCATTCTACCTCTCAAAAAACAGAATAGAAAGCGATCACAAGATGTCATTTTCCCCAAAATGGTATCAATAAAAACGTCAACTTGTCCCGCAAAAAATAAGCCGTCACATGACTGTGTCAGCAAAAATATGGAAAAATTATAGCTCTAAAATATGGCGATGCAAAAACTTGTTTTTACAATAAAAAGCGTGTTTTAGTGTATGACAGCTGCCAATCATAAAACCCCATATATATCTGGTATAGCTGTAATCAACCGATCCGAAGAAAAAAGTCGCATAATCACTTATACTGCACAAGGAACGGCGTAAAAAATAAATAAAACTAATTCTTCACCTTCTGTTGATTTGTTCATAGATCACAGTAAGGCTCGGCGCATTTATCCTGCGCTCTGAGCGCGCTGAGCTGAGAGCTTATACCGGGGTTTCTATGTAAATCTTTGAAATACATAATTCAGACGGAACCCCCGACAGAAGATTCCCTATAATGAGGCAGATGAAGGCACTGTGGACGCATGTGGCCTGTGATCCAGTGGTGTCAGTCTTTTTATTAGGCGTGCATACAGTCGGCCACAGTTTTGTGCACTTCTGAAAAGAAGGACAACACTGAACAGAGGCCAGACGAAGTCCAGAGTATTCACTCTGCTGCCTCATTATATTGAATGAATCCCTCGGGGGTTTTATCTGAATCACATCACTCAGAGATTTAGATGGAAACTCTGATATAAGTGCTCAGCGTAGAGCGCAAGATAAATGTGATCCCAAATGTTATGTAAAATACTACTACATTCACAAAAAAGCAAGTCCCTACTCAGGTCCATCATCTGTTAACAAAAATATAGGGGGCTTCCCTATATTCCCTATTCCCTAAATATAGGGGGCTTCCCTATATTCCCTATTCCCTATGTTACTGATAGCACAAAGGCTCGGGAAAAATGAAATGGCTCCTCGCCCTCCAAAATAAATCCAGCGAATTCTGGGCTCCAAAATCCAAATATCCTCCTCCCTTCTGAGCCCCAGTGTGCCTAAACTGCAGTTAGCATGCATATGTTTGGCATTCCTGAAGCGATGGGAGCCTACCTAATTTACGGGTGCATGTCTCCAGAAGCACGAGCTGGACATAACGTACTGGTCACTACAACGTTTTGGTCACAACAACAGCAGTTTGCATTTTTCAGTTAGCAACATCCACTGCTGCTTGTTTCTGGAAAACACCCATGGAGTCAAAATCGTCACTACACCTGGAGATAAATTCACAAAAGGGTATAATTTCCAAAATGGGGTCACTGGAGGGGGATTCTGCTCTTCTTGCACATAGAGGCTCTGTATATGGAGTCTGCAAACAATTCTAGGAAAATCTGCGCTCCAGAAGGCAAAAAGTGCTCCGTCCCTCCCGACTCTCGCTGTATGGCTAAGCAGTACTGCACAGCCACATATGAGGTATTTCTACATTCAGCAGAAATTGTGGGACACATTTTTGTGCCATTTTTAACCATTGCCCAATGAGAAAATGTAAAATCTGGGGCAAAACAAAATTTTGGTGGTAAAAATTAAATTATTTTTTCTTCATAGCCCAATGGTATAAAATGCTGTGACACACCTGTGGTGTCAATATGATCCCCTAGATACTTTCATTGAGAGGTGTAGTTTGTAAAATTGGGTCACTTATGGGGTTGTTCGGCTGATCTGGCACCTCAGGGGCTCTACCAATGTGACATGGCACCCTCAAACCAGTCCAGCAAAATATCAACTCCAATATGGCGCTCCTTCCCTTCTGAGCTTTGCACTATGCCTCAAAAGTAGTTTTCGACCACATATGGGGTATCTGCATACTCAGGAAAAATTGCACAACAAATTTTGGGGTCCATTTTCTCCTGTTACCCTTGTGAAAATGCTAAACTTGGAGCTATAAAACATTGTGGGAAAAAGTTTATTTGTTTTATTTTTACCGCTCAACGTTATAAACTTCTGTGTAGCGCCTGGGGGATCAAGGTGCTCACCACACATCTGCATAAGTTCTCTGTGTGGTCTAGTTTCCAAAATGGTGTTAATTGTGGGGGGTTGCCACTGTTTAGGCACATCAGGGGCTCTCCAAATGCGACATGGCGTCCGTTAATTATTCCATCAAATTTTGCATTCAAAAAGTCAAATGGCACTCCTTCCCTTTCAAGCCATGCCATGCGCCCAAACAGTAGTTTTCCTCCACATATTAGATATCATCATACTCTGGAGAAATTGCACAACAAATTCCATGGTGCAATTTCTCCTGTTATCCTTATGAAAATGCAAAATTTGGGGATAAAAAAATATTTTTGTGGGAAAAATTAGATTTTTTTATTTTTACAGCTCAACATTATAAACTTCTGTCAAGCACCTGGGGGTTCAAGGTGCTCACCACACATCTATATAAGTTTCCTGACAGGTCTAGTTTCCAAAATGGTGCCACTTGTGGGGGGTTTCCATTGTTTTCACATTCAATTGTTTTCACATTCAAAAAGTCAAATGGCGCTCGTTACATTCCGAGCCCTGTTGTGCGCCCACACAATGGCTTTTCCCAACATATTGAGTATCGGTGTGATCAGGAGAAATTGCACACCAAATTTTGTGGTCCATTTTTTCCTGGTACCCTTGCGAAAATAAAAAAAATTGGGTCTAAAGTAACATTTTTGTGAAAAAAAAAGTTAAATGTTCATTGTTTTCTTCCACATTCCATTAATTCCTGTGAAGCACCTGAAGGGTTGATAAACTTCTTGAATGTGGTTTTGAGGACTGTGAGGGTTGCAGTTTTTAGAATAGCATCACTTTGGGTATTTTCTGCCGTATAGGCCCCTCAAAGTCACGTCAAATGTGATGTGGTCCCTAAAAAAATGTTTTTGTAAATTTTGTTGTAAAAATTAGAAACTGCTGATCAACTTTTAACCCTTATAACTTCCTAACAAAAAAAAAATAGGATTCCAAAATTGTGCTGATGTAAAGTAGTGGGAAATGTTATTTATTAACTATTTTGTGTGATATAACTCTCTGATTTAAGGGCATAAAAATTAAAAGTTTGAAAATTGCAAAGTTTTCACAATTTTCGCCAAATTTCCGATTTTTTCAAAAATAAACATAAGTCATATAATATAAATTTTACCACTATCATCAAGTACAATATGTCACAAAAAAACTCTCAAAATTACCGGGATCTGTTGAAGCGTTCCAGAGTTGTTACCTCATAAAGTGACACTGGTCAGAATTGTAAAATTGGCCTGGTCATTAACATGCAAACCACCTTCAGGGGTAAAGGGGTTAATACTTTGTGCAAAATCCTTTGTTGATGATGACAGCTTCAAGATACCTCCTGTATGGAGAAACTAGTCACATGCATTGCTCTGGTGTGATTTTGGCCCATTCTTCCACGCAAATACAAATCCTGAAGGTTCCGTGAATTTCTTCTATGAATGCCGAGCTTCAGTTCCTTCCATAAATTTTCTATTGGATTTAGGTAAGGAGATTAGTTGGGCCATTCTAGCAGCTTCATTTTCTTTCTCTGAAACCAATTGAGAGTTTACTTGGCTGAATGTTTTGCTGAAATGTCCACCCTCTTTTCATCTTCATCATCCTGGTAGATGGCAGCAGATTTTTTCCAAGAATGTCTCGGTACATTTGTCCATTGATCTTTTCTTCAAGCATATAAAGTTTGCCAATTCTGTATGCTGAAAAACAGCCCCACACCATAATGTTCCCACCTCCAAACTTCACTGTAGGTATGGTGTTTTGGGGGTGATATAAAGTTCCTTTTGGCCTCCAAACATGGTGAGTATTATTGCATTCAAATAGTTCAATTTTGGTCTCATATGACCAGACTATATTTTCCCAGTATTTCACAGGCTTGTGTAAATGTTGTTCAGCAAACTTTAAAGGCTCTTGAACATGCTTTTTGTTCAGCAATAGAGTTTCTTTGAAACAACTGTTTCTGCTCATTCCAGGTTTTTCTGTAGCTCTTCACAGGTGGTCATTTGTTCTTGGACAGCTCTTCTTATAATTCTTTTGACTCCTCTGTCTGGAATCTTGCTGGCAGCACCTAGTCGTGGCCGGTTTATGGTGAAATTTCAGATTATGAGTGCTCACTGGAATCTTCAGTAGTAGTTTAGTAATTCTTCTGTAACCAATGCCATCAGTATGTCTCACAACAGTAAGGTTGCAAAGGTCTTGAGACAGCTCACTAGTATTACCCATAATGAGATGTTTCTTGCGTAGCACCTTGGTAATGAGACACCTTTTTATATGCCATCAGTTGAACCAGTTGTTATTATTTTTCACTAAGTGGCAGGATTGCTTTCTAAATGAATAAATGTATACCAGTGCTACCACTATAACACTAGTATGTAAAGCTGCATATACACAGTCTGCCTACGTGCGTGAATTAGTGAACTGTTAAAATTATATGCACTAAATACACCCAGATTTCACTGAAATTAATATGTAGATAGATGGAATGTGCCTTCCTGTAGGTGTAAGACCAGACTGAGGTGATGTCATGAAAAGTCTCCTTTGACACAGGAGTGCATGCTAAAGGCGGCAGCGGCAGTCATTTTTCAATCAGTGTCTCAGCAAGCGTGACCGGCCAGGACACTGCGAACACTGTAAACCATACAGAACGGATCCAGAGCAGGGAAACTATTTCATTTGCCGTTATCGAATATCCACACCGATCATGTTGTCAGCTACTGAACTCCTGTGCAAGAGCAGACTTTTCAAGACATCACTTCAGTGTGGTCTTACACCTACAAGTAGGCGCACTTCATCTACCTCCCATATTCAGTTCAGTGAAATCTGGATGTATTTAGCACATATCATGTTTTCCTTTAACATGATTGCTTTCTAATTAGTGATAGATTTCAGCTGGTGGCATGACTTTCCATGGCTTTTTGCACCTCTCTTTCTCATGTGTTCAATTCTTTTTCCCTGTGTCATGTCTCATTATTACATATAACCTAATTTATGGACATCTATGGTTTGATTTCTTTGCTTGTGCGGATTGGATGGGTTGTTACTGACATCTGGTGAGAATTTCACGTCAATAGCACCTTTAGAAATGTATTTACTTAGAAATTTGGTAACGTGTTCAATACTTATTTCACCTACCAGTGCTCTATGATATGTGTCTGCAGATTGGTCTGCATTTTCATAGTGAAAGATTCCCTTTAAAGGGAATCTGTCACTAGGTTTTTGCTACCTCATCTGAGAGCAGCATAATGTAGGGAAAGAGACACTGATTCCAACAATTTATCACTTAGTTTACTGGGTGCAGCAGTTGTAATACAATCAGGATTTTCTATGCTGTAGATGTAGCAGTGCTTAGAAAGCTATCCCTGCCCACACCTGATTAGAAGCTTTTTATGTACATTGTGTATTGACATTAAGTTGGTAGTCATTGCTGGGGGCGTGGTTGGACCAGGAGGCACATGGGCAGCTAGTCCAGCAGTGATAGTCTGCTGCTGATAAAACACTGATAGTATTGATTTAACAACAGCACACAGCCTAATAAGTGACCCATTGCTGGAATCAGGCTCTCTGCCCCTACGTCATGCTGCCCTTAGATTCAATAGTAAAAACCTGCTGACAGATTCTCTTTAACATGTATAAAAAAAGAATGTTTGCACTGTACATTACTTGTCCTTTCCTACAGCCCCATTTCTGTGGCTTTGTGTTACCAAATCTTCTGCAATTATTTATTTTTAAGTTACAACTTATTTGGAGAAACATTACGGACTAATATTCAGGATGAGTGTATGAACCCATTTAAATGATAAAACCTTTTGTGAGAAGCAGCCATCTATCCATTATTATCCTGCAACAAAATCTCCTATGTTTATTTCATTCCTATGGTTTTCATTTGCCCTATAATGTATACAGATACCATGACAGTGTACCAAAAAATCTGTATTTCAGATTACCTTAATTTAGTACTGATTTATTGCCCAAGTTGCCTATAGCTCTGTCTTGAATGAAGGATCCTAAAATCCTCTTCACACATTGTATGTCCAGCCTTCTCGCTATGATTACTTTAAAGGTGTTGTCCAGGCATTTATTATTGATGACCTATCCATAGGATAGTAACAGCAGAATTTGGCTCTCCGAATTGTCATGTAGAAAAATAATTTATGAAATGTAAGATCCACTTGTTTTAACGTTTCGGCCAATGATGGCCTTCCTCAGAACAACAGAAAAGAAAACATAAACCAGTAAATATACCGTACATAATCCAATCAAGAAAGACAGTAGTCTGTGGTAATATACAAATAAAGTCAAAAATAATAATATAATCAATACACCATGGTCATGATTTAAACACCAAAGGACATAGGTAATTTGTGCCGTATATAATTGCAAAGTGTCACCAGACAAAATTAATCATCAGGTAATTAATCACTATCAAACTAAAAACAGTCAAAAAAGGAAAAAAACTTCCAGGGGTAACCATTACCAGAATATGGATAAGTGGATATGGCTGAACATTAGCTGGAATGAAATACAAAAGCCCAATCAGTATAGCAATGAGATAATTGACAGACATGCAGCTTACACTACTGAGAAAAAGAGATAACTTACCAGGAAATGGACTGTTAGACTATGTGCCCACGATGCAGAAATGAAGCAGAAAATTTCTCCAGCATTTCTGCATCTCCCTGGCAGAAAAAAACGCATGCAGATTGTGCATGTGTTTTTCATGCAGAATACATGCGGAATACATGCGGATTCACATGCGTATCCACATGCGTTAACGCATGTGTTTCCGCATGCGGACTGACAAGCACTTTCCAGGCGATAGCATCACTTGGAAAGTGCTTGACAACTAGGTCACACTATATAAATCCATGCAAACGGCATGGATTTATATAGTGTGACCGTAAAAATAAAAAAATAAAGCTATACTTACCCCCGATGCCGCCGCGTGTGCTGTCGCGCTCGTCCTGGCTTCTTCCGGGTTGCCGGCATCTCGCGAGACAGCCTGTGGTCACATGACCGCGACGTCATCTCAGGTCCTGGAAGGAGAAGCGCTGCAGGGGCCGCCGGACAGGTGAATATAAACTTTATTTATTATTTTATTCTTTTTCTCACGGGTACAATGGTACCCAAGTCTGGATGGGAGTCTCTCCTCTAGAACTGGGTACCATTCGCACATTGAACCGCATATTATCCGCTTGTACAAATGTACAGACACGGATTCTATGCATCTCAATGCAAGTCAATGGCGGCACTTCCGCTGCGCTTCCGCAAAATTAATGAACATGCTGCGGATTTATGAGCGCTGCAGAAACGCTGCAGAAAAATCCACAGCATGTGCATTGACATTGCGGAATGCCATTGGGGACCATGGGGTGCGGATTACCATGCGTTTTTGATGCGTTTCCGCTGCGGAAATTCCGCAGCATAAACGCATGAAAAACGCATCGTGTGCACGCAGCGTTAGAAGAAACCCATAAATCATATGTGGCGCTATGAAGAATGGTACCTCTGTCCATAGGATAGGTCATCACTATCAGATCGGTGGGGTTCCGACACCTGGCACCCCCATCCTATTGGAGCAGTTTTGTGGCAAGTGGCATCAGTTGTGATGTTAAACACTTCCCTTTGCTGGACAAAAACTGATGTATGCAGCGTTCTTCTGGCTATGGACCACGGAACAGCAAGTTTACCATAATTTGTGTCTGGCTCAAGCATAAAGAAACTGGCTTAAGTGAGCTTCTTGAAGCAAAATTTAAAAAAAATGGAGAGGACACATGACAAATTTCAAAAATCTATTACTTTTTGCATGACTTACCACAGCCTTGTTAGTAGGAAGGGGCTTAGTTGATATTACCATGCTCTATCCACCTTCCCACATTCTGACAACCATCACACATGTAATGCCTATGCTCAACAGAACAAATTGTACATTTTTCTCTTGTCGGCATACTTTTCATGCCTAGGCTTGTAGTGCCATAAATGTTTCCCAACACAGCAAGTAAAAGATTTCTCATACCTCCCAACTTTTCCAGAAGAGAAAGAGGGACAACATTTTGTGACCACGCCATTAGCCATACCCAAGCCACACCCATTTACCATTTCTTTCTCTTCTGTTAGGAGGAGATGTCAGAGGCAATGAGGGAAATTCAGAAGACGCCCGAGACTGCTGGGCATAGGCCCAACTCTGGGACTATCCCACTGTATCTGGGACGGTTGGGACAATCGATAAGCAGAACAATTCACAGGACTCTGGCATAGCGTTCTGTTCAGTGGTATCTGGCGGCTGGACAAGAGGCCTGGGAATCTCTTACCTTCCGGCGTACCCTGCGCAGCCTTTGACTAGCCAGGACTGGCACGACGTCATCTGTGCACCATGCTCATCTCTTTTTGGGACCTGTGGATTTATTTCTTGTTCATTCATTCATAGTTGTAGCAGCCAGAACTTTCTCCTCTTTATGTAGCTTCACTATATGACATCTGGCTTTTTGGTGTCTGTAAGGCCGTGTTCTTATCTTGCATAAATACTGTATTTTTCGTTTTCTGCAGGTGTCCTCAGCAAACTACCCAACAACAATCTTCTCTGGTTATTGCATTCTCCTGCATTTTTTATGCCTTTTCCCCCTTATTTGATGCAATTTTGGTGCAGATGTGAAGCTGTGTTTTTAATGTTGTTTCTAGAGTACAGAAAAGCTTTGATTCTGCACTTAAAAAAGTAACTGTGTTTTTTTACATATATTTTTTATTTTAGCCTCCACATAGAAGCCTCTAGATGAAAGAAAGCACCAAAACCACACAGTTCAGCAGCATCTTTAGTAGCACAGTGGGGAGAATTTTCATGAAATCACATCTACTTTTCTTGGACAGTTATATGCAGCAGAATTTCTGTGCAAGAAAAGCAGCAAAAAATGACAGAATTTACGCTTCATGTCTGAATTAACACAGTACAATAGAACTGAACTTTGTCTCCTTAGAAACACATTTGCTGCAGTTCTTACAGCTCTGCTGTATTGTAACAATATTACAACCCTGTCTGCCTGTGAGATGGAAGCTGGAGCTGAGAGGAAGCTGCAGATGTGTCAGGTATAATCACACACAGCTCTGCAGTGAGATCAGGAGAGCAGAGAGCAGCAATAACATATCACACTGGGAACTCTCCTTCATGTAAAATAATCTCTGGAGACAGATTCTCATACAGATCTGTGTCCAGCCCATAGCCCTGAACTAATAACTTATCTACATATAAGAAAAACGTGGATGTCTCTGGAATAAGACATCAGATCGAAGATACCAATGTATCATTATAATTCTACTTCCTATGACCTACATGCCCATGTAGATGGCTTAGTATTGTTGATCCTACTGACAGATTCCTTTTATGAAGGTTCTCCACCAAAAACAATTTTTTTGTTCCCTTAATAATCTGCATTGACAGTTCCTTATGCTGAATTGATATATTCCTCATACACTGCTGTTACGTATCAGTATATATGCTGTAGCACACCTCAAGGGACCTTGTTAAAAGTTATCTGGTTTTACAACATACGTAACTACCTACAGTTGAAACCAGAAGCTTACATACACTATATAAAAATACACATATGCATATGCATAGGATTACCATAATTTTTAATATTTGCCAAATGCCAGAATAATGAGAGAGATAGAATGTTTTAAGGCATTTTTATTACTTACTGCAAAGTCAAAAGTTTACATACATTTCATTAGTATTTGGTACCATTGCCCTTAAACTGAATGACTTGGGTTCAATGTTTGGGATATCCTTCCACAAGCTTCTCACAATAGTTGGTAGGAATTTGGGCCCATTCCTCCTGACAAACCTGGTGTAACTGATCCAGGTGTGTAGGTCGCCTTGCTCACACCTGCCTTTTCAGCTTTGCCCATAAATTTTCAATAGGATGGAGATCAGGGCTTTGTGATGGCCACTCGAAAACATTGACTTTGTTATCCTTAAGCCACTTTGTTACCATTTTGGCAGTATGCTTCGGGTCATTGTCCATTTGGAAGACCCATTCCCGCTCAAGCTTTAACTTCCTGGCTGATGTCTTGAGATGTTGCTTCAGTATTGCCTCTTAATCTTCTTTTCTCATGATGCCATCTATTATATGAAGTGCACCAGTCCCTCCTGCAGCTAAACAATCCTACAACATGATGCTGCCACCCCCGTGTTTCACAGATGAGATGGTGTTCTTAGGCTTCTTAGCTTCTCCCTTTTTCCTTCAAAGGTAACAATGGTCATTATGCCCAAAATTTTAAATTTTAGTTTCATCAGACCACAGGACATGTCTCCAAAAATTAAGGTTTTTGTTCCTGTGTGCATTTGCAAACATTAATCTGGCTTTTTTATGTTTCTTTTGGAGTAATGGCTTCTTCCTGGCAGAGTGGCCTTTCAGCCCATGTTGATACAGTACTCGTTTCACTGTGGTTATTGACACAATCTTACCGGCTTCCACTATCATCTTCACAAGGTCTTTTGCTTTTGTCCTTGGGTTGATATGAACATGTCGGACCAAAGCACGTTCATCTCTGGGACACAGAACATGTGTCCTTCCTGAGCGGTATGATGGCTGGATATTACCATCTTGTTTGTTCTTGCGTATAATTGTTTGCACAGATGAAATGATATCGATGGTCCAGATGGATTTAGTGGAGGATGGCTGGTTGATGGACATCCCATGCAAACACGGCTA
The DNA here is from genome assembly GCF_046119375.1 of Phyllobates terribilis. NCBI lineage: Eukaryota > Metazoa > Chordata > Amphibia > Anura > Dendrobatidae > Phyllobates > Phyllobates terribilis. The sequence goes on along the minus strand of NW_027362771.1, from coordinate 159,752,691 downwards.
CGGCGCTAACAAGGAGGAGGTGGAGTAATGTTTTGGGCTGGAATCATGGGGAGAGAGATTGTCGGCCCTTTTAAGATCCCTGAAGGAGTAAAGATGAACTCCATAATTTATGTTGAGTTTCTCAAACAGCACTTCCTTCCATGGTTCAAGAAGAAGAGCCGTGCATTCCGCAGCAAGATCATTTTCATGCATGATAATGCCCCGTCTCATGCTGCACATAACACATCTGCATCTCTGGCTGCTATGGGCCTAAAAGGGGACAAACTTATGGTGTGGCTCCCATGCTCCCCTGACCTCAACCCCATTAAGAACCTCTGGAGCATCATCAAAAGGAGTGTCTATGATGGCGGGAGGCAGTTCACATCTAAGCAACAGCTCTGGGAGGGTATTCTGTCCTCATGCAAAACAATTGAAGCAGAAACCATCCAAAACCTGACAAATTCAATGGACGAGAGAGTTCAGAAGCTCCTTTCGAACAAGCGGTCCTATGTGCAAATGTAACATCACCTAGAATAAAGTTTTGAGTTGAAAACTGTTTGATTTCAGTTTGTAATAACCTGCTAATGCTTATAATTTCAAAAATGACCATTTTTTTGTTCTTTATTAAAATGAAAAGGTTGAAAACTCTGCTGTGCATAATAATTTGGAACATGCATTTTGAGTGCAGTTTGAGTTTTTTATTTTTTTTTAAATATACTGTTATCATAGGCAGTTTGTACAAAAACCTTTCAATTGTACTCTAATAGTTATTTGACAGGAAAATTACAATGACTGCAATTCATATAGGTAATTTGGGAAAATCTGAGAAAATATTATTTGCATAATAATTTGGAACACAGTGTAGAGCCAAGACATGCATGCACATATATTGTAATTGGATAGATTGATTGACCATTCCTGTGTGAGTAGCAGATGAATAGCCAGAATGAATGACCATAGATAGATACTCTAAGAGCCAAAGTATACAATACACATATATTATAATTAAATAAATTGATTAGCTATTCATGTGTTTCATATGCCTGGGTTAATGGTGCTTGTATTAGATCCATGGCATCATATCCTGTAATAAGAGGAACCAGTTCTATACCTGCATCAGTAGTAAAGCTGTATGAGTGGCACCGTGCGGCGCAGCCCCGACGCGTGTTTCGGAGCATACTTTGGCTCTTAGAGTATCTATCTATGGTCATTCATTCTGGCTATTCATCTGCTACTCAAACAGGAATGGTCAATCAATCTATCCAATTACAATATATGTGCATGCATGTCTTGGCTCTAGAGCATCTATTCATGATCATCAATCCTGGTTATCTACCTATTACTCACCTGCTTTTTCTGTTTACTACTATTCTTTTTGACATTTAGTCCAGCACATGACTGTAGTGCAATAGTAATAACAATGACTCTTTGTAAATTATGTTTGGCCCTGTAGTGCGGTCATGCTTGTGCATGTAGTGCCACTTAACAATAACTTCACAATAAAGGTTATTTATGTAAATTCCTTTGTCTCTTTGGACCTATCATGCGGTGGTTCTCTTTATGTCATGTGTATTACCGAATGGTCTGCCATTCTAAATTGGTCCATACAGTAGGCACACTATTATTTATGGACCTGGTGATCTGCGGGTCCAAGCATGGTCAGTTGTTTCTGCTGCTACATTCAGTGTTATTTGTATCGTATTAACAATAGACAGAGTCCAAATCCAGGGAGTTCAATTCAAACAAAGTTTATTCTGTCATAAACATGAACAACGTTTTGACCTATAATATCAAGTACAGACATGGAGCAATGGGGTGGGCTTAAATAGTGTGGTTTACAGACATAATCAACACCCACCAATCCAGTGCTATTGGAATTTTTTGAGGGTTGATTACCTACAGTGGTGTGAAAAAGTGTTACCCCCTTCCTGATTTCTTATTCTTTTGCATTTTTGTCACACTTAAATGTTTTAGATCACAAAACAAATTTAAAATTAGACAAAGATAACACAAGTAAACGCAAAATGCAGTTTTTAAATGAAGGTCTTTATTATTATTAAGGGAAAAAGAAATCCAAACCTACAGGGCCCTGTGTGAAAAAGTGATTGCCCCCCGCTTAAAACATAAATTAACTGTGGTTTATCACATCTTTGGGAAGCTGAGTTCAACTACCCTAGCCACACACAGGCCTGATTACTGCCATACCTGTTCTCAATCAAGAAATCATTTAAATAGGCCCTGCCTGACAAAGTGAAGGTACCAGAAAAATCCTCAAAAGCTAGACATCATTCTGCGATCCAAAGAAATTCAGGAACAAATAAGAAATAATATAATTGAGGTCTATAAGTCTGGAAAAGGTTATAAAGCCATTTCTAATGCTTTGGGACTCTAGCGAACCACAGTGAGAGCCATTATGCACAAATGGTGAAAACATGGAAAGGTGGTGAACTTTCCCAGGAGTGACCAGCCAACCAAAATTACCACAAGAGTGCAGGGACAACTCATCCAAGTGATCACAAAAGACCCCACAGCAACATCCAAAGAACTTCAGGCCTCACTTGCCTCAGTCAAGGTCAGTGTTCATGCCTCCACCATAGGAAAGAGACTGGGCAAAAATAGCATGCATGGCAGAGTTCCAAGACAAAAACCTCTGCTGAGCAAAAAGAACATAAAGGCTTGTCTCAGTTTTGCCAGAAAACATCTTGAAGATCGCCAAGACTTTTGGGAGAATACTCTGTGGATTGAAGAGACAAAAGTTGAACTTTTTGTTGGTTGTATGTCCCATTACATCTGGCATAGAAGTAACACAGCATTTCAGAATAAGAACATCATGCCAACAGTAAAATATTGTGGTGGTAGTGTAATGGTCTGGGGCTGTTTTGCTGCTTCAGGACCTGGAAGACCTGCTGTGGTAAATGGAACCATGAATTCTTCTGTCTACAAAAAAATCCTGAAGGAGAATGTCCGACCATCTGTTCGTGACTAGAGATGAGCGGTGTTCGACTAGAACTGTTCGCCAATCTCAAATTCGAGCTGTTTTGGGCGGTGTTCGAGTTGTTCGACGAACCCGAACGATTTGCAAAAAATTCGGCTGTTCGAGGTTATGTTCGATAACTGTTCGTGCACCAAAAGCGTGTCCTGCATGTCTGGCGCTATTTAGAGCACCAATCATGCAGGGATTGTCTGCCACTCACTGTAATGCCACAGCCATGGTGGTTGTGGCATTACAGTGATTGCCCAAATCGATGGGAACAGTGCCAACAGTGAAACATGAAAAGCCGGCAATTCAGCAGCGGCATACACCTGTACCCGACAATTTAGAACCGAAAGAATAGAGCTTCACACATAGATTAGATAGATATAAACATGTCAGCCACATATATACGAAGTACAGTGAAAGTGCTGCTTACTGTACTTGTCATTTAGCGTAAAGGATTTATCAAAAAAAATAATAGTGTTTTCATGCACCGTCTCTTTAAAAAAGCCGGCCGGCAATTCAGCAGCGGTACCCGACAATTTAGAATAGAAAGAATAGAGAATCACACATAGATTAGATAGATAGAAACATGTCAGTCACATATATATGAAGTACAGTGACAGTGTTGCTTACTGTACTTGTCATTTAGCGTAAAGGATTTATCAAAAAAAATAATAGTGTTTTCATGCACCGTCTCTTTAAAAAAGCCGGCCGGCAATTCAGCAGCGGTACCCGACAATTTAGAATAGAAAGAATAGAGAATCACACATAGATTAGATAGATAGAAACATGTCAGTCACATATATATGAAGTACAGTGACAGTGTTGCTTACTGTACTTGTCATTTAGCGTAAAGGATTTATCAAAAAAAATAATAGTGTTTTCATGCACCGTCTCTTTAAAAAAGCCGGCCGGCAATTCAGCAGCGGTACCCGACAATTTATAACAGACAGAATAGAGCTTCACACATAGATTAGATAGATAGAAACATGTCAGTCACATATATATGAAGTACAGTGATAGTGTTGGTTACTGTACTTGTCATTTAGTATTAAAATAAAGGATTTATTATTAAAAAAATTGGCGTGGGGGTCCCCTTAATTTTAGGCTCTAGCGGAGGTTAAGCAGACGGCTGGGGCAGATGTTTGAAGCCTGGGAAGGGGGTAATACCCACGGAGCTTCCCAGGCTACTAATATCAGCCCCCAGCTGAATACATAGCCTTTACTAGCTATTAAAATGGGGGACCCCCCAAAAAAAATGATGTGGGGTCCCCCCTAATTTAATAGCTAGCAAAGGCTAGGCAGACAGCTGGGGGCTGATATTAATAGCCCAGGAAGGGAGCCATGAATATTGGCCCCCTCCCAGGCTAGAAACACCAGCTGTCAGCCGCCCCAGAAATGGCGCATTCATAGGATGCGCCAATTCTGGCACTTAGCCTCGCTCTTCCACGCTGCCCTGGTGCGGTGGCAGGGGGTAATAGGGTTGGGGTTGATGTCAGCTTATAATGCCAGCTGACATCAAGCCCAGGTTAGTAATGGAGAGGCGTCTATAAGACACCCCCATTACTAACCCCATAGTCAAAGTTAAAAAAAACACAAACACCCAGAATAAAGTCCTTTAATTGAAATAAAGACACAATCCTTTATTGTTCTAAATTAAACCATACTTACCATCACGCCCATTCCAGCTGAAGCCAACGATCTCCTGCAATAAAAGAAAAATAATAAAGCAACCTCATCCTTACCTTTCCATGGTTCCCACGACAGCTTCAGCTCTGCTACATCGAGATGACAGGCTGGACCGCAGCAGAACGCTGCCATCCAGCCTCTCATCCCGCAGACACTGAGAAGCGCAGGCTTGCTTGCGCTGCTCAGCGTCTCTCTGTGACGACATCCAGATGAGCCGAGTTCATGTCCAATGAACTCGGCTCACCTCATGCACGTCACTGACAGCGTGGGAAAATTCTCACACTGAAGCGGTGAGTGCAGGAGAATTCTCCCACGCTGTCAGTGACGTGCATAAGGTGAGCTCATGTCCAATGAACTCAGCTCACCTCCTGCACGTCACTGACAGCGTGGGAGAATTCTCCTGCACTCAGCGCTTCAGCGTGAGAATTCTCCCACGCTGAAGCACTGAGTGCAGGAGAATTTTCCCACGCTGTCAGTGACGTGCATAAGGTGAGCTCATGTCCAATGAACTCAGCTCACCTCCTGCACGTCACTGACAGCGTGGGAGAATTCTCCTGCACTCAGCGCTTCAGTGTGAGAATTCTCCCACGCTGAAGCGCTGAGTGCAGGAGAATTTTCCCACGCTGTCAGTGACGTGCACGAGGTGAGCCGAGTTCATTGGACAATAACTCGGCTCATCTGGATGCCCTCACAGAGAGACACTGTGGAGCGCAAGCATGCCTGCGCTTCTCAGTGTCTGCGGGATGACAGGCTGGATGGCAGCGTTCTGCTGCGGTCCAGCCTGTCATCTCGATGTAGCAGAGCTGAAGCTGTCATGGGAACCATGGAAAGGTAAGGATGATGTTGCTTTATTATTTTTCTTTTATTTCAGGAGATCGTTGGCTTCAGCTGGAATGGGCGTGATGGTAAGTATGGTTTAATTTAGAACAATAAAGAATTGTGTGTTTATTTCAATTAAAGGACTTTTTTCTGGGTGTTGTGTTTTTTTTAAATACTTTACTAGAAATTCATGGTGGTCATGTCTAATATTGGCGTGACCCCATGAATTTCGGGCTTAGGGCCAGCTGATAATGCCAAGCTGGCCCTAACCCCTTTATTACCCAGTGAGCCACCGCATCAGGGCCCTGGATGAGTTGGGTACAGCGCCAGAAGATGGCGCTTCTATGAACGCGCCATTTTCCGGGGTGGCTGCGGACTGCAATTTGCAGCGGGGGTGGCCCAGAAAGCTTGGGCCTCCCTGCGCTGCGGATTCCAGCCCCCAGCTGCCTAGTTGTACCTGGCTGGACACAAAAACAGGGCGAAGCCCCACGTCAATTTTCTTTAAATTATTTCATGAAATAATTAAGAAAAAAAGGGCTTCCCTATATTGTTGTGTCCGGCCAGGTACAAATAGGCAGCTGGTGGTTGGGGGCAGCCCGTTCCTGCCTGCTGTACCTGGCTGGACACAAATATAGTGCGAAGCCCCACGTCAATTTTTTTTAAATTATTTCATGAATTTCCTGAAATAATTTAAAAAAATTGAAGTGGGGCTTCGCACTATATTAGTGTCCAGCCAGGTACAGCAGGCAGGAACGGGCTGCCCCCATCCACCAGCTGCCTATTTGTACCTGGCCGGACACAACAATATAGGGAAGCCCTTTTTTTCTTAATTATTTCATGAATTTCATGAAATAATTAAAAAAAATTGAAGTGGGGCTTCGCACTATATTTGTGTCCAGCCAGGTACAGCAGGCAGGAACGGGCTGCCCCCAACCACCAGCTGCCTATTTGTACCTGGCCGGACACAACAATATAGGGAAGGCCTTTTTTTCTTAATTATTTCATGAATTTCATGAAATAATTAAAAAAAAAGTACGTGGGGCTTCGCCCTATTTTTGTGTCCAGCCAGGTACAACTAGGCAGCTGGGGGCTGGAATCTGCAGCGCAGGGAGGCCCAAGCTTTCTGGGCCCCCCCCCCCCCGCTACAAATTGCAGTCCGCAGCCACCCCGGAAAATGGCGCGTTCATAGAAGCGCCATCTTCTGGCGCTGTACCCAACTCATCCAGGGCCCTGGTGCGGTGGCTCACTGGGTAATAAAGGGGTTAGGGCCAGCTTGGTATTATCAGCTGGCCCCAAGCCCAAAATTCATGGGGTCACGCCAGTATTAGACATGACCGCCATGAATTTCTAGTAAAGTATTTAAAAAAAACACAACACCCAGAATAAAGTCCTTTAATTGAAATAAAGACACAATTCTTTATTGTTCTAAATTAAACCATACTTACCATCACGCCCATTCCAGCTGAAGCCAACGATCTCCTGCAATAAAAGTAAAATAATAAAGCAACCTCATCCTTACCTTTCCATGGTTCCCACGACAGCTTCAGCTCTGCTACATCGAGATGACTGGCTGGACCGCAGCAGAACGCTGCCATCCAGTCTGTCATCCCGCAGACACTGAGAAGCGCAGGCATGCTTGCGCTCCTCAGTGTCTCGCTGTGACGGCATCCAGATGAGCCGAGGTCATGTCCAATGAACTCGGCTCACCTCATGCACGTCACTGACAGCGTGGGAAAATTCTCACGCTGAAGTGCTGAGTGCAGGAGAATTCTCCCACGCTGTCAGTGACGTGCAGGAGGTGAGCTGAGTTCATTGGACATGAGCTCACCTTATGCACGTCACTGACAGCGTGGGAAAATTCTCCTGCACTCAGCGCTTCAGCGTGGGAGAATTCTCACGCTGAAGCGCTGAGTGCAGGAGAATTCTCCCACGCTGTCAGTGACGTGCAGGAGGTGAGCTGAGTTCATTGGACATGAGCTCACCTTATGCATGTCACTGACAGCGTGGGAGAATTCTCCTGCACTCACCGCTTCAGCGTGAGAATTTTCCCACGCTGTCAGTGACGTGCATGAGGTGAGCCGAGTTCATTGGACATGAACTCGGCTCATCTGGATGTCGTCACAGAGAGACGCTGAGCAGCGCAAGCAAGCCTGCGCTTCTCAGTGTCTGCGGGATGAGAGGCTGGATGGCAGCGTTCTGCTGCGGTCCAGCCTGTCATCTCGATGTAGCAGAGCTGAAGCTGTCGTGGGAACCATGGAAAGGTAAGGATGAGGTTGCTTTATTATTTTTCTTTTATTGCAGGAGATCGTTGGCTTCAGCTGGAATGGGCGTGATGGTAAGTATGGTTTAATTTAGAACAATAAAGGATTGTGTCTTTATTTCAATTAAAGGACTTTATTCTGGGTGTTTGTGTTTTTTTTAACTTTGACTATGGGGTTAGTAATGGGGGTGTCTTATAGACGCCTCTCCATTACTAACCTGGGCTTGATGTCAGCTGGCATTATAAGCTGACATCAACCCCAACCCTATTACCCCCTGCCACCGCACCAGGGCAGCGTGGAAGAGCGAGGCTAAGTGCCAGAATTGGCGCATCTTATGAATGCGCCATTTCTGGGGCGGCTGACGGCTGGTGTTTCTAGCCTGGGAGGGGGCCAATATTCATGGCTCCCTTCCTGGGCTATTAATATCAGCCCCCAGCTGTCTGCCTAGCCTTTGCTAGCTATTAAATTAGGGGGGACCCCACGTCATTTTTTTGGGGGGGTACCCCATTTTAATAGCTAGTAAAGGCTATGTATTCAGCCGGGGGCTGATATTAGTAGCCTGGGAATCTCCGTGGGTATTACCCCCTTCCCAGGCTTCAAACATCTGCCCCAGCCGTCTGCTTAACCTCCGCTAGAGCCTAAAATTAAGGGGAACCCCACGCCAATTTTTTTAATAATAAATCCTTTATTTTAATACTAAATGACAAGTACAGTAACCAACACTATCACTGTACTTCATATATATGTGACTGACATGTTTCTATCTATCTAATCTATGTGTGAAGCTCTATTCTTTCTGTTCTAAATTGTCGGGTACAGATGCTGAATTGCCGGCCGGCTTTTTTAAAGAGACAGTGCATGAAAACACTATTATTTTTTTAAATAAATCCTTTACACTAAATGACAAGTACAGTAAGCAACACTATCACTGTACTTATTATATATGTGACTGACATGTTTCTATCTATCTAATCTATGTGTGATTCTCTATTCTTTCTGTTCTAAATTGTCGGGTACAGATGCTGAATTGCCGGCCGGCTTTTTTAAAGAGACGGTGCATGAAAACACTAATATTTTTTTTAATAAATCCTTTACACTAAATGACAAGTGCAGTAACCAACACTGTCACTGTGCTTCTTATATGTGTGACTGACATGTTTCTATCTATCTAATCTATGTGTGATGCTCTATTCCTTCTTGTCTAAATTGTCGGGTACCGGTGTATGCCGCTGCTGAATTTGCCGGCCGGCTTTTTTAAAGAGAGTGTCTTCTGAGCAGTTTGTCAGCTTTTGGACACCTTTGCAGGTGTTTTCTATGTGTTTCTATGTGTTTTTCTTTGCCTGCCATTGGTTTTAACGGTGTTCGACGGTGTTCTAAGGTGTTCGACGAACTGTTCGACGAACAGTTCCTCGAACATCCCGGTGTTCGACGAACCGAACCGAACCCGAACACTACGGGGGTGGCTCAACACTATTCGTGACCTCAAGCTGAAGCACACTTGGGTTATGCAGCAGGACAATGATCCAAAATACACCAGCAAGTCCACCTCTGAATGGCTTAATAAAAACAAAATTAAGACTTTGGAGTGGCCTAGTCAAAGTCCTGACCTTAATCCAATTGAGATGCTGTGGCATGACCTTAAAAATGCAGTTCATACTCGGAAACCCTCCAATGTGGCTGAATTACAACAATTTTGCAAAGATGAGTGGGCCAAAATTCCTCCAGAACGTTGTAAAAGACTCATTGCCAGTTATTGCAAATGCTTGATTGCAGTTGTCGTTGCTAAAGGTGGTCCAACCAGTTATTAGGTTTAGGGGGCAATCACTTTTTCACACACCGACCTGTAGGTTTGGATTTCTTTTTCCCTTAATAATAAAAACATTCATTTAAAAATTGCATTTTGCGTTTACTTGTGTTATCTTTGTTTAATATTTAAATTTGTTTTGTGATTTGAAACATTTAAGTGTGACAAACATGCAAAAGAATAAGAAATCAGGAAGGGGGCAAACACTTTTTCACACCACTGTTTGCTTGATGTTATTTAAAGGTTTATTTATTTGTATCTGTATTAGTGGGTTGAGTCTTTGTAGTGATTGGTGTATGTCTGTAAGGCACACTATTTAAACCCGCCAGATTAAATTGTTGATACATCCAACGAAGAAAGAAAATGCCAGGACCAAAATACATTCACATTATTTAAAAAGATGTAAATTTTATTGAATAAAAGACACAAACAAATATTATAAGAATCCAACAACAGGTGTAATGATGCACAGAACGGTGGTCAATTGACCTCCTTTCCCAATGTTTTGTTGTATACAACAATATCAGGTTGATGTTTTTAATTATGTACACGATCACTTTATTGTGTGTATGTATATTGCAATTTAGTATACTGATTTGATCTATGTACAGGACCTTATGATGTGGTGGTCAGGTGATCTGATGATGCGTTGGTCACATGGCCCTATGGCACGATAGTTAGAACCCTCCACCAGTATCTGAAAGGGCCTTATGATGCGGTGGTCAGGTGATCTGATGATGCATTGGTCACATGACCCTATGTCACGATGGTTAGAACCCTCCACCAGTATCTGAAAGGACCTTATGATGCGGTGGTCAGGTGATCTGATGATGCATTGGTCACATAGCCCTATGGCACGATGGTTAGAACCCTCCACCAGTATCTGAAAGGACCTTATGATGCGGTGGTCAGATGACCCTGTGACACGTTAGTGTTTTTTTACTATGCCGCACCTGTACCCGCCCCAAATATACGTATTTGATTGGCTCGATGCCCTTTATTAAGGAGGGCTTGTTCCCTTACTAATCACCCCTGATGAAGCTATTGTGAAATGCGCATTGGGTTGTTGGTGAGTGAGCAGCACTATATTACTCTATATTCATGGATTGCTTATATGCTTAAAGTTGAGAGATAGTACCCAATTATGTATATAGGTTTAAATCCACAAATATATTGATTTATGATTATACTGATTATATACTCACTTTGAGTGTACACACATATATTTTCTTTATATATATGTATTTGATGTATTATTTATATGATCAGAGATTTATTGAGCACTATGTCACTTTATACCTACAGAATTAATTAGAGTATATACAGTATTGGGCTATCTCTGTTGCTCATTCACCTTTCTGTGCATCATTATACCTGTTGTTGGATTCTTATATTATTTGTTTGTGTCTTTTAGTCAATAAAATTTACATCTTTTTAAACAATGTGGATGTATTTTGGTCCTGGCATTTTCTTTTCTTCGTTGGATGTATTTATAGGTAATAATGCCCTATAGGACACCTTATATATACCAGGGATTTGTTGCAGTTTTTTGTAAATACAGATTCAATTGTTGGCAACTTTTCAAAATTGTGGATAAACAACTTTGTTACAAGCATGTGATGCTCGTTCAAACTCACCTTAAAAGTAAAGATGAATATTTTTTACATATTACAGGATGGATGTGCTGAATTCCTCTTCTTCTCTCATATTGCTGCGCACGCCAGCTGAACATAGCACCCACCGGTAAAGATTCCTCTCAGCTGACTCTAATGCTAGCAAGGAGGGTGAGTTCTTCATTTACTTCTTTACTCCATAAATAGCTAAGTAATCCTCCCCTACACATATTATACAGTATATAGACAAGTCCCCCTCCCTCACACATACTGTAGCATCTATAGCAAAGTCCCCCAACCCACATATAGCATACAGTAAATAGCCAAGTCCTCACCACCAAAATTGAAACATATAGTTCCAGTATTCTATTGCACATATCAATTTCACATAAAATATTTAAAAATGCAAGCTGCTTCTGAGCTCACAGGAGTCTTCTTAATAACATTAGCAGCAAAAGAAGTAGGAGATCCGGTAAACTGCTGCACGCTGGGCAATGACACAGCACCAATCGCAGCATAGCCTCATCAAGCTCCTACTCTACGGTGCAAGAGAGGAGTGAGGGGGCAGACTCCTGTGGTAACCTCCCCCCAGCCCCATGCCACAAGATCTCATTGAGCTGGGTGGGGTAGGAGTGCTTGAAGCTGGTCAGATTGACACCTCTACAAGAGAGATGTCATTTAGCATACTAATTAGCTATGTACTCCTAGGCTAATCCACATCCATGGTGGCACGCTCCCTCCTTCCTCTGCCACTGGTGGCAGTAAGTATTGGAGTCAGACTGACAGCTGTGCAGGAGAGATGGTTCTGTCAGTGGCACCTATCCTGCACATCTGTCAGTCTGACTTCGACACCCAGCGCAAGCACAGCTGGTGAAGGATAGTGTGCCGCTATGGATGCGGATCAGAAAAACAATGAATAGCTATGCTAGGGTAGGAGGGGGAGGAGCTTTTCTTCTTATGTCAGTGCTGGCCCTGCAGAGGAGCCCACCGTAGGATTCACCGATTCCGTGGTCGGCCTGTCTGAGCCTTTGTACTAGTGACCCTATTCTCTCAAATCTCCTTCAGTCACTTCCACCTTGCTAAAATATTTATCCTCACTCTTTCATCTGATGTCTTTGCCTCCTCCTTCAAACAGGCCATCATTCATAACCACAATTAGTCCTCAATATGCTCTGTTCTATCTGTCTCAAGGATACTGCTCTCTCTTGGTTCTACTCCCACCTCTGGATTGCTCCATCACTGTATCTTTTGCTGTCTCTTCTTCCCCTCCTCTTCCTGTTACTGTTGGGGTTCCTCAGGGTTAAGTCCTAGGTCCCCTCCTTTTTTCTCTTCACACCGCTCTTTCCTGGCCCTTCCTGTTAGTAAAGTGTTGGGAGAGGCGGCATTGTCACACTGGCATAGTTCTGACCATCTCTATGGTCATTTGATTTTTGGTCAAACCTTTGAGCATCTACTTTTTTCTCCCTATAATGCCACTGCTAATGATTGCACAGCGTCATAGTGGGTTTAACCCCTTCAGCCCTGAGCCTTCCTGACCAGGTCAAATTTTACAATTCTGTCCAGTGTCAGAACATATCCCACTGATTCTGAGAATGATTTTTCGTGACATGTTGTACTTCCTGTTAGTGGTAAATTTTGGTCAATATGATTTGCGTTTATTTATGAAAATATTGAAAATTTGAAAGTTTAGCAATTTTCAAAGTTTGAATTTTTATGCCCTTAAACCATATCGTTATATCACACAAAATAGGTAATAAATAACATTTACCACATGTCTACTTTACATCAGCATCATTTTTTAAACATTTTTTTTTTTTTTGCTATGAAGTTAGAAGGGTTAAATGTTTAAATACATCAGATACTTATTCAAATGTGTGAAAATTGACTAATTGTCCACTTCAATGCCAGTTCTGATGCCCAGAATCCGTTTCAGCCAGGCTGGAGTGACTTGAATTTGATGCGCGGCATCACTATCTGTGTGACGATGGTGTGAAATCAGTGGCCCAAAGCCATTTAACCCATTAAAAACACCAGGTTCTTATTCAAATATATGACAATTGGCTATTTGTCCACTTTGATGCTAGCTCTGATACCCAAAATCATTTGGGCCAGGCTGTGGTGACCTGAATTTGTTGCGGGGCATCACTGTGTGACAGTGGAGTGAGATCAGTGGTCTAAAGTAATTTAACTCCTTAACCTAGAACGCATGACCATAAAAATGGGTATTTTCAAAAAAGAGTTGTTATAGCAAAAATGCCTGTAACATAAAAATAAATGAACAACTGGAAATGACAAACAACTATATACCTGAGGAATACCTAGAGTTTCAAAATTCTAACTAAAGTAATCTTGCAGAAAATAGAAAACAATTAACAGAGCGGGCCTGCGAGGCCCCAGGTATGCCTTCTAGGGTTAAAAACACCAGTTACTTATTGAAATCTTTGAAAATTGTCTATTTGCCCATTTTGATGCCATTTCTGTCCAGAACCCATTTTGTCCAGTTTGTAGTAATCTGAATTTGATGTGGGTCATCACTATCTCTGTGATGGTGGTGTGACATCAGTAACCCAAAGTCATTTAATCCCTTAAGAACACCAGTTACTTATTCAAATCTGTAAAAATTGGCTATTTGCCCACTTTGATGCCAGTTTTGATGCCCAGAATCAATTTGGGCCAGGCTGGAATGACTGAATTTGATGCTGGGCATCACTATCTATGTAATGGTGGAGTGAGATCAGTAGACCAAAGTTATTTAACAACTTAACAGTTACTTATTGAAATCTGTGAAAATTGGCTAATTGCCCACTTTGATGCCAGTTCTGATGCCCAGAACACATTTGGGCCAGGCTGAAATTACCTGAATTTGATGCAGGGCATCACTATCGGTGACGGTGGTGTAAGATGAGTGAGCCAAAATTATTTAACTCCTTAAAAACACCAGTTAGTTAATCAAACCTTTGAAAATTGCCTATTTGCCCACCTTGATGCCAGTTCTGATGCCCAAAACCTGTTTGAGCCAGGCTAGAATGATCTGAATTTGATGCAGGCCTTCACTATCTATGTAATGGTGGTGTTAGATCAGTGACCCAGAGTCATTTAACTCCTTAAAAACATCAGTCACTTATACAAATCTGTCAAAATTGCCTATTTGCCCACTTTGATGCCAGTTCTAATGCCCAGAACCTGTTTGAGTCAGGCTTGAATGACCTGAATTTGATGCGGGGCATCACTATCTATGTGACGGTGGTGTGAGATCAGTGGCCTAAGGTCATTTAACCCTTTAAAAACGCCAGTTACTTATTCAAATCATCAAAATTGTCTGCCCAATTTCATGCCAGTTCTAATGCCTAGAACCTGTTTGGACCAGGCTTCAGTAACCTGAATTTGATGTGAGGCACCCTTATCTATGAGTCCGCAGTGTGGGATCAGTGGCCTAAAGTAATTTAACCCTTTCAATAATACCCTTTGGTGCCCACTTTGACGCCCATTATTTGTGCCAGTTTTATGATTTTTGTAGCTGCTTTTAGGTGTATTCACATAAGGGCACCTCGTTACATTGTATTTTATTATTGTAATTTTTTATTTTTTTTATTAAACCTGTAAAAAAAAAAAAAGAGAAAAAAAATTACTGAAAAAGAAACCAACTTCAGCATTGTTTTATGCCTGTCCTCAGCTTTAAAATGTTGTCAAATTTTCAGAAACAGAAAGGGATTACAGTTCTAGAAATTAAAAGTGGTTTGAGATCACAGACCTTATTAAAAGATCATCCATCCATAAGGTTTATTATTCAGAAATTGCTCTTTATTAGCAGTCTGTTGCTTGTATTGGAGGGCTGTTTTTTTTCAAACAGAAATTGGTTATCGGGTTAGGGGATGCGATATCTCTCAACAGCATTCTTTCAAAACTATATCTTTTTGCATTCTAGAAACAATATTTTTTAAATTTTAGGATTGGATTGTATTGCCATCTTGTGGCCTAATTTGTATTGAACTACTGTACAGTGAAATCAGCACCAGTATCACAAATAAGCTCAATATATGATGGAATAGAAAATTTGTCTTTTCAAAGATAAGGATTCAGTAAAGTCTCTCAAAAGCCATCAGCCCAAAAAGGCTACCTCGGACAGAATTGGCTCAAGCCGTTCCATCTAGAAGATTCCAGAGGAACTACAGCCTTCACCCTTTAACACCTGTATGGGCATCTGAACTTACTGCAGATCCACTGGGTTATGTCCAAGGAGCGGCTGCTGGCCAGGGAAGCAGGCCTACTTTTGCCATGAGCATTTCTCTGGCGGTGGTCTGGGGGTAAATGCTGCCCCTGAGATCCCCGTCTAAAAACTCACCCTCAGAACAGATCGAAGTTTGTGGAGCAAGCTCAAGAACAGAACCAGCTATACACTCAGTAGGTGCCGGCCACGTTACACAGCCGGCATCTCTTTTTAACAGTAGTGGCCAGAGTGGTCTACGACTGCTGTTGTGAACCATATAAATGCTGCTATCAATTTCTGCAGCGGGTGACGGTGAATAATCGCTGGGTATTGATGGGCTGCCATGGCAGCCGGGGCCCTCCTGAAGGCCTTGTCATTGCTATTTTGGCTCTCCTTTGAAGCTTAGATACAGGTTGGGTTTCATAGGAGACTGTGATTTCTTCTATATACTGTAATATATATACTGTAATATACTGTAGTATTAATACCTACAAACCATTACCAAAGAGGAATTATAAACCACACATAATTAATTAAGAACAAATATGATTTTATTGGTGTCTATTAAAATATATTCACTATTGCTACCAGAGGAATTCAAGAAGGATCAAGAAGAGGAGGAGAACAGAATAACAGCATTAAATATTCATTTAAATAAAACTGAGTAAGATACACATTGGGGTTAATATTTACATATTGACATATGTCATCAGTATTAATCTGTTCAAATATATGCTATAGCATACCAATTATTCTGAAGGAGCATGATTGTAAGCATTGACATCAGACACATGAAAAGAAAGTGCAGTGCTTACTGATAGTGTGATTATTATAAAGTCCTCAACACAGTCGCAACGCGTGTTTCATATATTGCTTTCTCAAGGGGTGCAATGAGAGAAATTGCTTGAAACGCGCATCAGGGCTGTGTGGAGGACTTTGCAATAATCACATCATGGGTAAGCACTGCACTTTCTTTTCATAAGTCTCATGTCAAGACTTGCAATCATATCTCTTCAGAATAATTGGTACTCTATAGCATATATTTGACTAATACTGATGACACATGTCCATTTGTAAATATTAATCCCATTGAGTATTTCTCTTGAGTTTTATTTAAAGAATTATTTGCTGTTTTTCTGTTCTCCTCCTTCACTTGATCCTTTTTGAATTCCTCTTGTAGTAATTGTGAATATATTTTGTTAGATACCAATATAATCATATCATCTTAATTAATTATGGGTGGTTTATGATTCCTCTTTGGTAATCGTTTGCAGGTATCAATTATATTGGAGTGCTCCACTCTCTAATCTTCTTCTTGATTGGAGGAACTACATTGTTATATTCCTAATTATTAAAACCTGTATGTGCTATATAAATATTGTTGTAGTTAATGCTATTGTATGGCAGTATATAGTAAAAGAGATCAGACTATTGCATGTTCAAGTTCCCTAAAGGGACTAAAAAACTGTAAAAGTAAACAATTAAAGCTTTGGTCCAGGCTTATTAGGAAAAGACAGATTACATTTCCTGATTAGATTGACAACATTGATGTTACTAGCCAGAACCCAGGATCTGCCCTCTAGACCAGACCTGGGCAAAGTGAGGCCCAAGACAGCCGAGTGGCTGAAAACAGTGTCCCATGGGCCGTACCATGCCCTCTGCCAACCATCCTACGTCGCCAGCTGTCACCACTGTCCACCATCCCGAGATGCGGATAGTGGTGAATACATTGATGGAGGAGGGGCTTCCGGCTCCTTCTTCCACCAATCAGCGTGTGAGCCAGCAGACGTGATGATGTCACTTCATTGCGCTGCTGCGGAGAGTCAGTGCACAGAAGTCAGGAGCAGAAGCCAGGTGAACGGGATTGTGGTGAGTATGTGTTTCTTTTTCTTTCTTTCATATGTGTATTGGATGTTTACATGTACATAGGGCTAATGCTGTATATAGAGAGCCTGTGCTGAGCCCGCACATTTTCAGGCACATGACAGCTGATTCCCATTTTCCAGTACAGTTTATGGTAAAATAAATGGTGCCATTCAAAAGTACAACTCGTCCCGCAAAAAACAAGCCCTCACATATTGACGGAAAAATAAAAAAGTTATGGCTCTGGGAAGAAGGGGAGCAAAAAACAAAAACGCTAAAAAACAGAAAAACCCAAGGTGGTAAAGGGGTTAAGATACTTCACATTTTGCATAGCTCACTTAAAAATTAAAAGTCTTATAGAAATAGCAATTACAACAAAAAGGTTGAATTCCCACTGATCTGCTCCATTTTCATCTGGTGAACCTTATCCAAAAGAGTAGATAATCATCAACATTAACAGAAATAAACACTTGAAATAGATCACTCTGTGTGTAATGACTCTATATAATATGAGTTTCACTTTTTGTATTGAAGAACTGAAATAAATTAACTTTTTGATGATATTCTAATTTAGTGAGAATCACCTGTATGCTAAAAATCACCAGCCACTGTCTTTAAACTCTGTCACAATGCATATGTGGCTTGGCATTTTAACTGCCACTGATTACAGTCTTATCATTGGTGCTCGTCTATAGTACCTCGGCTAAGATAAAAATGTTTTTGCTCCATTTACATTTGTTTTTTCCAGATTGAAATACAGTGGTTTACATAATCCACATGTCCAATACTAAAAAACATCTGCGGATAGACACTTTTGGATTATGCACAATGTCTGGAAAACTACTTAAGAGTGAAATTACATGCAGATCATGTATGGGAATAGTCTTGAGAAATGTGATTAGTATCTTCATCTTGCTAATTACCATTTCAGTATGAATTTTACCATTCATGTCATATTTTTCTATGAGGGCATTTTCTCTTATGCTTTCAACTCTGATCACTGCAATTTAAGGCTGATAATTAGGAGCCAGACATGTTTGAGAGCTCTTTACTGCTATGTATTGGCACTTCTGTCATCCGTCACTTGACAGCATAAAGCGCACTCTAAGGTGTCATGTAGTACAAGTGTTGAACATACCATACAGTTGTGCCTGTGCCTGACAATGCAGCTCAGTTTCATTGAGGTGAATGATTGGTGAGGATCCTGGAGATTGGACCCTAATCGTTCAAATATTAATAGTCTCAGTTGCACTTTTAACAACAGGTGGTCTCTGCAGCTTAAAGGAAATCTGTCAGCAGGTTTTTGCTATTTAATCTGAGAGCAGCATGATATAGGCCATGAGAGCCTGATTCCAGCGATGTGTTACTTAGTAGGCCCTATGATGCAGTTTCAATACAATCAGTATTTTATTAGGAGATTATCACTTTGTGACTACATCTCATGTGCAGGCAAGTCAGGCTAATCTGCAAAACCCCGCCCCCCACCTCTGACTGGCAGCTTGCTAACAATTAGGAGTGTGGGTGAGGTTATACACAGCCCATATGATTTGTCATATATACTGCAAAACTGTTGTATTAATCTGAGAAACTGCATAAGCACGTCCAAGAATAAAAAAACTTCAATCTTTATTCCATCATATTAAAACAGGATTTCCAAAAAAAGACAAGGATAAAATCATGTTGTCACTATGTAATAGTGGGGAAGGACGTAGCCTTCCTTTGGCACTGAAGTAGTTAAAGAAAGTGTTCCTGTAGTTAAACCTCTCTGGACTGTCGGAAGGCCAAGCTAAGGGGTTAATGCTGTGTGCTGACAGCCCACAGAGGGTGGGCACATTAGGAAAATCTCTGCTTAGTTTCCAGAAGCAGGAAGTGATGAGTAGTAAGAGTTAGGACAGTGAACCATACGGGAGCTCCATACTGTTAGAACCTTGCTGTTAGGTTTTTTTTTCCTTTGCTGGTCACATGACCTTGTTGGCCTATTTAATCCTGCTCCGCCCTTCTGGCTTTGCTGGACTTCATTGTATATCTACTTTCTAGCTAGCCTGTGCTCTGTGTCTTGCTCTGTTAGTTTGCTTGGTCTACTGACCTCTATGTTCTATATATTTTATTTGTTCGTCTGTCTGCTACTATTTCTGTTAGGAGGTGTCCCATATTCCTCCCAGTCCTTAGTACTTGTAGGGATTCCTCCCCCACATCTATAGGTCTTCGTACAGACTAGCTTAGGACTTTAGCAGGTCTGATCGCAGGATCAGGTTCCCTGTTACATCGTAGGGATTCAGCTGAGTTCTATCGTAGGGACAGATCTCCTCTCTTTCCTTAGCTCTGGTAGCAGAACATAACAGTAAGTCCAGCCAGCAAATTCTCTAAGGAAAGATTTTTTTTGTTCCATCATGGTGTCGGTTCAGGATTTGGCTAAACACCTGCAGGGACTCTCTCTGGAAGTGGCCGAGCTCCGTCAGCACGTGAGTAACTGTCCTGGAGCATATTTCTTGGAGCCTAAGGTATGTTTGCCGGATTTATTTTTTGGTGAACATCGAGAATTTTTTTCATTTAAAAATGCTTGCTTATTGTATTTTCGTTTGAGACCCAAGTCCTCTGGGGATGAATCCCAGCGCGTAGGGTTCATAATGTCACTTTTGCGCAAAGAGCCTCAGGAGTGGGCCTTTTCTTTGCAACCTAGTGATACATGCTTCAGATCAGTGGATAGTTTTTTTTCTGCTTTAGGACTATTATATGATGATCCTGACCGTGTCGCATCAGCTGAGACTGAGTTGAGACGTTTAAAACAAGGATCAGGTAATGTCGAAAAATATTGTACTCATTTTTGTCGTTGGTCCACTCAAACAGGGTGGAACGATTCTGCTCTGAAAAGTCTATTTCTTGCTGGGCTCAGTGAAAGGGTTAAAGACCTGCTAATTGCTTATCCTACACCTGAGGATTTGCAACAGGCTATGCAATTAGCTATACGGGTGGATAGAAGACTGCGTGCTAGGGTTAATGAGAGCAAATCCTCTGCTATGTCAGTTTCTGGTTATGATAATGTGTGTACTAACAGTGGTGAACCGATGGAGATTGGATCGGTGGCACCTCGCTCTCAAGAAAAAGACCGTCGTTTTTCGGAAGGCTTGTGTTTCTATTGCGGAAAATCTGGTCATTTGATTAAAGGCTGTGAGCTTCGTATGAAGAAAGAAAAAAAAATGGTCAGTCATGCCCGTATTGCCTGTTTAAATTTCAAGGGTATATTTTTAGCTGCTTCCACGATTGCTCAGAAAAAATTAATGGAATTTCGGGTGTTTGTTGATTGCGGGTCTACACTGAATGTAATTGATGGGGGATTCGTGGAAAAACTCAATTTAAAACCTGAACCTTTATCATCCCCCATTGCTGTGGTTTCTGTGGATGGTTCCCCTTTGAAGAATATTACTCTCAAGGTCTGTGAATTTCCTCTCACTATTAATGGTGTTCACCATGAGAAATTGGATTTGGTAGTGTTGAATAACTTGCCTTCTCCAGTAATATTGGGATTGCCCTGGTTAAAATTTCACAATCCTGTACTGGATTGGTCTACCAGTGAAATTAAATCCTGGAGCCATAAATGTTATGACAAGTGTTGTAACGGGCGTATTGCAGCTTTGGATAGGGGAGAATTGCCTGTTCCTATTCAGGATTTTTGGAGAGTTTTTTCTGAGAAAGAATCGCAGGTTTTGCCTCCCCATAGAGACTATGATTGTTCTATTGAATTTGTCCCTGGAGCGACTCTTCCTAAAAGTCGTTTATTTAACCTTACTATTCCTGAGAGGAAGGCTTTGGAGGAATACATACAGACAAGTTTGGCCGCCGGTCACATTAGGCCCTCTAAGTCTCCTGTGGCGGTTGGATTTTTTTTTGTAAAAAAAAAGGACGGCGGTTTACGTCCTTGTCTGGATTTTCGTGAGATTAACAAAATTACGGTACGCAATCCTTACCCACTGCCATTGATTCCTGATCTGTTTAACCAGTTATTGGGGGCCAAGTGGTTCTCTAAAATTGACCTTAAGGGGGCATACAATCTGTTGCGCATGAAGGAGGGTGATGAATGGAAGACTGCTTTTAACACTCCTGTGGGTCATTTTGAGAATCTGGTTATGCCTTTTGGTCTTACTAATGCTCCTGCATTTTTTCAGAATCTGATTAATGACATCCTTAGACCTTTGATCGGTAAAAATGTGGTTGTGTATTTGGATGACATTTTGATTTATTCGCCAGATCTGGAGTCTCATTGGCGGAGCGTGCGTGAGGTATTACAGTTATTAATGGACAATTCGCTTTTTGCTAAGCTGGAGAAATGTGAGTTCGCTGTACAGAGAATTAGTTTTTTGGGCTACATTATCTCCAGCAAAGGTTTTGAGATGGATCCGGTTAAGGTTCAGGCTGTGCAGGAATGGCCTAGGCCTATTGGTTTGAAATCGATACAGAGGTTTTTGGGTTTCGCCAATTACTATAGAAAATTCATAAAAAATTTTTCTAGTATTGTCAAACCTCTGACTGATCTCACCAGGAAAGGTGCTGATGCGGTTCAGTGGTCTTCTGAGGCCATTGAAGCTTTTGTGTATCTCAAGGAGAGGTTCACCTCTGCTCCCATCCTTATGCAGCCTGATGTGACTAAGCCGTTTTTGGTTGAGGTTGATGCTTCCTCTGTGGGGGTTGGCGCAGTATTGTCTCAGGATAACGGGGATGGATTACATCCCTGTGCCTTTTTTTCAAAAAAATTTTCGGAGACTGAATTGAATTACGATATTGGTAATCGGGAATTATTGGCTATTAAACTCGCATTTGAACACTGGCGCCACTTCTTGGAAGGTGCGGAATTTCCCGTTCAGGTTCTTACGGATCATAAAAATCTGATATATCTTGACGCTGCCAAGCGCCTGAATGCCCGTCAGGCTAGGTGGGCACTGTTTTTCTCGCGGTTTAATTTCTCCGTTACTTACATCCCTGGTACTAAGAATGTTAAGGCGGATGCCTTGTCTCGCAGTTTTTCTCCCATAGTCGGTGCTGAGAAAGAGGAAAACATTTTACAAGAAGGTGTTGTGATAGCTGCTTTAGACTCCGTTTTGGAAGATGAGATTCTTAAAGCTCAGGAGAATGCCCCATCTAACACTCCTCATGGGAGGTTGTTTGTGCCTGGGACCTTTAGGAGAGATTTGTTTGTTGAGTGTCACGAATCTCGGTTGGCAGGTCATCCCGGAATCTCTGAGACCAAGAGACTGGTGGGTCGCAGTTTTTGGTGGCCTGGATGGCAGAAGGAAGTCATTAAGTGGGTGCGCCAATGTACTGTATGTGCTAGATCTAAGTCCTCACATACTCCTGCTGCGGGGTTGCTTTGTCCTTTGGAGGTCCCCAGTGCTCCTTGGACACATTTGGCTATGGACTTTATAACTGACCTTCCCCCCTCTGAGGGTTTTACTGTCATCTGGGTGGTCGTGGACCGTTTTAGCAAGATGTGTCACTTGGTTCCCTTCGTCAAACTGCCCTGCGCTAAAACTCTCGCTAAGGCCTTTGTCAAGGAAATTGTCAGACTTCATGGCATTCCTACTGACATTGTTTCTGATAGGGGTCCTCAGTTCGTGGCTCGTTTTTGGCGTGCCTTTTGTGACAGGTTGGGAATTCATTTGTCGTTTTCGTCCGGATATCATCCTGAATCTAATGGCCAGACAGAAAGGAAAAACCAGGATGTTGAGCAGTTCTTGCGTTGTTTTGTGGCAGACAATCAAGAGGGGTGGTCTGAGTTTCTGCCACTTGCCGAATTTGCTCTGAACAATCATACATCTTCTTCTGCTGGTTGTTCGCCTTTTTTTTGTTGTTCTGGGAGACATCCGTCGTTTGGGTCGTTCTCCAAGTTGGGATCTGCCGTGCCTGAGGAGGAGAATTTTTCCGGTGATTTGGAAAGAGTTTGGACGGATGTGCGTGGTAATCTTCAGGAGGCCAACAGAAAATCTAAAGACTACTTTGATAGGAAACGACAGGAGGTTTTGTTCGCTGTTGGTGACATGGTTTGGTTGTCCTCTAGGAATCTGCGGTTGAGGATTCCTTCTAAGAAATTGGGTCCCAAGTTTGTAGGGCCCTTTAAGGTGCTTCAGGTTGTCAACCAATCTGCTGTTAGGTTGGAGGTTCCTACCTCCTGGAGAATTAATCCGGTCTTTCATGTCTCTCTGTTAAAAAAAGCTGTTGTGTCGGATGGTGACGCCTCTGCCTCTGTTCCTCCGGTGGTGGAGGACGGGGAATATGAAATTTCTCGCATCCTTGACTCTAGACGGTATAGAGGTAGTTTGCAGTATCTTGTGGCCTGGAAAGGTTTCGGACCCGAGGATAACTCTTGGGTGAGGTCAGATGATGTTTCCGCGTCCAGACTTATCAGAGCGTTTCACAGGAGATTTCCTGATAAGCCTGGTCCTAGGGGATCCGGAGGATCCTCTTAGAAGGGGGGGTACTGTTAGAACCTTGCTGTTAGGTTTTTTTTCCTTTGCTGGTCACATGACCTTGTTGGCCTATTTAATCCTGCTCCGCCCTTCTGGCTTTGCTGGACTTCATTGTATATCTACTTTCTAGCTAGCCTGTGCTCTGTGTCTTGCTCTGTTAGTTTGCTTGGTCTACTGACCTCTATGTTCTATATATTTTGTTTGTTCGTCTGTCTGCTACTATTTCTGTTAGGAGGTGTCCCATATTCCTCCCAGTCCTTAGTACTTGTAGGGATTCCTCCCCCACATCTATAGGTCTTCGTACAGACTAGCTTAGGACTTTAGCAGGTCTGATCGCAGGATCAGGTTCCCTGTTACATCGTAGGGATTCAGCTGAGTTCTATCGTAGGGACAGATCTCCTCTCTTTCCTTAGCTCTGGTAGCAGAACATAACACATACCCTCAGACAGTGGGATCGCTAGTGCAAAAGCCTCCCTACGCAAGAGTCCTGTTGGCTGGCCGGAGAAACTCAACGGAGGTATTGATGACCCGGGGCACTTCTAGTCTGCAGGTAGCAGAGGAAGATAAATAGGACTCCAGATAAGACGGGGGGGAGATATTGGATCCAGAACACTGTTGTTATTGCAGAAGAGTCTCTTGGGCTAGAGATTAGAGTCACAGAGATGCTTCACTTAAAGAGGGAACCAAGGCTGAAGATGTTGTCAGCGCCTGTGAGGGAGATAATAACCTGTCGGGCCTTATCCATTATATCTGCCTGTAAATATTGTACATAGTTCCTCTTCCCCAAGTAAAGTCCAAGTTCTGGTTAAAAACCTCGTGTCCTCTGAAATTATTGCTGCTCTGGTCCCAGAAGAGAAATGCCTGGAGACAGCCGCGATCGGATGGTTGGAAGTAAGTGGAGTGCACCACATACACAGCCACACATCAGAGGGAGGACACGTATTGTCTGTAGGGTGTCAGAGCGAGCAGGGGCTGCAGCTCGCCCACGACTACCTCGCTGAGGCACCTTACAACTACACGTTTTTGCCATCAGGGTGGTCATCAAGGGCGGTCACGCCAGAAACGCAGAATGATGGAATAAAGACTGAAGTTTTTTATTCATGGACGTGCTCATCCAGTTTCTCACATTTTTCCATGCCATTTACCAGTTGTTAGCGGTCCTAAATTAATGAATACGTTGATGAGAGCAGCTCTTTATCCATTTAGACAGTGAGGCTTTTCTACCTCTTTGCACGTTTTGACTCATACTGCTGCATTAATACCTACAAACACAGCCCAACATACCGGAGCATCTGCATCAAACAAAACTGGTATTCTACCAAAACTACACCAAGAAGCCCAATAAGTGATACATCCCTGGAATCAGGCTTTCTTGCCCTATAATATGCTTCTCTCAGATTATATAGCAAAATCCTGGTGACAGATTTCCTTTCAGCACCAATTCCTTGTCATACCCCACTCTTGGCCCCGATAAAATAAAAAAGCTTATACTCACTTCCCATGCTGGCGCCGTTCCCGCGGTGTCGGCACTCGCTCTCCCCGGGGCGCCTGTGCTGTTGTTGTGACACGTGACCCAGACACCCAATCAGCGCTGGAGTCACTGTCCCCACCTCCTGTCGAATTGAACATGAAGAGGAAGTGAGAGATCAGCTGAAGCCCGGACTTCCTCTTCATGTTCAATTTGTCCTAAAGCAGGGACAGTAACGTGGGCACTGATTGGGCGCCAGGGTCATGTGTCACAACAACCGCACAATAGCCAAGTAGTGGACAACCCCTTTAACCCTGCTTCTTTATTGAGTGCACATCTTGACGCTTTCAGAACAGACAGAGTAATAATGCAAGTGCCATAATAAAAAAATCTATACATACATCGGGGAAAATAAATATTTGACACACTGCCGATTTTGCAAGTTTTCCTATCTACAAAGAATATAAAGATCTGTAACTTTTTCGTAGGTACAATTCAACTGTGAAAGACAGAATCTAAAACTAAAAACCAAAAAATCACATAGTATGATTTTTACTTAATTAATTTGCATTTTATTGCATGAAATAAGTATTTGATAGAATAGAAAAACAGAACTTAATATTTGGTACAGAAACCTTTGTTTGCAATTACAGAGGTCAGACGTTTCCTGTAGTTCTTCACCAAGTTTGCACACACTGCAGCAGGGATTTTGGCCCACTCCTCCATACAGATCTTCTCCAGATCTTTCAGGTCTCAGGGCTGTCGCTGAACAACATTGAGTTTCATCTCCCTCCAAAGATTTTCTATTAGGTTCAGGTCTGGGGACTGGCTAGGCCACTCTAGGACCTTGAAATGTTTCTTATGGAGCCACTCCTTAGTTTTCCTGGCTGTGTGTTTCGGGACATTGTCATGCTGGAAGACCCAGCCATGACCCATCTTTAATGCTCTTACTGAGGGAAGGAGGTTGTTGGCAAAAATCTCACGATACATGACTCCATCCATCCTCCCTTCAATACGGTGTAGTTGTCCTGTCCCCTTTGCAGAAAAGCACCCCCAAAGTATGAGGTTTCACTCACCATGCTTCACGGTTTGGATGGTGTTCTTGGGGTTATACTCATCCTTCTTCTTCCTCTTTCTTCCTCCAAACACGGTCCCAACTATCTTCAGGTCATTGACCAGGTCCACCTGTGTAGTTCTGGGCTGATTCCTGACCTTTCTCAGAATCATCCTTACCCCACGAGGCAAAATCCTACATGGAGCCCCAGACCCAGGAACATTGACAATGATCTTGTGTTTCTTTCATTTTCTAATAATTGCACCAAAAGTTGTTGCCTATTGTCCTGTAGCCCATCCCAGCCTTGTGCAGCTCTACAATTTTTTCCCTGGTGTCCTTAGACAGCTCTTTGGTCTTGGCCATGGTGGAGAGTGTGATTGATTGAGTCTGTGGACAGGTGTCTTTTATACAGGTAATGAGTTTAAACAGGTGCAATTAACACAGGTAATGAGTGCAGAGTAGGAAGGCTTCTT
Source organism: Phyllobates terribilis (assembly GCF_046119375.1). Taxonomy (NCBI): domain Eukaryota; kingdom Metazoa; phylum Chordata; class Amphibia; order Anura; family Dendrobatidae; genus Phyllobates; species Phyllobates terribilis. The sequence goes on along the minus strand of NW_027362771.1, from coordinate 159,726,026 downwards.
AAAGAAAAACTAACAGGTCTGTGAGAGCCAGAATTCTTGCTGGTTGGTAGGTGATCAAATATTTATTTAATGCAATAAAATGCAATTTAATTATTTAAAAATCATACAATGTGATTTTCTGGTTTTTATTTTTAGATTCTGTCTCAGTTGAAATGTACCTATGTAGAATGGCCAACTTTACCATCTGAGAAAATAAAGAACCTCATCCACAACTACCACAAAAGACTTCAAGCTGACATTGATGTTAGAGGGGGCCATACACGGTATTGAGAACTGGGGTATGTGAACTTTTGATCAGGGTCATTTGGATGTTTTTGGCTGTCATTAAGATTGAAAAAGAGAAAACACATTAGTTTGACAATAAATGGCTTCACCCAACCAATAACCATGAGTGGAGAAAAAGTTTTTTGGTTATCATTCATATTCTCTGAAACAAGGCCAAGAAAGGAAAAATTCTGCCAGGTTATGTAAACTTTTGAGCACAACTGTATATATATATAACACATGTGGAATTATATAATTAACAAAAAAGTGTGAAACAACTGAAAATATGTCTTATATTCTAGGTTCTTCAAAGTAGCCACCTTTTGCTTTGATGACTGCTTTGCACACTCTTGGCATTCTCTTGATGAGCTTCAAGAGGTAGTCACCGGAAATGGTTTTCACTTCACAGGTGTGCCCTGTCAGGTTTAATAAGTGGGATTTCTTGCCTTATAAATGGGGTTGGGACCATCAGTTGTGTTGTGCAGAAGTCAGGTGGATACACAGTTGATAGTCTTACTGAATAGAGTGTTAGAATTTGTATTATGGCAAGAAAAAAGCAGCTAAGTAAAGAAAAACGAGTGGCCATCATTACTTTAAGAAATGAAGGTCAGTCAGTCCGAAAAATTGGGCAAACTTTGAAAGTGTTCCCAAGTGCAGTTGCAAAAACCATCAAGTGCTACAAAGAAACTGGCTCACATGAGGACCGCCCCAGGAAAGGAAGACCAAGAGTCACCTTTGCTTCTGAGGATAAGTTTATCCAAGTCACCATCCTCCGAAACCGCAGGTTAACAGAAGCTCAGATTAGAGACCAAGTCAATGCCACACAGAATTCTAGCAGCAGACACATCTCTACAACAACTGTTAAGAGGAGACTTTGTGCAGCAGGCCTTCATGGTAAAATAGCTGCTAGGAAACCACAGCTAAGGACAGGCAACAAGCAGAAGAGACTTGTTTGGGCTAAAGAACACAAGGAATGGACATTAGACCAGTGAAAATCTGTGCTTTGGTCTGAGGAGTCCAAATTTGAGATCTTTGGTTCCAACCACCGTGTCTTTGTGCGACGCAGAAACTGTGAACGGATGGACTCTACATGCCCACTGTGAAGCATGGAGGAGGAGGTGTGATGATGTGGGGGTGCTTTGCTGGTGACACTGTTGGGGATTTATTCAAAATTGAAGGCATACTGAACCAGCATGGCTACCACAGCATCTTGCAGCGGCATGCTATTCCATAAGGTTTGCATTTAGTTGGACCATTTATTTTTCAACAGGACAATGACCCCAAACACACCTCCAGGCTGTGTAAGGACTATTTGACCAAGAAGGAGAGTGATGGGGTGCTACACCAGATGACCTGGCCTCCACAGTCTCCAGACCTGAACCCAATCGAGATGGTTTGGGGTGAGCTGGACCGCAGAGTGAAGGCAAACGGGCCAACAAGTGCTAAGCATCTCTGGGAACTCCTTGAGGATTGTTGGAAGACCATTTCCAGTGACTACCTCTTGAAGCTCATCAAGAGAATGCCAAAAGTGTGCAAAGCAGTCATCAAAGCAAAAGGAGGCTACTTTGAAGAACCTAGAATATAAGACATATTTTCAGTTGTTTCATACTTTTTTGTTAAGTATATAATTCCACATGTGTTAATTCATAGTTTTGATGCCTTCAGTGTGAATGTACAATTTTCATAGTCATGAAAATACAGAAAAATCTTTAAATGAGAAGGTGTGTCCAAACTTTTGGTCTGTACTGTGTATATGTGTATGTATGTATATATATATATATATATATATATATATATATATAATCATCTAGTTATTTTGTAAATGTTTTAGCAAAATATTTTTTTTTTATAAAGATAACTACTTTTGAACTGCATAGTAAAGTTTGCCTCAAATTCTGTATCTATTAACTAGAAATGCAATGCTTATATAAGAGAGAATACCTCGGATGGGTTAATATTTCAAAACCCTGTATGCAATCTCAAAAATACCTAAATTCAGCTCATGTTGGGTATTTGTTTTAAAAAATGTAAGAAATAATTTAAAAACATTTAAATCTACCATTTGTTAAATGTATGTTCCATAAAAAATCAATTTACGGTAGCTTTAAAATGTATCCAAAGTACCAGAAAGTCAGTAGCACGTGTCTATTGTTCAATACTCTGATCAATAAAAAATGGGTGTTTTCATGTACTTTAAACATGCATTTAGAATAGCAGCTCATGGAAGAAAATCCACTAATATAACAAAGTTGAAGCTGTTTTGCATGGCACAAGTACTCTCATTTTAGTGTATTTTTATTTTCTATGTCATGTACCACCCACTTCATTTTGCATAACACAGTGTTTCTTTTAATCTATACCTACAAAAGAAAAATATTTTTACTATTTACTAAATGCCCATTTTCACTTTGTGAAAGCAGAGAGAGTGGCATTCATGGGAAAGGCAGGCTTGATTGACAGCTAAAAAGTTACAGGCTGTCATCTATTTATTGAAATTAAGGCTGCGCGGCACTCCTATTATGGATGCTCAAATAGTGTTTCACTCCAATATAGGTAATCAAATGAATTTGGCACTCCAAAATAGAAGCAAAAATAAGTTTTTATTGTACAGATTTTCCTCTGTTTGCACTGGTTAACGTTTCTGCCAATTGATGGCCTTCTTCAGAGCTACAAATTAATAATCATTGGGGCTGTGTGTAGGAAATCCCACACTGACAACATAGCGTTTTCCTAACCAGGTAAAAACAACCTTAAGTTCCACCAGTTTTTTACATATATGATAGTCCTTTTTTACCTTAGAGAGAGCAAGTTGGAATGTTATGATAACACTGTGGTTATATCTATATTCAGAGGATTCCCTGTGATATCCAGCTTGACCTATATAATATTAAATGCATCTGTGAGTTCTAATGATGTGACTCCCCATGAAGGTTCTGCTGCAATATAGGACTGAGACCTTGGGGAATGTATAACTAACCATTGAGTACAGAGGGCAGTATGCAATAGAATATAATGGACAATTCATATTTGCAATTGCACTAGCACTTTTTGTTTATGAAATGTAACCCCCTATGTTTAACTACTACATATATGGCCTTTTGAGCCTGAAATAGGGTATTTTTCTATCTAGAGGGTCTGCAATAGACAGTACCTCAATATTCTTAAGGGCATTGTGCAGTAATGGTTTAAGCTAAGGGGCAATGTGCAAATGTAAAACTAGAGATATATATATGTGTTTTGAACATGGTTTGGAACTATAATTAATGTTGAATTTACAATTATCGCTCTCATTTTTTGTGAACGGTAGCTCCTGTACCTTTTTTCCTGCATCTTTTTTTTTCTGTTTTTTTTTTTTTTAATATAATATTTTTTTATAATATTTCTAATAACTATTTTATTAAACTAATGTGTGTCACTTCTAGATATCGCCAGGGGCAAACAGAACACCTGGTGAGGTCTTTGATTATATCTATGCATTTGAGAAGTGCTAATTCAAGTTGTTTCCAGGTATTGTGGTAAAAATAAGGACATTCTATGATTAAATTAATAATCAACAATAAGTACAGTTTATACAGAGAACAAAATGAAAACAAATTTGTTATGCAAAACATATGAGCACGTGATTAATTACATATACGTGGACTAAGAGATAAAAACTAAAAGTATAAGATGTTATATGAAGTTATAGCTTAAAAAAGATCTATGAAAGAAACTCCATCACTATAAGCAAATATGGTAGAGCAAGAAATTCAATACATTTCATCATATCCCAGTGGTCATATCATTTGTGTAAGCCGTCCATAGTTCTAGCAAACAAGGAAAAATCAAAACAAAAACTGGTTTTCCCGTTAACTGGTTGACTGCAGGCCTATGGTTTCGGAAAAGACGTATTGGGAATATTGGTGGGAAAAACCAGTATTCACAGTTACTGACCAGTGCGCATCACCGGAAATGATGTATTGAAAGATTTATGTCACCTATCGGCGCCATATTGGTGGGAAAAAAATATATATTATATACCGCTTCTCTAAGGTAACAGTTAGATATATAGTTAGTAACTATAAATGCCCATCAGGGTCAAGAGACCAATAAAGGTGTATATGACCACATTATTATGTATGAAGGAAATGAATCGATAGTGTAAACATTAGATATTCAGTCCAAGATAGGGTAAATCTCCACTGAGCAAGGGAACTCAGAGATAGAAGAGCTTTTCTGAGAAAATTATCATAGATAAGGTAAGAATAGAGATACCGAGAGAGATATCATTAAAGTAGTAGTCTAAATAATAGTAATAGTCTAAAGTCAAATATACAGTATAACAACACCCAAATAGGTGTAAAAAAGAAGAATGATTATGTGACACCATACCCATCCACATGATGGACATAAGGAAGGCCATAAATTGGACAAAACATTAACCAGTGCAAACAGAGGAAAATCTGTACAATAAAAAAACTTATTTTTGCTTCTATTTTGGAGTGCCAATTTCATTTGATTGTCATCTATTTATTGGCCACAAGGGGGCAGTATATGTATAGGTGATACATTTTCTTTTTCAATTATACACATTGGAACCTCATACATCCAAAGTGTTCATCCGTGCATATTCTATATTGATGCCCGGACTATGTATTTTATTGTAGTTTTAGCTTAATATTTGCAGATACTTCTGTAATGGTACCTGTATCCCACAGAACAATTCGTCTGTTGTAACTTTGTTCTCCTGATTGCTGCCCCACTCCACCAGGAATGGGCTGACGGCGACGTATCATACAACACTGAAGATATCGGTATCGCATTCTGACATTGCATCCAATGACTTATTGCATCCAAAATGTGTCTTAAAAAACAGTGCTGTATTTTTGGTTGTACTGTAGGTTGCACACAACTTTGCCCTTGCCTTTTATGCTTATGAAACTATTGAGCCTGTATTTGGCTGACAGCTATCTAAGGTGTATGGGCACAGGGTTTTGCTATGCTATCTGAGAACACCATAATGTAGGAGCTGAGAACCTGATTCCAGCGATGTGTCACTTACTAGGCTGTGTTTTGCTGTTTCAATACAATCAGTGTTTTATCACCAGGAGATTATCACCATAGGACAACTAGCCTTGTGCCTCCTAGTCCAACCACCGAAGCACTGATTTTCAGCTTTTTGTCACTATACAATGTACACAGAAAGCTGTGGTGTGGGCGGGCTATACACTGCTCAACAACTGAGCTCTGCTAGATTTTCAGCAGAGAAATGTATGTATATATATATAATAAGTGTTGCACCTAATAAATTATGCCAATTAAGGAGTAGAAATTCAGCAATTCCAATAAATTATTTAAAAGTTCATCTTTAATCCATATCGTTAATCCATATTCTTTAACCCCTTAGTGACCACCAATACGTCTTTTTACTGACCTGCGATATAGAGACTAGCATCCCCCGGCAGTTGACAATTCTGTAGCTGTCAGCTGTACACTATAGCTGACACCCTGCTGCATCAGCCATGATCAGTGTTGGCACTGATCATGGCCGTTTAGCCCCTTAGATGCTGCTGTCAATGGTGACTACATAATCTAAATAGTTAACAGACTCTCGTTGACCGTGGAAACCTTCAAAAAGAGCCTGAAGACCTACCTCTTCCGACAAACCTACAACCTGCAGTAACCACCGCTGCACGACCAGCTCTACCCTCACCTACTGTATCCTCACCCACCCCTTGTAGACTGTGAGCCCTCGCGGGCAGGGTCCTCGCTCCTCCTGTACCAGTCGCCATCACATTGTGTTCAAGATTATTGTAATTGTTCTTGTATGTATACCCCTTTTTCACATGTAAAGTGCCATGGAATAAATGGCGCTATAATAATAAATAATAATAATAACAGAGTGTGGGGGCTTCCTCTTTAACCCCATCAGCATTTTAAGATTATGATTGTGTGGCCCTGATGGCTGCCATGACAGTTCACGGCCAAATAATGACCTTAGAGTCTTTAAATGTTTCAGGGATAGCGAGGGTTAATTGACCTGTCCGTGGAGGAGACTGGAGACGTGTTCTCCTAAAGCGCGAAGCATGCTGGATTTTTGACATGGGGACACGCATACCAACAGGGCTGAATTATCAAACAGACTTGGTGTATTTACAGTATATTGAGACAAATGCATTTTCATATTTATTCTTCAGTTTCTTTATTTTGCATGCACTTTTGGACTTATTAACATAAGTGTTTTGTTACTCCCCTTCCTGTTGCTTTTGTGTGTATATACAGTTGAAACCAGAAGTTTACATACACTATATAAAAAGACATATATCCATGTTTTTCTCAATATCTGACATGAAATCAGAATAAACCTTTCCCGTTTTAGGTCAATTAGGATTACCATCATTTTTAATATTTGCCAAATGCCAAAATAATGGGAGAGAGAGAATGTTTTAAGGCATTTTATTACTTCTGTATGTAAGCTTCTGGTTTCAACTGTATATACAGTACAGACCAAAAGTTTGGACACACCTTCTCATTTAAATATTTTTCTGTATTTTCATGACTATGAAAATTGTACATTCACACTGAAGGCATCAAAACTATGAATTAACACATGTGGAATTATATACTTAGCAAAAAAGTGTGAAACAACTGAAAATATGTCTTATATTCTAGGTTCTTCAAAGTATCCACCTTTTGCTTTGATGACTGCTTTGCACACTCTTGGCATTCTCTTGATGAGCTTCAAGAGGTAGTCACCGGAAATGGTCTTTCAACAATCTTCAAGGAGTTCCCAGAGATGCTTAGCACTTGTTGGCCCTTTTGCCTTCACTCTGCGGTCCAGCTCACCCCAAACCATCTCGATTGGGTTCAGGTCTGGTGACTGTGGAGACCAGGTCATCTGGTGTAGCACCCCATCACTCTGCTTCTTGGTCAAATAGCCCATACACAGCCTGGAGGTGTGTTTGGGGTCATTGTCCTGTTGAAAAATAAATGATGGTCCAACTAAACGCAAACCGGATGGAATAGCATGCCGCTGCAAGATGCTGTGGTAACCATGCTGGTTCAGTATGCCTTCAATTTTGAATAAATCCCCAACAGTGTCACCAGCAAAGCACCCCCACACCATCACACCTCCTCCTCCATGCTTCACGGCTTTGATGATTGCTTTGCACACTCTTGGCATTCTCTTGATGAGTGTAGCATCGGCGTCTCTGCCCCCTGCTAGGCAGAGACGCCGTCCCTCTCACCTTCCCGCTCCTGGCGCGGCGTCCTCCAGCGCTCCTCTCCCTGCTGCTGTCGGCGCGCGCTCCTTCCCCGGCACCGTACTTAGGGAGCGCGCTCTCCCCCTCATTTAAAGGGACCGCGCGCGCCGTCCTAAGGAGTCCCCGGCCAATAGCCGGAGGACCTCCCATATATAAGGCACCTCCTCCAAAATGGAGGTGCCCGAGCAAAGTTGTTGCACAGAATACTTACCTCTGCTTCAGCCCTCAGGTTCCGTTGCCAGCCTGACTACCAGTCCTGTCTGCCAGCTTCTCTTCCCTCCTGCCCGACAGTCTGCTCCCGGTCTTCCGCCAGTCTGTCTATGGGCAAGTCCACCTTCGTTCCAGGAAGCACCTGCCAGTTACCTGCCTGCTACCTGTCGTGCCTGCTAAACCCGCTCACCTGGGAGCGCACGTGTGCTACCCACCTGTTACCTGCTAGCCTACCTGGAGGCTCTGCCATCACATGCCGTGACCATCTGCCAGTCAGCCTAGAGACTACAGCCTGCTTGCCGTCACTTGCCGTGACCACCTGCTAGCCTACCTGGAGGCTCTGCCGTCACATGCCGTGACCACCTGCCTGTCAACCTAGAGACTACAGCCTACTTGCCGTCACTTGCCGTGACCACCTGCTAGCCTACCCGGAGGCTCCCGCTGTCACTTGCCGTGACCACCTACCCGCTTGCCAAGAGACTTCTTCCGTCACGTACCATGACCACCCGTCAGCTAACCCAGAGACTGCTGCCTACCTGTTGTGTCCATCCGCTATACCGGTCAGTCCCTGCTGTCTTACCTGTGGGAGCCACCTGCTCTCTTACAAGGTCGTCCCCAGAGTAGCACCTGGTCCCTCTGCTCGGTCCCTCCCTGGTTACGGTGTCAGTTGCCGCCATCCCACCAGGGTCGGTCCGGGTTGATACTTAGTTACGCCCCTCTGGGTCCCTCCTTGCACCGTGGCACAGAGGTTCCACCTCCCGGACCCGTAACTGTTTGCTCGGGCCATGGAACCCGGTGGCCCCCAGATCTCCGATCTGCACCAGGAAGTCTTACGTCAGAGAACTCAGCAGGAAGTGGTGCTGTCCTATCTACGGTCCGTTAACTCTCGTCTAGGCGCATTGTTTGAATCGTCTATGTCTATCTCTGGCCCAGCCGTGCCTGTTCTTGCGACACCGCAATCCAGTCCCATTATGACACCCAGCTATGAACCTCGGCTCCTGGCACCTCCACGCTTTGCCGGCGACCCCGCTTTAGCTCGGGGTTTCATAAACCAGTGCACTCTGCACTTTGAGCTCTTGGCATACCAGTTCATCTCCGACCGGGCCAAGGTGGCCTTCATCATGTCCCATCTCACTGGGGAGGCACTGGCATGGCTAAATCCCCTGTGGGAAAGAGGGGATCCCCTGGTGTCCGACCTGTCGTCTTTCCTCGCTGTTTTCCAGAAAGTCTTCGATGAACCTGGACGGAGAACCTCTTCTGCCTCCTCTCTGCTACGTCTCCGACAAGAGAGTCTCACCGTGGGCCAATATGCCATACAGTTCCGTACCCTCGCTTCTGAGCTTGCCTGGGAGAACGAGGCCCTGGTGTCCGTCTTCTGGGAGGGTCTTTCCGGTCGCATTAAGGACGAGTTAGCCGGTCGGGACATTCCTACCACCCTGGATGACCTGGTGTCACTAGCTACCCGGATTGACATCCGGTTCCAGGAATGTACCAAAGAGACTTCCCGGGAGAGAGAGTCTTCACGCCTTGCTCCTAATTACCAGAGACCTGCCTCTCAACCAGTCACTCCCCGGGCGCACTCGCCTGAACCTATGCAGATCGACCTGGCCAAGATGGTCAAATCTCGCCAAGACTCACGCCGAGCCGAGGGAAGCTGTTTCTATTGTGGCAGTAAGGAGCACTTCATCCGTTCTTGTCCGGAGAAGCCGGGAAACGCCAATGTCTAGGACCGCTCGGAGAGGTCGTCCTAGACAAAAGTAAACCCTCTCCGCCCCTGACTTTGTCTGTCTCTATCTCTTGGGGAGAGAACCGTCACTTTGAACTCGCCCACCTGGCTTCTGGAGCTGCTGAAAACCTCATTTCCAGTCGCCTCCGTGGATGGAAGACTCCTTCCGGTGACCATCCTGCTCGTCACTGAACCCATAACCCTGCAGGTGGGAATGCTGCACTCTGAAAAGATCTCCTTCCATGTGCTCCCCGGACTCTCTCACTCCCTATTGCTAGGTCTGCCCTGGCTCCAGACACATGAACCCGTGTTAAACTGGCGATCCGGTGAAGTACTCCGGTGGGGTCCGGACTGCCATAGGACCTGCCTGGTTCCGGTTCGCCCGGTTCGTCCACTACCCACTCCAGCAAATTTACCCGGTCTTCCGGCTCCTTACTGGCCCTATGCAGATGTCTTTGGTAGAAAGGAAGCAGAGACATTACCACCTCATAGGCCATATGATTGCCCGATCGACTTGGTACCTGGTGCCACTCCACTCCGTGGGCGTATTTATCCGTTGTCTGCGGCCGAAACCCGGGCCATGTTAGAGTACATAGAGGAGAATCTGGCTAGGGGATTCATCCGGAAGTCTACCTCCCCGGCTGGAGCCGGATTCTTCTTTGTCAAAAAAAAGGATGGCTCGCTACGCCCCTGTATTGACTATAGAGGACTCAATCAGATCACCGTTAAAAATAAATACCCCCTGCCGCTCATCTCCAAGTTGTTTGATCGCCTTAAAGGCGCCAGGATCTTTTCCAAGCTAGATCTACGTGGAACGTATAACCTGGTCCGTATCCGTCAAGGAGACGAGTGGAAAACGGCATTTAATACCTGGGACGGACACTATGAGTACCGTGTGATGCCCTTCGGCCTTTGCAATGCTCCCGCCGTCTTCCAAGAACTGGTCAACGACATCTTCCGTGACCTTCTTTACTCCTGCGTAGTGGTATACCTGGACGATATCTTTGTCTTCTCTCCGAATCTCCCCACACACCGGAGGGATGTTCGTCAGGTCCTGCTTAGGCTCAGGCAGAACCACCTCTATGCTAAATATGAGAAGTGCCTTTTCAAGCAGACCTCTCTTGCATTCCTGGGCTATGTTATCTCCCAGACAGGCTTGCGAATGGATCCCGAGAAGCTCTCTGCTGTCCTAAAGTGGCCCCGTCCGGAGGGGTTGAAGGCGATACAGCAATTCCTGGGCTTCGCCAATTACTATCATCTCTTCATCCCACACTTCTCGTCCCGGACTGCTCCCATATCTGCGCTCACCCGTAAGGGGGCAAATCCCAAGGTATGGTCGCCCGAAGCCGAGGAGGCCTTCCTTTCCTTAAAGCAAGCCTTCTCCTCTGCCCCAGTTCTGCACCGTCCAGACTGCAATAAACAATTCTACCTGGAGGTTGATGCCTCCTCTTCCAGAGCCGGAGCAGTACTTACCCAAAAATCTTCTTCCGGCAGAATGGTAACTTGCGGCTTCTTCTCCAAAATCTTCTCCTCTTCTGAGCGCAACTACTCCATAGGAGACCGACAATTGCTAGCCGTCAAATTGGCGCTGGAGGAGTGGCGCTACCTGCTTGAAGGGGCTCTATACCCGGTGATCATCTACACCAGTGGTCCCCAACCTTTTTTGCACCAGGGACCGGCTTGAAGCAAGATCATTTTTCCATGGCCCAGCAAGGAGGGGGTGGGGTGGGCGGGGCTTTGGTCATATGGGGGCGGGGTAATGGAGGGATTTGGAGTTTAGTGCATACTTATCATATAGTGTAGACCAGGTCCCCGCCAGGAGCTATGCCAGGAGCCCCACATAATGTGCTGTGCCAGGAGCCGCATCACTGAGGCCCCATCACGCCCTGCAGCAGGACATGGCAGCTGTCCTGACAGCTGCTGTTCAGCTGCATTTACTTCATCCCAGGGGCGGACACAGACTGTAGTGGGCCCCTGTGCAAGAAATTTTTGGGGGCCCCCCCCGCCCTTCATAAGGCAACAAAGTTATGTAAACATAACCCCCCCATGTGCATCTCTCACCCCCCCATGTGCATCTCTCACCCCCGTGCATCTCTCATCCCCCTCCGTGCATCTCTCATCCCCCTCCGTGCATCTCTCATCCCCCTCCGTGCATCTCTCATCCACCCCCCGTGCATCTCTCATCCCCTCCGTGCATCTCTCATCCCCCCCGTGCATCTCTCACCCCCCCGTGCATCTCTCATCCACCCCCCGTGCATCTCTCATCCCCCCCGTGCATCTCTCACCCCCCCGTGCATCTCTCACCCCCCGTGCATCTCTCATCTCTCCCCTCCCTCCCATGTGCATCTCTCATCTCTCCCCTCCCCCCATGTGCATCTCTCATCTCTCCCCTCCCCCCATGTGCATCTCTCATCTCTCCCCTCCCCCCATGTGGATCTCTCATCTCTCCCCTCCCCCATGTGCATCTCTCATCTCTCCCCTCCCCCCCATGTGGATCTCTCATCTCTCCCCTCCCCCATTTTCATCTCTCATCTCTCCCCTCCCCCCCATGTGCATCTCTCATCTCTCCCCTCCCCCCATGTGCATCTCCCATTCCCCCCACTCCTAGTTAATTGTATTTAAAAAAAAATAAAACTTGTTATACTTACCCCCATGCGATCCCTGCAGAATCCTGGCGCTCGTCCAAATCGCTGACACCAGGTTCTCCTGACTTCCGGCCATGTGACGGCGCCGTCACATGACCGGAAGTCAGGGGAATCATGAAGGTGCTGCCGCAGCAGCGCAGCGCTAAGATGTCCCGGACCCGGCGCTTAGCATGCGGCCGGGGGCCCCATGAGGAGAGAGACGCACAAGAGGGGGGCTCCGAGGGGGCTCCTACCGGCCGGGCCCCATACTGGAGTCAGGGCAGTCATGCCCTGATGGCGGCCCTGCTGGAGGCTGGAGGGGCCCCCTCTCCCCGCGGACCGGCTGAAAAACCCCAACGGCCCGGTCCTGGTCCGCGGACCGGCGGTTGGGGACCTCTGATCTACACAGATCACAAAAATCTGGCATATCTCCAAAATGCCCAGAGACTTAATCTGCGTCAGGCCCGGTGGTCTTTGTTTTTTGCCCGCTTCGACTTCATCCTACATTTCCTCCTGGCGGACAAGAATGTCAAAGCTGATGCCTTGTCCCAATCCTTCCTATCCTCCGATCAAGAGGAGGAGCCTATGCACATCATCGACCCCTCCAAGGTGATGAATGTGGCCCCCTTGGATTTGACTCGTCTTCCACCCGGCAAGACGTTTGTAGCGGTTCCAGACCGTGAGAAGGTTCTTCGCTGGGGTCATTCTTCTAAACTAGCTGGCCATGCTGGCCAAAAGAAGACCTTCCTGCTCATTACCCGGCATTACTAGTGGCCTACCCTGCGTAAGGATGTGGTAGACTTCGTCTCTGCCTGTTCATCTTGTGCCCGCAACAAAGTTCCCAGACATTTACCAGCTGGTCATCTCCTGCCTCTTCCCGTACCTGTTGCCCCGTGGCAACACATCGCTATGGATTTCATTACCGATCTCCCTGTTTCTGCCAGGTGTACAGTCATTTGGGTGGTTGCGGACCGCTTTTCTAAAATGGCCCACTTCATTCCCCTGCCTCGTCTCCCGTCTGCATCTGAGCTGGCTAAGGACTTTATCAGCCATATCTTCCGTCTCCATGGCCTACCCCTCCTCATCGTGTCGGATCAAGGGGTTCAGTTTACCTCACGCTTCTGGAGAGCCACATGTAAACTGCTGGATGTCACCCTGGATTTCTCCTACGCTTACCATCCTCAGTCCAATGGTCAAGTGGAGCGGATCAATCAGATCCTTACCAGCTACCTTCGGCACTTTGTTAATGCCCACCATTCTGATTGGGTGGACCTCCTACCATGGGCCGAATTCTCTTATAATAACCATGAGAGCGAATCCTCCTCCAAGTCCCCGTTTTTTATAGTCTATGGCCAACATCCCCGGATTCCGCTTCCCGTCTCCGCGTCTGTGGACAACCCTGCCGCAGAGTCTCTTGTCTGCGAATTTTCCACCATTTGGGAGAGTACTAGGTCCGCACTTCTTCAGTCCTCCGAGCGGATGAAGAGATATGCTGATAAGAGACGTCTGGATCTGCCTCAATTCCGTCCGGGAGACAAGGTTTCGCTCTCCTCCAAACATGTGCGGCTCAAGATACCCTCCTACAAGTTGGGTCCTCGCTTCATCGGCCCTTTCGAAATCCTCAAGCAAATTAATCCAGTGGCCTACAAGCTAAAACTCTCAGCCACCTTACGGATTCCCAACTCCTTCCACGTATCTCTCCTCAAACCCGTTGTCTTTAACTCTTTTTCCAGGTACTCCCCCTGCTCCGGTTTCCGCTGAGGACGTCTTTGAGGTAGAGAGTATTCTGGCCACCAAGAGGGTAAGAGGAAAAACCTTTTTTCTGGTAGATTGGAAGGGGTTTGGTCCTGAGGAGAGAACTTGGGAACCTAGGGAGAACATCAACGCCCCGCATCTCCTTGTAAAATTTCTTTCAGACCTAAAAAAGAGGGGGCCTAAAGGGGGGGGTACAGTAGCATCGGCGTCTCTGCCCCCTGCTAGGCAGAGACGCCGTCCCTCTCACCTTCCCACTCCTGGCGCGGCGTCCTCCAGCGTTCCTCTCCCCGCTGCTGCCGGCGCGCGCTCCTTCCCCGGCACCGTGCTTAGGGCGCGCGCGCGCACTCTCCCCCTCTCTTAAAGGGACCGCGCGCGCCGTCCTAAGGAGTCCCAGGCCAATAGCCGGAGGTCCTCACATATATAAGGCACCTCCTCCAAAATGTAGGTGCCCTAGCAAAGTTGTTGCACAGAATACTTACCTCTGCTTCAGCCCTCAGGTTCCGTTGCCAGCCTGACTACCAGTCCTGTCTGCCAGCTTCTCTTCCCTCCTGCCCGACAGTCTGCTCCCGGTCTTCCGCCAGTCTGTCTATGGGCAAGTCCACCTTCGTTCCAGGAAGCACCTGCCAGTTACCTGCCTGCTACCTGTCGTGCCTGCTAAACCCGCTCACCTGGGAGCGCACGTCTGCTACCCACCTGTTACCTGCTAGCCTACCTGGAGGCTCTGCCATCACATGCCGTGACCACCTGCCAGTCAGCCTAGAGACTACAGCCTGCTTGCCGTCACTTGCCGTGACCACCTGCTAGCCTACCTGGAGGCTCTGCCATCACATGCCGTGACCACCTGCCTGTCAGCCTAGAGACTACAGCCTGCTTGCCGTCACTTGCCGTGACCACCTGCTAGCCTACCCGGAGGCTCCCGCTGTCACTTGCCGTGACCACCTACCCGCTTGCCAAGAGACTTCTTCCGTCACGTACCGTGACCACCCATCAGCTAACCCAGAGACTGCTGCCTACCTGTTGTGTCCATCCGCTATACCGGTCAGTCCCTGCTGTCTTACCTGTGGGAGCCACCTGCTCTCTTACAAGGTCGTCCCCAGAGTAGCACCTGGTCCCTCTGCTCGGTCCCTCCCTGGTTACGGTGTCGGTTGCCGCAGTCCGACCAGGGTCGGTCCAGGTTGATACTTAGTTCCGCCCCTCTGGGTCCCTCCTTGCACCGTGGCACAGAGGTTCCACCTCCCAGACTCGTAACAATGAGCTTCAAGAAGTAGTCACCGGAAATGGTTTTCACTTCACAGGTGTGCCCTGTCAGGTTTAATAAGTGGGATTTCTTGCCTTATAAATGGGGTTGGGACCATCAGTTGTGTTTGCAGAAGTCAGGTGGATACACAGCTGATAGTCCTACTGAATAAACTGTTAGAATTTGTATTATGGCAAGAAAAAAGAAGCTAAGTAAAGAAAAACGAGTGGCCATCATTACTTTAAGAAATGAAGGTCAGTCAGTCCGAAAAATTGGGCAAACTTTAAAAGTGTCCTCAAGTGCAGTTGCAAAAACCATCAAGCACTACAAAGAAACTGGCTCATATGAGGACCGCCCCAGGAAAGGAAGACCAAGAGTTACCTCTGCTTCTGAGGATAAGTTTATCCGAGTCACCAGTCTCAGAAATCTGTAGAGTCCATCCGTTCACCTTTTCTGCGTCGCGCAAAGACACGGTGGTTGGAACCAAAGATCTCAAATTTGGACTCATCAGACCAAAGCACAGATTTCCACTGGTCTAATGTCCATTCCTTGTGTTCTTTAGCCCAAACAAGTCTCTTCTGCTTGTTGCCTGTCCTTAGCAGTGGTTTCCTAGCAGCTATTTTACCATGAAGGCCTGCTGTACAAAGTCTCCTCTTAACAGTTGTTGAAGAGATGTGTCTGCTACTAGAACTCTGTGTGGCATTGACTTGGTCTCTAATCTGAGCTGCTGTTAACCTGCGATTTCTGAGGCTGGTGACTCGGATAAACTTATCCTCAGAAGCAGAGATGACTCTCGGTCTTCCTTTCCTGGGGCGGTCCTCATGTGAGCCAGTTTCTTTGTAGCGCTTGATGGTTTTTGCAACTGCACTTGGGGACACTTTCAAAGTTTGCCCAATTTTTCGGACTGACTGACCTTCATTTCTTAAAGTAATGATGGCCACTCGTTTTTCTTTACTAAGCTGCTTTTTTCTTGCCATAATACAAATTCTAACAGTCTATTCAGTAGGACTATCAGCTGTGTATCCACCAGACTTCTGCACAACACAACTGATGGTCCCAACCCCATTTATAAGGCAAGAAATCCCACTTATTAAACCTGACAGGGCACACCTGTGAAGTGAAAACCATTTCCGGTGACTACCTCTTGAAGCTCATCAAGAGAATGCCAAGCGTGTGCAAAGCAGTCATCAAAGCAAAAGGTGGCTACTTTGAAGAACCTAGAATATCAGACATATTTTCAGTTGTTTCACACTTTTTTGTTAAGTATATAATTCCACATGTGTTAATTCATAGTTTTGATGCCTTCAGTGTGAATGTACAATTTTCATAGTCAAGAAAATACAGAAAAATCTTTAAATGAGAAGGTGTGTTCAAACTTTTGGTCTGTACTGTATATATATATATATGTATATATATATATATATATATATATATATATATATATATATATACAGTGCCTTGTGAAAGTATTTGGCCCCCTTGAAATGTTCTACCTTTTGCCACATTTCTGGCTTCAAACATAAAGATATAAAATTCTAAATTTTTTGGAAAGAATCAACAACAAGTGGGACACAATCGTGAAGTGGAACGAAATTTATTGGATATTTTAAACTTTTAAAAAAAATTAAAAACTGAAAAGTGGGGCGTGCAATATTATTCGGCCCCCTTGAGTTAATACTTTGTAGCGCCACCTTTTGCTGTGATTACAGCTGCAAGTCGTTTGGGTTATGTCTCTATCAGTTTTGCACATCGAGAGGCTGGAATTCTTGCCAATTCTTCCTTGCAAAAGAGCTCGAGCTCATTGAGGTTGGATGGAGGGCGTTTGTGAACAGCAGTTTTCAGCTCTTTCCACAGATTCTCGATTGGATTCAGGTCTGGACTTTGACTTGGCCATTCTAACACCTGGTTACGTTTATTTTTGAACCGTTCCATTGTAGATTTTGCTTTATGTTTGGGATCATTGTCTTGTTGGAAGATAAATCTCCGTCCCAGTCTCAGGTCTTTTGCAGACTCCAACAAGTTTTCTTCCAGGATGGTCCTGTATTTGGCTCCGTCCATCTTCCCATCAATTTTAACAATCTTCCCTGTCCCTGCTGAAGAAAAGCAGGCCCAAACCATGATGCTGCCACCACCATGTTTGACAGTGGTGATGGTATTTTGAACTGTGTTGCTTTTACGCCAAACATATCATTTTGCATTGTGGCCAAAAAGTTCGATTTTGGTTTCATCTGACCAGAGCACCTTATTCCACATGTTTGGTGTGTCTCCCAGGTGGCTTGTGGCAAACTTCAAGCAAGACTTTTTATGGATATCTTTGAGAAATGGCTTTCTTCTTGCCAGATTTGTGAAGTGTATGACTCTCCAACCTCAGCTGTAGATCTCTGCAGTTCATCCAGAGTGATCATGGGCCTTTTGGCTGCATCTCTGATCAGTCTTCTCCTTGTTTGAGATGAAAGTTTAGAGGGACAGCCGGGTCTTGGTAGATTTGCAGTGGTCTGATACTCCTTCCATTTCAATATGATCGCTTGCACAGTGCTCCTTGAGATGTTTAACACTTGGGAAATCTTTCTGTATCCAAATCCAGCTAAAAACTTCGCTACAACAGTATCTCGGACCTGCCTGGTGTGTTCCTTGGTCTTCATGATGCTCTCTGCACTTGAAACAGAACCTTGAGACTATCACAGAGCAGGTGCATTTATACGGAGACTTGATTACACACAGGTGGATTCTAGTTATCATTACCAGTCATTTAGGACAACATTGGATCATTCAGAGATCCTCACTGAACTTCTGGAGTGAGTTTGCTGCACTGAAAGTAAAGGGGCCGAATAATATTGCACTAGTGTTGAGCGAGCACTAAAATGCTCGGGTGCTCGAAGCTCGGGCCGAGCTCGCCGTGATACTCGGGTGCTCGACCCGAGCAACGAGCCCAATGTTAGTCTATGGGAGACTCGAGCATTTTTGCGGTGGCACCCCCGGCAGTCTTTTAAAAGCCTAACAAGTGTCCAAAACGATAGTGACAGTGCTCAAATGACATGGGGACAGCATGGGGATCGCCCCCGGAAGCATTTCTGACCCCCAGGTCACTGCTGTCAACAACGTGGTCAGAGGTATTAAGCCACTTTTACGGGCTCACAATAAAACGTTCAAAAACGAAAGTGAAACTTTTTTCCTGTGAAATATGTTAAGGATAGTGTTGAGCGATACCTTCCGATATCAGGAAATATCGTATCGTATCGGATTGGATCGGACCGATACCCAAAAAGTATCGGATATCACCGATTCCGATACCGGAAACCAATGCAAGTCAATGGGACACAAATATCGGAATGAAAATAAACCCTTTCTTTCCTTGTAGGTTAATTCTACATGAAGTAAAACAACTAAGAATAATGTAGAATGTATTACGCGAAAAGCCGGCAATTCATCAGCGGCATACACCGGTACCCGACAATTTACAACAGAAAGAATAGAGCTTCACAGATAGATTAGATAGATAGAAACATGTCAGTCACATATATATGAAGTACAGTGACAGTGTTGCTTACTGTACTTGTCATTTAGTGTAAAGGATTTATTTAAAAAAATAATTGTGTTTTCATGCACTGTCTCTTTAAAAAAGCCGGCCGGCAATTCAGCATCTGTACCCGACAATTTAGAAGAGAAGGAATAGAGAATCATACATAGATTACATAGATAGAAACATGTCAGTCACATATATATGAAGTACAGTGACAGTGTTGATTACTGTACTTGTCATTTAGTGTTAAAATAAAGGATTTATTTAAAAAAAAATTGGCGTGGGGTTCCCCTTAATTTTAGGCTCTAGCGGAGGTTAAGCAGACGGCTGGGGCAGATGTTTGAAGCCTGGGAAGGGGGTAATACCCACGGAGCTTCCCAGGCTACTAATATGAGCCCCCAGCTGAATACCTAGCCTTTACTAGCTATTAAAATGGGGGACCCCCTCAAAAAAATGACGTGGGGTCCCCCCTAATTTAATAGCTAGCAAAGGCTAGGCAGACAGCTGGGGGCTGATATTAATAGCCCAGGAAGGGTGCCATGAATATTGGCCCCCTCCCAGGCTAGAAACACCAGCCGTCAGCCGCCCCAGAAATGGCGCATCCATAGGATGCGCCAATTCTGGCACTTAGCCTCGCTCTTCCCACTGCCCAGTAGCGGTGGCAGTGGGGTAATAGGGTTGGGGTTGATGTCAGCTTATAATGCCAGCTGACAGGTTAGTAATGGAGAGGCGTCTATAAGACACCCCCATTACTAACCCCATAGTCAAAGTTAAAAAAAAAAACACAAACACCCAGAATAAAGTCCTTTAATTGAAATAAAGACACAATTCTTTATTGTTCTAAATTAAACTCTACTTACCATCACGCCCATTCCAGCTGAAGCCAACGATCTCCTGCAATAAAAGAAAAATAATAAAGCAACCTCATCCTTACCTTTCCATGGTTCCCAGGACAGCTTCAGCTCTGCTACATCGAGATGACAGGCTGGACCGCAGCAGAACGCTGCCATCCAGCCTGTCATCCCGCAGACACTGAGAAGCGCAGGCATGCTTGCGCTCCTCAGTGTATCTCTGTGACGGCATCCAGATGAGCCGAGTTCATGTCCAATGAACTCAGCTCACCTCATGCACGTCACTGACAGCGTGGGAGAATTCTCCTGCACTCAGCGCTTCAGCGTGAGAATTTTCCCATGCTGTCAGTGACGTGCATGAGGTGTGCTGAGTTCATTGGACATGACCTCACCTCATTCACGTCACTGACAGCGTGGGAAAATTCTCACGCTGAAGCGCTGAGTGCAGGAGAATTTTCCCACGCTGTCAGTGACGTGCATGAGGTGAGCCGAGTTCATTGGACATGACCTCGGCTCATCTTTATGCCGTCACAGAGAGACACTGAGGAGCGCAAGCAAGCCTGCGCTTCTCAGTGTCTGCGGGATGACAGGCTGGATGGCAGCGTTCTGCTGCGGTCCAGCCTGTCATCTCGATGTAGCAGAGCTGAAGCTGTCGTGGGAACCATGGAAAGGTAAGGATGAGGTTGCTTTATTATTTTTCTTTTATTGCAGGAGATCGTTGGCTTCAGTTGGAATGGGCGTGATGGTAAGTATAGTTTAATTTAGAACAATAAAGAATTGTGTTTTTATTTCAATTAAAGGACTTTTTTCTGGGTGTTGTGTTTTTTTTAAATACTTTACTAGAAATTCATGGTGGTCATGTCTAATATTGTCGTGACTCCATGAATTTCGGGCTTAGGGCCAGCTGATAATGCCAAGCTGGCCTTAACCTCTTTATTACCCAGTGAGCCACCGCACCAGGGCCCTGGATGAGTTGGGTACAGCGCCAGAAGATGGCGCTTCTATGAACGCGCCATTTTCCGGGGTGGCTGCGGACTGCAATTTGCAGCGGGTGGGGCCCAGAAAGATTGGGCCTCCCTGCGCTGCGGATTCCAGCCCCCAGCTGCCTAGTTGTACCTGGCTGGACACAAAAATAGGGCGAAGCCCCACGTATTTTTTTTTTAAATTATTTCATGAAATTCATGAAATAATTTTTTAAAAAAAGGGCTTCCCTATATTGTTGTGTCCAGCCAGGTACAAATAGGCAGCTGGTGGTTGGGCGCAGCCCCTTCCTGCCTGCTGTACCTGGCTGGACACAAATATAGGGCGAAGCCCCACATCAATTTTTTTTTAATTATTTCATGAATTTCCTGAAATAATTAAAAAAAAATTGACGTGGGGCTTCGCACTATATTTGTGTCCAGCCAGATACAGCAGGCAGGAACGGGCTGCGCCCAACCACCAGCTGCCTATTTGTACCTGGCCGGACACAACAATATAGGGAAGCCCTTTTTTTCTTTATTATTTCATGAATTTCATGAAATAATTAAAAAAAAAAAAACGTGGGGCTTCTCCCTATTTGTGTGTCCAGCCAGGTACAACTAGGCAGCTGGGGGATGGAATCTGCAGCGCAGGGAGGCCCAAGCTTTCTGCCCCCCCCGGTGCAAATTGCAGTCCGCAGCCACCCCGGAAAATGGCGCATTCATAGAAGCTGGATGCTGTACCTGGCTGGCATACAAAAATATGGCAAAGCCCACGTCAAAATTTTTGGGAAAAATTAATTAAAAAATAAATAATAATTTAGGGACTGCATCTTTATTAACTCCTCAAATGTAATTTAGTGTTAAAATAAAGGATTTATTTTAAAAAAAATTGGCGTGGGATCCCCCATAATTTTAGGCTCTAGCGGAGGTTAAGCAGACGGCTGGGGCAGATGTTTGAAGCCTGGGAAGTGGGTAATACCCACGGAGCTTCCCAGACTACTAATATCAGCCCCCAGCTGAATACCTAGCCTTTACTAGCTATTAAAATGGGGGACCCCCTCAAAAAAATGACGTGGGGTACTCCCTATTTAATAGCTAGCAAAGGCTAGGCAGACAGCTGGGGGCTGATATTAATAGCCCAGGAAGGGTGCCATGAATATTGGCCCCCTCCCAGGCTAGAAACACCAGCCGTCAGCCGCCCCAGAAATGGCGCATCCATAGGATGCGCCAACTCTGGCACTTAGCCTCGCTCTTCCACGCTGCCCTGGTGCGGTGGCAGGGGGTAATAGGGTTGGGGTTCATGTCAGCGCCAGCTGCCATGAAGCCCAGGTTAGTAATGATGGGCGTCTATAAGACACCCCCATTACTAACCTACAAAGTGTTAAAAAGAAAAAACACACTACACCCAGAAAAAAATAATTTATTTGAAATAAAACACACAATTTTATTTAATTCTTAGTTTACTAAAAAAAAATAGTTACCTGTCCACGTTCCTGCGCTGATCTCCCATGCACAGCTGTCACATCTGGAGATGGTGACAGCTGTGCATGGCTGCTGTAAGCTCACACTACCGGGAACACGTCCGCTCCCGGCAGCGGGAGCCACTGACTGAGGTCACCGGAGTGCATTCAGGCAGCGCAGCTCCGGAGACCTCCTTTACGGCACTGCTGTACCATGGGAATTTCTCACGATACAGCAGGGCCGTAAAGGAGCTAACCGGAGCAGCGCTGCCTGAACTCCGGCAAACCCGCTTATGCAATGACGGGGCTGCTTTACGGCCCCATCATTCTAGCGGCGGCAGCGGTTCAGAGCGGTCACATTCTATGTGGCTGCTCTAAACTGGAGATCATCGTGGGACACTCGTGGACTACTACGGAGGGGTAAGGATAAGGTTGTGGTTTATTACTTTATATTTTATTACAGGAGATCGATGGCTTCGGGGAATTAGGTGTCTAGGTGAGTATAGGTGTAGTTTTTTATTTTTTACTTTATTTTAGGTGGCGATCGGCGGGGACAGGTAATGTATGAACTAATTTATTGTAGGCAACCACTGGCCACCAATGACATGTATTTAAAATTTATTGGGGACACAGTAGGGCAATTTAAATAGCAGGATCAGGCTGATGGGAACTACTGCTCCCATCGAGCTGATCCTGCTGGCACGAGTGGACGGGGGACAGACATAGGCCAATGGGAGTAGTAATGTCACATCGGCCTATGTCTGCCTGCACGCACACACCCGCAGACATCGCACAGACACCGCACACACTCGCAGACATCGCACAGACACCGCACACACTCGCAGACATCGCACAGACACCGCACACACCCGCAGACATCGCACAGACACCGCACATACTCGCAGACATCGCAGACACCGCACACACTCGCAGACATCGCACAGACACCGCAGACATCGCACAGACACCGCGCACACCCGCACACACCCGCACACATCGCACAGACACCGCACACACCCGCAGACATCACACACACCCGCAGACATCGCACAGACTCCCCGCACACACTCGCAGACACACGCACAGACACCCCGCACACACTCGCAGACACACGCACAGACACCCACACACACCAATCATGACTGACATGTGCGGCCGTGGGAAAGTTCATGTGAGTTCATGCAATGCAGTCAAGCATGAAATCACGTGAACCCTCTGAGGGCACCGCGGCTACTTCAAATGAACAGCTGATCAGCATCACCTGATACCTCAGCTGTTCATTTGAAATAACCGGCGGGAAAGCGCAGCACAGAACGGGAAAGCCGGCGGTGAAGTCTTTTCACTGCCGGCTTCCCCGCCCGGGTCCTTCGCTCCCCGCTCCTTGGTGCTGCGCTCCCCGCCCGGTCCTAACTTACGATCGGAATGGGAGGTGGCGAGGGGAGCGGAGGATCGGGGTGGGAGGCTGCAGGGAAGCAGTATGGGGCTGTGTGATTGTTTAAAAGCCGGTGGCTTTTTACCGCCCGCCGGCTTTTAAACGATCAGGAGAATTCTCCCACGCTGGGATGGCATTCTGATGACAGGCTGGATCTCAGCTGAGCGCTGCCATCCAGCTTGTCATACTTCAGAGACACTGCAGAGAGCAGGCATTATGGGAACTTCCGATTCCGGTATTCGATATTGTAAAAGTATCGTAATTAAGTATCGGAATTCCGATACCGCGAATATCGGCCGATACCTGATATTTCAGTATCGGAATGCTCAACACTAGTTAAGGAACATCCTTTCCAGGGAAAAGACTTGTGTATAAGTTAAAATAAATGACCAAAAACAAAAATACTCCTCCACACCTTCGGCTATGTTCACAAGTAGCATTTTTTATGCGTTTTTGCACTTTTGTATTGCTTTCAACTATGACAAATGCATTCACCGTGAAATGTCATTTTAACATTTTACAACCTTATCTGGCCATGTGCTGTGTGACACATGCATAAAGTGCTGAAAAGACAAGGGAACAGCATGGGGAAGACCCCTGGAAGCATCTGACTCCCAGGTCACTGTCTAAAAGTGTGCCCATCATAAGTGATCCTTACCGCATCAGAAGATGCAGACTTGCAACTATCCCCATGCAAGTTCTAGTCCCAGGGCAGTGTTCAATTGTACCTCCCCCATTCCTTGCAATACAAGCTCAAGTATGCTGCCTGCCACCCACCCACCCCCAGGCTGCAATACCATACTGCTTGCTTGCTTGCACTTTAAATTGGGCCTTTTAGGCATGTGGAGGCGGAATCTGGCCACCACGCCATGGCTGTGTCGGCGGCCTGGTATCCATACTCAGTCCCCAGCCGCCTGGTGGCCGGGTGTCCCCGCTTGCTCCCTAGCCTCCAGGGGGTGGCCGGGTGTCCATACTCGGTCCCCAGCCACCCCTATTTGTCCCGGTAACCTTTCCCTCACTTTTCTTAGCCTGGCCTGCTTTAGGGCAGCATTGGCCGAGCCCACCGGACTATCAGACTCCTCCGGTGGGCCCTGGCTTCTCCATCAGGGGAGTTGAGAGTGCCAAGGTGAGGAGCATGATGAGGATGATAGAAGTTAGCATCTGCTTTGTTTTGTTGTAATGCAAGCGCATGTATGTAGTAGCGGCTAGGCCTGAGGTGGTCAGCGTTTTGGCGCATATCCTACCTCCTCCGAGGATTGCTGGATGTTTTCCTGCTACTATCCAAGTTCTATGACTCCCGTTAAAACAAAGCTTCAGGTGATAAATGATGGATGAGGTAGTGGCAAAGGAGAAAGAGCAGGAGGAACAGGGACCATTCACATCAATATCAGGCCAGTCAACCAGATATGTCTTGTAGGATATGTTTCTGTAACAAAAGGAGCGGATCGGCTACACAGTTATAGGGCATACAGTGAGTGCAATGCCTACCAAAAATTTTGAGCCACTCCAATGCCCCTTGGAAATGACATGGAGGTCAGAGGGCATTAACTAAACCTTTATTTCCATTTATAGCAACTGGGTCTCCCGTGCACTGTTGGCCTAAGCAGTGAATGGAAGGCTTTCCAAAAATTATGAGGAACTGCAATGCCCCTTACAAGAGCCATGTGTGGCACCCCAGGGGTCTGGTCACAACAGTAATAGAGATATTACGTCGGAGAGCAAGTGGGAGGTTTCCTGGTCAGGATCCCTTAAACATGCAACATCCTCCTGCCCCAATCCTGGGAGGGGAGAATTCTGCCCTTATAAACTGGATCTGGGGCGGGGTTGAGTGAGTCAGAGAACAGTCAGAGTCAGAGTGAGAGCAAGGGAAAGTAAAAGCAAGGAGCTCTGTAGGAGCTAGGAGCTAAAGACCAGGGGCTGGAAGCTGAGCAGAGCTCGCCATGGCAGAAGACAATAGGAACCGGACACAGGAGTCCGAGGCTGTGAGGACTTATATATCCAGCAGCAGAAACCAGCCGGCAGGGGATTTCAGGTCCTCTGGCCATAGAAGCCCGGAGGCTCAGTCACAAGCAAGGGACCAGCACCGCCGTCGTGGAGCGGAGGCTAACAGAAGGCCCCAAGTGACCAGCCATACGGGTGAGCACTACACGGTACACTCAGGGACGTGGGCTACTTCTACCCGCTTACAGCAAGGTAGCCAGGAAGAGTGCAGACAGACGGGGAGGCCTACAACTCCACCTGGCCAGGGGAACTCCTGCTTGCTCACAGACTGACCAGGCCTCTTATGCTAGCCAGTACTCCCGGGAGGGTCTACCTTATAATCATCAGTAAAGACCCTGAACTGCACTGCAAAGACTCTGAGTCATTCCTGCTGCGCTCATGCACCATCACCCCCATCATCCACACTCACTGCCCTGAGGCTATACTCCTCCCGAGGGGAGTTATCCCATTTTATGCTGCGCACACAACACCAGCCTCAGCGGTCTGCCTCGCAGCGGTGGTACTCCCTGACCGCAATCCACGGGTGGCGCAGTCGGACAATTAACCTCAAAACCTAAGAAAGATTGCCACTGGTTTGACCAGCCTGAGCCACAGGACCGGGTCACCGCCACGGAGACTACAGACCCCAGAGACCCGGCACCGGGTATCCCACACACGTGTACACACGGCCCAGGGGGCGCGTCACATGCAGTACAGCATATTACAAACATAAGTCCCATTATTGGGGAGTGGGTGTCCCATGGTATTTGCTTATGCTTTCCCAGCAAAAGCTGCCAAAAATTAGGACGGAGGAACTTGCAATGCTGGCACCCTGGTGGTATAGTGGTGGTGGAGGCTGAGGATAAGGAGAAGAAGATTAAACAGCCGAAACGAGGAAGCGTATACCCATGTGTGGGTGTGAAGCGGTGCATGTGAATACACCTCCCGAAATAACACAGTGGATTTGACTTTATGTTAC
Source organism: Phyllobates terribilis (assembly GCF_046119375.1). NCBI lineage: Eukaryota > Metazoa > Chordata > Amphibia > Anura > Dendrobatidae > Phyllobates > Phyllobates terribilis. The sequence goes on along the minus strand of NW_027362771.1, from coordinate 159,699,785 downwards.
TCTGCTGTCATTTGGTGGTGATGAGAAGTCTGGCCCAATCCAGCCCTTGTTCATTTTGATAAGGGTCAGCTTGTCAGCATTGTCAGTTGACAGGCGAGTGCGCTTATCAGTTATAATTCCCCCAGCAGCACTAAAAACACGCTCCGATAACACGCTAGCGGCAGGGCAGGCCAGGACCTCCAAGGCGTACAGAGCGAGTTCATTCCAAGTGTCCAGCTTGGATACCCAATAATTAAAAGGCACAGAGGAATCACGGAGGACGCTGGTACTATCGGCAAGGTACTCCCTCACCATCTTTTGAAACTTTCCACTCCTTGTGAGAGTACCCTGCGCCTCAGGGCCTGTAAGCTGGGTGGGTGTCAGAAAACTGTCCCAGAACGTTGACAGTGTTCCCCTGCCTCTGCTGGATTGGAGTTGCATCTCTCTCGCCTGTACGCCTTGGTTGGGCAACGAACTGTGACCTCTGCCGCTAGAGTGTTCAGATGGGAATTTTTTTAAGAGTTCTGCAACAAGGGCCTTCTGGTATTGCCCCATTTTTGTAGACCTCTCCACCTCAGGAATAAGAGAGTGAAAGTTCTCCTTGTAGCGGGGGTCTGCAAGTGTCACCAACCAGTAATGACTGTCACTCAACATTTTGACAACGCGAGGGTCACGGTTAAGGCAGCGTAACATAAAGTCAGCCATGCGTGCCAGACTGGTAACGGGCAAGATTTCCGTGTCCTCACCAAGATGACGACTGACTATGCTCTCCTCCTCCTCCTCTTCCTCCTCCCCCCTGTCCTCAGGCCACCCACGCTGAACCGACGGTATGACACTTGTACAGGTACTACCGTCTACAACGCATGATAGCAGCTCCTGTTCTTCCTCCTCCTCCTCCTCCTCTCCCTCATTGTACCCCAATGCACATTGGGATGAGATGAGGCTGGGCTGTGTGTAATCGCCCGCTACGGCTTCTTGATGCATCTCATCATACTCTGGCTGCAATGCCTCCTCTTTAATTCTCTGCAGAGAGCGTTGCAAAAGACAGACAAGTGGGATGCTGACACTAATGATGTCGTCATCTTGGTGGCCTCCTCAAAGTTTGTCAGGATGGTACATATGTCAGACATCCAGGTCCACTCCTGAGGTCTTATGTGTGGAGTCTGACCTGAATATCGACGGCCTTGTTGCAGCTGGTACTCCACAACTGCTCTCTTCTGCTCACAAATCCTTTGCAACATGTGGAGGGTAGAGTTCCAACGTGTGGGGACATCACACACCAGTCGGTGTGCCGGAAGCTGCAAACGCTGCTGCAACACAGCAAGGGCGGCGGAAGCTGTAGCCGACTTGTGAAAATGAGCTGACAGGCGGCGTACTTTCACGAGCAGATCTGGCAACTCGGGGTACGATTTAAGAAACCGCTGAACCACGAGGTTAAGCACATGAGCCAGGCATGGTACGTGTGTGATCTCACCTCTCCTCAGAGCCGCCACCAGGTTACGGCCATTGTCACACACGACCATGCCGGGATGTAGGTTCAGCGGTCTCAGCCACAGATCTGCCTGCTCTTTCACAGCTGTCCACAACTCACAAGCAGTGTGAGGTTTATCACCTAAGCTTATGAGTTTCAGCACAGCCTGTTGCCGCTTGGCGGAGGCAGTACTGCAATGCTTCCAGCTTGTAACTGATGTGGTGATATCTGAGATGGAGGCTGAACATGAGGAGGAGGAGGAGGAGGAGGATGCGCAGGAGCTGTACACTGTGGGTGCAACTCTGACTGACATAGGGCCCGCAATCCTCGGTGTGGGGAGGATGTGTTCCGTCCCAAGGTCCGACTGGGTCCCGGCTTCCACTATGTTTACCCAGTGTGCCGTCAGAGAGATGTACCGTCCCTGGCCACAAGCACTTGTCCACGTGTCCGTTGTCAGGTGGACTCTCCCAGTAACTGCGTTGTTGAGGGCACGGCAGATGCTTTGGGACACGTGCTTGTGTAGTGCGGGGATGGCACACCGGGCAAAATAGTGTCGGCTGGGGACCGAGTACCGAGGGACGGCCACCGCCATAAGATTGCGGAAGGATTCCGTCTCCACCAGCTTAAAAGGCAGCATTTCCAATGCAAGCAGTCGTGAAATGTGCGAATTTAGGACTGTGGCCTGTGGGGCGTTAGCTGCGAATTTCCGCTTTCGTTCAAAGGTCTGGGATATGGACAATTGAACGCTGCGGTGGGACGTGGACGTAGACGTTGATGCTGTTTCTTGAGAAACTGCCATAACAAGTGAAGACTGAGAGGAGGGGGCATCTTTACATGCAGTATGGACAGGGGATTGCCTTGCACACACAACAGGGAGTTCTATTACACGCACAACACGTCCCTTGCCACGCGCCTTGCCCATTGTAATTGAAGTAAAATAGCTTACACTTGCACTATCAATGGAAAAAGGGTAATAAAGAGTAGATTAGAACCGTGGAAGAGGAAAACCACAGTTATTGTTTACTGGGGTATACCACACTTTTTTAAATAGAGATATTTGCGGCTGAACAGTGAGCGACACACTCAAACTGCTTTTTTTTTTAGATACCAAAGGCCCAAAACTGGATAGTACAGCGATTTGACCCGTGGAACTGCGAAACCACACTGGGATGTCGGGCCTACACAAGACTATTTTCAACAGATATATTTTTGTGTCACAACAGTCAAGAGACACTACTGTTTTTCTTTACGGAAAAAACTACCAAAACCTGAATAATAGAGATTTTTTACCATGGAACAGCAAAACCACAGTTATAATTTACTATTTTCAACAGATATATTTGTGTCTGAAAAATCAGGGAGACACTATTATTATTTTTATACAGCAAAAAATGCCAAAAACAGGATAATAGAGATGTTTTACCGTGGAACATCAAAACCACAGTAATAATTTACTGGTGTATACCAGGCTTTTTAAAATATATATATATATTTGCGGCTGAACAGTGAGCGACACACTCAAACTGTTTCTTTTAGATACAAATGGCCCAAAAGTGGATAATACAGAGGTTTGTACCGTGGAACTGCAAAACCACACTTGTATTTCTCGGGCCTACACCAGACTATTTTCAACAGATATATTTGTGTCTGAAAAATCAGGGAGACACTATTTTTTTTTTTTTACAGCAAAAAATGCAAAAAGCAGGATAATAGAGATTTTTTACCGTGGAACAGCAAAAGCACACTTCTGTCTCTCTGGCCTACACCAGACTATTTTCAACAGATATATTTGTGTCTGAAAAATCAGGGAGACACTATTATTATTTTTATACAGCAAAAAATGCCAAAAACAGGATAATAGAGATGTTTTACCGTGGAACATCAAAACCACAGTAATAATTTACTGGTGTATACCAGGCTTTTTAAAATATATATATATTTGCGGTTGAACAGTAAGCGACACACTCAAACTGTTTTTTTTAGATACAAATGGCCCAAAAGTGGATAATACAGAGGTTTGTACCGTGGAACTGCAAAACCACACTTGTATTTCTCGGGCCTACACCAGACTATTTTCAACAGATATATTTGTGTCTGAAAAATCAGGGAGACACTATTTTTTTTTTTTTACAGCAAAAAATGCAAAAAGCAGGATAATAGAGATTTTTTACCGTGGAACAGCAAAAGCACACTTCTGTCTCTCTGGCCTACACCAGACTATTTTCAACAGATATATTTGTGTCTGAAAAATCAGGGAGACACTATTATTATTTTTATACAGCAAAAAATGCCAAAAACAGGATAATAGAGATGTTTTACCGTGGAACATCAAAACCACAGTAATAATTTACTGGTGTATACCAGGCTTTTTAAAATATATATATATTTGCGGCTGAACAGTGAGCGACACACTCAAACTGTTTCTTTTAGATACAAATGGCCCATAGAACTGCAAAACCACACTTCTATTTCTCTGGCCTACACCAGACTATTTTCAACAGATATATTTGTGTCTGAAAAATCAGAGGCACACTTTTTTTTTGGGGGGGGGGGGGGGGCACCAAAAGGTTAATAAGATGGGTATTTGTACATTGTGAAGGAGGAAAAAAAAAAGAGGATTTAGATAAAAAAAAAGGATTTTTCCTGGCCCCCGGGACCTGGAGCTAAGTCCAGCAATTTCAGCAACAGGAACAGCACACAGGACTGTAATGTAGCGTTTGCTGGTATAACCACTGCGTCTCCTATACAGCCTGCCTGCCTGCCTGCCTGATATACCTGGGATGGATATTAGTCCTGAGAAGGACTGTTTGTTTGATCTGGCAGCCTTTACAGACCCTACACTAACTATTTTGCAGGATATATCTCTCCCTAAATCAGCAGCGCTGTCCCTACACTGTCTGATCCGGAGCGACTGTGTCCAAGATGGCGGCGCCCGGTTTTAAATACTCGAGGTGACGCTGTGCGGCCAGCAAATCACTGTAATGCCCACAAACAACATGGCTGCGGCATTACAGTGACTGGCTGGCAATCCCTGCATGTTCATTGGCTCTGTAAAGAGGGCCAAACATGCAGGGCGGAGACCCGAGCTCCCGCCCGAGTAACCCGGAAATGCTCGGTGCTTGCCGAACATCCCGAGTAGCGTGATGCTCGGGCGAGTACCGAGCAGTGTCGAGCATGTTCGCTCAACACTATATTGCACGCCTTACTTTTCAGTTTTTAATTTTTTTAAAAAGTTTAAAATATCCAATAAATTTCGTTCCACTTCACGATTGTGTCCCACTTGTTGTTGATTCTTCCCCCAAAAAATTAGAATATTATTGCAAATGGCAAAAGGTAGAAAAGTTCAATGGGGCCAAATACTTTCACAAGGCACTGTATATATATATATATATATATATATATATATATATATATAGATATATTTATGTATATATTGTAGTGCCGGCGTCCCTGCCCTCTGCTAGGCAGGGACGCTGCTCCTCTCACCGCTCTGCTCCGTGCCCGGCTTCCTCCTCCCGCTCTGCTGTCAGCGCGCGCTCCGTCCCGGCGTCCTCCTCCTGCTCTGCTCTCAGCACGCGCTCCTTCCCGGCCCCTGTGCTTAGGGCGCGCGCGCGCGCGCTCCCCTCCTCTTAAAGGGGCCGCGCGCGCCGCCCTAAAGAGTCCCCGGCCAATGGCCGGAGGACTTCATCATATATAAGGCACCTCCTCCAAAATGGAGGTGCCCGAGCAATGTTGTTTGCACCTGTGTCTCACCTGTGCTTCAGCCCTCAGGTCCCGTTGCCAGTTACCTGCCAGTTTCCTGCCAGTTTCCTGCTAGTTACCTGCCAGTACCTGCCAGTTACCTGCCTGATTCCTGCCTGAATACTTGTTACCTGTCTGCCAGTCTGAGGTCCGACGGTCTGCCTTACTACTCCTGTCAGTCTGTCTAAAGGACCAGCCTGCCCGCTCACCTGGGAGCGCATATCAGCTACCTGCCTGCTTGCCTGAGGTCCGACGGTCTGCCTTACTACTCCGGTCAGTCTGTCTATGGACCAGCTTGCCCGCTCACCTGGGAGCGCTTCTCCGTTATCTGCCTGCTTGCCAGCCCGGAGGCTCCGTTGTCACGTACTGTGACCACCAGCTACTCCAGACTCTTGCCCGCTCACCTGGGAGCGCATCTCCGTTACCTGCCTGCTTGCCAGCCCGGAGGTCCCGTTGTCACGTGCGGTGACCATCAGCTATTCCAGAGACTCTTGCCCGCTCACCTGGGAGCGCTTCTCCGTTACCTACCTGCCTGCCAGCCCGGAGGTTCCGCCGTCACGTGCCGTGACCACCTGCTATTCCAGAGACTCTCGCTTGCTCACCTGGGAGCACACATCTACCACCTGCCTGCTAGCCTACCCGGAGGCTCTGCCATCACAGGTCGTACCTACCCCTTACCCAGAGACTGCCCTGATCACTTGCCGTAACTCCCTGTCCGTTCACCCAGAGACTGCCACCCGCTCCCTTACAAGGGCCGCCCCCTTGTATAGTAGCTCAGAGGTTCCGCCTCCCGGACCCGTTACAGTCCGCCTCCCGGACCCGTTACAGTTTGCTCGGGCCATGGAACCCGGTGGCACCCAAGCTCCCTCGCTCTCGGACCTCGGTCTTGAACTGTCCCGTCAGAGGTCCCAACAGGAGGCCATCCTGGGTCACCTGCGGAATGTTAATACTCGCCTGAACACTCTGTCTGATCCACCAACAACCTCCGCCAGTGCCATATCTTGCAATCCGGCGGCTCCGCTGCTCACTAATACTATGGTATCCTACCCCGGACCCCGGCTTTCTGCACCTCCTCGCTTCGGAGGCGACCCCGTCCAGGCTCGGGGCTTCTTGAATCAGTGCACCCTGCATTTTGAACTTTTGTCTTACCAGTTTAACTCCGACCGGGCCAAAATTGCCTTCATCATGTCCCATCTCACCGGGGAGGCCCTGGCCTGGCTGAATCCTCTATGGGAGAGAGGAGACCCCCTGGTGTCCAACTTGCCTGCTTTTCTCACGGCTTTCCGGAAAGTCTTCGACGAACCCGGACGGAAGACCTCATCTGCATCATCGTTGCTACGCCTCCGTCAGGGGAGTCTCACCGTGGGCCAATATGCCATACGGTTCCGTACCCTTGCCTCGGAGCTGGCCTGGGATAACGACGCTCTGGTTTCCGTCTTCTGGGAGGGTCTGTCCGGCCGTATTAAAGATGAACTTGCCGGTCGGGACATTCCTACCACTCTCGATGGCTTAATAACTCTTGCCACCCGAATTGACCTACGGTTTCAGGAGCGTGCCAAAGAGGTCACCCGTGAGAGAAGGATTCCACGTTTAGCTCCTACTTTCCAGAAACCCGTCATTCCCTCCATCTCTCCCCAGGTACACTCTCCTGAGCCTATGCAGGTCGACCAGACCAAGATGGTCAAAACCCGTCAGGACTCACGCCGTGCCGAGGGGAGCTGCTTCTACTGTGGCAGTAAGGAGCACCGGATCCGTGCCTGCCCGGAGAGGTCGGGAAACGCCTGTGTCTAGGTTCGCTCAGAGAGGTCCACCTAGACAAGAATAAATCCTCTCCATCCCTGCTGTTGTCAGTTTCGATCATCTACGGGGAGAACCGTTATTTCGAACTAGCCCAACTTGACTCTGGAGCAGCCGGGAACCTTATTTCACAGTCCCTGGTTGAGAAATACCGCATCCCCACCAAACCTCTGGCTGTACCCTTGTCTGTCGCTGCCGTGGATGGGGGCCTCTTACCTCGCCCCATTCAACTCATCACCGAATCCATTACCCTGCAGGTGGGAATGCTGCATTCTGAAAGTATCTCCTTTCATGTTCTGCCTGGACTCTCTCACGCCCTCTTGCTAGGTCTGCCCTGGCTCCAGAGACATGCACCCGTGCTAGACTGGCAAACCGGAGAGGTCCTTCGCTGGGGACAAGACTGTCATAAAACCTGCCTGGTTCCCGTCCATCCCGTCCGTCCCTCTCCTACCCCAGCTAATCTACCTGGACTTCCGATTCCTTATTGGTCTTATGCAGATGTCTTTAATAAAAAGGAGGCAGAGACATTACCACCACATAGACCATACGACTGTCCCATCGATCTGCTACCCGGTACTACTCCTCCCCGTGGGCGTATCTATCCTTTATCCGCTGCTGAGACCCGGTCAATGTCCGAATATATTGAGGAGAATCTGGCCAGAGGATTCATCCGGAAATCTACCTCCCCGGCGGGAGCAGGCTTCTTTTTCGTCAAAAAGAAGGACGGCTCTCTCCGTCCCTGTATAGACTATAGAGGCCTAAACCTGATCACGGTGAAGAATAAGTACCCCCTTCCGCTCATTCCAGAATTATTTGATCGTCTGAGGGGGGCTAGGATCTTCACCAAACTGGACCTTCGTGGGGCGTACAACCTGGTTCGTATTCGTCAGGGGGATGAATGGAAGACGGCATTCAACACCCGGGACGGCCACTATGAATACCTGGTAATGCCCTTTGGTCTCTGTAACGCTCCTGCCGTCTTTCAAGAGTTGGTCAATGACATCTTCCGGGACCTTCTCTACTCCTGCGTAGTGGTGTACCTGGACGACATCTTGGTCTTCTCTCCGGATCTCCAGACTCACCGGAGGGACGTTCGTCAGGTCCTGCTCAGGCTAAGGCAGAACCATCTCTACGCTAAATTTGAGAAGTGCCTCTTTGAGCAGACCTCGCTTCCGTTTCTGGGCTACATTATCTCTCAGACCGGCCTTCAAATGGATCCTGAGAAACTGTCTGCCATCGAGAAATGGCCCCGACCGGAGGGGTTGAAGGCCATTCAGCGTTTCCTGGGCTTCGCCAACTACTACCGCCTCTTCATACCACACTTCTCTTCCCGGACGGCCCCAATTTCTGCGCTCACCCGTAAAGGTACTAATCCCAAAGAGTGGCCACCCGAAGCAGAGGAGGCCTTTCTTTCCCTTAAACAGGCCTTCTCTTCCGCCCCGGTGCTGCATCGCCCAGATGGCAACAAGCAGTTCTTCCTGGAAGTTGACGCCTCCTCCTCTGGAGCCGGAGCGGTACTTACTCAAAAATCATCTTCCGGGAGGATGGTAACTTGTGGCTTCTTCTCTAAACTCTTCTCCTCCTCTGAGCGCAACTATTCCATAGGAGACCGAGAGTTATTGGCCATCAAACTGGCATTGGAGGAGTGGCGTTACCTGCTCGAGGGGGCTCTTCACCCGGTAATAATTTACACTGACCACAAGAACTTGGCTTACCTCCAGCATGCCCAGAGACTTAACCCGCGCCAAGCCCGGTGGTCCTTGTTTTTTGCTCGTTTTGATTTTGTCCTTCATTTTCGCCCGGCTGACAAAAACGTCAAGGCGGATGCCTTGTCTCGATCCTTTCTGGTGTCTGATCTCGAGGAGGATCCGAAACATATCATCGATCCCGCCAGAGTAATGCAGGTGGCTCCCGTGAGTCTAAATCGTCTTCCTCCTGGTAAGACGTTCGTACCAGTACCTGATCGGGAGAAGATTCTACACTGGGGTCATTCGTCTAAACTAGCTGGCCACGCCGGTCAGAAAAAGACCCTCCAGCTTATTACCCGGCACTACTGGTGGCCTAACCTGCACAAGGATGTAATAGACTTTGTTTCTGCCTGTGTGTCCTGCGCCCGCAACAAAGTTCCGAGACACCTGCCGGCCGGCCGCCTCCTACCTCTGCCAGTACCTGCTGCCCCCTGGCAGCATATAGCGATGGACTTCATTACTGATCTGCCCGTCTCTGCCGGTTGTACGGTCATTTGGGTGGTCGCTGACCGCTTCTCCAAGATGGCTCACTTCATTCCACTGCCAGGTCTTCCGTCTGCACCCGAGCTGGCTAAAGACTTTATCCGCCACATCTTCCGTCTTCATGGCCTGCCCCGTCACATCGTGTCGGATCGTGGGGTACAGTTCACTTCCCGTTTCTGGAGAGCCACTTGTAAATTGCTGGACGTCACCCTGGACTTCTCCTCCGCTTACCACCCACAGTCTAATGGTCAAGTGGAGCGGATCAATCAGAACCTGACCAGTTACCTTCGGCACTTCGTTAATGCCCACCATTCTGACTGGGTGGATCTCCTGCCATGGGCCGAATTCTCGTACAACAATCACGAGAGCGAGTCTTCCTCCAAATCCCCGTTTTTTTGTAGTCTACGGTCAGCATCCTCGGATCCCGTTTCCCGTCTCCACCTCGGCGGACAATCCGGCTGCGGAATCTCTTGTTAACAAATTTTCCTCCATATGGGAGAGTACCCGGTCCGCACTCCTTCTGTCATCCGAGCGTATGAAAAGACACGCTGACAAAAAACGTCTGGACCCTCCTCAATTCCGCCCTGGGGATAAAGTCTGGCTCTCGTCCAAATATGTCCGGCTCAAGATCCCTTCCTATAAGTTAGGGCCTCGGTTCATCGGCCCACTGGAGGTCATCAGTCAGATCAACCCGGTGGCCTATAAATTGAAACTCCCGGCCAACTTACGGATCCCTAACTCCTTCCATGTGTCTCTCCTCAAACCTGTGGTACTTAACTCTTTTTCCAAGTCTACAGGTACGCCTCCTGCTCCGGTTTCTGCTGAGGACGAGTTTGAGGTAGAGAACATTCTTGCCACCAAAAGGGTAAGAGGAAAGACCTTTTTCCTGGTAGATTGGAAGGGGTTTGGTCCTGAGGAGAGAACGTGGGAGCCCCGGGAGAACATCCATGCCCCTCTCATCCTAGCTAAATTTCTGTCTGGCCTAAAAAAGGGGGGGCCTAAAGGGGGGGGTACTGTAGTGCCGGCGTCCCTGCCCTCTGCTAGGCAGGGACGCTGCTCCTCTCACCGCTCTGCTCCGTGCCCGGCTTCCTCCTCCCGCTCTGCTGTCAGCGCGCGCTCCGTCTCGGCGTCCTCCTCCTGCTCTGCTCTCAGCGCGCGCTCCTTCCCGGCCCCTGTGCTTAGGGCGCGCGCGCGCGCGCTCCCCTCCTCTTAAAGGGGCCGCGCGCGCCGCCCTAAAGAGTCCCCGGCCAATGGCCGGAGGACTTCATCATATATAAGGCACCTCCTCCAAAATGGAGGTGCCCGAGCAATGTTGTTTGCACCTGTGTCTCACCTGTGCTTCAGCCCTCAGGTCCCGTTGCCAGTTACCTGCCAGTTTCCTGCCAGTTTCCTGCTAGTTACCTGCCAGTACCTGCCAGTTACCTGCCTGATTCCTGCCTGAATACTTGTTACCTGTCTGCCAGTCTGAGGTCCGACGGTCTGCCTTACTACTCCTGTCAGTCTGTCTAAAGGACCAGCCTGCCCGCTCACCTGGGAGCGCATATCAGCTACCTGCCTGCTTGCCTGAGGTCCGACGGTCTGCCTTACTACTCCGGTCAGTCTGTCTATGGACCAGCTTGCCCGCTCACCTGGGAGCGCTTCTCCGTTATCTGCCTGCTTGCCAGCCCGGAGGCTCCGTTGTCACGTGCTGTGACCACCAGCTACTCCAGACTCTTGCCCGCTCACCTGGGAGCGCATCTCCGTTACCTGCCTGCTTGCCAGCCCGGAGGTCCCGTTGTCACGTGCGGTGACCATCAGCTATTCCAGAGACTCTTGCCCGCTCACCTGGGAGCGCTTCTCCGTTACCTACCTGCCTGCCAGCCCGGAGGTTCCGCCGTCACGTGCCGTGACCACCTGCTATTCCAGAGACTCTCGCTTGCTCACCTGGGAGCACACATCTACCACCTGCCTGCTAGCCTACCCGGAGGCTCTGCCATCACAGGTCGTACCTACCCCTTACCCAGAGACTGCCCTGATCACTTGCCGTAACTCCCTGTCCGTTCACCCAGAGACTGCCACCCGCTCCCTTACAAGGGCCGCCCCCTTGTATAGTAGCTCAGAGGTTCCGCCTCCCGGACCCGTTACAGTCCGCCTCCCGGACCCGTTACATATATATACATATTTATATTATGTTTGATTGCTTTTGTACTTATGTATGATTAAGATCCAGATCCATTGTGGTTCGAAACGCGTCATCCACAACACATCATCCACTTGATTTTATCCTTTTTTCTCTCTATCTTCTCACAATGTTTTTAAAAAAAAGATGGATTAAAGATGAACTTTTAAATATTTTTTTGGGATTGCTGGATTTCTACTCTGTAATTGGCACTACCGCACCTAGTAAACCAGCTAGGTAAATTATCCGTGCATTCCTCCCTGAATATGTGGATCTTGGAACCTTATTCAACCTTGGGAGGGATGATAAGTATTTTTTTCTTCTTTTTACCCAGTACATTGTGTGATACATCACTGGAATCAGGGTCTTTGTCGCTACTTCAAGCTGCTGTCAGATTATATAGCAAAACCTGCTGACATATTCCCTTTAATATTCAGGATTGGATTTTCTACACATTGCTGCAAATTTCTGCACAAAAAATGTGCGGAACGCATCACAAATTGTCCCCTTTGCTATGGAAAGGTTGAAATCCACATGCAGATATGCTACAGAGAAATATACAGCAAAGCTTCTATGTGTATGTTTTATGTCTATCCTACAGGATTTTTCTTCACTAATTTTTTAGCTTTGGCTAAATATTATACGCTACATCTACTAAGCCAAGTGTAGTATCCTCTCTGAAATTCAGGAAATGCCTGATCAGTATAATTAGTTTAATGGATGACAATGAATTCTTTTTGGACAGCAAATTGTTTTAGGCAAAGATTTCCTATACTTTTGTTCAATAAATAAGCGCTAGTCACTGAGTAGATGTAGCAGATTAAAGCTTATTGACTGCAAGCTGCTTTCCTAGGAAAATCTAAGTACAGGTAAAAGTAACTAATATATGAATCTGCATTATTCTAGCTCAAAGTATAGTGACTCGCCCCCTGGGCCGTGGGGCATTCGGATCCGGGCAATTAGGGAAACAATGGGAGTAGTAGTGGCAACCCGGTTCCGTGGCTCAGGGTGGTCAGGCCAGTGGTAGTCCGTTATGTGTTGTTGATTATGTCCGACTACGCCACCCGTGGATTTGCGGTTATTAGGAACCGCCGCTGCATGCAGACCGCTGGGGCTGATGAGGTGTGCAGCTATGGTAGTGTGACTCCCCACGGGAAGAGTGCGGCCCCAGGGCAGTATAGTGGATGGTGGGAGTGATGGTAGTGAGAGTCCCAGTGCTGATAGTGCTGGAGGAGCAAGGAGCACACAGACAACAGGTTGCAGTCCAGGGTCTTTACTAAACAGGCAAACTGACCCACAAACAGTCCCAGCTAGGAGGGGACCTGGATGTCTGAGAGCAACGGGGAAATTGGCCCTGGTCAGGGTGAGGGTGTAGGCCTACCGTGCTTTCTGCGCTCCTTCTGGCTATCTCCTCTTTATAAGGTAACAGCCCACGTTTCCGAGCTTTCCGTGTACTCTCCCCTGTATGGCCTGCGACGTGGGTTCCTTTCTGCTCCCAGCCTTGTACGGCTTTACTGGTCCCTTCGGCTGTGGCAGGGCCTCCAGGCTTCTTAGGCCAAGGAATGTACAGTCCCTTGCGGACTGGTTCTCTGCTGGGGGATGTGGAATCCTTCCAGCCTCAGACACCAAAGTCTGGTAGATTAAGTCCTCTTTCTGCCAAGACAGGCTCTCTTCGCCTCTTGTCTCTGGCTTGTGGCTCTCCTCCTGCCACACTTCCTCTTAGGTGCAGTGCAACTTTCTGTCCCTGCTCCACTCTGGGACACGTCTCAGAGCTGAGACAGGCAATCCAGTTCTCCCTAACCCTGCCCCCAGCACCAGCTTTTATAGGGGCAGCCTGCTCCCCCTACTGGCCTGAGACAGGAGGCATTGCATGCTAATGTTCCCCTGACTAGAGAACCTCCCCCTTGCTCTCAGACACAGCTTTAATTACACTTGTGGCATCCAGGCCAGGGTGACACATTCCCCCCTAGTGAAATTTAGTACTCCGGGACTAAACAATAAACAAGGACAATATGCATAACTATAAAACATTAATAGACAGACGACGCACAGATTGAGTTCTTAAGGTCACAGTGTGGCCTGTGACCGGGTGTCCATATCACCAACACAACGGGGAGCCTGAACCAGGTGGGGGTCTGTCCTACCCCAAGTCCTTTACAGTCTTAGTTCATTCCTGGGTTAGGCTCAGAATGCAGTCCACACAAGGTCCCGGTTATAAAAAAGTCCATAACCTGTGAGTCCTTACGGTAGCTGCAAGAAACTGAAACACACTATTAATAAACATGCAGGTAACTTGGCAAACATTTCAACATTTGGCAACAGGGTTATTTACACTATTAGTACACTCTATATTCTCCAGCGAGCGGGTATCTGTCCCTTTGTGCTCCTGGCTGACCTACGTAGCCCACTGTCTGGTGGTGGACCAACCTGGCTTTCCCCACTAGCGTTAGGGGTACAGCTACCAGCTGGGTGTACAGGTAGGGCAGGCAGCTGTCTGCGGGTCCTTTGGCTTACCGCAGGCATGGCAGGCTCACTGTCAGCAGAGGGTTGACTCTCCTGGGCTGCTGGTACAGGCTCTTCTGCCTCTGGAACCGCTTGCTCCTCTTCACCTTCCGGCTCTGGTGTTGGTTGTTGCTGTGCCGGTTGCAGGAAATGCAGGATGGGTACCACTATGGCATCATTTATGCGAGTCCAGGACTGAGGGAACTCTCCGAGAACGGTGATGATCATTTCTTCCTTGTCCTCTGCGGGTTCAAGGTCACTCTGATCCTCTTCTGCACTACAGAGTTGCTCGGGGCACCTTTTGAGGTGGTCTCTGGAGACGACACTAGTGGTTTCTCCTCCGTCCTTGGTGATCACGCACACCTTCGGGTTGTCGTGATCAGACTGCAGTACGGTGTAGGGTTCCCTTTCCCACTGGTCGTCCAACTTATGTAGCCTTCTCTTTCGCTTTAGGACTTGCTCACCAGGTTCTAGGGGACTAGCAGGGGCGTGTTGATTGAAGAGTCTTTCTTGCTTCTCTCTCACCTGGGCCAGGCTCTTCTCCACACTCTCCTGTACCTTCTTGTACTGCAGTTGCCTTTCCGTATCCCAGTCCGCATCCGGGGAGGTGTCCTCAGGTATTAGGACTCCCATCTCCAGGTCTACGGGCAGCTTACCTGGTCTAGCTCGCATCAGGTAAGCCGGGGTGCAGTTTGTAGCGTTCACCGGGATGTTGTTGTACATGTCTACCAGGTCCGGCAATTTTTCTGGCCACAGGCTGCGTTCCTCCAGGGGCAATGTCTTCAGGAGATCAATGACTATATTGTTCATCTTCTCACACATCCCGTTGGTTTGGGGGTGGTAAGGCGTTGTCCGTATTTTCTTACAGCCATAGAGGTTGCAGAACTCCTGGAAGATTTCAGCCTCGAACGCTGGACCCTGGTCTGTCAGGACCTGTTCCGGATACCCGTGTGGACGGCAGAAATATTGCTGGAAGGCTCTGGCTGCTGTTTGGGCTGTCAAGTCCTTTACCGGGACCACCACTAGAAAACGGGAATAGTGGTCCACGATTGTCAGGGCATAGATGTATCCAGACCGGCTTGGAGCCAATTTGACGTGGTCCAGAGCTACCAGCTCAAGAGGCTGCGTGGTGACGATGGGCCTCAAGGGTGTCTTCTGGCTGGTGTGGTCCTTCCTCCTCAGGTGACAAGGGCCACAGTCTCTGCACCACTTTTCTACAGCTCCTCTCATGCCGACCCAAAAGAACCATCCTCTTAGCAGGAACTCCAGTTTCTTCCAACCGAAGTGTCCCGCTCTGTCATGGTAAGCTCCCAGGACCATAGCTGCATCCCGCCTTGGAACTACGACTTGCCAGGTCAGCTCATGCGTCCGGTGGTTGACAATCCTTCTGCACAACTTGCCTTCGTAGAGGAACAGCTTGCTCTTCTCTTTCCATAGCTGCTTGGCTTCCTCTGGGGCATCTGGATCTAGGCGGGCGTCTTCCCGGGTCAGCAGATCTTTCACCAGGCAGACTGCAGGGTCACTATCTTGGGTCTCGGCCCAGCTGTGGTGAGGTAAGGGATTGATCATCACGGTTGTTAGATCCTCCTCTTTCACGCGGTGGGAGTATTGAGCGGCTCCATACCGGTGAAACGCGGGGAGTTCTACCTCCTCCAGCTCTTCTGGGTCTTCGTCACCTTCAGGTAAGTGAGGCATCCTCGACAGGGCGTCTGCGTTGGCATTGGTTTTGCCGGCCCGGTACTTGATCACGAAGTCATAGTTGGAGAGACGGGCCATCCACCGCTGTTCTAGGGCACCCAGTCTTGCATTGTCCAGGTGTGTCAACGGGTTGTTGTCCGTGTACACGGTGAACTTCGCGGAGGCCAGGTAATGCTTGAAGCGTTCCGTCACGGCCCACACCACCGCCAAGAATTCTAGCTTGAAGGAGCTGTAATTCTCCGGGTTCCTCTCGGTGGGCCTCAGCTTCCGGCTGGCATATGCGATCACCCGTTCTCTGCCCTGTTGGTTTTGGGACAGCACGGCTCCCAGTCCCACATTACTGGCATCTGTGTGGAGAATGAAAGGCTGGCCGTAATCACGGTAGGCCAGGATCTCATCCCCCGTGAGGGCCATCTTTAGCTGGCGGAAGGACTCCTCTTCCGGTTTATCCCACTTGAAGGGCGACTTTTGACTCCTGGACTTAGACTGTCCGATCAGGAGGTCCTGCATAGGAGCTGCCATCTTGGTGAACCCGGGGATGAATCTTCGGTAGTAGCCTACCAACCCGAGAAACTGTCTCACCTCTTTGATGTTCGAGGGGCTTGGCCAGCTCTTGATTGCCGTGACTTTGTCAGGGTCGGGGGCCACTCCTTCCGCGCTCACCACGTGCCCTAGGTACTGGACCTTTGGTTTCAGCAGGTGACACTTCGATGGTTTCACCTTCAGGCCGTAGCCTGCCAGGGCTTCGAACACCTCGGCCAGGTGCTTTAGATGGTCCTCGTAGGTTTTCGAATAGACGATCACGTCGTCCAGGTAAAGGAGGACCGTCTCGAAGTTTCGGTGCCCTAGACAGCATTCCATCAGCCGCTGGAAGGTCCCTGGTGCATTACAGAGCCCGAAGGGCATACAGTTGAACTCACTCAGTCCCATCGGGGTGGTGAAGGCGGTCTTCTCCTTGTCAGCCTCTGCCACAGGAACCTGCCAGTACCCGCTAGTAAGGTCCAAAGTAGAAAAGAAGTTAGCTGATTTTAGTGCGGCTAAAGACTCTTCTATTCTAGGCAGCGGATATGCGTCTTTGTGGGTGATACGGTTGATTTGTCTATAGTCGACGCACATTCTCATGGTGCCGTCTTTCTTTTTCACCAGAACCAAGGGGGCTGCCCAGGGGCTACAGCTGTCTCTAATAACCCCAGCTTCTTTCATCTCTCTTAGCATGCCCTTTGCGTTCTGATAATGTGCAGGGGGTACAGGTCTGTGCCTCTCTTTTATTGGTGGGTGGCTCCCTGTGGGGATGTGGTGTTCTATCCCTTTTACTCTGCCGAAGTCTAGCGGGTGCTTACTAAAGACTCTCTCGTACTCCTGTACCACCCGGTAGACTCCTTGTTTTTGGTGCAGGGGAGTGGAGTCAGCACCCACGTGGAGTTTCTGGCACAAGTCCTCCTTTTGTTTCTGGGAGCCATTACCCTCCGCCTGAGGAGATGGAGGCAAGGGTTCCACTGCCCTGATAGCTTGGTGTTCGACAACAAACAGTTTGGCGAGTGTAGCGTACCTGGGTAAGTGTACTTCTCTCTCCCCAATGTTGAGGATGCGGACGGGCACCCTCCCATGACGGACATCAACCACCCCCCGGGCTGTCAAAATGGTGGGCCTGCTGTCTGAGTACACGGGTTCTACCATGGCTTGGTAGTCTCTACCTCTCAACCCGATTGCAGTCCGACACCAGATCATCATTTCACTTTTGGGAGGCATGGAAATGGGGAATGGATCACTGAGTCTTACGCTACCGATCTCACCACCAGACAGTTCTACCTGCTGCCGTCTCATCAGGGCTTTTATCTCCTTGTTGAGGACTCTCTGTTGGCTGGAACTAGCATTCACCGCCACCTGTTGTAGAATTACAATTACCTCTGAAAGACAATTTTCAATTATGTTAGTACCCACAGTTATTTTAGGGTGACTTTCATGACGGTCAATGTCCACAATAATCACTCCCTGTGCCGGCAGTTCAACTTTACCAATTTTAATGGTCATCTCCTTGAACCCCATCTGCGGCACGGGTAAGCCATTACTGGCGATGATGCTCAAGTTACTGTCTGGATACCGTGTGATATCAGCATCAGTCCAATACTGCTTAAAAAGTACATAAGGGATTGTGGTTACTTGCGACCCAGTATCCAGCAAGGCGCTCATGGGGATACCGTCCAGCACCACGGGTAAAACCGGGCGCCCCCCAACGTACTTATCACGCCAATTATAAGGGCCTGGTGATCTTATGCCTGGGGGTTGGCCCTCTGCCCCAGGTTGGACCCGTTTAAATTACAGTACCTGGAAATGTGTCCGGGCTGGTTGCATCAACGGCAAATGGGCTGTCCATCCTCTGCGTAGCGGTCTGTGGGCCTCCCTCGGAATGACGGGATCCTCCTCTGTTGACGCCACGGGACATCCTCCGGACTTGAAGCCAGCTCGATGGGTCTTGACGGGTCCACTTGCAACGCCTGGACGGTCCTGGTCAACGCCGCGACGCTCCTGGTCAGCTCCTGGACTTGGTGGTGCAGGTCTTTCGACGGGGCTTGGTTCAGGGCCTGTGCATCAGCCCCCACGGGGTCCATAGAGGAGGGCGCCGCCTCCTGGTGGTAGGTGATAGCAGGGCGCCGGGGGTTTATAGCGCCACTGGTTACAGATTCACGGAGCACCCTTATGGCCCTGTCCTTAAATTGGGCAAAGGTCAGGTCGGGGTTCTGAAAGAACATGAGGCGCAGTTGGGCCCTGTGGGCGCTAGACAGCAGACCCTCTATGAATTGTTCTGTTAGCAGCTTATCGGTTTCCTGCACACTGCCAGGGTCAGTTTGTTGAATAGCCCTCAAGGCTTCCTGCAGATTTAGGGCATAGTCTCTGATGCTGTCCTGTGCCCGCTGCCTACATCCATAGAACCTCATTTTAATCTCAGCGGAGGTACGTGTGTCAAAGGTACCCCGCAGCCGGGCCAGAATACCCTTCACAGTCCTTTTCTCCTCAGTGGGCCATGATTTTACCTCCCTTTGGGCAGCGCCAGTTAACTGCCCTGTTAGTATGCTGACCTTCTGTTCCTCTGTCAGGGGGTAAACGTGGAACAAACTGTATAGCCTTTCCTTGAATTCAGTTAGGGCATGGGGCTCCCCTGAGTATTTGGGCAGCCAGGTCGCTCCAGGGATGTAGGGCAGGGAAAAGGGCATCACCGCTGCTGCAGCTGCGTTGGTGGTAGTGGGCGCCTCTGTGTCCGACATCTTCCTCCCCCCTAGTTAAGCGTGGCCTACCTTCCGACGATCCTCTTCTGTAGGCCGCGGCTCCGCTGCTGCTGCTATGGACGAGGACCTGGCGTCGCGTCCTGATGACGTCAGCGTCGCTCTCTCTCCCTTCCAGGACCTTGCGCAGCGTCGGTGCGTGGGGCGGAGCTTCGGATCTCGCGCGGTTTCGACGTCCACGCCCCTCTTCTTCCCGCGCGGCGTCCTGAAGATGGCGTCCGATGGCGGGAAACAGCTGCGGATGGCGGGAAGACGGCAGAAGACAGCCGGAAACGGTCCAAGATGGCGTCTGATGGCGGGAATCGGCTCCGGATGGCGGGAAACGACTCCAGACGGCGGGAAACTTCGCCACATGTAAGTTACAAAAGTCTTTTTCAGGCACGCAGTACCCGGTGGTTGCGGGCACGAAATCCTGCCGACTACGCCAAAGCTGACTCGCCCCCTGGGCCGTGGGGCACTCGGATCCGGGCAATTAGGGAAACGATGGGAGTAGTAGTGGCAACCCGGTTCCGTGGCTCAGGGTGGTCAGGCCAGTGGTAGTCCGTTATGTGTTGTTGATTATGTCAGACTACGCCACCCGTGGATTTGCGGTTATTAGGAACCGCCGCTGCATGCAGACCGCTGGGGCTGATGAGGTGTGCAGCTATGGTAGTGTGACTCCCCACGGGAAGAGTGCGGCCCCAGGGCAGTATAGTGGATGGTGGGAGTGATGGTAGTGAGAGTCCCAGTGCTGATAGTGCTGGAGGAGCAAGGAGCACACAGACAACAGGTTGCAGTCCAGGGTCTTTACTAAACAGGCAAACTGACCCACAAACAGTCCCAGCTAGGAGGGGACCTGGATGTCTGAGAGCAACGGGGAAATTGGCCCTGGTCAGGGTGAGGGTGTAGGCCTACCGTGCTTTCTGCGCTCCTTCTGGCTATCTCCTCTTTATAAGGTAACAGCCCACGTTTCCGAGCTTTCCGTGTACTCTCGCCTGTATGGCCTGCGACGTGGGTTCCTTTCTGCTCCCAGCCTTGTACGGCTTTACTGGTCCCTTCGGTTGTGGCAGGGCCTCCAGGCTTCTTAGGCCAAGGAATGTACAGTCCCTTGCGGACTGGTTCTCTGCTGGGGGATGTGGAATCCTTCCAGCCTCAGACACCAAAGTCTGGTAGATTAAGTCCTCTTTCTGCCAAGACAGGCTCTCTTCGCCTCTGGTCTCTGGCTTGTGGCTCTCCTCCTGCCACACTTCCTCTTAGGTGCAGTGCAACTTTCTGTCCCTGCTCCACTCTGGGACACGTCTCAGTGCTGAGACAGGCTTTCCAGTTCTCCCTAACCCTGCCCCCAGCACCAGCTTTTATAGGGGCAGCCTGCTCCCCCTACTGGCCTGAGACAGGAGGCATTGCATGCTAATGTTCCCCTGACTAGAGAACCTCCCCCTTGCTCTCAGACACAGCTTTAATTACACTTGTGGCATCCAGGCCAGGGTGACACAATAGTGAGCGCAGTGTGCATAGGATAGAGGAAAAAACAAAAAGCATATTAACTCCCAATCGGAAATTACTAATACTTTTCTCCAAGAAAATGAGGCTAATGCCTTTCTAATGTCAGCACATATAGCTATGAGGCGTTCTTCACACACATCCTTGTTTTTCAGGGATACCTGTACCTCACACCCAGCAGCATAGCTACCGGGGAGCAGAGGGTGCCCCCGCTCAGAGAGGCCAACCCAGAGCAATGCCACCCCATATCTGATCAGCGTGCACACGGTCTCCCTGCACTACCGCTCTCCGTTCTGTAAACTGAAGGTCACTTTAAGCCTGCGGTGTACAGGACAGCCAAGCGCCAAAGTATGCACATGACGAACAGCGTGGAGGGACCCTCATACATTTTAGGGATTAATGCAGGGGCCATTATACAGCTTGGGGACTAATGTGAGGGCCATTATACAACTTGAGGACTAATGTAGGGGCTATTCTACAGCTTGGGAACTAATGCAAGGGCCATTATACAGTGTGGGAGCTAATGTAGGTGCTATTGTACAGTTTGAGAGCTAATGCGGGGGGCCATTTTACAGTTTGGCGATAATGTGGAGACCATTATACAGTCTGAGGTCTACTGTGGGGGTCATTATACTGTGTTTTTGGGGAGCAGTGGGGACATCATACTATGTGTAGGGGAGCTGTGAGCCCATTATACTGTTTACAGGGGAGCTGTAGGCCCATTATGCTGTATATAGGGGAGCTGTAGGCCCATTATACTGTGTAGAGGGCAGTTGTGGGAACATCATATTGTGTATAGAGGAGCTGTGGGCCCATCATAATATACAGTGGCTTGGGAAAGTATTCACCCACCTTGACTTTTTATCTATTTTGTTACATGACAACCTGGGTTTAATTATTTTAGTAATCCGATTTGTGTGTGGTGCATCAGCACTAGATAGTTTAAGTTGATGAAGTGAAATGAGAAAAATGTAGGCATAAATTAAATAACTAAAAATTGGCATATGCTTATGTATTCACCCCTTTTGCTATGAAGCCCTTAAAAATTTCTGGTGCAGGCAATTACCTTCAGAAGTCACATGATTAATGAAAAGAAGTCCACCTGTGTGTAATCTAAGTGTCACATGGTCTGTCAGTGTACACATCTTTTCTGAAAGGCCACAGAGGCTGCAACACCATTAAGCAAGAGGCACCACTAACCAAGCAACACCATGAAGACCAAGGAGATCTCCAAACAAATCAGGGACAAAGTTGTTGAGAAGTACAAGTCAGGGCTTGGTTATAAAAAAAAATCCCAATCTCTGATGATCCCTGGGAGCACCATCAAATCCATTATCATCAAATGGAAAGAATATGGTACCACAACAAACCTGCCAAGAGATGGCTGCCCACCAAAACTCTCAGCCCGGGCAAGACGGGCATTAATCAGAGAGGCAGAACGGAGTCCAAAGGTAACCCTGAAGGAGTTGCAGAGTTCCCAAGCAGAGACTGGATTATCTGTAAATACGACCACAATAAGCCATACACTCCATAGAGGTGGCCTTTATGGAAGAGGGGGCAGAAAAAAAAGCTTTTACTTACACACAAAAATTGTAAGGCTCGTTTTGAATTTGCCAAAATACATGTGAGAGACTCCCCAAATGTATGGAGGAAGGTGCTCTGGTCAGATAAGACCAAAATTAAACTTTTTTTCCACCAATGTAAGCGCTGTGTCTGGTGCCCAACCAATACAGCTTATCACCCCAAGAACACCATCCCCACAGTGAAACGTGGTGGAATCATGCTGTGGGGATATTTTTCGGCAGCAGGGATGGGCAAAATGGTCGAGGAGAAGATGGATGGCGCGAAATACAGGGACATTCTTGAGCAAAACCTGTTTCAGTCTGTCAGTTATTTGAGAATGGGACGGAGGTTCACCTTCTAACAAGACAATGACCTAAATCATACAGCTAAATCAACACTGGAGTAGTTTAAGGGGAAACGAGTAAATGTTTAGAAGTGGACTAGTCAGAGCTCTGACCTTAATCCAATTGAGAATCTGTGGTCAGACTTGAAGATTGCTGTTCACCAGAGGAAACCATCTAATTTGAAGGAGCTGGAGCAGTTTTGCCTTGAGGAATGGGCAAAAATCCCAGTGGCAAGATGTGGAACGCTCATAGAAACTTATCCAAAGTGACTTGCAGCTGCAATTGCTGCTAAAGGACGCTCTACAAAGTACTGACTTTAGGTGGTGAATAGTTATGCACACTGAAGTTTTCAGTTATTTTGTCCAATTTGTTGTTTGCTTCATAATAAAATGAAAACCAAATGTTAACAGTTGTGAGCATGTTCTTTACATGAACTGATGCAAATCCTCAGGGGTGGGATACTTTCACAAGCCACTGTATATAGAGGAGCTGTACATTGGGTGACTCAGGGGTCATTATTAGATGTTAAGTGGGCACTTAAGAATAAATTATTGTTATAGGGGCACTCAGAGTGTTAGGGTGAACACTTTGATATGTTCACTAGTTGCCTGCTCCTGGCCTAATGGGTATGATCAAGTGCACGCAAGAAAGAATAACATCAGACACACACAGTCAGATGTAAGCTCTCCTTAATCAGCTATGGCACAGCTCCAAGTGTCTTTATTCAACCCAAACATAGACATATAAACTCTACAAAGGGGCTCAGTTAGCCCTAGAATGGGAGCAGCCAGATGTATTCATTGGTTAATGGATAGGGCAATGGGCAAGTCCATGGGTGGATCCATGAGGTCATCAGGATTGGTCCATGAGGTCATCAGAGGGCGTGGTCTCAATCGGGTGTCTCCAAGCGACGTGTCGCTCTGTGATTGGTTAGTCCTTCTATAGAATTCAGCTTCCTCCCAGAACATCCTTGTACGACAGGGTGTAGTCATAAATAAAGTCTCCACCTTTGCCACATGTACAACAGGATGTAGTCATAGGTCCAGTCGCCATCTTGCATACCAGAGGATGGTGTGATGATGCAGGAAATGGCAGCCATCTTTTGATCTAAACAAGCTTATGTAAGGTAAAATAATACACTTTATGGGTCTTTTCTCTCAATCTCCTATGTCTTGAGGTTAATTATTTGATCCTATGGTTCTCCTCAACAGTCCCCACTAAATACTTTATTAACCTTCTGTCCCTACTGTGGTTCCCTTACCCATCAGTGTTAAGTGTCACTATGACATCAGAGGCTTCATGGCAATATGGATGCTATGGACATCAGAGAATGTGTGACCAATTATGGGTATATCAGGAGGTATATAGGAGTGCGCTATTCGCGTCCTCGGGGCTTTCCTACCTGCTTCACCTCAGTTCCCTACCTGCATACCCACAATTGTATCACAACACTAATGGATCTTCTTGTCTCTGGTCCATATTATACCACAAGGGATTCTTTGGTAACTTTTCCCTTTATAGATGAACCTAATCACCTTGATAATAGAATAATGGTTTGTGCATAGCTAGTCAACATTTCATGCCATATCAGAAGTATATCCAAAGGAAATTAACACAACAAACACAAACTTGCATACACCTACTCTGACTGCCTAGTTGGGGACTGTAAAAGACTGAAGAGTGCCTAGCTGTTCTATATCTACAGAATAACTAACCTCTTGAGCTAAGAAAGTGGGCACTGATGTTTCTACTGCTTTCTCGATCTTCCTTACACAAGGAAGAACACAACAAACAATTCAAATGTGGGATTTGCAACGGCTATCAATTTTGTTACATTTTTGGATAAGGAACATTAGGGTGTTTGGGTGTGTATTATTATCTTTTGGTGACATTTCTTTTATGTCCTCTAATTTGAACATACCTAGCTAGGCATAACTGGCACACACACCATATACATGTGTACCCAGCAGATAGGTGCCCTTATCGCCAGGTTGAGGGTCCTCCAGGTTGAGGACTAAAGGATTACATTGGCCAATGGTATCACAGGGCTTAAGGACTTTTGTACAGGAAAGTGTCATCCTAGTGAGTAGGGATTTACCCTGTGGGTCTTGTTAATTTAAGGCTGTATTTGATCTATACCCCCAATCTCCACCAGTGTTCCACCCGACCGCCCTCCATGAAATACAAGTTTGTCCTCATCTATCTCCCATAACACATATATATTGTTGCCCTGATCTCAGCTGTGCCGGTTGACTCATTGCGGAGGGTGAGGAAACCCATTGAGTATCAGACTGTACTACATCACAATAATCGAATTTGAAAGAAGCAACGTGTGCTGTGGTGTTATACCATAACGTGATCATCCCCCTTGCTTGGGTGATTGCGACCTGTTGTGCTCCTACAAATGAGTATAGAATGGCACAACACACAAAGTAAAGAATATGCAACATTATGTAGAAGGTTCTGATGCTGGCACGAACTTCTTGCAGTGGGAGGCGTGTATCCACATCAGTCTTCCTTCAAGTTTGACTGAAGTAGGAGTGGTCAGGAGCACTTTGTTAGGGATCCTGAAATCTCAGCTCTAGGGATGTTTTTCTGGTGAACTTCTTTACCAGCACGTAGTCACCAGGTTGGAAAGTGTGAGTACCTTCACTGAAATCTGGATCTGAAATGGATGACAAAACTCATGTATGTGTTACTGACAGTTCTTTAGTAAGGGCAATGACATAATTTACAAGAGTATCACTTCCTAAGGCTAGCTGTTGTGGAAAATATTGACTCAAACTTGGAGGCCCCCCAAAAAGAATCTCATGTCTGTCCAAGGAAGTTTGACCTCCTGACTGGCTTTCAGTATTTTGTTTTTCAAGGTGCCATTTAGCCTTTCTACTTTACCACTGCTCTGGGGGTGATACAGAGTATGTAAACCCAAATCGGCCCATATCAATGTCCATAGTTCCTTAGTCAGTGCTGCAATGAATGCGGGTCCTTGGTTACTCTCAATTACCTCTGTGATTCCATAGCTGCACACTACCTCAGTCATCAATCTCTTAACAGTCACTCTGGCAGTCATATTGGTTACTGGATAGGCTTCAAGCCATCCCGAGAACATGTCAGTTACTGCCAGTACATACTCGTACTTCCCTACTTTTGGCATTTGAATATGATCGATTTGAATTCTTTGAAAGGGATAGAGTGGTTTAGTCAAATGTTTTTGAGTAACTTTCTGAGGCGGTGCTGGATTGCATGTTGCACACACAAAGCAGGACTTGCAATATTTTTGGGTAACAGTAGAAATCCTAGGTGCCATATAAGTTTTCCAAATCAAGTCATTCATCTGATTCTTGCCTCTATGGGTGATACCGTGTGCCCATTCTGTCACCGAGGGGTACAGATTACGAGGTAGACAGATCTTTTTGTTCTTCCTCCAGACTCCATCTTCATCCTTTTTAGCTCCTGCTTCTTGCCAGGACTTCTTTTCATCATCTGGTGTCTTGTCTTGATGTAAATGGATAAACTTCATAAGAGGGCTTTGAGGCCCTCCTTCAGTGTCTTGAGACATGTACACCGCTGCTTTCTCTTTCCTAAATGAATCCACAGCATAAGTTTTTGCTGTTTTGTCAGCAAAGAAGTTCTCCCTTGCCTCTAGAGAATCCAATCTCCCCTGAGCTTTGATCTTGATCACCGCAACCTCCGAAGGTAGATCTAGAGCGGCCAAAAGTTCTTGTATGCAGAAGCATGCTTTACAGGTATTCCACTGGACGTTAGATATCCTCTGGCTGCCCAGATAGTGCCAAAGTCATGAGCCACTCCGAAAGCATATCTTGAATCCATGTAGATGTTGACCACCACCTCCGCCACTTCCTGACAGGCCAGTGTCAAAGCCTTAAAGGGGTATTCCCATCTCCAAGATCCTATCCCAATATGTAGTAGGTGTAATAATAATAATAATATTAGCAAATAACTCCAATTAGAAATGTAGTATAGTATTTTTGATTCGCTATGCCACTTACCTCATGAGAAGGCATTGCAGGACCTTAGGTCTCCCACGGTTACGACCACTAGCAGCTAGCTAACTAACTGTCACTTTATCAGTGGACGTAACTATAGATACCTAAGGTCCTCCAATACCTGCACATGAGGAAAGACATATCGAATCAAAAATACTATACTACATTTCTAATTGGAGCTATTTGCTAATGTTACTATTATTACACCTACTACATATTGGGATAGGATCTTGGAGATGGGAATACCTCTTTAAGTTCCGCTTCTTGTGCAGACATGTGTGGTGATAGGGATCCGGCTGAGACGACCTGGTCATGTGTAACCACGGCATATCCCGTATGGAATCTTCCTGTTTTATCTGCAAATCTGGAAGCATCGGTGAAGAATGTCAGGACAACATGCGGGAGTGGGTCTTCAAACACGTTTCTCTTGGAGGCTGCTTCGTCCTGCATCTGCTCGAGACAATCATGATCCTCTGAGTGTGTAAAAGCGTCTTCACTGAGAGCATCAGTATCATCATCCACATCCCCCTGGAAAGAGGAAGTAGTGTGGATGGGTTGAGGATGGTGCAACGGACAAGAGTAACATTATCCGGAATCAAGAGGGAACATTGGAGTCTCATATGATGCTGCAGCGACAGGTGTTTTGGTTGAGTTTGGTCAAGAATAGCTTTTATGTCATGTGGAGCCATTAAGAGAACCGGATGACCTAAGATGATATCAGAAGTTTTGTCCAGAAGCATATGTGCAGCATGTACGGCTCTGAGGCAAGTGGGGGAAGCTTGAGACACCGAGTCCAGGTGGGCCGAGTAGTAGCCAATGGGTCTTGTTCTTCCCCCATGTTTCTGTGCTAGGACTCCGGAAGCATGTCCTGCTACTTCACTGACAAACAAGTAAAAAGTTAGTTGATAATTTGGGATTCCAAGAGCTGGTGCAGACTGTATGGCCTGTTTAAGAGCGTAGAAGACTTCCACGGATTTGGGACGTAGTGGAAAAGCTGACGTCTTGAGGTCATCGTACAATGGTTGCATCAGCTTTGAGGCATCTGGAATCCATTGGCAACAATATGTAATAAGTCCTAAGAAAGCTTGTAATTGTTTAGGTCCTTTTGGTAGAGGAACGGTCTCAATAGCAAGTTTCCTTTCACCCGTTAGGTGTTTCAGGTTTGGAGAGAGACAGTGGTCTAAAAACACAACTTTGGGCTGACACCACTGGATTTTGTTGAGGGACACCTTGCAGCTTTGTTGTGCAAGATGAAAGAGAAGACTGAGACTCGACTCTTCAGCTGTCGCCTGATCGGGACAACATAGTAGGAGATCATCCACATACTGAAGAAGGACAACTTGATGGTTAGTCTCTCTCCACGGCGGTAAACAAGAGGCAAGGGCCTGAGAAAATGACTTGGTGAGTTCTGTGCTCCTTGTGGTAAGACCGTCCAGGTGTATTGTGATCCTCTGTAAGTGAAGGCAAACAGGTACCAATCTTCTGGATGTAGTGGTACGCTGAAGAAAGCATTGGCCAGATCGATGACAGTGAAACGTTTTGCGTCTGATGGTATTTCTGAAAACAATGTATGTGGATTGGGCACAATGGGACTTTCTAGTACAGTTGCCGTGTTAACAGCTCAGAGATCTTGAACCATACGGTACTTCGGGGCTTCTCCTTTTAATGTCCTCTTCTTTACTGAGAACAAGGGCATGTTACAGAGAGAGTTACATTTGACTAGTGCCCCATTTTCCAGGAGAGCCGTGATTTGAGTGCCCAAAGACTCTTCCTGGGCAGATTTGAGTGGGTATTGGGTCACCCTAGGGAGTTGAGCTCCAGTTTTAAGAATGACCCGTACCGGAGGTACAACAAGACTTCCAATATCTTCAGAGCCAGTACACCATAGAGTAGATGGGACCTGTGACATCACTTCTGGCGCAACACTTGAGGTGGTGTTAGCAGCTTCGTCCATCATCATGAGCAGAGGTGCGGCTTGAAGTTGACACTCTTCACTCGGATCGAGCGGGTCAGTGATGGTGATGGTGAGACCATCTGATGAATAGGCGATGGTCGCTCTTAACTTTTGAAGAAGGTCTGCTCCCAGAAGGTTAGTAGGACAAGTGGGAGACACCACAAGACGCATAAACACATCTTCGTATGGTCCAACCTGTATTTTGCGGGTGAGCTTGTTAAAAGTAGTATTTCCATCTACTCCCACGCATGTCACGGCTTCAGAGGATATCAAATCAGGAAAAGGCAGGTCCTGTAATCTGATAACACTTCTGGCTGCACCAGTGTCCACAAGGAATGGTAAGGGTTTGCCTTGCACGTTGATAGTTACTTTGGCTATTGGACCAGACATAGAAGCCAAAGTAATGGACACGGGCTTGCCCTTGTCCTATTGGATAGTGAGATCCATCAGAGCAGTGGTGTGATTGGTATCTGGATGTATCCGAGCTTGTGGTGGTCGTTCGTAGTATTGGTCATTGCGTTGAGGATAGTTGAATCTGCGATTATCCTCATTGTGGTTCCTGAATTTGCATCCTTGAAGAGGGGCCTTACAATCCCATCTTTGGTGACCCGGATTACCACAATTGAAGCAGACATCTTTGGTTCGAGGTGATGGAGGTTTCTGGGTTTGATGTTGCACATCAGTCAATAGAATATGGGTCTTTTTGTTCGAGGTTGTCATAGATTTCTTAGAGAGTGTTTTTTCGAAGCCCTTAGCTATTGTTAAGACATCCTTAGGATCCAATGTAACATATTCAGGTCTAATTGCTTGAAATTGCTTCCTCAGAGCTTCCCGAAGGCCCTCAACAAAAGAGGAAACGAGCAGTGTCCATTGAACTTTAATTTAGTTACTGAAGCCAAGGTCATTAAACATTTGAGTTAGATGAGCATGATATCTCTCCACCGATTCCCTTGGTTCTTGCGTGACGTCCTTGAAAGATGTTGACTGATCAGCCAACTTATCCGAGGCCCATGTCTTAAGTTGTTGGCAGAACTGAACACCAGAGTCCCATGTGGTGTCACTGAAAAGTGAGGCATCATTAAATGCAGTGTCCATAACAGGCCAATATGCATCGCCTGCTTTAAGATTTGCCAGGGAAATGAGATCTTGCCATGTGGCTGAGTAATTCCTTTGGATTTGAAGCATGCTTCTATAGAAAGGCATCGGCTGTTTTTCTGGATCTGGGAGTTGGTTTAACAGAGTAGCAGCTTGCTGGGGTGTAAACTTGACATAATGGGTGAGCTCCTTGGACGTGGGCGTTGGCACTGTTGGTGGTGGCACCTGAGGCGGGAGTAGAGATGGCACCGGAAGTATAGGTGTAATCACTTGTGTATGAGGAGCAGCAGGAGGTAACAGTCCTGGAATGAGGGGTTCTATTTGTGCTGCTCCAATATCATGGCGTGGAGTCCAAGTGACGCAGGCAGTCTTAAAAGCTTTAACAGTCCTGTCCTCATTACTAATTCACCTGTTTTCGGAGAGGCAGCAAATGCTTGGGGGGCTACACTTGTTCATTATAATTCCAACAATCTCCCTTGTACACGCATGAACAAGGAACCCGAAGATGCCAACACCAATGGCAGGAATTGGCAGGGTCTCAATCTGCTCACTAATATTCGCATACTCTAAGATACGAGTTATTGCAGCGCGAAGTTCATCTGGATGAATAGGGTCAAAAGTAGGGATCACAGCGTGTATGATCAATTTCAAGGAAGATTGCCAGATTTAGTCACCGCTATGTCCCCAACAGCTATCTGACCATGTGACTCAACATTGATTTGACTGTCAGTTTGAATAGTCGCCCCTCCTGCTTTCACTATAGCTCTAGCCACACCTCCGTTGTGCTCTAACCGAGGGTTGGCAGCATTAACAATAGTGTCAGTTTCCATTGTCGTTATGTCACCTTTACCCACCACTAACAAGGGTCCCTCAGGAAGTTCTTTTTCAAGAATGGGTTGCCAACATTCCCTCCCCTTTGTGCTCCTGTGATGTTGGTGTCCCCCCCCCCCCCAGATTGCACCCCTCCTTGATTCAGTGGCCATTACATACAGGTGTGCACTCGGCTGCGAGAGACGCTGTGAGGTACTGGGAATAGAGTCAAGTAGACTGTGTGAGAGTGCTGTTGTAGTGGAAGTGTTGGGAGAGGAGGTCGCTGCTTGAAGTAACTTGTGTGGACGTGCTGCAGAGTTGCCAGTGGAAGTGACAGTGGAAAGGGTCGGTGCTGGGGATGATCCAGGTGGGAGAATAGCTGGGCTCACGATGGGAGTGTTAGGTGAAAGGGTCGGTGGCCCACTGGATACCGTTGTGACAGGGAACATGGGTAAAGCCTGTTCACTTCCCGAAGGAGTATAGTACTGGCCATTAGTGGTCATTACTCGGTAAAAAGGATCTGGTCCTGTGGTGTTTAGCATTGGCCTAGTATGTTCACCACCGAAAGTCGTGTGTATATGTGGCACCCCAGGGGTCTGGTTGCCACAGTGGTAGAAATACCATGTCTGAGAGCGAGCATGGGTTTTCCTGGTCAGGAGCATTATTGCATGCCACTCCTCCTGCCCCAGTCAAGGGAGGGGAGGAACCTGCCCTTTATAAACTGGATCTGGGGCGGGGTTAGAGAAGTCTAGTTCCAGAGGAAGGGACAGAGTAGCAGCAAAGAGCTCTGTAGGAGCCAGGAGCTGAAGGCCAGGGACTGGAGCAGAGAGCTCGTCCGGGCAGAAGACGCAGAGAACCGGACATTGGAGTCCGAGGCTGTGAGGATATTCACATCCTGCAGCAGAAACCACCTGGCAGGGGATTTCAGGTCCTCTGGCCGTAGAAAGCCCGGAGGCTCAGTCACACGCAAGGGACCGGCACCGCCATCAAGGAGCGGAAGGAACCAAAGGCCCCAAGTCACCAGCCATACGGGTGAGCACCACACGGTACACTCAGGGATGTGGGCTACTACACGACTACAGCAGGGTAGCCAGGAAGAGTGCAGTCAGACGGGAAGGCCTACACCTCCACCTGGCCAGGGGGACTCTTGTTCGCTCACAGACTGACCAGGACTCTAATGTTAGCCAGTACTCCCGGCAGGGCCTTCTTCATTACCAACAGTAAAGACCCTGAACTGAACTGCACTGCACGGACTCTGAGTCATTTCTGCTGCGCCCGTGCATCACAACCCTCACCATCTACACACGCTGCCCTGAGGCTATACTCCTCCCGTGGGGAGTTATACTACCCCCTGCTGTGCACACAACATCAGCCTCAGTGGTCTGCCCCGCAGCGGCGGTTCTCAGTGACCGCAATCCACGGGTGGCGTAGTCGGACATTTAAGCATTACAAAACCAAGTAAACAGATCCGCCACTGGTTTGACCACCCTGAGCCACGGGACCGGGTCGCCGCCACGGAGACTACAACCCCCAGCATTATACAGAGACCCGGCTCCGGGTATTCCCCCACACACGGCCCAGGGGGCGCGTCATATATTCCTGGATTGTGCCTCACTCGATTTAGCCAGATCTATGTCAGTTACATGATGATATGGCTTTGTATGATCTGGGGCAACGTTCCAAGATGGCCGCCACTGGAGGCAGCACATGTGCCATCCACAAAATGGCCGCCGCCAGAAGCAGCACATGGCAATGTGCCATCATCACCACCATTATATGGCGGTGGCCGCTCACAGGATACATTTTTGTAATACACATAACTTAAAACTCTGTACTTCTTTTTCCTTTCCTCTTCTACCCAATTTTCTCTATACAAACTTTCAGAGACTCTTTCCCATGCCCTAGCAGTAGACAACAATTCATTGTCTTCTAGAGTACCTTTTCTCTCTTTTAAGACAATTTTCCACTCCAGGTGCTGTAATCTGCCCCCCTTCTGGCATTCCACACAATTTCATAAGCTTTTTACATTGTTTAACATGACTTTTCCCTTCACGAGTCGCAACTAATGTACACGGGTCTAACTTGCCATCTGAATTTGGCTTAGTGCCAATATGACACAACTGCATTAATTTCTCCATCTTTTTCTATATAGACCAACATAACAAACACAAAACAAACAATAAGACCGGGGAGAATGACTAAAACCTGAGATTCTAAAGGAAAGCTGAGTCTGTAGCATACACTTTCTATCCGTCTCCATCCTGCTACGTGGTCCCTGTCTGATTTCCGCATATAAAAAATAAATAAATAAAACACCTCGTATTAATCCAATTACCAGGCCCCGTACCGAGTCACTCACTCTAGGCTACATGCCGAAACTCAATTTACTACGTACCAGGCCAAGTCACTCACTCTAGGCTATGTGCTGAAACTCAATTTACTAGGTACCAGGCCGAGTCACTCACTCTAGGCCACGTCGAGTCACTCACTCTAGGCCAAATACCCCTACTTTCTCCACCAGAACTGAAAATCGTATCACAGGCGACAAATGTGAACTGTACCACAGACAATATTGTTTACTTCTCCAGACAACGCTCAAAAACCCCACTTGCTCCCTTTAATACCAGTCAATCTCCCCTCAACACGACACATAACAGGCAGCAGGCAACTGAGCATGTGACGGTTCTTCCGCAATTAAATGGCCAGCAGCGGAGACTCTTCTGCCGTCTTACAGATACCTCGAAAACCAGACACAGTCAGGCAATCTGCACAGGATACCCCGAGGAACACTACAGATTATAAAAATCAGCAGACTTACCGTGTTTGGTTAAGGAGGTGATCAGTCTCCTGGCTCGGGGTATTCAGTGCGTCCTGCCATTCCACTCGCCGGTCCTCAGGGTGTAGGGCTTCTTCCTCTGCTGGCCCCACATTGGGCGCCAAAAATGTTAGGGTGAACACTTTGATATGTTCATTAGTTGCCTGCTCCTGGCCTAATGGGTATGATCAAGTGCATGCAAGAAAGAATAACATCAGACACACAGTTGGATGTAAGCTCTCCTTGAACAGCTATGGCACAGCTCCAACTGTCTTTATTCAACCCAAACATATAAACTCTATAAAGGGGCTCAGCTAGCCCTAGAATGGGAGTAACCAGATATATTCAGTGGTTAATGGATTGGGCAATGGGCAAGTCCATGGGTGGATCCATGAGGTCATCAGGGGGCGTGGTCTCGATCGGGTGTCTCCAAGCGACGTGTCGCTATCTGATTGGTTGGTCCCTCTATAGCATTCAGCTTCCTCCCAGAACTTCCTTGTACGACAGGGTGTAGTCATAAATAAAGTCTCCACCTTTGCCACATCTACAATAGGATGTAGTCATAGGTCCAGTCGCCATCTTGCATACCAGAGCATGGTGTGATGATGCAGGAAATGGCAGCCATCTTTTGATCTAAACAAGCTTATGTAAGGTAAAATAATACACTTTATGGGTCTTTTCTCTCAATCTCCTATATCTTGAGGTTAATTATTTGATCCTATGGCTCTCCTTAACAAGAGTACCGTCAAACATGCATAGGGAGAATTATTACTTTTCTAGGGCACTTGCACAGGGCATTAATATTTTCTAGGGGGCAATTTTACCATCTAGAGGGCACAAAGAAGGCATTATTACTATGTAAGGGGCACAGTGGTGGGTATTATTACGCCAGGCAGTAAGAGTCGTCGTTATTGTACCACATAGCAGGTGCAGGAGTAGGGACACATACAGCAGCGGCTCAATATTGGGGTATCAGTAAGATGAGGAGTTTGTGCAGGTTGGGAATAGATGGGGACGGTGCTGGAAATGTGAGAAGTCTAATGTGTCTTTGTTGTAATCTCTATAGGTAAATTGTTATCTACTACTATATGGTCACCATATGGTGGTAATATAGATTTTGGTCTTTGTAGAGAATTTTTTTCCAGTAACCGGGGTCATCTGCTGACGCTCCCCTATACTCACGATTAGGCTGCATCACCGTAATTTTAATCAGGAATACCAGTTAGGTGCCCACTCAGGTGTTTTGCCGTCCACAACCACCCTCCTTCCCTCCCTGAGCTGAACCCCTAGCTACACCTCTGCTCACACCTATATGAGTTTATTCAA
Organism: Phyllobates terribilis; assembly: GCF_046119375.1. NCBI lineage: Eukaryota > Metazoa > Chordata > Amphibia > Anura > Dendrobatidae > Phyllobates > Phyllobates terribilis. The sequence continues at coordinate 159,665,534 of NW_027362771.1, read as the reverse complement.
AATATTATTCCAAGACCATGCAGTCTTTTGTATGTGTAAAAATCTCAACTCTTCTTAGAAATTCCACAAGATGTTGGCATGTGTCTGCGGGCATTTGTGAGGTCAGGTAGTGAAGTTTGAGCAGGTCTGTCTCAAAATCTAAGTCCCAGTCCATGTCCCTGGTGCTTCCCACTATAGATATACTTTTTGCCATATAGAATACGCTTTTAAGAGACATCCATGTCAGGCACGATGACTCAGATTCAACAGAGATTTCACACAAGAATTCTGGAGTAAAAGTTTTGAAAAGTCGTGAAATTTAGGTGTAACTTGGCGTTGCAACAAAATTTTGCAACTTTTGGTGTTTTCACACCACTTTCTCCCAGCTCCAACAAACTGCGCGGAACTGGAGTGGGATGAGGGCATGGTGGGACACCACAGTTCATGTAATCCATGATGAGTTGTGGTGCTCCATACACCAGTAATCTTACTCCAGTACCTGACTGGATAAGACTTCAGATGTTGTGCATGGAGGTACACGCCACTTGTCAGACAAGTGCACCGCTTCTTTAATCAAGATCACAGGCACACCCCCTCATCAAGACCGGTGTCAAAGAATTGAAAGAAACAGCAATTTTGCAATATTTTTATAGTACAGCGGTAATGATGTGCTATAAATTACAATGAGATCAACTTTATTCTATGGGTCATTACATTTATCAAATATATAGTTTTACTACTTTTGCACTGTATAATTTATTTTATTGCCATAATAATACAATGGAGTTGTGCGAGGGCTTGCTGTTAATATTGTCACTGTTCCCATTTTGAGAACAGACAATTGTGGTTTACCAAATTATGTGACTGGCAAACAAGATTCACTCTGGTGGGAAATCAAAATATTATATTTTAGATTTTCTCATTCAAATCAACAGCTAAAGCAAAGGCACATCTGAAATAGACAGTTATGTAGATGCAAGCCTCCTGAGCTTGCTGAATATGGTGTTAATTTGGCCTTAGCTATTTATTGAAGGCTTATTGAGCTTGCAGCAATTCCTAGAAATTCCCCCCATTATACATGCTCAGGGGGGTAGTATGTTATCTTCTATTACAAGGAACAGTTCTTTTCAAATAATCAGATACACTTGAAGAACTCGGGCTAGAGTTAAATGTATATGACAAATAATTCGACCATGAACTTGGACTGACAACTAATTGGCCATAGCACTTTGCTATTGCTCTGGATTAGAGGTCTACAAAGTCTTCATGGATGCTGTTATCTTGCATTAGCCATGTGCATCAAAATAAGTGAGGTTTTTTTGTTCTTTTTTACTGTCTCCAACTAGATGATTTCCACTTTTAGGGTATGTGCACACGATGCAGAAATGAAGCAGAAAATTTCTGCATCATTTCTGCATCTCCCTGGCAGAAAAAACGCATGCAGATTGTGCATGCGTTTTTCCTGCAGAATACATGCGTTTCCGCATGCAGATTGACAAGCGCTTTCCAGGCGATTTTAGCATCACCTGGAAAGTGCTTGACAACTAGGTCACACTATATAAATCCATGCAAACAGCATGGATTTATATAGTGTGACCCGAGAGAGTGTATATACTTACCTCTGATGGCCCGCGCTGTCCTGCTTTACAAAGTTCCCGGCTGCCAGCAACTTTGAATTGAAAGACCTGCCGACGTCAGCGTCACGTGACCCGTCACATGACTCTGACGTCAGCGCAGGTCCTACAACTCACTGCAAGTGCTGGGAACCAAGCGGGAGCGCTGCGCGGGCCGACAGAAGGTAAGAATACATTTATTTTTTATTTTATTCTTTTTTTACAGCTTTTTTAATGGTACCTGGGTGTGGATGAGACTCTCCTCTCCTCCACACCCGGGTACCATCCGCATATTAGAACGCGCCAATAACGCAAGTACAAATGCTGTCTTGCGGAATTGGCGCGTTCTAATGCAAGTCAATGGCGGCGAAATCGCCGCGTTTCCGCAAAATTAATTGACATGCTGCAGATTTTTGACCGCAGCGTTAACGCTGCGGAAAAATCCGCATCATGGGCACAGCACATGCGGATTTCCATTGGGGAACATTGCTTCCCTTCTACCATGCGTTTTTCATGCGTTTCCGCGGCGTTTCCGCAACTGCAAAAACGCCGCGGAAACGCATGAAATACGCATCGTTGTGAACTCAGCCTTAGGGTATGTGCACACGATGCAGAAATGAAGCAGAAAATTTCTGCATCATTTTTGCATCTCCCTGGCAGAAAAAACGCATGCAGATTGTGCATGCGTTTTTCCTGCAGAATACATGCGGATCCACATGCAGATTGACATGCGTTTCCGCATGCAGATTGACAAGCGCTTTCCAGGCGATTTTAGCATCACCTGGAAAGTGCTTGACAACTAGGTCACACTATATAAATCCATGCAAACAGCATGGATTTATATAGTGTGACCCGAGAGAGTGTATATACTTACCTCTGATGGCCCGCGCTGTCCTGCTTTACAAAGTTCCCGGCTGCCGGCAACTTTGAATTGAAAGACCTGCCGACGTCAGCGTCACGTGACCCGTCACATGACTCTGACGTCAGCGCAGGTCCTACAACTCACTGCAAGTGCCGGGAACCAAGCGGGAGCGCTGCGCGGGCCGACAGAAGGTAAGAATACATTTATTTTTTATTTTATTCTTTTTTTACAGCTTTTTTAATGGTACCTGGGTGTGGATGAGACTCTCCTCTCCTCCACACCCGGGTACCATCCGCATATTAGAACGCACCAATAACGCAAGTACAAATGCTGTCTTGCGGAATTGGCGCGTTCTAATGCAAGTCAATGGCGGCGAAATCGCCACGTTTCCGCAAAATTAATTGACATGCTGCGGATTTTTGACCGCAGCGTTAACGCTGCGGAAAAATCCACATCATGGGCACAGCACATGCGGATTTCCATTGGGGAACATTGCTTCCCTTCTACCATGCGTTTTTCATGCGTTTCCGCAACTGCAAAAACGCCGTGGAAACGCATGAAATACGCATCGTGTGAACTTAGCCTTATACTCAAGAAGTGGCTCCAACATCAGAGGAAAGAGATATGAACTGCTCCGATTGTATGCCATCAAAAAGGTGCCTGCCAGGAGACATGGATGCAGAGCAGTAATGAGTGGTTCGGTTCAGGTACCAGAACTTGAACCCCATTGAAAACAATAAGGACCCAAACTTTTGAGCTGGAAAATATTCTCTCTGCCCTTCCCCTAGAACTCCGAACGGTGCAATGGATTTCCAGAAGTCAGTGTTTGGAGTTTAGCACCAGACACTAGTTGTTTGGTACGAACCCCGAACTTTTAAGGTCAAGTTTGCTCATCTCTAATACAAAGCTGTAACATTTTAATCTCAATGATGCATCCTTGCACATTTGCTTACAAATCTTATTTGGAGACTGACTGTATTTACACTGGCCAACTTAATCATTAAATGACTGTAGCTCGGCCGTCATTTAATAGCCCGATTAGGCAAAATCTATCATTATGTGTGCAAAGAAGATTATTATTCTCGTAGCATGTGGCCTGTTTACATAAGACATGCTGCACAGAACGATGAATTTTAGAAATCATTCACTAGACAAACAGGCATGTTATTTGCTCACGTGATTGGTGAACTGTTTAGACAGTCCATTCTTATTATCGGCCAGCATAAATACACCTTAGAGCCTCCTTCCTAAACTTAACCCCTTTACAGCCTGGGACGTATTAGTACGCACCAGGCTGTAACCCCCGGTTCAGTGAGGGCTCCGGCACTGAGCCTGCACTGAACTGGGCACATGTCAGTTGATTCTTACAGCTGACATGCGCCCGCAACAGCTGCAGGTGGAATCGCGATCCACCCGCGGATGTTAACATGTGAAATGCCGCTGTCAATCTCTGACAGCGGCATTTAACAGCGCCGCGCCGGAAGCGCATCACTTACCCCGCCCATCGGTGACCCCGTCACGTAATCACGGGTCACCGATGCGTGGTCATGACAACCCTGGGTCTGCAGCAGACCCCAGTGGTTGTCATGTGCTGATCGCCATGAGCGCCACCTCGTCCCCTGTATGTAGCAGAGGCGATCAGACAAGTGATGCTTCTAATCTCCTATGGAGACTATAGAAGCAAGCAAAAAGTGAAAAAAAAAAATGGTTTTAAAAATATTAAAAAAAAATTAAAAAAATATATAAAAAGTTTAAATCACCCCCCTTTCGCCCCATTCAAAATAAAAACCCACATACACATATTTGGTATCGCCTAGTTCAGAATCGCCCGATATATCAATATAAAAAAAGAATTAATCCGATCGGTAAACGGTGTAAAGAGAAAAAAATTCTAAACGCCAGAATTACGTTTTTTGGTCGCCGCAAAATTGCAATAAAATGCAATAACGGGCGATCAAAACATCATACCTACCTCAAAATTGTATCAATAAAAACTTCAGCTCGACGCGCAAAAAATAAGCCCTCACCCGGCCCCAGATCCCAAAAAATTGAGACGCTACGGGTCTTGGAAAATGGCGCCGTTTTTTTTTTTTTTTTAAAGCAAAACTTTGGAATTTTTTTTCACCACTTAAATAGAAAAGAACCTATAAATGTTTGGAGTCTACGAACTCGTAATGACCTGGAGAATAAGAACGGCAGGTCAGTTTTAGCATTCAGTGAACGTGGTAAAAAAAATGTAAAAAAAAAAAACATCTGTGGTATTGCACTTTTTTTTAGCAAATTTCACCGCACTTGGAATTTTTTTCCCGTACACGATATGGTAAAACCAGTAATGTCGTTCAAAAGTACAACTCGTCCCGCAAAAAATAAGCCCCCACACGGCCATATTGACCAAAAAATAAAAACGCTATGGCTCTGGGAACAAGGGGAACAAAAAACGAAAATGCAAAAACGGAAAATCCCAGGGTTGCGAAAGGATTAATTAAATCAATTAGCATAGAATCCAGGTGCATGGCTTAGTCTTGTGTGCCAGTCCTGCAGAAAACATACTAGAAGTTTCCTAGCCACCTCTCTTGAATTTTGTGCCCCACATAGGCAGAAGCTCCACAATTATTCAATCCAAGCACTCCCATTCAGTAATATCAGGTGTATCGTAAGTCACCTTTGCAAGTATTTCCTCTGTCTTATAAGAAAAAGAGAAACCAAATACCGATACACCTTTAATAGTGAGAGAACGACAATTCTGAGGGGGGCTCATTTTCTAGAATAAACTGGTAGAAGTGGTTATGATAAAACATCAGACCCAAGTCACAAAATTTCAGAGTAAACACTGGTATTATTTAAGGTACATGAAAAAAAGCCATTTTTTATTGATCAGAGTATTGAACAGTAGACACATGCTACTGACTTTCTGGTACTTTGGATACAATTTAAAGCTAGATTGATTTAATGTCATATACACTGAACAAAATGGTAGATTTAAAGGTCTTTAAATCATTCCTTTTTTTTTTTTTTTTTTTTTTTTTAAATACCAACATGAACTAAATTTAGGTATTTTTGAGATTGCATACAAGGTTAATATTAACCGACCAGAAGTATTCTCTCCTAGAAGTATTGCATGTCTAGTTAATCAATACAAAATTGGAGGCAAACTTTACTATGCAGTTCAAAAGTAGTTTACTTTTTTTTTTTTTTTTAAATAAAGTTTTCTCCCCACATCAACACCATCACTTTTGCCTACAGCTGTCTGGTATTACAGCTTTGGTATGTTCAAGTTGGCCGTTTGGAGCGTCCATTGTAGGTTAAGCCAAAAATATTGACCCCCCCCCCCCTTATAGTAAACGCTGATATATTTTTTTTATTATTATGTAATCAATCTTGCCAAAACAATTTTTCTAGTGAAACTAGTGATACAGCTGGGTGCTAGTAAAACACTAAAAATAATACCAGTATAGTAATCCAAAGTGCAAGCGCTGAGAAACCAAGATTTGACAGCACATGCAAATTAATCTAGACACGCCCCTGGCTAATTTACATGTGGCTTCACAGCTTGATTTCTCAGGGCTGACATATCGGATTACTACAGGAGAGGTAACATTTTTATTATTCCACTAGGATCTTACACAGCCATACCATTAGTTTCACTAGTAAAATTGTGCAGTTAAGGTCCTTTTAGTTTTGTTAGTTTACTCTTCAGAGCAAGATAACACCCACAAAAGTGAACTAAACCTTGGTCCCGTTTATATTCAGAACATGAATGAAATTGTATTATATCTATCTATCTATCTATCCAGATATATATATATATATATATATATATATATATATATATATATATATATATATATATATATATATATATATATATATATATATATATATATATATATATAGATAGATATTTCCTTCTTGTTTATTTTTTCACTTACTCCTTGTATGGTACATGGTCACAATGTACAGAACAGAACAGAAAAGTTGTGACATAGAAATGCAAAATGAAAAGAGCACATAAGCCAGTTATTTATTGATGTTCCCAGGTATGTAGTATGAACACATTTTGTTTGATTTCCAAAATTTCAATTATCTTCACTTTTATTATATATTTTTTCAGTTTTCATTTGTTGGCATTGGCCAACTCTTCAACAAAAGCTATATTTTCACACCACTTATAAAAACCTTGGTGAAATAGGTTATGTAGAGCAGTCAGGAGCCTACATTGAACTGCTTGAGTGTTCTGTAAAGACGCTAGGACAAAATGTTATAATACACTTAAATGCTTGTCAAATTTGTAATATTAAAACTGCACGGGAAACAATCTGCAGTTTCTGTAGAAATGCATGCTCTCTTACAGACATCATATATTGTGTGTGTGAACCCAGTCATGCAATCTAAGTGCAGATTAAGGATAGAGTTCTACCACAACAAATTTAAAAGGGAACTTCTCAATTATGTTTGATGTAATAAATATTACAAACACTTTGATCTGCAAGCCATAAGCCTTTTATGTAGAGGAATGACGGAACAGAAGTAATAAAAAAAAAAAAAAAAAAAAAAAAAAAAAGCTAAATGGTTTCTGCTCTGAAGCCAGAGACAAAAATAGAATAAAAATAGGTTCATGGTTCGTTTTAACAGTTTTAATCCTAAACAATACAGGGGAAATGGATTCTGGAAGGTATTCCCATACATAATATATTCTAACTGATAACCATCTTTAAAATGGCTAAACCAATAAGTTGTTTATTATGGAAACATAGTCTTGGAATAAAGGCTACAAAAAGCAACAATGGAATTAAGCCAAACCCCCTCCTTATAGAACGTGGAACATTGTGAAGCTTGATACGCAAGATTTCAATCGTTTGCCTTATTCAGAACCTTTTAATTTCAGTGCTTTATATGGTTCAATGTTATGGTCCCACTTAAGGAATATTTAAGTTGTGTCCATTAATTCCATGGTGGCGGATGAAGTATCTTTTTGAATACTTTCAAAAATTGTGGCAAGTTCAGGATTTGAGCTGATCTGGGACTGGAATTCACTCATTAAAGGGCTCTTTTCTGCTTCAGGAATGGTTAAAAGTGCTGCCACTGCTCGCATTGCTGAGCGCTTTAGTTCGTCTTGCTTCTCAAATTCTTGTTTCACAGAGTTTGCCTTCACCTGTAGATGAAAAAAAAATTGTGTTATAAATGTCCCTGATGAAATAAGCTTTATAGTGTGCTGACCTACCATGTCCCAAACAAAGCTGTAATGTAGAGTGCAAGTCAGAAGGGTCACTGCTTTATTTAGGTTTTAATTGCAAAGTAGTATAAAAAAAAAAAAAAACCCACTTCAAAATATTCCAGATTTTGTGAGAAAAAAAAAAACTTTATGAGATGATCACAGCACCCATTTTGGTGCTCTTCTATACACAAATCTCACATTTCAAATCTCAAAATGCAGATACCATATGTGGTATTGCAGGCAGGACTGGATTTAGAAAGACCTTGGATTGCACTAAAACTTCTAAGAAGTACTCCAACAAATGGTAATATTCCCTAAGCTTGTGTAAATGTGTAGGTCATATAGTGTAAGTGGGTTAATATACTGATTGACCACAGTCTTGATTTGAGACTGTTATACTATGTGTATCTGCATAGAGTTTCATAGGAAATATTGTATTGTGATTAACATATGATGTTATTCATGTATAGTTTATAGGGAAAGTCTAGGGTTTAAGTTAGAAAGGAGAAAGATTTAGTTGGGGGCACATTAGACACAGGAAGCTCAGTGCATGCTGTTAGAGGGTAGTGACTGCAGTTATGTGGTGAAGGGTGAAGCTTGCCCAGCAACCAAAGGAGACAGTCAGTGATTGGTCCAGTTAAAACTGGGAGGGGTTTGGGCCAGAGAAGAGCAATGGTTTTCCTGTTAGCCAGAGATGGAGAGATATGTAGATGGAGTGGAATATAGTTCTGTTTAAAGAAAGATAAGAAACAATATAAGGGGAGTTCAGGGCCAGTGGGCTGAAAGTCACTCAGGACACCAGGAAAACAAAAGAAAAAGAAGGCAGCATGAGAACAGCAGCAACCAATTTCAGTGAAATATCGCTTAATGTCTGAGGCCTATTGCCTGGAAAAGGTATGAAGGAGTCACCCTTGTTTTCGTTCCCAAAGGGAATAACGGACGGGGACTCACGGACAGAAGTTAGGTCAGTGGTGCAGGAGGCTGCGCAGCTGTGTGAAATATCCCAGGGGAAAGAAGTGCCAGGAGAGAAAGGGACAACGCCTCAGGGGTCAGAAACTGTTACCACTGTAACATGCTGTACGGTGTCCATCACTAAAACTGAACTGAACGTTTTAAGTAAAGTTAAACTGTTGAAAACGGATCAAGTGTCTGATGTGAACTGTGTGACTGAAACTGGGACCGCTGAACACATGGAGCCCTCAGGAGAAAACGTGAGTGTTATCCAATACACACAGGTCACACGAAAAGACAGGACATTATCTTTTAATTGTGGGAGGCCAGGGTGTGGGAGAACATCAGTCACTCGCCACAACTACCACCTGTGATAACATTGTGAGTGGGAAGCCTAGTCTGGGGAAACCAACGCCTCATTGACTGGTCTGAAACTTACATGCATATTGAAAACTAAATTTAAAAATTGTGTTTTGACACACATGATCATGAGTTATACAATAAAAAGGGCTGGTTAGGTATTTATTAATGGACACAGGCTGGTGAATTGGAGGACACTGGGGACCTGTCAGGCTCCCTTTAAATGGCAGCAATTTCATCAGTATACTGCATCAGTATTTGTAAGCTAAAATTAGAAGAGGTGCAAGTGTTTCCATTATAACTTATCGGTCTTCAGTAAAGCCCTCTTTTGGCTTAATAACACTGATGTAAAATACTGAACAGAATACACAAGTGTAAAAATGGCTTAACATGGAATTGGTCCAAAATACATCAGCAGAGAATAAAAACAAAAGTAGCATACCTTGGTTGTACAGGTGGCACGCAAGGGTTCTACCAATCTATCCAGCCTCTGCAGTACAGCACTTGGACATAAGGTAGACAATCTTACCAACATTAAAAATGTCAGCATCTGTACAAGAGAAAAAGAAAAAAATAAGGACATTTGAATGGTAGTTTCTGAATTCAATAAATGTTTAAACATTACTAATACCGACCTCCGGGCCCGGTCACTGCCTTTATTGACCAATTCTCCACCTGGCTTCTTCACTTTCTCTCTGCTGACATTCCCACCATCATCATGGGTGACTTTAACATCACTACTGACATCCTCCAGTCAGCAGCCTCCAAACTCCTGTCGCTTACTTCATCTTTTGGACTTACTCAGTGGTCCTCCTCAGCCACCCACACACATGGACATACATTAGACCTCATCTTCACCCGACTCTGCTCCCTAGCTAACCTCACAACCTGCCCTCTTCCCCTAATCTGACCACCATCTACTCACTTTCTCATCCCTGTTTTCCTCACCTGTCACCCATGTCCAGCAACTAGCACACCACCCCCCCAGGAACCTTGCACATCTAGACACTTACACACTCTCTAACGTTATTCTACCACTGTCATCCATATCTTCACTCCACGACAGTGCCACTGCTTTTTACAATCCCACTCTCGCATCTGCTATTGACGCCACGGTCACCCCATGCATGGCAGGGTGCAACAAAGCAATAGACAACCCTGGTACAATAACCTCACTAAAAAGCTTCAGCATGCGTCCGGGGTTGCGGAGCGGCGTTGGAAGAAAACACATACACAAGATGACTTCACTGCTTTCAAACAAGCAACACTCGCATTCTAACCCATCACTAACTTCTTGTACACCTTCCCTTCTGCATTCATACATGCCACAATCACACCTATACTCAAAATGCCATCCCTCAACCCGACCACTATGTCCAGCTATTGCCCCATATCGCTGCTCCCATTTGCTTCCAAACTCCTTGAGCAGCATGTCCATGCCAAACTTTCCTCCCACCTAACTAGCTCTTAGACATCTTACAATCTGGCTTCCGTACCAATCATTCCACTGAAACTGCCCTGACAAAAATTACTAACGACTTACAGCCAAAGCTAACAGACAATTCTCTATACTCTTCCTTCTAGACCTGTCCTCTGCCTTTGACACAGTTGACCACTGCCTCCCACTACACATCTTCTCTTCCTTTGACGTCAAAGACCTTGCCCTATCCTGGATCTCCTCATACCTTTCCAACTGCACATTTATTGTCTCCCACTTCCACACCACCTCCTCATCCCACCCACTCTGTTGGAGTTCCTCAAGGCTCTGTCCGAGGACCCCTACTATTCTCCATCTATACCTTGGCCTGGGACAACTCCGAGTCCCATGGCTTGGAGTACCACCTATAAGCTGATGACACTCTGATCTCTCCTCTCTGCGGTCCAGAATCCCAGCGTGTCTATGAGCCATATCCTCCTCTCGCTTTGCAAGCTCAATGTGGACAAATCTGAACTCCTTATCTTCCCTCCATCTCACACATCTTGCCTACCTGATCTATCACAATAAATAACATCACGCTTTCCCCTGTACCGGAAATCTGCTGCTTCGGAGTAACCCTTGACTCTGCACTGTCTTTCAAACCACACATCCAAGCTCTCCCACCTCCTGCTCAAAAATATTTCCAGAATCAGTCCTTTCCTCAACCCTAAATCTACTAAAATGCTTGTGCATGCCTTCATCTCCAGCCTTGACTACTGCAACATTCTCCTCTGTGGCCTGCCAACACTCACACCTCTCTCCTCCGCTTCTCCCCTCTGCAAATCCATTTGTTTGCTGCCAATTCCCCAGCGTATCCAGTTCAAGCAACTAACACTGAACTACAAAGCCAACCTGTCTCCTTCATATATCTCCTAATTTCCAGATATCTTCCCTCACGTAATCTCAGGTCCTCCCAAGACCTCCTCCTTTCCTCCACACTTATTCGTTCCTCACCCAATCGCCTCCAAGACTTCTCTCAGAAATCCCCTATCCCCTGGAATTCTGTGCCCCAACATGTCTGATTATCCACCACATTCGGATCCTTCAGACATTACTTGAAAACCCATCTCTTCAAAAAAGCTTACAGTCTGCAATGACCTCGCTGACACCTCACCATCACCAGAGCTACTGCAACCCTCCAACCTACTGTCTCCTTCCCCATTCTTGTAGAATGTAAGCCCACAAAGGCAGGGTCCTCTTCCTTCTGTACCAGTCTCTCTTTGTTAGTATGTTTACTGGAAGTTACATCTGTATTTTGTATGAAACCCTTTCTCATGTATAGCACCATGGAATCAAAATAATAAATTATTATGTAATTAGAAGATGTAACTGCACTTTATATACTTTTCCATAATGTGTATCTAAATGACCTACAGATTAGTGGGGGATCCAATTCCCGAGACCCCTACCAATTGTTCGAAACACTGTTACAAAGTGCTGACTACAGGAGACAAGTACTAAGATTCTGCATGCATCCACAGCAGTGTACAGGTTCATAGACATTGCATGGACACCCACAGATCCACAGGACATATATATTATACAATAGAACATTGTTAAGTCTAGCTTTACTTAACATCAATCTAATCTTACACTACCTTAATGTCATAATGATCTTTTAAGCCATCTTCCACATGGTTTAAGAATTCAAAGATGTCCAGCCTGTCCAGACAACTGTCAAGAAGAGTGTACATACACTCAAAGGCTGCTTTCCGGATGTCCAGACCATCATCGACCGTGTGTTTGAAGGGACCCATTTCCACCTGAAATAAATACATGAAATACTCTGGAGTACAAATGGAAAGATAACTGTAGACAATTCATAATGTCTTTTACCAACCTCTCTTATAAGTTCCTTTCTGACTTTTGTTTCATTGTAAAGATGAGGAAGCACAGAATCAAGCAAATCTCGAATTAATGATGGCTTGTTGTGTGCAGCAGAGTTAAAGGTCACAAGGGCTACTCGTCTCACATTTAAGTCTGGATCCTCCAAGGTCTTCAGAAAATCACCTGTTAGAAGAAAAAAAAAAAACATGTTGATGTAATAAATTAAAGACTTTAATGACCAACTGTTGAGGGGCATGAAAGATTGTAAGTTTATAACTGTTCTGTGAAAAAGACCAATATAGGCACACTTCAGCATGAATTACCTCCGCCTATTAAATATATCATCAGTATATGAAGCTTACCAATACAATTCTTCAGCAGTGGATCAATAGGCTGAGGATGATCAGAAATTGTAAACTTAACAGCTGTTACTACAGAGCTCCGTGCATATGATGAACCTTGAAGCATAAAAGAAAAAAAAAATTAGGGTACTAAATCTGCAGACATTAAAAAGGGTTTGCTCACGCTCTCCAATCAACCCCCTAATGAGAATCATGCCAAGCTTCTATTTTCATATTATAATGTATTGGTACACGATCACTACGTCAGACATTTTTTGTTGAGTGACTGTACCACTCAGTATGAAGTTGCATCTCTCCATTAGCCAAACCGCCTAAATAAAAAAATGCGTCTGTTCTACTTTTCTTTCCTTATGTCATCACTTTCAAATCGTTGAAGGCCAAAATGACCCCTTTTATCCATATAATGGAAGGGTTATGTGTTTGTCCGGATTTAAGTATTTGTAGCCCACAGGCTTACTAGCATAAACAAATAAATTGGCCTTTAATTAACCCTCCGGGGTCCAGAACAGCCTTTTTTGCTGCTGATCAAGTTGATCGGCAGCATCAGTGATGTCACATTTATAAGGCTGCAGACAGTCACTGAGCTCAGCGGTTCAACAAATATAGACAGCATGAGCCTCTGAGCTCAGTGATTGGCAGTGCTGCAGCTAATGGGATGTCCCCACTGTAGCCAGTCAAAGACCAGAGCAAGAGATAGCACTGGATCCAGGTAGGGTTAAAGCTCAGTTCGTTAATTTATACATCAAAGAGCTTGTGGCCTAAAATGTTTTAAATGTGACAACCTCTATAAAAGCTCCATTACAAAGTTTTCCCTGGACAGCGACACGTCTGGCCAGCCACTGAGCATGGGAAATGCCCAAGAGTCCGATCCCTTTGTTTTTGCAGAGGCTTCAAAGTTTGGGCCCCAAACAAAGTTTGACATATTGCCATGGTATGCTCTATGTTCCAGGCTGGCAGTACCTAAAGGCAAAATATGTATGTGTTTCACCATGTAAAGGAGTCCAGAAGTGTATTTAATCAGGTAAAACTCAATATGGTTAATTACTTTAAGTGTCCACAAATTAAAAAACTACATGCAATGAACAGTATGCCAGTCACATGGTTAAAACACAGTCGAAAGAAATTAAGAATATCCCTGGTATTTCTAAAAAGAGGCCGCACTGCACTGCTTATAATTAAACAGTAATTCACGAATAAGACTGATTATGTAGAGCTATGAGAGTCTGTACACTACATGCCTAATATTTATACACATACCTGCCGCCAAGTATCCTTTGAGCCGTGGTAAAAGCGTCTCTGGATCTATCAATGTCAGCTTGCCCAAGCATTCAGCGACAACATTCCTGGTTCCTTCCTCAGCACATTCAGAGTGTTTCAGTAGTAAAGACCAGATATTTTCCACATATGGCTTAAGGCCCACTACTGATGCAGAGCTTATTATTTCTTTCAAGGAATGAAGTAAAAGGTACTGCCTTTTGGGTTGGCTAGTTATCTCTTGTAAGACAAATGGCAGATACTCTGGTAGGTTGCCTACACTGATACTTCCAAGTGCGTAAGATGCTGCAGATTTTACTTCTTCGCTAGGAGAGGAAAAGGCTTCTAATATAACAGATTTTAGCTCTATCTGTCCACTCAGATCAATGTGATGTCCAACTTCACCCAAAGAAAGCAAAGCCAACAGGCGAATTGAGTCTGTAGACCTAGAGTTTTTAACATCTTGGATAAACTGACCAACGACGGCTGGTCCCTCTTTTGGGCATGCTCGAGTTAGTGCTGCAACGCATTTGGCAATAGAATAGTACGACTGCTTGTGGGTGAGAGAAGTACTCTGGGCATATACTGGACCGGTCAGCATGCGCAGTAAATCCATGTAGCCCAAACTCACAGTCGATGTCACGACTAAGGCTTGGAAAAACTCTAACATTGCGCTAAGAGCTCCTCCTTGAAGTAATGGTGACCTCACAAGGCCAATTAGTTCATTAAGGATAGATCCACTAATCTTTGACAGAGAGGATGGATAAACTTTAGCTAATGTGGTCAGAAAGCTTATTGCCATCTGAGACACGTGCATATCACTTTCACTAATGAGAGGCGGAAGCTCGTCCAGCACTGCATCAATCATTGAGGCAGTCAGGCTGTCGCTATAATTTTTTATCAAGATATCTAGAGCAGACAGAGTGCCCAGTTTTAATGCCCTCTGATTCTTCCGGAGAAATGAGGCAAGGATAGGCACTCCTTCTCCTAAGATTGGCCTCAGATCTATTTTCAATGGAGACCCAGCTATTAATGTTAGAGCTTTCACTGTAGTAAGCCGAGTGATCTCATTCTTCAGTCTCTCAAGGAAGATTTGAAGGGTGCTGGGGAGATCACTTCCCAAATTATCCCCAAGACTACAGATTATTTGACCCATGCAGGAGATTGCACGTTCTTTGACTTCTTGATCAATATCTGCGGCTTTCAACCTCTTGATTGTACACGTAAACAAATCTTTTATGTATGGGGTTGCATCAAAGGAAGATTGTTGGTCCAGTGGTCTAATGACTTTAACGAGCTGCTGAGCAACTAACAGGGCTTCAGAAGTAATTTTGTAAAAGGGATCTCCGACACAGATCACTACAGGTGCCACCAAGGCCTGGACATGTGGGTGGAAGACTTGAGGAGAATGATTGCAGAGGATTACATACAAACATGACAAAGCATCTATTTTCAGGTTAGAAGAGCTTGACTTGTCATTTAATGAAAAGATAATTCCTGTAAAAAAAAAAAAAAAAAAAAATACAAAGTAATGAATCATTAAATTATATAAAAGGGTTTTTTTCTCTCAGGATTTTAAAAGTTCAGTCCACACAGAATATTTTGTAGATTGGGGAGAGGGAGACAAAAAGATACACACAAAGGAAATGGCCACTTACCTGGCACAAGAACAGGAACATGCTGTGTCAGAGCCCCAGGTAGTACATTCACCAATTCGGTCAGCATATTAAAGCAACACTGCCGCGTTTTTACACTTTTTTCCTTCATCTGTTTATGCAGAGCTTTAACAATGTTAGGTACCTACATACACAAAGAAAATATAATGACTGTATATACATGCTGAAAAGCTTAGAGATGGGTGAAATATTGCATACTGCCTAAACTCTCTTCAATTTTAAGCTGCCAAATCCCAAAGGGGTTTAACAGGCAGCGTTTCTCTACATAAAAGAACTTTGAAACTTATATTAGCAAAATCTCAATGTTTGCCCCCATTAAAATAAAAACACCAAATTCACCTCTCGTGCTGGCACCATTGCAGTGGTGTCACCACTCGCGTTTCCGGGGCTCACAGGAGGTTATGTCATGTCACGTAAGCCCTGAGCCCAATCAGTGCTGGTGTCACTGTCCTCACCTTCATGCAGTGACACAGGAAATGAGAGCTGCGGCTGGCTGCTCACTCCCTCTTGAATACTTATAGGTCTGAAGGTGGGGACAGTGACGCCAGCGCTGATTAGGAGCAGGGCTCACGTGACGTAAATCTCACACGAGTGACAACACCAGCAAGGGCGGAGAATATAGGCGCTTTTACTTTAATGGGGGCAAACATTCAGATTGAGATGGGATTGTTCTAGTAGTGGACAACCCCTTTCATAGAAATAGGACCGTCCCAACTGGGTACATCTTGACATGGTGGGTTGGTTATACTTTTTTCTTTGTTATCAAAGCAGTGTAAACCAAGTACCTCAGGTTATCTATATGGGCTATTATTTACTTACTGCAGGGTATTTGCTCATTTTGTTTTTCCATCTTAGGTTTCGTCTGTTAGTTGTATACAGTGTAAATGTGTACCTACACGTTGCACTCATATCAACATATGTCCTGTCTCATTTCATTTGTTTTGTGTTTTTGTACAAAAAGGGGCGGGGGGTCCCCCATTTTTGGGCTGGGCATTTCATCTATATGTAGCTTTTCAATGGGAAGGTGTCTGAACAGTCAGGCCTAGGTCCCAATCTGCTTCCATCTACAGAGAGGCCTGTTGACACAGGGTGAGTAGAGATAGAACCTTCCCGATCGGGTACACCTTGTCGCAGTGGGGTGGCTCTTACTCTTTTTTGATCAAAACTGTGTTAACCAAGTACCCTATGTAATTTACATGTGCGATTACTAATTATTTACTTATTGCCGGGTGTCTGCTCATTTTGTTTTTATCTTAGGATCTGACTGCTAACCTTGACAAAAAAAAGATGAATTAGAAGCTCTCCTCATACCTTTCTCTACCAAACTCTTGGGAAACCTTCTCTGCAGCACTTAACATAAAATTACCAAATTTTTTGGACTATAAGGCTATGTGCCCACGATGCAGAAATGCTCAGGATTTTTTCCTGAGCGTTTCTGCATCTCCCTGGCAGGAAAAACGCATGCGGATTGTACGTGCGTTTTCCTGCCAGGGACATGCGGAAATGGAGCGTTATTCACTGACATTTCCGCATGCGGATTGACAAGCGCTTTCCAAGCGATTAGCATCACTTGGAAAGTGCATTTATATAGTGTGAACCGAGAGAATGGTTTAAAATAAAAAAATAAATGTATACATACCCTCCGATGGCCCGCGCTGTCTTGTTTCGCTCGGTCCTGGCAGCAGTGGATTGAAAGACCTGCTGACGTCAGCGTCGCATGACCCGTCACATGACTAACGTCAGCGCAGGTCCTTCAATCCACTGCAAAGTGCCGGGAAGCAAGGAGGAGCGCAGCGCGGGCCGCCAGAAGGTAAATATACATTTTTTATTTTATTCTTTTTTTTTTTTACAGATTTTTTAATGGTACCTGGGTGTGGATGAGACTCTTCTCTCATCTACACCCAGGTACCATCCGCACATTAGAACGCACCAATTACGCAAGTACAGATGCAGTCTTGCGGAATTGGCGCGATCTAATGCAAGGCAATGGCGGCGAAAATGCGGCATTTCCGCAAAATAATTGGTAGTGCTGCGTTTTTTTCCGCAATGATAATCCACAGCGGAAATTTCCACAGCATGTGCACAGCACATGTGGATTATCATTAGGGAACATTGCTGCCCTTCTACCATGCGTTTTTAATGCGTTTCCGCAGCTGCAAAAACGCTGCAGAAAAGCATTAAAAACGCATCGTGGGCACACAGCCTTAGACATACCGAACCATTAGACGCACCCAAATTTAGGGGACGAAAATGGGGTGGGGTCGTGGGGGGAGAATTTGTATGAAAATGGAGGTCCGTCTTATAGATCCGAATGTAGCTTACTGTTGGGAGGAGGGTAGCTGCTGCAGGAAGCCGGCGGCAGGAGCCACTGATCTCCTGGCAGTGGGCTTCAAGAAAATGTCAGCGGTGTGAGGAGGAGCCCACTGTTGATCTCCCAGCAGTGGGCTACAGGAAAATGGCGCAGGAGGCAGGGCAAGTTGAGATCTCGGCTCATCATTAAGCAGAGATCTAAATCTGCGCATGCGCCACTTTCCTATAGCCCACTGCTCGGAGATATATGGCTGCCTCGCACCTCCGGTATACCCTCTCCTCCTAGCCCAGAGCCCGCAGCATCGCCCCACTCCTGCCGCTTACTACAGCGGCAACCCCACTCCACCGCTGCCGCCCCCCAGGTAAGATACATTCGGACTACAAGATGCACTCCCCCAATTTCGAAGAGAAAAAATGTGTGTCTTATAGTCCGAAAAATATGGTAAATAAGAGCAGCTTAGACAGACGGGGTGGAGCTTGCCTAGACAGTGAACAGTATGCTCAAAACCCACTCTATAATCTTTTTGAACTGATCTGGACATTGGTTTACACTACTGGACTCCTGCATCATTGGAGCCAAGGTAATATTTTACTTTTCTATACTACTCTAATCATTTATACTTTCTTTTATCTTTCTCTTATGGCCCATTTACATTGGCCGGTAACAAGCACTGATCGACAATATTCAAGTGTTTCAGTGCTCCTTTCCCAGTTTAGTAACATGGCCTGATGAACAATACAATGAATTATACGATCATTCTGTCCCTGTATACAGAACTTGTTGTCAGCATGTTACACAGGGCGATGTGTTGCCAATAAAAATTATTTATTTTCATGAATAAAAATCCAATCACAAAGACTGAGTAATGTGATTGTTTATTCACCCTAATCAATAAACGGGAAAAAAACATTTCTAAAAAAGCTAATTTGTCGATTACCAGCACGTGTAAAGAACTTTTACTCTTATTTTGCGCTTGTACTCGTTACAAGAGATATATACTGTATTTTTCGGACTGAAAGACGCACCGGACCATAAGACGTACCCCAAATTTTAGGGTGGAAAATAGGAAAAAAAAATTTTAGAAGATGGGGGTCAGTCTTATAGTCTGAATAGGTATCTTACCTGGGGGGGGGGGGGCGGTGGAGCTGGGGTCACAGGAGGCAGGATCCTTCAGGAAGCCGGCGGAAGTGGAGGCATGCTGGTACCTGGTGGCTGGGGGCCTGGAGCCCTGGTTCCTGAGGGCCTGGTGCCAGGGGCCTGGTACCCGGGCTGCTGGTGGCCAGGTGCCTGGGGTGCTGGGGGCCTGGTGCCCTGGTCCTGGTGGCCTCGTACCTGGGGTGCTGGGGGCCTGGTGCCGGGACCGGTGTATTGCTGTGAGCCAAGTGACAGAGCAAAGTGAGCGGCTTCCGGTGGCCGCGGCCATCTTTCTGAATCTGTGATCTACAGGAAAATGGCAGCCAGCTCGGCAGAGTACATGCGCCGGCAGCCATTTTCCTGTAGAGTACAGCTTCAGGAACATGGCCGCGGCCACCGGAAGCCGCTCACTCTGCTCTGCCACTCCGCTCACAGCGATACACCGGCCCCCAGCCAGATACCGGCCCGCCTCACCTCTTCTTCCGCCGCCGCCCTACGATCCCGCTCCACCACCACCGGTAAGTTGCGTTCGGACCATAAGACGCACCCCCCATTTTCCTCCCAAATTTGATGGGGGGGGGGGGGGGGGAGCGTCTTATGGTCCGAACGCAACTTACCGGTGGTGGTGGTTGACGTTCTATAAAATAAAGCTATTCAATAAATCATTACATAAAATAAAAGGCAATAACGTCACCAACCTGGCTCTGCAGCATTGTCAATGGCGTCTCTCCCTGCTCCATTGCATCTGGGTCACAAAGCCAGCTTTGCACAGGCCTGGTTTGCTTTAGAAGTGATAGATACGCATGGAACACATCAGCCTTAACATTCTCTTCACGTTCCTTGAACCTGGCTATTAGTGCTGGAGAGACCGTCTTGTAGAATTCTGGCAGCATCTCATGGCGAGTGCTCACCACGGCATCCAGGCACTTAGCAGCTGCACGTCGCACCTTCCAGCTCATATCATCATCATCACTGTACTCGTCATCACTACCTGCGGCCAGATAAAGGCATTATAGTCGTACACTTTTACATGAAGGTTACAACACCACAGTCACTTTCAGCCGCCAAGCATAGCATGACTTCATTCATACTTGGCAGGTGACTGCATTACAACAGTTCACACTTAATACTTTAAAGAAACCACAGGAAGAACTTTCAGTCAGCAGGTTTTTCTTTTGCTAGATATGCTGGCTTGCAGGAAGTTTAGCTTTTGGATGACTTTTAGTCACTTGTTCACAATACCTTGATCATCATCATCGACACCATCAGCATCCATCGCATTTTCATCTTCATCCTCATCATCATAGTTGTAATTGGGATCATAAGTCAAGTACTTGAGACAGATATTTATGATAGTGGAAACATGTGGATATACTTCCTTGGGGCAACTATTAGAAAGATTAAGATGCAAAGTCATTCTATGCTGGTTAATGCAATCTCTTTCTAAATACCATAAAACATTACATGCCAGGACCTAATCCAGACGACCATCAATTTTAGACCAAGAATATTAACCACAGAATATTTACAAAGAAATATCAGGAAAAAAAGGATACACTATACCTAATGCAGAACATTAAAAAAGGAGATGTCCACTGTTACGGAATTTATTTTTGTTATTACATGTAATTTAGACTAAAAAGCAATTTTTTTATTTTTTTTTTAACCTTACAGCTTTCCAAGACACCTGAAACCACCATATATTTAATGCTATCATTATACCCTTCCTTTCAAGGCCATTTTATTGTCTTGCTGATCACTGCATATGCCAAAACTAATCCAATAATTAGCATATTGCCATTGCAGTTCTAAAAACAATTTTTGCCATAGGGGGAAGGGCAAGGACCATCCGCCTAGTCACCTTAACGCTCTCAATGCGTTAGGGTCCTGCCATGCAGACCGGAGAATGGACAGTGTAACAGATTCCACACTGTTCTCTTGGTCGCGAGTGGGATAACAGAGTGACACATTCCACTCTGTTTCCTTAAATAACAGATCTGAAAGAAAAAAGGGGAGAAGTTACTAAAAAACTACAAAGCCTTGAGGTACAGTAGAGACGAGTCTAGGATCAGATCCGTGTCTGCCTCCTTCTGACACCAAGCTAAAATGGATTAGCTTTGTGCCAGTTGCTGAGTGCACCCCGCTGAGGAGCAGCCAACTTTTTTGCCTAGTGACAGCAGCATACACCCATGGTTGCCTTCGTCCACCAATGAAGTGATAGAGAAAACAATTTTTGGCATAATATAATCGTAATTAATTTAGTAATCAATAAGACACTAAAACGAAAATGTTATGAAGGGTATAATGGTAGCAATAAATAAATGGTGGTGGTTTGGGGGGGGGGCGGGCCTAGGGAAACGGTCTGGTTCCTTTTAAAGTGAACCTGTCACTATGATAAGGCAGACTAATCTACAGACACCATGTTATAGAGCGGGGGAGGGGGGTGGGTGTGTGCTGACAAAATGATATATAGTTTTGCTAACAAAGACTCAGTATAACCCATGTTGTCATCATTAAACCTCCGTTCTCTCTGGGATTTTTGGTCCAGTGAGTAGTCCCATCAGTGATTGACAGCCATCTCTGTACGTACACCTGTACAAAGAAGGTTGTCAATCACCGATAGGACTGCCCGCTTGAGAGAAAATCCCAGAAAGCACAAAGGTTTAATGAATAAAACACAGATTACACTGAATCTTTTCTCACAAAGTTATATATCTGTCTACTCAGCTCACCCAGCCCTGTAGCATGCTGGGTGCAATGTCATAGTGACAGGTTTCCCTTAAACATATTGCACTGTCTGCCTTCTATAGTCTCTATTGTGAGTAAACTAGGAATTGGTCATACAGCTTGTTGTGGCAGGAAAAATGGTAACTGCCTTTTTCTGAGCTTCTCTCAGCTGATTTATGACCACAAAGTTAACATGTACAAGAAAACCATATGCAAGAGCTAAACAGTGAATATTTAGCACCAAATACAAGCAAGCATTTTTTTAAAAAAAAAAAAAAGGAACACCAAAGTGCCCGTGTCACACCATTTCTCCAAGTGCCACTTAGAGGATAACCAATTCCTTTAATAAGCAGTTTTTCAAGCACAGACACTCACTAAGGCTGGGTTCACATAGCGCTTTCCACTACGCTCAATGGCCTGAAGAGGCCATTGGACATAATGATGCAGACCGTGTGCTCCATCACACCTCATTTTTGGCTGTATACAGCTATTGGAGGTGGGCCACAAGACAGTCTAACTTTCAACCTATGACTTGATGTTTAAAAGAAAGCAAAATTTTTTTATTGAGGATTTTATATATAGGTAACAATACATAACAAAAAGGAAAGAAAAAGGTAAACGTAGGTTGAAGATAGTATAAATCACTTTAGATAATACAGCTGGTTTTTCTTTGCCTAGAACATTACATAATTGCTCAAAATTTAGTGATTAATTACAAGACAATCTTAGGGGTTGTAGTGTAAATGGTAGGTGAAAACAACTAAGGACAATTTAATCTAGACAGTATTTTAACGTCCATAGGCATTATATAAGAAAAGAAGATATTCTGTCAAACTGTAATAATCTACCTTATATGAGATTATAATTAAAGAGGTAAACCAGGTAATAGAGAAGAGATAACATAGAATGGGTAAGGAGAGGAGGAGAATAGAGGGTAAAGGGTGGGGGGGGACTGTTTTGTCCAAGAAGCTGAGGTTCAGGTTTTATATTTTATAGACGAGGAAAGTTGTTGCGCCAAGGAAGCCAGATCTCAACAAACCGCTTATGATTCTTCAGCTCCCAATTCGCCAGTTCCTCTAGTCTATATATTTGTTCCACTTTTGATTTCCAGAGTTGTATATTTGGAGCGCTGTCTGATTTCACACATGGTGGGTATAATAACTCTAGCAGAAGCTAGGAGGTGTCTCAGAAGAATTTATTTTTAGGCATATCTTCTGGGAACAGGTGTAATAGACAGACTTCTGGGGATACAGCCAATTGAAGCTGAAGATTCTTATTTACTGTGTGGATTATTTCCATCCAAAAGGGCCTGATTTTTTGAACGACTATTTTTCTGAAGTGAAAGTATTTTCAGTATGAGCTGAAGACATTCACATTTGGGGTAGACCCTGTCCACATTACCTTTTGAGCCTGCATTTAACATAAATGCTGGGAGAAGCTCCTGAAATAGATCTCTCACAGAAGGCTGCACATATGATTACTATGGCCAGACAAAGGCCAAAATTCACACACTTAGCCTCCATTGGATTAATGGAGCTTTAGCCATAATGACAGCTCAACAGGGCCTAGATAGGGGCTCATGTGTAGGTAGGAGTCAACGCAAACATATTTAACCTACCGTCTAACAAATGATTCAAAAGCCTGAATGCAGTATTCTCTTAGTTCATCATCATCAATGTTACAAAATTTAACCACAAGAGGAATTATCTTCTCTAAATATTCACCTGCAACAAGAATTTTATGACATGTTTAGATATCATAGTCAAAATATACATGTAGAACATACAAATATTACATGCTTTTGCTTACCAATCCTGTGACCCGCCTGCCTACTGATGGCAGCAATGCACTGTATGTAGGTCCTAGTGGTAGACATGGAATCATTTTTAGAAAGCTCTGCCAAGAGGTGCTCAATGAGATCAATGAATACAATGTTCCCACAACTCATAACCAGATGACCAAGAGCAATGATGGTTCTTTTCCTTACAGCCAGTCTTGGGCTTGTTAATTGTGGAAGCAAACAGCTCAGAATTGAAGGATGGAAATTAACAAGCAAGCCGCCCTGTCTGAAGAAAGAAACCATTTGGTATGTAAAATCTAATCTGTATCAATACTTTCTAGTGCTGCAAGTATAAGAATTGGCCCTTATAAATTGTACCTGCTTAGCATATCAGCCATGATGTCCAAGGCTTCCAGCTGCACGGACACATCCTCCTGCTTTGCGATAGCACTGGTGAGACGTCCAGTAATTTTCTTGCAAACATTTGCAGCCAAAGCAGATCCTGTAAAATAAAAGACACTGAGCTCAAATCCAAGAATTCTATTCTCTTTAAAAGTTCCAGTTAAAACAAAGTGGACATATAAAAAGATCTCATTTTGGGTGGGGGGGACGGGACATTAGGAACGCAACTGTAAAAAGCAATTATTAACGACTGTCATGTTAAGATTAAAATGATCACTTTGAACTGAGTGACAGCTCACTGTCTGACCTCTCAGACTGTGAGCCATCTATCAAGATAAAGAGACTGGTGCTGGGCAAAGAAACAAGGTAAGAAGCCAGTGTTTTTGTTTGTTTTTAAGTGCACAGTCACACCCACAGCACTTAACAACTCATTTGCATATGACAATGCTAGCTACTTTGAGAATGCTGCTATGGTAGAAGCTATAAAAGACGTCAAAGGACTAACATTTCAAAGACCTGCATGCTAAAGCTGGTTTAAGCACATAAATGTTATTTTTTGTTATTTCTGTAACAATAGTTCAAGATCTCTGCTTGCCGTTAATAAGTTTGAGACTTCACTAACTAGAGCCCAATCTAGTAGAACAAGCAGGCTCCATTACAGAGGCAACAGACATACAGGGTATTGTAATGAACAACGTCACTTTCCCATACTAACAAACCATATTTTCTAAAGAACATCATCAGCAACTGCCTGTTAAGCATTCATTGTAAGGGGAATACTCTAACTCACCACTAGAAGCTGGCGGAAGCTCTCCAATTACAGTTTTCAGTCCAATGCTCGATATATCGCGTAGCTGTTCCTTGTCGGACAACATATTGGTGCAGAGAGTGTCCACAATAGTCTCTACTTGATATTCTTTTACTTTACTTACAAGAGGGCCGAGGCTAAACAGAATAAGAACACATACATCTCAAGTGCCACGTTTGACAACACACATTGCTTACTTATTTCTTTATAAAAGTATGTTACTTAAAACTACAAAAAAACATAAAAAAGGTAAAGCAACAGTTAAACAAATGTGAAAGCTAAAGACCTATTCAAATGAATGGGACACTCATTTTTGCAATAAACACTACTCACAAAAAGTTAGGGGTATTCGGCTTTCGGGTGAAATTTGAGCATGAACCTAAAATGCACTCTAACCCTTTCAGGTGAACTTAATGTGACCTTCTCTAAACTTTTGAATGCACAAGTCCAACTGTTCAATGTTTCAGTACTTCTCACACAACTTGCTGTTCTCTAGCAAGGAGCTTAATGGCAAAATTCACAACAGGTGTTTGATACATGAAACGCCCAATAATTTTCGAGGTTCAATTAGAATTGGTATTAAACAGTCCTCCACATCATGCTGTTCACATTTTGACATTACGAGACCAAAAAGACACCGAACAAATGAACGGTATCGCGTCAAGCAGGGTGTTCTCAGACGGAAGTGGCTACTGAGCTTAGAGTGTCACATAGTGTCATCAGCAGGTTGCGAGAGAGACTGGAAGAGTTACAGAAAGGCAGAGAAGTGGACGTCCTTTGACAACATCCCACACTGATGACCGCCATATTGTGAACAATGCTCTACTATGATGAATGTCACACAACTCTAGGCACATCTAAGGGAGGGTGAGAGGCACCAAAGTGTCATGTAAGACCATTCAAAACAGTTTACATCAGCGTGGTCTGCATGCTAGATGACCTGCAAGGGTACCTGACCACACCACCAGGCACAGGCATCACAGTCTTGCATGGGCCAGGGAGCATCTACGCTGGACGAAGGACCAGTGGGCCTCACTGCCGTTCACTGAAGTAGTTTCACACTGAACAGAAAAGATGGCCACCAACGATGTTGGAGATGTCAAGGAGAATGCTATGCATCAGCCACTTGTCACCAGACGAGCCATTGGTGGTGGTGTTAGTGTGGGCAGGTCTGTCTAGTCAATACAGTACTGCCCTACACTTTGTGAGTGGTACAGTGACAAGCACCTACTCCTTGAACAACAATATTCCAATCATTGTGCCTCTCCACGAACACCAAAGGCCTAATTTTATCTTCATGGAAGACAATGCTTCAGCTCGTTGAGGTTGTATTATTAGGGAAAGGCTGCTGGAGACTGTGGTAACGCAAGTGGAGATGCTTACACTTCTTCTAGACCTGAATCCCATAGAAAACCTATGGGATCAGCTGAGCCGCCATGTAGAGGCTCGTAACTCTGTACCCCCAGAACCTCAATGACCTGAGTGCCCCCCTTCAAGAAGAGTGGGATGCCATGCCTCAGCAGACAATAATTCAACTTGTGAACAGCATGAGATGTCGTTGTCAACCTGTAATTGATGCTCAAGGCCACAAGTTATTAAGGCTGTGTGCCCACGTAGCGTTTTTCAAGCGTTTTTGATGCGGAATTTCCGCAGCGGAAACGCTTGTAAAACGCTTGGTAACCCGCACCCCATGATCCCCAATGGGTTTCCGCAACTTCTATGCACATTCTGCGGATTTTTCCGCAGCGTTTATGCTGCGTTCAAAAATCCGCAGCATGTCATTTAATTATGCGTTTCCGCAAGCGGAATTGCCTTTGTCCAATGCATAAAAAACGCAAGGCAATTCCGCATGTGGAAAACGCGTGTTAAACGCGCGAAAAATGCGCGATAAACGCGTGCGGAATTCCGCATGCGTTTTTCCGGGAGAGGACTTGCATTTATGCAGCAGAAATTTTCTGCTTCATAAATGCAACGTGGGCACATAGCCTTAGACGTTGACATTTTTTGTTGGGGTACACTTACTACTGTTGGCTTTTGTTTCAATAAATTGTTTGAGATTAGGAAATCACTATTGCATCCTTCTACTTAAATGGCCAACTTTCATGATAAAGTATCACTGTAGCATGAACTTTAAGTTTTCCATAAATTTCGCCCGAAAGCCAAATATCTCTAATTTTAGTAGTAGAATATCTGTCGCATAAGAACATGCATAATAATCCTGGTATAGCACAACATTATACCCAACAATTAAAATTCTTATACTCACCGCCACAGGAGAGTACAAGTGTTTTTATTTTAAACAGGGCCAAACACTCAGATTGAGAAAGGTTTGTCCTAGTAGTGGACAACTCCTTTAATGGCATTGACTGTATCAGACACCTCCACCATGGTATCTGCCAGTATGTCTCATTATTGAGGATACATTAATTCTGACCAAATTCCCAACTCCATGTGCATAAATACATCCACAAATGTGCAAGGAACCTCCACCATACTTCACCGTTACCAGCAGACACTCACTGTATTGCTCTTCAGCCATTTGGTGAACAAACTGCCTTCAATTAACCCCTTTCTGGCCGAGGGCGTACTAATACTTATCTGTGCCCTGGCCCCTATGGGCCAGAAACGTATTAGTACGCCTTGGCGATTTCGCCCACACACAAGCGGTGCGGGTGAGATCGCCGCCGGGTGTCAGCTGATAGCACTGGGTGTCAGCTGTAACAATGTGCAGGGAGCGGTCCCGCACCGCTCCCGGCACATTAACCCCCGAAATGCTGCGATAGAAATCGATCGCAGCATTCCGGTGGCAGGAGGAGGTAAGCGCTATACTTACCTTCTCTGACGGAGTCCAAGTCCGATCCCGGATGTCGCCATCGTGACCCGATGTCATCATGACAACATCCGGGTCACCAGAAGGCAGAAAGTTGTTTTTGTCATGAGCAGTACACGACCAAAGTAACTTATCCCTGTGCAGCGCTGACAGTATGCATACCACAGGGATGGTTTTGAATTCCTGTGCTATACAGCAGATCAGGCTGCAAAAAGTGAAAGTCCCATAGTGGGACAATGTATAAAAGTAATAAAAATGTCAGAAAGTGAAAAAAAAATAAAAATTGTAAAAATAAAAAATAAAATATATACATACAATAAATATATATACACACACTGCGTGCAGAATTATTAGGCAAATGAGTATTTTGATCACTTTGATACTTTTTATACATGTTGTCCTGCTCCAAGCTGCATAGGCTTGAGAGCCAACTACCAATTAAGTAAATCTGGTGATGTGCATCTCTGTAATGAGGAGGGGTGTTGACTAATGACATCAACACCCTATATAAGGTGTGCTTAATTATTAGGCAACTTCCTTTCCTTTGGCAAAATGGGTCAGAAGACAGATTTGACGGGCTCTGAAAAGTCCAAAATTGTGAGATGTCTTGCAGAGGGATGCAGCAGTCTTGAAATTTCCAAACTTTTGAAGCGTGATCACTGAACAATCAAGCGTTTCATGGCAAATAGCCAACAGGGTCGCAAGAAGCGTGTTGGCCAAAAAAGGCGCAAAATAACTGTCCATGAAATGAGGAAAATCAAGCGTGAAGCTGCCAAGATGCCATTCGCCACCAGTTTTGCCATATTTCAGAGCTGCAACGTTACTGGAGTATCAAAAAGCACAAGGTGTGCGATACTCAGGGACATGGCCAAGGTAAGGAATGCTGAAAAACGACCACCTTTGAACAAGAAACATAAGATAAAACGTCAAGAATGGGTCAAGAAATATCTTAAGACTGATTTTTCAAAAGTTTTATGGACTGATGAAATGAGAGGGACTCTTGAATGGCCAGATGGATGGGCCAGAGGCTGGATCAATAAAGGGCAGAGAGCTCCACTCCGATTCAGACGCCAGCAAGGTGGAGGTGGGGTACTGGTATGGGCTGGTATCATCAAAGATGAACTTGTGGCACCTAGTCGGGTTGAGGATGGAGTGAAGCTCAACTCCCAGACGTATTGCCAGTTTCTGGAAGACAACTTCTTCAAGCAGTGGTACAGGAAGAAGTCGGTATCGTTCAAGAAAAACATGATTTTCATGCAGGACAATGCTTCATCACATGCATCCAACTACTCCACAGTGTGGCTGGCCAGTAAAGGTCTAAAAGAAGAAAAAATAATGACATGGCCCCCTTGTTCACCTGATCTGAACCCCATAGAGAACCTGTGGTCCATCATAAAATGCGAGATCTACAGGGAGGGAAAACAGTACACCTCTCGGAACAGTGTCTGGGAGGCTGTGGTGGCTGCTGAACGCAATTGTTGATCGAAAACAGAACAAGCAACTGACAGAATCTATGGATGGAAGGCTGTTGAGTGTCATCATAAAGAAAGGTGGCTATATTGGTCACTAATTTTTTTGTTTTTTGATTTTGCATGTCAGAAATGTTTATTTCTAAATTTTGTGCACCGATATTGGTTTACCTGGTGAAAATAAACAAGTGAGATGGGATTATATTTGGTTTTTATTAAGTTGCCTAATAATTCTGTACAGTAATAGTTACCTGTACAAACAGATATTCTCCTAAGATAGCCAAATCTAAAAAAAAAAAAAAACACTCCAACTTCCAAAAATATTAAGCTTGGATATTTATGAGTCTTTTGGGTTGATTGAGATTGGGTGTGTGTGTGAGAGAGAGTGTGTGTGTGAGAGTGTGTGTGTGTGTGTGTGTGTGAGTGAGAGTGTGTGTGTGTGTGTGAGTGAGAGTGTGTGTGTGTGTGTGAGTGAGAGTGTGTGTGTGTGTGTGAGTGAGAGTGTGTGTGTGTGTGTGAGTGAGAGTGTGTGTGTGTGTGTGAGTGAGAGTGTGTGTGTGTGTGTGAGTGAGAGTGTGTGTGTGTGTGTGAGTGAGAGTGTGTGTGTGTGTGTGTGAGTGAGAGTGTGTGTGTGTGTGAGTGAGAGTGTGTGTGAGAGTGAGAGTGAGAGTGTGTGTGTGTGTGTGAGTGAGAGAGTGTGAGTGTGAGTGTGAGAGTGAGAGTGAGAGTGAGAGTGAGAGTGAGAGTGAGAGTGAGAGTGAGTGTGAGTGTGAGTGTGAGTGTGAGAGTGAGTGTATATTATATATATATATATATATATATATATATATATATATATATATATATATATATATATATATATATATATATATATATATATATATATATATATATATATATATATATATATATATATATATATATATATATATATATATATATATATATAAAACTCCAGCACTTTCACCGTATCCATCAAAATGGATACGGAAAAGGTGCTGGAGTTTTTCTAATCTACTTCTTACCTCAAAAAAAAACAGTGAAATTCCAAGTTGTTAGGTCAGAAAACACAAATAATGCCAAGGAAGGGGGTGAAGACGATCACAAGCCACTGTAAACACACACAATTGTAGATACACTGTGGTTTGTCCTGGTGAAGAAGTTTGTAACTTTGAAACGTGTTGACTAATAAACCGCATTCCTGGATATTGTTCTTTTCCATTCTACTACACCGGCAGCCCAGATTAACCCTAAAGGCCCCGTCACACATAACAAGATCGCTAGCGAGATCGTTGATGCGTCCTGGTTTTTGTGATGCAATAGCGATCTCGCTAGTGATCTCGTTATGTCTGACAGGTAGCAACGATCAGGCCCCTGCTGTGAGATCGCTGATCGTTACAAAGCTTCCTGTACCATTCCTGGGTCGTTGCGCTCCCGCTGGGCAATGTGCATCGCTGTATTTGACACCTTATGAACGACCTCATTAGCGATTTAGAACTGAGACACGTAGGCGTGCATAAATTGGACTTTTCCGCGCCCCTCGTCCCCAATTGGGGGTCGCTACTGCGTCCTTGTTTTTCGGATCCCACCAGCGTTCTCCGGCTGTGACTCCACTTTGAATAAATCAGACATCTTTAGCGAGGTAGGTATTGTTTGGGGTCTTAAATGAGTGTCCATTTTTAATTCATTTATAGGACATCTACCAATTATCTGCTATCATTGCTCTTCAGGGAAGGAGGGCTTGGCTTCTATTTGTATATATATGCTTTTGCATGGTCAGATATTTTAGGGGTCTCGTGCACACACACCCACACAGCACGTTTTCTGACATGCTGTCCTGGCCAACCGCTTCAGAGTTTTTCACACGCCAATTAACATGAATCTTAAATCAATAGACTCTGTTGTTTTGGCCTGTTGCACGCTTCACAACTTTCTTCGTCGACGTGATGCAATTACGTACTGTCCGCCTGGCTTCGTGGACTCTGTGGACCTAGCCAATGGGGAAGTGGAGCTCCGTGAATGGCATGCAAACGATCCTGCAATTGCAGGCCTTCAACCAGTGGGACATGGCAGAAACACCCATGATGCGAAGACCTGCCGCAACAACTACTGCCAGTATTTTAACGGTCCTGGTGCTGTTCCTTGGCAGCATCAGAACCTATAGTGGGCAACTACTCATGTTTCTACACTACTGACATTTCTGTACTGATGTGTCTAATAAACTGTGTGTTCTACTATGCAAAAGCTTTGTTTCTCATTCTTTCAGTAGTAGCAGTAGTCACAGCAGTAAGCAGTCCATTATTTATATATATATATATATATATATATATATATATATATATATATATATATATATATATATATATATATATACATACACACACATGCGTATACAGATACATACATACACACATACATACAAGCATATACATTCGTGTACTCGTATATAAACAGATTCATCCATGTACTCATACATATTTTTAAGTACATAAATATATACAGTACAGACCAAAAGTTTGGACACACCTTCTCATTTAAAGATTTTTCTGTATTTTCATGACTATGAAAACTGTACACTCACACTGAAGGCATCAAAACTATGAATTAACACATGTGGAATTATATACTTAACAAAAAAGTGTGAAACAACTGAAAATATGTCTTATATTCTAGGTTCTTCAAAGTAGCCACCTTTTGCTTTGATGACTGCTTTGCACACTCTTGGCATTCTCTTGATGAGCTTCAAGAGGTATTCACCGGAAATGGTCTTCCAACAATCTTGAAGGAGTTCCCAGAGATGCTTAGCACTTGTTGCCCCTTTTGCCTTCACTCTGCGGTCCAGCTCACCCCAAACCATCTCGATTGGGTTCAGGTCTGGTTACTTTGCATCTGGTGCTCGGGTATGCACCAAGTATAGCGGGTGCTCAAGTCTCCGCCCCAAATGTTTTGCAGCCGTTATACAGCCAAAAAAACCTCGCAGAGATTGCCTACCATGCACGAGAGATCACCGCATGTTATTTTTTTGGGGTGTCTAATAACCGTGAAACATGCGGGGCCTCGAGAATGTCACTTGAGCACCCGTGATACATGGTGCATACCCGAGTACCCGATGCAAACTCAAATAGCGAGCACTTGCACTCAAGACTAATGACAAC
Source organism: Phyllobates terribilis (assembly GCF_046119375.1). Taxonomy (NCBI): domain Eukaryota; kingdom Metazoa; phylum Chordata; class Amphibia; order Anura; family Dendrobatidae; genus Phyllobates; species Phyllobates terribilis. Next base: position 159,633,342 of record NW_027362771.1, on the reverse strand, counting down.
TTATTCAATATGATGACCTAATGTTATCAAATTCTGTGTCGTACCTCTGGGTTTAAAATGTTCACTATACCCCTTGATAAAATCCTGGAGGGGTGTAGTTTCCAAAATGGAGTCACTGGTGGGAGGGGGGGTGGGGGTTTCCACTATTTAGGCACATCAGGGACTCTCCAAACGCAACATGGTGTCCGCTAATTATTCAAGCAAATTTTACATTCAAAAAATTAGTCAGCGGTCGCGCGACTTGTCACATGACTAAATTACGTCATGGAAGGTCCTTTCACGCCACCGCGAGCCGTAGAAGAAACCGGACGCAGAGGAGATAAGACCGGGGGACATCGGAAGGTCAGTATAATTCTTTTTTTTTTTTTTTTTTAACAGGTACCATGGTACCCGGGTCTGGAGGAGAGTCTCCTTCTCCAGACCGGGTACCATCCGCACATTGAATCGTTTAATATCCGCATGTGCACATGTAGTGATGCGGATATTAAGCAATTCAATGCAAGTCAATGGCAGCGATTACGCTGCGTATCTGCAAAATTAATGGACATGCTGCGTATTTTTCCGCCATGATAATCCGCAGCGGAAATCTCCGCAGCATGTGCGCAGCACATGCAGATCATTGGGGACCATGGGGCACGCATTACCAAGCTTCTTTTAAACGTTTTCGCTGCGGAAATTCCGCGGCAAAAACGCTTGAAAAACGCATAGTGGGCACGCAGCCTTACCCCTGCGAAAATAAAAAAATTTGGGTCTAAAGTAACATTTTTGTGAAAAAAGTTAAATGTTCATTTTTTTCTTCCACATTCCAAAAATTAATAAACATCTTGAATGTGGGGTGCAGTTTTTAGAATGATGTCACTTTTGGGTATTTTCTGTCATAAAGCCCCTCAAAGTCACTTCAAATGTGATGTGGTCTCTAAAAAAATTATTTGGTAAATTTTGTTGTAAAAATGAGAAATCACTGGTCAACTTTTAACCTTTATAGCTCCCTAATAAGAAAAAAAAAATGTTGGTTCCAAAATTGTGCTGATGTAAAGTAGACATGTGGGAAATGTCATTTAGGCTATGTGCCCACAATGCAGAAATGCTCCGGATTTTTCCTCAGCGTTTCTGCATCTCCCTGGCAGGAAAAACACATGCGGATTGCACATGAGGATTGCACATGCATTTTTCCTGCCAGGGACATGCGGATATGAAGCGTTCTTCACATGCATTTCCGCATGCGGGTTGACAAGCGCTTTCCAAGCGATTTTAGCATCACTTGGAAAGTGCTTGACAACTTGGTCACACTATATAAATCCATGCAAACGGCATGGATTTATATAGTGTGACCCGGGAGAATGTAAAAAAATAAAAAATAAATCTAAAATTACCTTCCGATGGCCCCCGGTGTCTTGCTTCACTCGGTGCTGACTACCAGCAGATTGCGGTACACTGAAGGACCAGCCGACGTCAGCGTCGCATGACCAGTCACATGACTATGACGTCAGCACAGGTCCATCAGTCCATCGCGATTTGCGGCATGAGAGGAGGAGCGCACCGCGGGCCGCCAGAAGGTAAGTATCATATTGATTTTTTAGTTTATTCTTTTTTTTTTTCACAGGTTCTATGGTACCCGAGTCCAGAGGAGAGTCTGCTCTCCTCTAGACCTGGGTACCATCCGCACATTGGAACGCGTGGATTGCGCATCTACATATACAGTGATGCGTAATCCATGCGTTCCACTGCAAGTCAATGGCGGCGAAAAAGCAGCACTTCCGCAAAATAATTGGTAGTGCTGCGTTTTTTTCCGAAGTGATAATCCGCAGCGGAAATTTCCGCAGCATGTGCACAGCACATGCGGATTATCATTGGGGAACATGGCAGGCCTTCTACCATGCGTTTTTTAAGCGTTTCTGCAGCGTTTTTGCTGCTGCGGAAAAGCTTAAAAAACACATCGTGGGCACACAGCCTAACTATTTTGTGTAACATATCTCTCTGATTTAAGGGCATAAAAATTCTAATTTTGAATACTGCGAAATTTTCAAAAAAAAAAAAAAATCCGATTTTTTCACAAATAAACGCAAGTGATATCGAAGAAATTTTACCACCATCATGAAGTACAATATGTCACGAAAAAATAATCTCAGAATCAGCAGGATCCGTTGAAGCGTTCCAGAATAATTACCTCAAAGTGACAGTGGTCAGAATTGTAAAAATTGGCCCGGTCATTAATGTGAAAACCACCCTCAGGGGTAAAGGGGTTAAAGGCACAATTTTAAAATCTTTTAGCCCAGAGCACACGTTACCATTTTTCTGCACCCTCTGGGAGAAAACTGGCTGGTGCTGAGTCATATGACTTCTGACATGAAACAGTCTTCCACAACCTCAACATGGTAGCAGAATGTGGCTGTTCCTCACCCAGTTTTAAGCCTCCTACACAGCTGTTTCTGTTAATGACCCACATATCAAAATGATGATCATTATCACGTTTAGTGTAATTGGATAATCATACATCCGAAAAATCCTACAAAAGCCATTTGTACAAGTGTACCTAGGAGAATTGATTCTGTTTTGAAGGTGATTACGCCAAATATTCATCAATTTAGATTTATTGCTTGTTCATTCACTTTGTGTTTTAACAGATTAAAAATCTACATTAGTAAACAGGTTGTCCACTACTAGGACAACCCCTTCTTGATCTAAATGTTTGGCACTGAAAATAAATTAAAAAAAGCCTATTCTCCTCTCCCGTGCCGGCACCGTTCCAGCGATGCCGGCACTCACGGTCCCAGGGCCCTCGTGCGGTTGTTGTGACACGCAAGTCTGAAGCCAAATCAACGCTGGCATCACTGTCCCCACCTTTGCATGAATTGAACATGAAGAGGAAGCGAGAGAGCAGCCGCAGACCTGACTTCCTCTTCATGTTCAATCTGCACGAATGCGGGGACAGTGACGCCAGCGCCGATTGGGCGCCGGGCTCATGTGTCACAACAACCGCACGAGAGACCAGGGAATGTGAGTGCCAATACTGCGGGAATGGCGCCGGCACAGGACAAGAGTATAAGCTTTATTTTATCAGGACCAAACATTAAGATCATGAAGGGGTTGTCCTAGTAGTTGACAACCCCTTTTAAACTTCTATTTTTGAAAGCATTCTTACTTTGCAGGATTTTTTCCCCAGTACTATATAAACTTTTTTTTTTTTTTTACTACATTGTGAAGAGAGATATTTTCTACGTTTATGCTGCTTTAAAGTGTAACTGTCAATTTGAAAAAGGTTTTATGTTCCAAGTGCTGCATAGTGTCTAGGTCCTGAGACCCCCACCAATCGCTCAAAACACTGTATGAGGTATATGCAGGGTGTGTACGTTCACTCTCAGAGGTGTACAGACTATTGAGCCCGTACTCCGCTGTGTGAGAGTGAATGTACAGAGCCAGAGACTTACTATTATACCCATACACCGCTGTGTGAGAGTGAATGTACAGAGCCATAGACTTACTATTATACCCATACACCGCTGCGTGAGAGTGAACGTACAGAGCCATAGACTTACTATTATACCCATACACCGCTGTGTGAGAGTGAATGTACAGAGCCATACACTTACTATTATACCCATACACCGCTGTGTGAGAGTGAATGTACAGAGCCATACACTTACTATTATACCCATACACCGCTGTGTGAGAGTGAATGTACAGACCCATAGACTTACTATTATACCCATACACCGCTGTGTGAGAGTGACTGTACAGAGCCATAGACTTACTATTATACCCATACACCACTGTGTGAGAGTGACTGTACAGAGCCATAGACTTACTATTATACCCATACACCGCTGTGTGAGAGTGACTATACAGAGCCACAGACTTACTATTATACCCATACACCGCTGTGTGAGAGTGACCGTACAGAGCCATAGACTTACTATTATACCCATACACCGCTGTGTGAGAGTGACTGTACAGAGCCATAGACTTACTATTATACCCATACACCGCTGTGTGAGAGTGAATGTACAGAGCCATAGACTTACTATTATACCCATACACTGCTGTGTGAGAGTGAATATACAGAGCCATAGACTTACTATTATACCCATACACCGCTGTGTAAGAGTGACTGTACAGAGCCATAGACTTACTATTATACCCATACATTGCTGTGTGAGAGTGAATGTACAGAGCCATAGACTTACTATTATACCCATACGCCGCTGTGTGAGAGTGAATGTACAGAGCCATAGACTTACTATTATAACAATACACCGCTGTGTGAGAGTGACTGTACAGAGCCATAGACTTACTATTATACCCATACACCGCTGTGTGAGAGTGAATGTACAGACCCATACTTACTATTATACCCATACACCGCTGTGTGAGAGTGAATGTACAGAGCCAAAGTCTTACTATTATACCCATACACCGCTGTGTGAGAGTGACTGTACAGAGCCATAGACTTACTATTATACCCATACACCGCTGTGTGAGAGTGAATGTACAGAGCCATAGACTTACTATTATACCCATACACCGCTGTGTGAGAGTGAATGTACAGAGCCATAGACTTACTATTATACCCATACACCGCTGTGTCAGAGTGAATGTACAGAGCCATAGACTTACTATTATACCCATACACCGCTGTGTGAGAGTGAATGTACAGAGCCAGAGACTTACTATTATACCCATACACCGCTGTGTGAGAGTGAATGTACAGAGCCATAGACTTACTATTATACCCATACACCGCTGTGTGAGAGTGAATGTACAGAGCCATAGACTTACTATTATACCCATACACCGCTGTGTGAGAGTGAATGTACAGAGCCATAGACTTACTATTATACCCATACACCGCTGTGTCAGAGTGAATGTACAGAGCCATAGACTTACTATTATACCCATACACCGCTGTGTGAGAGTGAATGTACAGAGCCAGAGACTTACTATTATACCCATACACCGCTATGTGAGAGTGAATGTACAGAGCCATAGACTTACTATTATACCCATACACCGCTGTGTGAGAGTGAATGTAGAGCCATAGACTTACTATTATACCCATACACCGCTGTGTGAGAGTGAATGTACAGAGCCATAGACTTACTATTATACCCATACACCGCTGTGTGAGAGTGAATGTACAGAGCCATAGACTTACTATTATACCCATACACCGCTGTGTGAGAGTGAATGTACAGAGCCATAGACTTACTATTATACCCATACACCGCTGTGTGAGAGTGAATGTACAGAGCCATAGACTTACTATTATACCCATACACCGCTGTGTGAGAGTGAATGTACAGAGCCATAGACTTACTATTATACCCATACACCGCTGTGTGAGAGTGAATGTACAGAGCCATAGACTTACTATTATACCCATACACCGCTGTGTGAGAGTGAACGTACAGAGCCATAGACTTACTATTATACCCATACACCGCTGTGTGAGAGTGAATTATACCCATACACCGCTGTGTGAGAGTGACTGTACAGAGCCATAGACTTACTATTATACCCATACATTGCTGTGTGAGAGTGAATGTACAGAGCCATAGACTTACTATTATACCCATACACTGCTGTGTGAGAGTGACTGTACAGAGCCATAGACTTACTATTATACCCATATACCGCTGTGTGAGAGTGACTGTACAGAGCCATAGACTTACTATTATACCCATACACCGCTGTGTGAGAGTGACTGTACAGAGCCATAGACTTACTATTATACCCATACACCGCTGTGTCAGAGTGAATGTACAGAGCCATAGACTTACTATTATACCCATACACCGCTGTGTGAGACTGAATGTACAGAGCCATACACTTACTATTATACCCATACACCGCTGTGTGAGAGTGAATGTACAGAGCCATACACTTACTATTATACCCATACACCGCTGTGTGAGAGTGAATGTACAGAGCCATAGACTTACTATTATACCCATACACCGCTGTGTGAGAGTGACTGTACAGAGCCATAGACTTACTATTATACCCATACACCACTGTGTGAGAGTGACTGTACAGAGCCATAGACTTACTATTATACCCATACACCGCTGTGTGAGAGTGACTGTACAGAGCCATAGACTTACTATTATACCCATACACCGCTGTGTGAGAGTGACCGTACAGAGCCATAGACTTACTATTATACCCATACACCGCTGTGTGAGAGTGACTGTACAGAGCCATAGACTTACTATTATACCCATACACCGCTGTGTGAGAGTGACCGTACAGAGCCATAGACTTACTATTATACCCATACACCGCTGTGTGAGAGTGAATGTACAGAGCCATAGACTTACTATTATACCCATACACTGCTGTGTGAGAGTGAATATACAGAGCCATAGACTTACTATTATACCCATACACCGCTGTGTAAGAGTGACTGTACAGAGCCATAGACTTACTATTATACCCATACATTGCTGTGTGAGAGTGAATGTACAGAGCCATAGACTTACTATTATACCCATACACCGCTGTGTAAGAGTGACTGTACAGAGCCATAGACTTACTATTATACCCATACATCGCTGTGTGAGAGTGAATGTACAGAGCCATAGACTTACTATTATAACAATACACCGCTGTGTGAGAGTGACTGTACAGAGCCATAGACTTACTATTATACCCATACGCCGCTGTGTGAGAGTGAATGTACAGAGCCATAGACTTACTATTATAACAATACACCGCTGTGTGAGAGTGACTGTACAGAGCCATAGACTTACTATTATACCCATACACCGCTGTGTGAGAGTGAATGTACAGACCCATACTTACTATTATACCCATACACCGCTGTGTGAGAGTGAATGTACAGAGCCATAGACTTACTATTATACCCATACACCGCTGTGTGAGAGTGACTGTACAGAGCCATAGACTTACTATTATACCCATACACCGCTGTGTGAGAGTGAATGTACAGAGCCATAGACTTACTATTATACCCATACACCGCTGTGTGAGAGTGAATGTACAGAGCCATAGACTTACTATTATACCCATACACCGCTGTGTCAGAGTGAATGTACAGAGCCATAGACTTACTATTATACCCATACACCGCTGTGTGAGAGTGAATGTACAGAGCCAGAGACTTACTATTATACCCATACACCGCTGTGTGAGAGTGAATGTACAGAGCCATAGACTTACTATTATACCCATACACCGCTGTGTGAGAGTGAATGTACAGACCCATACTTACTATTATACCCATACACCGCTGTGTGAGAGTGAATGTACAGACCCATACTTACTATTATACCCATACACCGCTGTGTGAGAGTGAATGTACAGAGCCAGAGACTTACTATTATACCCATACACCGCTGTGAGAGTGAATGTACAGAGCCATAGACTTACTATTATACCCATACACCGCTGTGTGAGAGTGAATGTACAGAGCCATAGACTTACTATTATACCCATACACCGCTGTGTGAGAGTGAACGTACAGAGCCATAGACTTACTATTATACCCATACACCGCTGTGTGAGAGTGAATTATACCCATACACCGCTGTGTGAGAGTGACTGTACAGAGCCATAGACTTACTATTATACCCATACATTGCTGTGTGAGAGTGAATGTACAGAGCCATAGACTTACTATTATACCCATACACTGCTGTGTGAGAGTGACTGTACAGAGCCATAGACTTACTATTATACCCATACACCGCTGTGTGAGAGTGACTGTACAGAGCCATAGACTTACTATTATACCCATACACCGCTGTGTGAGAGTGACTGTACAGAGCCATAGACTTACTATTATACCCATACACCGCTGTGTCAGAGTGAATGTACAGAGCCATAGACTTACTATTATACCCATACACCGCTGTGTGAGAGTGAATGTACAGAGCCATAGACTTACTATTATACCCATACACCGCTGTGTGAGAGTGACTGTACAGAGCCATAGACTTACTATTATACCCATACACCGCTGTGTGAGAGTGAATGTACAGGGCCATAGACTTACTATTATACCCATACATCGCTGTGTGAGAGTGAATGTACAGGGCCATAGACTTACTATTATACCCATACACCGCTGTGTGAGAGTGAATGTACAGAGCCATAGACTTACTATTATACCCATACACCGCCGTGTGAGAGTGACTGTACAGAGCCATAGACTTACTATTATACCCATACACCGCCGTGTCAGAGTGAATGTACAGAGCCATAGACTTACTATTATACCCATACACCGCTGTGTGAGAGTGACTGTACAGAGCCATAGACTTACTATTATACCCATACACCGCTGTGTCAGAGTGAATGTACAGAGCCATAGACTTACTATTATACCCATACACCGCTGTGTCAGAGTGAATGTACAGAGCCATAGACTTACTATTATACCCATACACCGCTGTGTGAGAGTGACTGTACAGAGCCATAGACTTACTATTATACCCATACACCGCTGTGTCAGAGTGAATGTACAGAGCCATAGACTTACTATTATACCCATACACTGCTGTGTGAGAGTGAATATACAGAGTCATAGACTTACTATTATACCCATACACCGCTGTGTAAGAGTGACTGTACAGAGCCATAGACTTACTATTATACCCATACACCGCTGTGTGAGAGTGAATGTACAGAGCCATAGACTTACTATTATACCCATACACCGCTGTGTGAGAGTGAACGTACAGAGCCATAGACTTACTATTATACCCATACACCGCTGTGTGAGAGTGAATTATACCCATACACTGCTGTGTGAGAGTGACTGTACAGAGCCATAGACTTACTATTATACCCATACATTGCTGTGTGAGTGAATGTACAGAGCCATAGACTTACTATTATACCCATACACCGCTGTGTGAGAGTGAATGTACAGAGCCATAGACTTACTATTATACCCATACACCGCTGTGTGAGAGTGACTGTACAGAGCCATAGACTTACTATTATACCCATACACCGCTGTGTGAGAGTGACTGTACAGAGCCATAGACTTACTATTATACCCATACACCGCTGTGTCAGAGTGAATGTACAGAGCCATAGACTTACTATTATACCCATACACCGCTGTGTGAGTGACTGTACAGAGCCATAGACTTACTATTATACCCATACACCGCTGTGTCAGAGTGAATGTACAGAGCCATAGACTTACTATTATACCCATACACTGCTGTGTGAGAGTGAATATACAGAGCCATAGACTTACTATTATACCCATACACCGCTGTGTAAGAGTGACTGTACAGAGCCATAGACTTACTATTATACCCATACATTGCTGTGTGAGAGTGAATGTACAGAGCCATAGACTTACTATTATACCCATACGCCGCTGTGTGAGAGTGAATGTACAGAGCCATAGACTTACTATTATACCCATACACCGCTGTGTGAGAGTGAATGTACAGAGCCATAGACTTACTATTATACCCATACACCGCTGTGTGAGAGTGAATGTACAGAGCCATAGACTTACTATTATACCCATACACCGCTGTGTGAGAGAGTGAACGTACAGAGCCATAGACTTACTATTATACCCATACACCGCTGTGTGAGAGTGAATTATACCCATACACCGCTGTGAGAGTGACTGTACAGAGCCATAGACTTACTATTATACCCATACATTGCTGTGTGAGAGTGAATGTACAGAGCCATAGACTTACTATTATACCCATACACCGCTGTGTGAGAGTGAACGTACAGAGCCATAGACTTACTATTATACCCATACACCGCTGTGTGAGAGTGACTGTACAGAGCCATAGACTTACTATTATACCCATACACCGCTGTGTCAGAGTGAATGTACAGAGCCATAGACTTACTATTATACCCATACACCGCTGTGTGAGTGACTGTACAGAGCCATAGACTTACTATTATACCCATACACCGCTGTGTCAGAGTGAATGTACAGAGCCATAGACTTACTATTATACCCATACACTGCTGTGTGAGAGTGAATATACAGAGCCATAGACTTACTATTATACCCATACACCGCTGTGTAAGAGTGACTGTACAGAGCCATAGACTTACTATTATACCCATACATTGCTGTGTGAGAGTGAATGTACAGAGCCATAGACTTACTATTATACCCATACGCCGCTGTGTGAGAGTGAATGTACAGAGCCATAGACTTACTATTATACCCATACACCGCTGTGTGAGAGTGAATGTACAGAGCCATAGACTTACTATTATACCCATACACCGCTGTGTGAGAGTGAATGTACAGAGCCATAGACTTACTATTATACCCATACACCGCTGTGTGAGAGAGTGAACGTACAGAGCCATAGACTTACTATTATACCCATACACCGCTGTGTGAGAGTGAATTATACCCATACACCGCTGTGAGAGTGACTGTACAGAGCCATAGACTTACTATTATACCCATACATTGCTGTGTGAGAGTGAATGTACAGAGCCATAGACTTACTATTATACCCATACACCGCTGTGTGAGAGTGAACGTACAGAGCCATAGACTTACTATTATACCCATACACCGCTGTGTGAGAGTGAACGTACAGAGCCATAGACTTACTATTATACCCATACACCGCTGTGTGAGAGTGAATTATACCCATACACCGCTGTGTGAGAGTGAATGTACAGAGCCATAGACTTACTATTATACCCATACACCGCTGTGTGAGAGTGAATGTACAGAGCCATAGACTTACTATTATACCCATACACCGCTGTGTGAGAGTGACTGTACAGAGCCATAGACTTACTATTATACCCATACACCGCTGTGTGAGAGTGAACGTACAGAGCCATAGACTTACTATTATACCCATACACCGCTGTGTGAGAGTGAATGTACAGAGCCATAGACTTACTATTGAGCCTGTACAACGCTCTGTACATGCAGTGCACGAAGGAGCTGCACATTTTAGAGCCATGTTTTGGCCAATCCGTGTGGATCTCAGGACCTTGCCCCCATTCCTGTCGGCAACACTCTGTAGTGCCTCTAATATAAAAACTTTTTTCAAAAAGAGTTACACTTTAACTTCTTTTTTAATCACTGTAGTAACTACTTTGGTGTTTCATGAAGTCCGTGAATACAAAATCCTCCAATATCCGTAATGATTTACGAGAAAAGTGGGAGGACAAGCTTACATTGGGTGATGTAACTTACCATTTCACCGCTAGATTTTGCACTTCACCATTCTTATCTTCCAAAAGCTTTAAAATCATCTTTACCACTTTACGCTCACTATCATCATCTAGTTTAATGGAGTCCTTCTGTAGCTCAGTCATTAAGTCATTAGTTGCCATGAATCTAGAAGAAAAATAAATAAGTATTTGAACAAGAACAAGGGAACATGACTATAGAACAAAGCATGCTTTGTGTCACAAAATAAATAACAATCACTTCATATGTTCCATCTACTGAATGTATTGCAAGCAGGAATATTCTGTCTATATATGGGAGTATTTGCCCAACATATATTGGCCACAGAAGAATAAATCCAAAGCTATTTGTGGAGAATACGTTTACTATATATTTCTCTACAGTAGAGGAATGTGGCAATACCAATGTATACCTTCATAGATTCAACCTATTATTTATTTATATTGCGCCATTGATTCCATGGTGCTGTACATAAGAAGGGGTTACATAGCAAATACAGATATCACTTACAGTGAACAAACTAACTATGATAGACTTGTACAGCGGGAAGAGGACCCAGCCCTTGCGGGCTTACATTCTTCAGGAACAGACAGTAGGTTGGGGGGGTTGCAGTAGCTCTATTGTTGTTAAGGTGGCAGCAAGCAAGGTCATGGCAGGCTGTAGGCTTGTTTGAAGAGATGGGTTTTAAGGTTCCATCTGAAGGTTCCAAATGTAGAGTCTAATCGGACGTGTTGAGGCACAGAAGTCCATACGATGGGGGATATTCGGGAGAAATCTTGGAAGCGATTGGGTGATGAACGAATAATTGTGGAGGAGAGAAGGAGGTCTTGGGAGGACCGGAGATTACGTAAGGGAACGTATCGGGAGATTAGTTCAGAGATGTATGCAGGAGAAAGGTTATGGATGGCTTTGTAGGTCAGTGTTAGTAGTTTGAACTGGATACGCTGGGCATTTGGGAGCCAGTGAAGGGATATGCAAATGGGGTAGCAGAGGAGTAGCGAAGCGAGAGACGAACTAGTCGCGCAGCAAAGTTAAGGACAGACTGGAGAGGTGCGAGATTGTTAGCAGGTAGGCCACAGAGGAGGATGTTGCAGTAGTCGAGGCGGGAGATGATGTGGGCATACACAAGCACTTTAGTAGATAGCTTGTGGGATGAGGAAAGGACTGATTCTGGAAATATTTTTGAGCAGGAGGCGACAGCTTGGGTGTGGGGTTTGAAGGACAGAGCGGAGTCAAGGGTTACTCCGAGGCAGCGTATTGCCAGTACAGGGGAAAGTGAGATGTCATTTATTGTGATACAAAGATCAGGTGGGGAAGATATGCGAGATGGGGGAAAGATGATGACTTCAGTTTTGTCCACATTTAGCTTGATAAAGCGAGAGGAGAAGAAGGAGGATATGGCTGATAGACATGCTGGGATTCTGGACAGCAGAAGGTGACATCTTGGCCAGAGAGGTAGATCTGCATGTCAGTGTATAGATGGTACTGGAAGCCATAGGATTTTAGGAGCTGTCCCAGGCCAAGAGTATAGATTGAGAAGAGTAGGGGTCCTAGGACAGAGCCTTGAGGGACTCCAACAGAGAGGGGGTGGGATGAGGAGGTAGTATGGGAGTGGGAGGCACTAAATGTGCAGTTAGAAAGGTATGAGGAGATCCAAGATAGGGCAAGGTCTTTGATGCCAAAGGAAGAGAGTATCTGTAGTAGGAGGCAGTGGTCAACCGTGTCGAAGGCAGAGGACAGGACAAGAAGAAGGAGTACAGAGAATTGTCTGTTAGCTTTGGCTGTAAGTCATTAGTAATTTTAGTAAGGGAAGTTTCGGTGGAATGGTGGGGGCTGAAGCCAGATTGTCGGTTGTCGAAGAGAGTTAGATGAGAAGTGAGAGGAAAGTTCAGTGTTAACGTGTTGCTCAAGGAGTTTGGAGGCAAATGGGAGCAGCGATATGGGGCGGTAGCTGGACAAGGCGGTTGGGTCGAGGGACGGCTTTTTGAGGCTGGGCGTGATTGTGGCATGTTTGAAGGCAGCGAGGAAGGTACCAGAAGTTAGTGATAGGTTGAAGAGATGGGTTAGGGAAGGGATGAGTTTGAGGATGGGGTCGAGGTGTGATTTGGAGAGGAGACGAGTGAGGTCTCCTTCCGTGATGTTGGAAAGGGAGGTTATGGGGGTAGGGCAATGGTCTGGGAGACAAAGGGGTTGTGATGGTCGGACAGTAAAGACTTGTGTTTGGCAAACTCGTCAGAGATGACGAAGGAGGTCGGGGGGGGGGGGGGGCAGTGCAAGGCGGAAGAGAGAGTTAAAAGTGTTGAATAACTGTTTGGGGTTGTAGGATAAGGAAGATATGAGGGTTATGAACAGAAGTGAGGGCTTATTTGAAAGGGAGTGTTGCTTGTTTGAATGCAGTGAAGTCATCTTGCGAATGTGTTTTCTTCCAACTTCGCTCCGCAACCCTGGATGCTTGCCGAAGCTGTTTAGTAAGGTTGTTGTGCCAGGGTTGCCTGTTGACTCGTCACGCTCTGCCATGCACAAGAGGGGCGATCGAGTCAATAGCTGATGCAAGAGTGGCATCGTAGAAAGCAGTGGCGCCGTCTGTGTCGTGGAGTGAAGATATGGATGTCAGTGGTAGAATAGAGTCAGAGTGTGTGTGTGTCTAAATGTGCAAGGTTTCTGCGGGGGGGTGCTAATTGCTGGAAATGGGTGACAGGTGAGGAGGACAGGGATGAGAATGTGAGTAGATGGTGGTCAGATAGGGGTAGGGGGGAGGTTGTGAGGTTAGATAGGGAGCAGAGTCGGGTGAAGTTGAGGTCTAGTGTGTGTCCGTCTGTGTGGGTGACTGAGGAGGACCACTGAGTAAGTCCAAAGTACGAAGTAAGAGACAGGAGTTTGGATACTGTTGACTCGCGAGTGTAAGTGGGGATGTTGAAATCGCTCATGATGATTGTGGGAATGTCAGCAGAGAGAAAGTAGAGAAGCCAGGTGGAGAATTGGTCAATAAAGGCAGTGACCAGGCCCGGAGGTCGGTATAGAACAGCCACTTGGAGGTTGGAGAGAGAGTAGATGCGGATAGAGTGGACTTCAAAAGAAGGGAGAATAGGAGGGTAGAGGTTGTATAGGGCTAAAGCTGCAGTTGGTAGAAAGGAGAAGACTCACTCCTCCATCATGTCTGTTAACAGGGCGAGGAGTGTGGGTGAAGTGGAGGCAACCATAACACAGAGCAGCAGGGGAGGCAGCGTCGGAGGGTGTCAGCCATGTCTCTGTGATGCCCAGGAAGGAGAGAGGACGACAGGTAAAGAGGTCGTGGACAAAATGGAGCTTGTTGAAGACAGAGTGGGCATTCTAGAGTGCTCCAGAGAGAGGGAGCAGGGGGGGGTGGATGTATTGCATATAGCAATTTTAAAGGGAACCCAACATGAGGATTTTATAGCTCAAGCTAATAGCATTCATATAGTGGCGTTTTCATGCAGATTTTAATCTGTACCTCAATCGTAGAAATTGGTATAGCAGTTTCTGAGAAATCCAGAGTTGAAAAAGTATGCAAATAAGCTTCAAGTGTATTGACATGGGACACTGCATTTGCAGCTCTGCTGCCCTCCCTCACTATTCCCTGCACATTGCCTGCTTGCAATGCCTGACTGACATGTCAATGGATGCAGGTCACCGAAACAAGAGAGTCACCAGTCCATCAGATACAAGACAGATATATGCAGCTCATTTGTAAATGATTTCAAAGCTGGATTTCTAAGAAACTGCAAAACGGATTTTCACAATCAAGGTATGGCTTTAATCAGCATGAAAGTGACTGAACATACATGTCAATAGTTTGAGGTACAAAATCCTCATGACAGGTTCGCTTTAAGCAGAACAGTGTCAAAACAAGATGTTGAGTGTAACATGCATTTCTTTTTTCAATCCCTTTGCTTGGCTGCTGCAAGTATATATGTACTACTTTTGCTTGCCTTCTTTCTGAGCAAGCACAGATTCCTCCTGATGTGAGGCTTGTTGTCACTTTGGAGCAGTTGCCCAGACATCTCACAAGTACTATGCAAAGTGCTCTGCGTTTATCAGCTGTCTTCACAGTTATTGTCTCTAAACAGCTTCCATCCACTAGCCAGAATACAATGCATTGGATTACTATAGACACATCACATCTGGAGGGCTGAAAAACGTATATAACATATCTGGAGAACTACAGGCTGCTGAAATTTGGCCAAGCAGTTCTGCAGGTGAAACAGCAACTTGAAAACCGCAGTGACTACTGGCCGCTAGAGTTTGTGGCCTACCTCAAATAGGGCAGTGGATTCGTCCCATAATAAACTACCCTTAAAGAGGTGTTCCTAATATGGCGATAGATCCGCTTTAAAAGTGTATCAAATGACATGCCCCATGATTAGAATAATTGTAAAGAAATTATTCCTAATTTTTCAAATACTTGCTACATACAACAGTCATCCTTCATTTTGTAAAAACAATCATTTGTATATTAGACAAAACATATGGGATCTTTAGTATAGAGGATTGTAAAACTACACACGGAGTACAGCATTCCTAACTGAGTAAGGTGTACGTTGCATATATTTACATGTTTGCATTGTACAGTATGGTTACAGAGAAGGAGATGGAAGAGAACAGCAAAGAAGGGCACTGGGCATTTTTCTAGAATCAGAAAAGTAAGATGAATGTAGACGGCAGAAGAAGACTCCCAACAAAGTGAAAACTTCAGCATGCACGGCCCGAGGCACGAACAGGAGGTAAGCAAAGCAGGCAGCCAATTAGGGCACTACCAAACTTACAATGTTAGGAAGCACAATTTATCCAACAAAGTCATTTGACAGTAGAGACCCATCCAGAGTTAGGCAAGTATCCACACAAGAAGCAGCACACAATGCAGCTGCTTTACATGACCCTATGAAGTTAACTGCCTAGTGCTACGCCTGAGCGACTGATAATATAGTGCGGATGCAGAGAGTGTGACTAGGGCTCCATTTGCAGTAAAGAACAGCTAGTTGGTTACAAAGCAAAGCCCACCAGTCTAAAAGTGACCACAGAACTTAGCTGTCTTCTCAACACTTGTTCAGCCAACAGCTATCCATTACTCACGACTCCACATATTCATGCATACCATGTATGTGTTCTTAAGAGGAGGAAGTAGGCCGACTACTCTCATTGATGACACATCCAAAACATCGGTCACCGATATCAGATTGGTGTGGGTCAGACACCCACCAACCCAACCGTGTGTGCAGTAACAGTCACTACATGTCACAAAGCTGCGCTTTTCAGCTCCGCAACTGCCACGGGCACTGAGAACAACTGATCAGCGGGGTTTCTGGATCCCCATCAATTTGATATTACAAAAGTATTTGTAGAACAAGGATCATGCATGGTAAAAATTCAACATGCCACATCCTTTTTGCCCCATATACTGCCACTGGGGGGAAAAAAAAGTCTAGACATCATTACATATTAAATGGTACTGCCAAAATATAGCTGCCAATTGTCTTAAGTGTATGACCATCTTGAGACAAATTAATGCTCCATCTAATCAGATGCTTCCATTTAGAATTTGGAGAGGTGCCCAACCTGCAGCTGGAGAAGCTCAATGTCGGAAGGGATGGAGAAGACCCAGAGAAGTACAAATGCTATCTCTAACACCAGCAGCTGGCTGAAAGAGGTTTATATGGCAGAACCTCCACAGATTAATTACACTTGCCAATGTGGTGACATCTGCCAAAAAGTATACTTTGCATTGTTGCACATAGGAGTCTGAGAAAAGCCAATGTATGCCTATACAGTATAGTGAGATGTCAGAACCTTCCATCAGAGGTATACGTTGGGCAAGGCTCCCAAAGTATACGTCTGATGAAAGGCTCCAATGTGATATGAAGCGAGCTTTATTGCTGTCTACTTTGTCATTCAGTATCCAGCGTCCACCTTTATAATTATCTCCTGCAGACAAAGACCATGTATGGTGTCCATCTGAGGAGAGTACAGATACATGCAGAAGGCATATACATGGTGATTGTGATCAAGAGTCTGGAGGTAGGTAAACATGTGAGTGGGGTAACTAGACCGATAAACACAATGTGCATGCAGGTCTGCAGAGTATCTGGATTTATGCAGTTATATTGTATATATACACAGATGTGCAGTATGTGTACAAGGTAAACGTCTGCAGGTACATTGACAATATTTCATACTTTGCTCAATTACTGGCGTCACGTGAATGATTAAACATTAGGCTTGAACTGAACTTAAGGCCAGCACACTTTGAAGAAAATGCATTGGCCATGAACAGATCTTGTACCCTCACTGGGACTGTGTGATATCCAGTGGTCTCAATACCAGCAGCAGAGCAAGCCTTTAGACTCTGCAGCTGCCAGCTCAGTGGTATCCAACGGCTCTGTTCTTGAACTTGAGTAGTCAACTGGTTCTTTAAAAAGCGCCCCCCCCCCCCCCCCCCCTATTGTCACGGGCCAGTCTTGCTTTATGAGTAATTACATTCAACCATCTGCGGCATTCAGGAGGTGCATGGAAGTTGAAGTATTTTGTTACAATTACAACCAAATCGGGGCAAAGTACCATAGTTTAGTTATGCCATTTTGCCACAATTTGACAGCATTCAAAGGAACATTCTCAGAAAAATTAAATGTGTAATCATTGTGTTGCCCCAGCTACATTTGAGGGTGACCGGAGGTGAGCAGTTGAAAATGAGAATGCTGTTTCACAGTTAAAAGGTTGCTCCAGTTAGCATAGAAGCAGCAGGGTAGTGATGAGGAGGAGCAAGGAGGCCAAATTGAGAGGAGTTGCACACTTGACTCTGTAGTTTGCAGGAAGTCAGAGACCTCCAGTCCATGCAGCAAGTCATGTATCCAGTGGGTAGTCAGAGTAAAGGTCCACACTAATGTGGGCTAAACCCATCAATATCGGCGGCATTAGCTAGCAGTCCAATATGTATGGGGCCACGTGACTCTCCCCTGACAGATGATGTCGGGACATAAGACACAGGTAGTTTGAATTTTAACGACTAATCCTTTTGTTATTCAAGAAGTAAGCAGCTGCAAAAGCTGTCTAGCAGGGCCTCTCTAATCCCCAATTTAATAAGACAAACATTTGGCTGAGATCCTTTCTGTGTGTAACGCTGGTGAGTGTGGACCCACTGCGCCACAAGCCAGGCTTACCCTAAAGGGGAGTAATTAAGTGACTACCTAGTATTCGCTAAAGCCTTTGATGGTGAGGATAGGCTTCGCCACAGGTAGTCACCAGATACCACTCCAAGGCATTCCCCAAGTCAGTAGAAGCTGATCGGAGGGTCAGAAGCATGCATAAGAGGTACAGGAGGGCAAAGACAAACGTGGTTAGACAATCAGGGGTCAGGACAGGCAGTCCAGGAACAGAGTATAAAGCTGAGGTCAGGGGCAGAGAGGTCACACAACACAGGTTATACAACAAGGTCGATAACAGGCAAGATAGAACAAAAATGCACCCACAGGATGCAGAGACAAGCAACTGGGAACCAAGGATCTGGCAATAAGTGGTGTGAGAAGCTGCCTAATAAACCCCCTGCTGCCTAGGAAGAGGCTAGGGAAGGCAAATCCGCAGGACACAGACAGGTTAAATTCCTGCAGGATCTGGCCGAGCCACCCTATAGCCAGGTGGAGACTCTCTAGGAGCAGATGTGGCAGTGAGAACAAGGCAGCTCAGGGAGATGGTCTGACTCTGGGGAAGCAGAACAGTGAACGAAGTGAGTAGAGTGGCACTGAGAAGGGCTGTGAGATGCCGGTGTGACACGGTGTATGGGGGAGTTAGAAGAGATAGCTATCTATTGTGTATGGGACGGGGGTGATGGGGAGTGCTTTAACGTCACATGACTCCGCAATCACAAAGTACAAAATATAACAGACTTGAGAAATTAATTACACCCATAAGATAGAGGACGTGTGTATAAATGTGATGCAATGTTTAAAAAATAAAAAAAATAAAAAAAAAAAAGCTATTCTGTCTCTCTCTTTAACCAATCCATTAACACATTTATTGTTTTCCTTGATGGAAATAAATCTTTATTCAAAGAGTCAAGGTTAATAATCATCCATGCAATGTAATGCCTACCCAGCTAACAACATTGGTTCTGCCCCTTCAGCATCATCATTAGGGCACATTCTGATGAAGAGCCCTTGTGCTAAGACTGATAGAAATTTTTTTTTTTATGTATATGAACTGTCTTTTCATTCATACAAGTTTCTGATGTGTTCCAGTCCCGGGGACTGGAAGAAATCCCTGCCTCCCCTGCAGGTCACAGTGCCCTGTGATGTGCAGTTGCAGCAGCCAAATCCAGGCACTGTGACAATGCAGAAGAGGGGGGAAACATTGTACTTCACACAGGAGGCAGGATTTCTTCCTGTACCCAGGCCTGCAAGCATCAGAAACTTGACTGAATAAAAAGACATTTCACAGCAACCAGTCCTCTAATATGGGCCATATTGGTAAGTATAGATTTACATTTCTATCACCTTTATGCCCATATTAGAGGTCAGATAAGTGCCAGGGGGTGACAGATTCCCTTTAAAGAATTCAGGACCTCAATTAAAATAAAAACATTGTATACTCCTGTATACCTCCTAGCACCATTGCATAGAGTTCCTGGAGAGATGGGACTTGTGTTACCTGCTGGTTGCAGCCAACGTGCGGCTGCTGTTTAGATGCTTATAATTTTACTATTTTATCAGAGCAGACGTCCACCCTGACAGAATATTGATGAGCTGTAGCCAAACAGTGGATGTTGATTAGCAGCAACCAGCACGTGACAAGTCACATCTCTCTATACGTGCATGTATGGCATCATACAAAACTACATCTACAACTCATCCCACAGCTATGGAGACAGTGAAATAAAGTTAAGGCTCTTGGAAGAAGGGAGTGATGGGAAACTATATCACAAATGAAAAATGGCTGTTTCCTTAAATGGGTGGGCCGAAGGCCAAAGCCATTTTCCTTCTAATTCCCTAACTATTTTCTAATATATTTTCATCACAAATTCTCTCCCATTCTTTAATTACACTATCTAACTGCTATTCTATTTTTTTCCACTTCCTTTTTGATGACTCTTCATTTGAGAATTCCAATGCATGCTGGGATACTCAAGCAAAGCATCATCATCCCTGAAATGAAGCATCGTTAGTGACGCTTGTTTCAGGGTCTGGGCTAGTCCCTGTGCGCTGTCATTGCGCGATGTGCACAATGACAGCGTGCCCTATGTTGCCAGAGTGCGGTGTCAGAATACCTGGCATGCAGAGAAACGCCACCCCCGCAAGTGACGTCACTGGTCTCTGCACACCGGCTATTTTGACAACACGATTTGCTCCTGGCTTGCTATGGCCAACTTACAGGTGCATCTCACTAAATTATAATATCAAAAAGTTTATTTATTTCAGTTCTTCAATAAAAAAAAAAAAGTGAAACTCATTATATAGAGTCATTACAAACAGAGTGATCTATTTCAAGTGTTTATTTCTGTTAATGTTGATGATTATGGCTTACAGCCAATGAAAACACAAAAGTCATTATCTCAGTAAATTAGAATACTTTGTAACAACATCTTCATAAATGTTTTTAAAATCCGAAATGTTGGCCTACTGAAATGTATGTTCAGTAAATGCACTCAATACTTGGTCGGGGCTTCTTTTGCATCAATTACTGCATCAATGCGGCGTGGCATGGAGGCGATCAGCCTGTGGCACTGCTGAGGTGTTATGGAAGCCCAGGTTGCTTTGATAGCAGCCTTCAGCAAGTCTGCATTGTTGGGTCTGGTGTCCCATCTTCCTCTTGACAATACCATAGATTCTATGAGGTAATGGTCAGGCGAGTTTGCTGGTCAATCAAGCACAGTGATACTGTTGTTTTTAAACCAGGTATTGGCACCTGTCCACACTGCCAAAAGTACCAAGTCCTGCTGGAGAATGAAATTTCCATCTCCAAAAAGCTTGTCGTCAGAGGGAAGCATGAAGTGCTCTAAAATTTCCTGGTAGACTGCTGCGCTGACTTTGGTCTTGATAAAACACAGTGGACCTACACTAGCAGATGACATGGCTCCCCAAACCATCACTGATTGTGAAAACTTCACACTAGACATCAAGCAGTTTGGATTGTGTGCCTCTCCTCTCTTCCTCCAGACTCTGGGACCTTGATTTCCAAATGAAAATTGGAACTCTGGGACCTTGTGGAGTGTGTCAATGACTGCCTTCTGGACATCTGTCAAATCAGCAGTCTTCCCCAAGATTGTGGAGCCTACTAAAACAGACTAAGGGTCCTTTTTAAACGCTTAGGAAGTCTTTGCAGGTGTATTTTGTTAATTATTTTAATTTACTGAGATAATGACTTGTGTTTTCTATGGCTGTAAGCCATAACCATTAACATTAACAGAAATAAACACTTGAAATAGATCACTGTTTGTAATGACTCTATATAACATACGAGTTTCACTTTTTGTATTGAAGAACTGAAATAAATTAACTTTTTGATGATATTCTCATTTAGTGAGATGCACCTGTAGATCAGCAGTAGAGTGCACTGTCATTGTACACATCACACAGTGACTAGCCCAGTTCCTGAAACAAGCGTCCCTGATGAAGCTTCATTTCAAGGATGGGACAGATGATGATGCTATGTTGGAGTATCCCAGAAGGCACTGTGATTCTCAAAGCGTGATAAAAAAAAAAGTGAAAAAAAAAAATTGAAAAGCAAGTAGTGTAGTTAGGGAAGGATAGGGAGTTTTTAATGCAAGTAGATTAGAAAATGGGTTAGATTATGGCACTAAGCAGATAGGGATTTAAGAGGGAAATGACTGACCTTTGGACAACCACTTTAAAGGTGTTGTTGTTAATTATGAATTAAGTTCCTCTCCCCACACACACACCAATATTGAAAATGGGGGTAATAAAATGCCACAATGTACTGTAGCTTCAGGCACACCTCTGCTCCACTCATTTTTTATAGTATTGACAGCCAAGTCTAATCCTCGGCTTGGGGAGCTAAAACGGGGTTAGCTGCTCTCCCACATCACCTAAATAACTAAGAAGGATCATACTATTTTATTATTGCCCGATCTCTTACTTCACAGTATAAAATAAAAGCCAATGCAAGAACGCTGGTAAAGCCGCCTCAGGAAAATGAGCTCTGGTGTTTTCCTGACACAAGTTTGCCTGGGAAAGCCCGGCGGCTGAGCCAACGTCTAAACAACGCTGTATGTACATAGCCTAAAGGTATGTTGTAAGAATTCAATGGCATATTGTTAATGCATTCATGTAAACTGGAGCATTTTTTAGGATTTTTGAGCAATTACCGGGACTTATATTAGATATTATTGGTTATTAATACATCTACTTTAGCCTAATAACCCTTTTAGACGGGCGAATCTAGGCTGCTAAATCACCGCTGTCCTGCTGCCACTAGAGATGAGCAAAAAGCTTCACAGAACCCTAATCCAGCAGATAAGTAGTTCATGGTAGCTGGACCAGAGCTCTGTGACCCTCATCCTAGCTGGGGCATGCCTGGCACCACTTCTGATCTGTAGGCCCCCAAGTAATCACAACTACTAATCAAAAGAGTTGTCAGGGATGCCGGCAGGTACGATAAGGTTCACAGGGCTCTGTTCCAGAGGGCCACGGACCAGGTCCATTCTGCTCATCTCTGGCAGCAACCAGACCAATGACAGTCTTTAGGCCGAGTTTACATGTCCAGTAATCATCCACTCAAAACGGATCCAGTTATCTTACCATAACAAAGAAGGTCTCCAGACAACTTTTTTTTGTCCCACTAAAAAAGGGATTGCAACTTGACCTGTGTTTTGTTTGTTTTTTAAAGTGAATGTCACCCCCTGGGACATTTTTAATCTGTTAATATGGGCATACAGGTAGGTGATAGAACTGTTCAAATAGTCATACCTGTATGCCTCATAGCTGCGGTCTTGTCGTGCAGAAATCATCTTTTAATCCTGTATGTTAATGCGGTCTTTCAGGCTCTGGGGTGTGCGGTGCCTGGAAGAAAACTCTGCCTCCAATGTTCATTTGCGTACCACCGTCTTCCCATCAGCGTCAGAGGGCCCTGTGACATGTACTGGTGGCCCCGGAATCCCGCGCCTGTGCCCTGAAATAGCTCGATTATAGGCACCATTTTCTACCCTTCTATGGGCATTGGCTTCACTGTTCTTCTGTGCAGGCGCCGTTTAAGTAGCAGTGGCCTGCGCAGAAGAACAGTGAAGCCAATGTTGATATAAGGGCAGAAAACTTAAGTATAACCGCAGTATTGCAGGACACAGATGCGGGATTCTGGGGCCTCCAGTACATGTCACAGGGCACTGTGACGCTGATGGGAGAGGGGTGGTACGCAAATGAAGACCGGGGGCAGAGTTTTGTTCCAGGCACCGCACACCCCAGAGCCTGATAGACCTCATTAACATACAGGATTAAAAGATTTCTCAACAAGCCAGCAGCTACAAGGCATACAAGTAGGACTATTTGAACAATTCAATCACCTGTATGCCCATATTAATAGCTTAAATACATCCCAGGGGTGACAGATTCACGTTAACATTCAAATCTATGGAAAACGGATGTGTTAGGCAGCCATCAGTTTTCCTTCTGTTTGATTAAAGGATATATGTATTTAGCCTTAGATGTAAAGTCACAATGTGACATTGGGATCAGAATTTTCTCTGTCTACCCCAAGATACCGAGGTAACTGGGTGCTTGGCAGCAGCAGAGTATCGGCACCGCCAGCAGCTCCATTCAAAAGGCTGTCAGAGAAGTTCAGTCCTAGTGGAGGGACCCTTCACTGATCTGACAGTTACTATATAACCATGTAGCTAAAGATATAGGAGCCATCTTATACAGGACGTCCCAGGTGCCTACATGGTGGTCCCACCGCTCTGGATGTGTCTGCAGCCCCCGCATGCATGCTGATGGGTGAGGCGGGACAGACAGATGACAGCCATGTCTGCTCCATTCCCAGCTGGCTATCTGCACAGTAATGGGACCCCACTAGGTGCTCAGGGGCTGCAGTGTGCCCCCCTCCATGTACAGGCGGCAGCACATGGTGCAGGCTCCAGCACATGGTGCAGGCTCCAGGCCGCTCAAACCGGGCCCTGACAGTCACAGCCGCGGCCTAGCGCCCACTAGTGACGCCCACGCCGCACCCGTCCCCCGCACAAGGCGCTACGTCCCAGGTGACAACGCTCCGCTCCGTGCGGCCTCTCACCTGAAGTCCTTGTCGCTGGACGTCATTTTCTCCAGCAGGTTGGAGATGTGGTATGAGGCGCTCGCCATGTTGCCGCTGCGGTTGCCTCCGGTGATAACGCTGCAGTATCCTCCCCAGCCGGGGCCCCGTGTGTGAAATTCCCCGGTCCAGCCGCAGACAAGGCTCCTTGCAGCGGCAGCAGTCGAGGAGAGGGACGGGCGCGTGCACGATGCTGTATCCGCAAGGCGCCTGCCCCGTGTACGTGTGTCTACGTGCGCGTCCCTGGCTGTCCCCGCCCAGATCCGCTCCCACAAAGCCTCTGCCTGGCCGCGGCCTGATAACAGTGAAGCCTCCAGGGAAGGGAGGAAAGATACAGCGACCCCTCCGTCTCACTCACAGCCCCGCAGCTGAGGCGGGGCTCTCCGGTGGGGAGGCGGGGCTCTCCGGTGGGGAGGCGGGGCTCAGGCTTCACATACACATGGAAAGTAAACGGCCTCTGGCGCCGTCCGCGCGCCGTGAGCCCAACGCTCTGATTGGCCGAGCGATCTGTCAGTCAAGATGATTGACAGACCGTCCTGAAATGCCTGCGTGTGACTGGCCGAGCATAGTGGCCGGGTCCGTGCGGCCTAGGACAAGAGCTGCAAGGCTACAATGTATGTCTGCAGACAGATCCTGGAGAAACTCCTGTGCTAAAACCCTCCGAGCACTCTGCAGGCAGCACCCATCAAGGGCTGATAACAGAGGACAGTAGAGCAGATGGAGGGTCGCTAGTAGACCCCTTACATATCAATATGTCACATTAGTGTGGGGTTTGGGCTTCTATTTCCACAGATCAAATAAATGATGAAAATCACAAATTTCTTACATTTTCCAAAAGGCAAAAAACCCATCAAAACTCCGCAGATCAAAACCAATTGTAACTGCTGCCATGTTTTGTTCTATTGGCCGAAGTGCCCCATGGCACCATTGCATGTGTGATGACAGGAGGAAGGATGGGAGACGTCTGGGCCACACTGGCAGAGGGCGGGTAAGGCTCAGGACACCTTGTGCTACCTGGGCACAGAGGGTGGTCCCTGCTGCCCTGTGCCACCTCACCATCAGGTGGGGGCAATAGAGAATCTGTGTAAGGTTTGATGCCATTCTGCCAGTGACCTCCTGAGGTGCCCCGAGTGATGAAGTTCTGTCGTTTTTAGGTTGTGACCTGGATCACTTGTAAGAGCAGCTTGTTTCTCTGCAGTGAGACGGGCAGGGTTGCCAACCACCCAGAAATTCCTGGACAGTCCTTAAAAAATAGGGCACATTTTTAAGCATTCGCTAAAAAAAAGTGACTTTTTTTAAGCTGCAGAAATTTGTACAGATTATTATGACTAATTATCATCAGTTTACAATGAATGCTGCTAATATCGGCGTCATGGGCTGTAGATTTGTATCACTTAAAGGGAACCTGACATCTGATACATGCTGCCCGATCCAGGTATGTTTGACTCTAAACACTGCGGCGTTTCAGAAAATAACATAGTTTAGCACCCGCCGGGGACCGAGCTGCACGGGTGACTATTCGGACAGGCATGTCTCCAGTGGCTTCTCCCGCCCGCTGCCCTGGACTGACTGGTCTCTGCCTGTGTGTGTTTCTAAATAATTTGGAAAAAACTGGAATAACAATAAAGCGCAAAAAGTGTCTTATCCGAGACACAGTGGGGAGACCGAAGGCAATGGTACTCACCTGGTAAGGTTGTGTATCCATAACCACTGAAAAGTTCGAGGCTGCTGCAGACCCACGGCTTGGAAAAGGTAAAAGGAATGTAAGGGTTAATCTGGGCTGCGAACAATATCCAGGAATGCGGTTTATTAGTCAACACGTTTCAAAGTTCCAAACTTCTTCACCAGGAGGACAAACCACAGTGTATCTACAATTGTGTGCGTTTACAGTGGCTTGTGATCGTCTTCACTAATCTACTTCTTACTGCTTCTCATCCCTGGATTTGCTACCAAGGATTTCCGTGCACCAGTGGACCCTTATGGCATATGCATGGTATGCTGAAATTTTCCCTTTTTTTTCCCTTATACACCTGTTTTTTTGAGGGTTTGCATCAGTTCATGGTCTAAGGGGTAGCGTTTCTCCTTATGGAGAGTGACACACCAGCTCTGGCACGTCAAGGTAAGGAGGCTTATTCACCATGCAATGCTCCTCTGGGAAATTTAATATGTAAATTGCCTCTTCAGAGAAAAAGAGGACTTGTACTCTATAGCGCCACCTATTGGAAGCAGCAATCCTACATGTCACAATCAACCCTTTAACGAGTCGTGCAATATGACTTAGGATAAAGGCCAAATCAGAATCTCAATTTGCAGACACGGTGTTTCGGGCTGTTGACCCTCGTCAGTGCAATATAAGCCTCCTTACCTTGACGTGCCAGAGCTGGTGTGTCACTCTCCATAAGGAGAAACGCTACCCCTTAGACCTCAGTCCAGAGCCTCTCACCTAGCCAAATCAGTTCTCATACTTTGCACTGACGAGGGCCAACAGCCTGAAACACCGTGTCTGCAAATTGAGATTCTGATTTGGCTTTTATCCTAAGTCATATTGCACGACTCGTTAAAAGGTTGATTGTGACTTGTAGGATTACTACTTCCAATAGGTGGCACTATAGAGTACATGTCCTCTTTTTCTCTGAAGAGGCAATTTTCACATCAGTTCATATAAAGAACATGAGTACAACTGTGAACATTTGGTTTTCATTTTTTTGTGAAACAAGCAACAAATAGGATAAAATAGCTGAAAACTTCAGTGTGCAGAACTATTCACCACCTAAAGTCAGTACTTTGTAAAGCCTCCATTTGCGGCAATTGCAGCTGCAAGTCGCCAAAAGTGCTCCAACTCCTTCAAGTTAGATGGTCTCCTCTGGTGAATAGGAATCTTCAATTTTGACCACAGATTCTCAATTGTATTAAGGTCTGGGTTTTGACTAAGCCACTGCAAAACATTTACATGTTTCTCCTTAAACCACTCGAGTGTTTCTTTAAGGGATGCGGAGTCGGTATCCATTTTGGTGATGTCGGAGTTTGTATAAAATGGAGCAACTCCAACTCCTAAAATATATAATAAATTGGGTACATTAGTACAATGCAGAATGTGCTGTAAATTTTTTCATAAGAATTTGGGAAAGTTATGAAATGTCCTATAAATGTCTGTTCTGTTCTTGATTTAAGGATCTGGGCTTTTAGTTGAGATGAATCTGTGCTGCACTTTATGTACATGCTCAGTAGTGAGGCAGCGCTGTGGAGTCGAAGACGTTGAGTCGGATTCGCGAGTCAGGGAAATTGAGGAGTCGGAGGTTTGGTTTACTGACACCACAGCCGTGGTTGCTTTAGCAGTATACTTTGGGTCATTGTCTTGTTGGAAGATGAACTTCCGCCCCAGTCTCGAATCACTGACAGACTGAAACAGGTTTTGCTCAAGAATATCCCTGTATTTTGCACCATCCATCTTCCCCCCAGACTCAGACCATTTTCTTGCTCCCTTCTACCGAAAAACATGGTGTTCTTGAAGTGATGAGCTGTGTTGGTTTAGCTCCAGACATAGCATTTACCTTGGTGGCCAAAACGTTCAATTTTGGTCTCATCTGACCACAGCACCTCCCTCCATACATTTGGGTATTCTTCCACATGTCTTTTGGCAAACTCAAAACGAGCCTTACAGTTTGTGTGTGTAAGTAAAGGCTTTTTTCTGCTCACTCTTCCATAAGGCCACCTCTGCTTGGGAACTCTTCAGCTCCTTTAGGGTTCCTTTGGTCTCTGTGCTACTTCTCTGATTAATGCCCTCCTTGCCGGGGCTGAGGGTTTTGGTGGGTGGTCCTCTCTTGGCTGGTTTATTGTGGTACCATGTGCTTTCCTTTTGACGATAATGGATTTGATGGTGCTCTGGGGTTCATCCGAGATTGAGATTTTTTTTTTTAGAACCCAACCCTGACTTGTACTTGTAAACAACTTTGTTCCTGACTTATTTGGAGATCTCCTTGGTCTTCATGGTGTTTGGTTAGCGGTGCCTCTTGCTTCATAGTATTGCAGCCTCTGTGGCCTTTCAGAAAAGGTGTGCATATACTGACAGACCATGTGACACTTAGATTGCACACAGGTGGACTTCCTTTCATTAAGTATGTGACTTATGAAGGTAATTGATTGCGGCATAAATTTTTAGGGTCTTCATCACAAAAGGAGTGAATACATATGCACATGCCAATTTTTACGGTTATTTGATCCCATAAATTAAATTTTTGCCTATATTTTTCTCGCTTCACTAACAGACTATTTAGTGCTGATGCATCACACACAAATTGGATTACAAAAATATTTAAACACCGGTTGTAATGTAAAAAATTAGGTAAACATCCAAAGGGGTGAATACTTTCGCAATCCACTGTGTAAAGAGACACTTTTCAAAAATTGACAGGTGGCCGCGGAGGAGTCTCCCTTGCATCTCAGCACCCATCGGCTGCAGTGTTTCAGAGTCAGACATACTTGGCTGAAATCAGACAGCCAGTGTCTGAAACATGCTGCCAGTGAGTTGCTGTCAGGTTCCATTTAAAATCCTAATGATTTATTATGGTTTTCAAATGTGTCCAGAAAAAAAATATCTGTCTGTGATTTTTGGGTAACTTGTCCAGAAAAAATACAAAATCAAGTTGGCAACACTGAACAGGGGTAAAATGAAAGGCTGAGAAGTTGATGGACCCGAGAGTGGTAGAGTGACAAGGAGGTCTGTACGAAGCTGATCAAGGCTGTCGGCTGCTGAAGAGTGACAGGGAGGTCTGTACGAAGCGGAGAAGAGCTGTCCGCTGCTGAATGCTGAAGAGTGACAAGGAGGTCTGTACGAAGCTAAAAGATGTGACACATGCAGCCGTGTTCATATAACAAGCTATATGAACTGACATATTGTTGGTGGATATACAGTCTTAGCCCGTGAACTTTTCCACGTTTTTTCACATTACACCAACAAACTTAAATGTATTTTATTGGGATTGTATGTGATCTACCAATAAAAAGTAGCAAGTATTTGTGAAGTGTAAAGGAAATCATACATGGTTTTCTAAATATTTGAAAAACATTTATCTGAAAACTGACGTGCATTTGTATTCAGCCCCCCTGAGTCAATACCTTGTAGAACTACCTTTCTCTTCAATTACTGCTGCAAATCTTTTGGGGTATGTCTCTACCAGATGTTCACATCTAGATTTTGACATTTTTGACCATTCTTCTTTGCAAACTAGTTCTAGCTCAATGAGATTTGATAGAGGGCGTTTGTGCAATTTCCAAGTCTTGCCACAGATTCTTAATGGGATTTAGGTCTACATTCTGAGTGGGCCATTCAAACACATGAATATGCTTTGATCTAACTATTCCATTATAGCTCCAGCAGTATGTTTAGGGTCATTGTCGTGCCTGAATGTGAATCTACGCCCCAATCTCAAATCTTTTTCAGTCTCTAATGGGTTTTCCTCCAGGATTGCTTTGTATTTAGCTCCATCCAACTTCCCATCAGTTCTGACCAGCTTCCCTGTCTCTGCTGAAAAAAAGCATCCCTACAGCATGATGCTGCCACCACCATGTTTGATGGTGTGGATGGTGTTTTCAGGGTGATGCGCAGTGTTAGTTTTCCGCAACACATAACATTTTGCATTTAGGCCCAAAAGTTCTACTTTGGTCTCATTTGACCACAGCACCTTCTTCCACATGCTAGCTTTGTCCCCTATATGGCTTTTTGCAAAGTCTCTGGGCAAACGGGCAGGAGGTCACGGCAAGTGACCGGGACAGTCTCTGGGTAAACGGGCAGGAGGTCACAGCAAGTGACCGGGACAGTCTCTGGGTAAACGGGCAGGAGGTCACGGCAAGTGACCGGGACAGTCTCTGGGTAAACGGGCAGGAGGTCACGGCAAGTGACCGGGGCAGTCTCTGGGTAAACGGGCAGGAGGTCACGGCAAGTGACCGGGGCAGTCTCTGGGTAAACGGGCAGGAGGTCACGGCAAGTGACCGGGGCAGTCTCTGGGTAAACGGGCAGGTACGACCTGTGACGGCTGAGCCTCCAGGTAGGCTAGCAGGCAGATGAGTGCTCCCAGGTGAGCAGGCGAGAGTCTCAGGATAAGCAGGTGGTCACAGCACGTGACGGCGGAGCCTCTAGGTAGGCTAACAGGCAGGTAGCAGATGAGCGCTCCCAGGTGAGCGGGCAAGAGTCTCTGGACTGGCAGGTGGTCACAGCACGTGACGGCGGAGCCTCTAGGTAGGCTAACAGGCAGGTAGCAGATGAGAGCTCCCAGGTGAGCGGGCAAGAGTCTCTGGACTGGCAGGTGGTCACAGCACGTGACGGCGGAGCCTCCAGGTAGGCTATCAGGCAGGTAGCAGGTGAGCGCTCCCAGGTGAGCGGGCAAGCTGGTCCATAGACAGACTGACAGGTGTCGGAAGGCAGACCGTCGGACCTCAGGCTAGCAAGCAGGAAAGCGGATGACAGGCAGGAATCAGGCAGCAAACTGGCAGGAGACTGGCAGGTAACTGGCAGGCAACTGGCAACGGGACCTGAGGGCTGAAGCAGAGTAGTGAACAGTGCAACAACATTGCTCGGGAACCTCCATCTTGGAGGAGGTGCCTTATATATGGAGGGATCCTCCGGCCATTGGCCGGGGACTCCTTAGGGCGACGCGCGCGGCCCCTTTAAGAGAGGGGAAGCGCGCGCCCTAAGCACAGTGACCGGGGGAGAGCGGGCGCTGCAGGCAGAGCGGGAGGAAGCCGCCGGGCACGGAGCAGAGAGGTGAGGGGAACAGCGTCCCTGCCTAGCAGGAGGCAGGGACGCCGACGCTACAGTTTACTTTCAAAAATGGCTCTCTTTTTGCTACTTTTCCATGAAGGCTAGATTTGTGGAGTATACGTCTAAGAGTTGTCCTGTGGACAGAAACTCCCACCTGAGTGACTGCAGAGTGACCATGAGCCTCTTGACTTTTTCTCTAATTAGTGCTCTCCTTGCTTGGGATGTCAGTTTAGGTAAGCAGCCATGTCTTGGTAGGTTTGTAGTTGTGCCATACTCCTTCCATTTTTGGATGATGGATTGAACAGAGCTCCGTGAGATGTTCAGAGCTTGGGCTAATTTTCAATAACCTAACCCTGCTTTATTGTTCTCCACACACTTATCCCTGACCTGTCTGGTGTGTGTTCCTTGGTTTCATGATGCTGTTTGATCCCTAATGTTCTCAAACAAACATCTGAGGCCTTCATAGAATAGAACAACTGTAGTTATACTGAGAATAAATTACACACAGGTGGACTCAATTTATGTGACTTCTGGAGGCAACTGTTCACTCAGGATTTAGGGGAATCAGTCTACAAGGGGCTGAATACAAATGCACGTCACAATTTTCAGATTTATGTTTTTAAAATAAGTAGAAAACCCATTTTCAGATTTATGTTTTTAAAATAAGTAGAAAACCCATATATAATTTCCTTTAGGCTATGTTCACACATCATGTTTTTTTGGCGTCAATTTTCTGCAGCAAAACCAGATCTTCAATGGCATTTTGTTCAGGATTTTTCTTGCTGTTTTGGTGCTTTTTTATGGATTTTTTCAGCGTTTTTTTCACTGTCCTTCTGCCTCTTTTTATGCATGTACATAAAGTTCTGTGAAAAAAAAAGAAACCCATTCTACTTTGGCATAAAAAAAAACGCTGATACAAATTTTGATGCATTTTTTCAGCATTTTTTTTACCACCCATTACTTCCTATGGGTGAAAAAATGCTGAAAGAAGTAAGATGCTCTATTTTCCAAAAATACATGCAAGGCACAAAATCCTGAACAAAAAAAAACAATGATGTGTGAACAGAGAATTCTGGTTTTCTCATAGACTTTGCTGGTACTGCAAAAGGCAGCTGAAAATTTGCATAAAAAACTGTATCAAAAAAATGCTGAGAAAAACATGATGTTTGAACATAGCACATAAAAAACTACATAAAAAAATGCTGAAAAAACTGTGATAACCAATAAAATACATTTAAGTTTGTTAGTGTAACGTGAGAAAAAGTGGAAAAGTTTATGGGGTATGAATATTTTTGTGAAGACACTATATGGACATTAAAGGGAACCAGTGATGTACAATAACACCATTAACCTGCAGGCATGGAGTTAATCTGCAGGTTAATAGTATTATGTAGGTGACTGACCTCGGAACTGAAAGTGCGGTACCTGGGATCAAATTATCTTTATTTCTCCTGGGAGCCACCGGCTTTCAGTCATGTAGGTAGCAATTAGAGTCATCGTTCACAGCACTGAGAACAACGGCTGTAAGCACACCCTGACACTGACTGACAGCTCATTCAGCAGTGCATCAGAGCAGTGCAAGCTGCCAGTCAGTGCTGGGTCGTGCTTACAACCGCTGCTTTCAGTGCTGTGAGCAGTAACGCCTGCATAACTGAATGCTGGTGGCTCCCTAGAGAAATAGAGTTAATTTTCTCCCAGATGCCAAACTTTTAGTACAACAGTCCGTCACCTTCATAACGCTATTAACCTGCAGATTAACCCTATCTTTGCAGGTTATTAGTGTTATTGGACACGCCAGGTTCCCATAACGGCCCCAATTAATTTAGACTGGCATTTCGTGCCCCTGTCTTAATGAGGAACGCCTAATTCACTAAGAGAGACCACATTGAGAGTTTGGATTGATGTACAAAATTGAAAGCTACCAACTGCCATTCAGAGTATGCATAAGACCTGGGATGTGACCCGAGTGTCCTGCAGTGAGCTTGAAACTGTAGATTCTGAACCCTTAATTTGAACGTGGCATGGCATATATGTACAGGCACTGTAATGCTGAATAACTCATCACCTTGCTTGTAGGATTGCTATTTCCAATAGGTGGCACTACAGTTCAAATCCTCTTCCTCTCTGAAGAGACAATTTGCATATTTAATTTCCCAGAGGAGCATGCAAGGCGTTTAAGTTTCCTCATACTGGCGTGCCAGGCCTGGCATGTCAGTCTTCACAAGCAGAAAACTTACCCCTTAGATCTCAGTCTTAGCCTCTCACCCCAGCCAAATCAGATCTCATACTTTGCACTGACGAGGGGCAATACCCCAAAACACCGTGTCTGCAAATTGAGAGCTTTTATCCTAATCATATTGCAAGGCTTGTTAAAGGGTTGATATTGACTTGTAGGACTGCTACTTCCAATGGGTAGTACTAGAGTTCAAGTCCTCTTCCTCCTCGAAGAGACAATTTGTATATTTAATTTCCCAAAGGAGCATGCAAGGCATTTACTGTGGTTATCACCATTATTGGCACCAGGGCTGTGGAGTTGGTAAGCCAAACCTCCGACTCCTCAATTTGCATGACACCAACTCCGACTCCCTCATACATGGCTCATGTTTAAGTGATAAATTTACTGTAGCACAGATTCATCTCAGCTAAAAGTCTAGACCCTTAGATCAGGAACAGGACAGACATTTATAGGACATTTCATAACTTTCCCAAATTCTTATGAAAAAATATTCCCCACAAACTGCATTGAACTACTGTACCCAATTAATTATACACTGCTCAAAAAAATAAAGGGAACACTCAAATAACACATCCTAGATCTCAATGAATGAAATAATCTCATTGAATACTTTGTTCTGTACAAAGTTGAATATACTGACAACAAAATCACACAAAAATCATCAATGGAAATCAAATTTATTAACCAATTGATGCCTGGATTTGGAGTCACCCCCAAAATTAAAGTGGAAAAACACACTACTGGTTGATCCAACTTTGATGTAATGTCCTTAAAAACAAGTTAAAATGAGGCTCAGTATTGTGTGTGGCCTCCACGTGCCTGTATGACCTCCCTACAATGCCTGGGCATGCTCCTGATGAGGTTGCGGATGGTCTCCTGTGGGATCTCCTCCCAGACCTGGACTAAAGCATCCGCCAACTCCTGGACAGTCTGTGGTGCAACGTGACGTTGGTGGATGGAGCGAGACATGATGTCCCAGATGTGCTCAATCGGATTCAGGTCTGGGGAACGGGTGGGCCAATCCATAGCTTCAATGCCTTTGTAACGGGTCTGGGAGGCGGAACCTCTGGGCTACTATACAAGGGAGCGGTCCTTGTAAGGGAGCGGGTGGCGACCAGGCAGGCTGTCACAGCAGGTGACCGGGACAGTCTCTGGGTGTATGGGCAGGAGGTCACGGCAAGTGATCAGGGCAGTCTCTGGAAGAACGGGCTGGAGGTCACGGCAAGTGACCGGGGCAGTCTCTGGAAGAACGGGCTGGAGGTCACGGCAAGTGACCGGGGCAGTCTCTAGGTAAGGGGTAGGTACGACCTGTGATGGCTGAACCTCCAGGTAGGCTAGCAAGGCAGATGGAGGATGTGTGCTCCCAGGTGAGCAAGCGAGAGTCTCTGGAATAGCAGGTGGTCACAGCACGTGACGGCGGAGCCTCCAGGTAGGCAAGCAGGCAGGTAGCGGAGAAGCGCTCCCAGGTGAGCGGGCAAGAGTCTGGAATAGCTGGTGGTCACAGCACGTGACAGCGGAGCCTCCGGGCAGGCAAGCAGGCAGGTAGCGGAGAAGCGCTCCCAGGTGAGCGGGCAAGCTGGTCCATAGACAGACTGACCGGAGTTGTAAGGCAGACCGTCGGACCTCAGGCAAGCAGGCAGGTAGCTGATGTGCGCTCCCAGGTGAGCGGGCAAGTTGGTCCTTAGACAGACTGACCGGAGTTGTAAGGCAGACCGTCGGACCTCAGGCAGGCAGGCAGGTAACAGGAAATCAGGCAGGATTAGGACAGCAAGCTGGCAGGAATCTGGCAGGTAACTGGCAACGGGACCTGAGGGCTGAAGCAGAGTAGAACGGTGCAACAACATTGCTCGGGCACCTCCATTTTGGAGGAGGTGCCTTATATATGGTAAAGTCCTCCGGCCATTGGCCGGGGACTCCTTAGGACGGCGCGCGCGGCCCCTTTAAGAGGGAGGGAGGGCGCGCGCGCGCGCCCTAAGCACAGTGGCCGGGAAGGAGCGCGCGCTGCCAGCAGAGCGGGAGAGGGACGCCGGGCACGGAGCAGAGCAGTGAGGGGAACAGCGTCCCTGCCTAGCAGAGGGCAGGGACGCCGGCACTACAGTACCCCCCCCTTTAGGCCCCCCCTTTTTTAGGCCAGATAGAAATTTAGCTAGGATGAGAGGGGCATGGATGTTCTCCCGGGGCTCCCACGTTCTCTCCTCAGGACCAAACCCCTTCCAATCTACCAGAAAAAAGGTCTTTCCTCTTACCCTTTTGTTGGCAAGAATGTTCTCTACCTCAAACTCATCCTCAGCAGAAACCGGAGCAGGAGGCGTACCTGTAGACTTGGAAAAAGAGTTAAGCACCACGGGTTTGAGGAGAGATACATGGAAGGAGTTAGGGATCCGTAAGTTGGCCGGGAGTTTCAATTTATAGGCCACCGGGTTAATCTGACTGATGACCTCCAGAGGACCGATGAACCGAGGCCCTAACTTGTAAGAAGGTATCTTGAGTCGAACATATTTAGATGAGAGCCAGACTTTATCTCCTGGACGAAATTGTGGAGGATCCAGGCGTTTTTTGTCAGCGTGTCTTTTCATACGCTCGGATGACAGAAGGAGTGCGGACCGGGTACTCTCCCATATGGAGGAAAATTTGCTAACGAGAGATTCCGCAGCCGGGTTGTCCACAGAGGTGGAGACAGGAAAAGGAATCCGAGGATGCTGACCAAAGACTACAAAAAACGGGGATTTGGAGGAGGATTCGCTCTCGTGATTATTATAAGAGAACTCGGCCCATGGTAGGAGATCCACCCAGTCAGAATGGTGGGCATTAACGAAGTGCCGGAGGTAACTGGTCAGGTTCTGATTGATCCGCTCCACTTGACCATTGGACTGTGGGTGGTAAGCGGAAGAGAAGTCCAGGGTGACGTCTAGTAGTTTACAAGTGGCTCTCCAGAAACGTGAGGTGAACTGTACCCCACGATCCGACACGATGTGGAGGGGCAGGCCATGAAGACGGAAGATGTGGCGGATAAAGTCTTTAGCCAGCTCGGGTGCAGACGGAAGGCCTGGCAGGGGAATAAAGTGAGCCATCTTGGAAAAGCGGTCAGCGACCACCCAAATGACCGTACAACCGGCAGAGACGGGGAGATCAGTTATAAAGTCCATTGCTATATGCTGCCAGGGGGCAGCAGGTACAGGAAGCGGAAGGAGGCGTCCGGCTGGCAGATGTCTCGGGACTTTGTTGCGGGCGCAGGACACACAGGCAGAAACAAAGTCTATTATGTCCTTGTGCAGGGTAGGCCACCAATAGTGCCGGGCAATAAGCTGGAGGGTCTTTTTCTGACCGGCGTGGCCAGCTAGTTTAGACGAATGGCCCCAGTGTAGGATCTTCTCCCGATCAGGTACTGAAACAAACGTCTTACCGGGAGGGAGACGATTTAGACTCACGGGAGCCACCTGCATTACTCTGGCGGGATCGATGATATGTTTAGGTTCTTCCTCGAGATCGGACACCAGAAAGGATCAGGACAAGGCGTCTGCTTTGACGTTTTTGTCAGCCGGGCGAAAATGAAGAACAAAATCAAAGCGAGCAAAAAACAAGGACCACCGGGCTTGGCGCGGGTTAAGTCTCTGGGCATGCTGGAGGTAAGCCAAGTTCTTGTGGTCAGTGTAAATTATTACCGGATGAAGAGCCCCCTCGAGTAGGTAACGCCACTCCTCCAACGCCAGCTTGATGGCCAATAACTCTCGGTCTCCTATGGAATAGTTGCGCTCAGAAGAGGAGAAGAGTTTGGAGAAGAAGCCACAAGTTACCATTCTCCCGGAAGATGATTTTTGAGTAAGTACCGCTCCGGCTCCAGAGGAGGAGGCGTCAACTTCCAGGAAGAACTGCTTGTTGCCGTCCGGGCGATGCAGCACCGGGGCGGAAGAGAAGGCCTGTTTTAGGGAAAGAAAGGCCTCCTCTGCTTCGGGCGGCCACTCTTTGGGATTAGTACCCTTACTGGTGAGCGCGGAAATTGGGGCAGTCCGGGAAGAGAAGTGCGGGATGAAGAGGCGGTAATAGTTGGCGAAGCCCAGGAACCGTTGAATAGCCTTCAACCCCTCTGGTCGGGGCCATTTCTCGATGGCAGACAGTTTCTCAGGATCCATTTGTAGGCCGGTCTGAGAGATAATGTAGCCCAGAAACGGAAGCGAGGTCTGCTCAAAGAGGCACTTCTCATATTTAGCGTAGAGATGGTTCTGCCTGAGCCTGAGCAGGACCTGACGAACATCCCTCCGGTGAGTCTGGAGATCCGGAGAGAAGACCAAGATGTCGTCCAGGTACACCACTACGCAGGAGTAGAGAAGGTCCCGGAAGATGTCATTGACCAACTCTTGAAAGACGGCAGGAGCGTTACAGAGGCCAAAGGGCATTACCAGATATTCATAGTGGCCGTCCCGGGTGTTGAATGCCGTCTTCCATTCATCCCCCTGACGGATACGAACCAGGTTGTACGCCCCACGGAGGTCCAGTTTGGTGAAGATTCTAGCCCCCCTCAGACGATCAAATAACTCCGGAATGAGCGGAAGGGGGTACTTATTCTTCACCGTGATCTGGTTAAGGCCTCTATAGTCTATACAGGGACGGAGAGAGCCGTCCTTCTTTTTGACGAAAAAGAAGCCTGCTCCCGCCGGGGAGGTAGATTTCCGGATGAATCCCCTGGCCAGATTCTCCTCAATATATTCGGACATCGACCAGGTCTCAGCAGCGGATAATGGATAAATACGCCCACGGGGAGGAGAAGTACCAGGTAACAGGTCGATAGGGCAGTCGTATGGTCTATGAGGGGGTAGTGTCTCTGCCTCCTTTTTATTAAAGACATCAGCATAAGACCAATAAGGAATCGGAAGTCCAGGTAGATTAGCTGGGGTAGGAGAAGGACGGACGGGATGAACGGGAACCAGACAGGTCTTATGGCAGCCCTGTCCCCAGCGAAGGACTTCTCCGGTCTGCCAGTCAAGAACGGGTGCATGTTTCTGGAGCCAAGGTAGGCCTAGCAAGAGGGCGTGAGAGAGTCCAGGCAGAACATGGAAGGAGATACTTTCAGAATGCAGCATTCCCACCTGCAGAGTAATGGATTCGGTGATGAGTTGGATGGGGCGTGGTAAGAACCCCCATCCACGGCAGCAACAGACAAGGGTACAGCCAGAGGTTTGGTGGGGATGCGGTATTTCTCTACCAGGGACTGTGAAATAAGATTCCCGGCTGCTCCAGAGTCCAGTTGGGCTAGTTCGAAATAACGGTTCTCCCCGTAGACGATTGAAACTGACAACAGCAGGGATGGAGAGGATTTATTCTTGTCTAGGTGGACCTCTCTGAGCGAACCTAGACACAGGCGTTTCCCGACCTCTCCGGGCAGGCACGGATCCGGTGCTCCTTACTGCCACAGTAGAAGCAGGTCCCCTCGGCACGGCGTAAGTCCTGACGGGTCTTGACCATCTTGGTCTGGTCGACCTGCATAGGCTCATGAGGGTGTACCTGGTTAGAGACAGAAGGAGTGACGGGTTTCTGAAAAGTAGGAGCTAGACGTGGTAACCTCCTCTCACGGGTGACCTCTCTGGCACGCTCCTGGAACCGTAGGTCAATCCGGGTGGCAAGAGTTATTAAGTCATCGAGAGTGGTAGGAATGTCCCGACCGGCAAGTTCATCTTTAATACGGCCGGACAGACCCTCCCAGAAGACGGAAACCAGAGCGTCGTTATCCCAGGCCAGCTCCGAGGCAAGGGTACGGAACCGTATGGCATATTGGCCCACGGTGAGACTTTCCTGACGGAGGCGTAGCAACGATGATGCGGATGAGGTCTTCCGTCCGGGTTCGTCGAAGACTTTCCGGAAAGCCGTGAGAAAAGCAGGCAAGTTGGACACCAGGGGGTCTCCTCTCTCCCATAGAGGATTTAGCCAGGCCAGGGCCTCCCCGGTGAGATGGGACATGATGAATGCAATTTTGGCTCGGTCGGAGTTAAACTGGTGGGACAATAGTTCAAAGTGCAGGGTGCACTGATTTATGAAGCCCCGAGCCTGGGCTGAGTCGCCTCCGAAGCGAGGAGGTGCAGAAAGCCGAGGTCCGGGGTAGGATATCATGGTGTTAGTGGACAGCGGAGCTGCCGGATTGCGAGACATGGCACTGGCGGAGGTTGTTGGTGGAACAGTCAGAGTGTCCAGGCGAGTATTGACATTCCGCAGGTGACTCAGGATGGACTCCTGTTGGGACCTTTGACGGGACAGTTCATGACACAGGTCCGAGAGCGAGGGAGCTTGGGTGCCACCGGGTTCCATGGCCCGAGCAAACTGTAACGGGTCTGGGAGGCGGAACCTCTGGGCTACTATACAAGGGAGCGGTCCTTGTAAGGGAGCGGGTGGCGACCAGGCAGGCAGTCACAGCAGGTGACCGGGACAGTCTCTGGGTGTACGGGCAGGAGGTCACGGCAAGTGATCAGGGCAGTCTCTGGAAGAACGGGCTGGAGGTCACGGCAAGTGACCGGGGCAGTCTCTGGAAGAACGGGCTGGAGGTCACGGCAAGTGACCGGGGCAGTCTCTAGGTAAGGGGTAGGTACGACCTGTGATGGCTGAACCTCCAGGTAGGCTAGCAAGGCAGATGGAGGATGTGTGCTCCCAGGTGAGCAAGCGAGAGTCTCTGGAATAGCAGGTGGTCACAGCACGTGACGGCGGAGCCTCCAGGTAGGCAAGCAGGCAGGTAGCGGAGAAGCGCTCCCAGGTGAGCGGGCAAGAGTCTGGAATAGCTGGTGGTCACAGCACGTGACAGCGGAGCCTCCGGGCAGGCAAGCAGGCAGGTAGCGGAGAAGCGCTCCCAGGTGAGCGGGCAAGCTGGTCCATAGACAGACTGACCGGAGTTGTAAGGCAGACCGTCGGACCTCAGGCAAGCAGGCAGGTAGCTGATGTGCGCTCCCAGGTGAGCGGGCAAGTTGGTCCTTAGACAGACTGACCGGAGTTGTAAGGCAGACCGTCGGACCTCAGGCAGGCAGGCAGGTAACAGGAAATCAGGCAGGATTAGGACAGCAAGCTGGCAGGAATCTGGCAGGTAACTGGCAGGTAACTGGCAACGGGACCTGAGGGCTGAAGCAGAGCAGAACGGTGCAACAACATTGCTCGGGCACCTCCATTTTGGAGGAGGTGCCTTATATATGGTAAAGTCCTCCGGCCATTGGCCGGGGACTCCTTAGGACGGCGCGCGCGGCCCCTTTAAGAGGGAGGGAGGGCGCGCGCGCGCGCCCTAAGCACAGTGGCCGGGAAGGAGCGCGCGCTGCCAGCAGAGCGGGAGAGGGACGCCGGGCACGGAGCAGAGCGGTGAGGGGAACAGCGTCCCTGCCTAGCAGAGGGCAGGGACGCCGGCACTACAGCCTTTATCTTGCAGGAACTGCTGACACACTCCAGCCACATGAGGTCTGGCATTGTCCTGCATTAGGAGTAAACCAGGGCTAACCGCACCCTCACAAGGGGTCTGAGGATCTCATCTCGATACCTAATGGCAGGCAGGCGAGCTAATGCCTCCCTCTGGCAAGCACATGGAGGGCTGTGCGGCCCTCCAAAGAAATGCCACCCCACACCATTACTGACCCACTGCCAAACCGGTCATGCTGAAGGATGTTGCAGGCAGCAGATTGCTCTCCACGGCGTCTCCAGATTCTGTCACGTCTGTCACATGTGCTCAATGTAAACCTGCTTTCATCTGTGAAGAGCACAGGGCGCCAGTGGCGACTTTGCCAATCCTGGTGTTCTGTGGCAAATGCCAAGCATCCTGCACTGTGTTGGGCTGTGAGCACAACCCCCATCTGTGGACGTCGGGCCCTCATACCACCCTCATGGAGTCGGTTTCTAACCATTTGTGCAGACACTTGCACATTTGTGGCCTGCTGGATGTCATTTTGCAGGACTCTGGCAGTGCTCCTCCTGTTCCTCCTTGCACAAAGGCAGAGGTAGCGGTCCTGCTGCTGGGTTGTTGCCCTCCTACGGCCCCCTCCACGTCTCCTGGTGTACTGGCCTGTCTCCTGGTAGCGCCTCCAGCCTCTGGACACTACGCTGACACACACAGCAAACCTTCTTGCCACAGCTCGCATTGATGTGCCATCCTAGATGAGCTGCACTACCTGAGCAACTTCTGTGGGTTGTAGAGTCCGTGTCATGCTACCACAAGTGTGAAAGCACAACCAACATTCAAAAGTGACCAAAACATCAGCCAGAAAGCATTGGTACTGAGATGTGTCTGTGGTCCCCACCTGCAGAACCACTCCTTTATTGAGGGTGTCTTGATAATTGCCAATAATTTCCATCTATTGTCTATTCCATTTGCACAACAGCATGTGAAATTGATTGTCAATCAGTGTTGCTTCCTAAGTGGACAGTTTGATTTCACAGAAGTTTGATTTACTTGGAGTTATATTCTGTTGTTTAAGTGTTCCCTTTATTTTTTTGAGCAGTGTATATTTTAAGAGTTGGATTCGGTCCATTTTATTCTGATTCCGACTCCACCAAAATGGACACAGACTCCGACTCCAACTCCACAGCCCTGATTGGCACCCCTTCATTTTTTTCATAGACTGTACAATATCTTCAGAAATAAATGGAAATGTACCAAAGTTATATCAGGATTTTTAAATTAGTGGTCCAAAATAATACAACAATAAAACATTGTTTTTCAACTTCCATGTTGCAATTTCAAAGAAGAAACAGAATAAACAGTATGTGCAGCAATAAAGGCACCCCTAATTAATACTTGGTTGCACACCCTTTGGCATTGATGACAGCCTGTAAACATTTCTTCTAGCCATCGATAAGCTTCTTGCACTTCTCAGCTGGAATTTTCTTCCACTCTACCTTTGCAGTTTGTTCAAGCTCTTGAATGTTTGCAGGGGTTTTTTCCCAATGGCGGATTGCAGGTCACCCCAAAGATTTTCAATGGGACTGAGGTCAGGACTCATTGCTGACCATTTTAAAACAATCCATTTTTTCTTTTTCCATCATTCCTCTGTACTTTTGCATGTGTGCTTTGGGTCATTGTCTTGCTGGAGGACCCATGATCTTTGACTCAAACCAAGTTTTTTTACACTGGGTAGGACATTTTGCTCTAAAATCTCTTAATAATTCTCTGATTTCATGACTCCTGTGATACGGTCAAGCTCTCCAGTACCAGACGCAGCAAAGCATCCCCACAGCATTATGGATCGTCCACCATGCTTAACTGTTGG
The DNA here is from genome assembly GCF_046119375.1 of Phyllobates terribilis. Lineage (NCBI taxonomy): Eukaryota > Metazoa > Chordata > Amphibia > Anura > Dendrobatidae > Phyllobates > Phyllobates terribilis. The sequence goes on along the minus strand of NW_027362771.1, from coordinate 159,590,683 downwards.
TAAGGTGTTTTTTTCCTTATAAGCTTCATTGCGCCGTTTGTAAACAAACTGTTGCTTTGTATTGCCAAAAAGCTCTATTTTTGTTTCATCTGTCCACAGAACATTTTCCCAGAAGGATTGTGGTTTGTCAAGGTACTCTGGCAAAGATCAGTTATTCCTTTTTATGGCTTTTCTTCAGTCGTGGTTTCTTCCTTGGCCTTCGCCCATAAATCTCTGCTTGGTTTAGTGTGCGGCATATGATATGGTACTTTGGATGTTTGACGTGATGTTTTTACAACCATTCACACCAACCTTTGAAGACATCTCTTGTCAATTTTCCTCTTTTCCCCACGTCCAGGAAGGTTCTTGACGGTTCCATTACTTGACAAACTTCTTAATAACATTGTGCACTGTTGAAACTGGGATACCAAGGTCTTTGGAGATGGCCTTATACCCTTTGGAAGTCTTATGTTTACTAATAATAGCAATTCTGATGTCCTCAGACAGCTCCTATATCTTCACCATTGTGACAAAGGAGCAGGGCCTACCATGTGGCTTTTTAAAACACTGAAGTCATCATTCATTGGCTAATTCATGTCACATGGGTACCGACAATTAATTACAGGTGAATCTCTTTTGTTATTTATCACAGGTGATTCAAAATGTGTTTCCATGCTAAATTAATGTAAAGGGTGCCAATACCAGTGACACAGCAAGCTTTAGGTTTTTCTAGTTCAGACTGTGCAGGTAGGACTGCTACTGGGACAGTTTCAGACTGTGCAGACAGGATGGCCACTGGGGCAGGTTCAGACTGTGCAGACAGGACGGCCACTGGGACAGCAGTCAGGTACCGCCGATGTGGTTTCAGTATTCGATCACCACCGAAAAGGTCACAGGAACATGGACAACCCGGGACACAGGATATGGGAATTATTTTAACGGGCTAGGGATGGGGGACCTGGCAACATACAGTTGCACTTAACAAACCACCTAATAGGAACTATAGGGGTTGCTCAGGTTCCTCCCTATTGAGGAGGGTGTCTTTTATACAAGATATCTCCCAGATATTGGCTGGAAAACACCTTGCAGGTGAACACATTACTAAATGCCTCCCAGCTATTAACTATACCTATTAACCATGTGCGCGCTGCCCCTTTAAGTACAGGGGAGCTTGTGCACTTGCAAACTAGGCTTGCCACCACGACACAGTGCAGCGTGCACAGCAGGAGCACGTCGGGGACCGCTCCGAAGACCGGGGCAGGGAGTAGCCAGCATCTCTGCATGGAGGGAGAAGGGGATACTATTCAGGGATGCTACACATACTGGCGTGCCAGACCTGGCATATCACTCTCCACAAGGAGAAAACTTACCCCTTAGATACCTTGCTTGTAGAAATCCGTTTTGCTGTTTTAGAGAAATCCAGAGGTGAAATCTTAAATTAGTCACAAGTGCAGCGGGCTGGAAGTGCTGTCTCTCTCCCTATTCACCACCCGCTGCCTCCCATTTCTGAAACCTTTAGGAGGCCGGCACCACAACATCACTGGATCCCAATCCCTGTGTCAGTCCATTGTTTATACAAAAAGAGAAGTCAGAGGCTGAACTGGAGGGGGAACCAGGATAAGGTCAGTATTATTTTTTCTCTTAAATTATAGGGCCTGGGAGTGGGGGAGTGGAATAGCATACTGTGTATAGGGCCAAACTGAAGATATGGAGAAAGATTCTAGGACTATATAAATTACCAAGAATTCCTGTATATCCTAAATAGGACAGATAATAGTCACAGGCTGACTCCAAAACACTGAAAAAGGGATAAATAGAATATAATTACATAAAAACATGACATCATAAGGGGATAACAATTGGAAGAAGTTACAGCTAAAAAAAAGAAAACAAACAGGCTAAGATGGTAATAGTGCCTGTACAGAGACCTGTGTCCCCTATATCTGGCCCATAATATGATTGCCTCTATAGTATATACATCAGACCAATTTATAATTGTATATTAGAATAATGAGGAATCCCAAAATAGTCAAGGATGGAATGCATATAATTGGAAATATCATATATGATAGTTCTGTGTAGTCAGAACAGAGTCCGAATGTTGTCCTGCCAGTTACTCAGATTCCAGTCCTTGTCTGGGATCCTGACCCCTGTGATCAGCAGCTGCAGTAACGGGGACTGCCTAGGAGTGCTACCTTGCAGATACCTGCAGCTCAAGCCTAACTCCACCATCTAGCAAAGAAGGTAGCCGTTTAGCCACGCTCCTCCTAGGTAAGCCCGGTCCCATGGCACAGTGGGACCCCGATCCACGTGCGCCACATGTGGGCATGACAATTTGTACAGGCCATGGACCCCCAGGCCCCTTTGCGTTCAGAGCTTTATCGATAGTTGATCAGCGAGATCAGGAAAAAAGTATCTGCGGACTGTGAATACTCCATTGCATGCCCTGACCACGGCTGCTTCATTCACTTTAGCCCAAGTTGCAGCACCAGTGGCCATGACTAGTCAGCCTGCAACTTACGCTCCTGGAGCTGAACCTGTCCTGCCTGCTCAGTCACGTTATGATGGGGACCCTAAGCAGTGCCATGGGTTCCTTGAACAGTGCACACAGCACTATGAATTATTGGCTCATCAGTTTCCCTCTAATAGGCTTAATGTGGAATTCCTAATTTCCTACCTAGCAGGAGAGTACATAGCGTGGCTCAAGCCCTTGTGGGAGATAGGGGTTCCTGTGACCTCAGATCTGCAGGCCTTCCTGATGGCCTTCCGTAAGGTCTTCGATGAGCCAGGTCGCGAGTGTTCTGCTGTATTCCTCTTCTCAAGTTCCAGGAACAAACCAGAGAGGTAATGCGTGAGAGGAAACCGTCACATCTGGCTCCATCCTTCCAGAGACCACTAGTTCCCCAACCTCATGAGACAGCTGTTTTCTCTGAATCCATTCAAGTTGACTATGACAAGCTAGCTGAGCACACAGCCGGAACACTGTCATGCCAAAGAATTGGATTACTGCAGTGGTTGTGAGGAACATTACATTCCTTGTTGTCTTGCGAAACCTGAAAAACTCCAAAGCCTAGGGTCTATAGGAGAGGCTACCCTAGGCGAGAATAACACCTCTCCACTGTTGACTCTGACTGTTCCCGTATCATGTGGGGGCTTCCAGTTTGTCGAGGCAGCCGACCTCGACTCCCGTTCGGCGAGAGATTTCTTGCAGCAAGTCGTGTCAGATCGGTATCAGATCTCCGTCTGTCGCCTCTAGAATTCTTTGATAGTGTCATCAGTTGGAGGACGTGTCCTGTCCAAAGCCATTCAAGTAGTTACTGATCAGGTGAAGCTCTGGGTAGGAATATCGCATACGGAGAAGATCACGTTCTATATGCTGTCTAGTCTATTCCATCTACGTCTCTTGCGTCTTCCGTGGCTACAGACTCATGAGCCTGTCCTAGACTGTGGCTCCTGGGAGGTACTTCGTTGGGGACAGCCTTGTCATGAGAAGGGACTGGTTCTTGTATGTCCGATTCGGTCATTGCTGACTTCTTCTGCTGTCTGGATATGCACTGACGTCTCCGAAAGAAAGGAAGTGGAGTTTTTACACCCACACAAACTGGGTGACGGTTCCAGAGATTTGCCTCCGGGATCCTCACCCCCTCAAGGACGTATCATCCCGGAAACCAAATTGAAGATGGACCAGGAGAAGGTATCTTCAATTCTTTCCTAGCATTTGGCCTTGCAGGGAAATTGGGGTCCATTGGTTACCAGGGTACTCTCCCCCTCAAGTTGTATCATCCTGGACAGCAAATTGAAGATGGGCCCAGAAAAGGTATCTTCAATTCTTGTCTTTAATCTGGTTCTCTCTTCTGCTCCTGTACTCCTGAGGCCCAAACTTCTAGTGATCAGGAGATGATTTCCCCTTGAAGAGAGATCGTGGAAATCCAAGAAGAATGTCTGCACCCCACTTATTCTGCAGATAGTTCTTGCGGGCCTGAAGAAGAGGGGTTGTAAGGGGGGGTACTGTAACACTAATGCCAGTGTCCCTGCACGTTCCCTCTTCCTCCTACCGGCAGAGACGCCAATATACTCACCGACATTCCATCGCAGTTGCTTAGCAGCATTTCCCTGTCCTGCTGCAGACCCCAGCTTCTACGCACTGTGCACGGGTCTTCTGGCAGCACGCCTAGTGTGCAAGAGTATGCGCTACCTGTCTCTTAAAGGGGCAGCACTCTGAATATGCTCCAGCCAATAGCTAGGAGGCATCAAGCATTTAAGGCACACTCCCCTGTAGGGAGGTGCCTGTACAACATCCTCCTTAGCGTTAATTGAGTAGCCTTTGCCAGCTAGTTGTCAGATCCTTTGATTCTGCAGTTATTAGTGAACCCCTGGTCCTTGTGTGGCCAGAGCTTGAACCTGAACACCCTGCTCCTTGTGTGGCCAGGGTCTGACACTGAACCCGCATCGGCAGCCCCTAAAGCCTTAAATCACACCCGGCGATCCCTAAACCTACAGCTACACCTGATGGTACTTGAGCCTGAAGCTGCACCTGCAGTATGTAAAACCTGACACCTCTTCCAGCGGTACCTGTGCCAGTAGCCGCACCTGCTGTACGTGAACCCTGATACCGCTCCCGGCGATGCTTGTGCCTGAAGCCACACCTGCAGTACATGAACCCTGACACCGCTCCTGGGGGTACCTGTGCTTGAAGCTGCACCTCTGTTATGTGAACCCTTACACCGTTCCCGGCAGTAATTGTGTTTGCAGCCGCAACCGCGGTACGTGAACTCTAACACCACTCCCTGTGGTACCTGCACATGAAGCTGCACCTGCTGTATGTGAAACCTGACACCGCTCTCTGCGGTACCTGTGCCTGAAGCCGCACCTGCGGTACCTGTAGCCAGACACCTCTCCCAGCAGCACTTGTGCCTGAAGACGCGTCCGTGGTACGTGAACCCTGACATCGCTCCCAATGCTACCTGTGCCTGAAGCCGCACTAGCGGTACCTGAACCCTGAAGCCGCACCAGTGGTAACCGAAGCTGAAGCAGTTCCGGCGGTACGTGAACCTGCACCAGTGTCTGTCCTGGTTTGTGTTCCAGAGCCTGTACTGTCGGAGCCTGTTCCAGTATCCGAATCCAGCCCTGTCTGTGACTCCGTGTCAGTATCCCTGTTTTGTCTGAACAGAATCCGAATCCAGCTCTGCTTATAACTTCGCGTCAGTGCCCGTTCTGCACGAGGACACAGAACCTGTATAGTCAAAACAGAGTCCGAATCCTGTCCTGCCGGTTACTCTTGAGTCCAGTCCTTGTCTGCGATCCTGACCCCTGGGGTAAACCGCTTCAGTACCGGGAACTGCCTAGGAGTGGTGCCTGGCGGCTACCTGCAGCTTAGGTCTAACTTCACCATTAGGAGCTCTAGTGAAGACAAGGTAGCCGCTTATCCACAACCCTCCTAGGTAAACCCGGTCCCGTGGCACAGTGGATCCTCAATCCACATGCGCCACGTACGTGACAGAAATAATAGTATGCTCTGTGTCAGGTGAGGTTGTATGGAGTGGGCTAAAGAACAAAGTCAGCACAATATACAGCTGGTGCGGGCTGTTTCATACAGCTGCAGTTACATCTAACTGTAATGATGAGCTAGAGTCAATCACTACTGTTTAACTACACTGCTCAAAAAAATAAAGGAAACACTTAAACAACAGAATATAACTCCAAGTAGATCAAACTTCTGTGAAATGAAACTGTCCACTTAGGAAGCAACACTGATTAAAAATTAATTTCACATGCTGTTGTGCAAATGGAATAGACAATAGATGGAAATTATTGGCAATTATCAAGACACCCTCAATAAAGGAGTGGTTCTGCAGGTGGGGACCACAGACCACATCTCAGTACCAATGCCTTCTGGCTGATGTTTTGGTCACTTTTGAATGTTGGTTGTGCTTTCACAGTCGTGGTGGCATGAGACGGACTCTACAACCCACAGAAGTTGCTCAGGTAGTGCAGTTCATCCAGGATGGCACATCAATGCGAGCTGTGGCAAGAAGGTTTGCTGTGTCTGTCAGCGTAGTGTCCAGAGGCTGGAGGCGCTACCAGGAGACAGGCCAGTACACCAGGAGACGTGGAGGGGGCCATAGGAGGGCAACAACCCAGCAGCAGGACCGCTACCTCCGCCTTTGTGCAAGGAGGAACAGGAGGAGCACTGCCAGAGTCCTGCAAAATGACATCCAGCAGGCCATAAATGTGCATGTGTCTGCACAAACGGTTAGAAACCGACTCCATTAGGGTGGTATGAGGGCCCAACATCCACAGATGAGGGTTGTGCTCACAGCCCAACACCGTGCAGGACGCTTGGCATTTGCCACAGAACACCAGGATTAGCAAAGTCGCCACTGGCGCCCGGTGCTCTTCACAGATGAAAGCAGGTTCACACTGAGCACATGTGACAGACGTGATAGAGTCTGGAGACGCTGTGGAGAGCGATCTGCTGCCTGCAACATCCTTCAGCATGACCGGTTTGGCAGTGGGTCAGTAATGCAGTGGGGTGGCATTTCTTTGGAGGGCCGCACAGCCCTCCATGTGCTCGCCAGAGGTAGCCTGACTGCCATTAGATACCGAGATGAGATCCTCAGACCCCTTGTGAGACCATATGCTGGTGCGGTTGGCCCTGGGTTCCTCCTAATGCAGGACAATGTCAGACCTCATGTGGCTGGAGTGTGTCAGCAGTTCCTGCAAGATGAAGGCATTGAAGCTATGGACTGGCCCCCCCGTTCCCCAGGCCTGAATGCGATTGAGCACATCTGGGACATCATGTCTCGCTCCATCCACCAACGTCACGTTGCACCACAGACTGTCCAGGAGTTGGCGGATGCTTTAGTCCAGGTCTGGGAGGAGATCCCACAGGAGACCATCCGCAACCTCATCAGGAGCATGCCCAGGCGCTGTAGGGAGGTCATACAGGCACGTGGAGGCCACACACAATACTGAGCCTCATTTTGACTTGTTTTAAGGACATTACATCAAAGTTGGATCAGCCTGTAGTGTGTTTTTCCACTTTAATTTTGGGGGTGACTCCAAATCCAGGCCTCTATTTGTTAATAAATTTGATTTCCATTGATGATTTTTGTGTGATTTTGTTGTCAGCACATTCAGCTTTGTACAGAACAAAGTATTCAATGAGAATATTTCTTTCATTCAGATCTAGGATGTGTTATTTGAGTGTTCCCTGTATTTTTTTGAGCAGTGTATTTAGATGCCAATTTCTGATCAGCTGGCACACCACAGGGTGCTGCAATCTAATAGTTGTAGCTCACTTCTGGTGCTAAAGTAAAAGTAGTCTCCCTGAAGTAACAATGCATGGGCATTGGTGCCCGAGCATAAGAACACCAGTGCTGTTCATGAGGAAGTCACGGATATTGTCCATATTTTTAGATTCCATAACCGTGTAATAAATAAGCATACAGTATCAATAACGACTGGCAAAACATATTTTAAATAAGTGTATCTGATCACTGTTATAATAACAGTACAGCTAAAATATGTAACAGTATTATTAGGGCACTCTGTGACAGTTACTTGCACACAATTTGCTGTCATGTCAATGCTGGTTATATTGACACCTAGTGGACAATATGAAAATTACAATTCAGAATACAATTTATTTTCCTATGAATAACTGTCAAAATGAAAACCAAATTATGTTTACATTTGTAACTTTAACAAAAATATAATGTAAAGAGTTATTTTCATACAACAGACATGATTTAAGATGGTTGCGGATTTCTACATTGCAATAATGTGCATATCAGTGCTTTACTAAGTCTGCTAGAAGGATAATAATAATAATAATATTTTATTTTTATAGCGCCAACATATTCCGCAGCACTTTATAATTTTAGTGGGAACTTATACAGATAATACAGAATAAGCATATCTCAAATCAAAAGGAGTGAGGGCCCTGCTCGCAAGCTTACAGTCTATGAGGAAATGGGGGAGACACAAAAGGTAAAGTGTACATATATTGTATAATGCAGCCTTGATATACTAAATAGGATAAATAATAATACATGGACTGGTCGCCAGCCAGTATGTGTACAGTCCTGACTGAGGCTATTAAGTACATGGATGGTATGAATCTGAAATTGAAGAAGATTTTAATATGGGGGAAAACTGGGACGGACATATAGTGTATGGAGGCGATATGCCAGTCTAAAGAAATGGGTTTTTAGGGTCCGCTTGAAACTGTGGGTATTGGGAATTAATCGAACTGTCCTGGGTAGTGCATTCCAAAGAATTGGCGCAGCACGCGAGAAGTCTTGGAGACGGGATTGGGAAGTTCAGATTATGGAGGATTTTAGCTTTAAGTCATTGGCAGAACGGAGGGCACGTGTAGGGTGGTAGACTGAGACAAGGGAGGAGATGTAGGGGGGTACTGAAGCATGGAGCGCTTTGTGGGTAAGCGTGATAAGTTTAAATTGAACTCTATATTGGATGGGCAACCAATGCGATGACTGGCACAGGGAAGAGGCATCGGTGTAGCGGTTGGCGAGGAATATGATCCTGGCTGCTGCGTTAAGGACGGATTGGAGAGGGGAAAGTTTAGTAAGAGGGAGACCAATTAGTAGAGAGTTGCAATAGTCGAGACGACAATGAATAAGAGCTACAGTAAGAGTCAAAGGTGAGAAAAGTCCTGATTCTTGAGATGTTTTTGAGGTGTAGATGACATGAACGAGCAAGTGATATGATGTGAGGAGTGAAGGAAAGATCTGAATCAAAAATGACCCCAAGACAGCGGGCTTGTTGCTGGGGAGTAATAGTTGAGCCACAAACGGAAATGGCAATATCGGGCACAGGTAGGTTAGTGGAGGGAGGAAAGACGAGTAGTTCAGTTTTTGACAGATTCAGTTTTAGGTAGAGGGAGGACATAATGTTAGACACAGCAGAAAGACAATCACTGGTCTTTTGTAGTAATGCAGGGGTGATGTCTGGAGCAGAGGTGTATAATTGAGTGTCATCAGCATAGAGATGGTACTGAAAACCGAATCTGCTGATTGTTTGTCCAATAGGAGCGGTGTATAAGGAGAAAAGAAGTGGGCCTAGGACTGATCCTTGAAGAACACCGACAGTAAGGGGAAGGAGAGAGGAGGAGGAGCCGGCAAAATACACAGAGAAGGAGCGGTCATAGAGATAGGAGCAGAACCAGGAGAGAACAGTGTCCTTGAGGCCAATAGTGCAGAGCATGATGAGGAGGAGCTGGTGATCCACAGTGTCGAATGCTGCAGAGAGATCCAGGAGAATCAGCAGGGAGTAGTGACCATTAGATTTAGCTGTTAGTAGATCATTAGAGACTTTAGTGAGGCCAGTTTCAGTAGAATGTAAAGAGCAGAAACCAGATTGTAAAGGGTCAAGAAGAGAGTTGTCGGAGAGATAGCAGATTAGACGGGAATGGACCAGGCGTTCCAAGAGTTTAGAGATAAAGGGAAGATTGGAAACAGGTCTGTAGTTGGCCGTGCAGTTTTGGTCAAGGGATGGTTTTTTAAGTAATGGATGTATGCTGGCATGTTTAAAAGAAGAGGGAAAGATACCAGATGAGAGGGAGAGTTTGAATATTTTAGTTAGGTGAGTGGTGACAGCTGGAGAATGGGACTGAAGGAGATGTGAGGGAATAGGGTCACTGGTGCTGGTGGTAGGGCGAGAGGATGCAAGGAGCTTGATCACTTCATCTTCCGTGACTGGTTCGAAGTCAGAGAGTGAGCAAGATACAATGGGGCGGGGGAGAGCATGCATAATGTTTGGGGATTGGGAGAAAATTTCCTGTCGGATATGGTCAATTTTTTCTTTGAAATAATTGGCCAGATCGTCAGCGCTGAGGTCGGTGGTCGGGGCCTGTGCTGTTTGATTGAGGAGAGAATGAAACGTGTCAAAGAGTCGTTTAGGTTTATTGGAAAGTGAGATGATGAGGTTGTTAAAGTAGGTTTGTTTGGAGAGGTGAAGGGCAGAGTTATATGTTTTCAGCATAAATTTATAATGGAGGAAATCTTCGGGCAGATTACATTTTCTCCACAGCCTTTCAGCGCACCTGGAACACTGCTGGAGAAGACGTGTTTGAGGTGTGTGCCAGGGTTGTCGCCGTCTATGTCGAATTGTTCTTTGTGTAGGAGGTGCGGCTTCATCCAGGGCGCATACCATTATTTCGTTATAATGCTTCAATGCAGAGTCAGGACATGAGAGGTAGGAGATTGGGGCCAATGATGATTGCAACTTTTTCATAAATTTCTGGGTGTTAATGGCGCGTATATTTCTATAAGTGTGGAGAGTGGGGGTGTCTTGAGTAGAGTCACAGTTCTTGACAGAGAATGAAAGAAGATTATGGTCAGAGAGTGGAAGGGAAGAGTTAGTAAAGTCATGTACTGAGCAAAGCCGGGAGAAGATCAGGTCCAATGTGTTCCCGTCTTCATGTGTAGGAGAATTAGCAAGCTGTGAAAGGCCGAAGGAGAAGGTTAATGATAAAAGATGAGCGGCAGATGGGGAAAGAGAATCGCCAATTGGGATGTTAAAATCTCCCATGATTATCGTGGGGATGTCACAGGATAGAAAATTTGGAAGCCAGGCAGCAAAGTGATCCAAGAACTGATGGGAGGGACCTGGAGGGCGATAGACAACCGCCACTCGCAGGGAGAAGGGCCGGTAGAGTCTGACTGTGTGGGCCTCAAAAGAAGGGAAGATAAGGGAGGGTACTGGGGGGATAACCTGAAAAGTACATTTTGTTGAAAGAAGCAGACCAACACCTCCCCCTAATCTGTTGTCAGGTCGCGGGGTATGAGAGAAGTGTAGGCCACCATAGGAGAGAGCTGCAGCGGCTGTGGTGTCCGACTGCTGGATCCAGGTTTCAGTGAGAGCCAGAAGGTCGAGGGAATTAGAGAGGAAAAAGTCATGGATGTAAGAGAGTTTATTACATGCTGAGCGTGCATTCCAAAGGGCACAGTTGAATGAGACAGAAGATATGCAGGGAATATTAATGAGATTAGCAGGGTTTCTGAATGTAATAGGGAAGTAGTTAGTGTTATTATTACTGGAGGGTCCTGGATTAGGAGAAATATCACCTGCGACTAAGAGAAGGAAGATACAGAGAGTGAGCAGATGGTTGAGTGATTTGTGAGAGCATTTCCTGTGTTGTATAGTGGGAATCAATGGATCTGTGTGGTATAACATTGTGAAGAGAGCATGACAGCTGTACATAGGAGAAGAGAGGAGAGAGGGGTTAATATGGATGAGGTGTTGAGAATTTGTGGGAGAACGGTGAATGTGGATGATTGTAGCAGCCAGAACATAAATGGCACAAATACAAATGGGGAATACTGTTTGCAAAACAGATGACCTGGAAGCATTTAATTGTCTTGCATGTCCTGCCCTGTCCAACTGCCATATCTAACTGCCAAGGCACTTTGATAAACTATGGCACTTCGATAAAGTATGCATAAATGCTATATGCATAAATGCCCCCGCATAAATGCTGCCCCTTGACTATGTCTCAATATATATGGACGTATCTGCTTAGATGTACACAGATTTAACTCGTTAGCAATCAATCAACTAGCTTAAGACAACAAGAGACAATAAAAGTGCAGAGAAAAAAAACAGACTGGCAACTCAACATGGATCATAAACTGTTAAAGTAAGTGTGATGACCTTAAAGTATCATGGATTAAACAACGTAGATGAATGAGACATATATACCAGTGATTAGCTGCAGAGCATTGCTAGTAACATGGAGGTACAATGCAGCTTTCAGAAGGGGTAACACATAGCAGAGGAGTGAGATATATATACCAGTGATTAGCTGCAGAGCATTGCAATACCGTATGGATACCGTATGAGCTTGAAAAATGATTATACTTGAACATTCCTTGATAAACTCTTGTGCTTCATAAGACCATTTACTAATCACAATAGACATATACTTTTTCCCCTTTGCCTCACATAAAATCTGTCACAAAATAACCTCACTTATTTTTGACAGATTCCATTGTTTTTTTCTGTATACACCTATTTATGACATCATAATCATGAAAGAAGAGTCACTACAATGGCTTGGGAAAGTATTCACCCACCTTGGCTTTTTACCTATTTTGTTACATTACGACCTGTGTTTAAATATGTTTTTAATCCGATTTGTGTGTGATGCATCAGCACTAAATAGTCTAAGTTGGTGAAGTGAAGTGAGAAAAATATAGGCATACATTTAATTTATGGGATCAAATAACTAAAAATTAGCATGTGCATATGTATTCACCCCTTTTGATACGAAGCCTATAAAAATTTCTGATGCAATCTAAGTGTCACACCTTTTCTGAAAGGCCACAGAGGCTACAATACCACTGAGCAAGAGGCACCACTAACCAAACAACACCATGAAGACCAAGGAGATCTCCAAACTAGTCAGGCATAAAGTTGTTGAGAAGTTTAAGTCAGGATTGAGTTATAAAAAAATATCCCAATATCTGATGATCTCTCAGAGCACCATCAAATCCAATATCATTAAATGGAAAGAACATGCCACCAAAACTCTCAGCCCGGCAAGGACGGCATTAATCAGAGAGACAGCACAGAGACCAAAGGTAAACCTGAAGGAACTACAGAGTTCCCAAGCAGAGACTGGACTATCTGTTCATATGACCACAATAAGCCATACACTCCATAGAGATGGCTTTTATGGAAGAGTGGCCAGAAAAAACCTTTACTTGCACACAAAAATTGTAAGGCTCATTTTGAGTTTGCCAAAAGACATGTGGGAGACTCCCCAAATGTATAGAGGAAGGTGCTGTGGTCAGATGAGACCAAAATTTAACTTTTTGGCCACTAACGTAAACACTATGTCTAGCGCCAAACAAACACAGCTCATCACCCCAAGAACACCCACAGTGAAACATGTTGGTGGCAGCATCATGCTGTGGGGATGTTTTTCGAGACCAAGGACAGGGAAAATGGTCAAAATTGAGGGGAAGATGGATGGTGCGAAATACAAGCATACAATGGCATGTAAAAGTTTGGGCACCCCTGGTCAAAATTACTGTTATTATGAACAGTTAAGCAGTTGTAGATGAAATCATCTCTAAAAGGCCTAAAGGCAGGGGAGGGGGGATTATGATAATTAAGCATATAGGCGGGGATTTGGGGGAATAATAAGCAGATAGGCGGACACCAAACCTGTACAAATAGAATTGATTAAAGCGCTTTTCTCTGCAATCATTCCCCTACTATGGGCCATACAGGTATGTACAGTCATGGCCAAAAGTATTGAGAATGAGACAAATAGTAATTTTTCCAAAGTTTACTGCTTCATTTTTTGTAATGGCAATTTGCATATACTCCTGAATGTCAAAGAGTGATCATCTTAACAGCAATTACTGTACTTGCAACGTCAATATTTGCCCAGAAAATGAACTTTAACCCCCAAAACACATTTCAACATCATTGCAGTCCTGCCTTAAAAGGAGCAGCTAACATCGTTTTAGTGATTGATCCATTAACACAGGTGTGGGTGTTGATGAGGACAGGGCTTGCGATCAGTCATGATTAAGTAAGAATGACATCACTGGACACTTTAAAAGGAGGCTGGTTCTTGGTATCATTGTTTCTCTTCAGTTAACCATGGTTATCTCTAAAGAAACACGTGCAGCCATCATTGCACTGCACAAAAATGGCCTAACAGGGAAGAGTATCGCAGCTACAAAGATTGCACCTCAGTCAACAATCTATCGCATCATCAAGAACTTCAAGGAGAGAGCTTCCATTGTTGTCAAAAAGGCTCCAGGGCGCCCAAGAAAGACCAGCAAGCGCCAGGACCGTATCTTAAAACTGTTTTAGCTGCGGGATCGGACTACCAGCAGTGCCGAGCTTGCTCAGGAATGGCAGCAGGCTGGTGTGAGTGCTTCTGCACGCACTGTGAGGCGGAGACTCTTTGAGCAAGGGCTGGTTTCAAGGAGGGCAGCAAAGAAGCCACTTCTCTCCAGAAAAAACATCAGGGACCGACTGATATTCTGCAAAAGGTACAGGGAGTGGACTGCTGAGGACTGGAGCAAAGTCATTTTCTCTGATGAATCCCCTTTTCGATTGTTTGGGACATCTGGAAAACAGCTTATTCGGAGAAGAAGAGGTGAGCGCTACCACCAGTCTTGTCTCATGCCAACTGTAAAGCATCCTGAAACCATTCATGTGTGGGGTTGCTTCTCAGCCAAGGGAATCGGCTCACTCACAGTCTTGCCTAAAAACACAGCCATGAATAAAGAATGGTACCAGAATGTCCTCCAAGAGCAACTTCTCCCAACCGTCCAAGAGCAGTTTGGCGCCCAACAATGCCTTTTCCAGCATGATGGAGCACCTTGCCATAAAGCAAAGGTGATAACTAAATGGCTCATGGAACAAAACATAGAGATTTTGGGTCCATGGCCTGGAAACTCCCCAGATCTTAATCCCATTGAGAACTTGTGGTCAATCATCAAGAGACGGGTGGACAAACAAAAAGCAACAAATTCTGGCAAAATGCAAGCATTGATTATGCAAGAATGGACTGCTATCAGTCAGGATTTGGTCCAAAAGTTGATTGAGAGCATGCCAGGGAGAATTACAGAGGTCTTGAAGAAGAATGGGCAACACTGCAAATATTGACTTGCTGCATTAACTCATTCTAACTGTCAATATAATCTATTGGTACTCATAATATGATTGCAATTATATTTCTGTATGTGATATAAACATCAGACAAACATTAATAAAAACCAGAGGCCAGCAGATCATGTGAAAATATAACTTTGGTGTCATTCTCAAAACTTTTGGCCATGACTGTATAGATTTACTTTTCTATACCCTGTATGGCCATAGTAGAAGTCTGATAACTCCAAAGTGGTGACAGATTCCCTTTAAGCATGCATAAAAACACGGTCTACCACAGTTTTGTGCACCTCCTAAAAGGACACCGCTGAACAGAGGCTAGATGGAGTCCAGAGTAACTCTGCTGCCTCATTATAGTGAATAGATTCCTCAGGGGTTTCATCTGAATCACGTCATTTGGAGATTTAGATGGAAACCCCAATGTAAGTGCTCAGCATAGAGCACAGGATAAACGTGATCCAAAATGTTACAGTGGTGTGAAAAAGTGTTTGCCCCCTTCCTGATTTCTTATTCTTTTGCATGTTTGCCATACTTAAATATTTCAGATCACAAAGAAAATTTAAACATTAGACAAAGACAACACAAGTAAACACAAAATGCAGTTTTTAAATGAAGGTCTTTTATTATTTGGAGAAAAAGAAATACAAACCTACAGGGCCCTGTGTGAAAAAGTTATTACCCCTTAAAACTAGTAACTGGTTTGGCCACCCTTAGCAGTAACAACTGCAATCAAATGTTTGCGATAACTGGCAATGAGTCTTTTACAACGCTCTGGAGGAATTTTGGCCCACTCATCTTTGCAAAATTGTTGTAATTCATCCACGTTGGAGGGTTTCCGAGCATGAACCGCCTTTTTGGTCATGCCACAACATCTCAATCGGATTAAGGTCAGGACTTTGACTAGGCCACTCCAAATTACTGGTGTTTTTTGGATCACTTACCTGCTGCATAACCCAAGTATGCTTCAGCTTGAGATCGCAAACAGATGGCCAGACATTCTTCTTCAGGATTTTTTGATAGACAGCAGAATTCGTGGTTCCATTTACCACTGCAAGTCTTCCAGGTCCTGAAGCAGCAAAACAGCTCCAGACCTTCACACTACCATATTTTACTGTTGTTAGTCATCAAAGCAAAAGGTGGGTACTTTGAAGAACCTAGAATATAAGACATATTTTCAGTTGTTTCACACTTTTTTGTTAAGTATATAATTCCACATGTGTTAATTCATAGTTTTGATGCCTTCAGTGTGAATGTACAATTTTCATAGTCATGAAAATACAGAAAAATCTTTAAATGAGAAGGTATGTCCAAACTTTTGGTCTGTACTGTACGTCAAATGTAATGCGACATACACCTTCCAAAAAGTTCAAATTTTGTCTCGTCAGTCCGCAGAGTATTCTCTTAAAAGTCTGGACGATCATCAAGATGTTTTTTGGCAAAGCTGAGATGAGCCTTTATGTTCTTTTTTCTCAACAGTGTTTTCGTCTTGGAACTCTGCCATGCATGCCATTTTTGCCCAGTCTCTTTCTTATGGTGGAGTCATGAACACTGACCTTAACTAAGGCAAGTGAGGCCTGCAGTTCTTTGGATGTTGAATACAAACACATGGGCCATGCACACAGTGAACAAGTCTGTAGAACAGTGTTCACACCACCAAAAGACTGAAACACACAAGGACACAGTAAAACAAACGTATAAAAATACTCTGTTGTAAAAAAGTAACAGTAAACAGCAAGTGCTAGTAAAAAGGTGATAAAAAACAGGGTATTTAGTTGACACGTTTTTTGCAAAAAATGTATACTAAGCCGCTCTACCAACATCAAGGTAACCCAGATCAGAGCAGTCCCTATCTGATGTGTTTAAAAACTGATCATGTGTATGGTACCTATATGAGAAGATCTAACAGGTAATGCCAATGTGGACACGCTGCAGAGGACGACATTTTATGTGCATGGCCCACAAGGGAGGGGTGAAGACCTCCCTAATCTTGCAAAAGCAAGAAACAAATTGAATTGAATACAAATTTTTTGGATGTTGTTGTGGGGTCTTTTGTGACCTTTTGGATGAGTCGTCGCTGCGCTTTTAGGGTAATTTTGGTCGGCCGCCACTGCTGGGAAGGTTCACCCAAAGCTTTAGATATAACCTATAACCTTCTCCAGAATGATTGATCTCAATTACTTTGTTTCTTATTTGTTCCTGAATTTCTTTGGATTGCAGCATGATGTCTAGCTTTTGAGGATTTTTTGGCCTTCTTCACTTTGTCAGGCTGGTCCTATTTAAGTGATTTCTTGATTAAGAACGGGTGTGGCAGGAATTAGATCTGTGTGTGGCTAGGGAAATTGAACTCAGCTTCCCGAAGATGTGATAAACCACAGTTAAATTTATATTTTAATGGGGGTGGGAATCACTTTTTCACAAAGGGCCCTGTAGGTTTGGAATTCTTTTTCCCTTAATAATAAAGACTTTAATTTAAAAACTGCATTTTGTGTTTACTTGTGTTATCTTTGTCTAATATTTAAATTTGTTTTGTGATCTGAAACATTTAAGTGTGATAAATATATTAAAGAATAAGAAATCAGGAAGGGTGCAAACACTTTTTCACACCACTGTATATAAAATGTTCCCAATAAAAACTTCAACTCAATCCACAAAAAAAGCAAGTCCCCACTCAGGTCTGTCATCTGACAACAGAAATATAGAAGGGTTCCACGTTACTGGTAACACAAAGGCTCTGCAAAAGCAAAATGGCTCCCCCTAAAAGAAA
Source organism: Phyllobates terribilis (assembly GCF_046119375.1). Lineage (NCBI taxonomy): Eukaryota > Metazoa > Chordata > Amphibia > Anura > Dendrobatidae > Phyllobates > Phyllobates terribilis. The sequence goes on along the minus strand of NW_027362771.1, from coordinate 159,573,282 downwards.
TGCAGCAAATTCTGCGCTCCTAAATCCAGATACCCCCTCCCTTCTGAGCCCCACATTGTGGCAAAACCACACTTAGTGTCCACGTTTTGACACTGTAGTGAGGCGAGTAGTGATGAGCGAGCAAGCGCAATACGGCGCATCCCATTATTCCTCTCCCAAGCCCCATTAACCCCATCATTCCTCTCCCCAGCCTCATCATTCCTCTCCCCAGCCCCATTATTGCTCTTCCCAGCCCCATCATTCCTCTCCCCAGCCCCATCATTCCTCTCCCCAGCCCCATCAGCCCCAATATTGCTCTCCCCAGCCCAACAACCCCATTATTGCTCTCCCCAGCCCCATTATTGCTCTTCACAGCCCCATCACTCCTCTCCCCAGCCCCATCAGCCCCATTATTGCTCTTCCCAGCCCCATTTTCCTCTCCCCAGCCCCATTATTGCTCTCCCCAGCCCCACCATCCCACCATTGCTCTCCCCCCACCTCCCCTCTCCAGCGTTACAGTTAAAAAAAAAAAAAAAACTTACCTCAGCTCGCTCCCCTGCAGCATCCTCCTGGTTGCCGGCAGCTTTCTTCCTGACCCAGGCGTGCGCTGCATGATGACGTTATCAAGCTGCGCGCGCCTAGGTCAGGGAGGAAGCAGAGGACGAACCCTCCAGCTCCACTGCTATTCTCCTCCTGGCAGCAGCAGAGCTCTAGGGATCGCTCACTGACCGCCACGTGCAGGGAGCAGCTGCACCTTGCGGGCCCCTTGGTGCAGCTGCATGGTGGGGACCCGGCACAGCTGCACCCGCGGCGGTACGTCCACCCCTGGACTGCTATGGGGCCCCCCGGCTCACGGGCCCCATAGCAGTCGCGTGGTCTGCCTACAGGCCACGTATTTAAAACTGTGGTTTCTCCGTCACACAGATTACATATACGTTTTCAGAAAATACTGCCATTTCTGACCTCCATTAAAAATTTGTTTCAGTGTGTCAGTGAAGCAATTGACACCAGTTTGCTGTTCAAAATAGTTACCTACAGGCCAGGTATTTAAAACTGTGGTTTCTCCGTCACATGGATCACATATACATTTTCAGAAAATACTGCCATTTCTGACCTTCATTAAAAATTTGTTTCAGTGTCAGTGAAGCAATTGACACCAGTTTGCTGTTCAAAATAGTTACCTACAGGCCAGGTATTTAAAACTGTGGTTTTTCCATCACACGGATCACATATAAGTTCTCTCCCAATTCAGTCATTTGTAGTGAGCGTGGAAGATATTGTCCTCCATTTAAAATGGACAAGGCACGTGGCAAGGAACGGGGAACTGGACGTGATGGTGATGATGGTGCATGCAGAGGCCGAGGCCGTGGGCAAGCTGAAATTGTGCCACAAAAAAACACCCACATCTTCTCGCTCGACCTTCCCGTCCCAATTGTTAGGGGACAGCAGAACACCACTATTGAACACAGAGCAGTGTTAAAAGGTTATTGGTTGGATAGCAGATAATGCTTCCAGTCACTTAGCTACCACCACCACCACCACTTTGTTTTCCACACGGTCAAGTCTCAGTAGCTGTGAGTCTGGACCGCATATTCCTGACCCTGAACCTCCTTCCTCCCACCACGCCAAGTGCCCAGAGACAACTGATCCCACACTTGGACACTCCGAAGGGCTGTTCACTTTTCCATTTATAGATTCGGGCCTCTCGCCTGTTCTATTTGAAGCAGGGCAAGAGGAGATCGCATGTAGCGAAGCCCAAATATTTGAGCAGCCACGGTCACACGAAGGCGACGGTGGGAAAGTGTCACAAGAGGTGGATGATGATGAGACACAATTGCCAGAAAGTCAGGAGGAGGACCAGAGTGTGGAAGTGGAAGACGAGGTGGTGGATGATATAGTAGCTGACCCAACCTGGCAGGAGGACATGCAGAGCGAGGAAAGCAGCACACAGGAGGAGGGAGGCAGAGCACCCCAACAGGCAGGAAGAAGCAGTGTGGTGGCCGCAGACAGAAGGCTGGCAACCATTCCCCGTAACACCAACACTAAGGAAGTTGCCAGTACAACTGTAAGGTCTTGCTGAGTCTGGTTGTTTTTTAAAGACTCTGTCGATAACCCCAAACAGGCCATTTGCACCACCTGCCAGGCCAGCATCAGCAGGGGTGGCAAAATGACTAGCCTGACCACTACCAGCATGATCAGGCACATGGCAGCAAAGCACCCGACTTTGTGGGCCGCACGCCAGGGTCCAGGAACAGTGTCTTCAGGTGGCACCACTGCTTCTTCCGCTATTGTGCATGCAAGCCATGGTGCATGTGAAGATGCCTCCTGCCTTGCACCTGTCATTGCACAATCTCAAGTAGCAGCATCAGGAAGCACGTCCACGTCCTTGTCCCAGCGCAGCGTTCAGTTGTTCATACCCCAGTCCTTGGAACGCAAGCGCAAATACGCAGCCAACGCCCCACAGGCCACACTACTAAATTCCCACATTTCGCCACTGCTTGTACTAGAAATGTTGCCTTTCAGGCTCGTGGAGACGGAAGCATTCCACAACCTGATGGCGGCGGCCGTTCCTCGGTACTCGGTCCCCAGCAGCCACTATTTCTCCCATTGTGCCGTCCCCGCATTACACAAGCACGTGTCCTAAAACATTAGCCGTGCGCTCAACAACGCAGTTACCGGGAAAGTCCACCTAACCACGGACACGTGGACAAATGCTTGTGGGCAGGGACGGTATATCTCGCTGACGGCACACTGGGTTAACATAGTGGAAGCCGGACCCAGTCGGACCTTGGGACGGAACACGTCCTCCCGACGCCAAAGATTGCGGGCCCTAGGTCAATCAGGTTTGCCCCCACAGTCTACAGCTCCTGCACCTCATCCTCCTCAGCCTCCCCCTCCTCTTCAGCCTCCATCTCCGAAATGACCACATCAGTCACAAGCTGGAAGCACTGCAGCACTGCCTCGACCAAGGCAGTGCTGAAGCTTATATGCTTAGGTGACAAACCGTACAATGCTGAACAGTTGTGGACAGCTCTGAAAGAGCAGGCAGATCTGTGGCTCACACCGCTGAACCTACAGCCAGGCATGGTCATGTGTGACAATGGCCGGAACCTGGTGGCGGCTCTGAGGCGAGGCGAGCTCACACACATACCATGCCTGGCCCATGTGCTTAACCTCGTGGTTCAGCGGTTTTTCAAATCCTACACGGAGCTGCCGGATCCACTTGTTAAAGTACGCCACCTGTGTGCCCATTTTAGAAAGTCACCTACAGCTTCCGCCGCCCTTGCCATGTTTCAGCAGCATTTGCAGCTTCCGGCTCACAGACTGGTATGTGATGTCCCCTTTGCGTTGTAACTCTACAATGCAGATGTTGGGAAGGATTTGTGAGCGGAAGAGGGCAGTTGTTGAGTACCAGCATCAACAAGGCCGTCGGTATTCAGTTCAGACTCCACACATAAGACTTCAGGAGTGGACATGGATGTCAGACATATGTACCATCCTCCAAAACTTTGAGGACTCCACCAAGATGGTGAGCGGCGATGACGCCATAATTAGCATCACCATCCCGCTTCTCTGTCTTCTGAAACGCTCTCTGCTCACAAAGAGGATGCATTGCAGGTGGAGCACGATGAGATGGAGCAAGGAACCATACAGGGTGATTACACACAGCCCAGCCTCATCTCATCCCAACGTGGATTGGGTGACAATGAAGAAGAGGAGGAGGAAGGACAGGAGCTAGTTTCATGCGCTATAGACAGTACTACCTGCACAGCTGTCATACCTTCTGTTCAGCGTGGATGGACAGAGGACAGAGAGGAGGAGGAGAGCATGGTCAGTCATCCTCTTGGTGGGGACACGGAAGTCTTGCCTGTTAGCAGTATGGCACGCATGGCTGAGTTTATGTTACGCTCCCTTTCCCATGACCCTCGCATTCTCAAAATTTTGGGTGACAGTCATTACTGGTTGGTGACACTTCTAGACCCACACTACAAAGAGAACTTTATATCTCTTATTCCTGAGGCGGACAGGTCTACAAAAATGGGGCAGTACCAGAAGGCCCTTGTTGCGGAACTATTAAAAAATTCCCATCTGAAAACGATGGCGGCAGAGGACACAGTTCGTTGGACAACCAAGGAGTACAGGCGAGAGAGACACAACTTCAATCCAGCAGAGGCAGGGGAACGCTGTCAAAGTTCTGGGAGAATTTTCTCAGCCCCTCCCATCACACAGTCCCTAAGGCGCGGGGTACTCTCACAAGGAGTGTAAAGTTTGGGAAGATGCTGAGGGAGTACCTTGCTGACCGTACCAACGTCCTCCGTGATTCCTCTGTGACTTATAATTATTGGGTATCCAAGCTGGATACATGGAATGAACTGGCTCTCTATGCCTTGGAGGTCCTGGCCTGCCCTGCCACTAGCGTTTTATCAGAGCGGGTTTTTACTGCCGCTGGTGGAATTATAACTGATAAGCGCATCCACCTGTCAACTGAAAGTACTGACAGGCTGACTGTTATAAAAATGAACAAGGATGGATTGGGCCAGACTTCTCAACACCACCGAATGATAGCAGCGTAACATAAACTCAAATCCAGTGTCTTTTTTTGGGAGGTGTATTCCCATGCACCTCTTCACACCCACACATGGGTATACGCTTCCTGATTTTAGCTATTTGCTCTTGTCCTCCTCCTTCTCCTCATCCTCCACCACCATATCACCAGGGTGACCATGGTCCGTGATGCAACACCCACATAATTTTTTTAAAGGGTGTTTATGATGCCCGTAAAAAAAAAAATTATACAGTATGTTCATGTATACCCCCCGGGGGTAAATGTTTGTCAGCCCATACACTTAGTGCATGGGCATTACAAGTATAGGAGACCCGCTCCTTTCTAATGGGAACATTTTTCTAAGTCTCTTCCAAGGGGCATTGGAATGCCTCCCAATTTTTGGCAGCCCTTGTATTCACTGCATAGGCCAACACTTTGGGAGACCCACTTCCTAATAATGGGAACATTTTTTCATGAGGCCCTGTAAATCTCTTCCATGGGGCATTGGAGTGCCTCCCAATTTTTGGCAGCCCTTGCATTCACTTCATAGGCCAACACTATGGGAGACCCTCTCCTTTCTAATGGGAATTTGTCGTTACTGTGGCCCTATAACTGTATAGCATACCGCCCCTTTGTAATGGAAACATGTCATTACTGTGGCAATGCTCTATGTGTCTTTAAATTCTTAGTGTGATTTTTCCTAAATTTGGTCAGCCGTTGGACTCACTGCATACCCTATAATTGTATAGCAGACCCTCTTCTTTCCAAAGGGAACATGTCGTACTCGTTACTGTGGCCCTACTCTATGTGTCTTTAAATTGTTAGTGAGGTTTTTACTAAACTTGGTCAGCCGTTGGAATCACTGCATACTCTATAACTGTATAGCAGACCCTCTCCTTTCTAATGGGAACATGTCATACTCGTTACTGTGGCCCTGCTCTACATGTCTTTAAATTGTTAGTGGGGTTTTTCCTAAATTTGGTCAGCCGTTGGACTCACTGCATACCCTATAACTGTATAGCACACTCGCTCCTTTGTAATGGAAACATGTCGTTATTGTGGCCCTGCTCTATGTGTCTTTAACTTCTTAGTGGGGGTTTTCACAAATTTTGGTCAGCCCTTGCAGTTACAGCATGGGCATTACCACTATAGGAGACAAGCTCCTTTATAATGGGAACATTTTTTTTACTGAGACCCTCCTCTATGTCTCTTCAAAGGGGTATTGGGTTGCGTCCGAATTTTTGGCAGCCCTTGCAGTCACTGCATACGCAATAACAGTATAGGAGACTCACTTGTTAATAATGGAACAACAAATCATAGAAGGCTGATGGCTCTCTAACAATAGCAAGGGCCCACTGCTGGCCTTTTAAGAATAATAAGGGCTGCCCTATAAAAATAGGCTTTGTGACTTTCAGAGTCCCTTCATCATAAATGAAACAGGATGTGTCTTATGATGTGTCACACACCACATGGCCAGATAAGGTTGTAAAATGTTAAAATGACATTTCCCGGTGAATGCATTTGTCTTAACAAATAACGCAAAAAAACAAACAAACAGTAGGATCTTTCTTTAGTATAAAAAACAGAGTCGCCAATGTAAACTCAATGTAATCACATTGTTCAACTCCTGCACCTCCTCCTCCGAAATGACCACATCAGTCACAAGCTGAAAGCACTGCAGCACTGCCTTGGCCAAGCGGCAACAGGCTGTGCTGAAGATAACATGCTTAATGCTTAGGTGACAAACTGCCCAGCGCTGCAGAGTTGTTGAAAGCTGTAACACAGCAGCCTGAGCTGTGGCTCTCACCGCTGAACATACAGCCAGGGATGGTCGTGTGTAACAATGGGTGGAACCTGATGACAGAGAAATGACAGCCGGAGTAGATACGGTTTCCCTCTTTGCCAGTCCTTTCACCTAGCTAAAGCATATGGCTGTGGTGAAATACAACTCCCACTGAGAAGCTATTTCAGATTGAAAAACATTGGGCCCACTGTAACGGGTCTGGGAGGCGGAACCTCAGAGCTACTATACAAGGGGGCGGTCCTTGTAAGGGAGCGGGTGGCGACCAGGGAAGACGGGCAGGCAGTCACAGCAGGTGACCGGGACAGTCTCTGAGTGAACGGGCTGGAGGTCACGGCAGGTGACCGGGGCAGTCTCTGGATGAACGGGCAGGAGGTCACGGCAAGTGACTGGGGCAGTCTCTGGATGAACGGGCAGGAGGTCACGGCAAGTGACTGGGGCAGTCTCTGGATGAACGGGCAGGAGGTCACGGCAAGTGACCGGGGCAGTCTCTGGATGAACGGGCAGATGGTCACGGCAAGTGACCGGGGCAGTCTCTGGATGAACGGGCAGATGGTCACGGCAAGTGACCGGGGCAGTCTCTGGGTAAAGGGTTGGTACGACCTGTGGCGGCTGATGGTAGACGTGAGCTCCCAGGTGAGCAGGCGAGAGTCTCTGGATAAACGGGTGGTCACAGCATGTGACGGCGGAGCCTCCAGGAAGACCAACAGACAGGCGGCAGATGAGCGCTCCCAGGTGAGCGGGCAGAAGTCACTGGACAGGCAGGTGGTCACAGCACGTGACGGCGGAGCCTCCAGGTAGGCTAGCAGGCAGGTAGCAGATGTGCGCTCCCAGGTGAGCGGGCAAGCTGGTCCATAGACAAACTGACAGGAGTTGGAAGGCAGACCGTCGGACCTCAGGCAAGCAGGCAGGTAGCTGATGTGCGCTCCCAGGTGAGCGGGCAAGCTGGTCCTTAGACAGACTGACAGGAGTTGTAAGGCAGACCGTCGGACCTCAGGCTAGCAGGCAGGTAGCAGAATATCAGGCAGGAATAAGACAGCAAGCTGGCAGGAATCTGGCAGGTATCTGGCAGGTAACTGGCAACGGGACCTGAGGGCTGAAGCAGAGTAGTGAACAGTGCAACAACATTGCTCGGGCACCTCCATTTTGGAGGAGGTGCCTTATATATGGTGAAGTCCTCCGGCCATTGGCCGGGGACTCCTTAGGACGGCGCGCGCGGCCCCTCTAAGAGGGAGGGAGCGCGCGCGCGCGCGCCCTAAGCACAGTGGCCGGGAAGGAGCGCGCGCTGCCAGCAGAGCGGGAGGAGGACGCCGGGCTAGGAGCAGAGAGGTGAGGGGAACAGCGTCCCTGCCTAGCAGAGGGCAGGGACGCCGGCGCTACACCCACCATAGGATTTGATTCTGAGGGCTCACCTTTCTCCCCCGCTCTAACTTTGCAGCTGCTCCATCCACCATAGCAGCTGCAAAGTTAGCACTATCATGAACTCTCCTGATGTAGAAGCCAGGGCACACCAGAGGACTCTCTGGTGGGACCGTCCAACCCTGCCGAGAAGCAGTCCTGGCTAAGAAAAGTGTGTGGGAAGGTTCTCGGTCACTCTATGGCTGCTTTTTTACTGAGGTGGAAGCCTACGCAAACACGACGAGAACATACAAAATCCTTGAAGATGTTGTCCTTGCTGGGATTTGAACCCAGGATCCCAGCTCTGCAAGGCTTCAGTGCTAACCACTGATCCAATGTGCTACCGTTCGCCCTCTGATATCTAACAGGCTGGAGAAACTTGCACCTTCTGCCACTCTATCTTCAGCTCCTTTGTGAGAAACTAATGTATTTGGGCAGCCACTCAGTCTACCAAATAAAATTCCTGAGAAGGAAATTGGGGATGGCTTCGCTACTGGTACTGGGGGCAGTGCTAATACCATGGCGTCGTACCATAGTTTACTGGAAATATTCCAGGCTGGTAGGAGGCAAGCAGATTCCCACAGAAATGTACCAGCAATAATGTTCAGGGTCCCGCGCTTCGAGAAGGCGGAGGCAACACCGGGAGAAATAGTGGCGGCTGGGGACCGAGTATGGACATGAGGATGTGAAAAGCTTCCGCCTCCACGAGACTAAAAGGCCACATTTCAAGTGCAAGCAGCTGCCCAGAAATCTGTCAGCTTAGTATTGCAGCCTGTGGGTAAGTGGGTGGGTGGCTGGCTACATACTTGTGCTTGCATTCCAATTAACAGAAAACTAAGCAGATGGTGGCCTCTATCATCATCATGGCCTGACATCGGCACTATGAACTCTCCTGAAGGAGAAGCCAGGGCCCACTGGAGGAGTCTCCGGTTTTCTGGTGGGCCCGTCCAACCCTGCCAAGAAGCAGCCCTGGCTAAGAAAAGTGGGGGGGAAGGTTCCCGGACACTCTATGGCTGCTTTTTTAATGTGGATCGGGCGTGCTTATGCATGTTATTTCTCAAATTGCATTACAGATCAGGTCATTACCCAACTCTGAAATTAAATGTGCAAAGAAAGATCTTTGTGTGTCAAAGCACCACCGACAAGTGCGAGTTGATGTTGGATGGGCTGCCATTGTTTCTGCAACAAGGTGCATTAGAGGACTTCATGAGAGATATGACACCCAGAGTAGATATGGTTTCCCTCTATGCCAGTCCTTTCACCGAGCTAAAGAATATGGCTGTGGTGAAATACAACTCTCAGCAAAAAAGCTGTGGACTGGCTCCGTATCGTCCCTGGCCACATTCACCTGTCCACTTGTTTGTGGTTAGGCGGTCCTTTCCAATAAGTGCACTAGGGAGGGCACGGATAATGTTGTGGGACCCGTGCTTGTGGAAGGCGGAGACGATACCGGGAGAAATAGTGGCGGCTGGGGACCGAGTATGGACACCCGGCCGCCGCCGGCATGAGGTTATGAAAAGGTTCCGCCTCCACGAGCCTAAAAGGCCACATTTCAAGTGAAAGCAGCTTTAGAGGACTTTCTGGGAGAAATGACAGCTGGAGTAGATATGGTTTCCCAAGTCCTTTCACCAAGCTAAACAATATGGCTGTGGTGAAATACAACTCAGCAAAAAAAGCTGTGGACTGGCTCCATACCGTCCCTGGCCACATTCACTTGACCACGTGTTTGTGGGTAGGCGGTCCTTCCCAGTAAGTGCACTGGGGAGGGCACAGGTAATATTGCGGGAACCGTGTTTGTGGAAGGTGGAGAGGACACCAGGACAAATAGTGGCGGTTGGGGACCTAGTATGGATACCCGGTCACCGCCGCCATAAGATTGTGGACAGCTTCCGCCTCCGCGTGCCTAAAAGGCCACATTTCAAGTGCAAGCAGCTGTCAAAAATTTGGCAGTATAGTATTGCAGCCTGTGGGTGGGTGACTGGCTGGCTGCATACTTGCGCTTGCATTCCAAGGAATGGGGTAGGGACAACTGAACGCTGCACTGGGACAAGGACGTGGACGGTGATTGTTGCAAGTCTGCAACGACAGGTGCATGGCGGGAGGCATCTTCGAATGCGCCAAGGATCACTTATGATGGGCACACTTTGAGGCAGTGACCTGCGAGTCAGAGATGCTTCCAGAGGTCTTCCCCATGCTGTTCCCATGTCTTTTCAGCACTGTATGCATGTGTGTGATGATGTGTCACACACCACATGGCCAGATAAGGTTGTAAAATGTTAAAATGACATTTCCCAGTGAATGCATTTGTCTTGGTTGAAAGCAATGCAAAAGTGCAAAAACGCATCAAAAACACTATGTGTGAACATAGCCCAAGGTGTGGAGGAGTATTTTTGGTTTTGGTTACTTAATTTACCTTATATACAAGTCATCACCCTGGAAGGGATTGTAACATACCTGGTGGCGTCCTTGCATAGTGGTCCATCTCCCACTGTGCAAGAGCGCGCAGTCCAGTCCAGTCCAGTCTGCTAGCCTGGCTTCCCTCCATGCTGTCTGCTTGCCTTTGCTTCTGCTGCTTAAGGGCGGCGCCCGATCACTTCCTGCTTCTTGTAGCTGCTGCAGGCACACGCCTTGTGCGTCCTCAGCCTATTGCTGTCTGTCACCTGGTATTTAACCCAGCTCCTCCCTGGAATCCATGCCTGAGCATTGTGTTCTATCAGTTGGCTTCCGGTCACTGATGTGCCAGGTCCTGTCTATGCTTCCTGCCTTGCGGTATCAGTTCCCGTGTCTGAACTGTGTCCTGTCTGAACTATCTTCTAGCCTGTTGTCTTCTGCCTATCCTGGAGGCTGTATTTCCAGGCCAGTGTGAACACGCTCCTAGCCTGTTCTTTCCGCCTTCTAGGGGCCGCATACCTAGACCCATTCCTGTATCTTGCCTGTTCCTGTCTGAACACGCTCCTAGCCTTTTCGTTCCGCCTTCTAGGGGCCACATACCTAGACCCGCTCCTGTATCTTGCTGCTGTGTCTGTTCTTGTCTGTATACTCTCCTAGCCTGTTACCTGTTTTTCTCTATGTCCGTACCTTCCCTTTTCCTGCAGAATCTGATCCCGTACCTTACTCCTACTCGTTGTCCCTGTACTCCCGTTTGTGAGTTTAGAGTCCACTCGCTACTTCATTGCAAGTATCCTGTGTGTGCCTGGTTCTGCCTTTCCCTTCCAGTCTGTTCCGTCTGAACAGAGCCCTGTCCCCTCTGCTCTGCCTTGCTCACCGCTCTGGCGGTTCTTGCCTGCTCTGCCCTGCTCACCGCCCCTGCGGTTTCCGCTCTGCTCTGACCCTTTGCTCACTGCTCCGGCAGTCTCGCTCTGCTCTGACCCTTTGCTCGCTGCTCCGGCAGTCTCGCTCTGCTCTGACCCTTTGCTCGCTGCTCCGGCAGTCTCGCTCTGCTCTGACCCTTTGCTCGCTGCTCCGGTAGTCTCTCTCTGCTCTGACCCTTTGCTCGCTGCTTCGGCAGTCTCGTCCTGCTCCTCTCTCGCTCACCGCTCCAGGCGGCCTTGTCTTGCTCTTCTCTCGCTCACCGCTCCAGGCGGTCTCGTCTTGTTCTGCTCTTGCTCTCCACTCTGGGCGGCCTCACTCTGCTGTTTGTCCACCGCATCTGCGGTTCTGTTCCTGAGTCCCAGTCTGTACTGGATCCTATCCACTCGGTGCTCCAACCTGTCGTACCTGCCAGTATCTCCCTGCCTGCATACCAGTCGTGCTTACCAGCATCCGCCAGTCTGCATACCAGCCGTGTCTGCCTGTACCCAGCAGTCTGTGTGCCAGCCTAACTTGCCTGTTCCTGTATTCCCCTGTGTGGGTCAACAGCCGTGTCCGGGGTCTGTCCTGGAGTAGCACCTGGTCCCTTTGCTCGGTTCCTCCTTGGTGCACTGGCGTCGTATGCCGTCGTGCGACCCTGGTGGATACTTAGTAACGCCCCTCCAGGCATTCACTCTCCGGCACGGTCCAGTGGAATCACTACATATACACGCACACGCCACTCAGCCCGGGCGTGTGCATTACAAGGATGTTCTTTAACATATTTCCCAGGAAAATCCATTTTGGATTTGTTTTTGTATGTTTTATTGTGAGTCCGTAAAAGTGGCGTAATACCTCTGACAACGTTGTTGACAGCAGTGACCCGGGAGTCAGAAATGCTTCCAGGGGTCTTCCCCATGCTGTTCCCATGTCATTTGAGCACTGTTCCCATCGATTTGGGCAATTTTTAGGCCCTCTGCAGACCGCCAGGGGGAGCCGCCTGAAAATGCTTGAGTTTCCCATAGACTTACATTGAGCTCGTTAATCGGGTCGAGAACCCAAGTATTCCAATTTGCTCAACCCGAGCATCGAGCACCCGAGCATTTTAGTGCTCGCCCATCACTAGAGGCAAGCCCACTTAATTTACAGGGTATGTGTCTCCAGAAGCACGAGCTGATACAATGTATGGGCATTACAATGTACTGGACACTACAATGTACGGGTACTACAATAGCAGATTTGCAATTTTCATTCAGCAACATCCATTGATGCTTGTTTCTGGAAAACACTCATGGAGTCAAAATTGTCACTACACCTGTATATAAATTCCCGGTATGTGGAGTCCGCAAATGATTATAGAAAAATCTGTACTCCAAGAGTCAAATAGCGCTCTGTCCCTCCTGAGTCATGGTGTATGGCAAAGCAGTACTACACAGCCACATATGGGGTATTGCCACATTCAATAGAACTTGTGTGACAAATTTTGGTGCCATTTTTACCCATTTCCCCATGTTTAAATGTAAAATCTGGGGCTAAAACAACATTTTTGTGGTAAAAATGTAATTATTTTTTCTTCACCACCCAATGGTATAAAGTTCTGTGACACACTCGTGATGTCAATATGATCACTGCACCACTAGATTAATTAATTGAGAGGTGTAGTTTGTATAGTGGGGTCACTTATGGGAGGGTTCTGCTGTTCTGGTACCTCAGGGGCTCTTCCAAGGTGATATGGCAACTGCAAACCACAAAAGCAAAATCTGCACTGTAATATGGCGCTCCTTCCCTTCTGAGCTTTGTACTGTGCCTCAAAAGTAGGTTTTGACCACATATGGGGGTATCGGTGTAGTCAGGAGAATTTGCATAATAAATTGTACTGTTCTTTTTCTCCTTTTAACCCTTTTGAAAATTAAAAACTTGGGGCCAAAGCAACATTTTAGTGAAAAAAATGGTAATTTTTATTTACTCAGCCCAATGTTATACAATTCTGTGAATAGCTTTTAGGAATTGTGGGTCTGTACTCCCACCTGGGAATGGAGCAGGTCTGGTGCTGCGCTGCTCTGGTCACAGGCACCGCTATTGTCCTGACCCGCAGGCGGAGCTACTACTCGTGCAGGGAACCGTCCCAATCTTATGGAGTGTTGTGTTCTGGAGTGGTGGGATGTGTGAGGATGCGTGATGCCGTATCTCCCACTGATTTCACTGCCCTGTGTACATGGGCTGCTGTGTTTCCTGGTTGCCAGGCAAGGCAGGAAGCTGCTGTGTCTGGCACTAGGCAGTGGTGGGATTGTGTCCATTCTGACATGCAAGTTAGCAATGAGTGGTTGCCTGAAGATGATTGGGATGTAGTCTACACCAGATCATTTTCTTCAGCATTGGGTGGCCTATTTAACCCTGTTCCCTGCTCAGTCCTTTGCTGTTTATTGCAGTTCCTATGTGCTGTGCTGGTGAGTGGTGCTATCATTATTGGTTGTTATCTTTCCAGGTTTTTTTCGTAGGGGTCTTCTCCTTCCCTGTTCTATCTTCCTAGGGGTTCTTGCAGAGGTACCCACCTGGTTCTAAACTAGGCACCGGCCACGTCACCAGATGCCAGCTGACCGGCGGCAGTGGGCCTGGGAAGGGCTCTGCCTAAGTCCCCTTCCATACTGCGAGCTGGGTGAAAAGTATTCCTGGCCCTCAAGGACTTGCCTAGCTGTGCAGCTTGCGCCAACATGGGCCTTTGCTGGGACAAGGACGTGCTTGCTGATGGTGCTAGTTGAGAGTGTGCAACAACAGGTGAAGGGCAGGAGGCATCTTCACATGCACTATGGACAGGGGATTGGCTTGCACGCACAACAGCGGAAGAAGCAGTGGTGTCACCCACAGACACTGTTCCTGGACCCTGGGGTTCGGCCCACAAAGTCGGGTGCTTTGCTGCCATGTGCTTGATCATGCTGGTGGTGGTCAGGCTGGTAGTTTTGCTACCCCTGCTGATGCTGGCCTGGCAGGTGGTGCAAATGACCTTTTTGGGGTTACCGGCAGAGTCTTTAAAAAACAATCAGACTCGGGAAGACCTACCAGTTGTACTGACAACTTCCATCGTGTTGGTGTTACGGGAAATGGTTGCCCGCCTTCTGTCTGCGGCCACCACACTGCTTCTTCCTGCCTGTTGGGGTGCTCTGCCTCCCTCCCCCTGTGTGCTGCTGTCCTCGCTCTGCATGTCCTCCTGCCAGGTTGAGTCAGTTACTATATCATTCACCTCCTCGTCTTCCACTTCCGCACCCTGGTCCTCCTCCTGACTTTCTGGCAATTGTGTCTCATCATCCCACCGTTGCCTTCGTATGACCGTGGCTGCTCAAATATTTGGGCATCGCTACATGAGATCTCCTCTTGCCCCGCTTCAAGTGGAACAGGCGAGAGGCGAGAATCTATAAATGGAAAAGTGAACAGCTCTTTGGAGTGTCCAAGTGTGGGATCAGTTGTCTCTAGGCACTTGGCATGATGGGAGGAAGGAGGATCAGGGTGAGGAATATGCGGTCCAGAGTCACGGCTACTGAGACTTGACCGCGTGGAAGACGGTGGTGGTGGCTAAATGACTGGAAGCATTATCTGCTATCCAACCAATAACCTTTTAACACTGCTCTGTGTTCAATAGTGGTGTTCAGCGGTCCCCTATTAATTGGGACAGGAAGGTCGAGCGAGAAGATGTGGGTGTTTGTTGCGGTACAATTTCAGCTTGCCCACGGCCTTGGCCTCTGCATGCACCATCACCATCACATCCAGTTCCCCGTCCCTTGCCACATGCCTTGCCCATTTTAAATGGAGGACAATATCTTCCACGCTCACTCCAAATGGCTGAATTTGGAGCGAACTTATATGTGATCCGTGTGACGGAGAAACCACAGTTTTAAATACCTGGCATGTAGGTAACTATTTTTAACAGCGCCAACCTCTTGTCAATAAGTTCACTGACACACTACAACAAAATTTCAATGGAGGCCAGAAATGACAATATTTTCAGCGCAATTATATGTGATCCATGTGACGGACAAACCACAGTTGTAAATAGCTGATCTGTATGTAACTATTTTTAACAGCGCCAACCTCGTGTCAATAAGTTCACTGACACGCTGCAACAAAATTTCAATGGAGGCCAGAAATGGCAATATTTTCAGTGCAATTATATGTGATCCTTGCGACGGACAAATCACAGTTTTAAATAGCTGGCCTGTAGGTAACTATTTTTAACAGCGCCAACCTCGTGTCAATAAGTTCACTGACACACTGCAACAAAATTTAAATGGAGGCCAGAAATGGCAATATTTTCAGCGCAATTATATGTGATCCGTGTGACGGACAAATCACAGTTTTAAATAGCTGGCCTGTAGGTAACTATTTTTAACAGCGCCAATGTCGTGTCAATAAGTTCACTGACACACTGCAACAAAATTTCAATGGAGGCCAGAAATGGCAATATTTTCAGCGCAATTATATGTGATCCGCGTGACGGACAAACCATAGTTTAAATAGCTGGATTTTTAGCGCTGTAATACGGAAAGGACCTGGCTTTATTCTGCAGTGCCAACAAGGAAATGGCGCAGTGTTCTCTGGATTATTTTTAAGCAAATAATCAGGATTAAGATAAAAAAAATATATTCCTGGCCCCTGATACCTGGGGCTATTTCTACAAATATCTTTAAAAGCACCAGCAGACAGAACTGGAATGGATCCTCTTGCTATGTGCACAGCAGTCTGCTATATACCCTGCCTGCCTGCCTAGCACTGATATCTCTTCAGCTGGATTAGTCCTCAGAAGGACTGTTAATTGAGATGGATACGTGTCTCTAATATAGTCTGGTATACCTACACTAACTAGAAACAAGCAAATCTCTCCCTAGCTCAGCAGTACCTCTCCCTACACTGTCTGATTCCGGAGTGACTGTGACGAGCATGGCAGGGCCAGGTCTGAAATAGACCTGAAGACGCTGTGCGGCCAGCCAATCACTGTAATGCCACAACCAACATGGCTGTGGCATTACAGTGTGTGGCAAGCAATCCCTGCATGTTGATTGGTGCTTTAAGGAGCGCCAAACATGCAGGGAGGGGACCCGAGCTCCCGCCGAGCAACCTCGGAAATACCCGGCGAGCGCCGAGCATCTCGAGCAGTGAGTAGCTCGGGCGAGCACCGAGCTGTAGCGAGCATGCTCGCTCATCACTAGTGCTGAGCTGTCAGTATTTTGATAGACAGCTTAGTCGCCCAATTTGAGACTGGGAGGTGCTGAGCTTACTTCAGGTGTTCCCTGTTCTTAGTGATTACCCAGCCATTTAACTAAGCTGTCAGTCCTAGATAGCAGCCAGACGTAGCTTTCAGCTCAGTATGGTATTTTCTCTGTGCTTTGTCCTCTGAACTCAGATATTCTGATCTTTTGTTGTCAGACCCTAGATTTGCCTACTGACTACTCATTTGTATTAACCCTTTTGCCTTGACACACTCTGACCTTTACATTCTGACTCTGGACTGTGACCTGACTACAACTTTGTCTCTTCCCTTTGTTTATGACGTACCCTACTTGCTCTTGACCTTAGACTCCTTGACTACCCTGACTCAGAGCTTGTCCAAGAGAAGTGACTCAGCGTCACATTACGACTGGCCAATATGTTTTTCTTTTTCAACAGTATGGATCCTGTTCACAATCTCTGAACAGGTGGCGAATCTGACGCAGATGATGTAGGATCTGGCTAAGGGGTGCCAGAGTCTTGAATCATCGGAATTTCAGTTGCAGGGTCAAATAAATAGTTTGAAAACTTCATATAGCTCTCCTCCCTGATATATTTTTGGAAGGGAAAAACAGTTTAGGGTGTTCAGGGAGAGCTGTAGGCTATTTTTTACCCTGCCACCCAGGTCATAAGAGGATGAGTTCCAGTTGCTGGGGATATTCATGTCCCTACTGCAAGGGGGTCCTCATTCCAGGACATTTTACTTGTCCCAAAAGCCCCTGAATAGTCTTCTGTTGATGCCTTTTTTGATGCCTTAGGTTTCATCTATAACAAACCCAACAGGATCCAGGTCGCTGAGGCAAAGATCATGAACCTGGCACAGGGAGACATTTCTGCTGAGGACTACTGCACTGAGTTCCGGCAGTGGTCCACTAAAGTTCTAATGAATGATCCAGCTCTCAGGTGCCAGTTCCCCAAAGATCTTTCTGAGACTTCCAAGACTCTTGTTATGCACATGCCCGGATTGACTGGCGTGTGCGTGTTTAGTGATCCCACTGGACCATGAACCGGAGAGTGCCTGGAGGGGCGTAACTAAGTATCTACCCGATACGACGCCTGTGCACCAGGGAGGAACCGAGCAGAGGGACCAGGTGCGACTCCAGGTCAGACCCCGGACACGGCTGTTGACCCACACCGGGGAATACAGGAACAGGCAGGTTAGAGCACAGGCTGGGTAGGGTCCAATACAGACTAGGAGACGGGTTCAGAGCCGCAGATACGGTAATCAAGCAGAGTAAAGCGAAACCACAGGTGCGGTGGACAGGGCTGAGCAGAGCGAAACCGCAAGTGCGGTGGACAGGGCTGAGCAAAGCGAAACCGCAAGTGTGGTGGACAGGGCTGAGCAGAGCGAAACCGCAGATGCGGTGGACAAGGCTGAGCAGAGCGAAACCGCAGATGCGGTGGACAAGGCAGAACAGAGCGAAACCGCAGATGCGGTGGACAAGGCAGAGCAGAGCGAAACCGCAAGTGCGGTGGACAGGACTGAGCAGAGAGAAACCGCAAGTGCGGTGGACAGGGCTGAGCAGAGCGAAACCGCAAGTGCAGTGGACAGGGCTGAGCAGAGCGAAACCGCAAGTGCGGTGGACAAGGCTGAGCAGAGCGGGCAGAAACCACAAGAGTGGTGGACAAGGCTGAGCAGAGCGGGCAGAAACCACAAGAGCGGTAAGAAAGGCAGACAGGGATAAACCGCCAAAGCGGTGAGCAAAGACAGAGCAGAGGGGACAGGGCTCTGTTCACACGGAACAGACTGGAAGGGAAAAGCAGAACCAGATACACACAAGGTACTTACAAAGAAGTAGCGAGTGGACTCCAAACTCACAAAAAGAAGTACAGCGACAACGAGTAGGAGTTAGGTGCAGGTTCAGACTCTGCAGAAAAAGAGAGGAAACGGACACAGAGACAAAACAGGTAAGAAGCCAGGAGACAGTTCAGACAACAACTGTACTGCTACGAAATACAGGAACGAGCCTAGGTAAAGCCATGTGCTGGTTCAGACACTGCAGCAAAAAGGAGGAAACGGACATAGAGACAAAACAAGTAACAGGTTAGGAGACAGTTCAGACAGGAACTGTTACTGCAACGAAATACAGGAACGAGCCTAGGTAAAGCCAAGTGCTGGTTCAGACACTGCAGCAAAAGGGAAGAAACAGACATAGAGACAAAACAAGTAACAGGTTAGGAGACAGTTCAGACAGGAACTGTTACTGCTGCGAAATACAGGAACGATCCTGGGTATACGGCCCCCAGAGGCAGCAACGAACAGGCTAGGAGCGTGTTCAGACAGGCCTGCAAATACAGCCTCCAGGAAGGCAGACAAGCAGGGAAAAACAGAACGGGACCTGGCACACTCAGAGTCTAGAAGCACCCTGAATGTTAAAGTTGCTCAGGCATCAGCTTCCAAGTGAAGCTGGTTTAAATATCCAGTGACTGACAGCAATAGGCTGAGGACGCATTAGGGGTGTGCCCACGCAGCTACAAGAGTCAGGAAGTAACCGGGCCGCCGCCCTAAGCAGTCAGAACAGAGACAAACAGACAGCATGGAAAGAAGCCAGGCTAGCAGACTGGACTGATGATCAAGTTTGCGATCTTGCATAGTGAGAGATGGTGCACTATGCAAGCCCGCCACCAGGTATGTTACAACTCTTAAGGACACTCTGGTTTTTCATGACTCCCCTTGTTCTTTGGCGGAGGCCATGACCCAGGCCATATGAATGGACCGCAAAATCCATGAGAGACATGGTGAACAGCAAACTGCCAGTTATAGTTCCCTGCAACAGGTCCATTTACCTGAGATGGAGCCATTGAAGGTTAGAGTTGCCAGTTTTCGTGTTGTGGAGAAAAAACGTAGACAAGATTTTGTCTATACTGTAGTCTCACTGGAGATTTTCTCAAGAACTGCCCAACTCATCCCCAGGCAAGCAAACCGTCAGGAGAACGTCTGAGTCTTGGTGGGCCGAGGAGGTAACAAGACTCCCAGGTACCTTTTTCTTCTTCTGATAAAGTACTGATGAATACGATGTTATCCTTCAAGAACCAGGTGTTAGCAGTATTGGCATTCATTTACTCCCGATCTGTTGCTAATCTTGTCCCTAATGCCAAATTACCTAAAGGTCATCTTTACAATTTGTCTGGGCCTGAACAGACCGCCATGAAAGAATACGTTAACAAAAGTTTACGAAATGTTCATATCTGTCCTTCCTCCTGCCCTGTAGCTGCCGGATTTTTCTTTTTAAAAAAGAAAAATGGTGGTCTCTGTCCTTGACTCGATTTCCAAGAACTAAACAAAATCATGGTTAAAAATTCTTACCCACTTTCATTCATCCCCGACCTGTATAATCAGCTTATGGGTACTAAGTGGTTTTCTAAACTTGATATTAGAGGGGCTTACAATTTGATACGCATCCAGAAGGGTGATGAATGGAAAACGGTGTTTCTAACATCTGAGGGTTTATTTAAAAATCTTGTCATTCCATTTGGGTTATCCAATGCACATTCTGTTTTTCAAAATGTTATGAATATTTTCTCTGATTGCATTGTAAAATTTGTTGTGATTCACCTGGATGATATTCAAATTTTTTCGCCCGATTTGGACTCTCACCAGGAACACATCCGTGTAGTATTACAAAGGTTAAGGGAGAAGTCTTTGTTGGTTAAATTAGAGAAATGTGTTTTTTCTTTTCAGGAAATTTTGTTCTTGAGGTTTATCTTGTCAGCCAAAGAGTTTAAGATGGACCCAGGGAAGGTGCAAGCCATAATTGATTTGGTTTAACCTCATGACCTTAAAGCTTTGCAATGTTTTCTTGGATTCTCCAACTATTCTAGAAAATTTATCAAGGGTTTTCCTCAGATTGCTAAACCTATTACTGACCTTACACGTAAGGGGGCATATCTAAAGGTTTGGTTGCCGGATGCTATTAGGGTTTTTGAAAGATTAAAAGAGTGTTTCATGTCTGCTCCTGTTCTAATCCAACCCGATCTCCAAGAACTTTTATTGTGGAGGTGGATGCTTCGGAGGTTGGGGTAGGAGCAGTTTTATCGCAGTAGTCCAAAAGTCTGACAAACCTGCGTCCATGTACTTTTTTTCTAAAAAATTCTCATCTGCCGAAAGAAATTATGATGTTGGGAATCATGAGTTACCTGCTGTTAAATTTACCTTTGAGAAATGGAGGCATTTTTTGGAGGGGGCGGTTCATCAAGTTACTGTGGTCAGTGATCATAAGAATAAAGCATACATTGAATCAGCGAAATGATTAACCCACAGACAGGCCAGATGGTCCTTGTTTTTCTCTATCACATTCAGGCCAGGGTCTAAGAATGTGAAAGCTAATGCATTATCTCACAGCCTTGAATCAGTTTCTCTTCTAGAACCCCCATCCTCCATTCTTCCTGAGAGCATAGTGGTTTCCATGGTATCTTCGAAGTTGGAAGCAGAGATCCATAAAGTCCAGTCATTGGCTCCTTCCACTACTCCAGGATCCAAATTATTTGTGTCTGTGTATCTAAGATTGTGTCTTTTATCATCTGTCATGTGCCCCCTTTAAAGTCTTCTAAGGAGACTATTGAAGCAAGTAAAAAGCAGAAGAAAAGTGTTTTAAAAAATATTAAAAAAATGAAAAAAATATAAAAGTTCAAATCACCCCTCTTTTACCTTATTAAAAATAAAACAATAAAAAATACACACATATTTAGTATTGCTGCATTCAGAAACGCCCGATCTATCAAAATAAAAAAATAATTAATCTGATTGGTAAATGGTGTAACGAGAAATAAAAAATCAAACCACCAAAATTATGATTTTTGGTGGCCGCAACATTGCAATAAAATGCAATAATGTACACAATGTGTCAACAAAATGGGTACATTTAGCCTTCAGGTCAGATATACAACAAAAATAATCCGAGATATGTATGCTCAGATGAAGAAGGCACTCGTGCAATCTCTATCTTTAAAACATTTATTTTTATTATAAAAATATTTAAAAAAACATAAAAACTAATAAACAGGAGCTTTCCACATTGTAGCCCACTGATCATGCTAGACACTTGACAGCTCATATACAAAGGTGCATATAAATCCACTTATGCTTATGTAGTTTATATAAACCTTAAGTGTGGAGTATACATCTAGGCTGTTCCCAATGGTAGCATAACATTTTCCATGAGTAAATGTACTTACAATTTCTAGAGTGAAAGGTCCATGCATGTCAGGGATATCACCCAGACCAAACCAATGTGACGTTTTTATTGACACCATTTTGGGGTAAAAAACGAAAATGCAAAAACGGAAAATCCCATGGTCGTGAAGGGGTTAGAATCATAAAATATTAGTGTTGGAAGGGGCTTCCAGGGTCATCATGTCCAACCCCCTGCTCAATGCAGGATTCACTAAACCATCTCAGACACATGTCTGTCCAGCCTCTGTTTGAAGACTTCTATTAAAGTCTTCAAACAGAGTTTGAAGGGTTAAATTGGGTTTTTGTGAAATTAAAATTTACTCTTACTAGCTCTACCAAGAAATGACAATTGCTTGATACTTTGGTCTATAAAGAGAATGGATTCCTCTCTATGGATTTGTCAAAACAACCGGTAGAAATAGTCTTCTTCATTTCAATAGCAATCACCCACGTAGGATGGTTGAATCTCTGCCATGGAGTCAACTACTTAGAGTAAGAAGAGTAGTATCTTTTGAAACAAAAATAGATGAGAGACTTGAGGGTATGTGTAAAAAAATATTTCTAGGGGCTGTCTGACAAGAGAATTGTTAAGATTTAAAACAAAGGCCCTTTATCTGAGACGTGATGATCTTCTGAGGGATAGAGATTAGGTTTCAAAAGAAAAAAGAATCCCATTTGTGTCCACCTATAAACCTATGATTGGAAAATGATCAGGTATTCTTAGAAAGCAGTGGTCACTTTTAACTAAAGGTCATCCTATGATTGAGGATTTCAAGTTTCCCCCCTTTTATCTTATAGACGTAGCTCTAACCTTAAGGATAAATTGGTGAAATCAGATGTGCGGTTCCTTTAAGAGGTCAGGACAGCCACTGGGACAGGTTCAGACTGTGCAGACATGACGGCCACTGGGACAGGTTCAGACTATGCAGACAGGACGGCCACTGGGACAGGTGCAGACTGTGTAGACAGGGCGGCCACTACGATAGGTTCAGACTGACAGGTCTCAGGATAGCAGACAGGTACCGCCGATGTGGTTTCAGGATACGGACACCTTTGAAGTGCTCACAGGAACTAGGACAAACTATACTGGACTAATGAGACACACGATACGGGAATAAGTTTAACAGACTAGAGACGGGGGACCTGGCAACATACAGTTGCACACACCAAACCACCTAACAGAAACTATAGGGGTTTCTCAGGCACCTCTCTATTGGGGAGGGTGCCTCTTATACAAGATACCTCCCAGCTATTGGCTGGGAGACACTTTGCAGGTGAAGACTTTAACTAAATTCCTCCCAGCTGTTAGATTGGGGCACTAGGCGCGCCGACAGCACACAATGCAGCATGCACAGCAGAGGGCAGGAAGCACGCCGGGGAGCATGCTGGGGACTGGGGCATTGAGTAAGCTGACATCCCTGCATGAAGGGAGAAGGGGACACCATGCAGGGGCCTGGCAGTAGCACTACAGTAGTTATGTGGGTTATGTAATCTCATGTCCTCGTGGACTTCTTTATGTTGGTGAGACAACCATGGAGATACGGACTCTTAACAGTAAACATAAGAGCACGATTAGATCAGGTCTAATAGACTTACAAGTCCTTAAACATTTTTTGGAGAATAGACACTCCGTTAATCAATTACGTTTTAGAGTTATTGATAGTGTAACTTTGCTTAAAAGAGGAGGAGATAGATTTTGATTACTCAGGAGAAAAGAACTACGGTGGATATGTAAGCAAGTGACCAAATGCAACTCACAGAAGGCATGGGGGAGAAAAAGGTCAGTGAACACTTTAATTCTTTCAAATGCAGCGGGAATTTACAGTAGTTAGGGGGCAGTTAATGATATCAAACAATGCAAATCAACAACAATACAATTATAACAACAGGGAAAGTTTCTCAATATACTATACTAATGCTCTCCTTGCAAGGGTGGAACTCCCATTCATGGGAGCTACAACGTTAGTTCCTCCTGCAATTCTGGCCCTAACGAGGGTCACCGGGTTTTTTCGCTAGGCCTCAAGTTATTCTGACAAAGTCTATCAAGGAGCATTGAGCCTCCCATGCACCAACCGGCCCCTTTCCACCTGTTGTCCTAACCCAGACCAACCCCGTTACCGTACGTTATAGCTGGAAGTGACGGCCCTGCTCACTCATGTCATCCTTCTGTATCCGCAGGTGTGCTCCTCTGGTCGTCGTCTCCTCTCAGATTTTCAGTGCTTGACCGTTGGCAGACGTCTCCTAGGCTCGGGGCAAAAAGGACTGAGTACTGTAAGGCGGCGGTGTTCACACTGTGCAGTAACTGAGTCAGTGTCCCAAGCAAGTCCAACATAAACAGCTTTATTCAGCAACTCACCAGTAAACAGAAAAGTCCTCTGGTTCGCAGCCTGGTTAACATGAGTCCTTAAACAACGGTTGCCGTGGGCAATGCCGCGCCGGGCCGCTCAGAGCATGGCGGGTGCAGAGCCTTCCCAGGCGTGGGTTCAGCTACACACAGGCCCGTCAAGCTTTCTTGCTATGTTTCTAGCAGGTCCCAACACTGAACAAGACTAATCCTTAGTGCAGGGTTTTTACAGGACCTGTGGCAAGAGCCACTGGAAAACCCGGGTTGGAGGGAGGAGACCGCCCCACTGCCTTCCTATAGCCTCCTCCAAGAAATGAAGGCCCTGCCGGGTTTTACTACAGTAATCTGCCTTAGCCAGATAGCCTGACCAGGTCAATGCTCACCTTCATTCCTGCATTGCAGCCGCAGGTGAGTTTGTGACTGCAATGCACTCCAATGGATTTAATAGGTTTCTGTACACATTCTGGGGGATATATAATGTCCCTCGTATACGATCCCGGTCACTGCTTCACAATCCAGACTCTCGATGGGAGTCGTCTGGCCTCTGAGACTTGACCAGCGTGGGGCAAAGTTTATGGTCTTAACCGTCACAGTCCTATGTCTGGGTTTTGACCAGTGTAGCTTGGGACTCCAGGTCTTGACTGGCGTAATTGAGTCTCTGGGTCTCACTGGGCATCGTCTGGACCTTGTCTGTGGATGACCAGCACCTTAGTGGCATATGCTTTCCGCTGCGGCCTGTCATGCTGGCCTCAGCGCCGTCACTGGTCCGCGTCTGCTCCACTCTTTTTCTTGGTGCCAACTCCCCCTGCGGTTTGGCGTGCAGGGATTTTATATCTAGGGACTCTGTCATGCAAGGCATCTGACCAGGTCCCACACAAGAACTGGCTCACCGTGCAATTCTTCCAATGCCAATTAGTTCGGCCTGATTTCGTCCTGTCAGCAGATGGCAGTCTTTTCCTCACTAATTTCACATCACGCAGGGGCTCTTCAGGGGTACCATCGCTTCCTCTTACAGATACATGAACTTGATTGTCTTCAACCAAAGGGATTAAATATTGAATATAATTTACATGGATGTTTTTTTGGATAATGGTCAAAGCTGTGTTATTATATGTTTTTAACATGTTTTTGTTTTTTATGGGACAGTGATTGAGGACTGAGACCAACGAGATAGTCATGATGTTAATTTGATAAATTTTACCTTCCTTTGCCTCTTTTTGTGCCTCTCTCCTTTCCCTTTCCTGTATTTCAGATATTAGTTACAACAATTTTAAATATTCATTATGTAGCATTAAATATAATATTGCTTTAAGTTAAAAGAGATGATATAATTATTTTGCTAATTCCCAGATTAATATGTATTCTACAGTAAAGGGCTCTGAGATGAGATAATTCCCTTTTTGAGAATAATCAAATAAATCTATGCATCCCAGTCATATGACCTCTGCTACTACGGTTGCTTGCTGTTTCTATGCACTGCTTAAAGCTAGTATAAGGAGTTTGTTTATCTGAGTCATGTGACCCCTGTTACTATGTACTGCTTAAAGCCTGTGTCATATGACCCCTGTTACTATGGTTGTTTGTCGTTTCTATATGCTGCTTGAAGCCTGTATGTGGAGTTGTGGTCATGTGACCGCTTGCTGATGACTCCGTTAACATGTGACCATCAGATGACGTCAGCGCCGTATCCTGGATTGGACGGCACAGACCCATGCACATAGGAGACACACCACTATTGGCTGATGAACTGACATATGGACATGTGATTCTGCAAGCGTCTGGGATTTGCTTGAGGTTACCTGGACAACGGGCATGCAGTCTAATGATTGGATAATAGAGGCCCTTTTCTTCATCTTCTGATATTATATGTGTTATGCATACATTTGAATACATTATAATTATATGCTGATATAACTCACTATATATATGGCACTTATGTATTTCTAATTAGGATAATGTATGATCTACACACTGATTTATGTGTTGTGACAGAGTCACTGGTTCTACCCGCAGACAGACGGCCTAGTGGAGCAATTTAATAAAACCTTAAAAGCGATGCTCAAAAAGGTCATAGAGAAGGATGGTCGTGACTGGGACTACCTCCTACCGTTCCTGCTCTTCTCAGTAAGGGAGGTTCCACAAGCCTCTACTGGATTCTCCCCGTTTGAGTTACTGTATGGACGACATCTGCGAGGGCTCCTGGATATTGCCAAGGAAACCTGGGAAGCTGAGGTTACGCCCCACCGGAGCATGATAGAACATGTCGCCCAGATGCAGGAGAGAATGGCGAAGGTGATGCCTATCGTGAAGGCTCATCTACTCCAGGCACAGGAGGCCCAGGCAAGGGTCTATAACCAATCAGTAAGACTGAGGCAGTTCCAGCCTGGGGACCGTGTTCTGGTGCTAATCCCCACAGTCAAGAGCAAGTTCCTGGCCAAGTGGCAAGGCCCGTACGAGGTGGTGAAGAAACTCAGTGAAGTTAATTATAGCCGAAGAAAGCCGCGCCAGATTTATCATGTGAACTTACTCAAGCCGTGGCGAGATCGGGAAACCGTGGAAGCTCCTTGCCTGGGAACCAGTCCCGAAGCCAAGGTGGAAGAGGTCACGATAGCGGAGAGTCTATCGCCGGCCCAGAAGCAACAGTGTCGAGAACTGCTGCAGCAAAATAGTGACCTGTTCTCAGAGTTGCAGGCGCATACGCAGATGGTAGAGCGTGATGTGTTGACGGAGCCACATATAAGAGTGAACCTAAAGCCCTATAGGATCCCTGAAGCACGCCGGGAGGTGATTTCAACCGAGGATGTTGGACCTCGGCATGATAGAGGAGTCAAAGAGTGGATGGTCAAGTGCCATCGTTCTCGTGCTAAAGGCCATCGGTTACTAGAGGTTTTGTTATGACTACCGCCGGCTGAATGAGGTATCAAAGTGTGACGCATACCCGATGCCCCGCGTCGATGAACTCATCGAGAGGCTTGGACCTGCGAGATATATTACCACCCTAGACCTGACAAAGGGTTACTGGCAAATCCCCATGTCCCAGAGGGCAAAGGAGAAGACAGCTTCTCAACACCTGATGGGTGTTTCCAATACACCCGAATGACTTTCGGACTGCAGGGAGCTCCAGCCACCTTCCAGACGGCCATGTATCAGATCCTAGCCCCACATAAGAACTATGCTGCTGCCTACCTGGAGGACAAGCACTTAGGCTATGTCGTCGGGAGAGGTGAAATTAAGCCACAAGTCAATAAAGTCAAGGCAATCCAGAACTGGCCGCAACAGCTCTTCAAGAAGCAGGTGAGAGCGTTTCTTGTAATTGTGGGATATTACCGGTGGTTTATCCCAAATTTTGCCACTTACGGATCTCCTCAAAGGCACCAGATCAACGATGGCGAAATGGACGGATGAAACGGAGACGGCGTTCCAACAGATGAAGCTGGCACTTTCTTCCTGCGAGAAAACTACACTATATTAGAAAAAGAGTGCTTGGCCATAAAATGGGCCATAGATACTCTGAGATATTACCTACTAGGCGGTAACCCCTTAAAGACCCTGGGATTTTCCGTTTTCACTTTTTCGTTTCTTGCTCCCCTTGTTCCCAGAGCCATAGCGTTTTAATTTTTTGGTCAATATGGCCATGTGAGGGCTTATTTTGTACTTTTGAATGATATTACTGGTTTTACCATATCGTGTATGGGAAAACGGGAAAAAAATTCCAAGTGCAGTGAAATTGCAAAAAAAGTGCAATACCACTTTTTTTTTTTTTTTTTTTTTCATCATGTTCACTGAATGCTAAAACTGACCTGCCATTCTTATTCTCCAGGTCATTATGAGTTCGTAGATACCAAACATGTAGATACACGCCGAGACGTGTTTCCTGTGTCTGCCTCTGTGAGAATCGAGCAAGTCGCTTTACCACATTATATACACGTGTATTTGTTTTTTTATTAGGTTCACTTACGTTGTTCTGAGGGGGAGAGGATACTCTCTGATTGGTTTCTCTGTAATAATGTGCATTATTTAGGCTGCGGACCCACGATCAGGAATAGCAGCATTTTGGACGCAGCTCACTTGCGCTACGTCCAAAGCACTGCATTCTAAATTGGAAGCACAGTGGATGGGATTTATAGAAATCTCTTTCCCACTGTGCTTCTATTTGATGCTGTGTAAACTCACACGCCGTGTGGGTTTACGAGCCGCAGCATGTCAATTTCTGTTGCAGAGACGCCAGAGATTGCAGCAAATACAGCGGGGGGGGGGGGGGGGATTAACTTTATTTTCCCCACCAGCATTTGGTTTCAGTGATGGAGGCGGGGGACACGCCGGTTCTGTCACTGCTTTGAGTATACAGAGCAGCGGCTGTAACCGCGCCCCCGACTGACAGTCGGCTCCAAAGCAGAGCGAGTGTCAGTCAGGGCCGGGGGTGCGGTTACAGTGGCTGCTCGGCTTACTCAGAGCGGTGACTGAACCAGCGCATAACCCGCCTCCATGACTGAATACCGAATACTGCCAGGGAGAATAAAGTTAATTTCCTCCCCGCTGCATTCGGCTACGTGCAGGCGCTGGGCAGCATAATAACGCTGTTATCCTGCAGATTAACCACATAGCCCCTTTAAAATAGGTGATAAGGTTTGGTTGTCATCTAAAAATATTAATCTTTAAGTGCCGTCAGCGAAGTTGCTTCCAAAGTTTATTAGTCCATATGAGAGATGGTCAATCCGATGGCTTTTAGATTAAAGCTTTCTCCATCTCTTCGGAGCCCAAACGTTTTACATAGATCCCTATTAAAGGAGTTTGTTCCTTCATCAGTGTCTCTCTCATCTCCGCCTTCTCCAGTTTCGGTCAATGTTGGCTTGGAGTATGCAGTTCAGAAGATTTTGGATTCTCGTAGGGTCCGAAATGACCTCCAATACCTCATCCACTGGGGGGGGATATGAACCCGAGGAGAGATCCTGGATCCCAGTTCAAGACATAAAGGCTGATTGGTTACTCAGGGCCTTCCATCTGAAACTTCCTGGGAAACTTGGGGGTCTGGTGGCCTCTTAGCAGAAGTGGTACTGTTACTATTCCACTGCTCAGTGTGCCTTGGATACAATGAATGACTGCTCAGTTGTCCAAATTTGGGCAGGAATATGCTGAGCTGTCAGTATTTTGATTGACAGCCCCGCCATCCAATCTGAGACCGGGAACTTCTTAGCTTATTTCAGGTGTTCCCTGTTCTTGGTGATTACTCAGCTATTTAACTAAGCTGTCAGTCACAGATAGCTGCTAGTCGTAGCTTTCAGTTCAGTGTGGTGTTTTCTCTGTACTTTGTGCTGTGAACTCATATATTCTGAACTTTTGTTGCTGGACCCTGGATTTGCCTATTGACTATCTGTTTGTATTACTCCTTTTGCCTTGCCACACTCTGACCTTGGAATTCTGACTCTGGTCTGTGACCTGACTATGCCTGTGTCTCTACCCTCTGTTTATGACGTACCCTCCTAGCTCTAGACCTTGGACTCCTTGACTACCCTGACTCACGCCTCGTCTGTGAGAAGTGACTCAGCGTCACAAAGAGTTAAACAATTTTAGACTTTGCAAAGAGGTATATCTGTAATTGAGCTAGTTAACTGAAAACTGGTCTACTTGGACTGTTTCCTCTCTAGATAGCTTAGCTTAGAGAGATGATTGATTGGAGAGAGGATTGAACATGGATGGATAGGAGCCCAGTAGAGTAGCGATTGCATTTGATAACATCACAGGGTGTTGACAACATCGGTATCATGACATAATAGCTGTAATTATATAATAGTTGGCAAGAAGAGGTACCAGCCTTATAAAAGCTGAGCTTTAGGACTTACTGTTGATAGATTCCCAGAATGGCTGCACATTGGAGCAGAGATTGCCCTTGGGTTTTTTCATCCCTTTAGGGCTTCATAGTGAATTATGGCATTATTGCTTTTGTGACATCATTTCTGATTAATCATCCAGGGGGGTTGTCAGAGACAGTGTCATGTTGACTTTTTAAGTGTAAGAGAGTGAAGAGGGTGGGAAATTTGCTGTGGCATTTCCATTCCTACATATCCATATCTCTGTGGTTTTTTTCTTGGGGTGGTGGTGTAATTAACTGATTCATACCATGACTCTGCTTTTAGAGTACATTTTATAAATTCTAGTTCACTAATGGATAACATACTACAACTATAAATGAAGGAATAGCTGATATTGAATTGGCCTACATGCATTAAATATTCAGCTATATTCTTGATTAAAAAGGAAAATATGGTAATGGTCATAATAGGGATTTGGGGACCTGGTCCTTTGGGCATATCTGGCCCAGATATTCCTGGTGGCATTTCTGTCTGCTATAGTTTGTAACTGTAACTGTGCTCATTATCTCTCCTGACCCTTTCTCTCTTTTGTTATTGCAGCAGAATTGTGAAAAATGACTTATCTGATTGTGCATTTTACAACGCAGGGGCATTCCTCTAATCAGACACTGCTTAAAAAGTTCAGTGTTTGCAAAAATTTATTTGAAAAGATGTCAGAAAAACGCACATATAAATTATATATGTATGGAAATTAAATTTTTTGCAGTCTTTTGTTTTAAAAGTTATTCTTTTGAAACCAGTTTTAGTCAGTAGCAGCATCTTATTAATTTGCTTTGGATAAGCCTATTTAGACGTGCTTCCCATTTCACTGATAAGTCCCTAAATGTCAAATGGTTGTCACCTGGAATACATATCAAAATGGGAAACAATGCTCAGCCAGAGTTTAGCTTAGATATTTATTCCAAAATAATTACCAGCGTGTCAAGAAGCCATAATCGACTGATTAACATGAAACTGTCACTTCTACTATCTTCAGAGATGCTGAGGATGTAAGATTCTGTATGATATATATACATGCTGGAAATCGTAGCAGAGATATTCCATGTATGGGAACTAAAAAAGTGACCCGGTGACTTTCTTATATTCTGACATCTACAACACAAGGTCCAGTTAGGAAGGATATCACAAGACAAGGCACTATTGGCACCCCTGATGGCGTATTTAAAAAAAAAAAAAAAGCATTATCTTCAGAAGTGGCTATGTACATCAACATATACATTCAACAAAAAAGTTGTCATATAAACAAATTAAGTGGAAATAAAGTATATTATAAATATAATATTAAAAGCACTATTTCCTAATACTTGGTTGCACAACCTTTGGAAACAATGACCACCTCTAAAAGTTTTTCTAGCCATCTGTGAGTTTCTTGCAATTTCAGTTATAGGTTTTATTTCTTCATCTATAAACATAATTCTGGCATGCATTGCCAAATAGCTCTAACCTGGTTACATCTGTCTATTTGTACACAGGACATTTTCCCAGAAGGATAGTGAGTTGTCTGTGTAACTTTTAATAATGTTCAGTTGCTCTCTTTTATGCTTTCTTTAAAGGGAATCTATCAGTAGGTCATAAAAAATTTAATATAATTATACCTTGATATCTAAAATATAATGTCCTATTTCTGAGAAATCCATGTTATTTTTATATGCAAATGAGCTGTTAGGATCTATGTGTAACGGGTGTGTCAGAAGTGACAGTCGTCCTGCTGTGGGTTGCAGGAGATATCTACCTTTGGCATT
Organism: Phyllobates terribilis; assembly: GCF_046119375.1. Taxonomy (NCBI): domain Eukaryota; kingdom Metazoa; phylum Chordata; class Amphibia; order Anura; family Dendrobatidae; genus Phyllobates; species Phyllobates terribilis. The sequence goes on along the minus strand of NW_027362771.1, from coordinate 159,541,885 downwards.
ACAGACATCTTCTTAGAGGCTGTCTCTAGAACCTAGCGGCTACCTTCCTCTGACTAACTAATACCCTGGCCTGGGTGTATAAATACCTGCTGTGTTCCAGAGGGAGGTGCCAGCGATATTCTTTACCCCTTGTGAAGGCTTTAGCAAGAACAGTATGACCTCCGCTGTGAGGTTCAGCAGCAGCATCAGCGGTTACAGGTCGCCAATGTGGGGGTCTCTGCAGGTAGGCCTGTCCAGCCTGAACCCAAGGTTGTCCTCTCAGACAGGTTTTCAGGAGGTAGGGACTGTAGCGTCGGCGTCCCTGCCTCCTGCTAGGCAGGGACGCCGTTCCCCTCACCTCTCCGTGCCCGGCGTCTTCCTCCCGCTCTGCTAGCAGCGCGCGCTGCTTCCCGGCCTCTGTGCTTAGGGCGCGCGCGCTTCCCCTCTCTTAAAGGAGCCGCGCGCGCCGTCCTAAGGAGTCCCCGGCCAATGGCCGGAGGACGTCACCATATATAAGGCACCTCCAAAATGGAGGTGCCCGTGCAATGTTGTTGCAAAGCCTTTCAACTCTGCTTCAGCCGTCAGGTCCCGTTACCAGTTACCTGCCAGTCACCTGCCAGATTCCTGCTTGATACCTGCCTGATACCTGCCTGATATCTGCTTACCTGCTTGCTATCCTGTGGTCCGACAGCCTGCCTACCAGCACCTGCCAGTCTGTCTATGGATCAGTCCACCTGCGGACCAGGAAGTACCTGCCAGATACCTGCCTGCCTGTCCAGAGACTCTTACTCGCTCACCTGGGAGCGTTCACCTGCTACCTGCCTGCTAGCCTACCTGGAGGCTTAGCCGTCACTTGCTTTGACCACCTGCCTGTCCAGAGACTCTTGCCCGCTCACCTGCGAGCGCTCACCTGCTACCTGCCTGCTAGCCTACCTGGAGGCTCTGCCGTCACTTGCCGTGACCACCTGCCTGTCCAGAGACTCTTGCCCACTCACCTGAGAGCGCTCACCTGCTACCTGCCTGCTAGCCTACCTGGAGGCTCTGCCGTCACTTGCCGTGACCACCTGCCTGTCCAGAGACTCTTGCCCGCTCACCTGGGAGCGCTCACCTGCTACCTGCCTGCTAGCCTATCTAGAGACTCTTTCCCTGCTGTCACTTGCCGTGACCACCGGCCCATCTAGAGACTCTTTCCCTGCTGTCACTTGCCGTGACCACCTGCCCGTCTAGACTCTTACCCTGCTGTCACTTGCCGTGACCATCTGCCTGTCAAGAGACTGTCCCCGTCACTTGCTGTGACCTCCTGCCCTTCTACCCAGAGACTGTCTCTGTCACTTGCCGTGACTACCTGCCCGCCTTCCCTGGGAGCCACCCGCTTCCTTACAAGGACTGCCCCTTTGTATAGTTGCTCAGAGGTTCCACCTCCCAGACCCGTTACAGTTTGCTCGGGCCATGGAACCTGGTGGCACCCAAGCTCCCTCGCTCTCGGACCTATGCCATGAACTGTCCCGTCAGAGGTCCCAACAGGAGTCCATCCTGAGCCACCTGCGTAGTGTTAACTCCCGTCTGGACACACTGACTACATCTTCGGGACCAGCTTCCAGTCGCACGACTCCTACCCCGGCAGCGCCGCTGCCCATCAATTCCATGGCATCTCTTCCCGGTCCCCGCCTCACCGCCCCGCCTCGTTTTGGCGGAGATCCCGGTCAGGCACGGGGCTTCATTAACCTGTGCACTCTGCACTTCGAACTGTTGGCACACCAGTTTTCCACCGACCGAGCCAAAGTAGCCTTCATCATGTCCCATCTCACGGGGGAGGCGCTGGCCTGGCTAAATCCTCTATGGGAGAGAGGAGACCCCCTGGTGTCCAATCTGCCAGCCTTTCTCTCGGCTTTCCGGAAGGTCTTCGACGAACCAGGACGGAGGACCTCATCCTCCTCATCTCTGCTACGCCTCCGCCAAGGAAGTCTCACCGTGGGCCAATATGCCATACGGTTCCATACCCTTGCTTCGGAGCTTGCCTGGGATAACGACGCCCTGGTGTCCGTCTTCTGGGAGGGTCTGTCCGGCCGTATTAAAGATGAACTCGCCGGTCGTGACATTCCTACCACTCTCGACAACTTAATTACACTTGCCACCCGGATTGACATCAGGTTCCAGGAGCGCACCAAAGAGGTCACCCGTGAGAGGAGGTTTCCACGCCTTGCCCCTACCTTCCAGAGATCCGTCATTTCCTCCGTTACTCCTCCGGCGCACTCACCCGAGCCTATGCAGGTCGACCAGACCAAGATGGTCAAGACCCGTCAAGAATTACACCGTGCCGAGGGGAGCTGCTTCTACTGTGGCAGTAAGGAGCACCGGATCCGTTCCTGCCCGGAGAGGTCGGGAAACGCCTGTGTCTAGGATCGCTCAGAGAGGTCACCCTAGACAGAAATAAACCCTCTCCATCTGTCGGTCTCTATCATCTGCGGGGAGAACCGTTATTTTGAACTGGCTCAACTTGACTCTGGAGCTGCCGGAAATCTCATTTCTCAGTCCCTGGTAGAGAAATACCGCATTCCCACCAAACCTCTGGCTGTACCCTTATCTGTCGCCGCCGTGGATGGGGGCCTCTTACCACATCCCATCCAACTCATCACCGAATCCATAACTCTGCAGGTGGGAATGCTGCACTCTGAGAGCATCTGCTTCCATGTTCTGCCTGGACTCTCTCATGCCCTCTTGCTAGGCCTACCTTGGCTCCAGAGACACGCACCCGTGCTTGATTGGCAGACAGGAGAAGTTCTTCGCTGGGGACAGGACTGTCATAAGACTTGTTTAGTTCCTGTTCATCCTGCTCGTCCTTCTCCTACCCCAGCCAATCTACCCGGCCAACCGGCTCCCTATTGGTCTTTTGCGGACGTCTTTAATAAAAGAGAAGCAGAGACATTACCCCCTCATAGACCATACGACTGCCCAGTTGACCTGATGCCCGGCGCTACTCCTCCCCGTGGGCGTATTTACCCTTTGTCCGCTGCTGAGACCCGGTCCATGTCTGAATATATTGAGGAGAATCTGGCCCGGGGATTTATCCGGAAATCTACCTCCCCGGCGGGAGCAGGCTTCTTTTTCTTCAAAAATAAGGACGGCTCACTCCGTCCCTGTATAGACTATAGAGGCCTTAATCAGATCACAGTGAAGAATAAATACCCCCTTCCGCTCATTCCTGAATTATTTGACCGTCTGAGGGGGGCTAGAATCTTCACCAAGCTGGACCTCCGTGGGGCGTATAATCTGGTCCGTATCCGTCAGGGGGATGAATGGAAGACGGCATTCAACACCCGGGATGGCCACTATGAATATCTTGTAATGCCCTTCGGTCTCTGTAACGCTCTCGCCGTCTTTCAAGAGTTGGTCAATGACATCTTCCGTGACCTTCTCTACTCCTGCGTGGTGGTGTACCTGGACGACATCTTGGTCTTCTCTCCGGATCTTCTCACTCACCGGAGGGACGTTCGTCAGGTCCTGCTCAGGCTCAGGCAGAACCACCTCTACACTAAATATGAGAAGTGCCTCTTTGAGCAGACCTCGCTTCCGTTTCTGAGCTACATAATCTCTCAGACCGGCCTACAAATGGACCCTGAGAAACTGTCTGCCATCGAGAAGTGGCCCCGACCAGAGGGGTTGAAGGCTATTCAGCGGTTCCTGGGCTTCGCCAACTACTACCGCCTCTTCATTCCGGACTGCCCCTATCTCGGCGCTCACCCGTAAGGGCGCTAATCCCAGAGAATGGCCGCCCGAAGCAGAGGGGGCCTTCCTTTCCTTAAAATTAGCTTTTTCCTCCGCCCCTGTGCTGCATCGTCCGGACGGCAACAAACAATTCTTTCTAGAAGTCAACGCTTCCTCCTCCGGAGGCGGAGCAGTACTTACCCAAAAGTCGTCTTCCGGAAGAATGGTAACTTGCGGCTTCTTCTCCAAACTCTTCTCCTCTTCGGAGCGCAATTATTCTATAGGAGACCCAGAATCGTTGGCCATTAAGCTGGCACTGGAGGAGTGGCGTTATCTGCTCGAGGGGGCTCTTCACCCGGTAATAATTTACACGGACCACAAGAACTTGGCTTACCTCCAGAGTGCCCAGATACTTAACCCGCACCAACCCCGGTGGTCCTTGTTCTTCGCCCGCTTTAATTTCATTCTTCATTTTCGCCCGGCTGACAAAAACATCAAAGCTGATGCCTTGTCCCGATCCTTTTTGGTCTCTGATCTTGAGGAGGAGCCTAAACACATCATCGACCCTGCCCGAGTAATGCAGGTGGCCCCCGTGAATCTAAATCGTCTTTCACCCGGTAAGACATTTGTAACTGTTCCTGATCGTGAGAAGGTTCTACACTGGGGACACTCGTCCAAGCTAGCTGGCCACGCTGGTCAGAAAAGACCCTCCAGCTTATTACCCGGCATTACTGGTGGCCTACCCAGCACAAGGACGTAATAGACTTTGTTTCAGCCTGTGTGTCCTGCCGTCTCCTTCCTCTTCTTGTACCTGCTGCCCCGTGGCAGCATATAGCTATGGACTTTATTACGGACCTCCCTGTCTCTGCCAGTTGTACGGTCATATGGGTGGTCGCTGACCGCTTCTCCAAAATGGCTCACTTTATTCCCCTGCCGGGTCTCCCGTCTGCATCAGAGTTAGCTAAAGACTTTATCCATCATGTCTTCCGTCTTCATGGTCTTCCTCTCCACATCGTATCCGACCGAGGGGTTCAGTTCACCTCTCGTTTTTGGCGAGCCATGTGTAAACTGCTGGGGGTCACCTTGGACTTTTCTTCTGCTTATCACCCACAGTCCAATGGCCAAGTAGAACGGATCAACCAAATTTTAACCAGTTACCTCCGGCACTTTGTTAATGCTCACCATTCCGACTGGGTGGATCTTTTACCGTGGGCCGAATTTTCTTACAATAATCACGATAGCGAATCTTCCTCCAAATCCCCGTTTTTTGTAGTCTTCGGTCAGCATCCTCGGATCCCGTTTCCCGTCTCCGCCTCAGTGGACAATCTGGCTGCGGAATCTCTCGTTAACGAATTTTCCTCCATTTGGGAAAGTACCAGATCCGCACTTCTTCAGTCATCCGAGCGGATGAAAAAACAGGCTGACAAGAGACGTCTGGATCCACCACAATTCCGTCCTGGAGATAAGGTCTGGCTCTCGTCCAAATATGTCCGGCTCAAGATTCCTTCCTACAAGTTAGGGCCTCGGTTCATCGGCCCACTGGAAGTTATCAAACAAATCAACCCGGTGGCCTATAAATTGAAACTCCCGGCCAATTTGCGGATTCCTAACTCCTTCCATGTATCTATACTCAAACCCGTGATACTTAACTTTTTTTCCAAGTCTACAGGTACGCCTCCTGCTCCGGTTTCTGCTGAAAACGAGTTTGAGGTAGAGAACATTCTGGCCACCAAAAGGGTAAGAGGAAGGACCTTTTTTCTAGTGGATTGGAGGGGGTTTGGTCCTGAGGAGAGAACATGGGAGCCCCGGGAGAACATCCATGCCCCGCTCATCCTTGATAAATTTCTGTCTGGCCTAAAAAAGGGGGGGCCTAAAGGGGGGTACTGTAGCGTTGGCGTCCCTGCCTCCTGTTAGGCAGGGACGCCGTTCCCCTCACCTCTCCGCTCCGTGCTCAGCGTCTTCCTCCCGCTCTGCTGGCAGCGCGCGCTGCTCCCCGGCCTCTGTGCTTAGGGCGCGCGCGCGCTTCCCCTCTCTTAAAGGAGCCGCGCGCGCCGTCCTAAGGAGTCCCCGGCCAATGGCCGGAGGACCTCACCTTATATAAGGCACCTCCTCCAAAATGGAGGTGCCTGAGCAATGTTGTTGCAAAGCCTTTCAACTCTGCTTCAGCCCTCAGGTTCCGTTACCAGTTACCTGCCAGTCACCTGCCAGATTCCTGCTTGATACCTGCCTGATACCTGCCTGATATCTGCTTACCTGCTTGCTATCCTGTGGTCAGACAGTCTGCCTACCAGCACCTGCCAGTCTGTCTATGGATCAGTCCGCCTGCGGACCAGTAAGTACCTGCCAGATACCTGCCTGATACCTGCCTGCCTGTCCAGAGACTCTTACTCGCTCACCTGGGAGCGTTCACCTGCTACCTGCCTGCTAGCCTACCTGGAGGCTTAGCCGTCACTTGCTGTGACCACCTGCCTGTCCAGAGACTCTTGCCCGCTCACCTGGGAGCGCTCACCTGCTACCTGCCTGCTAGCCTACCTGGAGGCTCTGCCGTCACTTGCCGTGACCACCTGCCTGTCCAGAGACTCTTGCCCGCTCACCTGGGAGCGCTCACCTACCAGCCTGCTAGCCTACCTGGAGGCTCTGTCGTCACTTGCCGTGACCACCTGCCTGTCCAGAGACTCTTGCCCGCTCACCTGGGAGCGCTCACCTGCTACCTGCCTGCTAGCCTATCTAGAGACTCTTTCCCTGCTGTCACTTGCCGTGACCACCTGCCCGTCTAGAGACTTTTTCCCTGCTGTCACTTGCCGTGACCACCTGCCCGTCTAGAGACTCTTACCCGGCTTTCACTTGCCGTGACCATCCGCCTGTCAAGAGACTGTCCCCGTCACTTGCCGTGACCTCCTGCCCTTCTACCCAGAGACTGTCCCTGTCACTTGCCGTGACTACCTGCCCGCCTTCCCTGGGAGCCACCCGCTTCCTTACAAGGACTGCCCCTTTGTATAATTGCTCAGAGGTTCCACCTCCCAGACCCGTTGCAGGGACAAGTTTTTTGTATTTAAGGAGGCATGCAAACTGTATTTTAAATTTCGTCCTTTCTCCTGTGGAAATGAGAAGCAACGGGTTGGTATTATGATCTCTCTATTGCAAGGAGATCCTCAGTCGTGGTCGTTTTCCCTACCGCAGGACTCGGTTTGTCTCCAGTCTGTGGAGGGGTTTTTCGGGGCTCTGGCTCTCATCTAGGATTCCCCTGCCTTCAGCAGGGGAATCGGTCAGTGGAGACGTACAGTTCGGAATTCCGTAGATGGGTGAAACGAAAGGTTGAAAGATGCCTTGGCAGTATATGAAACCCCTCAGCCCTTGGAGGCTGCCATGTTGTTGGCCATACGTCTTAATAGACACCTTCGAGATAGACAGGTGAGACCACCTTCTCCAGGGCCTTCTTGTCGGGGTTGTGTATCTCTGCCGGGGGAGCGGTCTGGGGTTGAGCCAGTACTGGGGGAGGTGGAGGAACACATGCAGTTAGGGGGTGTCTCTACATCATACATCTCCCCAGAAAAATTTGCAGGAAAAAAGGCGTATTTTTTTTTTGCGGGAAAAAGAGACATTTTGTTGGGACCTGTCCTTCAATTCCTAAATAATAGGAGAGTTGATTAACTCTTGGTAGTCTGGAGTTGGATAAACAAGGGGTTCATTTGTTACCAAACTGCAGTTCCCACTTTGTCCTGTCAGCAGAGGTGGTGCTAGAGAGCAAAACCGAGAAAATTTCTGTGTTTGTTGACAGTGGAACCGCAGTCAGCATGATTGATGCTGAGTTTGTGAAAAATCATGGTCTTGCTTGCTGTGCTTTAGCTGAACCTATTTCAATCTCGACGCCACTTGCCCAGAAAGCATTTACTCAGACTGTACATAATGTAAAACTGAGGGTGGGGTCAGTTCATTGTGAAATAATCCCTTGCTATGTCCTGGATAATCTTCCCACACCTATTGTTTTGGGTATTCCTTGGTTCCTTACAGATAATCCGCTGGTGGATTGGCAAACCAGGGATATTATTGAATGGGGAGATTACTGCCATGAGAACTGTTTAAATATTTCCCTTGCTACTGTCTCTACGGAAATATTACCTGCTTTTCTGTCTGGTTTTGAGGACGTTTTTTCTGAGAAGGGGTGTCAGGATTTGCCTCCTCATCGTGCTTATGACTGTCCTATTAACCTGACCCCCGGAGCTAAACTACTGAATTCTAGACTGTGTAATCTTTCTGGCCTTGAGAGACAAGCCATGAAGGATTGCATTGCAGAAAGTCTGGAGAAGGGACATATCAGACCCTCATCTTCGCCCGTGGTGGCAGGGTTCTTCTTTGTGAAGAAAAAAGATGGCGGTCTACGTCCCTGTTTAGATTTCCAGGAATTAAATCAAATTACCATCCATGATCCATACTCTCGTCTCCAACGTCGTGCTCTACAATACTTGGTGCACTGGAAAGGCTATGGTCCAGAAGAGAGGACGTGGGTTTCAGCATCAGAGGTGAATGCTCTCTTATCCTGAGAAACCTGATCCTGAGTGTAGAGGGGGGGTACTGTCACGGGTGTATCAGAAGTGACAGACAGTCGCCCTGCAGTGGGTTGCAGGAGATCTCTACGTTTGGCATTACAGACATCTTCTTAGAGGCTGTCTCTAGGACCCAGCGGCTACCTTCCCCTGACTAATTAACACCATGTCCTGGGTGTATAAATACCTGCTGTGTTCCAGAGGAAGGTGCCAGCAATATTCTTTACCCCTTGTGAAGGCTTTAGCAAGAACAGTACTTCTTCCTCGAGAACGTGTGTGCATATGTCTGGAGTCATCTAAAGCTAAGCAATTTCCCCCTGTTTGTCCTCCCTTGTTGTCTTTAGTGTTCAGTGGGGATAGACTAGTGCTCATCTCCTCCCTTCCTTAGCCTTTGCCATATGCCAGAGAAAGATAGGGCGAGGCACGCCGGCGGCGATTGGTGAAGAGCCAATATAGGATCGTTAGGGGAGACAGGGTGACACTAGACCAGCCAAGGAGGTCTCCACTTCCCCTTTCCCTAGAGTCTGGGCTCCCTTTCCCTCTTCCCTTTGTGTTGCACTAAGTCTTTCCCACACCTTGCATGACACTATGAGCCGGACACTAATCTCCCTGTGAATCTGCCTCCAGAGCCCATTTTAAATGAAAGGCAACGTTGCCAGTGTGAACCAAGTAATGACTGACACTTTCTCTCATCACACACAGTTCTGCAGTAAAATCAAAACTAACACAGTACATCAGAGCTAACAAAGTACAGAAGAAGTGAAGTTTGTCTTATTACAAAAAAAACATTTGCAGCTGCAGTCCTCTCACAGTGCTTCATTATCGTTCTCACATGCAGCCAGTGTGGGAGAAAGGCAGCAAACCAAAGTTGACAGCACTGTGAGAAGACTGCTGTAAATGTGCTTGTTGTATTTGTAATAAGGCAATGTTCAACTCTGCTGTACAATGGTTGTTATAGTTTAAAAAAATTGAACAACATATATCATATTATATAGTGAATGTGTTGATATGGAAAATCCAGCAAAGATCCAGATCTTCACAGGTGATTTGAATAAAAGGAAAAATGCACTAGAATAAAGTTACAATTAAAAGAGATAAAGATATAAAACTACCTATATGGAATTCCTATGAATATGAGAGAAGGATCTGACCTGTTGCAAAAGGGTGCAGTATTTAAATGAAAATTCTGTCTCACAGCAATGGAGTTTTTATATATGCCCAGACCAAAGAATGTTGAACATTGGTAATGATTAAATAATTCATAATCAAAACAAACAATTATTACCATAATTTTCGGACTATATGAAGCACTTTTTCCCTCAAAATTTGGGAGTAAAATGGGGGTGCAAATTATAGTCCATATGCAGGGGACAGCAGTGATGGAGCGAGGTCACCGCTGCAGGAAACTGGCAGCAGGAGTGGGGCGATCTTGCGGGTCCTTGGCTAGGAGGAGGGGGTGTCCTGGTGGTGCGAGGGAGGAACAAAGTCCCCACTGCACACACTGATCTCACGGTGGGCTTCAGGAAAATTGTGCCGGTTGTCGACGCATGTGCAGATTTATTTCTCAGCTCAATAATGAGCTGAGATCTTAATCTGCGCATGTGCCGCCTCCGGTGCCATTTTACTGAAGACCGCCAAGAGATCAATGTGCGCAGCGGTGACTTCACTCCTGCCTCACGCCTCTTAGCCCAGGACCCGCAGCATCGTCCCACTCCTGCTCTCAAATGACGTAAATGTGACCCTGCTCCTGACCTCTGTGACCCCGCTCCATCGCCGCCGCCTCCCCACCCCCCCGTTAAGCTACATTTGGACTGTAAAACGCACCTGTGACCCCTGACATGCCTGATTCTGATGGCAGGTTAAACATTTTTTTTCCTATTTTCCTCCTCTAAACTTGGGGTGCGTCTTATGTTCCGGTGCATCTTATAGTCAGAATTATCCTTATAATCAGCGTATTTTTCGATCACAAAAGACTTTGAGGTTTTAAAAGGCAAGATACTGTAGAACTGTAGAACCAGAACACAGTGGAGGCGTGGCAGAGGGGAAGAGTTTGATCAGGACTCTGGGTACAGCGTTTTCAGGGAAACAAGCTGAGGAGAAATGTTTTCTGAGGTGATTCTGGCGCCAAAGAGAGAGACGGGAGGACCAACAGCAGCGTTCGGAGCTCCAGATAGAAAGAAACGTGCCTCGTACCTGCCCTGCCCAGACATCGACAGTCAAGACCCGAGCAACACCATTCAAGGTTCCCAGCCCAGACGTTGGCAGTCAAGCCCCGAAGATCCGAGCGACACCAGTCAAGATTCCCAGACCAGACGTAGACGGTCAAGCCCCAAAGATCCGGGCGACACTAGTCAAGGTTCCTCACCCGGGTGACGTCGACAGAATGGGAACAGGTTGCGGCGGCACGGTTCTCAGACGTGTGCGCAAGTGACAGGACGTCTCAGACACTGAAGGTGTCAGATCGGAGATTCACAGTCAGCTCGGCAACTAGGAAGGACGCGTGAGATGGGCCGTTACCTCTGACAGAGACATTTGGTACCGGGAACGGATAGAGGGAAAGACAGTAGTCAGACGTGGACCAGTAGACACCAGAGCGGCATCGCAAAAGTGGATAGAAAGTGACCAGGAAACAGGCTGCGAGTTGTGATAGGAACAGAGTATTGCCAAAGCTTTAAAAGACTGCCTCTTGCCCGGTATAGTTAATGACAATCTAGTTTCCCTTCCCTTCAGTAGATCATTTTAAACTACCAGCCCCTGAATTCTAGTTTATTCTGATAATTTATTCTGTTATGTGATTTACTGCTTATTTTACTGTCAAACATTGTAAAGAAATTGTTACCATATAATACGTGTTTTACAATTAATAGTTGTTAAATAACAGAAATACACTTTTGTTCTGCCTTTCTCTCCGCTGTTGCATACGGTTTACCTGCATTATAGAGTCATATCGCTTCTATGAGTACATCTTATCTATACAACAACATCTTAGGGAACATTCTAATAATATCTGTAGAGTTAGCCTTGGTTTCTTTAGCTGAGATAAAACATGATTTTATAAAGCTGATATCTAGCTGACATATAACATATACGGTAATATAACATATTGGCAAATTATAATATCTAATAGCTATTTTCTTTATCAGGAAACTTTTCTGGTAATGTAAATTAATGTAATTTTTTCTGGTAATCTTGAAAATGTCTACTTTCAGAAAATATATGGGAATGAGGTAAAACATTGATATTTGTAGCATTTACTTCATAGTTTTTTATGCATGTGTTACTAACCTGTCCTGTTACAGTATGTAGATACTGTTTGTTGAGAATATTTTAGAGCTGGTCTCCATAAAAAAATGGCTAAAAAAATCTCTTCAAAAGCACTTAAAAGATTCTTCCTATTCATTTATATTGGAAAAACCACTTTGCTGATCATATGTTCAGTCTCTTGAGCTTTTTTTCTGCTTCAGGTTTCGAAATACACCTGATGGAAGAAAAGAGAGTGCATGTTACTTCTTTAGGCTACCTGCCCACGATCAGGAATAACAGCGTCTTGGACGCAGCTCACCAGAAAAAAATTTCATCTAAAACGCTTCAAAACTTGTGTAGGCTTTTGTGTTTGTTACCTAATAAAGATTTGCATTGTTTAAATTTAGGAAGTGCAACCAATCTTTTGTACATGTCTTTCCCCTTTTTGACCCGTACATGTCTTGATAACATTTCTAACTGTTAAAGCCAGGATATCAAGGTCTTTGGAGAAAGTTCTGTAAACTTTAGACTGCTGGTAATTGGTGGTAAGGTAATCACAAGGTTGGTACAGGCGAGGGTAATTTCTAATTATTCAATGGTTATACTGATTTTGTCTTTTGTTTTAAACTGAACATAGGCTGCCAGAAATTGTGTCCCTGCATTGTTTTCAATTTTGTATTCTTTTTACCTACCACATTTTTATTTTGCTATTTTTTTGTATTGTGTACTTGTGTATGAATTTCACTAAACACTCAAACTGCTCTCCACCAATCCAGTCACCTCTCCCAGATCTGCCCAGTAATGGAGACAACCTGAGCAGATTCTAGAAATGTTAGTACCCCAAGCACACCCCAGAATGGGTGTGGAATATAGCAATAATTACAATAAAAAAGGAACAAATTAATAAATACCTCAAGGGGAAAATTAAGGGGTTAATACTGACGGAAGTGAAGTATTATTTTAAAAGCGAGAGAGGCAAAGGAGAACCAATTAAATGGACTCGGCAATACCACACTTTCATTCCATTGAGTAAAACAGAAATAAAAACAAGGATTTTTTCATTCAGCAACAACAGTGAAGTCCACGAAGTGAGTGAAGATGGCACAAGATTGACAATGGATGACATAACTGGTTAGGTGACCTGTGAGTATGATCGGCACTGGTAGCTGCTAATGGACTCGCCAAAGATTATGCTAATGAAGAAGTACAAGTGACTTTTCTGCACCTTCTGGTCCATTCCCGTCCTTTGTGTATCCAAGAAAACGAGACATATTAATAGTAAAGAAAAAACAGATATTAACTCAGGTGGACCCAAACCCCATAACAGCTGTACGTACTGACACAAGAAAATGGCCATTGCTAGTAAGAAATTGTGGACAAGATTAAATCTCGCCTTTAGCACAAAATGAGTTTATCCTAAGTATATAAGGTCTGTAGGAGACCCCTGTGATTGTCATTGCCGGGATGCTATGAGCGCCCCCCAGCGGTCGGCGGTCATAGCAAGTGAGCATGAAGCCCTGCTGTGTGTAGTACAAGCAATCGGATGATTGCAGCTTCTAGTTTCCCATGGAGACTATTGAAGCATGTGAAAAGTAAAAAAAAAAGTTTTTAAAAATATAAAAAGTTCAAATCACCCTCCATTTCGCCCCATTCAGAATAAAACAATAAAAAAAATCAAATATACACATATTCGCCCGATCTATCAATATAAAAAAACTAATTAATCCAATCGATTAACTGCGTAACGAGAAAAAAAATCAAAACGCCAGAATTAATTTTTTTTTGGTCGCTGCAACACTGCAATAAAATGCAATAACAGGCGATCAAAAGATCGTATCTACCCCAAAATGGTATCAATAAAAAAGTGAGTTTGGTGCAAAAAAATAAGCCCTCAGCCGGCCCCAGATATCAAAAAAATGTAGACGCTATGGGTCTCGAAAAATGACTTTTTTTTTTTTTTGCAAAATTTGGAATTTTTTTTACTACTTAAATAAGAAAGAACCTATACATGTTTGGTGTCTATGAACTCGTAATGACCTGGAGAATCATAATGGCAGGTCAGTTTTAGCATTTAGTGAACATAGTATAAAAAATAAATTGTGAAATTGCACTTTTTTGCAATTTCAAAGCACTTTGAATTTTTTTCCCATTTTCCAGTATATGATGTGGTAAAACCAATGGTGTCGTTCAAAAGTACAACTTGTTCCGCAAAAAACAAGCCCTCACATAGCCATATAGACTGAAAAACAAAAAAGTTATGACTCTGGGAAGAAGGGGAGCAAAAAACTAAAACGGAAAAACTCAAGGTGGTAAAGGGGTTAAAGCCTGTACCGTTCTAAACAAAACGGTGCTTCTCCCATCTCTTTATATTATTTCTAACCCGGGATATGAAAAAAAAAAATGTAACATCATACAAGCCCAAAATTCAGACTTTCAAAACTTTAGAAATCTATAAAAAATTAACTAATGAAGATAAAAATGCTAAACTTTTTTTCTGTAATTCACTAAAGTAGCTTTTAAAACATAGTAATAAAAATCTGGAGACATCGGATAAAAAAAATAATCAGATTTGGATCACTGGAATGACCCGCTTGTATTTCTGCATGCGGAGCTTAATACTCGATAAATCAAAACATTTTTTAAAACTGTGTTTCTATACATGGCAAATGTTGCCTATAGTTGGATGTGTAAGGGTATGTGTATGTCTTTTTCAAGCCTCCAAAAATGTCTGTTTTTCAAGCGGAAAACGCTATGGTAAGCTATCTTTTTCGTTTGGTAACACTGAAGCATTTTGTTTTAACATTTTTTTTGGAAAGCACTTTTTCAACTTTTTGGACTGTTTCCTTTTGTACTGGTGTTTTCCAGATATTTTTTTCTTACTCAATTCGACAATTAAGAAATCTCTAACGTTTTTTAAAGCAACAACGCAGCCTAAATGCTCCAAAATATGCTCAGGCCTCTTCTGGCATGTTTTGAGCCTTCCTATTGATTTGTATTGTAAGCATGGAGCATCTGCCCAATGGAAAACACTTAAAGAATGGTCGGCTCACTTCTTTTAACTGCTTAGCATCTTGGGAAATCTGAAGGCATTAAAAGATGCTCAAAATCCTAGACATATTTATTTCTTTTACTCACTTATATATCACCGTTAATTCCATAGTGCTTTACAGACATTATCAGCACTGTCTCCATTGGGGCTCAAAATCTCACAATGTCTTTTGAAGTGTGGGAGAAAACTGGAGGAACCCCACGTAAACATGGGGAGAACATACAACCTCTTTGAAGATGTTGTCCTTGGTTGGATTTGAGCCCAGGACCCTAGCGCTGAAAGGTGGCAGTGCTAACCACTGAGCCCCCATGCTGCCCCACATGAACAGCAAGTACTTTTTTTAACAAAGAAATATACATGTTCACGCTTTTGAGCACTTTGTTAGCACTTTTTCAGGCGGGTTTCGGAGCGAAAGTGCTCTAAAAGTGCCTGAAAAAAAAGTGAGCACATACCTTTGTGGCCCAGCTCATGGTAGTTTCTCTGTACAAATTGTGCATCCTGCATCTGCAGTGAATGATTGTTGAACTTTGTGCCAACACTCACCAAAAATTTGCAGCAGCCTGTAGATGTCAGTTGTAAAAGCTGTAGTGTATAGTCAATTAAAACGTCCTACTTGTCTAAAGGGTCTGGGGAAGGCTACATCTCTTTCATGAATTCTAAACCAATCTGTGCTGTGTGTCCCCATTTCCTTAGCATTCATGCTGAGGCTCGTAACTAAACAGAATCTAATTATGCGTGGCAACAACAGGAGATCCTGAATGAACCAAATTAAATGCAATACTATCAGCCTATTTCGACTGCTGATTTGCAGCCAAAACCGCGCTCTCATTTATAAATCACAATCTCCGATAAAATGAGACAGCACTTCTTCTTGGCATTAGGCAGTTCTATTTTTTTCTTTTCTTAGGATTTGATGATGCAGTGTTTGCAGAGACAAATGGCTCATTTTATTATATTGTTAAGATGCATAATTAGACCTTTTTAGAAAATAATGAAGAATCAAGTTATAGTTAGACACATTACCACAAAAGTTTACAAATAGAAATGCTGAGAAATAGGCTAGGGAAGTTTTGTTTTTTTGCATAAATATTGCAAATTCCCTATAGAACATATTGTTCTAGTCATTCACAGTTTTTGTATTTAATTTATCATTCAAAGTGTGTTCATCCTTTAGTTAGTTAAGTAAAAAAAATCCAATTGAAATAGCAAATGTGTCAGGAAGAGTGGTGTAACATACCTGGCGGCGTCCTTGCATGGTGGTCCATCTCCCACTGTGCAAGAGAGCGCACTTGATCTCCTGTCCAGAGTGTCTCTCTGGCTTCCCTCCATGCTGTCTGTTTGTGTCTGTCTCTGCTGCTTAAGGGCGGCGCCCGATCACTTCCTGCTTTTTGTACCTGCTGTGGGTCACACCCCTTGTGCGTCCTCAGCCTATTGCTGTCTGACACTTGGTATATAGCTCAGCAGCTCCCTTCTATTCCTGCCTGAGCATAAGTGTTTCCTTCAGTGTGTGCTTGCATTCTGAAGGTGCCAGGTCCCGTCTTTGTTTCCTTGTCTGCCTTTCCTGGAGGCTGTATTTCCAGGCCTGTCTGAACTTAGTCCTGTATGTCTCCTGCTTTGCGGTATCAGCTCCCGTGTCTGAACTGAGTCCTGTATGTCTCCTGCTTTGCGGTATCAGCTCCCGTGTCTGAACTGTGTCCTGTATGTCTCCTGCTTTGCGGTATCAGCTCCCGTGTCTGAACTGAGTCCTGTATGTCTCCTGCTTTGCGGTATTAGTTCCCGTGTCTGAACTGAGTCCTTTCTGTGTATCTTGTCTGTCCTGTCTGAACACGCTCCTAGCCTGTTCCTCCCGCCTTCTAGGGGCCGATTACCTAGACCCGCTCCTGTATCTTGTCTGTCCTGTCTGAACACGCTCCTTGCCTGTTCGTCCCGCCTCTCTGGGGGCAGTATTCCCAGACCCGCTCCTGTATCCCGCTGCAGTGTCGGTCTCCTCCGTATACTCAGTTCCAGTCTGAACTCTCTCCTATCCTTTACCTGTTTTGCCTCTATGTCCGTTCCCTTCCTTTTTCTGCAGAGTCTGAACTCGTACCTAACTCCTGCCTGTTGTCTCTGTACTCCCGTTTGTGAGTTTGTGGTCCACTCGCTACTTCACTGCAAGTACCCTGTGGGTGTCTGGCTCTGTCTTTCCCTTCCTGTCTGTTCCGTGTGAACAGAGTCCTGTCCTGCCCTGCTTCTGCCCGCTGCTCCGGCAGTCCTGTCCTGCCCTGCTTCTGCCCGCTGCTCCGGCAGTCCTGTCCTGCCCTGCTTCTGCCCGCTGCTCCGGCAGTCCTGTCCTGCCCTGCTTCTGCCCGCTGCTCCGGCAGTCCTGTCCTGCCCTGCTTGTGCCCGCTGCTCCGGCAGTCCTGTCCTGCCCTGCTTGTGCTCGCTGCTCCGGCAGTCCTGTCCTGCCCTGCTTGTGCTCGCTGCTCCGGCAGTCCTGTCCTGCCCTGCTTGTGCTCGCTGCTCCTGCAGCCCCGTCCTGCTCTGTTCTTGCCCACCGCTTCGGGCGTTCCCTCTCTGCTGTGGTTGTCTACCGCATCTGCGGTTCTGTGACCCAGTCTGTACTGGGTCTTAACCTTTCTGTGCTCCAGCCCGTCCTTTCGGCCAGTACCTCCCTGCCTGCATACTCGCCTGTATCCACCCATCTGCATACCTGCCGTGTTTGCTTATATCCACCAGTCTGTGCCAGCCTAACCTGCCTGTTCCTGAGTCCCAGTGTGTACTGGGTCCTATCCCGCCTGTGTTCCTACCTGCTAGTGCCTCCCTGTCTGCACTCTAGCTGTGCTTGCCTTTACCCCCCTGCCTGCATACCCGCCTGCCTGCATACCAGTCGTGCCTGCCTATACCCACCAGTCTGTGTGCCAGCCTACCAGCCTGTTCCTGTATTCCCCTGTGTGGGTCAACAGCCGTGTCCGGGGTCTGTCCTGGAGTAGCACCTGGTCCCTCTGCTCGGTTCCTCCTTGGTGCACTGGCGTCGTATGCCGTCGTGCGACCCTGGTCGGATCGGGTGAATACTTAGTCACGCCCCTCCAGGCATTCACTCTCCGGCACGGTCCAGTGGAATCACTACCAATCACACGCACACGCCGCTTAGCCCGGGCGTGTGCATAACAAGTGGATAGGTGGCAGAAATGAAGCATTTGAGAAAGGCGTGTAGAAGATATGCAAATGGGTATTTTGTATAAGGTAGAGACAACTGAAAGTCCCAATTCTTTGTATAAAAACATCCAAATTTTATTCCATCTTGATTAAAAAAAAAACAGCATATCTTATTATTGCAAATACTCAATATATGGTATGGTATATAATTTATGGTATGGTATATATGGCATTTTATATGTTGTTAGTGTAAAGTCTGTATTTCTTGTGATCTCCAAAATTGGAAACTATTGTCTACTCCCTACACATGCCCGATCCTTGCACACCATTCTCACCTTGTTCTGTTACTTTTATATACATCCAATATTGTGGGAAGTATACTAGCACATTGCACTTTACCACTGTTTCACTTTATTATCTGCATATATAACATTTTAACACTTCATGTGGAGAATTGGTTGATATATTCATTTCGTGCATGTTTATCCTAGTATTGCTGATACTTACCTCTGTGGCCTTTCTTTTTTGTGACTCCTTTCCCCATCTTTTATTTTTTATTATGTACTTTTAATTTATCATTAATAAATGTTATATTTTATACTGCATTTAGTTTATGTGTCATACATATAGGTTCTATGGCTAAATAGACACATCTACATATATAATTTTTTCTTACACTCCTTTCTAATTGTTGCATTTCAAAACTCCCGCCAAATAGTCCCCAGTTCGACTCTGTCCAAAAACTCTACAAAGAAAATTTATGGAAACAAACTTAATTTTAAGGTACGTTAAGTACTATTAAACACATATTCAATCAGAATTAGATCCTGAAGTTTCCCCAGAAAAATTACACTTGCAGAGCAAAGAGCAAGAATTACACATCATTTTTGCATGTGTCAGGCAGATTGCATTATGACATTTGTGACATTCATAATTAGAAAGGCTTCTGATTCCGCTTTCCGAGGTGCAGGTGGTGCATCTCCTTCTTTTGGGAGGTGGTGCAGGTGGTGAATTTTCACTATCATCTTCTGGGCGGAATCTTTTGAGCTGAACTTGAAGGCGAGAGGGGATACCGATTGTTTTCATACTTCTCCTGCGTAGCTCTCCAAGCACTAGTTAATGGGCCAATTTTTTCAGATAGAATCGTCTATGGAGTGGTTCAAGCTTGTTTTCAAGGTAAATGACTTGTGAATTTATACCACCCAAATTCAACATAGCAAAAAATATGACCATTGGCCAGCGTTTGGTGTTTCTGCTGACGTTGAAAGTTGAGCACATCTGATCAGCTGTATCAACACCCCCTTTGGTTGCATTATAAAATGTAATTATCTCCGGGTTTTTTTGTGCCTCAGTCCCAGGATCGATGGCATCATCATCATGAAGTGTTGATAGAAGAAGTACAATTTTTTTTGCTTGTGGTACATAGGAAACCAAAACCTTTCCATTATGGAATGCAAACATACTGCTGTACTGTTGTCTCCCTTTCACACTTACAAACTGTGTAGGCAATTCTTTTTTATTTTTTCTTACAGTTCCGACATATGAAAGCTTCTGCATTTTCAGATAATCAGATCACAATTTGAAAACCAATTGTCCGCTGTTATATTGCGACCCGATCCAAATAAGGGCTCAGCCAGTCTTTTTACAACATCACTGGGTTTGTTGCTGACACAGTAAGGACCTTCTGGTTGTTTTCCTGCATAAACTTCCAGGTTGTAAGTGTAGGTCTTACTGGCATCAACAAGGGCATACATTTTTATTCCATATTTGTTAGGCTTTGATGGAATATATTGACGAAAGGCACATTTACCACGAAAACCAGGGAGCATTTCGTCAATAGTGAGATTCTCCCCAGGGCAATAGCTTTTTTTTACAGTTTTCAACAAATTTTTGGAATATATCACGAATTGGAGCAAGTCGGTCATGTGTTTTACGTTCGGTTCGGGTAGTTCTGTCGTCAAACCGAAGGCAACGAATTAGAAGCTTGAATCTGTTTATGGACATAACAAGGCCAAATTTTTCAACTCCATCCCCATCTTTACTCCAAAGTTCCTCCAAACTTTGTCTATTTGCCCTATAAGCTCCTGCAAGTTATAATAATCAAAAAAGCAAGCAGTTCTATTTCATCTGTGGCCTTGATGGTTCTGTTGCAGATGAACTTGTCCTTTATAATGTCTATATATTGGTTGGTATATGTGACAATAGAGTCCAGAATGTCATCTGTGAATAAACTATTCCAGCATTCAACTGCAGTTTTTGCATTACTTGCAGTTCCTACAACTGCAGGAAGGTGAGTAATAATGTTTTGAGGTTCCCTACGTTTTTTCTGGAGTGGCTTCTTGTTCCATTGTTTTTTCTTTTATCTTTTCCCATATAATAAGATTCTACTTCTTCATCCTCATCACTGTCACCGTCTTGCTCTGTTTCAGAATCCACTTCACATACTTCCACCTCATCATGAGAATCAATCTCACTTTCCTCTCCTAAATCCTCATTCAGTGTGGGGTCTGCATCATCTAACAGCATGTTTGTTACTTCCTCAACATCAAGGTTTTTTGATAAATTGTACATTTTCCTCTCCATTTCAGCAGATAATCTGAAGCAAGAGAAGGAATATGTGTTAGGGAACTACTGTATATGCCTGAGCAGCACACTTTCTTTTTTAATCTGCCTTATTTCTATGAAATATCCTCACACTTTGTGCTATACATTCATAAAACAAGCTAAATAAACAATTGTGATGAATAAAAACATAAAATACCAACCTTATTGAGTGTGACGTGTTCACATACAATGAGCCTGAGAGATTAGCGCAGTTATATCTGTCCTGAAGCTCTGCAATCCAACTGTGGTATGAGGTTTCACAGAGCTGCTAGAGACAGGAGACTACCTGGAGGGAGGAGATTTCCTCACAATCTGGTGAGGAAGGAGAAATGAAAGTAAAAGAGATGTGCCTGTCAGGCCTATTGTATGTGACGGAGGGTTAATAAATTTGGTGCACATTTAAACTTACTCATTTAAGTTTATATCACCTACTAAATGGCTTACTTTATTGGCACATTTTTTAAGCAGTTTTTAAATACCTATATCTCCCGAAGCCAAAGTCCTTTCTCAGAAAGTCACATAACCATTGTCAAGCAAGGAACATTAAGTAGTTTTCAAAAAGATTAAAAAGTAATAGGAAATATAAAAGAATGGCTTAAACTTCTCTTTCCTGATGGATCCACTTCTGACTTTGATTCAAAAACTGCAGTAGTGCTTTTACATAAAAAAAATCTGTGCGTGACTTCACCCTAAAAGCAAGCACAAGACAATCTACTTCATTTTAAAATGGTGGAACATAAAGTTCTTTAATAATAAGAGAAAGGCTGTGCTCTATTCGGCATGGCAGGTTGTCCACTGTTTCCTGCTCCCTCTCCAACTCCTCTCACTTTATATATATTTTTCTCTGCAGGATGAAATCACATATTTGAACCTAAGCTCAATGCAAGTTCACTCTTCTGAACTATTATAAATGAGATTTCATGCTAGAATTTTTTAGAAAAAAAAATAGAACAACAAATAATATATTATATAGTGAATGTGTTGATATGGAAAATCCAGCAAAGATCCATATCTTCACAAGAGATCTGAATAAAAGGAAAACTGAATTAGAATAAAGAGATAGAATAGAATAGAGAGAATTAAAAGAGATAAAGATATTAAACTACCTATATGGAATTCCTATGAATATGAAACAAGGATCTTTCCTGTTGCAAAAGGGTACAGTATTTAAACCAAAATTTTGTCTAGCAGCAAAGGAGTTTTTATGCTTGCCCAAACCAAAGAATGTTGAACATTAGTAATAATTAAATAATTCATAAGCAAAACCTAAACAGTAATTAGCTTAAAAGGATAATTCTATTGCAAAAGACTTTGAGGCTTGTCGCTTCTGTGAGTACATCTTATCTATAGAACAGCATCTTAGGGAACACTCTAATAATATCTGTAGAGTTAGCCTTGGTTTCTTTTAGCTGAAACGAAACATGATTTTATAAAGCTGACATATAACATGTATTATAACATATTGGCAAATTATAGTTTAGAATAGCTATTTCCTTTATCAGGAAACTTTTTTGTTCATTTAAATTAGGTAATGTAAATTTTTTATGGTAATCTTGACAATGTCTACTTTCAGAAAATATATGGGAATGATGGTAAACTATTGATATTTGTAGTATGTAATTAATTTTTTTTTGTTATGCATGTGCTACTCACCTGTCCTGTTCCAGTATGTGCATACAGGTTTTAGGAGTTTTTTTCGAGCAGGTCTACTTTAAAAAATGCTTAAAAAGTTTCTTCAAAAGCACTTGAAAGACTCTTCCTATTCATTTCTATTGGCAAAACTACATTGCTGATCATATGTTCAGTTTCTTGAGCTTTTTTTCCTGCTTCAGATTATGAAATACGCCTGATTGAAGAAACGAGTGCATGTTACTTCTTTAAAGTGTCTCCTCATGGAATCCGCTCCTTACTAGGCTCTTTACAATTAGTACAGTTCCAATAAAATGCTTCAGGAAAAAGTCTTGTCTAAAATGCTTCAAAAACTCTTCAAAACCAGTTCAGGAAACCAAAAACTTCCCAAAGAAGTAGCATTTCCTGAAGTAGTTTCCACTAGAAAACGTATTGTTTTTGAAGGCCTCAAAAGAAAAATTGTGTGCACATACCCGTACTCACCTGTTACAGCATCAAGTGCTGCTTCACTCCCCTTCTTTAGTCAGTCCTGTCATTTTTTCCTGCATTTCAGTTTACATAGCAACCATATGTTTCGAAAATGTCACGCCTCTGGATCATTTCAACTCAGCTCAGGAGGCTGGACAGTGGCCTGAGTATTCACATAGCTGGAATCCCTGCCACTACAACAATGTCCATTCCTTATTTTCTGCCATTCCAGCACTGCTATTTCTGGTTTCCAATATAATGACTCCTGTGTTCCAGTTCAGCTACATCTGGTTCCACTACAGCAACTCTATTGTTCCAGCTCTGCCACATTTACTCTCTACTACTACAACTTCGTTACTTGTTTCCTCTACATTCAAGTTTCTACTCTTCCACTACTACTGCTTACTTCTTCAACATCACTGCATACCGACTCATCCAAGACACATGTCAATGTGTTAGGAGTGTTAATCATAGTTGCAAAATCCCTATAAACCCCTGGCAGCAGAGGTGAAGCGAACAAATGTTAGCTTAATAGTAACTGGCAAAACTCTGGTGCTTTGTTTTTGAACATTTCATTACACGAATTCAAACAGACTTGAAGTGGAAATCCTCCATAGTCCAAGTTGTAAGAATTCCAAATCTCTCAATCACTAAAACATAGAACTTGTTAACTAATTTTCTGCTTCGGGAACCTTTGTTACTGTGTAATAATTTACTGGATAATTTTACAGCCGCTGTAGTATGAAAAAGCTCATGAGCAGAATCGAAAGCTTAAAGACAGACGGATATAAGAATAATCTTTTCTCATTTACTTCAATACTTTTGATCCACTGAGCGCTTTTTTTTACTAGTAGAAGAGTGAAAATGGAAAGCAAGTGCACATCTTGGAGAGCACATTTATGAAATAATTCTAATTAACTAGAAATACGGATTTCTTTAATATTTTTATGAACCCATAACATAATCCGATGGTCACAGGATTACACTAAACAATCATATCTTTCTTGTATTCAAAAAATTTATAATTATGGTTCAGTATGGCTCAATGCATTTAGTTTTATTTCCAGAAAAAAAAACGTTTGGGTCAATCGGAAAATGCTAAGAAGCCGGGACCCCAACAAAATTACTGAACAACCAAGAACTTGGCTGACATGCTTGTCGGACAAGATCCTTGCAAAAAAAAAAAAAAAAAGCTAAACAGCAAGAACTACAGTCTGAGAAGCCAGGACCCCATATTAAATAATAAGTAACCTGGAATTAAAGAAGTACTCCCATCAAAGTTTTCAACCTCTTAACCCCTTTACGACTAATGACGGACATAGCACATTGTGAGAGGGTGTCAGTTCCCGCATCATGATGTGCTATGTCTTGTCATGGATTAGAACTGTCACTGTGTGTAAGAACGCAGTGACAGTTCCGTGCGAACAGCTGTCATTGATGATAGCTGAGCATCACGGGAAGAGGTGTGGGGACCCATGCCATCGGTCCCAGCACTGAGAGCGCTGTGATCGGTCAGTCAATCAGATTGACTGACCGATCACAGCATGATCGTGGAGGAGGTGCTGAAATATCAGCACGTCTCACATGATCACCGCAGGAGCTCGGCTCAGCTAATGGCCAAACTCCTGCAGTGAGAGCCAGGGACAGTAAAAGCACCGCCCCTGGCTCGTTAACCCTACAGATGCTGCGATTGAGAGCGATCGCGACATTTGGAAGATTGGGAGAGGGATTAGGCTCCATCTCTCACCCCCATCGGCACCCCCATGATGAAATCACGGGAAGCCGATGGTTGTCATGGCACCCGGAGGATAAACAATGACCTCCTGGTGTGCCATGTACGGTGGCCTATTACATCCAACCACAGGCTAGGTATAACAAGAGAACTGCTTATGCAATAATACAGATCTCATGCATTGCAATGCTGGTTCATTGCAATGCATGATGTAAAAACAAAAATAAACAATAAAAGTAAAACATATTTGGTATCGCCACGTCCGGAATGACCTGACTTATAAAACTTTACCACGAGTTAACCCCTTCAGTGAACACCGTAAAAAACATGGCAAAAAACTCTGATTTCTCATCATACGGCTAGAAAAAAGGTGGAATAAAACGCGATCAAAAAGACGAATGTAAATAAAAATGGTATCACTGAAAACGTCATCTTGTCCTGCAAAAATGAAGCTGCCAAATAGCTCCATCAGTGGAAAAATAAAAAACTTATAGCTCTCAGAATAAGGCGATGCAAAAACAATATTTTTTTTTATAAAATTGTTATTATTGTGTAGAAGTGACAAAACAAAAAATAACAATATAAATGTGGTATTGCTGTAATCGTACTTATCCAAAGAATAAAGCTGTCTTATCACATTTACCACATGGTGAACGGTATATAAAAAAAATAAATCCTGAATTGCTGGTTTTTGTTCATTCTGCCTCGAAAAAATCGGAATAGAAAGCGATCAAAAAAATGTGCCCGAATATGGTACCAATAAAAACGGCAGCTTGTGCTCCAAAAAACAAGCCCTCATATGACTGTCAGCAGCAATATGGAAAAATTATAGCTCTCAAAATATGGCGATGCAAAAACTTTATTTTGCAAATAAAAAGCGTCTTTTAATGTCTGACAGCAGCCAAACATCTAAAACTGATATAAATCTGGTATCGCTGTAATCGCACCGATCCGAAGAATAAGGTCGTCTAATCACTTACACCGCACGATCAATGGCATAAAAAATAAATAGAACCAATTCTCCACCTGCTATTGATTTGCTTTTTGATCACAGTAAGGCTCGACTCATATTTACCCTGCGCTCTGCGCTGAGCGCTCACTCTGTGGTTTCCGTGTAGATCTCTGAAATACACGATTCAGACGGAACCCTCAGTGGAAGATTCCCTATAACGAGGCAGATGGAGGCACTGTGGACGCAGTGTGGCCTGTGATCAGGCGGTTTCCATCTTTCTAGGCATGGACGGCAACAGTAATGTGCATCTCTGAAAAGCCGGATACCACCAAACAAGCCAAACAGAGTCCAGAGTAACTCTGCTGCCTCATTATAGTGAATGGATCCCTAATGGGTTTCATCCGAATAATGTATTTTGTAGATTTAGATGGAAACCCCAATGTAAGTGCTCAGCGTAGAGCACAGGATAAATGTGAACTGATCAAAAATATTCTGTACCCCAAAATGCCACCAATAAAAGATTCTACTCAACCCACAAAAAAAAACAGGTTTGTCATCTGTTAACAGAATTATAGGGGGCTTCCACATTACTGTTAGTACAAAGGCTCTGGAAGGATGAGGGGATGTAATGGCAGCTTACAATCCTCCTTCAGCATGTGTAGCTGTAATAGGACACCTGGCTTTGCAGGTGGTCCAGCCTTATCAGCTGTAAAGACTGAATTTACACCCCACCAACTAGCCATTGTCCAAACTCCTGCAGGAAGACCTCCTGTGGATCCAAGCCATGCTGTCTAATGGCCCCGTCACACTTAGCGACGCTGCAACGATCCCGACAACGATACGACCTGTCAGGGATCATTGCTGCGTCGCTATGTGGTCGCTGGTGATCTGTCAAACAGGCAGGCTCACCAAAGATCAGGGGAACAGCGACATCGTGGAAAGAATCTTTCCACAATGTCCTGCTCCTGGTTACGAGCCTGCTGAAGCAGGAGCAGGCTAGTAACTATGGTAAACATCGGGTTACTAGGGGCACACGAGCTCCTAGTAACCCGTTGTTTATCATGGTTACCACTCTGCTACAGTGAGCGGGAGGTTACCGCTCACTTTAGCAGGCTCGTAACCATGATAAACAACGGGTTACTAGGTGCGCGTGTGCCCCTAGTAACCCGATGTTTGTCATGGTTACCAGCCTGATCGCTGCTCCCGCTGGTCACACACAGCGATGTGTGCTGACCAGCGGGAGAGCAACGACCAAAAAATGGTCCAGGACACTTTGCAGCGATCAGCGACCTCACTGCAGGGGCCTGATCGTTGCAAAGTATCACACATAGCGACATCGCTGGTGAGGTCGCTGTTGCGTCACCAAAACCGTGACACAGCAGCGATCTCACTAGCGATCTCGCTATGTGAGACGGGGGCTTAACTCCTTTGTCCAGACAACCAGGATATCAGATGGAGAATATGGACTTATCGTACGTCCTAGACACACATCATGTATATTTCCGAGACCCCAGAACATGGTGAACGCTTGCCTAGGTCTCGACCCGTTTTAGCACTCAAGGGTATGGGGATACATAGAACAGCTAGGAGAAGCCTCGTAGCAAAGCTGTGTTTGGTCTCAACGCGTAGCAGGGACCCGACTGGATCCAATGGCACCAAAACCGCCTCCCTATGACTGTCCATTAAAAACCTATGACCCATCTTAAGTTTTAGTTGCAGGAAGCACAGAGAAGGGATTTACTTTCAGCCCAGAGGGCAGGAGGGGAGTGACCCAAAGGGGATGAAGGCTAGTGTAAGGTCAATTGGTCTCTCTCTCTGGCATGCCTGCGGCCCAGCACACGCATGGTCGTACATCAAACCTGTAGTTGACATGACTCATCTGCTTATAACTTTTGTATTATCACCTGTATTTGCATATCTGACCATTATATATGTATAACCATTGCGTATATAGTGTATTGTCTAGTGTGCCCTTAAGGGGATTAAATATATAATTTAACCATGGGTTACTCTTTTATCTCTATCCACGAATCCACTCAACCGTTTCTCAGTTTAACTTTCCATGCTACTAGGGCTGGTTTCTGGTCCACTATAATCCCATTAACGAACCGGGCTTATATCGAACGAGGAAATGGTAGCAGCCCTACCGGGCTGACCAGGCGCTGTTTCAATGGTGCTAGTGAAAGAGGCATGTCAGGGTTGTGGGCAAGTGCGGTGCCAAGTCATTGACTCCGTGGGCCACATCTTCTCACTCTAAGTGCCTCCCTGGACCCATGTGGACACAGGGTGTCTGTGTAAAACTGTACCAAGCTGACGTTACGTGTCTCCAGAGGGTGCAGAACGTCACGTTGGTGAAAGTGGTGAGATCACATTACGTGATCCTAATGACGTAATAGTGACATCAGGCGGGGTGGCGAGGTGCAGATCCAGCACATGTGATGGCAGCGGTGGGATACTGCATGATCTCTCTGGTGCCATCCTGCACATAAGTGCTCAGCTTAGGGCACAGGATAAATGTGAATTGATCCAAAATTTTCTGTATCCCAAAATGCCACCAATAAAAGCTTCTACTCAACCCACAAAAAAACAAATCCCCACTCAGGTTCGTCATCTATTAACAAAATTATAGGGGGCTTCCATATTACTGGCAGCACAAAAGCTCTGAAAAAGTGACGTGGCTCCCACCAAAAGAAATCCAGCAAAATTTGCTCTCCCAAACACCAATGTACCCCTCCTCCTGAGCCCCACAGTTTGCCTAACCACAGTTAGCATCCACATCTTTGGCATTAATGTAGCGAGGAGAGCCCGCTTAATTACGGAGTGCCTGTCTCCAGAAGAACGAGCTGGGCAAAATGTACGAGCATAACAATGTACGGGCACTACAATGTACTGGGCACTACAATGGCATATTTCCAGTTTCACTTAGCAACATCCATTGCTGTTCATTTCTGGAAAATGCTCAAGGACTCAAAATCATTGCTACACCTGTAGATAAATTCCCAGAAGGCTGTAGTTTTCAAATTGTGGCCAATTGAGGGGGATTCTACTCTTTTGGCACTTAGGGGCTCTGCATATTGAGTCCGCAAACTATTCTACGAAAATTTGTTCTCCAAGAGTCAAATAGCACTCCTTCCCTCCCGAGCCTCGCCGTGTGGCCAAACAATACTGTACATCCACATATGGGGTATTGCCTTGTTCCGCAGAAATTGTGTAACAATTTATATATTCATTTTTACTTATTTCTCCGTGTCAAAAAATGTAAAATCTGGGGCTAAAACAACATTATAGTGGTAAA
The DNA here is from genome assembly GCF_046119375.1 of Phyllobates terribilis. Lineage (NCBI taxonomy): Eukaryota > Metazoa > Chordata > Amphibia > Anura > Dendrobatidae > Phyllobates > Phyllobates terribilis. The sequence continues at coordinate 159,513,550 of NW_027362771.1, read as the reverse complement.
AAAAAATTTTCACTGCTCAATGGTATAAAATTTTGTGAAACACATGTGGTGTCAATATGATTATTGCACTCCTACATGATTTCATTAAGAGGTATAGCTTATTAAATGAGGTCACTTATGGGGGTACTGCTGTCCTGACAGCTCAAAGGGGCTGCCAATGTGACATGGAACCCGCAATCCATTCCAGCAAAATCTGCACTCTAATGTGGTGCTCCTTCCTTCTGAGCTTTCCACTGTGCCTAAAAAGTAGTTTTTGACCACATATGGGGCACTGTCATACTCAGGAGAAATTGCGTAACAAATTTTGGAGTCCATTTTGTCGTGTTACCTTAGTGAAAATTAATAATTTGGGGCTAAAACAACATTTCTGGGGAAAAAACGTAATTTGTAATATTTGTAATTTTCACGGTTCAATGTTTTAAAATTCCGCAAAACACCTATGAGTTCAAGATGCTCACCACACCTCTAGATAAATTCCTTCAGGGGTGTAGTTCCCAAAATAGGGTCAGTTGTGGGGAATTTCCATTGTTTAGGCACATCAGGGGCTCTGCAAATGCGACATGGCGTCCGCTATCTATTTCAAACAATTTTGCACTCCAAAAGTCAAATAGCGCTCCTTCCCCCCGAACTGTGCCGTGCGCCCAAACAGTAGTTTTCCACCACTTATAGCGTATCGGCGTACTCAGGAGAAATCGCACAACAAATTGTATGGACCATTTTCTGCTCTTACCCTTCTGAAAATGAAAAATTTTGGGCTAAAGCAACATTTTTTGGGGAAAAATTTATATTTTCATTTTCACGGCTCAACGATATAAATTTCTGTGAAGCACCTGTAGTTTCAAGGTACTCACAACACCGCTAGATAAGTTACTTGAGGGGTGTAGTTTCCAAAACAGGGTCACTTGTGGGGTTTTTCCACTGTTTAGGCACATCAGCGGTTCTTCAAATACAACATAGTGTCCGCTATTCTATTCCAAACAATTTTGCACTTCAAGAGTCAAATAGCGCTCCTTCCCTTCTGAGCCCTGCCATGGGCCCAAACAGTAGTTTTCCATCACATATAGGATGTCGGCATATGCAGGAGAAATTGCATAATAAATTGTATGGACCATTTTCTCCTGTTACCCTTGTGAAAATGAAAATTTGGGGCTAAAACATTTTTTTGTGGGAAAAATGTGATCTTTCATTTTCACGGCTCAAGGTTATAAAATTCTGTGAAGCACCTGGGGGCTCAAGGTGATCACAACAGATCTAGATAAATTCATTGAGGGGTCTAGATTCCAAAATGGTGTCACTTGTGGGGGCTTTCTACTGTTTAGGCACATTAAGGGCTCTCCAAACGTGACATGGCGCCAGTTCTCAATTTCAGACAATTTTGTGTTCAAAAAGTCAAACTGTGCTCCTACTCTTCCGAGCCCTGCCGTGCAGCCAAACAGTAGTTTTCCCTCACTAATGGGGTATCGATAAAATTTGCACAACAAATTTTGAGTTCCATTTTCTCCTGTTACCCTTTTGAAAATAAAATTTTTTGGGCTAAAGTAACATTTTTGTTAAAAAAAGTAAACTGTTCACTTTTTCCTTCCACGTTCTTTTAATTACTGTGAAGAACCTGAATGGTTAATAAACCTCTCTAATGTGATTTTGAGCACTTTGGTGGGTGCAGTTTTTAGAATGGTGTCACTTTTGTGTATTTATGTCAAGTAGGCCCCTCAAAGTCACTTCAAATGTGATGTGGTCCATAAAAAATGGTTTTGTAAATTTTGTTGGAAAAATGAGAATTTGCTGACAAACTTTTAACCCTTCTAACTTCCTAACAAAAAAAAAATATGGTTAAAAAATTATGCAGAAGTAAAGTAGACATATGAGAAATGTTATTTATTCCCTATTTTGTGTGGTATAACTATCTGATTTAAGGGCATCGAAATTTTAAATTTGAAAATTGTGAAATTTTCTAATGTTTTGTCAAATTTTTTATATTTTCATAAATAAATGCAGATCATATCAACCAAAATTTACCACTAACATGAAGTACAACATGTCAAGAAAAAACAGTCTCAGAATCACTGGCGTATGTTAAAGCATTCCAGAGTTATCTCATAAAGTGGTCAGATTTTGAAAATGAGGTTCGGTCATAAACGTACAAAGTGGCTCGGTCCTTAAGGGGTTAATATACTGCAATCAGCATATTATGTGGTAGTGTGTGCTTACAATAGCTCATTATGCCCTTCTACCCACCTAACTCTTCTTTTTTCTCTGCTTTATGTAGAAATAGGCAGTCTCTTGTCCCTGCATTTATTATTTCCCTCTTCAACTCCTGACCCAGCTGATCCACTGCTTCCCTGTGCCAGGGACTTTTGCAGTGACTCATGAGTCATGCAATGAAAATTGACTACCTGTTTCTATATAGGGCTTAGAAGAATTCAGCTAGTCAGTTTTTAATCATGTGATAGCATAATGGCATAGCTCCCAACCGTCCTGGATTCAGTAGGGGCTGTCCAGATTTGAGGGATCAGTACCCCCACATCAGGGCTTTGTCCTGAATTATAATACTCATCTCTCTCAGATGTTGTCATCGCTCCATTGCTACTCCTCCTTAGGGGGTGGGGCTGCATCTCTCTGCACTGACATAAATTAAATGATAGTGTTCACTTTTTCTCTTGTGATCTGGTCTATCCGGGGCTCAATCGCACGTTTCCATGTTCGCAGGCAGGAATCTAGCCATGATTATAAGCCCATAATGATGTAGATAGGAGAATTTAGTAATCTTAAAGGGAACCTGTCATGTCCTATCTACTATGTTAACTGCCCCCATTGCATTGTTAGTGATGCAATGTGCATCATTAACACGCCTTTTTCATTAAAATTGGTGCTTATATCATGAGTATAAAGCATTTTATGAACTTATATGATACATGCTTGTTCAGTCATACGGGTTTGATCCTCACATTCAGTCAGGGCTGGCGCCACCCAAGCATTTGAATTCTTCTCCCGGCTCGTGCTGAAGTATGGGGCACTTGTGCAGTATGACATGGCCAGCCTGAAGCTTTGAGCGCTGGGAGCCGTGCATGCGCTGTGATGTAGTTCCCAGCTTCACTGCGCATGCGCTGTGATGATTGGCTCCAGCCGCACACAGTGAAGCTGTGAACTACACAGCTTCATTGCGCACAGCGGGGAGCCGCTCGTCACAGCACATGCACAGTGAAGCTGGGAACTACGCAGCCTGATTGCTCACACGCGGGGAGCTGCTCATCACAGCGCATGCGCAGTGAAGCTAGGAACTACACAGCCTCACTGCGTATGCGCAGGGAGCCGCATGTCACAGCGCATGCGCAGTTCCCATCTCTGCAAACTTCTGGCTGGCCATGTCATACTGTGCAAGCGCCCCATACTTCAGCGCGAGCCAGGAGCAGAATTCAAATGTGTGAGCGGTGCCAGGCCTGACTGAATGCGAGGATCACAACCCTATGACTGAACGAGCAGGTATCATATAAGTTTATAAAATGCTTTATACTCATGATATAAGCACCGATTTTAATGAAAAAAGTGTGTTAGTGATGCATATTGCATCACTAACAACGCAATGGGGGCAGTTTACATAGTAGATAGGACATCACAGGTTCCCTTTAAGCACATATACATAGAGATACATTGTATATAACAGTGTATTTCTATATTCCCTGTATACTAGAGATGAAGAAAAAGTCAGATTTTTTTTGTTCCTATAAAACTACTAAAAATAATAAAAAGCAATTACAAAAATATCATTTTTTCTTTTTTTCTGAACCTATGTTGTTCTAGAACCCACAACCTTTAACATTACAGACAGGGGCTAAATCAATTAAGCCACAGGTTCTGGTGATGTTGCTGGGAATTTTGTATAGTCTCCCACCCCCTCATTGTGCTCTCCCCCACATCCATCATTTTCCTTTCCTCCACTCTCCTCATAGTCCTCTCTCCCACCGTATCATTGTTCTCCTCCACCATACCTCAGTGTCCACTCCACCACTCCCATGATTGTTCTCCCCCACCTGTTAGGCATCGGGCATTTGCTGGATTCAAAATGAGTTCAGAACCATCAGTGGATTCTGTATTCTCCCATTCCAGTCCAGCCAGGGCTGCTGCTGCTCAGCATCATCATCAGTCCCAACACCTAGCTGGTGCACAAGATGTACAAGTTTTCTCTTGGGTCTTTGTTCCTAGCAACATGAAGCATAGGTTGCGGAGGGAGACAGGGCTGCTACAGCCTAAGTCCAGGATTCACTGGACTGAGCATGCCCGTGACATGGCGGACCGTAATTGGTGGTTTGGGAGTCAGCTGATCCGGTGACCTGGCATCGCCTGATTGGTCGCGGGTGACGTCACCAATAGTGTGACGGTGGGCAGGGCTTAATCTTTAAATAGCCCGCCCACAAACATGGCGGCGCGCTCTGATCATTGAGCTGTGATGGTGTTGTTGTGTGGACGCTTGGTCGTTTGGGCTTCACGTGTGCTTTAGCTTCTGTCAGGCAGGTTTAGCGGGGGATAGGCAGCTTTAGATGGAGGGAGGCAGGTAGCTTCGTCTGACAGTCTGGCTTCGACAAAGGGGTCGCCATACACCCCGAGCAGTCTGCAGACGGCGTATTCCCGGCACCTCCTGTAAGCCACGTGGAGAGATACTCCTCAGTCCGGTAGCACGCCGGCTGGGAGCACGTACAGTACAGACCAAAAGTTTGGACACACTTTCTCATTTAAAGATTTTTCTGTATTTTCATGAGTATGAAAATTGTACATTCAGACTGAAGGCATCAAAACTATGAATTAACACATGTGAAATTATATACGTAACAAAAAAAGTGTGAAACAACTGAAAATATGTCTTATATTCTTGGTTCTTCAAAGTAGCCACCTTTTGCTTTGATGACTGCTTTGCATACTCTTGGCATTCTCTTGATGAGCTTCAAGAGGTAGTCACCGGAAATGGTTTTCACTTCACAGGTGTTGGGGTTGGGACCATCAGTTGTGTTGTGCAGAAGTCTGGTGGATACACAGCTGATAGTCCTAGTGAATAGACTGTTAGAATTTGTATTATGGCAAGATAAAAGCAGCTAAGTAAAGAAAAACGAGTGGCCATCATTAATTTAAGAAATGAAGGTCAGTCAGTCCGAAAAATTGGGCAAACTTTGAAAGTGTCCCCAAGTGCAGTTACAAAAACCATCAAGCGCTACAAAGAAACTGGCTCACATGAGGACCGCCCCAGGAAAGGAAGACCAAGAGTCACCTCTGCTTCTGAAGATAAGTTTATCAGAGTCACCAGCCTCAGAAATCGCAGGTTAACAGCAGCTCAGATTAGAGACCAGGTCAATGCCACACAGAGTTCTAGCAGCAGACACATCTCTTCAACAACTGTTAAGAGGAGACTTTGTGCAGCAGGCCTTCATGGTAAAATAGCTGCTAGGAAACCACTGCTAAGGACAGGCAACAAGCAGAAGAAACTTGTTTGGGCTAAAGAACACAAGGAATGGACATTAGACCAGTGGAAATCTGTGCTTTGGTCTGATGAGTCCAAATTTGAGATCTATGGTTCCAACCACCGTGTCTTTGTGCGACGCAGAAAAGGTGAACGGATGGACTCTACATGCCTGGTTCCCACCGTGAAGCATGGAGGAGGAGGTGTGATGGTGTGGGGTGCTTTACTGGTGACACTGTTGGGGATTTATTCAAAATTGAAGGCATACTGAACCAGCATGGCTACCACAGCATCTTGCAGCGGCATGCTATTCCATCCGGTTTGCGTTTAGTTGGACCATCATTTATTTTTCAACAGGACAATGACCCCAAACACACCTCCAGGCTGTTGAAGGGCTATTTGACCAAGAAGGAGGGTGATGGGGTGCTACGCCAGATGACCTGGCCTCCACAGTCACCAGACCTGAACCCAATCGAGATGGTTTGGGGTGAGCTGGACCGCAGAGTGATGGCAAAAGGGCCAACAAGTGCTAAGCATCTCTGGGAACTCCTTCAAGATTGTTGGAAGACCATTTCCGTTGACTACCTCTTGAAGCTCATCAAGAGAATGCCAAGAGTGTGCAAAGCAGTCATCAAAGCAAAAGGTGGCTACTTTGAAGTACCAAGAATATAAGACATATTTTCAGTTGTTTCACACTTTTTTGTTAAGTATATAATTCCACATGTGTTAATTCATAGTTTTGATGCCTTCAGTCTGAATGTACAATTTCCATAGTCATGAAAATACAGAAAAATCTTTAAATGAGAAGGTGTGTCCAAACTTTTGGTCTGTACTGTATACGTCAGCGTGTATCACACACGCATCCTAGCGCCTGCTGTGTAGTCCCTGTGCTGTAAACAGGGCTACAGATACATTATTTATCGCACATCTCTCGTGCAGTTAACGGAGAGAGTGCGAATCCCTATTCCCATTCTGGTGTGCAGTAACACGGAAGGGATTGTTATTTCAGTTGGTTGTTTTACCTTCTTACCCGGAAGGTGTTCGGCCGCAGTCCTCCAGACTGCATCGCGGACCCCAGGTTCGGTTGCTTTCCATTATTTAACAAAGTTGTTTGCAACCGTCCCCTTAACACCTACCACACCTCAGTGTCCTCTCCACCACCCTCATCATTGTTCTCCCCTACCAACCCTCAGTGTCCTCTCTCCCACCCCATCATTATTATCCCCCAACTTCCCTCAGTGTTCACTCCACTACCCTTATCATTGCTCTCCCCCATCATTGTTCCCCCCACCACCCCACAGTATCCACTCCATCACCCTTATCATTGTTCTCCCCCACCACACTCCAGTGTCCTCTTCCCCACCCCCATCATTGTTCTCCCCACCACCTCTCAGTGTCCTCTTCCCAACATCATTGTTCTTCACCATTACCCCTCATTGTCCACTTCACCACCCCATCATTGTCCTCTTCTCCACCACCCCATCATTGTTCTCCCCCGCCACATCTCAGTGTCCTCTCCACCAACCTTACTGTTGTTTTCCCCCACCACATCTCAGTGTCCTCCCCACCACCCTTATCATTGTTTTCCCCTACCACCTCTCAGTATCCTCGCCCCCACCATCATTGCTCTTCACCACCAGCCCTCAGTGTCCACTCAACCACCCCATCATTGTTTTCCCCCACCACACCTCAGTGTCCTCTCCCCAGTGTATTGGTTAAAAAAAAAAAGGAAAACAACACTCACCTCTCTGTCTGTATCCCCGCAGTATCATTGTTGCCAGCAACTTTCTCTCTGACAGAGGCGCACGCTGCATGCTGACGTCATCAAGCCGAGCGTGCCTGTGTCAGACAGAAAGCGCCAGGTAGGAAGCAGAAGACGGATTCCTGCAGCTCCGTTGCCATTTTCTCCTGTAGACAGCGGAGCTGCAGGGATCGCTTCCTGCCCACCGCACATGATGAGGCCAATCTGACAAGGGCCCTCTGGAGCATCGGGCTCCGAGAAACAGACCAGATTGCCTTCACTATTAGTTGCCCTGCAAGGACCCCCCTCCACCTTTAGTGCAGCTGCACCAGCGGTATGTTTGCCCCTGCTTGTGAGATGCTAAGCGACAAGGACCCTAGTGAGATGCTAAGCAACTGAAACTACTTCCAAAATGTTAAGAAGCTAAGTCTCCAGTCAGCGTTTACTAGCCTACCAGAGTATAAGATTATTTGTCCTTTGTATAACAGGACCCAAAAGTCTAATTTAAGACAATCAGTTTTGGAGATTATTTTTAACCAATCACATACTACTCAGGTTTATTTTCTGTACAATGATTTCCAGATAACCTATTAGACCTTATTTTGATATTTATGATTTGTTTATGAACATTTTATAATGTTTATTATAAAGTTTATGAAAATAATTGAATGCACTTACTGTTATGTTCTGCTACCAGAGCTAAGGAAAGAGAGGAGATCTGTCCCTAAGATAGAACTCAGCTTAATCCCTACGATGTAACAGGGAACCTGATCCTGCGATCAGACCTGCTAAAGTCCTAAGCTAGTCTGTACGGAGACCTATAGATATGGGGAAGGAATCCCTACAAGTACTAAGGACTGGGAGGAAAATGGGACACCTCCTAACAGAAATAGTAGCAGACAGACGAACAAACAAAATATATAGAACATAGAGGTCCGTAGACCAAGCAAACTAACAGAGTTAGATACAGAGCACAGGCTAGCTAGAAAGTAGTTATACAATGAAGTCCAGCAAAGCCAGAAGGGCGGAGCAGGATTAAATAGGCCAACAAGGTCATGTGACCAGCAAAGGAAAAAAACTAAGAGCAAGGTTCTAACAGTACCCCCCCTTCTAAGAGGATCCTCCGGATCCCCTAGGACCAGGCTTATCAGGAAATCTCCTGTGAAACGCTCTGATAAGTCTGGACGCGGAAACATCATCCGACCTCACCCAAGAGTTATCCTCGGGTCCGAAACCTTTCCAGGCCACAAGATACTGCAAACTACCTCTATACCGTCTAGAGTTAAGGATGCGAGAAATTTCATATTCCCCGTCCTCCACCACCAGAGGAACAGAGGCAGAGGCGTCACAATCCGATACAACAGCTTTTTTCAACAGAGAGACATGAAATACCGGATTAATTCTCCAGGAGGTAGGAACCTCCAACCTAACAGCAGATTGGTTGACAACCTGAAGCACCTTAAAGGGCCCTACAAACTTGGGACCCAATTTCTTAGAAGGAATCCTCAACCGCAGATTCCTAGAGGACAACCAAACCATGTCACCAACAGCGAACAAAACCTCCTGTCGTTTCCTATCAAAGTAGTCTTTAGATTTTCTGTTGGCCTCCTGAAGATTACCACGCACATCCGTCCAAACTCTCTCCAAATCACCGGAAAAATTCTCCTCCTCAGGCACGGCAGATCCCAACTTGGAGAACGACCCAAACGACGGATGTCTCCCAGAACAACAAAAAAAAGGCGAACAACCAGCAGAAGAAGATGTATGATTGTTCAGAGCAAATTCAGCAAGTGGCAGAAACTCAGACCACCCCTCTTGATTGTCTGCCACAAAACAACGCAAGAACTGCTCAACATCCTGGTTTTTCCTTTCTGTCTGGCCATTAGATTCAGGATGATATCCGGACGAGAACGACAAATGAACTCCCAACCTGTCACAAAAGGCACGCCAAAAACGATCCACGAAGTGAGGACCCCTATCAGAAACAATGTCAGAAGGAACGCCATGAAGTCTGACAATTTCCTTGACAAAGGCCTTAGCGAGAGTTTTAGCGCAGGGCAGTTTGATGAAGGGAACCAAGTGACACATCTTGCTAAAACTGTCCACGACCACCCAGATGACAGTAAAACCCTCAGAGGGGGGAAGGTCAGTTATAAAGTCCATAGCCAAATGTGTCCAAGGAGCACTGGGAACCTCCAAAGGACAAAGCAACCCCGCAGCAGGAGTATGTGAGGACTTAGATCTAGCACATATAGTACATTGACGCACCCACTTAATGACTTCCTTCTGCCATCCAGGCCACCAAAAACTGCGACCCACCAGTCTCTTGGTCTCAGAGATTCCGGGATGACCTGCCAACCGAGATTCGTGACACTCAACAAACAAATCTCTCCTAAAGGTCCCAGGCACAAACAACCTCCCATGAGGAGTGTTAGATGGGGCATTCTCCTGTGCTTTAAGAATCTCATCTTCCAAAACGGAGTCCAAAGCAGCTATCACAACACCTTCTTGTAAAATGTTCTCCTCTTTCTCAGCACCGACTATGGGAGAAAAACTGCGAGACAAGGCATCCTCCTTAACATTCTTAGTACCAGGGATGTAAGTAACGGAGAAATTAAACCGCGAGAAAAACAGTGCCCACCTAGCCTGACGGGCATTCAGGCGCTTGGCAGCATCAAGATATATAAGATTTTTATGATCTGTAAGAACCTGAGCGGGAAATTCCGCACCTTCCAAGAAGTGGCGCCAGTGTTCAAATGCGAGTTTAATAGCCAATAATTCCCGATTACCAATATCGTAATTCAGTTCAGTCTCCGAAAAATTTTTTGAAAAAAAGGCACAGGGATGTAATCCATCCCCGTTATCCTGAGACAATACTGCGCCAACCCCCACAGAGGAAGCATCAACCTCAACCAAAAACGGCTTAGTCACATCAGGCTGCATAAGGATGGGAGCAGAGGTGAACCTTTCCTTGAGATACACAAAAGCTTCAATGGCCTCAGAAGACCACTGAACCGCATCAGCACCTTTCCTGGTGAGATCGGTCAGAGGTTTGACAATACTAGAAAATTTTTTTATGAATTTTCTGTAATAATTGGCGAAACCTAAAAACCTCTGTATCGATTTCAAACCAATAGGCCTAGGCCATTCCTGTACAGCTTGAACTTTAACCGGGTTCATCTCAAAACCTTCGCTGGAGATAATGTAACCCAAAAAACTAATTCTCTGTACAGCGAACTCACATTTCTCCAGCTTAGCAAAAAGCGAATTGTCCATTAATAACTGTAATACCTCACGTACGCTCCGCCAATGAGACTCCAGATCCGGCGAATAAATCAAAATGTCATCCAAATACACAACCACATTTTTGCCGATCAAAGGTCTAAGGATGTCATTAATAAGATTCTGAAAAAATGCAGGAGCATTAGTAAGACCAAAAGGCATAACCAGATTCTCAAAATGACCCACAGGAGTGTTAAAAGCAGTCTTCCATTCGTCACCCTCCTTCATGCGCAACAGATTGTATGCCCCCTTAAGGTCAATTTTAGAGAACCACTTGGCCCCCATTAACTGGTTAAACAGATCAGGAATCAATGGCAGTGGGTAAGGATTGCGTACAGTAATTTTGTTAATCTCACGAAAATCCAGACAAGGACGTAAACCGCCGTCCTTTTTTTTTACAAAAAAAAATCCAACCGCCACAGGAGACTTAGAGGGCCTAATGTGACCGGCGGCCAAACTTGTCTGTATGTATTCCTCCAAAGCCTTCCTCTCAGGAATAGTAAGGTTAAATAAACGACTTTTAGGAAGAGTCGCTCCAGGGACAAATTCAATAGAACAATCATAGTCTCTATGGGGAGGCAAAACCTGCGATTCCTTCTCAGAAAAAACTCTCCAAAAATCCTGAATAGGAACAGGCAATTCTCCCCTATCCACAGCTGCAATACGCCCATTACAACACTTGTCATAACATTTATGGCTCCAGGATTTAATTTCACTGGTAGACCAATCCAGTACAGGATTGTGAAATTTTAACCAGGGCAATCCCAATATTACTGGAGAAGGCAAGTTATTCAAAACTACCAAATCCAATTTCTCATGGTGAACACCATTAATAGTGAGAGGAAATTCACAGACCTTCAGAGTAATATTCTTCAAAGGGGAACCATCCACAGAAACCACAGCAATGGGGGATGATAAAGGTTCGGGTTTTAAATTGAGTCTTTCCAAGAATCCCCCATCAATTACATTCAGAGTAGACCCACAATCAACAAACACCCGAAATTCCATTAATTTTTTCTGCGCAATAGTGGAAGCAGCTAAAAATACACCCTTGGAATTTAAACAGGCAATACGGGCATGACTGACCATTTTTTTTTCTTTCTTCATACGAAGCTCACAGCCTTTAATCAAATGACCAGATTTTCCGCAATAGAAACACAAGCCTTCAGAAAATCTACGGTCTTTTTCTTGAGAGCGAGGTGCCACCGATCCAATCTCCATCAGTTCACCACGGTTAGTACACACATTCTCATAACCAGAAACTGACATAGCAGAGGATTTGCTCTCATTAACCCTTGCACGCAGTCTCCTATCCACCCGTATAGCTAATTGCATAGCCTGTTGCAAATCTTCAGGTGTGGGATAAGCAATTAGCAGGTCTTTAACCCTTTCATTGAGCCCAGCAAGAAATAGACTTTTCAGAGCAGAATCGTTCCACCCTGTTTGAGTAGACCAACGACGGAAATGAGTACAATATTTTTCCACATTACCTGATCCCTGTCTCAAACGTCTCAACTCAGTCTCAGCAGATGAGATACGGTCAGGATCATCATATAATAGCCCCAAAGCAGAAAAAAAACTATCCACTGATCTAAAGCATGTATCACTAGGTTGCAAAGAAAAGGCCCACTCCTGAGGCTCTTTGCGCAAAAGTGACATTATGAACCCTATGCGCTGGGATTCATCCCCAGAGGACCTGGGTCTCAAACGAAAATACAATAAGTAAGCATTTTTAAATGAAAAAAATTCTTGGTGTTCACCAAAAAATAAATCAGGCAAACGTACCTTAGGCTCCAAGAAATGTGCACCAGGACAGTTACTCACGTGCTGACGGAGCTCAGTCTCCTCCAGAGAGAGTCCCTGCAGGCGTTTAGCCAAATCCAGAACCGACACCATGATGGAACAGAAAAATCTTTCCTTAGAGAATTTGCAGGCTGGACTTACTGTTATGTTCTGCTACCAGAGCTAAGGAAAGAGAGGAGATCTGTCCCTAAGATAGAACTCAGCTTAATCCCTACGATGTAACAGGGAACCTGATCCTGCGATCAGACCTGCTAAAGTCCTAAGCTAGTCTGTACGGAGACCTATAGATGTGGGGAAGGAATCCCTACAAGTACTAAGGACTGGGAGGAAAATGGGACACCTCCTAACAGAAATAGTAGCAGACAGACGAACAAACAAAATATATAGAACATAGAGGTCCGTAGACCAAGCAAACTAACAGAGTAGATACAGAGCACAGGCTAGCTAGAAAGTAGTTATACAATGAAGTCCAGCAAAGCCAGAAGGGCGGAGCAGGATTAAATAGGCCAACAAGGTCATGTGACCAGCAAAGGAAAAAAACTAAGAGCAAGGTTCTAACACTTACCAATAAAAACGTCATGTGCAAATTTAGCCTTCAACCCGTACAATAGGGCAAAATATAAGACATTATAATGTGACCACATACATTAGCTGATGGCTATGAGTATGCACCCAACCAGTCTGCCTCTGTCCAACTAGAAGCTAGATTGGCTACATGCTCACAGAAGGTTAAGTAAGAGTCAAACATTTCCTACCTCTTATTTAGATACACTGTTTGTTTTTTTTCAGAAACAGGACAATTCTTTTAATTTAAGAATTTAGAAAACCAGCATATTGCTTATGTGGGGTATTTTATGAAATTTAGCACAGGCATAGTATATGCAGCTGGCATTGCCCAGTTTGTATTTATTATGTTCAATATCATATATTTTCATGATTTGGACAAATCTAAATGTCTTTGTCCTGGTACACAGTATATAGCAGAAGAGAATGTGTAACTGTAATCCACAGAGACCTGCTCTTCCTAGTTTGTGTTAAGTAATATGCCAGTTTCTGTCTACTGGGATTTTATTCAACCATAGCAACACATTCTCATTAACAGGAACATGTATATTGCATTGACTATATTCAGGAGAACCGGAGACAAACAGAGGTGCATGCACAATCATGGGTTCTTGTGAATATGTAGACAAGATAAAACAGTTTACAGACAGTTAAATATCTGATAGAAATGAAATCATGTGACATATTTTCTGGCTAATACAGTTATCATATATCTTACTATTTTATAATAAATTGCATTACTCATCTTGTACTGATCTTGACTTACACCAAGTATTATAGATGTCAAATCTGGTGGGATATACCCATTAAAGGTGTCAACGGTCACCATTGTCTGCCCGGCCTATGGAGCCCATAGCTTTATATATAAGGCAATATGCTGTATTTCAGGGCATATACATTAAGGCCAGTGCCAAAATCTCTATTTCTCTAGTCTATTTTTAATATTAACATAATTTAAATGGGGTTATGTCACGTTTCCACCCCTCAGTGTGTCTGGGATGCAGTTACTGATGGCTCAGCCATCCAATCTGGTACAGGGGCGTGCTGAGCTGTCAGTACTTTGACTGCTCAGTGTCCAGTCTGGTGCAGGGGCGTGCTGAGCTGTTAGTACTTTCACTGCTCAGTGTCCAGTCTGGTGCAGGGGCGTGCTGAGCTGTCAGTACTTTGACTGCTCAGTGTCTAGTCTGGTGCAGGGGCGTGCTGAGCTGTCAGTACTTTGACTGCTCAGTGTCCAGTCTGGTGCAGGGGCGTGCTGAGCTGTCAGTACTTTGACTGCTCAGTGTCCACTCTGGTGCAGGGGCGTGCTGAGCTGTCAGTACTTTGACTGCTCAGTGTCCAGTCTGGTGCAGGGGCGTGCTGAGCTGTCAGTACTTTGAGTGCTCAGTGTCCACTCTGGTGCAGGAGCGTGCTGAGCTGTTGGTGTTTTGATTGACAGCTCGGCCGTATTCAGTCATAGTGGTCGCCGCCCACTCAATTTGAATTCTGTCCCAGTGTTTGCGGCTACGTCATCTGAATAGTGGAGTTCAAATTCCACGATTGCGTACTGTGTAGTCTTATCCACGTTTGCGCAGTGTGTGTTTGTAAGCCACGCTTGCGCATTGTCCATTGGGTCCCCACACGCATGCACACAGTCAGTAAAGCTGTGAGCTAAACACAGCTTCACGACGCATACTCGGGGAAGCCGCTTGTCACGGCGCAAGCATGGAAAAAGCATGTTAGTGATTCACATTGCATCACTAACTGTGACCTGGGGACCGTTTACGTTATACAAATGACATGACAGGTTCCCTTTAATTATTTGGGGCCATAATTTTAAAAACCTTTGTAATGCTTATATGGAAAACACTATTAAGTCATTTTCACAAATATAAGAAGGCCATAACTTGCCTAGGTAGCTCTGCAGTGCATCAGTACAGAGCCGGCTGTCAGTCAGTGCCAGTGCATGCTTAAAGCTGCCGATCTCAGTGCTGTGAGATGCAGACAGAGTTACAATGTGCTCTGTCAAACATAATTTTTGGCCGTATACACATATTAGAATCAGGCACCAAGACGTAGTCAACTGAAAATGATAACCAACAGAGTACCGTTATGCGCTGCTTTGGACGTTAGCTTTAGTGTCACAGGCAGTGGTTCAAAAGGGAAATTGCAAGGTCAGGTACAACTACAAGAGTACTGGAGTTAGAATGAGACCTCAAACTCTGCTACCTGTTCATGGTAAGAAAGAGTTTTATATATATGCCAACCACCAGAGGGAATTCTAGTACATAGTTTTGAATGCTGACCATTAGAGAGTGCTTTGATGCTAGAAATAGCTAAAAAATTATGGGGAGAAGAAGGAAGTCTGAAACCATCAGACACGGGAAATAGGAACTTGGCTATAATATCCAAGAATCTCATTCAGAATTCCTTCTGAGTAGAGATGAGCGGTGTTCGACTCGAACTGTTCGCCAATCTCAAATTCGAGCTGTTTTGAGTGGTGTTCGAGCCGTTCGGCGAACACGAACGATTTGAAAAAAATCCGGCTGTTCGAGGTTATGTTCGATAACTGTTCATGCACCAAAATCATAACTGGATTTTTTCACAGTAATGCTGATAATCAATGTTAATGCGCAGTTTGAGTGTACAGCGGGGCGGGGGGAGGGGCAGGGGATGGATCTCTGCATAAATAATGAAGATCTCCATTTTTTTTTCTCTTTCCCGCATTTACATTATGGAGGTGCAATCTGTCAGCCTATCAGCAGCGCACACACAGAGCGAAGTGATTTTTTTCACACAAGCAAGGGCATGTGTCATTGGCTGTGTATGTCACATGTCCTTGCCCTATAAGACCCAGCCATTTTCCCCGTCGCCACCATTTTCTCACTGCTGCAGCTGCGTGTTAGACGGCACCGCTGTTGCTGTGTGCGCTATACTTTCAGTGTTAATTTCAAGCCAATTTTCTCTGAAATATGCAGATAGCTTGGGAGTAGGGAATAGTTGTGATTGCAGTCCTTTGGAGGACTAGGTTCCAGCATTTCCTACGACTTTTTGCAGGCAGGTCTGTGCTCTTAAATAGATAGGTTGGGAGTAGGGTCTACTTGTAATAGCAGTCCTTTTGAGGACTAGGTTACAGCATTTCCTAGGACTTTTTGCCAGGCAGGTCTGTGCCAGTGCTGTGCAAGTGTTTTTGACAGCATTTGGCTAAATCTAGCTAAGCAAATCCTTTTTGGCCTCTTGCAGTGTGTGTTAGTCAGTGGAGTAGCGTATCTGTGTTGCAAGCTACACCACCTGTGTATAGAATACAATTTTTTTTACTGCACCTAGCCAAGTAAAACCTTTTGGACATAGCATCATTCTATTAGGCCATCTATACTAAGCTCCACCAGCTTGCAAATTACTAAAAATTTTTATCTGCATCTAGCTCGGAAAATAATTTTGGGCTTGTAACAGTGTGTGGGACTTATTCTATTAGTCCATCTATACTAAGCTCCACCAGCTTGCAAATTACAAATAATTTTTATCTGCATCTAGCTCGGAAAATAATTTTGGGCTTGTAGCAGTTTGTGGGACTCATTCTATTAGTCCATCTATACTAAGCTCCACCAGCTTGCAAATTACAAATAATTTTTAGCTGCATCTAGCTCGGAAAATAATTTTCTGCATAGTAGCAGTGTGTGGTACTCATTCTATTAGGCCATCTATACTAAGCTCCACCAGCTTGCAAATTACAAATAATTTTTAGCCGCATCTTGTCTGGAAAATAATTTTGGGCATAGTATCAGTGTGTGGTACTCATTCTATTAGGCCATCTATACTAAGCTCCACCAGCTTGCAAATTACAAATAATTTTTGGCTGCATCTTGTCTGGAAAATAATTTTTGGCATAGTAGCAGTGTGTGGTACTCATTCTATTAGGCCATCTATACTAAGCTCCACCAGCTTGCAAATTACAAATAATTTTTAGCTGCATCTAGCTCGGAAAATAATTTTCTGCATAGTAGCAGTGTGTGGTACTCATTCTATTAGGCCATCTATACTAAGCTCCACCAGCTTGCAAATTACAAATAATTTTTAGCCGCATCTTGTCTGGAAAATAATTTTGGGCATAGTATCAGTGTGTGGTACTCATTCTATTAGGCCATCTATACTAAGCTCCACCAGCTTGCAAATTACAAATAATTTTTGGCTGCATCTTGTCTGGAAAATAATTTTTGGCATAGTAGCAGTGTGTGGTACTCATTCTATTAGGCCATCTATACTAAGCTCCACCAGCTTGCAAATTACAAATAATTTTTAGCTTCATCTAGCTCGGAAAATAATTTTGGGCTTGTAGCAGTGTGTGGGACTCATTCTATTAGTCCATCTATACTAAACTCCACCTGCTTGCAAATTACAAATAATTTTTATCTGCATCTAGCTCGGAAAATAATTTTGGGCTTGCAGCAGTGTGTGGGACTCATTCTATTAGTCCATCTATACTAAGCTCCACCAGCTTGCAAATTACAAATAATTTTTATCTGCATCTAGCTCGGAAAATAATTTTGGGCTTGTAGCAGTGTGTGGGACTCATTCTATTAGTCCATCTATATTAAGCTCCACCAGCTTGCAAATTACAAATAATTTTTATCTGCATCTAGCTCGGAAAATAATTTTGGGCTTGTAGCAGTGTGTGGGACTCATTCTATTAGTCCATCTATACTAAGCTCTACCAGCTTGCAAATTACAAATAATTTTTATCTGCATCTAGCTCGGAAAATAATTTTGGGCTTGTAACAGTGTGTGGGACTTATTCTATTAGTCCATCTATACTAAGCTCCACCAGCTTGCAAATTACAAATAATTTTTATCTGCATCTAGCTCGGAAAATAATTTTGGGCTTGTAGCAGTGTGTGGGACTTATTCTATTAGTCCATCTATACTAAGCTCCACCAGCTTGCAAATTACAAATAATTTTTATCTGCATCTAGCTCGGAAAATAATTTTGGGCTTGTAGCAGTGTGTGGGACTTATTCTATTAGTCCATCTATACTAAGCTCCACCAGCTTGCAAATTACAAATAATTTTAATCTGCATCTAGCTCGGAAAATAATTTTGGGCTTGTAGCAGTGTGTGGGACTCATTCTATTAGTCCATCTATACTACGCTCCACCAGCTTGCAAATTACAAATAATTTTTATCTGCATCTAGCTCGGAAAATAATTTTGGGCTTGTAGCAGTTTGTGGGACTCATTCTATTAGTCCATCTATACTAAGCTCCACCAGCTTGCAAATTACAAATAATTTTTATCTGCATCTAGCTCGGAAAATAATTTTCGGCATAGTAGCAGTGTGTGGTACTCATTCTATTAGGCCATCTATACTAAGCTCCACCAGCTTGCAAATTACAAATAATTTTTAGCCGCATCTTGTCTGGAAAATAATTTTTGGCATAGTAGCAGTGTGTGGTACTCATTCTATTAGGCCATCTATACTAAGCTCCACCAGCTTGCAAATTACAAATAATTTTTAGCTGCATCTAGCTCGGAAAATAATTTTGGGCTTGTAGCAGTGTGTGGGATTCATTCTATTAGTCCATCTATACTAAACTCCACCTGCTTGCAAATTACAAATAATTTTTATCTGCATCTAGCTCGGAAAATAATTTTGGGCTTGTAGCAGTGTGTGGGACTCATTCTATTAGTCCATCTATACTAAGCTCCACCAGCTTGCAAATTACAAATAATTTTTATCTGCATCTAGCTCGGAAAATAATTTTGGGCTTGTAGCAGTGTGTGGGACTCATTCTATTAGTCCATCTATACTAAGCTCCACCACCTGTGTATGTAATAAAATTGTTTTACTGCATCTAACCCAGCCAATCCTTTTGGGTTAATACCACAGTTTGGCCACTCAGCTGTGCTCGGTTCCCATCCATCGTTTTTTGTGCAAACAGCTCCAGAGTTGTCAAATAGTTAACCACCAAAATGAGTGGAAAAAGGCCTGCTGCTGGTGGAAAGGGGAATAGGCGTGTTGGGAAGGGAAAAAAAGGTTGTGTCCGTGGGGTAGGTGTTAAAGCAACAGTAACATCTGCAGAAGAAAGACCATCTTCCAGCCAAACTAAGATGTCTACTTCTTTTAGCGGACAATGTGATACGATCCCTTTCTTACGGCCACGCCAATCGCTACAAATTCCAGATGAGGCACAAAAACAGCAGGTGCTTCAACGGATATCAAGTGCTCCTTTAAGTGGGCTCTCCTCCACCTCAACTTCAACATCACAAATACTCCAGTCCTCAGAGGTGTCACCTCAATCGCACTTGCTTCCTTACAGCTCCCAAGTCTCCAGCTGCCCGTCTGAGTATGGGGTAGAACAGATGGTTGAGTCTGCAGAGCTGTTTACTTATACTATAGCCTGGGAATCAGAGGTCGGCTCCAGAGCTTCTGTGAATCCAGACGAGGAAATGATCTGCACTGATGCCCAGAATCTTTATGAGTCGGATCCAGGACCAGACGCAGAAGCTTCTGACCATAATGTAGACCCTCGTTCCCAAACTGTAACTCCTGTTGGTGGAGACAATGAGGAAGACGATGATGAGACTCAAATACCTGATTGGAGCGACAACTTGAGTTTTTTGTCAGGGCAGGAAGAGGTTGGCTCTGAGGACGACGGGTGTAAGAACACACAGGGTGATGATGACGAGGTTGCAGATCCTACTTACTGTCAACCCACAGTCAGCCAGTCGATGAGGTCAGCAGAGGAGGTGGAGGAGGATGCTAGTGACGACGAGGTCAAGTTGCGCCTTCCTGGACAGAGACGTAGTACTGGAAGCACGTCAACAACTGCACCCTCAAACATAACTCTGCCTCTGACCACAAGTCGTGGTGGCTCTTCAGGTCGCATGGGTGCTAAGCCTTGCATAGCCTGGGCATGTTTTCAGATCGATAAGGATGACCCAACTCGTGTTATCTGTAACATTTGTCACCAAAAGCTAAGTAGAGGCCAAAAAATCCATAGTTTGAGTACTTCATGCATGAACCGTCACATGGATATGAAGCATAAGTTGCAGTGGGAGGCTCACTGTGCTACAATGCGGCCTAGCGGGCCGGGCCAACCACCGTCTGCCCCATCTTATGCATCCGCGGCCTCTTCATCCTCTGTGACTGGGGGGACAGCAGTCACACCTGTTTTGGGACACAGACCTGCCACCTCTTTACCCCCTACAGCCAGCGTGATTGGCAGGTCATCATTTTCTTTGGAGGTGGAAACACCAGCTGGTGTTGAGCGCTCTCCGACATCGAGAGCACCACCTTTGGATCAAGGCAACCTAACATGTCTGCCTGCATCTTCCTCACAGACCGTCAGTTTGCCGGGGACACCCTTCTCAACCCCGTCTAAGCACAACAGCCAGCCCTCAGTCCCTCAGATGTGGACAAGTAAAAGACCATTTCCTCCTAGCCATGAGAAAGCTAAGAGGTTGAATTTCACCATCTGCAAGCTCTTGGCTACAGAAATGCTGCCTTTCCGCCTGGTGGACACAGAGGATTTTCGAGACCTTATGTCCGTCGCAGTGCCCCAGTACCAGATGCCCAGTCGGCATTACTTCTCAAAGAAAGGTGTGCCTGTGCTCCACCAGCATGTCGCACACAACATCACCGCTTCTTTGAGAAACTCTGTGTGTGACAGGGTGCATTTCACCACAGACACTTGGACGAGTAGGCATGGACAGGGGCGTTACATGTCGCTGACTGGGCACTGGGTAACTATGGTGACAGCAGGACAAGGGGCTGCTGTCCAAGTCTTGCCATCCCCACGAGTTGTGCGTCAATCCTCTTTATCTCGAAGTTCCTCCACTGCTTCTGCCTCCTCAACCTCCTCTCGGTCCTCCACCTGCACCCAAAGCCTGTCTGGTCATGCCACACGCTTTCTAACTGTGCCGAAGGGATCCTGCACACCTCCTTACTATGCTGGCAGCAGGGCTCAATGTCATCAGGCAGTTTTTACTTTGAAATGTCTGGGAAATGTGAGTCACACAGCTGAGGAGTTGTGGTCAGCTCTGGAAAACCAGTTTCATGAATGGTTGTCTCCACTGGACCTGAAACCAGGGAAGGCCGTGTGCAACAATGCTGCAAACCTCGGTGCGGCCCTTCACCGGGGCAATGTCACACACGTGCCTTGTATGGCTCACGTGTTGAACCTGGTTGTCCAGCAATTTTTAGGCCACTATTCCGGACTAGATGGCCGTCTGCAGAGGGCACAGTCGCTGTGCTCTCACTTCCGCCATTCGCATCCCGCAGCTCAGCGACTTACATCTCTACAGAAGTCGTTGGGCCTGCCACTTCACCGGCTAAAATGCGATGTGCCTATCCGGTGGAATTCAACTCTGCACATGTCGCAGCGATTGTGGCAGCACCGACAAGCCCTGGTGCAATACGTTCTGACATATAGCCTGGGCCAACGGGATCCAGAGGTGGGGCAAATCACGCTGGAGGTGTGGTCTCAGATCAGGAACCTATGCACCCTTCTGCACAATTTTGAAATGGCGACGAAGATGTTTAGTGCTGACGATGCCATTATCAGCATGACTATTCCGGTGATTTACATACTGAAGCACATGTTAAACAGAATTCGGAGTCAGGTGGTGCGACAAGAGGAGGTGGAGGAAGTAGAGGAGGAGGAGTTGTATGCGGAAGGGCTAACATCTGCAAGGTCCAGACGGTCGGCAGCACCAAGGCGGCAGGCATCTGAGGGTGGGGGAGATGGATTTACCAGGGTGCATGGTAGCAGCTAAACTAGTGAGGAAGGTGCAGGAGCCCAGGAAGAAGTGGAGGACGAACTGATGGAAGACTCATCAGATAAGGGAGACCTTGATCACATTTCTGTTGTGCGAGGTTGGGGGGAGAGGGCAGAGGAAGGAAGCATGATTGTTACCTCACCACCAACACAACAGGGACTTGGTGCTCCTGGATGCGCAAGACACATGAGTGCCTTCTTGCTGCACTACCTGCAATATGACCCTCGAATTATCAGAATTCGAAATAATCCTGACTACTGGGTTGCCACACTCTTAGATCCCCGGTACAAAAGTAAATTTGCCGAAATAATTCCTGCCATAGAAAGGGATTCACGCATGCAGGAGTATCAGCAGAGACTGTTGCAGAATCTTACATGTGTTTTTCCCCAAAACACCAGTGGTGCAGGTAGTGAATCTCACAGTTCTAACTTGCCAACCGTGGGACTGTTGAGTGTTCAGCACTCAAACCGTAACAGAAACACAGTATCTGCTGGTAACAGCAATTTTGCGGAATCATTTCACAGCTTTTTTAGCCCATCCTTTGCAAGGCCACAGGAGACAAGAAGTCTGACACATAGTCAACGCCTAGAGACGATGGTACAGGAGTATCTCCAAGTAAATATCGAAGCCATGACTGTGTCACTGGACCCTTGCTCTTTTTGGGCTTCCAATCTGGATAAATGGCTGGAGCTCGCCACTTACGCCTTGGAGATCTTGTCATGCCCCGCAGCCAGCGTTCTCTCTGAACGTGTGTTCAGCGCTACTGGTGGTTTGCTGACAGATAAGCGCACGCGGCTGTCCACTGAGAATGTAGACAGACTCACGTTCATAAAGATGAACAAATCATGGATCCACAAGGACTTTTATACCCCTGTGTCATCCTGGGGAGAGTAAAAGCTTGAGGATTTCGTAAAATCACCTCACCAACCGTTTTAAGCTTGCAAATTACTAATAATTTTTAGCTGCATCTTGTCTGGAAAATAATTTTGGGCATAGTAGCAGTGTGTGGTACTCATTCTAACCAAGCGTTTTAAGCAACTCTGGAGCAATTGATGCCACTTAAGTTGTGTCTGTGCCACAAATTTTTGGAAAAAATGGAGACTCTTTTTGGAGTCCCCTTGCTTTGTTTTACGTGACGTTGCCATCGTCAATTAGAGGTGGGTTGGGTCTCCCCCCCCCCTTTTAACCGTAACAAAATACATACACTATGGCTTAGGGTAACACAGATGGTTGAGCCTGAAGAGCTGTTTACTCAGAGGTCTGCTCCAAAGCTTCAGTGTCTGCTAGTCAGCGTAGTAACCCAGCTGCGAAGCAAGCTGCACCGCCTGTGTATCTAATAATGATTTTTAAATGCATCTA
This sequence comes from Phyllobates terribilis, assembly GCF_046119375.1. Classification (NCBI taxonomy): domain Eukaryota; kingdom Metazoa; phylum Chordata; class Amphibia; order Anura; family Dendrobatidae; genus Phyllobates; species Phyllobates terribilis. The sequence goes on along the minus strand of NW_027362771.1, from coordinate 159,490,605 downwards.
GCCTAGGCAGATTGTGGGGACCGCTAACCAAACCCAGACGCTCAGCCCCCTAACGCCCCCCTTTCATTGACAATACAATCATGTAACTCTTACAACTGGATGGGTGAGGATCGGTCACAGCTTTATTAACTGTTTATGCTCATTCCATTAGAAATGCATTTTATTTCTAAAATAATTCAGCTTGTTGCAGCATGCCCTGTGTCTCCAGTCTCCACAACGGCAAGTTGGCCAACAAGTGTAACTCTCCAACATGTCCTTTCTATTTCCAGGCCACGGAGGATCCTGCTTACTCGTATGCAGGACTCCGACCCCCATCCATCATTCTTAACGCTTGTTCCACTTCGTCCTGGAGTCCTGACAGTAATATGTCCAGTCCAATATCCATTAAATGAACACCGTCGGGCCGTATGAGGCCTGCTTTATCTCCTTCCAGTTGTCGGTGTCATATCACTACACAGCCTCTGTCTCTTATAAATTTTGCCATCCGAATATTTATTACCTGCCTTGTCCGTTCGATGGCCGTGATGTCTCACGCACCTTGCCATACCGTTCTCGGCACAATCTCATACTATAGTTAGTTTTGTGAAAAATTCTCTGAAGCGCTCAGTGTCTAGTTTCATTATTGCCATTAGTTATGCGCTCTTGTGATAAGCTATGTCGTTTCCCCCGGCCTGTATAACTATGATGACCGGACCTCTTGCCTCTCTCCCTACCATGATTACCTTCATTAGTACCTGTGGCCATTGCAGGCCTCTAATACCTATCCAGTTCAAATATGTGTTATGAAACTCCAATTTCCTCCCGCCTGGGCAGACTTTCACCCTTCTTTCTGCACAATATATATACGAGTTCTTAATCATTGCATAGCAAAAAAACAGCAAGGAAGTGGTATTTATATGTCATGTCCTGCTATGCACCTGTTCAAGGCTGAGTTAATCAGAAATTTAAACACACATACCATGTTAAAATTGTATAGCATAGAAACAATGCATATAAATGTAAATAATCAAAAAGAAAGAGAAAAGAAGAAAAAAGGAACATATATATAATAATAATCTATAAATGATCACTCATAATGATACATCAAATCATGTCTGATGTTTAAATCCGCTGGTACACGTGTATTTAAAGTATAAATCCACCAACTTTCTCTATTAAGGATCTTTCTCCTATAATCATCCACCAAATCTCCACCAATCGCCACGGCCCATGGAGGGGCCACCACAGTCAGTGAATCCTTCCTTATTTAGTATAGAGTCTACCAATACTTTGGGCGTATTAGCCCATCTACGAAGCAAGCTGCACCGCCTGTGTATCTAATGAGAATTTTTAACTGCATCTAGCCTAGGCAGACTGTGGGGACCCCCAACCAAACCCAGACGCTCTGCATCTAACCCAGCCAATCATTTGATAGTATTGATAGTAGCAGAGTCGCATGGGCTCTAAACCTTGCATAGCCTGTGCATTTTTTCAGATCGCTAAGGATGACCCAACTCGTGTTATCTGTAACATTTGTCACCAAAAGCTAAGTAGAGGCCAAAAAATACATAGTTTGAGTACTTCATGCATGAACCGTCACATGGATATGAAGCATAAGTTGCAGTGCGAAGCTCACTGTGCTACAATGCGGCCTAGCAGGCCGGGACAACCACCATCTGCCCCACCTGTGTTATCCTCTGGAGACTAAAAGCTACTGCGTAGTCTTTTCCAAAAATTTGAGGGAATTACCACGGGAATGGTTTGGAAGAGGTATAAGAGTTTAGGTAGGACGTTCATTTTTAGTATACTTATTCTGCCGAACCAGGAAAAATCCTTCACCGTCCAAGAAGTAAGATCTTTATGGAGTTGTTCAATAAAGGGCCCAAAATTAAGATAAAATAGACGGGAGACATCTCTATGAATACGAATTCCTAAGTATTTGATACCCTGTGAGGGCCAGGCAAAGGGAAAGTTGGACTGGATGGAATCCTATATGGATTTGGGGAGGGAGACATCGAGGGCCTTAGACTTCGCTGCATTAATTTTAAAATTTGACCATGTAACAAAGTGATCTATTTCAGCCATAACAGCAGGGATGGATATATGTGACTGAGTGATATATACTAGGACATCATCAGCAAATGCAGAGCACTTGTACTCGGTGCCTACCACTTCAATCCACCTAATATTGGGGTTATCGTGAATTGATGAGAGCAGGTGCTCCATCGCTAGGATGTATAAGAGAGGGGACAGAGGACATCCCTGCCTTGTCCCATTGGTGATTATGAAAGGTGATGAAAATGTTCCATTTATCTTCAGCCTAGCTGACGGATTGCGATACAGGGCCATGATTTTGGCTATAAAAGGGTCCCCTAGACCCCTACCCCAAGCTTTTTAAGAGAATAATATATGGCGTGCCAGGAGACTCTATGGAATGCTTTCTCAGCATCCAACGAGAGTATCTAATTACAAATTTTTAACTGCATCTAGCCCAGGCAATACTTTGGGCCTAGTAGCAGTGTCTGCTAGTCAGCGGAGTAGCCACCGCCTGTAGATCTAATTACAAATTTTTAACTGCATCTAGCCCAGGAAATACTTCGGACCTAGTAGCAGTGTCTGCTAGTCAGCGGATTATCCCACCTGTTAAGCAAGCTACACCACCTGTAGTTTGGACACTTAATTTTTTCAAAGGAAATGCTTCGGGCCCCCGGGACACTCAGTGAAGAGCATCGGGAGGCACCCCAAGGCACAGGGGCTGGGACTGGCGGTAGGACGCCTTGCGGTGGACCGCCAAGCTCGATCCTTATAAAAGCTTTTTAACTGCAGCAGCTTTAGTGGACGCTACTGGAGCTGGAATTCCCACGGCTGCTGGCATCAGACTTGCCCTCCAATAGATCCTTGTAAAAGGATTTAAAGTATACTCATTCAAATTACAGAGACAATTTAAATTAAAAAGCTTAGACCTGCCTCCACCGCAGGGGGGCTCGCTCGACCCACCAGCGGACAGGCACCAGTATTGGGAGCGGACAGGCACCAGTATTGGGAGAGGGGGGCTGGCCGTCAGGGTCCACCGCAGTTCTGGCACAAACCCGGCGACACGGAGGTCGCACGGGCAGGAACGGACTGGCCGTGTCAGCTTCGCACTTTTTTGGTTTTAGAAGGGCATGACATGCCTATATCTGTGTCTCCCCCTCCTTTTACTCCTCCACCTCTTTTCTTTTCGCATGACTATATGTACTTGTCACTTTTCCTTGTGTTAGTTGTGTCTTCTCAGCAGTTTCTCAGGTTTTGGACACCTTTGAAGGTGTTTTCTATGTGTTTCTATGTGTTTTTGTTTGTCTGCCATTGGTTTTAGCGGTATTCGACGGTGTTCGACGAACAGTTCGAAGAACATACGGGTGTTCGACGAACTGAACTCGAACACTACGGGGGTGGCTCAACACTACTTCTGAGCTGCAGTCTACTAGCACTCCATGCAATCTGATGTAAAGAAAAGCATACTGACTGCAGAGTTGTACCTATGCTTTCCTAAGGAAATATTCATTTTTAATGACCTAGTCCTATATCTAAAACCCTGCCCAAGATACAGTAGCATATTTGAGCCCCAATTGGCACTCAGCATATGTCACATCAGCCCCACTAGCTACGCTCCAACTAATTCACAGAAATGAAGTAGCAAAAGTAAAGGGGTTATCCAGGACTTTTATTATTTTTGCATATGGGGGTAAGAACTAACATTCAGATATAGTGGAAAAAAGGGGAAAAACAATGAACTCACCACGCATATGTACGTATTCCAATACTGCAAATATTGTCATGGATGTCATTTTGGCTGCTCACTGGGAGATCAATATGGCAAAGTAAAGGAAAAGAATACTGTCAATGGCACTCAAAATACAAAAAAAAGAATATTTGAATTCCATTAAAAAGTTCCTTGTGTTGTCCTAGTTTTGCATAAAAACTAGGACAGCACAAGGAGCTCTTTTATATTTTAGAAGTTGAATTGCTTGCATTCTTTTCCTTTACTTTGCCATAACAGGCAGGCAGTTGCTAACTGCCTGTTCTGCCTGGTGATTATTTCTATCGGCTCAGAGCGATTACGTACCGCTCCTGACGGCTATTCCCCTGCTTCTGCTGATGTCACATCAACAGAACAGCATCTCCTCTTCTGATCTGCACTGTTGACAGAGCGTCTCTGCCAGTGTCATGCTGATTGACAGCCTGCTTTCTGCTACATAACTAACGGGGAGTAGACTGTCAATCTGTAGGAATTCTCCTTTTGACATACTGTCAATAGAGCAGCCCACAAGAGAAGGTGCTGTTTTGTTGGAGAGGTGAAATGAAGCAGGGAAATCACCGACTGAACCGGCAGAGATCATCCCCATGCAGAGCAGGCAGGTAGTTTGCAACTCCCTACCTGTTAGTTATTAGCCTCATACACAAAAATAATAAAAGTCCTGCATAACCCCTTTAAGCTGTGAGTGCTGTCTATCAACATTTTTTTCAAATAGCAAATTTGTAAATGAAGCTCTGCACTTAGTACACTATAAGGCTATGTGCCCACGATGCAGAAATGAAGCAGAAAATTTCTGCAGCATTTCTGCATCTCCCTGGCAGAAAAAACGCATGCAGATTGTGCATGCGTTTTTCCTGCAGAATACATGCGGATCTACATGTGGATTCACATGCGTTTCCGCATGCAGATTTACAAGCGCTTTCCAGGCGATAGCATCACTTGGAAAGTGCTTGACAACTAGGTCACACTGTATAAATCCATGCAAACAGTATGGATTTATACAGTGTGACCGTAAAAATTAAAACAAATAAAGCTATACTCACCCCCAATGCCCCGGCGTGGCTGCAGCGCTCATTCCTGTCTGGTTCCCGGCTGCCGGCATATCGCGAGACAGAGCGGTGAAGGGCCTGCGGTCACATGACTGTGACGTCACCGAAGGACCTTCAGCGATGCCGGCATGCAGAGAAGACTTCGGAAAGGTGAGTATAAACTTTATTTATTATTTTATTCTTTTTTTTACAGGTACAATGGTACCCAGGTCTGGATGAGAGTCTTCTCTCCTCCAGAACTGGGTACCATCCGCACATTGAAACGCATATAGAATCCGCTTGTCAAATGTACAGACGCGCATTCTATGCATCTCAATGCAAGTCAATGGCGGGAGTTCCGCTGCGCTTCCGCAAAATTAAATGACATGCTGCCGATTTTTGTACGCAGCATAAACGCTGCGGAAAAATCCGCAGCATGTGCATAGAACATGCGGAATCCCCTTGGGGACCATGGGGTGCGGATTACCTAGCGTTTCACAAGCGTTTACCCTGCGGAAATTCCGCAGCATAAACGCTTGAAAAACGCTACGTGGGCACCCAGCCTAAAAAAAAACTGTAATTCTGAATAAACACAAGATGCACATACAATGTATAGACAAAGTTTCAAAGTACTAAAATATGCAAAATCTAAGCACTAATAAAACATATTGCAACGCCAGGATCCTTTGACTACTAGATTTTGTTTGTAATTCGACAAGAGTGCTTTATAAAGTTTACTGCCTGTTTTTCAGTTTCACAGAGTTACCTCAAATAATCGTACTTCGTTCCTGTCACTGTCATCTTTAGGACTTTACTTTTCAATGTTCCAAATTAATCAAAATGACAGTTTTACTACATTTTATTTTTAGATTGTGAATGCCACTATTTAGTTTGACATAACTGTATAAATATGTATCCCTATTGTTTGATTGGGATGTAGAAAAAGCTCACTTTATATGTATCAGGATAGGCAGAAGAGAAAAATCATTTATATCACAGTTATGACCACAATGAAATGTCAATATTTGCAGTCAATCTTTGGGCTTGTCCACTAGTCTCTGAGCCATGAAATATTTAGAAATGTAAATTATATTTTTGCTTTAATTGTTTTGCTTGATTTAAATGGAATTTCAGAATGGTGAATTTTTAGGATTTCCTCAAATTCATTTGTATATTCCTTTGTCAAAGTCATAAGCCCTTATTGTATTCTCACACTTTCATTGAAACTAAAAAGTCTTGCTTATTTTTACATTATATTTTAAAATCTTGGTTTTGGGTGTATTAATAATTAACAAACAAAACTGTTTGTATGCAAACTGAATATATTTGCGCCAAAAGCGAGATTGGATGTTTTGCCTACTTAAAGAGCATCTGTCACCAATCTGAGACTCAAACCTTTTTATTTACTAAAAGAATGGGCAGCCCCAAACTGTGGATTTCATTACCGTACATATACCGTAAGTTATTGTCAAAAGCTTCAAAATTGCCCCTAATGCCCCCCAAAAGGGCCCAACTTTCTATGAAAGTGGAGCCTGACCTCCCGGGTTGTGGGATTTCGACATGCAGAAATGGATTCCACAACCCTCTGCCACAACTTTCGCAATAAAAGAGGAGATAGCGAGATCTCACTCTTTGCACTAATCCAGTGCTGTGGAAACAGCTTCCCGACCGGTAACAGCTTAGTATAAATGGTAGCACTGGATTAACACAAAAAAACGAGATATTGCTCTTTCACAGCAAGAGTGGCTGTGGAGGGTTGTGGGAACCCGCTTTGCATGCCAGAATTCCATAACTTGTAAGTTCGGGCCCGATTTGGATAGAAAGTCGGTCCCTTTCAAGGAGCATGAGGCGCATTTATGAATGCTTTTAACTAAAACGTATATTTAATAAAATCACCAGTCTGGGGCTGACCACTCTTATTAAAATCTTATCTTATCAATACTAGTCATCATATTGTCATTATTTTTTTTTTTACTTTTGAAAAAACCCAACCCTAACCCTAAGCCCAACCTTAAACCCAACCCTAAGCCCAACTCCAACGGCAAAGAATTAAAGAAATAAAAATTATAAAATAAAAAAATAATAATCTGACTAAGGGGATGACACAGGGGGAATGACATACTAATTATTAGCTTTTGTTCACTGTGATAGAGTCTATCATAGTGATCAAAAGGAACCAATAGGAAAAAATACCTGCTGTTGCTGGGTACCAGCCAGCTGATCTCGGCGGGCACACTGCGCATGCGCCCGCCATTTTTTTTTATAGGAATAGAAGGCAGAGGGCTGGGGGATGGAGCTGGAGGGCCCGGGGGATGGCAGACCTACAGGGGGGGCTTGGGGACATCATTTATCTCTCCTCTGACATGCATATGATGTCAGAAGAGAGAGAAATGATTTTAATAGCAGGCACACTTTTTTTTTTTATGTGGTCGGGGACTGGAAAATCCAGCCCTGATCATGGTCTCCAGGGTCTCAGCTACCACCAGTAGCTGAGACCCTGGAGATTTTCAGACTCTGGGGGGCACTATACATTTATTCCCCATCAACATTTTAAAACAGCAATGAAGGAATAAGGCCCCTTAGTGGCCGCCTTTTTAATGCGTATCGGCGGTCGTTAAGGGGTTAAATGTGTTATGGGTTTTTTTTCTCTCTCTCTTTTCCCCCTCTTCTCTTTTCTCTCCTTCCCTCCCACCCATTCCCCAACACCTATCATGTGAAGATTTGGCACTGCAGTTAAACATTAAGACAAATTATTTTGTTCACATTGAAACATATAATGGACTAGTATATATTAGATTTTCTCTCAATGAATGTGTAAGATATCAAGGGGAAAGGATCCTTCTCTTTTACTTTTTATCTCCTTTTCCCCTTACGCATTTTTGTCATGTATTGAGACTATTTTTATATGTTCATTGTTTTAGATAATAAAAAATGCTTTTAGAAAAACAAACATTTCGAAAAAGCAGCCCCAGATTGGTGATAGGTATTCTTTAAGGTTTTTCAGCTTTGTTCTGATGGGTTTTAATTTCAGTTCTTAGTACAATTTATATATTTCTCCCACACAGCCATATTATGGCTGTATAAAATGTTGTATCATTTTATATATATACTTATTCTTAAGTAACATGAACACACATTGTCAGCTCATTCTCTCTAATTGAATTGCTCAAAGTTGTCTAAAACCTACGGTATATATTGAATGGAGAACTCTCTAATGCAGCTTGAAAGTCAGACTTTCTCATCCAACATCTGGGCTTGACTTCACATATTCTCTTGTAGGTGAAAGGAATCAAATTACCACAAACATACTCTAACATCTTGTGGAGGCTGTTATGGATGCAAAAGGGAGTCCAAGCTGTCATGGTCTTATGTCTACATACTTGGCCTTTTATAGTATTGACCTCTATTCTTCCCTTTAATGTGGAATATATGGTGTCATAATAATAGAAAATGCACTCCTTGTAGAATGACTTGTAAAAGGATCGGGGCTTAAAAGGGGTTGTTGACAGGTCACAAGATATTGTTGACCTATCCTTTTTAAAGGTCATCAATATTAGATTTTGTGGAGTCTGACACCTGGCACTCCTACCGATTAGCTGTTATAAGCGAAGGCAGAGTGTGGATATAAACACATTGAACAAAGCTGCAATGCGCAGCTCTATTGTGGACCAGTACTCAGGAGCTGTTCTGCAGCACCCGTCAGTGCCACTACACAGCGAATGGAGCTGCACACTGCTGGTCTCTGCCTTTCAGGGGAACATCACTTTTTATTTTCATATTACTGTTTCTATAATAGAACAGAAATATGGAAATAATGCAGATTTCAACAGAGCCTAACATCTCTACAACTTAATAGTGATTTCTCTTCACTGGTAAACTAACAGCCTGTTCAAGTTCACTGGTAAATTATAGGTTCCTTAACACTAATAAACTTATAGATGGAGCAATAAGTTACAATGCATGTATATTGGTGTTATAACTGTATTTATGGACTGACAAGTCAAAAAAAGCAGCAATTCCACAACATAAAACACTATTATAAGTAATTCTGTTTGTGGTTATTATTAAAAGTATAATAGTTAAATTGTCATCCCCCAGTTTTAATTAAACTTCAATGCGCTAAGCTCATCTACAAAATGTGCATGTTAAAAGAAATCATTGCAATGGGAATCTTGGAGTTTCATGGCCAATAATTTCCATTTCTGTTATCTCAAGTTCATGATAGCCATAAATGTAGCTGATAAAATGATTAAGTGTCCAGCTCGAGTAATTAATCTTTTCTTCTAGCTGTTGGCAAAGATATAATACCAATTTAATGAGGATATCAGATGTAAGAAAAAAAGAATGATACATATAAATTAGCGGAATTGTTTCTCTCTAGTTGTCAGTCAATATGAAATGTTATTCTTGGCCTCACAGAGAAATGTAGAGTAATCACTGTACTTTCAGTCGTAGAGAAAGTTGCCAACTAATCTAGAATATTGCTATGTGAACACTTCAGACAGGGAAGGAACTGCTGTGATTTTATTGCTAATATGTTGCAAAGTAATTAAGCTTCCATTGCTCTATCATTCCTTTCTGAGAAGTCTCCATCACAATGCCTGTAATTGCATTGATTTGAGATGACTGTTATGTTCACACAAACAAGAAAAAAGTAATAAACTAAAAAAAATAATAAAATGGAACCAGACATTTCCTGATATACAAAAGGACTACTATAGTTTAAAATACTATTATTTAACTTGATGTAAGCATAATTACAAGGGTTACCTCACTTAGACTTAATTTGTGAGATAGATTGTCTAGCTTATCGGCAGGGAAAACCAGTAACACATTTTCCATGGAAATCTACATGGCAGCTTTACAAATGAATGATCCTGTAGACATGGTCCACATGGGAAGAGAGCCACTCCTTGTTAGTATCTCTCTGTTCTGAATCATAGACTGTTGGGTCCAGGGCCCTAGCAGGTTACATACACTGAGGTATATAAGGAGGAATTCACACCTCTGACATTCACAGTTTGAATATGGACAGCAATGTCCAAATCACCCGTGGGTCTCTTGTCCCGAACTCAACAATTTGATATATTCCTATACATTGCCATCCAAACTTGAACAGTCAATACTGGATCTGTGAAAATCATATCATATCACCTTTCTTCTTTCATTTATGTTTTTAAAGAATGTGTAAAGGATATGCAATAGCAGTAGGATATTAATAAAATAGCTATAGCCCTGGAAGTTCCATACATTTATAAATCTAGTCTTTTGGCCCAGTGTTGTGAGGGAAGTATTGTGACAATTGCTTTGATTACATCACTGCTCACAGTCGTTTAAGCTGGGTTTTTTTAAAAAAAAACAAAACAGGACTAATAATTCCACATATTCCAAGTGCCACAGGTAAATGGGGATTCACTCACATTATAACACTCAACCAAACTTAAAAGGGTTGTCCAGAACTAACAGATCACTGCTTAGGAAAAGACAATAATATCAAATCGTTGGGGGGTACACCACCCAACACTCCCACCATTCAGCTATTACCAGATCCTCCAGCTACCAAAACTACACAGTATGTTGAGCTGTGTAAAACACACCTGATGGTCTTAAACAATTTCTGATGGTCAGTAATTCCACAAATGAACTCTTGACAAGACATACCTGTTCACTGGAAACCATTCCAGTTTTTAAGCGCTGCAGCTCAGCTCCCATTGAAGTGAAAGGGGTATCATCTGTCTGTCTGTTTGCACACCCCAAGGCAACGAGGTTACATGTTCGCTATAATTAAATAAATGCTAGCTATGAAAGATTAATTCAGGTCAAAAATAAAAGCTAGAAAGACAAACTACAGCTAAAAACATTTTACCACAAATTATTTTATTTGGTCACTGAATGGTAAAGTAGCTGCTCTAATCTGTATTGAAATGTAGCTATAATTAGAAAATGTAAAAATGTGACTTCTATTTAGTTTATACTGTCAAGGATGTGACAATCACTGTCTGACACAAATGGACATTCCTAGACCGAACTTTCAATCCTTAAATCAAGTGGCAACTTTAACCAGCAACTCTGTACTTTCATACAACAAGGGAACTAATGAAGGCCAATTATCAGCTTTCCAAAACAGACTGAGACTACATAGTAAAATTCATCATGTAATACAGAACTGGTCAATGGCAGACCGGTGGCTCAGTGGTTAGCTTTGCAGCGCTGGAATTCTTGGTTCATATCCCACCAAGGACAACATCTGCAAGGAGTTTGTAAGTTCTCCCTATGCTTGCGTGGGTTTCCTCCGGGTACTCCGGTTTCCAAAGGTTTTGAGGGAATTCGCAGTGGTGCTGAGTATTTTTTGGCTGTTTTGCCTTCCCTCTATGATTTAACTGATCCCAAACCATCTTAATTGTATTGAGGTCAGGTGATTGCTGAGACCATGTCATCTGATGCAGCACTCCATCCTTCTCCTTCTTAAAGGGAATTTGTCACCCCCTGGGACTTATCTGACATCTAATATGGGCTTAGAGGTGATAGAAATGTAAATCTATACCTACCAGTATGCCTCATATTAGAGGTCTAGTTGCTGTGAAATTTCTTTTTATTAATTCAGGTTTCTGATGCCTTGCGGCCCAGAAAAAATCCCCGCCTCCTGTGTGAATTATAATGTTTCCCCTCTCCCCTACACGTCACAGTGCCATGTATGCCCATATTGGTAGGTCAGATGAGTGCCAGGGGGTGATAAATTCCCTTTAAGTCACATAACCCTTATATGCCCTGGAGATGTGTATTAGGTCATTGTCCTGTTGCCTCACAAATGATGGTCCCACTAAGTGCAAACCAGATGGGATGGCATTTCATTTTAGAACTTACCAAGTGTTAACAGCAAAGCACCCCCATAGTAACACAACTCCCCCTTCCCCCAAAATGAGCAATTTTAAGTACACAGTGCCATACAGTATAATTGCAATATATTAATATAATAAACACTTTGATGGTCCTAATGAGAGCCAGTTTCATCATAGCGCTGTTGGTTTTCACAACTGCACTTGAGGATACCTTTAAGGTAATGATGGACCGTCATTTCCCTATCCTTACTAGAGTGGTCATTGCCATATTCTGGCTTAGAACAATTGTGGAATAGAGCCCAGCACTGTATGGAACTGTGTACCAACATTGCAAAACACACCGGATGGTCGCAAACAATTTCTAATTGTCAGTAATTCCACAAATGAATTCTTGACAAGGCATACCTGTTCATAGGAAACCATTCCAGGTGACTACCTGACAAAGCTGCTTGAGAGAATGCCAAAGGTGTGTAAAGCTGTCATTAGAGTACAAGGGGGGTACTTTGAGGAATCTAAGGTTTAAAGGGATTGTTCACCATTTGGGACATTTTTTTTTACTTCAATGCATGTATTTATAATTTTTACAATTGGAATTCATTAAATGTGCACCTTTTGGTTTTTACATGGCTTTTGTTTCCTTGCACATTCATCTTTTAAATAGTCTGATGATAAATCATCAAAAATTAGTGAAACAAACTAATTTTGTAGCCAGGATTAGAATAACAGAGCCTATAGAAGGCGATTGGTTCTAAATAATTATTGAAACTCAGCTGCATGTGTTTCTTGATTCCTTGTTTCCAAATGTGTAGTTTTATGGTTATTCTGCCGCAGCCTTTAGTCTGAATCTACCATATACACATTCCAATAAGAAAAATGAAAATCATTCCATGAACAGGTATGTACAAATTTTTGACAATTACTATATCTGATTCACAGAAGAAGAAAAAATAATACATTTTCACATGTGTCTTGCAACTTTTATGCTTCCCATAAACATAATGGGAAATTGTCAATACTGTCATTAATTTTCTTTGCAATGTCAGACCAATTTCATATTAATATGTTTTTATATAAGGTAGTATTTGCAACTAATTTCACAAATGTTCATGTAATGTTAATTGATATCGTGGCCCACATTATTTCCAAAATGCCGTAAAATAGCATTTTTATTTATTTCTCATAGTTAAAAGGCTTGTTTCAACAAGACAACCTCTCTAATAAAGATTAAAGAGGTTTCCCCATGAACAAAATACATCTTAATCAATAGATCTTGGAATACAAATAAGTTCTAAAATTGGATGTGTTAAAAAAATGTTCCTGTGCTGAGATAATTTTATAAATGTGCCTAGGCATGGACTGGCCCACAGGAGAACAGGAGAATTCTCCGGTGGGCCCCTGTGTAAGAGTGGGCCATCACCCTCTTATATGAGCAGTACTTGGCACAATATACTTGACTCACGACGTACAGAGGCAGCATCTTATTCATTTACCAATCTACCCAGTTCATTGTTATATACATTTGTGATTGATGATAATGTCACATTTGCATGAAGCTGAAAAGTACGGCCCTGGAGTTGGTTACTGGTGGGCCCTTGGCAGCCCAGTCCGACACTGCTTGTGTCTCTTGTATTTGGCAGCTCTGTGTCCCGGTCTTCAGTCTTTTATTAGGTAGTTTGTTGTGTAGGACACATACTATTTTAGTGCCCTGCCCCCATCACAGAGATCGACCCCATAACAGTTGTAATGTAACTTGGGACAGGAGCTGACATTATGATACCACAATGGGTGGAGATATATGTGGTTTCCCTTCTGTAAATGGCGCCCCCATAATTCCTGGTTCTACTTGAGAAATATTGAGGATAGTAATTATCACTCCCATCATTGTAACTGTGTAAAAAAAAAGTCAAGACAAAAAACCTTCACATGACACTTTTCTTTTCTTTCTTTTTATTTTTATTGGAATAGCAATAAGCAACATTGTAATAAAAATATTACTGGCCCTTTAAGAAATTAAACTATGATCACAATGACTCTCAGGCCAGACCCCATAAAGTCCACAGAACTAGCTGTGGGCATTGAGGACCAACTGAGAGACACTGGACCCTAAGATCCAGAGGAAGGAGAAGAAACCCCCCGGAGAGTTCTGCCTCAGGGGGTAAAAAATTCCTTCCTGACCCCAGTTGTGGCGATCGGATATTTCCCTGGATCACGTCTGACCTGCTGCATATTGCTGTATATCTGCATGTATTATAAGCTTAGGTGAAGGAAAAGACAAATACACCCTGCTCAGGAGGAGCTTACAATCTACTATACAATATACAGGTTGCTCCTGAGTTCATGCAGAATAATGCACACCCTGTCTTAGGAGCTTACAATCTAATATATAATATACCGGCTACTCCCGAGAGCATGCAGAATAATGTACACCCTGTCCTAGGAGCTTACAATCTAATATATAATATACAGACTGCTCCTGGGGGCATGCAGAATAATGCACACCCTGTCCTAGGAGCTTACAATCTAATATATAATATACAGGCTGCTCCTGAGGGCATGCAGAATAATGCACACCCTGTCCTAGGGGCTTACAATCTAATATCTAATATACAAGCTACTCCTGAGGGCATGCAGAATAATGCACACCCTGTCCTAGGAGCTTACAATCTAATATATAATATACAGGCTGCTCCTGAGGGCATGCAGAATAATGTACACCATGTCCTAGGAGCTTACAATCTAATATATAATATACAGACTACTCCAGAGGGCATGCAGAATAATCTACAACCTGTCCTAGGGGCTTACAATCTAATATATAATATACAAGCTACTCCTGAGGGCATGCAGAATAATGCACACCCTGTCCTAGGAGCTTACAATCTAATATATAATATACATGCTGCTCCTGAGGGCATGTAGAATAATGCACACTCTGTCCTAGGGGCTTACAATCTAATATATAATATACAGGCTGCTCCTGAGTAGTGTTGAGCGAATTTGTTCGGCATTTCAAATTCGTGTTCGGGGTTCTGGCTTGTTCGCGCCAAAAAAATCGGCTCCACCCACAAACATCCCTGATTTGCCACACTGTCACTACTCCTGAGGGCATGCAGAATAATGCACACCCTGCTTCTAGGAGCTTACAATCTATTATACAATATACATGTTGCTCCTGAGGGCATGCAGAATAATGTACACCCTGTCCTAGGAGCTTACAATTTAATATATAATATACATGCTGCTCCTGAGGGCATGCTTAATAATGCACACCCTGCCCTAGGAGCTTACAATCTAATATATAATATCTGCAGGTAGCTTACCGAGGAGTGGCTGCGGTGGAGCGCGGTCACAGGAGGCAGTATCACTGCTTCAGGAAGCCGGTGTCAGTGGGCCCTAGGCTCTCATAAGATGTTGGCGCCGGTGAGCAGAGTCCCATTTCCAATTGATTGCCCTGCAGTGGGCTTTGGGAAAATGGACGCTGGAGGAGGCACATACATCTCCCGAGATCTCAATCTGCACATATGTCGCCTCCAGCAGCCATTTTCCCAAAGCTCACTGCAGGGCAATCAAAAGGAAAGGGGACTCTGCTCACTGGCGCCAACATCTTATGAGAGCCCAGGGCCTGCAACATTGCCCCACTCCTGCCGCCACAGGCCCCCTGAAGCAGCGGCCCTGCCTTCTGTGACCCCGCTCCACCACCGTCCCTCCCCCCCCGTTAACCTACCATTAAATGGACTATAAGAGGCACCACCATTTTATTTAAAAAAAAAATATTTTCCACCCCAAAATTTGGGGTGCGTCTTATGGTACGGTGTGTCTCATCGTCCGCAAAATATGGTAAAGGCAATGTAAGTCTGTGGGTCTGTGAAAAAATTGGACCTCACTTTGGTGAAATCTGAGTGTGGTCTGATTTTCCCCGACTGACAGCTGACAGAAGGGAGATGGTGAGAAACCTTTTGTTTCTCCTCTCCACGTCCAAGAAAAATGGATGCCACTCTGATCAAAGTCTGATCAGAGTCTGTAACTATTACGCCAGTTGCCGTTGCTTCAATTCTGCTCATGATTTCCTGTGGTTCCAGTTCTGGTCCTCTGGTTAAGCTACTACGTTCTCCGTTGTTTCTGCATCTGAACTAGATGAGACATTACACCTATCATTACAAAAAAAAGAGGATTAAATGATAGGTCCTATTTAAGGAGTCATCCTGTTATACAATAGTGAACACGTCACTCAGAGATGTTTGCTGAGATTTTTTAGGGGTAAATGGTGCAGTGCTAAACTTAACCACAAACATCCCACAGCTACACAAGGTGTGAATGGGGCCTTAGTGTTAAGTGAACAGCTGCCTACGGGGACTTGTCTTCCTCAAGCTGCTGCCTCTGGGACACAAGATGGTTCAGGATTAGAACCTTACATTTTCTGTACCAATTGTGTTGTCATGTGATATCTATGATGTCATGTGGCCTGTGATGTCATGTCACCTGTGATGTCAAAATAACTGCCACTGCTGTGTTATGTATCACGTTTCAAATATCAAGGAAGAGTTGAATTAATAAGACAATAGTGTGACACCCCAGGGGTCTGGTTGCCACAGTGATAGAGATATTACGTCTGAGAGCAGGTGGGAGGTCCTTTGGTCAGGGATCCTGTGCATGCCACACCTCCTGCCCAGTCTTGGGAGGGGAAGGACTTCCCCTATATAAACCTGGGGCTGAGGCAGGGTAGGGAGTTCTGAGAGGAGAAGACAGGGAGCAGAGCTGCTCTATGGGCTCTGCTCCACAGGCAGGCCCTGTCCAGAGGCCTGAGCCTGGAGTCAAGGAGAGTAGAGACAAGAAACAGCAGAAGCAAAACTACTACGAGTCAGGGGCTGCCAGCTGCAGAGCTCGCCCTGACTGAGAAGCTTTCTTACCGGACCCGGCGTCCGAGGCTGTGGGGACTAACTCTTACCCAGCAGCAGAAGCCGACCGGCAGGGGATTTCAGGTCCTCAGGCCCAGAAACCCGAAGGCACGGTCACACGCGTGGGACCAGCACCGCCATCGTGGAGCGGAAGCCATTAGAAGGCCCCGAGTCACCGGCCATACGGGTGAGCACCACACGGTACACTCAGGGACGTGGGCTACTTATATCCGCTTCTAGCAAGGTAGCCAGAAGAGTACAGTCAGTTTGGGAGGCCTACAACTCCGCCTGGCCAGGGGAGATCCCATCTGCTCAAGGACTGACCAGGCCCCGTTCACTAGCAAGTACTCCGGGAGGGTCTATCGTTGTTACCAGTAAAGACCCTGAATTACACCGCACCGTCTCTGAGTGGTTCCTGCTACCCTCATCATCCACATCTGCTGCCCTGAGGCCATACCCCTCCCGTTGGGGGTTATACCATCTACGCTGCACCATCCATCCACCGGCCTCAGCGGACTGTCCTGCAGCGGCAGCTCCATAGCTGCATTCAACGGGTGGCGTAGTCGTCCTACATCTACCGCTGTTACATCGCCGCTCAGTTTGACTCCCTGGGCACGGACCGGGTCACCGCCACGAGACTACAACCCTCAAGAGATCCGGCTCCGGGTAAGCTCCCGCGTGCGCAACGCAGCGCGACACAGGCCCAGGGGCGCGTCAATAGCATAGGCGGCAAATAACCTCATTTTTCATTGAGTCTTGACACACGTTAAAACCAGAACATTTCCATCCTTTTATTGTAATCCACATCACCTACTGTTCTATGAACTAAAGGAAAACACAGGACACCATACTGCAATTCCTGATCACGATAAACCGTCAGTTCCAGGTCACCCATGATCCAACAGGACCAAGAGAGCTGACAATGGAGAACAGTCGCAGTCTGCAATTTTATTTATAATATGAAAACGCTATGTTTTGACAACATTAATGGCAAAGCTACCCAAAAATGGAACCAAATGGAGTGGTCTCATGCTTTTATTAGAGCACATGGGTGTCATAGAGGGCAAAAACAGCCGATTGCTGAGGGTCTTCAAGACCACTGACAGATGATCAGTTGATCGACCAGCAAGTCCTCATTTATGGAAGGGGTTGTCCAGATTGGTAACCCCTGTTAGGCCAGGCTCACACTGGCTTACTAAGGCTCCCAAATGTCCATATTTTCCTTGGAATCTGGTCAATAACATTTTTTTTAAACCATAGAATCATTATAACAATCACAGCAAGGAACACATGATCCAGCGCCATTTGCTGAGATTTTCAGGTTAATGATGCAGTTCTGAATCCCACTACTAACCCCCCATCTATACAATGTATGAGTGAGGTCGTAAGTGAAGAGTTCCCTACCTGGACTTGTTTCCTTCAAGCTGTCCGGCTCTAATGAAACAAGACGGCTCAGGTGTTACACTTTGTACATTCTATACCAATTGTGATGTCACATGAGGTCCATGATGTTTATGTGCTTTGTGATGTCATCAAAACTGCCTGTTTAACCCCTTCCAACCCAATGACGTACTTTGATTTTGTGAACAGGTTATGTGGATGCTACGGTGCAGACAATGAAGGGACAATAGTAATCATCCAAAACTATAACTATAGGGACACATACACATATGGACACACACATACTGTGTGTATATATATATATATATGTATGCCAAGAGTGTGCAAAGCAGTCATCAAAGCAAAAGGTGGCTACTTTGAAGAACCTAGAATATAAGACATATTTTCAGTTGTTTCACACTTTTTTGTTAAGTATATAATTCCACATGTGTTAATTCATAGTTTTGATGCCTTCAGTGTGAATGTAAAATTGTCATAGTCATGAAAATACAGAAAAATCTTTAAATGAGAAGGTGTGTCCAAACTTTTGGTCTGTACTGTATGTACATGGGAGAGGAGCGCCCTTATCGCCACTGGCTGTCTTAAAAAAGGCACGGAAGAAATGCATTTATATTACAACCTTTTTACATGCATAAAGTTGCAATTTGTACATAATGATATAACTATGCAACATTTGACACACTGGACGTCAGCTCTTTTTTTAACATCGAGAAGTGTGCTACCATGCTTAAAATGTTGTGCTTAAATAATTTGCACCAAAGTTATCATTAGGG
The DNA here is from genome assembly GCF_046119375.1 of Phyllobates terribilis. Taxonomy (NCBI): domain Eukaryota; kingdom Metazoa; phylum Chordata; class Amphibia; order Anura; family Dendrobatidae; genus Phyllobates; species Phyllobates terribilis. The sequence continues at coordinate 159,471,894 of NW_027362771.1, read as the reverse complement.
ATGAAATTTGATAAATATGGAATAGTGGAGTTGGAGTGCACAAGATTTGGCTCAAATTACGCCATTTTTGATAAATGTGAACCATTGTGTTTTTATGTTACACCACAACATTAGCACGTTTTACTTCGCAATTGGTGGGCTTGTATTAGTTCTATGTAGCTACATAGTGGGCCCCAGGAATTATTTTCTCTGGTGAGCCCAAGGCACACCAGTCCAACGCTAAATGTGCCCCTGCTGTGTACTGTGTAATGGCTGTGTCTGACCGTACGGGAACATGGTCTGATCATACCACAGCTCCTGGGCAAGGGAGGAAGCAAAAGAGTATACAGGCAGGACAGCACAGGATCACAACTGCTGCTTTCTGTGATGTAAAACATTTCACTGCCTTCTGTCTCGCAGAAAAAAATGTTTTGCTTCACAGAAAACAGTCTGTATACTCTTTTGCCTCCTCCCCCGCCCAGGAGATGTGGTATGATCAGACCATGTTCCTGTATGGTCAGACACAGCCATTACACAGTACACAGCAGGGGAACATTTATAAGATTATCATACACATCCAATTGTGGAACTTGTTATTCCAAGATCTAGTGATTAAAATGTACTTTATTATTGGGAACACCCCTTTAATAAATAAGATCAGGCTATTAATATTTGAATTAATAGTGTAGACAATGGAAGTGTGCCATGTTGGCTTTAGCTAGTAAGGGCTTGCTTTTTTTGCTTTGAGAAATGCACATTGACATCAATTTTTTTTTTTTCAAGAAGTTTGACTTATCTCCAGTTGATAAAGTGCTTCCAGGTATGAAATAGAGTTACATATTCAGTAACATTCAGGCAAGCTGACACACGAGCGTGGCAGACTGTCAAATCTCTGACCAGAATTCTTCAGTAGAAATGTCAACTGTTGTTTATTAATCTGCAGCCAAAAATAGCTTGCACTGGTCTGTAAAACTCTCTGAAAACAGCTCAGGTCAAGTTAACGTGAAAACCAGAACTTAATATATTTATCCAGTATGGTCATAGCAGCACCAGTAGTCTGAGAAACATGAGCTACGTGCATAAGGATAATGAGTTATAGCCTTATGGGAAGTTAACAACTGAGAAAATAACCATAAGATGTAAATTAATAATGCATCTACTTTCCTCTGCAAGTGTTTCTTATATATAATAATTGGAAGTCAAGTGAAATTGACTTGCCTCTGTTCTATAACTATTATTTGTAGAAACTGAATGAAATTGCAGCAATTGATATAAGTAAAGATACAGTACCGACCAAAAGTTTGGACACATCTTCTCATTTAAAGATTTTTCTGTATTTTCATGACTATGAAAATTGTACATTCACATTGAAGGCATCAAAACTATGTATTAACACATGTGGAATTATATACTTAACAAAAAAGTGTGAAACAACTGAAAATATGTCTTATATTCTAGGTTCTTCAAAGTAGCCACCTTTTACTTTGATGACTGCTTTGCACACTCTTGGCATTCTCTTGATGAGCTTCAAGAGGTAGTCACCGCAAATGGTCTTCCAACAATCTTGAAGGAGTTCCCAGAGATGCTTAGCACTTGTTGGCCCTTTTGCCTTCACTCTGCAGTCCAGCTCACCCCAAACCATCTCGATTGGGTTCAGGTCTGGTGACTGTGGAGGCCAGGTCATCTGGCGTAGCACCCCATCACTCTCCTCCTTAGTCAAATAGCCCTTACACAGCCTGGAGGTGTGTTTGGGGTCATTGTCCTGTTGAAAAATAAATGATGGTCCAACTAAACGCAAACCGGATGGAATAGCATGCCGCTGCAAGATGCTGTGGTAGCCATGCTGGTTCAGTATGCCTTCAATTTTGAATAAATCCCCAACAGTGTCACCAGCAAAGCACCCCCACACCATCACACCTCCTCCTCCATGCTTCTCGGTGGGAACCAGGCATGTAGAGTCCATCCGTTCACCTTTTCTGCGTCGCACAAAGACACGGTGGTTGGAACCAAAGATCTCAAATTTGGACTCCTCAGACCAAAGCACAGATTTCCACTGGCCTAATGTCCATTCCTTGTGTTCTTTAGCCCAAACAAGTCTCTTCTGCTTTTTGCCTGTCCTTAGCAGTGGTTTCCTAGAAGCTATTTTACCATGAAGGCCTGCTGCACAAAGTCTCCTCTTAACAGTTGTTGTAGAAATGTCTCCGCTGCTAGAACTCTGTATGTCATTGACCTGGTCTCTAATCTGAGCTGCTGTTAACCTGCGATTTCTGAGGCTGGTGACTCGGATAAACTTATCCTCAGAAGCAGAGGTGACTCTTGGTCTTCCTTTCCTGGGGCAGTCCTCATGTGAGCCAGTTTCTTTGTAGCACTTGATGGTTTTTGCAACTGCACTTGGGAACACTTTCAAAGTTTGCCCAATTTTTCAGACTGACTGACCTTCATTTCTTAAAGTAATGATGGCCACTCGTTTTTCTTTACTTAGCTGCTTTTTTCTTGCCATAATACAAATTCTAACACTCTATTCAGTAAGACTATCAACTGTGTATCCACCTGACTTCTGCACAACACAACTGATGGTCCCAACCCCATTTATAAGGCAAGAAATCCCACTTATTAAGCCTGACAGGGCACACCTGTGAAGTGAAAACCATTTCCGTTGACTACCTCTTGAAGCTCATCAAGAGAATGCCTAGAGTGTGCAAAGCAGTCATCAAAGCAAAAGGTGGCTACTTTGATGAACCTAGAATATAAGACATATTTTCAGTTGTTTCACACTTTTTTGTTAAGTATATAATTCCACATGTGTTAATTCATAGTTTTGATGCCTTCAGTGTGAATGTACAATTTTCAAAGTCATGAAAATACAGAAAAATCTTTAAATGAGGTGTGTCCAAACTTTTGGTCTGTACTGTATATACACATATGAAACTTGTTATCCTCAGTGTATTTATATTTTCTGTAAATTAGGAATATTTTGTGTGTATCGCTTCTCTCGAGAAAACATTCACATACCTAATTGTGACCATAGATGTTTCTAATTGATCATTTAAAAAAATAAAATAATGTCCTAGTTATTTTGTTGCACATCCCTCTGGGCTGGCCATGGCCAATTAACATTGCAGCTGTGGCTCAGCCTGTACATGGCTCTCTCCATACAATGTGCAAAGCAGCACTCCATGTCAAGTGGCTGTTTCATCAAGTAGATTGGGGAGAGGGAGGGTGTTCATGGCTCTCTTGAGATGAAGCTGCTGACGTAATAAAGAGTTATTTTTTTTTTATAAATATCAGTTAATTTTAGTGTAAATATTTTAATGTAAAAAGAAAAGTATTTCAGGAGTGATACTTTTATTGGCTATCCATTGAAATTATATATTTGCAAATATTTATTTCTGACAACCTTTTTAATATTATAATGCTCCTGCTTATGAAAGCAGTAATATAAAGGAGACTGTCACCCCTAAACCTCAAATTATCCCACTTATATATTCATATAGGGAACTTAGCCATCATAAAAATCAAACCACTTGTACTGGGTCAATAATTTCTTTTATATAAAAATTTTATTACATATGTAAATGAGGGATCCTCTGCGTAACGTTCTGCCCCTCAATTATAATGCTCTTCTTATGTTGATTGAGAGCACTCAATGTCTGAATTGAATCCTCAGCCCTGGACACACTGACCCAGAAGGAGTTGAGAGCACACACAGTATCGGCACGCTCTCTTCCCCATCTTCTATCATCAGCCGTCCAGCACTGTGTTTTTCTGTGTGCTGTGAGCAGCAGCTGCATGCACTGACACAGTGTGTGCTCTCTGCTTCTGTAGTGTTAGTGCCTGCAGTGCTTGTGATTCAATTCAGACAGTGCTCCAAAGTATGCTCGGCCAAACATCATAAGAGAGGTGTGGAGTATTGTCATTATAGGGGCAGTAAGGCGCACTAAGCCACATAAAGGTGCACACAGAACCCCTCATTTACATGCATAATATAAAACTAATATAATTATATATAAATATTGTAGGAAAGCCAGGTAGGACAGGGTTAAAACCTAGCACTGGAGGTCTTGATTAGGTGCACCTGGCAAGCTATGTCTAGAACCAGGCCCTGTGTTAATTTCTAGCTAATCAGCTTGGTGGAAACTAAGCAAAGTGGGTTATGTTGGGGCGGAAGAGAAACAAGCCAGAATCTCTTTGAGAAGAGTCTGCACAGGACATGTGCACCAAGCCGCAAGTATCACCGAACTAAGACTAGCTCAGCCATGTCTGAGATGCCAGGCTTTGTAATATTGGTGAGAAAAATTTCCTTAATGGCGAACAGACTGTGCCTGAGTATATTAGTGTTGCCTGTACTGCTCATTGAGTGAGACCGTGCTACATTATTGTGCCAACACTGGGAAAGGAATGTTTTTGCTTAAGAAAAGCAGTTCACTTTATGTTGAAAATTTATGTTGGAAAATAAACTTTATCCTGTTTGACATGGAAACTCATGCATGGTGTGGACCTAGGCAGCTACCTCGGTGGCAAGAGAATATATATATAGTAGGGATTCACGCTCAGCAGTAGGCACTTACGTAGCACAGGCAAACGTCTTGGTGCAAAATAAGGTACGATTTATTGCATTCCTCTTCACTCCAAATTAAAATGCTTTCTCCAGCATAAGATCAAACCATAACAGCTTTTCTTCAGCCCAAAACGTATATTAAATCACACAATCCTTTTGTCAGGGTAGGCACAGTACTTTAACACGGTTGTACTCATACCACAGCACGGGAATTAGTTGTCACAGGCACAGTCCGTAAATCAACACCGGCTTCTCTTCAGCTCCACTACCGCACAGACTTGTTCACCTCCCAGACAACTCACATTTGCTGGTCACTCACCAACTCCAACACAGACTGCTCAGCTTCCCCCAGCTGATTGACTAAAAATGAACATGGGGCCTGGCTCTAGACATAACTAGCCAGGAGCACGTTATCAGGACCTCCAGTGCTAGGTTTTAACCTAATACTGGATGGCTTTCCTACAATATATTTATAACAAAATCAGTGAGATCTTTACTACAGGTATGATTTATTATTAGGGCTAAGTCCTCGTTTTAATTTGCGTTTTGGGGGTGACTCACTTTAAATAACAGGCACATAGGAGACTGAGATATATGCAAGTCTCTAATATATTAATATAAATACACAACTGTGAAATGAGTAACTACCAAATTACTATTATTTAATGTAGACCTAATTATCTAACGCTGTATATCAGAGGCTATGAGGGGCACACGCTGTATATAAGAGGCTATGTGGGGCTCACGCTGTATATAGTGAGGCTATGTGGGGGCTCACACTGTATGTAGGAGGCTATGCAGGACTCATGCTGCATAGAGGAGTCTATGTCTGGGCTCACACTATATATAGGTGTCTAACTGGGGGCTCATGCTGTATATAAGAGGCTATGTGGGGCACATGCTGTATATAAAAGGCTATGTAAGTCACATGCTGTATATAAGAGGCTATGTGGGGCACATGCTGTATATCAGATGGTATGTGGGGGCTCATACTGTATATAGGATGCTATGTGGGGGGGTCATATTGTATATAGGAGGCTATGTGGGGTTCATACTGTATACTGTATATAGGGGGCTGCGTGTGGGCTCTTACGGTATATAAGGCACTGTGTGTGGGCTCATAAGGTATATAGGGGATGTCAGCATCCTTAATTCTGCTCAAGTAATACAATATAAATAATTTTAATTAATATATTATTAATTAAAATGATGGCCCTCCACAACAGTCATGGTCTCGCTGGTGACCCCGTGGGAAAATTAATTGCCCACCCCTGATTTAATGCATGCATTTACTTTTATGTTATATGACCAGGAAATATGTCTTATATACTAATTTGTATTCATTATGAGATTGATTGACACGTTGCATGCATACCAACTTATATTCCAGTTAGTATCTTTTGGTTTTTAGTTGCAATATTACTACAAAGTTATTACTAAGATTATACAATCTAAAACAGATTTTCTTCAGAACTTTAGGTAGATTGTTGCAAACAGTTTTGTTATGTAGATACAGAAGAGTATAATTGACCAGAAGGCAGAAAAAGCAAATTAGCATTATATTTTGTATAGAACAAAAGAGGAAACTATCCTCCCCCATCTGTTGTAGACTGCTGAAAGGCATCAGGATTTCTCTGGTCATCACTTTTGTAGCTCCATTCAATATCAGGGGGGCATCAGTCAGACACCCTAACATTACCTTGTCTGAGCTCTGTGGCCCAGGGTCCTCCTTCAGGTCTTAGCAGTTAGTGTGCCCTATATGCGTCTATCCATTTCCCAGCGCATTTCCTCCACTGCAATTCATCAGGGAAGCTATACTCGGGGGACTAACTAATTTTTTAATAGGTTTAATAAATCCAGAGTGCAGGCTTCAAAGAAGCCATATTCCTAGCATACATACACTGACAAGCAAAAGGGTAACAATGTTTGAACTTTTGACTTTCAGGCTCCATATTTCATCATTCACTACTGCCTTGAACGTGAGACTACCATCATTTTATAGACAACCATCTTGGCTATCTCATACATAAATTTGACTTGCAACTATTTAGTATATGAGTAGTTATGCGGATTCTTGTCATGTCAAGTCAAAATTTCAAAACATTGTTACCCTTTTGCTCATCAGTGTATGTCTTACCTGATCTGGGCCCCCAAGATCTGTACCTTATATGATTTACATGCATCTGTTCTGCCTTTATGCAATTCGCAGAATTATAATAATTTGTCTCCCAATTGCTCCATTACTATGATATCCATGTAACCACTGGTTGCACCATATTCACCAATAGAGTTACAAATGAACACCACTTCCAGTCTCTGTGGAATACATAAAGACATTTTACGGTCTTCATAGAACACAGGAATTTACGACTTACTTACATTTTGACCAGCCCTCCCTCACCAGTGGACATCCCTGGTGAGGACAATAGGTTAGTACATAGGCATTTGATATAATTTAAATGTGCACCATGGAGGAGGGAGGGGGTTGTCTAAGCCTCCAAGTAAACATTAATAAAAATGGTGTCAACAGCCAAATCTTATCTATGTACTGCCCAGCAAAGACCAGAAGGACGACTGGAGCATCAGCACCTGACCATCAGGAGAAAGAAAAGGTGAGCTGCTCTTATCCCCTTGCAGCCATAACCAATTTTCATACTCTATGTTTTTCTCATCCCCACCTTTCAAAAACCTTATTTGTTTTATTTTCCCGATCAAAGCCATATAAAAAATTGTTCTTTTCTCAGAGGAGTAGTATTTGTACTTTAATTTACCATACAATGTTTTGAAAATTGAAAAAAATCTTTGCCATGTGAAATAAAAAAGGAATAACAAATCTGTCTTTTGCTTTTTAGTGTTCACTGTGTATAACTGATGCATTAACTTTATTCTGTAAGTCTGTTATCGATTACTTGATGCAAATTTACATATTTTTTCACGTTTTATTACTTTTACATCCCATTGCCCCTCCAAAAAAACATAGTGTGCCAATGGGTTGATTGTCATGGCAGCCAAAGACCAAACTAAATTATATTTATCTATATGGGCTATATTTTACAGACCACAAATTCTAACCCAAGAAGGAGTATTGGATGCTATTAAGAAAAGGTTTCGTAAACAAGTTATTCATTAAAAGTTTTAGTAGTATGTCCAAATGCAGTCTAAGGGCTCACTCCCACTTGCGATACAATCGGACAAGTGCAATCCAATAAAAAATTGGATTGCACTTGCCCCAGTGTTACCCTATGGAGTAGCCTACATCTGCGATTATTTTCTCATGCTGATTCGGCATCCGCAAATTGGATCGCACGCACCCATATGACTCTATGGGTGCGTGTGAAACAACGCACTGCACGCGGATATGACCCGAGTGCAGTGCGATTTCCGTCGACACCAGCAGCAGTGGAGATGGAGAAATTAATTTCTTTGTCTCCTCCGCAGCTGTGCTGCGATCCTCTCATGCGAGATGATTGGAGCACAGAGCACTGACACTCGGGTGCCAAGTGTCATTAGGATATCGCATTCAAAGTTCTGGCATCGGATGTGATAAGCTAGTGGGACCCCAGCCTTAGAGTGAATTCGCAACAGACCAAAGAGCAATAACAGGTTTCTCAATGTAACAAGGCAGCGGCCACTTTAATTCTATAATGATTTCCTCCCTAGACAAAAATATTGTGATTTCCATTACTTATTTTCTATTCTATTCCCAGAGAGCCCCTTTAATAAAAATACAGACCATTTCAGACATCATATTTATGTGTTACACATCTCAACTCCAGGGTCAGGCTCTGCGCTCTTCCTCTATAGTTACCACCATTTGCTATGCTCCCCATCAAGGTTCACTACTCGCCTGATGCAGTATGCATCTCTGACATCATCCAAGGCCTTTTAAATTCCACTTAGATACATCTGAGTGTCAAGTCAGTGTTGTCTTCAGTTGTTTTTCAGGGTTTGCCAGTGTCTTCAGCTACAATCATCTTTTACAACTCCTGTGATTTTTACAACTTTCATCTATTGCTTCTCAGACCTGCTGATTAACTCATTGCTTGCTGAAAGCATTACGAACTGCTAGAGACTATTCCCATTATGCTGTTATCTCTTCAAATTCCAGTGGTTTCTGCAAGCTGCATCTACTGTTGCTTGATGTTTAACCTATTGTCTGCTATATGCATTATGAGCTGCAATCTAGAAACTATTCACACCATGCTGTAATTATTTATGCAAAACTCATTTCATTTGGTTTCTACAACCATCAACTACATCCTGGTTCAGTCCTGCCATTTAACCTTTCACCTGCTCGTCAGTATTTGTCTGTATTCCTGGCTCTGTGGCTTCCAGTGTTTTTTCTTCGCTTGATGCTTGCTTTCTGTCCAGGGTAACTCATTGCCCTGATCCTTGTCACTGTATCATCTCTCTCAGTCCGTGCGTACACCCCAACTTGTGACTTAGTGGATCCACCTCACCAGGTAAGCCCTAACATTATGTGTTCTATCTAAATTTTTGGCAATATTTATTAATGATAACTGTGTGTAACACATAACAAAACTTCCCTTACTTAATAAACTTTTAACAAACAACTGCAATGAACAGAACAGAATAATAGAAGAAACTGGAATTATTTTTGCTCATTGAGTTATAATAATTTGTATTCAGAAGGAGCATTTTGCTAACTGATGAAGTATTTGCATTTTATACTTGGTATTGTAATTACACCAATTAAGAATCATTAGTTATTCTGAGCAAGTCAATAGCTAGTTATAGAGTTTCTTTGCTTCATTTGAAATTTTTGGACAATAACTGCTGTAAAAAAGGAAATGGTTATACTTCGCTTTTTATCTATTTTATATGCAGTGTAGATGCTGTCAGAAATAGGAATGCTACAAGGAATCATTTGTCATCTCATTCACCATTCTTGCAGTTCTAAAAACTGAAATGTAAGTACCAAAGCATCAAAAGACAAATTTATAATAGAATACAAAGTATTTTTCATCTAGTAATTTACCGAGTTAAATTCTCTGAATGGAGAGAGGAAAGGGACTGTGATGATGTGCTGACGTTATGACAGTCCCTCTCTTGTATCTATTACAGAATTTACTGTTGACAGCATTGACAAGAGAAGAATCAACTCAATGTGGATGCTCTTTTCTATAATTTCAAGTTAATCGACATGTTTTAACAAATGGTTTTAGATGCCACTCCCAAATAAACAAGTGAGGATGAACTTATAACAAAATTACAGATTCCATTAAGAATTATCAACAAACTTACCGTATTTTTCGGACCATAAGATGCACTTTTTTCCTCCAAAATTTTGGAGGAAGATGGGGGGTGCGCCTTATGGTCTGAATGTTGGGGGGGGGTGTATATATTTATGTGTGGTGTGGGGGGAGCGGTATTGGTGGAGGAGCGGGGCACAGGAGGCAGCAGCCGCCCGCTGCAGCCTACACTGTCCCCGCTGCTAAAGAAAATGAATATTCACTGCTCCCCACGCCCATGGGGCGTGGGGAGCACTGAATATTCATGCTCCTTAATAGCGGTATACAGTGTAGCCGCGCTGCGGCTGCTGCTGCCGGCTAACTCCTGTGCCCACTGTTAAAGGGCATGAATATTCAACCTCTCTCCGCGCCCATGGGCATGGGGATGGGGTGAATATTCATGCCCCTTAATGAGCGGGCACAGGAGATAGCCGTCAGCAGCAGCCACAGCGCGGCTCCGCTGTGTGCCGGCTATGAAGGAGAGTGAAGTCACTGCTCCCCGCGCACACAGACCCGGCGTGGGGAGCAGTGATTTCCGGCAGCTGATCTCTCCTTGTGAGCCGCGCATGGCAGTGACGTCATGCGCGGCTCACATGGAGAGATCAGTGCAGGCAGACAGGACGCAGCGCTGGAGGAGAGAAGAGAGGTGAGTAGCAGTGTTTATTTTTTTTTAATGTGAAGCCTGATGGGGATTAAGGGGACCATGCATACTAGGACAGGGATTAGGGGTGCCATGCATACCAGGACAGGGATTAGGGGTGCCATGCATACCAGGACAGGGATTAGGGGTGCCATGCATACCAGGACAGGGATTAGGGATGCCATGCATACCAGGACAGGGATTAGGGGTGCCAAGCATACTAGGACAGGGATTAGGGGTGCCATGCATACCAGGGCAGGGATTAGGGGTGCCAAGCATATCAGGACAGGGATGAGGGGTGCCATGCATACCAGGACACGGAAGAGGGGTGCCATACATACCAGGATAGGGATGATGGGTGCCATGCATACCAGGATTGGGGATGATGGTTGCCATGCATACCAGGATAGGGATGATGGGTGCCATGCATACCAGGATAGGGATGATGGGTGCCATGCATACCAGGATAGGGATGATGGGTGCCATGCATACCAGGACAGGGATTAGGGGTGCCATGCATACCAGGACAGGGATGAGGGGTGACCATGCATACCGGGACAGGGATGATGGGTGCCATGCATACCAGGTTAGGGATGATGGGTGCCATGCATTCCAGGATAGGGATGATGGGTGCCATGCATACCAGGATAGGGATGAGGGGTGCCATGCATACCAGGACAGGGATGAGGGGTGCCATGCATACCAGGACAGGGATGAGGGGTGCCATGCATACCAGGACAGGGATGAGGGGTGCCATGCATACCAGGACAGGGATGAGGGGTGCCATGCATACCAGGACAGGGATGATGGGTGCCATGCATATCAGGATAGGTATGAGGGGTGCCATGCATAGCAGGATAAGGATGAGGGACCACATATAAAAGAAAGGGGGGTGGCATATATACCAGGATGGGGGATATTGTCAGAATTTGGGGACATTACCCCTATACCAGTGTCAGCAGAAGACCCCCTTCCCCTTAAAAGTGCATCATGACCACATTTTTTGGTTACATTTTTATTTTTTTATTTTCCTCCTCTAAAACCTAGGTGTGTCTTATGGTCCGGTGCGTCTTATAGTCCGAAAAATACGGTATTTGGTATGCATATACAGTATTTCATACTTATATACAATTAAACATTAAAGGGGTTTTCCCACGAACAAAGTACCCTACATTTTAAATATTAGATCTTGAAATATAAATAATTTTCACAATTGAATTTGTAGCAAAAAATATTTTTACCACTAGCTTCACCTCCTTTCTCCCCTCTCAAAAGAATTTTAAGGCTGTGTGGACATGTTACAGATTTGGTGTGTTTTTGTAGCTGAGGAAATTAGAGTTGGAACCACACACCGAAGTAAAAATTCAAAAAATCTTTATTGGAAATCCTTTAAAAATAAAATTGCTGAAAAATTGGGCATCTTAGACAACAAAGCAATAAAGAGGGGTGGTATGTATAACAGGAATTAGTCCACACACGTTTCGAGCTACATGGCTCTTGAACACTGGATCATGTAGCCCGAAACGCATATGGACTGATTCATGTTATACACATCACCCTTCTTTATTGCTTTGTTGTCTGAGATGCCCAATTTTTCAGCAATTTTATTTTTAAATGATTTCCAATAAAGATTTTGTGAATTTTTACTCTGGTGTGTTGAGCTGGTTCCAACTCTAATTTCCTCAATTACCTTCAGCACTGTGCAGCAGCTGGGATACCGTGCTCCTCCCGGATTGGAACAGCATCTCAGGGGTGAGCTGAATTTTTTTCTATTATTTATTGCGTTTTTGTAGCGTTTTTTTTTTCTGCGCGGATTTATGACAAAACCTGATGCCAGCAAAGTGAATGAGAAACCTGAAGTGTCATGCACACGTTGAGCATTTTTGACTAGCAGATTTGATGGAGAAAATAATCTGCAGCAAGTCAATTCTCTGTGTGTTTTCACTCACTGAATGCACTGAAAAACCGCAGGCAAAAAACGAGGCAAAATCGCAACGTTTTTGAGGCTGCGTTTTCCTGCCAAGAAATGCAGAAACATTGCAGTAATGGGAAGATCTGTCTTCTCTGGATACAGATTTTTATAGATTTTACCTATGAATTGACAGTGAATTCCTCCAGTCCAGGAGGAAAAAGAAACTAATTTCTCTGAGAATATATTACAGTTACTTATTTTCATGTGTACTATTGTTTTATGAAACAAAAATTAAAAATCGACGGTTACTCTTTAAAAAGAGATCATTGTATTGCACAAACAAGGAAAGGATACAAAAAGATTTCAAAGACAATGAATGTTACTAGAAATACAGTTGAAAGCATATTTCAAATTTAAAGGAACACTGCCTACACTACCTGAACATGGCAGAAAGTGGAAGTTATCACTGGCTGCCACCAGATTTTTGAGAAGGTAGGTGGTGAAAAACTCATTAGTGACTGAAAAAGACCTTCAGTAAGATTTGTAGGAAAGAGACACTGGGGTTTCAGAATATACAGTGAGGATATTTTCACACAGATTTTTTTAAAATGTTCAAAACCAAGGCCCCAATTCATCAAACTAATTTCACCAGAATTCTGGCATAAATTGCTTTGAAGCATCACAAAATTTCTGTGCAACTCAGAAACTCAGAATTGCTCAAAAAAATTGCAACTTTTGGTATTTTCATGCCAGTTTCTCCCAGCTCTTCCAAAATGGGCAGAGCTGGGGTGCGAAGAGGGCATGAAACCGTACGTCAGAAATCGTACTCAAGTCCTTGAATGGAGTAAGATTTCTGGCATGGCGCACGCCACTCGCCAGACGTGCTGGATTCATTAAGAGGTGGGCGCCTCTTAATGATCAGGAACATCTGACTCCTACAGGCCCCATCATCAAGACCTGCAAGAAAATTGCCAATGAATCAGAGCCCATGAGTTTTCAAGTGGGAACTGCTTAAAAAAAAACAACAACATTCCTTTTTGGGGGATTTTTGGAAGTTTTTTTTTTTTTTTTTTTTTTGTATGAACTTGATTGACAGTGCCTAGTTTAGAGAGGTTTCCTTCAGGAACTACTTCATGCACTGTAGGTTTTAGGCCCTTTGTTTTTCAAAACCTCTTCAGGGAAATAAAAGATCAAGAAAATCCTTATATAAACAGCAATGTAGATTTCCCATAGAAATGAAAAACAGTTTTCCAAGCATTTTTGAAGCAAAGATTTTTGTTGAGGATTTTGGAGAGGTTGTGTCTCAAAACACTCCTCCAAAAAATTTCAGGTCAACATAGCTTTAGACACATACTAAACGTTGTAGGTCACCATGAAATGTCAGCTCCAGTATGATCAAAATCCATGGAAATAAGCCACAGAAGTTTGAGGATTTTGTACTGTGAAGGAATGAAACAAAACTGGAACTTTTGGGGCCTATCAATGAGCACTATGTCAGTAGGAAGAAGAATGAAGTATATGTTGAAATCAGCACCTTTCCTATAGTGAAGCATAGCAGTGGCTCTGTGATGCTCTGGAACTTTCCTTCTTTTGGCAGTCGAAATGTGCAGCATGTGGAGAGCTAAACAGATTCTATCAAGTATCAGGAAATCCTAATGGAAAATGTCATGACTTCTGTGAGGAAGCAGAACTGTCATTGGACCGTACAACAAAACAATGATTCCAAACAGATTTCAAAATCCACCAAGACTTGGTATCAGAAGAAGTCCTGGAAGATTTTAGAGTTACCGTCAATTGCCTGACTTGAAACTTATAGAAAATCTTTGGTGGGATTTAACCCCTTTACCCTCGAGGGTGGTTTGCACGTTAATGAACGGGCCAACTTTTACAATTCTGACCACTGTCACTTTATGAGGTAATTACTCGGGAACGCTTCAACGGATCCCGTTGATTCGGAGACTGTTTTTTCGTGACATATTGTACTTCATGATAGTGGTAAAATTTATTCGATATCACTTGCGTTTATTTGTGAAAAAATCGGAAATTTGGCGAAAATTTTGAAAATTTTGCAATTTTCAAAATTTTTATTTTTATACCCTTAAATCAGAGATATATGTCACACAAAATAGTTAATAAATAACATTTCCCACATGTCTACTTTACATCGGCACAATTTTGGAACCAACATTCTTTTTTAGTAGGGAGCTATAAGGGTTAAAAGTTGACCATCGATTTCTCATTTTTACAACAAAATGTACAAAACCATTTTTTTAGAGACCACATCACATTTGATGTGACTTTGAGGGGCCTTTATGACAGAAAATACCCAAAAGTGACACCATTCTAAAAACTGCACCCCTCAAGGTGCTCAAAACCACGTTCCAGAAGTTTATTAACCCTTTACGTGCTTCACAGGAATTTTTGGAATGTGGAAGAAAAAAATTAACATTTAACTTTTTTCACAAAAATGTTACTTTACACCCAATTTTTTATTTTCACAGGGGTAATAGGAAAAAATGGACCCCAAAATTTGTTGTGCAATTTCCCCTGAGCACACAGATACCCCGTATGTGAAGAAAATCCACTGTTTTGGCGCACGGCAGGGCTCAGAAGGGAAAGAGCACCATTTGACTTTTTGAATATAAAATTTGCTTGAATAATTAGCAGACACCATGTTGCGTTTGGGGAAGCCCCTGATGTGCCTAAACAGTGGAAACCCCCCACAAGTGACACCATTTTGGAAACTATACCCCTCAGGGAACTTATTTAGGTGTGTGGAGAGCACCTTGAACCCCCAGGTGCTTCACAGAAGTTTATAAAATTGAGCCGTAAAAATCTAATTTTCACATTTCTCCAACAAAAATGTTTTTCAGCCCCCAATTTTGCATTTTCACAAGGGTAACAGGAGAAATTGCACCATGCAATTTGTGGTGCAATTTCTCCTGAGTAAACAGATACCCCATATGTGGGGGAAAACCACTGTTGGGGTGCATGGCAGGGTTCGGAAGGGAAGGAGCGCCATTTGACTTTTTGAATGTAAAATTTGCTTGAATAATTAGCGGATGCCATGTTGCGTTTGGGGAGCCCCTGATGGGCCTAAACAGTAGAAACCACCCACAAGTGACCCCATTTTAGAAACTAAACCCCTTAGGGAACTTATCTAGATGTGTGGTGAGCACCCTGAACCCCCAGGTGCTTCACAGAAGTTTATAACATTGAACAGTAAAAATACAATTTTCACATTTTTTCAACAAAAATGTTTTTCAGCCTCCAATTTTGCATTTTCATAAGGGTAACAGGAGAAACTGCACCATGCAATTTGTTGCGCAATTTCTCCTGAGTAAGCCGATACCCCATATGTGGGGGAAAACCACTGTTTGGGCGCACGGCAGGGTTCGGAAGGGAAGGATCGCCATTTGACTTCTTGAATGTAAAATTTTCTTGAATAATTAGCGGACGCCATGTAGCGTTTGGAGAGTCCCTGATGTGCCTAAATAGTGGAAACCCCCCCCCCCCCCCACTGATTCCATTTTGGAAACTACACCCTCCTGGATTTTATCAATGGGTGTTGTGAACATTTTGAACCCAGAGGTACGATACAGAATTTGATAATATTAGGTCATCATATTGAATAAGTTGTCATTAGTCTTGAGTGCAAGTGCTCACTATTTGAGTTTGCATCGGGTACTCGGGTATGCACCAAGTATCGCGGGTGCTTAAGTGACATGCTCGAGTCCCCGCCCCGCATGTTTCACAGTTATTAGACATCCAAAAAAAAACATGCGGGGATCGCTCGTGCATGGCAGGCAATCCCCACAAGTTTTTTTTGGCTGTATAACAGCTGCAAAACATTTGTTTGGGGCGGAGACTCGAGCATGGCACTTGAGCACCCACTATACTCGGTGCATACCCGAGCACCCGATGCAAACTCAAGTGGCGAGCACTTGCATTCAACATTAGTCGCCATATCGTCATTTTTTTTTTTTACTTCTGAAAAAATCCCAACCCCAACCTTAGCCCAACCCTAACCTTAGTCCAACCCTTGCCCAACTTTAACCCTAGCCTAACCCTAGCCTAACCCTAACCTTAGCCTAACCTTAACCCAAGCCCAACCCTAGCTCAACCCTAACCCTAGCACAACCCTAACCCTAGCACAACCCTAACCCTAGCACAACCCTAACCCGAGAGTTTATTTTTTACGCAGTTCCTCGTGCGGTATAAGTGATTAGACGTCTTTATTCTTCGGGTTGGTGCAACTACAGAGATACCAGAATCATATCGTTTTTTTATGATTGACAGCTGTCACACACTAAAAGACACATTTTTTTGTAAAATCTAGTTTTTGCATCGCCATATTTTGAGAGCTATAATTTTTCCATATTTCGGCCGACAGAGTCATGTGACAGCTTGTTTTTTGCGGGACAAGTTGACGTTTTTATTGGTACCATTTTCGGGCACGTGACATTTTTTGATCGCTTTCTATTCTGATTTTTAGAAGGCAGAATAAACAAAAAACAACAATTCAGGAATTTTTTGGGGTTTGTTTTTATGCCGTTCTGCGTGTGGTAAAATTGATAAGGCAGATTCATTCTTCGGGTCAGTATGTTTACAGCGCTACCGCATTTATATATTTTTTTTAGATTTTGGTGCTTTTACACAATAAAAACTATTTTATAGAAAAAAGAATTGTTTTTGCATCACTTTATTCTGAGAGCTATAGCTTTTTTATTTTTCGGCCGTTGGAGCTGTATGTTTTTTTGCGGGACAAGATGACGTTTTCAGCGGTACCATTTTTATTTACATTCGTCTTTTTGATCGCGTTTTATTCCATTTTTTGTTTGGCGGTATGATGATAAAACATCGTTTTATGTTTTTTTGGTTTTTTTTTTACTGTGTTCACTAAAGGGGTTAACTAGCAGGACAGTTTTATAGGTCAGGTCATTCCAGACGCGGCGATAGTAAATACAGTATGTGTACTTTTATTGGCTTATTTTTTTTTCAGATTATTTATTTATGGGTACAATATGGGTATATATATATTTTTTTTTTTGATTATTTTTTTCATTTTTTGTAATATTTTTACAATTTTTTTTTCTCACTTTGACATTTTTATTACTTTTACACTTTGTCCCACTATGGGACTTTCACTTTTTGTAGCCTGATCGGCTGTATAGCACAGAAATGCAGAACCATCCCTGTGCTATGCAGCCTGTCAGCGCTGCACAGGGAGAAGTTACTTTGGTCGCGCACTCTGCATGACCCTGATCTTGTCTTGATGACATCGGGTCACCATGGCAACATCCGGGACCGGACTCAGACGCCGTTGGACGCCGGCAGAGAAGGTAAGTATCGCGCTTACCTCCTCTTGCCACCGGAATGCTGCGATCGATTTAAATCGCAGCATTTCGGGGGTTAATGTGCCGGGAGCGGTGCGGGACCGCTCCCTGCACATAGCATCGGATGTCAGCTATAACAATCAGCTGACACCCGACGGTGATCTCGCCCGCACCGCTTGTATGCGGGCGAAATCGCTAAGGCGTACTAATACGTATCTGCCCCATAAGGCCCAGGGCACAGATAGGTATTAGTATGCCCTGGGCCAGAAAGGGGTTAAAGAAGGAGTTTGCAGCATGCAAACCCAAGGATATCAGTGAACTAGAGGCTACTGCTATAGTGAATGGGCTATGAATCTTTTGGAACGTTGTCATAACCTGATGTTTGGATAAGCATCATGTCTACAGCAGGTCATAACAGCCAAATGTGTTCTACTAAGTACTAAAGAAGTAAGTTTGTCATGAAAGGGATGAATTATTCTGAGACTGCACTTGTCATTAAAAGTGGTATTGTGTGTAGAATTTGGAGAAACCACTTGTTATATTAGTTATGTTGACCTATTTTAATTGTTCTTGTTTGCCTGGTTTATTGCAAAGATTGGAAAAAGTGTAAATGTTGCTAATTAACCTAATTTGCAGTGGGGGTTGACTTTGACAGAATGAGCTTGGAGAGTAAAGGCGTTATTACACGTGTTTTTATTCCAGACGAAAACACATACAAATGTATTTAAAAACACATGGAAAGTTTTAAAAGATTGTGGGGAATTCATGCTCTCAGGTAGACTTTATTTATTTTTTTGCATAGTATTCTTATTTGTCCTGTACAATTGGGTCTCGGATAGAAGGGAATTGTCCCTTGACAATTTTTATCTATTTAATATTGTATGTCGATTTATGTAATCAATAAAGTTTGTTACTCTATTTCATTACTGGACTTGGTAGCTTCCACTTTTTTATTGGTTATTAGGGCTTAAATTAACCGGAGTGAAAGCCTCATGCCAGGCCAGTTGTGGAAAATGATTATTGGCTCCTGGGGAACTCCATTTACACATTTCAGGACTCCACTTTATCATATTACAAAGACACTCACTTTTACAATATCCAGTGACGCCGTGTTGCCTGCGTAGTAGATCACTCGGGAATAATTGGTTAAACATTAAAAACCACAACTGACCCTGCCGGTTCCTGTACAGACTAGGTATTCCAACACTACATTCCCTAGTATACCTGCGGGTACAGAAATAGCTCTAACCATGAGCTATCAGATGGCAACTCTGACCTAAAACTGCCTAAACGGATGTCTAGTTGCTTCACGTTCCTCCTAAAGATCCTGAGGGCAGAGCAGAGTGTGAATTACCTTCAAGAGGAGAAGTGTGCTAAACAAAGAACAGTTCCTACAGTGAATAAAGCAAATACTGTAAACAAATACTCTGAGTACTTCCTAATGCCTAACAGAAGATAGGTGCAAAGTGAAGGGAAGAAAAAGCAAAGCGGAAACCCTTTGCTGGAAACTCACAGACTTTAGCTAAACATCAATAGACAGAACATCTAAATGAATCTATCACGAGCACAGAACACAAGCAGGACAGGGGTTTAAATAGAAGCACCTGCAGTGTGATACTACAAGCCAGATAGCAAATGGAAAGCACCTGTTGTCAGAAAGGAATGGAGGAAAGGAAAAAGGTAATCAGCACCCAGACAGTGTCAGGATCTCCTGTGGCTCAGCGGACAAAGATGTTAACAGAAGACCACAGGACAGCCGGATCGAATCCCGAGGCATGACCGTAGCCCCCTTCTACTAGGGTCCACTGGATCCAAAGAAATCCTCAGCCACTGACAGAACTTCCTCACTGTGTGACCCTCATGCCAATCTTTTGCATCAACCCGGCAATATTCTTCAGACCAAAACCTTTACATTTAACATGATGTTGCCGTCAACGTCTGACACATCTTGAACCAAACACCCGCTCCCTCTTATAGTCCTTATTCTTAGTATGAGGGAGATATGTCACAGAAAAATAAACATCGGGTTGACCGAGGACAGGAGCTTTAGAGAAAGCTGTTTTGAGAGCAGTTAAAGCAACAAAAGCCTCAGTAGACCAGGAGGAGAAATCAGTACCCTTTTTGTTCATATCAGTAAGGGGTTTCACTATAACCAAAAAATTCTTAATGACCCTACGATAAAAATAAGCAACCCCCAAGAACACCTGTAAAGAGATTACGATTAGTTGGTTGTACCCAATCAAGGACGGCCTGTACCTTAACAGATCTCTCTAAGCACCATCAAAAGACCTATACGTGAGAAGAACTTCACCCTCAGTCTCAAAATCCCGAACCAAATCGGGAGAAGATCTCTTAGATGACAGGGATTTAGATAAATAATTGGCAAAACAGTTATTACCCCAAGACTTAACCTTGTGAGTCTCCTAATTTTTTGTAGGATTGTGTTTCAGCAACAGTTCTAGCTGGCAAGGAAGGAAGAACCATGAAAGAAATAGATTCTTTGTGTAACACACCCACTTTCAAGCACACATTCTCAACCTTAGAAGTAACATGAGTCTGCATAAGGGGAGAACCATCAATGGCGGCTACTTGAACAGGATGACCAAGAGTAGCAACTGTATACCCACACTCACCAGCAAAATCACTGTCAATGAGATGTAAGGCGGAACATAAGTCAACAAATGTAGAGAGATTATGAGGGAATATTTAGCTAACATAAATGAGTTCAAGTCTCCAGGTCCAGATGAATTACACCCCAGAGTACTGAAGGAGATCGTAGAAGAAATTTTAGAGCCATTCTCCATAATCTTTGAAAATTCTTGGAGAACAGGAGAAGTCCCAGAAGACTGGAGAAGAGCAAATGTTGTTCCTATCTTCAAAAAGGGGAAGAAGGTGGACCCAGGGAACTATAGGCCGGTGAGTCTGACTTCTATACCAGGAAAGATCTTTGAACAAATTATTAAACAACATGTATGTAAGTACCTGGATAGGAATGAAGTGATTAACCAGAGTCAGCATGGGTTTGTAACGAACAAGTCATGTCAGACTAACTTAATTTCCTTCTATGACAGAATCACTGACTGGGTGGATCAGGGAAATGCTGTAGATATAGTATATCTTGACTTCAGCAAAGCATTTGACAAAGTATCTCACACCATCCTTATTGAAAAAATTACCAAGTATGGAATGGACAAGGCAACTGTTAGGTGGATTCATAACTGGCTTAGTGATCGGACACAAAGAGTGGTCGTAAATGGCTTCACATCCAGTTGGATGAATGTCTCAAGTGGGGTACTACAGGGCTCTGTCCTGGGACCTGTATTGTTCAACATCTTTATCAATGATTTAGATGAAGGAATTGAGGGTAAACTGATTCAATTTGCTGATGACACAAAGCTAGGAGGGATAGCTAATACTAGAGAAGAGAGAGAGAGGATTCAAAAAGACCTAAATAAACTGGAGCAGTGGGCAGTAACTAACAGAATGGTTTTTAACAGGGAAAAATGCAAAGTACTACATCTGGGCAATAAAAATGAAAAAAGCATGTACAAAATGGGAGGAATAGAGCTAAGCAACAGTACGTGTGAAAAAGACTTAGGTATACTAATAGATCATAGACTGAACATGAGTCAACAGTGTGATGCAGCAGCAAAAAAGGCAAATACAATTATGGGATGTATTTACAGAAGCATACAGTCTAGATCACGTGAAGTCATTATTGGACTTTACTCCTCTTTGGTCAGACCTCACCTGGAATACTGCGTCCAGTTTTGGGCACCACATTTTAAAAAAGACATCAACAAACTGGAGCAAGTTCAGAGAAGAGCGACCAGAATGGTGATCGGTCTGCAAACCATGTCCTATGAGGAACGGTTACAGGATTTGGGAATGTTTAGCTTGCAAAAAAGAAGACTGAGAGGAGACTTAATAGCTGTCTACAAATATCTCAAGGGCTGTCACATTGTAGAAGGATCATCTTTATTCTCATTTGCACAAGGAAAGACTAGAAGCAATGGGATGAAACTGAATGGGAGGAGATACAGATTAGATATTAGAAAAAACTTTTTGACAGTTAGGGTGATCAATGAGTGGAACAGGCTGCCACGAGAGGTGGTGAGTTTCCCTTCAATGGACGTCTTCAAACAGAGGCTGGACAGATATCTGTCTGAGATGATTTAGTGAATCCTGCTTTGAGCAGGGGGTTGGACCAGATGACCCAGGATCTCCCTTCCAACTCTACCATTCTATGATTCTATGACTCCAAATTTTGTAGTCAAAGATACTTGTAAGGAATAACCAGTAGTCTGCATGTGAGATAACCTCAAACCTTTAGAATCAGTGTCTTTACATATTAGTGACTCTTTTTTTTCCTTCTCCTTAGGCTATGTGCCCACGTTGCATTTATGAAGCAGAAAATTTCTGCTTCATTTCTGCAAGTCCCCTCCCGGAAAAACGCATGCGGAATTCCGCACGCGTTTATCGCGCATTTTTCGCGCGTTTATCACGCGTTTTCCACATGCGGAATTGCCTTGCGTTTTTTATGCATTGGACAAAGGCAATTCTGCATGCGGAAACGCAAAATTAAATGACATGCTGCGGATTTTTGAACGCAGCATGTGCATAGAACTTGCGGAATCCCATTGGGGACCATGGGGTGCGGGTTACCAAGCGTTTTACAAGCGTTTCCGCTGCGGAAATTCCGCATCAAAAACGCTTGAAAAACGCTACGTGGGCACACAGCCTTAGCCTTTATAAAATCATTGTATCTGAAACACTGAATAATTACATGACCCGTTCTACCGCAGTATAGACAGAAACGAGCAGGTGTTTCAAGTTTTACTCCCTGCTTGGAAGCTCTGCAGGCCCAATCTGCATCGGTTGTTCTGCCTAAAAAGGCTGAGAGGGAGAAGCCACAAAAACACCCTTTAATGTTTTCTTATCCCTAAGACGTCTGTCCAAATGCACTGCCAATGACATGGTCTCATCCAAGGACAATGAGGAGAGACCCTGGCAAAATTGACTGCAGAGAGCTGGGTCATTCCAGGAGGTCTCCACTGCCCAGCATCTGAACAGAGAGCAATACTCCTCCACACATTTTCCCTGAATCAACCAGTGGATCATTAATTCAGCAACTGCCACTTTATCAGGGTAGTCATAAATAAGCCCGAGAGCAGAGAAAAAAAGCATCCACTGTGGAAAGCACTGGAGAATCCTCAGGCAGAGAAAATGCCCAAGCCTGAGGATCTCCAAAGAGCAACAAGTTGACTCTCACTTCCGGATGAAACAGGACGAAACGAAAAAATTATTTACATGAAGAAAGAGAAATAGAAAACTTACTTCGGTCTCTGTTGAAACAATCCGGCAAATTTACCTGAGGTCAGATGTAGCAGAACCTGCGTAGCGGCGGTTAGCACATGCTGTTGTTGCTGCTTGATGTCTGCCACCTCCAAAGACAAGGACCACAGGGAGTCTACAGCGTCCATAATGGCCTCTCAGCACACAAAAAATGGAGTGAGCTGGTGAGGTTTGCCTGTGAAATAGATCACTCAGGAATATTTGGTTTAATACTAAAAACCGCAACTGTACCTGCCAGTTCTTGAACAGACTAGGTATTCCAACACCACAGTCCCTAGTGGTGCCTATGGGTACAGAAATAGCCCTATTAATGGACTAGGAGATGGCAACTTGGACCTAAAATTGCCTAAACGGCCATCAAGATGCTTCACGTTCCTCCTAAACAACCGGAGGGCAGAGTACAGTGTGAATTACCTTCAAGATGAGAAGTGTGCTGTACAAAGAACAGTTCCCAGAGTGAATAAAGCAAATACTGTAAACAAATACTATGCCTTCTTCCTAATGACCAACAGAAGATAGGTGCAAAGGTAAGTAAGAACACAGCAATGCGGAAACCCTTAACTGGCAACTCACAGACTGGAGCTAAACATCAATAGACAGTTAGAACATCTAAATGGATCTATCACCAGCAGAGAACACAAGCAGAAGAGGGGTTTAAATACAAGTACTTGCAGTGTGATAGGACAAGCCAGATAGCAAATGGAAAACACCTGTTGTCAGAAAGGAATAGAGGAAAGACAAAAGGTAAATCAGCACCCAGACAGTCAGGATCTCCTGTGGCTCAGCGGACAGAGATGCTGACAGAAGACCACAGGACTGCCAGATCGAATCTTGAGTCATGACAGACACTGGTCTGTGCTCAGTATACTACATCCTCCTCTCTAGCCAGTATAGTGAAAGGAAATTCACCATTTAGATCAAATGACCTTATTACCATAGCCGACTGCAGATGGAATATCAGACTATTGGGTGCCACAGCTTTAGCCAATAAATCCCAGAACAATGGAAAGTCACGTCCAATAATAATAGCATGCAACAAATCCTTGACCAATCCCATTTGGTGGGACACGGAACCACAGTCTGTGCGTATATCAATCTGGGCCATGGGATAGTTCTTATCATCTCAATGGATACACTTTACCCCCACCCCCTTCCCAGGTACGAGCACATGCGGAAGTGTGGCCCTTGCCAGGGTCTTCAAATTCCATGAGTCCTGAAGTCCTGTCACTTGGAGACAGTTGATATTCACCTGGAATGTCTGGACCCGTTGCCAGGATGAGGAACAGCACTGCCGGCAGGGTAGGCGAAGTAGGAGTTGCATAGGCCAATGCTGCAGTCCATTGGTTCTAGGACTTGGTCAGTTCCACCATCTGTCTACACCGATGTGCTATGTGAACCTCGCCCACCCGGCAAAGAGACGGCTCCCCCACGCTGCACCAGGGATGCCATGACACTGCAGCAATTTCACCTTCCAGCAGGACAGCGCTTCCATTCTTTCAGACCGTGTTTGCAGTGCTGTAGCTGCCTTTACCCAGGCCCTCATTGACGAGCTGAGATCTCAATCTGCGCATGCGCCGCCTCTGGCGGCCATTTTCCTGAAGCCCACTTTTGGGAAATCAATGGACTGTGCTCCTGTCTCTGACATTTTCTTGAAGCCCTGGGCCTGCACCCACGCACCTCCAGGACACCCCCTCTTCCCAGCCTGCTGCCGCTGACTTCCTGCAGCAGCGACCCTGCCTCCTGTGACCCCGCTCCACCGCCCCCCTCGGTAAGCTACCGTAAATTCGGACTATAAGACAAACCCCCATTTAATTTAAATTTTTTTTTTCCTATTTACAAACCCCAAATTTGGGGTGTGTCTTATGGTCTGGTGCATCTTATAGTCCACAAAATACGTTATTTTTGCATTATGAATCCATTTTAATTATCAGTGATATAAAATGTGAAACGTGTATTTTCAAATGCATTTATGCCACTAATAAAGACACTAAGGGCTCATTCAAAAGTCAGTCATTTTTCTCATACGTAAAAAACAGAGTTTCATCAGTATTTTTAATTAGCTCGTCATCAGAGTATGATCAATGTTTACCATTGGAGTTTGGTCAGCGTTTCATCAGTTTTTCTCGGATGAAAAAAAAATGGAGATTTCGCAAACAGTCCGTGAAAAACGGACAGCACGCAAATGGCACCCAAGTGCGGTCCAATTTTTCATAGACCCATATAACTGTTTTGGTGAGCTTGACCTGAGGACTACTCAGTCAGCACAAATCTATGGACATGTGAACAGCCCTGTAGACTATAATAGGTATGAGTGCTATCTTTGAAAAAAAATGAATAGAACTTGTATGAGAAAAACTGGCATTTGAATGAGCCATTACATAGAATAGCACTAGTGATGGGCGAGCACTAAAATGCTCGGGTGCTCGATGCTCGGGTCGAGCACATTGGAATACTCGGGTGCTCGACCCGCGCAACGAGCCCAATGTAAGTCTATGGGAAACTCAAGCATTTTTCAGGCGGCTCCCCCCGGCGGTCTGCGGAGGGCCTAAAAATTGCCCAAATCGATGGGAACAGCACTCAAATGACATGGTAACAGCATGGGGAAGACCCCTGGAAGCATTTCTGACTCTCAGGTCACTGCTGTCAGCAACGTTGTCAGAGGTATTACGCCACTTTTACAGACTCACAATAAAACATACAAAAAGTAAACCAAAATGGATTTTCCTGGAAAAAAGTTAAGGAACATCCTTTCCAGGGTAATGACTTGTATATAAAGCAAAATAAATAACCAAAAACAAAAATACGTTTTTGATGCGTTTTTGCATTGCTTTCAACCAAGACAAATGCATTCACTGGGAAATGTCATTTTAACATTTTACAATCTTATCTGGCCATGTGGTATGTGACACATCACCAGACAAATGCATACAGTGCTGAAAAGACATGGGAACAGAATGGGGAAGACCCCTGGAAGCATCTCTGACTCCCAGGTCACTGCCTAAAAGTGTGCCCATGATTAGTGATCCTTGGCGCATGCGAAGATGCCTCCCGCCATGCACCTGTCATTGCAGACTTGCAACAATCACCGTCCACGTCCCTGTCCCAGTGCAGTATTCAGTAGTCCCTACCCCATTCCTTGAAATGCAAGCACAAGTATGCAGCCAGCCACCCACCCACCCACAGGCTGCAATACTATACTGCCAAATTTTTGACAGCTGCTTGCACTTGAAATGTGGCCTTTTAGGCTCATGGAGGCAGAAACTTTCCACAACTTTATGGCGGCGGCGACCGGGTATCCAAACTCGGTCCCCAGCCGCCACTATTTGTCCCGGTGTCATCTCCGCCTTCCACAAGCTCGGGTCCTACAACATTACCCGTGCTCTCCCCAGTTTGATTACTGGGAAGGACTTTTAATTTCATGACTACAGAGTTGGGCAATGGCCTGATCTGCAATGCTGTTTGAGAAATAACATGCATAAGCACGTCCAATCCACATTAAAAAAGCAGCCATAGAGTGTCCGGGAACCTTCCCACACACATTTCTTACCCAGGGCTGCTTCTCGGCAGGGTTGGATGGGCCCATCAGAGAACCGGAGACTCCTCCGGTGGGCCCTGGCTTCTCCTTCAAGACAGTTAATTGTGCCAAGGTGAGGCCATGCTGATGATTGAGGCCATCATCTGCTTAGTTTTCTGTTACTTGGAATGCAAGCGCAAGCATGCAGCCAGCCACCCACCCACAGGCCGCAATACTAAACTGCCAGATTTCTGGGCAGCTGCTTGCACTTGAAATGTGGCCTATTAGCCTCGTGAAGGTGGAAGCAGTCCACAATCTCATGGCGGTGGCGGCCGGGTGTCCATACTCGGTCCCCAGCCACCACTATTTCTCCCAGTATTGTCTCCGCCTTCTACAAGCGCGGGTCCCTGAACATTACTACTGGTACTTTTCTGTGGGAATCTGCTTGCCTCCTAGCAGCCTGGAATATTTCAAGTAAACTATGGTACGACGCCATGGTATTAGCACTGCCCCCAGTACCAGTAGCGAAGCCGTCCCCAATTTCCTTTTCAGGAATTTTATTTGGTAGACTGAGTGGCTGCCCAAATACATTAGTTTCTCACAAAGGAGCTGATAGAGTGGCAGTAGGTGCAAGTCTCTCCAGCCTGTTAGATATCAGAGATAACATCTTCAAGAATTTTGAATGTTCTCGTCGTGTTTGCGTGGGTTTCCACCTCAGTAAAAAAGCAGCCATAAAGTGTCCGGGAACCTTCCCACACACTTTTCTTAGCCAGGACTGCTTCTCAGCAGGGTTGGATGGTCCCACCAGAGAATCCTCTGGTGTGCCCTGGCTTCTACATCAGCAGAGTTCATGATAGCGCAAACTTTGCAGCTGCTATGGGGCTCTTGAGCAGGGGAGAAAGGTGAGCCCTCAGAATCAAATCCTCTGGTGGGCCTAATGTTTTCTCAATCTGAAACAGCTTCTCAGTGGGAGTTGTATTTCACCACAGCCATATTCTTTAGCTCGGTGAAAGGACTGGCATAGAGGGAAACCGTATCTACTCTGGCTGTCATTTCTCCGTCACCAGGTTCCGCCCATTGTCACACACGACTATGCCTGGCTGTATGTTCAGTGGTGAGAGCCACAGATCAGGCTGCTGTGTTACAGCTTTCAACAACTCTGCAGCGCTGGGCGGTTTGTCACCTAAGCATGTTATCTTCAGCACAGCCTGTTACCGTTTGGCCAAGGCAGTGCTGCAGTGCTTTCAGCTTGTGACTGATGTGGTCATTTCGGAGATGGAGGAGGAGGTGCAGGAGCTGAACAATGTGATTACCTTAAGGTTACGTTGGCGACTGTTTTTTATACTAAAGAAAGATCCTACTGTTTTGTTTTTTTTTTATGTTATTTTTTAAGACACATGCATTCACCGGGAAATGTCATTTTAACATTTTGCAACTTTATCTGGCCATGTGGTATGTGACACATCATCAGACACATCCTGTTTCATTTATGATGTAGGGACTCTGAAAGTCACAAAGCCTATTTTTATAGGGCAATAATGCGGCCCTTACTATTCTCAAAGGGCCAGCAGTCGGCCCTCGCTATTGTTAGAGAGCCATCAGCCGGCTGTGCTTTGTTGTTTCCATTATTAATGAGTGGGTCTCCTATACTGTTATTGCGTATGCAGTGACTGCAAGGGCTGCCAAGAAGTCGGATGCAACCAAATACCCCTTTGAAGATACATAGAGGAGGGTCTCAGTAAAAAAAATGTTCCCATTATAAAGGAGCGGGCCTCCTATAGTGGTAATGCCCATGATGTGACTGCAAGTGCTGCCAAAATTTGGTAAAAACCCCACTAAGAATTTAAAGACACATAGAGCAGGGCCACAGTAACGACAAATTCCCATTAGAAAGGAGAGGGTCTCCCATACTGTTTGCCTATGAAGTGAAGCAACAGCTGCCAAAAATTTGGAGGAACTCCAATGCCCCTTGCAAGAGACGTAGAGGTCGGAGAGCCTCCTAAAAACAATGTTCCCATTATTAAGAAGTGGGTCTCCCATAGGGTTTGCCTATGCAGTGAATGCATAAGCTGCCAAAAATTTGGAGGCTGTAACGGGTCTGGGAGGCGGAACCTCTGAGCTACTATACAAGGGAGCGGTCCTTGTAAGGGAGCGGGTGGCGACCAGGCAGGCAGTCACAGCAGGTGACCGGGACAGTCTCTGGGTGTACGGGCAGGAGGTCACGGCAAGTGACCGGGACAGTCTCTGGATGAACGGGCTGGAGGTCACGGCAAGTGACCGGGGCAGTCTCTGGGTGAACGGGCTGGAGGTCACGGCAAGTGACCGGGGCAGTCTCTAGGTAAAGGGTAGGTACGACCTGTGATGGCTGAACCTCCAGGTAGGCTAGCAAGGCAGATGGAGGATGTGTGCTCCCAGGTGAGCAAGCGAGAGTCTCTGGAATAGCAGGTGGTCACAGCACGTGACGGCGAAGCCTCCAGGTAGGCAAGCAGGCAGGTAGCGGAGAAGCGCTCCCAGGTGAGCGGGCAAGAGTCTCTGGAATAGCTGGTGGTCACAGCACGTGACGGCGGAGCCTCCGAGCAGGCAAGCAGGCAGGTAGCGGAGAAGCGCTCCCAGGTGAGCGGGCAAGAGTCTCTGGAATAGCTGGTGGTCACAGCACGTGACGGCGGAGCCTCCGGGCAGGCAAGCAGGCAGGTAGCGGAGGAGCGCTCCCAGGTGAGCGGGCAAGCTGGTCCATAGACAGACTGACAGGAGTAGAAAGGCAGACCGTCGGACCTCAGGCTAGCAAGCAGGCAGGTAGCTGATGTGCGCTCCCAGGTGAGCGGGCAAGCTGGTCCTTAGACAGACTGACAGGAGTTGTAAGGCAGACCGTCGGACCTCAGGCTAGCAAGCAGGTAGCAGGAATAACAGGCAGGAAACAGACAGCAAACTGGCAGGACTCTGGCAGGAATCAGGCAGGTAACTGGCAGGTAACTGGCAACGGGACCTGAGGGCTGAAGCAGAGTAGAACAGTGCAACAACATTGCTCAGGCACCTCCATTTTGGAGGAGGTGCCTTATATATGGTGAAGTCCTCCGGCCATTGGCCGGGGACTCCTTAGGACGGCGCGCGCGGCCCCTTTAAGAGGAAGGGAGAGCGCGCACGCGCGCCCTAAGCACAGTGGCCGGGAAGGAGCGCGCGCTGCCAGCAGAGCGGGAGGAGGACGCCGGGCACGGAGCAGGGAGGTGAGGGGTGTAGTGCCGGCGTCCCTGCCCTCTGCTAGGCAGGGACGCTGTTCCCCTCACCGCTCTGCTCTGAGCCCGGCGTCCCTCTCCCGCTCTGCTGGCAGCGCGCGCTCCTTCCCGGCCACTGTGCTTAGGGCGCGCGCGCGCGCCCTCCCTCCCTCTTAAAGGGGCTGCGCGCGCCGTCCTAAGGAGTCCCCGGCCAATGGCCGGAGGACTTTACCGTATATAAGGCACCTCCTCCAAAATGGAGGTGCCCGAGCAATGTTGTTTGCACCTGTGTCTCACCTGTGCTTCAGCCCTCAGGTCCCGTTGCCAGTTACCTGCCAGATTCCTTGCTACCTGCCTGCTAGTCTGAGGTCCGACGGTCTGCCTTACTAATCCTGTCAGTCTGTCTAAGGACCAGCCTGCCCGCTCACCTGGGAGCGCACATCAGATACCTGCCAGCTTGTCTGAGGTCCGACGGTCTGCCTTACTAATCCTGTCAGTCTGTCTAAGGACCAGCCTGCCCGCTCACCTGGGAGCGCACATCAGCTACCTGCCTGCCTGAGGTCCGACGGTCTGCCTTCCAACTCCTGTCAGTCTGTCTATGGACCAGCTTGCCCGCTCACCTGGGAGCGCACATCTGCTATCTGCCTGCTAGCCTACCTGGAGGCTCCGCCGTCACGAGCTGTGACCACCTGCCTGTCCTGTGACTCCTGCCCGCTCACCTGGGAGCGCTCTTCTGCTACCTGTCTGTTTGCCTACCCGGAGGCTCTGCCGTCACGTGCTGTGACCACCCGCCTGTCCAGAGACTTCTGCCCGCTCACCTGGGAGCGCTCATCTGTCGCCTGTCCGCTGGTCTTCCTGGAGGCTCCGCCGTCACATGCTGTGACCACCCGTTCATCCAGAGACTCTCGCCTGCTCACCTGGGAGCTCACGTCTATCTTCAGCCGCCACAGGTCGTACCAACCCTATACCTAGAGACTGCCCCGGTCACTTGCCGTGATCTCCAGCCCGTTCACTCAGAGACTGTCCCGTTCACTCAGAGACTGTCCCGTTCACTCAGAGACTGTCCCGTTCACTCAGAGACTGTCCCGTTCACCTGCTGAGACTTCCAGCCCGTCTTCCCTGGTCGCCACCCGCTCCCTTACAAGGACCGCCTCCTTGTATAGTAGCTCTGAGGTTCCGCCTCCCAGACCCGTTACAGTTTGCTCGGGCCATGGAACCCGGTGGCACCCAAGCTCCCTCGCTCTCGGACCTGTGTCATGAACTGTCCCGTCAAAGGTCCCAACAGGAGTCCATCCTGGGTCACCTGCGGAATGTCAATACTCGCCTGGACACTCTGACTGCTCCACCAGCAACCTCCGCCAGTGCCATGTCTCGCAATCCGGCAGCTCCGCTGCCCACTAATACCATGGTATCCTACCCTGGACCCCGGCTTTCTGCACCTCCTCGCTTCGGAGGCGACTCCGCCCAGGCTCGGGGCTTCATAAATCAGTGCACCCTGCACTTTGAACTTTTGTCCCACCAGTTTAACTCCGACCGAGCCAAAATTGCATTCATCATGTCCCATCTCACCGGGGAGGCCCTGGCCTGGCTAAATCCTCTATGGGAGAGAGGAGACCCCCTGGTGTCCAACTTGCCTGCTTTTCTCACGGCTTTCCGGAAAGTCTTCGACGAACCCGGACGGAAGACCTCATCCGCATCATCGTTGCTACGCCTCCGTCAGAAGAGTCTCACCGTGGGCCAATATGCCATACGGTTCCGTACCCTTGCCTCGGAGCTGGCCTGGGATAACGACGCTCTGGTTTCCGTCTTCTGGGAGGGTCTGTCCGGCCGTATTAAAGATGAACTTGCCGGTCGGGACATTCCTACCACTCTCGATGACTTAATAACTCTTGCCACCCGGATTGACCTACGGTTCCAGGAGCGTGCCAGAGAGGTCACCCGTGAGAGGAGGTTACCACGTCTAGCTCCTACTTTTCAGAAACCCGTCACTCCTTCTGTCTCTAACCAGGTACACCCTCCTGAGCCTATGCAGGTCGACCAGACCAAGATGGTCAAGACCCGTCAGGACTTACGTCGTGCCGAGGGGACCTGTTTCTACTGTGGCAGTAAGGAGCACCGGATCCGTGCCTGCCCGGAGAGGTCGGAAAACGCCTGTGTCTAGGTTCGCTCAGAGAGGTCCACCTAGACAAGAATAAATCCTCTCCATCCCTGCTGTTGTCAGTTTCAATCGTCTACGGGGAGAACCGTTATTTCGAACTAGCCCAACTGGACTCTGGAGCAGCCGGGAATCTTATTTCACAGTCCCTGGTAGAGAAATACCGCATCCCCACCAAACCTCTGGCTGTACCCTTGTCTGTTGCTGCCGTGGATGGGGGGCTCTTACCACGCCCCATCCAACTCATCACCGAATCCATTACTCTGCAGGTGGGAATGCTGCATTCTGAAAGTATCTCCTTCCATGTTCTGCCTGGACTCTCTCACGCCCTCTTGCTAGGCCTACCTTGGCTCCAGAGACATGCACCCGTTCTTGACTGGCAGACCGGAGAAGTCCTTCGCTGGGGACAGGGCTGCCATAAGACCTGTCTGGTTCCCGTTCATCCCGTCCGTCCTTCTCCTACCCCAGCTAATCTACCTGGACTTCCGATTCCTTATTGGTCTTATGCTGATGTCTTTAATAAAAAGGAGGCAGAGACACTACCCCCTCATAGACCATACGACTGTCCTATCGACCTGTTACCTGGTACTTCTCCTCCCCGTGGGCGTATTTATCCATTATCCGCTGCTGAGACCCGGTCGATGTCCGAATATATTGAGGAAAATCTGGCCAGGGGATTCATTCGGAAATCTACCTCCCCGGTGGGAGCAGGCTTCTTTTTCGTCAAAAAGAAGGACGGCTCTCTCCGTCCCTGTATAGACTATAGAGGCCTTAACCAGATCACGGTGAAGAATAAGTACCCCCTTCCGCTCATTCCGGAGTTATTTGATCGTCTGAGGGGGGCTAGAATCTTCACCAAACTGGACCTCCGTGGGGCGTACAACCTGGTTCGTATCCGTCAGGGGGATGAATGGAAGACGGCATTCAACACCCGGGACGGCCACTATGAATATCTGGTAATGCCCTTTGGTCTCTGTAACGCTCCTGCCGTCTTTCAAGAGTTGGTTAATGACATCTTCCGGGACCTTCTCTACTCCTGCGTAGTGGTGTACCTGGACGACATCTTGGTCTTCTCTCCGGATCTCCAGACTCACCGGAGGGACGTTCGTCAGGTCCTGCTCAGGCTCAGGCAGAACCATCTCTACCCTAAATATGAGAAGTGCCTCTTTGAGCAGACCTCGCTTCCGTTTCTGGGCTACATTATCTCTCAGACCGGCCTACAAATGGATCCTGAGAAACTGTCTGCCATCGAGAAATGGCCCCGACCAGAGGGGTTGAAGGCTATTCAACGGTTCCTGGGCTTCGCCAACTATTACCGCCTCTTCATCCCGCACTTCTCTTCCCGGACTGCCCCAATTTCCGCACTCACCCGTAAGGGTACTAATCCCAAAGAGTGGCCGCCCGAAGCAGAGGAGGCCTTTCTTTCCTTAAAACAGGCCTTCTCTTCCGCCTCGGTGCTGCATCGCCCGGACGGCAACAAGCAGTTCTTCCTGGAAGTTGACGCCTCCTCCTCTGGAGCCGGAGCGGTACTTACTCAAAAATCATCTTCCGGGAGGATGGTAACTTGCGGCTTCTTCTCTAAACTCTTCTCCTCCTCAGAGCGCAATTATTCCATAGGAGACCGAGAGTTATTGGCCATCAAACTGGCATTGGAGGAGTGGCGTTACCTGCTCGAGGGGGCTCTTCACCCGGTAATAATTTACACTGACCACAAGAACTTGGCTTACCTCCAGCATGCCCAGAGACTTAACCCGCGCCAAGCCCGGTGGTCCTTGTTTTTTGCTCGTTTTGATTTTGTTCTTCATTTTCGCCCGGCTGACAAAAACGTCAAAGCAGACGCCTTGTCCCAATCCTTTCTGGTGTCCGATCTCGAGGAAGAACCTAAACATATCATCGATCCCGCCAGAGTAATGCAGGTGGCTCCCGTGAGTCTAAATCGTCTCCCTCCCGGTAAGACGTTTGTTTCAGTACCTGATCGTGAGAAGATCCTACACTGGGGCCATTCGTCTAAACTAGCTGGCCACGCCGGTCAGAAAAAGACCCTCCAGCTTATTGCCCGGCACTATTGGTGGCCTACCCTGCACAAGGACATAATAGACTTTGTTTCTGCCTGTGTGTCCTGCGCTCGCAACAAAGTCCCGAGACATCTGCCAGCCGGACGCCTCCTTCCGCTTCCTGTACCTGCTGCCCCCTGGCAGCATATAGCAATGGACTTTATAACTGATCTCCCCGTCTCTGCCGGTTGTACGGTCATTTGGGTGGTCGCTGACCGCTTTTCCAAGATGGCTCACTTTATTCCCTTGCCAGGCCTTCCGTCTGCACCCGAGCTGGCTAAAGACTTTATCCGCCACATCTTCCGTCTTCATGGCCTGCCCCTCCACATCGTGTCGGATCGTGGGGTACAGTTCACCTCACGTTTCTGGAGAGCCACTTGTAAACTACTAGACGTCACCCTGGACTTCTCTTCCGCTTACCACCCACAGTCCAATGGTCAAGTGGAGCGGATCAATCAGAACCTGACCAGTTACCTCCGGCACTTCGTTAATGCCCACCATTCTGACTGGGTGGATCTCCTACCATGGGCCGAGTTCTCTTATAATAATCACGAGAGCGAATCCTCCTCCAAATCCCCGTTTTTTGTAGTCTTTGGTCAGCATCCTCGGATTCCTTTTCCTGTCTCCACCTCTGTGGACAACCCGGCTGCGGAATCTCTCGTTAGCAAATTTTCCTCCATATGGGAGAGTACCCGGTCCGCACTCCTTCTGTCATCCGAGCGTATGAAAAGACACGCTGACAAAAAACGCCTGGATCCTCCACAATTTCGTCCAGGAGATAAAGTCTGGCTCTCATCTAAATATGTTCGACTCAAGATACCTTCTTACAAGTTAGGGCCTCGGTTCATCGGTCCTCTGGAGGTCATCAGTCAGATCAACCCGGTGGCCTATAAATTGAAACTCCCGGCCAACTTACGGATCCCCAACTCCTTCCATGTATCTCTCCTCAAACCCGTGGTGCTTAACTCTTTTTCCAAGTCTACAGGTACGCCTCCTGCTCCGGTTTCTGCTGAGGACGAGTTTGAGGTAGAGAACATTCTTGCCACCAAAAGGGTAAAGAATTACCTGTAGAGTAATGGATTCGGTGATGAGTTGGATGGGGCGTGGTAAGAGACCCCCATCCACGGCAGCAACAGACAAGGGTACAGCCAGAGGTTTGGTGGGGATGCGGTATTTCTCTACCAGGGACTGTGAAATAAGATTCCCGGCTGCTCCAGAGTCCAGTTGGGCTAGTTCGAAATAACGGTTCTCCCCGCAGACGATTGAAACTGACAGCAGCAGAGATGGAGAGGATTTATTCTTGTCTAGGTCGACCTCTCTGAGCGAACCTAGACACAGGCGTTTCCCGACCTCTCTGGGCAGGCACGGATCCGGTGCTCCTTACTGCCACAGTAGAAGCAGCTCCCCTCGGCACGGCGTAAGTCCTGACGGGTTTTGACCATCTTGGTCTGGTCGACCTGCATAGACTCAGGAGAGTGTACCTGGGGAGAGACGGAGGGAGTGACGGGTTTCTGAAAGGTGGGAGCTAGACGTGGAAACCTCCTCTCACGGGTGACCTCTTTGGCACGCTCCTGGAACCGTAGGTCAATCCGGGTGGCAAGAGTTATTAGGTCATCGAGAGTGGTAGGAATGTCCCGACCGGCAAGTTCATCTTTAATACGGCCGGACAGACCCTCCCAGAAGATGGATACCAGAGCGTCGTTATCCCAGGCCAGCTCCGAGGCAAGGGTACGGAACCGTATGGCATATTGGCCCACGGTGAGACTTCCCTGACGGAGGCGTAGCAGAGATGATGCGGATGAGGTCTTCCGTCCGGGTTCGTCGAAGACTTTCCGGAAAGCCGTGAGGAAGGCAGGCAAGTCGGACACCAGGGGGTCTCCTCTCTCCCATAGAGGATTTAGCCAGGCCAGGGCCTCCCCGGTGAGATGGGACATGATGAAGGCAATTTTGGCCCGGTCGGAGTTAAACTGGTGGGACAATAGTTCAAAGTGCAGGGTGCACTGATTTATGAAGCCCCGAGCCTGGGCGGAGTCGCCTCCGAAGCGAGGAGGTGCAGAAAGCCGGGGTCCGGGGTAGGATACCATGGTATTGGTGGGCAGCGGAGCTGCCGGGTTGCGAGTCATGGCACTGGCGGTGGTTGCTGGTGGAGCAGTCAGAGTATCCAGGCGAGAATTGACATTCCGCAGGTGACCCAGGATGGACTCCTGTTGGGACTTCTGACGGGACAGTTCATGACAGAGGTCCGAGAGCGAGGGAGCTTGGGTGCCACCGGGTTCCATGGCCCAAGCAAACTGTAACGGGTCTGGGAGGCGGAACCTCTGAGCTACTATACAAGTGGGCGGTCCTTGTAAGGGAGCGGGTGGCGACCAGGCAGGCAGTCACAGCAGGTGACCGGGACAGTCTCTGGGTGTACGGGCAGGAGGTCACGGCAAGTGACCGGGACAGTCTCTGGATGAACGGGCTGGAGGTCACGGCAAGTGACCGGGGCAGTCTCTGGGTGAACGGGCTGGAGGTCACGGCAAGTGACCGGGGCAGTCTCTAGGTAAAGGGTAGGTACGACCTGTGATGGCTGAACCTCCAGGTAGGCTAGCAAGGCAGATGGAGGATGTGTGCTCCCAGGTGAGCAAGCGAGAGTCTCTGGAATAGCAGGTGGTCACAGCACGTGACGGCGAAGCCTCCAGGTAGGCAAGCAGGCAGGTAGCGGAGAAGCACTCCCAGGTGAGCGGGCAAGAGTCTCTGGAATAGCTGGTGGTCACAGCACGTGACGGCGGAGCCTCCGGGCAGGCAAGCAGGCAGGTAGCGGAGAAGCGCTCCCAGGTGAGCGGGCAAGAGTCTCTGGAATAGCTGGTGGTCACAGCACGTGACGGCGGAGCCTCCGGGCAGGCAAGCAGGCAGGTAGCGGAGGAGCGCTCCCAGGTGAGCGGGCAAGCTGGTCCATAGACAGACTGACAGGAGTAGAAAGGCAGATCGTCGGACCTCAGGCTAGCAAGCAGGCAGGTAGCTGATGTGCGCTCCCAGGTGAGCGGGCAAGCTGGTCCTTAGACAGACTGACAGGAGTTGTAAGGCAGACCGTCGGACCTCAGGCTAGCAAGCAGGTAGCAGGAATAACAGGCAGGAAACAGACAGCAAACTGGCAGGACTCTGGCAGGAATCAGGCAGGTAACTGGCAGGTAACTGGCAACGGGACCTGAGGGCTGAAGCAGAGTAGAACAGTGCAACAACATTGCTCGGGCACCTCCATTTTGGAGGAGGTGCCTTATATATGGTGAAGTCCTCCGGCCATTGGCCGGGGACTCCTTAGGACGGCGCGCGCGGCCCCTTTAAGAGGAAGGGAGAGCGCGTGCGCGCGCCCTAAGCACAGTGGCCGGGAAGGAGCGCGCGCTGCCAGCAGAGCGGGAGGAGGACGCCGGGCACGGAGCAGGGAGGTGAGGGGAACAGCGTCCCTGCCTAGCAGAGGGCAGGGACGCCGGCGCTACAGAGGCATTCCAATTCCCCTTGGAAGAGATGTAGAGGGCCTCATGAAAAAATGTTCCCATTATTAGGAAGTGGGTCTCCCACAGTGTTGGCCTATGCAGTGAATGCAAGGGCTGCCCAAAATTGGGAGGCACTCCAATGCCTCTTGGAAGAGACGTGGAGGAGAGCCTCATAAAAAAATGTTCCCATTAGAAAGGAGCGGGTCTCCTTTACTTGTAATGCCCATGCACTAAGTGTATAGGCTGACAAACATTTACCCCTGTTGGGTATACATGAATATACTGTATAAAAATTTTTTTCTACAGGCATCATAAAGACTCTTTAACCCCTTTACAACCCAAAGTGGTTTGCACGTTAATGACCAGGCCAATTTTTAAAATTCTGACCACTGTCACTTTATGAGGTAATAACTTTGGAATGCTTCAAAGGATCCCCCTCTGTTGAATGTTTTTTCGTGACATATTGTACTTCATGATTGTGGTAAAATTTCTTTGATATCACTTGCGTTTATTTGTGAAAAAAAACGGAAATTTGGCGAAAATTTAGAAAATTTTGCAATTTTCAAAATTTGAATTTTTATGCCCTTAAATCAGAGAGATATGTCCCACAAAATAGTTAATAAATAACATTTCCCACATGTCTACTTTACATCAGCACAATTTTGGAACCAAGTTTTTTTTTTTTTATTAGGGAGCTATAAGTGTTAAAAGTTGACCAGCGATTTCTCATTTTTCCAACAAAATTTACAAAACCATTTTTTTTAGGGACTACATCACATTTGAAGTCACTTTGAGGGGTCTTTATGACAGAAAATACCCAAAAGTGACACCATTCTAAAAATTGCACCCCTCAAGGTGCTCAAAACCACATTCAAGAACTTTATTAACCCTTCACGTGCTTCACAGGAATTTTTGGAATGTGGAAGAAAAAAATGAACATTTAACTTTTTTCACAAAAATGTTACTTTAGACCCATTTTTTTTAATTTTTGCAGGGGTAACAGGAAAAAATGGACCCCAAAATTTGTTGTGCAATTTCCACTGGGCACGCAGATACCCCATATGTGGGGAAAAAACACTGTTTGGGCGCACGGCAGGGTTCGGAAGGGAAGGAGCGCTATTTGAGTTTTTGAATGTAAAATTTGCTTGAATAATTAGCGGACGCCATGTTGCGTTTGGGGAGCCCCTGATGTGCCTAAACAGTGGAAACCCCCCACAAGTGACACCATTTTGGAAACTAGACCCCTCAGGGAACTTATCTAGATGTTTGGTGAGCACCTTGAACCCCCAAGGTGCTTCACAGAAGTTTATAACAGTGAACCGTAAAAATAAAATTTTCACATTTTTCCCACAAAAATGTTTTTCAGCCCCCAATTTTGCATTTTCATAAGGGTAACAGGAGAAATTGCACCATGCAGTTTGTTGTGCAATTTCTCCTGAGTAAGCAGATACCCCATATGTGGGGAAAACCACTGTTTGGGCGCACGGCAGGGTTCGGAAGGGAAGGAGCACCATTTGACTTTTTGATTGTAAAATTTGCTTGAATAATTAGCGGACGCCATGTAGCGTTTGGAGAGCCCCTGATGTGCCTAAACAGTGGAAACCACCCACAATTGACAACATTTTGGAAACTAGACCCCTCAGGGAACTTATCTAGATGTGTGGTAAGCACCCTGATCCCCCAAGTCCTTTATAGAAGTTTATAACATGGAGCCGTGAAAATAAAAAAATCAAACTTTTTGCACAAAAATGAAGTTTTAGCCCCAATTTTTTTATTTTCACAAGGGTAAGAGGAGAAAATGGACCCCAAAAACTTTTGTGCAATTTCTCCTGAGTATGCCAATACCCTATATGTGGGGAAAATAGAGTGTTTGGATGCACGGCAGAGTTCAGAAGGGTAGGAGCACTGTGTGACTTTTTGAATGCAAAATTGGCTGGAATCGAGAGTGGAAGCCATGTCGCATTTGGAGAGCCCCTGATGTGCCTAAATAGTGGAAACCCCCCACAAGTGACCTCATTTTGGAAACTACACCTATCAAGGATTTTATCAAGAGGTATAGTGAACATTTTGAACCCAGAGGTACGACACAGAATTTCATAACATTAGGTCATCATATTGAATAAGTTGTCATTAGTCTTAAGCGCAAGTGCTCGCTACTTGAGTTTGCATCGGGTACTCAGGTATGCACCATGTATCACGGGTGCTCGAGTGACATGCTCGAGTCACCGCCCACATGTTTCACGGTTATTAGACACCCAAAAAAAAACATGCAGGTATCGTTCGTGCATGGCAGGCAATCCCCGCGAGTTTATTTTGGCCTCGAAGCATATGGGGCGGAGACTTGAGCACCCGCGATACTCAATGCATACCCGAGCACAGAATGCAAACTCAAGTAGCGAGCACTTGCGCTCAACACTAGTTGCCATATCGTCATCTATTTTTTTTTTTTTTTTACTTTTGAAAAGAATCCCAACCCTAGCCCAACCCCAACCCCAACCCTAGCCCAACCCCAACCCCAACCCCAACCCTAGCCCAACCCCAACCCCAACCCTAGCACAACCCCAATCGTAACCCTAGCACAACCCTAACCTGAGAGTTTATTTTTTACGCCGTTCCTCATGCGGCATAAGTGATTAGACGACTTTATTCTTCGGGTTGGTGCTGTGACTGTCCGGGTTGGGGTCGGTGGATACCCTTGTAGGCTCAGCAGCCGGGGCAGGGGTAGCACACTCACCTGCCTCTGGGCCGCTCGCGACCTCTGTCACCGCATCTCCCTGGGCTTCAGCTCCTTGGTGGCGGGTCCGGATGCGGAGCAGCATTTCTTCCCGCCACGCAGCCGTCGCCGCCTCCTAGGCCTCTGTCTCCGCACGAAACCCGGGGCTTCCTGGTGAAGAAACTCCAAATCACCCGCTGTTAGGATCTTGCTGCCTCGCTCCCTGCCGGGGGAAGGACCTGGACCGGGTTCGGAAGGCTCCGTAGGTTGCGCTCCAGAAGCGTCCATGTCTGCTCCCGAAGATTGCCAACCTCCGACTGCAATGGCCGCACCTTGTTGCTCTTCTTCTTCCTCCTCTTTCGGGGCGGTTCCTGGGCGGCATGCTGACAGGCCCGCCTTTGTTCAGCCCATCCGGTTTGACGGGCATTACCCCGCGGACAGTCTCTGGAAGGGGGCGGTCCACACGTTTGGCGCAATGCGGGAGCCCAGCCCACGATGGGAGGTATTAGAAGGCCATCTTTCCACAGCATTATGGCGCCTGTTCTTCTTGGGCGGGCGCCATTTTAAGTGAAAACGACAGTCCAAGGTGTAAGGCACACAGTACCCGGTAGCAATGGGCAATTTCCTTCTGTTGCTGCGGGCACGCGATCCTGCCGACTACGCCAAGCTGTCACGCCTCAAAGCCTTCTGTAAGCTCCTTTCCCTGGGAGATGGGGGACTCGGAGTCGGGTCCTGTGATGGAGAGATGGGGTGCAGCCGTGGCCCGGACCCGCTCCGTGCCCAGGGCCGTCACATTAAAAAAAGATGGTATGGGCTTATCCGGGTTGAGTGGCTGATTTACGACTACGCCACCTGTGGCACCTGGTGAAGGCCACCAGCACTGCTGCAGTCCGCCGAGGCATGGTGTTATGGCAGTCGAAGTTGTTACTACTCCCCACAGGCGGAGCAGGGCCTCAGGGCAGAAGGACAGGATGGAGGGGGTAGAATAAAGAGTCCGGAGGCCATAGGGGTGAACTTCCAAGGCTTTACTCACATAAGAGATGGCAGTAAAAAGGCGACTCCCTGCTCCTCACGGAGTTCTGCGGTCACCAGAGACGAAGGGGGTCCGACAACC
Organism: Phyllobates terribilis; assembly: GCF_046119375.1. Taxonomy (NCBI): domain Eukaryota; kingdom Metazoa; phylum Chordata; class Amphibia; order Anura; family Dendrobatidae; genus Phyllobates; species Phyllobates terribilis. The sequence goes on along the minus strand of NW_027362771.1, from coordinate 159,430,630 downwards.
TCCGAGTAAGTCCAGTGTTCAATCAGGACCCCGCACCAGAGTGTTCCTAAACTACAGACCGGATTCTTTCCTGTCGGTGTGTGTGTAGATAGGCCTGAGCTCCCTCTGAACTCCTCTCAGAAAAAGGGCACGGGTGGCAGCTCCGCTCTTTCCAATACCCGGTGGGATCCTCAGGGCCTACCAGGCTTTGCCGACCAGGACATGGAGTAGCAAGGTCGGGTGTCGGGGGCCGGTACCCCTCTTGCAGCCGGACTCCCTCTGAATATATCAGGTGGCGAGGACAGGTGGCATATACCGCTCCGTCTGCATCCTCCCTGGGATCCATTTGCCATGGAGCTACACTTCTAAGCTCCGGGCCTTCTTGGTCATGGTCCTTGACCGGGCTGAGACATTCATTATCTGCAGCCTGCCCCTCGACCCAAGGCCGAGTGGCCGTGTCCCCGTCCTCTGTAGGTCCACACAGGATCCACGCTCAGGGAGGAGAGATCACGATCAAAGAACTAAAAAGGACGGACCAACAACCAAAATAGCTGTGTATTAAATTTGAAATTTACAGTGTCACTAAAATGCGAGTCCTCCATCCTCACCCACTAAATGGTTCCCCTATCTCTTGGTTCCCCAGTCTCCCAGGAGGGCAGCACCTAGTGCATTCTAGCCCCCTCTGGTGGGAGAAGTGTGGTGTTGGATGTGAAGGAAGGGTCCTGTCCATCGCACTGTTCTTACCTCAGAGGAGGAACACTACACTCCATTAGAAAAGTGCAGCATCCCTGTGGCGGTCGAACCCTCAGGGGCACCACAGTGCGACTACAGAGATACCAGAATCATATCGTTTTTTTTATGATTGACAGCTGTCACACACTAAAAGACACATTTTTTTGTAAAATCTAGTTTTTGCATTGCCATATTTTGAGAGCTATAATTTTTCCATATTTTGGCCGACAGAGTCATGTGACGGCTTGTTTTTTGTGGGATGAGTTGACGTTTTATTGGTACCATTTTCAGTCATCATGGCAACATCCGGGAAGCTGCGGCAGACAGCGCTGGAGGCCGGAAGAGGAAGCGAGTATTGCGATCACCTCCCCTTGCCACCGCAATGCTGCGATCGACTTCAATGACCGCTCCCTGCACATAGCACCGGGTGTCAGCTGTGACAATCAGCTGACACCCGGCGACGATCGCGCCCGCACAGTCTGTGTGCAGGTGCGATCGCAAAGACGTACTAATACGTATCAGGCTCTTAAGGCCCAGGGCGCAGATACGTATTAGTACATCTTGGGCTTTAAAGGGGTTAAAAAAATTATGTGGGTGTTGCATCACGGACCAGGGTCACCCTGGTGATATGGTGGCGGAGGATGAGGAGAAGGAGGCGGACAAGAGCAAATAGCCAAAATCAGGAAGGGTATACCCATGTGTGGTTGTGAAAAGGTGCATGGGAACACATCTCCCAAAAAAAGACACTTGATTTGAGTTTGTTACGCTGCTATCATTCGGTGGTGTTGAGAAGTCTGTCCCAATCCAGCCCTTGTTCATTTTTTATAAGAGTCAGCCTGTCAGCATTTTCAGTTGACAGGTGGATGCGCTTATCAGTTATAATTCCACCAGCGGCACTAAAAACCCGCTTTGATAAAGCGCCAGTTCATTCCACGTATCCAGCTTGGATACCCAATAATTATAAGGCACAGAGGAATCACGGAGGACATTGGTACAGTCGGCAAGGTACTCCTTCAGCATCTTCCCAAACTTTGCACTCCGTGTGAGAGTACCCCACGCCTCAGGGACTGTGAGATGGGAGGGGCTGAGAAAATTCTCCCAGAACTTTGACAGTGTTCCCCTTCCTCTGCTGGATTGGAGTTGTGTCTCTCTCGATTGTAGTCCTTGGTTGTCCAACAAACTAGGACCTCTGCCGCCAGCATTTTCAGATGGGTATTTTTTTTAATATTTGCAACAAGGGCCTTCTGGTACTGCCCCATTTTTGTAGACCTGTCCGCCTCAGGAGTAAGAGATATAAAGTTCTCCTTGTAGCGTGGGTCTAGAAGTGTCACCAACCAGTAATGACTGTCACCCAAAACGAGAACGCGAGGGTCATGGGAAAGGCAGCGTAACATAAACTCAGCCATGCGTGCTATACTGCTAACAGGCAAGACCTCCGTGTCCTCACCAAGAGGACGAGTGACCATGCTCTCCTCCTCCTCTCTGTCCTCAGGCCATCCACGCTGAACGGACGGTATGACAGTTGTGCAGGTAGTACCGTCTATAGCGCATGAAACTAGCTCCTGTTCTTCCTCTTCCTCATTGTCGCCCAATCCACACTGGAATGAGATGAAGCTGGGCTGTGTGTAATCACCCTGTATGGTTCCTTGCTCCATCTCATCGTGCTCCGCCTGCAATGCATCCTCTTTGATTGTGAGCAGAGAGAGTTTCAGAAGAAAGAGAAGCGGGATGGTGACGCTAATTATGGCATCATCGCCGCTCACCATCTTGGTGGAGTCCTCAAAGTTTTGGAGGATGGTACATATGTCTGACATCCATGTCCACTCCTGAGGTCTTATGTGTGGAGTCTGAACTGAATATCGATGGCCTTGTTGATGCTGGTGCTCAACAACTGCCTTCTTCTGCTCACAAATCCTTCCCAACATCTGCAGTGTAGAGTTCCAACGCGTGGGGACATCACACACCAGTCTGTGAGCCGAAAGCTGCAAACGCTGCTGAAAGAGGGCAAGGGTGGCGGAAGCTGTAGGTGACTTTCTAGAATGGGCACACAGGCGGCGTACTTTAACAAGCAGATCTGGCAGCTCCAGGTAGGATTTGAGAAACCGCAGAACCATGAGGTTAAGCACATGGCTGTAGATTCAGGGTGTGAGACACAGATCTGCCTGCTCTTTCAGAGCTGTCCACAACTCTTCAGCATTGTGTGGTTTGTCACCTAAGCATATTAGCTTCAGCACAGCCTGTTGCCGCTTGGCCGAGGCAGTGCTTCCAGGTTGTGACTGATGTGGTCATTTGATGGAGATGGAGGCTGAAGAGGAGAAGGAGGCTGAGATGCAGGAGCTGTAGACTGTGGGGGCAACCGTAATTGACCTAGGGCCTGCAATCCTTGGCGTTGGGAGGACGTGTTCCGTCCCAAGGTCTGACTGGGTCCTGGCTTCCACTATGTTAACCCAGTGTGCCGTCAGCGAGATGTTACCGTCCCTGCCCACAACCATGTGTCCGTGGTTAGGTGGACTTTGCCGGTAACTGCGTTGTTGAGGGCATGGCTAATGTTTTGGGACACGTGCTTGTGCAATGCGGGGACAGCACACCGGGAGAAATAGTGGTGGCTGGGGACCGAGTACCGAGGAACGGCCGCCGCCATCAGATTGCGGAATGCTTCCGTCTCCACAAGACTAAAAAGCAACATTTCGAAAGCAAGCAGTCACGAAATGTGGGAATTTAGTAGTGGCCTGAGGGGCGTTGGCTGCGTATTTGCGCTTGCGTTCCAAGGACTGGGGTATGGACAACTGAATGCTGCGCTGGGACAAGGACGTGCTTCCTGATGCTGCTACTTGAGAGTGTGCAATGACAGGTGCAGGGCAGGAGGCATCTTTGCATGAACGATGGACAGGGGATTGGCTTGCATGCACAACAGTGGAAGCAGTGGTGCCACCAGCAGACACTGTTCCTGGACCCTGGAGTCCAGCCCACAAAGTCGGGTGCTTTGCTGCCATGTGCCTGATCATGCTGGTGGTGGTCAGGCTGGTAGTTTTGCCAACCCTGCTGATGCTGGCCTCACAGGTGGTGCAAATGGCCTTTTTGGGGTTTTTGGCAGAGTCTTTAAAAAACAACCAGACTCGGGAAGACCTAACAGTTGTACTGGCAACTTCCTTCCTGTTGGTGTTACGAGGAATGGTTGCCTACTTTCTGTCTGCGACAACCACACTGCTTCTTCCTGCCTGTTTGGGTGCTCTGCCTCCCTCCCCCTGTGTGCTGCTGTCCGCGCTCTGCATGTTCTCCTGCCAGGTTGGGTCAGTTAGTATATCATCCACCACCTCGTCTTCCACTTCCGCACCCTGGTCCTCCTCCTGACTTTCTGGCAATTGTGTCTCATCATCGTCCACCTCTTGTGACACTTTCTCACCGTCGCCTTCGTGTGACCGTGGCTGCTCAAATATTTGGGCATAGCTACGTGCGATCTCCTCTTGCCCCGCTTCAAGTGGACCGGGCGAGAGGCCCGAATCTATAAATGGAAAAGTGAACAGCTCTTCGGGGTGTCCAAGTGTGGGATCACTTGTCTCTGGGCACTCAGCATGGTGGGAGGAAGGAGGTTCAGGGTGAGGAATATGCGGTCCAGACTCACGGCTACTGAAACTTGACCGTGTGGAAGACAGGGTGGTGGTCGTGGCTAAGTGACTAGAAGCATTATCTGCTATCCAACCAATAACCTTTTCACACTGCTCTGTGTTCAATAGTGGTGTTCTGCGGTCTCCTATTAATTGGGACAGGAAGGTCGAGTGAGAAGATGTGGTTGTTTGTTGTGGCAAAATTTCAGCTTGCCCACGGCCTCGGACTCTGCATGCACCATCCGTCCAGTTCCCCGTCCCTTGCCACGTGCCTTATATGTGAACTTATATGTGATCCGTGTGACGGACAAACCACAGTTTTAAATAGCTGGCCTGTAGGTAACTATTTTGAACAGCAAACTGGTGTCAATAGCTTCACTGACACACTGAAACAAATTTTTAATGGAGGCCAGAAATGGCAGTATTTTCAGCGCAATTATATGTGATCCGTATGACGGACAAACCAGTTTTAAATAGCTGGATTTTTAGCGCTGTAATATGGAAAGGACCTGGCTGTATTCTGCAGTGCCAACAAGCAAATGGTGCAGAAAAACTGTGTTCTCTGGATAGCCTTTTAAGCAAATAATGAGGATTAATATCCCAAAAAAATTATTCCTGGCCTCTGAGACCTGGGCCTATTTCTAGAAATATCTAACAGCAGCTGCAGCAGACAAAACTGGAATGGAGCCTCTTGTGCTATATGCACTGCAGTCTGCTATATTCACTGCCTGCCTGCCTATATACACTGCCTGCCTGATATCTCTGCAGATGGATTAGTACTCAGAAGGACTGTTTGTTAAGATATATATGTGTCTCTAATATAGTTTGGTATACCTACACTATCTAGAAACAAGCAAATCTCTCCCTAGCTGAGCAGCACCTCTCCCTACACTGTCTGATTCCGGAGTGACTGTGACGAGCATGGCGGCGCCAGGTCTGATATAGACCTGATGACGCTGTGCGGCCAGCCAATCACTGTAATGCCACAACCAACATGGCTGCGGCATTACAGTCCCTGCATGTTCATTGGCTCTGTGAAGAGTGCCAGACATGCAGGGAGAGGACCCAAGCTCCCGCCAAGCAACCCCTGAAATACTCGGCGAGCGCAGAGCATCTCGAGCGAGCATTGAGCAGTAGCGATCATGCTCGCTCATCACGAAATAGCACCCTTAGGCTTGGTTTAACATGTCCGACATTCACGCTTCGAGTATGAACGGTGCTCTCTGGACCAGCCGCAGGTCTCCAGACCGAACTAATCACTAAAATGTTTTATTTCCTGGTTTTCATAGACATCAGGGTAGCACGGTGGCTCAGTGGTTAGCACTGCAGCCTTGCAGTCCTAGGTTCAAATCCCACCAAGGACAACATCTGCATGGAGTTTGTATGTTTTCCCCGTGTTTGCGTAGGTTTCCTCCGGGGTCTCCAGTTTCCTCCCACACTCCAAAGACATATTGATAGGGAATCTAGATTGTGAGCCCCAATGGGGACAGTGATGATAATGTCTGTAAAGCGCTGTGGAATACAGTGGGTACGGAAAGTATTTGAATTTAAAAAATGTAAATTTTTCACTCTGTTTCATTGCAGCCATTGGGTAAATTCTAAAAAGTTCATTTTTTTTCTCATTAAAGTACACTCTGCACCCCATCTTGACTGAAAAAAAGAGAAATGTAGAAATGTTTGCAAATTTATTAAAACAGAAAAACTGAAATATTACATGAGCATAAGTATTCAGAGCCTTTGCTCATTATCTGTGGCTAAATGTTTTTTGTTTTTTTTATAGAACTGGACACAAGGAAGAGCATATTTAAATTTGTATATTGAAAAACATTTTCCAACTTCAAAGAATCAGAAGAATCTGAAAATACAAATGTATGAAAGATGAAAATCTAAGGATCATTGTCAGAAGGTCCCTGACCTCTCCAACAGCTACAGGATCCTTTCCCAGCAACCAGAAAAAATTTAAAACATGTCCATTTATAAAGACCACAGACAAGATAAAGATCCCCAACTCACATCAGGACTACAAGATCCTATTTACTTTCAGCTGCATCACATCTAATGTGGTGCACTTAATTATATGTACCAAATGTCTAGCTGAGGGTCTGTATGTACGGGAGATAGGGCAAAAACTTAGAACAAAGATGAATTCTCATCGCCACACATTAAAAAAAGAAAGAATAGATCTACCTGTGGTAAAACATTTTTGTATCCCTGATCACAGCATCATGGACATGAAATTACTGGTACTATAAGGTAACTTCAAATCTCAGAGAGCCAGGAGAGCCTGGGAGTACAAACTTATGACAACCTTTGACACACACAATGCAGGAATAAATGTGTCACAAGGATTTATGTCTATCTATTTCAACCAAGGAATGTGCTCCTCAGACCGTGTGGGGGCATCACAATAATGAACATCTATCACAGGACAATAAAACTTTCACACCCCTTATCTATGAACTGTTCCAATATTTACAGCCACAACTGTTTATCTCTCTCCCATAATGAGAGCTCTCTTTCAGGTCACTTGTCCTATCTATTGCATTTTTTCTGTGTCTTGTGCATAAATATGAAGAGACCCTAGTAGTCTCAAAAGCTTGTAATTTAAAAGCTTGCAACCATCTTTTTAGTTAGCCATTAAAAGGTATCAACCACTGAGGACACTCAAATCTTAATATATTTGAAAGTCTTCGACATACTTAAAGGATTTGTCCACTACTTCGACATTCCTGACCTATCCTTAGCATAGGTCATAAATATAAGGTCTGAGGGGGTAGACAGCCAGATGCAAGAAATATACTGAGTGGGAACAGCGCAGCGCTGAACACTGTGTAGTGGCCATTCAGGGGTACTGCAGCAAATCTCATATTGAAGTGAATGGGAGCTAAGCTGCAATAAAAAAAAACTGCCAAAGTGAGAGCTCCCCCCTCCCAAAAAAAGCCAGAATTACCAATTTTAACTCACCTTGACTTCCAACACCCGCTCCTTAAAAAAAGAAAATGATCAGTTGTATGTACCTAAATATGGCACCAATGAAAACTACCGTTCACCCCTCCAAAAAATAAATAAAATGAAAAATATTACAGGTCACAAAATATAGCAACATAAAACACTAAATTTTTTTTCTATTTCGTAAAAAGAAGTATTTTTAAAGCAATAAGACATAATATAAAATTGATAAGCGCTCTCAGGTCATTTTTATCTCAGCGAACGCAGTCGAAAGGAAATCTTAGAAATGAGAGCGGATTAGCTGGGATTTTTCAGCTTTCCAGTACAGTATATTGTGAATTAAATGGTGGCCTTTGAAACTACATCTCATCCCGGCAAAAATACAAGCCCTCCAATGGTGGAAAAGTCCAAATATATGGCTGTTGGAAGAAGGAGAGTAAAAACAAAAGCAAGAAAAAAAAAAAGAAAATTAACATGAAGGAGTTTTATATGAGAGGGCTAAACTGGGCACAGTATTAGGGTAATGAGCAGGAAGTATATGACAACAGGGGATAACTATGGTCCTAGTAAAAGGAAGAGGACTAATGTAGTTCACTTTTCTGTAGAAATGTCACACAGCAAGAACATTTACAGCCCCCATTGTCAATACTAATTGAGTGTACCTGCTAGAGGGGCTGAGGGGACACAGAGGGAACACCAGCTGGAGGGGCTAAGGGGACACAGAGGGAGCACCTGCTGGAGGGGCTGAGGGGACACAGAGGGAGCACCTGCTGGAGGGGCTGAGGGGACACAGAGGGAGCACCTGCTGGAGAAGCTGAGGGGACACAGGGAGAGTACCTGCTGGAGAAGCTGAGGGGACACAGAGGGAGCACCTGCGGGAGGGACTGAGGGGACACAGGGGGAATACCTGCTAGAGGGGCTGAGCGGACACATTGGGAGCAGCTGTAAGAGGCGCTGAGGGGGACACAGAGGGAGCACCTATAGGAGGGGCTGAGGGGACACAGAGGGAGCAGCTGTAGGAGGAGCTGAGGGGATACAGAGGGAGCACCTGCTGGAGGGGCTGAGAGGACACAGGGAGAGTATCTGATGGAGGGGCTGAGGGGACACAGAGGGAGCACCTGCTGGAGGGACTGAGGGAACACAGGGGGAGTAGCTGCTGGAGGGGCTGAACGGACACAGGGGGAGCAGCTGTAGGAGGAGGTGAGGGGACACAGAGGGAGCACCTGTAGGAGGAGCTGAGGGGACACAGAGGGAGCACCTGCTGGTGAAGCTGAGGGGACACAGAGGGAGCACCTGCTGGAGAGACTGAGGGGACACAGGCAAGTACCTGCTGTAGGGGCTGAGGGGACACAGAAGGAGAAGCTGTAGGAGGCGCTGAGGGGACACAGAGGGAGCATCTGTAGGAGGGGCTGAAGGGACACAGAGGGAGCAGCTGTAGGAGGAGCTGAGGGGACACAGAGGGAGCACCAGTATGAGGGGCTGAGGGGACACAGAGGGAGCACCTGTATGAGGGGCTGAGGGGACACAGAGGGAGCACCTGCTGGAGGGACAGAGGGAACACAGGGGGAGTAGCTGCTGGAGGGGCTGAACGGACACAGAGGGAGCAGCTGTAGAAGGAGCTGAGGGGACACAGAGGGAGCACCTGTAGGAGGAGCTGAGGGGACACAGAGGGAGCACCTGTAGGAGGGGCTGAGGGGACACAGAGGGAGCACCTGCTGGAGGGGCTGAGGGGACACAGAGGGAGCACCTGCTGGAGGGACTGAGGGAACACAAGAGGGAGCACCTGCTGGTGAAGCTGAGGGGACACAGAGGGAGCACCTTCTGGAGAGACTGAGGGGACACAGGCGAGTACCAAACTGGAGGGGCTGAGGGGACACAGGAGAAGCTGTAGGAGGCGCTGAGGGGACACAGAGGGAGCACCTGTAGGAGGGGCTGAGGGGACACAGAGGGAGCAGCTGTAGAAGGAGCTGAGGTGACACAGAGGGAGCACCTGTATGAGGGGCTGAGGGGACACAGAGGGAGCACCTGTAGGAGGGGCTGAGGGGACACAGAAGGAGAAGCTGTAGGAGGCGCTGAGGGGACACAGAGGGAGCACCTGTAGGAGGGGCTGAGGGGACACAGAGGGAGCACCTGCTGGAGGGGCTGAGGGGACACAGAGGGAGCACCTGCTGGAGGGGCTGAGGGGACACAGAAGGAGAAGCTGTAGGAGGCGCTGAGGGGACACAGAGGGAGCACCAGCTGGAGGGGCTGAGGGGACACAGAGGGAGCACCGGCTGGAGGGGCTGAGGGGACACAGAGGGAGCACCGGCTGGAGGGGCTGAGGGGACACAGAGGGAGCACCTGCTGGAGAAGCTGAGGGGACACAGGGAGAGTACCTGCTGGAGGGGCTGAGGGGACACAGAGGGAGCACCTGCAGGAGGGACTGAGGGGACACAGGGGGAGTACCTGCTGGAGAGACTGAGGGGACACAGGGGGAGTACCTATAGGAGGGGCTGAGGGGACACAGAGGGAGCACCTATTGGAGAGACTGAGGGGACACAGGGGGAGTACCTATAGGAGGGGCTGAGGGGACACAGAGGGAGCACCTGCTGGAGAGACTGAGGGGACACAGAGGGAGCACCTGCTGGATAGACTGAGGGGACACAGAGGGAGCACCTATAGGAGGGGCTGAGCGGACACAGAGGGAGCACCTGTAGGAGGGGCTGAGGGGACACAGAGGGAGCACATGCTGGAGGTGCTGAGGGGACACAGAGGGAGCACCTGCTGGTGAAGCTGAGGGGACACAGAGGGAGTACCTGCTGGAGGGGCTGAGGGGACACAGAAGGAGAAGCTGTAGGAGGCGCTGAGGGAACACAGAGGGAGCACCTGTAGGAGGGGCTGAGGGGACACAGAGGGAGCACCTGCTGGAGAGACTGAGGGGACACAGGGGGAGTACCTGTAGGAGGAGCTGAGGGGACACAGAGGGAGCAGCTGTAGGAGGGGCTGAGAGGACACAGAGGGAGCACCTATAGGAGAGGCTGAGGGGACACAGGGGGAGTACCTGCTGGAGGGGCTGAGCAGACACAGAAGGAGAGGCTGTAGGAGGCGCTGAGGGGACAGAGGGATCACCTGTAGGAGGGGGTGAGGGGACACAGAGGGAGCACCGGTAGGAGGGGCTGAGGGGACACAGAGGGAGCACCTGCTAGAGGTGAGACAGAGGGAGTGACCACTCTGGATATGAATGGAAAGTGAGCGGACAGTGAGGAGAAGCCGCCATGTCCCCAGTCATGCAGTGCGCTCAGTTTCCGCTCCCTACACTAGAATGTGTGCCCGCCGGGAATGTCCTGCGCGCGTGCAGCAGCCGCCTCCTCCCGGTGTGTGCTGTGAAGTTGAATCCCCCGCCCCCTGACACTGCCTCTATCGCCGTGCACTTGTTCCTCCTACTCCATACTCTGTGCCTTCCTGCGCTGCTGCAGCCCCTCCTGCCGGAGCCCTCTCCCCCGAGACAAGAAGCACAGCAGGCGGCACAAGTCCCGGTCACACCAGGCTACAGCACCAGCAGAACAGCACTGTGAGGTGATATGTGCCAAAGGCTGTGCAGCCCCTGACAGAGAGCAGAGCGCACATCTGGGAACATGCCCGGCTGGAAGAAGAATATCCCCATCTGCCTGCAAGCGGAGCCCGAGCGAGGTAAGGTGCATGCTGGGGGCGGCCAAGTGCCTGGAACTTGCATTGTGTCCCTCAGCAATCCCTGCCATGGTGGCTAGAAGGCATGAGCTCAGGTGTCTGCAGCACCTCCACAGGCTGCACTGCCAGCTCCTGCTGCTCAGGGGTCCCACATTGGGGACCAGTCACTCTTGAGGGAGATGTGCTCACTACTTTTCTGTCATCAGCTCAGCTTAAGTTTGTTTCCATTAATATTTTTTCCTTGGTGATAATAGGTTCTCATTCACATTTTGTAAAGTTATAAGCGTTTACTTGCTGCTGCCCTCATGTAGTTTATGATTAATGTGTTCTGCACTTCTCCAGCACCAGCTGCTCAGCTGGGGTCCGCCATAGCCCACCAGAGCAGATATTATACAGAATGATCACAATTTATCTGGATTGTACATGTCTGGGTTATTTACTGTAATGCCACATTTATTTATAAAATGTCATTATTTTTGTATTATTAATAATAACTTTCTGGAAAGAAAAATAACTTTTTTTTCTTTACCTATAATGTACTAGAATGTATAGATATATCTATAAAGAACAATAAAATTATAAAGCAAAAAAAAAAACAACCCAGTGGATCCTGTGGCTCACTATTAGAGCGTCTTCCTCTTACACTTCTGCTTGAGTCAAAGATCAGCTCAAAAAATAAAGTTAATTAAATTTATAAAAAAAAATAATCTATAAAAATGTAAAAAAGAAATCAGAGTATGGGAGGTCCTGTGTCAGAAATGACATATAGTACACTTGTCCTGTGACTAGGCCCCTATAGAACTAAACCAGCTGTACATGTGGTATGTCCACCCCTGGCAGGCACTCCCACCCATCTCTAGTGGCCCTTTTGAGTGGAGTGATTATTTTATTTTTTTTTTTTGCATGCAGACCATGACTTCATTCATTGACTATGGGAAAGTTGGGTACAGCTAAACCGGACACTCCAGAGCCCCATTCTTCTGATAGCCCCATGGACAAGTGATATCTTGCTTTTATGGTCCAACCCCACTAAAGGGGTTGACCCACAAAGTATGTTTATCAGGTATCCACAGAATAGATGATAAATATGTGATTATTAACCAAATAGGGAAAACCCCATATAAATATCCCTCTCTATTAGGCTATAAAACTTAACTTTTACTCTAATATCCTATTAAAATGCATAGAGGGTATTAAAATGTTGTCCCTAATCTACCTAAATCATTTTGTTTTTATAACCATTTATATGTTAGTGTTCTGATGAGACCACAGGGTACCACCATTTACGGTAGAATAGGACAATAGTTAGTATAGCACACGGCCACACAACATGTTTCACCGCTTCAGCGGCATCATCAGGGGATGGGACACTAGCATTTATGATTGCTGAGACCACTCAAGAATTGGGGTTCCTGAGCCCCCTGTTTCTCCATACTGCCTGACTGCAGAGATGAGTCTCTTCTCTGTCTCCATGTGGCTTATAGAAGGAACATTGTGGTTTGGGATGCCCATTTCACTGATTGCCAGGGGCCTAGTAATCAGTGATTTGCCACCTATCCTGTGGATGCATAATAAAAGTCTATTGTGGACAAACCATTTAACATTTATTAGAATATGTTAAACCAACGATACGAGTGAATTTTAAACACAAAAAAAAAAAAAAAATAAAGATGCTTCTTCTGCTGCATTCTCTTGATAAAAGCAAAGAAAATATACAAAGAAATCAACTTTAAAAACTGCACCATGTAAACAAGGCTAATCTAATGTGAACAAGGCTTATCTAATAAACTTAGAGTCGGTGTCCTGTTTGAGAGGCCTCCGCATGACCTGTGAAGTAAATGATTAATGGGAAAGGGACTAGTCAGGAGAAATAGATGTTCGTTGTATAATTTTATAGTGGTGGCAACACATGATCTTCTCTGTTTGTAAGCTTACCTAATGGGATTGTTAACACCCATAGAAAAGGGTAATAACCAATGTACTTAAAACTTTTGAATGTAGTCAGCCGGACAAAACGTAATCGTAGAAACACCTATATAAGTCGATCACATGACCAGAAATTCATATTAATAAAATATTCTTTATTAGGTGTAAAGTGAACCGGACAGAAGAATAAAAGACATAACATAGACCATGTTAAAAAATGAAGGTAGCGCACAAACACAAATGACACTGTAAATAAATGAATAATAGGAATGGCATGGAGATTGAAAATAAATCGTTAATGGTTGTCTATAAAGTGCACAAGTGCATCATTACATAAATGGATAACCATCTGTATATAAGAGTCAATGAAGTGCTAGTGCATGATAAATAATGCAGTGACCCATCCATAATACAATGATAAATGCAATAACATTGATCATGTCAATTGATAGTACAAAGACAGGCGAAACTAATGTGATGATAATAAGGTAATAGAGGGCTAAAGACCCAAAGAGTCCATCAGCGCTGCTGGTCCTCCACCTCGCCCTCCAACGTGCGTTTTGTCAACGTTCGCCCACGGTCAGCTTTTTGCAGGTCCCACTGCAGGTAGACATACACAGTACATCGCTGCTTTGTTCTCTATATTGTGGCCATTCTCTGGTGCTGTAGCTCAGCTCCTATTAGATTGAATGGAGGCTGAGTTGCAGTACTCAAGAATGGCCACTACATTGTGCTGTTTCAGGTCTATACGCAGTAGAAGCGGCAAATAGCTGATCTTGGAAGTCATCAGTATATACAACCTGGACAACCCCTTTAATGAGCTTTACATATTCGACCACTTACATGTGAAAATTAAGGGTCTTGCTCCCCAGACCTTTAGGATGCCATTGAATTTCCTGCAAAAGGTTGATGCTAACCAGTCATTTCCCGTTGCAGAAGTTAGAAATGTGTTTATTACATGGCAGCCATTAATTGTAATGGATGTCTGTGTATTACATGGATGGCACAAACCCTTTCATGACATGCATATATACCATTCCCATCTATGGATCGTGGTCCCACACAACAAAAGGCTCTGACAACAAGGCTTTTGTAGCCAACTGTTGCAATAAAGTTGCTGTTCTGAATAATGTGTTTAGTGGCTTGGGCAGGTGAAGTTTAGCACTCTGAGTTGTATGCTGTATGTATTATCTAGCACAACCAATCAGATTCCAGGCTTTCACTGCTGTGTCATTATTTGTACATTTTAATACAGGATAATACGAGATCTGATTATTTTCTGACAGAGATTTCCCCTCAGGAGGGCAATCCTCTATGAGCTAAGTACATGAACATTACAACTCTCTATTTGTCTTGTTGCAAAATACCACTGTAGGTATAAGGTTTCAGCTTAGATTTGAGTGTATTAGCCTCACCGTTTATTTCCTAGACTGTATGCAATTCTTGCAAAGTCTCTACAGTTAGAAGTTGAGGTGAGCAGAATGATTTGCTCTAACGTGGTCTTGGTTCTATTTTGGTTCTCCACGCTAGCTGGATCATTGCGGTGTGAACTATCTCCGCTCGCAATCAAATGCCAGTATTTTCTGCACCTTTTATCTGATTACTAGGCCCCCATGACGCTATAACATCATAGTGTCTAGTACACATCAGAGATGACCAAGATGAGGGAATTTGAGTGCCAGTGTAGGAGTTAAAACTGCACTGGTTCGGCTGCCATGGAGTACTGAAGTGGAAGCCGGACCAGGTTGCGTGTGTCTTTTGCTTATCATTGGTTAGACGTTATGTATGTCTTTCCATGTATCCATGCATTGCATTTAAGGGCTTGCCGAGAATTTGAATGTCCACGTTATGCTGTAAATTTTTGCAGATGCTAGCAGTGGTTGTGACAAGCTGAGATGCAGTCTGGGCTGTGGAGTAGGTTAGCCAAACCTCCGACTCCTCAATTTCCCTGACTTCCGACTCCACAGCGCTGCCTCACTACTCAGCATGTACATAAAGTGCAGCACAGATTCATCTACACTAAAAGCCCAGATCCTTAGATCAGGAACAGAACACACATTTATAGGACACTTCATAACTTTCCCAAATTCTTATGAAAAAATTTACAGCACATCCTGCATTGTACTACTTTACCAATTTATTATATATTTTAGGAGTCTGAATCTGTCCATTTTATTCCGACTCCACGACTCCAACTCCACAACCCTGGATGCCGTTAGTGAAACCTGAAGAATAATCTGCATGTAATACAAGCAGATTTTGTCACAGGTTTTAGACCTCCCCTGGGCTGAATGGACGCAGAGGAAACATTGCCACAGATTTACATTGAGATCTGTAGTAAAATCTACAGTGGTGTGAACATAACCTAGAGGTGACCATGCACATTGCTATGAAGTTAATCAAAATCTACAGTTTCATCCAATGATGGACTATTGCAGGTTTGGGGAACCTTTTTTCTACCAAGGGCCATTTGGTTATTTCTACCATCATTTGGGGGCCGTACAAAATGATCAACTTGACAAACAATTAATTAACTCAACCCTAATGTGATGGTTGAAGCTGCTTCTCTTTGGTGTGGCATGGGATGTTAGGTGATCGTGTTGCTTCTCACAACTTTTCTAGATTTGAGTCAGTCTGAAGCGCAGTCAACTTTGTGATAAGTTTTGTGAAGGGACTTGCAGCAGTAAGTTGTTAAAGAGAACATGTCATCAGGAGCTGGTATGTTACACTAAAGGGTATGTTCATTAAGGCGCTGTTCTACTGATTTAATAGGCACCTTCAGTGTAGATATCCGCAGCCTCGTTGTTCTTTAATGATCATTAGACATTTGGGTGCAATAAGATGTTTGTGCATCAGGGCGGGACTGTGGGTAGGGTCTTTGTCTTTGCCATGGCGCCTCAGTTGCCTCTGGTGTTCGTATCTTCATTCTGATTAAAGTTTTGCACCTTCGCCGTCATGACTGCAGGTGGCACTTGCCACATTCATCTTGTGGTGGGCTTCAGGAAAGCCCCTGAAGGGCTCATACTCATTTGCAAGATAAACGGATGAGTACAATCGGATTGCACTTTGAGCAATGTTAATCTATGAGTTACAGCTGATCTGTGATTTTTTTTTTTTTTTTCTCAGCTGAAATGGGACTGAGAAAAAAATCACAGCATGATGCGATCTGCCATGTATATCGGACGAGCCTCGCCAATGCAAGTAAATGGGTGCGCATGGCGGATGCATTACCATTTTGTAGCATAGAACACTGTAAATGGTCCTGTAAATTATTGTTGAATAATAGTTGCAGAGAAAAAAACTCATTGCATATGGATGTCATACAGATGCTATGTGAGATAAAAATCGTATTGTACTCACTTGACACTCGTCCTACTTTTCAGGAACAACAACGTACCGTCTTTTTTCTCACAAATGAGTATGAGCCTGAAGAATGAGCGTGTCACTGTTCCAGCGTTTCTGAAGCACTTAAAAGAAATGACACAAGACTGAACATGTACACAGCAATGTCGTTTTGACATTACTGTGCATTAGGTTCATTTTATGGGGCACTTTTGTGATGCTTTTTCAGGTGTATTCCATCCAGAATTGGCATGAAAAAGCGTCACAAAAGTGCCCCATAAAATGAACATAATTTCTTATTTAATAAATAGTAGCTGCTTGAAGAATTGTCAGGTCACTTCTTTTATCCACTTCACAGGTATGTTCACAAAACTTATTTTTCAGGCAGGTTCTGTATGAAACCCACCTGAAAAAGTGGTATATAAGCTTTAAAAATAATCGCCATATGCGCAGCAGTGTCAAAAAGACTTGTGCACGTGTTCAGTCTTTTTCAGCTTATTATAACCATTTTAGGCTTTGATAGCTGTGAAGTGGCTAAAACAAGTGAGCGGTCCATTCTTCTGATGGTTTCTCACTACTTTATATACAGCGGATAAAATACGTATTGAACACGTCACCAATTTTCTAAGTAAATATATATCTAAAGGTGCTATTGACATGAAATTCTCATTCTCACCAGATATCGGTAACAACCCATCCAATCCATCCAATCCACACAGGCAAAGAAATCAAATCATAGATGTCCATAAAGTATTTGTAATAATGAGAAAAGACACAAGGACAAAGTTTTGAACACGCTTACTGAAATTTATTTAATACTTCATACAAAAGCCTTTATTGGTAATGACTGCTTCAAGATGCCTCCTGTATGAAGAAACTAGTCACATGCATTGCTCTGGTGTGATTTTGGCCCATTCTTCCACATAAACATTCTTCAAATCCTGAAGGTTTTGAGCTTTAGTTCCTTCCATAATTTTCCTATTGGATTCAGGTCACGTGATTGACTGGGTCATTCAAGTAGCTTTTTTTTTGTTTCTCCAAAGCCAATTGAGAGTTTCCTTGCCTGTGTGTTTTGGATCATTGCCTTGCTGAAATGTCCACCTTCGTTTCATCTTCATCATCCTGGTAGATGGCAGAAGATTTTTATCACGAATGTCTTGGTCCATTCATCATGCTTTTTGGCCTCAAAATGTGGTGTGCATTATGGCATCCAAAGAGATCCAATTTTTGTCTCATCTGACCTAACTGTATTCTCCCAGTATTTCACAGCTTGTCTAATTGTTGTTGAGCAAACTTTAAATGCGCTTGAACTTTCTTTTTGTTCAGCAATGGAGTCTTGCGTGGTGAGCGTGCATACAGGCCATGGAAGTTAAATGCATTATTTATAGTTTTCTTTGAAACAATTGTACCTGCTGATTTCAGGTCTTTCTGTAACTCTCCACACGTGGTCTTTGGCTCTTGGACAACTCTTCTGATAATTCTTTTCACTCCTTGGTGGGACGGCTACTCACCATATCTCCAACCCAAGGGTGTGGTTCAGCAAGTTAAATGTCTGGCCACTGAGTTTTTTTCTTTGTCTGTGTGTCTGGAGGCAGGAATCTCCAGAGAAGTGTTTTATGTGTGCCTGGGCTGGACTCTGTTGATTGTAACCTGAACTAGCAGATTCCAGCAGGCAAATAGACTGTGCTATGGGATATCTTTTTGTTTCCTGGTTTTGCCAGAAAGGCCATGTTTATTTTGTTGAACCCTGCACTGGTTTATGCCGTGATTTAAATAAACCAGCAGAAGAAACGTTCCTGGGTCCACTTCTGTGAGCAGCTGAGTGAATCGCATTACCACACTGCGTAAGAAAAACAAAATAAAGAGTCCATGTAAATCGGCACCTACGTGACAGTCAGGGCTCACCCAAACAGAATAATGTGTCCAGCTCTAAGTCTCGGTAGGAGACTGACAAGACTGGAGGTCTGCACACCTCAACTCCCAGTTCCTAACGATACAGTTGGACTTCCTTATATCTGCCATACCACGCCCCAGGGTGGGGATATGTGAGCAACAAGGCCCACCAATCGCTCTGAAAGCTCGTAAAACCGGCCCTTGACATGCCTCGTTAGGTCTCTCAGCACTATACTAGCCGGAGCCTGTTTTTCCGGGCTTACATCACCGAGGCTTCCACATTACATATCTCCCCTTGAGGACCTGTCCGGCGGCCACCTTACATCATGATAAATGTGAGCCGAGCCTTACTGCGATCTTTGTGAGGCAGAATGAACAAATCAACAGCAGGTCAAGAGTTGGTTTTATTTTTTTTTAACGCCGTTCCTCGTGTAGTGTAAGTGATTAGACGACTTTATTCTTCGGGTCAGTGCAATTACAGCGATACCAGATTCATATTGTTTTTTTTGTTTGGCTAGTATCACACACTAAAAAAACGCTTTTTTTGCAAGACAAATATCTCCATATTTTGAGAGCTATAATTTTTCTATATTTCTGTCAAGTCATGTGAGGGCTTGTTTTTTGCTGGATGAGTTCACGCTTTTTATTGGTTCCATTTTCGGGCACATAACAGTTTTTTGATCGCTTTGTATTCCAATTTTTGGGAGGCGGAATGAACAAAACCCAGGAATTCTAGAATTGTTTTGTTTTTGCTTTTTTTTATGCCGTTCACCACCTGATAAAAGTGATAAGATCACTTTATTGTTCGGGTCAGTACGATTACATCGATACCACATTTATATAATTTTTTATGTTTTGCTGCTTTTGCACTCAAACAATTTCATCCGCCTTGAAACCTGCCTGAAAAAAAACACTTAAAAAGTGCTCGAAAAATGAAAATCTGCATTTCTACTGTACAGACCAAAAGTTTGGACACACCTTCACATTTAAAGATTTTTCTGTATTTTCATGACTTTGAAAATTGTACATTCACACTGAAGGTATCAAAACCAGCCACGACTGTATTTTGTTCTCCACTATACAGTACTACAATTCAAGCAAAAGCAACAATAACCAGCAACATCTGCTTACATTATCTGTGGGTAAACCAACCATTTAAACGTTGCTTATAATTATTCATATGTCTGTGATCTTACAATTTTTACTGACTGATGAAAATATGTTCTTTTAGGCTAAATGATTTTGCAACAGTTTTTTCTCGCTCTTGAAAAATATTTGTTCGGATACAACTTTTTGATAGTTTTCATCACTTTTTTTTTTCTGTTCTAAAGTTTTCTTAGCAATAATACAGACCTAAAAAAGATATGAAAGTGCCCTGTCAAGGATAAAATTCATTGTTCTGCTGATCGGTGTGAGCCCTGTGACTTTGCTTTTTAAATAAAACATCAGATTCATTCAAGAGGTTGTCTGGTCTAAAACTACTCTATGTGACTGCAGACTTGTGAATCCTCACAGCACACACAAGCCATCCTTAAGCTGCAAAAACTGAAAAAAACTATCAGAGAAATTGCTACAATATTAGGAGTGGCAAAATATACAGTTTGGTACATCCTGAGTAAGAAAGAAAGCACTGGTGAACTCATCAATGCAAAAAGACCTGGGCGCCCACGGAAGTCAACAGTGGTGGATGATCGCAGAATAATCTCCATGGTGAAGAGAAACCCCTTCACAACAGTCAACCAGGTGAACAACACTCTCCAGGAGGTATGCGTATCAATATCCAAATCTACCATAAAGAGAAGACTGCATGAAAGTAAATACAGAGGGTTCACTGCACGGTGCAAGCCACTCATAAGCACCAAGAATAAAAAGGCTAAAAAAGCCAGCACAGTTCTGGAAGAACATTCTTTGGACAGATGAAACCAAGATCAACCTCTACCAGAATGATGGAAAGAGAAAAGTATGGCGAAGGCGTGGTACAGCTCATGATCCAAAGCAGAAGTGGAATATTCTTGAATGGCCAAGTCAGTCACCTGATCTCAACCCAAATGAGCATGTATTTCACTTGTTAAAGACTAAACTTCAGACAGAAAGGCCCACAAACAAGCCGCAACTGAAAACCACCGCAGTGAAGGCCTGGCAGAGCATCAAAAAGGAGGAAACACAGCGTCTGGTGATGTCCATGAGTTCAAGACTTCAGGCAGTCATTGCCAACAAAGGGTTTTCAACCAAGTACTAGAAATGAACATTTTATTTACAATTATTTAATCTGTCCAATTACTTTTGGTCCCTTTAAAAACAGGGTGGCACATGTTAAGGAGCTGAAACTCCTAAACCCTTCATCCAATTTTAATGTGGATACCCTCAAAAGAAAGCTGAAAGTCTGAACTTCAACTGCATCTCAATTGTTTTGTTTAAAATTAATTGTGGTAATGTCTAGAACCAAAATTAGAAAAATGTTGTCTCTGTCCAAATATATATGGACCTAACTGTATAAGGCCACGTTCACATGTTCAGTATTTGGTCAGTATTTTATATCAGTATTTATAAGCCAAAACCAGGAGTTAAACCATCAGAGGAAAAGTATAATAGAAACACGTCACCGCTTCTGCATTTTTCACCCACTCCTGGTTTTGGCTTACAAATACTGAGGAAAAATACTGACCAAATACTGAATATGTGAACGTGGCTTATAATGATGGCTCCTGCATACAGCTGTAATTCACTCATATGAAACCAGCCAGCCTAAGGTCACGTTCACACGTTCAGTATTTGGTCAGTATTTTAGATCAGTATTTCTAAGACAAAACCAGGAGTGGTCAACAAATACAGAAGTGGTGACGTGTTTCTATTATACTTTTTCTCTGATTGTTCCATTCCTGTTTTTGGCTTACAAATACTGATGTAAAATACTGGCCAAATACTTAATGTGTGAACGTGACCTAACTCTGCTTGTTTGGACCTCATTATCTCAATATAAAGTGATGTACCTATTGTGACAAAGTCACTGGCAAAGTACTAGAGGAGAGATATGTAGCACTGAGGTTGTTGGCTTCAGTGATATAAACCTAGGAAAACGCTCCAGCACACTAAGTACTGAGAGGGGTTAATCAGCCATGTTTAGTGCTAGGATGATTGAACAGCTGTAGAGTGGGAGGAGCCCAGAGGATAAATACCCAGCTTTCTAGAGCATTCAGTGTGGGTGGGTCTGGAGGTGCAAGCTGGAGCTGGGTTTTCATGCCATATGTTATGTTTTTGTTTTCCTCTTAACCCCATAACGCCCAATGAAGGGGATAACCCGTCATGGCTGGATGTTTGTTCGCGCACCATGATGGGTTATCCCCTTCATGGCTTAGAACTGTCACTGCGTGTAAATACACAGTGACAACTCAGTGCCGACAGCTGTCACAGACAGCTGAGCGGCAGGGGAAGAGGTGCGGGGACCCATGCCAGTGGACCCCGCACCCAGATCGCTGTGATCAGTTAGTCAATCTGACAGACCAATCTCAGCATGATCGCTCAGGAGAAGCTGAAATATCAGCGTCTCCTGCCAGATCAGTGCTGGAGCTCAGCGCTGCCAGTGGCTGAGCTCCTGCACTAAACAGCCAGGAGTGGTGTCAGCGCCACCCCTGGCTGTTAACTCTCTGAATGCTGCGATCGAGCGCGATCACAGCGTTGAGGATGCAGGCAGAGGGACGAGAGCTCCCTCTGCCTTCAGATCGGCGCCCCCGCAACGTCATCACAGGGGCCCAACCATTGCCATAGTGACCTTGGGTCGTCATGACAGCCCCCAGGTCACCAAGCTACGGAAAGCTTCTGAGACCATGCTGACAGCATGGTCTCAGGAGCTTTCATTATAGGTATAATGTACTGCAATGCTAGTGCATTGCAATACATTATACCTGTGGAAAGAGGGAAAAAAGTGAAAGTCCCATAGAGGGACGAAGTTAAAAAGTTTTAAAGTAAAAAAAAAATTGTAAAAATCTAAAAAAAAAAAGTAAAAAAATAAAATATATTACCCTAATAAATACACATTTTATGTAAAAAAAATAAACAAAAAAAGTACACATTTTTAGTATCGGAGCGACCTGATCTATAAATGTGTCACACTAGTTAACCCCTTCAGTGAACAGTGTAAAAAAAAAAAGGGGAAACTATGCCTTTTCATCATACTGCTAGAAAAAAGTGGAATAAAACGCGATCAAAAAGACAAATGTAAATAAAAATGGTACCACTAAAAACGTCATCTTGTCCCGCAAAAAAAAAAATGGCATACAGCTCCGTCAGTGGAAAAAAAAAAAGTTATAGCTCTCAGAATAAAGCGATGCAAAGATAATTATTTTTTCTGTGAAAGTATTTATTATGCAAAAGCACAAAAAAAAAATACACAAATGAGGTATCACTATAATCGTACTGACCCGAAGAATTAAGCTGCCTTATCAATTTTACCACACGCAGAACGGCATAAAAAAAACAATTTGTGAATTGTTGGTTTTCGTTTATTCTGCCTCCCAAAAATCGAAATAGAAAGCGATCAAAAAATGTCATGTTCCCAAAGATGGTGCCAATAAAAACATCAACTTGTCCCGCAAAAAACAAGCCCTGTCGGCCAAAATATGGAAAGATTATAGCTCTCAAAATATGGCGATGCAAAAACTAGTTTTTGCTAAAGAAAAGCATTTAGTGTGTGACAGCTATCAATCATAAAAACCTACTATAAATCTGGTATCGCTGTAATCGCACTGACCCGAAGAATAAAGTCACCCAATCACTTATACAGCACGAGTAACAGCGTAAAAGATAAATAAAACCAATTCTTCACCTGTTGATTTGTTCATTCTGCCTCCCTAAGATCGCAATAAGGCTCTGCTTACATTTATCTTGCGCTCTGCACTCAGCTCTTACATCGGGGTTTTCGTGTAAATCTCTGAAATAAGTGATTCAGACGGAACCCCCGGCAGAAGATTCCCTGTAATGAAGCAGATGGAGGCACTGTGGACGCCGTCTGACCTATGATCCGGCGGTGTCCGTCTTTTTAGGCGTAGATAAAAGTGCGGTCAGCCACAGTTTTGTGAACCTCTGAAAAGGACAACTCTGAACAGAGTCCAGAGTAACTCTGCTGCGTCATCTCATTATAGTGAATGGATCCCTTGGGAGTTTCATCTGAATCGCGTCATTCGGAGATTTAGATGGAAACCCCAAAGTAAGTGCTCAGCGTAGAGCTCTAGATAAATGTGATCCAAAATATTATGTATAATGTTCCCATTAAAAGCTTCACATAAAAAGCCCCCACACAGGTCTGTCATGTGTTAATGGAAATACAGGGGGCTTCCATGTTACTGGTAGTATAAAGGCTCTGGAAAAGCGAAATGGCTCCTTGCCTCCCAAAAGAAATTCAGCAAATTCTGCGCTCCAAAATTCAAATCCCCCTCCCTTCTGAGCCCCACAGTGTGTCTAAACCACATTTAGCGTCCACATGTTTGGCAGGGGTATGATTTCCAAAATCGGGTCACTTGAGGGGGGGGTTCTGCTCTTCTAGAGCTTAGGGGCTCTGTATATGGAGTCTGCAAACTATTCTAGGAAAATCTACGCTCCAGCAGGCAAATAGCGCTCCGTCCCTCCCGAGTCTCACTGTGTGGCTAAGCAGTACTGTACAACCACATGTGATGTATTGCCATGTTCAGCAGAAATTGTGTGACACATTTTGGTGCCATTTTTTTCCCAATTTACCCATGTGAAAATGTAAAATCTGGGGCTAAAACAAAATATTTATGGAAAAAATGTAATTATTTTTTCTTCACTGCTTAATGTTATAAAATTCTGTGACACATCTGTGGTGTCAATATGATCACTGCACCCTTAGATTAATTCATTGAGAGGTGTAGTTTGTAAAATGGGGTCACTTATGGGGGATTGTGCTGTTTTGGCACCTCAGGTGCTCTGCCAATGTGACATGGCACACTCAAACCATTCCAGCAAAATTTGAACTCCAATATGGCGCTTGAGCTTTGCACTGTGCCTCAAAAGTAGTTTTCGACCACACATTGTGTATTGGCGCACTCAGGATAAATTGCACAACAAATTTTGAGGTCCATTTTCTCCTGGTAGCCTTGTGAAAATAAAAAAATTGAAACTAAAAGATCATTTTTGTGGAAAAAAAAATATTTTTTATTTTTACAGCTTCTGTGAAGCACTTGGGTGTTCAAGGTGTTCGCCACACATCTAAATATGTTCCTTGAGGGGTCTAATTTCTAAAATGGGGTCACTTGTGGTATGTTTCCACTGTTTAGGCACATCAGGGGCACTCCAAACGCAACATGGCATCCGCTCTCGATTCCAGACAATTTTGCGTTCAAAAAGTCAAACAGTGTTCCTTCCCTTCCGAGCCCTGCCGTGGACTCAAACAATGGTATTCCCCTACATATGGGGTATCGGCGTACTCAGGAGAAATTGCACAACAAATTTGGGGGTCCATTTTCTCTTGATACCCTCTTGAAAATAAAAAAAATGGATCTAAAGTAACATTTTTCCACATTGCTTCAGTTCCTGTAAAGCACCTGAAAGGTTAATGAACTTCTTACATGTGGTTTTGAGCACCTAGAGGGGTGCAGTTTTTATAATGGTGTCACTTTGGGGTATTTTCTGTTATATAGACCCCTCAAAGTCACTTCAAATGTGATGTAGTCCCTAAAAAAATGGTTTTGAAAATTTTGTTGGAAAAATGAGAAATTGCTGGGCAACTTTTAACCCTTACAACTTCCTAACAAAAAAAAATTATGTTTCAAAAATTGTGCTGATGTAAAGTAGACATGTGGGAAATCTTATTTATTAACTATTTTGTGTGACATAACTCTCTGGTTTAAGGGCATAAAAATTAAAATTAAAAATTGAAATTAAAATTTTTGTCAAATTTCCAATTTTTTCACAAATAAACACAAGTCTTATCGAAAAACTTTTACTACTATCATGAAGTACAATATGTCACGAAAAAACAGTCTCAGAATCCGTGGGATCTGTTGAAGCTTTCCAGAGTTATTACCTCATAAAGTGACAATGGTCAAATTTAAAAATTGAGGCCTGGTCATTAACCTACAAAGTGGCTCGATCCTTAAGGGGTTAAGTCGGGAAGGCCATGTTTGTTTTGCTAACTCTGCACTGGTTTTATGCAGTACTTTTAATAAACCAGTGGAAGACTTAAAGGGACAGTGTTCCTGTGTCCACCTCTATGTGCAGGCAAGTGAAACGATCTGCCACACTATTAATAAATGATCCAAATGAAACTTTCTTCTATTATCATGCTTCCTCATTTCCTTCCACACCTGTGAATTAAGTCTTCTCTTTAATGCTAAGCATCCTATTCTAGATTTCCCCATGATTACGAATATACATGTGCATCACTGTATTTATGCTGTTAACATTACTTTGCATAAATCATGCACTGATATAAACTGCAACTCGGAAATACTTTAACTCCTTTCTGACATTGTCAGTAATAGTACGAAGCTGTGCTGGGCGATCGCCGCCAGGTGTCAGCTGATTCGGCACATTAACCCCCGTAATGCTGCGATCAAAGTCCTTTGCAGCATTCTGGGGGCAAGGAGAGGAGAAACAGCCCCTCTTATCCTGCATCGGAGACCCCGCGCTGTTAGTGCGGGGTCCCGATCGTTGCCATGGTGACCTGATGTTGGGTCACCAGGCATCAGGAAGTTAGATAGATGATGCACAGTGCACACGATCTATCTAACTTGTGTCTGCAAGGCTGACAGCCTGCATAGCACAAGGATGCTGCTACATCCCTATGCTATGCAAGGGATCAGCCTGCAAAAAATGAAAGCCCCATAGTGGGACGAAGTGTAAAAGTAAAAGAAAGTGAAAAAAAATTGTAAAAATATATAAAAAAAATTTCAAAAATAATCCAAAAAAAACCCCCATGAATAAATATTATTTTGAAAAACAAACAAACAATAAAACTACACACATTTGGTATCGCCACATCCAGAACGACCTGACCTATAAAACTATCCCACTAGTTAATCTCTTTAGTGAACACGGTAAAAAAAAAATGAAGCAAAAAACAATGCTTTATCATCATAGCGGCAAACAAAAAATGGAATAAAACTGTATGAAAAATGGTACCGCTGAAAACGTCATCTTGTCCCGCAAAAAACAAGCGGCAATACAGCTCCATCAGCCGAAAAATAAAAAAGTTATAGCTCTCAGAATAAAGTAAAAAAATTATTTTTTCAATAAAATTGTTTTTATTGTGTAAAAGCATAACATAAAAAAAACTATATAAATATAGTAGCCTTGTAAACGTACTGACCCGAGGAATAAAGCTGCCTTATCAATTTTACCACACGCAGAATGGCATAAAAAATCCAAAAAAAACAATTCCTGAATTGTTGTTTTTTGTTTATTCTTCCTCCCAAAAATCGGAATAGAAACCGATCAAAAAATATCACGTGCCCGAAAATGGTACCAATAAAACGTCAATGCAAAAAACAAGCCCTTACATGACTTTGTTGGATGAAATATGGAAAAATTATAGCTCTCAAAATATGGCGATGCAAAAACTAGTGCATCACACTAGTGTGTGACAGCTGTCAATCGTAAAAACCCGCTATAAATCTGGTATCGCTGTAATCGCACCAAGCCGAAAAATAAAGTCGTCTAATCACTTATACCGCACAAAGAATAGTGTAAAAAATAAACTCTAGGTTTAGAGTTACCGTTAGGATTAGGGTTGTGTTAGAGTTGTGCTAGCATTAGTGTTGTGTTAGGTTTGGGTTAGGGTTGGGGTTAGGGTTGTGTTGGTGTTGGTATTTTTTCAAACGTAAAGAAAAAAAAGTGATGACGATATGGCGACTAGAGTACTTGAGTTTGCATCGGGTGCTCGGGTATATACTGAGTATCGCGGGTGCACGAGTGACATGCTTGAGTCTCCGCCCCATATGTTTTGCGGCTGTTATACAGCCAAAAAAACTTGCGGAGATTGCCTACCATATACGAGCAATCCCCGCATGTTTTTTTTTGGGTGTCTAACAACCATGAAACATGCTCGAGCATGTCACTCAAGCACCCGTGATACATGGTGCATACACGAGTACCAGATGGAAACTCAAGTAGCAAGCACTTGCTCTCAAGACTAATGACAACTTATTCAATATGATGACCTCATGTTATCAAATTCTGTGTCGTACCTCTAGGTTCAAAATGTTCACTATACCCCTTGATAAAATCTTTGAAGCGTGTAGTTTCCAAAATGGGGTCACTTGTGGGGAGCTTCTACTCTTTAGGCACATCAGGAGCTCTCCAAACGCGACAAGGTGTCAGCTAATGATTCAAGGAAATTTTACATTTAAAAAGTCAAATGGCGCTTCTTCCCTTCCGAGCCCTGCCGTGTGCCCAAACAGTGGTTTTTCCTCACATATCGGGTTTGGCATGCTCAAGAGAAATTGCACAGCAAATTTAGGGGTCCATTTTTCCCTGTTACCCTTGCAAAAATAAAAAAATTTGCTGTGAAAAAAAGTTTAATGTTCAATATTTTCTTCCACATTCCAAAAATTCCTGTGACGCACCTGAAGGGTTAATAAACTTCTTGAATGTGGTTTTGAGCACCATGAGGGGTGCAGTTTTTAGAATGGTGTCACTTTTGGGTATTTTCTGCCATATCGGCCCCTCAAAGTCACGTCAAATGTGATGTGGTCCCTAAAAAAAAATTGTTTTGGAAATTTGGTTGTAAAAACGAGAAATTGCTGGTCAGCTTTTAACCCTTATAACTTCCTAACAAAAAAAATTTTGGTTTCAAAATGTAAAGTAGACATGTGGGAAATGTTATTTATTAACTATTTTGTGTGACATATCCCTCTGATTTAAGGGCATGAAAATTCAAAGTTTGAAAATTGCAAAAAATATAAAACACTGCTGTAGAGCTCCTTTTAAAGCCTTATTTTAGTCTTTTGTTGCAATGACTTGGCTCAGCTAACAAAAGCTGAAAGAGCAATTATGGTTTTAATTTTTATTTCATACATCAATAGTACACATGAAAATAAGCAATTTTGTAATAAATCTTAGAGAAATTTGCTTCTTTTACCTTCTGTTTGGGAGAAGAATGGAGGAACTAGAAGCAAACACAAACATTTTGCTGCAAGTTTTCCTGAAGCGATAGTTCTTCATAGAACTCTATGAACATCAACTGCAGTCTCCAATTTCAATAATGGAAAAATCAGTGTTCACTGAAGACTGAGAATTTTGAAAATGATCAGTCCAGGAGAAAAAAATATGATTTTCCTGATAAAATGATGGAAACTTTTTGAAATGTTTTTTTTCCCACCTTGTGATTACCAGCCCTTTTTTTTAGAAACGTTGACATGGTTGAAACACAGTACCGATTTTCTACAAGTGTTTCTGAATAGCTGATGCTGGACTCTCTTCTTAGAGTACAGCTGTGTTTTGCTCAAAGTGAAATGTACCTATTCAACAAAGACCTGTAGTGTAAATGCTTCCTAATTTATTTTTTTTTAATTGGGTAAGAGCCTTTTGATTTAAATGTCATAATAAGTGGCATTCAGTAACCTGTCTTTGGAATTTCATCTGTCCTTCCACAATTTTATTTGAAGCAGTGATGTAAATTATCATACAGGGAACTGCATAATATAAATTGAATTCATTCTCAGAAATGGCAGCGGGAAATTAGAATAAAGTTGATTTTACATAATACTTATTCCTTGTGATACATTTAGGTTCAGGTCATAACTTTAGTGTATTATGCTAATGCATGTACGTTTAGGTATCAATTGTAGACTTAAGAATATCTCAAAGTACTGTTTTTACTGTACGGTAGACCGAAAACTTGAGCAATAATGAGTATTCTAGTATTCATTAGAAAGCAGTTTGGTAATCTAGAAGAAAAAGCTATGTTCCACATAAAGAAGCACTGTATCATCTGGATAAATACTGAAAAGGGATACCTGAGGGCAAATCACATGTTACTATTTAAGACCTGGGGGACCAATAGTTATTAATTCCCAAGATAAATCCCCCTGTGGCTGCATTCTGCCTGCTTAAATGATTGGATTTCTCTATTACTAATTTATACAAGATAGAATAAAATGATGATCCATCTGTCCAGGAAGCTAGATATTGGATCTCGGAGGAACAATCAGAATATTCTTGGCATGCAGCTGTAATATCATCATAAATAAATGTGTTAATTTTAGAGGGCTGAATACCACATCTGCAAAATAAGTGCTGCAGCAGGGCATCTTGTACTAATTGGTCTTGCCATTTGCCAAGATATCTTTGTATTAACAATATATGCCGATGTGAGAATAACATGATATTTAAAAATTGTTTTACTTTCTTGTTTTTATGTAAAAAAATGATCCCTCCTTTCCTCTCAAAAAAGTTATCTTCTGTTTACCGGATAGAGGGTTACTTACTGATCACTAGGATCTGAACGCTGGAATCCACAGCGATCCCAAGATTGTGGTCTAGAACCTTGAAAACTTTGCTCTGCAGCCCTGTCTTAAATAGAACGGAGTTGTGTATAATCGGCTATTTCCATCAGTCCCATTGACATTGATTGGAACTCTAGCCAAGTACAGCTCTTGGCTTTCTCAGTCCGTACCATAGACAACAAAAGAATGGACGTCTTAGTAACATTAAGAGTTCCAGCAGATGGACCACCAGTATTACGCAAGTTATCCCGTATCCTTTAAATAGACATTAACCTCACGTTTGTTTTTTGGGGGAGGGGACCCTTTAATGTCGTTTGCACTCCAGTATGTTGATGATGCTTTTTATAGTGAATCTCCAATCACAGATCTAGAACCTGCGTTTTACTGTTGAGACAAGCTATCAACACAATGTTGCTTATAATGCATTATATTGTGATGTCCTAATGTTGACGATTCATATTTTCTGTATTATGCTTGCTTATATATAGTGCCAACATATTCCATAGCACTTTACATACATTGTCATAACTCATTGTCCCCATTGGGGCTCATAGTATAACATTTCTTTTCCACATGTCTCTTGGAGTGTAGTAGGAAAGCGAAGTACCCTGAGGAAACCCAGGTCAGACTTGAATCTATTATATTAAGGTTGGCAGAACCAATTAGTGTTGGTGGCAACGTCCAACAATTTAGTTTCCGTCTCAATAGCAGATGTCCAGTAAATCCGCTTGCTGCATATTCCCCTTTTCTACTGTAACTTATGTGCAGTACTTGTCTACCATCAGCTGCTATGACATATCAGCCCCAATTTCCATTTTTTTTTTCAGGTCAGGGAACCCCAAACCAGCTATAGACACTTCTGTGGAAAACAAAATTATTTCATGCACAGACTTTCCAGACCAGGATGGTCATGGTCAGACGTAATCGCATCACTTTATGAAATGTGACCCACTCCTCTCTATTACACCCACCACCTTACAGCTATGTCAATGCACAAAAATAGTTCTGGATGTCAAATGCAGGAACGTAAAAATAGAAAGTTCTTAAAATGTGGTGCTTTAGGGGTAATATACAACGCCCATGCACATAGCAATCTGAAATTATATTTGAGTAAAACGATTATTTAATAAATTGAGCAACTTCACAACTTCTCTATCATTGCTGTATTTCTGAAATTTTTATTTTAATATTTACCATTTCAGATCTTTTATTTTGTAAATGACATTTCTGACATCTTTAAGCTTAGTCGTTAAAGATTCTTGCAGAGGAAATGAAATGAAGACAAATACATTGCAAATGAGAATCAAACCGCTGTTTCAAAGATCTAAATTGATATTCACTGAATCAAAAAGAATTCAAACCAGATGTCACTTTGATTAAGGCAATGCATGACTTAAAGGTCTGGAGACTCCTCGGGCTTCTTGTGTGCTCAATGCATCTCTTCTGCCATGCTATTTGCTTGAAATGCAAAATGTGTTTGTACTGTTAAAGCTCATACCAACTGGGTGGGTTTTTTTTCTCTCTTTACGGCACTTACCATTTAATTTTGATAGACTGGTCTTTAACGGACACGGCAATACCGAATATGTTTTTCATATACCGTATATACTCGAGTATAAGCCGACCCAAATATTATTTTACCACAAAAAACTGGGTAAACGTATTGACTCGAGTATAAGCCTAGGATGAGAAATCCAGCTGCTACTGGTAAATTTTCCCAATCCTGGTAAGCATTGCCCACTCATCCCAATCCTGGTATGCATGGCCCCCTCATCCCCAATACTGGTATGCATTGCCCCCTCATCCTCAATCCTGGTATGCATGGCCCCATCATTCCCAATACTGGTATGCATAGCACCCCTCATCCCAATCTTGGTATGCATGGCACCCCTCATCCCAATCCTGGTATGCATGGCACCCCTCATCCCAATCCTGATATGCATGGCACCCCTCATCCCAATCCTGGTATGCATGGCACCCCTCATCCCCAATCCTGGTATGCATGGCACCCCTCATCCCCAATCCTGGTATGCATGGCACCCCTCATCCCCAATCCTGGTATACATGGCACCCCTCATCCCCAATCCTGGTATGCATGGCACCCCTCATCCCCAATCCTTGTAGGCATGGCACCCCTCATCCCCAATTCTGGTATGCATGGCACCCCTCATCCCAATCCTGGTATGCATGGCACCATCATCCCCTATCCTGGTAAGCATGGTCCCCCATCGCTGCACACATGAAAAAAATAAACACTCCTCTCCTTCCTTCCCCTGTGCTCCAGTGCTGCATCCTGTTCTGCCAGCAGCAGCTCACCTCCGCTCCTGAGCAGGGCATGACATCACTGCCATGCGCCCTCAGACGCCGAGGTGAGCTGCAGGGATATTCATTCCTCTACACGCCGGGACTATGGGCGTGGAGAGGAGTGAATATTCATTCTCCGTAATAGCGCATTGTGCACGACACCTCTCATCCCAATCCTGGTATGCATGGCACCCCTCATCCCAATCCTGGTATGCATGGCACCCCTCATCCCAATCCTGGTATGCATGGCACCCCTCATCCCCAATCCTGGTAAGCATGGTCCCCCATCTCCAATCCTGGTATGCATGGCCCCTCATCCCCCAGTCCTGGTATGCATGGCCCCCTTATCCTGGTATACATGACCCCCCATCACTGCACACATGAAAAAAAAATAAACACTCCTTCTCACCTTCCTTCCCTGTGCTCCAGCGCTGCGTCCTGCTCTGCCAGCAGCAGCTAACCTCCGCTCCTGAGCAGCGCATGACATCACTGCCATGCGCCCTCAGACGCCGAGGTGAACTGCCGGGATATTCACTCCTCTCCATGCCAGAACTATGCGCGTGGAGAGGAGTGAATAGTCATTCTCCTTAATAGCCCAGTGTGAGTTGCAGCCGCTCTGCGATCATATGTGCCCACTACTAAAGAGAATAAATATTCACTCTTCTCCACGCCCATGGGCGTGGAGATGAATGAATATTCATCCTCTCTATTTTTGGGGACGTTGCTGTTCTGCTGTTAAACTAATTTGAAACCAATCAGACGCCTCCCTGATGGTATAGCATGATGAATAAGTATCTGCTATTTCCCAGTATTGAGGACATCACTAATTTGTAACAAATCCCCCAACTCCATTTGCTGAAATGTAACCTCAAACTTGCAAGGAACCTCCACCATGCTTCACTGTTGCATGCTAGCACTCTTTATTGTACTGCTCTTCAGTCCTTCTGTTACAAACAAGTAAATCATGTTTTGACTCACCAGTCCAGTGCACCTTGTGCCTTTTTTCAGCACCAAAGTTTCTATGTTTCATTGAGTCGCTTGCCCTTGTTACCATGACAAAGGTATAGCTTTTTGGCCACAATACTTCCATGAATACCACTTCTGGTCTGACTTCTCTGAACAGGACATGACAGGATAGTATCTAGGGCCCACTGGTTGCTGCTAGTTCTGATCTGATGTCATTGCTGGACATATTGTGATTTGGAAGGAAAGTAAGAATGATGTCTTTTATCTGCTTGACTAACTTTCCTTGGCAGACAACTGCGTCTTCGGTCCTCAGCATTGCCCATTTCTTGGTTCTTCTTCAAAAGAGCTATGAACCGCACACTTTGAAACCCCAGTCTGCTTTGAAATCCTTTGCCTGGGATAGACCTTGCTGATGCAGTATATTTACCTTGTGTGTTGTTGCTATGTTTATGCTGCTATGGTGTATGACCTCTAACAGAAAGCTATCTTCAACAAGCCTTCTACATAGATACATCTGTTTCAGTTAATGACTGTTTCAACTTACATATGAAATAAATGATAATTTTCACCTGTTTTGTATAATTGCCTTTTTCTACAATTGATCATGATCCTACAAAATCTCAGACTTTGTGCAGGTATACCTTGAAGAATTGATGCTTTTTTTCAAATGGGAGTCACACCAAATATTGATTTGATTTAGATTTTTCTTTGTTCAGTTGCTTTGCATTTTGTTAATTGATAAACATAAACTATTAAAACTTCTATTTTTTAAAGCATTACCTTTACAGCATTTTTCCACACCTGCCTAAAAGCTTTGTACAGTACTTTGTGCTAAGGGGTTAAGCACTGACAGGATGGTGACCTGTGAGTCTAATTCTATTTAATTATAGCTTAATATGATTTTTGCCCCCTGCTTTAGTCTGCGTTCACGTGCAGTGGTCACGCTGTGACTGAAAACCACAACAGCCCTGTGCCACTGCGGTCTTTCTACTGATTTGTTGCACAATCACTTAATCTTACAGGGACACGACTGTTTCACCTGCAAGACTGGGTGTACTTTACAATCAGCCTTCTAGTCTTGAAGGTATGAGGCTGCGTGCACACGATGCGTTTTTCATGCGTTTCCGCTGCGGAATTTCCGCAGCGGAAACGCATCAAAAACGCATGGTAATCCGCACCCCATGGTCCCCAATGGCATTCCGCAATGTCAATGCACATGCTGCGGATTTTTCCGCAGCGTTTCTGCAGCGCTCATAAATCCGCAGAATGTTCATTAATTTTGCGGAAGCGCCGCCATTGACTTGCATTGAGACGCATAGAATCCGTGTCTGTACATTTGTACAAGCGGATAATATGCGTTTCATTGTGCGGATGGTACCCAGTTCTGGAGGAGAGAAGACTCTCATCCAGACCTGGGTACCATTGTACCTGTAAAAAAACGAATAAAATAAAAAATAAAGTTTATATTCACCTGTCCGGCGGCCCCTGCAGCGCTTTTCCTTCCAGGGCCTGAGATGACGTCGCAGTCATGTGACCGCAGGCTGTCTCGCGAGATGCCGGCAAGCCAGGAAGGAACCAGGAAGGAGCGAGACAGCACACGCGGCGGCATCGGAGGTAAGTATAGCTTTATTTTTTTTATTTTTACGGTCACACTGTATAAATCCATGCCGTTTGCATGGATTTATACAGTGTGACCTAGTTGTCAAGCACTTTCCAAGTGATGCTATCGCCTGCGTTAATGTTAGCGTTAGCTCATCAAGAGAATGCCAAGAGTGTGCAAAGCAGTCATCAAAGCAAAAGGTGGCTACTTTGAAGAACCTAGAATATAAGACATATTTTCAGTTGTTTCACACTTTTTTGTTAACTATATAATTCCACATGTGTTAATTCATAGTCTTGATGCCTTCAGTGTGAATGTGCAATTTGCATAGTCATGAAAATGCAGAAAAATCTTTAAATGAGAAGGTGTGTCCAAACTTTTGGTCTGAACTGTATATATATATATATATATATATATATATATATATATATATATATATATATATATATATATATATATATATATATATATATATATATATATATACAGATATATATACAGATATGTAGAATATACATATATATATATAATAGGACATTTAATAACTTTCCCAAATTCTTATGTAAAGATTTACAAAATCCTGCATTGTACTACTGTACCAATTTATTATATATTTTAGGAGTCTGAGTCGGTCCATTTTATACCGACTCAGACTTCACCAAAATGTACTCCCAGTCCACGACTCTGACTCCTCAGCCCTGAGGGGAACATCAATTTACCATTTTTTAGGTGCTGAGTGGGGATGAGGATAAGTCTTGAAGGATAGCATTACCGCTATCTTTGGCAATATGGTGTGTTCCTATAAAGTCTGAAACGGTCAGCACTGATTTTTAAATTTCCAGGAGGAGTGGAACACTCCATATGGCACTGGTATTTTCTCTTTAAGGATCTTTTATAAATTTCTTCTGATCCTGTTGGTCATCTTTACATTGAGAATAAACCAGTCTTTTTGCTAGTTCCAAATACACATCCTTCCTCCTTATCTGCTGAATGAGCCAGGAGGAATGAAAGTGGTTAGGAAAGCAGTAGGTTAGGCTTGACTAGTCAGTTGCAGAATTGGAAATCTAAATTCACTTCTTTGGTACCTGTTTATCATAGAAGGTAGGGAATAGTCTGTACTCATTGGACATTCTGGGTTGTCAAAAAATTGCCATATGCCACGTGATGGACAATAGAATTGCTAGATTACTTAAAAAAAAATCCCTTTTCATATATATTTTTTTTTCACAATTTATTTAGTGCACTGAGCTGCACATAAGTGGTAATACTCTTATTGCGTCTGTGACTTTTAGAATTACTGTGATGGAGAGAAAATAATATTTTCTGTATTTTAGCTCTTGCGTTTTGTGTCTGAAACTGGAGAAGTCTAGAATACAATTTTTTTTCAGTAATGTTCTAAAGTGACATTCCCCGCACAGTGTTTTATAGCACTGCCATTTCTCACTGTTAATGAAACACTAATCAATAAATGTTTCTTCAGTTCGTTCTTTTTTTTCTCTGCATGTTATTCTGTTATTGACTTTATTGCTGGGTGTTTTTGATAACTTTAAATTCTTAGTAAAGAACTAGTGAGAGCAGACAAATTGCCATTATTTTTAGGTATATTGCTGTATTTGGTACCAAATTTTCCAGAGATGATGTGTATCAATTTTTACTCATCCAAATTTGTAATTTGATTTCTGGTTACAGAATTCTTCCTTAAATTTTGTCAAATAAGCTTTTAAGCTTTTCCTTATAAATGTATTATATTTTTAATTTAGCATATCCATCGGTGTGCAATTTACATGACTATGTTTATGTTATGGTCTTTTATTTATGGGGAAAAAAAGATGAATAATTCCTGTTCATTATAAGTGAAAGTGAATCCGTTCTTTATATACAGATACTTCTAAACCCTTAAATGTGGACTTTTTAAAGGAATATTCTAGTTTCAGCAATTGAAATGCATTCATTGAATGTAGCTATATAATGGAAATCTTACTTCAATATTGTAAGACTAGGGCAAACTTGTATCCAGAAACAGAAGACCATATGTCAATTAATAAATGTGTTTTATTAATAATGTATTGTTTTTAACTCTGGATCTATGCAGGTGATTTGGACAAAACCTTAGAAACAAAATTAACATATATTCTGTTATAAGTAAGTAAAAAACAATAGTGCATATAAATAATATGGGGTACTTAGTAAACACTGTTTTTGATTAAAAAAAAAAAAGCGTAAAAGCCATTCCACCACTGCCAAGGTGTACCCAGTCAGGACAGTCCTAACCTCTTGTTATGTTCTGCTACCAGAGCTAAGGAAAGAGAGGAGATCTGTCCCTACGATAGAACTCAGCTGAATCCCTACGATGTAACAGGGAACCTGATCCTGCGATCAGACCTGCTAAAGTCCTAAGCTAGTCTGTACGGAGACCTATAGATGTGGGGAAGGAATCCCTACAAGTACTAAGGACTGGGAGGAAAATGGGACACCTCCTAACAGAAATAGTAGCAGACAGACGAACAAACAAAATATATAGAACATAGAGGTTCGTAGACCAAGCAAACTAACAGAGTTAGATACAGAGCACGGGCTAGCTAGAAAGTAGTTATACAATGAAGTCCAGCAAAGCCAGAAGGGCGGAGCAGGATTAAATAGGCCAACAAGGTCATGTGACCAGCAAAGGAAAAAACCTAAGAGCAAGGTTCTAACACCTCTAGTATTAAAATCTTTCTATGTGTCAAAAATGACCTCAATGTGAATAAGGACCAAGCAGGCCCGGGGGCTGTGTGTGGGTTCTAATGGTATATAGGGGGATGTCAGCATACTTAATTCTGTTTAATATGTTTGGGGGCCACTTATTGGGCATACCACATCATTACCTTCATTCCCATGAAACATACATTGTGAGTATTTTTTCATTGCTAATAACATGCAACCATGTGTATAGTATTTTTTTGCAGCCAAATCACTTATTGATTACATTTTCTGTCCTTGATGGCACCATTTTTTGTGTCCTCACCATTGATCCACTACTATACATTTGTATAGCATAATTATATTTTGCCTATTTTTGTTTTATGTAATAAAACTTGATATTTTTTATACTCAAATAGGTCTCCATTATTTTGTCTTAGCTTTTTGGGGTTAATCACAACCTTTTTTCTGAAGGATATATTAAAAAAAACTTCATAGCAAATATTGACTGTTCCTTATTGGACGATAGATTAAGGCTATATGCCAAAACACGTACGTTTATTGTCCCATGTGGAACAGTCTGTATTTGCTATGACATTTTTTTAATATGTATAAATGTTGAAGTTTTACTATAGATTTTTTAATCGCTGGATTTTCTACTTTTTCTGAACTTCGAGGATTTGTTACAGAATTAATGACCCCGTTCTAAAATGTAAACATTCACTTTAAAGAGTTGCCTCCATATTGGCCATGCATGGCTTAGATGAGGAATATCAGTGCACAGGTGCCAGTCACAGGAGTTGGGGTAACAGAAACATCCTAGCATACGCTGTTTTTATATCCCCTATAAAAGTGAATGAGAGTTAGGGAATAGTGTAGCTCAAAGGACTGAATGTGGCCCACGGGTCGCAGTTTGCCCACATCTGGTGTAGCTCATTATTCTCTGCTAGTTCTGTAATTCCCATTTACTACTATAGAAATTAAGGCTATAGTGTAGCTAGACTTTTTCCATAGCCGCAACTCCTTAGGCCAGCACCTGAACCCTGTTATTTGTATCTCAACAATTCATGACTGAGACAGGAAAAAGCCTTTAAGCACAGGAAAATTTACTGCCCCTGAATCTCTATATAGTGAGCAGTCCACCATTAACCCCTTTACCCCCAGGCCATTTTCCGTTTTTGCGTTTTCGGTTTTTGCTCCCTTTCTTTCCAGAGACATAACTTTTTTTTTTTTGGTCAATATGGCCATGTGAGGGCTTAACTTTTTGCCGGACAAGTTGTACTTTTGAATAACACCATTGGTTTTACCATATCGTGTATTGGAAAACAATAAAAAAAATTACAAGTGCGGTGAAATTGCAAAAAAAGTGAAATTCCACAGTTGTTTTTTTTTACCATGTTCACTAAATGCTAAAACTGACCTGCCATTATGATTTTCCAGGTTTTTAAGAGTTCCTAGATTCCAAACATGTATGGGTTCATTTTTATTTGGGTGGTGAAAAAAAAATCCAAAGTTTGTTAAAAAAAGTCCCCATTTTCTGAGACCCTTAGCGTCTCCATTTTTCGGGATCTGGGGCCGATTGAGGGTTTATTTTTTGCGCACCTAGCTGACGTTTTTATTGATACCATTTGACGGTATATACGATGTTTTGATTGCCCGTTATTGCATTTTATTGCAATGTTGCAGCTACCAAAAAAACGTAATTCTGGCTTTTCGATTTTTTTCTCATTATGCCATTTACCAATCTGATTAATTCTTTTCATATATTGATGTATCAGGCGATTCTGAATGCGGCGATACCAAATATGTGTTTGTGATTTTTTTTTGTTTTATTTTGAATAGGGCCAAAGGGGAGTGATTTAAACTTTTATTTATTTATTTTTTTAAACATTTTTTTTTACTTTTTCCATGCTTCAATAGTCTCCATGGGAGACTAGAAGCTGCGATTACATGATTGCCTGTGCTACACACAGGCGATGATGAGACCGCCTGTGTGTAGCAAAAATGCTCACTGGCTATGAGCGCCAACCCATCGGCGACCCACGGTCATTTGACACAGGCGCTGTTGGGCGGGACTAGTGACGTCCTTCCGGGTGGATCGCGATTCCATCAGATCAGCTGTCATGTCCCTTGAAAGGTGCGGGCTCCGGTGATGAGACTTGAGAGAGACTTGACATGTGCCATACATGTACAGCACCTCTCGGACAGGGGTTAAGCTGTAAGGTTACGTGAGTATTTTACCTAAACCGCTATGTTGTTTAATCTCTTTGAAAAACAAAAATAATTATAACCATTTAAATGCCCTGAAAAGATTGACTTACTCCTGCAGCTCTACAATTTGTCTTTTGGGAAGTATTTTTTTCTGTTATATCTCATTTGACTTGGCATCATTATCAGGATCTATTTCTTAGCATTCTATTAATCCTCGGTTTTCTTTCTGCAGCACACAATCCTTTGTATAACCTATTTTAACTTCTTTTCAGTTACAATTGATAACTGAAGGTATTAGCAAATCTGTTGTGGCAATACAATAGCCATGATATGCGTTTTAATTATTTATTTTTGTAGGGGTAGAGATTGCCTCAGGGCCCTTGTGTGAACTGTAGAGCTAAGCCTGGCTGGCTCATGAGTTAGCTCTTCTTTGTGGATCTCCAATGTAATAAAAGTTTTAACTATTTAACCGCTGTGCATCTACCATTAAAGATTTTATGTATGGTGTTTGATTTACAGCCATTTTATTATTTAAGGCACCATCATGATTTCCAAGAGCCAACAAGGCTGATATATTGATAGTTAGGTTGGTGCTGCTGAAGAACTTTGCTGTATTCCATCACACAAGTCTTACAGCACATCTACAGTCAGTAAGCAGACTATAGATGTGTTACAGAAGTCTGTAGTCTGTATTGACTCACTAAGCAATTCATGGTAGCTTGCTTATAAAAATGCAACCAAAAGGTATTTAAAATTCCCTCATTCGTAAAAATGAGCAAAAAAAAATTCACACATCCCTGGTCCAATGCCCACTTCGGTAATCTCTTGGGAAGAACAGTTTAGTGTGAACTTCCTTGACCGCCACTGGAAAGCCAGCATCCTGGGCGCCTCTTGCTATTACCATGACTCAAGTGACATTATGACATTGTGAAGGCATAGAAATTGTAAAAAACACCCAAGGAAATTCTCTCTTCCTTGGTCCTGCTGCCACGAAGTACCGAAGTGGAAGACCAAAAGTGGAATCTTTTTGCTCTTCTTTTCTCTGTTGCCTTGTTCTATTTTTAAAGTGCTTGCATTTTTATGATCCTTTAAATGGATGCTATTTTACAACACTGTTTCTCATTGAAGTCACTTACTAGTCAATGAGCCTTGTTCAGTTGAAGACTCTAAATGAGTATTAATGGCTGTCCAAATGAATGAGCGCCTTGTCGTACAGGAAGGAAGCGAATCATGCCGCTCTAGGTATAGACAGCATGACAGGGAGCTTAAGTACTGTACTAATAACCCCACTGATTGCAAAATCAGCAGAACTGGATTTTGCGCTGCGTAAATAGCTTCTGTTGATTAGACCTTGAATAACCTGTATTATTGCATTCAGATCGGTTAGCTTTTTCCATTGCCTTTTGAGAGTTTCTGGAGCTTTGCCTTGTTATCAGAGCATATGTAACCTAGCATGGTTAATCATTTCATTCTCAACTAAGTGGAAATGTTCAAGTACCTGCAAGACAACCGTATTATATGCATCAATAATATACATATGTATTATGCTGCATGATGATATGATCTAGAATAAAATCTAGAGCATTCACAATATACAGATTTATTGCATATTACCATGTATGTCCAGTTGAATAGTTACCAATAGTCATCTCTGTGCATTGTGAAATCACTTTTTTTCATGTAAAAATTGATTCATGTTAACATATCTACATGTATCACTTTAAGAGTCTTCCTAATAGTGGACAACCCCTTTAATAAAGAATAGGTAATGATCTAAAATAAACAATCATTGAGTGCAGATTTCAAGTGATTGATGGTCATCGCTTCCAGTACCAACTGGGACCACCAAAGCAACATTAGAGAGGTTCTCTGAGAAATTGAATAAAGTAAATACATAAAATATATTTAAATATTACAAATTTTAATAAATACCTTTTATTCAGCAAAAACTTAGCAAAAAAGTAATCTTTATTTAACGAACTGTCAGAATTTTAAATATGTCAACTGCCATATTAGTTTCCCAGCCGTCTCAGCTGTGATATAGTAGGAGGGGTCCCTTAAAGACAGATGTCTGGTGATACTGCAGTATGGTCCTGTCAGGTATCATGAACGCGCATTCCTCTGTTCACTGAAATGGACTGGAGGAGTTGTGCTACTAAAGCAGAAGAAGATAACCTTTCTTTGCCTGACTGAAAACATTTATCTCAGTCATTCTGACAGATTTATTGAAGGACAGGAGGATGGAGCTGCTGGACAAACAGTACCAACTGTCTTGAGCCTGCCCAGGCATTTCTGTTCAGTAAGTGACAAAATCCTCTCAGCATCATGAGTATCCTGAGTAAAAATGTATGTTACACTGTACAGTCATGGCCAAAAGTATTGAGAATGACACAAAAATTATATTTTCACATGATCTGCTGGCCTCTGGTTTTTATTAGTGTTTGTCTGATGTTTATATCACATACAGAAATATAATTGCAATCATATTATGAGTACCAATAGGTTATATTGACAGTTAGAATGAGTTAATGCAGCAAGTCAATATTTGCAGTGTTGCCCCTTCTTCTTCAAGACCTCTGTAATTCTCCCTGGCATGCTCTCAATAAACTTTTGGACCAAATCCTGACTGATAGCAGTCCAGTCTTGCATAATCAATGCTTGCATTTTGCCAGAATTTGTTGGTTTTTGTTTGTCCACCCGTCTCTTGATGATTGACCACAAGTTCTCAATGGGATTAAGATCTGGGGAGTTTCCAGGCCATGGACCCAAAATCTCTATGTTTTGTTCCATAAGCCATTTAGTTATCGCTTTAGTTATTGCTTTATGGCAAGGTGCTCAATCATCCTGGAAAAGGCATTGTTGGGCGCCAAACTGCTCTTGGACGGTTGGGAGAAGTTGCTCTTGGAGGACATTCTGGTACCATTCTTTATTCATGGCTGTGTTTTTAGGCAAGACTGTGAGTGAGCCGATTCCCTTGGCTGAGAAGCAACCCCACACATGAATGGTTTCAGGATGCTTTACAGTTGGCATGAGACAAGACTGGTGGTAGCGCTCACCTCTTCTTCTCCGAATAAGCTGTTTTCCAGATGTCCCAAACAATCGAAAAGGGGATTCATCAGAGAAAATGACTTTGCCCCAGTCCTCAGCAGTCCACTCCTTGTACCTTTTGCAGAATATCAGTCGGTCCCTGATGTTTTTTCTAGAGAGAAGTGGCTTCTTTGCTGCCCTCCTTGAAACCAGCCCTTGCTCAAAGAGTCTCTACCTCACAGTGCGTGCAGAAGCACTCACACCAGCCTGCTGCCATTCCTGAGCAAGCTCGGCACTGCTGGTAGTCCGATCCCGCAGCTGAAACAGTTTTAAGATACGGTCCTGGCGCTTGCTGGTCTTTCTTGGGCGCCCTGGAGCCTTTTTGACAACAATGGAAGCTCTCTCCTTGAAGTTCTTGATGATGCGATAGATTGTTGACTGAGGTTCAATCTTTGTAGCTGCGATACTCTTCCCTGTTAGGCCATTTTTGTGCAGTGCAATGATGGCTGCACGTGTTTCTTTAGAGATAACCATGGTTAACTGAAGAGAAACAATGATATCAAGAACCAGCCTCCTTTTAAAGTGTCCAGTGATGTCATTCTTACTTAATCATGACTGATTGATCGCCAGCCCTGTCCTCATCAACACCCACACCTGTGTTAATGGATCAATCACTAAAACGATGTTAGCTGCTCCTTTTAAGGCAGGACTGCAATGATGTTGAAATGTGTTTTGGGGGTTAAAGTTCATTTTCTGGGCAAATATTGACTTTGCAAGTACAGTAATTGCTGTTAAGCTGATCACTCTTTGACATTCAGGAGTATATCTCAATTGCAAAAAGAACTTCGGCACTCCATACATGAATATATAAGAAATATTGTATCTAGACTAATGTCACTTTGAAAAATGAAGGTTTTTTGCGCATAATTTGGCCAATTTATGTGTGCCCATCAACCACGACAAGGTCACCTTCATATGATGGGAAACTACGCTACGCTACCACTGGATATTCCACTCTTGGGCTGTAAGCCTGTATGGACAATATGTCTCTGCTTGGGCTTTTAACCTACAATGTATGGGCTGGTAGAGCTAGTTAAAACCACCTGTGACTGAATGGGAGGGACACATGGTCAGAAAAAAGGCTGTCAAACTTCTAATAGTGTGAACACGTACCTGCTGCAATGCTCCAGGAGCGGGATCCCAAAAATGATTAATAGAAAAAAAGAGAGGGGTCGCTCACTGGTCTATTCGGGTGCTCTGAAGAAAAGAGTAATCTCAATTGCAAAAAGAACTTCGGCACTCCATACATGAATATATAAGAAATATTGTATCTAGACTAATGTCACTTTGAAAAATGAAGGTTTTTTGCGCATAATTTGGCCAATTTATGTGTGCCCATCAACCATGACAAGGTCACCTTCGTATGATGGGAAACTACGCTACGCTACCACTGGATATTCCACTCTTGGGCTGTAAGCCTGTATGGACAATATGTCTCTGCTTGGGCTTTTAACCTACAATGTATGGGCTGGTAGAGCTAGTTAAAACCACCTGTGACTGAATGGGAGGGACACATGGTCAGAAAAAAGGCTGTCAAACTTCTAATAGTGTGAACACGTACCTGCTGCAATGCTCCAGGAGCGGGATCCCAAAAATGATTTAATAGAAAAAAAGAGAGG
Source organism: Phyllobates terribilis (assembly GCF_046119375.1). Lineage (NCBI taxonomy): Eukaryota > Metazoa > Chordata > Amphibia > Anura > Dendrobatidae > Phyllobates > Phyllobates terribilis. The sequence goes on along the minus strand of NW_027362771.1, from coordinate 159,386,613 downwards.
GGTTGCTCACTGATCTATTCGGGTGCTCTGAAGAAAAGAGTAATCTCAATTGCAAAAAGAACTTCGGCACTCCATACATGAATATATAAGAAATATTGTATCTAGACTAATGTCACTTTGAAAAATGAAGGGTTTTTGCGCATAATTTGGCCAATTTATGTGTGCCCATCAACCACGACAAGGTCACCTTCGTATGATGGGAAACTACGCTACGCTACCACTGGATATGCCACTCTTGGGCTGTAAGCCTGTATGGACAATATGTCTCTGCTTGGGCTTTTAACCTACAATGTATGGGCTGGTAGAGCTAGTTAAAACCACCTGTGACTGAATGGGAGGGACACATGGTCAGAAAAAAGGCTGTCAAACTTCTAATAGTGTGAACACGTACCTGCTGCAATGTATATATTCATGTATGGAGTGCCGAAGTTCTTTTTGCAATTGAGATTACTCTTTTCTTCAGAGCACCCGAATAGACCAGTGAGCGACCCCTCTCTTTTTATTCAGGAGTATATGCAAATTGCCATTACAAAAAATGAAGCCGTAAACTTTGGAAAAATTACTATTTGTCTCATTCTCAATACTTTTGGCCATGACTGTATGTTGTTTCCTGTATGTTGCTAAATAAAGGTATTTAGTAAAATTTGTAATATTTAAATGTATTTTATTTACTTTATTTTATTCAATTTCTCGAAGAACCCCTTTAAATGGGTAATTAGTGCTTAACTCTTTATTTTCTAACATTAATTACCTTAGGGCAGCTTTTGTAAATTCTTGGAAAACCCTCTTAAATCATCAAATTATATAGCACTGTCTACTTACCATTGCTAATTTTGCCTTTCTACACAGTTAATATATTTCAGAAATTCTCTAAACCTCGGTATTTTCATATCTAAAATATGACTTCTATAAAACATCCACAGACAATAGTAACTTTTTTTTTTTTTTTTTACTCTTGTTCATGTTTTCTTTTTCCTTTCAGTCAACTTTTCACCTTGGTGGTCTGAAATTAAATTGAAAGATTTCAACTGTACTTTAGTAATATCAGTTATCTTAAAGACTCATTACCTACAAAAAATGGTATCTCCTAAAACATTTGAAATGTGTCTATATGTAGTGTAGGTGTGTTACAATGCTTGCCAATTACCATCTTCTTCGCTCCTGTCCTCTTCTCCGGGCCACATGACTTCAAATCAGACTTTGCCGGATCGCAAGGGGGTTTATCTGTGGACCGGAAGTCGCTTATACAATTTAAGTCTATGAAGCCTCGTTCCATAGGCTTCCATTGATGGAAGTAGCACTGCCCCACACTGCAGTTCTTGAGTGACCTGGCAAAAGAGAGAAGTTGTCAAGTGACCTACAAGAGGATTGGAGTGGGGCTGGAAAACCAAGGAAGACTGCATTCTGTTAGTATTTTGGTACACATACATTACCTTACAAACCTATTTACAAAGGTCCAGGAGAGTTTCTTGGCCAGACATTACAGGGAACAAACCTCAATGTAATGGGCCATTATAGCAACGTAGAATCACATAACTGTTCGCATTTCGTACAGTTTATAATCAAGGAGAACAAGTATCAACAATGTTGTGGTGGCACATCTATATAATATATCAAGATTTACATTTTTATTTCTAATTTTACGTTTTTCACAGAAAATCCTCAAGTTGCGACTAAAAACAATGTTAGATTGTTGTGTGACTTTAATCTAATTGTTTTCATTACTCTGTGGAACATCGGTCATTGTTGCTTGTCTTCTGTATTTTCACATGCAATCGAATCATTTGTAATTTTCGAAACACAACTTGTAAACCGTTTTTGAAGCAATGCTTGAAGCAATTAACTTTGCTACAACATTTTAGAAATCTCCTGGTCAATACTATTCATGTGTTTTTCAAATTATAATAGATTCATTCATTTTGTTACTTATTGGAATATTGATTATGTGACAGACATCTGCCGTAGAGAGTAACTTAAAAACATTACAGAAACAACACTAAGCCTAATACTTTTTGTACAATTCTTGTAGCAAAAAAATTACTACAATGGCATGAAGGGATGTTACTACTTTTATCCTCAATGGTTGAAACTAGCGTTTATTCATTAAAATTTTACAAGTTTGGAAGAAAACAAGTTGTTACAGATGTTATTTAATTTGTTTTAGCGTATTAGTGCTGTGGTATAAATAAGCATTAGGACTTGCCAGCCAACAACTGATCAGTGTCTCCTACAGTAAAAAAAACCCAGCTGACCACAAAGAACCCCAAAATGGGTGAAGTCATTGTCCAAACTGATCAAGCCTTTGAAACTGCTATGAAATTACAGAAAATGATGACTTTGAGACTAAGTACAAAAACATTATCCCGAATAGGAGACCTAAAGAGAAGGTAGAGTTACAAAATGTAATCACAATATTAAAGCATTTGTAAACTTTAGTCTCTTCACATCCCTTCTTAATGACCCAAATTATTTCTGTTGTGCTTTGTTTTCTAGTTCTCAGTGTACAAAATGAATGCCCAAGGGCATGTAAGAATTGGAGCATTAATGTGCCAGGCTTTCAGTATATCATATAATTGCATTGTGATTAGATCCTGTCTTAAGTTCGGACAGATTTTATCTTAACCCCTTGAACGCCACATGTCGGGTCTCTCCCTTTGGTGCAGGCTCCGGCACTGAGCCCACACTTTTCCAGGGACATGACAGCTGATCTGATAAGCTGTCATATGCCCCTAACAGCCGAGGGTGTTAACATGTTAAATGCCCCTTTCAATCTCTGACAGCAGCATTTAATATCTCTGTGTCGGAAGGATTAGTCCCGCCCATCGGCGCCCGTGTCACATGACCCTCTTTTGCCCAATTCAAAATAAAGCAATAAAAAAAATCACATTATACACATATTTGGTATCGCTGCGTTCAGAATTGCCTAATCTATCAATATATAAAAAGAATGAATCCGATCGGTAAACTGCATAATGAGAAAAAAATCAAAATGCCAGAATTACGTTTTTTGGTCGCCGCAACATTGCAATAAAATGCAATAATGGGCGATCGAAACATCAGATCTACCCCAAAATTGTATCAATAAAAACATCAGCTCAGCGCGCAAAATATAAGCCCTCACCCGGCCCCATATCCCGAAAAAATGGAGATGCTATAGGTCTCGGAAAATGGCGACTTCTTTTTTTCTTTCTAACAAACTTTGGATTTTTCTTTCACCCCTTAAAAATGAACCTATACATGTTTGGTATCTACAAACTCGTAATGCCCTGGGGAATCATAATGGCAGGTTAGTTTTAGCATTTAGTGAACTTGATAAAAAAAAAAAAAAAAAAAAACCTGTGGAATTTAACTTTTTTTTACAATTTAACCGCACTTGGAATTTATTTTTTTCCCGTTTTCCAGTACAAGATATGGTAAAACGAATGGTGTCATTTAAAAGTACAACTTTTAAAAAATAAGCCCTCATATGGCCATACTGACGGAAAAAATAAAAAACTTATGGCTCTGGGAAGAAAGGGAGCAAAAACGGAAAATGGCCCGGGGGTAAAGGGATTAAGGCATGTACCATCTTATTTCTTTAGATGACTAGTCTGATGAGCCTATGTGCATGGTGGCCTCCCAACTCTTCTACACCAGGGTTTAGGGAAAGGGTTATTTTGTTCCTTCTCGATATTATCCACTGTTAGAGGGCTCCAGCATTCATTTACTCCCATCTCCTGATCCAAAATTAAGATGCACGATTCGCCAAGCCTTTATGAAGTATAGAAAAATAGATGTTGGGCTATAACAAGTGTTCAGCCAACAGGTATTTCTTCCCTATGGCTAACTTAAAAAACCCTCCCATGAACTTTTATTTCCTAAATCTGTGTATGTAGTGTACTGTCAGTGTGTTAATATACTTTCCTAGTGCTGTCTTCTCCAGTATCCAGCATCGTTCCAGTCCTCTTATGAATGACATCACCACTTTTCAAACTATCTGGCACACTCTATGCTCTATGCGTGAGCTGAGCAATACCTATGGAGCCTCTTTCTGACGCTCCATAGGTATACTGTAACGGGTCTGGGAGGCGGAACCCTGAGCAACTATACAAGGGGGCGGTCCTTGTAAGGAAGCGGGTGGCTCCCAGGGAAGACGGGCAGGTAGTCACGGCAAGTGACGGCAGAGCCTCCAGGTAGGCTAGCAGGCAGGTAGCAGGTGAGCGCTCCCAGGTGAGCGAGCAAGAGTCTCTGGACAGGCAGGTGGTCACGGCAAGTGACGGCAGAGCCTCCAGGTAGGCTAGCAGGCAGGTAGCAGGTGAGCGCTCCCAGGTGAGCGGGCAAGAGTCTCTGGACAGGCAGGTGATCACGGCAAGTGACGGCAGAGCCTCCAGGTAGGCTAGCAGGCAGGTAGCAGGTGAGCGCTCCCAGGTGAGCGGGCAAGAGTCTCTGGACAGGCAGGTGGTCACGGCAAGTGACGGCAGAGCCTCCAGGTAGGCTAGCAGACAGGTAGCAGGTGAGCGCTCCCAGGTGAGCGGGCAAGAGTCTCTGGACAGGCAGGTGATCACGGCAAGTGACGGCAGAGCCTCCAGGTAGGCTAGCAGGCAGGTAGCAGGTGAGCGCTCCCAGGTGAGCGGGCAAGAGTCTCTGGACAGGCAGGTGGTCACGGCAAGTGACGGCAGAGCCTCCAGGTAGGCTAGCAGGCAGGTAGCAGGTGAGCGCTCCCAGGTGAGCGCTCCCAGGTGAGCGGGCAGGCTGGTCCATAGACAGACTGACAGGTGTCGGAAGGCAGACCGTCGGACCGCAGGCTTGCAAGCAGGTAAGTGGATATCAGGCAGGTATCAGGCAGGAATCTGGCAGGTGACTGGCAGGTAACAAGCAGGAATCTGGCAGGTGACTGGCAGGTAACTGGTAACGGGACCTGAGGGCTGAAGCAGAGTGAAGGCTTTGCAACAACATTGCTCGGGCACCTCCATTTTGGAGGAGGTGCCTTATATATGGAGAGATCCTTCGGCCATTGGCCGGGGACTCCTTAGGACGGCGCGCGCAGCCCCTTTAAGAGAGGGGGAGCGCGCGCGCCCTAAGCACAGTGGCCGGGAAGGAGCGCGCGCTGCCGGCAGAGCGGGAGGAAGACGCCGGGCACAGAGCGGAGAGGTGAGGGGAACAGCGTTCCTGCCTAGCAGGAGGCAGGGACGCCGACACTACATATACATTGTGAAAGCCACTTGCGGGTGTTACCCGGAGAGTCTGAAGAGCAGTGACATCACTCAGAAGAGGACTGGAATGGTGCTGGATACCACAGAAAATGGCAGTAGGTGAGTATATTGACACACTGGCACTACACTACATACACAGGTTTAGGACAGAAAAAAAGGTCATAGGAGTGCATCTTTAAAGGGTATCTGACAGCTGATATAAGCTGCCCAATCCACGGGCAGCATGTATCAGACACTGGAAGCATGATTTCAGTCATATATGCTTAACTCAAACGCTGTGGCGTTTCAGGGAAAAATATAGTTTAAAAGTCGCCAGAGAACAAGCAGAACGGTAGTAGACTAGTCGGAAAGGCAGATCCCCGGCAGCTTCTCCCCGCCCGCTGCGAGTGACTGACAGGTCTCTCCCTGCGCACATGTATAGGGATAGACTTGTCATTTCAGGGCAGTGGGCGGGAAGAAGCCCGCCACAGTGTTTCAGAGTTACATTATATGGGTTTTTCTGGGCAGCTGAAGAGTGGGTGGTAGGCTGTTCACCATATCTCCACCCCAGGGTGGGGTCCAGAAGCTTAATGTGGAGCCATTGGACTCCATCAGTGTTCGGTGTCTCTGGAGATGAGAGCTCCACAGCTATGCTCATGTTAAAGAGAGCTGAACTTTGTGTTTTTTCCCTGAGCGGGCGGATCCCCGCAGCCACACAGCCTGTACTTTGATATTTTGTTTTTCCCATTATGACAGAAGGGCCGCGTTTGGTTATTTACTTTTGAACTGGTTTATGCAGCACTTTTTTTTTAACAAACCAGTGGAAGACTTAGGCTATGTGCCCCCGATCAGGAAATAGCAGCGTTTTGGAAGCGGCGTATTTCTGCTGCTTCCAAAACGCTGAGTTCTAATCACGCAGTTAAATCCACATGTGTTCATTGAACCATGCTGATTTAACGCATCTATTGAATGGCTATGGGTTTAACTACTCAGTGAAGACTAGCATCTCCGCTGCAGATAATTGACCCTCGCCTCTGGTGAGTTTATGCAGCATCAAATAGAAGCAAAGTGGGCATGGGTGTACATTATGCGGCATCTATGTAAGATATCACTCCACCTTTTAGGTAAAGTCATGGCCAAAAATGTTGGCACCCTTGAAATTGTTCCAGAAAATGATTATGAAGTGGCCAGCACAGAGTTAAGGGTGCCAATAATTTTATCCAACCCATTTTGGTTTTTTTTTGTGAAATGATATGCAATTTGCCTTTTTTTTCTCAGTTTTTTTTTGTGTTGTTCCAATACACACAAGTTAAAGGGAATCTGTCACCCCCTGGGACGTATCAGACCTCTAATTTGGGCATACAGGTGATAGAAATGTAAATCTATACATACCTGTATGCCTCATATTAGAGGTCTGGTTGCTTTGAAATGTCTTTTTATTCAGTCCGTTTTCTCATTCTTGCGGGCCGGGCTAATTACAATGTCCCCCCTTCACTGCACGTTACAGTGCCCTGTGACGTGCAGTCTCGTCTTCCAGATCCTGCGCATGCGCAAAACACCTATAACGCAATGGCTTCCTGGGATGGATAAGGGCTGTTTCAGGAGCTCAGCAAGGTATGTAGCCCTGGCGTCTTTACCATTAGAAGTAATCCAGGGAGTAGGGAATGCTAGGGTGCCCCTAGCTTTAGGGATAAAGAAGGAGCCCCTAGCCCCGGGATATCTAACAGTCATGTTACAACCAGCTTGTAGAGCGAAGCAAGGCATTCTTGATTAGCAATATGGGGCACCTTAAGTCTTTAAAATGTGTCTCTGGCTAAAGACTGGCAGCCAGGCAAAAACAGACAGGACCAGTGTAAGGTGCCTGAGTTTTTCTGCCTACATCTCAGGATAGAGACTCACAGCCAGAGGGACAAAAAAAGAACAGTTATCCAACATCTGATCTGTTTGATAAAAGTGACTGAATGTTTCTATGTCAGAAGTTAGGTTATTTTGAGTGTTGAATATTCTTTTCAATGGGATTGAATCTGGACCTAACATTACACCGTATCATGAAGTCTCATACTGCATACCCGAAACCTAGTTCAGAACGCTGAGAGATAACATGGGAATGCCTCTGGCTTGGGCACTTTTAACAGAATAACTCCTGTTTAGCACTTACAGCAATTCCAACCGGAAGTTTATATCAGGACAGCAATTGAGTTCACACCATGCAATTGGAAACAACTTGCCTACAGTTTTAAAATTTGGTACCGGAAGAGGATATTTGGGTTAGTTCATTCTTGCCTTATATTGACTGTACATATTTTCCAAGGACAGTGCTAGCCTGTGTTGTAGGTACCCACATAGCTAAGCGCATGTAGTTGACTTGTTAATATATTGATCTGTGGTATTTGGTTTTACCCTAGTTGCTATGCCCAAATGGGCTTTGTTTTCCTGAGAGTATAGAAGCTCTGCACATGCTTGTACTAGGCAGCACAAAGTGGGAAACTGCATATGCATTAATTATCTGCATAGGAAGTACAAGCTCTTACAAAAGAAGAAAAGAGAAAAAGTACGGTGTATGCTCCATCATGAAAATAATCACAGAATGATGTATCCTGTAGCAATGTCTGATCCACCGCCACTTGGTACGGATAATTTTGGGAAAGAAAGAGGAGTGTGAGTTCAAATCAGAAAAAAAAAATTTATTGCATTGGTAGACTTTTCAAATATAACCCACTGAACCTTTATAGTGACTCTGGAAATATCCCTGTAAAATATACGGTATATAAAGCGAGTCAGTTTTGTTATACTGAAGATTGTTGCAAACATATAAATCTCTGGGCAGCATATGATCATTCCTGTCAAAACTGTCTCTCCAGCTGTGCCTCGCCAATAACTGAGGGCATCACACTTTGAACAGCATTGCTCTAGGGGCTACTTTTGCACGTTGAACTCGCGTCATACTTTTAATATGTAGCGCAGTGTGTGAAGTGCTTGAAGGTACATTTTTAAACAAGCTAGAACAGTGTTTCTCAACTTGGGAGTTACAGCAACAGAAAAGCTCTCTGTGTTACCGTTTTTGTAACTCTCATTAATTTCTATAGGGAGTTACATAAACAGTGTATCTCAGATGCTCTCTGCTGTTTCCAAAGCTCCACCTCTAGTGGAGCAAGAATAAATTTCCCTCTCATCTATGTATCTAAGAAGTAACGTTTCTGCTTGCGGAGAGCGACATGCTAAGCACGTCAAGGTGAGGAGACTTTTCAAGCCGCAAGGCTGAAATATTAATAATCTCTTAAAGCAGAAACGTCACCAGATTTGAAAATACAAACTGCAAATGTTGATAGATTTTTTTTAGACTAGACGAAACTGGTGTATTTACTTTAAAAATCCATGTTAGAATGGCTGAAAATCTTAACCATAAAATTAGCAATTTTTGACTCAACCAATGAGTGAGAATGCTCATGAGTACAAATGTATTTAGCCTTTGCCCACCCTGCCTGACTGACAGCTGCAGCTTGTATGGAGTGGTGTGAGATCTCAGCAGGAGGAGGGACACTGAGGGGCTGCCAATCAGACTAAGTGGGTGAAGATTGAGCTTAAACTTTCAAAAAGAATGGAACCTGTGATGAACTTTTAAGCATAGCACACAAGTTTTGTCAGGTCCAAGTGACTGATTTTTTAAATGTAAATAGTTTGTATTGTTAAACCTGGCTTGGTCCAGTACCCTTTGCTCAAATTAAAAGAAAAATGCAATACTGCACCAGGGGAAGCTTAGTAAGTGTAACCTGGTGTGCATGGTTGTGGTTTATTTTTGTTTTAAACATCCTTGTGTAACTTTGTGACTTTTTACTTCATGACTAAACAACTTTACGATTACTAAAACATATGGAACCCCCTAAATGTGTATGCCCCTCTTTTGTATTGAAATGTGCAGCAAGTGACATTTTGATGGTTTGGATGAAAGCAACTATTAAATATTCATTTATGGCCATGGTGATCTGCAACCTTTTTTTGTTCATTTTCCTTTAATCTTTCTGCAGTTTTGAGACAAAGAAATGAACCTGCTGAGGTTTTTTAATTTCCTCTAAAAGTTTCATTTATCTGTGAGAAATCTGACAAGCTGTAAATGCCTATAGTGAAAAGCTGCTAGATGGATTTGACCCTTAATTAGGTATTCATGATCTTGAAATTGTCTACTTTGATAGAATTTATGAGTATGATCAAATTCAATTATTTTATTTTCATCTTTTGCCTATGTTTTTATACCATATGATTATCTGGTATCTGAAGCTGTTTTTTTTTTAACAAAAAAAATGGTTAACAAAAGATATCAATGTCCAATAACTTCCACAGATGGGACTGTTTAGGTATTCTTATTATTCTTAGGCCTGATTCAGACATCCGTGTTGCATGTACGTGTTGTATCCATTTTTTTCACAGATACAGCATGTACCTATTAAAATCTATGCTGCTATTCACATGTCCGTGTTTCTTTACAGACCGTGCAAACCACACGGAGACGTCGTTGTTTTTTTCTGTCAGCGTGGATGACATGGGTAAATACAAGTCTGTGCAAAAAACACATACAGCACACAAATGGCTTCCGCGTGCCATCCGTGTTTAACATTGCAGAGTATAGGAGAAGCTTTGTCATTTATTTATTTCTTTTGGCATGAAAAACACTGATGGTTAAAACAGACATACAGATGACACCCCGATGATAAAAATGGGCACACTGATGACACACAGATAGTAAAAACGGACACACGGATGGCACACTGATTGTAATAATGGACACACGGATGACACCCTGATGGTAATAATGGACACACGGATGACACCCCGATGGTTAAAAATAGACACACTGATGACACAGAGATAGTAAAAACGGACACACTGATGGTAATAATGGATTCACGGATGATACACTGATGGTAATAATGGATTCACGGATGATGCACTGATGGTAATAATGGATTCACGGTTGATACACTGATGGTAATAATGGACTCATGGATGACACACTAATGGTAAAAGTGGACACATGATTGACATACTGATGGTAATAATGGGCACACGGATGATACGCTGATGGTAATAATGGGCACACGGATGACACCCTGATGGTAATAATGGGCACACGGATGACACATGATGGTAATAATGAGCACACGGATGACACCCTGATGGTAATAATGGGCACACGGATGGCACACTGATGGTAATAATGGGCACACAGATGACACACTGATGGTAATAATGGGCACACGGATGACACATGATGGTAATAATGAGCACACGGATGACACCCTGATGGTAATAATGGGCACACGGATGGCACACTGATGGTAATAATGGGCACACAGATGACACACTGATGGTAATAATGGACACACGGATGACACACTGATGGTAATAACGGACACGGATGAACAACACTGATTGACACTTGTACCATTTTTTCACGTCCGTGTAAATGAGGTGTGGTAGATCGGCTCACTCGGCTGCACATAGAGGTAGACACAGGAACACGGTCTCTTTAAATCTTCCACTGGTTTATTAAAGATACTGCATAAAACGTTGCAGGGTTAGCAAAATAAACACTGCCTTTCTGGCCTAACGAGAAAACAAAAAATAACATATGGCACAGTCCGTTTTGCTGCTGGAATCCGCCTGCTTAGGAACCAACATATAAAGGTTCAGCTTTTCTTAACACAAACATCCAGCTCTGGAGCTCCCAACTCCAGACACACCCACCAATGAATCAGCCAGAAGGCTGTATATTTACCCTCTGGACTCCACCCTGGGTTGCAGATATGTTGAACAGCCTCCCACACGCTCTTCAGCTGTTGAATCAACCTAGCCCTAAACATGGCCGATTAGTCCCTCTCAGCACTTAGCGTGCTGGAGCATTTTTCTAGGTTCATATCACTGAAGCCAACAACCTCAGTGCTACATATCTCTCCTCCAGTACTTTGCCAGTGACTTTGTCACAGAGGCCTTATGGTTGAGTTCCCATAATTGAGGTTCTGATGCTGCATATTTTTACTGGGCAAAAAAACACAGTGTCTTACAGTTCCAGCAAAGTAGATGGAATTTAGGCTATGTTCACAAGCAGCCTTTTTGCAGCATTTTTTAAAAGCTTATTTTTACAGTACTAGCAAAATCTATGAGATTTCAGAATTCTCATACACACGATTGTTTATTTTCCTGACTGAATTTGAGCACTGCAGCATTTTTTAAACCTGCTGTATGTAAATTCTTTCAGCATTTTTGCAGCTTTTTTTTTCGACCATAGGAAGCAATGGCAAAGTGAAAAAACGCTGCAATAAAATGCAACGCCATTTTCCAGTGCATCTTTGAATAATTTTTGGTAAATAAAACTAACTTTATTAGACATGTACTGTAGACAAATCACACATGTAATTCACAACAAAAAAAAAAACGCTGCAAAAAAAGTGACAAAACTGCTGCAAATCAGGCATTTTAAATGCAACAAAAACTCATGCCCCCTTTTCTTTTTTATATTTTTATGCTGATTATACTGACCTGTGGTGCATTTTTGAAATCTGCAATATGTCAAGTTCTGTTGCGGATACACTAAGTTTTGTGTGTAGTTCTTGCCCATATAATTGCATTAGATACAGAAAATCTGCAGGTAAAAATAGCATGTAAACTACACATGCCTGTATCAATAAAGTTTTATCAAAGCCAAATACCAGGAAGTATCAAAAATAAAGCAGCTTTATTTAAAGCATAACATACCAGCAAGAGACAAAAACTCCAGCATCAAAACGCTATAGCATGTAGAAAAGCACATTGTAAAAAACACATGTTGCCAAATTTAGGTAATGGGTGCAGTAATGCTGCAGAAAATCTGCAACTACGAAAACTCATCAAATATTCATCATGGGAATGTAGCCTTAGGGCATAGCTCCCAATCGTTCCGGTTTCCGTGGGACTGTCCCGCTTTGAGGGCACAGTTCAGCGTCCCCTCACAGCTCAGCTGTTCTCCTGGCTGTGGAGGGTGGGGCGGGTTGGGGCGGTGGAGCAGCGGGCACAGGTAGTAGCCGGCAGCTGCAGCTACCATGTGTGCCCGCTAATAAATAAAATTAATATTCACTCCTCTCCACGCCCATGGGAGTGGAGAGGAGTGAATATTCATTCTCCTTAATAGCGCACACTGTCAATTGCAGCTGCCAGCTAACTGCTGCGGCTCCGTGATCCTGTGTGCCCCCTATTAGAGAGGATGAATATTCACTCTTCTCCACTCCCATGAGTGAATAGTCATTCTCTTTAGTAGCGGGTACCGAGGATCGCTGAGCGGCAGCAGGAAGCCGGCGGCTGCGATTGACAGTGTGCGCTATTAAGGAGAATGAATATTCACTCCTCTCCACTCCCATATGCGTGGAGAGGAGTGAATATTAATTTTCTTTAGCAGTGGAAACACGTGGTAGCTGCAGCTGCAGGCCACCGTGGCACGTGGTCGTGCTGACAGTGCGCGCTATTAAGGAGGATGACTATTCACTCCTCTCCACGCCCATAGTCCCAGTGTGGAGAGGAGTGAATATGCCCGCAGCTCACCATTGCATCCGAGGGTGCATGGCAGTGACGTCATGCACTGCTCTGATGCTGAGATCAGCTACTGACAGACAGGATGCAGCGCTGGGGCAGAGGGGAGGATGGAAGGTGAGTAGAAGTGTTTATTTTTTTTTCATGTGTGCAGTGATGGGGGGCCATGTATACCAGGATAGGGGAGCCATGCATAACAGGATTGGGGATGAGGGGGCCATGCATACCAGGTTTGGGACTGAGGGGGCCATGCATATCAGGATTGGGGCTGAGGGGCCATGCATATCAGTAAAGGGGATGAGGGCCGTCTGCTGAATGCCCTTCATTACCAGCGCCCCTCTGACAACTCCTCCTGCCAAGGAGAAAGAAATGGTAAATGGGCGTGGATTGGGGTGTGGCCAGGGGCGTGGCCAAAATGTGCCACGGTACGATATGCGCACCGCATAATCTGTCCCTCTTTCTCTTCTTCAAAAGTTGGAAGGTATGCCTTAGGGTGGGTTCACAAGATGCTTTTGGTGTGTTATTTCAAGATCACTGTTAAACCACTGCAACGTTTCGTTGCTACTTTTGGAAAATCGCAGTAAAAAAATCCACTACTATTGCATGGTGTGAAACCCAGAGATGAATCTAGGTTTTCCTGCACCCAGGACAAAAATTCAGTTTGGCAACCCCTCCTACTCAAAACTTAAGTTTGAGTAGTCATCATGTGACCACTTATATGCGATTTGCATACTTATACTTACATGCTTACTAGCTTCTCTTCCTAATTTTCTCAATGTTCAGTGAAATATTACAGCCCCTGCTGAACTGAGAAAAGCAGGAAGAGAAGCTAGTTGACATGTGACCATAGTATTAGTGGTCATTTGATTAATGCTGGAAATGGTCAAGAAGAGCCGAATCTTGACAGTATATTACATGCTTGGTATAGGTTTTGGCATGCTATAGTTCTTAATTTTATAATTAATGGTCCTAACATAAATACAGATGTAGAAATCCTTAAATTCTCAGACGACGCCATACTTTATTGTAACGCCTGCATGGTTCTTCCCCCTCCCCCCCGGCGGGGACGCCAACATGCTCACCGTCACGGCCACTGTGTGGTTCCTCCTGCTCTGGCTCCCGCCGCAGCTCCCAAGCCCCAGAGCCTGCACACGCCGTGCAAGTCTCCTGGCAACGTGCTTAGGGCACGCGCTCTCCCCGCTTCTTAAATGGTCAGCACGAGCACTCCGAAAGTGTCCCCAGTCTATTGCTGAAAGGCATCATGTATTTAAGGCACCCTACCCTGTAGGGAGATGCTTGAGTAACTCTAGTTTCTAGTTTGTCTTCAAACCTTCTAGTCCATTGTCAGATCCCTGTCCTGTCTGAACAACTACCTGTGATCCTGAACCCATCCTGTCTAAACCAGCCATTCTGTCTGAACCAGTACCTGTGATCCTGAACCCGTCCTGTCTGAACCAGTACCTGTGATCCTGAACCCGTCCTGTCTAAACCAGCCATCCTACCTGAACCAGTACTTATGATCCTGAACCCGTAGAACCCGTCCAGTCTGAACCAACATTAGTATCCTTTTTACCAGTGATCCTGCTCTTGTCCCGCCTTACACTCCTAGTCTGTACCTGCATTCCTGACCCATGGGGTCAGCAGCTGCAGTACCAGGGACTGCCCTGGAGTGGTACCTGGTGGCTACCTGCAGCTCAATCCTAACCTCACCATCAGAGGCTCTAAGTGAAGACCAGGTAGCCGCTTAGTTACGCCCCTCCAGGGTAAGCCCGGCCCATGGTGCAGGTCCACACCTACCAGCGTAACATTAATTAACATAAACATGTATCACATTAACTGACAACTTATGGATTACTACATGTGTACAGGATCAGGACCAATAACAGTGCAGGACTACTGCACCAGAATCACCATCAGTACAAAATTACATCACCGGAACCACCATCAGTAAAATACAGCATCCCAACCATCATCAGTACAGGAATACTTCACTAGAAGCACTATTAGTACAGAAATATATCACCAGGACCTCCATCAGTATATGTACACCCTTATTAGCTATAACCACCACACTTTCTGGCCTTATTAGCTATAACTGCCACACTGTTAGCTTTTATAAGCTTTAACCACAACACTGTCTGTTCTTTATTAACTACAACCACCACACTGTCTTTACATTGTGTTCTCATGGTGCCTCCTTCAATACTGGGTTACCTCTTCACACTGTCCTCTCCCTCTGCACACTGTCCCACATACTGTGCTTTCACAGTATGTGGGCTTTAAAATGTGCCCCTCCTCACATCCCCCCACTTATTCTGTCTATTCCTTGCTGTGCACGTACACTGTCCACCTGCACTGCCCCCTCTCTATATTGTCCCCCTATATTGCCCGGTCTCTGTATTGTGCTCCTTGTCACAATTTTTCTACTGCCTCCTCTCTCAACTGTTCCCTTTGACAGTGCCTAATCTTGATACTGTGCCCCCTCACACTATTTCCCCACCCCCGCCCATAAAAGTCCAGTTTCTTCAGCTGCATTGAATTGTTTAACTTATTGCCATCTGCTTCTCTTCTACGGCATAGGCGTGATGTCAGCAACGTGATCAGGTGACCTTGTCGCGTTGACCCTGCCGGTCATAGCTTCAATTATTATTATTATTATTATTATTATAGCGCCATTTATTCCATGGAGCTTTACATGTGAAAAGGGGTATACATAATAAAAATAAGTATAATAATCTTAGACAATAGAAGTCGCTGACTGGTACAGGAGGAGAGAGGACCCTGCACGGGAAAGCTCCCAATCTACAAGGGATGGGTGAGGGTGTGGCACCCCAGGGGTCCGGTTGCCACAGTGGCATTGCCTCCCTCAAAAGAGGTAATGCCATGCCTGGAAGCAAGCAGGGATCCCCTAGTCAGGTATACTAAACATGCAACACTTTCCCGGCTCCAGACCAGCAAGGGGAGCCACTCCCCTTGGCAACTGGGATCTGGGGGCGGGGTTAGTTAGTCTTAGTGTGAGGATTTGGAGTCAGGACGTCGAGGAGAGAGGAGCTGGGGACTGGAGCTGCGCGGCAGCTCACCCCAGAAGCATCAGCACAGAAGAACCGGACACCGGAGTCCGAGGCTGTGGGGCACTGAAGGCCCAGCCGCAGAAACCGGAGGGCAGGAGACTGCAGGTGTCCTGGCCCCATCAGACGCCCGGAGGCTCAGTAGCACTGCAGGGTCCAGCACTGCCACGTGGGAGCTTCGCACCAGCAAGGCCCGAGCTGCCTGCCATACGGGTGAGCACAGAAACGTTACACTCAGGGACGAGGGCCACCGCACAGCTACAGACAGCAGGGCCAAAGAGTTTAGTGGAAAGGGAAGGCCTCCAACTTCACCTGGCAAGGAGGATTCTTTACTTGCTTCCAGGCTGCCCGGACTTCCACTTCTAGCCAGTACCCTAGTCCCGGCTTGTCTAATCACCAACAGTAAAGACAAGAGTAAACTGCCATTAAGTTGTGGACTGATTATTGCTGCGCCATCAACCCCTGCACTACAACGCCCAGCACAACGTACAACATCTACACTACCCTGCAGCTAGCTCTTCCTCTGGAGAGCCACACCATCCCTGCTGCAGTAACATCAGCTTCAGAGGACTGCTCCGCAGCGGCGGCTCCCTTTAGCCGCATTCCACAGGTGGCATCACGAACTCTATAAAAAACACTATAAATCCCCTATCCACAACCCCCTTTTATTGACCGCCCTGGGTCACGGACCGGGTCACCGCCACTGTGACTTTCCCCAGCATCCACCTGCCCGGCACCGGGTACCCCACCGCCCAGGGGGCTCGTCAAGGGGAGAGTTGGTCGTGCAGCGGTATGGTATGGTGGAGCAGTGGTTACTGCAGGTTGTAGGCTTGTCGGAAGAGGTAGGTCTTCAGATTCATTTTGAAGGATTCCACGGTAGGCGAAAGTCTGATATGTTGGGGTAGAGAGTTCCAGAGTAGGAAGGATGCACAGGAGATATTTTGTATGCGATTATGAGGAGGCGATAAGAGGGGAGTAGAGAAGGAGAGATCGGAGGTTGCGTGTAGGTATGTACCGGGAGACTAGGTCACAAGTACAGTACAGTGGAATGCAAGGAGCCGGCATTTTACATGTTCTCTGAGCCGGCTGTCAGTTTAATAACCGGCTCGGAGTACGGCTGAATTCCACTCCATGGGAGAGCAAATTCTAATTGAAGTCCTGCATTGTAAAAACATGGGATCCTGGAGTTGAGTCCATACTAGGTCATCAAAAACCTATTGAAACTTACACTCCAATGCCTCTTTTCCGTATGCATGAACTGAACAATTGCATATATTGCTCTGTAGTTATAACAGATGTGCAGAAAAAAATGTAATTTACTACACATTCACTATATAAAGTAGAAGGCATTTGAAAGTTATGTTTTGCCAAAGCTATTAGAATTCTTTTCAGGTCACTAACTCAATAGCAGGTGCTGTCGGCTTGCCCACATTAAACAGCATGGTGGGTTTTATATTATTTAACTCTGTGTGCTGAAATTATAAAGCGCAGGTCTGTTTCAGATTATAAAATGCTGTTCCGTAAATTTTAAAGAAAAGCTTTATGTTATCTTTGACTTTTTAGTACAAAATCACATTTTCATTCCCGTGTTTAAATTATGTAATGTGTGTATCCTTTTCTGCTTCCTCCCCTGCCCAGGAGCTGTGGTATGATCAGATCATGTTCCTACACGGTCAGACACAGCCTTACACAGTACACAGTTGGGGCACATTTGTAAGATTATCTCAGCACAGGAACATTATTTTGAAACACATCCAATTGTAGAGCTTATTAGTATTCCAACATCTATTAATTAAGGTGTACTTTGTTTGTGGGACAAGCCCTTTAAATAATTTTTTGCTCACGTGCGATGTCTTTAATAAATACATTTACATTTGCTTAAACAGCTAAAACAAAGCAAAAATTATTAAATTAGGTAAGGGACTCTGTAATCACAATAAGCTTTATAGTTATTAAAAGTGCATTATTTCCATTTGAAAATATAACATTTTTATAATTTTCTTATGCATAAGGAGAATGCCTCATTTTCTTTTTTTAAAGGGAATCTGTCACCCCTCTGGGACCTATCTGACCTCTAATATGGGCATACAGGTGATAACATTTAAATGTATACTTACCTGTATGTCCCATATTAGTGGTCTTGTGGCTGTGAAATTGCTTTTTATAAAATCCATTTTCCTAGACTCGGCGTCCGGGGGACACCAAGAAATGTCCGCCTATATGCTTAATTAAAATATTTTCCCCATCCCTTTACCGCCCCTGCACGTCACAGAGCCCCTGGACGCCAAGCCTAGGAAAATGAATTTTATAAAAAGCAATTTCACAGCCATAAGACCACTAATATGGGACATACAGGTAAGCATAGATTTACATTTCTATAACCTGTGTGCCTATATTAGCGGTCTGATAGGTCCCGGGGGGGGGGGGACAGATTCCCTTTAAGGTGTCCTTACATATTAGGCCAAATTCAAATCTTTTTCCTTTCACGATAAAGAAAAACCTCCACGGTGGCCATCTGTGCTGTCTCATTGGTCAGTGAGCAGAGTGAATGTTGTTATCTGAAGGAGCATATGTGTGTAATTTGAAGAAGGCAAATGTCTGGACAGGTTACTGGAGCATGCTGTATGTGCACTGGTATCGCTTGTTGCTGTACAGTAACCAAGAGAGCAGAAGGGCATAACGCTGCATCCCCAAGTGAATTTCACAGCGTACATTAATGCAGGTATTGACAAACACTACAGGGACGGCTGCGTAATCTCTACAAACAATTCCACAATCTACAGCATGACATAGATCCCCTTATCAGCATAACACAATTGGCTGAATATATAGGTAATTGTTCTCATCCCTGTCATCTTTGTTTTCCAAGACACATCTACATCATCTGTACTTGTGCCACTCTTAGTTCGCTTTTGATGCTGTATAGTTCAGTATATAATGAGTAGCATATAAGGATTTTATGTTTTGCAGTAAGACATATTTTCAGTTGTTTCACACTTTTTTTGTTAAGTATATAATTCCACATGTGTTAATTCATAGTTTTGATGCCTTCAGTGTGAATGTATAATTTTAATAGTCATGAAAGTACAGAAAAATCTTTAAATGAGAAGGTGTGTCCAAACTTTTGGTGTGTACTGTATATATTTAACCCCTTCTGACATCCACTGTCAGAAGACATCCATTCTGAGTAAATACTTTTTTCCCAGCAATATGCGCTCCTGAAGGATGATGATGGAACTTGATATTCGGATTTAAAGAATTTTTATTTCAAACTAAAATACAACCGGTTTCGACTTCTTTGAGTCTTCCTCACACCCAGATACTCAGATATGCAGGATTTTGCACTCTGAGGAATCTAGCAAAACCCATATACTAAATATCTGAGTATCTGGGTGTGTATGAAAAACAGATCTTTCAGTCTCCACCCAAAATGACAAGCCGGGATATCTGCTATAAAATGTGTGTAGATAGATCTGTTTCTATGCATGATGTTATACCTGAGGAATACCTGAGGGATTCTGACCTCTCTTCAACTCCAAAACACATCCAGTCTGGTGTCCACGGTCTGTGTATTCATGAGCTAACACATTTGCCTCTGCTACATCCAGCAGACTGACTGAATCCTAAGTCAGAGAGAGACCCCGGCATGTCTCTTTCAGCTACAGTTCACATTTTGGCTGGTCAGCTTCTCTGAATCTAATTCCTGATTCTTAGAGAAACCATGCAGGTGCTTCTAATCAAACACTGCAGAGCTGGTATTGAACCCTGTCCTTCCCAGCTATGCTAGAAGAGATATTACTATATTTTAACCAAAAGCTCTGGCACCTGAGAATTGAAGCACCCCTTCCTCGATGGAGTGAAGTGCTCATAAAAAGTAGTAATGATAGGAATGGGTTAAGCTGTTTGAAATAATACATTATACTGTGCTATTACACTTCTGGAAACCTTTATATCTTTACGGCGCAGGGATGGCATTTAATCTCTAGCAAGGAGTGACCAAGCACATCTGCTATTTTGTCTATAGATGTGCAGTGAAAAACGCTTCACTATTAAGTGCGTGACAATATCCTGTTGTGTGTATTTATACACATAAATAAATAAATATATATATGCATACACACTTCTCAACATTGAATTGAAATTGCTACACCAAGAAGGAAAAGTTGTGGACTTATGGAAATCACAGAATGCATAGAAATGTTTAAGATAAGCACATGATGAAAAATGGAAACAAAATATTCTCAATCTATTCAGTATTTAGTATGAGCACCATGATGCTATTAGTTGTTTGTTGGAGGAATGTTCTGCCACACTGAATGCACTCGAGCATACAAATCATCAAGAACCTCATGTGGCAGCTCCCTTTGAAATTGACGAATAATGACGTCCCTATGCACTTAATGGGGGACAAGTTCGGTAGGCAATGGCAGCACGTTTAGACCAGCAACATGTAGTCTGGTGTTGTTCTGCCTTTTTCCAGACATTAGTAATGTAAATCATTACAGGCAACAAACATACAGGTTGTAAGATTAAAACAATTTAAACAATAATCCTGCTTGTCTGAGCACTTGCTATACAATATGAATTCCCTGTCTATCTTACACACAAAACAGTAGCAACCTGTACCTGTAGTTTGCATACAGCTTGAGAGCAGTCACCCTGCAACAATGTGGCCAGTAAGTGATCATCTCCAGGTCTCTGTCCAACTGCTTTTAAAGGTAATCTGTTACCAGGCTTTTGCTACCCCACCTAATAGCAGAACCAAAATGACCTCTATGACCATGAGTCTTTGATGATCAAGAAGTGTCTGACAGGGGAATAAGCAAGGCGAAACGCGCATTGGGGTGGAGGGATTCAGCTCCAGTCTGTTCTGCGGATTTGGTCAAATACACTTACTATTTAGGTAATTAACACAATGACACCTTCTGTCTTTGTATCTGGCCTACCTCGGACATATTTGTTGTCAACATTCTAAACAGGATTTAGATGCATATCCTATGGGCATACTGATTTACTGTGGGCACTTTGAAGGACAGCTATATTAGATCTAGGCATGCACATGCTATGAAAGATATTTATCATAATTATTAACAAGTAATCTTTGCCTTGGCTATCAGTGTGTGTGAATTTTGTATATTAATAGATGGATATCATTGATATGCATACTTAGTACAGCCAATACTATTTTTGTATGTGAAGTCCACAGATCAAGATGTATTGATATTATTTACAAGTGCACCTAACATGACCATAGTTATTTAGCAATTATTTGGTTATTATGATTCTGGAGCTGTGTTCCCGCTTGGCACCTTTTTATTATTTTATTCATATGTATTTTATTATACTAATTAATAAAGAATTACAGTTTATATATTGCATATTTGTAAAACACTTCTTGATCCTCAAAGACTCATGGTCGTAGGGGTCATTATGGTTTTAGTCATTGTGGAGTGTTGCCCCTTCGTTAAGTAGGGAATTGTTTTTGGGACTGTTATTTTTATTGCACCTAAGAGCAGCATGATGTAGGGGCTCTGCTCTGCTTATGTAACACTTACTTTACTGAATACTGCCGTTTTGTTAAAATTACTGTTTTATCTGCTACAGATCTAGCAGTTCTCTGAATTCTGAGCTCTGTTTAACCCCGCCAACACGACTGATTGGCAGCTTTCTGCTTATGTACAGTGTACACAGAATCTGCCAATCAATGGTGGAGTTGGGCTACCCGGCAGCAGGCCAAGTAGTCCTCTAGTGATAATCTCCTGCTGATAAAACAATGGTTTTATATATACTTCACTAAGGATTGCTACTACATTATGCTGCTTTCAGATTAGGTAGCCTAGTGACATATTTGCCTTAATAATGACACCTTAGTAAAAGCAAAATTAGTAGTGGACTTGAAATGGAGGCTTTCTTACCCAGTATAATAAAAAACCTCCAAGTTCTGATTACAAGTGCAATGTGTAGGTGCACATTCACACTGTGGCCATTTACCAGACAACATCTAGAACAGGGGTCTCAAACTCAGCTGGGTATATGGGCCGCACACGGAAAAACATTTAATTTGGGGGGCCGCATTATTTGCATGACAAAGTGATATTTTTAGTGATACCATTTTATTTTCTATACACCTTTTGAACTGGTCCTCATCTTGCAGACATGTCCCCCATCCAGGTCCCCCATATTGCAGACATGGTCTCCCATCCAGGTCCCCCATATTGCAGACATGGTCTCCCATCCAGGTCCCCCATATTGCAGACATGGTCTCCCATTCAGGTCCCCCATATTGCAGACATGGTCTCCCATCCAGGTCCTTATCTTGAAGACATGTCCCCCATCCAGGTCCCCCCCCCCATACTGCGCACAGGGTCCCCACCCCCCCATACTGCGCACAGGGTCCCCCCTTATACTGTGCACAGGGTCCCCGTGCCCCCCATACTTCTCACAGGGTCCCCGTGCCCCCCATACTTCTCACAGGGTCCCCGTGCCCCCCATATTGCGCACAGGGTCCCCGTGCCCCCCATACTGCTCACAGGGTCCCGTCCCCCCATACTGCGCACAGGGTCCCCACCCCCCCATACTGCGCACAGGGTCCCCGTCCCCCCCCCCCATACTGCGTACAGGGTCCCCGTCCCCCATACTGCGCACAGTGCCCCCCCCCCTTACTGCACACAGTACCCCCCCTATACTGAGCACAGGTCCCCTGTGCTGTATTTCACATGACAGAAAAAAAAAAGATTCTTCTCACCTGTCCTCCGTTCCCTCGCTGTCCTTTCTGCACCTGTGGCCCGCAGTCATATAGACCCCGTAACAATCGCGGCTCTCTCCAGAAGTAGCCGCCATCAGCGCTGTAGTGCAGTGTATTGCCGCGCAGAGACCGGCTCTCTGCACAACAATACCAGTGCAAGCCGTCGGCCTATCAGAGGCCAGCAGCTGACATCTGCGCATGGCAGTGACGTCATACGCCGCTGCGCTGAGACGCAGATGTCAGCTGCTGGCCTCTGATAGGCCGGCGGCTTGCACTGGCATTGTTGTGCAGAGAGCCGGTCTCTGCGCGGCAATACACTGCACTACAGCGCTGATGGCGGCTACTGGAGAGAGCCGCAATCATTACGGGGTCTATATGGCTGCGGGCCGCAAGAAGCAACTGGAGGGGCCGCATCTAGAATAAAAACAAAATGAGCCTGCAGTAAGTAAATAAATTGAAATGGTACATGTAAATAACATTGGGTACTTAGTTGACACTATTTTAATCAAAAGAGCATAAAAACCAACCCTCTGCAACAAGGTGTACCCAATCAGGATGGTCCCTAACTCTTGTAGTTCACCTCGCTATTTGTCAGCAGACCTCAAAATAGATGGGGGCAGAGCAAGAACTAGACCTGACTGTTTTGCATCTGCTCATGAAAGGCTGTATAGAAATGGTACTATTTGAGAGACCAATCTAGATCCTTTCACCATGTAAGTGAGAAACATACATGACATATACATCATCTATTTGCCACCAAATCATGTCACCTACAAAACATTTAAGTGGCAGAATTGGTCCCTTTAAAAACTAGGTTTTAAAAAAAAAGTTAAATATTTTCTGCTAAACTTCACAATTTGGTTAGGACATTAGGATGCTTATAAAGTTGACTTATGGTAATTGTTAAAAGGGATTGTTGCAACACCTTATATTGATGAGCTATCCAGTGCTCTTTCTGTTTTCAACCCTCAAACTCCCCCATTCAAAGAAGCACATTCCAATCCTACAGCTAGGTTGTTGCTCTTTTACAACAATTTTGCTCCCCTTATGTAATGGCCTCTATCCTAGTATATGCTCCATGCTCTTGAGACTGTGCTGGGAGACCGAACATCTTGAGATGGCACAAAAGGATGTGCGAAACTGGAGGAGCTGGACTATCCGTGCAACCTGAATGTGCTGCAAAATGCACAACTAGAGAAGAATCAGTCAGGAATGATAATGTGAGAGAAATGTCTTGCCTTTATCAGTGTACTTGTTGTCACTTTAATTTTTACCAAAGCTGATGTCTTAGGGGTAACTTTTCGCCTTGCGGAGAGTGACAAACCAAGCCTGGCATGTCAGAGTGAGAAGACTTTTATTCGCCATGCATGCTCCTCTGGGAAATTAAATGTGCTAATTGACTCTTCAGAGAGGAAGAGGACTAGAACTCTAGTATCACCTATTGGTCAAAGCTGATAAAATTGATTCACAATCATTTAAGCTCCATTCAAATTTTGCAGTCTTGCTGCATTTTACTGCTGCAATCGTAGTAGAAACACAATCTTTTTTCCACAACTTTGGAAAATTTCTGCAAAAAGATGCATTTTTGTGACAATTGCTACAGCCTTATGCTTCCTAACTGGATAGATTGATGTCCATAATTTACTTGGGGTTATACTGAACAAGAGACAGGAACAAGAGATGTGATTACTAACATTACATGGATAATGGAAAAGGCCAAAGAATACAACAAGGAGAACCGTTTTTGCTTTGACTGTGATCACCAGAAACTTTGGAATACCATGAAGGATATGGGTGTGCCGAAAAATCTGATCAGCCTCATTAGGAATTTTTACTTCGACCAAGAAGCAAGAGTCCGAATGGAACATGGCGACACGGCATGGTAAAAAGTAGAATGAAGCGTCAGACCAGGCTGCATCCTGTCACCATTTCTTTTCAATTTATATTCAGAAGCTATTTTCAGGAAGGTTGGACTTGCCGAAAAGAAGAAGGAATCATCAACAATCTTAAATACGCTGTCGATACAACACTGATTTTCACCTTGACACTCTGTAATAAGTCCTTCATTCCATCTATGCTTGTTGCTAAGCATAGATGGAATGAAGGACTTAATACAGAGTGCCAAGATGAAAAGCTTGAACATGGGACTGCTACTCAACACAAAGAAGATAAAGATATTGACTACTGTCAGGTACCACCGGGACACATTTGATTTGGACGGCTACAAACTGGCAGTTGTAAAGGGCTTCTGACGCGCCCCTGGGCCTGTGTCGCGCTGCGTTGCGCACGCGGGAGCTTACCCGGAGCCGGATCTGTTTAGGGTTGTAGTCTCGTGGCGGTGACCCGGTCCGTGCCCAGGGAGTCAAACTGGACGGCAGTCTGTTAGCGGTAGAAAATGGTTGATGACTACGCCACCCGTTGAATGCAGCCAGGGGGCTGCTGCTGCAGGGCAGACCGCTGAGGCCGGTGGAAGGATGGTGCAGCGTGATAGTATAACCCCCAACGGGAGGGGTATGGCCTCAGGGCAGCCGACGTGGATGATGGGGGTAGCAGGAACCACTCAGAGACGGTATGGTAGCGTTCAGGGTCTTTACTGGTAACAACGATAGACCCTCCCGGAGTACTTGCTAGCGAACGGGGCCTGGTCAGTCCTTGAGCAGATGGGATCTCCCCTGGCCAGGCGTAGTTGTAGGCCTCCCAAGCTGACTGTACTCTTCTGGCTACCTTGCTAGAAGCTGATGTAAGTAGCCCACGTCCCTGAGTGTACCGTGTGGTGCTCACCCGTATGGCCGGTGACTCGGGCTTCTGGGCCAGGGGACCTGAAATCCCCTGCCTGACGGATTCTGCTGCTGGGTAGAAGTTAGTCCCCACAGCCTCGGACTCCGGGTCCGGTAAAGAATCTTCTTAGTCAGGGCGAGCTCTTTAGCTGCCAGCCCCTGACTCCTTGTGACTCTGCTGCTTCCTATGCTGCTCTTGTCTCTACTCTTCCTGGACTCACTAACCCTGCCTCAGCCCCGGGTTTATACAGGGGAAGTTCTTCCCCTCCCAAGGCTGGGCAGGAGGTGTGGCATGCACAGGATCCCTGACCAAAGGACCTCCCACCTGCTCTCAGACGTAATATCTCTATCACTGTGACAACCAGACCCCTGGGGTGTCACACTCCCCCCTAGTGAAATTTAGTACTCCGGGACTAAACACTTTTTGGAAAAATATAACAAGGTATATCAAAGAACAATAAAATACAATAAGGAAACACAATAAGATGGTCACGGATGTCCGCAACCGGGTGCAGTCTTTGAAGAAAAGCAAAGGTGTCCATTTCACCAACACAGGGAGACGTAACCAGGTAGGGGTCTGTCCTACCCCGAGTCCTTAACAGTCTCTAGTCCATCCTGGGTTACGCTCCAACTATATACAAAGGATTCCCGGTAAATCCACCGAAGACTCCTAAAAACAACTAGAAACACAAAATTACACACAAGCAACAATAAACAGGTAAACATTGTAAAACAACTTAAACATTTAGATCCTCCAACGTGCGGGTAACTGGCCTCTAGTGGCCCTAGTGGACCTACGGAGCTGACTGTCTGGCCCTGAACTACAGGGTGTAGGAGCTGTCAAGGGTAAACTGGGCAGCTGTCTACCGGCTCTTTGTCTCACTAGGGGTACGGCAGGCTCACTATAAGCAGAGGGTGGATTCTCCTGTTCCGCTTGGGTGGAGTCTTCTGCCTCCTGGACCGGCTGCTCTTCCAGCTCTACCCGTTGCTCCGTAGGTTCTTGGGATGATGGTTGGAGGAAGGTGAGTACGGGTACCACAACTGCACCATTGACTTGAGTCCAAGACCGAGGGAAGTCCCCGAGCACGGTACTAACCATATCTTCCCTTTCTTCCACGGGTCGATGGTCTTCCTGTTCCTCCTCAGGGTTCCTCAGTTGTTCCGGGCACTTCTTCAGGTGGTCCCGGGATACAATGGCTGTGGTTTCCCCTCCGTCTTTACTGATGGTACAGACCTTCGGGTTCTCGTGGCTTGAGGGCAGTACGGTGTACGGGTCCTTCTCCCACTGGTCGTCCAACTTGTGGAGCCGTCTCTTCCTCTTCAAGACCTGCTCTCCGGGTACCAGGGGAACAGCGGGAGCATACTGGTTGTAAGTCTTCTCTTGTCTTTCCCTAGCCTGACAGAGACTTCGCTCCACGCTCTCCTGTACTTTCCGGTACTGCTGCTGCCTCTCTGTGTCCCAGTCCGTTTCTGGTGAAGTGTCCTCGGGCGTCAGGACTCCCATTTCCAGGTCAACAGGTAACTTACCAGGTCTTGCCCTCATTAGGTAAGCCGGGGTACAGTTGGTGGAACCTACCGGGATGTGGTTGTATAGGTCCACCAGATCGGGCAACTTCTCAGGCCACAGACTGCGTTCTTCCAGGGGCAACGTTTTTAGAAGATCCATTACCACCTGGTTCATTTTCTCACAAAGTCCATTAGTTTGCGGATGGTAGGGTGTCGTCCTTATCTTCCGGCAGCCATACAGATTGCAGAATTCCTGGAAGACCTCCGCTTCAAAGGCAGGTCCCTGGTCCGTCAGCACTTGGTCCGGGTACCCGTGTGGACGGCAAAAGTGCTGCTGGAAGGCTCTAGCTGCTGTTCGAGCCGTTAAGTCCTTGACGGGGACGACAACCAGAAACCGGGAGTAATGATCCACGATGGTTAACGCGTAGACGTAGCCACTTCTGCTGGGGGTCAGTTTTACATGATCCAAGGCTACCAGTTCCAACGGTTGCCGGGTGACGATGGACTGCAGGGGAGTCTTCTGGCTGGCCCGGTCCTTCCTTCTCAGATTGCACGGGCCACAGTCTCTGCACCACTTCTCGATGGTTCCCCTCATGCCTACCCAGTGGAACCGCTCGCGCAGCAGGAACTCCAGCTTTTTCCACCCGAAGTGTCCAGCTCCGTCGTGGTATGCCTCCATCACCATGGCTGCGTCTCTTCGTGGCACCACTACTTGCCAGAGTAGTTCATGCGTCCTGGAGTTAACCATTCTGCGGCACAACTTCCCCTTGTAAAGGAACAGTCGACTCTTCTCTGCCCATAGTTGTTTGGCTTCCTCTGGAGCGTCTGATTCCAGGCTAGCCTCCGGGCGAGTCAGCATCTCCTTCACCAGTCGGACGGCAGGGTCGCTGTCTTGCGTTTCCGCCCAGTTGTAGTGAGGTAAGGGGTTCAACGTAGCAGCCTGCTTACTCCTTACCCGGTGGGAATACTGGATAGTCCCATGACGGTGGAACGCAGGGAGTTCAACTTCTTCCAGTCCCTCCGGATCTTCTCCTCCGTCCGGCAGGTTGGGCATCCTGGACAGGGCGTCCGCGTTGGTATTGGAGCGCCCTGCCCGGTATTTAATTGTGAACTCGTAGTTGGACAGACGGGCCATCCACCTCTGCTCCAGGGCACCGAGTCTTGCCGTGTCCAGGTGTGTCAGCGGGTTGTTATCCGTGTATACGGTGAACCGGGAAGAAGCGAGGTAATGCCTAAAGCGCTCGGTGACTGCCCATACCACGGCCAGGAACTCTAGCTTAAATGAGCTGTAATTTTCGGGGTTCCTTTCGGTGGGTCGCAGTTTTCGGCTGGCATAGGAGATTACTCGTTCTCTCCCCTGCTGAATCTGGGACAGTACGGCTCCTAGCCCGATGTTACTGGCGTCGGTGTAGAGGATGAAGGGCTGGCTATAGTCCGGGTACGCCAAGATTTCATCCCCCGTGAGGGCCATCTTCAGCTGGCGGAAGGACTCTTCTTCTAGCTTTTCCCATTTGAAGGGCGGCTTCTGGTTCTTGGCCTTCCGGGACTGGCCTATCAGGAGGTCCTGCATAGGTGCTGCCTTTTTGGTGAAACCGGGAATAAACCTTCGGTAGTAGCCTACCAACCCTAGGAACTGCCGCACTTCTTTTACGCTGGAGGGGCTTGGCCATCCCTTAATTGCGGTGATCTTATCGGGGTCGGGAGCCACTCCGTCAGCGCTCACCACGTGTCCCAGGTATTGCACCTTTGGTTTCAGGAGGTGACACTTGGAGGGTTTCACCTTTAGGCCGTAACTCGCCAGAGCTTCGAACACCTCCGCCAGGTGTTTCAGGTGGTCCTCATAAGTTTTGGAGTATACGATGACATCGTCCAGGTACAACAGGACCGTCTCGAAGTTTCTGTGGCCCAGACAGCACTCCATTAATCGTTGGAAGGTTCCTGGGGCGTTGCAGAGTCCGAACGGCATGCAGGTGAACTCGCTAAGTCCCATCGGGGTGGTGAATGCGGTCTTCTCCCGGTCCGCCTCTGCTACAGGAACCTGCCAGTACCCGCTAGTGAGATCCAAGGTAGAGAAGAAGTTAGCAGATCTTAAAGCAGCCAATGACTCCTCTATCCTTGGTAAGGGGTACGCATCCTTGTGTGTGATACGGTTGATTTTCCGGTAATCTACACACATCCTCATGGTGTTGTCTTTCTTTTTGACTAAAACTAGTGGGGCTGCCCAGGGGCTACAGCTATCCCGGATTACCCCAGCCTCCTTCATGTCTCTAAGCATCCCCTTGGCGTGTTGGTAATGTGCAGGGGGTACGGGTCGATACCTCTCTTTTATGGGAGGATGATCTCCCGTGGGGATGCGGTGTTCTACCCCCTTGACTCGCCCGAAGTCTAACGGGTGTTTACTAAACACTCTCTCATACTCTTGAACCACCCGATAGACTCCTTGTTTCTGGTGTGAGGGAGTGGAGTCAGTACCCAGATGTAGTTGCTGACACCAGTCCTCCATGTCTTTCTTAGAGCCGTTACCTTCCTCCGGGTGAGATGGAGGCAAGGGTTCCACAGATTGTATAGAATTTTGATTAGTGGTATATAATTTGGCTAGCGTGGCATACCGGGGCAGGTACACTTCCCTCTCCCCGATATTTATTATGCGAACGGGCACCCTCCCATGGCGTACATTGACCACCCCCCGTGCTGTCAAAATGGTGGGCCTACTGTCTGAGTAAACTGGTTCTACCATTGCCTGGTAATCTCTACCTCTCAGACCAATAGCTGCCCGGCACCAAATCATCATTTCACTTTTTGGGGGCATGGCAATAGGAAAAGGGTCACACATTCTTACGCTACCAATCTCACCGCCGGAGAGTTCCACTTGTTGCCGTTGCATCAGTGCCCGGATCTCTTTCTGGAGCACCCGCTGCTCGCCGGAGCTGGCATTCTTGGCAACCTGCTGTAAAAGGAAAATCACCTCTGCAAGACAATTTTCAATTACATTAGTTCCTAGAGTTATTT
The DNA here is from genome assembly GCF_046119375.1 of Phyllobates terribilis. Classification (NCBI taxonomy): domain Eukaryota; kingdom Metazoa; phylum Chordata; class Amphibia; order Anura; family Dendrobatidae; genus Phyllobates; species Phyllobates terribilis. Next base: position 159,356,780 of record NW_027362771.1, on the reverse strand, counting down.
TTGGGTGACTCTCATGTTTGTCAATATCTACAATGATCAGTCCCTGTGCGGCCAGTTCGACTCTACCAATTTTGATGGTCACCTCTTTAAATCCGATCTGTGGCACGGGCTGACCATTGCTGGCGATGATACTCAAGTCGTCGTCAGGGTAGCGGGTAATATCCGAGTCATTCCAGTACTGCTTGAAGAGCACGTACGGGATGGTGGTGACCTGTGACCCGGTGTCCAGTAGGGCACTCATGGGAATGCCATCCAGTACCACAGGCAAGACTGGACGTCCTCCCACATATCTGTCGCGCCAGTTCGATGGGCCTGGTGATCTTTTTCCTGGGGGTTGGCCCTCTACCCCAGGTTGTGCCCGTTTAAAGAACAGTACCTTTCCATATGTCCGGGTTGATTGCAGCGGCGGCAGATGGGTCGTCCGTCCTCGCTGTATCGGTCACTGGGTCTTCCTCTGGCCGGTGGGGTCCTCCTTGGTCGACGCCACGGGATGTCCTCCGGTCCGGATGCCAGCTGGATCTTCCCTGGAGTGGAAACCTGTAAAGACTGCACAGTTCGGGTTAGCGCAGCAACGCTTTTAGCTAGCTCTTGGACCTGATGGTGTAGGTCTGGAGCCGGGTCATTGTCCAAAGCCTGCGCATCAGCTCCCACAGGCCCTGCTGACAAGGGCGCCGCCTCCTGGTAGTAAGTGGTAGTGGGGCGTCTGTGGGTCACAACGCCACCTGGTGCCGGTTCTCGGAGCACCCGGATGGCTCTGTCCTTGAACTGTGCAAATTCTAGATGAGGGTCCTGTAAGGCCATTGCCCGCAACTGGGTGCGGTGGGCATTGCAATATAAACCCTCTATAAATTGTTCGGTCAACAGCCTGTCCTCGTTTCCCACTCCATTAGGGTCGGTCTGCTTAATGGCCCTCAGGGCCTCTTGTAGGTTGAGTGCATAGTCCCTTATACTCTCATGCGCTCGCTGCTTGCACCCGTAGAATCTAAGTTTAATCTCGGCTGAGGTGCGGGTATCAAAGGTGTCCTTCAGCCGGGTTAGTATCCCTGCGACAGTCTTCCTCCCAGGTGGCCAGGATTTTACTTCCCTTTTGGCTGCCCCAGTTAGTTGGGCCACCAGGATGCTCACTTTTTGCTCTTCTGTGAGGGGGTACACCTGGAAGAGGCTATCCAGCTTTTCTCTAAAGTCATGCAGGGTATGTGACTCCCCTGAGTACTGGGGTAGCCAAGCTGCTCCCGGGATATAGGGCATGGTGAAGGGCATAACTGCAACAGCGGTAGCGCTGGCGGGGGTTGAGGCAGTGGAGCTCTCCTCCGTATCCGACATCTTCCTCCCCCCTAGTGGACCGTGGCCTACCTTGCGATGATCCTGTTCCGTAGGCCGCGGCTCCGCAGTGGATCGTCAGGGTTGAGGACCTTCCGTCGCGCTCCTGTGACGTCGGCGTCTGCTGGGCTCCTTCCAGGACCTTACGCAACGTCCGGACGTGAGGCGGGGCTTCAGTTCTCGCGCGCTTTCGGAGTCCACGCCCCTCTTCTTCCCGCGCGGCGTCCTCAAGATGGCGTCCAATGGCGGGAAAACTCCACGGATGGCGGGAAGAAGGCTGAAGATGGCGCCGGATGGCGGGAAACTTCACCGATGGCGGGAAGAAGGCTGAAGATGGCGCCGGATGGCGGGAATCTTCACCGATGGCGGGAATCTTCACCACTGGTAAGTTTGAACAGTCTTTGCTTTTCAGGCACGCAGTACCCGGTGGTTGCGGGCACGTGATCCTGCCGACTACGCCAAAGTTGACGCGCCCCTGGGCCTGTGTCGCGCTGCGTTGCGCACGCGGGAGCTTACCCGGAGCCGGATCTGTTTAGGGTTGTAGTCTCGTGGCGGTGACCCGGTCCGTGCCCAGGGAGTCAAACTGGACGGCAGTCTGTTAGCGGTAGAAAATGGTTGATGACTACGCCACCCGTTGAATGCAGCCAGGGGGCTGCTGCTGCAGGGCAGACCGCTGAGGCCGGTGGAAGGATGGTGCAGCGTGATAGTATAACCCCCAACGGGAGGGGTATGGCCTCAGGGCAGCCGACGTGGATGATGGGGGTAGCAGGAACCACTCAGAGACGGTATGGTAGCGTTCAGGGTCTTTACTGGTAACAACGATAGACCCTCCCGGAGTACTTGCTAGCGAACGGGGCCTGGTCAGTCCTTGAGCAGATGGGATCTCCCCTGGCCAGGCGTAGTTGTAGGCCTCCCAAGCTGACTGTACTCTTCTGGCTACCTTGCTAGAAGCTGATGTAAGTAGCCCACGTCCCTGAGTGTACCGTGTGGTGCTCACCCGTATGGCCGGTGACTCGGGCTTCTGGGCCAGGGGACCTGAAATCCCCTGCCTGACGGATTCTGCTGCTGGGTAGAAGTTAGTCCCCACAGCCTCGGACTCCGGGTCCGGTAAAGAATCTTCTTAGTCAGGGCGAGCTCTTTAGCTGCCAGCCCCTGACTCCTTGTGACTCTGCTGCTTCCTATGCTGCTCTTGTCTCTACTCTTCCTGGACTCACTAACCCTGCCTCAGCCCCGGGTTTATACAGGGGAAGTTCTTCCCCTCCCAAGGCTGGGCAGGAGGTGTGGCATGCACAGGATCCCTGACCAAAGGACCTCCCACCTGCTCTCAGACGTAATATCTCTATCACTGTGACAACCAGACCCCTGGGGTGTCACACTTCAACCTACTCGAATCAATGATAACTCAAGATGCAGCGACGACACCAGAAGTCAGTAGGAGAATATCTATGGATAAATCAACAATGAAGTCACTGGACAAGGTCTTCAAATCGTGGAACATTTCACTGGAGACATAGATACTGCTCGTACATAGTTTGTAACATATGTATGCGAAACCTGGACGATAAAGAAACAAGACAAAAGAAGAATCAACGTCGGTGAAATGTGCTGGAGAAGGATGTTATTAATACCATGGATGGCAAGAAGAAAAAAATCTATTATTTTCTAAAAAGGTGCAAAAAAAAAAGCAAACCGGCAAAAAATGAAAAAATAAAATTGAATTTCTGAATTTGAACCAATTCATCAAACATTGTGTGCCCATTTTGATGATAAAAAAAAAGAACTAAAAAAAATGTGCAAGTCACAGTGGCTCATACTGGATGATAACTTTAGGTTGTTGTTTTTTGTCTAACTATAGAGTACTCTACCTCTTTTTCAGCTTCCCTTTAGACCAATTTGCTCCGAAATTGGGGTGCACTTTGGTGCATATTTCTACCTAAGCATTTTTCAGCAATAAGTGGGTCTAAAAAAAAGTTGACAATTAGTTGCAATGTGGACTCACAAGTCAAGGTGCTATTTAAATCTGCCCCAGTGTGCCACAAAGTTACAACCTCATAGTCTAACATGTCAGATTAAAAATAATTGGGGCCGTGCCATAAAGGACAAAATTGGCTTCGGAAGTAAGAGGTCGATATGGTGGTTCCGCCAGATCACACAGACGTAAATATTATTATCTATACATTTTTTGTAAATATTAGCGAAGTACTGTGTTCATTCTTTTGTCAGTGGATAGTTTTGACCATGTGACTGTGGTTATATATTGGGTGCTAAGTGCTCCTTTACCTGAACTTATAACCACACACCCATATAAATGCAGTACTGCACTCTATCATAACTACACGTTATAAAATTTATCTTTGTCACTAAAATGACCTTTGATTCTTTCTCACAATCTTTATTCTACATATATATTTTTTTGTGGTCAGTAAAATGTTGTCAGTCCTGTCAGATATGTTATAAATGATGCTATGATTTAACCATCACTTTCTCGTTTTTTTTCATACATGCACTTTTAACAGCTTATAAAAAATGTTATGTTCAGATATTCAAATAATTTTTGCTTCTAATTTTGATAATGGCTTAAAGGTATTGGTCACTACTGTATATGTCCCTTCTTGTAAACTAACTCCCACAGATAAACACTTCACTAAATACCTTGCTTTGCCAAATCCTACTGTAAACAGAGCTGCTCCGCTGGTCACATGATCTTTGGCTGAGAATCTCCTGATCTCCTGTGATGTCCCATCAAATTATCCCCCAGTTCTGGGCTCTGGAAACTGATGAGGCTTGTCCTGCTTGTAGGCTGAGCTGCATTCAGCGGAGCTCACTTTGTTTCTGTGAATGCTGCTGCTGCAGGCCCAGCTCTCACTGCAGGCCCAGCTCTCACTGCAGACCCAGCTCTCACTGCAGGCCCAGCTCTCACTGCAGACCCAGCTCTCACTGCCGACCCAGCTCTCACTGCCGACCCAGCTCTCACTGCCGACCCAGCTCTCGCTGCCGACCCTGCTCTCGCTGCAGACCCAGGTCTCGCTGCCGACCCAAGTCTCGCTGCCGACCCAGCTCTCGCTGCCGACCCAGCTCTCGCTGCCGACCCAGCTCTCGCTGCCGACCCAGCTCTCGCTGCCGACTCAGCTCTCGCTGCCGACTCAGCTCTCGCTGCCGACCCAGCTCTCGCTGCCGACCCAGCTCTCCCTGCAGACCCAAGTCTCCCTGCAGACCCAGCTTTCACTGCAGGCCCAGCTTTCACTGCAGGCCCAGCTCTCACTGCAGGCCCAGCTCTCACTGCAGGCCCAGCTCTCACTGCAGGCCCAGCTCTCACTGCAGGCCCAGCTCTCACTGCCGACCCAGCTCTCACTGCCGACCCAGCTCTCCATTGTATCTGAGAATAAGATGGAACTGTCTAAATAAGTAGGGACCATAGTAACCAGGGGGTCCTCCCAAACTAGATATGAACAACAATAAGAGGCAGCAGGGAGTTGTAACCCAATAAAGAGTCAATGCAACCGTAATACATGTTAAACATAATAACATTTATTTGATCAATTTAAAAACAAAGCTAATTGTTATAGTAATGGTAAAAAGTAAGTGATGAGAAAAACAAATGTGTGACGAATTTGGCACTTGTATGAAATGGTATTGCACATAGGGTATCTAGACACCTAGGAAAATACATAATAACATCTTCCATATATGGGGGATAATCAGAGTGTTTATATAAATGATTGTAAGGTCCCTGTATAAATGAATGTTACTATATAGGGGACTAGTGCTCCGTAATACTCCGTGATACAATCAGATATCAAGATGAACCCCAAAACTAGCCAAAGTGGCCATGTGTCCAGAAGAGCGCAGTGGCATATAAAGTCAATAGACTGACCCATAAAGTGCTGCAGTGCCAAGTTAGTCAGAAACAAGAGCCCCTACGCGCGTTTCGCGTATGCTTCATTGGGAAACCATTGTATCTAGTCTGTATATAGCACTGCTGTATGCCCTGTGTAATGTATATACACTCTACTGTATTACCTTTTATAATGTGAACATATCCAACCCATCCATCCATCCTTCCATCTATATATTCATCGATCCATATATTCATGTCAGTGGGGGTAGGGGATAATATTTATTGCCAGTGCTGCTGTAATGGTGCTTTGTGCATTACTTCAATTCCCTGACCAGTGTCCAGTACAGGACATTGTGCTGATGCTGTGTATAACTCTGGGGGAGGAGTGGAAAAGGTTTAAGCCCCCGTCTCACATAGCGATCTCGCTAGCGAGATCGCTGCTGTGTCACGGTTTTGGTGACGCAACAGCGACCTCACCAGCGATGTCGCTATGTGTGACACTTTGCAGCGATCAGGCCCCTGCTGTGAGGTCGCTGATCGCTGCAAAGTGTCCTGGACCATTTTTTGGTCGTTGGCCCCCCGCTGGCCAGCACACATCGCTGTGTGTGACCAGCGGGACCAACGATCAGGCTGGTATCCATGGTAAACATCGGGTTACTAGGGGCACGCGCACACTTAGTAACCCGCTGTTTACCATGGATCCCACTCTGCTACGGTGCGCGGGAGGTTACCGTTCACCTTAGCAGAGTCGTATCCATGATAAACATCGGGTTACTAAGTGCAGGTATGCCCCTAGTAACCCGATGTTTATCATGGATACGACTCTAAGGTGAACGGTAACCTCCCGCGCACCGTAGCAGAGTGGGATCCATGGTAAACATCGGATTACTAGGGGCACACGCGCACTTAGTAACCCGATGTTTATCATAGTTACCAGCCTGCTCCGGCTTCAGCCGCAGGCTGGTAACCGGGAGCAGGACATCGTGGAAAGATTCTTTCCACGATATCGCTGCTCCCCTGATCGCTGGTGAGCCTGCCTGTTTGACAGCTCACCAGCGACCACATAGCGACGCAGCAACGATCCCTGACAGGTCGTATCGTTGTCGGGATCGCTGCTGCATCGCTTAGTGTGACGGGGCCTTTAGGCTTGGTTAAAGGGGGTTTGCTCACTGCTAGCTTGCAATCCAGCACAAGGAATGATGGGAAATGTAGTAAGAAAGGAACAGAGGATTTTGAAGAGGAAGTTATCACCATGACCACAGAGCTGGTGCCAAGGCACAGGAAGCAGAGCAGGAAGGCATAAAACATGAGACTTGGCAGAAAAGGTATATGGGGATCTTTTAGAAGCATTATCCTTAAGCATTTATGGCAAAACCAGTAACTGAGTTAGGATAGTGAAAAACGTCTTTAATTTTTGCCTTTTTTTAATTTATTTACTGATATTGGTGGGAAAATGTAAAGAGAAATAGAATATACATGCCTATTTTTCGTATTTATTTTTTTCTACGACCACAAAGGACTGCCCAAAAAAATTAAACATTTTAAATTGCGTTTGTTTTACCATAGAAATTCATTTTATATATTGGACATTTTTTTATGGTGGCGGGACTAGCAACAGCAACAATGACTGTGTTTTGTTTTTCTCTGCTTTTTTTCTTCATTTATTTCACACATTTTGCCCCATATGAGGTCTTAAAATAACTTTTGGGGTGCATTTTAACATATTAATGGATTCTTTTCATTGTTGTTTCATCCCCTGTAACTGGATCTGGTATATTGGCTCCATTTACAAGGGAATTTCAGCCTCCTAAACAGAAAAAAAATCAAGATGCCAAAATTGCATGTTTTTTGAGGATTGGGGGGGGGGGGCGTTGATGCAAAAAAATTGCATAACAAGAGATAAAAACTTCATATCTATCCGAAAATGGTATCAATAAAAACATCTGACGAGAAACAATGGTGTAAAGAAATGGGTTAACTGCACTGCTGCTGATATCCAATTGAAGATTCCAGGAGACATAATATTTTTCTGGGTGGTTTATTATCATTGCATTTCAAAGTCATCCGACTTCTTTATCAGGACAAACCACAATGTAGTTGTGGTTCTGATGAAGCAGTCTGATGATTTCTAAACGCGTTGACAATAAACACCACAGAAAAATGTTCTGTCTCCTGGAATCTTCAATTTCTATCAGTAGTGCTGTTAACCCATTTTCTTCCACCATTGTTTCTCATTGGATTTTCCCTGGGGTCTGCAACAGCTGACATTCTAAGCTACTTTAGTCATTGAGCACCTCCTCACACCCTATTTGTCTTTATCATCAGATTGGACCCTATTGCGTTTTTATTATTTTTCCAGCCTCCTTCACTAATAAAAACATCTGCTCACTCCGCATAAAAACAAGCCCTCACAAAGCTCCATGGAGCAAAAAATGAAAATGTTACGGCTCAGAAAATGTCGAGACAAACAAAGAATTATTTTGTTTTTTCACAAATTTGCAATTTTTCTTACCACTGACATAATAACAAAAAAAATGGACATGTTTGGTTCTGCTGTAATCGTACTGAGAATCTGGATGCCAGGTAAATTTAACCGCAGAAGAAACTGCATTTGGATTTTTTTTTCCTGCTTTCCAGTTCATTTTTTCGTAAAATGGATGGTATCATTCAAGCGTTTAACTTAAAAATCCTATAAACCCTGACACGTCCACGTGGATGGAAAAATAAAGTTATGGGTTTTGCAAGAAGGGGTGGAAAAAATGAAAATGCATAAATGAAAATTGGATGAGACAAAAAGGTGTTAAAGAAGCACTCCCTCCGAAAATGTTATTACCTAATCCTTTCTAAATATGTCAGTAATGTAGTGAAGTTGTTATACACTGCTCAAAAAAATAAAGATAACACTCAAATAACACATCCTAGATCTGAATGAATGAAATATTCTCATTGAATACTTTGTTCTGTACAAAGTTGAATGTGCTGACAACAAAATCACACAAAAATCATCAATGGAAATCAAATTTAACCAATGGAGGCCTGGATTTGGAGTCACCCCCAAAATTAAAGTGGAAAAACACACTACAGGCTGATCCAACTTTGATGTAATGTCCTTAAAACAAGTCAAAATGAGGCCCAGTATTGTGTGTGGCCTCCACGTGCCTGTATGACCTCCCTACAATGCCTGGGCATGCTCCTGATGAGGTTGTGGATGGTCTCCTGTGGGATCTCCTCCCAGACCTGGACTAAAGCATCCGCCAACTCCTGGACAGTCTGTGGTGCAACGTGATGTTGGTGGATGGAGCAAGACATGATGTCCCAGATGTGCTCAATCGGATTCAGGTCTGGGGAACGGGCGTGCCAGTAAATAGCTTCAATGCCTTCATCTTGCAGGAACTGCTGACACACTCCAGCCACATGAGGTCTGGCATTGTCTTGCATGAGGAGGAACCCAGGGCCAATTGTACCAGCATATGGTCTCACAAGGGGTCTGAGGATCTCATCTCGGTACCTAATGGCAGTCAGGCTACCTCTGGCGAGCACATGTAGGGCTGTGCGGCCCTCAAAAAAAATGCCACCGCACACCATTACTGATCCATTGCCAAACCGGTCATGCTCAAGGATGTTGCAGGCAGCAGATCGCTCTCCTTGGCCTCTCCAGACTGTCACATGTGTTCAGTGTGAACCTGCTTTCATCTGTGAAGAGCACAGGGCGTCAGTGGTGACTTTGCCAATCCTGGTGTTATGTGGAAAATGCCAAGCATCCTGCACGGTGTTGGACTGTGAGCACAACAAACATCTGTGGACGTCGGGCCCTCATACCACCCTCATGGAGTCGGTTTATAACCGTTTGTGGAGACACATGCACATTTGTGGCCTGCTGGATGTCATTTTGCAGGGCACTGGCAGTGCTCCTCCTGTTCCTCCTTGCACAAAGGCGGAGGTAGCGGTCCTGCTGCTGGGTTGTTGCCCTCCTACGGCCCCCTCCACGTCTCCTGGTGTACTGGCCTGTCTCCTGGTAGCGCCTCCAGCCTCTGGACACTACGCTGACAGACACAGGAAACCTTCTTGCCACAGCTCGCATTGATGTGCCATCCTGGATGGGCTGCACTACCTGAGCAATTTCTGTGGGTTGTAGAGTCCGTCTCATGCTACCACGAGTGTGAAAGCACAACCAACATTCAAAAGTGACCAAAACATCTGCCAGAAAGCATTGGTACTGAGATGTGGTCTGTGGTCCCCACCTGCAGAACCACTCCTTTACTGAGGGTGTCTTGATAATTGCCAATAATTTCCATCTATTGTCTATTCCATTTGCACAACAGCATGTGAAATTGATTGTCAATCAGTGTTGCTTCCTAAGTGGACAGTTTGATTTCACAGAAGTTTGATTTACTTGGAGTTGTATTCTGTTGTTTGTGTTCCCTTTATTTTTTTGAGCAGTGTATTAAAAGTCCTGCCAGTCAGATGTTACTCAGAAGAGGATTGGAGCTGCACTGTAAACAGGAGAACACTGCGGTTGGAAAGTATTTTCTAATGCACCTATTCTACATCATATACATATTTAGGAAGGATGAGGAGATTCAGTTTTTGCTGGGAGTGTTTCTTTAAGAACTAGAAAGTTGACTGAAAAATTCATTTTGCATTAGATTTTTAAAAAGCCTCTATACCGATGCTGGTTTATGTTGACATAGTCAAGCCAAGATGACAATTGTGACTTTATCCTTACTGTGAATCTGCCTCTTATCATCATGTAATTTTACAATGGAAAATTCTGTGCTTATTATTTGCTCCACAGGCAGACCCTGAAAGCAAAGGGCCCCTCCCCTGTGCAATAAGTTTGTCTGGGGACCTCCCCTACACAGAGATCTGAGGTAAATAATTCATGCAGGCCATTCACACATTGGAAACCTGATCCATACTCACCACTCACACATGAGAAACATGCCACATACAGGACGATCACACCTCTGACACATGAAGGATTCACTATGTTCATATAGTGGAAACAAGTACTGGACCATATTGCATGCACTCCGCATTACATACACACATTAAACATGCCGCACAGACACTTTACATACTAATTCACAAGCTGCGCATATTGGACATGCATGTATTAGAAGCATGGCTACGCACTCTCTACACAAACTGCACATTTTTGTCAGGTGATGGCAGTTTCATGGCAAAAATAAGTCCTGCCTTTTTGTCAAGTTAAGCCCCTTCCATAACATGCCGCTTAGCTCTATCTCCATTTGCAGTGACTAAAGGAATTTTTTATATTAATATATCCTTATTACTATTGTTCCCCAGGTGAGCAGCACCTTGCTGCAATGGGCCATCCACCACTCTAGGCCCATGTGCGGGAGCACAGGTGGTATGGTCACCCCAGAATTTTTCAATATATGATTATAATGGCTAGAGCCATGATTTTCTAATAGCTAATGGCTTTTATCTATTGACGTAGAACATGTCACTTGTTAGATGGTGTTGAAAACATTATGAATCAGAGCCTGGATGCATGACATCTTTGACGTATCAGTCAATGGGCCATAACCGGAGATGAGACAAGACAAGCTCCACCTCTGGCTGGGCAGCATTAATCTGGTAACAGGTTCCTTTTAAAAAAAAAAAAAAGAAGTAATAACTTGGTGGATGACTATAGTCACCACTAAAGGAAGCATGGGAGCTTAATATATACTGTCCCGTCATTGAGTCTAGTATAGAACTGTAAACTTCATTGCTGCTTCTAGAGGCAACTACAGGTTACCAGTATGTTATTTTTCTAATCTGGGTTGTCCACTATTGCGGAAATGTTTCGTTTTTTTTTTAAATAATTTTTTACAATTAAAAATGTTGCACCAGAATGAGTTAACTGATAATCTGTCAGCCAGCCCACTATGATGGTCTGACAAGAAATTTGTAACTCTTTTTTTTCTGAGCTCCTCTCAGCTTAGTTATGACCAGGGGACACATCAAAGAGACAATGCACAGTTTTTAATGAAGACTAATTGCAAAAAATTACATTGCAAAGGCTCTAATTAAATTCAGTTGTCCATGATTGACTGCGGCATTAAAATAGTTAAGCTGCAATCACAGCTAATGCCGTTCTCTGCTGTTACGGAAAGACGCAGACTATGTATTACAGCTGGCAACTGCCCTGTATTGGACAGGCACAGCTCCTGAGCCTGCTCCATACAACATGCACAGCAAGGCTGTGACATACATGTATGGCAAGGTGCACAAAGGGGTTAGAGCTCTAAATCCAAAAGTGGGGCACTGACCACAATAAAGATATATTAGGAAAAAAACTGCATTGAATCATCAACATGTATAGTTGATGATGATAATATATGGTGGATCAAATGTCCAAGGAAGTATGAGAAGGACAGCACTCACCAATGCATGCCAATAAAAGATCCTTTTATTTCAGATCCAGCATAGAGACGTTGCGGCTGGTTCAGGGGTTCGGGGGTGAAAGAAGGACGACGGTCGTTTCGCGAATGAGCAGCGCTTGCACGGGTCCAGTATGAAGTGCTGCTCGTGCGCAAAACGGCCGTCGTCCTTTCATCCCCGAACCACTGAACCAGCTGCACTGCTTATTCAGACATAGCAGCTCCTGATGTGGATAGCCGAGGGCTAGAAAAACCGTCATAGAGTTTTTTTTGACTAAACAGGCAAGATTTGGGAGCTGGTGCCGGCATATTTCAGTTCTAAGTAATATAGGGTAGACAATTACTTTTTTTTTAAATCTTGACAAAAAAAAAACACATTGCGAACGCACCTAGTGAACACAGACTAAGGCTGCATTGTTACATTGCACCTGCACTGTTTTTTTTGTCGCAATCTCTGTAAAACTGCACTAGCAAGAAATGCACCGCCATCACAACATGCGACTCCAGCAGGCACTTTACCGATCTCTGATGAATAATTGACTGTTAGAAAATCACTTAGTACCTGATGGATGCTTTTACCGGGGCAGTCAATGCATACATGTGGCCTTTTTCAAGCGCAAGTTTAGTCATAGCGCCATAACTTGGCGACATCATAACTCTGCAACATATATTCATAGCGCTAAGTATATTGATGATTTTTCTGTGTGCAGAATTTAGTTCTGGTCAGCAATAAATGAGTGGACATAAATAAATCGTATAAATAGCTAGTACGTAGAAAGGTATCTGGGTTTGGAGAAAATCAAAACTATGATGTTACATTGATTGGAAGTCCTGTACCTAGTCTATTATCTAGTATCTAGTCATATCCATTTATTTTCTTATTAAATTCTGTTTTTCGTTTTATATCATTTTAATTCTGCAGACTTTTGACTAGCATGTTATTGCAGTTACTTTAGTTAAGATTTTAATGATTGGATAGGAAATCAGATTTAGTGATGGAGCCAGCATTGATATACTTAATTGCTTCACTGAACTGGAAATCTGACCAGACAGCAAATGTATCTTGACAAATCTGTCAGAAAATATACAGCTAACTAATCCCATAGACTGAGCCTTCAAATCTGTGACTAGATCAATTGTGACTGTATTATTGCCAACTGGACTGTTCTTTATGTGTAGGTTTAGATTTCTGTAGGAAAAGGTTTTTACTACTTAGTTTACAACAGGAGCCATTAAAGTGAAGGTCCAGCTCACACACAATCACCGACATCTTTGTAATATATTAGAACTGCCAAGTTGTGCCGTTTCTACTGTCTGTAGAACAAAATCTCCAATGCTTCCCGTTCCGTTGATGAATTGGCTATTTTTATCATTTCTTATATATGCATCTTAATATTTAGCTATTCATATACTGTGGAGCATCATTTTATAATGAGCCCTGCTTCACTGGACATTTACTCGAGCCATATTAAGATATGCCAACAGTATTTGATTGTTTCCAGAATTTTCATCTTCTGACTAAAATCAAACTGAGCATTAACTGAAAGTAACAAAAAGATAATGAAGATGTTTTGCAAAGATACTTTTTCTATATTTGGTAACTATATAGCCTGTTTTATATTTGCTAGCTGTGTAACCAATATTAGACAAAGGACTTTAATATTTAAAAATTAAAAGTTCTATTTAAAAGGGGTCGTCTAGAATTAAAAAAACATGGCTCCAGTTTTCAGATACAGGACCACCCCTGACATTGGGTTGTACCTGATATTGACCGCAGATCCATTCACTTAAATAAAGCGGAGTTACAGTAAGGCTGCTGCCCCACTATCATTATTTGGTCAGCATGCGGTCAGTATTTTTTCTCAGGAGTGGGAGCCAAAACCAGGAGTGGGTGATAAATGCAGAATTGGTGACTTGTTTCTATTATACCTTTTCACTGATTGTTCCTCATCTGGTTTTGTCTCCCACTCCTGAGAGAAAATACTGACTGAATACTGATAGTGGGGCCGTGGCCTTACAATACTTTTCTGAAAGAATTTAACCATATTTTTCTAATCCTGGACAACCCCTTCCCGACAAAAGATGTAATAGCCCTCTCCATGTTCCAGCTGTGTTACCCAGCCAATATTCTTAGCTAGCTCCAATCGCTGCTGTTTAACTTCTTCAATGTCACTTTTAATACCTGACAGGGTCATTTAAAGTGCATGATTTTGTCCAGGTGTCTGTTCGAGTACCCCTTCTGCCCCACGACATAATTGCGGAGTAGAAAATGAGCAGACATGGACTTTATAGGAGAACATTATTTCCCAAATAGCTTGTTAAGGTCCATTTACACTGTAAGATTTAAGCAAACCCAGCTTTAGTAATGTCCAAGTGACCTCATCATATCTGACAAGGAGAAAACGGAGGGTAACCCGTTGTAACCAAACGCCCATTTAACAACATTGCAGTAGCAAACTTCCTAAACTTCTTAAATTGTAAAAACGGTCCAAAATGATCCTTATTTGGGGGTAGATGCCTGCTTAGTTGGTGTTTATACAGAGGTGTTGCAACAGAATAAGCCATGACTTTTCATAAAGGGTGAGGCGAAAATTATCCATGTTTGGAGCATATCAAGAGCTTTGTTACTTGCTCACAAGCTGTCCAAAGATTATCCTTTCATTTAGGGACCACAAAAAGTGTGATGTTTTGAAATTGAAGTAGCAATGGCTTCTCCTTTTTTTGAGATCTGCAACTGGTTTGCTATTCTCAAAATAAGTAAACAATTATGATGCCTTTTTATAGAGCCATACAAAAATTCTGTATGAACATAAGGAACAGATTAGCTGCTTTCAAAGTGAAGAAGCAATGGCTTGTCAACAAACCTAAAAAAATTATCTCTATTTTGGGAGTGGTTTCATGTTTGTGTACCCTGAAGACTTACTAGCCCCAGTACACTATAGCTATACAACACACTGGACAAATGAAGGGTCATTTTTCCTCCCGTACTTGCAAAACCCATAACTTTATTTTTCCATCCACATGGACATGTGAGGGCTTATAGGATTTTTGCGGGACTAGTTGAACTCTTGAATGATACCATCCATTTTACCACAAAATGAACTGGAAAGTAGAAAAATAAAATCCAAATGTAGTTGATTCTGCGGTTAAATTGACCTGGCATCAAGATTCCCAGTACGATTACGGCGGAACCAAACATGGCCATTTTTTTGTTATTATTTCAGTGGTGAGAAAAAAAAAGCAAATTTGTAAAAAACAAACAAACAAATTCTTTGTTTGTGTCTTTATTTATTGAGCCGTAATGTTTTAATTTTTTTGCTTCATGGAGCTCTGTGTGGGCTTGTATTTTTGCGGAGTGAGCAGATGTTTTTATTATTAGAGAAGGCTGGAAAAACAATAAAAGCGCAATATGGTCCAATCTGATGATGGAGACTAATGGGGTGTGAGGAGGTGCTCAATGACAATATCTATGTACAGTACAGACCAAAAGTTTGGACACACCTTCTTATTTAAAGATTTTTCTTTATTTTCAGGACTATGAAAATTGTACATTCACACTGAAGGCATCAAAACTATGAATTAACACCTGTGTAATTATATAGTTAACAAAAAAGTGTGAAACAACTGAAAATATGTCTTATATTCTAGGTTCTTCAAAGTAGCCACCTTCTGCTTTGATGACTGCTTTGCACACTCTTGGCATTCTCTTGATGAGCTTCAAGAGGTTGTCACCGGAAATGGTCTTCCAACAATCTTGAAGGAGTTCCCAGAGATGCTTAGCACTTGTTGGCCCTTTTGCCTTCACTCTGCGGTCCAGCTCACCCCAAACCATCTCGATTGGGTTCAGGTCTGGTGACTGTTGAGGCCAGGTCATCTGGCGTAGCACCCCATCACTCTCCTTCTTGATCAAACAGCCCTTACACAGCCTGGAGGTGTGTTTGGGGTCATTGTCCTGTTGAAAAATAAATGATGGTCCAACTAAACGCAAACTGGATGGAATAGCATGCCGCTGCAAGATGCTGTGGTAGCCATGCTGGTTCAGTATGCCTTCAATTTTGAATAAATCCCCAACAGTGTCACCAGCAAAGCATCCCCACACCATCACACCTCCTCCTCCATGCTTCACAGTGGGAACCAGGCATGTAGAGTCCATCCATTCACCTTTTCTGCGTCGCACAAAGACGCGGTGCTTGGAACCAAAGATCTCAAATTTGGACTCATCAGACCAAAGCACAGATTTCCACTGGTCTAATGTCCATTCCTTGTGTTCTTTTGCCCAAACAAGTCTCTTCTGCTTGTTGCTTGTCGTTAGCAGTGGTTTCCTAGCAGCTATTTTACCATGAAGGCCTGCTGCACAAAGTCTCCTCTTAACAGTTGTTGAAGAGATGTGTCTGCTGCTAGAACTCTGTGTGGCACTGACCTGGTCTCTAATCTGAGCTGCTGTTAACCTGCGATATCTGAGGCTGGTGACTCGGATAAACTTATCCTCAGAAGCAGAGGTGACTCTTGGTCTTCATTTCCTTAGGTGGTCCTCATGTGAGCCAGTTTCTTTGTAGCGCTTGATGGTTTTTGCAACTGCACTTGGGGACACTTTCAAAGTTTGCCCAATTTTTCGGACTGACTGACCTTCATTTCTTAAAGTAATGATGGCCACTCTTTTTTCTTTACTTAGCTGCTTTTTTCTTGCTATAATACAAATACCAACAGTCTATTCAGTAGGACTATCAGCTGTGTATCCACCTGACTTCTGCACAACACAACTGATGGTCCCAACCTCATTTATAAGGCAAGAAATCCCACTTATTAGACCTGACAGGGCACACTTGTGAAGTGAAAACCATTTCCGGTGACTACCTCTTGAAGGTCATCAAGAGAATGCCAAGAGTGTACAAAGCAGTCATCAAAAAAAAAGGTGGCTACTTTGAAGAACCTAGAATATAAGACGTATTTTCAGTTGTTTCACACTTGTTTGTTAAGTATATAATTCCACATGTGTTAATTCACAGTTTTGATGCCTTCAGTGTGAATGTACAATTTTCATAGTCATGAAAATACAGAAAAATCTTTAAATGAGACGGTGTGTCCAAACTTTTGGTCTGTACTGTAGGTCTAAAGTCAGAAACCCCATGGTAGAAAAATATGATGGAGTAGTCAAAAAGATGTCGGGCAGTAAAGGGCCAGCAACAGCAACCCTGGCTAAGTGCATGCACTGGCCAGCATTACAACGCTATTAACCTGCAGATTAACCCCATATCTGCAGGTTAATAGCGTTCCCTTTAATTACACTTTCATACAGTGATCAAGGTCCATAAAGATATGGTGTTACCAGTTTAATGTAGAGGAACTCAACTGACATACACAGAGCTCTGACCTTAAAATGGGATGTCTCAACATCAATAATTAAAATTGCAAAGTGCTGGTAATCTTATTTTTTATATCCTATTAATACTATGTAATCATATTAAACATCCTCTCCGTTCTCTAGAATAGAGGGATTTTTAATTTTGTTTAATGCTCATTGTCTAGGTTACCCACCACTTCTGCAGTTTAAAAGTGTGGCTGAGCTTGTATAGTGCTTATAGGCTCTTTTCAATAGAGCACTATAAGCACTGATCAAAAGCTGGCTGGATCGCTGAAGCACACAATCTGGCCAGCTTTAGAGTTACTGATCTCCTCTGATGCTGCAGCAGCATTAGAGATCACACAGTTCGAACCAGTGGCTCAAATCATGCTGCTGGTCCGAACTGATGCATTTACACTGCAAAATAATCATGAAAGAGCATTTTTAAAAACGCTCATTTCACGATTATCTTGCTTTGCCAACAGACTGTCGATCACCCTATGAACAAGCAAAACGCTGGTTCATCTGTTGAAATACTCTTTTGCATAGTGCAAAAAAAATCACCATTCTCGACAGCGCATCGTCTTGTATAAACAGGTCTCGTGCTGCTGAGAACTATGGTAGCCTACACGCGCTGAGCGATCTAATATCGACTGTGTTAGAGTTTGATTTATGCTCACGTTGCATCCTATATCGGAGGTTGAGAGCGAGATTGGGTGAGAAGAGATAGATTAACCCTTGCAGTCGCACCTCATGTCACGTGCAGAGAAGTATGTATGTGACATTGCCACACACTGTAAGATTTTTATTTAATTGAACTGAATATGAGACTTTTCAACTTCTGAATCTGAAATGTCCATACTCTCTGGAGGCTCATCAACTCCTAAATACATACTTTTTGCACGTGGTAATTCTTGAATCATGGCTTTTCACTGTGTGATGCATTTCCCCATCCTGTGAAAGTGATGAGATTGTGCAGCACAATGGAACGACAATTTCCAGATCATTTAGTGACTGTGGAATCTGTCAGCAGGAGTTCTCACCCCAACTATTTATATGTGCATGTGGGTCTTTCAAAGCCAAATCCAGTAATACCGTTACATGGCGAATCCATTTCTCCAGTACTGAGAAATCAGAGTTCCCTGTCCAATGCCGCCTCCTGCTTGACTGACAGCTCCATTGCCTGAAGTCACAGAAGCATAAAGGCTGTCAGTCAAGCAAAATGAGGCAGTGCTGTGCAGGGAATAGAGCTGGAGTGACAGAGGCCTCAGATCTAAAGCCTCATTTTCATATCAAATCAAATTCTGATTTCTCAGTAACAGAGTTACTGACTGACCATGTAAAGGTATTGCTGGACTTGTCTTTGAAAGAGCTACATGCACACGTACAAAATTTAGGATCACTTTATTTGGAGATTTTGATTGAAACCCTGATGTAAGTGCTCAGCTTAGAGCGCAGGATCCATGTGATGCAAAATTTTATGTAAGTGTTCCCAATAAAAGCTTCAACCAAATCAACAAATAAAACAAGTCCCCACTCAGGTCCGTAATCTGTCAATGAAAATATAGAGGCTTCCATGTTACTGGTAGCACAAAAGCTCAGGAAAAGCGCTATGGCTCCTCGCCTCCTAAAAGAAATTCAGCAAAATGCTCTCCCAAATGCCACCCCTCACAGTGTGCCTAGACCACATTTAAATTCCACACATTCGGCACTTCTGTAGCGATGAGAGCCCGCTTAATTTGCGAGATAAATGTCTCCAGAAACACGAGCTGGGCATAATGTTCTGGGCACTACAATGTACTGGGCACTGCAATGGCAGATTTGCAATTCCCACTCAGCAACATCCATTGCTGCTTATTTCTGGAAAACACCCATGAAATCAAAATTGTCACTACACCTCTAGATAAATTCCCACAGGAGTGTACCTACCAAAATGGGGTCACTTGATGTAGGATTCTGCTCTTATGGCACTTAGAGCCTCTGTATATGGAGTTTGCAAACTATTCTACCAAAATTTGTTCTCCCTAGAGTCAAATAGTGCTCCTTCCCTCCCGATTCTCATTGTATGATTAAGCAGTACTGTACAGCCAGATATGAGGTATTGCCACATTCAACAGATGTGTTACATTTTGGTGCCATTTTTGCCCATTTTCCCGTGTGAAAATGTAAAATCTGGGGCTAAAACAACATTTTTGTGGTAAAAATGTAATTATTTTTTCTTCACTGCCCAATGGTATAAAATTCTGTGACCCACCTGTGGTATCAATATGCTCACTGTACCCCTAGATGAATTCATTGAGAGGTGTAGTTTGTAAAATTTTGTCACTTATTGGGCTTTCTGCTGTTCTGGCACCTCAGGGGCTCTGCCAATGTGACATGGCAACTGCAAACAATTCCAGCAAAATCTGCACTACAATATGGTGCTTCTTCCCTTCTGAGTTTTGCACTGTTCCTGAAAAGTATTTCCTGATTTAGATGTAGGGTATTGGCGCACTCAGTAGAAATTGCACAACAAACTGAGGTTAATTTTTTTCCTATTAGCCCTTATAAAAATTAAAAACTTATACCGAATGGTATAAAATGCTGTGAAGCACATGTGGTGTCAATATGCTCACTGCACCCCTAGATGAATTCATTGAGGGGTGTAGTTTGCAAAGTGGGGTCTCTTTTGGGGAGGTCTGCTTTTCTGGCATGTCAGAGGCTCTGCTAATACAACATGAAACCCTCAAACCATTCCCGCAAAATCTGCTCTCCAATATGGCGCTTCTTCCCTTCTGAGATTCTCCTGGAATACTCAGGAGAAATTGTGTAACAAATTGTACTGTTCGTTTTCTCCTATTATTCCTTTTGTCAATTAAAAACTTGGGGTCAAAGAAACATTTTAGTGGAAAACATGGTGATTTTCCATTTACTCAGCTCAATGTTATACAATTCTGGGAATCTCCTGAGGGTTAAAAATGCTCACTACACCCCTAGATAAATTCCTCAATAAGTGTAGTTTCCAAAATGAAGTCACTTGTGGGGGTTTCTGCTATTTTGGCATGTCGGGGGCTCTTCACATGTGATATGGCGTCTGCAATCTATTCCAGTCAAAATGTCTCTCCAAAATTCAAATAGCGCTCCTTCCCTTCCAAGCCCTGCCGTGCACCCAAACAATGGTTTTCCACCACATATAGGGTATCGGTGTACTCGGGAGAAATTCCACAACAAATTGTATAATCCATTTTCTCCTACTACCCTTGTGAAAATTAAAAATTTGGGGCAAAAACAACATTTTTGTGTGAAAATTTTTTTATTTTTTATTTTTTTTTCATTTTCACAGCTCAAAAGAATACAATTCTGAGAAGCACCTGTGAGTTCAAGGTGTTTACCACACCTCTAAATAAATTTCCTTGAGGTGTGTAGTTTTCTAAATGGGGTCTCTTGTGGGGGGTGTCCACCGTTTATGGCCCTTGGCAGATAAAAGATTCCCCACCCCTGACATATAGGGTGTCAACGTACTCAGGAGAAATTGCACAACAAATTGTATGGTCTATTTTTTCCTGTTACCTTTGTGGAAATTAAAGATTTGGGGCAAAAGCAACATTTTTTGTGGGAAAAATGTAAATGTTCATTTATTCCTACCACATTGCTTTAATTCCTGTGAAGCACCTAAAGGATTAAGAAACTTCTTGAATGTGGTTGTTGAGGGGTGCAGTTTTTAAAATACTAGCACTTTTGGACATTTTATTTCACATAAGACCCTCCAAGTCACTTCAAATGTGATGTGGTCCCTAAAATTATTCGTTTTGTGAATTTTGTTGGAAAAATGAAAAATTGCTGATAAATTTTTAACCCTTCTAACTTCGTAAAAAAAATATGTTTAAAAAATAATGCTGATGTAAAGTAGACATGTGGTAAATGTTATTTATTATATATTTTGTGTGGTATAACTATATAAGGGCATAAAAATTCGAAGTTTGAAAATTGCAAAACTTTAAAATTTTTTGGAAAAATTTGATATTTTCTTGAATAAACGCAAATCTTATCAACCAAAATTAAGCATTTAACATTATCATTAATTAGAAAGCAACCCTGCCACTTAGTGAAAAATATCAGCTGGCTCAACTGATGGCCTATAAAAAGGTGTCTCATTACCAAGGTGCCACAAAAGAAACCTCTCATGATGGTTTAAACCAGTGAGCTGCCTTATAGTTGCAAAACATACTGTTGCCATTGGTTAAAAGTTCTTCTGTAAACTACTGAAGGGTCCAGTGAGCACTGTTGGGACCATGATCCAGAAGTGGAAAGAACATAATTTCACCATAAACCGATCACGATCAAGTGCTGCCAGCAAGATTTCAGATAGAGGAGTGAAATTAATTATCAGAAGAGTTGTTCAAGAGCCAAAGACCACCTGTGGAGAGATACAGAAAAACCTTGGATCGGCAGGTACAATTGTTTGTAAGAAAACCATAAGTATTGCACTCAAACTCCATGACCTGTATGCTTGCTCACCACGCAAGACTTCATTGTTAAACAAAAAGCATGTTCAAGCACGTTTAAAATTTGCTCAACAACATTTATAGAAGCCTGTGAAATACTGGGGGAATATAGTCTGGTCAGATGAGACCAAAACTGAACTCTTTGGTTGCCATAACACACACCATATTTGGAGGCCAAAGGGCACTGGACGGCACTCAAAAAAACACCATACTAACAGTGAAGTTTGGAGGTGGGAACATCATGGTGTGAGGCTGTTTTTCAGTAATTGGCACTGGCAGACTTCATATAATTGAAGGAAGGATAAATGGACAAATGTACCAAGACATTCTTGAAAAAAATCTACTGCCATCTACCAGGATGATGAAGATGAAATGAGGGTGGACATTTCAGCAAGACAATTTTTCCAAACACACAGCCAAGGAAACTCTCAATTGGTTTCAGAGAAAGAAAATAAAGCTACTAGAATAATTTGGCCAATCACCTGACCTGAATCCAATAGATTCCAATAGACAATGTATGGAAGTAAAGCTCAGAGTTCATAGAAGGAGACCATGGAACCTTTAGGATTTGTGTTTGTGTGGAAGAATGGGTCAAAATCACACCTGAGCAATGCATGCGACTAGTTTCTCCATACTGGAGGCATCTTGGAGCTGTCATCAACACTTTTGTACAAAGTATTACATTTCAGTAAGCGTGTTCAATACCTTTTCCCTGTGTCAGTTCTCGTTATTACACATAACTTAATTTAAGGTCCAAGGTGAGAAGTGCCGTATTCTGGGGTGTCCCTAAATGAGAGGAGTCTGAAGTATAGGGATAGTGAGATCCAGAGCAGAAGTGACTAAGAGACAAAGTGACCTTCTGGAGACTGGCCCGGGGAGAGGACGCCTAGCAGAAAGGCCTAGAGTTTACAGCGTGCAAAGAAAGGGGCCTAGACCGGACTGAGTACAAGATACGAATAGATTGTCCGGGGCAAGAGTTCCAGACCGTCAGAGAGCTTGATGCTAAGTTCAGCCATACCCGCACTCTGAGGGAAAAGAAGACACGGAATCGCGGGGCGAGTGAAGGACTCTTGTTAAGCAGGACTGTAAAGTTAAAGCTGGGTTGTGGTGAAGTAGTGAGAAATGGAAACAGAGGACCAGTAGAAAGAGGAAAAGCGAAGATAGAGGACAAAAGAGGAAATAAGGAAACTGTGGAAAATGCTTTGAGATGTAAAGGAAACGTTCATAACACTGTGTACCCGCTATCTCTTTTATATATTCCTTAACAAGTTCCCGTGCAGTAAAAAGTTTATTTTTGAATGGTGGCCTGTAAAACATCTGGCGTAGCGTCCACACATCCAGCCACGACCCCCACTTTCATGTAACGTGGCGGGCACCACAGAGGAGTGCCTCACCCATGGCTACCGCCCTGTGCCACGTTATAGCCCAACACTGTGTCTATAGTCCTCAATGTTGTCCATTTCTTGGTGCTTCTTCAAGAGGAGTTGAATAGCATGTCATTAAACACCTGTCTGCTTTAACGTCACATCTTTTTGTGTGAAGTATAGGCACTGTATATTGATTAATTTTTTAATTTTACCTTTTCTTTACCATTTTGAAGAGGACCTTTCACTGTATTCTTTAACGTAAACTGGGCACCTTATCCAACTGCAGCTGTTCCACTAATTCTGGAACACTTTTTTTCTTTCTCTGTGCCCCACCATTCCAAGATTATGCCCCCTAGTAATAAAGATGCAGATTTCCCCTTCAACTAACTGGGTGTATACCACAGAACTTCTCTGCGGGCATTTGCTTTTTCTCCTCTATGATTCTGGCTGCGTCATAGAGGGGGAAAAGGCAAATACCTACAGAAAGGCTCAGCTACAGCCTGGCTTAGCGTTTCTGTTCCCCTGAGCCGAAATTTGCCTTACGTGGCCACTCTGAAAACTCTGCAGTTGCTGTGTCCCTTCTTGTTCTTTAGAGCTGGCGCACATGAGAGCAGAAGAGCATAGTCTCCTGTAAAACAAATTTTATCTTAGGAGAACACGATGAGATAGGAAAAAAATAAAAAGAAACCGTTCCAGAATCAGCATTACTGCAACAATTGTAGGTTTAAATTAAAAAATTCCAATGAAAAGTCCTTTTTAACCCCTAGATGCCATTCTTCATAAATGTACATTAGCGGTAGCTAGTTATTAGCGCCCAGCTCTTTTTGCTAACGGTGGTACTGTGATTGCAGGAAACTGTAGGTGAGCTCATGATTACTTGCTACTCTATAGCAACAGGCAAGATTGAGAACAAATATTATCCCTTAATTCAACGGTCAGTGGTGACCATGGCATATAAATAATTAGATTTTTTTTTATAGATGCAGCACATTGTATCATAAGTACTTTATAATTCATTTGTTCAGGGATATTTAGCTTAGAAAATTGAAAAGCTTCGCTAGAGACTGTGATTGTCAGATAAGGGAAAGAAATTGCATAGTATAGTCATACTGTAGGTGACCAATGGTAATGTGTTAATAGGACGTGTTTGTTCACATGTAGTAGATTTGCTGCAGATATTTTTGCAGTCTATCTGCGGTTTTGCAGCAGATTTCACCCTTTCATTTACTCAAATTTCATTCCTGGATATTGTATGCCGTTTTGAACTACTAATATGATGCGACAGTAATTTGCCATGCAGAACGTTGTACATTTATTCTCTTTAGTAATGTACTGTTGTTTTTCTGTTGCTTTCCAGTGCTCCGTGTATTCATATTAAATACAAAATGTTTTGAGGTTAAGTCCTTTACTTATTTATGGATGCAGTAATACTAATTCACATTTTGGCCCAGGGACATATTATTATTTTGCTTTCTCTGCTTGATGGATCTAGCCTTTTTTTCTTCATGTTCTTCCCTTAATCCACCATGATTTTTACAGGTGACTGGAGAGAGTGCATTGTGTGTGCAATAGAGGGCAGTGTTCGGCAACCAATAGAGAAGAATACAGAGGGAGCTGGATTTATCAGATAAATGTTCATGCATTGATGCGTTCTCTTCTTTCTGCCTCTGATCTGTGGTTAGGTAATTGATCATTTCAGATTTCCATTCAAATTGCAAGCAGGCCTGGAGCGTTACTTGTTCTCTTAACCCTTTCCATATTACAACAGTCTCCCAAAAGATTACATTAAAACTGATAATTGTTGCCTCGCGGTACTGTAACAAACGGGCACCAATTCTTCATCAGTAGTTTGTGTTGATTTTTCTTGATGCAAGTAATCAGACGGAACATTTTAACTTAATCCGCTTTTGCTAAAGGCATCTGGTTTACAGTGTTATGCTGGAATATTTCAATACATTTGGAGAAACCAATTTTCAACAATTTTGTTTTGAGGAACAATTAATGTTCAAAAATGAGTTTCTTACAACTGTAACCAGGGATGTGCTAGCCTGACTTTACATTATATTTGATGTTCTTCTCTCTAGTCAGAATAAAGCTCCCCCTTATAGTTACGGGAAAGCACTCTCCTCTCTTTTAGAAGTAAAATTTGTGGTGTTTCTCTCCTTCCCACATCTCCACTCTGAGGCTATGTTCACATGTCCAGTAGTCATCCATTTAGATCGGATCCAGTAGCAATCCATTGACAAAAAAAGATGTGCAGATACAACCTTTTTGTCCGGCTTAAAAAACTGATTTCAACTGGATCCATTTATTTAACATTGAAGTCTATGGAAAACGAATCCGTTAATTAGCCATCCATTTTTCATTCATTTGAAAAGGATCAGTTTTTTCCTCACTGGATCAGTTTCAAATGGAAGGAAACGGGTGACTATTTAACGGATCTGTTTTCCATAGACTTCAATGTTAAAAAAAAACAGATCCAGTTGAAATCAAGTTTTTTTTAGCTGGACAAAAAAGTTGTGTCTGCACATTTTTTTGGCAAAGGATTTCTGCTGGATCCGTGCTAAAGGATGATTACTGGACATGTGAACATAGCCTAACATTTAAATGTATTCCTGAGTGTGAAGTAAGGCAGTATAAGTGAACACATAGATCAATACACTCTTCTACAATGTCCTGTATGACGACTAATGTAAAATGTGAATCTAAACTAGATAAGTGATGTCAAACTTAAACACAAAGAGGACCAAAATGAAAAACTTGGACAAATTCACGGGACAACCAGTATACAGTATAATGGGCCCCACATAGTCCTCAATACAGAATAATGAACCCTACATAGTCCTGCATACAGAATAACGGCCCCACATAGTCCTCCATACAGAATAATGGCCCCACATAGGGGTGGGGGTTCTGGTGTCGAGGGCCAAATAAAACTATCCTGAGGGCCAGATTTAGGCCACGGGCCGGAGTTTGACATCTGTGCTATAGAGGATTTATCATTTGGAGGGGCCACAAGAGGGCATATGATAAAAGTTAAAGAAGTTTTCTACTGGTAGGTTTTTGGCCTCTAATGGCCAACGCTGGGTTAAAATAATATAATTTTAAGGTTCTCACACTCTCCGATCCATCCCAGTATCTCTTCTCTGATGCTATTTTGACCTCTGTTTACTATCTGCAGTAGTGACATTGTGACTACTGCGCACATCATTGCCAATAACTGAGTTCATCGCCTTGTACTGTGTATATCAGGTGAGGGTGAGTAATATTTCTTTTGTTATTTTAACCCAGTGATGGCCATGAGAGACCAGAAAACTTTTTTTTTTCTTACTGGAGCTACACCGCAATATTGGCCATGACACAGGTCACATGGATAAAATCACTCTCTGTCAATTGAATAGGGTCACGTTGCAATCCCCAGTGAATGTGACAAGTTGCAAAAAGTCAGAAACAAATTCAGTCAGAAAAGAATTTTGCAAATTGTTTGTCGCAGTACCCTATGATTCGCAATGCAACCCTATTCACCTGCATTATGCTACAATGTAGCTACTTCATGTGTAGCCCCAACTATAATATGCTCGTTCATATTATATGGATGTGTGCTGTCTGAGTAAAAATCAGACAGCACACTGAGCAATGTTATTCAACAGGGCTATTCAGATGTCAGTTTTTTCACGGAGTGTCCATTTAAAAAAATATTGGAGCATGCATTATTCTCCTTCGTATATATCAGATAAGAGTCTCCCATTCAAGTCTATTGGTGCACAAAAAAATTAGAACCCAAACGGAACATCCGTATTGCATCTGATTTTTATGGATACATTGCCATTATATATTATATTGTAAACCTAGGAAACTGTATTTGATGATGTACATTTGAAAATATTGATATATACAGATGGCATAAAGATGACTATGTAGATGAAAATCGAACGATTGTTCATTTGTTCGCCTGACCTCAGCCTTAAGGTTACCCTGTTGCTAAAATAATTTAGATGGCCATATCCACAGAACCTTTCTTGCTAAGTAGTAGTAATCTGCTTTAGTCTGCTGAAAGGACCAAACTTGTAAGCAAGCGCATAAATAGAAGTTCATAGGGCCATTTTAGCTTTCTTATACTATGGCTTAGACAATTTGGCCTCATGCTGGGACATTTATAAAATAAAAATTATATATATTACCCACAAGACCATAATTTAGTACAGGGGTGCACAACATTTTTTGGTCGAAGGACCACATTGCTATACTGAACCAATCCCAAGGGCCTCAAAAAAATGTAAACGGGTAATTACTTGAATACATCACCAGAACCACCATCAGTACATTGATACATCACTAAAACCAAGCTTTCAGTATTTGAGGGGGATTTGGAGAGTTTCTGCTCCAAAAAAATCAATGTGAATACACGTTAACTTAAACTGAGTTTTTTGGAGCAGAAACTAGGCAAATCCTCTGCATAATGTCAAATTTTGGGGGATTTCTTTTTTGCTTGTTTATTAGGCAATCCCCGCATGTGTTGCGTCTGTCTAACATGCAGCCGCAGGGAGGCAAACATATTAGCAGAGCACGCCGAAAACACGTTATCCGAGCATGTTCGCTCAACACTAATTTTTAAGTACATGAGCACAGCTCTACAACCACCGTCAGTACATGAGTTCAGCTCTAAAACCACCGTCATTGCATGAGTGTAGCGCCAGAACCACCGTCATTACATGAGTGTAGCTCCAGAATCACCTTCAGTACATGAGTGCAGCTCCAGAACCACAGTCAGTACATGAGTTCAGCTCCAGAACCACAGTCAGTACATGAGTACAGCGCCAGAGCCACCGTTAGTACATGGTTGCAGCACCAGAACCACCGTCGGTACATGAGTTCAGTGCCAGAACCACCATCAGTACATGAGTGCAGTACCAAAACCTCCGTCAGTACAAGAGTGCAGTACCAAAACCTCCGTCAGTACAAGAGTGCAGCGCCAGAACCACCGTCAGTACATGAGTGTAGCTCCAGAATCACCTTCAGTACATGAGTGCAGCTTCAGAACCACAGTCAGTACATGAGTTCAGCTCCAGAACCACAGTCAGTACATGAGTGCAGCTCCAGAACCACCATCTGTGCATGTATACAAGTATACAGCACCAAGCTTAGTACAGTGATCAATGGCATTGTCAGGTCAGCCCCATATATAATTGTATTGCATGAACCTATAATTCCCAGTATGTCCTTAACAATGGTAAGGATTTACTGGGAGTTGTTGTTACCAGCTATCGTTAGACTTCGAACCATACAGGAACCAAAGCACTGATGAGACATAGACCGTATTACAAAAAAAAACATTTACACCCATAGAACTTATCTGTATCCCAGGACACAATTTCTTCCTGTTAGCAGACATACTTCCAATACTCATTAAACTCCAAGAAATGCATCACAGGTGCAAGAGCAAAAAATCAGATAAGTTACCATATATTAACGGAATGTCTTTAATCTTTATTCCAGTGATATACACACTTTCTCCGGACTCTAATAAGTGACATCTTCTCTGATTGGAGTCATTCCCATCCCTTTTGTCTATATTTTGCAGGGACGCCATGATTAGATTTCATGCCCAGAGCTCGTCTCTCCAGACTTACATCTTCAGCAGCACATCCCAACACTGTGCCCTTAAAAATAAAATAAACGTATCTTCCATGCTAAGCCCCTGAATAATAACTGTCTCTCCCTGTGCTTCCTGCACCAATTCCCCCACACTGCTCCTCTCTATAATATCCCCCACACTGCCCCTCTCCATAATATACCCCCACACTGCCCCTCTCCATAATGTCTCCCCACATACTGCCCCTCTTCAATATACTGCCCTTTCCATAGCTCCCTCACTCTGCCTCTCTGCATAAAGTTTCTCCACCCCACTGCCCCTCGCATGTGGAGACAAGAGGGTCAGTGAGAGCTGGCCTGGCTGTCTTTAGAAAGACCGCATGGACCAGGGTTAATCCCACTGAACACCCGTACTCCTTCCCCGTGGGCAGAATACTACTCAGACAACACAGGGTAAGGGTAACATACTACAGTAATAATTTACTGGATCAACAACAGTCAATAACGTATAGTACAGTCCCTGCAAGTACATAAGATGGTGCAAATGACAGAGTCTCACCCTTCATCTGTCTCGCCAGGAATTAGAACATGTGCGACTTCGGGGCTTCTAGGGCTAACTACCCTAACCAGTGGCTCCCCGCTTTTGGCAGGCACCCACAGAGAGGAGGTAACGGCAAGATTAGGAAGCGGACAGTCCATTGAGGTATTTGGCCAGGTGACCTAATTGTCCCAACCTGGGTTCTCCAAACGACTCCATAGGTTCAGTGATGGTCAATGGAGAAGATCTATATTCCTTCAGTTGGTTCCATGGTTCTTTGGTTGCTGTCTTGTAGAGTCTGAGTGAAAACAGAGGCAGATCCCCCTTTTATAGTTCACAGCTCTTATTCAGCCATTTTTCCATAGGTTATCTCTCATTGTTTGAGTGTTCATTTAACCTGCATATTTTGTCCTGTAATGTTTGCAGAACTACAAGCTGCATGGACTGATACAATGGGTAATCAACATATTAACAAACATTGATTGTTCAATTAACCTGCGCCTTTGTGCCTCAAGGATAGCAGAGCAATAAGCTGCAAGGACTGATGCAATAGGTAGTCAGCAACTATTCAACAAACATCAATTCAATCTACAATAATAGTCAATGTTCAGTCTCAAATGAACAATAGCTCATGTCCCCGGGCCTACTGAATAATACCTCTGGCATAATTAATAATAAATGCCGTGTCGTCACACACAATAATGTCCCTCATTGCCACAGTATATGCCCTGTTAGTAACAAAACCCCTGCCCCTCCCCCATCCACCTCCTCTAAAATAACAGGACATTTAATTTTTAGCTTCTCCATGGTGCGCTTACCGGTGCCCAACGTCTCCGCTGCCTGTACAGCGCTGGTGAAGGCAGCAGTGTGATGAGGTCAACATCGTGTTGACCTCATTACGCTGCTGTACGTCAGGGCCGGGACTAACGGTTAATCCTCGGCCCCACTCCCAGCCCTCAAGTGTTCAAATGTATTCACATGTTTCATACATTTGAATAAGGGAAGAAGGAAAAAAGGGAGCAAGCATCTCCCGGACAGCTCTGCGGGCCGCAGCAAACCCTTTGGTGGGCCGCAAGCGGCCTGGGGGCCATGTACTGTGCAGGCCTGATATAGGAATAGTTCATCTCTCCCCTATATGTGTCCCCTAGACTTGTGTTACATGACATAACATAGCCCTGCTTTTGCGGCAGCATTTTTGCATCATTTGTCTACATATAGATAGATTAGTTCTAATTGAGTCTCTGGAAGCCTCTTATTTTTTTCAGCTTCTTTTGATTCATGACTTTATGACCAAAGGACTTCAATCCACAGAGAGATTAATGGCAGTTTTCAATAGCCCATGTTAGACTAATCCACTTTTAAACAAGCGTCTATCTGACTTTAGAATCAATCATACACTCGATAAAGTCATGTAATATAATTAATATAGGGAACTATATCTAACACCATTCACTTGACGTTTTAGTGCAAACGTTAGGCCAAAACATCGATTGTTATTAACTATTTGACTTGCCCTGATCTCCACAACAGTTATTTTCTAGAGCATCTTCAGAAATTAAAGCTGTATTCTTGTTGCTATAGACAAAAAGCCCAATTTTTCATTTCAGTCTCTTTGCTAATCGCCCCCTAAATTAAAAATGTGCCATACAGCCATCACCAGATTGACGCTTACAACATATTGTTATCATAGGGTTCACTGGATACCCATGTGCTCCTATGCTCCCTTAAGTTTTTTGTCTACAGGTAGCCAACGTGTGGTGTTTATAAATATTTATTTATGCAGAATCTTTAATCCTTATATAATTGAATTGATGTGTTCACCTTTGAATTGATATGTTTTATTGTGTATATGATACACAAGATAGATTTTCTTTCCTTGGAACAGTCCGCTTTCTCTGCTCTCCCTTCTCTTCTCTAACTTTAAGAAATGTCAGAAGAGAAGGGAAGGAGTTTGTACAGTACATGGTCGATCAAAATGTTGAAAAGGGAAGCATTTAAAGTGCATTTATACTAAAGAATTATAGTGAAAAAGCATTTCTAGGAACAATGATTTCATCATAACCTTTTAAAGAGAATCTGTCACAACATTTGACCTATCTAAACTATTAATATGGGCATATAGGTTATAGAATGCTGAAAAAAGTCCTACCTGTATGTCTCATATCAGATTCCTTGTTGTTGATAAATCATCTTTTATCACTTTATGCAAATGACCTCATCCAGGCTATGGGGAAGACATTGCCTGGAAGGTAACTGCTGCCTCTAAAACACCTAATATTTTACATGGTGAAATCCATCAATGCCACCTTTATCCGTTCAGCCCCTTAGTCCTCTAACCTACACCACCCTTGGGTCTAAGAAACATATTTTACAAGAGCCACTTCTTAGGCTATGTGCCCACGATGCAGAAATGCTGCATATTTTTTCCGCTTCTCCCTGGCAGGAAAAACGCATGCGGATTTTACATGCGCTTTTCCCGCCAGGTAGAAGCGTTTGTCAAGCGTTTTTGCATGCATTCCTGCATGCGGGTTATCAAGCGCTTTTCCAAGCGATTTTAGCATCGCTTGGAAAGTACTTGACAACTTGGTCACACTATATAAATCCATGCAACCGGCATGGATTTATATAGTGTGACCAAGTAATAGTTAAAAAAAAAAGAATAAGAGTGGTAAAAAATAAAGATTATACTTACCTTCCGATGGCCCCCGGCCTCCTCAGCGATGCATCCGGTGTCTTGGGCGGCTCGCAGTGGTGTGAAGGACCTGCGATGTCATTGAGTCATGAGACAGGTCACGCGACCGCTGACGTCAGCGGTCGCGTGACCTGTCACATGACTAAATGACGTCATGGCAGGTCCTCACACCACCGCAAGCCATACAAGAGACCGGACGCATCGCTGAGGAGGCCGGGGGACGTCGGAAGGTAAGTATAATCTTTATTTTAAATTCTTTTTTTTACCGGTACTATGGTACCCGGCTCTGGAGGAGAGTCTCCTCTTCTCCAGACCTGGGTACCATCCGCACATAGAATCGCTTAACATCCGTGTGTGCAAATGTACTGACATGGATACTAAGCGTTTCAATGCAAGTCAATGGCGGCAATTACGCTGCGTGTCCGCAAAATTAATGGACATGCTGCGTATTTTTCCGCAGCGATAATCCGCAGCGGAAATTTCCGCAGCATGTGCACAGCACATGCGGATTATCATTGGGGACCATGGGGCATGTATTGCCAAGCGTTTTTAAGCATTTTCTCTGCGGAAATTCCGCGGCAAAAACGCTTGAAAAACACATAGTGGGCACGCAGCCTTACAGTTGAATTATAGGATTAGGTTGACAGTCATGTTTTGTACTTTGATGACATGGGGCAGGAGGAGATAGAGGACACAATTCAAATGCATAGCTACATTTTTGGCTTTGTTGGCTGTGGTGGTAGGTTCAGTAGTAATGGTACCCTGAGTCAGGCGTTGGGGGCAAAAAGAGTATGACATTTTCCACACTGACCCTACTATGAGCCAAGCCATGAATAATGCTGCTAATTAAAGGGAACCAAATCGGGGTGCTGAGGAATTGATGTCATCAGAGGGGTAGGGTAGTGGAGTTGGCATTAATAGCCCAGCCATTATGCAACCAAAAGATCTTTTGGAGGAAAATCTGCTTTTTTTGCAGTAAACTTATAAGCAGCTGATGTCACGATTGATGTTGATATAGAAGGCTCAACAATGCTTGAAAGCTATAGTAGTGGTGACGATTCCTATGTACGGGCATATCAAATGTGAGAATTTTTTTACATGTTGACGGTTGACGAAGAATCAATATATTGCAGTGTTCAGGCTCTGTTGTTGGAAAATAAGTCTTATACATCCTTGCACGCATTGACTAGTAACTAAGTATTTCTGTCAGCAGTTGAATCAACGTCATCTGTTCATGTGGGGAAAGTAAAATCACCCACAAGATAAGCAAAGCTCAAGCTGTCCTTTTTCTGCTTATTATAGTGTTTCTGTTAGTCAGTCCACATCCATAAGTAGTGCCACTGCCTTATCATTGTTGTCAGCCCCGTCATCATCATCCTCATCTACTGCTTTCCCTACTTTTCTTACTCTGCCACCATTGCATCGTCAGCATTTTGTGTGCCCATTAGAAATGTGCTCAGTTCGTTTGTGTGGACTCTGAACCTGGACTGTACTGTCTTTTGGGAAAGAATTACGTGGACTTAACCTCAATGGAAGATACCAAGCTGCCTTTATTTATTGAATAAAGCCATCTCATATGCATTTTCCTTGATGGAATTGGCATTGTGCTGTAAGTTGCACTGCCGACAGCAGCAGTTATAGCCAGGGACTTTGTTTATTTTATGCCCCATTGAGTTACCGTTTTACATTGCAAGCAATGCATGACTTGCTTGTGCAATTCCTCCATATCTCCTTGTTTCCACTAGCAATAAGGCATAACATATCAAATGTCACACAAGATGATGCCTAGTCAACTACAACCAATCAATCTAGTAAGCAACAATGTCCGAAATAATGTGACTGCATTGCAATTGGGCAAAAAACACATGCTTGCTGCATGGCACACACTTTAAAATTGTGCAACAGTCTTTTAAAAAGTAGGCCCGCTGGAACTGAGTTGTGGTCAGTGGCAGAAAACTGTATGGGCACTTCAGCCATTACAGAATTTTCTGTGACACACAGGTTTTTACTGAGCCACTGATTCATGAAATAGCAACATGATTGAACTCACCACTGTATATACTGCAGCATCTGTACGAGTAACATCAGTCAGTGAGGTGATGGATAATATTGTGCAACATAGAAGCTGGAGCTTGTGTTACTTTTAAATCTGCCATTGCTATGTAATGAGGGCCATGTGTCTCTTACTGAAGCCATTGAAAGGGGGAGAAAACTGATTTTAGTGTACTGTAGCAATGCCAGGTAGGCTAGGGTCAAATCCTAACTCTGCAGGCTTTGATTAGTACACCTGGCTGGCCCTGCATATAAACAGGCTAGGTGTTAATCTAGTCAGTCAGTTCAGGAAGCTGACCAGACTGGATGTGTCTTGAAGCTGAAAAAGATAAATAAGCCAGATTACCTCTCTGAGAAGAGTTTGCACGGGCCTTGTGCAGAAAACCACAAGTATCAGTGGTTGCTATGGACAATAGCAGTTTTGTTTGACTGAGCTGGGGCTAGCTCAGCCGTGTATGAGTAGCCAGGGTCTGTTCTGTTTAGTTAGTGCCTGGACAAGGCTAGGGATTTAAGTTTGAGTTTGTTTTGGTGCTGTGCAACCTGTGAAAAGCAATAAAAACTGTTTGGACCAAAACTGCATTGCCTGTGTGAACACTACCTAACGCCTACCCGAGAGAGTGACACCCTACACTATTCATTATTAGTGAAATAATTTTTGGGGAGCAGTATCTCATGGTCCCTAAACAGGGATGGGCACATAGTGTAAAAATTAAGAAAAAGAATTGGGGCTTCTATGACCTCATTTTTTTTTTAGATCTCACCTTCTTCACCATCATTTTTATGTAAATCTGAATTTACATAAAATAATCTACTAAGGTGGGACTTCCCTTGCCAGGACCCTGCGCAGGATTGGGCCCCTGTGCAGGGTCCTACACAGGCAGGGCACAGGGGGAAAAATAGTTTTAACTTGGCAAGCAAAAATTCTTGGTATTCAATGAATGCAATTTTCTCTAACTAAATTCTCATTTTTTGTATAAATATTTAATGATTTTTTTAGGGGGTCAAGGCATGTTCCCTGGTAAAACACGGTGCTGCATGTGACCCCTGCTCAGAACTAAGAACATAAAAGGCTTTGGTAGTGTTTCTTATTTAGTTATACTCTCTGTAACATACCTGGCGGCGTCCTTGCATGGTGGTCCATCTCCCACTGTGCAAGAGGGCGCACTTGATCTCCTGTCCAGAATGTCTCTCTGGCTTCCCTCCATGCTGTCTGTTTGTGTCTGTTTCTGCTGCTTAAGGGCGGCGCCCGATCACTTCCTGCCTTTTGTACCTGCTGTGGGTCACACCCCTTGTGCGTCCTCAGCCTATTGCTGTCTGTCACTTGGTATATAGCTCAGCAGCTCCCTTCTATCCCTGCCTGAGCATAGTGTTTCCTTCAGTGTGTGCTTGCACTCTGAAGGTGCCAGGTCCCGTCTCTTGTCTCCTGCTTTTTGTATCAGTTCCCTTGTCTGAACTGAGTCCTGTATGTCTCCTGCCTTGCGGTATCAGCTCCCGTGTCTGAACTGAGTCCTTTCTGTGTTGTCTGGTCTGTCCTGTCTGAACACGCTCCTTGCCTGTTCGTTCCGCCTCTCTGGGGGCCGTATTCCCAGACCCGCTCCTGTATCCCTCTGCAGTGTCGGTCTCCTCCGTACACTCAGTTCCAGTCTGAACTCTCTCCTGTCCTTTACCTGTTTTGCCTCTATGTCCGTTCCCTTCCTTTTTCTGCAGAGTCTGAACTCGTACCTAACTCCTGCTTGTTGTCTCTGCAAGTACTGTGTGAGTATCTGGCTCTGTCTTTCCCTTCCTGTCTGTTCCGTGTGAACAGAGCCCTGTCCTCCCTGCTCAGCCTTGTCTGCACTCTAGCTGTGCTTGCCTGTAACCCTCTGCCTGTATTGTTCCTGAGTCCCGGTGTGTACTGGATCCTATCCCGCCTGTGTTCCTACCTGCTAGTGCCTCCCTGTCTGCACTCTAGCTGTGCTTGCCTTTACCCCCCTGCCTGCATACCCGCCTGCCTGCATACCAGTCGTGCCTGCCTATACCCACCAGTCTGTGTGCCAGCCTACCAGCCTGTTCCTGTATTCCCCTGTGTGGGTCAACAGCCGTGTCCGGGGTCTGTCCTGGAGTAGCACCTGGTCCCTCTGCTCGGTTCCTCCTTGGTGCACTGGCGTCGTATGCCGTCGTGCGACCCTGGTCGGATCGGGTGAATACTTAGTCACGCCCCTCCAGGCATTCACTCTCCGGCACGGTCCAGTGGAATCACTACCAATCACACGCACACGCCGCTTAGCCCGGGCGTGTGCATAACACTCTATATTCATTATGAAACAAATATGTAGCTTAGAGACAGATGGATCCTGCTCAATACTGTAAGATATATGTTTAAGAGATGGCGATATTAAACCGATTTCTTGAAAAGGCATCACTTCAAGGCTTTCAGGCTCAACAATTTACATTACATTAGTAATGTCTTAATTTTTCTGGTGATACAGTATCTATTACTGATTCTTCAGTTACAGCTTTAAAATTCTCCATTACTGGTTCGTCATTCCACAGTGTCATTTATTGGCATTTATCTCACATGGATGGAGAGGGTGATCACTTGAGGAATAGAATCCTGATTCTGTTTCACGTGTTTCGGACACCGCTACTTATGGAAAGTACCATCCAGTTTGATAAGACACTCAGTGTCATTGCCACAAGAATGTATGGCCGTCATCAAGTCCAGGAGCCTGTGTGCATGGTTTATAAATTGCATGGTCAATCGGGTTTGGCATGCACCACAGGCTTATGCAGATGAATTTGGAGTTGACCCTTGTGCAGGATTTTTGGAAAAAAATTGCAAACTTGACAAATTGTAAAACTCACAAGATTCAATCATCTCAAGTTAGCACCCAAAACAGATTGAGTATAACTACTCATTTTGTCAGCATCATTGTCAGCCAACACAATGATCAAAAGATTCCTCATGTGCTGTATAAGGAGTAATCCATCTAGAGCTATTAAAGGCAGAATAGGCAGGAGCCTCCTGTCAATTGGCATGACTTAGTCAATCACGCCCCATCGACAGAGAAGCCTGGAAGAGGAAGAGCTGCTCTGTTCACGTGAAGCAGCAGAATCGCCAGCAGGAGCAATCCGTGACCTCTCTGTGCTGGCGCTGGACAGACCAGGCAAATAGTTAGCAACTACCCGGCTGTCGGTTCTTAGCCCAATAGGAAAAAATCAATAGTCCTGGAAAACACCCTTAACTTTAGTTGTTGGAAAAAAGTTGCACTATGTCAAAGTCCACAACTAATACATATTTCGATTAAATCAAAAATAGTTTTCGAATTTTTTTTAATTTTAAAATGTTTTTAATTCTTCAAAAGTAGTAGAAAAAGAAGCATATTTTTGATCTTATATAATCAACAGACTTGAAAGCACTCTTGATAGGTAACTTAAATAGACCATCAAGCTTTTGTGAGTTTCGTTGCAAAGAGAAAGGTCTCCAAAACACAGAAAATAAAACATACACAGTGAACACAGAATGAAGGAAAACTCCCCCTTCCAAAATTAATTTTAAAGACACAGAAGATAAGTATTTTTGATTATTTGTTTTATTTATTTCAATCAATGACAAGGATTGGATCTGAAAAAAAAAAATATTTATAGTCTATAAATTCTACCAAACTGCTTTATACTTGTCCTTGCCTTAAATTCACTTTGTAAGGATGAATATGAGCTGTAGAATATTTCCAGGAGCCATATGCTTTTATTTTGATCTTTATTTCTATTTTCCTTTACCTGCTTTTATTGTGGGGTTTTTTTTGCAACGCATTAGAGTTAGTTTCCTGAAAGCAGTCACTAAAAGTTTGGTTCAAACTGGATTTGCTCTAGAAATCTGCTTCAATTGGCATTTTAAATGCAAAATGCAGCTTGCAAAAGAAAAAAATCGAACTTAATCCTCCAATGCTTTAGCTGAAGGAAGTAAAAATTATGCACTGTACCAGAAACTGTCTGGAAGCTAAACCTAAAATGTAATTTGATTTTACAGCAAGATCCAAGGATCCAAAGCAAAATGTCATGTCTACATCTAAATTGCTACCGACAAAAAGAAGTTTTCGATTGGTCTAGACAAAGACCTGAATTAAAGGGGTTGACCATAACCTTTTTTATTGATAACTTATCCTTACTATAGGTTATTAATATCTTATCGGTGGGGATCCGACAACCGGCATCCCGTGCCGATTAGCTGTTACTGGCGATGAACGGAATTTCTCTGATTCTGCCGGGACACAACAGTTCCGTCACTTCTATAGTGGCTGTGGCCTGTTACTACAGAACCACCCCTGTATGCCTCATATCAGATGCTTTGTTGTTTATAAATCTTTTATCACTTTACATAAATGACCTCTTCCAGGCTCTGGGGAGGATGTTACCTGGAAGCTAACTCGGCCTCCAGAGCTTATTTTACATGAAGGGGGAGTTACCAGTGTGAGACAAGTAACTAACACAGAACAGAACAGGAGAAATGAACTTTATCTTCTTGTAAATACATTTCTTGCAGCTCTTCAGCTTTGCTGTATTGTAACAATATTACAACCCTGTCTGACTGTGAGATGGAAACTGAAGCTGAGAAGAACCTGCAGATGTGTCAGGTATAATCACACACAACTCTGCAGTGAGATCAGGAGAGCGGAGAGCAGCCATCACACATCACACTGGTAACTCCCCCTTCATGTAAAATAATCTCTGGAGGCAGAATCTCAAGGAGATCTGTGTCTTCCCCATAGCCTGGAATAGGTCATTTACATAGTAAAAACATGGATTTCTCTGGAATAAGACATCAGATCGCAAAAATCAAAATATAATTTTATTCAGCTTTCTATGGCCTGCATGCCCATACAAATATATAAACTTAAGAGGGTTGATCCTACTGATTGATTCCCTTTAAAGGGTTTTTCCGGTGAAAACAAGTTGTCTTAGGAGCTGAAACTCAACTAGTTCTGGACTAAAATTACTGTCCAGGCTGGACTGTAATTATCATCTTACTGTAAACTAAATAAGAAAATACTAGTTCTACTCACCTATCTTCTCTTTTCCTGCTGCTCCTCTTAGTGGTCACCACATCAAACTGGTGTGGATGGGTAGGGGCTGGTTAATTACATCATCAGCTGTGTGTCTGCCCACTTCAATCTCTTAGACTGTGTGGATCTATTACAGGCATGACCAAATTTTTACACCCTAACCACGTTTGTAATTTTCTTTATTACACAACACCTTACATTTCTCTCTATTTGCCTAATCTTTAAATGTGTTTTTCTACTGTACTTCTTGTGATGTTTCATTTGAGACAGGATGCCGATCACCCAGTAAATGAGCAAAGCTCTTGTTTAAGTGAAATGATCTTTTTTGCTACACAAATAATCATCATTCTCAGCAGCACATCATCCTATCTAAACATGGCTAACACTGCTGAAAACAATGGCTGTCTATGTGCACTGATATATTACAGATCGTTCAGTACTATTAAACATCTGATCAAATAAGCAGCCTATTGGCAGTCATTTAGTGCTACAGGTCGGCCTATGTAATCAAAACTCTTAGATCACTAAGATCCAAATGCAAAAGATGTCAGGGCTGAATATATATAACTGCCCTAGTAAACTGTCTTTTTAAAGGGGTGGTCTGAAACTAACATGGATTTTTAATCTTAAAGGGGTGTCCCCATCTCCAAGATCCTATCCCAATATGTAGTAGGTGTAATAATAATAATAATATTAGCAAATACCTCCAATTATAAATGTAATATAGTATTTTTGATTCGCTATGTCTCTTTACTCATGTGCAGGCATTGGAGGACCTTGGGTATCCATGGTTACGTCCACTGATAAACTGACAGTTAGTTAGCTAGCTGCTAGTGGTCGTAACCATGGATGCCTAAGGTCCTGCAATGCCTGCACATGAGGTAGGCGGCATAGCGAATCAAAAATACTATACTACATTTCTAATTGGAGGTATTTTCTAATATTATTATTATTACACCTACTACATATTGAGATAGGATCTTGGAGATGAGAATACCCCTTTAAATATTTATTTACTGTAATAATCGAATCTCCACTCTAATATACCTTAATTAAAAAGTCCCTACCATTCCTTCTCTATTCTCTCTAACTGCTTCATAATTTTTATAGCTACTTCCGGTTTGATGGCGCTTTGTTTGAGAATCCCCATTGCATGTTGCGATACTCAAACGAGGCATCATCAGGGGGCAGTGACCGCTGCCTCTTTCCCCACCCTTAAATGAAGCGTCAGCAGTGACGTCCATTTCAGGGGCTTGGCTAGTCCTTGCTCTACTGAGCATGAGTCTGTTGTCAATTTTGACGTATGATCAATACAAGCTCCCTTGTCAATGTGCAGTATTCTTTTTCATGCACAGTATTCTTTTTCATGCACAGAGACAGTGCGCTCCCTCGTCAGCTCTGATGAGAAACAATGAGATGGCAAGAGAGTGCACTGTCAGTGCACATTGTAAGGAGAGAACCGGGAGAGCAGGAGAAGCAGAGCCCAGTCACGCCCCCGAAACAGACATCACTTTTGGAGGAGGGACTGGTCTCTGTTCTCACTACTCACTGGGCTGTCTCCTTACAATGCACACTGACAGTGTGCTCTCTACCCAGCTCATCAATTCTCATCAGAGTCAGCGAGGGAGCACACTGTTACTTTGCATGAAAAGAATATTGCACAGTGACAAGGGAGCTCCTACTAAGCATAAGTTGGAATTGACAACTGATGCATGCTCAGTAAAGCAGGGACTAGCCACGCCACTGAAACAGATGTCACTAATGACGCTTTGTTACAGGGTGGGACTGTCTTTTACTTTAATGCATGTTTATTTGACTGTGAAACACTTTTGTAATAAAATTTCATTACAATTTTGGACTGCATGGCTTCTTCAGCCTTTAATTTGTTTTAGTTTAAACAATCTTTAGTAGATAGTCCTGGCACATGCTACATTTTCTTGTGCATACTGATGCCTTCTTCATAGCAATTGACCATCTCTCTTTAAAGTTCTTGATAATCCAATTAATTGTTGATTAGCGGGAAATCTTACAAGCAGCAATGTCCTTGCCTGTAAAGCCCTTTTGGATGCATAGCAATGATAACTGCAGGTGTTTCCTTGGCGGTAGCCAAGGTTAACAGAAGAGGACAATGATTTCAAGCAACAGCCCACTTTTAAAGCAACCAGTCTGCTCAAATAAATTAATTAGAATAACAGAGTGATATCAGCTGCCATGTCAATGTTATCTTTCTCTTGAGCTAACAAGATCATCACTGAAATGATATACCATATTTTTCGGACTGTAAGACGCACTGGACCATAAGACGCACCTAGGTTTTAAAGGAGGAAAATAGGGAAAAAAAATGTAAGCAAAAAATGTGGTCATGATGGCCTGTTATGGGGGAGGGGGTCTTCTGCTGATACTGGTATTTGGGTAATGTCCCCCAATTCTGTTAATATCCTCTGTCCTGGTATGTATGGCCCCTCCTTCCTGGTATAAGTGGCCCCCATCCCATCTTGGTATGCATGGCACCCCTTTATCCCCCATCCTGGTATGCATGGCACCCCTTTATACCCCATCCTGGTATGCATGGCACCCCTATATCCCCCATCCTGGTATGCATGGCACCCCTATATCCCCCATCCTGGTATGCATGGCACCCCTCTGAGCCCCCATCCTGGTATGCATGGCACCCCTTGAGCCCCCATCCTGGTATGCATGGCACCCCCTGAGCCCCCATCCTGGTGTGCATGACACCCCTTGATACCCCATCCTGGTATGCATGACACCCCTTGAGCCCCCATCCTGGTATTCATGGCACCCTCTGAGCCCCCATCCTGGTATGCATGGCACCCTCTGAGCCCCCATCCTGGTATGCATGGCACCCTCTGAGCCCCCATCCTGGTATGCATGGCACCTTCTGAGCCCCCATCCTGGTATGCATGGCACCCGCTGAGCCCCCATCCTGGTATGTATGGCACCTTCTGAGCCCCCATCCTGGTATGCATGGCACCATCTGAGCCCCCATCCTGGTATGTATGGCACCCTCTGAGCCCCCATCACGCTGCCTACAAAAAAATACACTCATACTCACCTCCTCTCTCCTCCAGCGCTGTCCCGCTCTGCTGCCGACACTCTCACTGTGTGAGCCGCGCATGGCTGGGCGCGCATGGCGTCCCTGCCATGCGCCCTCACACAGTGTGAGACACTGTGCTGGAATAGTCACTGCTCCCCACGCTGGGACTCTGTGCGTGGGGAGCTGTGACCATTCAATCTGTTCAATAGCTGGCAAACTGTACCGCAGCGCGGCTCCTGCTGCTGCTCTGCGGTCTGTGTGCCCGCTATTAAAGACCATGGATATTCACTACAACCCATGGGAGGGGGTTGTAGGGAATATTCATGAGCTTTAATAGCAGGCACACTGACCGCAGAGCGGCAGCATGAGCCGCGCTGCGGCTCCAGTGTGCCGGCTATTAAGAGAAATTAATATTCATTGCTCTCCACGCCCATGGGCGTGGGGAGCAGGGAATATTCATTTTTATTTAGTAGCGGGCACAGCGTAGGCTGCAGCTGGCGGTTACTGCCTTCTG
Source organism: Phyllobates terribilis (assembly GCF_046119375.1). Classification (NCBI taxonomy): domain Eukaryota; kingdom Metazoa; phylum Chordata; class Amphibia; order Anura; family Dendrobatidae; genus Phyllobates; species Phyllobates terribilis. The sequence goes on along the minus strand of NW_027362771.1, from coordinate 159,314,553 downwards.
TGCCCCGCTGCCGCTCCCCCACACCTACCACCATGCGGCCATGCAATAATATAGTATTCAGACTATAAGACGCACCCCCCACTTTCCTCCAAAATTTTGGAGGAAAAAAGAGCGTCTTATAGTCCGAAAAATACGGTAAGCTAATCATTTTATGACAGGGCTAAAATTCAGTGAAATGTTTTTTATGTGATTAATTAAATTTTCATGACAAGGACTGACTTTGCAATTTTTTTAAATTCATCTGATCACTTCTCCTAACAATCTAGATTTAATGCAAATTGACAAAAATTGTGTCAGTCTCAACTTTTGACCACGACTGTACTGTAAAGCATTGAGGCTGCAGAAGCCACGCAGTCCAATATGTTATTAAAGTAGTTTTTTATGTTACCTTTTTCTCTGGACTTTCTTTGTCCTAGATATATATGTATATGAGCAAAGCTGATATTTCATATATTCTCTTATGAAATGTCAATTCAAGGAAGTAATTCTGTTAAATGCATATCTACAGCCTGGAACATATTTCTTGATCTGTCACTTGTATGACCTAATGTCATGTTTTTTGCAGACACACTTAGGAAAATATTCATGTAATGTATGATTGCTCTGTCTCTTGTAGCTTAATTTCCATTTTGATATGTAAATTTGTTTGGTACACATCTGATAACTATTGTTATCTGCTCAGTGGTCTTGTCAGGGACATCATCGAGCCAGCGATCTCTTAATAATCTCTTGCGCCCTTGGGTTTCAATCTGGTCCAACATTAAGTATGCCATTTTGCTCTTGCGATAAAGTGTGCACAGCTGTGCTTGCATGCAGAATCTTGGCATCATTGGCTAACACTCCTTAATAAGTGTGAATATCTGGGCCAAGAAAGAGGGGTACATGGGAACTTTACAAATGTAGGTCACTGAAATGCATGGAACACAGAGATCCTCAAAATTATTGGGAAACAAACGTAATTTAAGGCATTGAATTTCCTTTTAGTTTTAATTTTAAAGGGAGCTGTAATTTGTACACGTGCCTCAATGACTTTTATACTATATGCAGATGTGAGCCTCAAACTGAGATATCCATAAATGATTTCCATAAATCATCCTATTGGTATGCACTTCTTTATATACTATCTGCATATAGTAGAAACAAAGTTGTCCTCCCTTCTAGGTTGTTGGTCACCAGTTTTTCACTGGTTATTTACGAGTTATCTAATGAATATCTTAGAGCCAGGGAAATCTAATTGTATTTGAATGAATATAGGTAATATTGATTTCAATTGGCGCAGTGTATATTTGAATCCCGTGATCACCACCTAATGACAACGAGAAACACAGAAATTCATTTCATTAGGGCTTGCAGTATGAATTTTTTTTATGCATAAATCAATAATACATGTGAAAATAAGAAACTTTGACATATTTCTCTGATAAGATATTTTATATTCTCCTCGTGAACTGATCTTTCATTCTCAAAATTCTAAATTCTGAGGTAAAATCTGTATTCAGCGAGTACAGATTTTCCCATTACTGAGATAGGAGATGATGGTTGGTGACTTATAAAGTTCTATGGAGGACTGTAACTGTCATTTCAAAAACCCTGCAGCAGAATGTCTGTGTCTACCACTAACTTCTCCCTCCTTCCCTTTCCATAGAATTTTAAAAGCAGGAACTGTCATCTCCTATCTCCATAATGGGAAAATCTGTCTTCACCTAATACAGATTTTAATAAACCAGATTTAGAAAAAAATGCAAGGCAAAATATATTAAAACATCACTTTTCTTTAGAATATATAAAATACAACAAAAATGACATACGATGATAATGAGACAACACAGGTAAGAAAAGGAGACACCTGGTATAAATGTATATAAATAGATTAAAAAGATCAAAGTTGGTATACAGACTTATAAATAAATAAAGCGTGGGTATATAATTTAATAGAACAGTATATACAGTTGTGCTCAAAAGTTTACATACCCAGGCAGAATTTTTCCTTTTTTGGCTTTGTTTCAGAGAATATGAATGATAACCAAAAAACTTTTTCTCCACTTATGGTTATTGGTTGGGTGAAGCCATTTATTGTCAAACTACTGTGTTTTCTCTCTTTAAATCTTAATGACAACCAAAAACATCCAATTGACCCTGATCAAAAGTTCACATACCCTGGTGATTTTAGCCTGATAACATAAACAGAATTTAACACAAATGGGTTTGAATGGCTACTGTAGTGCCGGCGTCCCTGCCCTCTGCTAGGCAGGGACGCTGTTCCCCTCACCGCTCTGCTCCATGCCCGGCGTCCCTCTCCCGCTCTGCTGGCAGCGCGCGCTCCTCCCCGGCCACTGTGCTTAGGGCGCGCGCGCTCTCCCTCCCTCTTAAAGGGGCCGTGCGCCGTCCTAAGGAGTCCCCGGCCAATGGCCGGAGGACTTTACCATATATAAGGCACCTCCTCCAAAATGGAGGTGCCCGAGCAATGTTGTTTGCACCTGTGTCTCACCTGTGCTTCAGCCCTCAGGTCCCGTTGCCAGTTACCTGCCAGTTACCTGCCAGATTCCTGCCTGATTACTTGCTACCTGCCTGCTAGTCTGAGGTCCGACGGTCTGCCTTACTAATCCTGTCAGTCTGTCTAAGGACCAGCCTGCCCGCTCACCTGGGAGCGCACATCAGCTACCTGCCTGCTTGCCTGAGGTCCGACGGTCTGCCTTCCAACTCCTGTCAGTCTGTCTATGGACCAGCTTGCCCGCTCACCTGGGAGCGCACATCTGCTACCTGCCTGCTAGCCTACCTGGAGGCTCCGCCGTCACGTGCTGTGACCACCTGCCTGTCCAGTGACTCCTGCCCGCTCACCTGGGAGCGCTCATCTGCTACCTGTCTGCTTGCCTACCCGGAGGCTCTGCCGTCACGTGCTGTGACCACCCGCCTGTCCAGAGACTTCTGCCCGCTCACCTGGGAGCGCTCATCTGTCGCCTGTCCGCTGGTCTTCCTGGAGGCTCCGCCGTCACATGCTGTGACCACCCGTTCATCCAGAGACTCTCGCCTGCTCACCTGGGAGCTCACGTCTATCTTCAGCCGCCACAGGTCGTACCAACCCTATACCTAGAGACTGCCCCGGTCACTTGCCGTGACTTCCAGCCCGTTCACTCAGAGACTGTCCCGTTCACTCAGAGACTGTCCCGTTCACCTGCTGAGACTTCCAGCCCGTCTTCCCTGGTCGCCACCCGCTCCCTTACAAGGACCGCCCCCTTGTATAGTAGCTCAGAGGTTCCGCCTCCCAGACCCGTTACAGTTTGCTCGGGCCATGGAACCCGGTGGCACCCAAGCTCCCTCGCTCTCGGACCTGTGTCATGAACTGTCCCGTCAAAGGTCCCAACAGGAGTCCATTCTGGGTCACCTGCGGAATGTCAATACTCGCCTGGAAACTGACTGCTCCACCAGCAACCTCCGCCAGTGCCATGTCTCGCAATCCGGCAGCTCCACTGCCCACTAATACCATGGTATCTTACCCCGGACCCCGGCTTTCTGCACCTCCTCGCTTCGGAGGCGACTCCGCCCAGGCTCGGGGCTTCATAAATCAGTGCACCCTGCACTTTGAACTATTATCTCACCAGTTTAACTCCGACCGGGTCAAAATTGCATTCATCATGTCCCATCTCACCGGGGAGGCCCTGGCCTGGCTAAATCCTCTATGGGAGAGAGGAGACCCCCTGGTATCCAACTTGGCTGCTTTTCTCACGGCTTTTCGGAAAGTCTTCGACGAACCCGGACGGAAGACCTCATCCGCATCATCTCTGCTACGCCTCCGTCAGGAAAGTCTCACCGTGGGCCAATATGCCATACGGTTCCGTACCCTTGCCTCGGAGCTGGCCTGGGATAACGACGCTCTGGTTTCCGTCTTCTGGGAGGGTCTGTCCGGCCGTATTAAAGATGAGCTTGCCGGTCGGGACATTCCTACCACTCTCGATGATTTAATAACTCTTGCCACCCGGATTGACCTACGGTTCCAGGAGCGTGCCAGAGAGGTCACCCGTGAGAGGAGATTACCACGTCTAGCTCCTACTTTTCATAAACCCGTCACTCCTTCTGTCTCTTACCAGGTACACTCTCCTGAGCCTATGCAGGTCGACCAGACCAAGATGGTCAAGACCCGTCAGGACTTACGCCGTGTCGAGGGGACCTGCTTCTACTGTGGCAGTAAGGAGCACCGGATCCGTGCCTGCCCGGAGAGGTCGGGAAACGCCTGTGTCTAGGTTCGCTCAGAGAGGTCCACCTAGACAAGAGTAAATCCTCTCCATCCCTGCTGTTGTCAGTTTCAATCGTCTACGGGGAGAACCGTTATTTCGAACTAGCCCAACTTGACTCTGGAGCAGCCGGGAATCTTATCTCACAGTCCCTGGTAGAGAAATAACGCATCCCCACCAAACCTCTGGCTGTACCCTTGTCTGTTGCTGCCGTGGATGGGGGGCTCTTACCACGCCCCATCCAACTCATCACCGAATCCATTACTCTGCAGGTGGGAATGCTGCATTCTGAGAGTATCTCCTTCCATGTTCTGCCTGAACTCTCTCACGCCCTCCTGCTAGGTCTACCTTGGCTCCAGAGACATGCACCCGTTCTTGACTGGCAGACCGGAGAGGTCCTTCGCTGGGGACAGGGCTGCCATAAGACCTGTCTGGTTCCCGTCCATCCCGTCCGTCCTTCTCCTACCCCAGCTAATCTACCTGGACTTCCGATCCCTTATTGGTCTTATGCTGATGTCTTTAATAAAAAGGAAGCAGAGACACTACCCCCTCATAGACCATACGACTGCCCTATCGACTTGTTACCTGGTACTTCTCCTCCCCGTGGGCGTATTTATCCATTATCCGCTGCTGAGACCCGCTCGATGTCCGAATATATTGAGGAGAATCTGGCCAGGGGATTCATCCGGAAATCTACCTCCCCGGCGGGAGCAGGCTTCTTTTTCGTCAAAAAGAAGGACGGCTCTCTCCGTCCCTGTATAGACTATAGAGGCCTTAACCAGATCACGGTGAAGAATAAGTACCCCCTTCCGCTCATTCCGGAGTTATTTGATCGTCTGAGGGGGGCTAGAATCTTCACCAAACTAGACCTCCGTGGGGCGTACAACCTGGTTCGTATCCGTAAGGGGGATGAATGGAAGACGGCATTCAACACCCGGGACGGCCACTATGAATATCTGGTAATGCCCTTTGGTCTCTGTAACGCTCCTGCCGTCTTTCAAGAGTTGGTCAATGACATCTTCCGGGACCTTCTCTACTCCTGCGTAGTGGTGTACCTGGACGACATCTTGGTCTTCTCTCCGGATCTCCAGACTCACCGGAGGGACGTTCGTCAGGTCCTGCTCAGGCTCAGGCAGAACCATCTCTACGCTAAATATGAGAAGTGCCTCTTTGAGCAGACCTCGCTTCCGTTTCTGGGCTACATTATCTCTCAGACCGGCCTACAAATGGATCCTGAGAAACTGTCTGCCATCGAGAAATGGCCCCGACCGGAGGGGTTGAAGGCAATTCAGCGATTCCTGGGCTTCGCCAACTACTACCGCCTCTTCATACCACACTTCTCTTCCCGGACTGCCCCAATTTCCGCGCTCACCCGTAAGGGTACTAATCCCAAAGAGTGGCCGCCCGAAGCAGAGGAGGCCTTTCTTTCCCTAAAACAGGCCTTCTCTTCCGCCCCGGTGCTGCATCGCCCGGACGGCAACAAGCAGTTCTTCCTGGAAGTTGACGCCTCCTCCTCTGGAGCCGGAGCGGTACTTACTCAAAAATCATCTTCCGGGAGAATGGTAACTTGTGGCTTCTTCTCCAAACTCTTCTCCTATTCTGAGCGCAACTATTCCATAGGAGACCGAGAGTTATTGGCCATCAAGCTGGCGTTGGAGGAGTGGCGTTACCTACTCGAGGGGGCTCTTCATCCGGTAATAATTTACACTGACCACAAGAACTTGGCTTACCTCCAGCATGCCCAGAGACTTAACCCGCGCCAAGCCCGGTGGTCCTTGTTTTTTGCTCGCTTTGATTTTGTTCTTCATTTTCGCCCGGCTGACAAAAACGTCAAAGCAGACGCCTTGTCCCGATCCTTTCTGGTGTCCGATCTCGAGGAAGAACCTAAACATATCATCAATCCCGCCAGAGTAATGCAGGTGGCTCCCGTGAGTCTAAATCGTCTCCCTCCCGGTAAGACGTTTGTTTCAGTACCTGATCGGGAGAAGATCCTACACTGGGGCCATTCGTCTAAGCTAGCTGGCCACGCCGGTCAGAAAAAGACCCTCCAGCTTATTGCCCGGCACTATTGGTGGCCTACCCTGCACAAGGACATAATAGACTTTGTTTCTGCCTGTGTGTCCTGCGTCCGCAACAAAGTCCCGAGACATCTGCCAGCCGGACGCCTCCTTCCGCTTCCTGTGCCTGCTGCCCCCTGGCAGCATATTGCTATGGACTTCATAACTGATCTCCCCGTCTCTGTCGGTTGTACGGTCATTTGGGTGGTCGCTGACCGCTTTTCCAAGATGGCTCACTTTATTCCCCTGCCAGGCCTCCCGTCTGCACCCGAGCTGGCTAAAGACTTTATCCGCCATATCATCCGTCTTCATGGCCTGCCCCTCCACATCGTGTCGGATCGTGGGGTACAGTTCACCTCACGTTTCTGGAGAGCCACTTGTAAACTATTAGACGTCACCCTGGACTTCTCCTCCGCTTACCACCCACAGTCCAATGGTCAAGTGGAGCGGATCAATCAGAACCTGACCAGTTACCTCCGGCACTTCGTTAATGCCCACCATTCTGACTGGGTGGATCTCCTACCATGGGCCGAGTTCTCTTATAATAATCACGAGAGCGAATCCTCCTCCAAATCCCCGTTTTTTGTAGTTTTCGGTCAGCATCCTCGGATTCCTTTTCCTGTCTCCACCTCTGTGGACAACCCGGCTGCGGAATCTCTCGTTAGCAAATTTTCCTCTATATGGGAGAGTACCCGGTCCGCACTCCTTCTGTCATCCGAGCGTATGAAAAGACACGCTGACAAAAAACGCCTGGATCCTCCACAATTTCGTCCAGGAGATAAGGTCTGGCTCTCATCTAAATATGTTCGACTCAAGATACCTTCTTACAAGTTAGGGCCTCGGTTCATCGGTCCTCTGGAGGTCATCAGTCAGATCAACCCGGTGGCCTATAAATTGAAACTCCCGGCCAACTTACGGATCCCTAACTCCTTCCATGTATCTCTCCTCAAACCCGTGGTGCTTAACTCTTTTTCCAAGTCTACAGGTACGCCTCCTGCTCCGGTTTCCGCTGAGGACGAGTTTGAGGTAGAGAACATTCTTGCTACCAAAAGGGTAAGAGGGAAGACCTTTTTTCTGGTAGATTGGAAGGGGTTTGGTCCTGAGGAGAGAACGTGGGAGCCCCGGGAGAACATCCATGCCCCTCTCATCCTTGCTAAATTTCTGTCTGGCCTAAAAAAGGGGGGGCCTAAAGGGGGGGGTACTGTAGTGCCGGCGTCCCTGCCCTCTGCTAGGCAGGGACGCTGTTCCCCTCACCGCTCTGCTCCGTGCCCGGCGTCCCTCTCCCGCTCTGCTGGCAGCGCGCGCTCCTCCCCGGCCACTGTGCTTAGGGCGCGCGCGCGCGCTCTCCCTCCCTCTTAAAGGGGCCGCGCGCGCCGTCCTAAGGAGTCCCCGGCCAATGTCCGGAGGACTTTACCATATATAAGGCACCTCCTCCAAAATGGAGGTGCCCGAGCAATGTTGTTTGCACCTGTGTCTCACCTGTGCTTCAGCCCTCAGGTCCCGTTGCCAGTTACCTGCCAGTTACCTGCCAGATTCCTGCCTGATTACTTGCTACCTGCCTGCTAGTCTGAGGTCCGACGGTCTGCCTTACTAATCCTGTCAGTCTGTCTAAGGACCAGCCTGCCCGCTCACCTGGGAGCGCACATCAGCTACCTGCCTGCTTGCCTGAGGTCCGACGGTCTGCCTTCCAACTCCTGTCAGTCTGTCTATGGACCAGCTTGCCCGCTCACCTGGGAGCGCACATCTGCTACCTGCCTGCTAGCCTACCTGGAGGCTCCGCCGTCACGTGCTGTGACCACCTGCCTGTCCAGTGACTCCTGCCCGCTCACCTGGGAGCGCTCATCTGCTACCTGTCTGCTTGCCTACCCGGAGGCTCTGCCGTCACGTGCTGTGACCACCCGCCTGTCCAGAGACTTCTGCCCACTCACCTGGGAGCGCTCATCTGTCGCCTGTCCGCTGGTCTTCCTGGAGGCTCCGCCGTCACATGCTGTGACCACCCGTTCATCCAGAGACTCTCGCCTGCTCACCTGGGAGCTCACGTCTATCTTCAGCCGCCACAGGTCGTACCAACCCTATACCTAGAGACTGCCCCGGTCACTTGCCGTGACTTCCAGCCCGTTCACTCAGAGACTGTCCCGTTCACTCAGAGACTGTCCCGTTCACCTGCTGAGACTTCCAGCCCGTCTTCCCTGGTCGCCACCCGCTCCCTTACAAGGACCGCCCCCTTGTATAGTAGCTCAGAGGTTCCGCCTCCCAGACCCGTTACAGCTACTAAAGGTAACATCCTCACCTGTGACCTGTTTGCTTGTAATCGGTGTGTGTGCATAAAAGCTGAGTGAGTTTCTGGGATCCAGACAGACTCTTGCATCTTTCATCCAGCCACTGACGATTCTGGATTGTGAGTCATGGGGAAAGCCAAAGAATTGTCAACATATCTATGGGAAAAGGTAGTTGAACTGTATAACACAAGAAAGGGATTCAAAAAAATATCCAAGGATTGGATAATGCCAGTCTGCAGCATTCAAACTGAGATTAACAAATGGAAAATCAGGGGCTCTCTAAAAACCAAACCACGATCAGGTAGACCAACACAAATTTTGGCCCCAACTGCCAGGAAAATTGTTCAGGATGCAAAGAAAAACCCGCAAATAACATCAGCTGAAATTCAGGACTCTCTGAAAACTAGCAGTGTGGCTGTTTCAAGATACACAAGAAGGAGGCACTTGAAGAAAAATGGGCTGCATGGTCGAGTCGCCAGAAGAAAGCCATTACTGCGCAAATTCCACAAAGTATCTTGCCTACAAAACGCGAAACAGCACCGAGACAAGCCTCAAAACTTCTGGAACAAGGTAATTTGGAGTGATGAGACCAAAATTTAACTTTTTGGCTACAACCATAAACGTTACATTTGGAGAGAGGTCAAGAAGGCCTATGGTGAAAGGAACACCATTCCTACAGTAAAGCTCGGAGGTGGATCACTGATGTTTTGGGGATGTGTGAGCTACAAAGGCACAGGGAACTTGGTAGAAGTTGAAGAAAAGATGAATGCAGCACGTTATCTGCCAATACTGGAGGCAAATTTGCACTCATCTGCCCGGAAGCTGCGCATGGGACGTACTTGGACGTTCCAACAAGACAACGATCCAAAACACAAGGCCAAGTTGACCTGTCATTGGCTACAGCAGAACAAAGTGAAGGTTCTGGAGTACCATCTCAGTCTCCTGACCTCAATATCATTGAGCCACTCTGGGTAGATCTCAAGCGCCCAGTTCATGCTAGACAGCCCAGGAATTTACAGGAACTGGAGGCTTTTTGCCAAGAACAATGGGAAGCTTTACCATGTGAAAAAAATAAAGAACCTTATCCACAACTACCACAAAAGACTTCAAGCTGTCATTGATGTTAGAGGGGGCAATACATGGTATTAAGAACTGGGGAATGTGAACTTTTGATCAGAGTCATTTGGATGTTTCTGGTTGTCAATTAAGATTTAAAAAGAGAAAACACAGTAGTTTGACAATAAATGGCTTCATCCAACCAATAACCATGAGTGGAGAAAAAGTTTTTTGGTTATCATTCACATTCTCTGAAACAAGGCCAAGAAGGAAAAATTCTGCCGGGGTATGTAAACTTTTAAGCACAACTGTAGTTGTACATATATAATTCATATATATGTGCTGAGGTGGGTCTATAGCCATCTATAGGAGATTACATGTAAAACAGACAATAAACATAAAAAAAATATATAATACCTGTACATGTAAGGAAAAATCAGTCAGGGAGAGGTCAAAACCAGGGGCCCTCTGCACTCGATGCGTGTTTCGCATAGAAATGCTTTCTCGTGGACATAAATTCTAAATAAACGTGATATTTTTAATATATTTTAGCTTGCATTTTTTAAAAATTTGGGTTATTGTTTATACGATGCATATGAGCATTGCTATAAGGATTGTGGTCATAGGTGTTTATTACAGATTTTACCCATAACTTAAGCGTTAAAGAGGTGTTTTCAACTTGTCTCTTGAACAGCTTAGTGCTATGCATTCTTTTTTGTTTCCTTACTTTCTGGTTTCTGGCAGGGTGGGCACTCGTTCTTGAGTGGCAGCTCTAGTGAATAGTAGAACTGTAGTATTAGTAGAACTATAAAGCCGAGCACACGTCTTGCTGTAAAACATTCTGCTATCAGTGATTTGTTATGGAGTTTACAGTGCAATACTATCACTATATTCACACATCTAGATAACAGGGCATTTCAGCACACAGCTCTGAGGAAGATTGAGCCAAGAATAGCAGACTTTCTGTGAAAGCTGGGGGCTGGTGATTTTAAAACAGCATCTTTTCCATGAGATGAGAGGAAGGCCGAGGTAGGTGAGCAGATAACTGCTGTATAGAAATCAATAGACTGGAAAGAACTGACTGGGATGTTAAGAGTTAACTCCTCGAAATGTATCTACTGTGCACTTTTGGCCAGAGTCTGGAGGCTGTTTACTATAAAAAAAAATAAGCTGTCATTGCAGAAGAATGAGAAAGCAAGTCAATAGCAAACTTCCTTATTTTCATGATGTCTAATTAACTAAAGCAATTTTTGAACTTGAGAACACCCCTTTATAGATCAATTCAGAAGGTGAAAAAAGCAGATTTCTCTGATAAGATATATTACAAAGTTTCTTATTTTTATGTCTGCAATTAATTTATGAAATAAAAATGAAAATGAAACATACAGTGCTGCTCACCATTATTGGCATCTCTTCATTTTTTTCATAGACTTTACAATATCTTCAGAAATAAATGGAAATATACCCAAGTTATATCCTCAGGATTTTTAAATTAGTGGTCCAAAGTTATACAGCAATAGATCATTATTTTTCAACTTCCATGTTGCAATTTAAAAGAAGAAACAGAATAAGCAGGATGTGCAGCAATAAAGGTACCCCTAATTAATACTTGGTTGCACACCCTTTAGCATTGATGACAGCCTCCAAACTTTTCTTGTAGCCATCTATAAGCTCCTTGCACATCTCAGCTGGAATTTTCTCAGACTCTTCCTTTTTTCCCAGTGGCAGATTTCAGCTCACCCCAAAGATTTTCAATGGAATTGAGGTAAGGACTCATTGCTGGCAATTTTGAAACAGTCCATGTTTTCTTTTTCAACCATTCCTGTGTACTTTTAGATGTGTGCTTTAGGTCATTGTCTTGCTGGAGGACCCTTGATCTTCGACTCAAACCAAGTTTTCTTACACTGGGTAGGACATTTCGATTCAAAATCTCTTAATAATTCTCTAATTTTATGATTCCTATGATACGATCAAGGGCTCCAGTACCAGATGCACCAATGCAACCCCACAGCATTATGGATCCTCCACCATGCTTAACTTTCAGTAAGGTGTTCTTTTCCTTATAAGCTTCATTGCACCGTCTGTAAACAAACTGTTGCTTTGCATTGCCAAAAAGCTCTATTTTTGTTTCGTCTGTCCACAGAATATTTTCTTAGAAGGATTGTGGTTTGTCAAGGTACTCTTTGGCAAAGATCAGTTGTTCCTTTTTATGTCTTTTCTTCAGCAATGGTTTCTTCCTTGGCCTTCACCCAGAAAGCTCTGCTTGGTTTAGTGTACGGCATATGGTACTTGTTGAAACCATGGCCCCAGACTGTTCCAGGTTGGCCTTCAGGTGTTTGGATGTTTGACGTGTTTTTTCCACCATTCACACCAACCTTCGAAGACATCTCTTTTCAATTTTCCTCTTTCTCCCACGTCCATGGAGGTTTTTGACGGTTCCCATCTTGGCAAACTTCTTAATAACATTGCACACTGTTGAAACTGAGATACCAAGGTCTTTGGAGATGGCCTTATACTATTTGGAAGTCTTGTGTTTGCTAATAATAGCAGATCTGATGTCCTCAGACAGCTCCTTTGTCTTCAGCATTGTGACAAAGGAACAGGGCCTACCATGTGGCTTTTTAAAACACTGAAGTCATCATTCATTGGCTAATTCATGTCAGATGGGCACTGACAATTAATCACAGATGAGTCTCTTTTGTGATTTACCACAGGCGAGTCAAAATGTATTTCCATACTATATTAATGTAAAGGGTGCCAATACCAGTGACACAGCAAGCTTTAGGTTTTTCTATTTTTCCCTCCCATTGTTTTTTTGTTTTAAATTATTGTTTATCATTTGCTCTTTTGTATTTAACACTAGTCTCTATACAAAAAAACTTTCACTTGATTCATTTTTTTCAGGAGATATTCCACATGATGTACTTAAACTTCATGGGTGCCAATAACAATGAGCAGGACCGTATTCTTTAAGGACGTATTCAATTTTTGTTTTTGCATTTTCTTTTTTTTCTACCCTTCTTCAAACAGTTATAACTTTATTTTCTATCGGCATTGCCATATGAGGGTTTGTATTTTTGTGGGACGAGTTAAAGTTTTATTTTAATTCTCCAGGCAAGTACTGTTTTGGTGATATGAAACATGTATTGCTTTACTAGTTTAATTGGTTAAAATAATTTTGAACTTTGTAAAAAATAAATAATTTATTATTCTGTTGATGGCTTTGTATAAGGGCTTGTTTTTTTGCGAGCTGATGTTTTTATTGGTACGGTTTTTGATCACTTTTTATTGCATTATTTGTGGGAGGTGCGACAATGCTAAATATGCTTTTTTTTCTCAACTTTTACAAAGAGGCTGACTCATTTTTTTATTTTTATCTTTTAATATTTTTTTAGACTTTTTATTTACTTTTCTCTTTTTTTTTTTTTTTTTTTTAGTTTTCATAGGGAACTTGACCCTACAACCATTTGAGCCATTGTACTATTCACTTTAATACTACAATATTGCAGTATATAGTCCTAATTACTGTTTCCCATGCAGCCCAGCTGAAATACCGTGCATTAAATTGCCACTGTTGCTCCAATTGCTGCTGTTAGAGGCAGATGCCAGCTGTGTGACACATCCAGCATCTGCCCAGTGTAGACCACCCCATTCTGCACACTCTGAACTACTCCATGGAGCTTTAAGAGATTAATGGCACCATTTTGTTGTTTAATGCCAGCCTTTTCAACACCATAACTGGGTCAAGGGAGACGGTAGGAATTTCTGTACTTATGTAACTTTAATTAAATAAAGTTATAAATACTTTCCTAACATCTTTTCTACAGTAGAAAGACGCAAACTATACCATTAAATTATTCAAAATCCTAAACCATTAGAAGAACTAGATTTCAACCCCTGTACATACTATAGTGAATGTACTATATTGCTTACATAATTTTTCATATATATGACGGTATTATTTAGGCACTTTCTAGTAGTATCTTATAGGAACATCCACTCCTATTTAGACACACACACCCATACCAAGCCACGGGCTCCCATATTTTTCTAAACTCTATCATTTAATTTTTAATGTAACGTTTAGATTTCTCGGTATTCTGTTAATTAGCTTCTAGACAATTTTATAAATTTTTAATGTTTAGTGTGTCACTGCTTATGTAAAGTAATATACATATGTATATTTTCTTAGCTGTTGTTTCTGTTATGAAATATTTATTAGACTGATTATTGCTTGTCATAACGATGTATCTAATAAATGCAAATGAGATGAACAGCATATATTCATTAATCCTTGTGCCTGTGTACAAGATTCTTTCTTTGTCTCTTCGTACCATTTAAACCACAGTCTTTATGAGTAGAAAGTAGCTCCACACGTGAACTGATTATTTTGGAATAGTTTTTGTAGTGTGTTTATTGTTTTCCTATTGAGCACAAGGTAACATCCAGGTGTCTAAACACAATATTTTTTTTTGTCTAAGGCTGTGTGCCCACGATGCGTTTTTTAAGCGTTTCCGCAGCGGCAAAAATGCTGCAGAAATGCTTAAAAAATGCATGGTAGAAGGCCTGCCATGTTCCCCAATGATAATCTGCATGTGCTGTGCACATGCTGCTGAAATTTCCGCTGCTGGTTATCATTGCGGAAAAACGCAGCACTACCAATTATTTTGCGGAAGCGCTGCTTTTTCGCCGCCATTGACTTGCATTGGAACGCATGGATTTCGCATCACTGCATCTGTGCATGAGGATTACATGCGTTTCAATGTGCGTATGGTACCCAGGTCTGGAGGAGAGGAGACTCTCCTCCGGACCCGGGTACCATAAAACCTGTAAAAAAAAGAATAAAATAAAAAATAAATATTATATTTACCATCTGATGGCCCCCAGTGTGCTTGTCTTTGCTTGCCGGCAGATCGCGGTGGACTGAAGGACCTGCGCAGACGTCATAGTCATGTGACGGCAGGTCCTTCAGTGCAGTGTACCGCGAGCTGCCGGCAAGCCAGGACGGAGCGAAGCAAGACTCCGGGGGCCATCAGAAGGTAAGTATAGATTTATTTTTTACCATTCTTTAAGGTCACAAAATATAAATCCATGCCGTTTGCATGGCTTTATATAGTGTGACCAAGATGACAAGCACTTTCCAAGTGATGCTAAAATCGCTTGGAAAGCGCTTGACAACTCGCATGCGGAAATGCCAGTGAATAACGCTTCATATCCGCATGTCCCTGGCAGGAAAACGCATGTACCATCCGCATGTACAATCCGCATGCGTTTTTTCTGCCAGGGAGATGCAGAAACGCTCAGGAAAAAATCCGGAGCATTTCTGCATCGTGGGCACATAGCCTAACAATGCAGCGAAAGCCACCAGGAAAATCCCACAAAAATGCTGCTTTTTTCCCCTTTAAAAGCAGTATGTGTGAAACCACCCTTTTTTGTTGCATTTAATGAGCCAAACATAAGAGTAAATACACAAGAGACTAATCAGAGTTTTCATGTTACTTTTCCTTCCTTCTGTCAATCCACCCCAACAATTGCTGCAGAAACTGTGATTTCAGCCTAAAGCAAAAGCATTGTTAGAAAGTTTCTATAAAAAAAAAACAACTTTAGTATGTATGGACCCAGATTGGGAAATGAAAAAATAAATATACAAGCCTCTATTCTTTCTAGGTATTCTTCTGCACTGACTGGTGAGTCCCCTGTCCTAAACAATGTCACATGACTTGTGCAGCCATTCAGTGCCTGCTGATTGGCTGCAACCTCATATTCCATCCGAACAGCAATTTATCACAAGGCATTCTCACATATTTTGAAACCCCGACACTTTCCATTTACTCCCATAATCTAAACTTTCGAAACAATTTAAAAATGTATCTGTTTACAAAAGCTTACATCCTGTCGTAACGCTGCCTTCACTACACAACTGTAGCTGCTACTCACTCTCCCTCACAGATTGTAAGCTCTCATGGACAGAACCATCTCTCTCCCTGTAACAGTCTGCCCCTCAATAACCTTCTTTCTTCTTTTTATAATTTATTTATATTATGAAGTAGAGAGGGGGCTTTAAAGGGAATCTGTCAGTTGGATTAATCCTCCTAAGCCGTCTATGTGGACATGCAGATTGTATAAAGTTTAATAAAATATCTGTGATCCAATGTCTTATTCCCGAGAAATCCATATTTTCTTAATAAGTAAATATGTTAAGATCTATGGGCCGGACACTGATCTCTGAGACTCCGCCTCCAGAGGTTATTTTAAATGAAAGGAGGCATTACCAATGTGAGACATGTAATGACTAACAGTCTTCTCTCCTGGTCTACATGGCTCACACTGGTAATGTCCCTTTTTATTTACAATAAGCTCTGGAGTCAGATTCTCATGGAGCTCAGTGTCCAGCCCATAGATTTTAACAGCTCATTAAGAAAAATGTGAATTTCTCTGGAATAAGACATCGGATCACAGATATCAAGGTATCGTTTTGTTCAGCTGCTTATGACCTGAATTGCCATATAGACGATTTAGGAGGGTTAATCCTACCGACAGATTAAATTTAATACATACTGTATGTACAGCATCAATGAAAGTAATGGCTAATATAAATAAAACACAAAAGCGACTCTAGTCAGTTTGGTCTGACTGTATACAGGCTTGTTTTTTGCATCTCAGTAATCGCATACATTGAAACTGTTGATCAAGTGAAACAGTATTATACATTTGATTATTTACTTTCCATTTCCATTCATTCAGCAAGGACACACTGAGACATCTGGCCCTGTCAGTCACATACTCGCTCAAGCACAATTCTATCAACAAACAGCCACAGAGTTAATGCTGCCCTTCCAAATTTGCTCGGCATACATGTCTCTTAATGCATTGAAGCATCTGCAATGCAAATCAGATTGCACAAATCTGCAGTTTATAGGATTGAAAAGCGTCCATGATCGGTAAGTAGGCCATTTGATGCACTCGGTCCAAATAATCTAGTAGAAAACATATGCTTTGTGCTAAACATTCAGCATAAACGTCCTTCCTTTTAGGCTCTCGGGCTGAAGGTGAATGTAACGATACAGTAGACTGAGGCACGAGAATGGAAGTGCTTTTAAAGGCATCATCGGGTCCAGTTAACTAAAACGTTTTCCACTTCACTTGTCTGTGTCTTGTAGTCTCTGTAGAGATCTGCAGCCGAAAGGCATTTAGGGAGAGGGAAGGCAGCAAGAGTGAGAATCTAAATGGATCATACTCGTAGACGCCGAGTGGAGGAAAAGTGAGTGGTACATGGCTATTCTCCCACAAATGATGGGAATGAACACGTTTTAGCTAATAAGGGTATCTATCAATCAAGAACTATCTGCAGCCTAGTTCTGCAGTTTTAATTTTGTCATCTCCTATTCACAAGCACATGTAAATTGAAAGTCAATTTGTGGCTCATCATCTTCCCTATTATTTTCATTTGTATGCTCCTGACATGCAGATATTATACAATACACAGTCTTTTCCTTTTCTCATTCTACATTTTACTGTGCAGCAGAGCTTAAATTCTTGTTAATTCATGTCATGTTGGAATACAGGCTGCAGTCATAACAATTCCTTCCTGCCAGAATGTTGTGCACTGACAGCGATTCTTCAGTTGGAGAATGAGACATCGCTGATGTGTGCATGGTTTTATAAGAATATTTAAGCTTCAAATAGCAGTAAAATGGCTGAAGATACTGTACCAACCAGGCATAGCTAATAGGAATACATAACTGGATTACATAAATGTCGGCATACACCTTGGCCGAAAGCTGTCTCTCCCTACTCCTCCATACCCATGAACGCTCAATGTGTTCCCTATGGGGACAGAGAATTAAGGTGCTCCCAGACTCTTCTGAGGCTTAGTGCCCACGATGCAGAAATTAAGCAGAAATTTCCTGAGCATTTCTGCGTCTCCTTGGCAGAAAAACGCATGCGGTTTTTACATTCGTTTTTGACGCGTATTTGACGCGTTTTTCCAATGCATTGTATAGGCAAATACGCATGCAGAAACGCACAAGAATTGGTCATGTCCGTATTTTTTCTGCGAGTAAAATCTGCGCAGAAAAAATCCTGACCATGTGCACAGAACTTGCTGAATGTCATAGGAAGCCATGGGATAAGGTATGCAATGCGTTTCTGGAGCATTTACGCGCTGTAAATACGCACCAAAATACGCACCAAAAACGCATCGTGGGCACACAGCCTGACAGTGGCTTTTCTACCTCGAAAACAAATGTATTTGGGCATTTGTATTTATCCTGCTCAATCCTTATCTGCCCCAGCATCATCTCTTGGGGAGTGTCTGGAAGTCCCTCACAGTTTTGGTAATCTGTCTGGGGCCTTAGAGGAGCATTGTAAATTAAAGACTTTGCCATGAATAATCCCTGGAAAAAATGCATTAAAATGGATTTCCATTACTATATTATTGATAATATATTCTTTGATAGGTCATCAATATCAGATCTTTGAGGGTCTGACATCCAACGCCTCCACAGATCAGCTGTAATCAGCCAGATGTAAATAGCGAACACCACTGTGTTTGGTGCCTACTCATGGGTACTGCAGATCACTGATTGGGAACTCTGTGTAGAAAAAAAAGCTGTGACCATTATGAAGATATACTGCATAATTAATCAGCACATAACCTTGATGTGATGATAAAAGGAACAGATTTCTGGTGAGCTTGGGAGTATATAAACAGGCATTCTCAAGAAGCAGAAGTGTGGTGTAAAGCATTGGGGAGAGACACAGCATCAGACTATGTAATGCAGTCAGTAGGCGCAATTCACACTTAATCACTCTCGCTTTAGACAAGGCAAATAAAATCAAATCACTGATCTGCTTTTAAAGGGCTTTCCCATAATTGCATATATACAGTTGAAACCAGAAGTTTAAATACACTATATAAAAAGACACATATGCATGTTTTTCTTATGGTAATCCTAATTGACCTAAACGGGAAAGGTTTATTCTGATTTCATTTCAGATATTGAGAAAAACATGCATATGTGTCTTTTTATTATAGTGTATGTAAACTTCTGGTTTCACCTGTAAGTGCCCGGTTACTGAGATCACCGCTGATTATGAGAACAGGGTTCTGAGTCCCCTGTTTCAATGGAGCAGAAGTAGAGGATGCGCACTGCTGCAGTCAAAATATAACGGAGATTGACATGTCTGTTCCAACTACCTTGCGTGTTTCTGTTTTGTACTTTTCTGCAATTCCTTCTTTGATAGATCATATAGACTCCTTTCTCCATCTCAGACTGAGTTAAAAGGCCAGTGCTTTGCTTTCAGTTGAGGCTGAAGCAGATGGAACAGTAAATCACTGACAAGCAACATGTTACTAATTGTGATACTGATACTTCCTCCCTGGTGTGCATTGTAGAGAACAGAAATGCTGGCAGACAAAAACAGATGTGATTTTGAATTACAGTTTTTCAGTGATTTAACAATATGCTGTGTGAATACAAAATTGGCAAAATAAATTTTGTTGGAAGGTGTTTTCTTTAATCAGTAGAAGAGATGATCATTAAAATCGGATGTTCCTTAGCCACAGTAGCACATTAGTACTTTATTATAATACAAATTTAACAGGTCAGGAGCCTTTAGGGTTTGTATGTTTTCTAAGTTCAAATGACCTATTTAAAAGGGATGTCTGAAACCTAACTGAATTTAATATTTCATCTCAAACTAATGTAAAAAATGTCAAACTAATGTAAAAAACTAAGCACATTTCTAATATACTTCAATTAAAAAATCTCTACCTTTCCCTATCTACTTAGTTTTTATCTGTATCTTTTTCCTAACTCGATGATGTTTCCTTTGAGTCTTACAGCATGCATTGGGGAATCTCAAATGAGACTTCATCGGTGGACTGATGCTGTGGTCACTGCCGCAGCTGCTGTCCCCATCCTAATTCTGATCATTATCAGGGACGACTCTTGCATGTTCAGTACAGCAGAGAATAGCTCATCCCCTGCGTCTGTTATCAGTACCAACGCATGAGCAGTATGCTGTTACTTAAATTGCGCACTGACAATGCGCACTCTTTGCCAGCTCCAAAAATGGCGTTTCAGGATGGGGACAGCAGCTGCGGCAGGGACCCCTTCTCTTCCTTCCCTATGTCTCATTACATTAAATAGAGTAGTATTAAATTCAGTTAGGTTCCAGACAACCCCTTTAAGGTTGGAAAACTGTTGTAGTACAGCAAAGCACACATGTTAATCCAAAGATGCTCCATTATACAGGAATGTAGTGTTTGGATCTATTCTGTGTCATTTTTCAACCAGAGATAATAGATGCATCTAATGCTGTGATGGTGCCGAGAAACAAGTTGTCTACCCAAAGATTTATAGACTGTAAATCCCTAAATTGACATCCCTAGTAGGCTATCAGACTGATATTTCGCAGATCCAAAGATACACAATGGCAATTTCATAGAAGGCCAATTGACCAATTAATTTCTTTTTGTAATATTAGTGAAAAATAAAGGAACTTCTAAACAAGTACAATGAAGACTTTACAAGCTTTTCTTCCATGTGCCAAGACCATCAAATATTAAGACTGACTTTCAGTGTATAGGATTTTATAATATTGAACTTAACATATGTTTAGATTCTCTCATCATATTTTTAAGACTTAGGCTGGCAAAAGCTTCTATACACAGTCAATAACTGTTAGTGGTTACTAGTGATGGGCGAGCACTAAAATGCTTGTTACTCGTAACAAGCTTTTCGTACTGCTCGAGTGTTTCATTCGAGTAACGAGCATAATGGAAGTCAGTGGAAAATTCAAGCATATTTCTGGCGAACCCTCCCAAGATGTCTGAGGCAGGAAAATCGCCGAAATGGATGGAAACAGCACTGAAATGAATGGAAACAGCACTGAAATGGAATGGGAACAGCATGGGGAAGATGCCTGGACGCATCTGACTCCCAGGTCGCTACTGGGAACAATGTTGTCAGAGAATTACGTCACTTTTACGGACTGACAATAAAACATACCAAAGTTAAGGAAAAAAGGTTAGGAAACATTCTTTCCAGTATAAGGCAAATAAAAAAAGAGAGAAATAAAAAAAAAAACGCCTCCTCTACCCCTTAGGCTAGGTTCACACATAGCGTTTTTGCACTTTCTCATTGCTTTCAATGGTAAAAACAAAACGCTGCAAAAACGTTAAAAGAATTTATATGCTCCTTCTTTAAAAAAATGCAGCAGTCTTCCATTCTAGTAATGAAAAAAAAGGAATAAGAAATCGTGTGCATGAGATTTCTGAATTTTTTTCCCATTTGTAAGGAGTGGGACTGCTAGACTGGTGAAGCCTATGCAGTAAGTTCAAGGCCTATCAAAAATTGAAAGGAGGGATTGCAATACACCCTGGAATACACATAAAGGATGGTCTCAGAAAACATTTTTTCTCCATTTGAAAGCAGTGGGACTCCTAGACTGGTAAAGCCGATGCACTATGTGCAAGGAATGCCAAAAATTAGAATGAGGCACTGTGATACACCCTGGAAGAGACGTAGAGGAGGTCCTCAGAAAACATTTTTTTAGTATTTGGAAGGAGTGGGACTGCTAGACTTGTAAAGTTGATGCACTATGTGCAAGGGATTCCAAAAATTAGAAAGCACTGTGATACACCCTGGAAGAGACGTAGAGGAGGGTCTCAGAAAATATTTTTTAGTATTTGGAAGGAGTGGGACGCCTACACTGGTAAAGCCAATGCACTATGTGCAAGGGTTGAAAAACATTTACCCCTGGGGGGTATGCATATATAGAGCTCTGGCAAAAATTAAGAGACCACTGAACAGTTTTCTATTGGAAAGCATGGAAAGACTGGTGGAAATCATGCAAAGATGCATGAAAGCTGTGATTAAAAATCATGGTTAGTCCACCAAATATTGATTTCTGAACTCTTCCTGAGCTAAAACATGAGTAATTTGAGGTCTGAAAGCACTGTTTCTTTTTTAGTATTTTGACGCTTTATCATTTGCTGCAAATAAATACAAAATTTTTAGCTTTGAATTTCAGAGACATGTTGTCAGTAATTTATAGACTAAAACAACAATGTACATTTTACTCAAAAATATACCTATAAAGAGAAAAATCAGAGAAACTGAAAATTTTGCAGTGGTCTCTTAATTTTTGCCAGAGCTGTGTATATATATATATATACTGCTCAAAAAAATAAAGGGAACACTTAAACAACAGAATATAACTCCAAATGAATCAAACTTCTGTGAAATCAAACTGTCCACTTAGAAAGCAACACTGACTGACAATCGGTTTCACATGCTGTTGTGCAAATGGAATAGACAATAGATGGAAATTATTGGCAATTATCAAGACTCCCTCAATAAAGGAGTGGTTCTGCAGGTGGGGACCACAGACCACATCTCAGTACCAATGCTTTCTGGCTGATGTTTTGGTCACTTTTGAATGTTGGTTGTGCTTTCACTCTTGTGGTAGCATGAGACGGACTCTACAACCCACAGAAGTTGGTCAGTTAGTGCAGCTCATCCAGGATAGCATATCAATGTGAGCTGTGGCAAGAAAGTTTGCTGTGTCTGTCAGCGTAGTGTCCAGAGGCTGTAGGCGCTACCATGAGACAGGCCAGTACACCAGGAGACGTGGAGGGGGCCGTAGGAGGGCAACAACCCAGTAACAGGACCGCTACCTCCGTCTTTGTGCAAGGAGGAACAGGAGGAGCACTGCCAGAGCCCTGCAAAATGACCTCCAGCAGGCCACAAATGTGAATGTGTCTGCACAAACGGTTAGAAACCGACTCCATGAGGGTGGTATGAGGGCCCGACGTCCACAGATGGGACACCAGGATTGGCAAAGTCGCCACTGGCGCCATGTGCTCTTCACAGATGAAAGCAGGTTCACACTGAGCACATGTGACAGATGTGACAGAGTCTGGAGACGCCGTGGAGAGCGATCTGCTGCTGGCAACATCCTTCAGCATGACCGGTTTGGCAATGGGTCAGTAATGGTGTGGGGTGGCATTTCTTTGGAGGGCCGCACAGCCCTCCATGTGCTCGCCAGAGGTAGCCTGACTGCCATTAGGCACCGAGATGAGATCCTCAGACCCCTTGTGAGACCATATGCTGGTGCAGTTGGCCCTGGGTTCCTCCTAATGCAGGACAATGCCAGACCTCATGTGGCTGGAATGTGTCAGCAGTTCCTGCAAGATGAAGGCATTGAAGCTATGGACTGGCCAGCCCGTTCCCCAGACCTGAATCCGATTGAGCACATCTGGGACATCATGTCTCGCTCCATCCACCAACGTCACGTTGCACCACAGACTGTCCAGGTCTGGAGGAGATCCCACAGGAGACCATCCACAACCTCATCAGGAGCATGCCCAGGCCTTGTAGGGAGGTCATACAGGCACGTGGAGGCCACACACAATACTGAGCCTTATTTTGACTTGTTTTAAGGACATTACATTAAAGTTGGATCAGCCTGTAGTGTGGTTTTCCACTTTAATTTTGGGGGTGACTCCAAATCCAGGCCTCCATTGGTTAATAAATTTGATTTCCGTTGATGATTTTTGTGTGATTTTGTCATCAGCACATTCAACTTTGTACAGAGCAAAGTATTCAATGAGAATATTTCATTCATTCAGATCTAGGATGTGTTATTTGAGTGTTTCCCTTATTTTTTGAGCAGTGTATATATATATATATATATATATATATATATATATATATATATATATATATATATATATATATTTTACAGGTAGGCCTTTAAAAATTATCTAATAGGGCATCATACCTGTGAAAAATTAGGAGCGAGGGTCGGATCATGACCCTGTAGATATGGTGGAGGAGGACACTAAAAATTACAAAACAAGAACTGTATAACCCTGTTTGGGTGGGAAGGAGTGCACGGGAATACACCAGAAAAAAATGGAGCATTTTATTTGACTTTCTGTTCCGCTGCTGTCATCCGGTGGGGTTGAGAAGTCTGTGCCAATCTAGGCCTTGTTCATTTTGATAACAGTCGGCCTGTCAGATGCGACTATCAATTACTATGCCGCCGCCGGCACTAAAAACTCGTTCTTACAAAACACTAGTGGCAGTGCAGGCCAGCACCTCCAAGGCATAGAGGAACAGTTCATGCCACGTGTTTAGCTTGGACACCCAATAGTTGTACAGTACGGCACAGAGGAATCACGGAAGACGCAAGTACGGTCAGCTAGGTACTCCTTCACCATCTTCATTAACTTTTCCTTTCTTGTCAGAGTACCCCACAAATCAGGGCCTGGATGCTGGGAGGGTCTAATGAAACAGTCTCAGTCCTTTGATAGTGTTCCCCTGCCTTTTTTCGACCTGTTTTTTTGTCTCCCTCCTCTATACTATTTGATTGTACAAAGAACCCTGACCTCTGCCGCCAGCGTTGTCAGATGGGAAATTTTTGACCAATTCTTCAACTAAGGCCTTCTGGTATTGCATTATTTTAGTAGCCCTTTCTGCCACAGAGAGAAGAGATGGAAAGTTCTCCTTGTAGCATGGGTTTAGAACAGTAAGCAACTAGTAATCAGTGGTGGCCAAAATGAGTATATTGCGAGAGTCATGTGAACGGCAGCAGTAATATAAAGTCTGCCATGTGTGCCAGACTCCAAACAATCAAGACTTCCCTGTCCCCACCAAGAGGATGACCAGCTCCAGGTCCTCCTCCCTCTCCTCCTCCTGCTCCTCCTCTTCAGGCCATCCACGCTGAACAGATGAGAAGCTAGTGTTGGTAGTACCCTCTGTAGCTCAGGTAACCATCTCCTGTTCCTCCTCCTCTGCCTCCTCCTCATTATCACCCAATCCGCGCTGAGAAAATGAGATGAGGCAGGGCTGAGTAGTATCACCCTGTCTACTTTCTTCCTCCATCGCCACTTGGTCCGCATGCAAAGCTTCCTCTTTCATTGTGATCAGTGAGCGTTTGAGCAGACACAGAAGTGTGATGGTCACGCTAATTATGTAGTCATCGCCGCTCACCATCTTGGTTGATTCCTCAAAGTTTTGGAGAATCGTACAGATGTCAGACATCCATGGCCACTTGTTGGTTATGTGCGGAGGCTGAGCCGAATACCGACGGGCATGTTGTAGTTGTTATTCAACTACTGCTTTCTGCTGCTTACAAAGCCTTGCCAACGTATGCAATGTTGAGTTCCAGTGCATGGGCAGTTCGCAAACCAGTTGGTGAGGTGGCAGTTGCAAGCGGTGCTGCAGCACTGCAAGACTGGTGGCAGCTATAGGTGACTTGCGGAAATGGGCGCACACGTGGCGTACCTTCACAAGTAGCTCAGGCAAATCAGGTTTTCAGAAAGCGCTGAACCACTAAGTTGAGCACGTGGACGAGGCATGGTACATGTGCCAGCTTGCCAAGTTGAGACCTGTCACCAAGTTACGGCCATTATCACACACGACCATCCCTGGTTGTAGTTTCATGGGCGAGAGCCACAGATCTGTCT
The DNA here is from genome assembly GCF_046119375.1 of Phyllobates terribilis. Classification (NCBI taxonomy): domain Eukaryota; kingdom Metazoa; phylum Chordata; class Amphibia; order Anura; family Dendrobatidae; genus Phyllobates; species Phyllobates terribilis. The sequence continues at coordinate 159,289,451 of NW_027362771.1, read as the reverse complement.
GGTCTGTTAGACTTTTCAACAACTCTGCCACGGTGTGCTGTATGTAACCTAAAGATATGAGTTTAAGCAGAGCCTGTTGCCACTTTGCCAAGACAGTGCTCCCAGCTTGCAACTGATATGGACGATAATTCTAAGATGGAGGACGAGGAGGGGGTGCAGGAACTGGCGTAGGAGTAGGGGAAAACCCTGATGGAATTTGGGCCCGCAATTCTAGGCGTCGGTAGCATGTGTGCCGTTCCAGGCTCCGACTTGGTCCTGGCCTCCAGCAGGTTCACCCAGTGTGCCATCAGGGAAATGTAACGTCCTTGGCCAAAAGCATTTGTCCACGTGTCGGTGGTTAAGTGGACCTTCCCAGTAACTGCATTGGTGAGGGCACAGGTTATGTTATGGGACATGTGCTGGTGTATGGCGGGGGTGGCTTTCCAGGAGAAATAGTGTCAGCTGGGGACCAAGTACCGAGGGACGGCCACACCCATGAGGTTGCGGAAAGCCTATGTGTCCACTATCCTAAACTTCAACATTTCTAGGGCAAGCAGTCTGGAAATGTGACCGTTTAGTGTATTGATGCTTGCATTCCAAGGCCTGTAGTAGGGTCAGCTGAACATTGTGCTCGGACAAGGAAGTGGATGTGGTTGCTGATACTGGTTGCATATGTGGTGACGGGCGCAAGGCGGGAGGCATCCGTGCTTGCCTCCTGGACAGGGGATTGGCAATCTCATAGCACAGGGGAAGAGGCAGGATTGTCACCCGCAGACACGAATTGTGGACCTAGGCATTCGGGCCACCTAGTTGGATGCTAGGATGACATGTGCCTGAGCATGCTGCTAATGGTCAGGCTGCTAGTGGTCTGGCCCCTGCTGAACTTGGTGTGGCACAGGTTGCAAATTACTGTTTTCTTGTCGTCCCCATTTTCTGTAAAAAAAAAAATGCCAGACTGGGGAACACCTAACCCTTGGCCTGGGATCTGTCTGCGTGTGGGTGCTCTGGGGAACAGTTGACCACCTCCTCCCTCTGTCAGCCCATTTGCCTCTTCCTGCCTGCTGTGGTGCTGCGGATCCCTCCCCCTCTGCGCTGCTGTGCTTGCTCTGCATGCCACCTTGCAAGGTTGGGTCAGTGACTTCATCATCCACCACCTCTTCTTCCACTTTCTCACTCTAGTCCTCCTTGTGACTTGTTGTCCTAAAATGACTTGTTTTCAACTGTGTCTCATCATTATCCACCTCTTGAGACAGTAATTGCTGTTCACCACCATCGGCTTCTTCTGACCGTGGCTTTTCAAATAGCATCAGCGCACACAATTTCCTCATGTCCCTCTTGAAACTTGCATGGTGAGAGGCCAGAAGAAGCCATAAATGGAAAGGTAAAAAGCTCCTCTGTGTGTCTAAGTATGGGGTTACTTGTGTCCTGGGACTCACCATGTTGGGAGGAAGGAAGATCAGGGTGAAGATTAACTCATCCAGACTCTTGGCTAGTAAGACTGAACCATGTGGAAGAAAGGGTGGTGCTGGGAAACAGACTGGAAGCATTATCTGCCATCCAACCCACAACCTGCTCGAAGTGTTTTGGCTTCAACTGTGGTGCCCCGCACCCTGTGCAAACTGGGACAGGAAGCTAGGTATTGTGGATGATCGTGTTTGTTGTGCTCTCATAGCAGCACAGTTACACCTGGACTACGGCCACGACCTCTGCATGCACCATCAGCAGCACGTCCACTTCCCTGTCCCTTACCGCACGCCTTGTGCATTTTTAATTATTTATGCAGCTATGAGCGGTATTATTAGAGAATAGAATCTATTTGAATTGACCATGAGAGGAGTTTTGCTTTTACGTGGCAGCAACATGATCGGTAATGCAATCAAACCCTGCCGAAATGTCTCTAATACGCTAATCCCCACTCCGCCAGCTAACCCTAAATGATTTTCTGATATGAGCGGTATTATTAGACAATAATATCTATTTGAATTGTCCCTGAAAGGAGCTTTTCTTGTACGCGGCAGCAACAAGATCTGTAACTCTATCAACCCTGCTCTAAGTGCCTCTAATACTCTTCCTACTGCAGCAGCTAATCCTACCTTAAAGGAGTATTCCCATCTCCAAGATCCTGTCCCAATATGTAGTAGGTGTAATAATAATATTAGCAAATACCGCCAACTAGAAATGTAGTATCATTTTTTTGATTCGCTATGTCTCTTTCCTCATATGCAGGCATTGCAGGACCTTAGGTATCCATGGTTAGAATAGAATCTATTTGAATTAGATATAATAAGGGCTGCGGGTCTAATATTGCAGCAGCAGGTAAATAAACGCTATAGAACACACTGTCCCTTCTGCAGCAGCGTCTCTCCCTACACTATAACCAGGTACAATGCGCCTAAGATGGCGTCACCGAGTCTTATATAGACCCAATGAAACTATTCGACCGGCCAATTAAAGTAATGCCAGTAACCAGAATGGCAATGGCATTACCGTGATTGGCAGGCAATCCCCGCATGTTTAGTGGCTGAAAATCAGGCGGAATTTCCGCTGCGGAAACGCTTAAAAAACGCATCGTGGGCACACAGCATTAAATGGTAATTGACACAACTGTAGGTCAGCCACTTGGATTCTGCCTAGATTATGACCATTTACAATTGGGTTGTATAAATAACTGTATCAGCTCATGCTTTATTTATAAAGACCTGAAGTAGCCATTTACAAGCCTGGAGTTAATGTCAGGTGTTTGCTCTGCTATTTAGGTCACTCCCTGCAGATCAAATAGCATTGTGAAGTTTCATCAGGACACACGGGGATTTTAAACTACGCTCTGGTTGACTTCATGCTGTTATTGTTGTAGTCTCTGCCCTGTTATATGGCAGTTTACAATAACATCACGTTTCACCTTAACAGACTGAGATTCTAATAACACAGACATTCCTCAGTCAGCGATACTAAACCCTTAAAGAGGATATTTAAATACATTTTTTATTTTAAACTGTATGGCTCACTTAAAAAGTGGTGAAGTGCTGATTTTTTCCTTTCTCCACTCTGTTGATGAGATATGAGCTCTTGCGCTTTAGGGGACTCAATATGCAAATCTCCCCTTTGTACAAAGGAGTGTTAGCAGGGAATCTACTCTCTGGGTATTTACTTTATTCCCTTTGTGACACTGTTCATTTATATTAAAGCGCACCTGTCAGTATGATTGCGCTTAGTAAACCACATACCCTGTCAGGTGGGCGCCGTTACACTGAGTAAAATGATACCTTTGTTTATGAAATCCATCCAGTGGTTCTTTTATAATCTTTATTTTCATTTCTGCCATAATGAGCTGTTCATGCTTTGGGGCATCTATCAAAATTTGCTAGAGGATAAATAAATTTGCCTGCAGCAAAATGGTCCCCGCCGCCCACACTTGCGCAGTAGCATTTCTCTTTTGCCGAGAGCTGCTACTGCTCATGCCCGGCGCCATATTGCTGCCCCCAAATTATTTTTCCAAAAGCAAAATGGCACCTGCGGGTGCACAGTAGCATCTCTCGGCAACTGAAAGATGCTACTGCGCATGCGCGGGCGGCGGCGGACATTTTGGGGCATTTAAATTTCACTTTGTCATAGAAATTACTAAGGCAGTATTTAAAATAGTAGGTAGGTCACTGAAAGCACAGTGACCTGTCAGAAACCAGACATAGGAATACATAATGAGAGCACCAGTTACAGCCCCTCCCCAAAGGTCCACCCCGAAGCACTAGCATCTCATTATGGCAGAAATGAAAATAAAGATTATGAAAGAACCACTGGACGGATTTCATCATTAAAGGTATCATTTTACTAAGCACAATCCTGCTGACAGGTGCACTTTAAGGCAGCATTATAGAGGGGAAAAAATTGCAAATGCCCATGAAAGAACAAAACAGACATTTCTGGTGTGATCTCTTCCGGAGGAGGAGAGCTGCAGCGTGGGAGCGTCTGGAGCAGTTAATCTTATGTGACAAACGCTACTCCCCCAAATGATATGACTATATGCCCCGGTACCTCTCCATCTGCTACCACGATTATCTCCACTGCTACAGCTCTCCTCCTCTCCTAGCAGTGTAATAACTGGAAATGCCTGTTTTGACCTTCTCATTGAGCACTTGCTTTTTTCCCCTCTAAGATTCTGTCTTTTTATGATTGGTCAGAATCTTAGAGGGGAAAAAATAAACACCCAGAGAAGAATCTCTGCAACTGCTTCCTTGGTTGAAGGGGACACCAGCTTAGATGATCTTCAGGAAAGCAGAGAAGGATTACAGATTCTGTCACCTGATAAGCTCAGTGATGGATTTCAATGTTACAGGTCACTAGATACAAATATAAATACACTGATGGTATTAGTTTACCGACAACACAAGATACTGACAAACTGAAAGGGAAAATATCTGGACTAGAATGCACACCCTGCAATTTTAATGTAATGCAGTGGATCCCTTAGTCCTTGATGTTCCTTTGACTTTATTACTGTTGTAGCTAGAGCTGGGGCAAATTGATTTACAGGACCCAGCCCAGAGGCCATGTCAATATACTGTGGCCTTCCGATGGGAGCCATGTGAGCACCTTCTTACTTAACAATATCTGTGGCTCTTCTTTTGATTAGCCATCTAGCTTGAGATCACATATGCGTCACACCACAGTGATGAGATCGCGCCAGGTCAGCTAATCAAGAGGATTTGGGGATGTTGTTAGGAAGAGGCGTTTCTGATGGCTCCAATCCGGTGGAAACAGATGAATGATTTAGCCGCTGGATTGGGCCCAGCGAATCAATTTGCACCATCTCTAGTGATAATTCTAGTTTATGAACTATATGCCATGGAGTGTTTACTACCTCTTACCTAGTATTAGCCTATCTGGGAGGCTTATTTTTGGACCACACGTTTGTTGAGTCAGTTATAGCTTAAACATCTTATGGCTTATTCTTTATTTGCTATATTATTTTTCCTTGCTTTCCAATGCTTGTTCTTTTTGCACTTGTGGCTGCCATCCCATGGTAGACATTGAAAGTGCATGGTGTGCAACTTTGTCCAGGTGTTTTCCCATCCCGTTTGTGTTATTATGATCTTGTGTTGTCTCTAATATCATCAGTGTATTTAATTTCAGATGTATTAGTGAAGATGTGGTTTTACCTCAGATATTTGCCTTGAACTTCTTTTGATTAAAGGGAACCTGTCACCAGGTTTTCCCAGTATAAACTAAAGCTACCACCTTTATCTTCTCTATTACTGCAGTCTATCAACCTGTATCTAAGCTCTGAACTCCCCCTGCATATATCAACAAATACCTTTTATGCTTCTTGCATACGGCACAGTCCATTCCGATGGGCGTTTTTGTTTTCTCGGCGCCTCCTCTATGTGCAGAATCGCCGTTAGGTATTATTTGCTATATGCAGAAGGAGTTCAGGGCTTAGATGCAGGTTGATAGACTGAAGTAATAGAGCAGATGAAGGTGATGGCTTTAATTCATAATGGAGAAACCTCATGACAGGTTCCCTTTAATTCTATACAAACATTGCACGGAGACTACAATATTCAATTACATTATTGTTTAATAATAATCCAAAATAACATTTATGATGGAAGCATTTACCCAACAAAATTTCACACTCTTTGACAACATAAAAAAACCTAAAGATACTCATTTACCGTAAATTAAATAGCATGCATCAATACTCCGTAGTATATATCTGCATAAAAATGTGAGTAACCTTATAAATCATTTACTGTACTTTACTTACCTAACATTTTTAAATAGCATTGTTTAGCAGTTCAGCCAGAAAAGCACATTTAGAATTCTATTGAATTCCTGTTACTAAAGAGCAGTGCACTGTGGAAGTTCAAGGGGCAGTTATACAGTTAGTTGTGTGCAGAAGTCACATTATCCGTCACCTGGATGGAGGTAAATTTCAAAATTTGACTCTGTTCGACTAACGCCAAGTAGACTCTTAATAGACTCCTTTGGGTTATGCCAAGGTACACGCAATGCAATTTTTCCAGTGACCTATGACGTAATCTGTTAAAGAGGCCCTGACAACATTGTGAGCATAGCTGCTTTCATTCGAAATTCTGTTGTTTTAGGCTATGTTTAGGATCTAAGGGGTAACATTTCTCCTTGTGGGGAGTGACAAGCCAGGCCTGACATGTCAGAGTAAGGAGACTTATACGCCATGCATGGTCCTCTGGGAAATTAAATATGCAAATTCCCTCTTCAGAGAGGAAGAGGACTTGAACGCTAGTGCCACCTATTGGAAGTAGCTATTCTAAAATGCCAAAACTTTTCATATGGCAAGGCTTGTTAAAGGGTCGATAATGACTTTTCAGGATTGCTACTTCCAAATGGAAGTTCAAGTCCTCTTCCTCTTTGAAGAGACAATTTGCATAGGTTATGTTTATGGATATTGAAAACGTTTATGGATAGGGAATATTGAAATGAATTGCAATTATATATAAAACATTGCAACTTTGCAAATACTTACTTGATGTTTTTGCTTCATTTTAACTGTAAAGATATTGTCAAAAAGGTGGAATTTTGCTTTAATAATGCAGTGACCTTTTTGCAGAATTTCCCCTAAAGTGGTCCCTGTCCTTTTGCTAAATGTGTGTGATTTGTCAACTCACGCATTTTCAGAAAATCCTCTAGTTCTGAACAAAGCGTGAAATATCTCGACTATTGGACAAATAAAAATTACAAATAGATTCAGGGAGAATTATATGTATGGGATGGGCAGTTAATTTTCCCGTGGGGCCACATGAGAGACTGTCTGTTATGGAGGGCCAATAGGCTGGAATTAATTCTGCTCAATATGAATGTTAACAAATTCTATAATTATTTGATATTAATATACATTTTAACACTTCTTATTAGTGAGCAGCATTAAAATATGTTGATTAATTGCTACTGCTAATACAATAATAATAATTTTATTATAGAATGCATATTATAATGAGCCCTCTCAGTAGCAGCTAATTAAAACCATATAATTTCCCAACAGTATGATGTCCCCACAGCCCTCTCTCACACAGTATGATGGACCCCACAGCCCCCTATACAGTATGATGGACTCCACAGCCCCCCAGTACAGTATGATGGCCCCAAAAGCCCCCAAAACACAGTATGATGGCCCCAACAGCCGCCCCAACTATTTATTATTTATTATGCTTTTCTTATATAGCGCCATCATATTCCTCAACGCTTTGCAATTATTATCATTTCTGTCCCATTGGGGCTCACAATCTAAATTCCCTATCAGTATGTCTTTGGATGTGGGAGGAAACCGGAGTACCAGGAGGAAACCCATGCAAACACGGGGAGAACATACAAACTCCTTGCAGATGTTGTCCTAAGTGGGAATTGAACCCAGAACCCCTGCGCCGCAAAGCAACTGTGGTATTCATTGACCCGCCGTGCTGCCCCAACACAGTATGATGGCCCTAACAGCCACCCAACACAGTGTGATAGCCACAAAAGCCTCCCCAACACAGTATGATGGCTGCCACTGCCTCCCACATACACAGTACGATGACTCCACATACTCCCCTCACAAATGACAATAAATTACTTCTCACCTCGCCTCTGTTCTGCTGTTGCTGCTCCAGTCTTTGCTGTATGCAGGCTGAAATTCTACACAGCAGGCACAGTCTAGTGATGTCATTGCACCTGCTGAGCGGAGTCTAAGTCACAAAGGCAGTATGGTGGAAGAGAGAGCCAACAGTTTCCTCCTCCATCATTGTGTACACTTGTATCTAGATCCTGAGGCAGTGCAGACCCCAGTAAAATCAACATCAGGCTGAGTAGGGTGGCTGCAGGGTCCGTTGTAGTATTGTAGTTGGACAGGAACAGCCAAAGGGCCAGATGTGGCTCGTGGGCGCACTTTGCCCATGATTGGGCTAGGAAGTGCTAGTGAGGAGAATGATTTCAGAGATAATCCATATAGGGTTACACAGCACACTCCATTCATTGTCTTGTAATGAAAGATTATTTATATATAGATTCAATGTAAATTCCAAAACTTTTCATAAGTAGATACATGGGAAAATCAGCTTTAAGATTCAGTAAATTGTGACAAAACGTGATGTTTTGAGTCCTGAGCCTTAGTATCATCCATATAATTGAATGAATGAAAGAACAAACAATAATACATAAATTGCACGTCATGTGCTCAATGTGGAAATACCCTTTAAACTTTTCCTAACGCCTAATTTTGTCTAAATATATTTGCTAAATTAATAATTTAGGAACTGTATTACAAGCAGTAAACCTTCCTGGTTACACCTTAAATTCTAACATTATTAAGGCTCTGAGGCAGGCAGTTGACTCGACAACTATAAAAAGTGGAATCTGCCAGTGTGTGTGTATATATATGTATGTATGTATATGTGGCACCCCAGGGGTCTGGTTTTCCACAGTAATGTAATGTTATGTCTGAGAGCAGGTGGGAGGTCCTTTGGTCAGGGATCCTGTGCATGCCACACCTCCTGCCCAGTCTTGGGAGGGGAAGAACTTCCCCTGTATAAACCCTGGGCTGAGGCAGGGTTAGTCAGTCAAGGAGAGTAGAGACAAGAAACAGTCACAGGAAGAAACAGCAGAAGCTCAGTGGGAGCAATACTACTACAAGTCAGGGGCTGGCAGCTGCAGAGCTCGCCCTGACTGAGAAGCTTTCTTACAGGACCCGGCGTCCGAGGCTGTGGGGACTAACTCTTACCCAGCAGCAGAAGCCGATCGGCAGGGGATTTCAGGTCCTCAGGCCCAGAAACCCGAAGGCACGGTCACACGCGTGGGACCAGCACCGCCATCGTGGAGCGGAAGCCATTAGAAGGCCCCGAGTCACCGGCCATACGGGTGAGCACCACACGGTACACTCAGGGACGTGGGCTACTTATATCCGCTTCTAGCAAGGTAGCCAGAAGAGTACAGTCAGTTTGGGAGGCCTACAACTCCGCCTGGCCAGGGGAGATCCCATCTGCTCAAGGACTGACCAGGCCCCGTTCACTAGCAAGTACTCCGGGAGGGTCTATCGTTGTTACCAGTAAAGACCCTGAATTACACCGCACCGTCTCTGAGTGGTTCCTGCTACCCCCATCATCCACATCTGCTGCCCTGAGGCCATACCCCTCCCGTTGGGGGTTATACCATCTACGCTGCACCATCCATCCACCGGCCTCAGCGGACTGTCTTGCAGCGGCAGCTCCATAGCTGCATTCAACGGGTGGCGTAGTCGTCCTACATCTACCGCTGTTACATCGCCGCTCAGTTTGACTCCCTGGGCACGGACCGGGTCACCGCCACGAGACTACAACCCTCAAGAGATCCGGCTCCGGGTAAGCTCCCGCGTGCGCAATGCAGCGCGACACAGGCCCAGGGGCGCGTCAACTTTGGCGTAGTCGGCAGGATTTCGTGCCCGCAACCACCGGGTACTGCGTGCCTGAAAAAGAGACTTTTCAAACTTACCTGTGGTGAAGATTCCCGCCATCCGGCGCCATCTTCAGCCTTCTTCCCGCCATCGGTGAAGTTTCCCGCCATCCGGCGCCATCTTCTGCCTTCTTCCCGCCATCCGTGGAGTTTTCCCGCCATTGGACGCCATCTTGAGGACGCCGCGCGGGAAGAAGAGGGGCGTGGACTCCGAAAGCGCGCGAGAACTGAAGCCCCGCCTCACGTCCGGACGTTGCGTAAGGTCCTGGAAGGAGCCCAGCAGACGCCGACGTCACAGGAGCGCGACGGAAGGTCCTCAACCCTGACGATCCACTGCGGAGCCGCGGCCTACGGAACAGGATCATCGCAAGGTAGGCCACGGTCCACTAGGGGGGAGGAAGATGTCGGATACGGAGGAGAGCTTCACTGCCTCAACCCCCGCCAGCGCTACCGCTGCTGCAGTTATGCCCTTCACCATGCCCTATATCCCGGGAGCAGCTTGGCTACCCCAGTACTCAGGGGAGTCACATACCCTGCATGACTTTAGAGAAAAGCTGGATAGCCTCTTCCAGGTGTACCCCCTCACAGAAGAGCAAAAAGTGAGCATCCTGGTGGCCCAACTAACCGGGGCAGCCAAAAGGGAAGTAAAATCCTGGCCACCTGGGAGGAAGACTGTCGCAGGGATACTAACCCGGCTGAAGGACACCTTTGATACCCGCACCTCAGCCGAGATTAAGCTTAGATTCTACGGGTGCAAGCAGCGAGCGCATGAGAGTATAAGGGACTATGCACTAAACCTACAAGAGGCCCTGAGGGCCATTAAGCAGACCGACCCTGATGGAGTGGGAAACGAGGACAGGCTGTTGACCGAACAGTTTATAGAGGGACTGTATTGTAATACCCACCGAACCCAGTTGCGGGCAATGGCCTTACAGGATCCCCATCTGGGCTTTGCACAGTTCAAGGACAGAGCCATCCGGGTGCTCCGAGAACCGGCACCGGGTGGCGTTGTGACCCACAAGCGCCCTGCTATCACTTACCACCAGGAGGCGGCGCCCTTGTCGGCAGGGCCTGTGGGAGCTGATGCGCAGGCTTTGGACAATGACCCGGCTCCAGACCTACACCATCAGGTCCAAGAGCTAGCTAAGAGCGTTGCTGCGCTAACCCGAACTGTGCAGTCTTTACAGGCTTCCACCCCAGGGAAGATCCAGCTGGCATCCGGACCGGAGGACATCCCGTGGCGTCGACCAAGGAGGACCCCACCGGCGAGAGGAAGACCCAGTGACCGATACAGCGAGGACGGACGACCCATCTGCCGCCGCTGCAATCAACCTGGACATATGGCAAGGTACTGTTCTTTAAACGGGCACAACCTGGGGTAGAGGGCCAACCCCCAGGAAAAAGATCACCAGGCCCATCGAACTGGCGCGACAGATATGTGGGAGGACGTCCAGTCTTGCCTGTGGTACTGGATGGCATTCCCATGAGTGCCCTACTGGACACCGGGTCACAGGTCACCACCATCCCGTACGTGCTCTTTAAGCAGTACTGGAATGACTCGGATATTACCCGCTACCCTGACGACGACTTGAGTATCATCGCCAGCAATGGCCAGCCCGTGCCACAGATCGGATTTAAAGAGGTGACCATCAAAATCGGTAGAGTCGAACTGGCAGCACAGGGACTGATCATTGTAGACATTGACAAACATGAGAGTCACCCAAAAATAACTCTAGGAACTAATGTCATTGAAAATTGTCTTGCAGAGGTGATTTTCCTTTTACAGCAGGTTGCCAAGAACGCCAGCTCTGGCGAGCAGCGGGTGCTCCAGAAAGAGATCCGGTCACTGATGCGACGGCAACAGGTGGAACTCTCCGGCGGTGAGATTGGTAGCGTAAGAATGTGTGACCCTTTTCCTATTGCCATGCCCCCAAAAAGTGAAATGATGATTTGGTGCCGGGCAGCTATTGGTCTGAGAGGTAGAGATTACCAGGCAATGGTAGAACCAGTTTACTCAGACAGTAGGCCCACCATTTTGACAGCACGGGGGGTGGTCAATGTACGCCATGGGAGGGTGCCCGTTCGCATAATCAATATCGGGGAGAGGGAAGTGTACCTGCCCCGGTATGCCACGCTAGCCAAATTATATACCATCAACCAAAACTCTATACAGTCTGTGGAACCCTTGCCTCCATCTCACCCGGAGGAAGGTAACGGCTCTAAGAAAGTAATGGAGGATTGGTGTCAGCAACTACACTTGGGAACTGACTCCACTCCCTCCCACCAGAAACAGGGAGTCTACCGGGTGGTTCAAGAGTATGAGAGAGTGTTTAGTAAACACCCGTTAGACTTCGGGCGAGTCAAGGGGGTAGAACACCGCATCCCCACGGGAGATCATCCTCCCATAAAAGAGAGGTATCGACCCGTACCCCCTGCACATTACCAACACGCCAAGGGGATGCTTACAGACATGAAGGAGGCTGGGGTAATCCGGGATAGCTGTAGCCCCTGGGCAGCCCCACTAGTTTTAGTCAAAAAGAAAGACAACACTATGAGGATGTGTGTAGATTACCGGAAAATCAACCGTATCACACACAAGGATGCGTACCCTTTACCAAGGATAGAGGAGTCTTTGGCTGCTTTAAGATCTGCTAACTTCTTCTCCACCTTGGATCTCACTAGCGGGTACTGGCAGGTTCCTGTAGCAGAGGCGGACCGGGAGAAGACCGCATTCACCACCCCGATGGGACTTAGCGAGTTCACCTGCATGCCGTTCGGACTCTGCAACGCTCCGGGAACCTTCCAACGACTAATGGAGTGTTGTCTGGGCCACAGAAACTTCGAGACGGTCCTGTTGTACCTGGACGATGTCATCGTATATTCCAAGACGTATGAGGACCACCTGAAACACCTGGCGGAAGTGTTCGAAGCTCTGGCAAGTTACGGCCTAAAGGTGAAACCCTCCAAGTGTCACCTCCTGAAACCAAAGGTGCAGTACCTGGGACACGTGGTGAGCGCTGACGGAGTGGCTCCCGACCCTGATAAGATCACCGCAATTAAGGAATGGCCAAGCCCCTCCAGCGTAAAAGAAGTGCGGCAGTTCCTCGGGTTGGTAGGCTACTACCGAAGGTTTATTCCCGGTTTCACCAAAAAGGCAGCACCTATGCAGGACCTCCTGATAGGCCAGTCCCGGAAGGCCAAGAACCAGAAGCCGCCCTTCAAATGGGAGGAGCTGGAAGAAGAGTCCTTCCGCCAGCTGAAGATGGCCCTCACGGGGGACGAAATCCTGGCGTACCCGGATTATAGCCAGCCCTTTATTCTCTACACCGACGCCAGTAACATCGGGCTAGGAGCCGTACTGTCCCAGATCCAGCAGGGGAAGGAACGAGTAATCGCCTACGCCAGCCGAAAACTGCGACCCACCGAAAGGAACCCCGAGAATTACAGCTCATTTAAGTTAGAGTTCCTGGCCGTAGTATGGGCAGTCACCGAGCGCTTTAAGCATTACCTCGCTTCTTCCCGGTTCACCGTGTACACGGATAACAACCCGTTGACACACCTGGACACGGCAAGACTCGGTGCCCTGGAGCAGAGGTGGATGGCCCGTCTGTCCAACTACGAGTTCACAATCAAATACCGGGCAGGACGCTCCAATACCAACGCGGACGCCCTGTCCAGGATGCCCAACCTGCCGGACGGAGGAGAAGATCCGGAGGGACTGGAAGAAGTTGAACTCCCTGCGTTCCACCGTCATGGGACTATCCAGTATTCCCACCGGGTAAGGAGTAAGCAGGCTGCTACGTTGAACCCCTTACCCCACTACAACTGGGCGGAAACGCAAGACAGCGACCCTGCCGTCCGACTGGTGAAGGAGATGCTGACTCGGCCGGAGGCTCGCCTTGAACCAGACGCTCCGGAGGAAGCCAAACAACTATGGGCAGAGAAGAGTCGACTGTTCCTTTACAAAGGGAAGTTGTGCCGCAGAATGGTTAACTCCCGAACGCATGAATTACTCTGGCAAGTAGTGGTGCCACGAAGAGACGCAGCCATGGTGATGGAGGCATACCACGACGGAGCTGGACACTTCGGGTGGAAGAAGCTGGAGTTCCTGCTGCGCGAGCGGTTCCACTGGGTAGGCATGAGGGGAACCATCGAGAAGTGGTGCAGAGACTGTGGCCCGTGCAACCTGAGAAGGAAGGACCGTGCCAGCCAGAAGACTCCCCTGCAGTCCATCGTCACCCGGCAACCGTTGGAACTGGTAGCCTTGGATCATGTAAAACTGACCCCAAGCAGAAGTGGCTACGTCTACGCGTTAACCATCGTGGATCATTACTCCCGGTTTCTGGTTGTCGTCCCCGTCAAGGACTTAACGGCTCAAACAGCAGCTATAGCCTTCCAGCAGCACTTTTGCCGTCCACACAGGTACCCGGACCAAGTGCTGACGGACCAGGGACCTGCCTTTGAAGCGGAGGTCTTCCAGGAATTCTGCAATCTGTATGGCTGCCGGAAGATAAGGACGACACCCTACCATCCGCAAACTAATGGACTTTGTGAGAAAATGAACCAGGTGGTAATGGATCTTCTAAAAACGTTGCCCCTGGAAGAACGCAGTCTGTGGCCTGAGAAGTTGCCCGATCTGGTGGACCTATACAACCACATCCCGGTAGGTTCCACCAACTGTACCCCGGCTTACCTAATGAGGGCAAGACCTGGTAAGTTACCTGTTGACCTGGAAATGGGAGTCCTGACACCCGAGGACACTTCACCAGAAACACACTGGGACACAGAGAGGCAGCAGCAGTACCGGAGAGTACAGGAGAGCGTGGAGCGAAGTCTCTGTCAGGCTAGGGAAAGACAAGAGAAAACTTACAACCAGTATGCTCCCGCTGTTCCCCTGGTACCCGGAGAGCAGGTCTTGAAGAGGAAGAGACGGCTCCACAAGTTGGATGACCAGTGGGAGAAGGACCCGTACACCGTACTGCCCTCAAGCCACGAGAACCCGAAGGTTTGTACCATCAGTAAAGACGGAGGGGAAACCACAGCCATTGTATCCCGGGACCACCTGAAGAAGTGTCCCGAACAACTGAGGAACCCTGAAGAGGAACAAGAAGACCATCGACCCGTAGAGGAAAGGGAAGATATGGTTAGTACTGTGCTCGGGGACTTCCCTCGGTCTTGGACTCAAGTCAGTGGTGCAGTTGTGGTACCCGTACTCACCTTCCTCCAACCAGCATCCCAAGCACCTACGGAGCAACAGGTAGAGCTGGAAGAACAGCCGGTCCAGGAGGCAGAAGACTCCACACAAGCAGGACAGGAGGATCAACCCTCTGCTTATAGTGAGCCTGCCGTACCCCTAGTGAGACAAAGAGCCGGTAGACAGCTGCCCAGTTTACCCTTGACAGCTCCTACACCCTGTAGTTCAGGGCCAGACAGTCAGCTCCGTAGGTCCACTAGGGCCACTAGAGGCCAGTTACCCGCACGCTGGAGGATTTGAAGTGTATAAATTGTTTTATTTATGTTTATCTGTGTATTGTTGCTTGTGTATAATTTTGTGTTTCCAGTTATTTTTAGGAATCCTTGGTGGATTTACCGGGAATCCTTGTACATAGTTGGAGCGTAACCCAGGATGGACTAGAGACTGTTAAGGACTCGGGGTTGGACAGACCCCTACCTGGTTACGTCTCCCTGTTTTGGTGAAATGGACACCTTGCTTTCTTCAAAGACTACACCCGGTTACGGACATGCCGTGACCACCTTTATGTGTTTCTTCTTATTGTACTATTATTGTTGTTATATCTTGTTATGTTTTTTCTAAAATATGTTTAGTCCCGGACTACTAAATTTCACTAGGGGGGAATGTGGCACCCCAGGGGTCTGGTTTTCCACAGTAATGTAATGTTATGTCTGAGAGCAGGTGGGAGGTCCTTTGGTCAGGGATCCTGTGCATGCCACACCTCCTGCCCAGTCTTGGGAGGGGAAGAACTTCCCCTGTATAAACCCTGGGCTGAGGCAGGGTTAGTCAGTCAAGGAGAGTAGAGACAAGAAACAGTCACAGGAAGAAACAGCAGAAGCTCAGTGGGAGCAATACTACTACAAGTCAGGGGCTGGCAGCTGCAGAGCTCGCCCTGACTGAGAAGCTTTCTTACAGGACCCGGCGTCCGAGGCTGTGGGGACTAACTCTTACCCAGCAGCAGAAGCCGATCGGCAGGGGATTTCAGGTCCTCAGGCCCAGAAACCCGAAGGCACGGTCACACGCGTGGGACCAGCACCGCCATCGTGGAGCGGAAGCCATTAGAAGGCCCCGAGTCACCGGCCATACGGGTGAGCACCACACGGTACACTCAGGGACGTGGGCTACTTATATCCGCTTCTAGCAAGGTAGCCAGAAGAGTACAGTCAGTTTGGGAGGCCTACAACTCCGCCTGGCCAGGGGAGATCCCATCTGCTCAAGGACTGACCAGGCCCCGTTCACTAGCAAGTACTCCGGGAGGGTCTATCGTTGTTACCAGTAAAGACCCTGAATTACACCGCACCGTCTCTGAGTGGTTCCTGCTACCCCCATCATCCACATCTGCTGCCCTGAGGCCATACCCCTCCCGTTGGGGGTTATACCATCTACGCTGCACCATCCATCCACCGGCCTCAGCGGACTGTCTTGCAGCGGCAGCTCCATAGCTGCATTCAACGGGTGGCGTAGTCGTCCTACATCTACCGCTGTTACATCGCCGCTCAGTTTGACTCCCTGGGCACGGACCGGGTCACCGCCACGAGACTACAACCCTCAAGAGATCCGGCTCCGGGTAAGCTCCCGCGTGCGCAACGCAGCGCGACACAGGCCCAGGGGCGCGTCATATATATATATATATATATATATATATATATATATATATATATATATATATATATATATATATATATATATATATATATATATATATATATAAATGTGTTTTTTTTATTTATCTTTTCTTGTTTTTAAAACTTGGCAGCATATGACAAACAATTTGAAAACCTTTCAATCTTCCAGGAGTAATGGCACACTTCACCATCAATTCCCTCCTGCTAATAGTAAATACTAGCCCTTGAAAGTCTTTCATCGCTCACTACTTACTTTTAGGGAAGTGTATATACCCGTATACTATATGGTAAGGAATATGCAGAAATAGTATTTCAGTGTACTACGAATGAAGCTCTTTCTGATTTCGGTGTATTAGCAGCAAAAGAAATGAGAAGACCCCAATCTATCAGACAACTGAGCATTGCAAACTGAAGTAAGCTTCCCGCTGTGAAATATTTCAAGGTCACAGCTCGGTTGGCCACAAGATTTCTAGCTAAAAAGATAGAAGGTGACAGTACTTAGAGTTTGGTAATGTTTGCTCAGTGAGCGTGAAATGAAATTTAACAGTGTGCTTTCACTGTATT
This sequence comes from Phyllobates terribilis, assembly GCF_046119375.1. Taxonomy (NCBI): domain Eukaryota; kingdom Metazoa; phylum Chordata; class Amphibia; order Anura; family Dendrobatidae; genus Phyllobates; species Phyllobates terribilis. Next base: position 159,272,618 of record NW_027362771.1, on the reverse strand, counting down.
TCTTAATTTATTATGGTTGTTTAGATTTCTTGGAATATAAAATGGCAATTGGTCATTCTTAACTTGCTCAATACCCAAAAGTAGCCCGGAAAAAAAGACTTGCTAGTTCTGGTACAGAATGTGATATGTAATGCTTTTAGGATTTCACAATCTGATGAATTCGGTTTCGACGCACCACTCACAAACTACACAAAACTGGAAAGAGGCTAGTGCAGTATGACACTGGCTGTTTTTTTGCATGCAGCAATGGTGAACTGATCATTACAAATACAATTTTTTGTATTGATTGTCAGAGTCTAATATCTCTTCCATCAAGTAGAACTCTTCATACACAAAGACAGCTCCTCTTGTTCTGAAGCTGGCCTGGCAAGTAGCTGATCAATTCAGGAAAATTTGGAAGTTAGACCTGCAATCACTTTAATCGACACCTCTTATATTCACAGGGGTGCAAGATGCAGCCCTCGCTCTGGAGGTGCATAGGGACCACACACCTGGAACCAGTACTTGTCAGATACTTAGGCATAGCTTGCAAATAGTCTCTCAATGTCTGAAATTGAGATGGGAATAGCCCTCTAATGGTGAACAATCTCTCCATAAGTAATTCCCAATAATCAATATTTATTTTGGGTCTCTAATCGTTATCTGAGCCACTACCAGAGCAGACTATTGGTTTTCCCTGCTGAGAAGAGCTGTTCACAAGATCATGATCACTGTAATGTTCCTGCTGTTGAGTTGCTGTCCTAGACCCCACAATTTTCTTTGATGATTGATGAAATAGTGGGTGCGATCTTTTAAAAAAAATGTCATCATAAAGATTCTTTTCAAATAACACAAACTTGTCAACGTAAATATGGGTGTTTAAGTGATGCACAGAAAATCTGCATGCTCTGGTGGTTAAATTAAAATACACAGCAGCCATAGGAAAAAGAATGTATTTTTGAAATAGATAAATGTGTAGGTAAGTGTGTGAAATAACTAGAGTGCAGAAAACACAGACCTAAAACACATATGGTCAAGTCTATTCTGTTATTTTATTATGTTATCGCCAGCTTTTTCTATAAACCAAACCTTACTCATGCCCAGGTGGAAGTTTCTTTGAATATTGACACCCCTTTTGTGAATTTAAACCCCCCCATGTTGTATTGATCTTGATATGTAGTTCAGCTTTGAGAAAGGGAACGAACCTGAAACGCGTTAATAAAAGCTACTTGAAGTATTACCACACGTGGAATTACTCTTTTTCCAAAGCAGCACGGTCTACCAGAACGTCTATCTCCTACTTCTCCTCAATCTACATGCAGAACAAGATCCTCCTTTATCTGCGGACGTTACTGCCGGAGCTGAATAATATACCGGCATTTATTGGAGTTGTGACATACACAACCGAATCAAGTGAGCAACCATCTCACCCCCCCCCCAAATTCACTTTTAAAACATGTTTTTACACTATGTACTCTTGTCTCCCTTTTTCTTTTCATGATGACAACAAGAGCAGAGTGAAGCAAAAATATTCCTGCATCCACCAGTACATGCTGTGACTTCCGGTAGACTGGAAAAACCGCTGAGCTGCCCCCTCTAGAGGCCAATGCTGCTTGTGCTGTGGTGCATCTCTCCCCAAATCCAATTCAAAATCAGAATCATTAGGCGCCTAAACGGTGACAAATGAAGTTACCTTGAACAATTTTCCAGCCCTACCTTCATCAAACACATTAGTGAAGATACAGCTGCCTTGTCTTAAAGGAATATTATAAATTCAGAATACAAAGGCTACCAACTGTCATTTGTGTTATCAATGATTCCCAGCATGATGTTTTATTTCACTGTATCTGAATAGTTAGGATTTTTTTGTAACTACAGTTATAACAAGTTCAACAACTCTGCCCACATGATAGCATCTAAATCCATATACTTGCTGCATGGAGAAAATGATCGCAGTGTAGACAATTTCTCTTTCACTGAAGGTAGCTTGGTATACATTTGTCGGGAATACTGATGTGTCAATATGAGTCAGTCAGTGTCAGCTCACCATAGGTTCACTTCACTGTTGTACATCAAGATTTTTCGGCTTCAAGGTGTAAAGTTCCCCCCAGTTTACTCTTCTTCAGGGAGGAAGCATTTAGTTCTCTGTTACAGCTGACAGCAGCTCAGCATGGTGTAAGAATACTTCCCAGGCATGATTGGCATGTCCTACACACAACCCCTGAAGTCTGTGATTCTGCCGGTTACTCTAAGGGTAAACATATCGTGTCCATGGGAGAAGCATATTTTTTTTGTATTTTAGTACTACCCAATTGTGCATGTGGATAATAGGGTTTCTTCAATTTATAATTTCGCATGGAGAAATATATTCTTATTCTTTCTTGACTGGCTTGGTCATTATGGGGTTAAACTTTAGTGTGCCAAATCGTAAGATTATATAGTGTTGCACAGCAAACAGCTCATTGGACAGTAGTGTGTCTTAAGCTTTAGTTTTAGTGTATAATGGTAGTCATATTGTTAGATAAAGCAATACACATTTTTGCCTAAATTATACCTAGTGAAGTTTCCCAGTATGCTCCATGGCAATCTACATTTCCCGATGATAGTGTGATAGAATGACGTCCTGTCTGCTTAACTGTTACTTTTCTAACAATTTTCCGTAAAATAGAAAAAAAATCTTGCTGTCAATTAGATATTTTATAATGGGGCAGATTTTTTATTATTATTGTTAAAGGGGTTGTCCGGACTATACGTGACTGCCAAGGAGGTTGTATGTTCTCTCCGGGTTTGCATGGGTTTCCTCCGGGTTCTCCAATTTCGTCCTACACTCCAAAGACTTACTGATAGGGAATGTAGATTGAGAGCCCCAATCTAGTCTTTTAATATTGCAGCCACCACTTCTGACAGCCATCAGTGGGGTTCCTATCTGTCGCAATGGCAGCCGGGACCTTATGAATGCCCCCATGTCTGTCATGTGAGATCTTCTATAAAGAAAAAATGAAAGAAAGGAAATGAAAATATCCTCCAAAAAGAATTTCCTGAAGTTTCTGCTTGAAAAACTCTTGTTTTTTCAACTACTCTTCAAAAATTTACACCACGTGCAGAATTATTAGGCAAATGCGTATTTTGATCACTTTGATACTTTTTATACATGTTGTCCTACTCCAAGCTGCATAGGCTTGAGAGCCAACTACCAATTAAGTAAATCTGGTGATGTGCATCTCTGTAATGAGGAGGGGTGTTGACTAATGACATCAACACCCTATATAAGGTGTGCTTAATTATTAGGCAACTTCCTTTCCTTTGGCAAAATGGGTCAGAAGAGAGATTTGACGGGCTCTGAAAAGTCCAAAATTGTGAGATGTCTTGCAGAGGAATGCAGCAGTCTTGAAATTTTCAAACTTTTGAACCGTGATCACAGAACAATCAAGCGTTTCATGGCAAATAGCCAACAGGGTCGCAAGAAGCGTGTTGGTTAAAAAAGGCGCAAAATAACTGCCCATGAATTGAGGAAAATCAAGCGTGAAGCTGCCAAGATGCCATTCGCCACCAGTTTTGCCATATTTCACAGCTGCAACATTACTGGAGTATCAAAAAGCACAAGGTGTGTGTAGCGTCTGCGTCCCTGCCTCCGGGTAGGCAGAGACGCCGCTCCTCTCACCTCCCTGCTCCGTCCTCGGCGTCCTCTTCCCGCGCTTCTGGCAGCGCTCGCCGCTTCCCGGGCACTGTGCTTAGGGCGCGCGCGCTCCCTCTCTCTTAAAGGGGCCGCGCGCGCCATCCTTAGGAATCCCCGGCCAATTGCCGGTGAAGCTCCCATATATAAGGCACCTCCTCCAAAATGGAGGTGCCCGAGCAAAGTTGTTGCAAAGCCTTTCACCTCTGCTTCAGCCCTCAGGTCCCGTTGCCAGTCTGCTTTCCAGCTCTGTCTTCCTGCTTGTATTCCTGCGGTCCGACAGTCTGTCTACCTGCAACCGCCAGTCTGTCTATGGACCAGTCCGCCTGCGGATCAGGAAGCACCTGCCTGATACCTGCCTGACACCTGCCTGATACCTGCCTGATACCTGCCTGACACCTGCCTGACACCTGCCTGACACCTGCCTGACACCTGCCTGACACCTGCCTGACACCTGCCTGACTCCTGCCTGAGACCACCTGCCAGCCAGCCGAGAGACTCTTACCCGCTAACCTGGGAGCGCTCACCTGCTACCCACCAGCTAGCGTACCTGGAGGCTCTGCCGTCACTTGCCGTGACCACCTGCCAGCCGGCCGAGAGACTCTTACCCGCTCACCTGGGAGCGCTCACCTGCTACCCGCCTGCTAGCCTACCTGGAGGCTCTGCCGTCACTTGCCATGACCACCTGCCTGTCTAGAGACTCTTACCCTGCTGTCACTAGCCGTGACCACCCGCCTGTCAAGAGACTGTTCCCGTCACTTGCCGTGACCTCCTGCCCTTCTACCCAGAGACTGTTCCTGTCACTTGCCGTGACTACCTGCCCGCCTTCCCTGGGAGCCACCCGCTTCCTTACAAGGTCTGCCCCTTTGTATAGTAGCTCAGAGGTTCCACCTCCCAGACCCGTTACAGTGTGCGATACTCAGGGACATGGCCAAGGTAAGGAAGGCTAAAAAACGACCACCTTTGAACAAGAAACATAAGATAAAACGTCAAGAGGACATCGGTAAACCAGGGGAGGAGTCCTGAGGAGATAATTTGCATATTCCCACTGCATTTTGGGGTAAGTGAAGAGTCTCCGCGAGCTCAAAGAACACTGGATTTTGGCTGTTGGAGCTGAAAAGAGGACATCGGTAAACCGGCGCGCGCATTTTGAAGCTTTTTTTTAAGCTTTTTTCACTGTTTTCAGAACATTAACAATAAGAACATGGAAGAGTCCAGGAGCCATTTGGTGAGCTGCATATCCTGCTACATGTTCACAGACTTGCCAGTGGAAAAGCCAAACTTCACATGCCAGAAATGCAAGCTTGTGTCCCTGTTGGAGGAAAAGTTGCGAAATCTAGAAGAGAGGTTAACTGCCTTGAAAATCATTAAGGAAGGTGAAGAGTTCTTAGACAGAGCAGAATTATCTCTTCATGATTCAGAAAGAGAAGAAATTCGAACTGCACCTGACGAAACAGAGGAATGGAAGCATGTGACCCACAGAAGCAGGAGGATCGAGAGGCAGTCAGCACCCATACTGCTCAGGAACCAGTACCAGGCTCTCACGCAGGAGAACCAGGAAGAAATACAGCAAAATAAGACTTTGCCAGCAATGAATAACCTTGTAAGCCCTCAGAATCCTCCTGGATGGAGAAAGAAGAATGTTGTGAAGAAAAAACGGAGAGTGGTGGTCATGGGGGATTCCCTGTTAAGAGGAACAGAGGCCGCTATCTGCAGACCAGACATAACCTCAAGAGAAATGTGCTGTCTTCCAGGAGCAAAAATTAAAGATGTGTCTGACAGGATATCAAGACTCTTCAGACCTACAGATCACTACCCATTCCTGCTAATACATGTGGGGACAAATGACACCGCAAGAAAGGACCTGGAAACCATCTGCAGTGACTTTGAAGACTTAGGCAAGAAAGTGAAAGAATTGGGAGCGCAGGTGGTCTTCTCATCCATCCTCCCAGTGGATGGCCATGGAACAATGAGGTGGAATAAGATTCTACAGGTGAACAACTGGCTACGTCGATGGTGCCGTCAACAAGGATTTGGATTTCTGGATCACGGAATGAATTACCTATACGATGGACTACTTGCTAGAGATGGGGTGCACCTTACGAAGACTGGAAAACATGTATTTGGAAGTCGCCTTGCTACACTCATCAGGAGAGCTTTAAACTAGAACAATGTGGGAAGGGAAACAAAAGGCCAGAAAAAGCCATACAGCTGACAAATACTATTGAGATCTCTGCTACTGGAAGTGGAAAGGAAGAACAAAGACAAAACAATTTAAATAATAAAAATATGGGAGGAAGAGAAACCAATCACAAACTAAAATGTTTTTATACAAATGCACAAAGCATGGGCAACAAACAAGGAGAATTGGAACTACTAATGCAGGAAAAGGAATATGATGTAATTGGAATCACTGAAACTTGGTGGGACGATACACATGATTGGAATAAAAGGCTAAAAGGATACAACTTATTTGCAAGAAACAGACTTGATAAACGAGGAGGAGGTGTTGCATTGTATGTTAGAGAAGCGTATATCTGCACAGAGATTGAAGCTTCAGAGACTGGGAGTTCTGTGGAAACTGTTTGGGTAAGAATACAAGGAGAGAACAACGGAAAGGACACCATTGTAGGCATTTACTACAGGCCACCTGGGCAAGCTGAAGATATGGATGAACTCTTTATGTATCAAATAACCAAGTTCTCCAAAAAATATGACGTAGTGGTCATGGGAGATTTCAACTATCCAGACATTTGTTGGGAATCTCTCTCAAGTAAAACTAACAGGTCAAGCAAATTCTTATCCTCTCTTGCTGACAACTTTATCTTCCAAAAGGTAGGGGAGAAAACAAGGGGATCTGCTACTTTGGATCTAATCCTTATAAACAGGGAGGAAATGGTTGAGGAGGTAAAAGTGGCTGGGACCCTAGGAGGCAGCGACCATGCTATTATAGAATTTTGGATAACTAGAGGAGGAAGACATGTGAAGACTCAAACTTCAAGGTTAGATTTTAGAAAGGCAGATTTTAAGAGACTCAGAAAGAGAATAGGAGGGATCCAATGGCTGGATGTCCTTAAGGACAAAAATGTCCAGGAAGGATGGGAAATTTTTAAAAATGAGATTCTCAAAGCACAATCGTTAACAATCCCGAAAAGTAGAAAGAATGGGAAGCATTTAAGGAAACCAGGATGGATGAACACAGAACTTAAACACATGCTAAAAAGAAAGAAAGAAATGTTTATTAAATGGAAAGAGGGAGGCATATCTAAAAAAGATTATAATGCAGTCTGCGGATCCTGCAGGGCACGTATCAGGTTAGCTAAAGCTGACAATGAATTAAGGCTTGCAAGAGATGTCAAAAGCAATAGAAAAGGATTTTGGGGGTATGTCAAAAGTAAAAGAAAAGTCAAAGATGCTATAGGATTTTTACAGGATGAAAATGGAGAAATGGTAAGAGAGGATGTTGAGAAGGCCGAACTTTTTAATTCCTATTTTGCATCTGTTTTCTCTCAGAAAGAAAATGTAACATCAACTGATCTTCACTGTCCTTTTAAAGGAATAGAGGAATCCAAGTTATCTGTAAACAGAAAGATTGTGAGGGAATATTTAGCTAACATAAATGAGTTCAAGTCTCCAGGTCCAGATGAATTACACCCCAGAGTACTGAAGGAGATCGTAGAAGAAATTTTAGAACCACTCTCCATAATCTTTGAAAATTCTTGGAGAACAGGAGAAGTCCCAGAAGACTGGAGAAGAGCAAATGTTGTTCCTATCTTCAAAAAGGGGAAGAAGGTGGACCCAGGGAACTATAGGCCGGTGAGTCTGACTTCTATACCAGGAAAGATCTTTGAACAAATTATTAAACAACATGTATGTAAGTACATGGATAAGAATGAAGTGATTAACCAGAGTCAGCATGGGTTTGTAACTAACAAGTCATGTCAGACTAACTTAATTTCCTTCTATGACAGAATCACTGACTGGGTGGATCAGGGAAATGCTGTAGATATAGTATATCTTGACTTCAGCAAAGCATTTGACAAAGTATCTCACACCATCCTTATTGAAAAAATGACCAAGTATGCAATGGACCAGGCAACTGTTAGGTGGATTCATAACTGGCTTAGTGATCGGACTCAAAGGGTGGTTGTAAATGGCTTCACATCCAGCTGGATGAATGTCTCAAGTGGGGTACCACAGGGCTCCGTCCTGGGACCTGTATTGTTCAACATCTTTATCAATGATTTAGATGAAGGAATTGAGGGTAAACTGATTAAATTTGCTGATGACACAAAGCTAGGAGGGATAGCTAATACTAGAGAAGAGAGAGAGAGGATTCAAAAAGACCTAAATAAACTGGAGCAGTGGGCAGCAACCAACAGAATGGTTTTTAACAGGGAAAAATGCAAAGTACTACATCTGGGCAATAAAAATGAAAAAAGCATATACAGAATGGGAGGAATAGAGCTAAGCAACAGTACATGTGAAAAAGACTTAGGTATACTAATAGATCATAGACTGAACATGAGTCAACAGTGTGATGCAGCAGCAAAAAAGGCAAATACAATTCTGGGATGTATTAACAGAAGCATACAGTCTAGATCACGTGAAGTCATTATCGGTCTTTACTCCTCTTTAGTCAGACCTCATCTGGAATACTGTGTACAGTTTTGGGCACCACATTTTAAAAAAGACATAGACAAACTGGAGCAAGTTCAGAGAAGAGCGACCAGAATGGTGACTGGTCTGCAAACCATGTCCTATGAGGAACGGTTGCAGGATTTGGGAATGTTTAGCTTGCAAAAAAGAAGACTGAGAGGAGACTTAATAGCTGTCTACAAATATGTCAAGGGCTGTCACATTGTAGAAGGATCATCTTTATTCTCATTTGCACAAGGAAAGACTAGAAGCAATGGGATGAAACTAAATGGGAGGAGACACAGATTAGATATTAGAAAAAACTTTTTGACAGTTAGGGTGATTAATGAGTGGAACAGGCTGCCACGAGAGGTGGTGAGTTCCCCTTCAATGGACGTCTTCAAACAGAGGCTGGACAGACATCTGTCTGAGATGATCTAGTGAATCCTGCTTTGAGCAGGGGGTTGGACCAGATGACCCAGGAGGTCCCTTCCAACTCTACCATTCTATGATTCTATGATTCTAAGAATGGGTCAAGAAATATCTTAAGACTGATTTTTCAAAGGTTTTATGGACTGATGAAATGAGCGTGACTCTTGATGGGCCAGATGTATGTGCTAGAGGCTGGATCAATAAAAGGCAGAGAGCTCCACTCCGACTCAGACACCAGCAAGGTGGAGGTGGGGTACTGGTATGGGCTGGTATCATCAAAGATGAACTTGTGGGACCTATTCGGGTTGAAGATGGAGTGAAGCTCAACTCCCAGACCTACTGCCAGTTTCTGGAAGACAACTTCTTCAAGCAGTGGTACAGGAAGAAGTCGGTATCGTTCAAGAAAAACATGATTTTCATGCTGGGCAATGCTCCATCACATGCATCCAACTACTCCACAGCGTGGCTGGCCAGTAAAGGTCTAAAAGAAGAAAAAATAATGACATGGCCCCCTTGTTCACCTGATCTGAACCCCATAGAGAACCTGTGGTCCATCATAAAATGTGAGATCTACAGGGAGGGAAAACAGTACACCTCTCGGAACAGTGTCTGGGAGGCTGTGGTGGCTGAGGCACGCAATGTTGATCAAAAACAGATCAAGCAACTGACAATCTATGGATGGAAGGCTGTTGAGTGTCATCATAAAGAAAGGTGGCTATATTGATCACTAATTTTTTGGGGTTTTGTTTTTGCATGTCAGAAATGTTTATTTCTAAATTTTGTGCACTGATATTGGTTTACCTGGTGAAAATAAACAAATGAGATGGGATTATATTTGGTTTTTATTAAGTTGCCTAATAATTCTGCACAGTAATAGTTACCTGCACAAACAGATATCCTCCTAAGATAGCCAAATCTAAAAAAACAACACTCCAGCTTCCAAAAATATTAAGCTTGGATATTTATGAGTCTTTTGGGTTGATTGAGAACATAGTTGTTGATCAATAATAAAATAATCCTCTAAAATACAACTTGCCTAATAATTCTGCACACAGTGTAGTGTGACTGTAGCCTTATTCTTCACCAGATGCAAATAACTAATGTCTGTTGAATCTTGCTTTATCTGGCAAGTTCTGTGTGTGAAGGGTTGCACCCACACCCCTCCCATCAGGTCAAAACTGATGTCTCCTGTATCATCTACCGTCCCTTCCAGGAAAGGATGGCGGCTGCAGTTGTTATTTATGAGTTGAGGAAATGCCCTGAAGGAAACAGTTGAGGAGTCATTTTCATACAACGCTGGTGCGGATAAAAGTTGATTTTCTATTGTATTCGTTATTATTTCAAATACTATCATTTTTTATCTTCTTTCACTTACACCTTTTCATTGTGAGAGCAGTTTATGGTGGCTCACAAAATGTTTACTGATTGCCTTTAGGTCATTTTTTTCTGATATGTGAAAATGTAAAAAATTATGCTCAGAAATTTCTCAATTTAATAGTAAAAAGAATAAAATGTGGGTTGTGTGGAAACACAATACCAAAAACTTACATACTGAATTATAGAAGGCATTTTCATTCTTTTCTGGCAAGTGATTCAACACATCTCTTTGTAGTACATTCCCGCACATTAAGATTGAATGGTGTCAAGAGGGTTTCATTTGAACAGAACTGCCCATTCATCATATAGTTCTTACATTTCAATCTGACTTAAACCACAGAGGCTGATAATAAAGCACATTGCAATACTACTTTGAAAGCTTAAAAAATACATAGGATTAAAATGTTACCAACACAACCAGAATACCCAATACTGACCTTCATTCTGCAAATTACACGTCATTTCATCATAATGTATTATGTTATAGCTCGTATTTGGAACTATTGGTATATGATAAATTTATTATGGCTTTTTATTAAGTGTAGGTAAGTGTAGCTGTTAGTGAGTTTAAATAATAGATATTGTATATTAATGCATGTACCTGTAAAGACTCAAATCATTTATTAAAAAGTTGCCACATCTCCACTGTAAAAATATCACAGGTGTCTGAAAACAACTTACACCGACCTATCAAGTCACATAATGAGCAAAAAGACTGGGTACTTCTTGGCCATGGGTGGCTTAATGCAACCTACTCCTATTTCAGAAGCAATGGCCTTCTCTGCTGGCTGCAGCATTGACGGCTTACAATTGGCAAATTGAATTCACCTCTAATTTTACAAAAAAAATTGTGATTTTGCTTTGTGCAAAATCAGTAAAATTACTGCTATCAAACCGCAATTTTGCTGATTTTTAGAAGGCCATGAAAGGGGTGATAAGAAAAAAGCTCACTTTCCTGTCCTCCGCTTAGATTCCTCCAGCCTCTTCTTTACTACTCCACCACACGGAACATCCTCTTCCTCTATCTTCTCCATTCGCCTGGACTTCCAGTAGTGAATAGGCCTCTGACGTATCACCCAAAGCACTGACTAAGCCTCAGGTGAAGCAAGTTGTGACAACACGATATGCTTTGCCCAAGGCCTAGTTAATGCCTTGGTAATGCACATAGTGACATTAAAAGCCTACTTCCTCGGCACATGATGAAGATGGAAGACGAGGACTTTGCACGCGGTGAAGCCGTAAAGCGGCCAAAGGGAGCCGCGCGGAGGAGTAATGAGGTGATTTTTTGTTTTTCATGCTCTAGGATCTGAAGAGGCCCCAGAGCATAATAAGGCACATCCGATTTACATTAAAACATGCAAACCAAAATTCTTGGCCAAGTTCAAGAAAAGTGCCAAATTCAACATTCACTGGTTATTACCACAATCAGAATTTTCTCTAAAATATGCAAGTATCCTTTATAAAGAAACATACTGAAATAGCGGACTCTTTGGCAAAACAGATCCAGACTTTTGAATCCCCACAGTGCACACCCTATGTTATTTTCATGCACTATTGCTATTTATTTCTTTACTGCAGGGTATTTGCTCATCTCGTTGTTATCTTTGGTTTAGTAACCCAGTGTGACTGCAGACTTTTTATTTTAGACTGGACAACCCCTTTAATAAGAGCCCAAAAAAGACTCTAGAAATGTAAAAAATACTGACCCACATGCCTGTAAACCTTCATCCTAAGGTATGTGCCTTTATACACACCTCTTATATTAACAGAATTTTGGCCCATTTTGGTCGTTGCAGACTGGTAGGAGCCCCTGATTAACATTCCATGGAAGGTATTCTTTCCTATATTCAGTACCCTAAATTATCCTTCTACTATGGTAGGTTTAGGCTATGTGCCCACGATGCAGAAATGAAGCAGAAAATCTCTGCAAGCGTTTCTGCATAGTCTTGGCAGTCAAAAACGCTTGCGGATTTTACACGCGTTTTTGACGCGTTTTTGCAGCGTTTTTACATGCGGATTTGACTTGCGTTTTTTGAAGTCCATTGGGACCTCAAATCCGCATGCAGAAACGCACAAATAATGGACATGCTGCTGATTTTTCCGCAAGGAAAATCCACTGCGGAAAAATCCGCAGCATGGGCACATAACATGCAGATTTTCATTGGGGATCATGGGCACGGATTACCAAGCGTTTTTAAAGCGTTTCTGCTGCTGAAATTCCGCATCAAAAACGCTTGAAAAACGCATAGTGGGCACACAGCCTTAGACATAGATATGGCCTTTGACAACCTGTCATGGACCTATCTCTTGGCTGCTTTATTTACCGTAACTTTGTTTTTAACAGCACTCAAAATGTTCTATAATACATCAACAGAGCAATGAAAGCTTCCCAGCACCAATGGAAATGTTATAACCACCAACCAGGGTACTTGACAAGGGTACGTATAGTCACTAGAATAGTTTGAGCATGCTGTAGGGTATTCAGCCCCAATGGATCCCTGGGGTCATTTATTAGTTATCAAACTTTCAAGAGAAGACAGTTTTTGAAATGTTATTCATCCTTACCCAGCTACTAATTTCACTTTCCAAAGATTTCTTGCTACTTTATGCCTTCCATACTATGACAAGCCTAAATGTTAATGCCATTGAATTAGAGTTAACATTTAAGCTTACCCGAATTTCAGTTAATAAGAGCATTCTCTCTCAATGTAAATTGATCCACAGACCTCAATTGAAGTATGTACATTTATTTGTATTCACACTATTTCTTAAACCTCAGCAGATATGGCATTTTTACACTCTAAAATTGTAAAATGTATTTGGATTAAAAAAAAGTCAGCATCCTCCCTCTACGAAGTATATTTATAAATGATTTAGGGGTATGTCTGCACCTAATTTTAATAATATAAGGAAGCTCAAGTTGCCTAAATTATCTCAAATTTCCAAAAAATACCCTCACTGATGGGTTTACAAGGAATTAATTTTGTTTTCCCATCTCCAAGATCCTATCCCAATATCTAGTAGGTGTAGTAATAATAATATTAGCAAATGACAGTCAGTTGTACAATTTGCACCAATAACCTGCCCAATGACCATTCCAGTGTCCTGAAACTAAGTTTTTTGCAATGTGCCTACCAGAGAAATATGTATTGAATGTCGTGTTATGGGTTTACATTTAGTTCTTGGACTGCAGACCTAGAGCATGGGATTTTATGAATTTCTAACCAAAGGTCCATGAAGCCCAAAAGAGTAAAGCAACTCCCTTTAAAGAGGTTGTTCAACAATGAAATATTTATTTCTTAGGCATGGGTGGTTTTAACATCATAATCTGGGACATAATTTCCTTCAAGCACTAACGCAGATCTAGGGCAGGACACTTAGGAGTCTCTGTGTCAGCACTGGGTGTGGTGTCTACCCTGTTCCGAAGTCACGGGATCTGTAATTGGCTGCAGTGCTGACTATAAGACTGTAGCACCAGAGAAACATCCAATGACTTGCTCTTCTAGTCACCTGACCGCTACAGCTTGTGATTGTCCTGTGACTTCTAAATGGAAACGACATAGCTTCTGGTGCAAACCTCCCGAGCGACCTGCACTGGATCCATGGGAGTGCTTTAAGGGAGTCTGCCTCAGTTTATCTTAAAACCATCCATGCCTTATTTGGTGTTGAACAACCCCTTTAATTTATGAACCAGCTCTGTAGAAGACATGCCGGCAAAACTATGAACAAGTTCTAGAAACGGAGTTTAGCAAAAAGATGTATCAATAAACCTTGTTGTAGAGAACCGCATATGTAAGAGTGGGCGGAAGATTAACGGATCACAGGGTTCATATTCTGATGTCAGTTTCGTCTTTTTGCCTACTGATAGCAGCTGCTTTTGGGTCAGTGAGAGTATGACAAGAAAAGTTTGCAAAGAGTCATAGTGAATGTTAGGTTTTAAGTGACTACTAGATAAGTGTAAAAGATTAAAAAGGCAAACAACCTCTGGTACCAAATAACCCATTATTCCAAAGTGAACACTTCTTAACCTAGACCCAAATATAAAGACTCTAATTGTCCACTTTTTTAATGCTGCAAAAGCTCTCATCGTTAGGCACTGGTAAGTCACAGAACTACCTTCAACCATAGAATTAAATTCAATATATTTTTTGAAAAATACAGAGGGAAAAGAAGACCGGTATCTGGAACAATTGGACATTTGGATACGACCAAAAACACATACATACTTGAATCTATGCTTTAGGCCTCATTCACACATCTGTGTATTTTCACAGACTGCAAAACACATGGAGACATGTCTGTTTTTTTCCGGCAGCCTGGATGAAAAGGGCCAATACAATTCTATGGGTACAGCATATGGATGGCATCCGTGATCTGTTTGTATTTAACATTATACTTCACAAAGTATAGGAGAAGCTTTGCAATTTATTTATTTATATTTATTCTTGACACACGGACGATACACTGATGACACGGGTATCATTTTTTCATGCACGTGTTTAAACATGGCATTGTGAATGAGGCCTTAAGTGTACTTTCTGTTGTAGCGCTTCACACATACTTATTTTATGCAGGGCTCCTGAAAAGAAAGTTAGCTCTAAGGCTATGTTCACACGTGTTATAGTTTTTTTTACATCACAAATCTGCTGCAAAACTGATCTCTAGCAGGAAATCAGCTGCGTCAAAAAAGCAGATTTTGCTGCGTTTTTGTGCGTTTTTTTAGCATTTTTTTCACTGTCCTTCTGCCTCTATTTATGCATGTACATAAAGTTCTGTGAAAAAAAAGAACCCCATTCTATTTTGCCATCAAAAACTCTGATGCAAATTTTGCTGCATTTTTTATGCATTTTTTTCAGCGTTTTTTTCACCACCCATTACTTCCTATGATTTCAAAAACACTGAAAGAAGTGACATGTTCTATTTTCCAAAGACGCAACCAAAGCACAAAATACCCAACAAAAAAAACAAGATGTGTGGAGAGAGAATTCTGGTTTCTCACAGACTTTGCTGGTACTGCAAAACGCAATGGAAAATTTGCATAAAAATCTGCAGCAAAATAACTCTGAAAAACCCAACATGTGTGAACATAGCCTAAAAGGTAAAGGGTTTTACAGCTAAAACACGTGGTCTGGAAGTGTTTCATACTGAAATTCATTGATCTACTTTAGTCTTAATTTCTAAAGGTTCCATTGATGCCCCAATTTCACTGCTCAGCCTGGGTCCCCACTGCTTTGATCCACATCTGCTTGATTCACATCTGATTTGATCCACATCTGCTTGATCCACTGTCACTCAAGGTGTGGGAAAGACTAAGTGCAACACGAAGGGAAGAGGGGGAGGAAGCCCAAACACTAGGAAAAGGGGAAGTGGAGACCCCTAGGAAGATCGAATATCACCATGCCTAACCTAATGTCCCTATATAGGTTCCATACCTATCGCCGAGCAGGACCCTAAACCCTTGATGACCCTAGAGCTTGGCCCTAGATAGGGAGAAGGAGGGGTGAGAACTGATCAGGCCCATTACAAACTAAAGACAACAAGGTAGACAAACAAAGGGGATTAATTTAGCTTGAGCAGACACCAGAGGATTAACGCCAACAGTCCTCCAAGGGCAGCAGAGAAGACGCTAGCCGACTGCTAGTGCTCCAAGCCTGTACATAGAAGTATCACCGGTGATTGCCTGAAGCAAACTGAGGGTTTTTAACTCCCATGCAAGGGTGTGAAAATTAGCAGCAGGTCGCCGCTGGGTCTTAAAAGACGAAGGATTAAGAAGGTGTCTGCAATGCCAAGCGCAGTGACCTTCTACAGCCAGATCCAGAGCGACTGTCTATTACACCTGACACACCCGTGACATCCATACCTGATTTGATCCTGACACAGGAAGGTTCCTCCACTTCACTGTATCAGCACATGACCATGCAATGTCAACTCATAAAGTTCAATAGCTAAGCTAGACCCCTTCTCAGTTTCTTAAAAGGGGTTCTCCAAGAATAGAAAAAAAATGATGAAGGAAAGATATCATTATGATTAAATCCCTAAATATCTTTAATTAGTAAATTATAGTTGCGCTGGGGTACAAGCACTAAACTATGGGGATATCATAGGGGGTTAGTATTTGGCCCTCTTTTTCTTATTAAATTTATTAATGACCTGACTGAGGGCATACAGTGTAGAATTTTGCAGAAGATACTAAGCTTTGAAGGTAATCAACACATATGAGGATTTAATATTATTGAGGGATTTATATAAGCTGGAGGCTTGGATGGAGAAATAGCAAGTTAAGTTTAAGATACATAATGTAAGGTAATGCACTTGAGCTAAGGAAATAAAATGTACAAATATGTACTAAATAATAAAACCCTGGGAAAAACTGTAGACTTGAGTGTATTGTTGGACCAAAGCTGTGCCAGTTTGCTGCTGCCAAGGCAAGTAAAATCATGGGATGCACTAATAGAGGCACAGATGCTCATGAGGAGAACATAGTTTTGCTTCTATACAAGTCACTAGTGCGGCCACATTTAGAATACTGTGTATAATCTTGGGCTCCAGTGTAAAAGAAGGCTATATCTGAGCTAGAGTGGGTGCAGAGAAGAGCGACCAAGGTTATTAAGGGAATGGGTGAACTGCAATATCAAGCCAGGTTATCAAACTTGAGGTTATTTAGTTTTTTAAAAACAAAGACTTAGGGGCGATCTTATGTACAAATTGGGGGGAAACCAAGGAGATAGGTGGGATGTGAGGCAAGCAAGGGGGAAGGGGAGAAGTGAATATAATGAGGGTGGAGAGGGGGGTGGGGGTAGTACAGTTAGATCGTTAGAGAAGAATAGGATGCTAAATAATCCCAAAGTTTTATCTTGCATGCTGACCAATGCAAGAAGCCTGACCAATAAGGCGGATGAGCTGCGGGCGCTTATATCGGAGGAGAGGTATGACATCGTAGGTATAACAGAGACTTGGCTAGACGATAGCTACGACTGGGCGGTAAATTTATTAGATTATAGTTTATTTAAAAGGGACCGGAAACAGGGGAAAGGCGGAGGAGTCTGCTTATATGTAAAGTCATGTCTAAAACCCAGACTAAGGGAAGATATAGGAGAGGGAGAAGAGGGGGTCGAGTCCATGTGGGTAGAGATAGAGGGGGCAAAAAATAATAATAAAATATTACTGGGGGTCTGCTATAAGCCACCAAATATAACAGAGGAGAATGAGAATCTGCTATTAGGACAAATAGACAAAGTAACAAAACATAATGAATTGATTGTAATGGGGGATTTCAACTACCCGGATATTGACTGGGAAACAGAAACCTGTAGATCTCAGAAAGGAAAAAAATTCTTGACAAATATTAAGGATAATTATCTCTCCCAACTAGTGCAGGAACCAACGAGAGGGAAAGCCGTGTTGGACTTAATATTGACTAATAGGCCTGATAGAATAACTGAGGTACAGATAGGGGGGCACCTAGGTAATAGCGATCATAATATTATCGACTTCAAAATGCCCTTCAGTAGGGTTATCAATAAGGGAACAACAAAAACATTAAACTTTAGGAGGGCGAAGTTTGATCAGCTGATAGAAAACCTTCAACTTATTGACTGGGACAAAGTTCTTAATCAAAGGAATACGAAAAGTAAATGGGAAACCTTCAAAAGAATTCTGAATACTCAGTGCGAGAGATATATACCGTATGGGAATAAAAGGGCCCGAAATAAGAGGAAACCAATATGGTTGAACAAGAACGTAAAAGGGGCATTAAATAGCAAAAAAGAGGCATTCAAGAGATTAAAACAGGAAAACAGTAAGGAGGCACTAATGTGTTACAAGGAAAAAACGAGAACCTGTAAAAAACGAATAAAAATAGCGAAGGAGGAAACAGAGAAACGTATTGCTAGGGAAAGTAGATCAAATCCCAAACTGTTCTTTACGTATATAAATAGTAAAAGGATTAAATCGAATAATATTGGGCCGATAAAAAGTGAGGAAGGCAAAATCATAGAGAAAGATGAGGATAAAGCTAATCTATTAAATTATTTTTTTTCGACAACTTTCACAAAGGAAATAGAACTAACAGGAGAAATGAGAAGTGACAAGCTTAATCCTCCACTAAGTATGACTAATCTAACCCAAGTTGAGGTACAGAAATGCCTCAGTAACATTAAAATAAACAAATCACCAGGACCTGATGGCATACACCCACGGGTACTAAGGGAACTAAGTAATGTGATAGACAGACCGTTATATCTTATATTTAAGGACTCTGTTGAGACTGGGTCTGTACCACTTGATTGGCGACAGGCGAATGTAGTGCCAATATTCAAAAAGGGAGCGAAAAGTGACACCGGAAACTATCGGCCGGTGAGTCTGACGTCCGTTGTGGGCAAAATTTTTGAAAGCTTCATTAAAGAGGCAATTACGGAGCATCTTGATGCTAATAATCTTTTAATCCCGAACCAACATGGATTCATGAGGAATCGCTCCTGCCAAACAAACCTGATTGACTTCTACGAGGAGGTTAGCTCTCGAGTAGATCAGGGGGAACCAGTGGATGTCGTGTATCTCGACTTCTCAAAAGCGTTCGATAGCGTGCCACATAATAGGTTGGTATACAAAATGAGAATGATGGGGCTGGGGGGAAATGTTTGCAAGTGGGTAGCAAACTGGCTAAGGGATAGAAGGCAGAGGGTGGTTATAAATGGAATATACTCAGAATGGGTAAGCGTCACTAGTGGGGTACCACAGGGGTCTGTACTAGGCCCAATGTTATTTAATATCTTTATTAACGACATAGTCAACGGGATAAATAGTAAAATATCAATATTTGCAGATGACACAAAGTTATGTCAAACAATTAATACAAAAGAGGACAGTGCAGACCTACAGAGGGATTTGGATAAGCTGGGTAGGTGGAGCATTAAATGGCAAATGAGGTTTAACGAGGAGAAATGTAAGGTCATACATATGGGAAGGAAAAATGGAAGTCACCAGTACTCACTGAATGGGAAATCATTGGGGAATTCAGAGATGGAGAAGGACTTGGGCATCTTGATTGATAGCAAACTAAATTGGAGTGCCCAAAGTCAGGCCGCTGCTGTAAGGGCAAACAGGGTAATGGGATGTATCAGAAGAGGTATAGCTGCAAAGGATGAGAACATTGTTCTTCCACTGTACAAAGCACTGGTCAGACCACACTTGGAATACTGTGCTCAGTTATGGGCCCCAATATATAGAAAGGATATAAATGAGCTTGAAAAGGTACAAAGGAGGGCAACAAAATTAATAAAGGGAATGGAGGGACTGCAATACCCAGAGAGGTTGGCAAAACTAGAACTATTCAGCCTGGAAAAGAGAAGGTTGAGGGGGGACATAATAAATGTGTACAAATATGTTAGGGGACAGTATAGAGATCTTGCCCGAGATTTGTTCAAAAGGAGGGATATTACGGTAACAAGAGGGCATTCACTAAGACTGGAAGAGAAAAGGTTTCAGCACCAGCATAGGAAGGGGTTCTTTACGGTAAGAGCAGTGAGAATATGGAATTCACTGAGTGAGGAGACGGTAATGTCGGATTCACTACACCAGTTCAAGCGGGGACTGGATGCATTTCTAGATACCAGGCAGATTTCTGCATATACTTAAAAATAAAATAAAATAGTAGGTTGATACAGGGATTTATTCTGACTGCTGGTTTCAGAGTCAGGAGGGAATTTTTCCTCAGGTGAAGATTGGCTAAATCATTTGGGGTTTTTGCCCTCCTCTGGATCAACTTTAGCAATTACAGAACTAATAGGTCGAACTTGATGGACGCAAGTCTTTATTCGGTTTTACAAACTATGTTACTATGTTACTATATATATGAATGAATATATATACAGAGGTCTTTCTAATGATCTTTTTACACTTAGGCCTACAACAATGTCATTGGCGCATCTTCTTAAATTCTGTAATGGCACATTGATCCAGGAAACTAGTCTGATTGCTGTATGTGGAGTCAGGAAAGAATATGGAGCAATTAGCATCTGCCTCACGGGGTTTTTGTCTTCCTCTGGATTAACATGTTGGGTTGTAGGTTGAAATTTATTAACTTGCATCTTCTTTCAACCTTAAAATCATGAATCTATGTTTGTTTTGTCCAGGGAAGTATAAAACCACAGCACATTAAAATGGCTGATGCAATGTTACACTGTCTGAGACCTGTCCTGGGATGTTAATTGTGAGCATGTGCAGTAGCAATCTCCACTGCTATCACCTTGAGCTAACCTATAACATGTACTATCAAGCTATCTGCAGGGCACAGCAGTGGAGCTTTGTACCACACATGCTCACAGGCACTTATCCCATTAACATTCCAGCAGTTTCTGTCCGTGTAACAAAAAGTCGGCCATTTTGAGAAACTTAGTGTTTTGTCTTTACCACATAGACAAAACAAATGTGATTTACTAATTAGAGGTATTTAATGATTTATTCACAATTACATTTCTTTTCTTAATGTTTTTTTCTATTCCCGTAAAATCCTTTAAATATTTTTAATGCCTTTATTTTGTACATACACTTCTCCAAATCAGTCTTGTAATCTTGAATGCTTGATAATGAAGTATCTGTCAGGTCCTGTCAGGCATTTAAAGTATATTTTGAGGGACTCTACTGTTCCAGTGTACTTTAAAACCTTAAAAGCATGAAATTCAGATACACATTTGCTGCATATAAATTTAGTTTCTGCCGATCACAGGCTTGGTTGTAATTCATGCTGACAGTCAGTGATGGGAAAGCCAAGAATTGGGTCAGAGATGACAACATAGATAATTTATACAAGATGAATATCTCCTCATTTTATTTTATTTTTTTTGTGTGTGTGTATTTTTTTTGTATGTTAGAACGCACTCCGGAAAGATTTTAAGTTGTGTTGTGGTTTATTTGTTTAGAAAATTATTGTTATTCTTGAGATTAAAAAAATAAATAAAATGTATCACTCTCAGATGAAATTAGTTAAAATAAATTTTCATAAAAAGCAGAAACTCTGCTGCTTGCACTCACAGAAAATAAGCCGGCAGTAGGCAATATCCTGGATGGAGCATATATCTCTCCCAGAATTCTGAAAAATATAGACCCTGTCGGGGGTGGGAGGCATTTTCACTATAGCTTGTTGTGAAAAAAAATTTGGACTGTTTTGCTTCTGCAGCCTTTGTTTTGCAGTACACAGCGAACTGCAGAATGAGTTAACAGTAAGTCAATCAGAGAGCTAGTCCTGATAGCAAGGTTTGTAACTAGTGTTGAGCATTCCGATACTGTAATATCGGGTATCGGCCGATATTCGCGGTATCGGAATTCCGATACTTAATTCCGATACTTTTACAATATCGGATACCGGAATCGGAAGTTCCCATAATGCCTGCGCTCTGCAGTGTCTGTGAAGGATGACAAGTTGGATGGCAGCGCGATCCAGCCTGTCATCAGAATGCCATCCCAGCGGGGGAGAATTCTCCTGATTGTTTAAAAGCCGGCGCGCGGTAAAAAGCCGCCGGCTTTTAAACAATCACACAGCCCCATACTGCTTCCCCGCAGCCTCCCACCCCGATCCTCCGCTCCCCTCGCCATCTCCCATCCCGATCGTAAGTTAGGACCGGGCGGGGAGCGCAGCACCAAGGAGCGGGGAGTGAAGGACCCGGGCGGGGAAGCCGGCAGTGAAAAGACTTCACTGCCGGCTTTCCCGTTCTGTGCTGCGCTTTCCCGCCGGTTATTTCAAATGAACAGCTGAGGTATCAGGTGATGCCGATCAGCTGTTCATTTGAAGTCGCCGCGTTGCCCTCAGAGGGTTCATGTGAGTTCATGCTTGACTGCATGAACTCACATGAACTTTCCCACGGCCGCACAGGTCAGCCTCACCTCCCAGACCCGTCATGATTAGTGTGTGTGCGGGGTGTGTGTGCGGGGTGTGTGTGCGGGTGTGCGCGGTGTCTGTGCGATGTGTGCGGGTGTCTGTGCGGGTGTGTGCGTGCAGGCAGACATAGGCCGATGTGACACTACTACTCCCATCGGCCTATGTCTGTCCCCCGTCCACTCCTGCCAGCAGGATCAGCTCGATGGGAGCAGTAGTTCCCATCAGCCTGATCCTGCTATTTAAATTGCCCTACTGTGTCCCCAATAAATGTTAAATACACGTCATTGGTGGCCAGTGGTTACCTACAATAAATTAGTTCATACATTACCTGTCCCCGCCGATCGCCACCTAAAATAAAGTAAAAAATAAAAAACTACACCTATACTCACCTAGACACCTAATTCCCCGAAGCCATCGATCTCCTGTAATAAAATATAAAACAATAAACCACAACCTTATCCTTACCCCTCCGTAGCAGTCCACGAGTGTCCCACGAAGATCTCCAGTTCAGAGCAGCCACATAGAATGTGACCGCTCTGAACCGCTGCCGCCGCTAGAATGACGGGGCCGTAAGGGTTCACCGGAGTTCAGGCAGCGCTGCTCCGGTTAGCTCCTTTACGGCCCTGCTGTATCGTGAGAAATTCCCACGGTACAGCAGTGCCGTACAGGAGGTCTCCGGAGCTGCGCTGCCTGAATGCACTCCGGTGACCTCAGTCAGTGGCTCCCGCTGCCGGGAGCGGACGTGTTCCCGGCAGCGTGAGCTTACAGCAGCCATGCACAGCTGTCACCATCTCCAGATGTGACAGCTGTGCATGGGAGATCAGCGCAGGAACGTGGACAGGTAACTATTATTTTTAGTAAACTAAGAATTAAATAAAATTGTGTGTTTTATTTCAAATAAATTATTTTTTTCTGGGTGTAGTGTGTTTTTTCTTTTTAACACTTTGTAGGTTAGTAATGGGGGTGTCTTATAAACGCCCATCATTACTAACCTGGGCTTCATGGCAGCTGGCGCTGACATGAACCCCACCACTATTACCCCCTGCCACCGCACCAGGGCAGCGTGGAAGAGCGAGGCTAAGTGCCAGAGTTGGCGCATCCTATGGATGCGCCATTTCTGGGGCGGCTGACGACTGGTGTTTCTAGCCTGGGAGGGGGCCAATATTCATGGCACCCTTCCTGGGCTATTAATATCAGCCCCCAGCTGTCTGCCTAGCCTTTGCTAGCTATTAAAATAGGGGGGACCCCACGTCATTTTTTTTGGGGGGGTCCCCCATTTTAATAGCTAGTAAAGGCTAGGTATTCAGCTGGGGGCTGATATTAGTAGCCTGGGAAGCTCCATGGGTTTTACCCCCTTCCCAGGCTTCAAACATCTGCCCCAGCCGTCTGCTTAACCTCCGCTAGAGACTAAAATTATGGGGGATCCCACGCCATTTTTTTTTTAAATAAATCCTTTATTTTAACACTAAATGACATTTGAGGAGTTAATAAAGATGCAGTCCCTAAATTATTATTTATGTTTTAATTAATTTTTCCCAAAACTTTTGATGTGGGCTTCGCCATATTTTTGTATGCCAGCCAGGTACAGCATCCAGCTTCTATGAATGCGCCATTTTCCGGGGCAGCTGCGGACTGCAATTTTCAGCGGGGGGGGGGGGGGGGGGCAGAAAGCTTGGGCCTCCCTGCGCTGCAGATTCCATCCCCCAGCTGCCTAGTTGTACCTGGCTGGACACAAAAATAGGGAGAAGCTCCACGTTTTTTTTTTTTTTAATTATTTCATGAAATTCATGGAATAATTAAGAAAAAAAGGGCTTCCCTATATTGTTGTGTCCAACCAGGTACAAATAGGCAGCTGGTGGTTGGGGGCAGCCCGTTCCTGCCTGCTGTACCTGGCTGGACCCAAATATAGTGCAAAGCCCCACGTCAATTTTTTTTTAATTATTTCAGGAAATTCATGAAATAATTAAAAAAAATTTATGTGGGGCTTCGCCCTATATTTGTGTCCAGTCAGGTACAGCAGGCAGGAACGGGCTGCCCCCAACCACCAGCTGCCTATTTGTACCTAGCCGGACACAACAATATAGGGAAGCCCTTTTTTTCTTAATTATTCCATGAATTTCATGAAATAATTAAAAAAAAAAATACGTGGGGCTTCGCCCTATTTTTGTGTCCAGCCAGGTACAACAAGGCAGCTGGGGGCTGGAATCCGCAGCGCAGGGAGGCCCAAGCTTTCTGGGCCCCACCCGCTGCAAATTGCAGTCCGCAGCCGCCCCGGAAAATGGCGCGTTCATAGAAGCGCCATCTTCTGGCGCTGTACCCAACTCATCCAGGGCCCTGGTGCGGTGGCTCACTGGGTAATAAAGGGGTTAAGGCCAGCTTGGCATTATCAGCTGGCCCTAAGCCCGAAATTCATGGGGTCACGCCAATATTAGACATGACCACCATGAATTTCTAGTAAAGTATTTAAAAAAAACACAAACACCCAGAAAAAAGTCCTTTAATTGAAATAAAGACACAATTCTTTATTGTTCTAAATTAAACCATACTTACAGTCCCGCCCATTCCAGCTGAAGCCAACGATCTCCTGCAATAAAAGTAAAATAATAAAGCAACCTCATCCTTACCTTTCCATGGTTCCCAGGACAGCTTCAGCTCTGCTACATCAAGATGACAGGCTGGACCGCAGCAGAACGCTGCCATCCAGCCTGTCATCCCGCAGACACTGAGAAGCGCAGGCATGCTTGCGCTCCTCAGTGTCTCGCTGTGACGGCATAAAGATGAGCCGAGGTCATGTCCAATGAACTCAGCTCACCTCATGTACGTCACTGACAGCGTGGGAAAATTCTCCTGCACTCAGCGCTTCAGCGTGAGAATTCTCCCACGCTGTCAGTGACGTGCATGAGGTGCGCCGAGTTCATTGGACATGACCTCACCTCATGCACGTCACTGACAGCGTGGGAAAATTCTCACGCTGAAGCGCTGAGTGCAGGAGAATTCTCCCACGCTGTCAGTGACGTACATGAGGTGAGCCGAGTTCATTGTCGGCTCATCTGGATGCCGTCACAGCCAGACACTGAGGAGTGGAAGTATGCCTGCGCTTCTCAGTGTCTGCGGGATGACAGGCTGGATGGCAGCGTTCTGCTGCGGTCCAGCCTGTCATCTCGATGTAGCAGAGCTGGAGCCGTCGTGGGAGTCATGGAAAGGTAAGGATGAGGTTGCTTTATTATTTTTCTTTTATTGCAGGAGATCGTTGGCTTCAGCTGGAATGGGCGTGATGGTAAGTATGGTTTAATTTAGAACAATAAAGAATTGTGCGTTTATTTCAATTAAAGGACTTTTTTCTGGGTGTTTGTGTTTTTTTAAAATACTTTACTAGAAATTCATGGTGGTCATGTCTAATATTGGCGTGACCCCATGAATTTCGGGCTTAGGGCCAGCTGATAATGCCAAGCTGGCCTTAACCCCTTTATTACCCAGTGAGCCACCGCACCAGGGCCCTGGATGAGTTGGGTACAGCGCCAGAAGATGGCGCTTCTATGAACGCGCCATTTTCCGGGGCGGCTGCGGACTGCAATTTGCAGCGGGTGGGGCCCAGAAAGCTTGGGCCTCCCTGCGCTGCAGATTCCAGCCCCCAGCTGCCTAGTTGTACCTGGCTGGACACAAAAATAGGGCGAAGCTCCACGTTTTTTTTTTTTAAATTCATGAAATTCATGGAATAATTAAGAAAAAAAGGGCTTCCCTATATTGTTGTGTCCGGCTAGGTACAAATAGGCAGCTGGTGGTTGGGGGCAGCCCGTTCCTGCCTGCTGTACCTGACTGGACACAAATATAGGGCGAAGCCCCACGTCAATTTTTTTTAATTATTTCATGAATTTCCTGAAATGATTTAAAAAAAATTGACGTGGGGCTTCGCATTATATTTGTGTCCAGCCAGGTACAACTAGGCAGCTGGGGGATGGCATCTGCAGCGCAGGGAGGCCCAAGCTTTCTGGGCCCCACCCGCTGCAAATTGCAGTCCGCAGCCGCCCCGGAAAATGGCGCGTTCATAGAAGCTGGATGCTGTACCTGGCTGGCATACAAAAATATGGCGAAGCCCACGTCAAAAGTTTTGGGAAAAATTAATTCAAAAATAAATAATAATTTAGGGACTGCATCTTTATTAACTCCTCAAATGTCATTTAGTGTTAAAATAAAGGATTTATTTTAAAAAAAATTGACGTGGGGCTTCGCCCTATATTTGTGTCCAGCCAGGTACAGCAGGCAGGAACAGGCTGCCCCCAACCACCAGCTGCCTATTTGTACCTGGCCGGACACAACAATATAGGGAAGCCCTTTTTTAAAAAAATTATTTCATGAAATAATTAAAAAAAAATTGACGTGGGGCTTCGCCCTATATTTGTGTCCAGCCAGGTACAGCAGGCAGGAACAGGCTGCCCCCAACCACCAGCTGCCTATTTGTACCTGGCCGGACACAACAATATAGGGAAGCCCTTTTTTAAAAAAATTATTTCATGAAATAATTAAAAAAAAATTGACGTGGGGCTTCGCCCTATATTTGTGTCCAGCCAGGTACAGCAGGCAGGAACAGGCTGCCCCCAACCACCAGCTGCCTATTTGTACCTGGCCAGACACCACAATATAGGGAAGCCCTTTTTTAAAAAAATTATTTCATGAAATAATTAAAAAAAAATTGACGTGGGGCTTCGCACTATATTTGTGTCCAGCCAGGTACAGCAGGCAGGAATGGGCTTCCCCCAACCACCAGCTGCCTATTTGTACCTGGTTGGACACAACAATATAGGGAAGCCCTTTTTTTCTTAATTATTCCATGAATTTCATGAAATAATTTAAAAAAAAAATGCGTGGGGCTTCTCCCTATTTTTGTGCCCAGCCAGGTACAACTAGGCAGCTGGGGGCTGGAATCCGCAGCGCAGGGAGACCCAAGCTTTCTGGGCCACCCCCGCTGCAAATTGCAGTCCGCAGCCGCCCCAGAAAATGGCGCGTTCATAGAAGCGCCATCTTCTGGCGCTGTACCCAACTCATCCAGGGCCCTGGTGCGGTGGCTCACTGGGTAATAAAGGGGTTAAGGCCAGCTTGGCATTATCAGCTGGCCCTAAGCCCAAAATTCATGGGGTCACGCCAATATTAGACATGACCACCATGAATTTCTAGTAAAGTATTTAAAAAAACACAACACCCAGAAAAAGTCCTTTAATTGAAATAAACACACAATTCTTTATTGTTCTAAATTAAACCATACTTACCACCACGCCCATTCTAGCTGAAGCCAACGATCTCCTGCAATAAAAGTAAAATAATAAAGCAACCTCATCCTTACCTTTCCATGGCTCCCACGACACATCAGCTCTGCTACATCAAGATGACAGGCTGGACCGCAGCAGAACGCTGCCATCCATCCTGTCATCCCGCAGACACTGAGAAGCGCAGGCATACTTCCACTCCTCAGTGTCTGGCTGTGACGGCATCCAGATGAGCCGAGGTCATGTCCAATGAACTCAGCTCACCTCATGTACGTCACTGACAGCGTGGGAAAATTCTCCTGCACTCAGCACTTCAGCGTGAGAATTTTCCCACGCTGTCAGTGACGTGCATGAGGTGAGCTGAGTTCATTGGACATGACCTCGGCTCATCTGGATGTCGTCACAGCCAGACACTGAGGAGCGCAAGCATGCCTGCACTTCTCAGTGTCTGCGGGATGACAGGCTGGATGGCAGTGTTCTGCTGCGGTCCAGCCTGTCATCTCGATGTAGCAGAGCTGGAGCCGTCGTGGGAGCCATGGAAAGGTAAGGATGAGGTTGCTTTATTATTTTTCTTTTATTGCAGGAGATCGTTGGCTTCAGCTGGAATGGGCGTGATGGTAAGTATGGTTTAATTTAGAACAATAAAGAATTGTGTCTTTATTTCAATTAAAGGACTTTACTCTGGGTGTTTGTGTTTTCTTTTAACTTTGACTATGGGGTTAGTAATGGGGGTGTCTTATAGACGCCTCTCCATTACTAACCTGGGCTTGATGTCAGCTGGCATTATAAGCTGACATCAACCCCAACCCTATTACCCCCTGCCACCGCACCAGGGCAGCGTGGAAGAGCGAGGCTAAATGCCAGAATTGGCGCGGCTGACGGCTGGTGTTTCTAGCCTGGGAGGGGGCCAATATTCATGGCACCCTTCCTGGGCTATTAATATCAGCCCCCAGCTGTCTGCCTAGCCTGTGCTAGCTATTAAATTAGGGGGGACCCCACGTTATTTTTTTGGGGGGGTTCCTCCATTTTAATAGCTAGTAAAGGCTAGGTATTCAGCTGGGGGCTGATATTAGTAGCCTGGGAAGCTCCGTGGGTATTACCCCCTTCCCAGGCTTCAAACATTTGCCCCAGCTGTCTGCTTAACCTCCGCTAGAGCCTAAAATTAAGGGGAACCCCACGCCAATTTTTTTTAAAATAAATCCTTTATTTTAACACTAAATGACAAGTACAGTAATCAACACTGTCACTGTACTTCATATATATGTGACTGACATGTTTCTATCTATCTAATCTATGTGTGATTCTCTATTCTTTCTATTCTAAATTGTCGGGTACAGATGCTGAATTGCCTGCCGGCTTTCTTAAAGAGACGGTGCATGAAAACACTATTATTTTTTTAAATAAATCCTTTACACTAAATGACAAGTACAGTAAGCAACACTGTCACTGTACTTCATATATATGTGACTGACATGTTTCTATCTATCTAATCTATGTGTGAAGCTCTATTCTTTCTGTTATAAATTGTCGGGTACCGATGCTGAATTGCCGGCCGGCTTTTTTAAAGAGACGGTGCACGAAAACACTAATATTTTTTTTAATAAATCCTTTACACTAAATGACAAGTACAGTAAGCAACACTGTCACTGTACTTCATAGATTGAAACATGTCAGTCACATATATATCTAATCTATGTGTGAAGCTCTATTCTTTCTGTTATAAATTGTCGGGTACCGATGCTGAATTGCCGGCCGGCTTTTTTAAAGAGACGGTGCACGAAAACACTAATATTTTTTTTAATAAATCCTTTACACTAAATGACAAGTACAGTAAGCAACACTGTCACTGTACTTCATATATATGTGACTGACATGTTTCTATCTATCTAATCTATGTGTGAAGCTCTATTCTGTCTGTTATAAATTGTCGGGTACCGCTGCTGAATTGCCGGCCGGCTTTTTTAAAGAGACGGTGCACGAAAACACTAATATTTTTTTTAATAAATCCTTTACACTAAATGACAAGTTCTGTAAGCAACACTGTCACTGTACTTCTTATATATGTGACTGACATGTTTCTATCTATCTAATCTATGTGTGAAGCTCTATTCTGTCTGTTATAAATTGTCGGGTACCGCTGCTGAATTGCCGGCCGGCTTTTTTAAAGAGACGGTGCACGAAAACACTAATATTTTTTTTAATAAATCCTTTACACTAAATGACAAGTACAGTAAGCAACACTGTCACTGTACTTCATATATATGTGACTGACATGTTTCTATCTATCTAATCTATGTGTGAAGCTCTATTCTTTCTGTTGTAAATTGTCGGGTACCGGTGTATGCCGCTGATGAATTGCCGGCTTTTCATGTCATTCTACATTATTCTTAGTTGTTTTACTTCATGTAGAATTAACCTACAAGGAAAGAAAGGGTTTATTTTCATTCCGATATTTGTGTCCCATTGACTTGCATTGGTTTCCGGTATCGGAATCGGCGATACTTTTTGGGTATCGGCCCGATCCAATCCGATACGATATTTCCTGATATCGGAAGGTATCGGTCAACACTATTTGTAACCTCTCTCTTCTAAGCTGAAGTTTGATTTAGTCATAAATCTGCTTTGAAGAAAGTTCTATTTATAATCTGAAAGAAAAAAAAAATAATCAGGAGGCATTTGTAGTACTGTAGAGGGCTTCTGATCCTGTATATAAGTCCTATTATGGCTCTGTTCAAAGCTGCGGAAATACAGATTTGTACATAAGCCTATGTTGTCTTGACTTTATACCTTTTATTTGTACTGTAGTAGACATGAGTGAATCACTTTGCCAAACCCCTGTCCATTGTCCAGGTCAGGACTCTCTGGCCATGTACAGGAGCTGTATAAATTTCCTGAACATCATGGTTCCACAGCACAGCGTTTGATTCGCCAGCCTGGTGCGACGTAATCTGTGTGGTGTGCATCGCATAGGTAATGTCTCGCTAGCCCACATAATCATAAACCGAGCCTGGGATTACGGTAGGTAAGAAAATTTGCACAGTTCTAGTGTTGAGCGAGTTTGTTCTATTAACCCTTTCGCCGAGTATGCTCGGGCCGAGCTCCGAGTATTTATAGCTGCTCGGTGATCTAGTTGAATCGCTCCCGTGTGCATGATTTGCGACTGCTGACAGTTTTATTACATATGAGGAATGTCTATTTCTTACACGTTCCTCACATGTAATAAAGCTGTCAAAAAGTTGCAAATCATGCACACGGGAGCGATTTAACTAGGGTTGAGCGAGTATGTTCTGGTCCGAGTACGCTCGGGCCGAGCTCCGAGTATTTACAGCTGCTCGGTGATGAGGTTAAATCGCTCCTGTGTGCATGATTTGCGACTGTTTTACAGCTTTATTACATGGGAGGAATGTGTAAGAAGCAGACATTCCTCCCATGTAATAAAACTGTCAAACAGTTGCAAATCATGCACAGGGAGCTGATTTAACCTGATCACCGAGCAGCTGTAATAATCGGAGCTCGGTCCGAGCGTACTCGGACAGAACATACTCGCTCAACCCTACACAGCTCCTGTCCACAGACAGAGAGCAATGACATGGGCCAGAGTTGCGTAAAGCGATCTTCTCGTCTCTAATACTGAAATATAAAGCCCCAATACAGATTAGACTAACATTGGCTGATATATATGAGTTCGAATGATAGTCTAATGTGTTTGGGATCCTCCATACTGTCTCACCAATAGATGATGTTGAAGGATCTGGCATAAAGTGCCTATCCTTTTGTTTAAGACAGTGGTCGGCAAACTTTTTTGCACCAGGGACCGGCTTTAAGCAAGACCAGTTTTCAATGGCCTGGTGGAGGTGGGGGCGGGGCTTTGGTCATATGTGGGTGGGGTTATGGAGGGGTGGAGCTTAGTGCATACTTATCATATAATTATGACATTTATAATGAGAATGTGATTCAACTTACCATAGGTTCAGAATGAGTGGGAGCACCAGGCTTGTTTCCCTGGATCAGTGGGAGCACTGGGCTTGTTTTCCTGCAACAAGACGGTCCCATCTGATGATGATGATGACCACTACTGCTGCTACTGGACACAGCAACTGCTGCTATGAATTTTCACTGTTATTTGCTTTTTTCACTTTAACCAGAAAATCTGCTGCTGGGCCGCACGACACCAGAACACAGCTACAGGAGTCATAAGGGTGGGACACCTGACGTCATATCTAGCTGCCCATTAGCATCCAGAGCCCCTCCCCCTCCAACTCGCAGCTAGCAGGAGGGGAAGGAGCGCTGGACACACATGACCTGCTTGTCCCTGCTCCTGCCTGAGCACATTCTGCGAGTAGGGCCGCATGGCTAATTATCTATTCACTGCCAGTCCCTCCTCCTCTTTTCTTATAGGCTACTGATCACATGCTGGCTTTCTCCCTGCTGATCCTCTACAACTGTCAGCGGCGCCGCGGCCCGGTCCTGGTCCGCGGACCGGCGGTTGGGGACCTCTGGTTTAAGAGATAAGCCACTGCCAGAGATGTTCTTTTGTAGAGAACTCAGGAGTGTGTGGCCAACTGAGAGAATTGTGTATGGTAGAATTAGGGTTGATAGCTGTTTAGAGTATATTGGGTGGGGGGGGGCAGCTGAATAGTTTACAAAGTTCCATTGATAAAGGATTTTCTGGAATTAGGAAAGAAAAAGATACTGTGCCACTATTCTCCACTATTGGGGCTGAATGCTCATATGATAAAGGTCAGCTTCTCATCCAGAATTTATGAACAAAGGTGAAGTACTTTTCAAAATCAACATTAAAGGTTTTCCACCAATTTTATATTGATGAGCTATTCTGTAGATAAGTCATCAATATTAGATAGTTTGAGGTCTGACACATGGCATCACAATGGTCAGCTGCTAGCTAGTGCTGCAGATAAGCACCTACAGGTGCAACTCACTAAATTGGAATATCTTCAAATTTATTTCAGCTCTTCAATACAAAAAGTGAAACTGACATATTATATAGAGTCATTACAAACAGAGTGATCTATTTCAAGTGTTTATTTCTGTTAATGTTGATGATTATGACTTACAGCCAATGAAAACACAAAAGTCATTATCTCAGTAAATTAGAATACTTTATAACACCAGCTTGAAAAATGATTTTAAAATCTGAAATATTGGCCTACTGAAATGTATGTTCAGTAAATGCACTCAGTACTTGGTCGGGGCTCCTTTTGCATCAATTACTGCATCAATGCGG
This sequence comes from Phyllobates terribilis, assembly GCF_046119375.1. Classification (NCBI taxonomy): domain Eukaryota; kingdom Metazoa; phylum Chordata; class Amphibia; order Anura; family Dendrobatidae; genus Phyllobates; species Phyllobates terribilis. Next base: position 159,240,138 of record NW_027362771.1, on the reverse strand, counting down.
CGTGGCATGGAGGCGATCAGCATGTGGCACTGCTGAGGTGTTATGGAAGCCCAGGTTGCTTTGATAGCAGCCTTCAGCTCGTCTGCATTGTTGGGTCTGCTGTCTCTCATCTTTCTCTTGACAATATCCCATAGATTCTCTATGGGGTTAAGGTCAGGCGAGTTTGCTGGCCAATTAAGCACAGTGATACTGCTGTTTTTAAACCAGGTATTGATACTTTTGGCAGTGTGGACAGGTGCCAAGTCCTGCTGGAGAATGAAATTTCCATCTCCAAAAAGCTTGTCGGCCGAGGGAAGTATGAAGTGTTCTAAAATTTCCTGGTAGACGGCTGCGCTGACTTTGGTCTTGATAAAACACAGTGGACCTACACCAGCAGATGACGTGGCTCCCCAAACCATCACTGATTGTGGAAAATTCACACTAGACCTCAAGCAGCTTGGATTGTGTGTCTCTCCACTCTTCCTCCAGACTCTGGGACCTTGATTTCCAAATGAAAATTGGAACTCTGGGACCTTGTAGAGTGTGTTAATGACTGCCTTTGGAACATCTGTCAAGTCAGCAGTCTTCCCCATGATTGTGGAGCCTACTGAAACTGACTAAGGGACCTTTTAAAATGCTTAGGAAGCCTTTGTAGGTGTTTTTTGTTAATTATTTTAATTTACTGACATAATAAATTTTGTGTTTTCATTGGCTGTAAGCCATAATCATCAACATTTTATTTATTTATTTTACTCACTTATATAGCACCATTAATTCCACAGCACTTTACAGACATTATCGGTACTGTCCCCAATGGGGCTCACAATCTAGATTTCCTATCAGTATGTCTTTTTGGAGTGTGGGAGGAAAGCGGAGAACCCGGAGGAAACCCACGCAAACACGGGGAGAACATACAAACTCCTTGCAGATGCTGTTCTTGGTGGGATTTGAACCCAGGACCCGTGCTAACCACTGAGCCACCATGCAGCCACATTAACAGAAATAAACACTTAAAAATAGATCACTCTGTTTGTAATGACTCTATATAATATATGAGCTTCACTTTTTGAATTGAAGAACTGAAATAAATTAACTTTTGATGTTATTCTGATTTAGTGAGATGCACCTGTATTATATGAATCTGCCCTTTGATGGCACTGCAAACAACTTATTGTGTGATCGAAGTTTCTGAGGATAGATCATCGATATCGAAGTGCTGTAAACCTTGTTTAAAAGGTTGTGTAACTTTTTTTGAAAGGAAACCTGTCATGTGAAAAAACGCCATTTAACCTACAGATATGGGGTTAATCTGCAGGTTAATAGCATTTTGAACCTGCCTGGCACTTAGATCCCCACTGCCAGGGAGGAAATTAACTTTATTTCTCCCGGCGGCTTTCAGTCACGTGGATGGTGCCGCTACAGATTCAGCCACCGCCTTGTGTATAGAGAGTGGCGGCTGTAACTGCGCCCCCAAAACTGACTGACAGCAGGTTCTAATGCTGAGCTGCTGTCAGCCAGTGCCGAGGGTGCGGTCACAGCCATTGCTCTGTATACGCAGAGCGGTGATTGAATCCATGCCATGGCTCAATGTTATAAAATTCTGTGAAGCCCTTGTGGGTTTAAGGTGCTCACTACACCTCTAGATAAGTTCCTTCAGGGGAGTAATTTTCAAAACGGGCTCACTTGTGGAGGATTTCCACTGTTTAGGCACATCACAGGCTCTGGAAATGCAACATGGCGTCCGCTATCTTTTCTAGTAAATTTTGTACTCCAAAAGTCAATTGGGGCTCCTTAACTTTTGAGCCCTGCCGTACGCCCAAACAATAGTTTTCCATCACATATGGGGTATCGGTATACTCAGGAGAAATTGCACAACAAATTATTTGGTACATTTTCTTCTGTTACCCTTGTGAAAATGTAAAATTTTGGGCTGAAGCAACATTTTTGCGGGAAAAAATATATATTTTTTATTTTCACGGAATAATGTAAAATTCTGTGAAGCCCCTGTGGGTTTAAGGTGCTCACGAACCTCTAGATACGTTTTTTGAGGGGTGTAGTTTGCAAATGTGGTCACTTGTGGGGGTTTTTCACTGTTTAGGTACATCAGGGGCTCTGCAAACGCGACATGGCGGCCACTATCTATTCTAGTCAGTTTTGCACTCCAAAAGTCAATTGGTGCTTCTTCCCTTCTGAGCCCTGCTGTGTGCTCAAACATTATTTTTTTCACCACATACTGGGTATCCTTGTACTCAGGAGAAATCGCACAACAAATTGTTTGGTCCATTTGCTTCTTTACCCTTGTGAAAAACTTTGAGGCAAAACTAAAAAAATTTGTGGGAAAATTTTTTTTTTCATTTTCACAGCTAAACATTATAAAACTCTGTGAAGCACCTGTGTGTTCAAGGTGCTCACCACAGCTCTAAATAAATTCCTTGAGGGGTTTCCACTGTTTAGGCACATTAGGGGCTTTGCAAAGACGGCATGGGATCCTCTATCAATTCTAGCCAATTTCGCACTCCAAAAGTCAAATGGTGCTTCTTCACTTCCAAGCCCTGCCGTGCACCCAAACAGTAGGTTTCTATCACATATGGGGTATCAATGTACTCAGGAGAAATTGCACAACAAACTTTACTGTCCGTTTTCTCCTGTTAACCTTGTGAAAATGAAAAATTTGGGGCTAAAGCAACATTTTTATGGGAAAAAGTAAAATTTTCATTTTTTTCTTCCACATTGTTTAATTCTTGTGAAGCACCTGAAAGGTTAAAAAAACTTCTTGAATGTGGTTTTGAGCATTTTGAGGGGTACAGTTTTTAGATTGTGTCACGTTTGGGTATTTTCTGTCACATAGGCCTCCTAAAGTCACTTCAAATGTGATGTGGTCCCTAAAAAAATTGTTTTTGTAAATTCTGATGGAAAAATTAGAAATTTCTGATACATTTTTAACCCTTCCAACTTCCTAACAAAAAAAAAAAATATGTTTCAAAAATGATGCTGATGTAAAGCAGACATTTGGTAAATGTTAATTAGTAACTATTTTGTGTTATATAACTATCTGGTTTGAGGGCATAAAAATTAGAAGTTTGAAAATTGTGAACTTTTCACCAAAATTTCAATATTTTCACAAATAAATGCAAAAAATATTGACCTAAATTTACCCCTACCATAAAGTACAATATGTCACAAAAAAACAATCACTAGGATACGTTGAAGCTGTTCAGAGTTATTACCACATAAATTGACACAGGTCAGAATTGTAAAATTTGGCCTGGTCAGGAAGTTTCAACAGGCTCAGGGGTAAAAAGGTTAAATACTTTGCGCTAGTGATTTTAAAATATTACTAAATATTTCCTCCATTTTTGTCTAAAGCTGAATGTGAAATTTCACTGTTTTCCTGGTGACCAGAAAGTGGCCATTTATGCATTATTAAATTTTAGTGAAATATTATGACATGTTAAACAGTTGGTCTTTAATAGCAGGTGCTAGGAAAAGCAGTGACCCTCTCCTTTAACAATCTGCCAAAAGGAATTCTATAGGGACGGATTATAAAGAAAATAACCATAGTCTTATCTTTGATGCATTATCTTGTCTGCAGTCTTATTGGAAATAAATCCCAGTTCTGTGAGTCATAGTCCACCTAACTAAACAAATGTGACCCTGTGTATGTGCACCACCTGTCTTCCATGAAAATATCCCTATATACAAATAAAAACCTGGTTATTAGAGTGAGGATATAACATACTTTACTAAAGAGCACTGGTGGCCATTTGCAATTCATGGTGACCACTTGGGGGTTCACTTAAAGCCCCATAACATTAGCTCATATCGATGGCTTCGACCAACAATCTAATGCGTATGGGAACTCGCCCAACTCTCCCCAATAGATGATAATGGGGGAGATAAAGATCCGGCATGTCCAATTTTAGACTGCCTGTTGTTCTCTAAGAGATAAGCTGCTGCCAGAGATGCACTCTCATAGAGCACAGAGGACCACTTGGCAGAGCGAGCGCTCATGTGTATGGGACAGTTGGGCGAGATAGCTGTCGGTTGAAGGATCAGCCGAACCATTGTTCGGCCGACAGCTATTTAAATTGTTTTGGGGACTTAAAGTCAACCTCCCAACATATTTACAGTGCACTCCTTCTAAATAGCATCACCGTGACTCTTTGTTCTTTGAAATACTTAATAAGGGAGTGTGTTTTGAGAAATTCCTCCCTTATCTTCAGTGCTACAAAGAATGCAAACCTGAGTCTAGAAGATGAAAACTTGTGAGATAAGTCTGCATAGTTCACTGCTGTAAATAAAACATTTCAAATGTACATGTAAGAATTTAATGCTGTATGTTTCTGAAAGTTTTAGGACTATACTACCAAAAAATTGCATCAAAACTGCATATTCATCATCAAGCAGTCATTTTGCGGAATCCTTTAGTAAGAACAGAGGCAATTTGTTGCCTGCTTTCAGTGAATGACATCAAAGCGTGTGAAAAGATGGAAGCCGGACAAAGTGATGTGTTTCCCTACCAGGGGATTCTGGAACTTTGGCGTTCCTTGAACTCTGGTCTTGGGATTTCCATGGAAGAAAGCATGGACCATGAGTTGATCTCTTTGCAGTATCAATGTCAACTGATTTCAGCCATTTGCTTGATATGTGGTAGAGATACAGCTATAGAGTGCACAGCTACCAAGAACCCTTCACACTCCGGCAAACAGATAGTTAATTTGAAAAGGGGGAATTTGCTATCAGATGTTCATTTAGCTCTAGTGACTGTTATTTGGATTCATTTAATACATGGCTACATGAAGGCCTTCAGTCTGCAAGAGAGAGAGCTGCTGGTGTCCTAATAAGACTGCCCCTGTTGATAGACATACATTAACAAATTCATCAAATTCTAGAATTCTGTCATAAAACACTTTGAACACTCAAACACTTTGCACAACACTAGCTTGTGCAAAAATGTAGCAACTTTTGCCGTTTTCACAAATATGGGTTGAGGTGGGGCTGAACGGCGTGCTCGTTTAATTCATGAGCTGTGACGTGTTTTATGCTACAAATCTTACTCCAGTCCCAGACTGGAGAAAGATTTATGACAAGGTGCACAGAGGCCAACTCCACTTTCAAGACACACCTGATTCATTAGGAGGCATGCTCTTTTTAATGAATTAGGTGGTTCTAACTCAATCATGTCCCCTAATCAAGACTGGCATGAAAAACGCCTTTCTTGGTGAATCTGTGCCACAGTGTTAATCAACTACAACCTTTTCTTTTTTGTTATACTAATTTTAATTGATTTTTGAGGAAAAGGAAAAAGATATACAGTGTCATGTAAAAGTTTGGGCACCCCTGGTCAAAATTACTGTTATTGTGAACAGTTAAGCAAGTTGAAGATGAAATGATCTCTAAAAGGGCTAAAGTTAAAGATGACACATTTACTTTGTATTTTAGGTTAAAAAAAAATGTCATTTTTTACATTTTAAAAATTACAAAAATGAAAATGGCTCGATGCAAACTTAGCTTAACAAATCCTCAAATACTGCCACATTTCGGAAATAAACTTCCTTATGAATAAGGTATCGTATTTTTCGGACTATAAGATGCACTTTTTTCCTCCAAAGATTTACAGGAAAGGGGGGGTGCGTCTTATTTTCTGAATGTGGTGTGTGTATATATATGATCTGCCGGAATAGTCACTGCTCCCACGCCTGAACTGTGTGCGTGGGGAGCAGTGACTTAATAGCCGGAACACAGTGTAGCCGCAGTGCGGCTCCTGCTGCTGCCGGGCGATCGCGTGTGCCCGCTATTAAAGAGCATGAATATTCACCCCTCTCCACTTCCATGGGCGTGGAGAGGGGTGAATATTCATGCTCTTTAATAGCAGGCACACGCGATCGCCCGGCAGCAGCCGGAGCTGCGCTGAGGCTACACTGTGTTCTGGCTATTAGAGAGAAATAAGTCACTGCTCCCCACACACACAGTCCAGGTGTGGGAAGCAGTGACTATTCCAGCAGATCATCTCACCTTGTGAGGGTGCATGGCAGTGATGTCATGCCTGGCTCACACGGTGAGATCAGTGCTGGCAGCAGAACGGGATGCAGCGCTGGAGCAGAGAGAAGAAAGGTGAGTAGAAGTTGTGTTTTTTTGTGTGCAGCGTGATGGGGATTAGGGGGCCACGCATACCAGGATGGGGGTGCCATGCATACCAGGAAGAGGGATGAGGGGTGCCATGCATACTAGGAAGAGGAATGAGGGGTGCCATGCATGCCAGGAAGAGGGATGAAGGGTGCCATGCATACCAGGATGAGTGATGAGGTGGGCCATACATACCAGGATGAGGGATGAGGGGGGCCATGCATACCAGGATGAGGGATGAGGGGTTCCATGGAGGAGAGAAATGAGTGAGCCTTGCATACCAGGAAGAGGGATGAGGTGGGCCATACATACAAGGATGAGGGATGAAGGGTGCCATGCATACCAGGATGAGTGATGAGGGGGGCCATACAAACCAGGATGAGGGATGAGGGGGGCCATGCATACCAGGATGAGGAGTGCCATGCATACCAGGATAAGGGTGAGGGGTGCCATGCATACCAGGATCAGGATGAGGGGTGCCTTGCATACCAGGATGGAGATCAGGGGTGCCATGCATACCAGGGTGGGGATCAGGGGTGCCATATATACCAGGATGGGGGATATTAACAGAATTGGGGGACATTACCCCTATAACAGTGTCAGCAGCAGACGCCCTCCCCCTTAACAGTGCATCATTACCACAATTTTTACTTACATTTTTTTTTTCTATTTTCCTCCTCTAAAATCTAGGTGCGTCTTATGGTCCAGTGCGTCTTATAGTCCGAAACATACGGTAGTTTATTTTACTTCTGAAACTTGTCAGTTGTTTGAGGATCTGTATTCAGTGGTTTTAGCATGTATGGAATAAAGTTACAATAAACAGGGAGGACAGTGTGCAGGCTTTTCCCTTAGTTAATCTATTTTAAATCATTAACCTTCACATACAGATCATTGGGGCTAATGGATGTGCTGTTACATGCCCAATTCTTTTAGCAGAATCAAATCTACCTGGAACCTGCTGCATTGAGTAAAATCTCATTTATTTAGGACTCATTCAGACGTCTTTTTTAAGGATAGATCCAGTGTCTGTAAAAAAAAAAACTTGAGTTATGCATCAAAATTACCCTAAAAATTCTATGGATCTGTGCAAAAACACGGATTATACAGGCATAGCAATGTGTGCTGTCTGTAATTAATATTGTAGCGCCTAAAAAAAGCTTTGCATTTTTTTTTTCTTATATGAGAAAAAAACTGATGGTAAAAACAGACACACAGGCCAAACACTGATGAAACTCAAATCCAAAACACTTATGAAAATCGGACCTTTTTTTTGCATACGTGAAAAATCATTGATGACGGAATGATGCCTCAAGACTGCTCTCGGAAAAATGTTTTCCCCTTTAGAACAATGTGACTCAAGTTTTAAATGTGTTTTGTTTTTCTTATAATAAATAATGGACCAACAGAATGGATCGCAGTGGTCTTGAATAACTATATACTGATGTAAACGAGAGGGGTAACTGCTGGGTCTGTGTTGTATAAAATGTTTTTTACTAATGTCATTTCATGATTAAACCTGTTGTAATGGCATTGTATTAAATTAATGAGCATCTGCTACCTGAATATACAATATCTGGTTGTCAAGACTAGCAGATATTAATTAAATGATGAGCTCATCAGAAATCACCTTACAAGGTATTGGGTTTTAATATTCTACATAGAAGTTGGTACAAAACGAAGAGGTAATATTCTTGAGTGATTTTTTTTTCTGCTGGCGGCTCCTGGCTTGATTACGTCATTGGATTTCCTTACAAGTCATTATGGATGGTTGACCTTCCAGTGTAGTGTCCTGATGTAGGATTTGTACCGCTGCTCTGTAATCAACACTATTGACCGTTCTAGTGGACCTTACATACTAACCGCTTCCCACATATGTCAATTCCTATTAGCTTTTTTCTTAACAATATCATAGTACAGCAACGAATGCCATTGTCTACAGTTGTGCCTTCCCCTCCCCCACTCCCCCCAAGTTCTTCTGATTACATCTGTTCTTTGACCATATAGCTGTTACTTTAGACATACATTCAGACATAAGTTCACACAAGGGACTTTTTTTTTTAATTTTCTTCTTAGGTCAAGTTTCTCTTCAATGAGGCATTTTAATGGGCAAGTAATTAAAAAAAAGCCCCTGGACATTATACATTGTTTCCGTTGCTTTGTTTCAGACATACATTTTATTCAGTTACCAATAAAAGACGGCAGATATGTATAAAAACAGAACAACCTTTCTGTTTCAGATAACTAGAGGACACATTAATATTAAAATCTATGGAAACTGTATCCATTATATTCCCCAGTCACAACAGTAAAGCAGTTTATCACTTTGGCAAGTAATGCTCTGGTTTCTATTCTTTTACACTTACTAGAGTCAACTTTAATATGCCATTTAAAGCGAATGTATCGTCTACATTTTTTTTTTACTAATTTAAAACCAGATACTGAACATATGTTTTGTGTCACCATATTTTGAGACCAATAACATTTTTTTTATTGTTTTTTTTCCATGATAAGCTCTAGTTTTCAGTGGTACAATTTTGGGTTCTATACGAATTTGTGATCACTTTGTATTCCATTTTTATCTGGGAAGCAAGCTGACCAAAAGAAAACCATTTTCTATTGCAGTGTACACCACGTTCCAAATTATTATGCAAATCCTATTTTTTTCTGATTTTCCTAAATGGTCTATGCAAATGAGTCAGTAAAATGTTCAAATCATCAACCGTTGGAGTCTAAATCAAATTCACTGGAAAAACCTCCCAATGATAACATTTTTTTTTTTCAAAACGAAAAAAAAAAAATCAAAATTCACCATTCCAAATTATTATGCATAAGAGATTCCAAACATTTTATAGGTTGTAAAGAACTGAAAATGGTCATTTGTTTATTTTGCAGCATCAAGAGGTCACATTTACTGAAATCAAAAGCTTTTTCAATCAAAAACATATTAACAGTCCAATTCACATGTTAACATAGGACCCTTCTTTGATATGATCTTCACGATTTTTACATCCAATGAACTTATCAGTTTTTGGATAGTTTCTGCTTGAATTTCTTTGCAGGATGTCAGAATAGCCTCCCAGAGCTGCTGTTTTGATGTGAACTGCCTCCCTCCCTCATAGATCTTTTGCCTGCAGACACTCCATGGGTTCTCAGTAGGGTTGAGGTCAGGGGAGAATGGTGGCCACATCATGAGTTTCTCTCCTATTTTATGCCCATAGCAGCCGATGACTCAGAAGTATTCTTTGTAGCTTGAGATGCGGCATTGTTATGCATGAAGACAATTTTGCTACGGATGGCACAGATCTTTTTGTACCATGGAAGAAAGTGGTCAGTCAGAAACTTTATATACTTTTCAGAGGTAATTTTTCACCTTCAGGGACTTTAAGGGGACCTACCAGCTCTCTCCCCATGATCCTCCTTACTGACGTCACAGCCTTGTTGAGACATGATGGCTATCCACCAACCATCCACTATTCCATCCATCTGGACCATCCAGAGTTGAACGGCATTCGTCAGTAAACAAGACTGTTTTAAAATTAGTCTTCATGTATGTCTGGGCCCGACGCAACTGTTTGTGCTTGTGAGCACTGATTAGAAGTAGCCAAACTAGGTTTATGCATAACTGCAAGGCTCTGGAGGATCCTGCACAGGTTCTTGGGACTCTTAAGGCACCAGCAGCTTCAAATATCTATTTTCTGCTTTGTAATGGTATTTTAGCAGCTGCTTCCTTAATCCAATGAATTTATCTGGCAGAAATCTTCCTCATTATGCCTTTATCTGCAGGAACTGGTCTGTGCTCTGTATCTGCCACAAATCTCTTTACAGTACGATGATCACACTTAAGATTTCATGAAATATTTTATATTTTCATACCTTGTCAAAGGCATTGCACTATTTGACGTTTTTTGGGTGCAGAAAGATCCTTTTTCTTTCCCATATTGCTTGAAACTTGTAGCCTGCTTAATAATATGGAACATCCTTCTTAAATTGTTTCCTTTAATTAGGCTCACCTGGCAAACTAATTCACAGGTGATTAAGATTGAATTAATTGATCCAAAGAGCCCTGAGTCACAATACCATCCATGAGTTTATTTGAAAAACAAAAAATTACATTAAAAAACTTAAATCCAATTTGCATAATAATTTGGAACGCAGTGTATTATACCTGTCAGATTTCTAGTAGGAGTACAAAGATGACAGATCTGAGGGTCTTAGGTCTTTGCTGCCATGACAACAGAACAGCACCCTGCAATTGCGTTGCGAGGGGCTGTTGGGGTGACAGAACCCCTGATGAAGCTACGCTTGAAAGCAGCATAACACATTTTCTGACCCTCCTCGCCCTCTTGGCTTTATCGGTTTATGATTCTTTAGTCATTATATTGGTATTTAGATACATGCTTTTTTGTTTTTTGACCTGTATTTATTGTGCCATATTAATCTTTTTTACTAAAATTTTTGTTATTGCTTCAATATTGTGCTATTTTGTAAATTTATATTTGAGGTGTTAGAGTAGGTTATACTGGTTACCCCCTTTAACCTTTTATAAGGGATTTTGTCTCTGTGTTTTTCTAAGTGTTTCTAATTTTTGTGATATATACAGTACAGACCAAAAGTTTGGACACACCTTCTCATTTAAAGATTTTTCGTATTTTCATGAATTTGAAAATTGTACATTCACACTGAAGGCATCAAAACTATGAATTAACACATGTGGAATTATATAGTTAACAAAAAAGTGTGAAACAACTGAAAATATGTCTTATATTCTAGGTTCTTCAAAGTAACCACCTTTTGCTTTGATGACTGCTTTGCACACTCTTGGCATTCTCTTGATGAACTACAAAATGTAGGCTTAACTTTGTGACTTTTCAGAGCTTTTATGGCAGAATTCTAGTGTGAAAGTTTTGATTATTCGGGGCCATAAGCTGTAGGCCATTTTTTGATGACACATTCATGTTAATTGAATAAAATAATGTTAATTGAATAAAATATTGAAGCCCTAAAACATTGTCCTTGTCGCCTGACTTGTTTACGTATCTTGTCATCAACTGCTTCAATGGGTTTCATCTTGCTGGGAGCATTATCAGGGGGCATATACGTATGCATGTATCGGCTTAGAACGTAACCCTTATGTTGCTTTCATGTTGTTTAGTATTTGAAATGTGAAATATTTTAATTTGCAGTGCTGATGAACAGTGAAATTAGTATATAGACGTTTTACCAGAAGCCTTGTAATATATGAGGGTTCGACATGTGAGGTGTTTCTTATTCATGAAGTTCCTCCTACACTATAAAAAAAGACCTAGTGATAGATGAAAAGGGCCCTTGTGTATATCCGAGATTGGGAAATTAGACTGTGCAACCCATAGGCGGAACTGATGTCAGTGCAATGTATAATGGCTTATATACTGGTATTTGTAACCACATTAATCCTTAGGGTAGGTTAGCAATACAAGATGAAAACTTATGGCGGTCCAATAACCAACACCCTCACCTTTTAGCTGCTAATATTTCCAGTGGCTGTTGCATGTTATCAGGTATGGAGCTGAAACCACGGCTCAATATTCTGTTTAGTGGCCACTACCGGATAGTGCGGATCAGCTGCCATAACAGTTTAGGGAGCTGTGCTCTTCCACTCCATACAATGTGTAGGTATGTGTGACTGGTTGTTTTTTCAGTATTTTGCACCTTCGTTGCCTCTGCCTATTATCCATGGGGCTTGCTGCATCTGCACTGCCTTTAGTATTGTGACCAGATACTGTGATATTTTTTTGTGATCTAATATCCTTTTCAGTAAATTTCATGTTTATGTTCATCCATTGCCGGAAATGTTAGCTACTGACAGAGGTGTACATAGAAATCATGGGGCCTCATAGCAGAAGTTCTAATTGGGTCCCCTACCCCCCAACAAAAAAATTTTTTTGGCAGGGTCACGGAAGAGAACACCTCACAACTTTACCACCTTTACAAAGTAATTTTCCTCCTACTGAAGCCCTAGATTCCCCTTACATTGCACCCATGAAGTATGATGCCAACAAGAGTGCCACACAGACACTGTATGATACTCCTACAGTGAATTTCTCCACTGTACCCTCCACTCGCACACCATGATGACCCTACTGTACCCCACCTCAACTCCTCCGGCTACATATGGTGACCCCAACAAAGTATGACCCTCCGACTGTGACCCCCACACAGCCCACCATACAGTACTGTATAATGGGCCTACTTACAGTATAATGGTCCCCACACGGTATAATGACCCGCACTAGCCCTGCAAACACTATAATGGCCTCCACAGTGCCCTCCACACAGTATGATGGACCCCACACAAACCTTCACACTGTATAATTGCTTGCATACAGTATAAAAGCTTCCATGTAGCCATCCAAATATTATAATGGCCCCCACATTGCCCTCCAAACATTATAATAGCTGCCACATAACCCTCCATCTAAGATAATGGGCCCCATAATCCTCCATATAGTATACTGCACCCCATAGTCCTCCATACAGTATAATGCACCCCCCATAGTGTATACAGAATAATGCTCTCCCCCCTAGTCTATACTGTGTAATGCTCTCCCCATAGTCCTCCATATAGTATAATGCACTCCCCATAGTATATACAGTATAATACACTCTCCATAGTCCTCCATACAGTATACTTGCAGCACTGGGGTCCTGGGTTCAAATCCCACCAAGGACAAGATCTGCAAGGAGTTTGTATGTTCTCCCCGTGTTTGCATGGGTTTCCTCCCACACTCCAAAGACATACTGATAGGGAATCTAGATTGTGAGCCCCAATGGGGACAGTGATGATAATGTCTGTAAAGCGCTGCGGAATATGTCGGCGCTATATAAAAAATAAAGATTATTATTATCATACTGCAGTCTTCATAGTCCCCCATACAGTATACTGCACTCCCCATAGTCCTCCATACAATATACTGCACTCCCTATAGTCCCCCATACAGTATACTGCACTCCCCATAGTCCTCCATACAATATACTGCACTCCCTATAGTCCTCCATATAGTATAATGCACTCCCCATAGTCCTCCATACAATATACTGCACTCCCTATAGTCCTCCATATAGTATAATGCACTCCCCATAGTCCTCCATACAATATACTGCACTCCCTATAGTCCTCCGTACAGTATAATGCACTCCCCATCGTCCATACAGTATACTGCACTTACTTCTCAGTCTTCCATATAGCATAATGCATTCCCCATAGTCCTCTATATAGTATATGCACCCCTCATAGTCCTCCATATTGTATAATGCACTCCATAGTCCATATAGTATACTGCACTCCCTATAGTCCCAATGCTGTATAATTCACCCCCCATAGTCCTCCATATAGCATAATGCACCCTCATAGTCCTCCATACAGTATACTAACCTCCCTATAGTCCATACGGTATAATGCACTCCTCATAGTCCTCCATACAGTAGTACATTGTACTCCCCATATTCCTCCATACAGTACACTGTACTCCCCAGGGGCGGAACTACCGCCCGTGCAGCCGGTTCATTGAACGGGGGCCCCGAGGGAGAGGGGGCCCCTCCAGCCTCCAGCAGGGCCGCCATCAGGGCATGACTGCCCTGACTCCAGTATGGGGCCCGGCCGGTAGGGGCCCCCTCGGGGGCCCCCCTCTTGTGCGTCTCTCTCCGGGGCCCCATGCTATGCGCCGGGTCCGGGACATTTCAGCGCTGAGCTGCGCTGTTGCAGCAGCGCCTTGATGATTCCCCTGACTTCCGGTCATGTGACGGTGCCGTCACATGGCCGGAAGTCAGGAGAACCTGCTGTCAGCGATTTGGACGAGCGCCAGGATTCTGCAGGGATCGCATGGGGGTAAGTATAACAAGTTTTATTTTTTTTAAAATACAATTAACTAGGAGTGGAGAGATGGGAGAAGCACATGTGTGTGTGTATGTGTGTGTGGGGGGGGAGATGGGAGATGCACATGTGTGTGTGTGTGTGGGGGGGGGGGAGATGGGAGATGCACATGTGTGTGTGTGTGTGGGGGGGAGATGGGAGATGCACATGTGTGTGTGTGGGGGGGGAGATGGGAGATGCACATGTGTGTGTGTGGGGGGGGGAGATGGGAGATGCACATGTGTGTGTGGGGGGGAGATGGGAGATGCACATGTGTGTGGTGGGGGGGAGATGGGAGATGCACATGTGTGTGGGGGGGGAGATGGGAGATGCACATGTGGTGGAGGGGGATGAGATGGGAGATGCACATGTGGTGGAGGGGGATGAGAGAGGGGCACATGTGGGGGAGGGGGATGAGAGAGGGGCACATGTGGGGGAGGGGGATGAGAGAGGGGCACATGTGGGGGAGGGGGATGAGAGAGGGGCACATGTGGGGGAGGGGGATGAGAGAGGGGCACATGTGGGGGAGGGGGATGAGAGAGGGGCACATAACGAATGTGGGGTGGGGGAGAGTAAATGATAAATGATGATGGGGTGGGGAGAGCACGGACATGATATAATGAATTGGGGCAGGGGGTGCATGTAAATATTGAATGCGGGGAGCAGGAAGTATAGAGTAGGGGGCGTTGCGGATGCAGGAGTGTGACTGGTAACAAATTGGCGGAAAGAGTAGAGGTTCTAATTAAATTATATATTAAGTGCCTATTTACAGTTAATGGGGGCACAGTGGTGGATTACAATTTATATTTGGAATGGTAGGTTGCCTAATAACTAACCATATATTGATGGTGGATGCACGTCTGTATTCAGCTGCGTAATGTAGAAGTTGGGGAATGTGCTCTAGATAACTGTGTTATTTTATGCAGAGACGAGTGATGGCGGTCTGTGCTGGATGAAGGAGAAAAGCGAAGATGAAGGACTTCACCTAGAGACGTCACCGGTGAGTCAGTCTATTACATGTACACTGTGTATAATGTCACTGGTGATCACTGTATTACCTGTACACTGACACTATATACAGAGCTCCTGTGTATAATGTCACTGGTGATCACTGTATTACCTGTACACTGACACTATATACAGAGCTCCTGTGTATAATTTCACTGGTGATCACTGTATTACCTGTACACTGACACTATATACAGAGCTCCTGTGTATAATGTCACTGGTGATCCCTGTATTACCTGTACACTGACACTATATACAGAGCTCCTGTGTATAATGTCACTGATGATCACTGTATTACCTGTACACTATATACAGAGCTCCTGTGTATAATGTCACTGTATTACCTGTACACTGACACTATATACAGAGCTCCTGTGTATAATTTCACTGGTGATCACTAGATTACCTGGACACTTACGTTATACATACCATGTATAGAGCTCCCGTGTATAATGACACTTATGGTAATATTAGTAATGTGGTGGTAATATTAGTAATGTAGTGGTAATATGTGGTCTGGTCATGGTGTGGCAGTTTTTCTCCCTTCTGTGTGGTATTATTCGGTCACTATGTTGTGGTAATATGTGGTCTGGTCATGGTGTGGCGGTATTCCCTGTATGTGGTATTATTGGTCATTTAAAAAAAAAATGTATATGACACATTCCCTTAAAGAAAACTAAATAAAAATATATCTAAAAAGAGTATTGGATATTTTAAGAAAATTTTAATAGGTTAGAGTAGGGCCCGCCCAGAAGAGTCTACCTTATCGTGGTGGCGGCTTTAAAAATCTTTTGGCCAAAACAAAAGCTGATGGCTATGTATGTGGCGCCGTCACATGGCCGAACGTCAGGAGAACCTGGTGGCAGCGACGTGGACGAGCGCCAGGATTCTGCAGGGATTGCATGGGGGTAAGTATAACAAGTTTTATTTTTTTTAAATACAATTAATTAACTAGGAGTGGGGGGAATCAGAGATGCACATGGGGGGGGATGAGAGATGCACATGGGGGGGGGTGAGAGATGCACATGGGGGGGGGATGAGAGATGCACATGGGGGGGGATGAGAGATGCACATGGGGGGGGATGAGAGATGCACATGGGGGGGATGAGAGATGCACATGGGGGGGATGAGAGATGCACATGGGGGGGATGAGAGATGCACGGAGGGGGATGAGAGATGCACATGGGGGGGATGAGAGATGCACATGGGGGGGATGAGAGATGCACATGGGGGGGATAAGAGATGCACGGGGGGTGAGAGCTGCACATGGGTGGGATGAGAGCTGCACATGGGGGGGTGAGAGATGCACATGGGGGGTTATGTTTACATAACTTTGTTGCCTTATGAAGGGCAGGGGGGGCCCCCCAAAATTTCTTGCACAGGGGCCCACTACAGTCTGTGTCCGCCCCTGTTACTCCCCATAGTCCTTCATACAGTACACTGCACTTTCCATAGTCCTCCATATACAGTGCATTGCACTCCCCATAGTCCTCAATACAGTACACTGCATTTCCCATAGTCCTCTATGCAGTATTATGGCCACCACAATTTACTCATTTATTTAAAAAAAAATACCATACTCACCTCTCCTCCTGGTTCCTCTGCTGCTGTGGTCTCTGCAGCTAGCTTTCTGAAGTGCCATACATCTCAACGCAGCGGGCGCCACGTAGTGACATCATCGCGCCCCCTGAGCTTAGACGTCAGACGCCGAGGAAGAAAGTTGGGGAGGGAACGTCAGATGATGGTCCATCCTCCATCATTGCTTTCAACTGTATTGGCATCCTTGTTGCTGATACAGTTGAACTTGCGATGACAGGCGGAGGGGGGGCCCAGTGCTGGCACTGGCACCCGTAATGCCCGGCTCACAGGCCCCATAGCAGCCGGGTGGCACGCCACTGATCATTGTGGGTATCAGGTGTCTTGACCCCCACCGATCTTATACTGATGATTAATTCTTAGAATAGCTCATCAATTTAAAAGTAGTGGACAGCCCCTTTTAAGCTATTTGAGTGTTATATTCATTTATCCTTCACTGGCAATGTTATCATATAATTTACCTAAACATTTGAATGGCAAGTCTGCCTGATTATGCAGTATACATTCCCTGCCTCTGTGTTATTACTCTATTATGCATTGGCTCTCAGGGTGCTGGATGACACAATGGTAAAAACTAAAATGCCTTTATCTTCATGTTGAGTGTAAAAAATCCAGTATCAGTAAAATTACATTTTGCTTATACGTTTTGACTGAAGAATCTTACTCCTAGTTCCTTTGATCAAAGTAGATGAGAACTCTTCCATAATGAAATATTAGGAAATAATGTATCGCTACCTTGGGCCCCCTCACTTTGCCTTTTGATCTATAAAGATATACAGTACAGACCAAAAGTTTGGACACACCTTCTCATTTAAAGATTTTTCTGTATTTTCATGACTATGAAAATTGTACATTCACACTGAAGGCAGCAAAACTATGAATTAACACATGTGGAATTATATACTTAACAAAAAAGTGTGAAACAACTGAAAATATGTCTTATATTCTAGGTTCTTCAAAGTATCCACCTTTTGCTTTGATGACTGCTTTGCACATTCTTGGCATTCTCTTAATGAGCTTCAAGAGGTAGTCCAATGAGAAGGTGTGTCCAAACTTTTGGTCTGTACTGTACATGAGAACAGGTCTTCAATGCTTGATGTAAAAATGTCTTGTGTTGTCCATATTCCTCGTTTTGTGGCTTTCATTTACCCAGATAATCCTAAATAATCTCATAACAGAATTTATAACAACTTGACCAAAAAAAAAATAAGGTAACAAATTCCATTCACTTTAATGAAGTGATGCACTTTATATTTGTTTCATTGGATTTTCGATGTGAATGTGACACTAATATGAATGCAGTTACTTTCTGCACAGTCTGGAGTATCCTGGAAGTCTGCGTCCCTGACAGCCAGTGCTGCTGGCATGTGTTATGTGTTAGCTAATGCTCTTCCTATGTAAACCAAGATTGTTAGTTGCTTCCATAAAGTAAAAACTTTTGCCTCTACTTTACGAAACAGATGTGAATCTAATAAGCAGCCTGTAAGATGCAATTTGTAAGCAGCTGCTAAGCTTTTAGTTTCCCTGAACTCATAAAAGCGGAGCTCTGCTTTGGTCTGTGTGACAAATGGCGCACCTTTAATGTGGGAGCTATGTTTACTCTTCTCTTCTGTTTAGGCAGGTAAAGGCAGTGGGGAAATGAATTTTTATGCCGCCGTGTGGCTTTTTAGATAAAAATACTTCACAATGCTCATTCTGTAATGATGATTCTTTTGAAGAATGTTTTGATGCTTGAGAAATGTACAGATGAAAGGGTCATGCCTAAGGACATCAGCAAAGATTTGGACTATGCTTCATAATAATAATAAAGACCAAAACATTGCTGCCAGCGGGGATCTAAAAGGACACTTAAAGTGTAAATAAGCTATAAAACCTAATGACTGCTGATAAAAACGGCATAAAAGCAATAGGCGACAGAATGGATATGATTGCCACTATTGAGTACTAATCCATGTAGGAAGCATCAACAGAAATATGAACTTTTTTGGCAATGTTTACCCTACTTACGACACAGTCCCAAAGACTCACCTTAAATAACACGTAACGTGTGTAAGAAAAACACAAAGATGTATTTTTATTCATAAAAGAAAAACTAACTGAGGAACAGCAAAAAGCAACATCACAAGTAAGGGTGATCCAATCCAGAATTATTTCATTTGGAAAACTAGTATTCCCTAAACTAGTATTCCCCTAAACTTGTATTCCCTAAAACAGAGATGACAGATGTGACAGTGGTGACAAGTATTCCCATCTGCTCTTGCCACCTAACCTGAATCTTCTCTTTCACACCACACTACTAACTTTCTAAAATAATACTGTATATCAGCAGGGGCTTCGCCCACTTGTGTGGTGGTATAATGCACCAACATCACCACCCACGCTGCAGGGGAGAAGCAGGCTCTTCCATCAAACCATGTGAACCCAGCCACATCCCCCTGCTTCTTGCTGCAAGTCCTTTTGTAACAATTTTAACAGTTGACACTATAACATATGCAGTAATACAGCAAAAAAGCATACAGTGTGAATAAAAAAAACCTGCAAAATTTATACAACTAAACACACAGTGCAAATGACAATATTTCAGGATATGTTCTAATGTGCATTTGTGTTTTGGGAAATAAATGCAGAGTATTTGCATTTCAAAGTGTGAAATTTGCACTGACATCTGAGAATTTAAAATCTGCAGCACTGGTCAATTTACGCTGCGGATATATTTCACAGCGTGTGCATTATATTTCTTAGAGAACCTATCATCAAATCTTTGCCTCCCTATTGAGAACAATCTAGTAGAGCCACCTTAAATAACACGTAAAGTGTGTACAGAACACACAAAGATGTCAATTTATTCATACAAGAAAAACTAACGGAGGAACGGCACAAAACTTCATCCCAAGTAGAGCCAATGTATTAGATACCGGACTTATTGCCGTAGTTTTGATAAAACCAGTGTTTTATCTGTTGCAGTTCTGCTAGTCTTCTCAGTGATGAGCTCATGGAATGTAGGATTTAATATTCATGAGCTCTGGCTATGCCTGCCCTCTACCGCTGAGTGCCAGTTTTCTGTCTATGCCCAGTGTAGGTAGAGAGCTGTCAATCAATGGTGAGGCCAGGTTAAGACTGAGCTCATATAATTATATAGTTGTATAGTTCGTACAGTTAAAAAAACACACGTCAAGTTCAACCAAGGGAAAAGATATGCATATGACGCGCCCAGGGGATGGGGAAACGACTCGGCGCCCGGTCCTTGCTGTTGGTTTTGGGGGATGTCGCGGTGGCCGGCTCCCGGGGCCGTACCCTGGGGTCACTCTTAAAAGCAAGGGAAGGGGAAAAGGTGTATGGGAAAGGGGAAAGTTCGTGACGCCACCAGTGGTGTCTGGTGAGAATCACCAGCACTGCAACAGTCCTCTGAGGCCGGTGTCAGGGCAGCTGTAGATGGTTTGGCTCCCCACAGGTGGAGCAGGCCTCAGGGCAGCTTAGAGAGGAGTGTAGGATAGAGCGTTAGCGGGTGCAGAGCCGCGGAGGAAAGAACAGACAGAGGCAGTAATTAAAGTCATCCAAGTCTTTACTCACGGTGGTGCTTTCTCAGCTCAGAGCTTCTCTCTGCTGTCACACGGCGAGCTGCGGCCGCCAGGGAGGGGTTCAGCACACTCCAGGTAGTTCAGGAGCGCTTGACAGGTCCCCCGCTCTAAAGTGTTCCTCTCCTGTTGTACTTCTCCCGCCTTGTGTCCCCCCACTGAGTCCCATACGGGTACTGCGATGTCCCTTGTGGGTAACGTGTAGTTCCCGGACCGACTGGGTGCCCTTTTTGGTTACTTGTGAGAACGTGGCGTAAGGCCGGGTCCCTCTGGATAAACTCAGATTAGGCCATACAGGTGGCGACTCCGCTCCATCCATATCCCCCTGGGATCCACATAAGCCTCTGGACTTTTCCGACAGGGACGTGAAGTGCGAAGTCAGATAATCGGGGACCGGTACCCCCTCTTGTGGCAGGATCTCTCTGGCAGGGCCAGAATAAGGTATGCAGGTGGCGACACCGCTCCGTCCGCACCCCCTGAGATCCTTTCGCCTGTGGAGCCTATCTCCTCTGCTCCCGTCCTGGGCCTTCTTGGTTGGACTCTGACCGGGGACTGAGCCGGTTTTAACTCTGCCCCAATCCCCCGTCTCTAGGCCTGAGACCGGGAACCGTGGACCCTGATGCGGCTGCAGCCTTGTGCTGACCTGTCTTCCCAAAGACCCACGACCAAAGACCCGGTTATTAAAATGGCCTCCAGTTATATAGAATTCTATTAAGTGCTTAGGTAAAGTGCTTCCTCCACCCTCACTCACTACGTGGTTCCCCCCAACTCCTCCATTCAGGCCCGGGGCAGCACTATGGTGCTTTAGGCCCCCTTCAGAACTGGAGTGGTGTAGTGTTGAGTGTGTGGTTGGGGTCCTGTGAGGTACTCCATCCTTACCTGGGAGAGGAGATACCACACCTCGTTCTGAGGTGCAGTACCCCTGTGGTGACTGAACCCTCAGGGGCGCTACATATATTTACATCCATAATGCATGGTCCAGTCTGCTCTAAAAAGCAGGTCATTCCCTTCTGATCCCAAGTGTCGACTGGATCAAATTCAGAATAAGAACTTCATATGTTTTGCATAATTGTTTATTATTTTCTTCTTAAAAAAGCATATAAGCCTTTTTTGAACCATAGACAAATTCTTGCTGTGACCAGCTCCTGAGGTAGACTGTTCACAGATTAATAGGTTTCATGCTAAAGAACCCTTGCCTCCTATGGATATTGTACCTGTTTGTTTTTCTCCAGATAGAAGGATTACCCTCTTGGCATTTGAGTTTTTATATGAAGCAGCTGTTGACCATACTTTTTGTATGGGCCATATATGTACTTGCAGGGGCGGACACAGACTGTAGTGGGCCCCTGTGCAAGAAATTTTTTGGGCCCCCCCCCTGCCCTTCATAGGGCAACAAAGTTATGTAAACAAAACCCCCCCATGTGCATCTCTCACCCCCCCATGTGCAGCTCTCATCCCCCCATGTGCAGCTCTCATCCTCCCCCGTGCATCTCACCCCCCCATGCATCTCTCATCCCCCCGTGCGTCTCTGATTCCCCCCACTCCTAGTTAATTAATTGTATTTAAAAAAAATAAAACTTGTTATACTTACCCCCATGCGATCCCTGCAGAATCCTGGCGCGCTTCCACCAGGTTCTCCTGACTTCCGGCCATGTGACGGCGCCGTCACATGACTGGAAGTCAGGGGAATCATGAAGGCGCTGCCATAGCAGCGCTGCACTGCTACACAGAGGAAAGCAGCGCTGAGATATCTCGGTGCTTAGCGCTCAGCATGGGGCCGGGGACCCAGGGCCGGCTCCAGGTTTTTGTGGGCCCCGGGCGAAAGAGTCTCAGTGGGCCCCTTTAACACATACCACGATTCATGATGCACAGATACCGAAGAGAAATATATATATAATACAATGCAAAGATTTCACTTCTTACATTACATGAGTGATAGCTATTGTAAATTCCACAATAGCTCAGAAACCAGCGAATCGCTCCACACAGTATACTGGCCCCCATAAAATGCTCCATACAGGAGACTGGCCCCCATAAAATTCTCCATACAGAATACTTGCCCCCATATAACGCTCCATACAGGATACTGGTCCCTATATAACGCTCCATACAGGATACTTGCCCCCATAAAATTCTCCATACAGAATACTTGCCCCTATATAACGCTCCATACAGGATACTGGTCCCTATATAACGCTCCATACAGGATACTGGTCCCTATATAACGCTCCATACAGGATACTTGCCCCCATATAACGCTCCATACGGAATACTGGCCCCCATATAACGCTCCATACAGAATACTGGCCCCCATATAACGCTCCATACAGAATACTGGCCCCCATATTACGCTCCATGCAGGCTGTTCCCCCCACATAATGCCCCACGCAGGCTGTTCCCCCCACATAATGCCCCACGCAGGCTGTTCCCCCCACATAATGCCCCATGCAGGCTGTTCCCCCCCATATAGAATGTCACCCCCCCTTATAATGCCCCATGCAGGATGACACCCCCCCCTTCCTTATAATGCCCCATGCAGGATGTCACACACCCCCTCCCTTATAATGCCCCATGCAGGATGTCACACACCCCTCTCCCTTATAATGCCCCATGCAGGATGTCACACCCCCCCCTCCCTTATAATGCCCCATGCAGGATGTCACCCCCCCCCTCCTCCCTTATAATGCCCCATGCAGGATGTCACACCCCCCTCCCTTATAATGCCCCATGCAGGATGTCACACCCCCCCTCCCTTATAATGCCCCATGCAGGATGTCACACCCCCCCTCCCTTATAATGCCCCATGCAGGATGTCACCCCCCCCTTATAATGCCCCATGCAGGATGTCACACACACCCCCTCCCTTATAATGCCCCATGCCGGATGTCACCCCCCCCCTTATAATGCCCCATGCAGGATGTCACACACCACCTCACCCTCCTCCATTATACTGCCACAGGCCTCCATACAATAAAAAAAAAAATTAAATACTCACCTCACGTCTCACCTGCTGCCGCTGCTCCGGACTCCAGTGTCGCTGGACTCATCCCGCTCTGCGCTGTGACTGCTCTCCTCCGCTCACGGGTCCCATAGCGCGTGGGGTGCCCAACGGTGAGGGCCCCCTGCCTGCCTGCTCAGGGCCCCGGCATTTGCCTGGGTGCTGACGCCTGCCCTGTGGGGGCCCCATGAGGAGACGCACAAGAGGGGGGCCCCAACGGGGCTCCGAGGGGGCCCCGACCGGTCGGGTCCCATACTAGAGTCAGGACAGTCATGCCCTGATGGCGGCCCTGCTGGAAGCTGGAGGGGCCCCCTCTCCCTCGGGGCCCCTGTTCAATGAACGGGCTGCACGGGCGGTAGGTCCGCCCCTGTGTACTTGTGCAAATAAAAAAGATCCCCTCTTACACTTCTCAAGATAAATATAATTCTCTTTGTCTTTCCTCATAACCAAGATACTCCATTCTTTTTAAGTTTTGTGGCTCTTCTTTGTACCTTTTCTAACTCCAGGGCATCTGTTCCATTCACTGGCTCAGAACTGAACTGCGTATTCTAGTTGAGGTCAAATTAGCACTATTACATCCCTGTCCTGCGAGTCCATGCCTCTTTTACTATATGACAATATATTGCTGGTTTTAGAAGACATTGCATGGTGTTATTGAGTCTGTGATCTAAAAGTACACCTAGATCCTTCTCTATTAGTGACTCTCCTAGTTTTAATCCCACTAGAACATATCCTGCCCTCAGGTTATAAATGCACACATGCATAACTTTACATTAATCCACATTGAACCTCAATTGCCAGGAGGATGCAAAAACATTTCAATTTGTCCATAGACTGCATTGTCCAGTTTATCCATGGGCTGCATTATACTACGTAGCTTGGTGTCATCGGCACAAATTGAAGCAACACTATACTCATTGAGAGGACTAGCAGAACCGCAGCAGATAAAACGTGACTTTAGCAAATCTACAGCAAGGAGCCTAGTAAGTGAATCTCTGGTGACAGATTCCCTTCAAAATCTTATTCTTAATGCTAGTACTGTAGAATTCATTGGATCTTCCAGCCTTCCAATTCACTGCATTACAGAGACATACCCTCACAGTTCTCTAGGCCAAATTCATGGCAGTCTGTAAAAGACTTTGTATTTTGGAGGCAGCATGATAATACAGCCCAAAGGAAACTGTTCATCGGTGGCCCAGATATACTGTTGTTCTGAAAAAGAACAAAATTACTTGTATTATGTGTAGCTTATAAAGCACATGTATGATAAACACATGTAGCAGCCACAAGTCCAGCTAATCCACATCTATTGTCCCAGGGCACAACCCACATGACCAACAGAAAGGTACTCATACTCGGTCTTTTGATGCTTCCTATTTTTTTTTTTGCTGTGTTTGGTCGACTTTTCTCTTATATGTATGTGTAGCTTTAAATAACAAATAAGCAAAATTTTAAAGCAGAGACAGTCTCTTGTATTATTCTATTAACATTTTTGCTACCATACACTTGACTATTAACAAACTGGATTATCAGCGATGGCATTGCTTATTTACTTCTTTAATTTCCTGTACAATTATTGTATTTTAAGTATATGTAGATAAACTGGAAACTCTGAATGTTTTCTCATCTCAGTGAATTAGTTTAGTCTGTAATTGGGGCTCAAATCCTTGTGTAAACCCTGCCTTAAAGGGGTTGTCTCATCCTGTAAAATGGGTAAAAAGTGCTTGTAAAAACAGAGAGGAATTTAATTCTGTTGTTTATTGTTTGTTGTTTGTTGCCTATGTTACCAGCCACCTCTGCTGTCTATCAGAGATGAACGGTTTACCCATGCAAGGGGCTCTTTCCTTTAGACTAGAGCTTGGAAGCGTTACTCTGAATCTTCACAAGCGCACCACTCCCAGGCAAGTAGAAAACTGGGAAATAGTATAGCGATGTGCTCCTGATGATAAAAGACGAGGAAACCAATTTAATGTGATGGAAAAAAGGAGGGTATGAGGGGAAATGGAAAGTCAGCTCACCATTCAGTTGTAGGAGCAGGTATCCATCAGATCCTCAGTAACCTTCGCCCGGAGGCGCTCTAATCAGGAACGTGTAGACAAAAATAAGAAAAAAGGAAAAGATCCTCCAACGAAGAAAAAAATATTAAAAAATATGTTCTTTATTAACCCATCATAGGAAGATTAAAAACATGCAAATCATGGTTAAGGCGCTTCGCCGAAACGCGTCTGTCTGTGTTCCTTGGATGTCCTAAGGTGTTTGCATGTTTTTAATCTTCCCATGATGGATTAATAAAGAACATATTTTTTAATATTTGTTTCTTCGCTGGAGGATCTTTTCCTTTTTTCCTATTTTAATTTAATGTGATGGTATCCTCTAAATTTCGTGTACCGAAATGTGTTTATCACTTCTTCCTGTTTACTTGGTTTAAAAAGTGGCAAGAACACTCTTGGGTAATTGCACTGCAAATAAAATATTTCTGAAGTCTTGCTCAGTGGTCCCGTCGGGGTTTACGTTTGAACTCCCCCAGCATAACGGATTCAGGCGTATGCACTAATGGGACCATTGATTATAATGGTGCCAAGAGATTCAACGTGTGGTCTGTTGTGCATCATTTTTGGGCGTGTATGCCTACTGGAGGTCGACACTCAAATTCAGTCTAGTATGTCTGAGTTTCTGCCTCCAGTGGGCGTATAAGCCCGAAAATGATGCATGAAAGAGCACACGTAAGACTCTGCAGGCACCATTATAGTTAATGGCCATGTTGGTGCATATGTAGCACCCTGAGGACTCGGCTGCTACAGGGGTATTACACCTCAAGCCAGAGGTGTGGTATTCCACTCCCGGGTAAGGATGGAGTGTGGGACTGAGCTCAGATAGCTGCATACACTACATACATCCCATTTCCGGGGGACAGACCGACGGTACTCCCACCAGTATATGTGCAGGTACGACAGTGTCTGTCCCTGGCTGGAGTGGGAGGGGGGTGGAACATCCCAGTAGTGTAGGGGCAGATAGGGGGAGCAGTCTGGGTAATGCTAGGAGCTCATTGGGTGCTGGTCACCTGAGCTCACACATAGAGGGAGTATATAAGGTGGGCACCATCTTAGATCAGGGTCAGTCTTCTGTAGAGGGTCAGTCAGTCCTGAGAGAGGTCCAGGAGCGCCTGCAGAGAGAAGAGAGAGAGGAGAAGAGAAGGACCCAGAGGGGGAGAAGAAGGAACCCCAAGAACCCAGTATACAACCAGAAGGGTGAGGGGTTGGCACGCAAGGGAACCGGATCCCAAATTAGTGGAGGAGAGAAACTACCCTCAACTAAGAACCGGAGGCTGCGACATTACATGTGGAGCAGCCCCTCACCAAGTCCACTAAGAAGGCACACCGAGCATAGGGTCAGGGAAGCCAAAGAAGGTTCACCCAACAGGAGGCCCGAGGGAGCCGGACATAAGTGGACCCCTGGTGGGAACGGCCAGTAGAGAGGACAGTCAGAAAGGGAGCTCAGGACCACGCTCCAGAATTGCTTGGGGGTTGGCCGAGTCCAGGACCTGGTGGACGCAGCACGGCTCGGGCGGTCACTCAAGGCCAGAGTGACCAACAGAACAGCAGTAAGTAAAAACCCTGAACTGCACAGCCCGACTCTGAGTCTTCTTACCATCCACACTGCACCACCACTACCACCATCCTCTACACCTGACCCCCTGAGGCTATACCCCTCCCGTTGGGGGTTATACTACCACAGCTGCACATATACCACCAGCCTCAGCGGACCCTGCTGCAGCGGCGGCCTTTTGACCGCAAATCAACGGGTGGCGTAGTCGACACTAAGAACAACTAATAACATCTGTAAAGACTGCCACACACTGAGTTTGACACCCTGGGCACGGACCTGGTCGCCGCCAATCGGAGACTACAACCCCCATCAGATCCGGCTCCGGGTAATCCCCAAACAGCACTGGCCCAGGGGGCGCGTCAACTTTGGCGTAGTCGGCAGGATTTCGTGCCCGCAACCACCGGGTACTGCGTGCCTGAAGAAAAGTTCAAATTTACCTCAAGAAGAAGTCTCCCGCCGGTTCCAGAGGGTCCCCGCCATGGGACGCCATCACGGATCGTTTCCCGCCGGTTGCCCGCCATCTGCAGCTTTTTCCCGCCATTTCCAGAAAATTTCCCGCCTTGGAAGAGCGGACGCCATTATGGGCGTGCCAGAGGGTGGCAAGAGGTCACCTCCCATCGTGGGCCAGGTAAAGGAATGGCGCCAAAAGCGGAAACCGCCCCCACCAACGGAGACTGTGATGCTAGAGATGTCCATCAGCGTGAGAGAACTGCCCCTGGAACTGACAATCACAAAGTTGCCCCGGGACCACCTTCAATGTGGGCGGAGACAGAACAAGAGAGCGAAGATGGGTGCAGCCTGGAGGAGTCTGGAGAGAGCACACCTGGAGACAAGAAGTCTGGAGAGGACTCCGGAGAAGTCGTACCCGGAGATGGAAGGAGAGTCAGGCAGCACCGACCCTGTGGTCAGGAGCCTGCTGCAAGCAACAACCCCACTAGGCTTAGTGGAGATCCTGGCACAGCTCCCCCGAGACCGGGAGTGTGCGCAGACCGCGCTGGAGCGCCTCGCATGGAGGATGGCCAAGGTGCAGCGAGAGACGCTGACGGAGTGGAGCCGAGAGATGGCCCTGCAGGCAAGAACCCGCCAGCGAAGCACGCCACCCGAGACGAGGAGACAGACCGCCTCTGAGGATGGTGCAGGAGGAGTGAAGGCCGGAGACGGCGCCGAAGAGGGAGCTGAACAGATGGAGGCAGGTAAAGGGGACGTCACTACCCCGAGCCGAGAAACCGCGTGCCTGCCCCAGCTCCCCGTCGCAGAGCCCGAAATTCCCCCTGCCGTGCCCGTCGCTGCATCGTCACCGCTCCAGACAAGGCCTCAAGCAGAAGCCGCGGCCGCGACCCCTGTGACGTCACGCGCCTCAACCCTGAGAGCGGCAAAGCAGGAAACACCACCGGCCTGGTCGCAAGGTCTAGTACCCCCGGGCGCCGCAGTACCAACAGCGCCCTCTACCTCCACTGAGCCACCGGCCTGGTCGCTGGGCCAAGTAACCCCGGGCGCCGCCGTCTTCACGGTGCCCTTTACGTTCAGGGTACCCCAGGCCTGGTCGCAAGACCTGGTCAATCCGGGCGCCGCTTCCACCACCGCGCCCTCAACATCCACAGCGCCACACCTGGGTGAAGACCTATCTGCCCAGCATACGTGCCCGGATGGGCAGCCCTTTAAATGGCCACCGGAGTACTACCAACTGGAACTCCAAGAAGCAAGGCCCCTGTGCGAGCCCCTGATTCCGGCTCCGAAGCCCGTTAAGAGGACCCCGCTCCCGCTGGAAGAAGCGCAGTTCGAGTGGGACCCCACCGGAGGAGACCTCATGGGGTTCACTGAGGAAACTCGGGCAGCCGCAGCGGAGCGTGTGGAGTGCTGCCGCCAGCAGTTGGCAGTCTTCGAGCAAGAACGGAGAGAGAGGCGGGTCCGTGAGCAGCGGCTGCAGGAACAGAGCGCAGGGCAGAAGAGCAGGACCAGGAGAGACCCCCGTGCAGCTCATGGTCCCCGTACCACCGGGACTGTGATTAAGTTTCAATTGCAGCACGGGTGGGGCTTCATCAGGGATCACCACACCCCCGGCGACGTCTTTGTGACCAGAAGAGACGTGGAGTCCCATCTGCCGGAGGGACACAGAGGTCGTGACCTATATGTAGGGGACGAGGTCACATTCACCCGGCACAAGTGTGCCAAAGGACCCTACGCCCTCCATGTACACCGGCTGACGGAGGAGGAGCTACGGTGTGAAGAGGAGCAAGAGGATCCGGACGGGTCTGAAGGAGGAGCAGGAGTACGCTGTCATGAAAGTACGGTAAAGAGACTGTACATAGTTACCCGTCAGGGTATAAAAACTGTTACTGCTGCTAGTTAAAATATAGTCCCCGTTGGGACCAGCAAATTGAACTGAAACCCGTGTGTCCCTATTCCCACTGACCGAGGACTGAGAGCGGTCATTCCTTTCCTAATACCTGGCCGAGGACTGAGAGCGGCCATATTTCCCCTTGTATATAGTTGCGCTTTTTAAGGCGCCCACTACTGGTTTTATAGGAAAGCTGTGTTATTCTACAAGAGACTGTCGCACTTTACCCGGTCACAAGTTGCACCGTGGCCGGAGGAACAAGAAAGTTTACAAGAATGTTTATTATGAAAAAGTTTTATGCTGCAGAAATATATATATAATGTTTTATATGTTTATGTTGTTATGAAAAAAATTGTATGTTTATGGATGTTTTATTCTCTTACAGCCCGAGGACGTGCTGTGATTTACCAGGGGGGAATGTAGCACCCTGAGGACTCGGCTGCTACAGGGGTATTACACCTCAAGCCAGAGGTGTGGTATTCCACTCCTGGGTAAGGATGGAGTGTGGGACTGAGCTCAGATAGCTGCATACACTACATACATCCCATTTCCGGGGGACAGACCGACGGTACTCCCACCAGTATATGTGCAGGTACGACAGTGTCTGTCCCTGGCTGGAGTGGGAGGGGGGTGGAACATCCCAGTAGTGTAGGGGCAGATAGGGGGAGCAGTCTGGGTAAGGCTAGGAGCTCATTGGGTGCTGGTCACCTGAGCTCACACATAGAGGGAGTATATAAGGTGGGCACCATCTTAGATCAGGGTCAGTCTTCTGTAGAGGGTCAGTCAGTCCTGAGAGAGGTCCAGGAGCTCCTGCAGAGAGAAGAGTGAGAGAAGAAGAGAAGGACCCAGAGGGGGAGAAGAAGGAACCCCAAGAACCCAGTATACAACCAGAAGGGTGAAGGGTTGGCACGCAAGGGAACCGGATCCCAAATTAGTGGAGGAGAGAAACTACCCTCAACTAAGAACCGGAGGCTGCGACATTACATGTGGAGCAGCCCCTCACCAAGTCCACTAAGAAGGCACACCGAGCATAGGGTCAGGGAAGCCAAAGAAGGTTCACCCAACAGGAGGCCCGAGGGAGCCGGACATAAGTGGACCCCTGGTGGGAACGGCCAGTAGAGAGGACAGTCAGAAAGGGAGCTCAGGACCACGCTCCAGAATTGCTTGGGGGTTGGCCGAGTCCAGGACCTGGTGGACGCAGCACGGCTCGGGCGGTCACTCAAGGCCAGAGTGACCAACAGAACAGCAGTAAGTAAAAACCCTGAACTGCACAGCCCGACTCTGAGTCTTCTTACCATCCACACTGCACCACCACTACCACCATCCTCTACACCTGACCCCCTGAGGCTATACCCCTCCCGTTGGGGGTTATACTACCACAGCTGCACATATACCACCAGCCTCAGCGGACCCTGCTGCAGCGGCGGCCTTTTGACCGCAAATCAACGGGTGGCGTAGTCGACACTAAGAACAACTAATAACATCTGTAAAGACTGCCACACACTGAGTTTGACACCCTGGGCACGGACCTGGTCGCCGCCACTCAGAGACTACAACCCCCATCAGATCCGGCTCCGGGTAATCCCCAAACAGCACTGGCCCAGGGGGCGCATCACATACACCCGAATCCGTTTTGCTGGGGGAGTTTGAACGTAAACCCTAACAGGACCAGTGAGCGCGGGGAAGGACGCAGTGTGGAAGGGAGGTAAGAGGTCACTAATGATCTGCTCTATGTTTGGCTAACCTGAGTTAGTGTGGCTGCTCTGTGTGGGAGTTGAGGCACTCCGAAGATCAGGGTGAGGTTAATATAAAATATATATATATATATATATATATATATATATATATATATATATATATATATATATATATATATATATATATATATATTCATCACACAATACAAGCCCTCCCCCTGGATGCATTCTGGGCCTTCACAGTCAGTATGTTTTCTTTCTATTTTACATGTACTGGTTTTCTTCTGCAAGTACAAATGCTGTGGGTTTTTTTTCACATTTTTCATGATTTTATTTATTTTACTAAGTTATATAGCACCATCATATTCCTCAGCACTTTACAGATGTCAAATATCAGTTGAATATTTTTTTTTTAACTTGTTGTTATTGAAGTTTTAGATTCTAATCAACAAAAGAAAAACAACCTGGCAACCCAGGGTTGAAATGTTCAGAGAATTACATAAAATGGTTGTACAATAAATACTGAATACACATAGACAATATAAAACTATTGTAAATGGCATTTTTGAAAATATAAACAGATAAATAACCAAACAACTAAAAAGAGGAAAAGAAAAGGAAAAAAAACTACAGAGGGATGGGGAGAAGGAAGAGAAGGGGGTGGTTCATGCCTCTCTACATGCTCCAGTATTTCAAGGAGCTTTAGGTGCATTGGCTTGCGAAAGTATTTATCCATGTGGTTTTTACCTATTTTGTTACATTACAACCTGTATTTAACCCCTTAAGCCCCGCGGGTGGTTTGCACGTTAATGACCGGGCCAATTTTTACAATTCTGACCACTGTCACTTTATGAGGTAATTACTCTGGAACGCTTCAACGGATCCCCCTGATTCTGAGATTGTTTTTTCGTGACATATTGTACTTCATGATTGTGGAAAAATTTCTTCGATATCACTTGCGTTTATTTGTGAAAAAAACGGAAATTTGGCGAAAATTTTGAAAATTTTGCAATTTTCAAAATTTGAATTTTAAAGCCCTGAAATCAGAGCGATATGTCACACAAAAGAGTTAATAAATAACATTTCCCACATGTCTACTTTACATCAGCACAATTTTGGAACCAACATTTTTTTTTGTTAGGGAGCTATAAGGGTTAAAAGTTGACCAGCGATTTCTCATTTTTCCAACAAAATACACAAAACCATTTTTTTAGGGACCACATCACATTTGAAGTCACTTTGAGAGGTCTTTATGACAGAAAATACCCAAAAGTGACACCATTCTAAAAACTGCACCCCTCAAGGTGCTCAAAACCACATTCAAGAACTTTATTAACCCTTCAGGTGCTTCATAGGAATTTTTTGAATGTGGTAGAAAAAAATGAACATTTAACTTTTTTCACAAAAATGTTACTTTAGACCCAATTTTTTTTATTTTCACAGGGGTAACAAGAAAAAATGGACCGCAAAATTTGTTGTGCAATTTCCCCTGGGCACGCAGATACCCAATATGTGGGGAAAAAACACTGTTTGGGCGCACTGTAGGGCTCGGAAGGGAAGGAGCACCATTTGACTTTTTGATTGTAAAATTTGCTTGAATAATTAGCGGACACCATGTTGCGTTTAGAGAGCCCCTGTGTGCCCAAACATTGGAGCTCCCCCACAAGTGACCCCATTTTGGAAACTAGACCCCCCAAGGCACCTATCTAGATGCATAGTGAGCAGTTGCAACCCCCAGGTGCTTCACAAATTGATTAGTAAAAATGAAAAAGTGAAAAAAAAACACTTTTTCATTGTTACGAATCAATTTGTGAAGCACCTGGGGGTTCCAACTGCTCACTATGCATCTAGATAGGTGCCTTGGGGGGTCTAGTTTCCAAAATGGGGTCACTTGTGGGGGAGCTCCAATGTTTGGGCACACAGGGACTCTCTAAATGCAACATGGTATCCGCTAACAAATTGAATGGAAAATCGGCTCAAATTGTTAGCGGACACCACATTGCGTTTGGAGAGCCCCTCTGTGCCCAAACTTTGGAGCTCCCCCACAAGTGACCCCATTTTGGAAACTAGACCCCCCAAGGCACCTATCTAGATTCATAGTGAGCACTTGGAACCCCAGGTGCTTCACAAATTGATTCATAAAAATGAAAAAGTGTTATTTTTTTCACTTTTTCATTTTTACGAATCAATTTGTGAAGCACCTGGGGATTCCAAGTGCTCACTATGCATCTAGATAGGTGCCTTGGGGGGTCTAGTTTCCAAAATGGGGTCACTTGTGGGGGAGCTCCAATGTTTGGGCACACAGGGGCTCTCCAAACGCAACATGGCGTCCGCTAACAATTTGAGACGATTTTCCATTCAATTTGTTAGCGGACACCATGTCGCGTTTGGAGAGCCCGTGATGTGCCTAAACAGTGGAGCTCCCCCACAAGTGTCCCCATTTTGGAAACTATACCCCTCAAGGATTTTATTAAGGTGTATAGTGAACATTTTGAACCCAGAGGTACGGCACAGAATTTGTTTACATTAGGTCATCATATTGAATAAGTTGTCCTTATTCTTGAGCGCAAGTGCTCGCTATTTGAGTTTGCATCGGGTACTCAGGTATGCACCATATACAGCGTGTGCTCGAGTGACATGCTCAAGTCCCTGCTCCGCATGTTTCACGGTTATTAGACACCCAAAAAAAAACATGCGGGGATCGCTCGTGCATGGCAGGCAATCCCCGTAAAGTTTTTTGGCCGCGAAGCATATGGGGCAGAGACTCGAGCATGTCACTCAAATACCCACGATACTCAATGCATACCAGAGCACCCGATGCAAACTCAAGTAGCGAGCACTTGCTCTCAACACTAGTCGCCATATCGTCATCTTTTTTTCTTACTTTTGAAAAAAATCCCAACCCCAGCCCTAACCCTAGCACAACCCTAGCCCCAGCACAACCCTAGCCCCAAACCCAGCCCTAACCCTAGCCCAATCCTAACCCAAGAGTTTATTTTTGACGCCGTTCCTTGTGCGGTATAAGTGATTAGACGACTTTATTCTTCGGGTCGGTGTGATTACAGCAATGCCAGAATCATATGGGGTTTTTATGACTGACAGCTGTCACACACTAAAAGACGCATTTTTTGTAAAATCTAGTTTTTGCATCGCCATATTTTGAGAGCTATAATTTTTCCAGATTTTGTCAGACAGTCATGTGACGGCTCGTTTTTTGCGGGATCACTTGACGTTGTTATTGGTGCCATTTTCAGGCACGTGACATTTTTTGATCGCTTTCTATTCCGATTTTTGGGAGGCAGAATAAACAAAAACCAACAATTCAGGAATTTTTTTTTTTTTTTTTTAATTCTGTTCCGCGTGTGGTAAAATTGATGAGGTAGCTTTATTCTTCGGGTCAGTACGTTTACAGCGGTACCACATTTGTATCATTTTTCTATGTTTTGGCGCTTATACACAATAAAAGCTATTTTATAGAAAAAAAGATTTTTTAGTATCGCTATATTCTGAGAGCTATAACTTTTTTATTTTTCGGCTGATGGAGCTGTATGGCAGCTTGTTTTTTGCAGGACGAGATGACGTTTTCAGCGGTATCATTTTTATTTATATGCGTCTTTTTGATCGCGTGTTATTCCACTTTTTGTTTGGCGGTATGGTGATAAAGCATTGTTTTTTGCTTCGTTTTTTTTTTTTTTTTTTTACCATGTTCACTGAAGGGGTTAACTAGTGGGACAGTTTTATAGGTCAGGTTGTTCTGGACGCGGCGATACCAAATATGTGTACTTTTATTGTTTTTTTTAAATTTTTTTTATAATAATATTTATTGATGGGTACATTATATTTTTATTTTTGGTGTATTATTTTTATTTTTTTATAATATTTTTGCACATTTTTTTTTTTTTTTCCACTTTCACACAGTTTATACACTTTATTACTTTGTCCCACTCTGGGACTTTCACTTTTTTTTTTCTGATCGCCTGCATGGCACAGGAATGGAGCACCATCCCTATGCCATGAAGGCTGTCAGAAGTGCACAGTGTGAAGATTGCTTGGAGATGCACTGCGCATGTCCAAGCAATCTTCCTGCTCTCTGGTGACCCAGATGTTGTCATGACGACATCGGGTCGTCATGGCAACACCCGGGAAGCCTTTGCAGACTGCGCTGGAAGCCGAAGAGGAGGTGAGTATCGCCGATCACCTCCCCTTGCCCCCGCAATGCCGCGATCGACTTCGATCGCAGCATCGCGGGGGTTAATGTGCTGGGAGCGGTGCAGGACCGCTCCCTGCACATAGTACCGGGTGTCAGCTGTGACAATCAGCTGACACCCGGCGGCGATCGCGCCCGCACAGCCTGTGTGCGCGCGCGATCGCGATGACGTACTAATACGGGTCTGGCTCTTAAGTCCCAGGGCACAGACGCGTATTAGTACGTCAGATGTTATTAAGGGGTTAAAGGGGTTTTCCCATGAACGAAAGTTCATTTTAATCAATAGATTTTGGAATAATAATAACTTCCACAACTGGATGTGTTTAAATAAAATGTCCCTGATCTCAGATAATCTTATAAATATGCCCCTGCTGTGTACTGTGTAATGGCTGTGTCTGACCGTACAGGAACATGGTCTGATCATACTACATCTCCTGGGCAGGGGAGGAAGGAAACGAGAATACAGACATTACAGCAGGGGATCACAGCCGATTCTTTTTGTGAGGTAAAACATTTCACTGCCTGTTTTTAAACAATGTTTTATTTCAAAGAAAGAATCATTTTGCGATCCCCTGCTGTAATGTCTGTATTCCCCCCACCATCCTGCCCAGGAGATGTGGTATGATGAGACTGTGTTCCTGTACGGCCAGACACAGCCATTACACAGTACACAGCAGGGGCACATTTATAAGATTATCTCAGCACAGGAACATTTTATTTGAATACATCCAATTGTAAGGGTTATTATTATTCCAAGATCTATTGATTAAAATTAACTTTTATTCATGGGAAAACCCCTTTAACCCCTTCACAACCCTGGGATTTTCCGTTTTTGCATTTTCGTTTTTTGCTCCCCTTGTTCCCAGAGCCATAGCGTTTTTATTTTTTGGTCAATATGGCCGTGTGAGGGCTTATTTTTTGCGGGACGAGTTGTACTTTTGAACAACATTACTGGTTTTACCATATCGTGTACAGGAAAACGGGAAAAAAATTCCAAGTGCGGTGAAATTGAAAAAAAAGTGCAATGCCACAGATGTTTTTTTTTTTATTTTCTTACCACGTTCACTGAATGCTAAAACTGACCTGCCATTATTATTCTCCAGGTCATTACGAGTTTGTAGATTCCAAACATGTATAGCTTCTTTTTTATTTAAGTGGTGAAAAAAATCCAAAGTTTGCTTAAAAAAAAATGGCACCTTTTTCCAAGACTCGTAGCGTCTCCATTTTTCGTGATCTGGGGCCGAGTGAGGGCTTATTTTTTTGCGCGCCAAAGTTTTTATGGATACCATTTTGGGGTAGATCCGATGTTTTGATTGCCAAAAAACCTAATTCTGGCGTTTAGAATTTTTTTCTCGTTACGCCGTTTACCTATAGGATTAATTCTTTTTTTATACTGATAGATCGGGCGATTCTGAACGCGGCGATACCAAATATGTATATGTGGGGTTTTTTTTTTATTATTTTATTTTGAATGGGGCGAAAGGGGGGTGATTTAAACTCTTATATTTTTCAATTTTTTTTTTAATATTTTTAAAAAAATTTGTTTTCACTTTTTTGTTTGCCTCTATAGTCTGTATAGGAGACTAGAAGCAGCACTTGTCTGATCGCCTCTGCTACATAGAGGTGACGAGCAGATCACCTCTATTTAGCAGAAATGCTCCTGTGCTATGAGCGCCGACCACTAGGTGGCGCTCATGGCGATCAGCACATGACAACCACTGGGGTCTGCTGCAGACCCAGGGTTGTCATGCCCACGCATCGGTGGCCCGCGATCACGTGACTGGGTCACTGATGGCCGGGGTAAGTGGCACTCTTCCGGCGCAGCGATGTTAAATGCCGCTATCAGAGCTTGACAGTGGCATTTAACTAGTTAACAGCCGCGGGTGGATCGCCATTCCACCCGCGGCTGTTGAGGGCACATGTCAGCTGTAAGAATCAGCTGACATGTGCCCGGTTCAGTGTGGGCTCAGCGCCGGAGCCCGCACAGAACAGGGGGTGACAGCCTCTTGCGTACTAATACGTCCCAGGCTGTAAAGAGGTTAAATATTTTTGCAATCTAATTAGTGTGTGATGCATCAGCTCTAAATAGTCTCAGTTGGTGAAGTGAAGTGAGTGAGAAAAATATAGGCATGGTGGAGGGGAAGATGGATGGTGCGAAATATAGAGTTAGGCTATGTGCCCACGTTGCATTTATGAAGCAGAAAATTTCTGCTGCATAAATGCAAGTTCTCTCCCGGAAAAACGCATGCGGAATTCCGCACGCGTTTATCGCGCATTTTTCGCGCGTTTATCATGCGTTTTCCACATGCGGAATTGCCTTGCGTTTTTTATGCATTGGACAAAGGCAATTCCGCTTGCGGAAACGCAAAATTAAATGACATGCTGCGGATTTTTGAACGCGGCATAAACGCTGCGGAAAAATCCGCAGCATGTGCATAGAAGTTGCGGAATCCCATTGGGGACCATGGGGTGCGGATATACATGCGTTTTTCAAGCGTTTACGCTGCGGAAATTCCGCAGCATATACGCTTGAAAAATGCTACGTGGGCACACAGCCATATTCTTGAGCAAAACTGTCACATCTTCACCAGAACCTGCTCCTGCTTCTGTCGCCAGGCGTTGCCATATTCACTGTGCGGGCGGATCTGGTGATAGAGTTGTCAGAATCAGAAGCTCTGGAAGGCGTGCTCTGTCCATCCACTAAGGTTAGAGTGGCTGGGATCTGTAGTGCCGTCCAGTCTGGCATTATGAGTGTGTGTGCTGTCCAGCTGAAGTTATCAGCTCCATGCTCCAACCAATTGGACAGCACCACACCCTACTAAGCCTTCCAGTTTGTGGCTGGAAGCTGCTAGATATAGCTTAGTGTTCCCCTGGCTAGGTGTCCGGCTTCTGCTCCTGTTTTGTTTAGTGTATTCCTGTTTTGACCCTAGATTTTTTCTATAAACACCGATAAATCATTAGGCCAAAAAAAGAGAGACAATGAATAACACCAAATTAGGGCAAAATAAATGAATACATAGCCCAGGTAAGAATTTGCCAAAACTTTCATAAAGACATATAAAGGTAAATACACACAATAATAAAATCAAAGACACACCACAGAAGAAAAAGGATGGAGAATCTGGACCCCAATCGTATATGAGGTAATATATCCTACTAATAGTTCCCCCAGGTAGACACGTGACCACTAATATAACATTAAAGGGCATAAAATGTAAGGCAGCAAAAAATGTGAAATATAAAAAGATGACTGAAAATCACCTAAATGTTTTTTTATCAAAATATATAAATATATACAAATGGCAAGTGAAGTATAGCTTAGTAGAATAAATAAATATATATGGTATAAAATAACACCACCCAATTATACATATATATACACATAGAGCTGCATACATAGATGACAGTGTCAATAAAAAACAGCCCCTAACAGTATCATTAAAGAAGTAACCATAATTACCCACGGGATCTGACTATTCATGCAGATTCTGATTTTTGTCCTTGATGTGACCTCTCAACCCTGACCCTGCTTGGCAACCAGCCCTCCCATGGTAGCTTTCCAATGGGTCCTGTTGTAAAAGTAGATTCCTGTACAGGGGTTAAAGGGTATTGGGATTTCTCTGGAGTCTGCCAGACGGAGTGGCTTGTGCTAAGCCTGTCCGAGGTAGCCTTTTGAGCCTGTGGCCTCGGTCAGACGTTACAAAAACCTATTTCATTCTGTCAGTGATTTGAGACTGGGATAGAGGTTCACCTTCCACTTTCCAAAGCTGGAAAAGTTTTGCCTTGAGGAATGAGCAAAAATCCCAATGGCAAGATGTAGAAAGCTCATAGAGACTTATCCAAAGCGACTTGCAGCTGTAATTGCCGCAAAAGGAGGCTCTACAAAGTATTAACTTTAGGGAGGTGAATAGTTATGTACACCTAATACTGCCAGATCACCATTATTCTTGTGGCAATTTTTAGAAAGTTGGATTCCTTGGTTCATTAAGGTTGCATTCTTTCTTTGCAGTGGTGTTGCTGGCTGCTATATTTTGTATAGCTCCTGTCACACAGAAAGGCCTGTTTCACACATCCTGATATTTCCGGTACTGGAAAAATCAGTACCAGTGCTATCTGTGTCCGTGTGTGTCATCCGTGTGCCGTCTGTGTGCACCATCAGTGTGACACGAACTGGAATAGAATGCTGAATAGAAATGACAAACAAGTGTTAGATGTGCAAAGATAGAAAATAAACATAGATAGAAAGATGCTGTGAGATATATAATTAGTGCCATGTGTGTGTAGTTTACTGTACTTTTATTTAGCGAAAAATGGCTTGGGGCCCTCCTATTTTTAATAACCAGCCAAGGGAAAACAGACAGCTGTGAGCCGGTCTTTTTATGCTGAGTAGCGCCCAATAAACATGGAGCTTTCCAGCCTCTTACTATGAGCTCACAGATGTCTGCTTTGCCTTTGGTGGTTATTAAAAATGGGGTGACCCTAAAAAAATCATAGGGGGTCCCCCCATTTTTAATCAGCAAAGGCTAAGCAGACAGCTGCAGGCTGATATTAAGAGGCTGGGAAGGTCCATGAATATTGGCCCCTTTCCAGTCTAATAAGATCAGCCCTCAGCCACCCCAGAAATTGTGCATCCATTAGATGCGTTAGTTCTGGCACTTAGCTTCGGCTCTTCAGGGTAGTGGGATTGTGGGGTTGATCTCAGCAGCTGGCGCTGACATCAAGTCATGGGATTATTAATGGAGAGGCGTCTGTCAGACATCCCCATTACTAACCCCATAGTCAAAAGGAATAAACACACACACAGAGAAAAGTCCTTTAATTGGAAAAAGCACTTCCCGACAATTTCCCTCTTTCACCCATTAATTAAAAAACAAAAATTCATAACAGTCCATCGTAGTCCCCATGGAGGTACCACGACAATCCCCGTTTTCTTCGTCCAGCGTATGGAGTCCCTCAGAGAACAAAGCTTCATAGACTGGAGCAGCAGCCAATGCCGGTTCTCACACTGCACTCTGCGAGAACCCAGCTGCTATGATGAATCCTGATGTCAGTAAGGTTACTACAGTTCACTGCCGCCGTGTCTGACGCTGCTGCAGTGCAAAAACCAGAATGATGAGGGGTGACGTCGTGGAGTCAGAGTCGGTATAAAATGGACCGACTTCTAAAATATATAATAAATTGGGTACAGTAGTTGAATGCAGTTTGTGGGGAATATTTTTTCATAAGAATTTGGGAAAGTTATGAAATGTCCTATTCCTGATCTAAGGGTCTAGACTTTTAGCTGAGATGAATCTGTGCTACAGTAAATTTATCACTTAAACATGAGCCATGTATGAGGGAGTCTGAGTCGGTGGTATGGAAATTGAGGAGTCGGAGGTTTGGCTTACCAACTCCACAGCCCTGGTTACAAGTCTATCTCCAGAGATCTTGATGTTCCTTTGCCCATGGTGCGCAACATAATCAAGAAGTTTACAACCCGTGGTACTGTAGCTAATCTCACTGGACGTAGACGACAGAGAAAAATTTATGAAAGGTTGCAATAAGCAGTCCCAGTCAAGTACCAAAAAAAAAATCAAGCTGTCCTGCAGTCTCAGGGTGCATCAATGTCAGCGCGAACTATCCATCATCATTTGAATGAAATTAAATGCTATGGCAGGAGACCCAGGAGGACCCCACTGCTGACACAGAGACAAAGTTAGACTACAGTTTGCCAAAATGTATGTAAGCTAAAATCCTTCTAGTAAATCTTCTTGTGAACATATGAGATCAAGATAGAGCTTTTTGGTAAAAAAAAAATCATCATTCTACAGTTTACCGAAAAAGGAATGAGGCCTACAAAGAAAAGAAAACAGTACCTAAAGTCAAATATGGTGGCGGTTCAAAGATGCTTTGGGGCTGTTTCGCTGCCTCTGGCACTGGGTGCCTTGACTGTGTGCAAGGCTTCATGAAATTTGAAGATACCAGTGCATTTTGGGTTGCAATGTAGTGCCCAGTGTCAGAAAGTTGGGTTTGCATCCTAAGGCTATGTGCCCATGTTGCGGAAATGAAGCAGAAAATTTCTGCTTCATTTCCGCATGTCCTCTCCCGGAAAAACGCATGCGGAATTCCGCACGCGTTTATCGCGCGTTTTTCACGCGTTTTCGACATGCGGAATTGCCTTGCGTTTTTTCATGCATTGAATAAGGCAATTCCGCATCCGGAAACATAAAATTAATGAACATGCTGCGGATTTTTGAACGCAGCATAAACGCTGCGGAAAAATCCGCAGCATGGGCATAGAGCTTGCGGATTCTCATTGGGGACCATGGGGTGCGGATTACCAAGCGTTTTACAAGCGTTTACGCTGCGGAAAATCCGCATCAAAAACGCTTGTAATCCGCAATGTGGGCACGCAGCCTCAGTCATGCGTCTTCCAGTGGCACAATGACCCCAACTATACTTCAAGAAGCACCCGGAAATGGATGGAAACAAAACGCTGGAGAGTCCTGCAGTGGCCAACAATGAGTCCGGATCTAAATCCCATTGAACACCTGTGGAGAGAGCTTAAAATTGCTGTCAGAAGAAGGCGCCTTCAAATATGAGAGACCTGGAGCAGTTTACAAAAGAAGAAAGAGGAGTGGTCCAAAATCCCAGTGAGAGGTGTAAGAAGCTTCTTGATGGTTATAGGAAGTGATTGATTGCAGTTATTTATTCCAAAGGATGTGCAACCAAATATGAAGTTGAGGATCCACCAATTTTGTCTGATAATTTTGGGGGTTTTGTGTGAAATGATGTCCAATTTGCCTTTTTTTCTCTGATTTTTTGTGTTGTTTCAAAATACACAAAGGAAATAAACGTATATAACAAAACATGTGTAATTGCAATAATTTTCTGGGAGAAATCCTTAATTTTCTGGAATAATGTCAAGGGTGCCAACACTTTCGACCATGACTGTATATGTAGTCCTTAGTCCTGCAGTTTTGCACAGCCCAGGACTGTGATCCTGTGTGGGCTGCACCACTCTTGTACTATAATGCTGTGGGGAGGGGGGATCTAACCTTGAGTTTTTGTCTTCAGCCCCCCACAAACACAAGGAGGAGGCTGCCCCGACCTGGTAGCAGCTCCTGCTCTGCAGCACAATGGTTCAGCCCTGACAACAAGGCGTCTCCCTCCAGCCCCCTCTCCCAATGATGGAGAGCCGGCAGCAGAGGAGGGGAGTGGGCAGACATGTCAGTGCAGGAGACCTCTCACACACCGCACTCAGTCACTGAGCCAGCCAAGTTTACTACTCTCTGCCCCTGTGGGCACCTCACTGCCAAGGAAACCCCGGGGAGGTGACTGACTCATTGTGAAGAAGCAGGTGAGAGCAGTCCACGCAGCGCGGTGACAGGTCCCCAGTGGATGCTCCACACACCGCCCTGCACCCAGCCTGTCTCCTCTCACCAGCCGGCACCACAGCAG
Organism: Phyllobates terribilis; assembly: GCF_046119375.1. Classification (NCBI taxonomy): domain Eukaryota; kingdom Metazoa; phylum Chordata; class Amphibia; order Anura; family Dendrobatidae; genus Phyllobates; species Phyllobates terribilis. The sequence goes on along the minus strand of NW_027362771.1, from coordinate 159,197,680 downwards.
CAGCAGCAGCAGCAGGCATGGAGCGCTTCCTGGGCTTTGTCAGACAGATCCGGAGATCCAGGAGAAGGAAAGGCAAGAAGTACCGACCCGAGGAGGATTACCATGAGGGCTACGAGGACGTGTATTACTACGCCTCCGAGCATTTCCGAAGTAAGCGCCTGTGTGTGATGTGTGGTGGGCAGCGCTGGTGGTGCAGTGTACAGAGCCCGCAGATCCGGCACCATCACATGGCTGTAAGGCTTCATGGATGGATCTGGGGGACCAGCGCCTGCGAAAGTTACACTGTCGCTGATAGAGGGGCTGGGAAGTGTCTGGTGATGGACCTGTGCCATCAGGAGGGTGATTGTAGCCCCCCGCTATTCCTGGAGTAGTCATGTGAGAGCAATGACACATAACAAAGTACCCTGCACCTATGTATGTGCCCCTGTGATGGTGTGCCTTTTATGGGTGTGCATTGTATTTGATTGTGTGCCCTGTGATAGTGTGCCACTTGTGATTTGTGTGCCCCTTATGATGGTGTAGCTTTTGTGTTCCCGATTTTTCTGCCCATTGTGATGGTATGCCTTTTATGTGTGTGCCCCCTGTGATGGTGTGCCCCCTGTGATGGTGTGCCCCCTGTGATGGTGTGCCCCTTGTGATGGTGTGCCCTTATGATTCTTGTGCCCTTATGATTCTTGTGCCCCTGTGCTTGTGTGCCCTTATGATTCTTGTGCCCCTGTGATGGTGTGCCCTTATGATTCTTGTGCCCCTGTGATTGTGTCTTCTAGCTCAGGCAGGATAAAAATGTTACTTTTACTGGAGTTGAGTAAATCAGATGAAACTTTGTTACATGTGTGGGAACATTGTACATTGTCTGCAAATTTTAATGATGACTAGTGTTGAGCGATACCTTCCGATATCAGGAAATATCGTATCGGATTGGATCGGGCCGATACCCAAAAAGTATCGGATATCGCCGATTCCGATACCGGAAACCAATGCAAGTCAATGGGACACAAATATCGGAATGAAAATAAACCCTTTCTTTCCTTGTAGGTTAATTCTACATGAAGTAAAACAACTAAGAATAATGTAGAATGACATGAAAAGCCGGCAATTCATCAGCGGCATTCACCGGTACCCGACAATTTACAACAGAAAGAATAGAGCTTCACACATAGATTAGATAGATAGAAACATGTCAGTCACATATATATGAAGTACAGTGACAGTGTTGCTTACTGTACTTGTCATTTAGTGTAAAGGATTTATTAAAAAAAATATTAGTGTTTTCGTGCACCGTCTCTTTAAAAAAGCCGGCCGGCAATTCAGCATCTGTACCCGACAATTTATAACAGACAGAATAGAGCTTCACACATAGATTAGATAGATAGAAACATGTCAGTCACATATATATGAAGTACAGTGACAGTGTTGCTTACAGAACTTGTCATTTAGTGTAAAGGATTTATTTAAAAAAATAATAGTGTTTTCATGCACCGTCTCTTTAAGAAAGCCGGCCGGCAATTCAGCATCTGTACCCGACAATTTAGAATAGAAGGAATAGAGAATCACACATAGATTAGATAGATAGAAACATGTCAGTCACATATATATGAAGTACAGTGACAGTGTTGCTTACTGTACTTGTCATTTAGTGTAAAGGATTTATTAAAAAAAATATTAGTGTTTTCGTGCACCGTCTCTTTAAAAAAGCCGGCCGGCAATTCAGCATCTGTACCCGACAATTTATAACAGACAGAATAGAGCTTCACACATAGATTAGATAGATAGAAACATGTCAGTCACATATATATGAAGTACAGTGACAGTGTTGCTTACAGAACTTGTCATTTAGTGTAAAGGATTTATTTAAAAAAATAATAGTGTTTTCATGCACCGTCTCTTTAAGAAAGCCGGCCGGCAATTCAGCATCTGTACCCGACAATTTAGAATAGAAGGAATAGAGAATCACACATAGATTAGATAGATAGAAACATGTCAGTCACATATATATGAAGTACAGTGACAGTGTTGATTACTGTACTTGTCATTTAGTGTTAAAATAAAGGATTTATTTAAAAAAAAATTGGCGTGGGGTTCCCCTTAATTTTAGGCTCTAGCGGAGGTTAAGCAGACAGCTGGGGCAAATGTTTGAAGCCTGGGAAGGGGGTAATACCCACGGAGCTTCCCAGGCTACTAATATCAGCCCCCAGCTGAATACCTAGCCTTTACTAGCTATTAAAATGGGGGACCCCCCCAAAAAAATGACGTGGGGTCCCCCCTAATTTAATAGCTAGCACAGGCTAGGCAGACAGCTGGGGGCTGATATTAATAGCCCAGGAAGGGTGCCATGAATATTGGCCCCCTCCCAGGCTAGAAACACCAGCCGTCAGCCGCCCCAGAAATGGCGCATCCATAGGATGCGCCAATTCTGGCACTTAGCCTCGCTCTTCCACGCTGCCCTGGTGCGGTGGCAGGGGGTAATAGGGTTGGGGTTGATGTCAGCTTATAATGCCAGCTGACATCAAGCCCAGGTTAGTAATGGAGAGGCGTCTATAAGACACCCCCATTACTAACCCCATAGTCAAAGTTAAAAGAAAACACAAACACCCAGAGTAAAGTCCTTTAATTGAAATAAAGACACAATTCTTTATTGTTCTAAATTAAACCATACTTACCATCACGCCCATTCCAGCTGAAGCCAACGATCTCCTGCAATAAAAGAAAAATAATAAAGCAACCTCATCCTTACCTTTCGATGGTTCCCAGGACAGCTCCAGCTCTGCTACATCGAGATGACAGGCTGGACCGCAGCAGAAAGCTGCCATCCAGCCTGTCATCCCGCAGACACTGAGAAGCGCAGGCATGCTTGCGCTCCTCAGTGTCTCTCTGTGACGTCATCCAGATGAGCCGAGTTCATGTCCAATGAACTCAGCTCACCTCATGCACGTCACTGACAGCGTGGGAAAATTCTCCTGCACTCAGCGCTTCAGCGTGAGAATTCTCCCACGCTGTCAGTGACATACATGAGGTGAGGTCATGTCCAATGAACTCAGCTCACCTCATGCACGTCACTGACAGCGTGGGAAAATTCTCACGCTGAAGTGCTGAGTGCAGGAGAATTTTCCCACGCTGTCAGTGACGTACATGAAGTGAGCGGAGTTCATTGGACATGACCTCGGCTCATCTGGATGCCGTCACAGCCAGACACTGAGGAGTGGAAGTATGCCTGCGCTTCTCAGTGTCTGCGGGATGACAGGATGGATGGCAGCGTTCTGCTGCGGTCCAGCCTGTCATCTCGATGTAGCAGAGCTGAAGCTGTCGTGGGAGCCATGGGAAGGTAAGGATGAGGTTGCTTTATTATTTTACTTTTATTGCAGGAGATCGTTGGCTTCAGCTGGAATGGGCGTGATGGTAAGTATGGTTTAATTTAGAACAATAAAGAATTGTGTGTTTATTTCAATTAAAGGACTTTTTTCTGGGTGTTGTGTTTTTTTAAATACTTTACTAGAAATTCATGGTGGTCATGTCTAATATTGGCGTGACCCCATGAATTTTGGGCTTAGGGCCAGCTGATAATGCCAAGCTGGCCTTAACCCCTTTATTACCCAGTGAGCCACCGCACCAGGGCCCTGGATGAGTTGGGTACAGCGCCAGAAGATGGCGCTTCTATGAACGCGCCATTTTCTGGGGCGGCTGCGGACTGCAATTTGCAGCGGGGGTGGCCCAGAAAGCTTGGGTCTCCCTGCGCTGCGGATTCCAGCCCCCAGCTGCCTAGTTGTATCTGGCTGGGCACAAAAATAGGGCGAAGCCCCACGCATTTTTTTTAAAAATTATTTCATGAAATTCATGGAATAATTAAGAAAAAAAGGGCTTCCCTATATTGTTGTGTCCGGCCAGGTACAAATAGGCAGCTGGTGGTTGGGGGCAGCCTGTTCCTGCCTGCTGTACCTGGCTGGACACAAATATAGGGCGAAGCCCCACGTCAATTTTTTTTAAAATAAGTCCTTTATTTTAACACTAAATGACATTTGAGGAGTTAATAAAGATGCAGTCCCTAAATTATTATTTATTTTTTAATTAATTTTTCCCAAAACTTTTGACGTGGGCTTCGCCATATTTTTGTATGCCAGCCAGGTACAGCATCCAGCTTCTATGAACGCGCCATTTTCCGGGGTGGCTGCGCACTGCAATTTTCAGCGGGGGGAGGGGGGGGCAGAAAGCTTGGGCCTCCCTGCGCTGCAGATTCCATCCCCCAGCTGCCTAGTTGTACCTGGCTGGACACAAAAATAGGGAGAAGCTTCACGTATTTTTTTTTTTTAATTATTTCATGAAATTCATGAAATAATTAAGAAAAAAAGGGCTTCCCTATATTGTTGTGTCCAACCAGGTACAAATAGGCAGCTGGTGGTTGGGGGCAGCCCGTTCCTGCCTGCTGTACCTGGCTGGACACAAATATAGTGCGAAGCCCCACGTCAATTTTTTTTAAATCATTTCAGGAAATTCATGAAATAATTTAAAAAAATTGATGTGGGGCTTCGCCCTATATTTGTGTCCAGTCAGGTACAGCAGGCAGGAACGGGCTGCCCCCAACCACCAGCAGCCTATTTGTACCTAGCCGGACACAACAATATAGGGAAGCCCTTTTTTTCTGAATTATTCCATGAATTTCATGAATTTAAAAAAAAAAAAACGTGGAGCTTCGCCCTATTTTTGTGTCCAGCCAGATACAACTAGGCAGCTGGGGGCTGGAATCTGCAGCGCAGGGAGGCCCAAGCTTTCTGGGCCCCACCCGCTGCAAATTGCAGTCCGCAGCCGCCCCGGAAAATGGCGCGTTCATAGAAGCGCCATCTTCTGGCGCTGTACCCAACTCATCCAGGGCCCTGATGCGGTGGCTCACTGGGTAATAAAGGGGTTAAGGCCAGCTTGGCATTATCAGCTGGCCCTAAGCCCGAAATTCATGGGGTCACGCCAATATTAGACATGACCACCATGAATTTCTAGTAAAGTATTTAAAAAAAACACAAACACTCAGAAAAAAGTCCTTTAATTGAAATAAACACACAATTCTTTATTGTTCTAAATTAAACCATACTTACCATCACGCCCATTCCAGCTGAAGCCAACGATCTCCTGCAATAAAAGAAAAATAATAAAGCAACCTCATCCTTACCTTTCCATGGCTCCCACGACGGCTCCAGCTCTGCTACATCGAGATGACAGGCTGGACCGCAGCAGAACGCTGCCATCCAGCCTGTCATCCCGCAGACACTGAGAAGCGCAGGCATACTTCCACTCCTCAGTGTCTGGCTGTGACGGCATCCAGATGAGCCGACAATGAACTCGGCTCACCTCATGTACGTCACTGACAGCGTGGGAGAATTCTCCTGCACTCAGCGCTTCAGCGTGAGAATTTTCCCACGCTGTCAGTGACGTGCATGAGGTGAGGTCATGTCCCATGAACTCGGCGCACCTCATGCACGTCACTGACAGCGTGGGAGAATTCTCACGCTGAAGCGCTGAGTGCAGGAGAATTTTCCCACGCTGTCAGTGACGTGCATGAGGTGAGCTGAGTTCATTGGACATGACCTCGGCTCATCTGGATGACGTCACAGAAAGACACTGAGGAGCGCAAGCATGCCTGCGCTTCTCAGTGTCCGCGGGATGACAGGCTGGATGGCAGCGTTCTGCTGCGGTCCAGCCTGTCATCTCGATGTAGCAGAGCTGAAGCTGTCCTGGGAACCATGGAAAGGTAAGGATGAGGTTGCTTTATTATTTTACTTTTATTGCAGGAGATCGTTGGCTTCAGCTGGAATGGGTGTGGCGGTAAGTATGGTTTAATTTAGAACAATAAAGAATTGTGTCTTTATTTCAATTAAAGGACTTTTTTCTGGGTGTTTGTGTTTTTTTTAAATACTTTACTAGAAATTCATGGCGGTCATGTCTAATATTGGCGTGACCCCATGAATTTCGGGCTTAGGGCCAGCTGATAATGCCAAGCTGGCCTTAACCCCTTTATTACCCAGTGAGCCACCGCACCAGGGCCCTGGATGAGTTGGGTACAGCGCCAGAAGATGGCGCTTCTATGAACGCGCCATTTTCCGGGGCGGCTGCGGACTGCAATTTGCAGCGGGTGGGACCCAGAAAGCTTGGGTCTCCCTGCGCTGCAGATTCCAGCCCCCAGCTGCCTAGTTGTACCTGGCTGGACACAAAAATAGGGCGAAGCGCCACACATTTTTTTTTTTAATTATTTCATGAAATTCATGGAATAATTAAGAAAAAAAGGGCTTCCCTATATTGTTGTGTCCGGCTAGGTACAAATAGGCAGCTGGTGGTTGGGGGCAGCCCGTTCCTGCCTGCTGTACCTGGCTGGACACAATTATAGGGCGAAGCCCCACATAATTTTTTTTTAATTATTTCATGAATTTCCTGAAATAATTAAAAAAAAATTGACGTGGGGCTTCACACTATATTTGTGTCCAGCCAGGTACAGCAGGCAGGAATGGGCTGCCCCCAACCACCAGCTGCCTATTTGTACCTAGCCGGACACAACAATATAGGGAAGCCCTTTTTTTCTTAATTATTCCATGAATTTCATGAAATAATTAAAAAAAAAAAAACGTGGAGCTTCTCCTTATTTTTGTGTCCAGCCAGGTACAACTAGGCAGCTGGGGGATGGAATCTGCAGCGCAGGGAGGCCCAAGCTTTTTGCCCTCCCCCCCCCGCTGAAAATTGCAGTCCGCGGCCGCCCCGGAAAATGGCGCGTTCATAGAAGCTGGATGCTGTACCTGGCTGGCATACAAAAATATGGCGAAGCCCACGTCAAAAGTTTTGGGAAAAATTTATTAAAAAATAAATAATAATTTAGGGACTGCATCTTTATTAAGTCCTCAAATGTCATTTAGTGTTAAAATAAAGGATTTATTTAAAAAAAAAATGGCGTGGGATCCCCCATAATTTTAGTCTCTAGCGGAGGTTAAGCAGACGGCTGGGGCAGATGTTTGAAGCCTGGGAAGGGGGTAAAACCCACGGAGCTTCCCAGGCTACTAATATCAGCCCCCAGCTGAATACCTAGCCTTTACTAGCTATTAAAATGGGGGACCCCCCAAAAAAAAATGACGTGGGGTCCCCTCTATTTTAATAGCTAGCAAAGGCTAGGCAGACAGCTGGGGGCTGATATTAATAGCTCAGGAAGGGTGCCATGAATATTGGCCCCCTCCCAGGCTAGAAACACCAGCCGTCAGCCGCCCCAGAAATGGCGCATCCATAGGATGCGCCAATTCTGGCACTTAGCCTCGCTCTTCCACGCTGCCCTGGTGCGGTGGCAGGGGGTAATAGTGGTGGGGTTCATGTCAGCGCCAGCTGCCATGAAGCCCAGGTTAGTAATGATGGCCGTCTATATGACACCCCCATTACTAACCTACAAAGTGTTAAAAAGAAAAAACACACTACACCCAGAAAAAAATAATTTATTTGAAATAAAACACCATTTTATTTAATTCTTAGTTTACTAAAAAAAAAATAGTTACCTGTCCACGTTCCTGCGCTGATCTCCCATGCACAGCTGTCACATCTGGAGATGGTGACAGCTGTGCATGGCTGCTGTAAGCTCACGCTGCCGGGAACACGTCCGCTCCCGGCAGCGGGAGCCACTGACTGAGGTCACCGGAGTGCATTCAGGCAGCGCAGCTCCGGAGACCTCCTTTACGGCAGTGCTGTACCGTGGGAATTTCTCACGATACAGCAGTGCCGTAAAGGAGCTAACCGGAGCAGCGCTGCCTGAACTCCGGTGAACCCTTACGGCCCCGTCATTCTAGCGGCGGCAGCGGTTCAGAGCGGTCACATTCTATGTGGCTGCTCTGAACTGGAGATCTTCGTGGGACACTCGTGGACTGCTACGGAGGGGTAAGGATAAGGTTGTGGTTTATTATTTTATATTTTATTACAGGAGATCGATGGCTTCGGGGAATTAGGTGTCTTGGTGAGTATAGGTGTAGTTTTTTATTTTTTACTTTATTTTAGGTGGCGATCGGCGGGGACAGGTAATGTATGAACTAATTTCTTTTAGGTAACCACTGGCCACCAATGACATGTATCTAACATTTATTGGGGACACAGTAGGGCAATTTAAATAGCAGGATCAGGCTGATGGGAACTACTGCTCCCATCGAGCTGATCCTGCTGGCAGGAGTGGACGGGGGACAGACATAGGCCGATGGGAGTAGTAGTGTCACATCGGCCTATGTCTGCCCGCACACACACCCGCACACATCGCACAGACACCCCGCACACACACCCCGCACACATCGCACAGACACCCCGCACACACACCCGCACACATCGCACAGACACCCCGCACACACACCCCGCACACATCGCACAGACACCCCGCACACACACCCCGCACACACACCCGCACACACACACACCCGCACACACACACACCCGCACACACACCCGCACACATCGCACAGACACCCCGCACACACACCCCGCACACATCGCACAGACACCCCGCACACACACCCCGCACACACACACACCCGCACACACACACCCCGCACACACACACACCCCGCACACACACACCCCGCACACACTAATCATGACGGGTCCGGGAGGTGAGGCTGACCTGTGCGGCCGTGGGAAAGTTGATGTGAGTTCATGCAGTCAAGCATGAACTCACATGAACCCTCTGAGGGCACCGCGGCTACTTCAAATGAACAGCTGATCGGCATCACCTGATACCTCAGCTGTTCATTTGAAATAACCGGCGGGAAAGCGCAGCACAGAACGGGAAAGCCGGCGGTGAAGTCTTTTCACTGCCGGCTTCCCCGCCCGGGTCCTTCGCTCCTTGGTGCTGTGCTCCCCGCCCGGTCCTAATTTACGATCGGGATGGGAGGTGGCGAGGGGAGCGGAGGATCGGGGTGGGAGGCTGCGGGGAAGCAGTATGGGGCTGCGTGATTGTTTAAAAGCCGGCGGCTTTTTACCGCGCGCCGGCTTTTAAACAATCAGGAGAATTCTCCCACGCTGGGATGGCATTCTGATGACAAGCTGGATCGCAGCTGAGCGCTGCCATCCAGCTTGTCATCCTTCAGAGACACTGCAGAGCGCAGGCATTATGGGAACTTCCGATTCCGGTATTCGATATTATAAAAGTATCGGAATTAAGTATCGGAATTCCGATACAGTGAATATCGGCCGATACCCGATATTTCAGTATCGGAATGCTCAACACTAATGATGACCCAAATGTGTTGATTGTGTCAAGGGGTAATGGTACTGAAACATTTGTGTAGCACTCTCTCCAAACCTTTTGGAGAAAGAAATCAGGCTGTGTACAGTTTTGTAAATTTAGCAGAACTCTCCTCCATCAGTTATCCCATGCCCCCCTGTGTGTTGGTGCTAGGAGTGCACATCATTCTTTTGATTGCAATTATGCAGCTGGTCCATTAGCTCCCAAGAATGCCCACTATGTCCTCCCTTCTAAATATTTTCCCTAAGAATTAGCGTACAATATGTAAAGAAAATATACCACAGTGCCCTTATGGCCACCCTAGAACAACAAGAGTGGCGCTATTGCTCCTATCAAACATACTTGCAAGGCTTTCCTGGCCCCTCCGTCTGATGAGTGGGCTCTCTGAGAGCCAGCGTGCGTTAATGGAGTTTTGATGAGATCTTATCTAATACCTGTGGAACATTGTAACGTGTTTCCATAGTGTCATATATCAGAGCCTTCAGCAATTGGGTCTTCAGAGGACAGAGGCTCATTCAGATGTCAGCTTTTCTTGTATCTGTGTTTTTTTGTGGCTAGGACTCGTACCTATTAAAGTCTGTGCAGCTGTTCACATGTCCTTGTATTTTTGTGGACCAAGTGGTCTGTCCAAAATCACTGAGGCATGACTGATTTTGGTCTGAATTATGGATCAGAGTCTCTAATGCAAGTCGGACAAGTGAAAAAAACGGAGAGCTCATAAATGCCATCTGTGTGCTGTCCATTTTTCGCTGAATTTTTGATGGGAGACGTTTGAGAAATCTCCAACAGGTTTTTTTGTGTTTTTTTTTATTTTGCAGAAAAACCTGATGAAACTGATAGTAAAAACTGACACTGATGAAAATCTGATCCAAAACACTGAGTATGAGTAAAATCACTGCCGTCTGAATGAGCCCCAATGCGTTCAGTCTAAATGCCCCTCTAATGTGGCCAGGTTTACTTTACTATTACATATCATTTTACTATTATTTGTATTTACTAATATTATTTAGGCTATGTTCACACATCTTGTTTTTTTTTCATCATTTTTTGATGCTTTCTTTTATGGAAATTTTCAGCTGTTTTTTGCAGTACCAGCATAGTCTATGAGATTCTAGAAATCTCATGCACCCATCATGTATTTTTTTTTTGTTCAGGATTTTGTGCTTTGCATGTTTTTTGCAATATAGAGCATGTCACTTCTTTTCACCCATTGGAAGTAATGGGTGGTGAAAAAAAAAACGCACCAAAAATGCAGGTGTCAGGTTTTTCAGCGGTTTTTGTGCCAAAACCAGAATGAGATTTTTTTTTTCACTGAACGTGCATAAAAGAGACAAAAGGACAGTGGAAAAAATGCTGAAAAACGCACCAAAAAGGAAGCAAAAAAGCAAGAAAAATCCTGAACAACCTCCTGGCAAGAGATCGGGTTTTGCTGCAGAAAAAAAGCGCTGAAAATACCAAGATGTGTGAACATAGCCTTAGTATTTCTTTGTATTATTATGTTACTGTCGATTCCTGGGTAGTTTCTTGCTGCTGTAGATGTGTTGGCTTGATGATATAGCCTCAGTTAAAGTTTCAGTATACATGTGGGGCCGATAGGTAAGCTCTTTATCCTACTCTTATCTGTTGCTATCTGCTGTGTGAACATGATCATTCCTGCAAGAATCCTGCTTGTTAATGGTCCTGAAAAGACAACAGTTACGCAACTGTAAGGGAGGTGGGGTGCTTTCCTATATTTTGTGCGGCTGTCGCTCTTGTCTTCTCTTGGCCTATCTCGGGCTTGTCCCTTTAGTTTACAGATAGCCAGATCTGCCCGAGGAGACAGTGTCAGGCAAACTACAGGCCAAGCAGTATTCGCTGAGCCCGCTGTGTCATCTTGTATTATGTGTGCAGTGGTGACCATCATCTTTGCTCTCCGCAATGCAAGATATCAAGAAAGCCTGTCACTGCGTGTTCATTGCCATCACCAAGAACCAATTAAAATGAAATCCAATGCAATATTGCATTCCGACAACCAGTACCTGGGACATGCCGCTACCGTAGAGTATAACAAAACCGTCCTATTAGAAGTTACTGAGATCGGTTATTAGTATTTTAACCCAATAATTTAATGAATACATCAAGGGTTCCTCGCTGCTTGGTGTGGTAAGAGTTCCAGTAGCACAGTAATGTAGATTAGGATGCTCTCGGTGTAATTAATCTGTCTGTAATGTTTCCGTTTAGAGTTCAGTGTTTTGCAGATCACTCAAGCACAAAATCATTGGAAATGCTACACTATGTAAAATGTATTCTGGCAATGTTTAAAAGAAGGGAAGTACATAGATTAATATGTCAAAGAATAGTCCGTAGTTTACGTTTCATAACAAACCTATGAATTGTTCATTTTTTCGCTTATATAGCGCCATTAATTCCGCAGCGCTTTACAGATATTGTCATCACTGTCCCCATTGGGGCTCACAATCTACATTCCCTATTAGCATGTCTTAGAAGTCTGGAATTAACCCAGACTACCCTCAAGAAACCCACGCAAAAACAGGGAGAACATAAAGACTCCTGACAGACATTGTTCTTGGTGGGATTTATACCCAAGACCCAGCGCCCCAAGGCTACAGCACTAACCACTGAGCCACCGTGCTGCATTACAAATAGTCTAAAGTTTACTGTTAAAGGGAACCGCAATAAACAAGACAAAATATCGAAGGAAGCAATTTACATGGCTTCTGGATCTATACAGTTTCTTCTAGAAGCAATGATCATGATCTCAAAAGAGCAGGGCAACTTGGTGGAGTTTCTAATTACCTGCAGTGTCCTAAGTGTGGTTGTCAATAACCACAGCGGGTTTTATGGTTTTCTGTAATATGAAGTACGTTAGCGGACAAAAGATTGCCAATAAAATGGTTTATAGTCGGCTGCAATTTTTTTAAAACTATTTTGGTAACTGTCAAAGTAAAATATCCTCACTGACTCTGTATATTACTGCCAGATAGCTCTTTTCTGTATTTAAGCCACAAACTTAAATTATTAAATTTATTCTCCAGGTAGTTTTCAAAATGTATTAAAGTTTTAGAAACCCGCTTGATCCAGATACGGCATTGTTTGCTTGGTATACCCGGGCACCGTTCCTTTCTTCTATTCCTTCCCTCTTTCTGATGTTCTTTTTGGTACTATATCGGTTTTATGTCCTGTTCCCATTATTTGGTTTCACTTAGTTTATGTGTCTCAGCTGTTCAGCTATTTGAGTGGCAATTTAAAACCTTTGTAGTTTTCTCCTGTGAAGTATTGGAGAACCTTTAAAGCAATGGCACAATCTTGTGTAATTTACTTACCGAGGAGACAGTAACATCAACTATTGCTTTCATTGTGGACAAGGTAATATGTAACAGCAGAAAGTGGAAGAGCACAATATACATCCCATCAAAATGGTGTTGTACCAGTTTCCAAAAAGCTTTTTTTCTACGTCGTGTTGCAGATCAATGAGATGGAGATGGAATAACAAAACTTTGTCAGAGAATCAGAAAATTAACTATTGAAATTCAAAGTTCTAGTATTGGATTTGTTCTGACCATGCGGAATTAATACAGTTTGACTGCTGTGGACAAATCCCTTTCTAAATGTAACCCCTTGTAAAGCAGCTCACTATAGGGGGATACCCAGCAGGTGAAATGGGTTGTGCAGTGATAGAAAAACATAGTTGCTTCCCTGTAGAAACAGCGCCACAAAAGCGGTGTTACCCCTATCCAAAAACAGTGGACAGGGGTGACTTTGTTTTTGGAAGAAAGCAGTCATGTTTTGCTAGTTATATACAACATAATTCATGTTTTGTTATCTTGCTCCCACTGAGTACCGATAAATATGTTTAGCAGTGGATACCTGGGTAATTCGGTATATAGTGGTGCATGCCACAATTCCATTCCCTCAGCATCTTTGAGTGTGGAATCTTTTGATCTTTTTGTTGAAGAGAGTGGAAATACGGGCCTACAGGTAGCTACAGATACTGTGTTTGGGACACTCCTTATTTTATTTTAACGGCCTTCGACTCCATCTTGAGCCATGGCGACTTGATGGATGAACCCTCTGTAGGAAGATTGATCTTGTGCAAGCCCAGATAGGTCCACCTGGATCTTCTCCGCTGTTATCTTTATAGTATCAAGCCATTGGGTTGCTGGTCTTCCTCTTCGCCTTGTTCCTTCTGTTCTTCAGACCAAGATGTCCTTCTCCCGTGATTGCTCTTTTGTATGATGTGTCCCAAGTAGGCAAGTCATAGCTTGGTGATCCTTGCTTTGAGTGACATGCCTGGTTTGATTTGTTCCGAAATTGATTTTGTTTGTTCTTCTTGACATCCATGGTATTGATGGTATCCTTCTCCAGCACCACATTTTGAAGGAGTCGATTCTTCTTCTGCCTTGTTTCTTTATCATTCAGGTTTCACATCCGTATGTTGCCACAGGAAAAGAGCAAGCTATGTATGAACCATGTCTTCATTTCCAGTGAAACGTTCTTCGATTGAAGACCTTGTCCAGTGACTTCATTGTTGATTTGCCCATAGCTATTCTCCTATTGACTTCCGGTGTCGTCGCTGCATCTGGAGTTATCATCGATTCGAGTAGGTTGAAGTCCTTTACAACTGCCAATTCGTCTCCGTCCATCTCAAATGTGTCCCGGTCTTATCTGGCAGTAGTCAATATCGTCTTTGTGTTGAGTAGCAGTCCCATGTCCTTAGAGAGATCACAAATACAGCCATGTGCAGGTAGAAAGGTGGGCCACTTACAAGGTGCAGCTGTAGTCTCACTTGAAAGAAAAATGTATCAACATGACTTTGCATTTGTTCAGTTACATACATATTCTATGAGTTATTTGATCATTTTTTTTTTTTTTACAATTTGCTGCATTTTGGATTTCTGACTGCTTATTCCATTCATAAGGTTTATGGACTAAACCTATAATGAGGACTTTACTCTTATAGCTTCAGAGCCCAATACGGGGCATGGAAGGCTGATTTCCTCAACAGTAATGACTAATAACGGTGATGTAAAGTACAAGCAACTAAATCACCAGTGAGGATATTATCAAGTGATTTCTACACTTGGGGCTTCCATTGCTTCTAGGGAAGGATACTTCTGGAACACTGCATGTGATGAAACAAGCCGAGATTGTTTTCTTCCTAGATTTATTAGTAAGAACAGTGAGCTCACTGAATTACTGAGGTCATATACTGAGCTAACTAAACCTCAATCAGTGTGGATATGGGGTATTCTCATTGTAAACGTTTAGGTCAGGATGGTAATATATGCCAAAATGCCTACTAGACATCTCTTTTCTGAGAAACTCGCCTAACGATTATGTGAGTCCTGTGACCACATTTGCCAATTCATGATGACAAGAGAAAAGCGGTCACAGCTTTTTCTAAATCTAAAGAGAGCTGAACGCTGCTAAGTTATTTTAATAAGTTATTCAGCTTTTTAATTACAATTTATTTATTTTACTCACTTATACAGCACCATTAATTCCACAACCCTTTACAGACATGATCAGCACTGTCCCCATTAGGACTCACAATCTAGATTCCCTATCAGTATGTCTCTGGAGTGTGGGAGGAAACCGGAGAACCCGGAGGAAACCCACGCAAACACGATTGTATTTTATCTTAGTTTTTTTTTGGTTGGCCAGAGTAGTATATACACATTGTATATCCCAAATGACTATACATGTAATATTATATTCAGTGAGCTTCTTATTTTGTAACTGATGCCAAAATAGTAATTACCTGCAACACCATTTAATAAATTAGTGCACATAGATTACTCATAAATTTTTATTGTAAATTTTATGTGCTGAAGGTTTACACACATACAGTTTTCTGGTGGCTGCATATTTCCAAAAGATGAATATATAAACAACTAAATGGCGGAATACTGGAAATTAATATTCATACACCAAAAAGCAAATACCGTACACTAAATCAGGATAAAATTGTAATTTTAATAGCTATGCCATCATAAAAAATGTTATAAAGCAATATAAAGGTGGAAAACTGAGCATACAGCAGAAAACCAATCAATTGGGTGAATATAAAGGGGCACTCCACAATTAGATATATATCCTACACAAAAACGGAGTAAATAGCCAAAAGTAATAAAAAATACCATTTAATTAAATAAACAACATACATAACATATATAATGAATTTAAAACTGATAAAATGGATGTACAGTGCAGCTAGGAACCACCCATGACGCGCGTTTCGCATCATGCGTTCCCTCGGAGGAAGCTGATGCGAAACGCACGTCAGGGGTGGTTCCTTGCTGCACTCTCATTCTAGTATGCCTCTATGATGCCTTTTTGATACCCCTCTACTGCATAATGATGGTCTGAATATGTATTTGTGTATTCCCCACTTGCTATAATAACCTTGCTATCCTCTTTTGTACACTCAGTACAGTGCATTACTTAACAATATTCAAATTTATATATGTATATTAAAATTTATAAATTTATACATGCATGCACCGGAATAGTCTGGTTAAACTTAACATTTGCACTGCGAGGATAATGTGGTGCTGCTTTATGTATTGCTCTTTTTACTATTTGTATGGACTGTCACCTGCCACAATATAGAACAACGGTATAGGCTATACTACGCAGTCTGATGTACAGATTTGGGTATAATCTCTTACCTTAGTGATATGTATTATTTGACCATGGATCCTCTGATTAGTCATTAGTAGGCATTATTTTGAGGCGGTTACATAGCTGATACATACACCCTTCGGGTGACCAGTATGTGAGTGCATATTTCTGCTTGTACATCCATTTTATCAGTTTTTAATGCATTATATGTTATGTATGTTGTTTATTTAATAAAATGGTATTTTTTTTTTATTACTTTTGGCTATTTACGCCGTTTTTGTGTAGGATATATATGAGAATACAGCAAGTTGGAAGTCGGGTTGTATGGAGTAGAGCACACGACACAGAAAATCTTAGAGCCGTACATCAGTTAAATATAATGAATTGCACATTAGCTAAATGCATGGAGTAGAGAAACGAGGTACTAAATAACAAAGTGATAAGTGCACATAGCAATGAATGTAGTGTAGTAACCCAGCAGTCTCTCTGCACCCGCACGTAGGAACAAATTATCAACTGTCCACATGGAGACTGTTTGGGACTGTACGGGTGACCCACTTTTCTTCTTTGTAGGTCTGAAGAAATAAATATTTCTAAGGCCATAGTATGCAGTAATAATGTTTAGAGGCTGAACTATAGATCTGCATTCCTGTATGTGAAGTGGCCGATCACAGATTGTTATGGGGCCTCATGAATTCTAGCTACACCCCAGATTAGGATTCTTGTAAGGACGTCTTTAGTCCATATGAAGCTGTCTGTTTAAGATGCTCTGCATAATTATGAAAAAATAATGCACAATCACTTAAGGCTTAATCTTGAGAAGTGCTCCGAACATATTGCAGCACTTAATCAATTTTACAATGCATATCATATAAATCATGTTGAGCCATAAAACCCAGAACAAAACAGCGCTACCTGACATGGTTGTGCTTTATATATAACCCCTGGCAAAAATTATGGAATCACCGGGCTCGGAGGATGTTCATTCAGTTGTTTAATGTTGTTGAAAAAAAGCAGATCACAGACATGGCACAAAACTAAAGTCATTTCAAATGGCAACTTTAGGGCTTTAAGAAACACTAAAAGAAATCAAGAAAAAAAATTGTGGTACTCAGTAAGGGTAATTGTTTTCAGACCAAGCAGAGGGAAAAAATTATGGAATCACCCTGTAAATTTTCATTTCCAAAACTAACATCTGCCTCAAATTAGATCTGCTCGTTAGTCTGCATCTAAAAAGGAGTGATCACACCTTGGAGAGCTGTTGCACCAAGTGGACTGACATGAATCATGGCTCCAACACGAGAGATGTCAATTGAAACAAAGGAGAGGATTTTCAAGCTCTTAAAAGAAGGTAAATCATCACGCAATGTTGCAAAAGATGTTGGTTGTTCACAGTCAGCTGTGTCTAAAATCTGGACCGAATACAAACAAAATGGGAAGATTGTTAAAGGCAAACATACTGGTAGACCAAGGAAGACCTCAAAGCGTCAAGACCGGAAACTTAAAGCAATATGTCTCCAAAACAGGAAATGCACAACAAAACAAATGAGGAACGAATGGGAGGAAACTGGAGTGAATGTCTGTGACCGAACTGTAAGAAACCGCCTAAAGGAAATGGGATTTACATACCGAAAAGCTAAACAAAAGCCATCATTAACACCTAAACAGAAAAAAAACAAGGTTACAATGGGCTAAGGAAAAGCAATCGTGGACTGTGGATGACTGGATCAAAGTCATATTTAGTGATGAATCGCAAAACTGCATTGGGCAAGGTGATGATGCTGGAACTTTTGTTTGGTGCCGTTCCAATGAGATTTATAAAGATGACTGCATGAAGAGAACATGCAAATTTCCACAGTCATTGATGATATGGGGCTGCATGTCAGGTAAAGGCACTGGGGAGATGGCTGTCGTTACATCTTCAATAAATGCCTAAGTTTACATTGATATCTTGGACAGTTTTCTTATCCCATCAATTGAAAGGATGTTTGGGGATGATGACATCATTTTTCAAGATGATAATGCATCCTGCCATAGAGCAAAAACTGTGAAAACATTCCTTGAAAGAAGACACATAAGGTCAATGTCATGGCCTGCAAATAGTCCGGATCTCAATCCAATTGAAAATCTTTGGTGGAAGTTGAAGAAAATGGTCCATGACAAGGCTCCAACCTACAAAGCTGATCTGGCAACAGCAATCAGAGAAAGTTGGAGCCAGATTGATGAAGAGTACTGTTTGTCACTCATTAAGTCCATGCCTCAGAGACTGCAAGCTGTTATTAAAGCCAGAGGTGGTGCAACAAAATACTAGTGATGTATTGGAGTGTTCTTTTGTGTGTTTGTTTTTCATGATTCCATAATTTTTTCCCTCTGCTTGGTCTGAAAAAAAATTAACCTTACTGAGTACCACATTTTTTTTCTTGATTTCTTTTAGTGTTTCTTAAAGCCATAAAGTTGCCATTTGAAATGACTTTAGTTTTGTGCCATGTCTGTGATCTGCTTTCTTTCAACAACATTAAACACCTGATTGAACATCCTCCGAGCCCGGTGATTCCATAATTTTTGCCAGGGGTTGTACATGTATGCTTTTTTTAATGAACAATAAAATAAAAATAAATTTACCTTTTAGTAATGAGTATGTGGTGCGTATTTGTGGTTGCGGATTTTATGTTGCATTTCTCCACCAATTGGCTAAATTAGGTTACATTGTTGTTGTTTTTTACTTTCTTTTCTGCTGTGTTTTTTGTCTCCTTTTGGTATAGCATGTTAAATAAAACTTTTGTTTTGGATGCTGCCTGCTACTTAGCTTTGATTAAAACTTTTTTTTTTTACAAAGATATGTGCGGATTATATGTGGTTTTAGTGCGTTTCCAGTGCAGAGAAAACAAATGTTATATAGAATGTTTCTCATCTTATTTAAGTCTATGGGGAAAATCTGCAAATAAAACATATTTACTGCAAGAGAGATTGACATGCTGTGGATTTTAAAAATGCACTGCTGGTAATATTATGCTGCATAATAGAAAAGCACAGTGGGCATGAGATTTCTATAAATCCCATCCAGTCTGGTGCGTTTTTGACTTTGCATATTTTTGCTGCCAAAAAACAGTGTCTTACAGTTCAATCAAATACTCATAGTGGGAATTTAGCTTTAATACACTATATAACTTACTTTGTAGTCATTCTGAATTATATCACCTATTGTAGTCCAGAGCTGCATTCACAATTCTGCAAGATTACTAGTAGCATACCTTGCTCATACAGGGTGCGTTTTGGTGTTTTCAAACCTGATTAGTGTCCTTTTTACGCCAGGCACCGCAGTGCTGATGTCACTGTATTTATAGGAGCACAGCTGAACTTTTGAACTGAACCTGATGACTGATTCATGTTGCCAGAACCAAGTGCGGCAGCAGTCGGAGACTGGCTACGTTATTAGACGTGTGCGTTTTATTCTGGCATTTCAGAGAAAAATGCTTTCAGAAGCCAACCTGGTAATGTGTCTAGTCTAGACTCTGACTGATCCAAAAGTTAGGTACTCCAACTTGTCCCCCATTCCTGGCCCTGCTATATATACACACAGGGAAAGGCCCTGCCATCTATACTGTACATAAGGAAAGACCTTTCGGACTATGTGAGTGTAGTGGGTAGAAGTCACCAGGGCCCGAATTCTTGGTCATCTTGAAGGCATCCTCATAGTAAAACATAGTTGGCTGCCATAATAGATTCATACTGCTCGTGGTTCAGGCAGCATGGATCAGCTTTAAGTTAAAGCATTTGTCATTTCTGATGGGAAGAGCAGAATTGTGAATAGCCTTCTGAATTGTAATATATGTTATAATGCTGAAACAATGCAAATTAAGTCATATGTTTACAGTTAACTTGCTACATAGATGAAAATAATCTTAACAGTCTATCATCAGCAATCTGTGAATGGCAGATGGTGATTTATCACTCCCGAGTTCAGTCATAGTGTGTTTTACTTAATTCCTTCTGATGCTTGACCCTTTGTCATTTCAATGAAAAGAAAACCAAATATTATTAACTAGGTTGTCTGGTTAAAAGAAGTTATTGCCTGTCTAATGAATAGGTGATATTTGGCTGATTGGTGGGTGTCCCACCGCTAGGACCTGCACCGATCGGTAGATCAGGGAACTTTCATCTTCGTTACAAGATGGCATGGCAGGTCATATGCCTCTCCATTTATTCTCTGAGACTCCCAGAAAAAAGCCAATCGCAGCACGTGGCAACCCTGTAGGGAATAAATGGAGTGCTTGTCAAGCACACGCACTGCCACTTAATTTCAACAAGAATAAAAAATTTTCTCTTCTGATCACTGCGATCTCAAAGGTTGGAACCCCACCTATCAACAAGTTATCAGCTATAATAAAGATAGGTGATAACTTGTTTTAATTGGATAACCTCTTTAATTGCATTATATTCTATTACATTCTTGGCGCTCTGTAAAAATACTTCTTCATATGTACACGTGTCATGCATTTGTAATATTTAGGTATAGATGCCAAGAAAGTATGTGAAATAGTAATAATATCCCACTGTTATCCAAACCTACTTGAGGCAAACATCTGAGTTATGTGCTAGAGATGGAATTCGGAGATGGGACTTGGGCTTCTGTTGTTTTGGCTCTGCATCAATCATGTGATCACAAAGAAGCCTTTATCAAGTGATGACATCTGAGGCACTAGTGCCAAGGAATACCTCGTTGTGTACTGACTGGCACATAGCATCATCTGATACTCTGTTGGGTGCTTGTATTGCTCACTATATTTGCCTGTGTTAGAGGGAACCTGCCATTACACCCGTCATATTCCGGTGGATTTGTTTTCTTAATTTCTCCCCTATATCTATTATTAGTTGCATTATTTTCAAAAATTCGATACATAGGTTGATACACATACAAAGTTTTAACACCGCAGGTACCACATGCAAATGACCAGAGTCATGGAGGTAGTGCCTCTCGCCTGTAGAGTCATGCTGGCTAGTTTTGAAACCCTCCCTACTAGCTAGTTTGTCGTCTCATAGAATACATCCTTATAAAAGGGTTCTGGTGCATACTCAGCGAGGTGACATATAGGGTGGCCAGACCTTCATCAATATGGATAAGGCGCTTTGCCTGTGTCACGCAAGGTGAGGGAAGGACTAAGTGCACAACAACGGGAAGAGGGGGAGGAAGCCCAAACACTAGGGGAAGTGGAGACCCCCGGGGAAGATCTGACAACACCCTGACTCCCCTAACGTGCCTAAATAGGTTCCGCATCTATCACCGAGCAGGAAACCTAATCCCTGACTGCCCCTATCGATAAGCCCTGGATATGGAGGGGACGGGGTGAGCACTAGTCAGCCCCCACTGCAACTAAAGACAAACAGGTAAACAGACAAGGGAATACACTTAGCTTGAGAAGACACTAGAGAGATCACGCCATCTATCCTCTAAGGGAACTCCAAGAAGACACTAGCCGACTACTAGTACTTCAAGCCTGGAGAGAGGAAAATAGAGCTATCACCGGCTACTCTCTGAAAAAGACAGAAGGTATTTAAACATCCAGCAAGGGTGTCAATTAGCAGCAGAAGGTAGAGGTCACTGCTAGGTCCTAGAGGGAAAAGGATATCACTACACTACAGAGATGAAAAGATCAAGAAGGTGCCTGCAGAGCCAAGTGCAATGACCTTCTACAGCTGGATCCAGAACGACCATGTCTGTCACACCTGACACACCCTTGACAGCCTGTCCTGCTGATTTACAGGTTATGTTTGGTTTGTTTGCCTTGCTAGTTTAGCTACATTTTTTTTTACTTATTCGGTGGTAGCTGTCCCATTGTGGCTATTCATGTGATTTTAACAGATTTTTGCTTATATTGACATGAGTTATTTATTTATTCTTGTACTGAATATTTTGGTCTGTTCTGTGTGCATTTTTTATTGTAATCCTTCTTGAAAACACTTTGGGCCCTATTCATCAAGACTGGTGTTGTTCACACCAATCCTGATGAGGGGCATGCTGGAGTCAGACACTCTTGATTCATGAAGAGGCTCACGCCTCTTCACGAATCAGGAGCATCTAACTAGTGGCCTGCGCCTCTGTGCACTACACCAGAAGTCTCACTGCAGTCAGTTACCGGAGTGAGCTTTCTGGCATAGGGATCGCCACAGTTCGTCATAAAATAGATGAGCTGTGTCATCCCGCCCTGCCTATTTTGGCAGAGCTGAGAGAAACTTTATGAAGATGTTAACAGTCTCAAAATTTAGGCGCAACTCATAGTTGTGCTTAAGTTTTGCAACTCTTCAAAGCTTTTACACAAGAATTGTGGCTTGAAAGCTTTGCTGAATTAGGTCCATTTGTCCTCAATTCATCACGATTAGCGTTTTGTAATCCAGTCTCGATGAAGGCTGCGCTAGAATAAGAGGTTCTAAACTCATTTAGAAAACTGTGCCTCGTAATGCTTTTGGTTCATCTTTCAGATGCAATGTGACACGGTTACAGTATATTTCTGTAGTAATGGCTTAAATTATGATGAATTTGTCTGCCCATGCCTCTTCCTGACTAAGCTTTATCAATTTTTAAAAAAAAGGGGGCTTAGCTGGCCAGGGGTGGCTTAAAACCGTGAAAAATTGCAACACTTTTTGCACAACTTCAAGTTCTGTAATTGTGTGATGTTTCACTCAAATTCTGGCAAAAACTCATGATTTGGGGCCTTTTTGTCTGTATTGATTTTATTAAAAGTTTATAAAATGTTTATAAGCAGCAAGGAGGGTAGAGGCCTCCAGGATAGAACAATCCTCAGTCTTTCTTTTCTTAAATTTGCATGGACAACTCAAAACACTCTTCTGATGTCGCCACATGACAGGTAAATGGTGCTAACTTGGGTCATGGTATGTATTGGAATTTGTTTTTTTTCTAATGATTCCCTTCTATTAAAGTTAATTTACTAGAACACAGATAACCCCTTTTCCATTTATTAAATGGATATAAATTTGGAATAGCCATGGGAATGTTTTGATGCACAGCATGTAGTTTAATGGATTAGAAAGAGAGGTCTAAAAATCATGCTGCATTTTCAGAGGGTTAATAGAGTATACTGAGTATGTTCAGTACATGCGTGGCTGTGACATTGAATTCAAAGCAAAAAAATGTAAAACCTGTATTAACAATATAGTTTGTACTTCTGAAGGACAGCATTTCAAAAAGAATAGCTCCAAACAATAATAGCGCATTATCTGAAAATACCAAAGTTACAAAATCTCAAATATTGATGCAACAATTGACATATAAAGGTTAATGTATTGGTATGCATGTACATCATTAGGACCTGTGTAAAGTGACATTTTCTAGTGTCAGGTAGATACAGTTAGTGACATTGACCATTTGTAACTTCAAGATCTTGGATGTTTTACCGTCAAGTTGTTCTTGGGTATTAGAAACTATATACATTTTTCTTGTGATGCTGCAGTAAACCTTCATGTCCATAATTTCTAGGCAATCTCACTGTTGTTGTAAGAAAAGTAGTCTTTAATGTAATGTGCCCTGTATATTCACTGTGTAATGGCTCTATCCAAAGGGTTATTTTACATTCAAACCACCTTTTTTCCTCAAAACGAACTCTTTATCCTTTTCTGTACACTGCTGACAGTTGCAAGCTAAGGGCCAAGGTCTCAATACCATAGATGGCAAGTAGAACAAACAAATCAATTTTGGAACAAATCAAGCCAGACATGTCACTCGAAGAAAGGATCACCATGCTATGACTTGCCTATTTTGGAGACATCATACAAAGAGAGCAATCAATGGAGAAGGACATCATGGTCTGAATAATAGAAGGAACAAGGCGTAGAAGAAGACCAGCAACCCGTTGGCTTGATACTATCAAGATAATGGCAGTGTCACGCAAGGTGTGGGAAAGACTTAGTGCATGCAACACAAAGGGAAGAGGGAAAGGAAGCCCAGACTCTAGGGAAAGGGGGTAGTGGAGACCTCCTTGGCTGATCTAATATCACCCTGTCTCCACTAACGTCCCTGTATTGGCTCTAAACCAATCGCCGCAACCTCACCCTGCCTTTCCCTGGCTTTGGGCCCTGGCTAGGGAAGAGAGGGGGGTGAGCGCTAGTCGATCCCCACTGACCACTAAAGACAACAAGGGGGAACAAACAAGGGAAGATAGCTTAGCTTAGTCGACTTCAGACAGACGAACACCCGTCCTCATAGCTCCAGAGAGGATGAAGTAATGCACTTGCTCCGAGCCTTCACAAAGGGTAATGTGAGTATCGCCGGCACTTCCCTCCAGCAGACAGCAGGTATTTATACACCCATGCCAGGGTGTTAATTAGCCAGAGGAAGGTAGCCACTGGGTCCTAGAGAGACAGCCTCTAAGAAGGTGTCTGCAATGTGAAACGTCTGTCACTTCTGACACACCCGTGACAGGCGGAGAGGAACCTTGTGGACCTCTCTAGGCTTGCACAAGATTGATCTTCTTACATATTGTTTATCCATCAAGTCACCATGGCTCAAGACCGAGCCAAAGGCTTATAAATAAATTATAATAAATCAAGGGAAAATAATATATGCTGGGGGGTGACTTAAAAGCGTAATTTCTACATATCGGGCCATTCTGATTTTTTTTTATATTACTTCCGATGTGGCTGTTGGAAACTGATGTGAAGACGAATCCCTTACTTTTTTATGAAATCGTTAAAGTTCATCCATCACATGAGTTGTTGCGCATGACTCTTTAGGAAGCAGATCAGAAAGCGCCAAATATTTTGTTTTTCGATCTGGCTCACCAATTTTGCAGTAGAAACTGGTAAAAAAAAAGCCTGATGAAAACTGATGTTTGGACATCAGTTGAAGAACGAGAAAACTGATCAGAATGGTGCGGATATACGAAAGCCCAGACCTAGAAAATATTGGGCGGTACAGGGGAATTTTTTTTTTGATTTGATTTTGCATGTTTTTGTTCATCTAACCGTGGATGGTCAATACTACTGCTACAGTATGTTCACTCTGAGTTTTTTTTCCCCCCAGTGATCAAAGACCGTGAGTTTCTCAAGCAGAAAACCCTTCAGGAAATGCTGGCCTTTTTCTGACCCAGAGCAGTTTTTTATCTTTGTTAACCAAAATCGGTCAAGGAAAGCGTTAACAAATAACAAAACGATCCAGGAAATTTATCGTTATTTTTGAGGGGTTTCATTTATTTATTTTTTCAGGGCAATTTTGTCATGTTTTTGGACATTCGTTAAAGTGGACCTTTTTAGTTCTTACATTATTATCCATGCTCCCCTGAGTATGTGGACATGGAGTTTTTAGAAAAGACTTTTGGAGCGGGTCCACTTTAAGAAAAAAACAAAAACTTGAAAGATTGTTTCTATTGATTTTTATTGTAAAACCTCTTTGCTTTAATACATTCTGTCTTTTCAGTGTTTTCCGCATCAGGTTTTGAAAAATGGCTGGTGGGAGTAAAGAAAACTCATGCCACTTCTTCAAAGCTGTTTCGGATGGACAGTGCCAAAGTAGGCACTGTCCAATCTAGAAAACTTGAAAAATACTAAGTGTACACAGATTTTTTTTTTTTCAAGGCGGTAAAAACAACAAGTTAACTAGTGGAAACCACTTCAGGAAATGCTCTTTGTTTGAAGATTGTTTGGAGGAGTTTTTTTGTTTCCTGAAGCCGTTTTCCGAAGGTTTTTTGCAGCCTTCAGATTGGACAGCGCCAAGTTTGGTGTGGATTCCAGGAGCTACTTCAAAGAAGTATTATGCTTTTTTTTTTTTTTCTCCCATTGGCAGGATTTTTAAAAAACAGAAACAGAAAGGGAAAAACTTTCAAAACCTCAAACATATGGACAATAAAGTGGTTTTACAGTAGAAATTGTTAAGAAGAGGCTGTCAAGTGTTTTTGCCTGTGAAATACATACATACACATACATACATATGTGTGTATATGTGTGTGTGTGTGTATATATATATATATATATATATATATATATATATATATATATATATATATATACAGTACAGACCAAAAGTTTGGACACACCTTCTCATTTAAAGATTTTTCTGTATTTCAGGACTATGAAAATTGTACATTCACACTGAAGGCATCAAAACTATGAATTAACACATGTGGAATTATATACTTAACTAAAAAGTGTGAAACAACTGAAAATATGTCTTATATTCTAGGTTCTTCACAGTAGCCACCTTTTGCTTTGATGACTGCTTTGCACACTCTTGGCATTCTCTTGATGAGCTTCAAGAGGTAGTCACCGGAAATGGTCTTCCAACAATCTTGAAGGACTTCCCAGAGATGCTTAGCACTTGTTGGCCCTTTTGCCTTCACTCTGCGGTCCAACTCACCCCAAACCATCTCGATTGGGTTCAGGTCTGGTGACTGTGGAGGCCAGGTCATCTGGCGTAGCACACCATCACTCTCCTTCTTGGTCAAATAGCCCTTACACAGCCTGGAGGTGTATTTGGGGTCATTGTCCTGTTGAAAAATAAATGATGGTCCAACTAAACGCAAACCGGATGGAATAGCATGCCACTGCAAGATGCTGTGGTAGCCATGCTGGTTCAGTATGCCTTCAATTTTGAATAAATCCCCAACAGTGTCACCAGCAAAGCACCCCCACACCATCACACCTCCTCCTCCTTGCTTCACAGTGGGAACCAGGCATGTAGAGTCCATCCGTTCACCTTTTGTGCGTCGCACAAAGACACGGGGGTTGGAACCAAGGATCTCAAATTTGGACTCGTCAGACCAAAGCACAGATTTCCACTGGTCTAATGTCCATTCCTTGTGTTCTTTAGCCCAAACAAGTCTCTTCTGCTTGTTGCCTGTCCTTAGCAGTGGTTTCCTAGCAGCTATTTTACCATGAAGGCCTGCTGCACAAAGTCTCCTCTTAACAGTTGTTGAAGAGATGTGTCTGCTGCTAGATCTCTGTGTGGCATTGACCTGGTCTCTAATCTGAGCTGCTGTTAACCTGCGATTTCTGAGGCTGGTGACTCGGATAAACTTATCCTCAGAAGCAGAGATGACTCTTGGTCTTCCTTTCCTGGGGCAGTCCTCATGTGAGCCAGTTTCTTTGTAGCGCTTGATGGTTTTTGCAACTGCACTTCGCGACACTTTCAAAGTTTTCCTAATTTTTCGCACTGACTGACCTTAATTTCTTAAAGTAATGATGGCCACTCGTTTTTCTTTACTTGGCTGCTTTTTTCTTGCCATAATACAAATTCTAACAGTCTATTCAGTAGGACTATCAGCTGTGTATCCACCAGACTTCTGCACAACACAACTGATGGTCCCAACCCCATTTATAAGGCAAGAAATCCCACTTATTAAACCTGACAGGGCACACCTGTGAAGTGAAAACCATTTCCGGTGACTACCTCTTGAAGCTCATCAAGAGAATGCCAAGAGTGTGCAAAGCAGTCATCAAAGCAAAAGGTGGCTACTGTGAAGAACCTAGAATATAAGACATATTTTCAGTTGTTTCACACTTTTTTGCTAAGTATATAATTCCACATGTGTTAATTCATAGTTTTGTTGCCTTCAGTGTGAATGTACAATTTTCATAGTCATGAAAATACAGAAAAATCTTTAAATGAGAAGGTGTTTCCAAACTTTTGGGCTGTACTGTGTGTGTGTGTGTATATGTATGTGTGTGTGTATGTATGTATATATATATATATATATATATATATATATATATATATATATATATATATATATATATATATATATATATATATATATATATATATATATATATATATATATATATATATATATATATATATATATATATATATATATCTCTATCATATTAAGATGGCCACTGGACAGGTCCTTGAGGGGAAATATGTATCATCAAGGTTGGTAGCCACAGTGATGTAAGCCCGACTAAGCAGGCTCCAGCACGTATAGTGCCGAGAGAGTTAATAGGGCGTGTCAGGGCTGGGTTTATGAGCAGTCCGGTAGATGGGTGGGACTGGCTGCTCACATATTCCCACCCTGGGGCGTGGTATGACAGATAAAAAGGAGACCAGTTGACTCATTCAGTGTCTGTGTGGAGGTGTGCGGACCTCCAGTGTTTGTCTTTGCTAAGGACTAAAAAGCTGGACACTAACCTGAGCGGGCGAACCCTCACTAATATATGGACTATTTGCTTTATGTTTTCACTTTGTGCTGGAAAAGGCTGTTTTTGTTTTGTTATTCTGAGCAGTTTATGGAGTCTTAATAAATCAGCCTGGACATTTTACTGAAATCGCTTCCCGTGCCTACCTCAAAACGTAACGGAGTAGAAACCCTACAATATGTATATCCTAAAAACCCTGAGAACTCTCTAGCAACTTGAGAATTTTTGCAGATATCTGAAATAAATTAGTAGTGTCTATTAGAAACGAAGCAATAGAAGCTTGGTGAGATGAGACATGTATCATTTGCCTATGGTTAGCCTAAGTGGGAGGACTCCATGCGTATGAATCATGATCCACCTTTCGCTGCCGCCTGTATTAGACCATAGATAGCAGCACTTCCAATTGAAATGCACACTTAGTCACAGGCTCGGTGCTGAGCTCATTCTGCGGAGAGTGTGGGAAGAGGGACCTAAACAGAAATCAATTAGTTTTATTGCAGTTGACAAAATAAATGATGCAGACAATTTCACTTCCCCCTGCCAGTGGGATAACTCACATAGGGCACTTGTGGCTTCATCATTGCAGGAAGGGGAAATATTACTCATTGTTCAATGTACTCTATCATTTCATGCATTAAATAACCTCCAGCGTTCCTCAGACTGTGTTAACTCGTAGCAATATTGTATTCTGCTATTCTTCCACCTACTCCAATGTCCTCATACATGCATCTCTCTGCTTATGACAGTGTCAACTGGCTCTCATTCCCTGGAGAGCACTAAGGCTTTCAATAGTGATT
The DNA here is from genome assembly GCF_046119375.1 of Phyllobates terribilis. Classification (NCBI taxonomy): domain Eukaryota; kingdom Metazoa; phylum Chordata; class Amphibia; order Anura; family Dendrobatidae; genus Phyllobates; species Phyllobates terribilis. Next base: position 159,168,877 of record NW_027362771.1, on the reverse strand, counting down.
AGCTGGCGCTACAAAGTAAAATTTATCACTCCGCTGGCATGTAGGTATTAATAATACTAGTAAAAAAAATCCATCAAATGCCCTCAGGTTTCTGGAACAAGATGCAGCACAAACTGTTACCACAGTCCGGAATATGTGAAAAATTACCCCTGGACCGGCATCACTGCTGCTGCATAAGGATAATGTCCAGTGTCATTTGTAACAATGATCGGCAGTGGATTTTTCCATCTTTACCAGTGTTACTGTGGTGACAACTGCCCTCCTCTCCTGCTCTTTTTTATCATATACTTTGTATTATTATTTTTACTAGCTGTAAATAAAGAAATGTCAACATTTAAGCAAAATATAGATAATATATATTTTTAAGTTAAACACATTTATATTTTAATGAACACTTAGTTTTCTTTTAAGGCAATCTGTATATCGAAATTGGTGACTTTGACTTCATATCCCCAATCGTAGTTGCCTATCATCCTCTGTCTAATTGCCCGTCTCACAAAAAATTCAAGGGCAGGACATAAGCTTTGAGATGCCAGTCACCAGTCTCCGGAAAAGACGACCCTTTATATAGTCATTTTAAATTTTTTTTTTTTTTTTTGTGCCGTAATTTAAAGCATTTTAAACTTCATTCTTCTGATGCAAAACTTGAGGAAAATAAAAAATATATTTTTAGATCCATTTATTTGTAGCTTTGTATGATTTTTTTAGCTATGTGACCTGTAGCAGTAATACAGAAAGAAATGACTGTATTCTAACAGTATGAATATGACGTGAATACTTTTCTAGACACTGTATATAGGGGACCGGTGTTTTTTTTTCTAAAGTGTCTGGTGTGTGTGCGGCTGAATACTCATGAATTGAAATACTTGTGGAAGCTCTTCTAAAGACATGTTTAGGCAAGTGGATCCATCCTGTGGGTTTCTTCCATGGAATTAACACAAGCACATGTGCCCTTGTTCTTATATATTTCTAGTGTCAGAAATTTCTATATAATTTCATAGCGTTTATAATACAGATCTTCTATTACATGTATTATATGTTCAAATACATGTTCTAAATAATACAATGTATACAAAAATGATGAAGTTTAGAGCGGCGTACATCAAACACAAATAGGAAATTAAAGAAGCACTCCCATCAAAGTTTTTATCCCCTTAATATATCATAATATATAGCACTGTGTACTTACAGTTGCTCATTTTGCCCTTTTACCCAGCTAATTATTCTTTTATCTGCTCTATGTAGAAACAGCAAGGCTGTGTGCACACGGTGCGTTTTCACAGCATTTTTTTCACACGGACTTGGGCCAAAAACGCTAGAGAATTTTTATCCCAGCTAATTACATGAGAATCCTGAAGTGCTGTGCACATGATCAGAAATTTTCCTTTTGAGTATTTGCAGTGCGTTTAAATCTACAGTATGTCAATTCTTTGTGCGTTTTTGCCGCGTTTTTCACCCATTAACTTAAATTGAGTCAGTCAAATCTGCAGCAAAAATGCAGGTTTAAAAAATGTTTGCGAATTTGCTGCGGATTTTTGCTGTGTATTTGACTGACTCATTTGAAGTCAGTGGGTCAAAAACGTGGCAAAAGAGCATAAAGAATTGACCGCGGGTCACAGGCGTCGGCTGATAGACTACTACTGATAACAAGTAGTCTCTCATCAGCCGGCGCCTGTGACCCCCAGTCAAGAAAAAAAAAGTTTAAATAAATATTCAAATAAAAATAAAAACACCTTATACTCACCTAACACCAAATCCCAGATGCCCATGTCTCCTGTAAAAAATAATAAACCACCATATCCCTCACCTGTCCCACGGTGATCGGATCATTGGTAGAACAGTCACATCGAGAGATGTGACTGCTCTATCCGGCAGCCGGCGATACACTGAGAGGAGCATGATCGCTCCCGCAGTGTATAGCGCTGAGCTGCCATGAGAGAGGTCACAGCAGTTCATCAGCTGATGTGCTCCAGTGATCTCACGGCACCACCGCTGCATGAGAAAATTCGTAAAGTAAATGAGAACACTGGTGCACATCAGCTGATGAAGTCCTGTGACCTCTCGCATTGCAGCTCAGCGCTATACACTGACACAGGAGCAATTACACTCCTGTGTCAGCCTGCTGTCCTGTAGAGCAGTCACATCAGTTTAATCACGTTGGACAGGTGAGGGATATGGTGTTTTTTTTTTTTTTTTTTTTGGTTTTGTTTTTTTTTTGCAGGTGACAATGGCTTCAAATGGAATGGGCGTTAGGTGAGTATAAGGTTGCTTTTTTTATTTTCTGTTTTTTACAGGGGGCATTGGCTTCAGGGGATTAGGCGTTAGGTGAGTATATAGACTCTTATTTCAAATAAAGGATTTTTTTCAGGCAGTGTGTTTATTTCCAAAATTTTACTATGGGGTCTTCATTACTAACCTGGGCTTCATGTCAGCTGCCAATACAAGGCTGACATGAACCCCCAACCCTATTACCCCACTTGCCACTGCATCAGGGCAAATGGAAAGAGCGAGGCAAAGTGCCAGATTTGGCGCATCTAACTGATGCACCATTTCTGGGGCAGCTAAGGGCTGATATTATTAGCCTCTGAGGAGGCCAGTATCCATGGCCCCTTTCCTGGCCAGTATTATTAGACTGCAACTGTCTAGTTAGCCTTTACTGATTAGATTTTATAGGGGGACCCTACGTCAATTCTTTTTTTTTGGGGAGGAGGGGGGGGCCTGTAATCTAGCCAGTAAAGGCTAACCAAACAGCTGTGAGCTGTTATTAACAGCCAGGCAACATGTTGGCCTAATTGCACCTTTCTGGCTAAAAATACCAGCCCTCAGTTGCCCCAGAAATGGCACTTCATATTTGAAGTGCCAAGTCTGGCACTTAGCCCAGGCTCTTCCTGATTCCCTGATGCAATTGCATCAGAGTAATGGGATTAGGTAATGGGATTAGGTGTCGCTGACACAAAGCCCTAGGTTTAGTAATGAAGAGGTGTCAGTCAGACACAATTATTACTAAAACTGTAAGTAAAGAGTTAAATAAACACACACTGAGACTAAAAAACTTTATTTGAAATAAAAGACACATTCTTTATTAATTTAAATTAACCCAATATACTCACACCAGGTCCGATAATAATCCAAAGGTTAAAGCAATGTGCCACGTTTCTTTTTTCAAATATCTTTTATTCGCTCCAAAAAGTATCCATTGCTGTACAAAAACACACGCTTTTTTGCTGCCAAGAGATGCAAAAACCTTACAGAAATTTCTGCAATTAAATACTACACATGTGCACATACCCTAAGTGTCTTGTCCCTTCATAAATCATCCCCTTCTTCACCTCCTGACCCAGCTGCTGCCTCCTCCCCCTGTCAGGGACTTTTGCAGTAATGACTCATGCAGGGAAAATAGACCTCCTGTTTCTACATACAGCTTAGAAGGATTCAGCTAGTCAGTTTTAAATCACATGATGTCATAGACCTAATGAAAAAAAGAATGGATGCGTGTAAAAGTGTATAACTGATTTTTTTTCTAGATATGTTTCCTTCACATTCTGCAGTGTTGCTCATACGATTCTTTCACTGCCTCTATACTCTAAACTACAGTTCGTAGTTAGAATATAGAACTATGATTATTATTTATTTATTATGCTTTGCTTAAATAGCACCATCATATTCCGCAGCGTTTTACAGACTTTATCATCACTGTCCCCATTGAAGCTCACAATCTAAATTCCCTATCAGTATGTCTTTGGAGTATGGGAGGAACCCGGAGGAAACCCACACAAACACAGGGGGAACATACAAACTGTTAGAACCTTGCTCTTAGGTTTTTTCCTTTGCTGGTCACATGACCTTGTTGGCCTATTTAATCCTGCTCCGCCCTTCTGGCTTTGCTGGACTTCATTGTATAACTACTTTCTAGCTAGCCTGTGCTCTGTATCTAACTCTGTTAGTTTGCTTGGTCTACGGACCTCAGTGTTCTATATATTTTGTTTGTTTGTCTGTCTGCTACTATTTCTGTTAGGAGGTGTCCCATTTTCCTCCCAGTCCTTAGTACTTGTAGGGATTCCTTCCCCACATCTATAGGTCTCCGTACAGACTAGCTTAGGACTTTAGCAGGTCTGATCGCAGGATCAGGTCCCCTGTTACATCGTAGGGATTAAGCTGAGTTCTATCGTAGGGACAGATCTCCTCTCTTTCCTTAGCTCTGGTAGCAGAACATAACACAAACTCCTTGCAGATGTTGTCCTTGGTGGGATTTGTACCCAGGACCCCAGTGCTGCAAAGCTGCAGTGCTAACCACTGAGCCACCGTGCTGCCCAATGATTGATTACACGATTCTGGAATTTGACCACATTTTTAAATTTCTATGGAGATTGATGGAAGGTGGCTTCCTTTATGATTCTGAACCACAGTCAACTAAGGGCTAGATTACACTGGCCGATCAGCATCCGAAAATGACCACTGATTGGCTACATAGAATCGTCGGTTATTTAGTTACATGTTTAGAAAGGCCAATCGCTTTTGCAATGCACACAGAACAATCATTGATGCATCATTGTATACGCACAGGCTGTCACTGTTCTCGGCAGCACATGTCCTGGTACCCAAGACTGTGTGCTGCCGAGAACGATGATCTTTTAAGAAAACCAAAAGATCATGTCACATGACGAGCAAGCATTTTGCTTGTTTGCTGGGTGTTCAGCAGCCTGTTTACACTGCACGATTACTTGGAAAGAGCATTACTGGAGCTGCTCTATTCCGATAATTGTACAGTAAAAATGCACCTTTAGTGAATAGAAGGTGTCTGTTATCTTCCCCCGAAAACACCCCTGTTGACTATAGGCTCTTTGGTATTGCAGGTGAAGTCAGTGAAAATGTAACCTTTCTATTTTAGATAAATGTATGGCATATACTGTCTGCGTTATTTAATTTTAAGACTATTCGTGACACTCACCAGATTAGGAGAAATTCCACTTTTTTGCTGTGATAGACACAGTCATATGGGAGTATAGCCTGTAGCTGGCCTTGAGATAGCATCACGCGGACATGAAACCATCGGAGACCTGCTCGACCAATCCCACACAGCCTCTTTTACCATTATGTGCCTAGGGAACATGAAATGCTACTGTCGCATTTACTGAAATGTGCAAAAAAAATTGGATTTGTTGGAATTTTAGCTTTTTAAAGTAATTTTACATTACAGTCGGGGGTTATGTGTTAATTATATATTTGCAGTCCAGTCCATTAACAGTGATGGCAATACTTCAGTACATAGTGACAAATCTGTGTATGTGATCAATATAAATTATTGGAATCTTTAAAATTTATATTGGGAAAGTTTTTCAATTTTTTTTTTACTACACTGTATGCAGAATTATTAGGCAAATGAGTATTTTGTTCACATGATACTTTTTATACATGTTGTCCTACTCCAAGCTGCATAGGCTTGAGAGCCAACTACCAATTAAGTAAATCTGGTGATGTGCATCTCTGTAATGAGGAGGGGTGTTGACTAATGACATCAACACCCTATATAAGGTGTGCTTAATTATTAGGCAGCTTCTTTTCCTTTGGCAAAATGGGTCAGAAGAGACATTTGACGGGCTCTGAAAAGTCCAAAATTGTGAGATGTCTTGCAGAGGGATGCAGCAGTCTTGAAATTTCCAAACTTTTGAAGCGTGATCACTGAACAATCAAGCGTTTCATGGCAAATAGCCAACAGGGTCGCAAGAAGAATGTTGGCCAAAAAAGGCGCAAAATAACTGCCCATGAATTGAGGAAAATCAAGCGTGAAGCTGCCAAGATGCCATTCGCCACCAGTTTTGCCATATTTCACAGCTGCAACGTTACTGGAGTATCAAAAAGCACAAGGTGTGCGATACTCAGGGACATGGCCAAGGTAAGGAAGGCTGAAAAACGACCACCTCTGAACAAGAAACCTAAGATAAAACGTCAAGAATGGGCCAAGAAATATCTTAAAACTGATTTTTCCAAGGTTTTATGGACTGATGAAATGAGAGTGACTCTTGATGGGCCAGATGGATGGGCCAGAGGCTGGATCAGTAAAGGGCAGAGAGCCCCACTCCGACTCCGACGCCAGCAAGGTGGAGGTGTGGTACTGGTATGGGCTGGTATCATCAAATATGAACTTGTGGGACCTTTTCGGGTTGAGGATGGAGTGAAGCTCAACTCCCAGACCTACTGCCAGTTTCTGGAAGACAACTTCTTCAAGCAGTGGTACAGGAAAAAGTCGGTATCATTCAAGAAAAACAAAACAAGATTTTCATGCAGGACAATGCTCCATCACATGCATCCAACTACTCCACAGCGTGGCTGGCCAGTAAAGGTCTAAAAGAAGAAAAAATAATGACATGGCCCCTTTGTTCACCTGATCTGAACCCCATAGAGAACCTGTGGTCCATCATAAAATGTGAGATCTACAGGGAGGGAAAACCGTACACCTCTCGGAACAGTGTCTGGGAGGCTGTGGTGGCTGCTGCACGCAATGTTGATCGAAAACAGATCAAGCAACTGACAATCTATGGATGGAAGGCTGTTGAGTGTCATCATAAAGAAAGGTGGCTAATCACTAATTTTTTTGTTTTTGCATGTCAGAAATGTTTATTTCTAAAATTTATGCACTGATATTGGTTTACCTGGTGAAAATAAACAAGATGGGATTATATTTGTTTTTTGTTAAGCTGCCTAATAATTCTGCACATTAATAGTTACCTGCACAAACATATCCTCCTAAGATAGCCAAATCTAAAAAAAAAAACAACCCAACTTCCAAAAATATTAAGCTTGGATATTTGAGTCTTTTGGGTTGATTGAGAACATAGTTGTTGATCAATAATAAAAATAATTCTCTAAAATACAACTTGCCTAATAATTCTACACACAGTGTAGTTTTTGTTTTGTTGTGTTTTTTGTAATTAAAATAGTTTTAGACAAAAAACAAAGTAGCGTGTACAATCCAGTAATTGTTTTTACAGAAAAAGTTTCCATGTAGATAAAGGAATTACAACACTGTGCAAAAAAATATCTGATCTTGTTATGGTTTTAGCGATAGAATATATAGAATGTAATATATCAGTTGTTCAAACATATTCATGTATAAAGCAAAGTGAAGCAACGCTTAGAGAGAAAGGGAGGGGACAAAATGGGCACAATTGAAGAGGTTAGAGAATAAGAGGAACGGCAATATAGCAATGTACCTAAAGTTACAACTTTCACTATTATTTTTAATTGTTACGTAACTGGGATTTTCCTTGGACTGTGTGGATGTAGCCAGAGTACCGTCATCGAAGCACGGATTGACCACGGGTGTTTTGACCCATCCTGTTGGTCTGCTGCAGCTTTGGTGGTGGTTTGTGCTAGGTGCTGCACTTTTAAGATCAAGGACCCCTTGAGAGGTTCGTCATGACCCCTTGAAAGGTTCGTTGTGACATGGTTGTGGGCTTCATACAGAATGTTAACTAAGAACCTCATGATCAGTTTTTTGTACATTTTCTTAGCCACTATATATTAATATATACGTTTTAGACTTGCGATCCATGTCTTTTTCTACAGCTATGATCAGTGAAGTTAATCACCTATTTTGTGCAGGATAATGATAGGAGGTGTGGGGTGAACTTTCATTATCTGATGAGGTTGAACAAAATCTTCAGCTGGAAAGTATTTTTAAAGGCAGGTTCTCATTCACAAATATCTAATGATTATTGTTACATTTGTAACATACTGAAATTTATCACATCCTGCTTTCCTAAAGAAGATCCTGAATATAATCTATATGTGCACACTTTGTATTCTCCACATTGGCTCTTAGTGTTAACAGCTCACATATCTCCCGAAGGAACAAATTGCTGATGCTAACATAAAATGACTTGTGGGCTTGAAAAAAAAAAAATACATGAATGAAGCCCATGCTGCTGAACATTGCCGAGCTGGAGTCTAAATATTATTACACTTTCTCAGAACCTTTCTTAAGGCATTCAGAAGTGTAAGGAAATGGGCAAGAAGAAAGGGCACAGAATCAAAGCCTTGGGAGCATGTGAGTATCCAGGCTGCTTGTCAAGCAATTGCTTTCTATTTAATGACAATAACTGAGATAAACTATTTTCCCCAGAGTCAATCTCCTTTCTACAAGCTAGAATCACAAAGTTGCCACAGTCTTCTGTATGAGTGTGGGGTAAAATGTGTAAAGCAGGGCTGTGGAGTTGGAGCCCATTTTGCCGTAGTTGGAGTCGGTATAAAATGGACCAACTGCGACTCCTAAAATATCTAATAAATTGGGTACAGTAGTTCAATGCAGTTTGTGGGGAATATTTCTTTCATAAGAATTTGGGAAAGTTATGAAATGTCCTATTCCTGATCTAAGGGTCTAGACTTTTAGCTGAGATGAATCTGTGCTACAGTAAATTTATCACTTAAACATGAGCCATGTATGAGGGAGTCGGAGTCGGTGTCATGGAAATTGAGGAGTCGGAGGTTTGGCTTACCGACTCCACAGCCCTGTAAAGGCTTTGTCCTTGTTAATCGGGCATTAGAATACTGTGATGTGTTCAGTGTGTGTATCACATGGATTGGATGCCATGTGTCAAGTTATCTTTTGCTTTAAACACCTAATATTATGAAAGGCTTTTAATGGGATGTGAGTCCAATAGAATGGATTATGTGCCACTATAATTGTTTCCAGCCTTTAAGCAAAGCAGTAGAAGGTCATCCTTGTCACAGCCCAAAGGGCCGGTGGTCTGCTTTCTGCTACAGATAATTGGATGTTTTGCAGCATTTTTTTCTATCCATAACACATTTTTTGCATCAGACTGAGACACTAAGGTTTATTAGCTGTCTGTTGTGGAGTCATTAGTGTATTGGGCTTTCGGAAGGTTTGTTTAGCCTGGATTGTGAAGAGCTGGCTGAGCACTGCAGACATGAGTGCATAGATTAAAGTGAGCCTGTTATTGTGCACTTTCTTAAGATGCGGCTTTGTTAGCAATGTTTGCTACAGAGTCTTACACAGGGGAGAGCAATATTAGAGCAAATAAGCATTGTAGTTGTCAGTACGTCACTCACTAGATGGATTCTAATCTTTTAACACAGATCTCCCATGCTGCCAACATTAAGAACACCATTTTTATTAATCCATAGATTACATGAAGCTCCTTCCGTAATTACCAGTAGACAAGAATTCTGCTTCTACTACATATTGTATGCTTGTTTGTATTCCCTATAGAAACAAGATCTTTGCTTGTGCTATGTTATATAGATAAAGGAAAACATTCATACACGATGCGTCGGCACACTGCGATTAATGAGTACATGAACTCCGCTATTGCTGTAAACATTAAAAACATAAGGTACTTAGTTAGCTTTTTTTGATCAACAGCACAAAAGCCATCCAACCATGTCAAGGTGTACCTATTAATATGGATGGTCCCTAACCACTGTATGTCCACCATGTGCCAAACCAGGCCTCATCTGAATGGGGAGTGAAAGTAAGGCTATTTGACTCGCCCCCTGGGCCGTGGGGCACTCGGAACCGGGCTTCAGTGTGATGATGGGGGTAGTAGTGGCAACCCGGTCCGTGGCTTAGGGTGGTCAGACCAGTGGTAGTCTATGTTTTGCAATGTCCGACTACGCCACCCGTGGATTGCGGTCAGGGTTAACCGCCGCTGCAGTGCAGACCGCTGGGGCAGATGTAAATTTGCAGCACCGAATAGTACAACTCCCCACGGGAGGAGTATGGCCCCAGAGCAGTATATAATGGATGATGGAGGGGATGATTCCGACAGCAACAGCCAGGAAGCGGAGGCCTCTTAAACAGTTCAGGGTCTTTATTAGAACAGGTGAAACGACCCAAAAACAGGCCCGGCTAGGAGGGGGCCTGGATGTCTGAGAACAAGTGGGAAGCTGGGCCTGATCAGGGTGAGGGTGTAGGCCTACCGTGCTCTCTGCGCTCTCCCTGGCTATTTCCCTCCTCGTGGTGTAATAGCCCACGTTCCTGAGCTCACCGTGTCTTCTCGCCCGTATGGCTGGCGACTTGGGTCCCTTTTTACTCTTGGCCTGGTGTGGCTTCACCGGTCCCTTCTGCTGTGGCGGAACCTCCGGGCTTCTTAGGCCAAAGGACATACAATCCCCTGCGGACTGGTTATTTGCTGTAGGACTTGGAATCCTCACAGCCTCAGACACCAAAGTCTGGTAGATTAGCTTCTCTATCTGCCAGGACAGGCTCGCTTCGCCTCTTGTCCCTGGCTCGTGGCTCTCCTACTGCCACACTGCCTCTTAGGCTGCAACACAACTGTCGGTCCCTGCTCTGGGACACCTCTCCATCCAGAGACAGGTTGTCCAGTTCTCCTCTAACCCTGCCCCCAGCTCCAGCTTTTATAGGTGCAGCCTGCTCCCCCTACTGGCCTGGGACAGGAGGTATTGCATGCTAATGGTCCTTGACCAGAGAACCTCCCCCTTGCTCTCAGACACAGCTTTATTATACATTTGTGGCATCCAGGCCAGGGTGACACATATTCACACGTTGCGTTTTTTGTTTTTTTCTGCAGGCTAAGCATGCTCTTTTTGCAGTAAAGAAGCTGCTTACAAAAGCAAGTTTTGCTGCATTTTTGCTGTTTTTTTAGGATCCCAAAGTTTAGTTTTGCTTCTGAAACAGAAGCATAAACACAGGTCACCAATGCAAGACACACACACATGGTCAAAATTGTTGGTACCCCTCGTTTAATGAAAGAAAAACCCACAATGGTCACAGAAATAACTTGAATCTGACAAAAGTAATAATAAATTAAAAATCTATGAAAATTAAGAAATGGGAGTCAAACATTGCTTTTCAACCCTGCTTCCACAGAATTAAAAAAAAAATAAACTCATGAAATAGGCCTGGACAGAAATGATGGTACCTCTGAAAATAATGTGACAAAAGGGACATGTTAAATCAAGTTGTGTCCACTAATCAGGTACCTACAATCTTGCAATCAGTCAGTGGGTCTGTATATAGGGCTTCAGATACTCTGTGTTGTTTGGTGACATGGTGTGTACCACACTCAACATGGACCAGAGGAAGCAAAGGAAAGAGTGGTCGCAGGAGATTAGAAAGAAAATTATAGACAAGCATGTTAAATGTAAAGGTTATAAGACCATCTCCAAGCAGCTTTATGTTCCTGTGACTACAGTTGCACATATTATTCAGAAATTTAAGATCCATGGGACTGTAGCCAACCTCCCTGGACGTGGCCGCAGGAGGAAAATTGATAACAAATCAAAGAGACGGATAACACAAATGGTAACAAGAGTCCAGGATAACTTCTAAAGAGATTAAAGGTGAGCTTCAAGCTCAAGGAACATCAGTGTCAGATCGCACCATCCGTCGTTGTTTTATCCAAAGTAGACTTCATGGGAGACGACCAATGAGAACACCATTGTTGAAAAAAAATCATAAAAAAGGCATACTGGAATTTGCCAAACTACATGTTGACAAGCCACAAAGCTTCTGGGAGAATGTCCTATGGACAGATGGGACAAAAATGGAAGTTTTTGGCAAGGCACATCAGATCTTTGTTCACAGATGGAAAAATGAAGCATATCAAGAATAGAACACTGTCTCTACTGTGAAACATGGAGGAGGCTCTGTTATGTTCTGGGGCTGCTTTGCTGCATCTGGCACAGGGTGTCTTGAATCTGTGCAGGGTACAATGAAAGCTCAAGACTATCAAGGGATTCTAGAGAGAAATGTCCTGCCCAATGTCAGAAAGCTTGGTCTCAGCCGCAGGTCATGGGTCTTGCAACAGGATAATGACTCAAAACACACAGCTAAAAACACCCAAGAATGGCTAAGAGGAAAACATTGGACTATTCTGAAGTGGCCTTCTATGAGCCCTGACCTAAATCCTATTGAGCATCTTTGGAAAGAGCTGAAACATGCCGTCTGGAAAAGGCAATCTTCAAACAAGAGACAACTGGAGCAGTTTGCTCATGAGGAGTGGGCCAAAACACCTGTCGAGAGGTGCAGAAGTCTCATTGACAGTTACAGGAATCTTTTGATTGCAGTGATTGCCTCAAAAGGTTGTTCAACAAAATATTAAGTTAATAGTACCATCATTTCTGTCCAGGTCTATTTCATGAGTTTAATTTTTTTTTAAATTCTGTGGAAGCAGGGTTGAAAAGCAATGTCTGACTTTCATTTGTTCATTTTCATAGATTTTGAATTTATTACTTTTGTCAGATTCAAGTTATTTCTGTGACCATTGTGGGTTTTTCTTTCATTAAACGAGGGGTACCAACAATTTTGACCATGTGTATGTGAAACCATAAAACCATTTTGGAAAAAAGGACAATTTGATCAAATTATTTAGTGGAAAACGATTTTTATGACTGAAAAAATAGTGACTATTCAGAACAAAAAGTTCACGAGTTCATGAAAATATACACAATTATAAATGTAACAGCAGTGGGAATTGAATTGGTCTGAAATAGTTTACATAAGACATTGGCAGAGCATTGAGTTTGTAGGACACTATTCATTTTGACACTTTGGTTGGTCTTTGAGTTGATCTGGTATTGTTCAATTTCAAACCTTGCTCAGTCAATGTTTACTTTACACGTATCACTAATTTAATTAACCCCTTTGCAGCCCATGACGTACTAATACGCGTCTGTGCCCTGGGCTTTAAGAGCCTGACCCGTATTAGTACGTCATGGCGATCGCGCGCGCACACAGGCTGTGCGGGCGCGATCGCCGCCGGGTGTCAGCTGTTTGTCACAGCTGACACCCGATACTATGTGCAGGGAGCAGTCCGCACCGCTCCCGGCACATTAACCCCCGCAATGCTGCGATCGAAGTCGATCGCAGCATTGCGGTGGCAAGCGGAGGTGATTGCAATACTCAATCACCCGATGTCGTCATGACAACATCCGGGTCACCAGGCAGCAGGAACATTGTTTGGTCATGCGCAGTGCATGACCAAACAATCTTCTCACTGTGCTGCGCTGACTGCCTGCATGGCACAGGGATGGTGCTCCATCCCTATGCTATGCAGGCGATCAGAATAAAAAAAGTGAAAGTCCCACAGTGGGACAAAGTAAAAAAGTGTAAAAACTGTCAAAGTGAAAAAAAAAATAAAAAAAAAATAATTCACCAAAAATAAAAATATAATGTACCCATCAATAAATATTATTATGAAAAAAAAGCAAACAAACAATAAAAGTATACATATTTGGTATCGCCGCGTCCAGAACGACCTGACCTATAAAACTGTCCCACTAGTTAACCCCTTCAGTGAACACGGTAAAAAATAAAAATAAAAAACGAAGCAAAAAACAATGCTTTATCATCATACTGCCAAACAAAAAATGGAATAACACGCAATCAAAAAGACGAATATAAATAAAAATGGTACCGCTGAAAACGTCATCTTGTCCCGCAAAAAACAAGCCGCCATACAGCTCCATCATCCGAAAAATCAAAAAGTTATAGCTCTCAGCATAAAGCGATGCAAAAAATCATTTTTTCTATAAAATATCTTTTATTGTGTAAAAGCGCCAAAACATAGAAAAACAATATGAATGTGGTACCGCTGTAAACGTACTGACCCGAAGAATAAAGCTACCTTATCAATTTTACCACACGCGGAACAGAATAAAAAAAAATAAAAAAAAACAATTCCTGAATTGGTGGTTTTTGTTTATTCTGCCTCCCAAAAATCAGAATAGAAAGCGATCAAAAAATGTCACGTGCCTGAAAATGGCACCAATAAAAATGTCAACTCATCCCGCAAAAAACAAGCCATCACATGACTGTCGGACAAAATATGGAAAAATTATAGCTCTCAAAATATGGCGATGCAAAAACTAGATTTTACAAAAAATGCGTCTTTTAGTGTGTGACAGCTGTCAATCATAAAAACCCCATATGATTCTGGTATCGCTGTAATCGCACCGACCCGAAGAATAAAGTCGTCTAATCACTTATACCGCACGAGGAACGGCGTAAAAAATAAACTCTCGGGTTAGGGTTGGGCTAGGGTTAGGGTTGTGATGGGGTTGGGATTTTTTTCAAAAGTAAGAAAAAAAGATGACGATATGGCGACTAGTGTTGAGCGCAAGTGCTCGCTACTTGAGTTTTACTTCGGGCGCTCTGGTATGCATTGAGTATTGTGGGTATTTGAGTGACATGCTCGAGTCTCCGCCCCATATGCTTTGCGGCCAAAAAAACTTTGCGGGGATTGCCTGCCATGCACGAGAGATCCCCACATGTTTTTTTGGGGGGCAGGGACTCGAGCATGTCACTCGAGCACACGCAGTACATGGTGCATGCCTGAGTACCCGATGCAAACTCAAGTAGCGAGCACTTGCGCTCAAGACTAATGACAACTTATTCAATATGATGACCTAATGTTATCAAATTCTGTGTCGTACATCTGGGTTCAAAATGTTCACTATACCCCTTGATAAAATCCTTGCGGGGTCTAGTTTCCAAAATGGGGTCACTTGTGGGGGAGCTCCAATGTTTAGGCACACAGGGGCTCTCCAAACGCAACATGGTGTCCGCTAACAATTTGAGCCGATTTTCCTTTCAATTTGTTAGCGGACACCATGTCGTGTATGGAGAGCCCCTGTGTGCCTAAACATTGGAGCTCCCCCACAAGTGACCCCATTTTGGAAACTAGACCCCCAAAGGCACCTATCTAGATGCATAGTGAGCACTTGGAACCCCCCCAGGTGCTTCACAAATTGATTTGTAAAAATGAAAAAGTGGAAAAAAAAATACTTTTTCATTTTTACGGATTAATTTGTGAAGCACCTGGGGGTTCAAAATGCTCACCACCCATCTAGATAAGTTCCCAGGGGGGTCTAGTTTACAAAATGGGGTCACTTGTGGGGGGTTTCCACTGCAAATCAGGGGCTCTCCAAACGCAACATGGCGTCCGCTAATTATTCAAGCAAATTTTACAATCGAAAATTCAAATGGCGCTCCTTCCCTTCCGAGCCCTGCCGTGCGCCCAGTGTTTTTTTTCTCCACATATGGGGTATCTGCGTGCCCAGGGGATATTGCATAACAAAGTTTGGGGTCCATTTTTTCCTGTTACCCCTGCGAAAATAAAAAAAATTCAGCCTAAAGTAACATTTTTGTGAAAAAAGTTAAATGTTCATTTTTTTCTTCCACATTCCAAAAATTCCTGTGAAGCACCTGAAGGGTTAATAAAGTTCTTGAATGTGGTTTTGAGCAGGGTTCCCCAACTCCAGTCCTCAAGGCCCACCAACAGGTCATGTTTTCAGGATTTCCTTAGTATTGCACAGGTGATGGAATTATTGCCTGTGCAGGTGATGCAATTATCACCTGTGTAATACTAAGGAAATCCTGAAAACATGACCTGTTGGTGGGCCTTGAGGACTGGAGTTGGGGAACCCTGGTTTTGAGCACCTTGAGGAGTGCAGTTTTTAGAATGGTGTCACTTTTGGGTATTTTCTGTCATAAAGACCTCAACGTGACTGCAAATGTGATGTGGTCCCTAAAGAAATGGTTTTGTAAATTTTGTTGGAAAAATGAGAAATCGCTGGTCAACTTTTAACCCTTATAGCTCCATAACAAAAAAAAATTTTGGTTCCAAAATTGTGCTGATGCAAATTAAACATGTGGGAAATGTTATTTATTAACTATTTTGTGTGACATATCTCTCTGATTTAAGGGCATAAAAATAAAAATTTTGAAAATTGCAAAATTTTCTAAATTTTCACCAAATTTCCGTTTTTTTCACAAATAAACGCAAGTGATATCGAAGAAATGTTACCACAATCATCAAGTACGATATGTCACGAAAAAACAGTCTCAGAATCAGGGGATCCATTGAAGCGTTCCAGAGTAATTACCTCATAAAGTGACAGTGGTCAGAATTGTAAAAATTGGCCTTGTCATTAACGTGCAAACCACCTTGGGTTGTAAAGGGGTTAAACTGTACTAACCCTAATTAAATTGTACTAATCCTAACTGCCATTCTCAGACGAGGAGATCAAGACATTATGGTTTAAACTTGGGAAAATCACATAAATAAATTTTTCACATACTGCTGTACATGCTTTTTTTCACTTAAAATGCAGCAAAACCTGATACCTGCATTTTTTTGCTGCGTTTTTTCACTTACTCATTGCTTTCGCTGGGTGAAAAAACGGTGCAAAAACACTAAAAGAAGCGACATGCTGCAGTTTTCAAAAACAACAGATTTCTAATTAAATCAGGAAAAAAAAAACAATTTGTGTGCATAAGATTTCTGAAATCTCATAGCTTTTGCTGGTGGTAGAAACACAGCTTAAAATTTGCATAAAAAAACGCAGCATGTGAGTATAGCATAAACCAGCCATCGCCCGCAATTCAAACCTTAAATGGGAAAGATGGGTGGATTCGGGTGCTGAGCCCTGGAGGGGGTCACCCCCTTTTTATACTACAAAAAACAACAAAATACAGGTGCATCTCACTAAATTAGAATATCATCAAAAAGTTAATTTATTTCAGTTCTTCAATACAAAAAGTGAAACTCCTATATTATATAGAGTCATTGCAAACAGAGTAATCTATTTCAAGTGTTTATTTCTGTTAATGTTGATGATTATGGCTTAGAGCCAATGAAAACACAAAAGTCATTATCTCAGTAAATTAAAATAATTAACAAAAAAACACCTACAAAGGCTTCCTAAGCATTTAAAAATGTCTCTTAGTCTGTTTCAGTAGGCTCCACAATCATAGGGAAGACTGCTGACTTGACAGTTGTCCAGAAGTTAGTCATTGACACACTCCACATGGTCCCAGAGTTCCAATTTTTATTTGAAAATCAAGGTCCCAGAGTCTGGAGGAAGAGTGGAGAGGCGCACAATCCAAGCTGCTTGAGGTCTAGTGTGAATTTTCCACAATCAGTGATGGTTTGGGGAGCCATGTCCTCTGCTAGTGTAGGTCCACTGTGTTTTATCAAGACCAAAGTCGGCGCAGCTGTCTACCAGGAAATTTTAGAGCACTTCATACTTCCCTCTGCCGACAAGCTTTTTGGAGATGGAAACTTCATTCTCCAGCAGGACTTGACACCTGTCCACACTGCCAAAAGTACCAATACCTGGTTTAAAAACAGCTTGATTGGCCAGCAAACTCGTCTGACCTTAACCCCATAGAGAATCTATGGTATTGTCAAGAGGAAGATGGGACACCAGACCTAACAATGCAGACGAGCTGAAGGCTGCTATCAAAGCAACCTGGGCTTCCATAACACGTCAGCAGTGACGCAGGCTTATCGCCTCCATGCCACGCCGCATTGATGCAGTAATTGATGCAAAAGGAGCCCCAAACCAAGTACTGAGTGCATTTACTGAACATACATTTCAGTAGGCCAACATTTCGGATTTTAAAAACATTTTTCAAGCTGTTATAAAGTATTCTAATTTAATGAGATAATGCCTTTTTAGCTTTCATTGGCTGTAAGCCATAATCATCAACATTAACAGAAATAAACACTTGAAATAGATCACACTGTTTGTAATGACTCTATATAATATAGGAGTTTCACTTTTTGTATTGAAGAACTTAAATAATTTTGTTGATATTCTAATATTGAGATGCACCTGTATATATGGGGCCCACACACACCTTTTGGCATTAAATTAATGTACAGGTACACAAATACTCTATGTGGCCAATAGATAAAGGAAAAATCCTTTAGATTTTATTGTCATACCATAATAAATCAAGGACCAGCAGACATTGATACAAGAAGCTTATCAGAAACAGTGTCCAGATGATTCTATGTGCTCAGAGTTAACTTAGTATTATGAGAAGATGAGTGTACTTGACCATTTGTCACTGGCCAAGCCACCTGGTATTTAGAACAATTTAAAACCGATGCAGGGCTTTCAGAGATATGGTAACTTGCGAAATACTATTCTTACTGTGATTTTTCTGACAGATGTGTCCTTCATCATTCTTAGTGGTTCATTGTATCTGAAAATGTATGGTGTGAAATTACCAGCTTTAAAAAATCGATATATTTTGACACTCTGTGGAGAGATGTTTTTTGCCATGTGCCCAGCCAGTGGTTTATGAAGGCTTTACAATAATGGACTAAATAAGCAATGTGAGAATTGTCATCAGCTATATTTATGGAAATGGAAGGGTTGATGAAATCTGTACAGCTGCAGAGTCGCAAATGGTTTTGCGATATTTAAAAATATCTAGATTGGGTTGTAATTTTAGGGAGTACTGCTATTGAAAGTGCATGGGAATTACAACTGGAGACCTGAAAATGCACCCCAATGTATTGCCAACATAGTGCTTCTGCTGGGTGCTGGAAAATGACAAAATGGGCATATTTCTTGCTCAACAAGGCCCCGATTCATCAAAGCGATTACAGAATTCCATGATCGGAGATATCTGTGTTCCATGTGTCTGTGTGTGTCGCAACCATGTGCCGCCCGTGGGCCCTATCAGGATCACACGTACCAGCACCTGGGAGTCAGCGCTACAGTTAGCACTGTCCCCAAGTCCCAGGTGCTGACCGCTGCCCTTATCATGGTTTCCTGCCTGCGCTGCAATCAGCACTAGCAGGAACAATGATGAGGGTAGTAGTAGTCTGCCCCTGCAGAGTCCCTGTGTGAAAATAAGATTATAATTAAATAATAATAATAATTAAATAATACTCGCCTATGGGCGAGTATGTCAGGGCAAAAGTCAGCTGCACTTTAGAGTCAAATTACAAAGAGGAATGTGTCAAAATTGATTCTTGCTTTAAAAAGAGGGGGTATTCATCTCATACACTAAATAGGGCTAAAATGAAAGCTAATACTAAAACTAGAGAGGAATATTTGACACAGGATAAAATACAAAATATTATTGAACTCTCAAAGAATATTCTAATTTTTTTCCACAAATTACAGCACAAATTATCACCAGATAATGAATATCTTTAGGAGAAATTTACCTATTTTGTGCACGGGTAAAAATGTGAGGAATGTTCTGGAGGTGGATTGTAAATTTGTGGCTAATCGGGGAACCACTATAGGCAATATTGTGTCTCCCAGTGATCACACCAACACTGGGGCAGGAGCAACCACTAGTTGGCTCTCTGTGAAAGGATCGTCCAGGTGTGGACAAAAAACATGTGGTTTATGTCCTTATATGCTTAATACAAAAAAAAATGTCTCCGCCAGTGATAATAAGGAGTATCTGATTTATGATTTAATAAACTGCAATAGCACTTATGTAGTTTATCTCCTGTGAGAAATGTATGCTGCAGTATGTGGGATGCACCTCTCGCCCTTTAAAAAGACTGATCTCTGAACACATCTACGATGCCCAAAATACTACTACTCGTAGTTTATCTGGTGCATCAAAACATTTCTTACATTTACACAAGGGAGATGTCCAAGGACCAATGCAGATGAGAGAGTTCTGCCTCCAAAAAGGGGTGGTTATAGAACACGTACTTTAAAGTTTAAAGATGCCTCCTCTTAAAATTAAACAGCAGAATCCCGAATGGGATGAATATAAAATCAGATCTAATAAATTATATATATATATATATATATATATATAATATATATATTGTGATAATATTATGTCTTTCTTGCTGAATCATTGTTGTTTCAGGGTATACTTCATTTTCTTTGACACTCCCCCCCCTTTACTCATTTCATTTAAGCAACCACTTGGCGCACAGACTCCATGTATACTAGGAGTAAGAACTTTTTTTAGTTTGAAACGCGTCAGTGCATGCATCTGATACAGTGCTTGTTTTTTTTTATAATATTAATTTTTAATACACTTGGGTAATAAAGGTTGTTTTCATTTTTTCCTGATTTTTCCACAGTATGGTGCTGGACTATATACTGTTTTTTCCCTTGCTGAGAAACTGTTGAGTTCAATGTTGTCGTCCTCCTCCTCCTGACTGTCCTGTGTGTGACTGCTAAACAACTGACTGCAGCAGAAGCCTCCCTTCTCTGCTCTGTCTGCAGTAGGACAACAGTTTAATAAGCCAAACCCCTTAAGGGGACCAGCTTTAGTTGGCCATCAGTCTAAGATGGAGGGATTTAATAGGATATTTATTTTGTATTTTATTGTATGAATGTAGTAATCCAAAATATTATATGTGTTGTATATTGTATATCCTTATATGTTGACACTTAACCAGGGCTGTGGACTCGGAGTCGGTGTCCATTTTGGTGAAGTCGGAGTCAGTATAAAATGGACCAACTCCTAAAATATATAGTTAAATTGGGTTCATTAGTACAATGCAGAATGTGCTGTAAATGTTTTCATAAGAATTTGGGAAAGTTATGAAATGTCCTATAAATGTCTGTTCTGTTACTGATGTAAGGATCTCGGCTTTTAGTTGAGATGAATCTGTGCTGCACTTTATGTACATGCTGAGTAGTGAGGCCGTGCTGTGGAGTCGGAGTCAAAAGTCAGGGAAATTGAGGAGTCGGAGTCGGTGGTTTGGCTTACCGACTTCACAGCCCTGATGCATGTTTTTTATTTAAGCAGATGAAGCATGCAGAAATTCTCTCAATTATGGGATAACATGAATCTCTCAGCTTCCCTATAGTTTAAAATGCTAGAATACTGGTGCGATCAAGAGGAGATTGACCTGAAGCATTCTGTCTATAGGCAGTCTAGATATTATTAGAAGACTATTCTGTTCATTGTTTATAGCTGTACTATAGTTTGTTACTGCTTTTTGTTTTCTGCTTGTTAACAATTCCCCGGAGGCAAAGAATGTCTCTTGTTTGTGTGAGAAAGCTCCATGTACAATTTATTTCTAAGAAAAACAACCGTTTTTATACATTTAAGTGACTTTCCAGAATGACAGAGAATATAATGTATTGAAAAATGTAGTGTAGGGATTCACGCTCACACAGGCACCGGATTCTTGTGTCCAAACAATGTGAGGTTTATTGAACTCCATTAACTTGCACAGTTACATAGGTTGAAAAAAGACCTAAGTCCATCAAGTTCAACCTTTCTCCACCAATTATACATTTTATCACTAAATTATCTAGAACCCAAAATGTTATTTCTACTGAGGAAATCATCCAGCCCTTTTTTGAAAACTGTTATAGTATCTGCCATCACTACCTCTTGTGGTCGGCATTCCACAGTCTGACTGCTCTGACTGTAAAGAACCCTTTCCTGTTTAGCTGCTGGAATTGCCTTTTATTCCACCTGTAATGAGTGCCCCCTAGTCCTTAGTATGGTCTTTGGAATGAATAAGTCATGTGCTAGTCCTTTTATATTGACCACACATATATTTATACATATAAATGAGATCTACTCTGAGACGTCTTTACTTTTAGTTCTTTAAATGAAAACAGCCTTTTTCCTGCACACACGTAATAACAAAAATCACAGTCCTTTTACAATGAAGGCAAAGCAAGGGTCTCACCCAGACAGCATTTCAGGTCCTTCTTTAGGCTCGATGGGCTCACATTCATTGGTGACTCCATACATGGCTGAGCTCATAGGCGGATTATATTGAGGGCAATCTGGGCTACCGCCCAGGGCCCCGAACCTCCAGGGGACCCGGGGCTCCAGTGTGTCTATGGCCAGATTGCCCTCATTATATGTGCGGCGCCGCGGCATATACCGGCAGACAGTGGCGGGGGGGACCCCCGGACTGCTCCCCCAGCCGCGGCGCACGGCCGCTGCTTCTTCTTTGGCCGGGCCAGCACTGCAGCAGTTAACTTCCCTGTGCTGGCCCGGCAGCGTGACTGCTAGGAGACATGGCCCTAGCCGAGCCGGGGGATGGCGAGTGTGTGTCTGTGTGTGTGTGTGCAGGCAGATATCATTGTGTGATGTCTGTTTATATGTATTTTTGTGTTTCAAATGTGTTTATGCGTGTATGTATATGTCTGTATATGTTTGTGTGCGTGCGTGACTGCGTGCGGCCTCCCGCTGTGTATAGATGGCGCCGTGCGGCCTCCCGCTGTGTATAGATGGCGCCGTGCGGCCTCCCGCTGTGTGTAGATGGCGCCGTGCGGCCTCCCGCTGTGTGTAGATGGCGCCGTGCGGCCTCCCGCTGTGTATAGATGGCGCCGTGCGGCCTCCCGCTGTGTATAGATGGCGCCGTGCGGCCTCCCGCTGTGTATAGATGGCGCCGTGCGGCCTCCCGCTGTGTATAGATGGCTACGTGTGCTCCATATTGAGTCATACAATCAATGTAAGGCTATGTGCCCACGATGCAGAAATGCTCCGGATTTTTTTTGAGCTTTTCTGCATCTCCCTGGCAGAAAAAACGCATGCGGATTGTACATGCGGATTGTACATGCGTTTTTCCTGCCAGGGACTTGCGGATGTGAAGCGTTCTTAACCTGCATTTCCGCATGCGGGTTGACAAGCACTTTCCAAGCGATTTTAGCATCACTTGGAAAGTGCTTGACAACTTGGTCACACTATATAAATCCATGCAACCGGCATGGATTTATATAGTGTGACCATAAAAGAATGGTAAACAATAAATATATAATTACCTTTGATGGCCTGCCGATGTCAGCGGTCGCGTGACCCGTCACATGACTAAATGACGTCATGGCAGGTCCTTTTCAGACCATCGCGAGCTGCCGGCAAGCCAGGACGCATCGGATAAAGACACCGGGGGCCATCAGAAGGTAAGTATAATATTTTATTTTTCATTTTATTCTTTTTTTACAGGTTCTATGGTACCCGGGTCCGGAGGAGAGTCTCCTCTTCTCCAAACCCGGGTACCATCCGCACATTGAAACGCATGGATTCTGCATGTACAGATGCAGTGATGCGGATTCCATGTGTTCCAATGCAAGTCAATGGCTGCGAAAGCACCGGGCTTCCGCAAAATAATTGTTAGTGCTGCGGATTTTTCAGCAATGATAATCCGCAGCGGAAATTCCCGCAGCATGTGCACAGCACATGCGGATTATCATTTGGGGACCATGGCAGACCTTCTACCAAGCATTTTTTAAGCGTTTCTGCAGCGGAACTGCCGCTGCGGAAACGCTTAAAAAACGCATAGTGGGCACACAGCCTAAAAAAATTATTATAATTAATATTGTGCCAAATTAATTTTACGTGAACTATCACATGATCTATCACAGGGGATCATGTGACATGTCACGTGATACATCAGGTGTGGGGGGGGGCAGCCCGCGCCTTCTAAACTGCCCGGGGCCCTTGCTACTCTTAATCCACCCCTTGCTGAGCTAGTCCCAGTGCAGTCACACAAAACTGGTATTGTCCATAGCAATCAGTGATATTTGCAGTTTGGTGCACACAACCAGTGCTGTCTCTGAGAGATTGTGGCTGGTCTCTCTTTAGCTCCAACACAACCCACACTGCTCAGCTCCCCCAGCTGACTGACCAGTGAACACATGGCCTGGTTCTAGTAATTGCTGTCCAGGAGAACCTAATCAGAACCTGTAGTACTAGGATTAGCCATAGTCTGCCTGGCTTTCCTACAGTAGGATGTGTTTGTAAAAAAAAAAAAAACACATGCAAACTGATCTCTTTATTTAAATGGATTGTTTGTTGGATCCTTTTAAAAACAAAAGCTTTGATATCCGCTTTGTATCCATTTGCATCCATTTTTTTCTGTTTCTGATGGATCCGTTTGTATTAGAGGTCTCTCTGAGCACCTTTATTGTTCTGGGCATGTGCAGTGCGTAAAATGGATTGTTACGAGGATGTCATAACAGATGATCATGTATTTTGATCCATTTCCCACAGACTTCAGTGTTTAAAAATAAATTAATGGAAGTGTCTATTCTGTCTTTTTTTTTTTTTTTAGATTAATAAAAGTTGTGTAGAGTAAATTTTATTTTTTTTGAAGCAATTCCACCCCTCCCCCCAAAATAAATAAATAAAATGGGAGACGTCATGGTTAGAAACTGATGACAATTTTAAGAAAAATAAAACCCCTTCAAGTGAATGACTCTTGTAACTGAACATTTTATACATGCTCTCTAAACTGACGGAAATAAAAACTGACATGTGAACACAGCCTTATACGCTTATATACTAACGCCAAAGAAAAAGCAATGGACTTGCAGGTCCAGATTGTGGATGATTGCTGTATTCTCAGTGTGAAAATGACAACCAAGTTTTGACTACATTTGATCATGTTTTTGGTGACAAGTTCATGGACAATATACTAAAGCCCTGCCTGTGTGCACACCAAAGGCTAAACGGTCACAGACTGATTCTCCCAGCCACATCAGATGTTGTGCGTGACATCTGTTGACACACCGAGCACTTACACTTGGTGTTAATACATTTCATTGTGGAATTTTGACCTTGTTCATTATGGTAGAAGTGGAAATGCGAGGACTGATGGACTTGCTTGTCAGAAACGCTAGCCTGGAGTGAAAAATCCAATACACATTGATTGCTCTGTCTAATGCAGTTTACGGCTATTTTTTTTTTCTGCCTTTCCTTTGTCAGCTTCCCTTGCTAGTACATTGTTATTCATGGTCTGGTGTACAATAAGGGCATGTAAAGCTTTACTTCATCCAATAATGTCACAAAGGCTGCATTGCATGTAGGAGATAATACAGTGGGGAAAATAAGTATTTGATACACTGCCGATTTTGTTAGTTTTCCCACCTACAAAGAATGGAGAGGTCTGTAATGTTTATCGTAGGTACACTTCAGCTGTGAGAGACAATCTAAAAATAAAAACCATAAAATCACATTGTATGATTTTTAAAAATGAAATTGCATTTTATTGCATGAAATAAGTATTTGATCACCTACCAACCAGCAAGAATCCTGACTCTCACAAACCTGTTAGTTTTTCTTTAAGAAGCCCTCCGACTCTGCACTCATTACCTGTATTAATTGCACCTGTTTGAACTCATTACCTGTATAAAAGACACCTGTCCACACACTCAATCAATCACACTCCAACCTCACCACCATGGCCAAGACCAAGGAGCTGTCTAAGGTCACCAGGGACAAAATTGTAGACCTGCACAAGGCTGGGATGGGCTACAGGACAATAGGCAAGCAGCTTGGTGAGAAGTTAACAATTGTTGGCACAATTATTCGAAAATGGAAGAAACCCAAGCATCTGTCAAGTCAGGATTCTATTGAACCAACTACATTACTATACAACCATGGTAGTCCAGGTCTTGTTGCCATAAGGCCTCATTCAGATTTCCGTGTTGCATGTATGTGTTTTATCTGTATTTTTCACAAATCCAACATGTATCCATTTTGGGGCTGTTCACATGTCTGTTTTTTTCCAAAAATCATGAAGAGATGTCCATTTTTTTACCAACAGCACAGATGAAAAATACCAATACAAGTCTATGGGTCCATGAAAATCACAGACCGCGCACAGATGGCATCAGTGTACAGTTCGTGTGCTGTCCGTGATTAACATTGCAATAAATAGAAGAAGCTCTGTAACGTATTTATTTATCCATATATGATAAAAACTGATGACAAGAGTATTATTTTTTTTCATATGCGAAAAACACTGAAGGAGCTGTAATACAGATTTATAAAATACAACTGTATTACCTCTGTCTGAAACTAGCCTAATCCTCAGAAATACCTTACATACGCAGTGGCACTTAATATTGAAGAAATTAATTTCTGCTTTATGACTTGCAGAAAATGAACTTCTTCCTTCTAACCGTAATATTTTACAATAAGATCCCGATAATGTATTCTGTAGATGGTGACAAATGTAAATTTTGTGTCTTAATATTATGATGACATATTCAGCTGCAGGAAAAAAATGTAGTTGCCTCTTTTTCAAAAGTATCTTAATTATTGGGATTTTTTTTTATAGTAGAGGCAAATAATGCGTTTTCCTGAACAAACTAAAAAAAACCCTCAAAAATAAAAGTAAAATATCATCCAAAATATACTACACCAACAAAATGTTTTTTCGTGCATTCTTGGATACGCTGGAAATATTGATGGTATAAGATTATGGAGCAGTATTTTGGGTGAGCCCTGATCTCTGTCAAATGATTCAATAAAGGTAGATAAAGTATCTTTTACTGTAATGAGTGCATATTTTCAGTAAATTCAGGTATTTGATCTCCCGTTATAATGTGGAAAATGCTTCAGGTATGTGCACACAAAGGATGGAAAGGCCAAGATTAAAAATCTGCTTTATGTATTATAGAAGCAACATTGTACAAAATCTCATCCACACAATACAGATTTTCACAGCCCGTTTCACCCTTTGCAATGCTAAAAAAACGGAAATCTGCAGCAATTTTGCAGATTTTGTGCAGAACTGTTGTCAGATTTGTGTGGATTTTGCTGATGCGGATTTCGCTGTAGGTTTTCTGCTGCAGAAAATAGGTAATTATAATTCCCATGTGGCTGTACCCTTAAAGGGAATCTATCACCAGGTTTTTGCTACCTCATCTGAGAATAGGATAATGTAGGGAAAAAGACCCTGATTCCAACGATGTATCACTTAGTTTACTGGATGCAGCAGTTGTGGCACAATCAGAGTTTTTAGATGCAGCATATAGCAGAGCTCAAAAGCTACCCTCACCCAAACCATAGCTCTGTGTACACTGTATATTGACAGCTGCTTATCAGAGGGGGAGATCGTGGTCGGACCAGGGGTCACGGGAGCTGTAGTTATCTCCTTGTGATAAAACATTCATTGTATGGAAGCCACAACACAATAAGTGATACATAAGCCCAATAAGCCTACACCACAGCTTGTCTATTGTCAGTGAGCTGCTAATCGGTGGTGGGGGCGGAGTTGGACCAGGACGCATGTGAGCTGTAGTCCTGTAGTGTTACTCTCCCGCTGATAAAAACTCATTGTATTGAGACAATAGCACACAGCCTGGTAAGTGGCGCATAACTGAAATCTGTGTCTCAGCCCCTACCTCATGCTGTCCTCAGATTACATAATAAAAATCTGACAGATTCCCTTTAAATCTAGTTTGAGTCACTGTTTTTGGCAGCAGTAGAGCCCATGTGATTTCTATTAACATCAGATGTTGGATTGGAGGAATTCTATTGTAATAACCAGCGACTACTTCATGTAAATATATCTGCTGCTGCTGTTAACCTGAAAGGCTAATCAGTAGGTAAAAGTACATCCAAAATGATTCATTGCAAAAGCACACAGTCCTCGGAACAGTAAAATTTTGGATATTAATCTTTCTAACCTAAAGGCGAGCATACGACGTGTAACAAATGAGAACAATAATTGGGGAGATTTGGCTTCATCTGTATCCTATAATTAAGGTAATAACTTATTTATACTTGTCTATTGCCAAAAGGCTCAGCGTATTAAAACCCTTGTAGAGGAGAGTTCTGTTGGCTTAGATGAAATCCTCGCTGTACATATAGATTTTTATGCTGAAATGCTAATCTCTTGATCGGCTTTACAATCTTTATCCATGGTCTATCTTCAAATTAGATTATTTTTTTCTATTTCACAATATACGGCTACTTACCAAGCCGTGTGCTAGGAACAGCTGTGGTTCTACCGCTCTTGTATTTACAGCTGAGGCAACACTATTTGGAAGAAGGCACTGAACGTGCCTGCCAGCTGCAGTATGGCATAGCTGCCCATCCTTCTACAATTTGGTTCCTTGCTCAGTCTAATTATTCACTCTTTAATGATTACTAATGAGATACTGATATCAAAACAATGAGGTGTGCCACTTTATTGTCCAATTACACTACATGGTTTCAAGTCTTTAAACATTGTCTACACATGGTTTAAAGGGAACATATCATCAGACGTTACCTCCTGTTTAACCACTTATGGATGCAACCAATTTTCGTTTTTACATTTGTGTGAGGGCTTTTTTTTTTTTTAGCATGACAAGCCGACTGTTTTATTGATGCCAATTTGGGGAACATATGACATTCTGATAGCTTTTTATTGCACATTTTTAGGGAGCAGTGATGACCAAAATAACATAACAGTTTTTAGTGTTCAGGCTTTTACCGTATGGGTTAATTTATTTCATATTTTAGTAGACCAGACTTTTACGGATGTGGAGATCCCAACTATGTTTGTTTATTTTTTTTTAATAGTGACAATGGAGTTAATTCAAATTTCTATTTTTTTAAATATTTTTAAAACCTTTTTATTTTTTACTTTGTTTTTAGTCCTTTTTAAGAAACTTGGACCTGCAATCATCCGATCCCTTTTAAACTATCAGTTTCATGGTATTGCAGTATATAGTGGAAATTGCTGAAGTTCACAGGAGTAAGATGGAAGCAACGGAGCTGTCAGCAGGCACCCCTGGCTGCTACTGTATGTTAACGGGAATCTGTCACGCACTGGGATCTATCAGACCTTTAATATGGGCATACAGGTGATAGAAATGTAAATCTATACATACCTGTATGGCCCACATTAGAGGTCTGCCTTCTTTGATAAATCCATTCACCTAGGCTTGGCAACCGGTGGACGGCAAGAAATCCCCGCCTAACTACTCAATTTAAATATTCCCCCCTCCCCTGCACGTCACCGGGCCCTGTGACTCTGTAGCTGCATATTTAACCCCTTCGCAACCCTGGGATTTTCCTTTTTTTTTTTTTTGCTCTCCTTGTTCCCAGAGCCATAGCGTTTTTATTTTTTGGTCAATATGGCCGTGTGAGGGCTTATTTTTTGTGGGACGAGTTGTACTTTTGAACGACATTACTGATTTTACCATATCCTGTACGGGAAAACGGGAAAAAAATTCCAAGTGCGGTGAAATTGCAAAAAAGTGCAATACCACAATGTTTTTTTTGTTTGTTTTTTTTTTACCACGTTCACTGAATGCTAAAACTGACCTGCCATTATTATTCTCCAGGTCATTATAAGTTCTTAGACACCAAACATGTATAGGTTCTTTTTTATTTAAGTGGTGAAAAAAAAATTCCAAAGTTTGCTTAAAAAAAAAAAGCGCCATTTTCCGAGACCCGTAGCTTTTCCATTTTTCGGGATATGGGGCCGGGTGAGGGCTTATTTTTTGTGCGCCGAGCTGAAGTTTTTATTGATACCATTTTGGGGTAGATCCGATGTTTTGATCGCCCGTTATTGCATTTTATTGCAATGTTACGGCGACCAAAAAAAACGTAATTCTGGCGTTTAGAATTTTTTTTCTCGTTACACCGTTTACCGATTGGATTAATTTTTTTTTTATATTGATAGATCGGGCGATTCTGAACGTGGCGATACCACATATGTGTATGTGGGTTTTTATTTTATTTTATTTTGAATGGGGCGAAAGGGGGGTGATTTAAACTTTTTATATTTTTTTTAGATTTTTAAAACCATTTTTTTTTCACTTTTTGCTTGCATCTATAGTCTCCATAGGAGACTAGAAGCAGCACTTGTCTGATCACCTCTGCTACATAGAGGTGATCAGCAGATCACCTCTATGGAACAGAAATGCTCCTGTGCTATGAGCGCCGACCACTAGGTGGCGCTCATAGCGATCAGCTCCAGACCCAGGGTTGTCATGCCTACGCATCGGTGACCCGCAATCACGTGACGGGGTCACCGATGGCCGGGGCTAAGGTCGCGCTTCCGGCGGGGCTAAAGCCGCACTTCCGGCGCGGTGATGTTATATGCCGCTGTCAGAGATTGACAGCGGCATTTAACATGTTAACAGCCGCGGGTGGATCGCGATTCCACCCGCGGCTGTTGTGGGCACATGTCAGCTGTAAGAATCAGCTGACATGTGCTCGGTTCAGTGCTGGCTCAGCGCCGGAGCCCTCACTGAACCGGGGGTTACAGCCTGGTGCGTACTAATACGTCCCAGGCTATAAAGGCATTAAAGGGGTTGTCTACTGTCAAGACAAATAAATATGTTTGCTTCTGCTAAAATAAAAACACCTATACTCACTCCTGGTGCCGGCGATGCTCCAGCTGTGTCGGCACTTGTGTTCCCGGAGCTCACGTGAGGTTGTTACGTCACTTGAGCTTTGCACCCAATCCGTGCCAGCTTCACTATCCTCGCCTTCGGACAAATCGAACATCAAGAGGAAGTCAGAGATGAACCACAGCCCTGACTTCCTGTTGATATTCGATTCGTCCTTTAAGTGCAGATTAAGGATATGGGTGTGCCATACCCATGAAGCATATGGGTGTTCCGGACCATCTGATCGGCCTCATTAGGAATCTTTACATCAACTGAGAAGCAAGAGTCCGAACGGAACACTGTGACACAGCATAGTTCAATGTAGAGCGAGGCGTCTGACAAGAAGCTATTTTCAGGAAGGCTGGACTTGACGGAAAAGAAAAAGGAATCATAATTGCTGGACGAATCATCAACAATCTTAAATATGCATACGATACAACATTGATAGCAATAAGCGTAGATGGAATGAAGGATTTATTCTGGAGTGCCATTAAGGAAAGCACGTGAACATGGGACTGCTGCTCAACACAAAGAAGACAAAAGATATTGACTGACTACTGCCAGGTACGACCAGGACACATTGGAGATGGACAGTGATGAACTGGAAGTTGTAAAGGACTTCAGCCTACTTGGATCAATGATCACTCGATGCAGCGACGACACCGGAAGTCAATGGGAGAATAACTATGGGCAAATGAACAATGAAGATACTGGACAAGGTGTTCAAGGAACATTTCACTGGGAACAAAGACATGGCTCGTACATAGTTTGGTCTTTTCTGTGGTAACATTCGGATGCGAAACCTGGGTGATAAAGAAACCAGGCTGAACAAGAACTGACTCCTTCGAAATGTGGTGCTAGAGAAGAATGTTATCAATGCCATGGATGGCAAGAAGAACAAACAAATCCATTTTGGGACAAATCAGGCCAGACATGTCACTCGAAGCAAGGATCACTAAGCTACGACTTGCCTACTTTGGACACATCATACGAAAAGAGCAATCACTGGAGAAAGATATCATGGTCTGAAGAACAGAAGGAACAAGGCGAAGAGGAAGACCTGAAACCCAATGGCTTAATACTAACAAGATAATGGCGTAGAAGACCCTGGTGGACCTATCAAGGCTTGCACAAGATCTAGCCGAAGGCCGCTAAATAAATAATAATCACAAACTTCATGTACCACTGTGTTAGTAAGAGTCACAAAAGCATGAACCCTAAACATTTGTTAAAATAAAATGGACAGTCCTTTTAAGTATTGGTAAAAAAGTTAATGTATAGTCTACAGGATTTCTTGAAAATTACTTATGCGGTGACTAATCCAATCACTAATAATGAGGAGTCCCTCATGCTGTTACCCACACAATATATGTAACCTATCATGATTCCATTTTTCTATCCTTAGCAAAGTAATGCACTGTGTTTTTAGCACAATGTATTATAACTGCATTGATTGTAGCTCTGTGACTATTACATGGACCACTTATCCGCAGTCATTTGAAATAGGTTAATCATTAAAGTATTGTAATGAGTTTGCACAAGAACAGTTGCATTACTTTCTTACCTAAAGAGGTTTAAGCTGATATACTGCTAGGAAAATCTAATTACATGAAACCAAGACTGTGCTGCCAGTCAGTTATGTTTCCTAGCTAGAACCTTATTCATGTTTGGACTGAAACAGAGAATTGATATTTATCAGACAGTGTTTCCATGTACTCTGAGATTCATATCCTTAACATTCCCGCAGTGGTTTATAACTATTACATATCTGGTAATGAGAACTTAAATATTAACAGCAGTAACTATTACCTAGGCAAGAAAGGACGTTTTGGATGGAAATTTGCCTCCCCATACTGGCCATATTATGTATATGTTGCTGCTTTGTTTTAGTTTGATTTTTGTGGTTTGATTTTTGCAAATTAAGGCTCACACCCAACCCACAATGTCTACGTTTACTATGTTTTTGCAGTATATAATAACACAACGGTTAACTTGCCGCGTCTTGTTTTAAATATGAATGTCTGCCACACCATCAAGACTTTTAGCTTTGCATCTTGAAAGTGAGCTTGATATGTATTCACTTTTGTGAAAACCAGGGGCTAGGGTATTGAAAAATCAGTGACCCAAGTGATGTGTCTCCCCATAAGCTACCCCTCCCCCACACAAAATACATATTCAGAATAATCGTATTGTAAAATGTGATTTGTTTGTAGCAATCTATCAATGGGGACAGTGATATCTGTCAAAAATATTCTTATGACTAAGGGTGTAGTGTACGCCAGAAACGCTTAAGGTTTTATCCTCACGATGGATCCTTCTGTTTTTAAAGGGAATCTGTCACTCCCTGGGAGATATTAGACCTCTATTATAGGCATACAGGTTATAGAAATGTAAATCTATGCATACCTTCTTCTCATTGACATGCCGCGCATGCGCAAAGTGCCGCTGACATCAGGAGCGCTTTTTTCCTCCCGGGCCCATTTTTACCTGCAGTGCTGTAGTGTTCAGGCGTCGAAGAGTCACAGTGACAGGGCGCTGTGACACTGTGCAGGGGATGGGAGGAAAATGCTAAATAACCAGTTAGGGGGGGATTTCTCAACTTCCTAATCAGATAGGCGGGGATTTCTTGGCATCCTCTGGCTACCAAGTAGATGAAAACTGATTTTATAAAACTACATTTCTCTGCAAGCAGACCGCTAATATGGAACATACAGGTAAGTATAGATTTACATTTCTATAACCTGTATGCCCATATTAGAGGTCTCATATCTCCCAGGGGGTGACAGATTCCCTTTAAATTAATCTCTAATAAAATCTCTTCGGTTATTTGATGATCTCTGTCAAGCACTGGAATTAATGATGCTATATAAGTAAGCAAAATAAATAAATACCAGAAATGAATATGACCTACTGATTAAAAGTAGGTTTGATTAAAAGCTACTATAATAAGACCATTATTACAAATAGTACCATTATACAAGACTGGTAATACCTGCACACAATGGCCACTTCATAGTAAATAAATGACATTCCCATACTTTTGCTGAACAAAAATCACTGTACAAACACCAATCTTATCAATACTATCATTATACACCATATACAGGTGCATTTCACAAAATTAGCATATCATCAAAAAGTTAATTTATTTCAGTTCTTCAATACAAAAAGTGAAGCTCATATTATATAGAGTCATTACAAACAGAGTGATCTATTTCAAGTGTTTATTTCTGTTAATGTTGATGATTATGGCTTACAGCCAATGAGAACACAAAAGTCATTATCTCAGTAAATTAGAATACTTTACAACAACAGGTTGAAAAATTATTTTAAAATCCGAAATGTTGGCCTACTGAAATGTATGTTCAGTAAATGCACTCAATACTTGGTCGCAGCTCATTTTGCATCAATTACTGCATCAATGCGGCGTGGCATGGAGGAGATCAGCCTGTGGCACTGCTGAGGTGTTATGGAAGCCCAGGTTGCTTTGATAGCAGCCTTCAGCTCGTCTGCATTGTTGGGTCTGGTGTCTCAGTGATCACTCTGTTTGTAATAATTCTATATAATATAGGAGTTTCACTTTTTGTATTGAACTGAAATAAATTAACTTTTTGATGATATGCTAATTTTGTGAGATGCACATGTACTACGTAGTGACTGAAAAAAGGACTAAAAAAATCAATAAAAACATCACTGAAAGAGAGAAAAAGCAGCCATAAATGCAATACCATGTCCAGACACAAATACATAACAGGATGCAGCAGGCGCAAAATACTATTGAAACAACAACTTACCCACCAAACATCCATGGGGTGGCTGCCTAGTATTCAAAATGCACACAGGCATGCATAGGGTGCAATTTACACCATTACGTGAGATGCACCTTTGTCCATATAACAGCCTATTATAACTCCCCTACTATTACATCAGGTAGTCTACCTATACCATATGTGCACCCACAGGCTAGACACCCCACTTTACCCAGCCACCACTGGAGGGACCCGGCCTGCACCCTGCATATTATATACATCTTTTTTGCATGTTTTATAAAGTGGCTGGCTGAAGTGGGGTGTGGGTGCACATATGGTATTGGCAGCCGCTATAACCATCCATAGGTCCCTAAACTGTAATAATGCCACCTTTGTGGCCCACACAATAGTAGTGTCCCTCTCTGTGCCTACATATAATAGTGCTTCCATATAATATTACGCCCTGTTCCTCCGTATAATAGTGCCCTAAATTATACTTCTATATAATAAATGCCCCCTTTACCTCCATGTAATAGTGCCTACATACAGTACAGACCAAAAGTTTGGACACACCTTCTCATTTAAAGATTTTTCTGTATTTTCATGACTTTGAAAATTGTACATTCACACTGAAGGCATCAAAACTATGAATTAACACATGTGGAATTATATACTTAACAAAAAAGTGTGAAACAACTGAAAATGTCTTATATTCTAGATACTTCAAAGTAGCCACCTTTTGCTTTGATGACTGCTTTGGACACTCTTGGCATTCTCTTGATGAGCTTCAAGAGGTAGTCACCGGAAATGGTCTTCACTTCACAGGTATGCCCTGTCAGGTTTAATAAGTGGGATTTCTTGCCTTATAAATGGGGTTGGGATCATCAGTTGTGTTGTGCAGAAGTCTGCTGCATACACAGCTGATAGTACTACTGACTAGACTGTTAGAATTTGTATTATGGCAAGAAAAAAGCAACTATGTAAAGAAAAACGAGTGGCCATCATTACTTTAAGAAATGAAGGTCAGTCGGTGCGTAAAATTGGGATAACTTTGAAAGTGTCCCCAAGTGCAGTTGCAAAAACCATCAAGCGCTACAAAGAAACTGGCTCACATGAGTACCGCCCCAGGAAAGGAAGACCAAGAGTCACCTCTGCTTCTGAGGATAAGTTTATCCGAGTCACCAGCCTCAGAAATCGCAGGTTAACAGCAGCTCAGATTAGAGACCAGGTCAATGCCACACAGAGTTCTAGCAGCAGACACATCTCTACAACAACTGTTAAGAGGAGACTTTGTGCAGCAGGCCTTCATGGTAAAATAGCTGCTAGGAAACCACTGCTAAGGACAGGCAACAAGCAGAATAGACTTGTTTGGGCTAAAGAACACAAGGAATGGACATTAGACCAGTGGAAATCTGTGCTTTGGTCTGATGAGTCCAAATTTGAGATCTTTGGTTCCAACCACCGTGTCTTTGTGCGACGCAGAAAAGGTGAACGGATGGACTCTACATGCCTGGTTCCCACCGTGAAGCATGGAGGAGGAGGTGTGATGGTGCGGGGGTGCTTTGCTGGTGACACTGTTGCGGATTTATTCATAATTGAAGGCATACTGAACCAGCATGGCTACCACAGCATCTTGCAGCGGCATGCTATTCCATCCGGTTTGCATTTAGTTGAACCATCATTTATTTTTCAACAGGACAATGACCCCAAACACCACACCTCCAGGCTGTGTAAGGGCTATTTGACCAAGAAGGAGAGTGATGGGGTGCTACGCCAGATGACCTGGCCTCCGCAGTCACCAGACCTGAACCCAATCGAGGTGGTTTGGGGTGAGCTGGACCGCAGAGTGAAGGCAAAAGGGCCAACAAGTGCTAAGCATCTCTGGGAACTCCTTCAAGATTGTTGGAAGACCATTTTGGTGACTACCTCTTGAAGCTCATCAAGAGAATGCCAAGAGTGTGCAAAGCAGTCATCAAAGCAAAAGGTGGCTACTTTGAAGAACCTAGAATATAAGACATATTTTCAGTTGTTCCATGTGTTAATTCATAGTTTTGATGCCTTCAGTGTGAATGTACAATTTTCATAGTCATGAAAATACAGAAATCTCTTTAAATGAGGTGTGTCCAAACTTTTGGTCTGTACTGTATAACTATGCCCCGTTTCTGCATCCATATAAAAAACGTGTTTCCATATTAAGTGCTTCTTGTACCTCCATATAATGATAGTGACCCCTTTTTTGCCTCCATATAATAACTCCCGCCTTTGTGTCTTCACATAATAGTAGTGCCCCCCTCTGTGCCTCCATATAGAAATATGTCCACCTCACCCCTGACTCCCGAATGCCATTTAAAACATGAACTGGTCGTATTTCCTTTAACCCTTTCAGATATATCTCGTACTGGTAAGTCATATGTTAGATGCCCATGTTTGGAGCACGATCAGGAGCTGAGCTTGCCTCTATACCTGGTAGATGCCGGATGTGATAAACAGCCAACATCTTCCTGTGACAGCAGCAGCCAGATAGCGCAACAGTTACTGTTATTAAACCATTTAATTGCTGCTGTCAATCACTGACAGCGACATTTAAATGGGTGTGCATCGACAATCAAGCTGTTATGGCTGCTGGGGGTCTGCTGAAAGCCCCCATGGCTGCCATCCTTGTCCTATTTTGAAGTCCAGTCTGTGGTTGGGCTTCATAGGTCGATATACTGCAATACAATTTTATTGCTGTGTATAGAACAAGTGATCAGACAATCGCAGGTTCAAATCCGCTAAGGGGACTAAAATATAAAGTGAAAACTAAAAATGTAAGAATATGAAAAAAGAATGTAAAGATTAAAATTGCCCCACTTTTTCCCCGTTGAAAATAAAAAAATGAAAAATAAAAGTGGCATTGCTGCATTCGTAGAGGTCCGATCTATCAAAATAAAAATGAATTGTTTTTTTGATGTGTTTTTTTATGCAAATTTTCAGTTGTGTTTCACAGTTCCAGCAAAGTCTGAGATTCCAAAAATCTCATGCACACCTCATGGTTTTTTTTTTGTTCAGAATTTTGTGCTTTGCATGTTTTTTTTTGCAAAATAGAGCATGTCACTTCTTTCAGCGTTTTTTCAGCTTTTTTTCACTCTTTGGAACTAATGGGTAGTGAAAGAAACGCTGAAAAACGCACCAAAAACGCAGCTGTCAGATTTTTCAGCGTTTTTTCAGCGTTCTTTGTGCCAAAACCAGAATGAGATTTTTTTTTCGCTGAAATTTATGTACATGCATAAAAGCTACAAAAGTACAGTGAAAAAAGCGCTGAAAAAAACAAACCAAAAACGCACCAAAAAAAGCAAGAAAAATCTTGAACAACCTCCTGGCAAGAGATCTGGTTTTGCTGCAGAAAAAAAAACGCTGAAAAAACCATGATGTGTGAACATAGCCTTAACACTAGGACTACTGGACTCGTGACCCCGCCTAGAACTACTGAAAGGAGTCATTTTGACTCCTTGCTTGTTTTCGTTTATTTTTAGAGTTTCATTTGTGGTTATTTATTAATAATTATATTTTTTGTAATGTATTATTATTGTGAGATCCAACAGTAATGCTTTTGATTGTTTTTTTTCTGCTTTTCTTATTTTTCTACAGAAAATAACAATAATTATAATAGACGTTTTTCAAACATTTTTTTTTATTCAAGTGCACACATATAAACAACAACTGAAGAACAAAAAGCAGAGAAAATGTAGGTGGAGGAGCATAAAAATGAAAATATGGCGCAGAATTCACCTTCTAAACATTTGGTGTTTCGCATTTTAGGCATTGACCTTGATTTATGGCAGTACATTGCCCACACAAAGACTTACCACAAGTCTTACAATTTCCGACAGATCTATTTTTCTTGCACTTTTCTTTGATCTGGCAAAATTTTGTTTGAACCATCACTTCTGAGCATGTAGAAACTTGGGACGTGGAACCCTTTTCCCTATCTGTGACATAAGGACCACTCAACTCTCTCACAAGCGTTTGCAAAAATGCCTTGCGTGACATTTTTTGGTGGGTAATCTCCTTGAATATTATCCATGCATTTATACCCGCAAAGTCTAAGGCATTTTCAAATGCATGAACAGGCCATCTCCTTGTGCATGTTCGTGTGGTATATTTTCGTGCCATCTGATCCACTACATCTACTCCATATTTTGTTTCATTGTAAAACTTTACCGTTTCTGGAGTTTATTTAGCGGAATCAGACGCAACAACAACATCTGGATGGACGGAACTCAAAATGACAACATTTTTGTTGGGCTTTCCTTGATATACTGTAAGTGTAAAATTGTCTTCATTTCTAAACACTTTAGTGTTGTACAATTCCTCTTTCATGGATTTTATTTCTTTAGGCACTTCTCGCCTTATCTTGTTCAGTGTTCCCACGATGGTTGTTCCTTTGCTTTTTAGCTGTTTAGCTAATTTTACTGAAGTAAAATAATTATCGGTTGTAACATTGCGACCTTTTTTCAAAAACGGGTCCAATAACTTCATTACCACATGGTCAGCTAAACGGTCCTCAGCACGGCGTGTGTCATCTTTGCCTAGATAAGGGAAGCCATTTGCCAGATATTTTCTCCTCTTATCAACAGCTAGCCAATATTTGTGGCCATATTTATCTGGTTTGGACGGCATGTACTGCGTGAATGGACACCTAGTTTTGCTTGGGAAAAGTTGCTCATCCACCGTTATGTATGGGCCAGGTTTGTAACACGCAATACAATTTTCAATAAACCTGTCCCACACAGTAGAAAATAGAGCAAACTTGTCCGTTTGCAGTCTCTCCGATCGAGTAGATTTCTCATTAAATCTGAGAAACCTCATAATTTCAACAAAGCGGTCCCTAGACATTGTCGCTTTGCAAAACGGTATTCCCCAGTCATTACACCAAATACTGCTAATCGAGTGACGGTTCGTGCCAGATATTCCACGAGCATAGAATATCGCAATGAATGCATCTAGCTCATCAGATAGAGTAAACTGTAAATTATTGTTCCTGCATGCTTCTGCAAGCGTACAGTTCTTTATATGTGTCAATATATATGAATCAAAAAATAAACGCCATGCGCTCAAAGGACTATCGATAATGATATTTCTTCTGGCGTATCCTGTAGGGCCAGGTGCTTCTCGAAGAATATTTTGGCTGTCACGCCTACCAGGCAAGTGTTCTCCAATTTCAACAGGTTTCCATTGAATACCATCCGCTGAAACTAGTATTCCTTCAGATTCGCCTTCTCT
Source organism: Phyllobates terribilis (assembly GCF_046119375.1). Taxonomy (NCBI): domain Eukaryota; kingdom Metazoa; phylum Chordata; class Amphibia; order Anura; family Dendrobatidae; genus Phyllobates; species Phyllobates terribilis. Next base: position 159,130,016 of record NW_027362771.1, on the reverse strand, counting down.
GGTGTTTGTTGTTGCATTACCTTCGCCGCCATCGTTATCTGTTGTTCTTTCATTTCTGGGACATTTTGCTGATTTTTTCTGTCCACGACCAGGAGGATGGTCACGAGGCAACATAACTGCATGAGCCCGATCCCCAGTTGATGTGCTTGGAATATCTGTAAAAAAGTTGATGAATATTTAGAATTTTTGTTTTGTAAGGGTCCGTGCACACTGGCTGGATTAGCGGCGGAATATCCGACCGGATATTCTCACCACAATCCGGCCCGTACCTGCCCGCTCAGGTACAGAGCGGAGTTTCATACCTGAAGCTCCGCTCCGAACCCCGGGCTGGAGCCGCTGTCTGGGACGGAGCCGTGCTCGCGCGTAAGCAAGCGCTGCTCTGTCCCTGACAGCGGCTCCAGCCCGGGGTTTGGAGCGGAGCTTCAGGCATGAGCGGGCAGGTACGGCCTGTATTGCGGCAAGAATATCCAGATGGCTATTCAGCCAGAATTCTGCTAGTGTGCACAGGCCCTAACTCAGTGTGTGGAAGAACAAATAAATACACATAACTACTTACCTTCTGGATTTGTTCCTTCTGAGTCTTCAGATTCACTTGATATGTTCTGAGGAATGAAATCTTCATCACTGTCAGAATCAAATACATGTTCCTGCAATTCGGATTCCGATTCATCCTCCGGTATGGATTGCAAAGTAGCCAGAATATCCTGAGGCTTTATCAAACGTCTTCTCTCCATATTCCTCACAAATTCCATAATTCTATATAGTTCCCTGCTGAAAAATAGAAATGAAATGAAAACTAAAAGAAATAATAACTGTTCTGCCACCTTCAAAAGTAGGTGGGCTGAATCAGTTGACAGACAGCTAAACTATTTCATAACAATTCATACCTGTATGAGTCTTCAGAGCTCGTATGTCTGCGTCTGTTCTCTTTGTCTCTTCAGCTGAACTGAAAGTAAAGTTACTATCCAGAATACTGTCTCCTGCTATGACCTTAGAAAAACACCACCCTTCATTAGCATAAGATAAGAGCCTAGAGTAAACAAGCTATTTTGTTCAGCATTACACAGTAATACAAGCAGGTAAAACACAAGGAAAATGTGAAAAGTTGACATGTAAATTGAACTACATCTATATGAACATCAGGGTAAATAAGACAGAGTGAAAAAATTATGCACAAAACTTTATAGCAACATTTAGTGACAAAAGGACCTCAAAATATAGTAGGTAGTCAAAATGACTCCCTTCAGTAGTTCTTGGTAAATTTTGAAAAAAACGTGCAAATTTTTCACCAAAATTATTTATTCTCACAAAATCTTTTTTCACATCATATTTGAGGAAAAGTCACCGAGTTTCAAGCCGGAATTCTGAAAAATGTAGTCACAGAAGAGAAATAAAAAACGAAAGGAGTCAAAATGACTCCATCAGTAGTTCTAGTGTTAAGCACCACTCCAGCGTTTTTTTTTTTTAAATTGCAGTTCTGGAGTGGTGCTACTAATCTAAGGTCCCTGCACCTAGTCTTATTCTTACTCATCGCCATCTTCACCTTCTCTCACCACTGCTCCCCAGCAGTTTATTACCTGCTGGATCGCTGCAGTGTTTCCTAGAGCGATCCGGAATTCACGTTTTAATGCAAGTCTATGAGAGCTTCATACTGCGCTTGTGACAGTTACTTTTGATTTCTGGACAGTCGGTAGTTGTGATCACAAGATGGCGCCACTGGACTGAGCGGCGCCAATAGAAGGTGAAGACGGCAGCAGGTAAGTATAAGACTACGGTCAGTGACCTTAGATTAGAAGAACCACTCCAGCGCCGAAAAAAAACAAAAATGCTAGAGTGGTGCTGTAAGTGGTGAAATGAATGGTGTCTTTCAAAACTACAAATCATCCCTCAAATAAGAAGCCCACATACAGCTATTTCTCGAAAAAAATAACTTATGGCTCTTGGAAGAAAGTACATGGAAAAACAAAAGTGCAAAAACTGAAAATAACCCAGACTGGGAAGGAGTTAAAATAGGTAAAACTGTCTAATTGTGGTGTGATTTGGCGCTTTTATCTATGTGGCAAGTTTTATTAATACTGTGTACTGAAATATAGAAAGTCTTTAAAGGGAATCTGTCACCCCCTGGGCGATATCAGACTTCTAATATGGCCATACAGGGTATAGAAAAGTAAATCTATACATACCTGTATGGCCCAAAGTAGAGGTTTGATAGCAGAGAAATCTGGTTTTATAAAGTCTGTTTTCCAGAGGCTTGGGGTCCGGGGGACCCCATGCAAACCCCTCCTATCTGCTTACTTTTCTCCTAAATCGCCACCTCTGTGCTAAATTACCATATCCCCCCCTCCCCTGCACATCACAGCGTCCTGTAACTGCCCTGTGACATGTCCTGATCTGCCTCCCCTCCCATGGAGCTCTCTTTGTTTCACTTCAAACACATTTGGCTGCGTACTACCAGCGGAGCAGAAGTCTCAGTGACTCATCGTCACTTGCGCAATACAAGGCTGCGGCGCAGTACGCACCAAACGGGGCCGGAGGGAAACAAAGCACGCTCCATGGGAGGGGAGGCAGAGCAGGACAGTCACAGGACACTGTGACGTGCAGGGGAGGGGGGGAATATGGTAATTTAGAACAGAGGCGGCGATATAGGAGAATAGTAAGCAGATAGGAGGGGTTTGCATGGCGTCCCCCGGACCCCAGGCCTCTGGAAAACAGACTTTATAAAACCAGATTTCTCTGCAATCAAACCTCTAATATGGGCCATACAGGTAAGTATAGATTTACTTTTGTATACCCTGTATGCCCATAGTGGAGGTCTGATGTCTCCCAGGGGGTGACAGATTCCCTTTAAATTAAAAGCACATTGCTATAAAATAAGACACGAATCCTACATTTTTCTTGATGTATGTAATGGACTTTGAACAAATTCTTTGCCAAGTGAGTTGTTATAAAGGTGTGGAAAGAATTTTTACTGTATTTTTTTTATCTCTTTGGGCACAGGCTTCTGGTAGTCACAGCAGAGTAGTCCCAACCCCTGTATTTTTAACTCCATTAGTTGAAGTGGGTGCCCACATCTGTTTGTAGCAAACTTCCTTTCCCCATTAGTCAAAGCAGTCCACTCCTACTTCCCTAATAGTCACTACAGTCCACTCCTACTTTCATAGTAGTCAAAGCAGTCCACTCCTACTTTCATAGTAGTCAAAGCACCCCACTCCTACTTTCATAGTAGTCAAAGCAGTCCACTCCTACTTTCATAGTAGTCAAAGCAGTCCACTCCTACTTTCATAGTAGTCAAAGCAGTCCACTCCTACTTTCATAGTAGTCAAAGCAGTCCACTCCTACTTTCATAGTAGTCAAAGCAGTCCACTCCTACTACCCTAATAGTCAAAGCAGTCCACTCCTACTACCCTAATAGTCAAAGCAGTCCACTCCTACTACCCTAATAGTCAAAGCAGTCCACTCCTACTTTCATAGTAGCCACAAGGGTCCACTCCTGCTTACCTAATAGTCACAGCAGTCCATTCCTACTTCCCTAATACCCCATTAATCACAGCAGTCCACTCCTACGTCCCTAATAGTCACAGAGCCCACTTGCTTTTATTTACTATTTCTATAATTACATTTGGTTACAAATGGTGAAGGTAATTTGACATAATAGCTTCATAATTAAATGTCACTTTTTATGTATAAAACCACCACTTCCCATCTCTAGTATACCCTTAATGTAAAAAAACAGCTGCTTCTGTGCCTTGGAAATAATAACCGGTTAGTTAGGTCTGTCATCTGCAACCTCTGCTTCTTGGGAAGAAATGGGAGTGCTTGCCTCACTGCATTGTAATTTGTGTCAGTACACTAAAAATGGCAGACAGTAAAATGACTACATTGGATTGGAGTAGACTGCAACTAAACTTTCCTGTATTGCCCGAACAAGTGTGGCCCTGCCAGATGGCATTGTCACTTGTGATATGTCTGCAATTATTAGCTCGTTTTAGCTGGTATTTATGTTCCTTGTAAAAGAGGAGAAGATTCATTTGTATACCCAGTTGTTATCTGTCCTGACATTAATTTGTGTTTTATTTCCTTCCTAAAGTAGTAATAATGGGGCTGTCATTCATCGTTATTATATTGTCACTTCATTCCCTGGAATGCAGCAGAAGGGGAAAAAAAAGAAAAGAAAAAAAACAAGATGAAATTGATCATGTGGATCTGTGTTCCCTGCTGCGGATCAGCATATATATGCTCTAGAATTACTATTCTTTTTCCCGATTTGGTACTTACTTATTTCCTGTCATGCATCAGAGCGCATTGCAGGCAGCACGTGCACCTTAAATATCACGGCAAACCTGTAGAAAGGTAAAACATTTTGTTGATATCAGCACAGGCAAAATGTCAGCCTGCTCTAGCGGGAACGTTTTGTAAAATTGCTGTGAGGAGTGTGCTGTAATCCATAAATAGACCATAAAATATATATCATATTGTAGCAGGTTAGAGTTTAAAGGGAAACTATGACCAAAACTGAAGATTCTCATGTCATCGTTTTTTTTTTAAACTCTTCGACGTGATTGTTGATGAAAGTCTGATCGATGGTGACCCCTATTGATTACTAAAGCAGGAATCCTGAGCTCCCCTTTTTTTTACTAAATTACCGCAATGTAGAAAAATTTGGCTAGAGCAGTGGTCAGGCGCTGCACTCCTCTGTCGTGGCTTCATTTGATGGAAACCTGTCACATTGTACATGCAGTCCGATCCGTATGCAGCAATGTGTAAAGAAGGGGAAGCTGAGCAGAATGATATATAGGTTTGTTGTAAAAGATTAAGTTTAACTTGAATGTTATGTATTGAAGTCCCTGTTGTTTGTATGCATGAGTCCAGTGGGTGGTCCTAATCTGTGATTGACAGCTGTCTGCATGCAGTTATACAGCGAAAACGATCAATCACTGACTAGAACCGCCCACTGGACTCCAATACGTACAAATATGTTTAAATGAATAAAACACAAGTTTTATTGAAACTTTTCTCACAAAAATGTTTATCAATCTGATTAGCTCCTCCTCCTTTATAACATCCTATCTGCAGATCAGAGAACATGACAGACCTCTAAATGGAAACTGTCAGCAGGATTAATTAACCCTAACTGATCTAATCTGTGTCATGTCACTGTAATGCAGATTAATTTCGTACACTAGATTTTTCAATCTCTTATTCCATTTTGCGTTACGGTATTTCTTTTCCAATTTTTATGTAAGAGCTCTCCGGCCTCTCCCGCTCTCTCTGCCCATCGCCATCCTCTAGTCATTGAATGGCAGATCACTCTTGTCTCAGTGCCTCCCTTACAAGACATCTCCTACAGGCACTATGATTTCCTGGGGCGGTGCATGCACAGCCAAGTCCTGATGACATTTTCAGAGTTGGACTATGGATCTCCGCATACGTTGCCACAAGGAATTATGCCATGTGTGAGATCTCCGATAGGGTAGGCAGGTCACTGAGTCATTCATTGGCCAAATTGATTAATTTCGTACCCTTGTTTTTTCCATTCTTTGTTCTATTCCTGGATTGAAAAAACAAGAGTATGAAATGAATTTGCATTACAGTGACCTAATACAAATTAGATCAGTTTGGGTACTAAAACCTCCTGACGGGTTCCTTTTAACCTTCTTACTATGACTGCAGTAAGGAGAAACTGGGTTGATGTGTTCTCTGTTCTCTCAGTGGGGACCCAAGTGATCCAAAGTTTATCACCTAGCTTTATGTCAAATAAGCAGACCATCTGAATATGGTTTACTGGATACTGTTGTGTGGAATATTGTAGAATACTATAATAGTTGAAAGAACAATAAACAGAAGTCTATTCTGTTTCTTCAAATTAGCGAAGTGTTACTGCCCTTATACAGTGACTCAATTTACAGGTGCTGGAACCTCACCCTATAATGACTATAATGTCCCTACTTTAAAAGGCTTGTTTCCTTTCACTGTGCTGTCTTTATGGTGCATTTGATACTATTTTATGTCTGTTGCAGCTTTAGTGTAACAAGCTCCCGCTGTGTTTGTGAAGCTTGTTGGGTACGGCTGTGGCTACATAGCAGCTTGTGGCCACATGACATGAGATCACGTTGTCCTGCTGCCACAAATAATGAGAGTGAATGCAGACACACAGAAATCTATAAGTGATGGATTTTTTCTGACTGTCTGCCTGGTCACGGCCGCTTGCAGGTCGTCAGCCTGATCAGCGAGTCGCTTTGTATCCCTAGCCTTAGGAGATCACAGTGCACGCTGTTGTGTGAAATGCTGTCTTCACAATAGGGTCAATGGCGGATCTACTGATCAAAGTTGCTGGAGAATATAACACTGTAGGAGTCCAGGCAGATTGGGAAATAGTAAGATTTTAAGTTGTGTCCTTACTGTTTTTAAGGACAGAATGTGATTTGCTAGCAACAGGAGGTTGTTAGTTTCTAGCACAAATATTGGAGCTCGGCTTCTGTGCACTTCATAAAGCCATATAGCAGATAACCTGATAAATGTTACTCCTCGTGTGCTTAGTATTTGTACATTTCTGTCTATCCATTACATTCAGATAATGGGTTGCATTGTGTGATTTGCTGTTCTGGTATGTGACACTTGGGATTGGTTATGTTGACAGTTATTCCAGGCTTCCTTCATTATACCTCTCATACAGTCACAAATCAGCCAAGAGAACCTAAATAAATAGGTCTATGTCTCGCTCAGTCCTGCAAATCAATATTTATTTGTCTATTTTACATGTCGCTTTGGCATTGTAGCTTCTGTTTATAACGGAAGACAAAACCGTCTGGATTCTACAAGTTACTATATTGCTACAATGTATCATCTTAGACGCAAACTTCATTTTTGCGTTCTCATACCCCAGAAGAAATTGCAAAAAAAAAAAAGTATACGCTCTGGCTTGTATTCACGTGAAAATTAAACACTATGGCTCACGATTACCAAAGTTATTGTGTCTGTTTCCTGCCATATTTTCCACCAAAATTCTGGCATAAAGTTTTTTAGACAGATTTTTTTTAGTGTATGTACACTGCGCTTACACCATCCTTTTTTTTTTCATCACAGAAGTCAGCGTAGCCAAGTGTTGTCATGATTTGTCCAGCGTATTATTGGCATGCATCTTTTGGTGCAAATTAAGGGTCTAAAGTAATCCAAATAAGGCCCTATTCTTCAAGATTGGTGTTAGGAACCTGTCATGTCTTCAAATGCTATTAACCTGCAGATTTAGGGTTAATCTGCAGTTTATTAGCATTCCAATGCTGTCCGGCCACCTTTCTGAAAACGTGGCTAACAGGAGGAAATTAACCTTATTCCTCCTTGGAGCCACCGCCTTAACTTTATACTGTCTGACTATTGAAAGTATCTTAAACTAAGGCCAGTTTCACATCCGTTCTTTTTTTTCATATGTGAAAAACAGTCCGTGGTTGTTTTGTTTTTTTTTATTTTGGGTTTGGTAAATAATAAAGGAATCCTTATTGGATCTGTTTTTCTGGTTTGAAAATAAAAATTTTAGCTCCTCCTTTGCATTAAAGAATAAAATATGGACAACACACAGGTGAAAGCCGTGTGCTATCCATTTTTTTCTACAGGGCCAATGACTTGCCTTTGAGAGTTTGATTCTCAACATGAATCAATAAAAGACATGTATCCTGAGGACACTATCAAAAATCGGACCCCAAAAACAAAGCGCATGTGAAAAACAACATTGATTGTAATGAGTCCATGATCTATTTGTAAAAATAACAGCACACGTACCAAAAAATGATGTGTGAAACAAGCCTAATTGAGTTTAGAAGAAACCTTGGAAAGGGTAATAAAGTTTTCATGGTTTTATAGAGATATCTGATTAGGAAGGCATTGATAAATGAAATGGCCAGAAGGAGATATAAGAAAGTAAGCTACATAACACTAAGCAAGGGAATCATTTGTAATCTGTCTTGCACCCATACTGTGTGTTTAACGTAGTCTGAAGGCTAATAGGATTTATTGAAGGTACTTAAAAAAAAAAAATGGAAAATAAAGTGGATTTCTAATAAGGGCTAATCTCTATACATGTTATTATACTAGTCATTGTTCTCTGTCTATAGCTAGAATTAAAGCATAACTGTCATTTCGTAAACGTTTTTATGTATTACATGTGCTGAGTAGTGTTGTCCTGAGACCCCTTGCCCATTCCTATACACAACTTAAGAAGTTTGATTAGTCATCATGTGAACACTCATATGTGATTTGCTCACAGTCGCATACTGACTAGCTGCTCTTCATAATTCTCTCAATGTTCAGTGAAAAACTACAGCTCCCGCTTCATTGAAAGAAGCAGGAATAGAAGCTAGTTGACACGTGACTGTAAGTATGAATATCACATATGAGTGGTCACGTGAGGACCACTAGAACTGTCAAACAGAGCCAAATCCTGACAAAGAGCATATTCTATGCTGTTAGGATTGGACATGCTTTGTGATGAACACAGGTTTGTGATGAAAGTCCGAAGTCATTCTATGTGACTGCAGACTGCTGAACCTGTTAAGGGAGGGCAGTAATGACCCTTCACGGTTGACCAAGTGAGTGTCAAATTATTATGTTACAAGGTTGATTTGCGCAATCCAACAGAAAACCAGATGGAGGCAAAGCTCTGTATGGGAGGATTCAGAGAATCTCTAACCCAGTTTATTTCTACTTAGCATTTTATATTGTTTTGAGTTTATCAATAGCCAATCACCTACAGCCATACTACAAGCTTGAACCAATGTTAGTACAATTATTACGGAAATACACATATGGTCATATTATCGTTAGTTCGGTGCATGATGGAAAGTTACAAGGTTATACATCCCGGCTCAGACTAGCTAGATAACAGGAGCAGGGTGTCTCATAGAATGTTCTTGAGAGAAAAGGTTAGTGTGGGAAAGTTGCATGTGAATCAAGAGGAAAGAAGGAAAGAATGTATGTTATGCAAAGAGTATAATAACATGATTTTGAAGCAAGCAGACAAATGGAGTTGCCATATCATGAATATCAATATTTCCTTTACAAACCCTCACAGCTTGTGCACTGCACGCTGTCATGATTCTTTCGTGCTGGTTGCGGGCAGCCATGTCACTGCAGGTTTGCAATTTGCATACTTCTGGCTACATTCCAACTAGACGTGCGTGGCCTCAATTAAAGGGGTTGTCTGGGCCAAATCAATAAGTCTGCAGTCATTCTGTGTGACTGCAGACTTATGAGTTATACATACTCCCAGCCAGGGCCTGTCTAGTGGGGGTGGCCGACTAGAGGTCGCAGCCTCGCTCCATACACGTGTATGGAAGCGAGGCCACGCCCAGTGGCAGGAGTATGTATAACTCACATACCCTCCGGTCCCGGGTCAGAAACTGGCGAATCCCCGCAGCCCACAGTGCGTGCGCTGGGGGGATTCATAAGTCTGCAGTCACACAGACTGACTGCAGACTTATCGAATAGGAACGGACAACCCCTTTAATGCAAGTGAATTGTGAACCTATGTGCAGTTACGTGACCTCCTACTTTTGCTGCCTGCACTAGAAGATCCTGACAGCATGCAATGCTCATGCTGTGAGGATTCAGAGGTCTGCAGTTATAGTGTGACTGCAGACTTTCATCACAAACTTGAGCAACACCATTAATTCTCCTAACATAAATACAAATGTAACCCTTAACTTGTTAGACCGCACAATACTTTATTAATATGGCTATGTAATCTTACATATTATTGGTTATGATCCTGTATACATCTAACAATTCATAATATCACAGGGATACATTACTAAAACCTTTATCAGTAAAGGAATACAGCACCAGTACCACCATCAGTACTGGAGTACATCACCAGAACCACCATCAGTACCGGAATAAATTACCAGAACTACCATCAGTACAGATGTACAGCATCACAAACACAATCGTTACATGAATACTACCAAGCTTACTACAGCGATCAATTGTAATATCAGGTCAGCCTCAAATACAGTTGTATTGCATGAACCTACAATTCCCAGTGTGTCATTAAGAATGGTAAATTGATGCTGTGAGTTGTTGTTATCAGTCATTATCAGACTGCATACCATACAGGAACCACAGTACTGATGAAATGTAATCGGTATGAAAAATAAACATTTACATCTAGGTACCTTATAGGTGACCTCTTCTCTGATTGGAGTTCTCCATCTGGTCCAGATGCCATGATGCCTCTATTTTTTGCAGACTTCTTTCTTTTTCGGTCTTCTGCTGCAGTTCCCATCACGGTGTCCTTAAAAAATGGCAGCATGATTATAATGATCCTAAATAAAAATATCTGCCCTATGCTGTTCCCATTGAATAAATAATTGCCCCTCACTATTCTCCCTGCACAAAATATGACCCCCTCCACTATCTCTCATAGGGTACATGATGGGGTACAGAGATTCCACATCTCCACATTGTGTTCTCCACTCCATGCTGGGCCCTCTCTTCACACTGTCCCCTCACTTTATCCCCCTTATAATGCTAAGTCTCTATACTGTACCCCCCTCACACTGCCCCTCCTCAGCATACTTTCCCCTCCTTGCTGTGCCCTCACACTGTCCCTCACCATGATGCCCCTTCTCTATACTGACCCCCACACTACCACTACCAATACAGTGCCCACTCATACTTTTCTCCACCCTTACTGTCTCCTCACACTATTCCCTTCAATACTTTCCCTTCACACTTTTCTCCCACTATACTGTCCCGTCACATATTTTGACCTGATCATGCTGCTTATGTTGCCCTGACCCAGAAGTGCTGGTGGTCAGGGCTTCAATTATGCTCGTGACTGAAAAACGCAAGTACAATTGAATATTGGAAGCCAGGCGTGTTACACCTATTCTGAGCCGGCTATCAGCTTGAAGATATATCTCACCGGGCAGACACTTTGGACCGCCGCATCAGGTACTTCGACAGTGACCCCCCGCCGGCTGTGGATGGTGCAAATCTCCCTTCTGCCCCTACTTATTGCTCAAAATACCACCTTGAAGTGTACAGCTCCTGCACTTAGCAGTGTATGGGTATAATAGTAAGTCTATGGGTCTGTACATTCACTCTCACACAGCGGTGTAGGGGTATAATAGTAAGTCTATGGCTCTGTACATTCACTCTCACACAGCGGTGTATGGGTATAATAGTAAGTATGGGTCTGTACATTCACTCTCACACAGCGGTGTATGGGTATAATAGTAAGTCTATGGCTCTGTACATTCACTCTCACACAGCGGTGTATGGGTATAATAGTAAGTCTATGGCTCTGTACGTTCATTCTCACACAGCGGTGTATGGGTATAATAGTAAGTCTATGGCTCTGTACAGTCACTCTCACACAGCGGTGTATGGGTATAATAGTAAGTGTATGGCTCTGTACATTCACTCTCACACAGCGGTGTATGGGTATAATAGTAAGTCTATGGCCCTGTACATTCACTCTCACACAGCGGTGTATGGGTATAATAGTAAGTCTATGGCTCTGTACAGTCACTCTCACACAGCGGTGTATTGTTATAATAGTAAGTCTATGGCTCTGTACATTCACTCTCACACAGCGGTGTATAGGTATAATAGTAAGTCCTATAGACTGACTATTGAACCCATGCACGGCTCATGCAGAAGTTGCAGACTTTAGAGTGGTGTTTTGAACGATCGATGGGGGTGTCAGTTCCGAGGTCCCCATTGAAGAGAGAGACTATGCTGCTCCTGTAATATAGAAAAACTTACAGAAGTACACTTTAAGTGAGGTATCTGTGTGGAGCATCATAAGATTTCCCATATGACAGGACCTCCAGATATAGCAGCATGTTCAAAACACCCTTTATAAACTTGTAACTCTAAGGCTTGTGTCCATATAGAGTTTTTGTAGCTTTTTTTTGCATCGTTTTTACGGTCGCGAAAATGCTTGTAAAACTGCCATGCAAAGCAATGTGAATTCGGATGTGCTGTGCACATGATGCACTGATTAGCGCGCCAAATTCGCATTGCGTTGCAAAACGCAGCATGACCATTTCTACCGCGATTACGCTGCAAATTCGCGGCCATTGAGGAACATTGAAACGCAGTAAACCCGCAGGTATATGTGGATTTGCTGCGTTTCAATTAAATTCAGTGGCCGCGAATTTAAGTACCCAGGATGTGGTACCCAGGATGAAGAGGAGACGACAACTCCTCTTCACCGGCTACCACGATGTGAAAAAGAAAAATAAAAAAGTTAAAAATAAAAAAAAACCTGTATTCTTACCTCTCCGGTCTCCTCCCGTCCTCTCTCTTCGGCATCCCGCGGTGTACTTGCAGGACCTGCGGTGACGTCATTTAGTTAACTGATGGTCACGCGACCGCTGACGTCAGGGGACAGGTGATGGTCCTGCTAGTACACCACGGGACGCCGAGGACAGTGGACTCCGCCGCGAGCAGTTCGGAGAGGTGAGTATACAGGTTTTTTTTATTTTTAACTTTTTAATTCTTCTGTTTGTTTGTTTTTTTTTACTATAGATGCAGCATTTAAATCATCTAAGTTGGTCACACAATATAAATCCATGCAGGTTGCATGGATTATATTGCGTTACCAACTTGTCAAGCACTTTTCGAAGTGATGCTCAAAATCGCTTGGAAAAGTGCTTGAAAAAACGCTGAAAAAACTCTTCTCTCTGGCAGAAAAGACGCATGTAAATCTGCATGCGTTTTTTTCTGCCAGAGAGAGGCAAAAACGCTCTGCATCAAATCTGCTATGTGGGCACATAGCCTAAAGGGAGACCGCTATATCCATTAGACCAACATTGACAGAAGTTGCCAATGTCAGCGGCCTCTCTAATTGCTGATACTTTGTTTTCGATGAGATAAGCCACTGCCAGAGAAGTCTGGCAGCTGCTCTCTGTAGCGAATACAGGAGCACTCAGCGGAGGAGAGAGAGTTGTCAGACAAACAATGGTTTGGCTGACCGCTATATATTGTGTATGGGGGGATTAAAGCAACAACTTTTTAAAAAGCAGAGTTCATCTTCTCTAACCTCCAGCAATCAGATGTTGCTGGGAATGTTGTAAATAGCAGACTGCTGCAAGAAAAATCCATCATTACGTAGAAGACATGCAAATAAATGGCCATCCATGTAATGCATATATACATTGGGTCTACCATAACGTCCTGTGGAGCTGGCGCATAGAGGGATATACCCCATGCAAGAGCACCTCTATGAAGTCCATTTGTCCTGATAAGGAGGATAGACAGCGGTGTACGTTGTGAGAAAACCTTAGGATCACCTTTGTTACTGCACAACAGCAGGTATAAAAAATCTAATTACACAGTGCGACTTATTTCACAACAACATTGGATAGGATCTCGAAAATCTTGATAATCTATATGCTATCCCCATGAATAGATCACCTCTTTTGAGGATTGTTTACTCCTTGTTCCTTTTTATTCTTTACCTTTTTTCCTTAACTATTTGATTTTTAACAGGACTTCAAAGCTCCAAGGCTGTTACTATGGAGAGAGATATTGGCTTATAGATAACATTTCCAATGTAATTATTGCAGAGGTTAATTGAAGAACAAATGACAAATCCTAGAGCTTGTGGGGTCTGTATTATTTTTTAAAAGTGACAATTAAATCAAAATGATTAAGCCGTAATAGTCAGGGCTTGATAATCGGCATGCACAAAGCTGACAATACTTTAATGCTACATGCAGTTCTGTTACTGCAGCATATTATGGCTCTTTTCTTCTATCAGAATCCAATTGAAGATGCTTGAATCATTGCTTTGGTGCAATCTTCATTTTCTATTCAGTGATATAGGGAATATCTGGCATTTTTCACCCATTTTCTATGTATTTATCTTTTTTAATGAATACCATTGTATGGCATCCACACATGCCTTTAGATATTTAGTCAGGAGCTTTTCATGAGTCCCATTATACCCATCACCATTGACTTCCTATTCCTACAATCCTGGCAGTATACATAGCACCATTGAGAACTCTAGTTATCACAAGATTTCATGGCTGCCATAAAATTCTATAAAATGAAATCTATAGCATAATTTAATAGTGCTTGTTTAATGACAGCATGGAGCTCTTGTGACTGCAGTCTTTGCCACTTTGGGTTTTGGAAATGTGATGCCAGTAGCACTAAGCATGAAAATACACCTTATCGTATCCCTAAAATTGTAAAATGCTGCGGAATGTGTTGGCACTATAAAAAATAAAAAAATATTATTAAAATTTATTATTTGTACACAGCTATTTAATATGTGGGGTCCATGAATAAACAGTTAGTAGAGAAATCTTGTGCATTTGTACAAAGTTTTCTTGGTCTCCACAAACAGGTATAACCATGTAGGAAGAACTGGTCACAAGTGGAACAATAATGGTGCCTGTCATTCCCTTCACTTTCCCTTCCTCCCACTGCACAGGCCTGGCCATCCACTCATGCATAACTTTCCTTTCATGTTCAAGGGTTTCAAGTAAATTGAAGATAGGGTTTTATCTGTTTAAAGCATGATATAAATATTTTAGAAGGAATTTAAAGTACTGTTTTACAGATCCTGCATTATTTATATTTGCACTCTCTTTAATAATAAAAAGAAAAATAGTTTGCATCAAGGCCACTTGCCGAACACACTTTATACATCATTACTCTGAATGGAGGAACACAAAACTGACATCTCAAGTTAAAGAAAAAAAGTGACTGATATCAAATAATTCGGTAACTCTGAGAACATTGAGATATACTTCTTACACCGTTAAGGCTCATTCAGATGTCAATTATTTTTCATGTACAAATATCACGAGTTTCATTAAAGTTTCTTAAATTTTCACTGATAGAAAAAAATTAGGCAGCGCACACCTCGGCGCTGAGTGCCTTACCGGAGCTCCGCAGCCGCGCAAGCTCCAGCAGCTACCTCATACTTCTCCTGACTTCTGGTCATGTGACAGCACGTACGCGCTGTCACCTGACCAGAAGTCATGATAACCCGGCGGCAGCGTGCATCTCCTCTTAGCAGCAGGGACCCTAGGAGCGCCAGGATGCTGCAGGGATCGTATGAGGGGTAAGCATGACAACTTTATTTTTTTTAAATAGAAGAAATTAAATGGGAGTGGGAGGATGAGCTGCACATGGAGAATTGGGAGTGGGGGGAGGATGAGCTGCACATGGAGAATTGGGAACTTGGGGAGGATGAGCTGCACATGGGGAATTGTGAGTAAGGGGAGGATGAGCTGCACATGGGGAATTGGGAGTGGGGGGAAGGATGAGCTGCACATGGGGAATTGGGAGTAGGGGGAGGATGAGCTGCACATGGGGTATTGGGAGTGGGGGGAGGATGAGCTGCACATGGGGTATTGGGAGTGGGGGGAGGATGAGCTTCACATGGGGAATTGGGAGGGGGGATGAGCGCGTGGAGGATGGGAAGAGCACATGATGAATTGGGGGTGGGGATAGCAAATGGGGAATTGGGAGTGGGGAGAGCACATGATGAATTGGGAGGGTGGGGGAGAGTAAATGATGAATAGAGGGTGGGGGGAGAGCACGGACATGACATAATGAATTGGGGCAGAGGGTGCATGTAAATATGAATAGGCAGAGCAGGAAGTACAGAATAGGGGGCATTGAGGATGCAGGAGTGTGACTGGTAATAAATTGTGGGAAAGAGTACAGGTTCTATTTAATTTATGTATTTATTAGGTGGGGAAGTGGCTATTTACAGTTAGTGGGAGCACAGTGGTGGATTACAATTTATATTTGGAATGGTGAGTTGCATAATGACTATTTATTAATTTTGGGTGTACGTCTGTATTCAGCTGTGTAGTGTAGAAGTTGGGGAATGTGCTCTAGATAACTGTTATTTTATGCAGAGACGAGTCCTGGCTGGAAGAAGTGATGGTGGTCTGCACTGGATGAAGGACTTCACCTAGAGACGTCACCAGTGAGTCAGTGTGTTATCTGTACACTGACACTATACACTACACTGTGTTCCAAATTATTATGCAAATAATATTTTCTCAGATTTTCCCAAATTACCTATATGAATTGCAGTCATTGTAATTTTCCAGTCAAATAACTATTAGAGTACAATTGAAAGGTTTTTGTACAAACTGCCTATGATAACAGTATATTTTTAAAAAATAAAAAACTCAAAATGCATGTTCCAAATTATTATGCACAGCAGAGTTTTCAACCTTTTAATTTTAATAAAGAACAAAAAAATGGTCATTTTTGAAATTATAAGCATTAGCAGGTTATTACAAACTGAAATCAAACAGTTTTCAACTCAAAACTTTATTCTAGGTGATGTTACATTTGCACATAGGACCCCTTGTTCGAAAGGAGCTTCTGAACTCTCTCGTCCATTGAATTTGTCAGGTTTTGGATGGTTTCTGCTTTAATTGTTTTGCATGAGGACAGAATACCCTCCCAGAGCTGTTGCTTAGATGTGAACTGCCTCCCGCCATCATAGACGCTCCTTTTGATGATGCTCCAGAGGTTCTCAATGGGGTTGAGGTCAGGGGAGCATGGGTGCCACACCATAAGTTTGTCCCCTGTTATGCCCATAGCAGCCAGAGATGCAGATGTGTTATGTGCAGCATGAGACGGGGCATTATCATGCATGAAATGATCTCGATGGTCCAGATGGATGGAGTGGAGGATGGCTGGTTGATGGACACCCCATGCAAACACGGCTACGGCTCTATCGAGGAGGTGGAGTAATGTTTTGGGCTGGAATCATGGGGAGAGAGATTGTCGGCCCTTTTAGGATCCCTGAAGGGGTAAAGATGAACTCCATAATGTATGTTGAGTTTCTCAAACAGCACTTCCTTCCATGGTTCAAGAAGAAGAACCGTGTATTCCGCATCAAGATCATTTTCATGCATGATAATGCCCCGTCTCATGCTGCACATAACACATCTGCATCTCTGGCTGCTGTGGGCATAAAAGGGGACAAACTTATGGTGTGGCACCCATGCTCCCCTGACCTCAACCCCATTGAGAACCTCTGGAGCATCATCAAAAGGAGTGTCTATGATGGCGGGAGGCAGTTCACATCTAAACAACAGCTCTGGGAGGGTATTCTGTCCTCATGCAAAACAATTGAAGCAGAAGCCATCCAAAACCTGACAAATTCAATGGACGAGAGAGTTCAGAAGCTCCTTTCGAACAAGGGGTCCTATGTGCAAATGTAACATCACCTAGAATAAAGTTTTGAGTTGAAAACTGTTTGATTTCAGTTTGTAACAACCTGCTAATGCTTATAATTTCAAAAATGACCATTTTTTTGTTCTTTATTAAAATTAAAAGGTTGAAAACTCTGCTGTGCATAATAATTTGGAACATGCATTTTGAGTTTATTTTTTTAAAATATACTGTTATCATAGGCAGTTTGTACAAAAACCTTTCAATTGTACTCTAATAGTTATTTGACTGGAAAATTACAATGACTGCAATTCATATAGGTAATTTGGGAAAATCTGAGACAATATTATTTGCATAATAATTTGGAACACAGTGTATATACTATGTACAGGGCTCCTGTGTATAATGTCAGTGGTGATCCCTGTATTACCTGTACACTGACACTATATACTGATCTCCTGTGTACAATGTCACTGGTGATCACTGTATTACCTGTACACTTACATTATACACTGTATACCACGTACAAAGCTCCCGTGTATAATGGCACTTATGGTAATATTAGTATTGTGTTTTTTTTATTAATGAACAGTATTGTAGTATTTGGTGGCAATATGGTGATATGTGGTCTGGTCATGGTGTGGTGGTTTTTGTCCATTGTATATTGTATTATTCAGTCACTATGTGGTGGTAATATGTGGTCTGGTCATGGTGTGGTGGTATTATTGGTCATTTTAAAAAATGTATATGACACATTCCCTTAAATAAAAATATACCTAAAAAGAGTATTGGATATTTTAAGAAAATTTTAAGAAGTTAGAGTAGAGTAGGGCCCGGCCAGAAGAGTCTACCTTGTCGTGGTGGCGGCTTTAAAAATCTTTTGGCCAAAACAAAAGCTGCTGGCTATATACCTATGTAATATGGTGTTCACTGGGAACTGGTAATGTGTGATTGGTGAGGATGTGGTGTAGAAGTGGAGTTTTTCCAAGAGTGGGCGGTGGGACTGTAGAAGGTTCGAGGGGTGGAGGTGGAGCCTTGGCGGAGTCTCAAGGGGGCTGAAAACTTTTGCCAGTATGGGGCCTTGAAATTCCTAGTGGCAGCCCTGATAGTGGCATCACCTAATGGTATTCTCCAAAAGTCCAATTAGGTTAGAGCTCGATCTATATTCGATAACACCCTGCCTTATGAAGAATATTTTATTCTGGCTTGGACCCATACTAGGAAATTAATATGTGAAGAATTTTTTTAAGCACTGCCCGACATCTTTGTCCTAGCACTAATGCATGATTAGTGCCTGATTGACTGTTCCAGGCTGAAGCTCAGATAACTGATGACTGTAAGTGTGTGTGCACATGAGACATATACACCTCAAAATCCACTGCCTATTCAGTACAGTGCTGTGAAAGAGAAGAAATGTTACATCCTCAGTGTAAATTGACCAGTGCTGCGTATGTGAAATCTTCAGCAAGTCAATTTATGCTTTAGGCAGAGAGTAACGTGTGGCATTTCTGTAACAAAATTCACAGGCTATGCTCCCATGTACAAAAACACTGTACTTTTTAATTTTTTTCTGCAGGTGTCAACACCAAAATACTAGAGATGAGCAAATTGATTTTCAGGAGCTTTGTCCAGTGACCATATCAGTAACCTTCTCCGATTAGCCTTTTCTGATTAGTAGGCCTGCAAATCAGAAGAGGCGCCAGGGATTCCAATAGGTAGGAGGCGATTCGTAGGGTTCCCGTCTGGCGGCTACAGATTAATGACATGGCTGCTGGACCAGTATCCTGGAAATCAATACGCTCATCTCTACTATATACAAAATAGTATTCTCTTCTGAATCTATATTTTTTTCATGCACTTTCCCTTTTTTGATGCAGCTTTTTTTTTAATCCTTTTTTGCTGGGATTCTACTTTTTCAGTTGCAATTGTGTTTGTCACATGCATTTTTTTTCAGGCTGCGCATAGGAGTGTATAGAGAAAATATACAACAAGAAATGCTAAAGTTTAACATTTCCCTGCCTGTTTTTAAACAATATTTTACCTCACAAAATGAATCCTCTGTGATCCCGTGCTATCCTGCCTGTATACTCTTTTGCTTCCTCCCCTGTCCAGGAGCTGTGGTATGATCAGGCCATGTTCCTTACGCAGTCAGGCACAGCCATTGATTAAAATGAACTTTTGTTCATGGGAAAACCCCTTTAAATCACGTCAACTTTGCTTGAACGGTGTTGCTCAGCCACAATGATTTTTACCCGAAAGTATTTCTCGATGGGGAACGTCCCACTTTGGATTCCCCACACGAGAAATACTGTAGTGATATCTATAGTGTTAAATATAGCTGTGGATATTGCCATGCTGCAGATTTCCATAAAGGATACACTCCACAGCATCAGATATCTCAAAATCTCATGCACAACGCTGGCACTGTAATGCAGCTGATATTTTGTATGGAAAATCTGACCATAAAGTATGCTGTGTCTTCCCAATAACAACGTACCCCAAAACTTTGTTTTCTACTGAACTATTCGCTAATAAAAACACATAGTGGATATGCTGTATCTGCGCCTAAAAAAAGAACTCACAGTGGTTTAAAGCTGCAAATTGTTGTGACCTGTTGTCTGTAAATCCCTTCGTACTGGCATTTGTGGCAGGCAATGACCCTAATTAAAGTTGGGAAAATATAGCATCAAATTGTGATCCCTTGATTTCTCCTTAGTCGTCATGAAAAACCCGACCCGTACATAAATTCCTGGACCATCTGCGGACAAAAATTTACTTCTTCTCTGTCCACTAAAAAAGAAAAATGGTGAAGCCAGCCACAGTAAATGCTGCTACTGTGTAAATATCAGTATTCCGAGCAGTATAATCATAATGATTCATCATGGTTTTCCAAAGTATCTAAAATGAAATGTTTGTTGCCCATGATTTTTTTTTTTTTTAAAGCACCACTCCAGAGTTGTTGTTTTTATTTCAGCACTGGAGTGGCGCTTTAAATGCAAGTCCCCTGCCCCCAGTCATATACTCACCCTCTGGCGTCTTCAACGTTTTTCGACACTGCTCCTGTCCCGCAGCACCATCTTTTGACAGTAGCTTCTGACTGGCCGGAAGTAAGAAGCTACGTCACAAGCTCTCAATGCAAGTCTATGAGAGCGAGAACGAGGCCAGAACGAAGCTCCCATAGACTTGTATTGAAAAGTGACCTCCTACGTGTTCCATGAAACAATGGAACTACCGGCAGGTCACTTTTCGCCAGAGATTGATGGGAGCGGTGGCAAAAACAGATGAAAACGTCGGAAGTTGAATATCAGACAGGTGGCTGGGGAATTGCATTTAAAGCACCGCTCCAGCGGTGCAATAAAAACAAACAAAAAAACGCTGGAGTGGTGCTTAAAATACATTGTCCAGAAAAAAATAAAATAAAAGCTCCATTTGACAACCCTGATTGGAGAAATGAGACCATCACAGTATGTAAATTTCTTAGAAGATATTTGGTATGCTTTAGTAGGACGTGGTCTGATATGAAGTCTTTCTGCATGCTTGGATAATGGAACAGTTCCCTGTAAATAACTGTAACTGCTTTATGAAACTGTCACTTTTCACAGCAGGACATTTCTATGATATACTTTAAAACTTATTTTGCAGCGTTGCTCAATATGAGCCATACAAGCCAAACGGTATGCCTGGAGTGCGCTTTGAAAAGGTATTGTCAGACAGGCATTGTGCTATTAAATGGATGATGACGGGCACAACTAATTCTGCTAGAATGAAATCAGAAGTTCCCAGTTGATAAAAATGCATAGTGAACTTATTGCTTGCACATATGCTTTTAGATAAAGCAGCAAACTTTAGAGTTCAAATGATTATATGTCTTTAGGTATCTAATTATGCTGAAAATACAAAATTTCTATGCCCCTGCTTATACCACTTTTGATGGCCTTCATTTAACGTATACATTGGGAAAATCTGTCCCTGTCTGTCTCCTCTCTATCTCTCCCCTTTCCCACCCCTCTTCTCTCTTTCATCTCTCTCTTCTCTCCCCTTCTCCCAACAATTGTATCATTTACCATTGAAATGTTCAGCTTTGCTTCCACCACAAAAGCATAAACATGGGTCACCAATGCAAGACATATGTTCATGAAAAAATGCACATTACAAATGTAACAGCGGGGGGGGGGGGATTGGTTAGGAATAGTTTACCTAAGACATTGGCAGAGCATTGAGTCTATAATGTTTATATTTACACTTTGGTCATTGAGTTGCTGAGGCATTGTTCAATTTCACTCTTTGGTCGGCCACAGGCATTGTTCAATTTCACACCTTATTCAGCCAATGATTACTTTGTGCGTATCACTAATTTAATTAAACTGTACTAATCCTAACTGCCACCTCAGGTGAAGATACCAAGACATTATGGTTGAAACTTGGGAAAGTCACAAAAATAAATGAGTTTCATATACTGCTATACCTGCTTTTTTTCACTAAACACCGAAAAACCTGATGCCTGTGTTTTTTTGCTGCGTTTTTGCACTTACTCATTGCTTTCTATGGGTGAAAAAAATGCCGAAAGAAGTGACATGTTGCAGTTTGCAAAAAATGCACCAGTTTTCCAAATCACTCAGGAAAAAAAACAATGTGTGTGCATGAGATTTCTGAAATCTCATAGCTTTTACTGGTACTGTAAAAGCAGCTTTTAATTGACAGAAATTTGCATAAAAAATGCAACTTGTGAACATAGCCTAAGTCTTTTGAACCTGTTGGTAAGGCAATCCATGATGTGTTCTAATATCATTGTGTAATAAGGAGTTAAAGCACTTGTTACATACTTTACAGGATTTTCGATAAGCAAACATAGCATTTGTATTATAATTCTTATATCACACATTCTGGTTTAATTGTTCTAACCACTCCTTATATAGATAATTCTTTTTTTTATTACAATTGGCATATAAAAATTAGATAATTTGTAAGCAATAAAATTATTTCTCCAAACTCTATCCTGATGGTACTTTGTGTTTATTGTGGAGCATATCATTCAAGGACACCATGATGCCCTCTAGTGTTACAGCATTGGTTTTGAAATCCTGGTCTCTTATTAGTAAAGTCAAACACAGGCAGCACGTTCATAAATCTCACACAGGCTATGGCCGGGCAGCACTGCAGTTAGTGATAAGGGGACCATTAATATTTGCATGTTTACTTATTTATTCAGCATCCCCACTCAGCAATTCCTCTGTGACTTGAGGTCAGGATATAAATGAATTCCTTCTGAAGTCACTTACTGGTACAGCTGACAACATCCTTTATTGTATCTCCTATTTCTGGAACAAGATGGTAACTTTGGCTGTAGGATGTGTTGTCAGGCAGGAAAACTGTAATTATACAGAACCAGGCTTGCAGTACTGTGATTAGAAGTTTTATATATTCAAGATGAGCGCTGTACTTAGATAACCTGGTATGACACTCCATTTATTAAATGTAGTCATGTATTTTACTAATATTGTAATGTTGTATAACGGAATCTGAGGACAGCATAAGGTAGGGGGTAAAATACTGAATTCAGCGATGTGTCACTTATCAGGCTGTTTACTTACAAGGAAGGTTTTATCACTAGTATAACAAAATAGAAAATACTACATAGAGATGTGCACACCTAAAATATGTAATACAAAAAGTTTATTGAACAGCAAGACAAGGATAAAAACACTTAAAAAGCCAAGAATGGTCTACACAAAACATCCCTAAATAATCATACACGTATAATAAACGTTTTATAAGTAGCAGCCAATCTTAACCGGTCAAAAGACAATAGTTTATAAATATGATAAATGGATCCACCATAACAGAAATGATGGGATACACTTAATTAAAGTTACATCACACATATATGGTGTAAGCTATCATTATAAAGCATGATACAAGACGTAGCAGAGATCTTCCTAAAACATGGTGCGAGACGCAGCAGATATCTCCTTTAAAACATGGTGCGAGACGCAGCAGATATCTCCTTAAAACATGGTGCGAGACGCAGCCGATATCTCCTTAAAACATGGTGCGAGACGCAGCCGATATCTCCTTTAAAACATGGTGCGAGACGCAGCAGATATCTCCTTAAAACATGGTGCGAGACGCAGCCGATATCTCCTTAAAACATGGTGCGAGACGCAGCCGATATCTCCTTAAAACATGGTGCGAGACGCAGCCGATATCTCATTAAAACATGGTGTGAGACGCAGCCGATATCTCATTAAAACATGGTGTGAGACGCAGCCGATATCTCATTAAAACATGGTGTGAGACGCAACAGATATCTCCTTAAAACATGGTGCGAGACGCAGCCGATATCTCATTAAAACATGGTGTGAGACGCAGCCGATATCTCATTAAAACATGGTGTGAGACGCAGCCGATATCTCATTAAAACATGGTGCGAGACGCAGCAGATATCTCATTAAAACATGGTGTGAGACGCAACAGATATCTCCTTAAAACATGGTGCGAGACGCAGCAGATATCTCCCTAAAACAAATCATAGGTAAAGATAGGCTAGATTGAGAAATATAAACAGAGATCGCAGTGTGCAAAATATGTAATCAGTATATAATATAACCTATGTGTCCAGAGCAAAAATGATCATCTAAAGATAATGATGATCATGAATAGGAGGTGAAATCCCAAATGCCACCAGAAAGTATGCCACATACCAAGTCCTAAGATGTACATGTCAAATGAAGACACTTGGTATAAGACCAATGGTAAGAAGCCGTGAAAGGAGGGTAATGCAACCTGCTAGCACCTGACCTGGAGACATAGGAGGGAAGCTGGCAAAAACTAATGAAGGAATGTGGGAAGGAACCCCATGCGTATCTCCGTATGCAGACAGCTTCGTCAGAGGAGTATAAATCACCCAGCAATGCCATAAACCTATATATATGTGCTGAAGTAAATTAATAAAGTAGTGACCCGTGAGAACATGTGCAGTGGGCGTCTGCAGGATCTGGTAAGGACCTGATCGCATGACAGCTAGATCCAGTCCCCGGGAGTATATGTACAGTTGAATCCAGAAGTTTACATACACTATATAAAAAGACACATATGCATGTTTTTCTCAATATCTGACATGAAATCAGAATAAACCTTTCCCGTTTTAGGTCAGTTAGGATTACCATCATTTTTAATATTTGCCAAATGCCAGAATAATGAGAGAATGTTTTAAGGCATTTTTATTACTTACTACAAAGTCAAAAGTTTACATACACTAAACATATTGTGTCAATATCCACAGTGACATCAACAGGTGGATATGGCAGAAGAAAGGTGTATAGATATCCGTGCTCCTTGTATAGACATTTTTTATTAATAAACTACATTCATACGCTTTTCACAGACGTCCTGTCCACTTCGTCAGTGAGTAGCTGATACACAGATGTTCTTAGTATCCCTTATATACAGGCAATTAAGAGATAAAAAATAATATTTTTTTTGCCAAGGCACCTATTTGTTGCATTTGGTATAAAAGCAAATCGATATACATATGTTCAAAAACATGTTAACAAATCTTATGTTGTAATCCAATATAAATTAATTAAAATGAATAAAAAATCTGAAAGTTGTTAAATTGTGTCTTCATGCTCGGAGTATTATGTAAAAAAAATGGTTTAAACACTTCTCATGGAATAGAACCCATGCTTCCAGGTTAGTATTGCACTACTACACCCTGAAGAATACTGGTAAGAGCCGCTGCTCCAAAGAGTCTGCCCTCACACAGAGAGAGGAGGACAGGATCTGTTTTTTTGTATATGTGAATTAGTGAAGAGTACCTGCTCCATATGCATGGAACGCACATGCCACTCACCCATGTGTCAGAGGAGCAAGGGCAGGAGACAGCACGTATAGATAGCATCCCGCATGTATCGCCAGGACGCGAGATGCAGTCATAATCATAATTTTTACATTATTTCTCATTGTGAAAAGAAAAAAAAAAAAAGAAAAATAATAAAGGAAGCCTAAGAACACCATTCCAACTGTGAAACATGGGGGTGGCAGCATCATGTTTTGGGGTTGTTTTGCTGCAGGAGGGACTGGTGCACTTAACAAAATAGATGGCATCATGAGAAAAGAAAATTATGTGGCAATATTGAAGCAACATCTCAAGACATCAGCCAGGAAGTTAAAGCTTGGGAGGAAATGGGTCTTCCAAATGGACAATGACCCGAAGCATACTGCCAAAATGGTAACAAAGTGTCTTAAGGATAACAAAGTCAATGTTTTGGAGTGGCCATCACAAAGCCCTCATCTCCATCCTCTTGAAAGGCAAAGCTGAAAAGGCAGGTTTCGAGCAAGGCGACCTACACACCTGGATCAGTTACACCAGTTTTGTCAGGAGGAATGGGCCCAAATTCCGACCAACTATTGTGAGAAGGTTGTGGAAATATATACCAAAGGTTTGACCCAAGTCATTCAGTTTAAAAGCAATGGTACCAAATACTAATGAAATGTATGTAAACTTTTGACTTTGCAGTAAGTAATAAAAATGCCTTAAAAAATTCCCTCTCTCTCATTATTTTGGCATTTGGCAAATATTAAAAATTATGGTAATCCTAATTGACCTAAGACGCGAAAGGTTTATACTGATTTCATATCAGATATTGAGAACATGCATATGTGTCTTTTTATATAGTGTATGTAAACTTCTGGTTTCAAGTGTGTATATGTGTGTGTATGTTTGTATGTGTATATATATATATATATATATATATATATATATATATATATATATATATATATATATATATATATATATATATATATATATATATATATATATATATATATATATATATGCAGTGCCTACAAGTAGTATTCAACCCCCTGCAGATTTAGCTGGTTTGATAAGATGCAAATAAGTTAGAGCCTTCAAACTGCAAACGAGAGTAGGTTTTATGAACAGAAGCATAAATCTTACAAACCAAAAAGTTATGTTGCTCAGTTGAATTTTATTACATTTTAAACATAAAAGCGTGGGTCAATTATTATACAACCCCTATGTTTAATATTTTGTGGAATAACCCTTGTTTGCAATTACAGCTAATAATCGTCTTTTATAAGACCTGATCAGGCCGGCACAGGTCTGTGGAGTTATCTTGGCCCACTCCTCCATGCAGATCTTCTCCAAGTTATCTAGGTTCTTTGGGTGTCTCATGTGGACTTTATTCTTGAGCTCCTTCCACAAGTTTTCAATTGGGTTAAGGTCAGGAGACTGACTAGGCCACTCCAACACCTTGACTTTTTCCCTCTTGAACCAGGCCTTGGTTTTCTTGGCTATGTGCTTTGGGTCGTTGTCTTGTTGGAAGATGAAATTACGACCCATCTTAAGATCCTTGATGGAGGAGCGGAGGTTCTTGGCCAAAATCTCCAGGTAGGCCGTGCTATCCATCTTCCCATGGATGCGGACCAGATGGCCAGGCCCCTTGGCTGAGAAACAGCCACACAGCATGATGCTGCCACCACCATGCTTGACTGTAGGGATGGTATTCTTGGGGTCGTATGCAGTGCCATCCAGTCTTCAAACGTCACGTGTGTGGTTGGCACCAAAGATCTCGATCTTGGTCTCATCAGACCATAGAACCTTGAACCAGTCTGTCTCAGAGTCCTCCAAGTGATCATGAGCAAACTGTAGACGAGCCTTGACATGACGCTTTGATAGTAAAGGTACCTTACGGGCTCGTCTGGAACGGAGACCATTGCGGTGGAGTACGTTACTTATGGTATTGACTGAAACCAATGTCCCCACTGCCATGAGATCTTCCCGGAGCTCCTTCCTTGTTGTCCTTGGGTTAGCCTTGACTCTTCGGACAAGCCTGGCCTCGGCACGGGAGGACACTTTCAAAGGCTGTCCAGGCCGTGGAAGGCTAACAGTAGTTCCATAAGCCTTCCACTTACGGATGATGCTCCCAACAGTGGAGACAGGTAGGCCCAACTCCTTGGAAAGGGTTTTGTACCCCTTGCCAGCCTTGTGACCCTCCACGATCTTGTCTCTGATGGCCTTGGAATGCTCCTTTGTCTTTCCCATGTTGACCATGTCTGAGTGCTATTCACAAGTTTGGGGAGGGTCTTAAATAGTCAGAAAAGGCTGGCAAAAGAGATCTTTAATCCACACATGTGAAGCTCATTATTCTTGGTGCCTGAACTACTTCTTAATACTTTAGGGGGACCAAACAGAATTCTTGTGGTTTGAGGGGTTGAATAATAAATGACGCTCTGAATTAACTTTTAACGTTTAAAAAAAAAAAATTGCTGCAGTGCATTTCCCACTTCCAGGCTGATCTACAGTACAAATGTCACAATGCCAAGTTAATTCCGGATCGGTCAACCAGCTAAATCTGCAGGGGGTTGAATACTACTTGTAGGCACTGTGTATGTGTGTGTATATATATATATATATATATATATATATATATATATATATATATATATATATATATATATATATATATATATATATATATATATATATATATAAAATATATATATATTATATAATATATATATATATATATAATATATATATATATATTATAATCTTTTTATTATTCATGATGGCTGGGGGCCCTGGTCCAAATCTTGCATTGGGGCCCATCAGACTCTAGTTACATCACCGCTACAGCTTATCAGTTAAAAAATAAAAATGAAATTATGTGTATTCTTTTAAGGGTTTTCCGGTATTGGATGAAACTTTCTCAAAGGGAAAAGGATATCATAAAATTACAATATAACCTATATCCACTTTATAAGGGGTCACTCACACTGGCATATAACTTGTAAAAGTGCAATCCCAAAAAAATATGGATTGAACACGGACCAATGTTATTCAGTGAGGCAGTGCAGATATGCATTTTTTTTCTCGCCTATATTCATTGCGGCGTGAAAAAAAAAATCGCATACCATACAGACCATCAGTATGGCATCTGATTTTTATGGATACATTACAATTCTGTAGCATAGGAAACTGCAGATGGTCCTGTAAAAGATTAATAGCTGCTGAGTAAAATAATTGGTTGCACATGGATGACAAGTGAGAAAAAAATCGTCCCACTTTTCTGGATGAAAATCGGACCTATTTTTTTAATCCGCTCTTGTGATCCCAGCCTTAATCACTCACTACTCCAGCGCTGCTGCTCTCCTGGTCCCTGACTCTTTGTTATCTACCACGTGGCTGCTGCAGACAATTAATTGCTAGTCTCGGTCTCCTAGTGCTGTCGTGTCCGCATCACCGCTGAGGCCAATAAGTGGCTAAAGTGGTACATTAAACAAAAACTGTGAAGGAGCAGGGGCGCTGAGCATAGGTTCTTATCACATTGCGGTACTTCCCATTTACTATACTTTTTCTGATCCTGGAATTAAATTTGCTTTCTTGAAACTTTTTTTTTTCAATATTTTGAACTCTGTGTAT
Organism: Phyllobates terribilis; assembly: GCF_046119375.1. Classification (NCBI taxonomy): domain Eukaryota; kingdom Metazoa; phylum Chordata; class Amphibia; order Anura; family Dendrobatidae; genus Phyllobates; species Phyllobates terribilis. The sequence goes on along the minus strand of NW_027362771.1, from coordinate 159,101,407 downwards.
GATCATACTATTGGAATAATAATAAATTGCTATGTGTTAGCTGGCAGCATTGAATGTTGAATAGTTTTAGTTGTTTCTCTCATTCAGCAGAGGGCAGCATTACAAGTCTTTGTGCACTTATTAGTACAGTATAGAAGTAAATGCACAGTTCCAAGTCCTGCAGCTAAAAATTAGTTTAGTATTGTGATTATGACTCCTATATTTTACAGAATAAAATATGCGCAATGTATCTGTAAGTGGTGAACACAATATTAGGCGGTGATTCCAAACTCTTCCGTTTGATAAGCTGTAGCTTTAGCGGCCCGATCTCTTGTAGATGTTATTCAGTTGGCTGGGGTCTTACCAATCATTTTATTGTCTGTCAGTTTTAGCTATATGATTGAAGTATCTGATAGTAGAATTATTTTTTCATTACATGGATTAAATAGATTAAAAAAAAAGTAAACCTGACTTGAAATAGAATTCAGATCACCCACCAGCTATGTAGTCTAAATTCTGTATACTATGGACATGGCACGTTCAGCCTGTAATTGGGGACCATACTAAGCATACTTTTCATTTGTCCATGTGTGTGCCACTCATCTCCACACTTTGGACCAGGAAAGGCTAAATGCACAAGGCGTTAGGTGTTAACATCATTTCGGTCAAAGCAAATCCTCATACGTAGATGCCGTAATGCTTATGCTTCGATGTATATACTATGCCTTTTTATTATTTTAACTTTTTCTTATGTATAGGAACATTTACTGTACAAATGTATACATCACTTTTTACCAGAAATGTGATAGGAGAAAGATGCAGAAGAATTTCTTCCAGCCATGGAATGACGAGGAATCTTGGGTGAAGCGGAGAGATATGCCACTAGATGGTGCCCATGATTCTAATTCGATGTTAACGAGGATTATATTATTCTGAGTGACGAGGAAAAGACTTCTAACACTAACCTTACCTCAAATGGATGACTCCATGATTGTACTAGGAGAGCTTCATAGCAACTATGACTTTGAAGTGATAATGTCCACAGATTCCTTACAAGAAAGGATCGTAACTACTGTATATGCTTTTCAGCCTCTGGATTGTGCTTAGACTATGTTTACATCTCTAGTAATTTATTTTGCTCTTTGGATCTCTTTTGGGATAATAAAAAAGGAAATAAAATCATCCAGTACAGGATCCATTTATGTAAATGTGGACCGATAGTTTAGGACATATCTTCTCTTTGACTACAATCCATTTTTTAGCTGGATCAAAAAACATAGGGCCCGATTCATCAAGGCCGATGTGGTTCACGCCGATCTTGACGAGATGTGTTGGAAGTCAGGTGCTCTTGATTCATAAAAAGGCATGAATCGGGAGAGTCTGACGAGTGGCATAAACCACTGTGTGCGCCTTGCCCCAAGCCTTACTCAAGTTCTTTTGATGAGCGGCAGTTGCTACCCTCCTTTCTCTGCCCATTCTATTGGAGCTGGGCAAAAATAGGGTGAAAATGCCAAAAGTCGTACATTTTTAGCATAGACTAGAGTTGCACCCAAATTATGTGATTTTTCAAAACTTTTTACCCTTGAATACTGCCGTAAAAGCTTTGATATATTTGGCCCATAGTCTGCATAACTTTTTTTGATTTGCCCCCAAAAAATAAAAATGGATAGTAACTGTAAACTCTTTTTACATTGAAGTTTTTGGGAAGCAGATCACTCAGAGACACCTTTAGTAAAAACGGAATTATTACAAATGGAACAAAGACGGATCCAAAATGGTATCCAATGTGTGTGTAGTGCCGGCGTCCCTGCCCTCTGCTAGGCAGGGACGCTGTTCCCCTCACCGCTCTGCTCCGTGCCCGGCGTCCCTCTCCCGCTCTGCTGGCAGCGCGCGCTCCTTCCCGGCCACTGTGCTTAGGGCGCGCGCGCGCGCCCTCCCTCCCTCTTAAAGGGGCCGCGCGCGCCGTCCTAAGGAGTCCCCGGCCAATGGCCGGAGGACTTTACCATATATAAGGCACCTCCTCCAAAATGGAGGTGCCCGAGCAATGTTGTTGCACCGTTCTACTCTGCTTCAGCCCTCAGGTCCCGTTGCCAGTTACCTGCCAGATTCCTGCCAGCTTGCTGTCCTAATCCTGCCTGATTTCCTGTTACCTGCCTGCCTGCCTGAGGTCCGACGGTCTGCCTTACAACTCCGGTCAGTCTGTCTAAGGATCAACTTGCCCGCTCACCTGGGAGCGCACATCAGCTACCTGCCTGCTTGCCTGAGGTCCGACGGTCTGCCTTACAACTCCGGTCAGTCTGTCTATGGACCAGCTTGCCCGCTCACCTGGGAGCGCTTCTCCGCTACCTGCCTGCTTGCCTGCCCGGAGGCTCCGCCGTCACGTGCTGTGACTACCTGCTATTCCAGAGACTCTCGCTTGCTCACCTGGGAGCACACATCCTCCATCTGCCTTGCTAGCCTACCTGGAGGTTCAGCCATCACAGGTCGTACCTACCCCTTACCTAGAGACTGCCCCGGTCACTTGCCGTGACCTCCAGCCCGTTCTTCCAGAGACTGCCCTGATCACTTGCCATGACCTCCTGCCCGTACACCCAGAGACTGTCCCGGTCACCTGCTGTGACTGCCTGCCTGGTCGCCACCCGCTCCCTTACAAGGACCGCTCCCTTGTATAGTAGCCCAGAGGTTCCGCCTCCCAGACCCGTTACAGTTTGCTCGGGCCATGGAACCCGGTGGCACCCAAGCTCCCTCGCTCTCGGACCTGTGTCATGAACTGTCCCGTCAAAGGTCCCAACAGGAGTCCATCCTGGGTCACCTGCGGAATGTCAATACTCGCCTGGACACTCTGACTGTTCCACCAACAACCTCCGCCAGTGCCATGTCTCGCAATCCGGCAGCTCCGCTGTCCACTAACACCATGATATCCTACCCCGGACCTCGGCTTTCTGCACCTCCTCGCTTCGGAGGCGACTCAGCCCAGGCTCGGGGCTTCATAAATCAGTGCACCCTGCACTTTGAACTATTGTCCCACCAGTTTAACTCCGACCGAGCCAAAATTGCATTCATCATGTCCCATCTCACCGGGGAGGCCCTGGCCTGGCTAAATCCTCTATGGGAGAGAGGAGACCCCCTGGTGTCCAACTTGCCTGCTTTTCTCACGGCTTTCCGGAAAGTCTTCGACGAACCCGGACGGAAGACCTCATCCGCATCATCGTTGCTACGCCTCCGTCAGGAAAGTCTCACCGTGGGCCAATATGCCATACGGTTCCGTACCCTTGCCTCGGAGCTGGCCTGGGATAACGACGCTCTGGTTTCCGTCTTCTGGGAGGGTCTGTCCGGCCTTATTAAAGATGAACTTGCCGGTCGGGACATTCCTACCACTCTCGATGACTTAATAACTCTTGCCACCCGGATTGACCTACGGTTCCAGGAGCGTGCCAGAGAGGTCACCCGTGAGAGGAGGTTACCACGTCTAGCTCCTACTTTTCAGAAACCCGTCACTCCTTCTGTCTCTAACCAGGTACACCCTCCTGAGCCTATGCAGGTCGACCAGACCAAGATGGTCAAGACCCGTCAGGACTTGCGCCGTGCCGAGGGGACCTGCTTCTACTGTGGCAGTAAGGAGCACCGGATCCGTGCCTGCCCGGAGAGGTCGGGAAACGCCGGTGTCTAGGTTCGCTCAGAGAGGTCCACCTAGACAAGAATAAATCCTCTCCATCCCTGCTGTTGTCAGTTTCAATCGTCTACGGGGAGAACCATTATTTCGAACTAGCCCAACTGGACTCTGGAGCAGCCGGGAATCTTATTTCACAGTCCCTGGTAGAGAAATACCGCATCCCCACCAAACCTCTGGCTGTACCCTTGTCTGTTGCTGCCGTGGATGGGGGGCTCTTACCACGCCCCATCCAACTCATCACCGAATCCATTACTCTGCAGGTGGGAATGCTGCATTCTGAAAGTATCTCCTTCCATGTTCTGCCTGGACTCTCTCACGCCCTCTTGCTAGGCCTACCTTGGCTCCAGAAACATGCACCCGTTCTTGACTGGCAGACCGGAGAAGTCCTTCGCTGGGGACAGGGCTGCCATAAGACCTGTCTGGTTCCCGTTCATCCCGTCCGTCCTTCTCCTACCCCAGCTAATCTACCTGGACTTCCGATTCCTTATTGGTCTTATGCTGATGTCTTTAATAAAAAGGAGGCAGAGACACTACCCCCTCATAGACCATACGACTGCCCTATCGACCTGTTACCTGGTACTTCTCCTCCCCGTGGGCGTATTTATCCATTATCCGCTGCTGAGACCCGGTCGATGTCCGAATATATTGAGGAGAATCTGGCCAGGGGATTCATCCGGAAATCTACCTCCCCGGCGGGAGCAGGCTTCTTTTTCGTCAAAAAGAAGGACGGCTCTCTCCGTCCCTGTATAGACTATAGAGGCCTTAACCAGATCACGGTGAAGAATAAGTACCCCCTTCCGCTCATTCCGGAGTTATTTGATCGTCTGAGGGGGGCTAGAATCTTCACCAAACTGGACCTCCGTGGGGCGTACAACCTGGTTCGTATCCGTCAGGGGGATGAATGGAAGACGGCATTCAACACCCGGGACGGCCACTATGAATATCTGGTAATGCCCTTTGGCCTCTGTAACGCTCCTGCCGTCTTTCAAGAGTTGGTCAATGACATCTTCCGGGACCTTCTCTACTCCTGCGTAGTGGTGTACCTGGACGACATCTTGGTCTTCTCTCCGGATCTCCAGACTCACCAGAGGGATGTTCGTCAGGTCCTGCTCAGGCTCAGGCAGAACCATCTCTACGCTAAATATGAGAAGTGCCTCTTTGAGCAGACCTCGCTTCCGTTTCTGGGCTACATTATCTCTCAGACCGGCCTACAAATGGATCCTGAGAAACTGTCTGCCATCGAGAAATGGCCCCGACCAGAGGGGGTTGAAGGCTATTCAACGGTTCCTGGGCTTCGCCAACTATTACCGCCTCTTCATCCCGCACTTCTCTTCCCGGACTGCCCCAATTTCCGCGCTCACCCGTAAGGGTACTAATCCCAAAGAGTGGCCGCCCGAAGCAGAGGAGGCCTTTCTTTCCCTAAAACAGGCCTTCTCTTCCGCCCCGGTGCTGCATCGCCCGGACGGCAACAAGCAGTTCTTCCTGGAAGTTGACGCCTCCTCCTCTGGAGCCGGAGCGGTACTTACTCAAAAATCATCTTCCAGGAGAATGGTAACTTGTGGCTTCTTCTCCAAACTCTTCTCCTCTTCTGAGCGCAACTATTCCATAGGAGACCGAGAGTTATTGGCCATCAAGCTGGCGTTGGAGGAGTGGCGTTACCTACTCGAGGGGGCTCTTCATCCGGTAATAATTTACACTGACCACAAGAACTTGGCTTACCTCCAGCATGCCCAGAGACTTAACCCGCGCCAAGCCCGGTGGTCCTTGTTTTTTGCTCGCTTTGATTTTGTTCTTCATTTTCGCCCGGCTGACAAAAACGTCAAAGCAGACGCCTTGTCCCGATCCTTTCTGGTGTCCGATCTCGAGGAAGAACCTAAACATATCATCGATCCCGCCAGAGTAATGCAGGTGGCTCCCGTGAGTCTAAATCGTCTCCCTCCCGGTAAGACGTTTGTTTCAGTACCTGATCGGGAGAAGATCCTACACTGGGGCCATTCGTCTAAACTAGCTGGCCACGCCGGTCAGAAAAAGACCCTCCAGCTTATTGCCCGGCACTATTGGTGGCCTACCCTGCACAAGGACATAATAGACTTTGTTTCTGCCTGTGTGTCCTGCGCCCGCAACAAAGTCCCGAGACATCTGCCAGCCGGACGCCTCCTTCCGCTTCCTGTACCTGCTGCCCCCTGGCAGCATATAGCAATGGACTTTATAACTGATCTCCCCGTCTCTGCCGGTTGTACGGTCATTTGGGTGGTCGCTGACCGCTTTTCCAAGATGGCTCACTTTATTCCCCTGCCAGGCCTTCCGTCTGCACCCGAGCTGGCTAAAGACTTTATCCGCCACATCTTCCGTCTTCATGGCCTGCCCCTCCACATCGTGTCGGATCGTGGGGTACAGTTCACCTCACGTTTCTGGAGAGCCACTTGTAAACTACTAGACGTCACCCTGGACTTCTCTTCCGCTTACCACCCACAGTCCAATGGTCAAGTGGAGCGGATCAATCAGAACCTGACCAGTTACCTCCGGCACTTCGTTAATGCCCACCATTCTGACTGGGTGGATCTCCTACCATGGGCCGAGTTCTCTTATAATAATCACGAGAGCGAATCCTCCTCCAAATCCCCGTTTTTTGTAGTCTTTGGTCAGCATCCTCGGATTCCTTTTCCTGTCTCCACCTCTGTGGACAACCCGGCTGCGGAATCTCTCGTTAGCAAATTTTCCTCCATATGGGAGAGTACCCGGTCCGCACTCCTTCTGTCATCCGAGCGTATGAAAAGACACGCTGACAAAAAACGCCTGGATCCTCCACAATTTCGTCCAGGAGATAAAGTCTGGCTCTCATCTAAATATGTTCGACTCAAGATACCTTCTTACAAGTTAGGGCCTCGGTTCATCGGTCCTCTGGAGGTCATCAGTCAGATCAACCCGGTGGCCTATAAATTGAAACTCCCGGCCAACTTACGGATCCCTAACTCCTTCCATGTATCTCTCCTCAAACCCGTGGTGCTTAACTCTTTTTCCAAGTCTACAGGTACGCCTCCTGCTCCGGTTTCTGCTGAGGACGAGTTTGAGGTAGAGAACATTCTTGCCACCAAAAGGGTAAGAGGAAAGACCTTTTTTCTGGTAGATTGGAAGGGGTTTGGTCCTGAGGAGAGAACGTGGGAGCCCCGGGAGAACATCCATGCCCCTCTCATCCTAGCTAAATTTCTATCTGGCCTAAAAAAGGGGGGGCCTAAAGGGGGGGGTACTGTAGTGCCGGCGTCCCTGCCCTCTGCTAGGCAGGGACGCTGTTCCCCTCACCGCTCTGCTCCGTGCCCGGCGTCCCTCTCCCGCTCTGCTGGCAGCGCGCGCTCCTTCCCGGCCACTGTGCTTAGGGCGCGCGCGCGCGCCCTCCCTCCCTCTTAAAGGGGCCGCGCGCGCCGTCCTAAGGAGTCCCCGGCCAATGGCCGGAGGACTTTACCATATATAAGGCACCTCCTCCAAAATGGAGGTGCCCGAGCAATGTTGTTGCACCGTTCTACTCTGCTTCAGCCCTCAGGTCCCGTTGCCAGTTACCTGCCAGTTACCTGCCAGATTCCTGCCAGCTTGCTGTCCTAATCCTGCCTGATTTCCTGTTACCTGCCTGCCTGCCTGCCTGAGGTCCGACGGTCTGCCTTACAACTCCGGTCAGTCTGTCTAAGGACCAACTTGCCCGCTCACCTGGGAGCGCACATCAGCTACCTGCCTGCTTGCCTGAGGTCCGACGGTCTGCCTTACAACTCCGGTCAGTCTGTCTATGGATCAGCTTGCCGCTCACCTGGGAGCGCTTCTCCGCTACCTGCTTGCCTGCCTGGAGGCTCCGCCGTCACGTGCTGTGACCACCTGCTATTCCAGAGACTCTCGCTTGCTCACCTGGGAGCACACATCCTCCATCTGCCTTGCTAGCCTACCTGGAGGTTCAGCAATCACAGGTCGTACCTACCCCTTACCTAGAGACTGCCCCGGTCACTTGCCGTGACCTCCAGCCCGTTCTTCCAGAGACTGCCCTGATCACTTGCCGTGACCTCCTGCCCGTACACCCAGAGACTGTCCCGGTCACCTGCTGTGACTGCCTGCCTGGTCGCCACCCGCTCCCTTACAAGGACCGCTCCCTTGTATAGTAGCCCAGAGGTTCCGCCTCCCAGACCCGTTACAGTGTGCATCTGAATCCAGTTTTTTCTTAATCCTGTTTCCATTACAAACGGATGATATATGTACAGAGACTACAAAAAATGATGTGCACAGCAGGAGACCTGTAAATTGACCAGCGTATATAAATTTATGCTGCGGAGGTTATTAATGTTCTGCTTTATGGCACTATGTTCGCATCAAAACTTAAAGCAGATCTCGCTTTGCTTATCCGCTGCAGAACTCCTTGAAAGTGGTCATTGCAAAAATGTTGCTTATGCCCCTACCCTAATAACAAAATAACATCAGATTGCAATTAATTTTTTATCACTTTGAAAAAAAAATCTGAACATCTGCCACACAGAAAATGAAGTGGCATTAATCTGGTCCACATCTAGAGTATTTACAAAGCTGAATCATTAAAAAAAAGAAATATGTGTGTGTATGTATATATATATATATATATATATATATATATATATATGTACTTACAGTATGTGTGTATGTATGTATTATATAAATATATATAGATATATATTTGCACAGATATACATGGAATTTTATGTGTCAATATCATTGCATTTTCCTACCATATCCACCAGAACCTTTTGTCAGTGATACTTAAAGGCTATGTGTACATGTTGAGCATGTGAATTCAGAAATTTCTGCACCTTTTCTGCATCTTAGCTGGAAAAGTACAGCAGAAAAAATGTGACTTTTTGCAGTGTTTTCGATGCATCTTTTGAATGCGTTTTTGGAAAGCAATGAATGCTATAGGGATAGATAATAGATGTAGATAGACATATACCGTATTTTTCGGACTATAAGACGCACCGGACGATAAGACGCCCCTAGGTTTTAGAGGAGGAAAATAAAAAAATAAAAATTTAAGCAAAAAATGTGGTCATGATGCACTTTTAAGGGGGAGGGGGTCTTCTGCTGACACCGGTATAGGGGTAATGTCCCCCAATTCTGACAATATCCCCCATCCTGGTATATATGCCACCCCCATTTCTTTTATATGTGGTCCCCATCCCCATCCTGGTATGCCTGACATCCCTCCATCCTGGTATGCATGGCACCCCTCATACCTATCCTGATATGCATGGCACCCATCATCCCTGTCCTGGTATGCATGGCACCCCTCATCCCTGTCCTGGTATGCATGGCACCCCTCATCCCTGTCCTGGTATGCATGGCACCCCTCATCCCTGTCCTGGTATGCATGGCACCCCTCATCCCTGTCCTGGTATGCATGGCACCCCTCATCCCTGTCCTGGTATGCATGGCACCCCTCATCCCTGTCCTGGTATGCATGGCACCCCTAATCCCTGTGCTTGTATGCATGGCACCCCTAATCCCTGTCCTGGTATGCATGGCACCCCTAATCCCTGTCCTAGTATGCATGGTCCCCCTAATCCCCATCATGCTGCACATTAAAAAAAAATAAACACTCCTACTCCCCTTTCTTCTCTCCTCCAGCGCTGCGTCCGGTCTGCCTGCACTGATCTCTCCATGTGAGTCCTGCATGACGTCACTGCCATGCGCGGCTCACTAGGAGAGATTAGCTGCCGGAAGTCACTGCTTCCCACGCCGGGTCTGTGTGCACGGGGAGCAGTGACTTCACTCTCCTTCATAGCCGGCACACAGCGGAGCCGCGCTGCAGTTGCTGCTGCTACCGGCTATCTCCTGTGCCCGCTCATTAAAGGGCATGAATATTCACCCCCTCCCCACGCCCATGGGCGTGGAGAGAGGTTGCGTATTCATGCCCTTTAACAGCGGGCACTGGAGATAGCCGGCAGCAGCAGGAGCCGCAGCGTCGCTACACTGTATACCGCTATTAAGGAGCATGAATATTCAGTTGGGGGCGTGGGGAGCAGGGAATATTCATTTTCTTTAGCAGTGGGGACAGTGTAGGTTGCAGCAGGCGGCTGCTGCCTCCTGTGCCCCACTCCTTCACCAATACCGCTCCCCCCACACCACACATAAATATACACCCCCCCCCCCCCAACATTCGGACCATAAGACGCACCCCCCATTTTCCTCCAAAGTTTTGGAGGAAAAAAGTGCGTCTTATGGTCCGAAAAATACGGTAATTGCTTAAACACCCCCCCCCCCCTCCTTGACATATAATAAAAATGCACCCTGTGGAGTTTATTGGACAGCTTTTAATGATTAAATGAATGTAAAAAATAACATGGGGGGCCCCCCCCCTATTTTTATGTAACAAGCAAAGTAAAGCTGACAGCTGAGAGTTGATATTATCAGGCTGGGAAGGTCCCTGGTTATTGGGCTCTTTCCAGCCTGAAAATACCAGCCCTGAGCCGCCCCAGAAGTGGCGCATCACATTAGATGCACAAATTCTGGCGCTTTGCCTTGGTTCTTCCCGATTTCCCTGGTGCATTGGCAATCGGGGTAATGGGGCTTGGGGTTGATGTCTGCTGTGAATTGTCCAGAAACACAGCTGACATCAAGCCCTGGTGTTAGTAATGGAGAGGTGTCTATCATACACACCAATTACTAGCCCAGTAAGAAAAAAAGAAAAACACACTCAAACATAATTTATTGAAATAAACATATCCCTCGTTCACCAATTTATTGAAAACAAAGCTCCCACGCAGGTCCGCTGTAGTCTACCGAATCCGACATAGACCACAAATAAAAACCTAAAAACATGAACTGAGAAAAATAAACACAAGACACTGTCCCTTGTTCACGAGTTTATTAGATAGAAAAGTTCCCATGCAGGTCCGCCGTAGTCCAACGAATCCGACGTAGTCCAGAGCATAGAGTGACCAGGAACTTCTGAAGTGCAGTGACGTTACGTCCCGGTGCCACTGAAGAGCAGTGATTTCAGTAACGTCGCTGCTATTCCGGTTTCCTGGTCACTCAGGACTACATCGGAGTCGTTGGACTACGGCGGACCTGCGTGGGAACTTTTTTATTAATAAATTGGTGAACAAGGGATAGTATGGGGGAGTATTTATTTCAATAAAGTATTTTTGTATGTGTTTTTTTTTTTTTTTTTTTTTTTTTTACACTGGGCTAGTAATGGGAGTGTCTGATAGACACCTGTCCATTACTAGCACCAGGGCTTGATGTCAACTGTGTTTTTGGACATTACACAGCTGACATCAACCCCAAACCCCATTACCCTGATTGCCAACGCACCAGGGCGATCGGGAAGAGCAAAGGCAAAGCGCCAGAATTGGTGCATCTAATGTGATACGCCACTTCTGGGACGACTGTGGGCTGGTATTTTTAGTCTAGCCTTCCCAGCCTGATAATATCACCTCTTAGCTGTCTGCTTTACCTTTGCTGATTACAAAAAATGGGGGGGGGGGGACTCCACGTCATTTTTTTCATTTACGTAATCATAAAAGGCTGTCAAACAATCTCCACAGGGTGCAATGTTATTATATGTTGGGTGATTGTACAATTATATTTCTATATGTCTATCTATTATACACTGCTCAAAAAAATAAAGAGAACACTCAAATAACACATCCTAGATCTGAATGAATGAAATATTCTCATTGAATACTTTGTTCTGTACAAAGTTGAATGTGCTGACAACAAAATCACACAAAAATCATCAATGGAAATCAAATTTATTAACCAATGGAGGCCTGGATTTGGAGTCACCCCCAAAATTAAAGTGTAAAAACACACTACAGGCTGATCCAACTTTGATGTAATGTCAATAAAACAAGTCAAAATGAGGCTCAGTATTGTGTGTGGCCACGACGTGCCTGTATGACCTCCCTACAACGCCTGGGCATGCTCCTGATGAGGTTGCGGATGGTCTCCTGTGGGATCTCCTCCCAGACCTGGACTAAAGCATCCGCCAACTCCTGGACAGTCTGTGGTGCAACGTGACGTTGGTGGATGGAGTGAGACATGATGTCCCAGATGTGCTCAATCGGATTCAGGTCTGGGGAACAGGCGGGCCAGTCCATAGCGTCAATGCCGTCATCTTGCAGGAACTGCTGCCACACTCCAGCCACATGAGGTCTGGCATTGTCCTGCATTAGGAGGAACCCAGGGCCAACCGCATCAGCATATGGTCTCACAAGGGGTCTGAGAATCTCATCTCGGTACCTAATGGCAGACAGGCTACCTCTGGCGAGCACATGGAGGGCTGTGCGGCCCTCCAAAGAAATGCCACCCCACACCATTACTGACCCACTGCCAAACCGGTCATGCTGAAGGATGTTGTAGGCAGCAGATCGCTCTCCACGGCATCTCCAGACTCTGTAACATCTGTCACATGTGCTCAGTATGAACCTGCTTTCATATGTGAAGAGCACAGAGCGCCAGTGGTGACTTTGCCAATCCTGGTGTTCTGTGGCAAATGTCAAGCATCCTGCAGTGTTGGGCTGTGAGTACAACCCCCATCTGTGGACGTCGGGCCCTCATGGAGTCAGTTTCTAACCGTTTGTGCAGACACATGCACATTTGTGGCCTGCTGGAGGTCATTTTGCAGGGCTCTGGCAGTGCTCCTCCTGTTCCTCCTTGCACAAAGGCGGAGGTAGCGGTCCTGCTGCTGGGTTGTTGCCCTCCTACGGCCCCCTCCATGTCTCCTGGTGAACTGGCCTGTGTCCTGGTAGCGCCTCCAGCCTCTGGACACTACGCTGACAGACACAGCAAACTTTCTAGCCACAGCTGGTATTGATGTGACATCCTGGATGAGCTGCACTACCTGAGCAACTTCTGTGGGTTGTAGAGTCCGTCTCATGCTACCAAGAGTGTGAAAGCACAACCAACATTCAAAAGTGACCAAAACATCAGCCAGAAAGCATTGGTACTGAGATGTGGTCTGTGGTCCCCACCTGCAGAACCACTCCTATATTGAGGGTGTCTTGATAATTGCCAATAATTTCCATCTATTGTCTATTCCATTTGCACAACCGCATGTGAAATTGATTGTCCACTTGACCGTTTGATTTCACAGAAGTTTGATTTACTTGGAGTTATATTCTGTTTGTGTTCCCTTTATTTTTTTAGCAGTGTATATATCTATAATCTATTTCTACAGCATTCTCTGCCTTCTAAAACGCATGCAAAAACCCAAGAAAATACGCAGCAAATCAGCAGTCATTTTTATTCCTGCGAGAACTGTAGTGACAGTGACGGGGTATTTCCGCATTTGAGATCTCTGGCATATTCAATGATTAATAGGTGTGTGACCCACTTCTCTGAACAGTAGTAATAACATCTAGGCGGAGAACATACAGTATAGAGAGGTGGCCACGCTTGTTGGTTCTCTACCTTCACTTCTGTGGAAGTCTTGAGAACAGCTTCTTTTACAGTCTTTCATCCCATTCTTTGTCTTTTTAGTCCATAATCTTTTCAGTAGTTTTAGGATTTGTTCTCATGGGATGATATTACAGCATCAGCATTCCAAAATATCACATCCACGTGCAGGAAAAATTGACATGTCCGTTTGTGTTGAGTCTTTCAGCAGATTCCTTTTCCTTTGCAAATCTGCAGCATTTCCGCAATCAAATCTGCGACGATATTTTTCCGCTATAGATTTTCCTCTGTAAATTTTATGCAGCAGATATATCCTGTGGGAACATAACCTTATACGTTGAAACTTTACCAATATACAGAATATCTTTATTTTAGTGTTTTATGGCAGATCACCTACTAGTGCAATGGGCTGTGTTTGGAACTGCTAAAATTAAGTGAAATAGTCCATATTTAAATGCTCTTGTACTTGTTACATAGCCGTGGGAAGGACAATGTGGAAAAACCCCATTTATTATTTTCTCACGAGATTACTTTTTTTCTATTAATCTTTCACAGAATCTTATTAAAAATCAGAAGGAAATTGTCTGCTTGCACACGCTGATGCTGAATTTTTAATCTTGCAAATGGAAATTGATTTGTTCCCTGCGAGCAGATCACGTGCGTGTGGCAGGGTAACCGTGCTGCACACTGCTCTGCAGAGATTCTCTGCAACATATTCCATCTTTCTGTCATTCCCACTGGCTCTGTGATATTTGCTCTGCTTCTCACAGGAGGCTCGCTGATAAAAGCAATCACAAGCCGGTTTATAGATTTCATTTCAACCTGAACTCAGTGAGCCGGGGAAGGTTGAATGAAGAATTGAGCACCCAAAATGAAAATGACATCGGGCAGCACACTGCTGGCGCTGACTTTACTTGGACGATCCATAAATATTTACGATTGCTGATAATACAACTTCAAATTTTACAAGAAATTTAATTTACTCTGAAACCCCTAATTGTCCTTGATAGTACTAATGCAGTTATGTAGTATCGGTATTTTGTGTACAATGGGGAATTGCTATGTATAATAGGTTCCTAGTCCCTGTCTTGTTTTCAGACGTTTCATCTAGCGAGCGGTGGATTTTTCAAGCTGAAATACAACAAAAGGCAAATGACGCAAATAAACTAAGGGATAAAAAGAATGAACCGGCAGGTGTATCATCTGAGCAGAAATGCAGGCTTTCATCACTTTCACAAAAAATGTTTGCCCATCATTTTTACTGTTATTAAAAGATAAAAGTAAGGAAGTAGAAGTAGATTTTTTTTTTCCCGGAGTACCATATGTTGAATGCTAGTCTAGAATTGGTGACACCAGTTCTTTATAAGTTCAGAGTTAAGGTGGTTTTCCACAGATAATGCCAATACTTATGCCCTCTACCTAAGGGTTAATATTATACAGTGAATCATTTTATTTTTTTTTTAATAGACAACCACTCCAAATTATACTACAAAGGGGTCTTCTGTGTAAGTAGTCGTAGGAAAATGGCCACTTTGTATGCACTGCTATTAGGCTACAGTACTACTACTTAGCTTCCCGGTGACCAGTACACCAAGTCCTTTCCTTGCTGAGTTATGTCAAGTTAAATTTCAGTTAATGTGAAATGCAAGTTGCCCCTTCAGAGAGGAAGAGGGCTTGAACTCTATAGCGCCACCTGTTGGAAGCAGCGATCCTACAAGTCACTATCGACCCTTTTACGAGTCTTGCAATATGACTTATGATAAAAGCCAAATCAAAATCTCAATTTGCAGACAGTGTTTCTGTATATTACCCCTCGTCAGTGCAAAATATGAGAACTGATTTGGCTAGATGAGAGGCTCTGGACTGAGGTCTAAGGAAAGGCAGCGATACTGTTACTGGGGCATATTGCTGGTGCTGTTGTGTAATAATAATAATATTTTATCATTTATGTAATAATTTTACAAGGTTGAATATAGAATCTCTTTACCTCCTAAAAAAAGAAATGTCACTGTTTTTCATGGGCTGTGTCTGACATAGCATGAAGTGACTTGGGCAAAGGATTGATTTCATAACCAGTCGATAGACACAATTTATGATGTTTTCTGGAGGAAAAATAGCATGTTGTTTTTCTAATCTAATATATTCCCTTTAACAGGGAAGCATCATGTATGGGTTATCTGGGAATAGAAAGAAAAAAATAAATAGTGTCTGTGAGCATGTGTAGTTCAAGCTTCATTTCTCACTTCATGTGTACGAATATGTTCTTCCAGTGGGTATTCTGATCTAATACTGGAGATACCAGGGGTTTTGAGGTAAGAAGAAGCTGCTCACACTACTCGATCGAGCATCAGGGTGCTCGGGTTCTTGATCGAGTACCGCGGAAGCTCGAGCGCCATGCTAGAGTCACCGTACCCCCATATTTAGCAGCTGTTAGACAGCCAGTAAACATGCTGGGATTGCCTGCAATACACGGTAATGCCATATCCTTGTTGGCTACTGGCATTACGGAGATTGATCGACCGCATCACGTCGTTGAGTCTTATGCTAGATCGAGCAATGAGCGTACCTGAGCACCCTGGTGCTCAATGGAGTATTGAGCAGTGGCGAGCACGCTCGCTCATCACTACTGTTCACCCTGTCTATCTGAACTAATGCTGGAGATACCTGGAGTACAAAGGGAAGAGGAGGCTGCTCACACTACTTTCCTCCATGTCTGACTTATCTAATACTGGAGATACCAGGAGTGCTGAAGTAAGATGCTGCTCACACTGCTGTCCACCCTGTCTTTCTGATCTAATACTGGAGATACCAGGAGTGCTGAGGTGAGAAGAGGCTGCTCACCCTGCTGTCCACCTTGTGTATCTGAATTTTGAGTGGTTGCTGTGACCTAGAGATAACATGTATCAGTACTGTTACGCTATCTAAAGATCACAGCAGCATAGCTTCCTACTGCACATACTTACAGATACTTATGTTAACATTCTAGGACAGATGTCTATCAAGTTTCCACAAGCACAGCAGCCTGTAGTGATTTCCCCCCTAGGCAAAATGGGCATGAATTGTTCCTTCAAAGTATTTGGAGATTTATTCAGAATGACATTTTCTTAGTTATTTTTTCTATTCCAAGAGAACCCGTCTAATTCAATGAAAATAGTTGGCTAATCAGCAGTAAATCTGAACATGTAACACTGATGAATGGCAAACATCCCAAAACTGTCTGTCTGTACATGGGTTTCTGGCATGGGATTTATCCCTGGACATGTTACAATGCAGGTTAAGTGGATGGATATTGACTTATAGAGCAGCTGTAAGGTAGTTTTGTTCTGTAAGACAGCTAATCTGCATACTTTCCTCATAAGAAGCATTTCCTGAAAGACTCAGCTGGTCTCTTCAAGGAGAACCAGATCTTCCCCTAATTTTCCAGAATATACATTTACTTTTAGTGGCACCTATAAAATTTGTCTTCATTTAAAAGTACAGATGGAAAAAAAAATGTTCATGTCAGCTATGCTTTTATGGAGGTGTGAATATTGCAATTATACAGTTGTGCGTATTAACTCTGTTCATCATGTTTGTTCCTTCTGCGAGGTGTGTTTTACTGGATGTCACTCATGAATCTCTCTTGTTTTCATATAGCAGTCCCACAATCGTGTTAAGCAATGTTATTCAGCCTTCTGTTGCAAAACTACTTCAACTTGTACGCACTGAATGGTTCTGATAAATTGATTGGACAGTTTTTTTCCAGCACTTTAAAGAGAACGTGTCATGTAAAAAAAAGCTATTAAACTGCAGATATGGGGTTCATCTTCAGGTTAATAGCGCTCTGAAGCTGCTCTGCCACCCACACAGAGAACCCCGCTGCTGGGAGGAAATGAACTCTATTCTTCCCAGCAGCCTCCGGCTTTCAGTCATAGGGATGGGCTGGCATGGTTTTACCCACTCAGTGGATAGAGAGTGGCGGCTATAACCACTTCCAGTACTAACTGACAGCTGGATCAGCAATAGAGCCAGCTGTCAGTCAGTGCCAGGGATGCAGTCACAGCTGCCACTGAAGCCGTACCTCCGCGACTGAAAGCCGGAGGCTGCCGGAAGGAAGATAGTTAATTTCCTCCCAGCAGCTGGGCTATCAGGGTGCCAGGGATCTTCAGAACTCTATTAACCTGCAGATTAACCCCATATCTGCAGGTTAATCATGTTTTTTATATGACAGGTTACCTTTAAGTATTAAAATGGTTGTCTGAGATTTAAAAAAAAAACTTGTCTGAGAGAAGGTAAAGGTATGAATGAAAAATAAGCATTATTCACCCATTAAGTTTGGTGCTGCTTAAGCATCTCTGCTCGGTTGACCTTTCTGGTCTTGTCCCACATCAATTCCATTATGCTCTTGGCCACTGTAGGCACTCACTGGCCTTAGTTGTAATGCTTTCATGTACAGCACCTGGCCATCAAGGTCAGTGATTGACGGCAATGGTCATGTGAATGATAGGCATCACATCATCACTGCAGGACTGGACTGTGACTGCAGAAGCGACGAGAGAGGGATTATTGCTCCGACAGAGCAGCATCCCACAGAGAGAAGTCTCATGAATTTATCTCAAGGTTTTCTCATCATGAACTAGTCATATATGTGAGATATTCCCTTACTTATCTCCTTTGTTGCTGTTCACTAGAACAGACCAAAAGTTTGGACACACCTTCTCATTTAAAGATTTTTCTTTATTTTCTTGACTATGAAAATTGTACACTCACACTGAAGGCATCAAAACTATGAATTAACACATGTGGAATTATATACTTAACAAAAAAGTGTGAAACAACTGAAAATATGTCTTATATTCTAGGTTCTTCAAAGTAGCCACCTTTTGCTTTGATGACTGCTTTGCACACTCTTGGCATTCTCTTGATGAGCTTCAAGAGGTAGTCACCGGAAATGGTTTTCACTTCACAGGTGTGCCCTTTCAGGTTTAATAAGTGGGATTTCTTGCCTTATAAATGGGGTTGGGACCATCAGTTGTGTTGTGCAAAAGTCTGGTGGATACACAGCTGATAATCCTACTGAATAGACTGTTAGAATTTGTATTATGGCAAGAAAAAAGCAGCTAAGTAAAGAAAAACGAGTGGCCATCATTACTTTAAGAAATGAAGGTCAGTCAGTCCGAAAAATTGGTAAAACCTGAAAGTGTCCCCAAGTGCAGTTGCAGAAACCATCAAGTGCTACAAAGAAACTGGCTCACATGAGGACCGCCCCAGGAAAGGAAGACCAAGAGTCACCTCTGCTTCTGAGGATAAGTTTATCCAAGTCACCAGCCTCAGAAATCGCAGGTTAACAGCAGCTCAGATTAGAGACCAGGTCAATGCCACACAGAGATCTAGCAGCAGACACATCTCTTCAACAACTGTTAAGAGGAGACTTTGTGCAGCAGGCCTTCATGGTAAAATAGCTGCTAGGAAATCACTGCTAAGGACAGGCAACAAGCAGAAGATGCTTGTTTGGGCTAAATAACACTAGGAATGGACATTAGACCAGTGGAAATCTGTGCTTTGGTCTGATGAGTCCAAATTTGAGATCTTTGGTTCCAACCACCGTGTCTTTGTGGGACGCAGAAAAGGTGAACGGATGGACTCTACATGCCTGGTTCCCACCATGAAGCCATCAGGTTTGCGTTTAGTTGGACCATCATTTATTTTTCAACAGGACAATGACCCCAAACACACCTCCAGGCTGTGTAAGGGCTATTTGACCAAGAAGGAGAGTGATGGGGTGCTACTCTAGATGACCTGGCCTCCACAGTCACCAGACCTGAACCCAATCGAGATGGTTTGGGGTGAGCTGGACCGCAGAGTTAAGGCAAAAGGGCCAACAAGTGCTAAGCATTTCTGGGAACTCCTTCAAGATTGTTGGAAGACCATTTCCGGTGACTACCTCTTGAAGCTCATCAAGAGAATGCCAAGAGTGTGCAAAGCAGTCATCAAAGCAAAAGGTGGCTACTTTGAAGAACCTAGAATATAAGACATTTTCAGTTGTTTCAAACTTTTTTGTTAACTATAGAATTCCACATGTGTTAATTTATAGTTTTGATGCCTTCAGTGTGAATGTACAATTTTCATAGTCATGAAAATACAGAAAAATCTTTAAATGAGAAGGTGTGTCCAAACTTTTGGTCTGTACTGTAGGTTATTACCAGATGAGTGCTGTGTTGGATAACCGCACGGACAGCACACTAACCGAAAATACGTGCCTGTATGAGGATATTTTTTATGTGCTGTTAGGTCTTTGCCTCACAATATTTAACATGTTTTCTTATTTTTCTTATTTAAATATCTTAATGTCCTCTCTCATTAAGGGCTCATTCACTTTTCCAATTTTTCCACATATGAGAAAAACGTAACGATTATTCTAATCAGACTTTGATCAGTGTGTGGTACGAGTGTGATCGTTTTTCTCATAGGTGGAGAGATAAAAAAAAAAATCTTCACCTTCTCCATTCTGACAGTCTGTGAAAATCCGAGTATATGTCATCCGAGTGCAGTCAGATTTTTTTCACCGACCTATTGTCTTGCCAGGGCTGTGGAGTCGGTACGCCAAACCTCCGACTCCTCAATTTCCATGACACCGACTCAGACTCCCTCATACATGGCTCATGTTTAAGTGATACATTTACTGTAGCGCAGATTCATCTCAGCTAAAAGTCTAGACCCTTAGATCAGGAATAGGACAGACATTTATAGGACATTTCATAACTTTCCAAAATTTTTATGAAAAAATATTCCCCACAAACTGCATTCAACTACTGTACCCAATTTATTATATATTTTAGGAGTCTGAGTCAGTCCATTTTATTCCGACTCCACCAAAATGGGCTCCAACTCCTCGACTCCGACTCCACAGCCCTGTGTCTTGCATTGCTGATTTTGATTAAACCCTCAGATCAAAATCGGACATTTTTCCACGGACTTCTCGGCTGCAAAAAATTACGGACATTTGAATGGCCCCATATACTATCACCGGTATGAGTACTGTCCTTGAAAAAACACTGATTGCACTCGTACGTGAAAATCAGACGTGTGAATGAGCCCTAAGACCATTTTGAATTTTACTGCAGATCTGTAAAGAACAAGTTTAGCAGTTTTCTTTGAGAAAAAAACAAAACAATCGATGTCATCACATATTTAGTACAAACGGTTGTGGAAATAAATATTTTTTATAACAAAGGTTTTCCATAAACTGGATGTGTGAAATTAAATCTGCTGAAGCATTTAGAAATGTTTAATAGTTTCTGTATGTGTATGATCACACGTAGGGGTCACATGCAGGTTCTGTACACTGATAATGATTGTCCATGGTAATTACTGGAATGATCGCCATCGCATTTCTCATATAAAATGAGCTTTCATGTTATCGTTTTGCTCACACGCGGGCTCTTGAAGTGTTCTTTATATCTGGGCACTCATTGCTTTATGTGATATGCAGAATTATTTCCTGTCGGTACTCTCAGTAGTAGGGCAGAGCAACCAAAATACCTCGCTCAAAACTTGTAAGATTTTACATTTCTTTAAGCATTGTTGGCTGTCAAGCATAACATTTATCATGTTTATCATCTATAACCAGGAGCCATTCAAGCCGTGATGTATGGAAGTAGTTTATCCCAACATAACATAAACCCGTGCGCAGCAGATTACTCTTGTATTGGTTAGTGCTCAGGGCTAAAGTGGTGAGGTTTTCTAGGGACAAGTTTCACATCTGCATGCTACTGACCGGCACTTTTTAGCTCCTAAATTTTGTCTCGAGCGGAAATCACCAGCTGAGAATAATCTTTGTAAGATCCATTTTAATAGGCAATATAACCTATAGAATATAGCGGGATTCTCTAGGGTTATACTATACATTCATTTGCTGTGTTTTTTGCAACTGTGATGAATTACCCCAGAGACCAGATGTTGACTATTGCAATTCCAATTTTGATTTTTTTTACTTCCATTTCCACAATTTGTCATTCTGATCATTTTTTATCACTTGACCAGAACATTAAAAACTGCATAAACTGGTGTTACTACACCACAGCTTTCAATTCCTTTAAAGAAGATTCCCCCCCCATCAAAGTTTTTATCCTCTTAATATATTGCAGCCATAATTTTATACAACACTGTGTACTTACAATTGCTCATTTTGTCTTTCTACCCAGCTAACTCTTCTGTTTTCTTTGCTCTATGTAGAAACATAAATTCTCTTGTCTCTGCATTTATCATTCCCCTCTTCAACTCCCGTCCCAGCTTCTCTGCTCCTCTCCCTGCCATTGACTTTTACAGTGATGAGTCATACAAAGAAAAGAGACTTACGGTTTCTACATAGAGCTTAGAAGGAGTCGGCTAGTCAGTTTTTAATCATGTGATGTCATAGACCTAATGGAAAAGAGAAGATTTAGCTGGGTAGAAAGGCAAAAAGAGCAATTGTAATTACACAGTGCCATATAATATAATGACTGTTATATATTAAGGGGATAACATTTTGATTGGAGTGCTTCTTTAATAAAATTGTAATTGTTGGTGCTGTAGAAATAAAAATTATTACTATACTGCGGCATGTATGTTATATATGGCAAGAAAATTGATAGCCCAAAAATGGATAGCAGATCAGGAGCCTATGATATCAGAATTTATAGATAAAGTTAACTGGCTAGTAAATTTGGAAAAAGGCATATACCTAAAACGAGATGCTATCTCTAAATTTGACAAGATATGGGGTCTATGGATTGATGGCTCTGGTTTGACATCTAGGGAACTGAGGGGATTTCGCCTCGGCTTGCTTTGAGTTACTTTTATATTATGCCTCAAATTTAAACTTCGTTGAAAATTAATAAAAATGTTATTATTACTTCCACAAGTTTTATGTAATTGGATTGACTATTGTTACTATGTTCAAATATTTGTCCACCTAATTATGCTGGTTTTGCAGAGCCAGGATGGATAAATAACTCATGTTTGATGCTTCTTAAGGTGGGGGTTGGAGAACTGTGTTTCTTCAATGTTTGTCTGGTGGTTGTTGTTGTTGTTGTTGTTTTTTTATTTTTACCTTTGTGAAAATCTTTATAAAAATCAATAAAAAACATTTGATTAAAAAAAATATATATTATATTATATAGATATGAAAACCTTAATTTGCCACAATTGTTGAGATATTACATCTTACAGTACAGGGGTGGGTAATTCATTTTCCCAAGGCGCCACATAAGAGATCGTGACTGTTGTGGAGGGCCAAACCAATAGGCTAAAATTTATTCTGCTCAATATTAATATTAACATATTTATTATAATTATATCAATAATTGTATAACTTAATTGAGCAGAATTAAATATGCTGATATCCCACTAAATAACGTATGACCGCGCACACAGACCCCTATATACTGTAACAGGCCACACACAGCCCCCTACATAGAGTATAAGCCCCCACATAGCCCCTCTCCTCTTGGTATCTGTTGAATTATGTTTTACTCTGTAATGTCGTTATTGTCTGTACATGTCCCCTCTGAAATGTAAAGTGCTGCGGAATATGTTGGAGCTATAGAAATAAAAATTATTATTATTATTATACAGTATGAGCCCCCACATAGCCCACTGTGTACAGTGTGAGCACCCACATAGCACCCTGTATACAGTGTGAGCACTCGCATAGCCTCTCTATATATAGTATGAGACCTCCAAATAACCCCCTATATAGAGTATGAGCCCCCACTCTGTCTCATGAGTCCTCACATAGCCTCATATATACAGAATGGGCCACCACATAGCCCTCCATATACAGTGTGAACTCCCACATAGCCTCTCTATATACAGTATGAGCTTCCACATAGCCTATCTATATACAGTATGAGCCCTCACATAGCCTCCTATATACAGTATGAGCCCCACTTAGTCCTCGATATACAGTATGATCCCTGTCATAGCTTGCTATATACAGAATGAGCCCCCACATAGCCTTATGTTGGGTGTCAGCACCCACATAACCTCTATATACAGTATGGGACCCCCATATTATCCCTTAAATATGGTATTAGCCCCCACATAGTGTCTCTATATACACTGTGAGCCCTCACATAGGCCCCCCGGTATACAGTAGGAGCCCTCACCTAGCCTCCTATATACAGTTTGAGCGCTCACATAGCCCCTGTATACAGTATAAGCCCCCACATAGCCTTTCTATATACAATGAGCCCTCATATAGCCCCCTGTATACAGTATGAGCCCCCACATAGCCTTCTATATACAGTATGAACCACAGTATGAGCCCTCACACGTATGAAAAAAAAAAAGCGTCACATACTCTCCTCGCTCCTACTTCCTACTCTCCGCACAGCAGACACGATGAAGTGATGTCATCGTGTCTGCTGACTCAGCCGCACACACTGATTTGTGGTAGAAGGAGCCGGCAGTTCTGTCCTCCACTAATGTTTTCATCGCTGTCTGCATCCCGAGGATGCAGATAGCGGTGACAGACGAGCAACGAGCTAGGGCATAGTGCGGCCCTTGGGCCACGGTTTCAGTTTTTCGATTGTCTCGGTCCTCAAGCCGGACTGGAAGAGCCAAAGGGCCGGATTTGGTCCATGTGCCGCACTTTGCCCAGCTGTTGTAGTATATTTAAAAGCATATCTCTTGAAGTATGACTACTCAGTCAAGCGTGCATGGTATGCACTCCACTGCATGGGAACCCTCATACAAAAAGAAACATTGCAATGCTACATTAAAACGCTCTAAGGACTAAATGGTTTATTTATTGCACTGTAGAATATTTGGTTATATAAAAACTATTTGGTACCATATTAGGAAATAAAATATACAAATCTGTCTATTCATTTATTTTCTTTGCTTATTAGACCAATAAGAATGAACATTTGATATGAGTATATTCTATATCATACGCTAACATAGAAAATATAAAAAAAATAGATGACACATTTAGTAGTGTCCCTAATATATGTAATAATGCACGAAAACACAATGATATATGCATGGAATTGTGAAAGGGCCTAATATGCTTCATAGTAACAGCTTCATTATTGGTTTCTCTCTGTATCAAGTGCTTTCTGGAGGCATAAGAGCATGTACTCTGTTAGAGAAGTGCAGTAGAGGCATTATGTTACAAGTGCGAGAGATGGGTAATTAGCATTAGGCTGTGTGCCCACGTAGCATTTTTCAAGCGTTTTTGATGCGGAATTTCCGCAGCGTAAACGCTTGAAAAACGCTTGGTAACCCGCACCCCATGGTCCCCAATGGGATTCCGCAAGTTCTATGCACATGCTGCGGATTTTTCCGCAGCGTTTATGCTGCGTTCAAAAATCCGCAGCATGTCATTTAATTTTGCGTTTCCGCAAGCAGAATTGCCTTTGTTCAATGCATAAAAAACGCAAGGCAATTCCGCATGTGGAAAACGCGTGATAAACGCGCGATAAACGCGTGCGGAATTCCGCATGCGTTTTTCCGGGAGAGGACTTGCATTTATGCAGCAGAAATTTTCTGCTTCATAAATGCAACGTGGGCACATAGCCTTAGAGTAGAGAAAAAAAGCGTTTACTCCTCAACTAAAGCTGCATTCACACTTCCCTGTGATTGTTACTGAGACAAACGCGACAATTTGTTTTTCTCAGGTGTCATCCGAATGTTTTTTTTCTCATGCATTTTTTTCACTGGCGCAGGTAGACTGTCTGTACTTCAATGTTCCATCCAAATTTTATCAATTTTTAACTGTTTTATACGGATCCCCATAGATTTTCATTGCCGAGTCTGAAACGCAAAACTCTGTGGGGTTGTTCTCTTTTTTTATCTTGGATCGCACACGGACTTGTCAAATGGATGTGTGAATGCCGCCAAAGGCTTGTGTTAAAATCACCAGATGTATTTATCACTGCATAGTATTATTTGTGCCATTATTGTCATCCTTCCTATGTATGTCCCCATTGTAAGTTTCCATTTACACTGCAAGACTTTAGTGAACTGTATTCCTAGGAACGATAATCGTGCAGTCTAAAAAGGCTGTTGATCACCCAAAAGAGTAAAATGCTTGTTCGTTGGGTGAAATGATCTTTTGGGCTGCTGAAAAGATCATTGTTCTCGGCAGCACATTGTTCTAAGCATCACAAGTCCTATTTACATTAGACAATCTATTAAAGATCGTTCAGTGGTCATCATTGAGCGCTGTTTGATGGGGAAAAAGGGTAAATATTTACCGATCGGCGCTCTTATAATGCCTCAGGCAAGGTGATGTAAACCCATCTTATGTATTTATATATAGACTATCTATTGAGCCCGTTCTTTACCCGGGTGGTGAGCATTTTTATTGGTATATGGTCTCCCATGCTGGTATGTGCTGCCCCCATCCTGGTATTTGTGCTGCCCCCATCCTGGTATTTGTGCTGCCCCCATCCTGGTATTTGTGCTGCCCCCATCCTGGTATTTGTGCTGCCCCCATCCTGGTATTTGTGCTGCCCCCATCCTGGTATTTGTGCTGCCCCCATCCTGGTATTTATGCTCCCCAATCCTGTTCCCCCATCCTGTTATGTGCTGCCCTCATCCCTATCCTGGTATGCATGGCACCCCTCAACCTCAATCCTGGTACGCATGGCACCCCTCACGCCCAATCCTGGTACGCATGGCAACCCTCACCCTCAATCCTGGTATGCATAGTACCCTTCATCCCTATCCTGGTATACATGGTACCCCTCATCCCTATCCTGGTATGCATGCCCCCCCCCCCACCAGATCTCTATCCTGGTATGCATGGTACCCCTCATCCCCCAATCCTGGTATGAATGGTACGTACCCCTCATCCCCCAATCCTGATATGCATGGTACCCCTTACCCCTCAATACTGGTATGCATGGTACCCCTCAATCCTGGTATGCATGGCACCCCTCTTCCCCCAATCCTGGTATGCATGGCACCCCTCATCCCCCAATCCTAGTATATGTGGCCCCCTCATCCCCAATCCTGGTATGCATGGTCCCCTCATCTCCCAATCCTGGTATGCATGGTCCCCTCATCTCCCAATCCTGGTATGCATGGTCCCCTCACCACCAATCCTGATATGTATGGTACCCCTCATCCCCCAATCCTGGTATGCATAGTCCCCTCATCCCCCAATCCTGGTATGCATGGTCCCCTCACCCCCAATCCTGGTATTCATGGTACCCCTCATCCCCCAATCCTGATCTGTGTGGCCCCCTCATCCCTCAATCCTGGTATGTATGGTACCCCTCATCCCCCAATCCTGGTATGTGTGGCGCCCTCATCCCCCAATCCTGGTATGTGTGGCCCTCTCATCCCTTTCACGCTGCACACATACAAAAAAAATAAACACTTATACTCACCTTTCTTCCCTGTGCTCCAGCGCTGCTGTATCCTGTTCTGCCGAAGGCCAGGGGAGGAGTGCGGTGCCGGAGCACTAAAGTAAAATGGCCCCGGATAGCGCTATGCGCAGGCGCCGATTCCGACGCCTTCACTCCGCCCCCGGTCTCCGGCCAGAAGAGAGGCGCCGCTGCAACGCTCCTCCCCGTTGGGTAAGTATGGCGCCGGAGATCGCGGTATGCGTTCAGTGTCTACTCATACTGCGAACTCCGGCGTCATGCACTCCTCTTATCGGTAACGGCTCCATGCGTTCTTCTGTCTGGAGCCAGACTGCGCGTCGCGCATGCGCAGTCTATACAGGCTTCAGACAGAGGGATGCATCCCCAGTTATATTATAGATATGTATATATTATGTCCTGACGCATAGATTTGACAGGTAGCCTATGTACGGTAACTGTACACAAATAGAATATGCTCATTTCTTGTTAGTTGTGATTTACTTGATCCAGTATACCTGCATACATGTGCACATTTCTTTGCGTTACATAAGACTGGGACATCACTTTTTGGTTTTAACCTATTATTATTCTTCATTATTTAATTATTTATCTTAAAGCGCCATTAATTCCAGTGAGAATGGTTTCCAGTACTCTGAAATCCTTTAGGCCAGGTTTCCATTGGTCCAGGCTGTCCATATCAGGTCTTTTATGCCTAAAGTGATGACAAAACAGCATAAATTGTCGTCAAGCTTTTTCACCAGTTTCTACTGCAAAACTGGTTGAAATACACAACATGTGACTATTCTGATCTTGTTCTTTGAAGGGCTCAGCTCAACAACTGATGCATCGTATAATGTGAACAATCCCACAGCAAACTGTGAGAGTTGTTTTCACATCATTATTTTCCTCAGGCTATTCACTGCTACCTCGGAGAGGGCAAAAAGCCAGATAGGTGGTAAAGAGGACTTAACAAAATAAAACAAATACTAATCAAGTACAACTAAACATGACTACATTAATAGCAGATGGGTACCATGTGAGCGAGGATGTACAATATACCTTGGCCAAGTTAACAATGAATGGCACTGATGATGACTGATTACATGAATCATATAATCTGTGTGTGTAATGATGAAAATAGACTTTATTCGGCACTTGAATCATACTTTACATGTCCCTGGCAGCATGGTGGCTCAGTCGTTAGCACTTTTGCTTTGCATTGCTGGGGTTCTGGATTCAAATCCCACCAAGGACAACATCTGCAAGGAGTTTGTATGTTCTCCCCATGTTTGCGTGGGTTTCCTCCGGGTTCTCCAGTTTCCTCCCACACTCCAAAGACTTACTGATAGGGAATCTAGATTGTGAGCCCCAATGAGGACAGAATTGGAATTAATGGCGCTGTATAAGCTAAGCATAATAAATAAATAGTATTCCTTTTGGTCTACCAGGTTGAGATGTGACAAGAATGCCTTATTGCCCATAAAATAGGCGCTGTGGGTGGTATCCATATTGTGATGGTAGCCATCATTCTCTGACCTATCAAGGCATGGAATGACTGTTCATTTCTTAACTAATATATACTGTCCATTGACAAGTGCCATTGTGATGAGATTATCCATGTTACTGACTTTAACTATAAAATTAATGCCACTGATATGTAATCAGTGACTATATTTTTTTCTTACTATTGTCCATGGCCACAGATAACCATGACTATCGTACAGATACACGATTCCGCCATTAATAAAGATGAATGCATATTATTTTTGGACACCAGTACATTTACTGTAGGAGTGATGTGGGAAATCTAATGAAACCTCTCAAGAAAGCACGCACGTTGGCTTCAGGTGTAGCAAGCAGTTTCCAAGAAACCGCAATGATGAACTTCTATTTCTCCCTCCTCCACTCTGCTTTCATGACTGTATAAAGAAAAGTACTGCAGAGATAAACTGGAGCATACGGAAGGAGTTTTTAAAAGGCACCGTGGTAAAATAAGAAACCCATTCATATATCAGAATGACAGCATTATCTTGCCTTATAAAGCCCATCAGTATTGCAGCAGCCGGGAAGCATACTTCTGTAACTAGTACTGACCTGGGCACATTACTGCAGAGATATACGCTATTGAGTCCATCTCTTTACTGAATGTTTTATTTGGAAGTTCAGAATTTGTAGACAAGGTCATTACTATGTTTTGGTCGTATACGTTCTCATGCAAACTTCACAAAGCTGTAATAATCCATGGCAGTCGTGTTTACCAACCGATGTAAGAATATAATAACTAAAAAATCTGTAAAAAGTATTTGGTTGATTATAGATTGTATACATTTTAGAACAAGAAATTTTTTTGAAAGGGCAAAATTATGTAAAAACAGCTAAACATTAAAAGCACTCTCTAAGGGAATCTGCACACATTGGGGCAATTCAACAAGACTGGCGTAGCATACGCTAGTCTTAATGAAGCGCTCGCTGGAGTACAATGAGCTAATTCATTAAGCGGTGTGTGCTGCTTAAAGGTGTCTTAGATATCAAGCATGTGCCCAGGACTGGCGTACATTTCTGGAGTAAGTTACGTCAATTTAGTAGTGTAACTTTTAATGAATTTGACAGGCGGGCATGATCATGCCCCATCTCACCCATGCTATGAACATATTGGCATAGCTAGCCGAGATTATCATGTAAATGTCAAAAGTCACAATATTTTTGCACAACTGCCCAGTTGCGCAAAAATATTGCGACTTATTAAGGTGTTTACGCCAGATTTCTGACATAAGCACATTGATGAATACGCTCCATTGTCTTTTCCAGGTGGATGTGGTTCAAAACGCAACTAAAAAAGCACCCAGAAACCGCTCAAAAGAATGAACATATTCATCTTCATGTAAAGACAACTTGCTGTGCAAATGTTAAGTCTTTTGAGCGTCCTTTAGCCACTTCAAGTTTCCAAGATGCCAAGTGGTTAAAAGAAGTGAGCGGACCATTATGCAGGCGTTTTCTCCTCTGAAAATGCTCTATACTTTACAATACAAGCCAATAGGAAGTCTCAAAAGACGAACAGGCATCTTTTTGATCGTTCTTCCAGCTTTTTTGCTTGAAAAACTGCCAGCGATTTTGCTTTAGGGTATGTGCACACAATCTGGACAGGCAGCTCTTTGGATGCAGAATACTTTATGCTGTGTCCAAAGCGCTGCGTTCTATTGAACTCAGGTGAATCCGCATGTGTTCATTGAACCATGCAGAGTCACTGCATTCAATACATTGTACTGATCAGATTTCTCTTGCAAAGATTTGCGACTCCGCAAGAGAAATTGACACGCTGCGGTCTGGAAAGACACACTGCATGTCTGTGTCCGTGGGTGATCCGCAGAAGCACGGAGCCGCATAGTGGACATGGGATTTCTACAAATGCTGCATAAACCCGCTGCATCTTCTGATCGTGTGCACATGCCCTTATTGTTGAACAGAGTTAAAATACAATTTATTTAAAACATCAATAAAAAATGGCATGAAATGCTGAAAAAAACACTAAAAAGAAACCACTGGTAAGCAAAAAGTCTTAAAACTACCAAGGAGACTACCAAAAACACTAAAAAAGATAGATGCTTCAGGGAGAAACAAAAACACCAGCGTTTATTGAAGCGTCGTCATCTGGAAAAACTCTGCTGGTTCACCCGCCTGAAAAAGACTTCATGTGCACAAACCCGAAGGCTGGTTTCACACGTTCAATATTCAGTAATTGGTAAGGAAAAAGATTGTAACCAGCTCACCTGGGCAGCTCAGGACGTTCAGGAACAGGGAAACCGTGCGATCACACGTGCGATTCAAGAGCGAAAAGAGTGAAGAGATTCAAGCTCGTTAAAAATTTCAAGTTTATTCAAAGAAGGTTTAAGGGGTAATGTTTCTCCTTGTGGAGAGTGACAAGCCAAGCCTGGCATGTTAGAGTGAGGAGACTTATAAGCCACGTATGCTCCTCTGGGAAATTAAACAGGCAAATTGTCTCTTCAGAAAGAAAGAGGACTAGAACTCTATCACCACCTATTGGAAGTAGCAATCCTACAAGTCACTATTGACTCTTTAACAAGCTTTGTAATATGACTTAGAATAAAAGCCAAACCCAAATCTCAATTTGTATATACAGTGTTTCTGGGTGTTGAAATCCTGGTTTGGTTTTTATCCTAAGTCATATTGCAAGGCTCGTTACAGAGTCGATATTGACTTTTAGGATCGCTGCTTCCAATAGGTGGCAGTAGAGTTCTAGTCCTCTTCCTCTCTGAAGAGACAATTTGCATATTCAGAGAAGGTTAAAACATTGAATCCATGTTATGGAATCTCGTGATTTTTATCTCTTAATATTCAGTACATAGGCATATGTTAAGTTCAGGTTAAGGGAACTGTGGCCAGTACAGATACAGTGCTGCTCACCATTATTCATTTTTTTTCATAGACTGTACAATATCTTTAGAAATAAATGGAAATATACCAAAGTTATATCCTCAGGATTTTGTAACTATTGGTCCAAAGTAATACAACAATAAAACATTGTTTTACAACTTCCATGTTGCAGTTTCAAAGAAGAAACAGAATAAGCAGCATGTGCAGCAATAAAGGCACCCCTAATTAATACTTGGTTACACACCCTTTGACATTGCTGACAGCCTCCAAGAATTTCTTGTAGTCATCTATAAGCTTCTTGCACTTCTCAGATGGAATTTTCTCACACTCTTCCTTTGCAGTTTCTTCAAGCTCTTGAATGTTTTCAGGGTTCTTTTTCCCAATGGCAGATTTCAGCTCAACCCAAAGATTTTCAATGGGATTGAGGTCAGGACTCATTGCTGGCCATTTTAAAACAGTCCATATTTTCTTTTTCAACCATTCCTGTGTGCTTTGGGTCATTGTTTTGCTGGAGGACTCATAATCTTCGACTCAAACCAAGTTTTCTTACCCTGGGTAGAACATTTCACTCTAAAATCTCTTGACAATTCTCTGATTTCATGATTCCTGTTATACGGTCAAGGCATCCAGTACCGGATGCAGGAAAGCAACCCCACAGCATTATGGATCCTCCACTATGCTTAACTGTTGGTAAGGTGTTCTTTTATTTATAAGCTTCATTCCGCCATCTGTAAACAAACTGTTGCTTTGCTTTGCCAAAAAGCTATTTTTGTTTTATCTGTCCAGAGAACATTTTCCCAGAAGGATTGTGGTTTGTCAAGGTACTCTTTGGCAAAGATCAGTTGTTCCTTTTTATGTCTTTTCTTCAGCAATGGTTTCTTCCTTGGCCTTCACCCATAAAGCTCTGCTTGGTTTAGTGTGCGGCATATGGTACTTATTGAATCCATGACCCTACACTGTTCCAGGTTGGCCTTCAGGTCTTTGGATGTTTGATGTGGTGTTTTTTCCACCATTCACACCAAGCTTCAAAGACCTCTCATCAATGTTCCTCTTTTCTCCACGTGTAGGGAGGTTCTTGATGGTTCCTATCTTGGCAAACTTCTTAATAACATTGCGCACGGTAGAAACTGTGATACCAAAGTCTTTAGAGATGGCTTTATAACCTTTGGAAGTCTTGTGTTTGCTAATAATAGCAGTTCTGATGTCCTCAGACTGCTCCTTTGTCTTCACCATTGTGACAAAGTAACAGGGCCTACCATGTGGCTTTTTAAAACACTGAAGTCATCATTCATTGGTTAAGTCATGTCACGTGGGCCCCGACAATTAATCATAGGTGAATCTATTTTGTGATTTACCACAGGCCAGTCAAAATGTGTTTCCATTCTAAATTAATGTAAAGGGTGCCAATACCAGTGATGCAGCAAGCTTTAGCATTTTCTATTTTTCCCTCCCATTGTTTTATGTTTTAAATTATTGTTTATCATTTGCTCTTTTGTATTTAACACGAGTGCTCTATACAAAAAAACTTTCACTTGATTCATTTTTTTCAGGAGATATTCCACATTATGTACTTAAACTTCATGGGTGCCAATAACGATGAGCAGGACTGTATGTGGTACATTTTCAGACCAAAAATGTCAGAAACCCACCTAAACTTGATTTCCAATATTCCAAGAGCAGTCCAAACACAGTCTCAGCACATATATTTTCCTCTGTTCTTGTCTTATTTGCTGCTCCTATTTCCTCCTTGGGATTTGTATACCATGGAGCATTAAATACTGCCTTATTATTAAGCTCCTTAAATCTTTGTTATAACATTCAACCTTATCAGTGCTACATGGTTTTAGATGAATAATAATATTATTAAATAGCAATACAAGAAATTGCCTTTGTCAGATGGACATTGCTTTCAATGGAGATTAAATATAAAGAAAACTGTGTAATGCTCAGTTTCCTCAACAGAAGCACTGTCGTTATTGCATGATTGTTCTAACAAAAAGAAATTGCTTAGTCATTATCCCAAGAAAGCAAATATACCTTGATATTACAAGCGTACTGAGTCCCTATAGATTGTATAATCTGAAATTTAATGTGTGCACCTCTAGTTAAGCAAGTAAATAAAGAGGAGTGAATCGCTGGAACTTAATTTTGGGCAAATTCGCTCGAATTGGTAGACACATTCCATTTGATCGGAATAACATTGGTTCTAATCAAAAGTGCCCTGGATGTCGTGAAAAGACATTTATTATGCTCTAAGACAGGGTTCCCCAACTCCAGTCCTCAAGGCCCACCAACAGGTCATGTTTTCAGGATTTCCTTAGTATTACACAGGTGATAATTGCATCACCTGCACAGGCAATAATTCCATCACCTGTGCAATACTAAGGAAATCCTGAAAACATGACCTGTTGGTGGGCCTTGAGGACTGGAGTTGGGGAACCCTGCTCTAAGATCTCTCCAGACCTAAATTATCATAAACGGAGGGGATGATATTGAAGGGGATTATGAGCAAAATATGTTCTATTCACCTTTATGAGACCGTCACCTGTCTTACTCCACCGCTGTGGTAGGAGAGGCAGCATAGGAAAGAAGGTAGAATTTATTTCATTATTATAAAACTTTGCCAGCCCTCTAAAGAATACAGTGAAATAGCGGATGGCTGTCTGCTATTTTACTGTATTCATGAGAGCCAAATCCCCCAAATTTTGGATTTATCAAAATTCAAAATTTTTAGGAAATTTAGTGCAAATTCGATATGGTCATCTGGATCGGTAAGTTATAAGCTAAACTTGTATAAATAGGAAACCTCTAATGCGGATGCTACATTGTTGAAAAAGCATGTTCTTTAAGGGAACCTTACAGGATGCCCAAACCGTGGGTAGCATGAATCAGCCACTAGTTGTACAATCACAGCCACATACAGTGGGTACGGAAAGTATTCAGACCCCTTTAAATTTTTCACTCTTTGTTTCATTGCAGCCATTTGGTAAATTCTAAAAAGTTCATTTTTTTTTCTCATTAAAGTACACTCTGCACTAGTGTTGAGCAAATTTGTTTGGCACTTCAAATTCGGGTTCGTGTT
The DNA here is from genome assembly GCF_046119375.1 of Phyllobates terribilis. Classification (NCBI taxonomy): domain Eukaryota; kingdom Metazoa; phylum Chordata; class Amphibia; order Anura; family Dendrobatidae; genus Phyllobates; species Phyllobates terribilis. The sequence continues at coordinate 159,067,542 of NW_027362771.1, read as the reverse complement.
CGGGGTTCCGGCTTGATCGCGCCAAAAAATCGACTTCGCCCATGAACATCCCTGATTTGCCACGCTGTCACGCAAATAACATCTGCGTGACAGCATGGCAAATCAGGGATGTTCATGGGCGGAGCTGATTTTTTTGCACGAACAAGTCAGAACCTCGAACACGAACCCAAATTTGAAATGGCAAACAAATTCGCTCAACACTACTCTGCACCCCATCTTGACTGCAAAAAAAAAACCAGAAATGTAGAAATTTTTGCAAATTTATTAAAAAAAGAAAAACTGAAATATCACATGGTCATAAGTATTCAGACCCTTTGCTCAGTATTGAGTAGAAGCACCCTTTTGTGCTAGTACAGCCATGAGTCTTCTTGGGAATGATCCTCTGCCATTCTTCCTTGCATATCCTCTCCAGTTCCATCAGGTTGGATGGTGAACGTTGGTGGACAGCCATTTTCAGGTCTCTCCAGAGATGCTTAATTGGGTTTAGTCCAGGGCTATGGCTGGGCCAGTCAAGAATGGTCACAGAGTTGTTATGAAGCCACTCCTTTGTTATTTTAGCTGTGTGCTTAGGGTCATTGTCTTGTTGGTAGGTGAACCTTTGGCCAAGTCTGAGGTCCAGAGCACTCTGGAAGAGGTTTTCATCCAGGATATCTCTGTACTTGGCCGCGTTCATGTTTCCTTCAATTGCAACCAGTCGTCCTGTCCCTGCAGCTGAAAAACACCCCCATAGCATGCTGCTGCCACCACCATGTTTCACTGTTGGGATTGTATTGGGCAGGTGATGAGCAGTGCCTGGTTTTCTCCACACATACCGCTTAGAATTATCACCAGAAAGTTCTATCTTCGTCTCAATCAGACCAGAGAATCTTATTTCTCATAGTGTGGGAGTCTTTCATGTGTTTTTGAGCAAACTCTATCCAGGCTTTCATATGTCTTGCACTGAGGAGAGGCTTCTGTCTGGCCACTCTGCAGAAAGGCCCGACTGGTGGAGGGCTGCAGTGATAGTTGACTTTGTGGAACTTTCTCCCATCTCCCTATTACATCTCTGGAGCTCAGCCACAGTAATCTTGGGGTTCTTCTTTACCTCTCTCATCAAGGTTCTTCTCCCACGATTGCTCAGTTTGGCTGGACAGCCAGGTGTAGGAAGACTTCTGGTGGTCCCAAACTTCTTCCATTTAAGGATTATGGAGGCTATTGTGCTCTTAGGAACCTTGAGTAATGCAGAAATTCTTTTGTAACCTTGTCCAGATCTGTGCCTTGTCACAATTCTGTCTGAGCTCCTTGGGAAGTTCCTTTGAGCTCAGGATTCTCATTTGGTCTGACATGCACTGTGAGCTCTGAGGTCTTATATAGACAGGTGTGTGCCGTTTCAGATCAAGTCCTATCAGTTTAATTAAACACAGCTGGACTCCAGTGAAGGAGTAGAACCATCTCAAGGAGGATCACAAGAAAATGGACAGCATGTGACTTAAATATGATTGTCTGAGCAAAGGGTCTGAATACTTATGACCATGTGATATTTCAGTTTTTCTTTTTTAATATATTTGCCAAAATTTCTACATTTCTGTTTTTTTTTCAGTCAAGATGGGGTGCAGAGTGTACTTTAATGAGAAAAAAATTAACTTTTTAGAATTTACCAAATGGCTGCAATGAAACAAAAAGTGAAACATTTAAAAGGGGTCTGAATACTTTCCATACCCACTGTATGTTTTTCTTTGAAAAGCAGAGATAAACATACTTGTAATAGCCGCCGGGGAACAAGTCGCACAGGTGACTAGTCATACAGGCGGGTCCCCATTGGTTTCTCCTCGCCCACTGACAGTGACTGACAAGCTTCTGCCTATATGTGCATGTAGGCAGAGGCTTGTCAGTTACTGTCAGTGGGCAGGGAGAAGCCTCCGGAGACCTGCCTGTACGATTAATCACCCATGCGGCTCGGTCACCAACAGCTGTTAAAAGTATGTTTGTATATCTGTTGACTCACGCTGGGTTCACATCAAGTTTGTACCTACATTTAGTGGCTCCGTCGGGACTTATGTCCCATCCCCCAAAAACGGGTTTTGGGCATATGCACTGACTGGGCCATTTTCTTTAATTATGCCGACTGAGTCACAGTGTTCTCTATTGTACACCAAAGTATCTTTAGTTATTTATTTTATATATATAGTTCTGCGCAGTATAAATTACACACGGAAGACAATCCTAAATGGCTATCATATTCACCAATTGTGGTAAGTCCAGGTTTGAGATGTCTTCAAGCAGATACACCTTAGGTCCATACTGGTGGGGACGTCATCAATCAAACTGCATCCACACTCACACCGTGATGTTTTGAGGCGTTCCCTTTTTCACACTTTAATTTCTCAAAAATGTTTTGTTTGAAAATAGGAAGGCCTCAAAACACCATGGTGTCAGTGCGGATGTCGTTTGATTGATGGTGTTGTGGACCTAAAGCGTCTCTGATGGAATTTTTTGGACACCCCAAGTCTAGATTTACCACATCTATGTGTGATGTGATTTCTACTGAGCCGAGCTATGTATAAAAAAGCATTGACGATACTTTGGTGTAGTGCTTTATCTATGACTTAGGCTCTGTTTATGTGTCTGTCCATTTATCTTTTCCATTTAGTAAAGACAAATGGAGCAAATAAATGTAGTTTGATTCCACTGCAATGGAATCAATGGGCCGTACCGATTATTATTGGGGTCTGTCTAGTTTCCGTTAATGTTTAGAATGGGAGAAAAAGTTCTGTATTCATATAAATTAGTGGGACCCATCTGCTTCTGTTTAGAACCGACAAAAGGAACAGATAAATGGAATCAGCATTCAGTGCATTACTGTTTTAGATGGAACAGATAAGTGTACATGTGAAGATAGCCTTAATCCAGCTTTCTGCAGTAATCCCATGCCATAGATGTACATCATTGATGTATATATTTGTGCGGATAGAATTCCAATTTCTTATCCAAATTTGTGGTTATCGGAAGATACCTAGGTTCTGAGTTCCTTTCCAGCCCGAATAAAATCCTTATCTGAATTGTACAAAATGTTAGTTATGGCTGCTCGCAGTTGTATTTATTGCAGTGATATAACCACAGTGCTATTCCAAGATGCTGGCGTTACTGTCTTTATTGTGATTTACTATCAATCCGATTGAGGAAAGTGCATCCTACTGCAAGAATTAAACCTTTCAGTAAAGGAACATCCCATTGATAGGAAGAGAAAAAATGCAGTTTTCCAGCTGATGTTGGAACGCACAGCCCTCTACGGTCTACACTTGTGCATTAGACACAGCACTGAGCATGAATGAGAGTAAATGGGAGTAAGCGAGGAAGAAGAAGGAGCTGGTTCCATCCAGCTCTCATAATCATCCCTTCCTCCGAGTGATGCCTGCAATAACGGAGGAGTTGTGCCCGTCAGGCAATTGATCCAGTGCTGCAGGTTCCTTGCTGAAGTAGCAGTGTGGAGCGGTGTGACTGATACAGTGTCATTAGATGACACAGAGCTGATCTCTGCATCAGCCAGGAGGAATCAAACCGTGTCACTCCCCTCTGGGACTACCTTCTCCTGTAATACGCGCTAGGAATTCGTATGCTTGTGCTGCCGCTGCTGCTGTTCCATCTCTCCGGGAAGGACTGTGTATGAGTATTGCCGGTGGAAAGCAGCATAGAAGAATGATAGCTGTCTCTTTCAAATGTCGCTGTCAAATCCTGCGGAGACTGGTGAAGGGTAAGGAGCTTTTTCTTATTTGGCTTCAGCCACTGACACTCTGCCTGGCTATCAAATGCGCTGGCTCATGCTTTTGCCTTACAAATATGCCTGTCCTAAGAATTTATAGTCAAGCGGCAGGGAGCAGGGTTTTCAGAGCTCGGGTCTTGTAGAAGCCATTCACGTCAGGGCCTTTTATGGTACCTGCAGTTGTCTCCATATTTTCTGCTGCTCCTTTTTACCCGTCTCTTCTCATGTCGTACAGTACACAATCGGTGACATATATTCTGGTGGCATAATGTTAATAGACAATAGTCTATGGGATACACTTCATGGCTTTACGGTTACATCTTTGTGCAGATGAAGCCTTTATAAAAATTAATAGGAAAAGTAGAACTTCTACAGAAATAAGTTTTCACATATTACCTTGAATTTGGATTGGGCTTTTCATTCATGTGTATACAGATATATACCCGCAGCAATAATGACTGTGATCCTGCATGAAGGAGGGTTGCAGTGTGCCTCATCTTAGCTGCATTAGGAAATGGTGAACCCATGACCTCAGGATCTCATTTTACCTCCATACATTTGGGTAAATGATTTCCGCCAGAACATATTGCATTAGTTTCCATGGATTTCAATTTCTCCCATTAAACAGACATTGAAAGAACTCATTTATTGTACAGGACTACAATACCAGAGACCTTATTCTTGGGTTATAAACCAGTGTAGCATTTATTATTTAAATAAAAAATAGCCTCCATGACATCTACAATATTTTATACCGGTCACCAAAATGTAGTGTAGAGGTTGTTTAAAAAGCATTGCACGTCTGTTTGTGCACACAGCTCCCATCGGCAAGGATGGGGTTAAGACCAGAGACCATATGTATAATGTAGGTTCTGTTACCTCTTGTCGCTCTTCATTCCACCATTAATACAAACATCTCATTGTAGTTTTCACATGTGGCTATGTTTTCCCCTAGGCCGTTGATGGTAGCTCGCTGCAGTGACTTGATAATGATATTTTAATAAGATGGTTACGGAGCTGTTGGTCACAATGAAGGCAGCTGAGAATTGTCACTATTCATTTGTGTTCTGCCGTATCTGTTCCGATGTACGGTGAAAATGGCCCCAATCTTTTTCTTGTGTCGAGTGTTTTGCTTCTTCGGGATGTCTTGTTCTTATGGACCCGTAGTATTGATTTGGGCCGGCGACCATGCTCTGATTTATATTCATTCCCCAGGAAGGGGAAAGGGAAGCCTGAGCCCATTCTTGGTTACAGCTCCATCTTTGATCTGCGGATGAAGAACACTGCTGGGATTAATTATTTAGAAAGAAAATTAACTTCTAATTAATAAGCATGTAAAATGCAAATCATTTTACTGAAGATGATTTTTTTCTTTACTGAAATTAATGTAGCTGACATGTTCTTGATTGTGTCGGGATTTCACCATAGACAGCAGAATGTCTCTGGTCAGGTTCTGCCTGAAAATATTACAGCGTCACCCGTTACTTTAATTATTCCGTTATATCCTTATGTTATCGCTCACGGTTTTATGTTTTTGAGTTTTTTATGTGAGCATTGTCAAAAAGTGACCATGTGGTGCTTCCTTCCCCATACCTTGCACACGACTTATTTTAAGAGGTTGCAACTTGCTTGTCTTGTGAAAAACAGTCTGTAGTGTTTTTTTATGGTTAAAATAGTTTAGCTTGTTGCTCACTGATCCGGTACCTACATGCCAACCATTTGTTGCGTTTGTTGACTAACAAGTGGGTCATTTCGTCCTTCTCCTTGTATCTGGTCACTGGTTGAAGTGAAATATAGTAACAGGTTACAACATATCCATGGTTTAGGTGTCATTTATGACTTTTTGCCAATTTTACCTGCTTTTCTATAGATGCAAATAAACAAGGTTTCGCAAGCTATTATCATTGCTAGAGTGTTGTGAAGTGGCTATAACATTATGTATTAATAATTTATGCCCTGTAAGGGCTCGTTTACATTGGATGACCTGCGGCATTAAGAGACTGGCGATCAGCTACATATTTGCCGATCAGCTGTTTTTTAACAGCCTGTTTAAGCAAACCCACCATACTTACGATGAGCACAGAACAATTGGTAACAGATCATGGAGTGGACCAGTTTACCTTATTAAGTTCTGATAGATCACAATTTTTATGAAATAAAAAAAAATGTTTTTTTAATGAGGGGGAAAGAGGGGATTAAACTAATTAAATTATTATATATATATATTTTTGTTAATATTTTAATAAACTTTTTTATTACTATTACATTTTTTTATTTTTTAGTCCCCATAGTGTACTTAAAGGGGGTGTCCACTACTTGGACAACCCTTTCTTGATCTAAATGTTTGGCCCCCATAACATAAGAAAAGTTTATACTCCCCTCCCGTGCTGGCACCGTTCCCGTGGTGTCGGCACTCGCTCTACCCGGGACTCCCGTGCTGTTGTTGTGACATGTGACGCCAGCGCCCAATCAGCACTGGCGTCCCTGTCCGCGCCTTTGAACAAATCGAACATGAAGAAGTGGTCCAGGCTGCGGCTGCTCTCTGACTTCCCTTCATGTTCAATTCGACAGGAGGCAGAACTTGGATAACGCCTCGTAAATACTGCCGTGCGAAACTGGTACGGCACCTGCCCTGTTTGGAGCACAGGATTGCCGACTATCCTGAAATTCTTGAACAGTCAGTAATTACCCCATCTGTGACAAAAAAAAATTTAATGCATCTGGGAATTTTTTTAGTCTGGAGAAATTTGTACAGATTATGATGTCTGTAATTATCATTTTACAGTTCGTAGTTTTTGCTGCTAATATCTTCATATCAGAATTATGGACTATAGACATAATCTTTTTGATTTCCTATGGTTTTTCAATGAGTCTGCCCATGATTTTTTGTAAGCTGTTAAGAAAAAAGTCAAGTTGGCAACCCTTTTGAAGCGGGCTCAGCTCAATACCCCCGTGGCTGGTCTATGGTGTATTAGTACATCATGTAGCAGGGAAGTAATAAGGAGAATCTTTTAGCTGTTTTCAACCTGTAAAATTGCTGACCACACAGGGCTTAAGCAATTTTCAAGGGTCAAAACTACTGAAAATTGGGCAATGTTTAATTTATCCTGCAGTATCCTCCTTTTCTCAGGGTCTTGCCTCCATGAGCTTTATGAAACCTTCTCAGAACCTTATTTGCTAAGGAAGATTTGTCACAAACTTTGCACAGTATTTCTCTTGATTTACTTATGTGTAAATGACAGCTCACCTATACATTGGCATATTTGCTCTGGAACTCAATGTGACATCATACAATACCCTATTGGGAGCCATATTAAAGAATTATTGGTCCGATTCATTGCTGTTCTCCAGTTTTCTGTAGCAATTTGCTCCTTTTCCGTGGCTTTAGTATTTACGCCTTATTCGCTATATGTTTTGTGCCACTTTTTATTTTTTAAAAAGGTTTTGATTTTTCGTTGACATCTTTGCTTATCCAAATGTGTAGGCAGACTCCTGAAATGTGACCATTACCAAATTTCTTATTTATTTGGGCACATCTAACTCCATCCTTCCTTGGAATAAGGTTTCAGGTGGAGTTTTAGACAAACTTTATAAAGAATTTGTGACTTTTGGTGCTGAAAAGTCACACAAATTGGTTAAAGACAAAAAGAGCCTTTGTGATCTTGCACTTTATTGATGATCCGTTTGGCTATTTTGAAGAAATAGACAGAAAAATACGTCAGCGAATACAACAAGAGTTAAGTTCTGCATTTTCTCTGTTAGGCCACGTGAACATGTTGAGTATTTGTTGAGTTTTTTACTTCAGTATTTGTAAGACGAAACGAGGAGTCAGTGAAAAAATGTAGAAATGGTGACGTGTTTCTATTATACTTTTCCTCTGATTGTTCCACTCCTGGTTTTGGCTTATAAATACTGAGGTAAAAAACTGATCAAGTAGTGAACGTGTGCACGTGGCCTCAGATTCTGAAAACCTCTGAATGCCTTCATATGAAATCAGAAGCATATAGAGGTACAGTAAGGAGCTATACATTTCTACTGACACCATATTGTATTGTGGCCCATTGCTGCTCTGAGGTTGTAATACATTCATTAAACAGCTGTGTGCATGAGGCCTAGCAGCAAAAATAAAAGAATCATCTAGCAAGAAGTAATAGTATTGTAGTTAGTAAGTACCCTAACCATACAGTAGTTTTGTTTTTTTGTTGCTTTGCTAGAACAGCTGTGAATCTAGGAGGACTCGGGTGCGCGTCAGGGCCTGTAATGCCCTGCTCTCCCCTGCTTCATGTCAATAACGATGTCATTTGCATAGTTTGCCTTTGCTTCGCAGAGCGAGCGGTTCTTATTTTCTCGCTGTTTATAAAAACACCCACGCTGTCCTGTTTTCATTCTCTAGTATATTAATGAACTTGTCAGTTTGTGAAAAGGTGAGTTGAAAAGCAAATCTGGTTAAATAATGTTGTAGTGATTCAATATTGTGCTAGCAAAATCTGAAAGGCTTCTGAAGACATTATAGTCACGTTGTCCTCGTTACTCTTTGGCTATGTTCACACATGTTGGGTTTTACAGCCTATTTTGCAGCAGATTTTTATGCAAATTTTTAGCTGCGTTTTGCAGTACCAGCAAAGTCTATGAGAAACCAGAATTCTCTGTTCACACATCACGTTTTTTTGTTGTTGGGTATTTTGTGCCTTTTTGGGTTTTTGGAAAATAGAGCATGTCACTTCTTTCAGCGTTTTTTCAGCGTTATTCACCCATTGGAAGTAATGGGCAGTGAAAAAACGCTGAAAAAACTATGATGTGTGAACATAGCTAGCCACATGGAATGGAAAGAATAGTCCTATTGAATAAGTCATAAAACCTTTATGGGGCATTCCAGTATTTGTGTAATTTGTATAAGGAATGGAAAATTGTGCACTTTTTAATATATACACGTATTGATAAATTTGCTTGCATATCATCTTTATGCAAAAACCTGAATCTTAAAAAAAAAATGTTGAAAATACTTTGCTCAAATTAATCCTATACAGAACAACTAAATAAATCTAAACCTGGTCCCTTGACCATTACTTTTACTCACTTATCCCATAGCTGTGTCCTGTGTTGACCCAGGTCATGTATGTCAAGTAACCAAGTTGCTACCCGAATGCCATTTTTTTCTTTTCTTTTTCTCACCTTGCAATACTCATAATATTTTTTTTTAATTTTCTGTCATTATAGACGTATAAGAACTAGTTATTTTGTGGGAGATGATTTTTTTTTCTGTCCCCCTTTAATTTGCCATATAATCTATGGCTTGGTAGGAGGAGATATCACAAGAAGCAGGAGTTTAGATCTAAGGGGTAAGTACATAGCACAAGGGTATAAGGTGTTTTACTGTTCTTTCATTCCATAAAAAATTATTTTGCAAATGGAAGTATGTATTTGTTAATTAATGTAACCTATTGGCTTAACTATTTTATGTTGGATCTTGTTTTGTGATACTTTGTTATTTGGAAAAAGTCTTTTGTTGATTTGGTCTTGCTTTTAAAGGGAATCTGTCAGTAGGATCAATCCTTTTAAGCTGTCTATATGGGCATGTATGTCATATAAAGTTGAATAAAATGATACCTTGATATCTGTGATCTGATATTTTGTTTCAGAGAAATCCATATCTTTATTAATATGTAAATTATCTGTTAAGATCTGTGGATTGGACACATAGCTCCCTGAAAATTTGCCACTAGAGCTTATATTAAGTAAAAGGGGTAGTTACCGGTGTGAGACATGTAATGTCTGACAATCTGCTCTCCTTATCTATATGTCTCACACTGATAATGCCTCATTTCATTTAACCCTCAACTGGTGAGGTGGGGTTTGCCACATCCCATGGAATTTTTGTTCGGCTGCCATTCATTGAAAAATGCTGGTATGAGGATACGTGTCTCACTAGCTTCCATCCATTTATGGGTATCAAAAATTTGTTATACTCATGTGTAATCAATCGCCAATAAGAAAACGATTAAAACAAACGTGATCTTTGCATTTCCTGTAAAAATAAGAGATTTCTAAACACTGGGGTATAGGAAACCCCACATCACCAGTTGCGTGACAAAAACCCCACCTCACCAGTTGAGGGTTAAAATAAGCTCTGGAGGCAAGCTCTTGAGGAGATCTAGGTCAGGCCCTTAGATCTTAACTGCTCATTTATGTATTATGAAAAATATGGATTTCTCTGGAATAAAAATCAGATCGCAGATATCAAGGTGTCATTTCATTCAACTTCTTATAACCTGAATGCCCATATAGACTGCTGAGTAGGGTTGATTCTTTTAAATTAATTTTGTAGATGTCTTCTGTGCCCCTTGCTTATCTGAAAACCCCTGTAGATAAACTGTTTATGTATGGGTTCTGTGTTATAAATCCTTTGCTGGCATTTTTAAATTACATCAGTCCACATTATCCTGGACCCTGGACTCCAATATATCCTTGCATATTCCATTTTTGACACCATGGAATATGCTCATCAAAATCCCCTGATATATATTCTATATTTTCTTAGAACTCTTCCACAAGCTGCACATGCTAAATCCAGTAATTGATGATTAGTCAGAGACTGGAAAGCTTGCAGGACGGAAGAACTTGAAAGCTGTCTATGTACCAAAGGAACAGGCTGTGCAGGTGCTAATCTTCTAAATCACATCTTTGACAGTTTGATGGCTAATAACTTTCTTGCAGAGAGCCAGTTTCAATGATCTTGATATTGATGGATGAGCTGTTGGAGTCTTGGATATCAAGCAACAGCAAGATTGCTATTAGAGGGCAAAGAGACAATAAAACCTGCTTCATGTTCTGTAGCAAAGATGTCAAAATTTATTAGAAATGTAAGAATAAACAGTTCACAAGTACTTCCTGAAATGTTCACGTCTCCACCCCAGAACATTTGGTGATTTATGTTGGTATATGTTTATCGATCCGTTTAAGGGCTCAGTCAGACTGCCGAATAAATCGGACCAAGATCGGATCGCAGTACACGGACTGGCTGGCAGCTATCCTGACCCGAGCGTGACCACTGCATAGAAATACATGCAGCTTTCATGTTCTTGTCGAGAGAGACGTCGGCCAGTCCGTGCATTGCGATCCGATCTCGGTCCGATTTATATGGCTGTGTGACCACACCCTGAGGCTTCATTCACATCTGCATTGCTGCCACCATCACAGATTCCACTTGAAATATTGGACAAAATAGTGCAATATGCTGTGCCATTTATGTCTTGTCAAATGCTTGACACCATGTCAGAGATCTAATGGAACCAATTATCTACAAAGGGTGTGATGGATCCGACACTGGTGTTAAATTCCTTATTCCACTCCTATGGCATCACAGAGTAATGGATTTACCATTCTCACCTAGCTTAGATGCCAACGTTGTTTTAGTAACTACAATATGGCTCCAAACAATATCAGAGGCCATCTCCTTCTTTAGCACCATCCTTATCTATAGACTAGATGAGCAACTTGTGGATCAATTCTGGTGACATAATTTTTTGAAAGCTCATTGTGAACTATACTGGAAAAGTTAAGAGTATGTCACATATCTTTACTTCTGATAACCGTAAACCTTTATTTTACAAGTATCAAAGTCATGATCATAGACATTGGTATACTTTATGGCTCATTGTTGATGATCTAATACCCCTCTCTACCCCTACCCTCTTCCAAATCTTCAGTAATCCTGCACTAACCTAGAATGGATGCATTTAGTGAGCAGTCACACTGCAAATGAAAATTTTTGTATACCTTTAACATTTGATCAACACCTATTTCTATTTCTGCACATAACCTATTGTCTTGAAATCTCTATTAGAGAAGCTATATCTTAATATTGATTTGTGGCTTAGTGATGCTGCACTGATATTTAAAGAATGGATGAGACAGTTGTATTCTGCTGAAAATCACTTTCGTCAATAAAATGTTGATGTAGGTAACACTTATGCTCTGTCACATGCCATTTATTTTTGACATTTTCGTAAATTATAACCATTAGTATTTGAACTTTATGCATTTTTAGCAATATATTATATAAGGTGATGAATGTTAAAACTGCAATACTTTATTGGTATGGATTGAAACCTTAAATTGCACTTCATGAGAATAGAAAATATAAAAAATCAGAGGGTAGAGCAGTCCTATAGCACTATTTTTTTAGGGGTCCATTAGATTTAAGATTATTTCTTAGTGGTACAGCATTATTTCATACAGCATTGATGATAGAGACAGACATGCGAATGCAGGCTTGGACTGGCCCACAGGAGAACAGGAGAATCTTCCGGTGGACCCCTGTGTAAGAGTGGGCCACCATCCTCTTATATGAGCAGTACTTGGCACAATATACTTGAATCACGATGTACAGACAAAGGCAGCATCTTATTCATTTAACAATCTACCCAGTTGATTGTTATATACATTTGTGATTGAGGATAATGTCACTTTTGCATGTAGCTGAAAGGTGGGGCCCTGGAGTTGGTTACTGGTGGGCCCTTGGCACCCCAGTCTGACACTGCGTGCATGTTGCATTCATGGAGGATATGTAGAAGTTTGCAGCCTTTATTTGTAATTTGCCCGCAGTGCAAAGGGACTGACTGTGCAGCAAAATTTCTTGTGCCTTAACTTTGCTAATCTGTACTTTTGACATGTTGGATCAGTGAATTGTATTCTCTGAACCATGACTGTATAAACAAATCAGTATATCTAATCTTGATGTTTATATGATAGTGCCTGTCCTGAGCAGCAGGATTACCAAGGAACATTTTTTAATGATTTTTTCAGTACTTGATAGAAACCCATATTGTCTAAACTTATTTACTAAAATCTTTGAGAATACCATCATGTTTTTGAAACCTAAAAATCAGAGTCCTCAGGGTCATATTGTCATTGCAGTCCACTGCAAGGAGCTTGCTACAAACAACGTAATGCAATCGGATCACGAACACCCTTTTGCATTCAGAAATAGGATACCAAGTGGATGTTACATTAGAGCTTTAAAGCGCACCTGTCAGCAGGATTGTGCTCAGTAAACCACATACACTGTCGGGTGGGCGCCGTTACACTGAGTAATAAGATACCTTTGTTGATGAAATCCGTCCTGTGGTTCTTTTTTTAATCTTTATTTTCATTTCTGAGATAATGAGATTCTGGTGCTTCAGGGCGGCCTTTGGGGAGGGACTTTATCTTGTGATCTGCTTGTTTATTCAGCTGTATGGCTTCTGACAGGTCACTGTGCTTTCAAGTGACCTGCCTACTATTTTACTTACTGCATGTACTGCATTTACATGTAGCAAAATGGCCCCAGCCACCCATACATGCGCAGTAGCATATCTTGTTTGCCGAGAGATGCTACTGCGCAAGCGCGGCCGGCGGTGCCATATTGCTGCTGGCAAATTTCTCTTCCAACAAAATAGTGGTGCTTGCGCAGTAGCATCTATCGGTAAGCGATGGATACTACTGCACGGGCACTATTTTGCTGTAGGAAAAAAAATTTCCTGCAGCAACATAGCGTCACCGGCCGCGCTTGCGCAGTAGCATCTCTCAGCAAGCAAGAGATGCTACTGCACATGTGCGGGCAGCGGGTCCATTTTGCTACATATAAACTTCTTGATTTTTAGCATGATTACACAGGCAGTATTTAAAATAGCAGGCAGGTCACTCAAGGCACAGTGATCTACCAGAAGCCATACAGCTGAATACATAAGCAGACAACCAGATAAAGCCACTCCCCAAAAGCTGCCCCGGGGCACAAGCATATCATTATCCCAGAAATGAAAATAAAGATTAAAAAATAACCACTGGATGGATTTCATCAACAAAGGTATCATTTTAATCAGTGTAACGCGCCCACCTGACAGTGTATGTGGTTTACTAAGCACAATCCTGCTGACAGGTACGCTTTAACACCACAATGGACTTTATTAAGAATTCATTTTTGAGCCCGTTACCAGAAGGCCATAAAGCTTATTAGAAAAACTCATATAAAATCTCCCCTAAAGATCTTCAGGCTAAGATATTGGATACATAACTGGAACATATGGTGTGAAACACGGGGATCCTAAAAGCTGCTAAGAATATTGCTGATGGCATAATAAAAGCTCCATCAATCACTTATAGAAGAGGTAAAAATTGAAAGGATTACTACACAGTTGTCTCTAATATCCAAGTTTTATACCTGGCATGTTTAAAAAACCTCATATTATATTTCAATGTGTGGCAACTTTTCAAAGCTTTCATGTCAGAATTCTGGTTTCAAAATTTTGATGAATCAGGCCCATATTCTTCATTCACTGTTCATCCATTGGAGTGGAATATCCTACAACTTTTATCTGGCCATGTTATTGTAGGCAAGGCGGTTAGACGGTGTCATTGGCAGTTTTAGAGATCGTGTATGTGATGTGAAAAATAAAAGGACCATCACAATAGGAAAACATATATGAGAAAGCCATAAGAAATGTTCACAGTATTATACTCCAGTCATTTGAAATTGTGAAGTCACCTAAAAGGAGGTGAAACTGGGACAACCTTACCTAGAGCATACATATCATTAGACACTTTAGTTGCAGACTAGTGTTGAGCGAATGTGCTTGGATAACATGCTATCCAAGCATGCTCGGGTGTTATCCGAGTACCTTTGGCGTGTTCTGCTAATATGTTTGACTCCTTGCAGCTGCCTGTTTTGCGGCAGTAGACAGATGCAGCACATGCGGGGATTGCCTGTTTGTTAGCCAATCACTGCATGTGTTGCGACTGTCTGCTGCCGCAAAACATCCAGCCGCAGGGACTCAAACATATTAGCAAAGCACGCTGAAGATACTCGGATAATACCCGAGCATGCTAGGATAGCATGTTATCCAAGCACATTCACTCAACACTATTGCAGATGCTTTAACTGCCTGGAGCAAATTACTATATTTCATATACAGCCTTATTAGAGAACATCTAAGCTGAGGCAGTTATTGATATAATGACCTATAAGATGATAATATACTGTTGTTCTTACACCACGAGAATATTCCTTGTACCAATATATTGACAAATATATTTAGATTTACTATATTTCATTGTTGCTATTTTGCCAGTAGCAATAAACTTCCAACAAGGCCGATATATTGTAACATCTAAACTATTAATCCAAGGAAATTCTGGAAATTGAAGCCGAGAAACGTTTTCTCTGTTGTCTCTGTTGATTAGAGATGATTGTATGAAGGTATTTAGTAACAAATGAACGAGTTCAAGCAAACCATAAGGAGTGAACTGAGTAGGATGATGTGTTATGTAATACATTCCAATTCTTTGATATCTCTGTTTGTCATACCTATCTCTCAGTGGAGGAAAATGAAGAAATAATGAAGATAAACACAAATACACTGACTCTAGTTTCATTTGTGTTATAATAAGGCATTGGAGACATAATAAGTTGTAGAAAACTGCTGAACAATTGGGGGAAGTGGGTCTTGACTGCATTTTATGGCCTACCAGCAATCTACTTTTGTGCCCTTAAGCCAACCTACATCCAACCTCATCAGATCAACCTAGATCATCGTAGCCAATATTGTAATTTTTTTCAGTAATTTCTTGTGAAGCCAGGATAGTGTAACAAGTCCATATGGAAATTAAAGTAGCATCCAATTCAAGGCCCACAGCAGAGTTGTAAGCCAATGTAGTATCATTAGAGATGCTTAAAGATGTGGATAGTGGTACAATTAAGACTGTAAGGAGGAGCCCACCTTTATTTATACTTAAAGTGGTTATTGGAACTTTTATTAGTTTTTTTGCTCTGGGGCTCATAACTAATAGGCAGATGTTGCTAACTACCTGCCATGTTCTGCCCTGCGCTGATCTCTGCAGCTCAAAGCGGTCATGGACCACACCTGCCATCAAGTCTGCGGCTTCTGGTGACGTCATGTTGACAGAGCAGTGACTTCTCTTACGCTCTGATGTGTTGAGGGGGTGTCTCTGCCAATGTCATGCTGATTGACAGCCGGCTCCCCGCAGTTAGGCTGTCAATCAGCATGACGTCTACAGTGATGCCCCACCGACAGAGCAGACTGAAAAAGGAAGAGCTGCTCTCTTGATGTCTAGTGATTTGAAGCAGCAGAATCACCAGGTAAGCCTGCAGAGATGGTCCCGGACAGAACAGGCAGGTAGTTAGCAACTACAGGCCTGTTACATCTAAGCCCTTTGCATAAAAATAGTCATTGGTAACCCCTTTAATGTCTGCACTATTTCCATGTTATAAATCAATGGATCCAAAATAAATATAGTCATAACCAAACCATCAGATCAAAAAATGAGACCCCAAAACCAAAAGGCATGGTGGGGTAATCAAAACCATGACCACTACAATTAATATTAAAAATGTTTATTAAATAACAATATTAACCATATTAAAATACAAAAAGCAAGGTACCTCAGTTGTGAGGGACAACCTATAGCAATGCCCTGTAAATAATTGTGACTCCAGAGGTCAAAATTCAACTATATATGTCTTAATAGGAAAAATACATATATTTATAGATAATAGCTCAAGTGGCTACATATATTTATAGATAATAGCTCAAGTGGCATAAATAAACAAGATACCAATCCAATAATTATATAAAACCTAAATTGACACTCACAGTAATCATGTAATACATAAGGTGATGGCTACTATGAGATCCACAGACTGAATGGAATAAAGTGCAAAATGCAAACAGTACCCAATATAGGATTAAATATATCTCAAAGTCATATGAAATTGGTACAGCCAGAAACGCTGGACCTAATTTAAGTGCAGCACTCTATCAATCTGTTATCTATGGATACCCATAAAATAGCAATAAGTTACCTGTAGTAACAGTAGAGCTCTGAGTAGGGCATGCACGCATCACTCAACCCCGACGTGCGTTTCGTAAACACTTCCTCAGGGAGCGACTATTTCCATGTTGCTGTTTTTAATGCCAGTGATGCTGCAGTACTGAAATGTACCATTTTTAGCATTGTAGACCCCCTGAAGAATTTGACTGTTGAAATGCATCAGGTCACTATGACCATTGGTTAACGGCGAGGAGAACATTCTGTAACCACCATCTTGGGCAAAAACAGAGCTTGAAATTATCTTAGTTTATATTTTGCATACTTCTGCTTTGTGCCAGAGTTTATTATTAGTATGTTTTTTTGTGTTTTTCATAAGTCTGATATTTTACAGTTTTCTGTTTTATAATTGACTTCATAATATTTTTTACTTATATTTTTGTGAAACTTAGAAGTATCTTATTTGCAACTTTTACATACTTTTGCATCAACAGGCAAATAGAATATTCCTGACACTTAGCTTAATGTCTTAACCGTTCATGGCATTTAACCTCTCGTGTATATGCAGACTTCGGTTTGGCATATGGCTTCCAGTAGCTGAGGCTGATAACTAATTTATAGCAGAGGCCCTTGAAATATGTATGCTTTAATTCATGCTAACTGTGACCTTTGTGTCTGACAGTGCATCTATTATCATTATGACTACATTAGTGCTAGAAGTGCAGGTATAGAAATACTGTGGTTTTAAAATTGTCTTTGTAATTTTAATCACTGTCTGGAGAATAAGAAGTTAAAACACTATATCCACAAGATTTCCTAATTTTATGTAAGACTATGTGCAACGGGAGGTTTTTTTTAGGAGATTTTGGTGCAAAAACTGAGCGGAAACTCTCCAAATCCTCTTCAAAAGTTTGCAGTTTCCACTCCGCAAGAAACTCTGTGCACACACAACCTAAGGCATTAGAAAAACTAGAGGCATTTTTAGTTTCTTAAAGATGCCTGGCCAAAATGTCAAACATTTCTTGCTTCCTTGAGTTATAGCCATTAGTTAGATTACGTATGGTATCAATTGTTTAGAAGGAAAAAATTGTTTCCGTAAGTTTTCTACACACGTTTTGACTCATTTAATCGTCCACTGTGTCTTTCTGTTTATTGGAGTTTATACAGTAGGTAACCAGCTATTGATTAAACAGTAAAATATACAGAGATGAAGAAAATTCTTTCCAACTAGTTCAGAACTTGCAGCAATGAACAGTGTTTGATGCACAGAGCAGAGAAACTTCCAAAGCATCAAACAATGAAGTACTGCTGAGAAGGTTGACTAGCTTCATTTCTGCAGGGTCACTGACTTCACTATCAATTTACAATCTTTTAGACTTTTTCCTGTTTGTCAATGATGATATGTGTAAAAGCGGTTATCCAAACTCTATGGGGTTTATGTTTAGCTCTCTTAAGAATAAATGATTTTTCTTACTTTTAAATAAACTCTCTTCTTATGGCACCCGTTGACCTTGGCACAATTGACAGACTCCCTTTAATTAATATGGTGGGCAAATAAAAAAAAAAACCTTTACTCATAGTACAGAGGACAGAGCATCAGCTCATTCGAAATGCTGTTGTTGCAAATAGCTATTTAAATGGGTCCTTTCTTAAACTGTGCACCTCAGAAAGAGTTTTAATCCAGGATCCTAATTTCCACGTGAAGTAATTCTATCATTTCTGTTTGCTCTTTCTGGCCTCCTCCCGAGATCGCTTGTAGATGAGGTCTTGGTTCCTAGGGTCAGCCCTGCCTGAGATGCGGAGCATCGCAATTTAATGGAAGAAGCCATCTCATTACAAGAACTTTTCTAGGCCATCAAATCTGGCACACCATCCAAGGCTCCAGGACTTAATGTGTTGCCTAGTCAATGCTACAAAAAAATAGCTTTTTAACCCAGCAACTAGTCTCTTCTTTAATCACTTGTGCTCTGATGGACAGTTGAGGCCCTTCTCTAATCTTGTCTACTTTAATAATACGCAGATCTGATAATTTTATCGGCCAAAGAGATTTTTATCAGCTCATTTCATTGATAATAATCTTAAAATCCTTAACAAAATATTGGCTACTCATTTTAATTCCATGGGGGGACCCTGGAGGTCCCTTCCAACTTTAATCTATGATTCTATGATAAATATATTCATCCCAATCAGATGGGATTTATACCTCATAAACAAGCTGCGGCCAATTTTCGGCCAGTTTTTAATGCTATCTACCTTCCAAAGTCGGATTGGGATGGTGTTTTGCTAGACAGGGCAGAGTTTTAAATATGAATCTACTAAAGGCCTTTCTCATGGTTGTATTTGCGGAGTGTTTTAGAACTCATAGTTTTTAGCCCTGTATTTTTCAAAATTCTCCACTCTCTTAACTCTGATCTTCTAGCTAGGGTCTGCATTTGCGCATTTGAGTTTGATCTTTTGCAGTGTGCAAAGTGTGTACAAGCTAATCTTATCCATAAGGATCCCAACATTTGGGGCATAGTCAGTGATGCAAAGGAACACAAATGTGCATTGTTTGCTTGCAATGTCCTCTTTTTTGTTACCTCATTGCTCACTTTTTTACCTAACATCTTTAGGATCTTTGATATTTTTGGTTTACTTCTTGGGCTGAAAGTATACAATACCAAATCTGAAGACTTTAACATCATCTTCCCTATCCCAACTGTCAAACTACTTTACGTTAATTTTGAGTTAAGTGGGCCTCTTTGCTTCTTCCATATTTGGGGGGTCCACGTTTCTCTTTTCACGGATTTGGCTTATAAAGTCAATTACCCTCCCATCATTAATGGGTCACATACCAAATTCCCTGATTGGGTAGGATTCATCCAATAAAAATGACCCTCTTGTCTTGTGAGGACCCTCCCCACCCAGGTCCCTAAAAGAGACCTTTTCCTCTTTCAGTCTCAACTAGTTACATTTGTCTCACAGGGTAAAATGAAGAGGATTCCCTAATCTTCTTTGATTGCCCAAAACCCTGAGGTGGTTGGTAAGTACTACACCTAGTAAAATATCACGCGGCTCATTTGGCCCAACTGAGTTCAATTTGTGCTATGCCACTCTGGGTTTCAATGGAGACTAAAGCTCTCCCTGATTTTAAATTTTAAAATGTTCCTTTTGGCCTTCTATATTATCAACTATTTATTTAAATCCCTTACTTAGCATCATTCATTTCCACACTACTTTGCAGACATATTCATCACTGTCCCCACTGGAGGTCACCATCTAAATTCCCTATTAGTATGTCTTTGTAGTTTGGGAGTAAAACCGGAGAACCTGGAAGAAATCCATGCAAACACGGGAAGAACATACAAACTCCTTACAGATGTCTATAGGATTTCAACCCAGGACCCCAGCTCTTCAAGGCCACAGTTCTAATTACTGAGCCACTGTGCTGCCCCTGGGAATAACCCCTGTTATCCCATTCCCTTGACTTTGGGATTGCATATCAAAAAGATATCACTTACATTTTTGCCATACTCCTCGAGCTCCGATAATAATCCAGACTTGACTTCTGGTTGGGAGCTGGGGAAGTTCCTCTGGTATACAAATAAGGGCCTATTATTATTGTAGTATTGTAGATTTTGCCGATTGGTCAGGTATAATATCCCAGGAATTTCTCTCCTGTATTTTTATGGTGTGCCCTCTTCCGAAAGTATGAAGATCTAAATGTAAATTCCATTTTTGGGCATAGAAGTTTTAATAACCCTGCCTGACCTGGAAATATATCCAGTCTATATAAATCTGCTCTGCTGGAAGGAGGATCTGAGAATCTTTATTGGCAAAATATGGCTCCATAGAAGCTTTCTATTAATACAGCTTTGTCGGAACTTGGGTATAAACACCTCATGAGATGGTATTTGACACTTCAGAGGCTTGCACAGATTTTCCAGGATTCTTCCCTCTTTGATGGGCCTATCAGTCAGCTGTTTACCCTGTGGAGTTGGAGACTGGTGGTTTACTCTCTAAATTTCCTCTCTTGCTAGCCAGACCTTTCTTCTCCTCCTCTCTTTTCTTCCTTTAACTCTCTTCTCTATCCTGATCCTTTTGTATTATTGTCTAGTGACTTTCTACGCCCTGATTCATGGGTGAGTGGGACATAGGAGCTACTGATGTTGAGTAAACGGAGTGTCACGGAATTGTTGGTCTCATCCTATCATATGTTATTAAATTCTAGTAAGTCATCATATTCTAGTAGACATGGCAAAGTCTAATTTTAGGGCGTCAACTTAGTTTCTTGTTATTTTATTGCCATTCTGATTTGAGAAATACATATAATATACATATTTTTTTTTATTTATCTTCACTTGTCTCTATGTAATTTATTATTTATTATTCCTTGAGGTCTTATGTCCTCATTTCATGTATTTCTGCTTTTTATTGTATAATGGTTCAATAAACACTATGATATATAAATGTAACTATACGACACTTTGTAATGAATCTTTATTACTTATTTTATCTCTTTACGTTTCACTCCTGGGTATATTTTCTAGTGGCAAATTGGTTAATTATAGAAATATATCGATTCTGACTACAGTCAGTCTTCTGTAGTCAGATTCAGGAGAATCTTGCATTAGGTTTCTCAGCCCTGTTCACTCTAGTGATAGATCCTGCAGCAGCAACCAGTCTTAGATGTCACTCAGTAGGCAGCGGGAATGAAAAAGAATTCCAGCTGCTGGGTAAGAGGGGACTAAGGAGACAACCCAGACTGTTGGGGGAGGGGATGTTAGAAAGAAGTGTGTAGAAAATGATCTTACACTGCAGGACAAGGCAATTATTTGCGACACATATCGCTAAAACTGGAAACCCACTGCGCTGTATATTTGATGGTTTGTTTTTGTTTTTTTTAAAAAAAACAAGTCATTCCTAAAAGGGAGTATTTAAAAGAACATAAAAACATCAAAATTGCAAAAAAAAGTAAAATAATGGTTACTATGGGTTATTGTCGAGCTGATGTGGTGGCAATAACTCTGTCAAATTGTAGAACATGTTGGTGCAGTATATTGCTGGTCCTACACAGCAAGCATAACATATTGCTTCTTAATGCTCTTTTAGTTCAGCATTGATGGCTTTTAGACCATCTGAAGAGTTGGGAATGGGTTCTATCGGTCGGCCCGCAGTAGCTAATATCAGTTAACTCTGTCAAGTCAAACTTTTTGCCTCCTGTGAGACTGTGTAAACCATCAAGCTTGTTGCTTCATGTAAAACTGTGGTATCAATCTATGTGCAACTGCTTCTTTCTGCCATTGGAGAGATGCTTTGTCATTAAGGTCTACCACATCATATTTATCATCCTAGCTTATAACCCCTCCACCCAATCCGATGTGACCCCCTTACGGGTGAGTCATTTTAACTCCTTACCATAACATCCTCTATATCAGGGGTCCTCAACCTGTCGCTCGGGAGCCACATGTCGCTTGCGGGCCCATGATGTATGTTATGTAGAGAAGGTCTCCAGATGGTGACTTTTATGAATAGCCCCAAACAGAAGGGCAGATCTGGATGTGCATATAGTGGCGGGGGATAAGTGAAATATGGTTAGCTGGAGATAGGCTGATACTATTAGATAGATAGAGGGATGTTCAAGCTGGATGGGATAGTGTGGTGGGAGTGCTTCGTCTGAGAATTACGAATGGGGGTAAAGTGGGAACACTTGGATATAAGTATACTGCCTATAAGGAAGGTGTTTTGGTTGGGTAGTTTTGGCTGTAATCATACTGGTAATCAGGGCTCTCGGAGACACTATGGTAGGGGAAGGTGGTTCACGCTGGATGTGGCTTACGACCATCTCTCAGAACTAAATGTGGCTCTCAGGGTAATAAAAGTTGAGGACCACTGGATTTTTTCCAAAGGAAAGATCTAAATATTGCATTGGCACAATCTTCCATTATGTTATGTGTATGCTGTTATTGTATGCAGAACTATTTTTGCCATCAAAATGACTGACACGATTGACTGGCTTGTGTTCCTGCAATTCCAGATACAAACAGGACCCAGACCATCCCAATATCAAACAGTCGAATTTTACAGTAGCATGCATTTTTAATTTCTCATAAGGAACTGGAGGTAAGCCTCTGGATCATAATGGGCTTTTTTTCATAGTACAGATGCACTGTATATATAGTCCTCTACTGTATACTTTGTAATGTGCAGGTTACAATTTATTGCTGCATGAAGTAACGTGTAAGTTAATTAGGTATGGATGGATTAGAGAATCTGTATTATTATGAGTAACCCAGGTAACAGCAATAGAGCTGTCCTATTACTTTCGAGGCTTTGACTGTAATGGCGAGTCTACAGCTGGGAGAATGCATTTATTCACACAGAGTGACTGCAGACTTATCGCTTTTGACCGGACAACCCCTTTAATAAAAACAAAATAAGATGCAGTGATCTTAAAGGGAACCTGTCATGTAAAAAAAAAACGGTATTCACTTGCAGATGTGTGGTTAATCTGCAGGTTAATAGCGTTTTGAAGCTGTCTGGCACTGAGAGCCCCACTGCCGGGAGGAGTGTACTTTATTCTTAATGCTGAGCCGGCTGTCAGTCGGTGTCGGGGCCACCGGTCACTATGTACAGAGCGATGATTGAAGCCGCGCCAGCTCACCCCTATAACTGAAAGCCCAAGGCTGCCAGGAGGAATAGAGTTCATTTCCTCCCGGCAGTGGTACTCTCAATGTGGGCACCGGGCAGATTAAACCCATATCTGCAGGTTAATAACGTTTTTTTTAAATTACAAGTTCACTTTAACCTTGGCTCCCTTGGGTCTGCTGCCCGTTTCTACCATGTGTCCTCTGCATGCTAGTTTTGGGTTGAAGGACATGGACAGCTTCCTTTGGCATTGGATAACAGTAAAATAGAACAGAGAACATGTCCCTCCATGTATTGTAATACTTGAAATATTCATGATTTAGCTGTTCAGAAGAGCATTCTGTCATGAAACCGTAAGTAGCACAAGACTGCTTGATGAACACAGAATATGAATTTCAAATGACAGCATAATACGGAATTAAATAATTCATTTTTCGCCGACGCAGTTGGAGATCTTAGAAGAATAGAGTTCAAGGTTTTTACTTGTAACATAAATGCAAAAAAAGTGTTTGTCAGTCCTTTTTTGGGGATGACATCCTTTTATTGATGTCAGGGCTTCTTACAACTTAGAAATGGAATTGGCTGTTTTTGAGATCTCTGACAATCTACACTCCCCAACATTGAAATTGCAACACCAAAAAGAAAAAGGTGTGGGTTTATGAAAATTACAGGATGGATAGACATGTTAATTATATGCAAGAAGAAATGTAAACAATTTTCTACACAACACCAGGCCACATGTTGCTTGTGTGTCACCCCAGGCCTGGATGCCACAAACCATAATCTGTGTCTGAGAGCAGGAGAGAGGTTCCCTGGTTAGGGACCATTAGCATGCAGCACCTCCTGTCCCAGGCCAGTAGGGGGAGCTGGCTGCCCTATAAAAGCTGGAACTCGGGCAGGGTTAGAGAGACCAGAACCCACTTCTGAAGTGTCCAGAAGGGTTCTCAGAGAAAAGGGACAGGTCAGCAGCAGCTGAGGAGTTCGTGAGGCAGAGGAGAGACTGTGAGCCAGGGACAGAGGCGACGAGAGCCGGTCCTGGCTGAGAGAATCACACAACCGGACATTGGGGTCCGAGGCTGTCAGGGTTATAAGCCCAACAGCAGAGAACCAACCCGCGAGGGATTTCAGGTCCCTTGGCCTAAGAAGCCTGGAGGCTCCGCCACACAGAGGGACCAGTACAGCGAGGAGAAAGCAAAAGGTACCCAAGGCCCGAGTCGCAAGCCATACAGGCGAGAAGTACACGGCCAGCTCAGGGACGTGGGCTATTACACCACGAAGAGGGGGATAGTCAGAAAGAGCATAGAGAGAACGGTAGGCCTACACACTCACCCTGACCAGTGGGGTTCCCCGAATGCTCTCAGACACCCAGGCCCATTCCTAACCTGTACTACTGTTGGGTCATTAATACCTACAATAAAGACCCTGAACTGTTTGAAGCGGACTCTGAACTCTTACTATTGCGGCCTGCACTATCATCCCCAGCATCCTCTTACACTGCCCTGAGGCTACACTCTTCCTGTGGGGAGTTATCGTATCCCTGTGCTGCACACTAACACCAGCCTCAGTGGTCTGCCCTGCAGTGGCGGTTATCCCTGACCGCAATCCATGGGTGGCGTAGTCGGACATTTAAAGCACTGATTGATAGACTGCCACAATTTGGTCTGACCACCCTGAGCCACGGGATCGGGTTGCCACTACTACCCCCAACATCGTACAGAAGCCCGGTTCCGGGTACCCCACGGCCCAGGGGGCGAGTCACTTGTGCTCATGTGAGCAACCTGCATTACCAAAACATGCTACAAAGGCCTGCAGCGTCTCCGGACCTATCTCCCATTGTCCACATCTGGGATGTCATTGGTCGGCAGTTGCAAAGGGAGCTGTCAGCAGCGGATCTTAATGATTTACGTGCCCAAGTGCATTCATGGTGCCAGAGCATTCCTCAGACAGCCATTAATAACCCCATAGATAGTATGCCAAGGAGTGTAACTGCGTACATTTCTGTGGGTGCTGCTCAAACTCCGATACTTAATAAATTGTGATGTTTTAAAAATTTTGCCTCCATTATTTCATCATTTGCATATCATTAACATGTCTATCCATCCTGTTATTTCCATAGTTCCATGACATTTCCTTCTTGGTGATGCAATTTCAAGGGGCTGAGAAATGGGAAATATGGAATTCATGTGGAAAATGATCACTTGCAGAACAGAATAAAACAAAAGAAAAGTGCACCATTTACTCTATTGGGTCCGTCTGGTTTCTGTTTTTGTCCGTTTTTTTAAATAGAACAAAAAGTGCAGCATGCTGTACAGTTTGTCCCGTTATAGTCAATGGGACTCTTATGCTGTAGTTCTACACCAGATCTATTTTCCACAAAAATTCTAATTCTTTGTTCACATCTTCATTTTGAGTTCTGATTTTCTATGCTGCTTTAGGAACAAAGTCTAATATGTATCTCTAGCTTTAGGGTATCTTAAACACTTAGGGCCCGATTCATCAAAGTGTTTATGCCAGAAAACTGGCATAAAACATTTTGAAAAGTCGCAACATGTTTGCAAATTGTGGCATTTTCTTACCAGTTTCGGGCAGCGCTGCCATTGTGAGTAGAGCTGGGGAGGAGCCAGAATGGGGCATGGCTACCCCCATCCAATTCTTTATTAGGGTCAGCGTTTATTACATCACAAAATATGACTTAATCCCCTGCCCAGAATAACATTAATGTTTTAATACATCAACCAGAAAGTATATTTTATAGGCTTTATAAAAATGCATTTATTATGGTTAAAATACAGTGCCTTTAAATCAATATTGAGGTCTTCAGTGAGGATTTTTCCATGTAAAATCTGATGGGTCATACAAACAACCATGATTTTTTGTCCTACTATGAAGCTATTCTGCGAGACACAGCTTTATCTGCAGCACTGTACGGGTACTCGGTGTACAGAGCCTCAGGGACTCTCATGTTCATCCATATTGTAAACCGTGCGCATAGAGCCAAAGAGCTTGCTCCATAGTATCTCAAACACATGTTAGGCATTGTAATGTGAACTTGCAAGAACAGCCTCAAATCTTCCCGAAGTAATAACCTAGGTCACCTAAACGACTGCACGAGTATCTCTTTCAATTTCACCCAGAAGCGTTTGAATGGCAGAGTGGGGAAATTAAATAGAGGCTTAATAAAATGATCTTATAAGTTATTTAAATGTGCATTGAGTACCAGTGACTGGTCTTTGAAAGATGTAGAACAATTTATTAAAATGACATGATAGACCTGACAATTGGCTGCACAATGTCTGAATAAATAATGATAGACCACAAAATAAGAGGACTGTCTGTCTTGCACCTTATTATATAGAAAATTGGTTTAGAAGCGGGGAATTGAATTTGCCTGGTGGGCTTGCAGTTGTTATTATATGCAGCAGATTGAAGTCCTGGAGGAAATTGGCAGAAGGAAATTGTCAAACACAGAATCCAATTCTGACTCCTAGTCTACAAAGATTTCATCACCTCCGTTATCTCTACGCATACTCCAGATTTGACCTTCACTAAATGACTGGTGGGACTGATCATACTAAAATATGGGCTGAAGTTTAAATGTATGTAGGGTTTGGACACTTCAAAAAAATATATATAAGTGAGTTTACTAGTTTAGAAAAATCCATTTTCATGTGCCTTATTAGGAAATGTTGAGTTAATAAAGGTTCAGGAACTAATCTCTAGGTCTCAGGAACCTCATTTCTTATCTAAAGTTGAAAGTGGCTATTAAAAGGGCACCGTGTAATTTCACCTCAGGCATCACTGCACTGTATAGCACATGTTAAAGAAAACTGAGGACAAAAAATATTTAATTTTTAACCATAAAAAATGCTAATTTTTAAAGACCCCATACACATTAGATTAAAGTTGTCAGAACCTGTAAATTTCGATATGACCAGTCAACCATCTAATATGTATGGGGGCCTCCGGACTATTCCACCATGGATGATGTCAGGGAAGATAATGACTGGGCAGTTTGAATTCAATTGTCATATTGTCTTGTTGTCCCTGTAGATAAGCCGCAACTAGAGGTGTCTGTTAGCGGCTTGTTCTATTTTTCCCATAGAGGCCCAGCTGGGCGGTCATGTATATGGTGTAGTTGGGAGAGATAACTGTTGGCCGACAGATATCTGAGCTACATAGACGCCACCTGATTTCTCCATAGATTAGAGAAATCTAGTCAGTCCCAACAGTTAACTTAGTGATCAGCTTCTTGTCAAAGGTTCCTTGTCTAACATGTCAAGTCAGATATATGCTATGCCAAACTGTGCACTGTTGTGTCCTACAGTGCATGAAAAGATCATTACAGAACTATCCATGTAAGCGCTATTAACAAGGGGTTGTGACACTTTTAGTTATGACCAATCCTTAAGATAGGCCATCAATATTAGGCAGGTGGTTGACTCCCAGCACTTGCTCTGATCTGTCTAAAGAAGCTATGTCCCCTTCATTGTTCACAAGACATGGCCCTATACATTGTACTATACACCGCTAATACAAAATGTAGAGTTGTACTTGCTAACAAGTAAGAGAATGCGATGCTTACTGGAGTTCCCTAGCCCCATCAGTCAGTGTGCTGGGAGTGGGATTTCCAATGATAAGGTGAAGCCTATGCTAAGGTTAAGCCATCAATATGTATAAATATGTATTCGATTATTAGTAGTTATCTTTATCTGCGTATCCTAAGGGAGGAACGGAAATTTGAGTGGACATATGATCTGCGCACCCACTTTATTCCTAAACCAATACGAAATACAAGGCAGCTATGGACATCCATTATTTTAGGAGGGAGAGTTTGCTGACATTTTTTTGCTCTCAAGTAATGTAATTAAGTTAGAGGCTAAAATATCTTGTCCTCTGATGCTAGTAAGAATAATGTCATTAAAGGGAATATGTCAGCAGGTTTTTGCTATGTAAGCTGAGGACAGCATGAGGTAGCGGTTAAAACACTGAATTCAGCGATGTGTCACTTATCAGGTTGTGTGCTGTTGTTTACTTACAATGAAGGTTTCATCATTAGAACATTATCACTGCCCTGACCAGCTGCTGCCTGCCAAGTCGTTCAACCACGCTGCCTCCTCTGATAAGCAGCTTACTGTCTATAGACACTGTACACAGGGAGCCTAGGAACTCTGATTGTGTCACAACTGCTGCACCCAGTAAACTGCCGTATTTTTTGGACTAGAACAAACATTTGTTAACAAGAAAAACTCTTGTTAAAAAAATGTTTGCATCTTATAGTGCGGAGGCAGCTTCCTGTGATGGAGGAGAACACAGTCACTGCATCTTTCCCAATCACAGAGAGAGATGCTGTCTCTCCTCCTCTCTGACACTGATCTATGTGATCGGTGCAGAGTAGGAGAGGAAGCCACTGGAAATGAATGGAGGCTGCAGGAGCTGAGCAGCTGCAGGACCTTCTGCACAAGTAATTCCAGGACCTTTCAGGACACGTGACTGAGCACATGACATGAAAGGTGCTTGAGTTAATCAACAGGAAAAAAAAAAAATATATATATATATATATATATAATATAATTTTTATACAGTACAGACCAAAAGTTTGGACAGACCTTCTCATTTAAAGATTTTTCTGTATTTTCATGACTTTGAAAATTGTATATTCACACTGAAGGCATCAAAACTATGAATTAACACATGTGGAATTATATACTTAACAAAAAAGTGTGAAAAAACTGAAAATATGTCTTATATTCTAGGCTCTTCAAAGTAGCCACCTTTTGCTTTGATGACTGCTTTGCACACTCTTGGCATTCTCTTGTTCAGCTTCAAGAGGTAGTCACCGGAAATGGTCTTCCAACAATCTTGAAGGAGTTCCCAGAGATGCTTAGCACTTGTTGGCCCTTTTGCCTTCACTCTGCGGTCCAGCTCACCCCAAACCACCTCGATTGGGTTCAGGTCTGGTGACTGTGGAGGCCAGGTCATCTGGCGTAGCACCCCATCACTCTCCTTCTTGGTCAAATAGCCCTTACACAGCCTGGAGGTGTGTTTGGGGTCATTGGCCATGTTGAAAAATAAATGATGGTCCAACTAAACGAAAACTGGATGGAATAGCATGCCGCTGCAAGATGCTGTGGTAGCCATGCTGGTTCAGTATGCCTTCAATTTTGAATAAATCCCCAACAGTGTCACCAGCAAAGCACCCCCACACCATCACACCTCCTCCTCCATGCTTCACGGTAGGAACCAGGCATGTAGAGTCCATCCGTTCACCTTTTCTGCATCGCACAAAGACACACGGTGGTTGGAACCAAAGATCTCATATTTGGACTCATCAGACCAAAGCACAGATTTCCACTGGTCTAATGTCCATTCCTTGTGTTCTTTAGGCCAAACAAATCTCTTCTGCTTGTTGCCTGTCCTTAGCAGTGGTTTCCTAGCAGCTATTTTACCATGAAGGCCTGCTGCACAAAGTCTCCTCTTAACAGTTGTTGTAGAGATGTGT
This sequence comes from Phyllobates terribilis, assembly GCF_046119375.1. Lineage (NCBI taxonomy): Eukaryota > Metazoa > Chordata > Amphibia > Anura > Dendrobatidae > Phyllobates > Phyllobates terribilis. Next base: position 159,037,855 of record NW_027362771.1, on the reverse strand, counting down.
CTGCTGCTAGAACTCTGTGTGGCATTGATCTGGTCTCTAATCTGAGCTGCTGTTAACCTGCAATTTCTGAGGCTGGTAACTCGGATAAACTTATCCTCAGAAGCAGAAGTGACTCTTGGTCTTCCTTTTCTGGGGCGGTCCTCATGTGAGCCAATTTCTTTGTAGGGCTTGATGGTTTTTGCAACTGCACTTGGGGACACTTTCAAAGTTTGCCCAATTTTTCAGACTGACTGACCTTCATTTCTTAAAGTAATGATGGCCACTTGCTTTTCTTTACTTAGCTGCTTTTTTTCTTGCCATAATACAAATTCTAACAGTCTATTCAGTAGGACTATCAGCTGTGTATCCACCAGACTTCTGCACAACACAACTGATGGTCCCAACCCCATTTATAAGGCAAGAAAAGCCACTTATTAAACCTGACAGGGCACACCTGTGAAATGAAGACCATTTCTGGTGACTACCTCTTGAAGCTCATCAAGAGAATGCCAAGAGTGTGCAAAGCAGTCATCAAAGCAAAAGGTGGCTACTTTGAAGAACCTAGAATATAAGACATATTTTCAGTTGTTTCACACTTTTTTGTTAACTATATAATTCCACATGTGTTAATTCATAGTTTTGATGCCTTCAGTGTGAATGTACAATTTTCATAGTCATGAAAATACAGAAAAATCTTTAAATGAGAAGGTGTGTCCAAACTTTTGGTCTGTACTGTATATACTGTATATATTTCCATTTAATAGAAAAATATTAAAAATATGATGAAAGACTAAAATGTCTGGATGATGACGCATTTCCAACCACCGTGGTTCTTAATTATAATCAGGTTATGTCTAAACCTAGGGCTTGTCTTATAGTCCGAAAAATACGGTAAGTCAAACATCGCTGGAATCAGGGTCTCCTTTCCTACATGCTACTCTCTATATGCTGCTCTCAGTTGAGGTATGAAAGACCTGGTGATAGATTCCCTTTAAAGAAAGTGGACTTTTCTAAACTGAAATTTTAACTTATTTATACCTTTGTTTCTATCATAGGTGATAATTATGAGCTTTGAGTAAGCTCAACAGAAGTTTAATTATGACTTGCTAACTTTTGTATCATTACCCTGAGAACAGACTATCGATTTGTCGTACTGAGGAGGTCTTCCTGGAAACCATATGAAAGACGTCTGATGTCTTATTATTTATGATTATAGGAAATCTAAAGTACCTGGATGAAACAAACTCAAAAGCGATGCGAATGTAAACACGTGACTGCAAATACAGATTCTGGTTTGGCTTTTATCCTAAGTCATATGGCAAGGCTCGTTAAAGGATCGATAATGACTTTTAGGGTTGCTACTTCCAATAGGAGGCACTTGAGTTCAAGTCCTCTTCCTCTCTGAAGAGGCAATTTGCTTAAAAAAAATAATCCAAACCTTTGTATATTCATCTGTGTGATACTGGAAACATGGAGAATGACAGGAAAGACCCTGTTCACTACAACGGGAGCTACAAGCCTTAGGAATTGATGGTGGAGACAGTATCATGGGCTTCTGTGAGAAATCCACCTGTTTATAAGTGATGTGCATTGGGCCATGGCACATTACATAGAGATCTTAGACCTCCATGTCAGATATATTGCTTTGATTCTATGTTTTGGCTCTAAAATCGCCAGCTGCACGAATATAGTACTAAAAAAATGTCTCGTCACGATGTGAAAGTTTTGTTTGTACTCAGTGGCTATTTGAGCACACAGTCGGGGTACTTGAGAGGAGCTGACACCTTTTAGAATGTCTTAAGGATTTGTCGGGGATATGGTTTTTGTTCTGGCTCTGATGCTGTCATATGCTGGCGGGGGTGTCACAAGGCCAGGGATGTGTCTTCCTCAGCATCATTAAATGAAGGCATAAGGAAAGCTTTGTGCTTGGATTTAATAGACTGCATTGCTGAACCTCGGTTTTAGTATTCTTTAATGTATATATTTCTACTTTAGATCTATTAATGCTACCTAACATACAGGATCTCCTTATATTCCATGTTTGGAGAAGAGACTTCAGAGAGCAGCTTATGTTTTCTAATTATTTAGCTTCAATAAAATGGTTATTGTGAATGTGATGTGCGCAACTATTGCTGATTCTTATACAGACAAAGAGTCCAAGGCGAGCTAACGAAATGCCCAAGTTATGTGATTGAATACAAAGAAATAAATCTTTAGATGGTTTTATGCCTGGGTTATTGATACTGCGGCAAGTAGAGCATACTTATTTTACTTGAATTGTTAGACTTGTAATTACGCTATGGTATTCTGTCTTGAAGAAGGTTGTATTTCCCTGGGCTCCTTCAATTTTCTTATTGATTAGGAAATCTATGAACTAAAGCAGCCTATTGTTGAAACAGCTAGCATGCGAACACCTGACTTGTACATTTCTTGATAGAAGTTAGATAGGTTGGTAGGTTTCAATTGTTTATTTTCCATTGCTTGTACAAATCTAATTCCAAAAATGTTGGGACACTGTAAAATGTAAAGAAAGCAAGAATTCAATGATGTGGAAATCTCTCACAACCATATTTTTTTTACATGTCAGAACATAGAACACAGATCATAAGGCGAAAGTTAGACAATTTTCCATATAATTTGAAAAAAAATTAACTAATTTAGAAATTAATGGCAGCAACACATCTCAAAAAAGTTGGGCTTCAGCCATATCTACCATTGTGTAGCATCCCCTCTTCTTTGTCTGGGAACTGAGGAGACCAATTGCAAAAGTTTTGGGAGAGGGATGTTGTCCCACTCTTGTATGATGTAGGATTCTCGTTGTTCCACAGTCCTGCGTTTTCTTTGCTAGATTTTTCATGTCATAATGCACCAAATGTTTTCTATTGGTGAAAGATCTGGACTGCAGGCGGCCAGTTCATCACCCGAACTCTTCCTCTATGAAGCCATGTTGTTGTGATGGATGGGAGTATGTGGTTTAGAATTGTCTTGCTGAAATTTGCAAAGCTTTCCCTGAAATAGACACTGTCTGGATGGGATAACATGTTGTTCTTAAACCTCTATATAATACTCAGCATTGATAGTGCCTTACAAAATATGTAAGCAACCCATGCCATAGGCATTAATGCAACCGCATACCTTCAGAGATGCAGGCTATTGAACTTGTTGACTGTATCATGTGTGTGTGTTGCCCAATTTTTCTTAAAAAAATGATTGTTTGACACTCATGTTGATTCAGTCTTTTTAATCCGAGAACAATTTAACATATTTGTCATATTATTTTGTATTAAAGGTTATCCAGAAGTATTAGTTGAACTTCCTAGATTTAAGTGCATCATCAGTTCCGAATACAGATCTCTCTACAGATAAATCTACCTTCCATATGCCATTTATAATATTGGTGACCTTTTATGTGACAAAGGGACCTTTAGGCTATGTGCCCACGATGCAGAAATGCTCAGGATTTTTTCCTGAGCGTTTCTGCATCTCCCTGGCAGAAAAAACGCATGCGGATTGTAGATGCGGATTGTACATGCGTTTTTCCTGCCAGAGACAAGCGGATGTGAAGCGTTCTTCACATGCATTTACGCATGCGGGTTGACAAGCGCTTTCCAAGCGATTTTAGCATCACTTGGAAAGTGCTTGACAACTTGGTCACACTATATAAATCCATGCAAACTGCATGGATTTATATACTGTGACCTTTAAAGAATGGTAAAAAAAAAATAAATAAATCTATACTTACCTTCTGATGGCCCTCGGTGTCTTGCTTCGCTCCGTCCTGGCTTGCCGGCAGCTCGCGGTACACTACACTGAAGGACCTGCCGTCACATGACTAAATGATGTCAGCGCAGGTCCTTCAGTCCACCGCGATCTGCCGGCAAGGGAAGACCAGGACACCGGGGGCCATCAGAAGGTAAATATAATATTTCTTTTTTATTTTATTCTTTTTTTTTTACAGGTACTATGGTACCCGAGTCCAGAGGAGAGTCTCCTCTTCTCCAAACTTGGGTACCATCCGCACATTGAAACATTGGATTCCGCTTGTACAGATCCAGTGATGCGGATTCCATGCGTTCCAATGCAAGTCAATGGCGGCCAAAACGCAGCGCTTCTGCAAAATAATTGGTAGTGCTGCGTTTTTTTCCGCAATGATAACCCGCAGCGGAAATTTTCGCAGCATGTGCACAGCACATGCGGATTATCATTGGGGAACATGGCAGGCCTTCTACCAAGCGTTTTTTAAGCATTTCTGCAGCGTTTTTGCCGCTGCAGAAACGCTTAAAAAACTCATCGTGGGCACACAGCCTTAGACTCCTTTAAACCACTGTTGTAGTTCAAAGTTGTAGTGGACGCAGCTAGGTATTGCAGATCATCACCTATTTAACAGAATAGGAACCGATCTGCAGTTCTTTGCAGCAGCCTCTACACCAGTGTTTCCCAAATCCAGTCCTTACGGCCCCCCCAGCAGATTGTTTTCAGGATTTCCTTAGTATTGCAAAGGTGGGAGAACCTATGGAAATTTCTGATGCTTTAATAATAATTTAATCACCCGTGCAACACTACAGAAATCCTGAAAATATTATCTGTTGGAGGGGCCGTGCAGACTGGATTTGGGAAACACTGATATACACTTTGAACAGAGCTGTTCAGCTCTTTTCAGTACTTGCATCTGACCACCACCAAAGATAATAACAACTGCTGATTCATGGTGGTGTTTAATTCGGACCCTCACCAATATGATATTGATCACCATTTTGAAGGATAGATTATCAGTATTATATACCAGGACAACATCTTAACTTATGTAACATTCATGTTTTACCTGGTATTACGGTTACTTTCATTAGATCGGACCTCAGTAAACATCTCATTTATATTCCTGATAATATTCACAATATTTCCTTGTCGCTGTCTTGTAATTGCGGTTGCCTAATGATCTCTTCAATCCTCTCTAAAATTTTAAAAATTGACTTATCAAATATGTTTACCAGGGAAGTTACAAGTCTAGTACTTCTGATCTCTCTTTTTATCTTGGCAGGAGCTCTCTGCTTCTTGTGTATTAACCATGTCTTTCAGTTTGCTTTTGATGATCCCTTTAATGTTTTTTTTTTGCTTGATAGGACACGATCAGATCTTAGCTCCCTCTTTCTTCTAAGTAACATATATATATCTTTTTCTGAGCGTCAGCTAATCGAAGCACTTGTGATAATGACAGTAAAGATGGCATGTGCTTTTTCAACAAGTCAGAAGATTTAAGGTCTTTAAAGAGCTTCCAGATGACTTATTCAAAGTTAAAAAATATGCTAAATGATTCTAAAATATGTCTCAAAATAATTTTCTTTTTTTTTTTCAATGCCGGTAAGATTTCCTAAATGGAAATGGTTACTTTATAGTTTGCATTTCTTAAAAGGCTCGTTAAAAAGGACAATTTTCAACTTGCTTGCCTTTCATATATTTGATTTTAGAGAAAAAAAAGCTTCATCCAAATTAGCAAACATTTTTTTAAACAAATGTTTAAAACTGGTGTATATAGTATGTAAAGTCCATATTAAATTGTGCCTATACATGCAATCTCCTACCCAATTTTACATATGGCATACAGATACCCAACACCTTGGGTAATACAATTGCAAAGGCAACGGTCTGATGCCCGAAGAATTTCTTGCATGAGTCCTATTTAAATAATAGGATCTGTGCACAAGACTCTTAGCCTTCCAGTAAAGTATTCTTCACTAGAAAAGTGCTTTTTTTTAAAGAAGCTCTCCCATCAAAGTTTTTATCCTCTTAATATATTGCAGTCATCATATTATATAGCACTGTGTACTTACAATTGCTCATTTTGCCTCTCTACCCACTAATTCTTCTCTTGTATATAGAAACTTCCTGTCTCTTGTTGATGCATTTATCATTCCCCTCTTCAACTCCTGATCCACCTGCTTTGCTTCCCCCCCGCCATAGACTTTTGCAGTGGCTCATGACTTGTGCAGAGAAAATTCACCCCCTGTTTCTACATAGAGCATAGAAGTCAGTTTTTAATCACATGATGCCATAGACCTAATGGAAAACAAAATAAGTGACTGTGTAGAAGGGCAAAATGAGCAATTGTAAGTACACAGTGCCATATAATATGATGACTGCAATATATTAGAGGATAAAAACTTTGATTCGGGGCTTCTTTGCTGTATAATATTATGGCACTCTACCAGTTAACAAGTGATACTAACTATCGTTATAATAATGATTGAATTAAAAGGATAAAATTTAACTCTTTGAATAAATGTGACGAAATCGGGCAAGCGATCTTTTCAGTATTGTGAAAACTATAAAAAGAGAAGTATGTTACTTGGTACAGGTTTATTTCATGTGTTAGATCTGACAAAATTTTTAAACATGTGGTCCTGGTAAATAATTACTATTCTCTTCTGACTAAACTGTTAAATATTATCAGAAAGTACTCTAGGTATTGCATCATAGATGATACTCCAAGTCTACAAAGGCTTCCAAAGTAACAGTATGTCCAAGGGAGCCAAACTATACCCCTTGTTCTGTGCAAATCTTTATAATAGCAAGAACACGATAGTATCCAGAATGCATATCCCTAAAGGCAGTAATTTGGCTTCTTAGCTCTTGGTAGTTTTTGTACTGCAGTTCAAGAAGTCTTTATATTTGTGTGCCGTTTTCTAAGCCAATATTCATCTGGGTATACTCTTCAAACACGCAGCAGGATGGAACAGGATAAAGAAAATGGAGGATTTTGTGTCCTGCCAAATGAGCATGCCCTCAGGCATTGTTGAGGAGGAATTTGCATTGCAGAAGAAATAAATGCACTGCTACAAACCTTAAAGGAGTTTCAGTGTGAAGTAGGAAGATGTATTGAAGTGTGCATGCAAACGGAGTTAAGAACGTGCATAGATTGATTAAAAACCCTTTTATATGTATGCTTTGTGTTTGTGTATAATTTATGAATCTGTTCATAGACTGATTATAGAATTGGGTGCATTCAGATACTAGACTGGACACCTAAATACATTTAAACCATGGCCTAGGCCCCATTCACACTCCTGAATAAATTCAAACCTCAGCCCAGAATTTAAAGAAAACAAACACCCCAAACCTGACTCTTAACTTAGCTTAGAACCTATCCCACTAAATTCAGACAAAAAAAAATCAGACAGACTGAAACATTGAGACTACTACAATAGAGGACACATTACCAGAAATAACACAAACACGGAAATAGTGGCAATTATATGACAGTCAGAATGCCCCTATTCAAGAATGTCTGTAAGAGAGACCACCTGTTAAAGGATTCACACCCCCTGGAAGAAGCCTATGCCAAACATGCGTCGGGGTCTCATCACTCCTTTGCCTTCCAATACATATCAGGTTGTTTATATTATGTGATGCCATCTGATGTTGTTTTCTTGGATCTGTTTTGCAATTATGTTTTGATCTCATTACTACCTCTTTGTCCATTATGGCTTAACGCATCATATCCTTGATGCATAGGCACCTTAAATATGCTCAGTATGACTTAATCTACTCTATCTTTCACACACAGGCACCTTATTCTTGATCTATATTTATCTGTTTTGTGGTATACAGATTGACACTGTACCTTTACATTCCAAACGGACACAGATATATTTATTACCTTATTAATTGTACATGATTTTCTTAGTAACCTATAATGACCTGGTTTTAGATGGGTTATTGGGAGATTATTCTGTGTCTCACATTCTCCCTTTTTATATGTTTTTATATTGTTCTTATAGTTGCATAATGATATGCTCATTAGCTTCCCAATGATATGACTGGCACACATATCACTCACCATAAATAGAAACCCATGCTGAAGTGGTCAACAGTGCTGGTGGTATTTTTACAAGATAATCTGATGGCTTCTTTTCAACTACAGGCACTGCCACTTATGGCCCATATGTTTGCCACATCAGGACATTGTGTGCTATCTAACTGTTATCTGTTGGAGAGTAAGGTAGGATAACCTGCCTGCAGGTAATTTGCTACAAAATCATCCATTAGGGCGAACTCTTCTCACCGAAATATGTCCAAGTCTTATTTGAGCTTGGTGTTTTAAACTTAATAGATGTGTAGAAAGGACGTGTTGTTATTTTGTATGGGGCACATGCTATGTGTAGACTAAAAGACAACTGAAAGCTTGACATTAAAAACGCAAGATCTTTCACAAGACAGAAGACTATTCTTTTGTAATACTTTACTTATTTCAAGATAAAAAAAACTAGTTTTTTTTGTCACAATTTGATGCAAACTGTAGTTTTCTAATTTCGAATCAATTCTGTCATCACAATTTTTTTTTCTACTTTAAATGGTTTTATTGGGTTTTAATAACATTGATATAAAAGCAGAACATTCCAACTACGTTTAATAACAGCAATAAAAAAAGAGAACGATTGTTAATATTTAGTTATCGTCAAATATTGCAATATAAGTATAACCAACATGATGAGGTATTAATATAAACTCTAATATGAACCAAATAATTATGTGTGTGCTAGAAGAATGTAAGAAGAAAGGAGGGCGGAAAGAAAAAGAATGGGAAGAAAAAGGAGGTGGATAGGGAGGCAAAAACCCCCAAAGCCCACGACTTATTGAAACCATCACTTCAGAGGAGACCACATCTACCACAACATTCTGTTTTAACTATTCTTTTCTGACAACCAGATAGCCAGGTCATTCCCCTCACTGAATAATATCCAACATGTCCATTGGCGATGAAGAGATTCAAAGCGATTGTTATCATGTGCAATCATGTTTGTAATCTCCAAAAGTTAATAGCATTACTGCTAAGTTCTACTGTGATAGTACTACATGTTAATAATAATCGGATGAACTACAGTGTTTAAACGTTATTATAAAAGTTTCATGTAAATGCTGTAAAGCATGCACTTTGAAATTATCCCAGGTAGACCAAATTTTGGCAGGTGTCATATGCTAACTTATTAACTTGCTAACTGAATTCTCATTTTGTAGACCTATCCTTGTTCTTATTTTGGAAACTGAAGTTCTGAGAATGGCCATTTCTTTGTACAGGTGTTCTTTACTGCGGACAGTTACAGTCATATGAAAAAGTTTGGGCACCCCTATTAATCTTAAGCTTAATGTTTTATAAAAATTGGTGTTTTTGCAACAGCTATTTCAGTTTGATATATGTAATAACTGTTGGATACAGTAATGTTTCTGCCTTGAAATGAGGTTTATTGTACTAACAGAAAATGTGCAATCTGCATTCAAACAAAATTTGACAGGTGCATAAGTATGGGCACCTCACCAGAAAAGTGACATTAATATTTAGTAGATCCTCCTTTTGCAAAAATAACAGCCTCTAGTCGCTTCCTGTAGCTTTTAATGAGTTCCTGGATCCTGGATGAAGGTATTTTTGACCATTCCTCTTTACAAAACAATTCCAGTTCAGTTAAGTTTGATGGTCGCCGAGCATGGACAGCCTCTTCAAATGATCCCACAGATGTTCAATGATATTCAGGTCTGGGGACTGGGATGGCCATTCCAGAACATTGTAATTGTTCCTCTGCATGAATGCCTGAGTAGATTTGGAGCGGTGTTTTGGATCATTGTCTTGCTGAAAGATCCATCCACTGCGTAACTTCAACTTTATCACTGATTCTTGAACACTATTGCCAAGAATCTGCTGATACTGAGTGGAATCCATGCGTCCCTCAACTTTAACAAGATTCCCAGTGCCGGCATTGACCACACAGCCCCAAAGCATGATGGAACCTCCACCAAATTTTACTGTGGGTAGCAAGTGTTTTTCTTGGAATGCTGTGTTTTTTTGCCACCATGCATAACGCCTTTTTGTATGACCAAACAACTCAATCTTGGTTTCATCAGTCCACAGGACCTTCTTCCAAAAAGAAATAGGCTTCTTCAAATGTGCTTTTGCATACCTCAGCCGACTCTGTGCGTACTTGCAGAAACGGCTTCTTTCGCATCACTCTCCCATACAGCTTCTCCTTGTGCAAAGTGCGTTGTATAGTTGACCGATGCACAGTGACACCATCTGCAGCAAGTTGATGCTGCAGCTCTCTGGAGGTGGTCTGAGGATTGTCCTTGACTGATCTCACCATTCTTCTTCTCTGCCTTTCTGATGTTTTTCTTGTCCTGACACTTCTGGCCTTAACAAGAACTGTCCCTATGTTCTTCCATTTCCTTACTATGTTCCTCACAGTGGAAACTGACAGGTTAAATCTCTGAGACCGCTTTTTGTATCCTTCCCCTGAACAACTATGTTGAATAATCTTTGTTTTCAGATCATTTGACAGTTGTTTTGAGGAGCCCATGATGCCACTCTTCAGAGGAGATTCAAACAGGAGAACAACTTGCAAGTGGCCACTTTAAGTAGCTTTTCTCATGATTGCATACACCTGGCTATAAAGTTCAAAGCTCAATGAGGTTACAAAACCAAAAAAAGTGCTTTAGTAAGTCAGTAAAAAGTAGGCAGGAGTATTTAAAACAAGAAAATGATAAGGGTGCCCATACTTATGCACCGGTCAAATTTTGTTTGAATGCAGATTGCACATTTTCTGTTAGCACAATAAACCTCATTTCAAGGCAGAAACATTACTGTGTCCAACAGTTATTACATATATCAAACTGAAATAGCTGTTGCAAAAACACCAATTTTTATAAAACATTAAGCTTAAGATTAATAGGGGTGCCCAAACTTTTTCATATGACTGTATATTAGCTGGTGTAGGAACAAGAAGACTCAGAAACTTTTGTGTAGTTAGTGCTAGTGTGCTGTGGAGTTGGACTGATGGGTACAGTGGTAGAAAGCCTCTAGTCCAAAACCGTTATGCTGCACATTCTATTGGGTATTACAGGAATTTGCACAAATTTTTCATATCTAGATTTAGACCCATTGAGTTTAAAGCAATGTTTCCATCTTGTGTAATAAAAGGTCTGGCTGCGCCAACATGCGCTGAAATTGTAGCCAATAACAAAGTCTACAAGTAAGCAAGCCAAAAGGTAGTGTAAAGTTAGGCAAATTCATCATTAACACTCGTGATAGACTAGACAGTCTTAAAAAGTGCCAAATTTAAGTTTATTCTGTGTATATAATAGATAGGATCTGCCCCAGTGTTTGCTTAAAATAAAATATTCTTTATTTTATAGAAAAGATCCATCCTGTCAAATGGGCTAGCTGCATGCTGTGTCTGTACACTTTGATAAAATTCTACATTTAAATCACCTCCATTTTCCAATTTTAAAACATTAGAGAAATTTAAAAAAAATGAAAAGCAAATATATTTGATATCTCTGCATCTGTAAAAGTCCAATATGTAAAGTTCTTTTAATCACATTTTAAACTCCGAAAGGAAAAAGAGCCAGAATGGTATTGTGAATATCAAGCCCTCACTCTGCTCCATTGTCGGAAAAATAAAAGAAATTATGGGTCTCAGAAAATAGCAACTCAAAGCAAAATTTTTATTTTATAGAGTTCAGAATATATATATATATATATAATAGGTCTGTTATCGCAGTACTGACCTGAAGGGTCATCCTGCCAGGTCATTAACTGCATAATGAGTGCCATAAAAACAAACCCCACCAAAATATGTCCGAATCGCTTTTTCTTTCACTAATTGTACCATACTTTTAATTTTTCCTTTCGTTTTTCAGTAAATTTAACGTAAAGTGAATAGTGTCTGTCAAGGAATCACAGCCAGGGGGGTCGTAACTATACTGACCCACTGTTATCTTTGGAGCGACCATCCCTCTGCTACCCCCTGTTGTTCGGACAATTACGCGATTGACCGACTATTAACGCAGGAGACTGCTGGCTGTTTCTACTAATAGGCCTGTTATTGAGAAACTAATAGTGAGCATATGGTATATACACCTGTGATTCCAACGCATGGCATATGTATATACCCCCTATACGGTCTCTGCGAACTTCACAATAACCCAAGACTACTCACTGCCACTACCCGTCGTTTTTTTATATACAGGCCGACTGAACACCTGGTTCTGATAGCATATGGCTTCGGGGTGCGGTTTGCAAAACAAAAGGAACAGAACTATTACATTTTCTATTTAATCTAGAGCGATAGGCAGTGTTTGTAAAATCCTTTGTATATATTTTTTTTATAAATGGGACAAAACAATACAGCATATACAATTACATAAATTAAAAAGAAATAACGAAAAAAAATTACTACGCCACTCACAGAGATGAGTCAGCTAGCAAATGGAACAATTCGATTGAAGATGTCTGGTTAAAGGGATCAAGCCTACACTGATATGTATCTTCCTTAGCACTTAACACAGATCATAATTCGCCTTGACCTTTAATCAGCACCTAAGTTACACCCCCCCCCCCCCTTGATGACCTTATGTGCGCCGGGTTGTGGGACCTTCTCAGCCCTACAGGGTTTTATGAAATTCCTCACAATAACAATATCTTCTCTCAAGCCGATTGCAGAAGTTAAGTTTGAGATCGCCAATATATTTTTTTATTGGGATTTTACCTTTCCATAGATAGTAAACATGACATGGCTGGTGTCAGTTTTCTGTCACTATTGATTTGGGGTGTATAGGCAGGTGTTAGTTAGGAGAATATATGCATCTTCTTCCCCAATAAGCCCTTAAGCTGAAAATTTATGTCCCATTACTATCGGATCCATACATACCCCGATATTCCTAACTCTTCAATGGTGCCTCTGTGTCTAGTGTAAATGTATAACATTTTCCCTGAAAGGACAAGGTATTTCCTGGGGACAAAAGGCTTCTTTCACTTCTCTATGTGTAAACACATGTCCTTATTGTTATCCAACCCTCTGAAAAGACCTGTCCATTCTATAAATCTCAGTCTTTCACACAAAAGGCCCTCCTGCATTTTAATTAGGATTCCTCACTACACCATATGTTAACTGTGTAGTCCTATTATCAAAAGAGGTTGGTAGATTGTAAGCTCTCTTTCCTACGGCAATTCTGTGTGAGAGAGGAGGAGGGAGGGTGAGAGATGCCCCTTCACTACAGTGACTTTAGTGATCTTGATATTTTCTAGGAGTGTCGTTAACAACTATAACTGGTCCTGCAAAGAACAAGTCCTCATATGATGGACAAATAAAAATTTTTTACGGATCTTGGAAGAAGGGGAGTAAAAAATGAAACGGGAAGGGGTTAACCTTCCCATAGGCCCCCATTCCCTTTTTGCTTTCATCTGGCAGGTATGTGTTTGCACACTGTTTAACTGTGTAGGAAAATGCAGCAGAAAGTACTTTCATAGAGAGTGCCATTGCAAAAAAAAAAAAGTATACCCAAAATGTAAGCTGTTTTTTTGTTTTTGTTTTAGAGTGGGTCTCTATGGCGGACGGTTCATCCTGTCTGTGGCCACTGTCGGGTGTATGCCGCCTGAGCGTATGTGCCCAACAGAAGCCATAAACACATTATGTCCCTAGCCTTTTCTCCGAACTCCTGCAGCTTGTGTTATTTTTCTGCCACCTGTATATTTCTCCGCATCTGGCGTTGTTTGCAGGCTTTTTATCTTCTGGTAATATTCTGAATTTACATCTGTGCCAAATGTATACGGCCAAGCTTTGTTTTAGGAGGAGCCTACTGCAGAAGGGAAAAGTCGACTTTCCATAAAGATGACACTAATATTGCAGCAGCAAAGGAGATTTGTGGCGTTCGGTCATTGACTGTCGTAGCCGCTAATGCCGGTATTTTATTGCCCCTTAAAAGCTGTTCTCTGTGCTGCTCTGCTGCCATATCAAACCAGCAGCCATCAGACTTATGCTGAATGCAAATGCTGGCCAATAAAGGAGGCACAGGTGTCTGGAAACAACTGGTATTTTATAGGGTCAGACATTTGAAGTGGGCACCTGTAAATATTGTTAGCCCCTCTATAATCAGACGTGTATTTTCAATGAATGGGAACAAACGGTGGACAGCTTACCATGCGTTATATACCTTTGTGTCTGCTCAGTTTTGCTTGCTTGCAAGTATTAATCTGCTGCGAGATGAGAGGGGGAGGAGAAGTATCAATGCAGCAATGGATATGTGTTACAGCTGCCAAGTATCTGCATGCTGAGACCAAGAGCTAAATTAAAACTAGTTAGTGCAGCCCAGGCTCCGAGACGGGTTACAGCCAGACAAAAAGCATTCTGCTGCTCTACCAATTTCTAAGGAATCCCGCAGCCTAACACAAAATTTGACTTGACACATTCCCCTCTAAAAGGCACCATGGACTTCCCCAGGCTCTGGATGAACATTTCCAAAATGGTGCAAAGGCAGGAATAGTCTCCGCTTAATGGAAGAAGGCCAGAACCGGACATTTCCAAGGTAGCAAAACATCTGGATTCGAATAGTTCGGGTTGTGTAGCATAGGGGTATTGATGGCCCTCCTCTGTGGCTTTAATCAGAATATCCCGTCGGAGACTGGTAAGTCACTACTTAGGGTTTATTACATTTTGCATACATGGTAAACTGTTTGCTTGCAGTTTTATAAAAGGCATGTCTGTGATCTCTAATCGAAGTTCCTGCTCACAAGTTTACAGCGGTCTCTTTAGCATCCTTATCAGGTGTATTGCAAAAAAATAGCTGATCACAAGTGAGGTTAATTCATATGTGGCATATTTTTACACCATACATTTGGCTGCAGCAAATACAGTGGAAAATTCCTATGTGGATTCTGCAGTTAATTCACTGATGCCTTTAAAAAAAAAAAATCCACCACATATAAATGCACTTTTAAGGTGGCCCCTACACATAAAGTGACCTCCCACCACAGCTATGACTAATTTAAATGGAATCTGTCAGCCCGATTACTTTTGCAATCTGTTGCTCCTGACAAATCGCTGTTTTAATTCACATGCAAATAAAGGTAAAGTGCTGTGGGCATCTGAAAGCACTTCCTAAGCCTCTGCTTCCCTGGCTCTATTCCCAAAACAGAACCACCTTCACTTTTTTTGACTGCACAGCTATTGAATTCAGTTAATGGGTCTATCCAGAACTAAGTTTTATGCCCATAGTAAAAAAAAAAAAACAAGCAGGTAGTTGCTAACTACCTGCCTGTTCTGCTCGGCGCCGATCTCGACCACCATAGAGCGCTCCTGATGGCGATTCTGCACTTCTGCTGACATCACGTCGACAGAGTATTGGTTCTCTTCCGTTCTGATTTGTTGTCGTGGCATGACTGCTGACTTCATGCGGACTGATAGCCGGCTCCCTGCTGCCTAACTGGGGTGAGCCAGCTGTCAATGATGTCCGCAGTCATGCCCAGTCTACGGAGCAGCCCAGAAGAAGAGCTGCTCTGTTGACGTGGAACAGCTGAATCGCCAGCAGGAGCAGTTAGTGACCGATCTGTGCCGGTGCCAAGTAGAACAGGCAGGTAGTTACTAACTACCTGCCTGTTAGTTTTTAGGCCTATATGAAAAAAAAGTCCTGGATAAACTCTTTAAGTAGAAGAAGCTGGGGCTGGGTGGGAAATAAATCAAGCAGGCAGATGCTTGGGAAATGCTTCCAGACGTCCAAAGCACTTTAGCCCTAGTTGCATTTCAATTTGCGATTTTTCAAACAGGAGCAACAGAAAAGTAAAGGTGTGAATAACATTATCTTCCAGAGAGCAACATGGGGTAGATCGTGTTTACAGAGTCACTTTAAATTAGTTTGAGCTGTGGGAGGTCACTGTCATTGAGATCTCTTGGATTACTGTTCTTCATGAGTCATTTTTTGTTTATTTGTTACAAGCAGCATAAAAAGTTGCACATATAGCCGCAATACTTTTGGTTTGGAGTTATGTGAAAACTTTCAGGCTATGTGCCCACGATGCAGAAATGAAGCAGAAAATTTCTGCAGCATTTCTGCATCTCCCTGGCCGAAAAAACGCATGCAGATTGTGCATGCGTTTTTCCTGCAGAATACATGCGGATTCACATGGGTTCCCACATGCGTTAACGCATGTGTTTCCACATGCGGACTGACAAGCACTTTCCAATCGATAGCATCACTTGGAAAGTGCTTGACAACTAGGTCACACTATATAAATCCATGCAAAAGGCATGGATTTATATAGTGTGACCTTAAAAATAAAAAAATAAAGCTATTCTTACTCCCTATCCCCCGCCGCGTGTGCTGTCGCGCTCTTCCTGGCTTCTTCCGGGTTGCCGGCATCTCGCGAGACAGCCTGTGGTCACATGACCGCGACGTCATCTCAGGTCCTGGAAGGTAAGCGCTGCAGGGGCCGCCGGACAGGTGAATATAAACTTTATTTATTATTTTATTCTTTTTTTTACAGGTAGAATGGTACCCAGGTCTGGATGAGAGTCTTCTCTCCTCCAGAACTGGGTACCATCCGCACATAGAGACGCATAGAATCCGCTTGTACAAATGTACAGACACGGATTCTATGCGTCTCAATGCAAGTCAATGGCGGCGCTTCCGCAAAATTAATGAACATGCTGCGGATTTATGAGCGCTGCAGAAACGCTGCGGAAAAATCCGCAGCATGTGCATTGACATTGCAGAATGCCATTGGGGACCATGGGGTGCGGATTACCATGCGTTTTTGATGTGTTTCCGCTGCGTAAATTCCGTAGCATAAGCACATGAAAAACGCATCGTGTGCACGCAGCCTTAACCTGAGAATTGTCTGTCATATATTTAGTATAATTAAAGGAAATCTGTTGGAAGGGTTTTGGCATGTAATCTGAGGACAGCATGAGGTAGGGGCTGAGACACAGATTTCAGTCATGTGTCACTTACCAGGCTGTATGCTGTTGTCTCAATACAGTAAGTTTTTATCAGCAGGAGATCAACACTACAGGACTACAGCTCACATGCGTCCTGGTCCAACTCCGCCCCCACCACTGATTAGCAGCTCACTGACAATAGACAAGCTGTGTTGTAGGCGGGGTTAGCTTTCTGAGCTCTGCACCATGCACCCAGTTAAGTGATACATTGCTGGAATCTGGGTCTTTCTTGCTACATTATGCCATCTTAGATGAGGTAGCAAAAACCTGCTCACAGATTCCTTTTAATGAATCCTACATAATAATAAATATTGAAGGCATAGACACTGGAAACATTTGCAGTTTCAACGATGCAGTGCAAAAAACTGTACACTGAGTGCTCTAGAAAGACAACCGCTCTGCTTCCGCTATATTTCTCTAAATCCTGTGAGACACATTAATATGACAATGTGTGACTTCGGTTTCATGCATTTATATATACATGTATTTATCTGGAGTGTAAGCTCTGTGCAGTTTGCAGATCATCATGTACAGAAAGCTCCAGCTCCAAGCAGAAGCAGGTCTGAAGAATGTGGGGGGATATTTTGGGATGCTACACGTATCAATAACAGCCTGTTTGTAGTGTAAGCAGTGTAACTACTTTTCTTCTGTCCTTTCAGCTGATATCATCCATGAGCTGCATTTCATTCCAGATGTCACAAAAATGACTAGTTAGACTTTTTGTTTTACTTTTTATTAGGTTGGCCAGGGTTATTATGTCAAATCATGCCATGCTAGTTGTGAAAATGAACATTGTCAACCACTGTATTAAAATTGGTATAATACCTAAAAAATTACAAATTACAAATGTGTGTGCTGTCAATTTAGACATATTCAGGCCAGGTCCATCTAGAATGCAGCAGCCATGTGAACAATTGCAATCACTTACCAATCGTAGTTTTTCAACTGTAATTTTGCAGTTCAAGTTTAATACTTGAAAAGGAATAGGCTGACGCTCTGATTTACTGCTGTATCCCTCTTTAGTTTTCCCTGTAGGACAGCACTCCTGGATGTGTTGGCAACACCAGCTAAGCCTCATTCATTTTATTAAAATTACCTCCTATTGAAAACCATCTTTATTCTTAAGAGCAGTATTTTTAATTCTGTATTGCTCGTAGCCATGGCTACCGACCACCTCCTTTTGCCTGAGCCCCTGAGCTTCTCCAATTTTGCACAGGCAAAGCTACATCTGCTAGCAGCATCGGAGAGAGTGCTGTTCTCTCAGTCTTCATGAGATAGGGGTTGTCCAGTCCAGATCGATGAGTCTGCACCCACTCTGTGTGACTGCAGACTTATGAATCCCCCTAGCACACACACTGTGCGCTGCGGGGATTCGCCGGTTTCTGAGTTGGGACCAGAGGGTATGTATGTGTTATATGTACTCCCAGCGAGAGCCCATCCAGTGGGCGCAACCTCACTACATACAGGTGTGTTGATCAAGGCTGCGCCCTCTAGTCAGCCACACCCACTGGACGGCCGGGTCCCTAGTCGGGGCGCGGGTTTTCTCTATACAAGTGTATGGAGCGAGGCTGCGCCCACCAGACGGGGTTTTCTCTATACAAGTGTATGGAGCGAGGCTGCGCCCACCAGACGGGCTTTGTGAAAGTATGTATAACGCATACATTACCCTCTGTTCCCAGCTCAAACCGGCGAATCCCCGCAGCGCACTAGGCGAATTCTGCACAGTCTTAATGATCCTTATTGTGTCTCCCACTTGATAGCCTCATAGCCAATAAAGTATCCTCATTATGTCCTCAAGAAAATAATAAAAGTGGGCATTTTTGATTGTGTGAGGGCACAACTTTCAATAATGCCACTTTTTATACTCTAAACGATGATGACAACCCCATTTATACCCAAGTAAAATTAAAAAATGCCTGCCATTGTGTCCTCTAAAAGTTAAGTGTCCCCTTTTTCCCCAAAACATAATAAAATTTATACACACTTTTAACTCCATTCTACAATGAGCAGAACAGCTGGAACCTCTTCTGGTCTGTAAAGTCAGAAGCCCAAATATGGCAATACAAAACTACAGCAAAAAATATTACTTTATACTTTATATTACTTTATAGCACCAGGTAATTTGACATAATTAGGTAGGATAGCTATTACAGGGCTGTGAAGTCGGTAAGCCAAACCACTGACTGCGACTCCTCAATTTCCCTGACTTCTGACTCCGACTCCACAGCGCTGCCTCACTACTCAGCATGTACATAAAGTGCAGCACAGATTCATCTCCAGTAAAAGCAGAGATCCTTAGATCAGGAACAGAACAGACATTTATAGGACATTTCATAACTTTCCCAAATTCGTATGAAAACATTTACAGCACATCCTGCATTGTACTGCTGTACCCAATTTATTATATATTTTAGGAGTCGAGAGTCGATCCATTTTATACCGACTCCACCAAAATGGTCACAGACTCCACGGCCCTGGTAGCTAATAGGTTTATGGTGACATCTCTGGGGTTTAGGGCAGAGAAGGGATTAATGTCTGCAATCATGGTGGTCTGGGGCAGTGAAGGGTGTTGATATCTGGAACTCTGGTGATCTAAAGTAGAGAAGTGGTTAATATATCATGCCTGGTTGCAGCAGAGAAAATTCTAATGTCAGTATCCCTTATGGTCTAGATGTATTTATGTATGTGTATGTACATGTGTGTGTTTGTGTTTTTTATATATATATCACAAGAAGAATGAGTCTCATGCTGATGCATTCTTCTTTCAAACAAAATGCTCCCTATAGTCCACCCCCACTGCTGCACAAACTGCTCACCATGCCCTCCTCTCTCTGACTGCTCCCGGTGCCCTCCTATCTCTATCTGTTCCCCATGCTTTCCTCTTTGTTTGCTCTCCATGCCCTCCTCTCTGACTGCTCCCCATGCCTTTCGCTCTCTAAGGCTATGTGCCCACGATGCAGAAATGCTCAGGATTTTTTCCTGAGCGTTTCTGCATCTCCCTGGCAGAAAAAAAACGCATGCGGATTGTACATGCGTTTTCCTGCCAGGGACATGCGGATATGAAGCGTTCTTCACTTGCATTTCCGCATGCGGGTTGACAAGCGCTTTCCAAGCGATTTTAGCGTCACTTGGAAAGTGCTTGTCAACTTGGTCACACTATATAAATCCATGCAAACAGCATGGATTTATATAGTGTGACCCGAGAGAATGTCAAAAAATGAAAAAATAAATATATACCCTCTAATGGCCCGCGCTGTCTTGCTTCACTCCGTTCTCCCTTGCCGGCAGCGGTACACTAAAGGACCTGCCGACGTCAGCGTCGCGTGAACCGTCACATGACTATGACGTCAGCGCAGGTCCTTCAGTACATCGCTAGCTGCCGGCATGCGAGGAGGAGTGCAGCGGGGGCCGCCAGAAGGTAAGTATATATTTATTTTTTATTTTATTCTTTTTTTTTTTTTACAGTTTTCTATGGTACCCGGGTCCAGAGGAGAGTCTCCTCTTCTCTAGACCTGGGTACCATCTGCACATTAGAACGCATGGAATGCGCAACTACATATACAGTGATGCCTAATCCATGCGATCTAATGCAAGTCAATGGCGGCGAAAACGCAGCACTTCCGCAAAATAATTGGTAGTGCTGCATTTTTTTCCGCAATGATAATCCGCAGCGGAAGTTTCCGCAGCATGTGCACAGCACATGGGGATATCATTGGGGAACATGGCAGACCTTCTACCATGCGGTTTTTAAGCGTTTCTGCAGTGTTTTTGCCGCTGCGGAAATGCTTAAAAAACGCATCGTGGGCACACAGCCTGACTGCTCCCGGTGCTCTCCTCTCTCTGACTTCCTCTGGTGCTCTTCTCTCTATGACTACTCAGTAGGCTCTCTTCTCTCTGTCTGCTCCCCGTGCCCTCCCCTCTGTCTGCTATCTTGTTGACCCCCCCGACTGCTTTCTATGCTCTCCCTTCTTTGACTGCTCCCCTTGCCCTCCTCCATGTACCTGCTCACACTGACTGCTCCCCATGTACCTGTTCACACTGACTGCTCCCCAAGTACCCACTCACACAGATTGCTCCCCAAGTAACTGTTCACATGGACTGCTTCCCATGCACTCACTCTCACAGGCTGCTCCTCATGCATCCTCTAAGGCTGCGTGCCCACTATGTGTTTTTCAAGTGTTTTTGCCTCTACATTTCCGCAGCGAAAACGCTTAAAGAACGCTTGGTAATACGTTCCCCATGGTCCCCAATGATTATCCCCATGTGCTGTGCACATGCTGCGGCAATCTCCGCTGTGGATTATCATTGCGGAAAAATGTGCAGCATATCCATTAATTTTGCGGACACGCAGTCTAATTGCCGCCATTGACTTGCATTGAATCGCTTAATCACTACATGTGTACATGCGGATATTAAGCGATTCAATGTGCGGATGGTACCCTGGTCTGGAGAAAAGGAGACTCTCCTCCAGACCCAGGTACCATAGTACCTGTAAAAAAAAAAATTTAAATAAAAAATAAACATATACTCACCTTCCGATGTCCCCCAGTCTTTTCTCCACTGCGTCCGGTCTCTTGTAAGACCTTTCACACCACCGCGAGCCGTACAAGAGACAGGACGCAGCGGAGAAAAGACCAGGGGCATCAGAAGGTAAGGATAATGTTTTTATTTTTTACCATTTTTATTCTTTTTTTCAACTATTAACTTGGTCACACTATATAAATCCATGCCGGTTGCATGGATTTATATAGTGTAACCAAGTTGTCAAGCACTTTTCCAAGTGATGCTAAAATCGCTTGGAAAAGCGCTCGATAACCCGCATTCAGAAATGCATGTGTAGCACCCTGAGGATTCGGCTGCTACAGGGGTATTGCACCTCAACCCAGAGGTGTGATATTCCACTCCCGGGTAAGGATGGAGTGTGGACCTGAGCTCGGTAGGCTGCATGCACTACACACATCCCATTTCCGAGGGGCAGGCCGACGGTACTCCCACTTAGAAATGTGCAGGTACGACCGAGTCTGTTCCTGGCTGGAGTGGGAGGTGGGTGGAACATCCCAAGTAGTGTAGGGGCAGATAGGGGGAGCAGCCTGGGTAAAGTTAGGAGCTCATTGGGTGCTGGTCACCTGAGCTCACACATAGAGGGAGTATATAAGGTGGGCACCATCTAAGATCAGGGTCAGTCTGTCAGAGTCAGTAAGAAGCAGAGGTCCAGATGAGCCTGCAGAGAGAGAGTGGAGCAGAGAAGGAAAGACCCAGAGGGGAAAAAGAAAGGACTCTGAGAACCCAAATTCAATCCCCGGGTGAAGAGTCGGCAATAGGGTACCGGATCCCAAACTGGTGGGGGCAAAAGCACACCCTAGCCAGAGACCGGAGGCCGTGGGCAGCGTCTGCCACGGCCACCCACCACATCCACCCCGAAGGCAAACCACGTGGAGGGTCAGGGAACCCAAGGCCAAGGGTCTCCCAACAGAAGGCCCGAGGGAGCTGGACCTAGGTGGATCACTAGTGGGGACGGCCAGAGGAAAGGACAGAAGGAGAGCTCAGGGTCACGCTCCGGACTTGCTTGGGGGTTGGCTGAATCCAGGACCTGGTGGACGCAGCACGGCTCGGGTGGTCACTTGAAGCTGGAGTGACCGGAACATCAGCAGTGAGTAAATACCCTAAACTGCACAACCCGACTCTGTCTTCACTTAACATCTACGCTGCACCACCACAACCCCCATCCTCTGCACCTGACCCCCTGAGGCTATACCCCACCCGTTGGGGGTTATACTATCAAAAGCTGCACCAACACCATCAGCCTCAGCGGACCCTGCTGCAGCGGCGGCCATAGTGACCGCAATACAACGGGTGGCGTAGTCGACATAAAGAACTTTATAACATCTGTAGGACTGCCACATACTCTGAGCTTGACACCCTGGGCACGGACCGGGTCACAGCCACTCGGCGACTACAACTCCCATCTGATCCGGCTCCGGGTATTCCCCCTAAAGAATATGGCCCAGGGGGTGCGTCAACTTTGGCGTAGTCGGCAGGATACCGTGCCCGCAACAACCGGGTACTGCGTGCCTGAAGAAAAGAACGAGTTTACCTCAAAAAGAAGTCTCCTGCCGGTTCCGGAGGGTCCCCGCCATCGGACTCCATCACAGGTCGATTCCTGCCGGTTGTCCGCCGTTAACAGCTTTTTCCCGCCATCTGCAGAGTTTCCCGCCACTGGGAGACGATTCCCGCCATTTCCAAAGGTTTCCCGCCTTGGAAGAGCGGACGCCATTATGGGCGTGCCAGAGGGTGGCAAGAGGCCACCTCCCATCGTGGGCCAGGACCGAAAATGGCGCCAAAAGTGGAAACCGCCCCCACCAACAGAGACTGTGATGCTAGAGGTGTCTGTCAGCGTGAAAGAACTGCCCCTGGAGCTGACAATCACCAAGTGGCCCCGGGACCGCCCTCGAAGTGGGAGGACTGAGAAGAAAAGAACGAAGATGGGTGCCGCCTGGAGCAGTCTGGAGCGAGCGCACCCGGAGGCAAGAAGCCTGGAGAAGAGTATCGGAGGAGCTTACCCGGAGATGGCGAGAAAGCTGAGCAGCACCGGCCCGTTGGCCAGGAGCCTGCTGGAAACAGTGGAAGGAGAGCAGAGCAGCACCGACCCGTTGGTCAGGAGCCTGCTGGAAGCAACGACCCCACTAGGCCTAGTGGAGGTCCTAGCACAGCTCCCCCGAGACCGGGAGTGTGCACAGACCGCTCTGGAGGGCCTCGCAAGGAGGATGGCCCGGGTGCAGCGAGAGACGTTGGCGGAGTGGAGCCGTGAGATGGCCCAGCAGACCGAGACCTGTCAGCGGAGCACGCCACCCAAGACGAGGAGACAGACCGCCTCTGAGGATGGCGCGGGAGGACTGAAGGCCGGAGACTGCGCCGAGAAGGGAGCCGAACGAGTGGAGGCAGGTAAAGGGGACGTCTATACCCCAAACCGGGAAACCGCGTACCTGCCCCAGCTCCCCGTCGCAGAGCCCGAAGTCTATCCTGCCGTGCCCGTAATCGCCACGCCACTGCTGCAGACTAGGCCTCAACCGGAAGCCGCCGCCGCGACCCCTGTGACGCCATGCGCAATGACCCCGAGCGTGGCCAAGCAGGAAGTAACACAAGCCTGGTCGCAAGGCCTAGTACCCCCGGGCGCCGCAACACCAACAGCGCCCCCTACCTCCGCGGAGCCACCGGCCTGGTCGCAGGGCCAAGTAGCCCAGGGCGCCGCCATCCTTACGGTGCCCTTCACCTTCCAGATACCCCAGGCCTGGCCGCAAGGCCCGGGCAACCCGGGCGCTAACACCACCGCGCCCATAAGACCAAGAGTGCCGCATCTGGGAGAGGACCTGTTTACCCAACACACGTGCCCGGATGGGCAGCCTTTCATCTGGCCCCAGGAATATCATGAACTGGAACGGCAGAGGAAGGCTGGGGCCATGTGTGCACCCCTGATCCCGGCTCCAAAGCCCGTAAAGAGGATCTCGCCCCCGCTAGAAGAGGCCCAATTTGAGTGGGACCCCACCGGAGAAGATCTCATGGGGTTCACTCAGGAGACTCGGGCAGCTGCAGCGGAGCGTGCTGAGTGCTGCCGCCAACAACTCGAGGTCTTCGAGAGGGAGCGGAGAGAAAGGCGGGTCCGGGAACAGCAAGCTCAAGTAAGGAGCGCGGAGCAGAAGAGCCGGGCCAGGAGAGACCCCCGTGCAGCGCATAGTCCCCACACCACCGGGACTGTGATCAAGTTTAACATGCAGCATGGGTGGGGCTTCATCCGAGACCACCGCACCCCAGGCGACGTCTTCGTGACCAGGAGAGACGTTGAGTCCCACCTACCGGAGGGACACAGAGGTCGTGACCTTTACATCGGGGACGAGGTCACCTTTACCCGGCACAAGTGTGCCAAAGGACCCTACGCCCTCCATGTGCATCGCCTGACGGAGGAAGAGCTGCGGTGTGAGGAGGAAGAACAAGAGGACCCGGACGGGTCTGAAGCTAAAGGTAACCACAAAGAAAGAGCAGGAGGACGTCGTCGTTGAGTACGGCAGAGTAGAGGCTGTACATAGTTACCCGTCGGGGTACCAAAGAAACTGTTGCTGATAATATAGTCCCCGTTGGGACCAGCATGTGTGAACTGTTTACCCGTTTATCCCTTAAATCCCACTGACCGAGGACTGAGAGCGGTCATTCCTCCCTTATACCTGGCCGAGGACTGAGAGCGGCCATATCCCCTGTATATAGTTGCGCGTCCTAAAGCGCTCCCTACTGGTTTTACAGGAAAGCCACGAGTTTTTTCAAGAAAAGACTGTCGCACTTTACCCGGTCACACGTTGCACAGTGACCGGAGGAGGAGCCAGAGGCGACGAGAATGTTATTTATATGAAAAGTTTTCTGATATATATATGATATTTTATATGTTTTTACTATGTTGTTTATATGAAAAAAATTTGTATGTTTTGTGGTGTTTTGTTCTTACAGCCCGAGGACGTGCTGTGATTTACCAGGGGGGAATGTAGCACCCTGAGGATTCGGCTGCTACAGGGGTATTGCACCTCAACCCAGAGGTGTGATATTCCACTCCCGGGTAAGGATGGAGTGTGGACCTGAGCTCGGTAGGCTGCATGCACTACACACATCCCATTTCCGAGGGGCAGGCCGACGGTACTCCCACTTAGAAATGTGCAGGTACGACCGAGTCTGTTCCTGGCTGGAGTGGGAGGGGGGTGGAACATCCCAAGTAGTGTAGGGGCAGATAGGGGGAGCAGCCTGGGTAAAGTTAGGAGCTCATTGGGTGCTGGTCACCTGAGCTCACACATAGAGGGAGTATATAAGGTGGGCACCATCTAAGATCAGGGTCAGTCTGTCAGAGTCAGTAAGAAGCAGAGGTCCAGATGAGCCTGCAGAGAGAGAGTGGAGCAGAGAAGGAAAGACCCAGAGGGGAAAAAGAAAGGACTCTGAGAACCCAAATTCAATCCCCGGGTGAAGAGTCGGCAATAGGGTACCGGATCCCAAACTGGTGGGGGCAAAAGCACACCCTAGCCAGAGACCGGAGGCCGTGGGCAGCGTCTGCCACGGCCACCCACCACATCCACCCCGAAGGCAAACCACGTGGAGGGTCAGGGAACCCAAGGCCAAGGGTCTCCCAACAGAAGGCCCGAGGGAGCTGGACCTAGGTGGATCACTAGTGGGGACGGCCAGAGGAAAGGACAGAAGGAGAGCTCAGGGTCACGCTCCGGACTTGCTTGGGGGTTGGCTGAATCCAGGACCTGGTGGACGCAGCACGGCTCGGGTGGTCACTTGAAGCTGGAGTGACCGGAACATCAGCAGTGAGTAAATACCCTAAACTGCACAACCCGACTCTGTCTTCACTTAACATCTACGCTGCACCACCACAACCCCCATCCTCTGCACCTGACCCCCTGAGGCTATACCCCACCCGTTGGGGGTTATACTATCAAAAGCTGCACCAACACCATCAGCCTCAGCGGACCCTGCTGCAGCGGCGGCCATAGTGACCGCAATACAACGGGTGGCGTAGTCGACATAAAGAACTTTATAACATCTGTAGGACTGCCACATACTCTGAGCTTGACACCCTGGGCACGGACCGGGTCACAGCCACTCGGCGACTACAACTCCCATCTGATCCGGCTCCGGGTATTCCCCCTAAAGAATATGGCCCAGGGGGTGCGTCACATGCAAAAACGCTTGACAAACGCTTCTACCTGGCAGGAATAACTCATGTAAAATCCGCGTGCGTTTTTCCTGCCAGGGAGATGCGGAAAAAATATGCACCATTTCTGCATCGTGGGCACTTAGCCTAACACAAACTGCTCCCCATGTCCCCCTCTCCTATACAGCCTGATCACATGCATCTCTGTATCTAAAAGTCTGCTCATTCAAACTACTATATTCCCCATCTACCACTCAGACTGCTATTATTGCATATTGCCCTCTCTTACAAGGCTGTTCACCATGGTTCACCTCTCTTAAAAAGACTTGTGCTTTAAGTCTGCTCTTTATGGTGCCAATTCTCATACGGATTGCTCCTTATGCCCTACACTGTTACAGACTGCTCCCTATAACCCCCTTTATTTTCAGACTGCTCCCCACAACACAATCTCTCTCACGGATCACTACTATGGTTCCTCCTCTTTCAGACTTTGTGTGAAAGAGGGGGACGAGAGCCAGACTGATTCTCTACACTGTTTAGCAGAGCGAAGTAGGACAGGATTAAATCCTAGCACTGCAGGTCTTGATTAGATACACCTGACTTGCCTTGACTAAGAAGCAGGCCTGTGTTCACTAGATGTGTGACAGTCTGCTGGATGGAGCAGAGTCGAGTGGGCTGTAGCTGGAGAGTGTCCAGCCAACATGTGAGCTATAGCTGGGAGACAGACATGCCAGAGTCTCTTTCTGAATGGAGACTTCATGGGTTAGCTAGGAAAGCTTAGAAGTCTGTGTGTGCAGAGAACCGTGTCAAAGCTGCAGCCTGTTCAGTGTGAACTGTGCCTGGAGTGGAATACTTCTGTTTGGCGCTGGAAGCTGCTTTAGCTTAGGCTGAGCATGATACGGAGACTGGTAGGATCGTGCCTTTTCTCTGTATGAAGTTTGCTCCAGGAGAAAGGACTGTAATCTGTTCGATTGAGCCCGCACTGACATATGTGCCTTCTAAATGAACAGTTTATTTGCTGATTTACCTGTTTGGTTGAATCCCTTGGCGTTTTATGAAAGCAATAAAACTGTACCTGTTTGGACCAAACAACATTGCCTGTGTGAACGATACCTAATGCCTACCTGAGAGACTGGTTCCCTACAACTGTTACACGGGCTGCTCCCCATTCCTCCCTCTCTCAAAAACTGTTCAGCATTCCTCCCCAATCCACTCAGTCATTGGTCAGGGAGGGTATACAGAAGACTGTGCAGATGTAATTATACAGCCTCCGTTCTCTGAGAGCCTTGACACTCTGCCTAATCAATAAGGGGAGCTCTGTGAGTCTGCAGGCTTTTCCTAACTTGGGAAGTTGTTAAGCTGTTCCACCATAAGACGGACCATGGGCAACCGCTCAGCTTGCCATCATGCCCAGTGCCAGCCCTGTTGGAAACCTTCAGATTTATTTCCTATTTTGGTGTGGCCTACAGTATTTCATTTTACCTTTGTCTAGCTGCTTGTATTTGCAAAATTGTG
The DNA here is from genome assembly GCF_046119375.1 of Phyllobates terribilis. NCBI lineage: Eukaryota > Metazoa > Chordata > Amphibia > Anura > Dendrobatidae > Phyllobates > Phyllobates terribilis. Next base: position 159,009,919 of record NW_027362771.1, on the reverse strand, counting down.
TAGACAGTAAGAAAGACGTTTCACACACCTAGTTTACCCGATGACTTTGATTTCCGTCACATTATGTATGCTTTATGTTCAATTATTCACAAACAATTTAAGATGAATGAATCTGCCTCAATTACATGCCATTTAGTGAGATGTGCTCACAGTGCTTTGCCAGACATAACTATTACATGTTAGTGTGCGGATGTCAAAATAAGTGCGGTAATTTATGTAGCGACTTGTACTTGCCTTCTGTGTCACATTTTTCGTTTTTAACCATTCCTTCTTTCTTAAGTTCTAACCAAGTCAATGTTTGTTTGCTTTTCTTTTGTTCGCAGATGAAGGTCCTTATACAAAGTCTGCTTCCCAGACGAAAGCGGCAGATGGTTCTTTGGCTGTTAGACGGCAGAGCATCACCGGTAGGTACAAATCTACTGAACTACGTCTTAATTAAGTATAATATTTTTCTTGTTAAGAAAAAAGACCTGCCCCCTATTTGTGAAAACTAGACAAAACGTGGAAGAGTCGTCTTTAGTAATCAGGCTCTAGTTTTCCAACCTCTACAATGGTAATATCTATCTAGAATCTGGTTACTATGGGTAAGTCCTCAGGTCTTAGTCCTCACTATTAATACATTAAGCCATTTCTATTGGAAATAGGATTCAGATGCATTTGGCTGCTAGATTCCGAGGTGAGGCAGATCATGGCTGTTGGTGTGAAGCAAGCAATTTTTTTCTATATATTTACAGTTTCTTCCACGAGACATACTTAGTGAAATAGCTGTTCTGGGTTTAAATCTGTCTGCTCTAATGAGTGTGAAAAAGCGGAAGAAGATTAAAGCGGCAGTGCGTGATAGACTCTACCTCTAATTGACTGTACTGCTGCTGAGAGATGGCCTCTATAGATTCGCTGTAAATGTTGCTGCTGAAGTATAGTTCTAAAATATTTTGCAGTGCTAGATGTAAACTTATACCCAGTCGGTATTCCTCGCTGTCATTCTGTTACTTATTTTGCTTATGCCAAGCAAATATTGTAAAACAGTATTAAACGTTCTCAGAATTCATATAGCAGGATCCTGTGGTTGCAATGGCGCCCTGCTGGTAAGTAGCCACATCTCAGTAGGCAGTGACAGCAACGTTTAGGATGTGCAGTCTCTGTTCTAATGATTCAATTACTGTTCTAATTGAAGTGTGGCCAATATATGAATATATATTATAATTTTCTTTGAGATCGCCAACCATATCTTCATGGCCACTGTCACCAGTATGTGACCTGATTAGTCTGCAGGCACTATATAGTAAGTATTTAGGAAAAGCTTATATTAGTAGAATGCAGAATGAAAACCGATTATGGATAATCAGGGCTCCTGCAGAGAACTGTATTTTCGGTCCATGTGCAATCCGACAAAATATCGGATTACACTCTGACCAATGTTATTCTATGGGGCCGTGCACATGTCCAATTTTTTTTTCTCAGACAGAGCCTGTTCTCAGAAAAAATCTCAGCGTGCACGATTTGCATCCAATATTCGGATCACACTCGCAAATGCAACTTAATGAGTTAGTGGAAAACTATAGACCGCGCTCGGATGACATCAGAGTGCAGTTCGGTATTCACAGACTGACGGAATGGAGAAGATGGAAAAAAAATTTTTCCATCTTCTCCACATCCGAGAAAATTAAATCACACTGTGATCAAACGCTGATCAAAATTTTATCAGAGTGATTAGTATAATTAGCCCGATTCTCTCGGATGAGAGAAAATATGGTGGTGTGACCTTAGCCTTATACAGATCAGTGCAGGGAAGGGGATAAGGGGATAGAGTGAACTGTGCAGCTGTAATTGAAAAAAACACACAGTTCTCACTATAATTAGGCACCATTCGAAGCGACAGCAACCGCTGGCATCTGTGATTGGCCACTGCAGCTTACATTATTGTAACATTATGATGACTTGCTGCAGAAAACATCTAACCACTGCGGCCTTTTATTGATTTTTAACTTAGTAAGTCATTGGTAAAATTTTGCCCGGACTACCCTTTAATCTGCACTCTGCCCAATTATTAAGGAAAATGCCCAGTGAGTTAGAGAATCTGTCACTAGGTTTTTGCTGTCCCTTCTGAGAGGATGTATGATTTAGTGGCAGAAACCCTGATTCCAGCAATGCATCACTTACTGGGCAATCAAATGGAACAATCAGATTCATATAAAACAAATTGACGTATTTGAGTGCAGTTGTCCTTGCATCCAATGTCTGCATATTAGGAGATGTATACACTGTAGACGTTCCCCTTTCTAGAAGACTCTCTCATATCTGCAGTGCTATGGGTTGGTATTTTAATAAGAGGAACCTGATTGCTTATAGCCTTAAACTATATAAAGAGAGAAAAAGCAAGAGTGATTTTACAGCGGCTTTTAAATAGAACAGAAACTTGGAGCGACAAACGCAAAATGACAGATGTGTCACTTCAAATATTAGCACTAAGCTATGTCCAGAACACAAAATCCAAAAAGAGCTCTTGATGCAACCTGCCGTCTTATTTGTCCGGCTCAGAAGATCTTTAGAAGGATCAATAGCCGAAAGCAAACTTTAAAGCCATTAATATTTGCTGGCTGTGGTGTTACAGAGTCTCCATATAGTCACTGTGATTTTAGACACCTATTTGGTCATTTATGTTTGGTTAACGATTGGCAGCAAACTCCTAAATAACTGATTCCCATTTGGTAAATCCTAATTGGGCATCGTGGTCATTTAAGCTCACCTGCCTTGTATACATAAATTGCCATGTACTACAATAAAGATATGGTTAGGTGATGGCTCTTTTACGTATGTATATAGAGGGCATAAAGCAATTTAAAATGATGAACATCTACAAGTGCTGGTATGGCACCTCACAGCTTTTAGAACCAGGAACCGTTTTGACGAAAGAGATTAAATGGATACAGTGCCACGGGTCAAGAAGTAAGAGTTGAGTTGTAAAAGAGCTGAATTCATTTACTATGAGCATAGAAAAACATTTCCAATCCCTGATGAATTCACATGTATCTGTCTGAAAATATCATAACAATGCATCCTGAACATAATGGAAATGAACTTGAATAAATTGTACCCATCCACTGACTCAACTGTATAGTAAAGGCTGTTCGCACTTCAGCTACCTTTTACTGTTCTAGTACATATAAATGGACAAAAACGGGTTGTCTGAAATTAACAGTGAATTTCCCTTATATATGTCTAACTATTTAATCTAATAATCTAACCACTTTTCTAATGTACTTCCCTACCTTCCCCTCTCTAACTTCCTGTCTGTTTTTTTTTATCTTGCTTCCGATGCTGATTCGCTTGCACTGGGTATCCTCAAGCAGATCGTCATCAGGAACCCGAGGCTGCTATCCCTTCCTTTGCTTTCCTTTCCACGCTGAAACAACGCTTCATCAGGGGATTGCGCTGCACTCACTTACCACAGCTTCTTTCACTGCCATCCCCTGATGACATCCTGTTTCAGTAGCAGCTTCAATCACACCACCACACTTCTTCTGACGTGGCTGCCCTGCATCTTCAGTCCACACTGCTTCTGTCCCCGCCAACTCGTTCACTGAAACGAGATATCATTACCCTTCTTCAATCACTACCCCCTGATGACATCTTGTTTCATTGAATGAGGGACAGTAGCAGTGTGGCTGAAGATGCGGTGTTTCAGGGACAGAAGAAGTATAGAGTATGATAGAAGCTGTGGTCACTTCTCCATCAACGCTACTGGAACAAGGCATCATCAGGGTGAAAAAGAAAGCAGTGGGAGTGACAGCAGCTACAGCCCACAGATGACGATCAAATCATCATCTGAAGTAAGAAAAAACCCCAGAAAGTTAGAGTAGAAAGGGAATGGTAGGGAATTTTTTATTGAAGTAGAAATTTGAAAAGTGGTTAGATGATTGAATGAAATTGTTAGAAATAGTATGAAATTCGCTGTTCGTTTCAGACAATCCCTTTAAGCAAGTTCGCAAATAGGCTACATTGTAAAAAAAATCTGGCTTTTTTGTTCATTAGCAAATTCATCTTTCTTCTGTGTTACAGACTCCAAACAAACCCTGTGTGTAGTCTGATTCTGCAGTTATGCGCTATCCCTCTCCCTATGGAAGAGATTAACACATGTATACACTATCCTGATGCCCTATTAGTATAGTGCTTACTTTGTACTTATTTGATGCTCAGCCCCTAGTGACTATCCATGCTGCACATGATAAATATGAGCTTCTCTTTGAAAATATGTTGTTCCCACAATTTTTTTTGCATACCAGACTAAGAATCGCACAAACCCAATTCCAAAAAAGTTGGGACACTTTAAGTTTAAAATGTAAAGAAAACAAGAATGCAATGATTTGGAAATCTCTTTTAACCAAATTTTATTCACAACAGAACATAGAACACAGATCAAAAGTTGACAATTTGACTTTTTTTTTCTATGAAAAAAAAACTCATTTAGAAATTGATGTCGGCAATACATCTCAAAATATGTTGAAACACGACCATGTCTGCCATTGTGTAGCATCCTCTTTTTTTTTTTTTTAAAACCGTCTGTAAATGTCTGGGAGCTGAGGAAACCGATTTCTGGAATTTTGGGAGAGGAATATTGTCCCATTCTTGTCCGATGTAGAATTCTAGCTGCTCAACAGTCCTGGGTCTTTGCCTGATTTTTTGTTTTATAATGCACCAAATGTTTTCTATTGATGAAAGGTCTGAACTGCAGGCGGCCATCACTCGAACTGTTCCATGAAGCCATGCTGTTGTGATGGATGTGACGCACCCCTGGGCCTGTATCGCGCAGCGTTGCGCACGCGGGAGCTTACCCGGAGCCGGATCTCTTGAGGGTTGTAGTCTCGTGGCGGTGATCCGGTCCGTGCCCAGGGTGTCAAACTAAGTGGCAGTCTATGGCAGTAGATGTTAACTTGGATGTCGACTACGCCACCCGTTGAGTGCGGCTTTGCAGCCGCCGCTGCAGAACAGTCCGCTGAGGCCGGTGGTATGGGTGCAGCGATGATGTTATAACCCCTAACGGGAGGGGTATGGCCTCAGGGCAGCAGGGATAGATGATGGGGGTGATGGTGGTACACGAGCGCAACAAAGACAACTCGGAGTCTTGGTGGTGCAGTTCAGGGTCTTTACTCACGGTTACTCGGTTACTGCTCCAGGCCACCGCTGCAGAGGTGGCCGCCTGTGTCACGCTGTGCTCACCAGGTGAGGGGCTCGGTTAACTCCCAGGTCTTTCTGGAGTGCTTTGCAGGACCCCCTTTATGTCCCCTGTCTCTGGTCTTCAACCCCACTAGTGACCACGCTTATGTCCAGCTGCCTCGGACCTTCTTGGTGGGCAAACGTTGGCCTGCGTTTCCCAGGTCCTATGTGGTGCCTTTCTAGCGGGTGTGGTGAGGGGCTGCTCCACATGTAATGTCGCAGCCTCCGGTTCTTAGTTGAGGGTAGTTTCTCTCCTCCACTAATTTGGGATCCGGTTCCCATCTTCTTGACCTGACCCCCCTACTCAGGTAGCGGCGGGCGTGTGGTGGCTACCAGCCAGTCCACACCCCTGGGGTCCCCTCTGTCCTTCCTGGAGCCCAGTCTGCTCCTCTTCCTCCTTCTTCCCTCCTCCAGGCTCAGGCCTCCTGACAGGGCCTGCCTGTGGAGCAGAGCCCATAAAGCAGCTCTGCTCCCTGTCTTCTCCTCTCTCAACTCACTTTCCAAGATAGTGCCTCCCTTTATACTCCTGTACAGAGTGCACCCAGGATCTACTTCCCCCACGCACACACTACCGGGTTCCCTTCTCTAGGTGTTCCCTCCCCCCACTCCAGCCAGGGACATGCTCACTCGTGCCTGCATAACTAATGGGAGCACCGTCGAGCTGTCCCCCGGAAATGTGGTGTAGTGCATGTGGGTGTTAGGGTCCTGAGCCACACTCCATCCTTACCTGGAAGTGAGATATCGCACATCTGGGTGAGATGCAATACCTCTGTAGCAACCGAACCCTCGGGGTGCTACATTCCCCCCTGGCAAAACCCAGCACGTCCGCGGGCTGGAACTGAGCAAAAGACAGGGTATACATTAGAACATGCAAATTTTTCATAAACAACAAGTATAACAGGTATCAACATTCAGTTTCCCTTTATGGTAACGGCTTTCTCTTAAACGGTATAAGTGCATATGTACTGTTCTGGAACTCTTTTTCATAGTAACACATTCTAGCATATAAATTTTTCATATAAAACATTTCTAGCAGCAGATCCACGAAGAAGTCTCTTTATAACAGGTCACAGTTTGTTCTGCAACCAGGTGTCCATTTTCCTAAAACAGGGAGACGTAACCAGGTAGGGGTCTGTCCTGCCCCGAGTCCTTAACAGTCTTTTAGTCCATCCTGGGTTACGCTCCACTAACTGTACAAAGGATTCCCGGTAAATCCACCAAGGACTCCTATACATTACTAGAAACACATTATTTACAGGATATGGCCGCTCTCAGTCCTCGGCCAGGTAGGGGTGGCTGTTCTCAGTCCCCAGCCAGGTAGGGGGTAAAGGGGGTGGCTGTTCTCAGTCCCCAGCCAGGTAGGGGGTAAGGGAAACAGTTCTCTTTCTGTCCCAACGGGGACCACACTCTTAGTGGAAACAGTCCCACAACAGTCCTTATACCCGGTCGGGTAACTATTTACATCTCCTCTTTTACCGTTTACGATTAACGGTGTGCTCCACACGCTCCTTTCTCTTTCTCAGGTTCAGACCCGTCCGGGCCCTCTTGGTACTCGGGGTCTGAGTGGTACTGTTAATGACGCCCGGGGTCAGGGGGTGCGACTTTGGGCCTGGGCGCGGGCTAGTGGTGGCAGTGCCCAGGTCTGGAGGGCTCGGCTGCAGGGCTTGTTGCGGGGTCTGGAGCAGGTCTGCGTCTGCAGCGCCCGGGATCGGCGGCTCCACCGGGTGGCCCGGGAGCAGGCTGACGCTGGCAGCGTCCGGGACAGGGAGACTCCTCTTACCTGCTCCCGCGACCGCTCCTGCGTCACGCGTCTTCTCCTGGTGCTGGTCGGGGCCCGCGACGGCTGGGGCGCTGCCGATGCTGGGCAGCTTAGTCTGCTGCCGGTCCGCCATCTTGCTGTCCGTTCCTGGTGTCCTCCTCCCCCCTGGTGGACCGTGGCCTACCTGGCGATGATCCTCTTCCGTAGGCCGCGGCTCCGCAGTTGATCATCAGGGTCGAGGACCTTCCGTCGCGCTCCAGTGACGTCGGCGTCTGCTGGGCTCCTTCCAGGACCTTACGCAACGTCCGGACGTGAGGCGGGGCTTCAGTTCTCGCGCGCTTTCGGAGTCCACGCCCCTCTTCTTCCCGCGCGGCGTCCTCAAGATGGCGCCCAATGGCGGGAAAACTCCACAGATGGCGGGAAGAAGGCTGAAGATGGCGCCGGATGGCGGGAATCTTCACGGATGGCGGGAAGAAGGCTGAAGATGGCGCCGGATGGCGGGAAAACTTCACGGATGGTAAGTTTTAAAAGTCTCTTTTTCAGGCACGCAGTACCCGGTGGTTGCGGGCACGAAATCCTGCCGACTACGCCAAAAGTTGACGCACCCCTGGGCCTGTATCGCGCAGCGTTGCGCACGCGGGAGCTTACCCGGAGCCGGATCTCTTGAGGGTTGTAGTCTCGTGGCGGTGATCCGGTCCGTGCCCAGGGTGTCAAACTAAGTGGCAGTCTATGGCAGTAGATGTTAACTTGGATGTCGACTACGCCACCCGTTGAGTGCGGCTTTGCAGCCGCCGCTGCAGAACAGTCCGCTGAGGCCGGTTGTATGGGTGCAGCGATGATGTTATAACCCCCAACGGGAGGGGTATGGCCTCAGGGCAGCAGGGATAGATGATGGGGGTGATGGTGGTACACGAGCGCAACAAAGACAACTCGGAGTCTTGGCGGTGCAGTTCAGGGTCTTTACTCACGGTTACTCGGTTACTGCTCCAGGCCACCGCTGCAGAGGTGGCCGCCTGTGTCGCGCTGTGCTCACCAGGTGAGGGGCTCGGTTAACTCCCAGGTCTTTCTGGAGTGCTTTGCAGGACCCCCTTTATGTCCCCTGTCTCTGGTCTTCAACCCCACTAGTGACCACGCTTATGTCCAGCTGCCTCGGACCTTCTTGGTGGGCAAACGTTGGCCTGCGTTTCCCAGGTCCTATGTGGTGCCTTTCTAGCGGGTGTGGTGAGGGGCTGCTCCACATGTAATGTCGCAGCCTCCGGTTCTTAGTTGAGGGTAGTTTCTCTCCTCCACTAATTTGGGATCCGGTTCCCATCTTCTTGACCTGACCCCCCTACTCAGGTAGCGGCGGGCGTGTGGTGGCTACCAGCCAGTCCACACCCCTGGGGTCCCCTCTGTCCTTCCTGGAGCCCAGTCTGCTCCTCTTCCTCCTTCTTCCCTCCTCCAGGCTCAGGCCTCCTGACAGGGCCTGCCTGTGGAGCAGAGCCCATAAAGCAGCTCTGCTCCCTGTCTTCTCCTCTCTCAACTCACTTTCCAAGATGGTGCCTCCCTTTATACTCCTGTACAGAGTGCACCCAGGATCTACTTCCCCCACGCACACACTACCGGGTTCCCTTCTCTAGGTGTTCCCTCCCCCCACTCCAGCCAGGGACATGCTCACTCGTGCCTGCATAACTAATGGGAGCACCGTCGAGCTGTCCCCCGGAAATGTGGTGTAGTGCATGTGGGTGTTAGGGTCCTGAGCCACACTCCATCCTTACCTGGAAGTGAGATATCGCACATCTGGGTGAGATGCAATACCTCTGTAGCAACCGAACCCTCGGGGTGCTACATATGCAGTATGTAGTTTAGCATTGTTCTACTGAAATATGAAAGGCCTTACCTGAAATGGATATCTAAATGAGAGAATATGTTGTTCTAAAACCTTTATGTAATGCTCAGCATTGATGGTGCCTTTCAAGATATGTAAGCTGCCCATGCCATAGGCACTAATGCACCCGCATAACAAGCTGGATGATCTCTTCTCCTCTTTAGCCACAGGACACTGCATCCTTTGGTCAGATGAATCAAAATTTTAAATTCTTTATGGAAACCACAAACAGTTATCCATTTTGCCTCGGTCTATTTTAAATGTTCTTTGCGCCAGAGAAGATGGCAGGTTTCTAGATTGTGTTGATATTTGGCTTCTTGGCTTGATAGAGTTTTAACTTGCATTTGTGTATTACACGGCGAACTGTGTTCAGAGAAGTATTTCTGGAAATACTGCTGAGCCCATGCAGTGATTTACACGATCGAATCATGACTGATTTAATGCAGTGCGGCCTGATAGCCCATAGATCAGTCATTCAACATTGACCATCAGCCTTGTCCCTTGTGCACATACTGTAGATTCTCCTGAATCTCTGAATCTTTTGATGATGTAATCTACTGTAGATGGTGGGATATTCAAGTCTTGGCAATTTTACGTTGAGGAACATTATTATGAAATTGTTCCATAATTTATAGATGCAGTTGTTCACAGACTGATGAACTTATGACTTTCTTTGCTTCTGAGAGACTCTGCCTTTCTAACATGCTCTTTTTTTTATACACAGTCATTTGTAGTTGAAAATTGACCCTCCAGTTTTTCATTAGTACCACCTACATTTCCAGCCTTTTTGTTAACCCCATTCCAGCTTTTTTGAAATGTGTTTCTGACATCAATTTCTAAATTAGTTTTTTTTCTAATGAGATAAAAAAAAGTCAAACTTTTAGCTTCTGACACATGTTCTATGTTCTGTTGTAAGTACAATATGCCTATAGGGGATTTCCAAATCACTGCATTCTTGTTTTCCTAACATTTTACACAGCATCGCAACTTTTTTAGGAAATGGTGTTCTACTATACGTAAGGCGGTATGAAGGAAATATATTTATTTCTTTTGGAATATTTTGAAGTATAGAATACACTTTTTAATTAGAAAAAAAACATTTTTAGAAGCTCTTGTATCTTAGGGCTCTTTCAGACGTCCCTGTTTCCAGTACTTGTGGTGACAGTTTCCACACGTACTGGAGACACTGACACATGCAGACCCATTCAAATCTATGGGTCCGCGCACATGTCAGTGTGTTTCCAAGGACCGTGTATTCCACACTCTAACATGTCCGTTTTTTTGCGGATGCATGGTCCACAAAACGTCCCACATGGATGACATCCGTGTAACACGTACCGGCACTTGGGAATCAGCACTACAGTTAGCGCTGTTCCTAAGCCCCGGGTGCTGAACACTGCTCTCATCATGGTTCCCTGCCGGCGCTGTAATCAGCACCAGCAGGGACAATGATAAGGTTAGTTGTAGTCTGCTCCCGCAGTGTTCCTGTGTAAAAATAAGAATAAAATAATAAAATCCTTATACTCACCTGCCCTAAGTGTCCCCGGCTGTAATCCTCTGACCGCTCACGCCAGGGAGAATGAGCCGCTCCAGCGAGCGCGCCCCGGAGCTGTGCTGAGCTCAGGAGCGGTGTCCTGTCACTCTGAGCTCAGCTCCGGAGCTGCTTCCTGGAGCAGCTCATTCTCCCTGGCTCCTCAGCGCCATCGGTCGCATAGATTACAGCGGGGGACATCTCCTGACAGATGAGTAAATGGATTTTATTATTTTATTCTTATTTTTACACAGGGACACTGCGGGAGAAGACTACCACTACCCTCATCATTGTCCCTACTGGTGCAGATCGCAGTGTCGGCAGTGAACCATGATGAGGGGCAGTGTTCAGCACCCGACGCTTGGGAACAGCGCTAACTGTAACGCTGATTCCCAGGTGCCGGTACGTGTGATACTGATGCAGCGCATGGGCGGCACACAGTTGCCACACACGTGACACACACAGACACACTGGACACGGATATCTCCGGTACCGTTTTTTTTCAGTACCGGAAATATACAGACATGTTAAACCGGCCTTATAGTCAGCAGTCAGTAGGACCTGGCTGCAACCGATACCTCTGACCAGTTTATTAATGCTCATAACATTTTTGGCCTGGTGTTTGATAATCTGTGCAGCTGTTTTTTCTTCTACCCAACATACTGCACTGGTCAGTATGATCAGTACAGAGAAGGAATATGGCAGCTGTCTACGTCTGCACAGTTCTCTCTCTCCCTATTCAGCAATGATCTCTATGATCAGGAAAGCTGAACATGTTGCACATAGAGCATTCAGCTTCCTCACAGCCCTCATTTATGGAGCCTGAGGGGTTAAGTAATATGTGGATTAATTGTTCTGATATCGCTGCAAGTGTTGGAAAACAGGAATACTTATGAAACTGAACTGAGTAGTATAACTTCTTATAAATGTGTGTAATTAGTACTGTGGTCCAGCTATTGTTTGTAGAAATAATGTAGGACAGGAGGTTAAAAGGAAAGGCGTCGAATTAGGAAATGTGATCAGTGTTGAGAGCTTTAATTTTGAATTGAATTCTAAAGGAATTGGGCAGTGACTGGCTCTGGGCAGAGGCAGTGGTAAAGCGATCACACTATGAGTCTGCCTGCTGTTTTCAGAATTGAGAGAAAAATGGAAATTTTGGTGAGGGGAAAGAGTATGCTAATCAGTAGTTATTTTCAGTTATTCGAAGAAAGACCTAATCAGAGCAGCAATTAGACTTTTTACTGCTTTCACAGTGAGGAAAGCGCAAATTCTGGAGTTATTTTTAAGGTGCGGGTAACATGAATTTACAAATGATTTAATATAGGAAGTGAAGGAGAGGACATTAAATATAACCCCAAAACAATGCAAATAGCTAAAATGACCAGCAAATCCAAATCAGTGTGAACGGGATCCAACTAAAAAATTCAAACTATGGAAAAACTATCAAAGTTGCATCCTAAATTGCTAAGAGTAATTGCTCTGAGACATAGAAGCTACGTTGCTACTATAGAAAATTGTGAAATATTTCACGTGTACATTTTGTAGCGCGTTCACAATTTTCTATAGTAGCAACGTAATTTCTATGTCTCGGAGCAATTACTCTTAGCAATTTTAGGATGCAACTTTTATCATTTTCCCAAAACAAAGCAGCTATGGCACATTGAATACTGAAATGGAAATTTTAGGTTTTGGTAGGCTAGTAAGTTCTGGGAACAGAAAAGGCCAGTTTTTTAAAAATTTGGCTACAGACAACTTGATGTTAGAGACCACTGACCATCAGTGATTCCCTGTAGTAGAGTAGTTGTGATGTCAAGGAAACATCTTCAACTAGGCATGCCCTTTTACATTTACGGGAAGGGAAGGTCGCAAGCTTCCTCTACTAGTACAGTTGGTGTGAATCCATTCACAGGACCTGGTCCATTAGATACCTCATTATTTGTAGCCACCGGATGGGAGCCTTAAAGGAGCACTCCCATCAAAATTTGTATCCTCTTAATATATTGCAGCCATCTTATTATATGGCACTGTGTACTTACAATTGCTCATTTTGCCCTTCTACCAAACAAATGAAAACTTTGTTGGGAGTGCTTCTTTAAGAACTACCTCTTGTCTGATGGCAGCCATGGCTCTTCCTTTGATTAGCTGGCCTGGCACAATGTCATTGTTGTAGCTTGATGCACATGTAACGTTGCACCAGTCTGGTTAATCAAAAGAAGAGCCGTAGATGCAGTCAAGTAAGAGGTGGTTCTCAGGACTTCAGTCCAGCGGTCACGGATTACTGACATGGCGATGCACCAAGTTTACTAACTGCCTATTGTCCATTGTGTGTTCCTGTTAGCTGCCTCCAGTTTTAAATGAGATGTTAACTTTCATTGTGGTGATAAGGAGAATCTACTGATTCATTTTCATGTGCACAGCACAAGCTGAAAAGTTACAGGATGTACAGTTAGGTCCATATATATTTGGACAGAGACAACATTTTTCTAATTTTGGTTCTAGACATTACCACAATGAATTTTAAACAAAACAATTCAGATGCAGTTGAAGTTCAGACTTTCAGCTTTCATTTGAGGGTATCCACATTAAAATTGGATGAAGGGTTTCAGAGTTTCAGCTCCTTAACATGTGCCACCCTGTTTTTAAAGGGACCAAAAGTAATTGGACAGATTAAATAATTGTAAATAAAATGTTCATTTCTAGTACTTGGTTGAAAACACTTTGTTGGCAATGACTGCCTGAAGTCTTGAACTCATGGACATCACCAGACGCTGTGTTTCCTCCTTTTTGATGCTCTGCCAGGCCTTCACTGCGGTGGTTTTCAGTTGCTGTTTGTTTGTGGGCCTTTCTGTCTGAAGTTTAGTCTTTAACAAGTGAAATGCATGCTCAATTGGGTTGAGATCAGATGACTGACTTGGCCATTCAAGAATATTCCACTTCTTTGCTTTAATAAACTCCTGGGTTGCTTTGGCTTTATGTTTTGGGTCATTGTCCATCTGTAGTATGAGACGACGACCAATCAGTTTGGCTGCATTTGGCTGGATCTGAGCACACAGTATGGCTCTGAATACATCAGAATTCATTCGGCTGCTTCTGTTCTGTGTCACATCATCAATAAACACTAGTGACCCAGTGCCACTGGCAGCCATGCATGCCCAAGCCATCACACTGCCTCCGCCGTGTTTTACAGATGATGTGGTATGCTTTGGATCATGAGCTGTACCACGCCTTGGCCATACTTTTCTCTTTCCATCATTCTGGTAGAGGTTGATCTTGGTTTCATCTGTCCAAAGAATGTTCTTCCAGAACTGTGCTGGCTTTTTTAGATGTTTTTTAGCAAAGTCCAGTCTAGCCTTTTTATTCTTGATGCTTGTGAGTGGCTTGCAGCGTGCAGTGAACCCTCTGTATTTACTTTCATGCAGTCTTCTCTTTATGGTAGATTTGGATATTGATACGCCTACCTCCTGGAGAGTGTTGTTCACTTGGTTGGCTGTTGTGAAGGGGTTTCTCTTCACCATGGAGATTATTCTGCGATCAACCACCACTGTTGTCTTCCGTGGGCGCCCAGGTCTTTTTGCATTGATGAGTTCACCAGTGCTTGCTTTCTTTCTTGGGATGTACCAAACTGTAGATTTTGCCACTCCTAATATTGTAGCAATTTCTCGGATGGGTTTTTTCTGTTTTTGCAGCTTAAGGATGGCTTGTTTCACCTGCATGGAGAGCTCCTTTGACCGCATGTTTACTTCACGGCAAAACCTTCCAAATGCAAGCACCATACCTCAAATCAACTCCAGGCCTTTTATCTGCTTAATTGAGAATGACATAATGAAGGGATTGCCCACACCTGTCCATGAAATAGCCTTGGAGTCAATTGTCCAATTACTTTTGGTCCCTTTAAAAACAGGGTGGCACATGTTAAGGAGCTGAAACTCCTAAACCCTTCATCCAATTTTAATGTGGATACCCTCAAATGAAAGCTGAAAGTCTGAACTTCAACAGCATCTGAATTGTTTTGTTTAAAATTCATTGTGGTAATGTTTAGAACCAAAATTAGAAAAATGTTGTCTCTGTCCAAATATATATGGACCTAACTGTATCAGCATACTACTAGGGCTCAATGGCCAATGTGAAAACTGCATAATTTCAAGATTTTGTTTTATAGATGGTAACATGAGAAAAAGACTAAGGTTTTTTTTTGTTTGTTTGTTTTTTTTCAATCTGTTTAACATAACAGTTAAGCTATTGGTATTTTTGCCAGCACTGTCACATTGTGTTCACATGAAAAGTAACATTTTTCGTTCGCTGGAAAAAATTGTAACGTTAAAATTTAAAACTTTGGGGACTTGGAAAATAGTTCAGAAATCTCAGATCTATCTGTGACACGATTTCGATTTTGTGAATATTTATTCTAACATTTTCTGTTCCACATTGTTGGCAGCATGTCCTCTATAGAAGCACCAATGTAACTTTGCTTCCTGTAATGAAATCGAATTCAGACTAGGGATCACAATTGAAATATTAGCAGAATTAAGGAATCCTCAGATTGTATAGATTGTGTAGTTATATTGGTCTGTTTTGTTTCTGGTGTAGAATAAAATCCTTGGAATCTTTAAGGAAATTGCATTGTGATATTTCAGTTTATGAAAGTATTTATTAATCCTAAAAAATGCAAACCTTTATGGGGAAGGGGGCATTACTTTTATGGGCACCAGTGGTATTAAACATGTGCCATGTTTTCTTTTTCCTTTCAATGACAATATTCCATCTGTCTTAAGAGTGAGTTATATAAAGGCAGTGTAGCAGAGTGGGCTTGTAGCATGTTGCCCCAAGAGATTGCGATCAGCACATAAGCATGTGCATGGAAGTGTGGAATATGACCTATTTTCCTATCCTTTTCTCAGCAGTGGCTTATACACTGATTGCATACAGCCTCCCATATAGAGGGAATTTCTAATCCAGGCAAATTAACGTATTTACTTCTTAAGGTTTCCTTCTTGAATATTTGTAAGAACAATCACAGAAATGTCTTAAAATATTGGAAAGTTTGCAACCCTGGCAGTAAATTTGGTCTAAATGTTGTGCTTGATAACAGAGGGGAAAGGTTGACTCGTTGCACTGTGTAGTAATGAAACTTTAATTTGCTTTGGGAATTATCTAGAAGATAAGTACTGCAAGGCCAACCACTAAAGGATCAACTTTCTTACATTCTTTTTGGGATTTTCGGTCCTTAGAAATTTAGAAACTTCAAAACATAATGACTGACATTATTACATGCTTTTTCCTTAAAGGGAACCTGTCACTTGATTCACACTACCAAAACCACAGGCAACATGAATCCGAGCCTGTCGACACAATCGAAGCATTTCAGAGAAACTATAATAGAGTTCACACGATGCGTATTTAATGCGTTTCCGCTGCGTTTTTGCAGTTGCGGAAACGCATTAAAAACGCATGGTAGAAGGGCAGCAATGTTCCCCAATTGAAATCCGCATGTGCTGTGCCTATGATGCTGATTTTTCCGCAGCGTAAACGCTGCGGTCAAAAATCCGCAGCATGTCAATTAATTTTGCGGAAACGCTGCTCTTTTGCCACCATTGACTTGCATTAGACTGCATGGAATCCGCATCACTGTATATGTTGATGCGCTTTTCATGCGGTCTAATGTGCGGATGGGCCCCGGGTGTGGAGGAGAGGAGAGTCTCATCCAGACCCAGGTACCATTAAAAAAAAAAAGAATAAAATAAAAAATATATATATTCTCACCTTCTGACGGCCCGCGCAGCGCTCCTGCTTGGTTCCCGGCACTTCGGGGTTGAATGAAGAAGGACCTTCGCTGATGTCAGAGTCATGTGACGGGTCACGTGACGCTGACGTCGGAAGGTCCTAAAGTCTTCACTGCCGGCAGCCGGGACCAAACGAAGCAGGACACCGGGGGCCATCAGAGGGTAAAGTATATATTTATTTTTTATTTTTTGACATTCACACACTATATAAATCCATGCCGGTTGCATGGATTTATATAGTGTGAAGTTGACAAGCACTTTCCAAGTGATGCTAAAATCGCTTGGGAAGCGCTTGTCAACCCGCATGCGGAAATGAAAGTGAAGAACGCTTCACATCCGCATGTCCCTGGCAGGAAACCGCATGTACAATCCGCATGCTTTTTTTCCTGCCAGAGAGATGCAGAAACACTCAGGAAAAAATCCTGAGCATTTCTGCATCGTGTGCACATACCCTTAGAGGAAAAAGTCGGGAATCATAGCCAGAGACTAAACTAGTCCTACACCCCATCCGACTTATCCGAGTGCTGCTCCAATTGATTGATGGGTCTCTCCCTCTATGGAAGAAACCTGTTTATAATCTGGAGGTTCTCTTGGAGAAGTCAGATGGGGTCATCCCTGGTCTAGTCTGGTCTCCGGCTATGGTCCTTGGCCGGATCTTCTAACTATATTCTCATGGATGTCTGTGGGAACACTTATTGCTCCTGGGGTGGCATGGTTGACTTTTATATAAATGTCTATGTATTTCCCTAGAAATTTAGACACTTAATTAAAAGCTCAAATTGGTATGAAATAAATGTTTTCTTATTATTGTGCATAATAAATGTTTCCAGGTATAGCTTCCTTTCATACCGTCATCTAGGTTAAATAACAAGTTAGCTCATGCAAATGAAAGCATCCATCTTCTGTCTTCTTTGACTTTTGGTTCATTATGCATGCATTTTTCTTCAGGGACCAAGGAGGGAGATTGATTAGTGAAACAGACAATTGGTTTCTAGAGGGGAATCTACTGATTTGCATTTTTCGCCCTCTGTACTTTGACACTAAGCATTGATTGGCAGATAAACTATGGGAAGTTATACAGCCATAACTGGGGTAGCTAAATGTATTACTTAGCTTCTTTCCTACTTGTTTTTAATAAAATAAAATATCTTTATATTTACTCTCCATAAACCACAAGTAGTATGCAGTCATGGACATTAATTATACAGGGCCAGCCCCAGTGGAGGATGTAAGCCTAACATTTTTTTATAGCATGGTCGCTGATGTTTCAACAAATTTTGAATAATTCAATAGTAAAAACGTGGAAACTTTGTAGCACATTGGATAGAAAAAGTCTACACACCCCTGTTAAAGTGACAGTTTTTTGTCATGGAAAAAAATCATACCAAGAAGAAGTCTTTTAGAACTTTTTCTACCTTTAATGTCACCCATAAATTACGGTAATTGAAAAAGAAACTGAAATCTTTTCGTGGAAAAATAAAAATAAAGAGCTAAAACAATATGGTTGCATAAATATGCACACCTTTAAGCTAATACTTTGAATGATGTCATAAATTCATAGGTTACTTCAACAGTCTTTTTGGGTAGCAGTCACCATAGCATATCTAGAATAGGCAATCTTTGCCCATTCGTCCAATCAGTAGCTCCAAATCTGTCCGATTGCAAGAGCATCTCCTCTATACATCCCAGTTCAGGTCACCCACAGATTTTCAATTGGATTCAGGTCTGGGCTCTGACTGGGCCATTCCAAAACTTTGATTTTACCCGGGACAGGCAGACTTCAGCAACGTCAGCGACGGTGGCAGAAGGAGGAGGTTGGCAGACTGTGTGTCAGTGTCTGCCTGTGTCAGTGTCTGCCTGTGTCAGTGTCTGCCTGTGTCAGTGTCTGCCTGTGTCAGTGTCTGCCTGTGTCAGTGTCTGCCTGTGTCAGTGTCTGCCTGTGTCAGTGTCTGCCTGTGTCAGTGTCTGCCTGTGTCAGTGTCTGCCTGTGTCAGTGTTAGTGTCTGTGTGTGTGTCAGTGTCTGTGTGTGTGTCAGTGAGGAGGACACAGCGGCAGCAGCAGGCAGTGTATGAGAACTGGGGAAGGCTGCTAGGGCGTTTCTGGCCCTATGAGGGGCTATGTCTGGCCCTGTGAGGGGGCTTTGTCTGGCCCTGTGAGGTGGCTATTTGTGGCTGTGGAGTTGGGGGTGGAGCCTGGGTGGAGTCTCAAGGGGGCCCCAAAATGTTACCAGTATGGGTCCCCGAAATTCCTAGTGGCAGCCCTGACTATGGCTATGGTGTTATTTTGGTGATGCGCAGTATTGGCTTTGCGCCGAACACAATTTTTGGAATTATGGCCAAAATGTTCAGCCTTAATTTCATCAGACCATTTTCCTATGTGCTTTTGGCAGACTTTTTATAGGTCGTTAAAACATAGCTGGGCTAGGATGTTTTTGTTTGTAAGAATTGGCTTCCACTTTGCCACCCTACCCCTTAGATATATAAAGAATGCAGGAAATTGTTGTCACATGCAGTACACAAGTGCTTTCCAGAAGTTCCTGCAGCCCCTTTAATGTTGCTGTAGGCCATTTAGCAGCCTCTCTAACCAATTTTCTTCCTGTCTTTTCAAATATTTTTGAGGGACGTACAGTTCTTGGTAACATCACTGTTGTACAAAATTTAAGCCACTTCTTGATGACCGTCCTCAGTGTTCCATGGTATATCTAATGGCTTGGATTTTTTTTACCCTTCTCCTGATTGTTTACTTTCAGCAATGAGATCCATTTGCTGTGTTGTAAGCTGTTTACGGACCATGGCTTTTGTTGAAGAAAATGCAACTAAGTACATGTCAGGAAAATCCTATTAGAACAGCTAAACTTTATATTGAGTTAAATAGAAGGCAATACAAAGCTGCCATAATTTTTAGGGATTCTGATTAACAAGTTTAAATGTGATTTACTGATTCTGAATAGTGATGAGCGAGTATGTTTTGTTAACCCTTTCGCCAAGTATACTCGACGAGCACCGAGTATTTACAGCTGCTCGGTGATATGTTTAAATCGATCCCCGTGTGCGTGATTTGCGACGGTTTGACAGGTTTAATACATGTGAGGAATGTCTGCTTCTTACACATTCCTCACATGTAATAAAACTGTCAAACCGTCGCAAATCATGCACACGTGATCGATTTAAACATATCACCGAGCAGCTATAAATACTCGGTGCTCGTCCGAGCATACTCAGCGAAAAGATTAACAAAACATACTCGCTCATCACTAATTCTGAACACAAAAACATCCCCAGTTATAAGAAGATGATCAAACTTATGCAATCACATTTATTTTAGTTTTTTTTTTTTTTTATTTTCCTCGTCAAAATAATTTACTTTATTTTCTCAATGAATTTGTACAGATTATGTGTGACATTAAGGATATGTTACCACAAAGAGGTGAATTTTTCTGCACCTGTTTGGTAAATTAGTTGACTTGCATTTTGTTTCGTTGCATTTTTGAGTGCAGTACTTTTGATTCATGCACAGTTTGTTGAAACATCCGTGACCATATTGTGGAAAATGTTAGGCCTACATGCACATATTTATATCCCCTGTGTATCTTATTAGACAGATTTACATTTTTCTCCATTTATGAGCCACTTCTTTTGCTTCCACTTGCCTCAAGTACTCTTCACTCTGAAAAACTTCTAAAACTCAGTTCTGGCAAAACCAAGATGGATTGCCAGCTCGCTGAGAAATCAGATTATAGCTGCCAAATGAAACGTATAAATCTATAGGGTTGGGAGGAGCAGGGAGGAACAGAGAGAGATGCATAGAGACACACAAATGTTGCTGCAGTAGCTATTTACTGCTTCTAGTACTATTAAGTGTTTTATCTTAGGCTCAGCTGGATTCATAGCTATACTTCTCAGAAGTGCTGTGTAATGTCCACCATGCTGCTTCTGAGGGTAAGGTACATAGAGACCAGGAGCAGGTATCTCTCCTGCCTGTGCGCACTATGTGTGGGTGATATAATAGCAAGTAGTCTCCCCCCTCCAGCTCAGAGACAACTGAAAGCTATATGTGGAGCATGCACAAGGGAAACTACTGATAAATGCAAGATACAAGTCATGTAATGGCGAGAAATATCCTTGATTGTCCATATACCTATAAGACTACTCCCAAGCGATACATTTTTCCTATGAAATAAAGTTTCAGCATCCTAACAATACAATCTATATTTATATGTGTAGCATGTCTGCAGACCAAATGAGAGATCTCTAAGAAGTGTGATTTTAGGTTCTGAAAGGTTTTAGTAACAGCGGGATCGCACTTAATTCCAGAGGAAACGTCTAGTTGGGAAGCAAAGTAAGATGAATGGTGTGTGATTCCAGCTTGCTGTATAATCATTGAATTGCAATTGAATGGCAATTCTATAGGAATAGATTACCATTGTATACAAACCTCACATCTCTGCGAGATTTCATTCTAAAAGGTAAGGTGTAAATTATGCATACATATATTTATTACTGCAGGAAGGATCTATAGAACATTAACCCTTTCTAAGAGCCTAGTGCCAGAGGCAATGTGAAGCCTTGGCGGGTGCTGAATCTTGCACAATCTGCATGGCTATATGAGAAATTTAGTTGGCAGAAATAAATGCTGCAGCACCTCTGAGCATTGCACCAAAATAAAAGTGTTGCAGGTGACTTAGCCAGACAGCAATGCTTATGATAATAGAGATATAACTGTGAGATTTTTATAAGCCTTGAAATGAAATAGTGTAGTAAATTTTTACAGCTACACTTCAGCGTTTTTTTTTATATTTTACCACTGGAGTGGTGCTTCTAATCTAAGGTCCCTGACCGACCCTACTCTTATACTCACCTGCCACTATCTTTACCTCCTATCACCGCCGCTCCAGTCGGTCTCCAGCAGTTTGTGACCTGCCAGATCGCTTCAGTGTTTGCTGGGCAGCCAGAGATCACTTTTCAATGCAAGTCTATGAGCGCTTTTTTCTGGCTGTCATATACTTACATTGTAGAGCATGTGACGTAACTTCTCACTTCCAGACATTCAGAAGTTGCAGTCACATGGCGCCGAGGGAGTGGAGAGGCGCCGATTTAAAGGTGAAGATGCTGGAGTGTGAGTATAAGGCCACGGCCCCACTATCAGTATTTGGTCAGTATTCGGTCAGTATTTTTTCTCAGGAGTGGGAGCCAAAACCATGTGAGGAACAATCAGTTAAAAGGTATAATAGAAACAAGTCACCAATTCTGCATTTATCACCCACTCCTGGTTTTGGCTCCCACTCCTGAGAAAAAATACTGACCAAATGCTGATAGTGGAGCCGTGTCCTAAGACTTCTAATTCTGATCCACAAGCCGAAAGTACTTGCTGCGTTAATGTGCAATCATCTGCCTCTAACAGCAGCGACCAGAGCTAGTTCTGATCGCTTTTGTTTAAACACTTAAATTGTCACAAAGTGACAGGGCTATTTAAGTGCCATGATCGATGGGGTGTGCCATTTTGGATGCCAATTCTCCCTTCCCTGCTGCAAAATCTCACCACTTTGTCTCCTATGAAACTCAGGTACCAAGGATTACCAAGCTAGCAATCATCTTCATTGCATTGCTACAGTATATAGAACAAGCGATCAAAAGATTGATCACTGGATAAAGTCTTCCACGGGATTAAAAAATAGTCAGATAATGAAAAAAAAGTTTAAATTATAGGCTTTTCGTAATTTAAAAATAAAGTAAAATTTTAGACATATTTTGTATTGGCGCATTCGTCCGATCTATCAAAATAAAATATTAACTAACTCGTATGGTAATTGTGGGAAATAGTAAAAAAAATTGTACCTCCAGAATTTGCTTTTTGTTTTTTTTTTCAGTCGCTGCACCTTATAAAAGAATGCAATAAGAAGATATCGTAAAACAAGCCCTCACATGGCTATATATGCCTATGTTAAAGGAAAAAGAGAAAGTTGTGTCTCTTGGAAGAAGGAAGGGGGAAACAAAAGTGCAAAAAAAAAAAAAAAAATGCTACAAGATTGCTACGTGGGCACATAGCCTAAAACATACACAACTGTGATAATGAGGCAGGCATCAGAGTCATGGTGCCCATCGTTTGGGTTGCATGAATCAGAGTCCGGCTCCATTACTGCAGCTGTATATGTTTTACTCTGAAACATTGTGGCATTTCAGATAATTACACTTTTAAGTCCTGGGAGGGGGAAGTGGGACAAGACGATGCGACTAGTCAAAGGGGCATGTCCCCAGAGGCTGTACCCTATTCTGACCTCTTGACTAATACGTGTCTGTGTATAGAGAAACCAAGGGAAGAGATGGAGGAAAACTGTTGGGCACTGGCCTCTTGGACTAGTTATCATAGATGCATTGTCCCGGATGGCTTTTAAAACGATAATGGAGAAGGTCTCCAATTCCTAATGGCCATGGTTCGGAAAGCATGAATGAACTGACAGCATCCCTTCAAATTAGTCCCAACCCTAAATACCAGCCAACCATCCAATGTGCTTGGTGGAGCCTCCAAACTCTCCTCAGATGATGTTGGGTGTGTGGAGGACCAGACAGTTTGCATGGAAAGTTAGTACAGTTACAGCGAAGACAACAGTGGTGAATGATAGCAGAATTCTTTCCATGGTGAAGAAAAACCCCTTCACAGCATTTCCCAAGTGAATAACACTCTCCAAGAAGTAGGTGTTCAGTATCTAAGTCTACGGCCCCACTATCAGTATTCGGTCAGTATTTTTTCTCAGGAGTGGGAGCCAAAACCAGGAGTGGGTGATAAATGCAGAATTGGTGACTTGTTTCTATTATACCTTTTCTTTGATTGTTCCTCACCTGGTTTTGGCTCCCACTCCTGAGAAAAAATACTGACCGAATACTGATAGTGGGGCCATGGCCTACCATAAAGACTTGAGAGCAAATACAAAGGTTTCACCACAAGGTGCAAACCATAAATCAGACATTGCCAAAAAGACATCTTTTCCAGTTCTGGAAAAGATATGTTTGTACATTTGAAACTAAGATCAACCTGTACCAGAATGATAGGAAGAAGAAAGCATGGAGAAGGCTTGGAACTGCTCATGATCCAAAGCACACCACATCCTCTGTAAAACATGGTGGAGGCAGTGTGATGGCATGGGCATGCATGGCTTTCAATGACACTGGGTCACTTGTGTTTATTGATGATGTTAATGAAGACAGAAGCAGCCGGATGAATTCTGAAGTGTACTGGGCTAAACTTTCTGCTCAGATTCAACCAAATGCAGCAAGGTTGATTGGGCGGCACTTCACAGTATAGATGGAAAATGACCCAAAACATACTGCGAAAGCAACTCAGTAGTTTTTAAGGCAAAGAAATGGAATATTTTGCAATGGCCGAGTTAATCGCAGATCTCAACCCCTTCCAGCTTGCATTTCACATGTTTAAGATAAAACTTAAGGCAGAAAGACCCACAAACAAGTAACAACATTGTTACATTTGACATGTACCTACAGACAGTACCTATAGTGTTACCCAAGTCCAGTTCTCAAGGCCCACCAACTAATTATATTTTCAGGATTTCCTTAGTATTGCACAGGTATCGCCTATGCAGTACTATGGAAATCCTGAAAACCTGATTAGTTGATGGGGCTCGAGGACTGAGGTTGGGGTAATAGCTTATTCTCTGTTTCATACGGGTAGCCGATCATTAGTGCTTCTTCTGACTTTACTGTTTCGTATAGATACATGTCATAGTTTATAGATTTCTGATTGCTATTATTTATACAAGATGTAATGGAGAATTTGCTTTAGACTAGTGTCCTGTTCATGAGCCAATGATTAGTTTACAACATGTTACAGAACAATAGGTCGTTATTTTACAAAGTAAAATCAATGCCGGATACATGGCGCTAGGTTGTCTTGGCTTCTTGCACTAGTCAGTTATATTCTTTTTATTGCACAGTTTGCTTTTATTGGAGGTTACTGGTTATTATTATTTATTTAAATAAATATTATTTATTTATGTTACTGTGACATTGATTTTTCTAACAAAAGCCATTATTTCACATACATTTTTCTGCATTATAAAGTAGTGTTTATTACCGAGATATTACACAAATAAATAGAGTCAAGACTCTTGTGTGTGTCTGGAAAGTAGCTAATCTCATGCTGAGTAGAAGATAATTGGGTTTGAACTGGAAGGTTACGGCTGCTGAGCGTTCTACCGTGGATCACACCACTCTTTTTATGTGTGCTCCAACTAGAGGACACCCATGTTTTAATCTATCCAGAGTATAATATAATCAAAATATGCATCTGCAAAGGTTTATTGGCTCAGATGACCTCCTGTCTTGAGAGAGAAGAAGCTGGAAAAGATGTATGACTGCCGAACAGAGGAATAAAGCATCTTCCATTTAGAGAAAGCAAAGCCAGACAACATAATTAAGGCCTTCAGTAACTTGTAATCATAAAACTGACTGTTTACCCTTCATGGTCTCCCACCCACTCACATTGACATTATGTCTTGCTTATTAGTGTGTGAACGTAGGAAACTCTGCTCTCTTTTTTTTTTTGTGAAATGCTTTTCCTTTCCTATATTGTCATTTTCAGAAGACCTGATACATAGGATGGTATAAAATAGGACTGTGTCATTTATCAATAAGAAAACCACATCTGTCTCATTTAATCTTTCATTAATGCAAATCAGGTTGTGTGGAAACCTTTCCGAGATTCCACTTTAATGATATCCATCATTTTCCTTTTAACAGAAGAGTTCAAGGGCTCAACAATCGTTGAATTAATGAAGAAAGAAGGCACCACACTAGGGCTTACAGTGTCAGGTGGAATTGACAAGGATGGGAAGCCAAGAGTATCAAACCTGCGTCAAGGAGGAATCGCTGCTAGGTAATCTCATATCCACTCCAGCCCAAAGACATAGAAAGTCAGAATGTGGTAGCAGCACAGAGCCAGATGGTTCATTTACTGTATTGCTTTCTACAGTAGGAGGCTACTACTGAGGTATCAGCATGTCTTACCGACCCAGATAATTATTACCGTGTTTTTACTGTGTATGTTTCCTGCTAAACAAGAAGTTTTCCTAAAAGACAATCAAGTGCATTGAATTAGGGGTGTATATCAGTTTATGGAAACCTTTGCATATGCATAATTAATCTTTGGGTGACCATTCACATTTCACTGGAACCAGCCAACCATAAAAATGTGTATTATGGTAGTTACATTTTCTACTGACATCAAATGACTGTGGAAAGAAGGGTTGGCCATATTACATTTCAACGTGTGTGATCATTGTGTACTTAAAGGGGTTTTCCCATGAACAAAAGTACATTTTAATCAATAGATCTTGGAATAATAATAATTTCCACAATTGAATGTGTTTAAGTAAAATGTTCTTGTGCTGAGATAATCTTATAAATGTTCCCCTGCTGTGTACTGTGTAATGGCTGTGTCTCACAGTGCAGGAACATGGTCTGATCATACCACATCTCCTGGACAGGGGGGAAGAGTGTACAGACATTACAGCACGGTATTGCAGATAATTCTTTTTTTTTTAGGTAAAACATTGTTTAAAAACAGACAGGGAAATGTTTTACCTCACAGAAATAATCAGCTGTGATCCCCTGCTATAATATCTGTATAATCTTTTGCTTCCTCTCCTGTAGTATGATCAGATCATCTTCCTGTATGGTCAGACACAGCCATTACACAGTACACAGCAGGGGAACATTTATAAGATTATCTGAGATCAGGGACATTTTATTTAAATACATTCAATTGTGGAAGTTCTTATTATTCCAAGATCTATTGATTAAAATGAACTTTTGTTAGTGGGAAAACCCAATTAAGGGAGATAAGCCACCATCAAAGGTGTCTGGCAATGGCCTTTGTCTATTGAGAACACATGCAAGCATACATGTGTATGGGTTGGTGTACAGTCGGTACTGAAAGTATTCTGACCCCTTTAAATTTTTCACTCTTTGTTTCATTGCAGTCATTTGGTAAATTCTAAAAAGTTCATTTTTTTCTCATTAAAGTACACTCCACCCCATCTTGACTGAAAAAAAAACAGAAATGTAGAAATGTTTGCAAATTTATTAAAAAAGGAAAAACTGAAATATCACATGGTCATAAGTATTCAGACCCTTTGCTCAGACACACATATTTAAGTCACATGCTGTCTATTTCCTTGTGATCCTCCTTGAGATGGTTCTACTCCTTCATTGGAGTCCAGCTGTGTTTAATTAAACTCATAGGACTTGATTTGGAAAGACACACATCTGTCTATATAAGACCTCACAGCTCACAGTGCATGTCAGACCAACTGAGCAATCGTGGGAGAAGAGCCTTGGTGAGAAAGGTAAAGAAGAACCCCAAGATCACTGTGGCTGAGCTCCAGAGATGCAGTATGGAGATGGGAGAAAGTAACACAAAGTCAACTATCACTGCAGCCCTCCACCAGTCGGGCCTTTAGAGCAGAGTGGCCTGATGGAAGCCTCTCCTCAGTGCAAGACATATGAAAGCCTGCATAGAGTTTGCTCAAAAACATATGAAGGACTCCCAGACTATGAGAAATAAGATTCTCTGGTCTGATGAGACGAAGATAGATCTTTTTGGTGATAATTCTAAGTGGTATGTGTGGAGAAAACCAGGTACTGCTCATCACCTGCCCAATACAATCCCAACAGTGAAACATGGTGGTGGCAGCATCATGCTATGGAGGTGTTTTTCAGCTGCAGGGACAGGACAACTGGTTGCAATTGAAGGAAACATGAATGTGGCCAAGTACAGAGATATCCTAGATGAAAACCTCTTCCAGAGTGCTCTGGACCTCAGACTTGGCCGAAGGTTCACCTTCCAACAAGACAATGACCCTAAGCACACAGCTAAAATAACAAAGGAGTGGCTTCAGAACAACTCTGTGACTATTCTTGACTGGTCCAGCCAGAGCCCTGACCTAAACCCAATTGAGCATCTCTGGAGAGACCTGAAAATGGAGAGGATCTGCAAGTAAGAATGGCAGAGGATCCCCAAATCCAGGTGTGAAAAACTTGTTGCATCATTCCCAAGAAGACTTATGGCTGTACTAGCTCAAAAGGGTGCTTCTACTCAATACTGAGCAAAGGGTCTGAATACTTATGACCATGTGATATTTCAGTTTTTCTTATTTAATAAATTTGCCAAAATTTCTACATTTCTGTTTTTTTCAGTCAAGATGGGTTGCAGAGTGTACTTTAATGAGAAAAAAAATGAACTTTTTAGAATTTACCAAATGGCTGCAATGAAACAAAGAGTGAAAAATTTAAAGGAGTCTGAATAC
Organism: Phyllobates terribilis; assembly: GCF_046119375.1. Classification (NCBI taxonomy): domain Eukaryota; kingdom Metazoa; phylum Chordata; class Amphibia; order Anura; family Dendrobatidae; genus Phyllobates; species Phyllobates terribilis. The sequence continues at coordinate 158,982,450 of NW_027362771.1, read as the reverse complement.
TTTCCGGACCCACTGTATGTATGGTGTGTGGTCAGTTTCCATTTCCTTTTAGTTGTCATTAACTTACATAAAAAGACATATAAACCTTATTCTGGTTACCATTTCTGTGTCCCGATACATAGATATATCTATACATGTGCACAAAACAAGAATTAAAGCATCCTTGTATCCAGTAGTAACCATTAAATAGCTTTTTGGTCACAGAGCTCTCCTGTATGATTTTACCCAATCTTGGTTTTACCCAAATTATGATTAGTACAGGGAAATCATATTGAGAATTGTGCCATACAGTTACATCTCTATAATCAGTACAGGGACATCATAGAGAGAATTGTACCACACAGTTACATCTCTATGATCAGTACAGGGAAATCATAGAGAGTATTGTGCCATACAGTTACATCTCTGTGATCAGTACAGGGAAATCATAGAAAGAATTGTCATACAGTTACATCTCTATGATCAGTACAGGGACATCATAGAAAGAATTGTGCCATACAGTTACAGCTCTATTATCAGTGCAGGAAAATCATAGAGAGAATTGTACCACACAGTTACATCTCTATGATCAGTACAGGGAAATCATAGAGAGAATTCTGCCATACAGTTACATCTCTGTGATCAGTACAGGAAAATCATAGAGAGAATTGTGCCATACAGTTACATCTCTATGATCAGTACAGGGAAATCATAGAGAGAATTGTACCACACAGTTACATCTCTATGATCAGTACAGGGACATCATAGAAAGAATTGTGCCATACAGTTACATCTCTATAATCAGTACAGGGACATCATAGAAAGAATTGTGCCATACAGTTACATCTCTATGATCAGTACAGGAAAATCATAGAGAGAATTGTTCCATACAGTTACATCTCTGTGATCAGTACAGGAAAATCATAGAGAGAATTGTACCACACAGTTACATCTCTATGATCAGTACAGGGAAATCATAGAGAGAATTGTTCCATACAGTTACATCTCTGTGATCAGTACAGGGAAATCATAGAAAGAATTGTCATACAGTTACATCTCTATGATCAGTACAGGGACATCATAGAAAGAATTGTGTCATACAGTTACATCTCTATAATCAGTACAGGGACATCATAGAAAGAATTGTGCCATACAGTTACATCTCTATGATCAGTACAGGAAAATCATAGAGAGAATTGTTCCATACAGTTACATCTCTGTGATCAGTACAGGGACATCATAGAAAGAATTGTGTCATAGAGTTACATCTCTATAATCAGTACAGGGACATCATAGAAAGAATTGTGCCATACAGTTACATCTCTATGATCAGTACAGGGAAATCATAGAGAGTATTGTGCCATACAGTTACATCTCTATGATCAGTACAGGAAAATCATAGAGAGAATTGTGCCATACAGTTACATCTCTGTGATCAGTACAGGAAAATCATAGAGAGAATTGTGCCATACAGTTACATCTCTATGATCAGTACAGGGAAATCATAGAGAGAATTGTACCACACAGTTACATCTCTATGATCAGTACAGGGACATCATAGAAAGAATTGTGCCATACAGTTACATCTCTATAATCAGTACAGGGACATCATAGAAAGAATTGTGCCATACAGTTACATCTCTATGATCAGTACAGGGAAATCATAGAAAGAATTGTGTCATACAGTTACATCTCTATAATCAGTACAGGGACATCATAGAAAGAATTGTGCCATACAGTTACATCTCTATGATCAGTACAGGGAAATCATAGAGAGAATTGTACCACACAGTTACATCTCTATGATCAGTACAGGGACATCATAGAAAGAATTGTGCCATACAGTTACATCTCTATAATCAGTACAGGGACATCATAGAAAGAATTGTGCCATACAGTTACATCTCTATGATCAGTACAGGAAAATCATAGAGAGAATTGTGCCATACAGTTACATCTCTGTGATCAGTACAGGAAAATCATAGAGAGAATTGTACCACACAGTTACATCTCTATGATCAGTACAGGGAAATCATAGAGAGAATTGTTCCATACAGTTACATCTCTATGATCAGTACAGGGACATCATAGAAAGAATTGTGTCATACAGTTACATCTCTATAATCAGTACAGGGACATCATAGAAAGAATTGTGCCATACAGTTACATCTCTATGATCAGTACAGGGAAATCATAGAGAGTATTGTGCCATACAGTTACATCTCTATGATCAGTACAGGGAAATCATAGAGAGAATTGTTCCATACAGTTACATCTCTGTGATCAGTACAGGGAAATCATAGAAAGAATTGTCATACAGTTACATCTCTATGATCAGTACAGGGACATCATAGAAAGAATTGTGTCATACAGTTACATCTCTATAATCAGTACAGGGACATCATAGAAAGAATTGTGCCATACAGTTACATCTCTATGATCAGTACAGGGAAATCATAGAGAGAATTGTGTCATACAGTTACATCTCTATAATCAGTACAGGGACATCATAGAAAGAATTGTGCCATACAGTTACATCTCTGTGATCAGTACAGGAAAATCATAGAGAGAATTGTGCCATACAGTTACATCTCTATGATCAGTACAGGGAAATCATAGAGAGAATTGTACCACACAGTTACATCTCTATGATCAGTACAGGGACATCATAGAAAGAATTGTGCCATACAGTTACATCTCTATAATCAGTACAGGGACATCATAGAAAGAATTGTGCCATACAGTTACATCTCTATGATCAGTACAGGAAAATCATAGAGAGAATTGTGCCATACAGTTACATCTCTGTGATCAGTACAGGAAAATCATAGAGAGAATTGTACCACACAGTTACATCTCTATGATCAGTACAGGGAAATCATAGAGAGAATTGTTCCATACAGTTACATCTCTGTGATCAGTACAGGGAAATCATAGAAAGAATTGTCATACAGTTACATCTCTATGATCAGTACAGGCACATCATAGAAAGAATTGTGTCATACAGTTACATCTCTATAATCAGTACAGGGACATCATAGAAAGAATTGTGCCATACAGTTACATCTCTATGATCAGTACAGGGAAATCATAGAGAGAATTGTGTCATACAGTTACATCTCTATAATCAGTACAGGGACATCATAGAAAGAATTGTGCCATACAGTTACATCTCTATGATCAGTACAGGGAAATCATAGAGAGTATTGTGCCATACAGTTACATCTCTATGATCAGTACAGGAAAATCATAGAGAGAATTGTGCCATACAGTTACATCTCTATGATCAGTACAGGGAAATCATAGAGAGAATTGTACCACACAGTTACATCTCTATGATCAGTACAGGGAAATCATAGAGAGTATTGTGCCATACAGTTACATCTCTATGATCAGTACAGGAAAATCATAGAGAGAATTGTGCCATACAGTTACATCTCTGTGATCAGTACAGGAAAATCATAGAGAGAATTGTGCCATACAGTTACATCTCTATGATCAGTACAGGGAAATCATAGAGAGTATTGTGCCATACAGTTACATCTCTATGATCAGTACAGGGAAATCATAGAGAGAATTGTGCCATACAGTTACATCTCTGTGATCAGTACAGGAAAATCATAGAGAGAATTGTGCCATACAGTTACATCTCTGTGATCAGTACAGGAAAATCATAGAGAGAATTGTACCACACAGTTACATCTCTGTGATCAGTACAGGGAAATCATAGAAAGAATTGTCATACAGTTACATCTCTATGATCAGTACAGGGACATCATAGAAAGAATTGTGTCATACAGTTACATCTCTATAATCAGTACAGGGACATCATAGAAAGAATTGTGCCATACAGTTACATCTCTATGATCAGTACAGGGAAATCATAGAGAGAATTGTGTCATACAGTTACATCTCTATAATCAGTACAGGGACATCATAGAAAGAATTGTGCCATACAGTTACATCTCTATGATCAGTACAGGGAAATCATAGAGAGTATTGTGCCATACAGTTACATCTCTATGATCAGTACAGGAAAATCATAGAGAGAATTGTGCCATACAGTTACATCTCTATGATCAGTACAGGGAAATCATAGAGAGAATTGTTCCATACAGTTACATCTCTGTGATCCGTACAGGGAAATCATAGAAAGAATTGTCATACAGTTACATCTCTATGATCAGTACAGGGACATCATAGAAAGAATTGTGTCATACAGTTACATCTCTATAATCAGTACAGGGACATCATAGAAAGAATTGTGCCATACAGTTACATCTCTATGATCAGTACAGGGAAATCATAGAGAGAATTGTGTCATACAGTTACATCTCTATAATCAGTACAGGGACATCATAGAAAGAATTGTGCCATACAGTTACATCTCTATGATCAGTACAGGGAAATCATAGAGAGTATTGTGCCATACAGTTACATCTCTATGATCAGTACAGGAAAATCATAGAGAGAATTGTGCCATACAGTTACATCTCTGTGATCAGTACAGGAAAATCATAGAGAGAATTGTGCCATACAGTTACATCTCTATGATCAGTACAGGGAAATCATAGAGAGAATTGTACCACACAGTTACATCTCTATGATCAGTACAGGGACATCATAGAAAGAATTGTGCCATACAGTTACATCTCTATAATCAGTACAGGGACATCATAGAAAGAATTGTGCCATACAGTTACATCTCTATGATCAGTACAGGAAAATCATAGAGAGAATTGTGCCATACAGTTACATCTCTGTGATCAGTACAGGAAAATCATAGAGAGAATTGTACCACACAGTTACATCTCTATGATCAGTACAGGGAAATCATAGAGAGAATTGTTCCATACAGTTACATCTCTATGATCAGTACAGGGAAATCATAGAGAGAATTGTACCACACAGTTACATCTCTATGATCAGTACAGGGAAATCATAGAGAGTATTGTGCCATACAGTTACATCTCTATGATCAGTACAGGAAAATCATAGAGAGAATTGTGCCATACAGTTACATCTCTGTGATCAGTACAGGAAAATCATAGAGAGAATTGTGCCATACAGTTACATCTCTATGATCAGTACAGGGAAATCATAGAGAGTATTGTGCCATACAGTTACATCTCTATGATCAGTACAGGAAAATCATAGAGAGAATTGTGCCATACAGTTACATCTCTATGATCAGTACAGGAAAATCATAGAGAGAATTGTACCACACAGTTACATCTCTATGATCAGTACAGGGAAATCATAGAGAGAATTGTTCCATACAGTTACATCTCTGTGATCAGTACAGGGAAATCATAGAAAGAATTGTCATACAGTTACATCTCTATGATCAGTACAGGGACATCATAGAAAGAATTGTGTCATACAGTTACATCTCTATAATCAGTACAGGGAAATCATAGAGAGAATTGTGTCATACAGTTACATCTCTATAATCAGTACAGGGACATCATAGAAAGAATTGTGCCATACAGTTACATCTCTATGATCAGTACAGGGAAATCATAGAGAGAATTGTGTCATACAGTTACATCTCTATAATCAGTACAGGGACATCATAGAAAGAATTGTGCCATACAGTTACATCTCTATGATCAGTACAGGGAAATCATAGAGAGTATTGTGCCATACAGTTACATCTCTATGATCAGTACAGGAAAATCATAGAGAGAATTGTGCCATACAGTTACATCTCTGTGATCAGTACAGGAAAATCATAGAGAGAATTGTGCCATACAGTTACATCTCTATGATCAGTACAGGGAAATCATAGAGAGAATTGTACCACACAGTTACATCTCTATGATCAGTACAGGGACATCATAGAAAGAATTGTGCCATACAGTTACATCTCTATAATCAGTACAGGGACATCATAGAAAGAATTGTGCCATACAGTTACATCTCTGTGATCAGTACAGGAAAATCATAGAGAGAATTGTACCACACAGTTACATCTCTATGATCAGTACAGGGAAATCATAGAGAGAATTGTTCCATACAGTTACATCTCTGTGATCAGTACAGGGAAATCATAGAAAGAATTGTCATACAGTTACATCTCTATGATCAGTACAGGGACATCATAGAAAGAATTGTGTCATACAGTTACATCTCTATAATCAGTACAGGGACATCATAGAAAGAATTGTGCCATACAGTTACATCTCTATGATCAGTACAGGGAAACAGGGAAATCATAGAGAGAATTGTGTCATACAGTTACATCTCTATAATCAGTACAGGGACATCATAGAAAGAATTGTGCCATACAGTTACATCTCTATGATCAGTACAGGGAAATCATAGAGAGTATTGTGCCATACAGTTACATCTCTATGATCAGTACAGGAAAATCATAGAGAGAATTGTGCCATACAGTTACATCTCTATGATCAGTACAGGGAAATCATAGAGAGAATTGTTCCATACAGTTACATCTCTGTGATCAGTACAGGGAAATCATAGAAAGAATTGTCATACAGTTACATCTCTATGATCAGTACAGGGACATCATAGAAAGAATTGTGTCATACAGTTACATCTCTATAATCAGTACAGGGACATCATAGAAAGAATTGTGCCATACAGTTACATCTCTATGATCAGTACAGGGAAATCATAGAGAGAATTGTACCACACAGTTACATCTCTATGATCAGTACAGGGACATCATAGAAAGAATTGTGCCATACAGTTACATCTCTATGATCAGTACAGGAAAATCATAGAGAGAATTGTGCCATACAGTTACATCTCTGTGATCAGTACAGGAAAATCATAGAGAGAATTGTACCACACAGTTACATCTCTATGATCAGTACAGGGAAATCATAGAGAGAATTGTTCCATACAGTTACATCTCTGTGATCAGTACAGGGAAATCATAGAAAGAATTGTCATACAGTTACATCTCTATGATCAGTACAGGGACATCATAGAAAGAATTGTGTCATACAGTTACATCTCTATAATCAGTACAGGGACATCATAGAAAGAATTGTGCCATACAGTTACATCTCTATGATCAGTACAGGGAAATCATAGAGAGAATTGTGTCATACAGTTACATCTCTATAATCAGTACAGGGACATCATAGAAAGAATTGTGCCATACAGTTACATCTCTATGATCAGTACAGGGAAATCATAGAGAGTATTGTGTCATACAGTTACATCTCTATGATCAGTACAGGAAAATCATAGAGAGAATTGTGCCATACAGTTACATCTCTATGATCAGTACAGGGAAATCATAGAGAGAATTGTTCCATACAGTTACATCTCTGTGATCAGTACAGGGAAATCATAGAAAGAATTGTCATACAGTTACATCTCTATGATCAGTACAGGGACATCATAGAAAGAATTGTGTCATACAGTTACATCTCTATAATCAGTACAGGGACATCATAGAAAGAATTGTGCCATACAGTTACATCTCTATGATCAGTACAGGGAAATCATAGAGAGAATTGTCATACAGTTACATCTCTATAATCAGTACAGGGACATCATAGAAAGAATTGTGCCATACAGTTACATCTCTATGATCAGTACAGGGAAATCATAGAGAGTATTGTGCCATACAGTTACATCTCTATGATCAGTACAGGAAAATCATAGAGAGAATTGTGCCATACAGTTACATCTCTATGATCAGTATAGGGACATCATAGAAAGAATTGTGCCATACAGTTACATCTCTATGATCAGTACAGGAAAATCATAGAGAGAATTGTGCCATACAGTTACATCTCTATGATCAGTACAGGGAAATCATAGAGAGAATTGTACCACACAGTTACATCTCTATGATCAGTACAGGGACATCATAGAAAGAATTGTGCCATACAGTTACATCTCTATAATCAGTACAGGGACATCATAGAAAGAATTGTGCCATACAGTTACATCTCTATGATCAGTACAGGAAAATCAGAGAGAATTGTGCCATACAGTTACATCTCTGTGATCAGTACAGGAAAATCATAGAGAGAATTGTACCACACAGTTACATCTCTATGATCAGTACAGGGAAATCATAGAGAGAATTGTTCCATACAGTTACATCTCTGTGATCAGTACAGGGAAATCATAGAGAGAATTGTCATACAGTTACATCTCTATGATCAGTACAGGGACATCATAGAAAGAATTGTCATACAGTTACATCTCTATAATCAGTACAGGGACATCATAGAAAGAATTGTGCCATACAGTTACATCTCTATGATCAGTACAGGGAAATCATAGAGAGAATTGTGTCATACAGTTACATCTCTATAATCAGTACAGGGACATCATAGAAAGAATTGTGCCATACAGTTACATCTCTATGATCAGTACAGGGAAATCATAGAGAGTATTGTGTCATACAGTTACATCTCTATGATCAGTACAGGGAAATCATAGAGAGTATTGTGTCATACAGTTACATCTCTATGATCAGTACAGGAAAATCATAGAGAGAATTGTGCCATACAGTTACATCTCTATGATCAGTACAGGGAAATCATAGAGAGAATTGTTCCATACAGTTACATCTCTGTGATCAGTACAGGGAAATCATAGAAAGAATTGTCATACAGTTACATCTCTATGATCAGTACAGGGACATCATAGAAAGAATTGTGTCATACAGTTACATCTCTATAATCAGTACAGGGACATCATAGAAAGAATTGTGCCATACAGTTACATCTCTATGATCAGTACAGGGAAATCATAGAGAGAATTGTGTCATACAGTTACATCTCTATAATCAGTACAGGGACATCATAGAGAGAATTGTGCCATACAGTTACATCTCTGTGATCAGTACAGGAAAATCATAGAGAGAATTGTGCCATACAGTTACATCTCTGTGATCAGTACAGGAAAATCATAGAGAGAATTGTGCCATACAGTTACATCTCTGTGATCAGTACAGGAAAATCATAGAGAGAATTGTGCCATACAGTTACATCTCTATGATCAGTACAGGGAAATCATAGAAAGAATTGTGCCATACAGTTACATCTCTGTGATCAGTACAGGAAAATCATAGAGAGAATTGTGCCATACAGTTACATCTCTGTGATCAGTACAGGGACATCATAGAAAGAATTGTGTCATACAGTTACATCTCTATAATCAGTACAGGGACATCATAGAAAGAATTGTGCCATACAGTTACATCTCTATGATCAGTACAGGGAAATCATAGAGAGAATTGTGTCATACAGTTACATCTCTATGATCAGTACAGGGACATCATAGAAAGAATTGTGCCATACAGTTACATCTCTATGATCAGTACAGGGAAATCATAGAGAGTATTGTGCCATACAGTTACATCTCTATGATCAGTACAGGAAAATCATAGAGAGAATTGTGCCATACAGTTACATCTCTGTGATCAGTACAGGAAAATCATAGAGAGAATTGTGCCATACAGTTACATCTCTATGATCAGTACAGGGAAATCATAGAGAGAATTGTACCACACAGTTACATCTCTATGATCAGTACAGGGACATCATAGAAAGAATTGTGCCATACAGTTACATCTCTATAATCAGTACAGGGACATCATAGAAAGAATTGTGCCATACAGTTACATCTCTATGATCAGTACAGGAAAATCATAGAGAGAATTGTGCCATACAGTTACATCTCTGTGATCAGTACAGGAAAATCATAGAGAGAATTGTACCATACAGTTACATCTCTGTGATCAGTACAGGGAAATCATAGAAAGAATTGTCATACAGTTACATCTCTATGATCAGTACAGGGACATCATAGAAAGAATTGTGTCATACAGTTACATCTCTATAATCAGTACAGGGACATCATAGAAAGAATTGTGCCATACAGTTACATCTCTATGATCAGTACATGGAAATCATAGAGAGAATTGTGTCATACAGTTACATCTCTATAATCAGTACAGGGACATCATAGAAAGAATTGTGCCATACAGTTACATCTCTATGATCAGTACAGGGAAATCATAGAGAGTATTGTGCCATACAGTTACATCTCTATGATCAGTACAGGAAAATCATAGAGAGAATTGTGCCATACAGTTACATCTCTATGATCAGTACAGGGAAATCATAGAGAGAATTGTACCACACAGTTACATCTCTATGATCAGTACAGGGAAATCATAGAGAGTATTGTACCACACAGTTACATCTCTATGATCAGTACAGGGACATCATAGAAAGAATTGTGCCATACAGTTACATCTCTATGATCAGTACAGGAAAATCATAGAGAGAATTGTGCCATACAGTTACATCTCTGTGATCAGTACAGGAAAATCATAGAGAGAATTGTGCCATACAGTTACATCTCTGTGATCAGTACAGGAAAATCATAGAGAGAATTGTGCCATACAGTTACATCTCTGTGATCAGTACAGGGAAATCATAGAGAGAATTGTACCACACAGTTACATCTCTATGATCAGTACAGGGAAATCATAGAAAGAATTGTCATACAGTTACATCTCTTTGATCAGTACAGGGAAATCATAGAAAGAATTGTCATACAGTTACATCTCTATGATCAGTACAGGGACATCATAGAAAGAATTGTGTCATACAGTTACATCTCTATAATCAGTACAGGGACATCATAGAAAGAATTGTGCCATACAGTTACATCTCTATGATCAGTACAGGGAAATCATAGAGAGAATTGTGTCATACAGTTACATCTCTATAATCAGTACAGGGACATCATAGAAAGAATTGTGCCATACAGTTACATCTCTATGATCAGTACAGGGAAATCATAGAGAGTATTGTGCCATACAGTTACATTTCTATGATCAGTACAGGAAAATCATAGAGAGAATTGTGCCATACAGTTACATCTCTATGATCAGTACAGGGAAATCATAGAGAGAATTGTTCCATACAGTTACATCTCTGTGATCAGTACAGGGAAATCATAGAAAGAATTGTCATACAGTTACATCTCTATGATCAGTACAGGGACATCATAGAAAGAATTGTGTCATACAGTTACATCTCTATAATCAGTACAGGGACATCATAGAAAGAATTGTGCCATACAGTTACATCTCTATGATCAGTACAGGGAAATCATAGAGAGAATTGTGCCATACAGTTACATCTCTATAATCAGTACAGGGACATCATAGAAAGAATTGTGCCATACAGTTACATCTCTATAATCAGTACAGGGACATCATAGAAAGAATTGTGCCATACAGTTACATCTCTATGATCAGTACAGGGAAATCATAGAGAGAATTGTGCCATACAGTTACATCTCTATAATCAGTACAGGGACATCATAGAAAGAATTGTGCCATACAGTTACATCTCTATGATCAGTACAGGGAAATCATAGAGAGTATTGTGCCATACAGTTACATCTCTATGATCAGTACAGGAAAATCATAGAGAGAATTGTGCCATACAGTTACATCTCTATGATCAGTACAGGGAAATCATAGAAAGAATTGTGCCATACAGTTACATCTCTATGATCAGTACAGGAAAATCATAGAGAGAATTGTACCACACAGTTACATCTCTATGATCAGTACAGGGAAATCATAGAGAGAATTGTTCCATACAGTTACATCTCTGTGATCAGTACAGGGAAATCATAGAAAGAATTGTCATACAGTTACATCTCTATGATCAGTACAGGGACATCATAGAAAGAATTGTCATACAGTTACATCTCTATAATCAGTACAGGGACATCATAGAAAGAATTGTGCCATACAGTTACATCTCTATGATCAGTACAGGGAAATCATAGAGAGAATTGTGTCATACAGTTACATCTCTATAATCAGTACAGGGACATCATAGAAAGAATTGTGCCATACAGTTACATCTCTATGATCAGTACAGGGAAATCATAGAGAGTATTGTGCCATACAGTTACATCTCTATGATCAGTACAGGAAAATCATAGAGAGAATTGTGCCATACAGTTACATCTCTATGATCAGTACAGGGAAATCATAGAGAGAATTGTACCACACAGTTACATCTCTATGATCAGTACAGGGAAATCCTAGAGAGAATTGTTCCATACAGTTACATCTCTGTGATCAGTACAGGGAAATCATAGAAAGAATTGTCATACAGTTACATCTCTATGATCAGTACAGGGACATCATAGAAAGAATTGTGTCATACAGTTACATCTCTATAATCAGTACAGGGACATCATAGAAAGAATTGTGCCATACAGTTACATCTCTATGATCAGTACAGGGAAATCATAGAGAGAATTGTGCCATACAGTTACATCTCTATGATCAGTACAGGGAAATCATAGAGAGAATTGTTCCATACAGTTACATCTCTGTGATCAGTACAGGGAAATCATAGAAAGAATTGTCATACAGTTACATCTCTATGATCAGTACAGGGACATCATAGAAAGAATTGTGTCATACAGTTACATCTCTATAATCAGTACAGGGACATCATAGAAAGAATTGTGCCATACAGTTACATCTCTATGATCAGTACAGGAAAATCATAGAGAGAATTGTGCCATACAGTTACATCTCTGTGATCAGTACAGGAAAATCATAGAGAGAATTGTGCCATACAGTTACATCTCTATGATCAGTACAGGGAAATCATAGAGAGAATTGTACCACACAGTTACATCTCTATGATCAGTACAGGGACATCATAGAAAGAATTGTGCCATACAGTTACATCTCTATAATCAGTACAGGGACATCATAGAAAGAATTGTGCCATACAGTTACATCTCTATGATCAGTACAGGAAAATCATAGAGAGAATTGTGCCATACAGTTACATCTCTGTGATCAGTACAGGAAAATCATAGAGAGAATTGTACCACACAGTTACATCTCTATGATCAGTACAGGGAAATCATAGAGAGAATTGTTCCATACAGTTACATCTCTGTGATCAGTACAGGGAAATCATAGAAAGAATTGTCATACAGTTACATCTCTATGATCAGTACAGGGACATCATAGAAAGAATTGTGTCATACAGTTACATCTCTATAATCAGTACAGGGACATCATAGAAAGAATTGTGCCATACAGTTACATCTCTATGATCAGTACAGGGAAATCATAGAGAGAATTGTGTCATACAGTTACATCTCTATAATCAGTACAGGGACATCATAGAAAGAATTGTGCCATACAGTTACATCTCTATGATCAGTACAGGGAAATCATAGAGAGTATTGTGTCATACAGTTACATCTCTATGATCAGTACAGGAAAATCATAGAGAGAATTGTGCCATACAGTTACATCTCTATGATCAGTACAGGGAAATCATAGAGAGAATTGTTCCATACAGTTACATCTCTGTGATCAGTACAGGGAAATCATAGAAAGAATTGTCATACAGTTACATCTCTATGATCAGTACAGGTACATCATAGAAAGAATTGTGTCATACAGTTACATCTCTATAATCAGTACAGGGACATCATAGAAAGAATTGTGCCATACAGTTACATCTCTATGATCAGTACAGGGAAATCATAGAGAGTATTGTGCCATACAGTTACATCTCTATGATCAGTACAGGGAAATCATAGAGAGAATTGTACCACACAGTTACATCTCTATGATCAGTACAGGGACATCATAGAAAGAATTGTGCCATACAGTTACATCTCTATAATCAGTACAGGGACATCATAGAAAGAATTGTGCCATACAGTTACATCTCTATGATCAGTACAGGAAAATCATAGAGAGAATTGTGCCATACAGTTACATCTCTGTGATCAGTACAGGAAAATCATAGAGAGAATTGTACCACACAGTTACATCTCTATGATCAGTACAGGGAAATCATAGAGAGAATTGTTCCATACAGTTACATCTCTGTGATCAGTACAGGGAAATCATAGAAAGAATTGTCATACAGTTACATCTCTGTGATCAGTACAGGGACATCATAGAAAGAATTGTGTCATACAGTTACATCTCTATAATCAGTACAGGGACATCATAGAAAGAATTGTGCCATACAGTTACATCTCTATAATCAGTACAGGGACATCATAGAAAGAATTGTGCCATACAGTTACATCTCTATGATCAGTACAGGGAAATCATAGAGAGAATTGTGTCATACAGTTACATCTCTATAATCAGTACAGGGACATCATAGAAAGAATTGTGCCATACAGTTACATCTCTATGATCAGTACAGGGAAATCATAGAGAGTATTGTGTCATACAGTTACATCTCTATGATCAGTACAGGAAAATCATAGAGAGAATTGTGCCATACACTTACATCTCTATGATCAGTACAGGAAAATCATAGAGAGAATTGTGCCATACACTTACATCTCTATGATCAGTACAGGGAAATCATAGAGAGAATTGTTCCATACAGTTACATCTCTGTGATCAGTACAGGGAAATCATAGAAAGAATTGTCATACAGTTACATCTCTATGATCAGTACAGGGACATCATAGAAAGAATTGTGTCATACAGTTACATCTCTATAATCAGTACAGGGACATCATAGAAAGAATTGTGCCATACAGTTACATCTCTATGATCAGTACAGGGAAATCATAGAGAGAATTGTGTCATACAGTTACATCTCTATAATCAGTACAGGGACATCATAGAAAGAATTGTGCCATACAGTTACATCTCTATGATCAGTACAGGGAAATCATAGAGAGAATTGTACCACACAGTTACATCTCTATGATCAGTACAGGGACATCATAGAAAGAATTGTGCCATACAGTTACATCTCTATAATCAGTACAGGGACATCATAGAAAGAATTGTGGCATACAGTTACATCTCTATGATCAGTACAGGAAAATCATAGAGAGAATTGTGCCATACAGTTACATCTCTATGATCAGTACAGGAAAATCATAGAGAGAATTGTGCCATACAGTTACATCACTGTGATCAGTACAGGAAAATCATAGAGAGAATTGTACCATACAGTTACATCTCTGTGATCAGTACAGGGAAATCATAGAAAGAATTGTCATACAGTTACATCTCTATGATCAGTACAGGGACATCATAGAAAGAATTGTGTCATACAGTTACATCTCTATAATCAGTACAGAGACATCATAGAAAGAATTGTGCCATACAGTTACATCTCTATGATCAGTACAGGGAAATCATAGAGAGAATTGTGTCATACAGTTACATCTCTATAATCAGTACAGGGACATCATAGAAAGAATTGTGCCATACAGTTACATCTCTATGATCAGTACAGGGAAATCATAGAGAGTATTGTGCCATACAGTTACATCTCTATGATCAGTACAGGAAAATCATAGAGAGAATTGTGCCATACAGTTACATCTCTATGATCAGTACAGGGAAATCATAGAGAGAATTGTACCACACAGTTACATCTCTATGATCAGTACAGGGAAATCAGAGAGAGTATTGTACCACACAGTTACATCTCTATGATCAGTACAGGGAAATCATAGAGAGAATTGTGCCACACAGTTACATCTCTATGATCAGTACAGGGAAATCATAGAGAGAATTGTACCACACAGTTACATCTCTATGATCAGTACAGGGAAATCATAGAGAGTATTGTACCACACAGTTACATCTCTATGATCAGTACAGGGACATCATAGAAAGAATTGTGCCATACAGTTACATCTCTATGATCAGTACAGGAAAATCATAGAGAGAATTGTGCCATACAGTTACATCTCTGTGATCAGTACAGGAAAATCATAGAGAGAATTGTGCCATACAGTTACATCTCTGTGATCAGTACAGGAAAATCATAGAGAGAATTGTGCCATACAGTTACATCTCTATGATCAGTACAGGGAAATCATAGAGAGAATTGTACCACACAGTTACATCTCTATGATCAGTACAGGGACATCATAGAAAGAATTGTGCCATACAGTTACATCTCTATAATCAGTACAGGGACATCATAGAAAGAATTGTGCCATACAGTTACATCTCTGTGATCAGTACAGGAAAATCATAGAGAGAATTGTACCATACAGTTACATCTCTGTGATCAGTACAGGGAAATCATAGAAAGAATTGTCATACAGTTACATCTCTATGATCAGTACAGGGACATCATAGAAAGAATTGTGTCATACAGTTACATCTCTATAATCAGTACAGGGACATCATAGAAAGAATTGTGCCATACAGTTACATCTCTATAATCAGTACAGGGACATCATAGAAAGAATTGTGCCATACAGTTACATCTCTATGATCAGTACAGGGAAATCATAGAGAGTATTGTGCCATACAGTTACATCTCTATGATCAGTACAGGGAAATCATAGAGAGTATTGTACCACACAGTTACATCTCTATGATCAGTACAGGGAAATCATAGAGAGAATTGTGCCACACAGTTACATCTCTATGATCAGTACAGGGAAATCATAGAGAGAATTGTACCACACAGTTACATCTCTATGATCAGTACAGGGAAATCATAGAGAGTATTGTACCACACAGTTACATCTCTATGATCAGTACAGGGACATCATAGAAAGAATTGTGCCATACAGTTACATCTCTATGATCAGTACAGGAAAATCATAGAGAGAATTGTGCCATACAGTTACATCTCTGTGATCAGTACAGGAAAATCATAGAGAGAATTGTGCCATACAGTTACATCTCTGTGATCAGTACAGGAAAATCATAGAGAGAATTGTGCCATACAGTTACATCTCTGTGATCAGTACAGGGAAATCATAGAAAGAATTGTCATACAGTTACATCTCTATGATCAGTACAGGGACATCATAGAAAGAATTGTGTCATACAGTTACATCTCTATAATCAGTACAGGGACATCATAGAAAGAATTGTGCCATACAGTTACATCTCTATGATCAGTACAGGGAAATCATAGAGAGAATTGTGTCATACAGTTACATCTCTATAATCAGTACAGGGACATCATAGAAAGAATTGTGCCATACAGTTACATCTCTATGATCAGTACAGGGAAATCATAGAGAGTATTGTGCCATACAGTTACATCTCTATGATCAGTACAGGAAAATCATAGAGAGAATTGTGCCATACAGTTACATCTCTGTGATCAGTACAGGAAAATCATAGAGAGAATTGTGCCATACAGTTACATCTCTATGATCAGTACAGGGAAATCATAGAGAGAATTGTACCACACAGTTACATCTCTATGATCAGTACAGGGACATCATAGAAAGAATTGTGCCATACAGTTACATCTCTATAATCAGTACAGGGACATCATAGAAAGAATTGTGCCATACAGTTACATCTCTATGATCAGTACAGGAAAATCATAGAGAGAATTGTGCCATACAGTTACATCTCTGTGATCAGTACAGGAAAATCATAGAGAGAATTGTACCACACAGTTACATCTCTATGATCAGTACAGGGAAATCATAGAAAGAATTGTCATACAGTTACATCTCTATGATCAGTACAGGGACATCATAGAAAGAATTGTGTCATACAGTTACATCTCTATAATCAGTACAGGGACATCATAGAAAGAATTGTGTCATACAGTTACATCTCTATAATCAGTACAGGGACATCATAGAAAGAATTGTGCCATACAGTTACATCTCTATGATCAGTACAGGGAAATCATAGAGAGAATTGTGTCATACAGTTACATCTCTATAATCAGTACAGGGACATCATAGAAAGAATTGTGCCATACAGTTACATCTCTATGATCAGTACAGGGAAATCATAGAGAGTATTGTGCCATACAGTTACATCTCTATGATCAGTACAGGAAAATCATAGAGCGAATTGTGCCATACAGTTACATCTCTATGATCAGTACAGGGAAATCATAGAGAGAATTGTACCACACAGTTACATCTCTATGATCAGTACAGGGAAATCATAGAGAGTATTGTACCACACAGTTACATCTCTATGATCAGTACAGGGAAATCATAGAGAGAATTGTGCCATACAGTTACATCTCTATGATCAGTACAGGGAAATCATAGAGAGAATTGTACCACACAGTTACATCTCTATGATCAGTACAGGGAAATCATAGAGAGTATTGTACCACACAGTTACATCTCTATGATCAGTACAGGGACATCATAGAAAGAATTGTGCCATACAGTTACATCTCTATGATCAGTACAGGAAAATCATAGAGAGAATTGTGCCATACAGTTACATCTCTGTGATCAGTACAGGAAAATCATAGAGAGAATTGTGCCATACAGTTACATCTCTATGATCAGTACAGGGAAATCATAGAAAGAATTGTGCCATACAGTTACATCTCTGTGATCAGTACAGGAAAATCATAGAGAGAATTGTGCCATACAGTTACATCTCTGTGATCAGTACAGGGAAATCATAGAGAGAATTGTTCCATACAGTTACATCTCTATGATCAGTACAGGGAAATCATAGAGAGAATTGTGTCATACAGTTACATCTCTATAATCAGTACAGGGACATCATAGAAAGAATTGTGCCATACAGTTACATCTCTATGATCAGTACAGGGAAATCATAGAGAGTATTGTGCCATACAGTTACATCTCTATGATCAGTACAGGAAAATCATAGAGAGAATTGTGCCATACAGTTACATCTCTATGATCAGTACAGGGAAATCATAGAAAGAATTGTCATACAGTTACATCTCTATGATCAGTACAGGGACATCATAGAAAGAATTGTGTCATACAGTTACATCTCTATAATCAGTATAGGGACATCATAGAAAGAATTGTGCCATACAGTTACATCTCTATGATCAGTACAGGGAAATCATAGAGAGAATTGTGTCATACAGTTACATCTCTATAATCAGTACAGGGACATCATAGAAAGAATTGTGCCATACAGTTACATCTCTATGATCAGTACAGGGAAATCATAGAGAGTATTGTGCCATACAGTTACATCTCTATGATCAGTACAGGAAAATCATAGAGAGAATTGTGCCCTACAGTTACATCTCTGTGATCAGTACAGGAAAATCATAGAGAGAATTGTGCCATACAGTTACATCTCTATGATCAGTACAGGGAAATCATAGAGAGAATTGTACCACACAGTTACATCTCTATGATCAGTACAGCGACATCATAGAAAGAATTGTGCCATACAGTTACATCTCTATAATCAGTACAGGGACATCATAGAAAGAATTGTGCCATACAGTTACATCTCTATGATCAGTACAGGAAAATCATAGAGAGAATTGTGCCATACAGTTACATCTCTGTGATCAGTACAGGAAAATCATAGAGAGAATTGTACCATACAGTTACATCTCTGTGATCAGTACAGGGAAATCATAGAAAGAATTGTCATACAGTTACATCTCTATGATCAGTACAGGGACATCATAGAAAGAATTGTGTCATACAGTTACATCTCTATGATCAGTACAGGGACATCATAGAAAGAATTGTGCCATACAGTTACATCTCTATGATCAGTACAGGGAAATCAGAGAGAGAATTGTGTCATACAGTTACATCTCTATAATCAGTACAGGGACATCATAGAGAGTATTGTGCCATACAGTTACATCTCTATGATCAGTACAGGAAAATCATAGAGAGAATTGTGCCATACAGTTACATCTCTATGATCAGTACAGGGAAATCATAGAGAGTATTGTACCACACAGTTACATCTCTATGATCAGTACAGGGAAATCATAGAGAGAATTGTGCCACACAGTTACATCTCTATGATCAGTACAGGGAAATCATAGAGAGAATTGTACCACACAGTTACATCTCTATGATCAGTACAGGGAAATCATAGAGAGTATTGTACCACACAGTTACATCTCTATGATCAGTACAGGGACATCATAGAAAGAATTGTGCCATACAGTTACATCTCTATGATCAGTACAGGAAAATCATAGAGAGAATTGTGCCATACAGTTACATCTCTGTGATCAGTACAGGAAAATCATAGAGAGAATTGTGCCATACAGTTACATCTCTGTGATCAGTACAGGAAAATCATAGAGAGAATTGTGCCATACAGTTACATCTCTATGATCAGTACAGGGAAATCATAGAGAGAATTGTACCACACAGTTACATCTCTATGATCAGTACAGGGACATCATAGAAAGAATTGTGCCATACAGTTACATCTCTATAATCAGTACAGGAAAATCATAGAGAGAATTGTGCCATACAGTTACATCTCTGTGATCAGTACAGGAAAATCATAGAGAGATTTGTACCATACAGTTACATCTCTGTGATCAGTACAGGGAAATCATAGAAAGAATTGTCATACAGTTACATCTCTATGATCAGTACAGGGACATCATAGAAAGAATTGTGTCATACAGTTACATCTCTATAATCAGTACAGGGACATCATAGAAAGAATTGTGCCATACAGTTACATCTCTATGATCAGTACAGGGAAATCATAGAGAGAATTGTGTCATACAGTTACATCTCTATAATCAGTACAGGGACATCATAGAAAGAATTGTGCCATACAGTTACATCTCTATGATCAGTACAGGAAAATCATAGAGAGAATTGTGCCATACAGTTACATCTCTATGATCAGTACAGGGAAATCATTGAGAGAATTGTGCCATACAGTTACATCTCTGTGATCAGTACAGGGAAATCATAGAAAGAATTGTCATACAGTTACATCTCTATGATCAGTACAGGAAAATCATAGAGAGAATTGTGCCATACAGTTACATCTCTATGATCAGTACAGGGAAATCATAGAGAGAATTGTACCACACAGTTACATCTCTATGATCAGTACAGGGAAATCATAGAGAGTATTGTACCACACAGTTACATCTCTATGATCAGTACAGGGAAATCATAGAGAGAATTGTGCCACACAGTTACATCTCTATGATCAGTACAGGGAAATCATAGAGAGAATTGTACCACACAGTTACATCTCTATGATCAGTACAGGGAAATCATAGAGAGTATTGTACCACACAGTTACATCTCTATGATCAGTACAGGGACATCATAGAAAGAATTGTGCCATACAGTTACATCTCTGTGATCAGTACAGGAAAATCATAGAGAGAATTGTACCACACAGTTACATCTCTATGATCAGTACAGGGAAATCATAGAGAGAATTGTTCCATACAGTTACATCTCTGTGATCAGTACAGGGAAATCATAGAAAGAATTGTCATACAGTTACATCTCTATGATCAGTACAGGGACATCATAGAAAGAATTGTGTCATACAGTTACATCTCTATAATCAGTACAGGGACATCATAGAAAGAATTGTGCCATACAGTTACATCTCTATGATCAGTACAGGGAAATCATAGAGAGAATTGTGTCATACAGTTACATCTCTATAATCAGTACAGGGACATCATAGAAAGAATTGTGCCATACAGTTACATCTCTATGATCAGTACAGGGACATCATAGAGAGTATTGTGCCATACAGTTACATCTCTATGATCAGTACAGGAAAATCATAGAGAGCATTGTGCCATACAGTTACATCTCTATGATCAGTACAGGGAAATCATAGAGAGAATTGTACCACACAGTTACATCTCTATGATCAGTACAGGGAAATCATAGAGAGTATTGTACCACACAGTTACATCTCTATGATCAGTACAGGGAAATCATAGAGAGAATTGTGCCACACAGTTACATCTCTATGATCAGTACAGGGAAATCATAGAGAGAATTGTGCCACACAGTTACATCTCTATGATCAGTACAGGGAAATCATAGAGAGTATTGTACCACACAGTTACATCTCTATGATCAGTACAGGGACATCATAGAAAGAATTGTGCCATACAGTTACATCTCTATGATCAGTACAGGAAAATCATAGAGAGAATTGTGCCATACAGTTACATCTCTGTGATCAGTACAGGGAAATCATAGAAAGAATTGTCATACAGTTACATCTCTATGATCAGTACAGGGAAATCATAGAGAGAATTGTGTCATACAGTTACATCTCTATAATCAGTACAGGGACATCATAGAAAGAATTGTGCCATACAGTTACATCTCTATGATCAGTACAGGAAAATCATAGAGAGAATTGTGCCATACAGTTACATCTCTATGATCAGTACAGGGAAATCATTGAGAGAATTGTGCCATACAGTTACATCTCTGTGATCAGTACAGGGAAATCATAGAAAGAATTGTCATACAGTTACATCTCTATGATCAGTACAGGAAAATCATAGAGAGAATTGTGCCATACAGTTACATCTCTATGATCAGTACAGGGAAATCATAGAGAGTATTGTACCACACAGTTACATCTCTATGATCAGTACAGGGAAATCATAGAGAGTATTGTACCACACAGTTACATCTCTATGATCAGTACAGGGAAATCATAGAGAGAATTGTGCCACACAGTTACATCTCTATGATCAGTACAGGGAAATCATAGAGAGTATTGTACCACACAGTTACATCTCTATGATCAGTACAGGGAAATCATAGAGAGAATTGTGCCACACAGTTACATCTCTATGATCAGTACAGGGAAATCATAGAGAGTATTGTACCACACAGTTACATCTCTATGATCAGTACAGGGACATCATAGAAAGAATTGTGCCATACAGTTACATCTCTATGATCAGTACAGGGAAATCATAGAGAGTATTGTACCACACAGTTACATCTCTATGATCAGTACAGGGAAATCATAGAGAGAATTGTACCACACAGTTACATCTCTATGATCAGTACAGGGAAATCATAGAGAGTATTGTACCACACAGTTACATCTCTATGATCAGTACAGGGAAATCATAGAGAGTATTGTACCACACAGTTACATCTCTATGATCAGTACAGGGACATCATAGAAAGAATTGTGCCATACAGTTACATCTCTATGATCAGTACAGGAAAATCAGAGAGAGAATTGTGCCATACAGTTACATCTCTGTGATCAGTACAGGAAAATCATAGAGAGAATTGTGCCATACAGTTACATCTCTGTGATCAGTACAGGAAAATCATAGAGAGAATTGTGCCATACAGTTACATCTCTGTGATCAGTACAGGGAAATCATAGAAAGAATTGTCATACAGTTACATCTCTATGATCAGTACAGAGACATCATAGAAAGAATTGTGTCATACAGTTACATCTCTATAATCAGTACAGGGACATCATAGAAAGAATTGTGCCATACAGTTACATCTCTATGATCAGTACAGGGAAATTATAGAGAGAATTGTGTCATACAGTTACATCTCTATAATCAGTACAGGGACATCATAGAAAGAATTGTGCCATACAGTTACATCTCTATGATCAGTACAGGGAAATCATAGAGAGTATTGTGCCATACAGTTACATCTCTATGATCAGTACAGGAAAATCATAGAGAGAATTGTGCCATACAGTTACATCTCTGTGATCAGTACAGGAAAATCATAGAGAGAATTGTGCCATACAGTTACATCTCTATGATCAGTACAGGGAAATCATAGAGAGAATTGTACCACACAGTCACATCTCTATGATCAGTACAGGGACATCATAGAAAGAATTGTGCCATACAGTTACATCTCTATAATCAGTACAGGGACATCATAGAAAGAATTGTGCCATACAGTTACATCTCTATGATCAGTACAGGAAAATCATAGAGAGAATTGTGCCATACAGTTACATCTCTGTGATCAGTACAGGAAAATCATAGAGAGAATTGTACCATACAGTTACATCTCTGTGATCAGTACAGGGAAATCATAGAAAGAATTGTCATACAGTTACATCTCTATGATCAGTACAGGGACATCATAGAAAGAATTGTGTCATACAGTTACATCTCTATAATCAGTACAGGGACATCATAGAAAGAATTGTGCCATACAGTTACATCTCTATAATCAGTACAGGGACATCATAGAAAGAATTGTGCCATACAGTTACATCTCTATGATCAGTACAGGGAAATCATAGAGAGAATTGTGTCATACAGTTACATCTCTATAATCAGTACAGGGACATCATAGAAAGAATTGTGCCATACAGTTACATCTCTATGATCAGTACAGGAAAATCATAGAGAGAATTGTGCCATACAGTTACATCTCTGTGATCAGTACAGGAAAATCATAGAGAGAATTGTACCACACAGTTACATCTCTATGATCAGTACAGGGAAATCATAGAGAGAATTGTTCCATACAGTTACATCTCTGTGATCAGTACAGGGAAATCATAGAAAGAATTGTCATACAGTTACATCTCTATGATCAGTACAGGGACATCATAGAAAGAATTGTGTCATACAGTTACATCTCTATAATCAGTACAGGGACATCATAGAAAGAATTGTGCCATACAGTTACATCTCTATGATCAGTACAGGGAAATCATAGAGAGAATTGTGTCATACAGTTACATCTCTATAATCAGTACAGGGACATCATAGAAAGAATTGTGCCATACAGTTACATCTCTATGATCAGTACAGGGAAATCATAGAGAGTATTGTGCCATACAGTTACATCTCTGTGATCAGTACAGGAAAATCATAGAGAGAATTGTACCACACAGTTACATCTCTATGATCAGTACAGGGAAATCATAGAGAGAATTGTTCCATACAGTTACATCTCTGTGATCAGTACAGGGAAATCATAGAAAGAATTGTCATACAGTTACATCTCTATGATCAGTACAGGGACATCATAGAAAGAATTGTGTCATACAGTTACATCTCTATAATCAGTACAGGGACATCATAGAAAGAATTGTGCCATACAGTTACATCTCTATGATCAGTACAGGGAAATCATAGAGAGAATTGTGTCATACAGTTACATCTCTATAATCAGTACAGGGACATCATAGAAAGAATTGTGCCATACAGTTACATCTCTATGATCAGTACAGGGAAATCATAGAGAGTATTGTGCCATACAGTTACATCTCTATGATCAGTACAGGAAAATCATAGAGAGAATTGTGCCATACAGTTACATCTCTATGATCAGTACAGGGAAATCATAGAGAGAATTGTACCACACAGTTACATCTCTATGATCAGTACAGGGAAATCATAGAGAGTATTGTACCACACAGTTACATCTCTATGATCAGTACAGGGAAATCATAGAGAGAATTGTGCCATACAGTTACATCTCTATGATCAGTACAGGGAAATCATAGAGAGAATTGTACCACACAGTTACATCTCTATGATCAGTACAGGGAAATCATAGAGAGTATTGTACCACACAGTTACATCTCTATGATCAGTACAGGGACATCATAGAAAGAATTGTGCCATACAGTTACATCTCTATGATCAGTACAGGAAAATCATAGAGAGAATTGTGCCATACAGTTACATCTCTGTGATCAGTACAGGAAAATCATAGAGAGAATTGTGCCATACAGTTACATCTCTATGATCAGTACAGGGAAATCATAGAAAGAATTGTGCCATACAGTTACATCTCTGTGATCAGTACAGGAAAATCATAGAGAGAATTGTGCCATACAGTTACATCTCTGTGATCAGTACAGGGAAATCATAGAGAGAATTGTGCCATACAGTTACATCTCTATGATCAGTACAGGGAAATCATAGAGAGAATTGTGTCATACAGTTACATCTCTATAATCAGTACAGGGACATCATAGAAAGAATTGTGCCATACAGTTACATCTCTATGATCAGTACAGGGAAATCATAGAGAGTATTGTGCCATACAGTTACATCTCTATGATCAGTACAGGAAAATCATAGAGAGAATTGTACCACACAGTTACATCTCTATGATCAGTACAGGGACATCATAGAAAGAATTGTGCCATACAGTTACATCTCTGTGATCAGTACAGGAAAATCATAGAGAGAATTGTGCCATACAGTTACATCTCTATGATCAGTACAGGGAAATCATAGAGAGAATTGTACCACACAGTTACATCTCTATGATCAGTACAGGGACATCATAGAAAGAATTGTGCCATACAGTTACATCTCTATAATCAGTACAGGGACATCATAGAAAGAATTGTGCCATACAGTTACATCTCTATGATCAGTACAGGAAAATCATAGAGAGAATTGTGCCATACAGTTACATCTCTGTGATCAGTACAGGAAAATCATAGAGAGAATTGTACCATACAGTTACATCTCTGTGATCAGTACAGGGAAATCATAGAAAGAATTGTCATACAGTTACATCTCTATGATCAGTACAGGGACATCATAGAAAGAATTGTGTCATACAGTTACATCTCTATAATCAGTACAGGGACATCATAGAAAGAATTGTGCCATACAGTTACATCTCTATAATCAGTACAGGGACATCATAGAAAGAATTGTGCCATACAGTTACATCTCTATGATCAGTACAGGGAAATCATAGAGAGAATTGTGTCATACAGTTACATCTCTATAATCAGTACAGGGACATCATAGAAAGAATTGTGCCATACAGTTACATCTCTATGATCAGTACAGGAAAATCATAGAGAGAATTGTGCCATACAGTTACATCTCTGTGATCAGTACAGGAAAATCATAGAGAGAATTGTACCACACAGTTACATCTCTATGATCAGTACAGGGAAATCATAGAGAGAATTGTTCCATACAGTTACATCTCTGTGATCAGTACAGGGAAATCATAGAAAGAATTGTCATACAGTTACATCTCTATGATCAGTACAGGGACATCATAGAAAGAATTGTGTCATACAGTTACATCTCTATAATCAGTACAGGGACATCATAGAAAGAATTGTGCCATACAGTTACATCTCTATGATCAGTACAGGGAAATCATAGAGAGAATTGTGTCATACAGTTACATCTCTATAATCAGTACAGGGACATCATAGAAAGAATTGTGCCATACAGTTACATCTCTATGATCAGTACAGGGAAATCATAGAGAGTATTGTGCCATACAGTTACATCTCTGTGATCAGTACAGGAAAATCATAGAGAGAATTGTACCACACAGTTACATCTCTATGATCAGTACAGGGAAATCATAGAGAGAATTGTTCCATACAGTTACATCTCTGTGATCAGTACAGGGAAATCATAGAAAGAATTGTCATACAGTTACATCTCTATGATCAGTACAGGGACATCATAGAAAGAATTGTGTCATACAGTTACATCTCTATAATCAGTACAGGGACATCATAGAAAGAATTGTGCCATACAGTTACATCTCTATGATCAGTACAGGGAAATCATAGAGAGAATTGTGTCATACAGTTACATCTCTATAATCAGTACAGGGACATCATAGAAAGAATTGTGCCATACAGTTACATCTCTATGATCAGTACAGGGAAATCATAGAGAGTATTGTGCCATACAGTTACATCTCTATGATCAGTACAGGAAAATCATAGAGAGAATTGTGCCATACAGTTACATCTCTATGATCAGTACAGGGAAATCATAGAGAGAATTGTACCACACAGTTACATCTCTATGATCAGTACAGGGAAATCATAGAGAGTATTGTACCACACAGTTACATCTCTATGATCAGTACAGGGAAATCATAGAGAGAATTGTGCCATACAGTTACATCTCTATGATCAGTACAGGGAAATCATAGAGAGAATTGTACCACACAGTTACATCTCTATGATCAGTACAGGGAAATCATAGAGAGTATTGTACCACACAGTTACATCTCTATGATCAGTACAGGGACATCATAGAAAGAATTGTGCCATACAGTTACATCTCTATGATCAGTACAGGAAAATCATAGAGAGAATTGTGCCATACAGTTACATCTCTGTGATCAGTACAGGAAAATCATAGAGAGAATTGTGCCATACAGTTACATCTCTATGATCAGTACAGGGAAATCATAGAAAGAATTGTGCCATACAGTTACATCTCTGTGATCAGTACAGGAAAATCATAGAGAGAATTGTGCCATACAGTTACATCTCTGTGATCAGTACAGGGAAATCATAGAGAGAATTGTGCCATACAGTTACATCTCTATGATCAGTACAGGGAAATCATAGAGAGAATTGTGTCATACAGTTACATCTCTATAATCAGTACAGGGACATCATAGAAAGAATTGTGCCATACAGTTACATCTCTATGATCAGTACAGGGAAATCATAGAGAGTATTGTGCCATACAGTTACATCTCTATGATCAGTACAGGAAAATCATAGAGAGAATTGTGCCATACAGTTACATCTCTATGATCAGTACAGGGAAATCATAGAAAGAATTGTCATACAGTTACATCTCTATGATCAGTACAGGGACATCATAGAAAGAATTGTGTCATACAGTTACATCTCTATAATCAGTACAGGGACATCATAGAAAGAATTGTGCCATACAGTTACATCTCTATGATCAGTACAGGGAAATCATAGAGAGAATTGTGTCATACAGTTACATCTCTATAATCAGTACAGGGACATCATAGAAAGAATTGTGCCATACAGTTACATCTCTATGATCAGTACAGGGAAATCATAGAGAGTATTGTGCCATACAGTTACATCTCTATGATCAGTACAGGAAAATCATAGAGAGAATTGTGCCCTACAGTTACATCTCTGTGATCAGTACAGGAAAATCATAGAGAGAATTGTGCCATACAGTTACATCTCTATGATCAGTACAGGGAAATCATAGAGAGAATTGTACCACACAGTTACATCTCTATGATCAGTACAGCGACATCATAGAAAGAATTGTGCCATACAGTTACATCTCTATAATCAGTACAGGGACATCATAGAAAGAATTGTGCCATACAGTTACATCTCTATGATCAGTACAGGAAAATCATAGAGAGAATTGTGCCATACAGTTACATCTCTGTGATCAGTACAGGGAAATCAGAGAGAGAATTGTGTCATACAGTTACATCTCTATAATCAGTACAGGGACATCATAGAAAGAATTGTGCCATACAGTTACATCTCTATGATCAGTACAGGGAAATCATAGAGAGTATTGTGCCATACAGTTACATCTCTATGATCAGTACAGGAAAATCATAGAGAGAATTGTGCCATACAGTTACATCTCTATGATCAGTACAGGGAAATCATAGAGAGAATTGTACCACACAGTTACATCTCTATGATCAGTACAGGGAAATCATAGAGAGTATTGTACCACACAGTTACATCTCTATGATCAGTACAGGGAAATCATAGAGAGAATTGTGCCACACAGTTACATCTCTATGATCAGTACAGGGAAATCATAGAGAGAATTGTACCACACAGTTACATCTCTATGATCAGTACAGGGAAATCATAGAGAGTATTGTACCACACAGTTACATCTCTATGATCAGTACAGGGACATCATAGAAAGAATTGTGCCATACAGTTACATCTCTATGATCAGTACAGGAAAATCATAGAGAGAATTGTGCCATACAGTTACATCTCTGTGATCAGTACAGGAAAATCATAGAGAGAATTGTGCCATACAGTTACATCTCTGTGATCAGTACAGGAAAATCATAGAGAGAATTGTGCCATACAGTTACATCTCTATGATCAGTACAGGGAAATCATAGAGAGAATTGTACCACACAGTTACATCTCTATGATCAGTACAGGGACATCATAGAAAGAATTGTGCCATACAGTTACATCTCTATAATCAGTACAGGGACATCATAGAAAGAATTGTGCCATACAGTTACATCTCTATGATCAGTACAGGAAAATCATAGAGAGAATTGTGCCATACAGTTACATCTCTGTGATCAGTACAGGAAAATCATAGAGAGATTTGTACCATACAGTTACATCTCTGTGATCAGTACAGGGAAATCATAGAAAGAATTGTCATACAGTTACATCTCTATGATCAGTACAGGGACATCATAGAAAGAATTGTGTCATACAGTTACATCTCTATAATCAGTACAGGGACATCATAGAAAGAATTGTGCCATACAGTTACATCTCTATGATCAGTACAGGGAAATCATAGAGAGAATTGTGTCATACAGTTACATCTCTATAATCAGTACAGGGACATCATAGAAAGAATTGTGCCATACAGTTACATCTCTATGATCAGTACAGGGAAATCATAGAGAGTATTGTGCCATACAGTTACATCTCTATGATCAGTACAGGAAAATCATAGAGAGAATTGTGCCATACAGTTACATCTCTATGATCAGTACAGGGAAATCATAGAGAGAATTGTACCACACAGTTACATCTCTATGATCAGTACAGGGAAATCATAGAGAGTATTGTACCACACAGTTACATCTCTATGATCAGTACAGGGAAATCATAGAGAGAATTGTGCCACACAGTTACATCTCTATGATCAGTACAGGGAAATCATAGAGAGAATTGTACCACACAGTTACATCTCTATGATCAGTACAGGGAAATCATAGAGAGTATTGTACCACACAGTTACATCTCTATGACCAGTACAGGGAAATCATAGAGAGAATTGTGCCACACAGTTACATCTCTATGATCAGTACAGGGAAATCATAGAGAGTATTGTACCACACAGTTACATCTCTATGATCAGTACAGGGACATCATAGAAAGAATTGTGCCATACAGTTACATCTCTATGATCAGTACAGGAAAATCATAGAGAGAATTGTGCCATACAGTTACATCTCTGTGATCAGTACAGGGAAATCATAGAAAGAATTGTCATACAGTTACATCTCTATGATCAGTACAGGGAAATCATAGAGAGAATTGTGTCATACAGTTACATCTCTATAATCAGTACAGGGACATCATAGAAAGAATTGTGCCATACAGTTACATCTCTATGATCAGTACAGGAAAATCATAGAGAGAATTGTGCCATACAGTTACATCTCTGTGATCAGTACAGGAAAATCATAGAGAGAATTGTACCACACAGTTACATCTCTATGATCAGTACAGGGAAATCATAGAAAGAATTGTCATACAGTTACATCTCTATGATCAGTACAGGGACATCATAGAAAGAATTGTGTCATACAGTTACATCTCTATAATCAGTACAGGGACATCATAGAAAGAATTGTGCCATACAGTTACATCTCTATAATCAGTACAGGAACATCATAGAAAGAATTGTGCCATACAGTTACATCTCTATGATCAGTACAGGGAAATCATAGAGAGTATTGTGCCATACAGTTACATCTCTATGATCAGTACAGGAAAATCATAGAGAGAATTGTACCACACAGTTACATCTCTATGATCAGTACAGGGACATCATAGAAAGAATTGTGCCATACAGTTACATCTCTGTGATCAGTACAGGAAAATCATAGAGAGAATTGTGCCATACAGTTACATCTCTATGATCAGTACAGGGAAATCATAGAGAGAATTGTACCACACAGTTACATCTCTATGATCAGTACAGGGACATCATAGAAAGAATTGTGCCATACAGTTACATCTCTATAATCAGTACAGGGACATCATAGAAAGAATTGTGCCATACAGTTACATCTCTATGATCAGTACAGGAAAATCATAGAGAGAATTGTGCCATACAGTTACATCTCTGTGATCAGTACAGGAAAATCATAGAGAGAATTGTACCATACAGTTACATCTCTGTGATCAGTACAGGGAAATCATAGAAAGAATTGTCATACAGTTACATCTCTATGATCAGTACAGGGACATCATAGAAAGAATTGTGTCATACAGTTACATCTCTATAATCAGTACAGGGACATCATAGAAAGAATTGTGCCATACAGTTACATCTCTATAATCAGTACAGGGACATCATAGAAAGAATTGTGCCATACAGTTACATCTCTATGATCAGTACAGGGAAATCATAGAGAGAATTGTGTCATACAGTTACATCTCTATAATCAGTACAGGGACATCATAGAAAGAATTGTGCCATACAGTTACATCTCTATGATCAGTACAGGAAAATCATAGAGAGAATTGTGCCATACAGTTACATCTCTGTGATCAGTACAGGAAAATCATAGAGAGAATTGTACCACACAGTTACATCTCTATGATCAGTACAGGGAAATCATAGAGAGAATTGTTCCATACAGTTACATCTCTGTGATCAGTACAGGGAAATCATAGAAAGAATTGTCATACAGTTACATCTCTATGATCAGTACAGGGACATCATAGAAAGAATTGTGTCATACAGTTACATCTCTATAATCAGTACAGGGACATCATAGAAAGAATTGTGCCATACAGTTACATCTCTATGATCAGTACAGGGAAATCATAGAGAGAATTGTGTCATACAGTTACATCTCTATAATCAGTACAGGGACATCATAGAAAGAATTGTGCCATACAGTTACATCTCTATGATCAGTACAGGGAAATCATAGAGAGTATTGTGCCATACAGTTACATCTCTATGATCAGTACAGGAAAATCATAGAGAGAATTGTGCCATACAGTTACATCTCTATGATCAGTACAGGGAAATCATAGAGAGAATTGTACCACACAGTTACATCTCTATGATCAGTACAGGGAAATCATAGAGAGTATTGTACCACACAGTTACATCTCTATGATCAGTACAGGGAAATCATAGAGAGAATTGTGCCATACAGTTACATCTCTATGATCAGTACAGGGAAATCATAGAGAGAATTGTACCACACAGTTACATCTCTATGATCAGTACAGGGAAATCATAGAGAGTATTGTACCACACAGTTACATCTCTATGATCAGTACAGGGACATCATAGAAAGAATTGTGCCATACAGTTACATCTCTATGATCAGTACAGGAAAATCATAGAGAGAATTGTGCCATACAGTTACATCTCTGTGATCAGTACAGGAAAATCATAGAGAGAATTGTGCCATACAGTTACATCTCTATGATCAGTACAGGGAAATCATAGAAAGAATTGTGCCATACAGTTACATCTCTGTGATCAGTACAGGAAAATCATAGAGAGAATTGTGCCATACAGTTACATCTCTGTGATCAGTACAGGGAAATCATAGAGAGAATTGTGCCATACAGTTACATCTCTATGATCAGTACAGGGAAATCATAGAGAGAATTGTGTCATACAGTTACATCTCTATAATCAGTACAGGGACATCATAGAAAGAATTGTGCCATACAGTTACATCTCTATGATCAGTACAGGGAAATCATAGAGAGTATTGTGCCATACAGTTACATCTCTATGATCAGTACAGGAAAATCATAGAGAGAATTGTGCCATACAGTTACATCTCTATGATCAGTACAGGGAAATCATAGAAAGAATTGTCATACAGTTACATCTCTATGATCAGTACAGGGACATCATAGAAAGAATTGTGTCATACAGTTACATCTCTATAATCAGTACAGGGACATCATAGAAAGAATTGTGCCATACAGTTACATCTCTATGATCAGTACAGGGAAATCATAGAGAGAATTGTGTCATACAGTTACATCTCTATAATCAGTAGAGGGACATCATAGAAAGAATTGTGCCATACAGTTACATCTCTATGATCAGTACAGGGAAATCATAGAGAGTATTGTGCCATACAGTTACATCTCTATGATCAGTACAGGAAAATCATAGAGAGAATTGTGCCCTACAGTTACATCTCTGTGATCAGTACAGGAAAATCATAGAGAGAATTGTGCCATACAGTTACATCTCTATGATCAGTACAGGGAAATCATAGAGAGAATTGTACCACACAGTTACATCTCTATGATCAGTACAGCGACATCATAGAAAGAATTGTGCCATACAGTTACATCTCTATAATCAGTACAGGGACATCATAGAAAGAATTGTGCCATACAGTTACATCTCTATGATCAGTACAGGAAAATCATAGAGAGAATTGTGCCATACAGTTACATCTCTGTGATCAGTACAGGAAAATCATAGAGAGAATTGTACCATACAGTTACATCTCTGTGATCAGTACAGGGAAATCATAGAAAGAATTGTCATACAGTTACATCTCTATGATCAGTACAGGGACATCATAGAAAGAATTGTGTCATACAGTTACATCTCTATGATCAGTACAGGGACATCATAGAAAGAATTGTGCCATACAGTTACATCTCTATGATCAGTACAGGGAAATCAGAGAGAGAATTGTGTCATACAGTTACATCTCTATAATCAGTACAGGGACATCATAGAAAGAATTGTGCCATACAGTTACATCTCTATGATCAGTACAGGGAAATCATAGAGAGTATTGTGCCATACAGTTACATCTCTATGATCAGTACAGGAAAATCATAGAGAGAATTGTGCCATACAGTTACATCTCTATGATCAGTACAGGGAAATCATAGAGAGAATTGTACCACACAGTTACATCTCTATGATCAGTACAGGGAAATCATAGAGAGTATTGTACCACACAGTTACATCTCTATGATCAGTACAGGGAAATCATAGAGAGAATTGTGCCACACAGTTACATCTCTATGATCAGTACAGGGAAATCATAGAGAGAATTGTACCACACAGTTACATCTCTATGATCAGTACAGGGAAATCATAGAGAGTATTGTACCACACAGTTACATCTCTATGATCAGTACAGGGACATCATAGAAAGAATTGTGCCATACAGTTACATCTCTATGATCAGTACAGGAAAATCATAGAGAGAATTGTGCCATACAGTTACATCTCTGTGATCAGTACAGGAAAATCATAGAGAGAATTGTGCCATACAGTTACATCTCTGTGATCAGTACAGGAAAATCATAGAGAGAATTGTGCCATACAGTTACATCTCTATGATCAGTACAGGGAAATCATAGAGAGAATTGTACCACACAGTTACATCTCTATGATCAGTACAGGGACATCATAGAAAGAATTGTGCCATACAGTTACATCTCTATAATCAGTACAGGGACATCATAGAAAGAATTGTGCCATACAGTTACATCTCTATGATCAGTACAGGAAAATCATAGAGAGAATTGTGCCATACAGTTACATCTCTGTGATCAGTACAGGAAAATCATAGAGAGATTTGTACCATACAGTTACATCTCTGTGATCAGTACAGGGAAATCATAGAAAGAATTGTCATACAGTTACATCTCTATGATCAGTACAGGGACATCATAGAAAGAATTGTGTCATACAGTTACATCTCTATAATCAGTACAGGGACATCATAGAAAGAATTGTGCCATACAGTTACATCTCTATGATCAGTACAGGGAAATCATAGAGAGAATTGTGTCATACAGTTACATCTCTATAATCAGTACAGGGACATCATAGAAAGAATTGTGCCATACAGTTACATCTCTATGATCAGTACAGGGAAATCATAGAGAGTATTGTGCCATACAGTTACATCTCTATGATCAGTACAGGAAAATCATAGAGAGAATTGTGCCATACAGTTACATCTCTATGATCAGTACAGGGAAATCATAGAGAGAATTGTACCACACAGTTACATCTCTATGATCAGTACAGGGAAATCATAGAGAGTATTGTACCACACAGTTACATCTCTATGATCAGTACAGGGAAATCATAGAGAGAATTGTGCCACACAGTTACATCTCTATGATCAGTACAGGGAAATCATAGAGAGAATTGTACCACACAGTTACATCTCTATGATCAGTACAGGGAAATCATAGAGAGTATTGTACCACACAGTTACATCTCTATGACCAGTACAGGGAAATCATAGAGAGAATTGTGCCACACAGTTACATCTCTATGATCAGTACAGGGAAATCATAGAGAGTATTGTACCACACAGTTACATCTCTATGATCAGTACAGGGACATCATAGAAAGAATTGTGCCATACAGTTACATCTCTATGATCAGTACAGGAAAATCATAGAGAGAATTGTGCCATACAGTTACATCTCTGTGATCAGTACAGGGAAATCATAGAAAGAATTGTCATACAGTTACATCTCTATGATCAGTACAGGGAAATCATAGAGAGAATTGTGTCATACAGTTACATCTCTATAATCAGTACAGGGACATCATAGAAAGAATTGTGCCATACAGTTACATCTCTATGATCAGTACAGGAAAATCATAGAGAGAATTGTGCCATACAGTTACATCTCTATGATCAGTACAGGGAAATCATTGAGAGAATTGTGCCATACAGTTACATCTCTGTGATCAGTACAGGGAAATCATAGAAAGAATTGTCATACAGTTACATCTCTATGATCAGTACAGGAAAATCATAGAGAGAATTGTGCCATACAGTTACATCTCTATGATCAGTACAGGGAAATCATAGAGAGAATTGTACCACACAGTTACATCTCTATGATCAGTACAGGGAAATCATAGAGAGTATTGTACCACACAGTTACATCTCTATGATCAGTACAGGGAAATCATAGAGAGAATTGTGCCACACAGTTACATCTCTATGATCAGTACAGGGAAATCATAGAGAGAATTGTACCACACAGTTACATCTCTATGATCAGTACAGGGAAATCATAGAGAGTATTGTACCACACAGTTACATCTCTATGATCAGTACAGGGACATCATAGAAAGAATTGTGCCATACAGTTACATCTCTGTGATCAGTACAGGAAAATCATAGAGAGAATTGTACCACACAGTTACATCTCTATGATCAGTACAGGGAAATCATAGAGAGAATTGTTCCATACAGTTACATCTCTGTGATCAGTACAGGGAAATCATAGAAAGAATTGTCATACAGTTACATCTCTATGATCAGTACAGGGACATCATAGAAAGAATTGTGTCATACAGTTACATCTCTATAATCAGTACAGGGACATCATAGAAAGAATTGTGCCATACAGTTACATCTCTATGATCAGTACAGGGAAATCATAGAGAGAATTGTGTCATACAGTTACATCTCTATAATCAGTACAGGGACATCATAGAAAGAATTGTGCCATACAGTTACATCTCTATGATCAGTACAGGGACATCATAGAGAGTATTGTGCCATACAGTTACATCTCTATGATCAGTACAGGAAAATCATAGAGAGAATTGTGCCATACAGTTACATCTCTATGATCAGTACAGGGAAATCATAGAGAGAATTGTACCACACAGTTACATCTCTATGATCAGTACAGGGAAATCATAGAGAGTATTGTACCACACAGTTACATCTCTATGATCAGTACAGGGAAATCATAGAGAGAATTGTGCCACACAGTTACATCTCTATGATCAGTACAGGGAAATCATAGAGAGAATTGTACCACACAGTTACATCTCTATGATCAGTACAGGGAAATCATAGAGAGTATTGTACCACACAGTTACATCTCTATGATCAGTACAGGGAAATCATAGAGAGAATTGTGCCACACAGTTACATCTCTATGATCAGTACAGGGAAATCATAGAGAGAATTGTACCACACAGTTACATCTCTATGATCAGTACAGGGAAATCATAGAGAGTATTGTACCACACAGTTACATCTCTATGATCAGTACAGGGAAATCATAGAGAGAATTGTGCCACACAGTTACATCTCTATGATCAGTACAGGGAAATCATAGAGAGTATTGTACCACACAGTTACATCTCTATGATCAGTACAGGGACATCATGGCAAGAATTGTGCCATACAGTTACATCTCTATGATCAGTACAGGAAAATCATAGAGAGAATTGTGCCATACAGTTACATCTCTGTGATCAGTACAGGGAAATCATAGAAAGAATTGTCATACAGTTACATCTCTATGATCAGTACAGGGAAATCATAGAGAGAATTGTGTCATACAGTTACATCTCTATAATCAGTACAGGGACATCATAGAAAGAATTGTGCCATACAGTTACATCTCTATGATCAGTACAGGAAAATCATAGAGAGAATTGTGCCATACAGTTACATCTCTATGATCAGTACAGGGAAATCATAGAGAGAATTGTACCACACAGTTACATCTGTATGATCAGTACAGGGAAATCATAGAGAGTATTGTACCACACAGTTACATCTCTATGATCAGTACAGGGAAATCATAGAGAGTATTGTACCACACAGTTACATCTCTGTGATCAGTACAGGGAAATCATAGAAAGAATTGTCATACAGTTACATCTCTATGATCAGTACAGGGAAATCATAGAGAGAATTGTGTCATACAGTTACATCTCTATAATCAGTACAGGGACATCATAGAAAGAATTGTGCCATACAGTTACATCTCTATGATCAGTACAGGAAAATCATAGAGAGAATTGTGCCATACAGTTACATCTCTATGATCAGTACAGGAAAATCATAGAGAGAATTGTGCCATACAGTTACATCTCTATGATCAGTACAGGGAAATCATAGAGAGAATTGTACCACACAGTTACATCTCTATGATCAGTACAGGGAAATCATAGAGAGTATTGTACCACACAGTTACATCTCTATGATCAGTACAGGGAAATCATAGAGAGTATTGTACCACACAGTTACATCTCTATGATCAGTACAGGAAAATCATAGAGAGAATTGTGCCATACAGTTACATCTCTATGATCAGTACAGGAAAATCATAGAGAGAATTGTGCCATACAGTTACATCTCTATGATCAGTACAGGGAAATCATAGAGAGAATTGTGCCACACAGTTACATCTCTGTGATCAGTACAGGGAAATCATAGAAAGAATTGTCATACAGTTACATCTCTATGATCAGTACAGGGAAATCATAGAGAGAATTGTGCCATACAGTTACATCTCTGTGATCAGTACAGGAAAATCATAGAGAGAATTGTGCCATACAGTTACATCTCTATGATCAGTACAGGGAAATCATAGAGAGAATTGTACCACACAGTTACATCTCTATGATCAGTACAGGGACATCATAGAAAGAATTGTGCCATACAGTTACATCTCTATAATCAGTACAGGGACATCATAGAAAGAATTGTGCCATACAGTTACATCTCTATGATCAGTACAGGAAAATCATAGAGAGAATTGTGCCATACAGTTACATCTCTGTGATCAGTACAGGAAAATCATAGAGAGAATTGTACCACACAGTTACATCTCTATGATCAGTACAGGGAAATCATAGAAAGAATTGTCATACAGTTACATCTCTATGATCAGTACAGGGACATCATAGAAAGAATTGTGTCATACAGTTACATCTCTATAATCAGTACAGGGACATCATAGAAAGAATTGTGCCATACAGTTACATCTCTATAATCAGTACAGGGACATCATAGAAAGAATTGTGCCATACAGTTACATCTCTATGATCAGTACAGGGAAATCATAGAGAGTATTGTGCCATACAGTTACATCTCTATGATCAGTACAGGAAAATCATAGAGAGAATTGTACCACACAGTTACATCTCTATGATCAGTACAGGGACATCATAGAAAGAATTGTGCCATACAGTTACATCTCTGTGATCAGTACAGGAAAATCATAGAGAGAATTGTGCCATACAGTTACATCTCTATGATCAGTACAGGGAAATCATAGAGAGAATTGTACCACACAGTTACATCTCTATGATCAGTACAGGGACATCATAGAAAGAATTGTGCCATACAGTTACATCTCTATAATCAGTACAGGGACATCATAGAAAGAATTGTGCCATACAGTTACATCTCTATGATCAGTACAGGAAAATCATAGAGAGAATTGTGCCATACAGTTACATCTCTGTGATCAGTACAGGAAAATCATAGAAAGAATTGTCATACAGTTACATCTCTATGATCAGTACAGGGACATCATAGAAAGAATTGTGTCATACAGTTACATCTCTATAATCAGTACAGGGACATCATAGAAAGAATTGTGCCATACAGTTACATCTCTATGATCAGTACAGGGAAATCATAGAGAGAATTGTGTCATACAGTTACATCTCTATAATCAGTACAGGGACATCATAGAAAGAATTGTGCCATACAGTTACATCTCTATGATCAGTACAGGAAAATCATAGAGAGAATTGTGCCATACAGTTACATCTCTATGATCAGTACAGGGAAATCATAGAGAGAATTGTACCACACAGTTACATCTCTATGATCAGTACAGGGAAATCATAGAGAGTATTGTACCACACAGTTACATCTCTATGATCAGTACAGGGACATCATAGAAAGAATTGTGCCATACAGTTACATCTCTATGATCAGTACAGGAAAATCATAGAGAGAATTGTGCCATACAGTTACATCTCTGTGATCAGTACAGGAAAATCATAGAGAGAATTGTG
Organism: Phyllobates terribilis; assembly: GCF_046119375.1. Classification (NCBI taxonomy): domain Eukaryota; kingdom Metazoa; phylum Chordata; class Amphibia; order Anura; family Dendrobatidae; genus Phyllobates; species Phyllobates terribilis. The sequence goes on along the minus strand of NW_027362771.1, from coordinate 158,942,164 downwards.
CCATACAGTTACATCTCTATGATCAGTACAGGGAAATCATAGAAAGAATTGTGCCATACAGTTACATCTCTGTGATCAGTACAGGAAAATCATAGAGAGAATTGTGCCATACAGTTACATCTCTATAATCAGTACAGGGACATCATAGAAAGAATTGTGCCATACAGTTACATCTCTATGATCAGTACAGGGAAATCATAGAGAGTATTGTGCCATACAGTTACATCTCTATGATCAGTACAGGAAAATCATAGAGAGAATTGTGCCATACAGTTACATCTCTATGATCAGTACAGGGAAATCATAGAAAGAATTGTCATACAGTTACATCTCTATGATCAGTACAGGGACATCATAGAAAGAATTGTGTCATACAGTTGCATCTCTATAATCAGTACAGGGACATCATAGAAAGAATTGTGCCATACAGTTACATCTCTATGATCAGTACAGGGAAATCATAGAGAGAATTGTGTCATACAGTTACATCTCTATAATCAGTACAGGGACATCATAGAAAGAATTGTGCCATACAGTTACATCTCTATGATCAGTACAGGGAAATCATAGAGAGTATTGTGCCATACAGTTACATCTCTATGATCAGTACAGGAAAATCATAGAGAGAATTGTGCCCTACAGTTACATCTCTGTGATCAGTACAGGAAAATCATAGAGAGAATTGTGCCATACAGTTACATCTCTATGATCAGTACAGGAAAATCATAGAGAGAATTGTGCCATACAGTTACATCTCTATGATCAGTACAGGGAAATCATAGAGAGAATTGTACCACACAGTTACATCTCTATGATCAGTACAGGGAAATCATAGAGAGTATTGTACCACACAGTTACATCTCTATGATCAGTACAGGGAAATCATAGAGAGAATTGTGCCATACAGTTACATCTCTATGATCAGTACAGGGAAATCATAGAGAGAATTGTACCACACAGTTACATCTCTATGATCAGTACAGGGAAATCATAGAGAGTATTGTACCACACAGTTACATCTCTATGATCAGTACAGGGACATCATAGAAAGAATTGTGCCATACAGTTACATCTCTATGATCAGTACAGGGAAATCATAGAGAGTATTGTGCCATACAGTTACATCTCTATGATCAGTACAGGAAAATCATAGAGAGAATTGTGCCATACAGTTACATCTCTATGATCAGTACAGGGAAATCATAGAGAGAATTGTACCACACAGTTACATCTCTATGATCAGTACAGGGAAATCATAGAGAGTATTGTACCACACAGTTACATCTCTATGATCAGTACAGGGAAATCATAGAGAGAATTGTGCCACACAGTTACATCTCTATGATCAGTACAGGGAAATCATAGAGAGAATTGTACCACACAGTTACATCTCTATGATCAGTACAGGGAAATCATAGAGAGTATTGTACCACACAGTTACATCTCTATGATCAGTAAAGGGACATCATAGAAAGAATTGTGCCATACAGTTACATCTCTATGATCAGTACAGGAAAATCATAGAGAGAATTGTGCCATACAGTTACATCTCTGTGATCAGTACAGGAAAATCATAGAGAGAATTGTGCCATACAGTTACATCTCTGTGATCAGTACAGGAAAATCATAGAGAGAATTGTGCCATACAGTTACATCTCTATGATCAGTACAGGGAAATCATAGAGAGAATTGTACCACACAGTTACATCTCTATGATCAGTACAGGGACATCATAGAAAGAATTGTGCCATACAGTTACATCTCTATAATCAGTACAGGGACATCATAGAAAGAATTGTGCCATACAGTTACATCTCTATGATCAGTACAGGAAAATCATAGAGAGAATTGTACCACACAGTTACATCTCTATGATCAGTACAGGGAAATCATAGAGAGTATTGTACCACACAGTTACATCTCTATGATCAGTACAGGGAAATCATAGAAAGAATTGTCATACAGTTACATCTCTATGATCAGTACAGGGACATCATAGAAAGAATTGTGTCATACAGTTACATCTCTATAATCAGTACAGGGACATCATAGAAAGAATTGTGCCATACAGTTACATCTCTATGATCAGTACAGGGAAATCATAGAGAGAATTGTGTCATACAGTTACATCTCTATAATCAGTACAGGGACATCATAGAAAGAATTGTGCCATACAGTTACATCTCTATGATCAGTACAGGGAAATCATAGAGAGTATTGTGCCATACAGTTACATCTCTATGATCAGTACAGGAAAATCATAGAGAGTATTGTACCACACAGTTACATCTCTATGATCAGTACAGGGAAATCATAGAGAGAATTGTGCCATACAGTTACATCTCTATGATCAGTACAGGGAAATCATAGAGAGAATTGTACCACACAGTTACATCTCTATGATCAGTACAGGGAAATCATAGAGAGTATTGTACCACACAGTTACATCTCTATGACCAGTACAGGGAAATCATAGAGAGAATTGTGCCACACAGTTACATCTCTATGATCAGTACAGGGAAATCATAGAGAGTATTGTACCACACAGTTACATCTCTATGATCAGTACAGGGACATCATAGAAAGAATTGTGCCATACAGTTACATCTCTATGATCAGTACAGGAAAATCATAGAGAGAATTGTGCCATACAGTTACATCTCTGTGATCAGTACAGGGAAATCATAGAAAGAATTGTCATACAGTTACATCTCTATGATCCGTACAGGGACATCATAGAAAGAATTGTGTCATACAGTTACATTTCTATAATCAGTACAGGGACATCATAGAAAGAATTGTGCCATACAGTTACATCTCTATGATCAGTACAGGGAAATCATAGAGAGAATTGTGTCATACAGTTACATCTCTATAATCAGTACAGGGACATCATAGAAAGAATTGTGCCATACAGTTACATCTCTATGATCAGTACAGGGACATCATAGAGAGTATTGTGCCATACAGTTACATCTCTATGATCAGTACAGGAAAATCATAGAGAGAATTGTGCCATACAGTTACATCTCTATGATCAGTACAGGGAAATCATAGAGAGAATTGTACCACACAGTTACATCTCTATGATCAGTACAGGGAAATCATAGAGAGTATTGTACCACACAGTTACATCTCTATGATCAGTACAGGGAAATCATAGAGAGAATTGTACCACACAGTTACATCTCTATGATCAGTACAGGGAAATCATAGAGAGAATTGTGCCACACAGTTACATCTCTATGATCAGTACAGGGAAATCATAGAGAGTATTGTACCACACAGTTACATCTCTATGATCAGTACAGGGACATCATAGAAAGAATTGTGCCATACAGTTACATCTCTATGATCAGTACAGGAAAATCATAGAGAGAATTGTGCCATACAGTTACATCTCTGTGATCAGTACAGGGAAATCATAGAAAGAATTGTCATACAGTTACATCTCTATGATCAGTACAGGGAAATCATAGAGAGAATTGTGTCATACAGTTACATCTCTATAATCGGTACAGGGACATCATAGAAAGAATTGTGCCATACAGTTACATCTCTATGATCAGTACAGGAAAATCATAGAGAGAATTGTGCCATACAGTTACATCTCTATGATCAGTACAGGGAAATCATAGAGAGAATTGTACCACACAGTTACATCTGTATGATCAGTACAGGGAAATCATAGAGAGTATTGTACCACACAGTTACATCTCTATGATCAGTACAGGGAAATCATAGAGAGTATTGTACCACACAGTTACATCTCTATGATCAGTACAGGGACATCATAGAAAGAATTGTGCCATACAGTTACATCTCTATGATCAGTACAGGAAAATCATAGAGAGAATTGTGCCATACAGTTACATCTCTGTGATCAGTACAGGGAAATCATAGAAAGAATTGTCATACAGTTACATCTCTATGATCAGTACAGGGAAATCATAGAGAGAATTGTGTCATACAGTTACATCTCTATAATCAGTACAGGGACATCATAGAAAGAATTGTGCCATACAGTTACATCTCTATGATCAGTACAGGAAAATCATAGAGAGAATTGTGCCATACAGTTACATCTCTATGATCAGTACAGGGAAATCATAGAGAGAATTGTACCACACAGTTACATCTCTATGATCAGTACAGGGAAATCATAGAGAGTATTGTACCACACAGTTACATCTCTATGATCAGTACAGGGAAATCATAGAGAGTATTGTACCACACAGTTACATCTCTATGATCAGTACAGGAAAATCATAGAGAGAATTGTGCCATACAGTTACATCTCTATGATCAGTACAGGGAAATCATAGAGAGAATTGTGCCATACAGTTACATCTCTATAATCAGTACAGGGACATCATAGAAAGAATTGTGCCATACAGTTACATCTCTATGATCAGTACAGGAAAATCATAGAGAGAATTGTACCATACAGTTACATCTCTATAATCAGTACAGGAAAATCATAGAGAGAATTGTGCCATACAGTTACATCTCTGTGATCAGTACAGGAAAATCATAGAGAGAATTGTACCATACAGTTACATCTCTGTGATCAGTACAGGGAAATCATAGAAAGAATTGTCATACAGTTACATCTCTATGATCAGTACAGGGACATCATAGAAAGAATTGTGTCATACAGTTACATCTCTATGATCAGTACAGGGACATCATAGAAAGAATTGTGCCATACAGTTACATCTCTATGATCAGTACAGGGAAATCAGAGAGAGAATTGTGTCATACAGTTACATCTCTATAATCAGTACAGGGACATCATAGAAAGAATTGTGCCATACAGTTACATCTCTATGATCAGTACAGGGAAATCATAGAGAGTATTGTGCCATACAGTTACATCTCTATGATCAGTACAGGAAAATCATAGAGAGAATTGTGCCATACAGTTACATCTCTATGATCAGTACAGGGAAATCATAGAGAGAATTGTACCACACAGTTACATCTCTATGATCAGTACAGGGAAATCATAGAGAGTATTGTACCACACAGTTACATCTCTATGATCAGTACAGGGAAATCATAGAGAGAATTGTGCCACACAGTTACATCTCTATGATCAGTACAGGGAAATCATAGAGAGAATTGTACCACACAGTTACATCTCTATGATCAGTACAGGGAAATCATAGAGAGTATTGTACCACACAGTTACATCTCTATGATCAGTACAGGGACATCATAGAAAGAATTGTGCCATACAGTTACATCTCTATGATCAGTACAGGAAAATCATAGAGAGAATTGTGCCATACAGTTACATCTCTGTGATCAGTACAGGAAAATCATAGAGAGAATTGTGCCATACAGTTACATCTCTGTGATCAGTACAGGAAAATCATAGAGAGAATTGTGCCATACAGTTACATCTCTATGATCAGTACAGGGAAATCATAGAGAGAATTGTACCACACAGTTACATCTCTATGATCAGTACAGGGACATCATAGAAAGAATTGTGCCATACAGTTACATCTCTATAATCAGTACAGGGACATCATAGAAAGAATTGTGCCATACAGTTACATCTCTATGATCAGTACAGGAAAATCATAGAGAGAATTGTGCCATACAGTTACATCTCTGTGATCAGTACAGGAAAATCATAGAGAGATTTGTACCATACAGTTACATCTCTGTGATCAGTACAGGGAAATCATAGAAAGAATTGTCATACAGTTACATCTCTATGATCAGTACAGGGACATCATAGAAAGAATTGTGTCATACAGTTACATTTCTATAATCAGTACAGGGACATCATAGAAAGAATTGTGCCATACAGTTACATCTCTATGATCAGTACAGGGAAATCATAGAGAGAATTGTGTCATACAGTTACATCTCTATAATCAGTACAGGGACATCATAGAAAGAATTGTGCCATACAGTTACATCTCTATGATCAGTACAGGGAAATCATAGAGAGTATTGTGCCATACAGTTACATCTCTATGATCAGTACAGGAAAATCATAGAGAGAATTGTGCCATACAGTTACATCTCTATGATCAGTACAGGGAAATCATAGAGAGTATTGTACCACACAGTTACATCTCTATGATCAGTACAGGGAAATCATAGAGAGTATTGTACCACACAGTTACATCTCTATGATCAGTACAGGGAAATCATAGAGAGAATTGTGCCACACAGTTACATCTCTATGATCAGTACAGGGAAATCATAGAGAGAATTGTACCACACAGTTACATCTCTATGATCAGTACAGGGAAATCATAGAGAGTATTGTACCACACAGTTACATCTCTATGACCAGTACAGGGAAATCATAGAGAGAATTGTGCCACACAGTTACATCTCTATGATCAGTACAGGGAAATCATAGAGAGTATTGTACCACACAGTTACATCTCTATGATCAGTACAGGGACATCATAGAAAGAATTGTGCCATACAGTTACATCTCTATGATCAGTACAGGAAAATCATAGAGAGAATTGTGCCATACAGTTACATCTCTGTGATCAGTACAGGGAAATCATAGAAAGAATTGTCATACAGTTACATCTCTATGATCAGTACAGGGAAATCATAGAGAGAATTGTGTCATACAGTTACATCTCTATAATCAGTACAGGGACATCATAGAAAGAATTGTGCCATACAGTTACATCTCTATGATCAGTACAGGAAAATCATAGAGAGAATTGTGCCATACAGTTACATCTCTATGATCAGTACAGGGAAATCATTGAGAGAATTGTGCCATACAGTTACATCTCTGTGATCAGTACAGGGAAATCATAGAAAGAATTGTCATACAGTTACATCTCTATGATCAGTACAGGAAAATCATAGAGAGAATTGTGCCATACAGTTACATCTCTATGATCAGTACAGGGAAATCATAGAGAGAATTGTACCACACAGTTACATCTCTATGATCAGTACAGGGAAATCATAGAGAGAATTGTACCACACAGTTACATCTCTATGATCAGTACAGGGAAATCATAGAGAGTATTGTACCACACAGTTACATCTCTATGATCAGTACAGGGAAATCATAGAGAGAATTGTGCCACACAGTTACATCTCTATGATCAGTACAGGGAAATCATAGAGAGAATTGTACCACACAGTTACATCTCTATGATCAGTACAGGGAAATCATAGAGAGTATTGTACCACACAGTTACATCTCTATGATCAGTACAGGGACATCATAGAAAGAATTGTGCCATACAGTTACATCTCTGTGATCAGTACAGGAAAATCATAGAGAGAATTGTACCATACAGTTACATCTCTATGATCAGTACAGGGAAATCATAGAGAGAATTGTTCCATACAGTTACATCTCTGTGATCAGTACAGGGAAATCATAGAAAGAATTGTCATACAGTTACATCTCTATGATCAGTACAGGGACATCATAGAAAGAATTGTGTCATACAGTTACATCTCTATGATCAGTACAGGGAAATCATAGAGAGAATTGTGTCATACAGTTACATCTCTATAATCAGTACAGGGACATCATAGAAAGAATTGTGCCATACAGTTACATCTCTATGATCAGTACAGGGACATCATAGAGAGTATTGTGCCATACAGTTACATCTCTATGATCAGTACAGGAAAATCATAGAGAGAATTGTGCCATACAGTTACATCTCTATGATCAGTACAGGGAAATCATAGAGAGAATTGTGCCATACAGTTACATCTCTATGATCAGTACAGGAAAATCATAGAGAGAATTGTGCCATACAGTTACATCTCTGTGATCAGTACAGGGAAATCATAGAAAGAATTGTCATACAGTTACATCTCTATGATCAGTACAGGGAAATCATAGAGAGAATTGTGTCATACAGTTACATCTCTATAATCAGTACAGGGACATCATAGAAAGAATTGTGCCATACAGTTACATCTCTATGATCAGTACAGGAAAATCATAGAGAGAATTGTGCCATACAGTTACATCTCTATGATCAGTACAGGGAAATCATTGAGAGAATTGTGCCATACAGTTACATCTCTGTGATCAGTACAGGGAAATCATAGAAAGAATTGTCATACAGTTACATCTCTATGATCAGTACAGGAAAATCATAGAGAGAATTGTGCCATACAGTTACATCTCTATGATCAGTACAGGGAAATCATAGAGAGAATTGTACCACACAGTTACATCTCTATGATCAGTACAGGGAAATCATAGAGAGAATTGTGCCACACAGTTAAATCTCTATGATCAGTACAGGGAAATCATAGAGAGAATTGTACCACACAGTTACATCTCTATGATCAGTACAGGGAAATCATAGAGAGTATTGTACCACACAGTTACATCTCTATGATCAGTACAGGGACATCATAGAAAGAATTGTGCCATACAGTTACATCTCTGTGATCAGTACAGGAAAATCATAGAGAGAATTGTACCATACAGTTACATCTCTATGATCAGTACAGGGAAATCATAGAGAGAATTGTTCCATACAGTTACATCTCTGTGATCAGTACAGGGAAATCATAGAAAGAATTGTCATACAGTTACATCTCTATGATCAGTACAGGGACATCATAGAAAGAATTGTGTCATACAGTTACATCTCTATAATCAGTACAGGGACATCATAGAAAGAATTGTGCCATACAGTTACATCTCTATGATCAGTACAGGGAAATCATAGAGAGAATTGTGTCATACAGTTACATCTCTATAATCAGTACAGGGACATCATAGAAAGAATTGTGCCATACAGTTACATCTCTATGATCAGTACAGGAAAATCATAGAGAGAATTGTGCCATACAGTTACATCTCTATGATCAGTACAGGGAAATCATAGAGAGAATTGTACCACACAGTTACATCTCTATGATCAGTACAGGGAAATCATAGAGAGTATTGTACCACACAGTTACATCTCTATGATCAGTACAGGGAAATCATAGAGAGAATTGTACCACACAGTTACATCTCTATGATCAGTACAGGGAAATCATAGAGAGAATTGTGCCACACAGTTACATCTCTATGATCAGTACAGGGAAATCATAGAGAGTATTGTACCACACAGTTACATCTCTATGATCAGTACAGGGACATCATAGAAAGAATTGTGCCATACAGTTACATCTCTATGATCAGTACAGGAAAATCATAGAGAGAATTGTGCCATACAGTTACATCTCTGTGATCAGTACAGGGAAATCATAGAAAGAATTGTCATACAGTTACATCTCTATGATCAGTACAGGGAAATCATAGAGAGAATTGTGTCATACAGTTACATCTCTATAATCAGTACAGGGACATCATAGAAAGAATTGTGCCATACAGTTACATCTCTATGATCAGTACAGGAAAATCATAGAGAGAATTGTGCCATACAGTTACATCTCTATGATCAGTACAGGGAAATCATAGAGAGAATTGTACCACACAGTTACATCTGTATGATCAGTACAGGGAAATCATAGAGAGTATTGTACCACACAGTTACATCTCTATGATCAGTACAGGGAAATCATAGAGAGTATTGTACCACACAGTTACATCTCTATGATCAGTACAGGGACATCATAGAAAGAATTGTGCCATACAGTTACATCTCTATGATCAGTACAGGAAAATCATAGAGAGAATTGTGCCATACAGTTACATCTCTGTGATCAGTACAGGGAAATCATAGAAAGAATTGTCATACAGTTACATCTCTATGATCAGTACAGGGAAATCATAGAGAGAATTGTGTCATACAGTTACATCTCTATAATCAGTACAGGGACATCATAGAAAGAATTGTGCCATACAGTTACATCTCTATGATCAGTACAGGAAAATCATAGAGAGAATTGTGCCATACAGTTACATCTCTATGATCAGTACAGGAAAATCATAGAGAGAATTGTGCCATACAGTTACATCTCTATGATCAGTACAGGGAAATCATAGAGAGAATTGTACCACACAGTTACATCTCTATGATCAGTACAGGGAAATCATAGAGAGTATTGTACCACACAGTTACATCTCTATGATCAGTACAGGGAAATCATAGAGAGTATTGTACCACACAGTTACATCTCTATGATCAGTACAGGGAAATCATAGAGAGAATTGTGCCATACAGTTACATCTCTATAATCAGTACAGGGACATCATAGAAAGAATTGTGCCATACAGTTACATCTCTATGATCAGTACAGGAAAATCATAGAGAGAATTGTGCCATACAGTTACATCTCTGTGATCAGTACAGGAAAATCATAGAGAGAATTGTACCATACAGTTACATCTCTGTGATCAGTACAGGGAAATCATAGAAAGAATTGTCATACAGTTACATCTCTATGATCAGTACAGGGACATCATAGAAAGAATTGTGTCATACAGTTACATCTCTATGATCAGTACAGGGACATCATAGAAAGAATTGTGCCATACAGTTACATCTCTATGATCAGTACAGGGAAATCAGAGAGAGAATTGTGTCATACAGTTACATCTCTATAATCAGTACAGGGACATCATAGAAAGAATTGTGCCATACAGTTACATCTCTATGAGCAGTACAGGGAAATCATAGAGAGTATTGTGCCATACAGTTACATCTCTATGATCAGTACAGGAAAATCATAGAGAGAATTGTGCCATACAGTTACATCTCTATGATCAGTACAGGGAAATCATAGAGAGAATTGTACCACACAGTTACATCTCTATGATCAGTACAGGGAAATCATAGAGAGTATTGTACCACACAGTTACATCTCTATGATCAGTACAGGGAAATCATAGAGAGAATTGTGCCACACAGTTACATCTCTATGATCAGTACAGGGAAATCATAGAGAGAATTGTACCACACAGTTACATCTCTATGATCAGTACAGGGAAATCATAGAGAGTATTGTACCACACAGTTACATCTCTATGATCAGTACAGGGACATCATAGAAAGAATTGTGCCATACAGTTACATCTCTATGATCAGTACAGGAAAATCATAGAGAGAATTGTGCCATACAGTTACATCTCTGTGATCAGTACAGGAAAATCATAGAGAGAATTGTGCCATACAGTTACATCTCTGTGATCAGTACAGGAAAATCATAGAGAGAATTGTGCCATACAGTTACATCTCTATGATCAGTACAGGGAAATCATAGAGAGAATTGTACCACACAGTTACATCTCTATGATCAGTACAGGGACATCATAGAAAGAATTGTGCCATACAGTTACATCTCTATAATCAGTACAGGGACATCATAGAAAGAATTGTGCCATACAGTTACATCTCTATGATCAGTACAGGAAAATCATAGAGAGAATTGTGCCATACAGTTACATCTCTGTGATCAGTACAGGGAAATCATAGAGAGATTTGTACCATACAGTTACATCTCTGTGATCAGTACAGGGAAATCATAGAAAGAATTGTCATACAGTTACATCTCTATGATCAGTACAGGGACATCATAGAAAGAATTGTGCCATACAGTTACATCTCTATGATCAGTACAGGGAAATCATAGAGAGAATTGTGTCATACAGTTACATCTCTATAATCAGTACAGGGACATCATAGAAAGAATTGTGCCATACAGTTACATCTCTATGATCAGTACAGGGAAATCATAGAGAGTATTGTGCCATACAGTTACATCTCTATGATCAGTACAGGAAAATCATAGAGAGAATTGTGCCATACAGTTACATCTCTATGATCAGTACAGGGAAATCATAGAGAGTATTGTACCACACAGTTACATCTCTATGATCAGTACAGGGAAATCATAGAGAGTATTGTACCACACAGTTACATCTCTATGATCAGTACAGGGAAATCATAGAGAGAATTGTGCCACACAGTTACATCTCTATGATCAGTACAGGGAAATCATAGAGAGTATTGTACCACACAGTTACATCTCTATGATCAGTACAGGGACATCATAGAAAGAATTGTGCCATACAGTTACATCTCTATGATCAGTACAGGAAAATCATAGAGAGAATTGTGCCATACAGTTACATCTCTGTGATCAGTACAGGGAAATCATAGAAAGAATTGTCATACAGTTACATCTCTATGATCAGTACAGGGAAATCATAGAGAGAATTGTGTCATACAGTTACATCTCTATAATCAGTACAGGGACATCATAGAAAGAATTGTGCCATACAGTTACATCTCTATGATCAGTACAGGAAAATCATAGAGAGAATTGTGCCATACAGTTACATCTCTATGATCAGTACAGGGAAATCATAGAGAGAATTGTGCCATACAGTTACATCTCTGTGATCAGTACAGGGAAATCATAGAAAGAATTGTCATACAGTTACATCTCTATGATCAGTACAGGAAAATCATAGAGAGAATTGTGCCATACAGTTACATCTCTATGATCAGTACAGGGAAATCATAGAGAGAATTGTACCACACAGTTACATCTCTATGATCAGTACAGGGAAATCATAGAGAGTATTGTACCACACAGTTACATCTCTATGATCAGTACAGGGACATCATAGAAAGAATTGTGCCATACAGTTACATCTCTGTGATCAGTACAGGAAAATCATAGAGAGAATTGTACCATACAGTTACATCTCTATGATCAGTACAGGGAAATCATAGAAAGAATTGTCATACAGTTACATCTCTATGATCAGTACAGGGACATCATAGAAAGAATTGTGTCATACAGTTACATCTCTATAATCAGTACAGGGACATCATAGAAAGAATTGTGCCATACAGTTACATCTCTATGATCAGTACAGGGAAATCATAGAGAGAATTGTGTCATACAGTTACATCTCTATAATCAGTACAGGGACATCATAGAAAGAATTGTGCCATACAGTTACATCTCTATGATCAGTACAGGGACATCATAGAGAGTATTGTGCCATACAGTTACATCTCTATGATCAGTACAGGAAAATCATAGAGAGAATTGTGCCATACAGTTACATCTCTATGATCAGTACAGGGAAATCATAGAGAGAATTGTACCACACAGTTACATCTCTATGATCAGTACAGGGAAATCATAGAGAGTATTGTACCACACAGTTACATCTCTATGATCAGTACAGGGAAATCATAGAGAGAATTGTGCCACACAGTTACATCTCTATGATCAGTACAGGGAAATCATAGAGAGAATTGTACCACACAGTTACATCTCTATGATCAGTACAGGGAAATCATAGAGAGTATTGTACCACACAGTTACATCTCTATGATCAGTACAGGGAAATCATAGAGAGAATTGTGCCACACAGTTACATCTCTATGATCAGTACAGGGAAATCATAGAGAGAATTGTACCACACAGTTACATCTCTATGATCAGTACAGGGAAATCATAGAGAGTATTGTACCACACAGTTACATCTCTATGATCAGTACAGGGAAATCATAGAGAGTATTGTGCCATACAGTTACATCTCTATGATCAGTACAGGGAAATCATAGAGAGTATTGTACCACACAGTTACATCTCTATGATCAGTACAGGGACATCATAGAAAGAATTGTGCCATACAGTTACATCTCTATGATCAGTACAGGAAAATCATAGAGAGAATTGTGCCATACAGTTACATCTCTATGATCAGTACAGGGAAATCATAGAGAGAATTGTGTCATACAGTTACATCTCTATAATCAGTACAGGGACATCATAGAAAGAATTGTGCCATACAGTTACATCTCTATGATCAGTACAGGAAAATCATAGAGAGAATTGTGCCATACAGTTACATCTCTATGATCAATACAGGGAAATCATAGAGAGAATTGTACCACACAGTTACATCTGTATGATCAGTACAGGGAAATCATAGAGAGTATTGTACCACACAGTTACATCTCTATGATCAGTACAGGGAAATCATAGAGAGTATTGTACCACACAGTTACATCTCTATGATCAGTACAGGGACATCATAGAAAGAATTGTGCCATACAGTTACATCTCTATGATCAGTACAGGAAAATCATAGAGAGAATTGTGCCATACAGTTACATCTCTGTGATCAGTACAGGGAAATCATAGAAAGAATTGTCATACAGTTACATCTCTATGATCAGTACAGGGAAATCATAGAGAGAATTGTGTCATACAGTTACATCTCTATAATCAGTACAGGGACATCATAGAAAGAATTGTGCCATACAGTTACATCTCTATGATCAGTACAGGGAAATCATAGAGAGAATTGTGTCATACAGTTACATTTCTATAATCAGTACAGGGACATCATAGAAAGAATTGTGCCATACAGTTACATCTCTATGATCAGTACAGGAAAATCATAGAGAGAATTGTGCCATACAGTTACATCTCTATGATCAGTACAGGGAAATCATAGAGAGAATTGTTCCATACAGTTACATCTCTGTGATCAGTACAGGGAAATCATAGAAAGAATTGTCATACAGTTACATCTCTATGATCAGTACAGGGACATCATAGAAAGAATTGTGTCATACAGTTACATCTCTATGATCAGTACAGGGACATCATAGAAAGAATTGTGCCCTACAGTTACATCTCTATGATCAGTACAGGGAAATCATAGAGAGAATTGTACCACACAGTTACATCTCTATGATCAGTACAGGGAAATCATAGAGAGTATTGTACCACACAGTTACATCTCTATGATCAGTACAGGGAAATCATAGAGAGAATTGTGCCACACAGTTACATCTCTATGATCAGTACAGGGAAATCATAGAGAGAATTGTACCACACAGTTACATCTCTATGATCAGTACAGGGAAATCATAGAGAGTATTGTACCACACAGTTACATCTCTATGATCAGTACAGGGAAATCATAGAGAGAATTGTGCCACACAGTTACATCTCTATGATCAGTACAGGGAAATCATAGAGAGAATTGTACCACACAGTTACATCTCTATGATCAGTACAGGGAAATCATAGAGAGTATTGTACCACACAGTTACATCTCTATGATCAGTACAGGGAAATCATAGAGAGTATTGTGCCATACAGTTACATCTCTATGATCAGTACAGGGAAATCATAGAGAGTATTGTACCACACAGTTACATCTCTATGATCAGTACAGGGACATCATAGAAAGAATTGTGCCATACAGTTACATCTCTATGATCAGTACAGGAAAATCATAGAGAGAATTGTGCCATACAGTTACATCTCTATGATCAGTACAGGGAAATCATAGAGAGAATTGTGTCATACAGTTACATCTCTATAATCAGTACAGGGACATCATAGAAAGAATTGTGCCATACAGTTACATCTCTATGATCAGTACAGGAAAATCATAGAGAGAATTGTGCCATACAGTTACATCTCTATGATCAGTACAGGGAAATCATAGAGAGAATTGTACCACACAGTTACATCTGTATGATCAGTACAGGGAAATCATAGAGAGTATTGTACCACACAGTTACATCTCTATGATCAGTACAGGGAAATCATAGAGAGTATTGTACCACACAGTTACATCTCTATGATCAGTACAGGGACATCATAGAAAGAATTGTGCCATACAGTTACATCTCTATGATCAGTACAGGAAAATCATAGAGAGAATTGTGCCATACAGTTACATCTCTGTGATCAGTACAGGGAAATCATAGAAAGAATTGTCATACAGTTACATCTCTATGATCAGTACAGGGAAATCATAGAGAGAATTGTGTCATACAGTTACATCTCTATAATCAGTACAGGGACATCATAGAAAGAATTGTGCCATACAGTTACATCTCTATGATCAGTACAGGAAAATCATAGAGAGAATTGTGCCATACAGTTACATCTCTATGATCAGTACAGGAAAATCATAGAGAGAATTGTGCCATACAGTTACATCTCTATGATCAGTACAGGGAAATCATAGAGAGAATTGTACCACACAGTTACATCTCTATGATCAGTACAGGGAAATCATAGAGAGTATTGTACCACACAGTTACATCTCTATGATTAGTACAGGGAAATCATAGAGAGTATTGTACCACACAGTTACATCTCTATGATCAGTACAGGGAAATCATAGAGAGTATTGTACCACACAGTTACATCTCTATGATCAGTACAGGAAAATCATAGAGAGAATTGTGCCATACAGTTACATCTCTATGATCAGTACAGGGAAATCATAGAGAGAATTGTGCCACACAGTTACATCTCTATGATCAGTACAGGGAAATCATAGAGAGTATTGTACCACACAGTTACATCTCTATGATCAGTACAGGAAAATCATAGAGAGAATTGTGCCATACAGTTACATCTCTATGATCAGTACAGGAAAATCATAGAGAGAATTGTGCCATACAGTTACATCTCTATGATCAGTACAGGGAAATCATAGAGAGAATTGTGCCACACAGTTACATCTCTGTGATCAGTACAGGGAAATCATAGAAAGAATTGTCATACAGTTACATCTCTATGATCAGTACAGGGAAATCATAGAGAGAATTGTGCCATACAGTTACATCTCTATGATCAGTACAGGGACATCATAGAGAGAATTGTGCCATACAGTTACATCTCTGTGATCAGTACAGGGAAATCATAGAGAGAATTGTGCCATACAGTTACATCTCTATGATCAGTACAGGGACATCATAGAGAGAATTGTGCCATACAGTTACATCTCTGTGATCAGTACAGGGAAATCATAGAGAGAATTGTGCCATACAGTTACATCTCTGTGATCAGTACAGGGAAATCATAGAGAGAATTGTGCCATACAGTTACATCTCTATAATCAGTACAGGGAAATCATAGAAAGAATTGTCATACAGTTACATCTCTATGATCAGTACAGGGAAATCATAGAGAGAATTGTGCCATACAGTTACATCTCTATGATCAGTACAGGGACATCATAGAGAGAATTGTGCCATACAGTTACATCTCTGTGATCAGTACAGGGAAATCATAGAAAGAATTGTCATACAGTTACATCTCTATGATCAGTACAGGGAAATCATAGAGAGAATTGTGCCATACAGTTACATCTCTATGATCAGTACAGGGACATCATAGAGAGAATTGTGCCATACAGTTACATCTCTGTGATCAGTACAGGGAAATCATAGAGAGAATTGTGCCATACAGTTACATCTCTATGATCAGTAGAGGTAAAAAAAAACAAAACAGGAAGTTACAACCAAGGCCCAAGCTGGAGTCTGAAGAGGCAAGTAACCATAGGACTTAAGGTATTAAGCATTAATCCTTCAATTGCCCGCCATGAAGAATCATACAATTTACCATATGATTGCCCTAGACCACAATGAATATTTTTACTTACCCATTCACTGCCCTGGAAAACCAAGGAAACTAGAATAAATACCCTTTTTGTGCTAGACCATGAGTGATAGTCATATCAACACTTTCACGCGACAGAACACTCGTTCATCGGGTGAAATCATCTTTTAGCTTTCACAAAAGATCATCGTTCTTGGCAGCACATCATCCTTTGTAAACAGGGCTTGTGCTGTTGAGTACAATGGCAGCCTATCTGCACTGAGCGATCCTTTTCAGATAGTGCGCATCATTACCTGCAGTTTGCCTGTGTAAACAGGTTGTTAAACAACCGCCAAGCTGTAAATACTTATCGATCACCGGTCGTTTAACGCTGCAAAATTGAGTAATGTAAACCCACTACTATACCTGTCATAGACAATGTTGGAGAGTAGAATTGTGGCTGGTTACAGCAGCCACCACAATGGTAGGAGCTTACTGAATGCTGCCTCTGTGATGGCTCCAGATTGCCACCATTCTATCATTTCTGTGTCTGTGCAGGCGACTTCTGACCACTTTTAGACTGATGAAGAAATCGAATAGCACAATATCGCTTACATCAGAAGGTGATGGGTAGATGCTTCCTTTAGCAGCTTTAAAAAACCTATGACTTTTGGGTAAATCCTAGAATGCAGCAGGTTTAGCTCTGTTGACCCAAAGACAATAATCACATCTGCAAGACTGCCAAGTCCCTCTATAAAAAAAACAAAACCGTTTATTCCAAGTTAACCATTTTTAAGAAATCCTTATTTCAATGCATTTATTGTTTTATTCTGCCAGGGAAGGGGTGAAATCTATGCACAAAGATAAAATAACATTGATTGTTGCTTCCTTCTATTACCCATGGCTTACATTATTAAAGATTTACTAAGAGAATTAAACTTGGAATAGCTTGCCTTTGGTGACTTTTTGTAGGCCTGCCAATAATATTCAATCTTCTGCATATGGTCTGTTCAGCAATAGTCGTGTTCTTCGGGTAAAGCTCTGAAACATATTATTAAGCGGTGGGTTATGATTGTGTTTCCAGCAGTATTGAGTCCTAACTATTTCCATAGCAATTTGCATGTCACTACTGTTGATGCTGAACTTAGTTTCCTTGCTTTAAAAAGTTTTATCTTGAAATATTGCACATACAGTATAATAGCCAAATGATATTGTTAGTAGAGGTGTCTGTCACTTAGAATGGGGGAATAGAACACCACGTATAATGGTGTCATTCCTATGTGCCCTAGCTTCTGACCAGAAATAGGTGCAATGCTTTTTGGAATAATCACATTTCATTGTTAATAAGACTTATATAGTATAGTGTCAATTCTGACAGATTAGTGTTCCTTACAGAAGTGACCAGCTGAATGTGGGAGACTATATCAAGTGCGTGAATGGCATCAACCTTACGAAATTTCGCCATGATGAGATCATCAGCCTGCTGAAGAATGTGGGCGAGCGAGTGGTTCTTGAAGTGGAATATGAGCTTCCTCCTGTGTGTAAGTATTCATCTTTAGTGATGACCTCTATAAACAGCGCATGGGGAGATCTTAATGATTTCACCAAGATATTCTAATTACAGGACTACAAAAAAAAATTTTTTTTTCAGGTGCCAAGGTTTT
Source organism: Phyllobates terribilis (assembly GCF_046119375.1). Classification (NCBI taxonomy): domain Eukaryota; kingdom Metazoa; phylum Chordata; class Amphibia; order Anura; family Dendrobatidae; genus Phyllobates; species Phyllobates terribilis. The sequence continues at coordinate 158,923,190 of NW_027362771.1, read as the reverse complement.
TTGAATGGATTTAGGGTACTTTGAGAGTGCGGAATTCAAAAATCCCATTACTTTTGTTGAATTGGTTCTAGTTGTTGAAATAATTCATCCATGAACATAATGCATTCCCCCAATGTGACTTGTGTGTGATACTAAATGCAATAGCTTTTGGTCTTTTGACTCTTTAACAGTGTCTTATGTAATGAAATATCCCATAGAATTATTTTGTATTTCAATTTGCAGGCTTACAATGCTATAAAAGCTACTTTTTGAAGCCAGAATTCTACTTTAATTAATTAACTATTAAATATCTCAGAAACTAGAGCCCACTATTAAATATCTCAGAATCTAGAGCCAATCTGGCAAAACCAAAGTCTTATTCTTAATCAGCACCATAAACTTAATGTAAAACCGTTCAGACATCATTGGCACCAAAATCACTGTATACCAGTGTTATCAATTTGTTGTCTAAGGTATCTCACCTTTATCTGCCACATACCATGGACACGGACAATAAATACGAACATCTCCGAGAGGGTTCTTGTGTTATGGGAAGCTGTTTACATGTGTGGTTAATGGTTATACCAAGTAGATTGGGACTTTAGATGATCAGATCAGTGTAGGTTACAATCCCGCAAGGTGAGCCATAGATTTGAGAGCTCTCTACTCCAGTGTTGCTGCTCTCTTTTGCATTTGGTGTAAAAATTAAAAAGAGCTACTGAATTTTTCAGATTATAAGACGCACTTTTCCCCCACAGATTTTGGCGGAAAACGGGGTGAGTCTTATAACCCGAATGTTGCTTACCGGCTGCAGTGGAATGGGGTCACAGGAGGCAGGGTCGCTGTTGCAGGAGACTGGCGGTGGCAGGAGTGGGGCGATGCTGTGTGCCCCGCGCTGGGAGGAAAGGGTGTCCCGGCGGTGCGAGGCCCTGGGCTTTCCTGCTGCATCGCCCCACTCCTACCGCTGGCCTCCTGCAGCAGCGACCCTGTCTCCTGTGATCCCTCTCCACCACAGCCACATCCCTTCCCAGAGACAGCGGTATTGGTAAAAGTGTAATCGTTGTTTTAATTTTTTTTTAAATAAATCAGTAGTGAACCTAAAAATAAGCAACTTTGTAATATAAATTGAATTAAGATAACTGCTTCTTTCATCTCCTGGACTGATATTTGACTCTTAATTTCGGTAAAATTTGTATTCAGTGAAGAATGATTTGCCATTACTGAGATAGGAGATGACAGTTGGTGCTTTTAAAATTCTGTTTAAAGGGGAGGGATAGGGAGGAGCTAGAGGCAGACACAGACATTCTACTACTAGTTCTCTTGAAACAACCGTTACAGTCCTCCATAGAACTTTATGAGCACCAACTGCCACCTCCTATCTTAGTAATGGGAAAATCTGTATTCACTGACAGATTTTTCCCATGAATTGAGAATTTTGAGAATGACTGATCAGTCCTGGAGGAGAAAGAAGCAGATTTCTCCAATATACAGGGCTGTGGAGTCGGTAAGCCAAACTTCCGACTCCAACGCCTCAATTTCCATGACACCAACTCCGAGTCCACGACTCCCTCATACATGGCTCATGTTTAAGTGATAAATTTACTGTAGCACAGATTCATCTCAGCTAAAAGTCTAGACCCTTAGATCAGGAATAGGACAGACATTTATAGCACATTTCATAACTTTCCCAAATTCTTATGAAAAAATATTCCCCACAAACTGAATTTAACTACTGTACCCAATTTATTACATATTTTCGGAGTCGGTATAAAATGGACCGACTCCGACTCCAAAATGGGCTCCAACTCCACGACTCCTGACTCCACAGTCCTGCTAATATACATTACAAAATTTCTTATTTTCATGGGTACTATTGATTTTTAAATAAATTAACTGACTGTTACTCTTTAAGGCTGGGCTCACAAAGCATTTTCTCCTACAGCCAGTGGCTCCGTCGCCGTTTACGTCCAAACCCCTCGCAAAATGGAATTCAGGCGTATGTGCTGACGGGGCTATTGACAGCAATGATGCAGAACGAGTCGCAGTGTGCTCCTTCGTTCATCATTTTCAGCTGAGTACGCCTATGGGAGGCGGGCAGTAAGACATAGTTGACTACGTTTTGGTGCCCACCTCAACTCCCTTCACCGTTTTGCAAGGGGTTCGTACCTAAGCCCCGACGAAGCCATTGATTGTGGAAAAATTCTATGTGAACCCAGCCTAAGGCCAATAACTTGTGTTTTATTATTTAGTGTTTGTGTTTTATTATTTAGTGTGAAGTTAATGAATTGTATACAGAGCGCCTTGAAAGCTTGTATTCCAGAGGAAAGAAAATATTTGCAGGTTTTGTTAAATAATTCTAGTATACTCATTTTACGAATTATGAAAAATGTTTCTAGCGTTCCACTTTATATAAACTTTACACTATGGCTATGTTCACACATATTGTGCTTTGCTGCATATTTTACAGCAGATTTTTATGCAAATTTTCATCTGTGTCTAGCAGTACCAGCAAAGTCTGTGAGAAACCAGAATTCCCTGTTCTCACATGTTGCTTTTTGTTTGCTGCGTATTTTCTGCCTTGCTTATGTACAGTTAGGTCCATATATATTTGGACAGAGACAACATTTTTCTAATTTTGGCTCTAGACATTATCACAGTGAATTTTAAACAAAACAATTCAGATGCAGTTGAAGTTCAGACTTTCAGCTTTAATTTGAGGGTATCCACATTAAAATTGAATGAAGGGTTTAGGAGTTTCAGCTCCTTAACATGTGCCACCCTGTTTTTAAAGGGACCAAAAGTAATTAGACAATTGACTCCAAGGCTATTTCATGGACAGGTGTGGGCAATCCCTTCGTTATGTCATTCTCAATTAAGCAGATAAAAGGCCTGGAGTTGATTTGAGGTGTGGTGGTTGCATTTGGAAGGTTTTGCTGTGAAGTAAACATGCGGTCAAAGGAGCTCTCCATGCAGGTGAAACAAGCCATCCTTAAGCTGCAAAAACAGAAAAAAACCATCCGAAAAATTGCTACAATATTAGGAGTGGCAAAATCTACAGTTTGGTGCATCCTTAAAAAGAAAGAAAGAAAGCTCTGGTGAACTCATCAATGCAAAAAGACCTGAGCGCCCACGGAAGACAACAGTGGTGGATGATTGCAGAATAATCTCCATGGTGAAGAGAAACCCCTTCACAACAGCCAACCAAGTGAACAACACTCTCCAGGAGGTAGGCGTATCAATATCTAAATCTACCATAAAGAGAAGACTGCATGAAAGTAAATACAGAGGGTTCACTGCACGGTGCAAGCCACTCATAAGCACCAAGAATAAAAAGGCTAGACTGGACTTTGCTAATAAACATCTAAAAAAGCCAGAACAGTTCTGGAAGAACATTCTTTGGACAGATGAAACCAAGATCAACCTCTACCAGAATGATGGAAAGAGAAAAGTATGGCGAAGGCGTGGTACAGCTCATGATCCAAAGCATACCACATCATCTGTAAAACACGACGGAGGCAGTGTGATGGCTTGGGCATGCATGGCTGCCAGTGGCACTGGGTCACTAGTGTTTATTGATGATGTGACACAGGACAGAAGCAGCCGAATGAATTCTGATGTATTCAGAGCCATACTGTGTGCTCAGATCCAGCCAAATGCAGCCAAACTGATTGGTCGTCGTCTCATACTACAGATGGACAATGACCCAAAACATAAAGCCAAAGCAACCCAGGAGTTTATTAAAGCAAAGAAGTGGAATATTCTTGAATGGCCAAGTCAGTCATCTGATCTCAACCCAATTGAGCATGCATTTCACTTGTTAAAGACTAAACTTCAGACAGAAAGGCCCACAAACAAACAGCAACTGAAAACCACCGCAGTGAAGGCCTGGCAGAGCATCAAAAAGGAGGAAACACAGCGTCTGGTGATGTCCATGAGTTCAAGACTTCAGGCAGTCATTGCCAACAAAGGGTTTTCAACCAAGTACTAGAAATGAACATTTTATTTACAATTATTTAATCTGTCCAATTACTTTTGGTCCCTTTAAAAACAGGGTGGCACATGTTAAGGAGCTGAAACTCCTAAACCCTTCATCCAATTTTAATGTGGATACCCTCAAATGAAAGCTGAAAGTCTGAACTTCAACTGCATCTGAATTGTTTTGTTTAAAATTCATTGTAGTAATGTCTAGAACCAAAATTAGAAAAATGTTGTCTCTGTCCAAATATATATGGACCTAACTGTATTTGGAAAAATGAGCAGGTCGCTTCTTTCATCGTTTCTGCAGCAGAAAACACACCTGTATTTTTACTGTGTATTTGCTGTTTTTTTTCACCCATAGGAAGTAGTGGGTGGACAAAAATAAGAAGGAGAAACGCAACAAATACGCAGCAAATACGCGCGTTATTTCCGCAGCTGTTTTCCTGCCAGAGAAAAGTTAGAAGCAGAAAAAAATACAACGTGTGTGAACATAGCCTAAGTGTGGCCCCTACAAATTAAGATTAATGGAGCTTAATGCTGCATCTTTGCTTAAAAGAATGATTTGAACTTGTCATGTCTAGTATGGCCAATATAGAAGACATTACAGTGCACAGGCCAAGAACCCAAGACATCTTAGGTGGATTAAAACTTCATCTTTTATTTGTCCAATCAGGTTAAAAGACAAAAATAGTAATAAAACAATGTTGCAACATTTTGGACTTGTGGCCTTTATCAAACGAGACAAGAATAAATCTTATGTCACTTACTGAAGGCCATCTGGCCGAAATGTCATCGTTTTGCTAGTAAAGGTGAAACTTTATCGTTCATTTATACCGTCACGTTAAAAGACAAGCATACTATCATAACAATGTAGAGACATTTCAGCCATATTGCCTTTATCAAGCCAGACAAGATTTTTATTCTTGGCATACATGATAAAAACCCATATGGCCGAAATATCTCTACATTGTTTCCATAAATTTTTGTCTTTTATCCTAATAGGTTGAAACTTCATCTTTTAGTTATTACCTTGGACATTGCTTGTTTCTCCTGCTGGGGCGAAGGTTGAGCCAATGTTGCGTGGAGCTCTTCTTGTGGTGCATGGGACTTTTCTCAATATGGACATTACATTGCACATTTACTACCTACAGCTATGTGCACTCGGCGTGCCCGCCGAGTTTTCCCAGGCTGACAGCATTTGTTTTCCTGAAGCGAATTCGCTGACACTTTCGCTGTAATTTTTCCCGTGCCTCCGACATTGGCGTCTTTTGCGCTATACTTTCAAATATAGAGCGCAGGCGACTTATGTTTGGAAGAAGAATGAGCATGTCACTTCTTTTAACAGTTTCATGGTTTCTGAACCATGAAGCTGTTAAAACAAGTGACATAAGATGGAACATGTGCACAGCAATGTAGTTTTGGCATTGCTGTGCATTGTGTTCATTATATGGGGCGCTTTTGCACCGTGTGTTGACATGGCCTACATTTGGGTTCTCCCACTGAATTGGATACAAGTAAATAGACAGTCCACTGTAGAAATATACAATTTTAGCAGTCTTTGTGGTCTCTGTATGTAATCAAAGTGTGAAAAATTACACCTAATACTTGTTGAATGCTTGTTCCAGCATTTCCAAGAGCTCAGGATGCCCATCTAGGAGCCTGTGGACCTGTTCATGTAGCTTGGGTATAATATGAATTGACATTAATTTATGTAATAGCGTTAACCTATTTCTGTTAGCATAATCAGGATTGTTCTAGCGTTCTGACACATATGCTAATGTACGGATTTAGTGGTGCGCTGCCCTACGGTGTGTTTATGCTAAGTGCCTTTATGAAACGTTGGTGATCATTCTTGAGGCACTGTAGCTGTCTATAAATGGATATGTGGGTGCTTATCTCCAGATTTCACTCTACATTTTCCTTCCTTCTGTTCTATTGCTTTGCTCTTTATACAAAACAAGTGACCTTAGCTGGCATCTGCTGCTCTGCTTCTGTTCCTATGTGTGTTTTCTTTAATTATTTAGAAGCAAGGGCTGAGCCGCGCAAGCTTTTCTGCCATTTGAGGTTTTCATTTCATCAGCCGTAAGAAGTGAGGCCGGTGTTTCTTCTTGTAAATGAAGCATGAAAATCTAAATACTTTATGCTTCAAGCTCTTATTTATTGCATGTCTCTACAATCTGAATGCAGACTTCTTTCTTTTGGTATTTTTCATCAAAGATATTTTTTTTTCAGCACCAGAAGGCCATAGCGTTTGCTGACCTTTTCCAATATTCCGTATTCTGTATCATAGTGCCATAATATAAAATATATTTTATATTATATATATATATATATATATATATATATATATATATACAGTTATATGAAAAAGTTTGGGCACCCCTATTAATCTTAAGCTTAATGTTTTATAAAAAATTGGTGTTTTTGCAACAGCTATTTCAGTTTGATATATGTAATAACTGTTGGACACAGTAATGTTTCTGCCTTGAAATGAGGTTTATTGTACTAACAGAAAATGTGCAATCTGCATTCAAACAAAATTTGACAGGTGCATAAGTATGGGCACCTCACCAGAAAAGTGACATTAATATTTAGTAGATCCTCCTTTTGCAAAAATAACAGCCTCTAGTCGCTTCCTGTAGCTTTTAATGAGTTCCTGGATCCTGGATGAAGGTATTTTTGACCATTCCTCTTTACAAAACAATTCCAGTTCAGTTAAGTTTGATGGTCGCCGAGCATGGACAGCCCTCTTCAAATGATCCCACAGATGTTCAATGATATTCAGGTCTGGGGACTGGGATGGCCATTCCAGAACATTGTAATTGTTCCTCTGCATGAATGCCTGAGTAGATTTGGAGCGGTGTTTTGGATCATTGTCTTGCTGAAAGATCCATCCCCTGCGTAATTTCAACTGTGTCACTGATTCTTGAAAATTATTGTCAAGAATCTGCTGAAGCTGAGTGGAATCCATGCGTCCCTCAACTTTAACAAGAGTCCCGGGGACGGCATTGGCCACACAGCCCCAAAGCATGATGGAACCTCCACCAAATTTTACTTTGGGTAGCAAGTGTTTTTCTTGGAATGCTGTGTTTTTTTGCCGCCATGCATAACGCCTTTTTGTATGACCAATCAATTCAATCTTGGTTTCATCAGTCCAAAGGACCTTCTTCCAAAAAGAAATTGGCTTCTCCAAATGTGCTTTTGCATACCTCAGCCGACTCTGTTTGTGGCGTGTTTGCAGAAACAGCTTCTTTCGCATCACTCTCCCATACAGCTTCTCCTTGTGCAAAGTGCATTGTATAGTTGACCGATGCACAGTGACACCATCTGCAGCAAGTTGATGCTGCAGCTCTCTGGAGGTGGTCTGAGGATTGTCCTTGACTGATCTCACCATTCTTCTTCTCTGCCTTTCTGATGTTTTTCTTGGCCTGCCACTTCTGGCCTTAACAAGAACTGTCCTTGTGTTCTTCCATTTCCTTACTATGTTCCTCACAGTGGAAACTGACAGTTTAAATCTCTGAGACAGCTTTTTGTATCCTTCCCCTGAACAACTATGTTGAATAATCTTTGTTTTCAGATCATTTGACAGTTGTTTTGAGGAGCCCATGATGCCACTCTTCAGAGGAGATTCAAACTGGAGAAGAACTTGCAAGTGGCCACTTTAAGTAGCTTTTCTCATGATTGCATGCACCTGGCTATGAAGTTCAAAGCTCAATGAGGTTACAAAACCAAAAAAAGTGCTTTAGTAAGTCAGTAAAAAGTAGGTAGGAGTATTTTAAACAAGAAAATGATAAGGGTGCCCATACTTATGCACCTGTCAAATTTTGTTTGAATGCAGATTGCACATTTTCTGTTAGTACAATAAACCTCATTTCAAGGCTGAAACATTACTGTGTCCAACAGTTATTACATATATCAAACTGAAATAGCTGTTGCAAAAACACCAATTTTTATAAAACATTAAGCCTAAGATTAATAGGGGTGCCCAAACTTTTTCATATAACTGTATTTCTAAACAATACACAGTATCTGCATAGTTATTTTACTATATACGTGGTTACTCGTAGGTTACTTTTATATAATTTTTTTAATGATATAAAAGATAAACAGTAATTAGAATCAGGTGATCTCTCCTGATGATATATTTTCTATATTCTCTTTTCTGTATATGATTAGAGGACAGGCATCTTGCCTTGTCAAGGAGCAGCTTGGAGCTGTGAAAAGTAGCTTCAGAGATTCAGTTTACAGCAGGCACATAGATGTAGGTAACGTTAGCATAGTCAGAAAGAATGTGCTGCAGTCATGCTCTGTGATCTGTGCAGAGGTCATTGTGCAGGGAAGGAGGAAGAGGTCAGCTGTCCCCATCACATATTGGCTGTGGTGGATCATGTATTAGCTGTCATCAGCTGAATAATAGACATCAATAATTAAAAAAAATAAATAGAAACTTACTTAAAACAATATGAAGCAAAACATGTAATACAATTTAAGGAAGATAGCATGATTCACAAATACAGCTATGAAAAAACTGATTTCACTGAGAAATGGTGAACTTAGAGTCTAATTTTAAAATGAAACTCATTATTTAATATATTCATTCATTCATTCATTCATTCATTAAAAAAGCTTATGGGTTTAAAGCAGGAATGTGTTCTGGTCTGAGGGCCACAATTTCATATTGAACAGCTTCCAAGGGCCACAGTAAAACTTAAAAGGGTATTCAATTTTGAGAGGTTTATTGCAGAATATAAAAAGTATAAATGTCTAAGAGATGCAGGTTCCCCCTCTAGGACTCCCACATATCTGGAGGCTAGAAGTGCTCTTTTCCCCGACGTAGTGCTTTATAGAAGAAGAGATCCTGGACACATATAACTCTCTCCATTGAAGGCTATGGGTGTTATAGTCGCTGGCTGCATTTCACAATCCTTTTAAAATAGAATAGCGAGAGCTGCATGCATAGGCAGCACTACAACTCATATATGTCTTTGTGGAGGGTTAACAGGGTCAAGTAATCTTAGTCTCTTCATGTATGGGGGCCCAGATACAGTGCTGTATTTGTGATTGCCCATCCCTGTTCCTGAGCGGTGGGCTACGTTTTTTCCCTTTGACGTGGAAACTGCTGTGTACAGAAAGTTGGGGGCCACACAAGGTGACATGGCGGGTTGGATGTGGTCCCTAGGCTGCAGGTTGTACACCCCTGGCTTAAAAGGAACCTATCATGAATGATCTGCACATAGCAGGTTATAGAGCAGCAGGAGCTGAATAGATTGATACAAACTTTGGAAAAACTGCTAATGTTTGGGGTTTTTTTCTCGTAAAATCTTGTTCTTCTGTATAGTCCAGTGGATGGTGACTGACTGCTATCTGTATGCACAATCAAACAGAGAAGACTGGCAGTCACTGAATAAGACTTCCAACTGGACTCCTAATCCTGAAAAGAAAAGGATTTAAGAGGGTAAAATACAAGTTATACTGAGGCTTTTCCAACACCGCAGTATAGTGATCATCCCAGCTCCTCCTACTCTATGACCTGTACATCAGATACCATGGTCAATGTGACAGGTTACCTGTAATGAATTCATAAGAATGGTATTTCAGAAATAAATCACTACTTCTCAGTAAATGTTTTTATTAGTTGAGGCAATAAAAAAAAGTAGTCAATTATAATCTTTTAGAAGCAATATAAAAGATGATGTGTTGTAAATAATTAACATTTTAGATTTAACTATGTATATAAATACGCACACATTTATCAAAAAGTTGAATAAGGGTGTGTTTACAAAGGCCGACGAACGGCGCTAAATTTCTGCCACTCTGGAAATATTTACCAATCGGCAGTTGTTTAAATGCCTGTTTACACAGTCAGACCGCGCTACACAATGTGCTTCCATTGTCCTGTTTACAGAGAATGATGTGCTACTGAGAACGATAATTTTTTAAACCGGCTTAAAAACCATTTCACCCTACGAACAAGCTTTTTGCTCGCTTATCGTGTGATCATCAGTCTGTTTACACTTCACGATTATCGGGAAACTAACGTTCATAAGAACACAATGATCTTTCTGTGTAAATGAAGCTTATCTTTGTAAAAAGTTCTTATCTTGTATTATCATTAGTTATAGCCCCATTAAAGTTTTGATCTCCATTTACATTCTTTTGGCAGCTTCTGAAATCTGCCAGCATTCCTTGCTGATCTAATGTCTGCATGGAGCCTACTGTGATGGTTAGCATTCAGGGACACCATTGTACTGTACGGTTGGAAAAAAACAAACTATACCACTTCAATGTAAGAGCTCATATCCCATGTTAGTGATCTGTCTACAAGGATGTTGAGCGACTGGAGCCACTCTGGGTACTCTCCGTCACATGGCTCTAGCTGGATATTTAGTAAAGTAACATGGCAGCAGGAAATGTATATTTTTGTTCTAAAAGTCTATTAAGCAGAATATTCTGCCTGTAAGGCTATGTGCACACTGTGCGTTTTTGGTGCATTTTTGCAGAGTTTTTTCCTGACAATCCTGAAGTGCTGTGCACATGATCAGGAATTTTCCTGTCTGGATTGTCATTGCGTTTAAACCTGCAGCATGTCAATTCTTCGTGCGTATTTGCAGCATTTTTTACCCATTGACCTCAATTGAGTCAGTCAAATCCGCAGCAAAAACGCAGGTATAAAAATATTTGCGGATTTGCTGCGAATGTTTGCTGCGTATTTGACTGACTCAATTCAAGTCAATGAGTCAAAAACGCAGCAAAAATGCACAAAGAATTGCCCGCGGGAGACTACTCCTCCCATCATCCTATGGTGGCTCCCGGCTGACAATAGCGAGAGCAGGCGTGGCTGAGAGAAGTAGTCTCCTCAGCCTGCGTCTGTGCTCAGTGTTAAAAAAACAAAACAAAATTAAAATAAATCAATATTAAAATAAAAACACTTTATATCCACCTGTCCACCGTACCCCGAGTGTCCCACGGCGATCCGATCACCTGGCAGCCGGCGATATACTGATGGGAGCGCGATTGCTCCCGTCAGTGTATAGCGCTGAGCTGCTAGGATGGAGGTCACTGGAGTTCATCAGCTGAAGATCAGCTGATGAACACCGGAGACCTCACTTATGGCACAGGTGCTGCATGAGAATTTTCCCTCGCAATACTGATACAGTAAGTGAGGTCACTGGAGCTTATCAGCTGATCTTCAGCTGATGAACTCAAGTGACCTCACTCCTGCAGCACAGCGCTATACACTGACCGGAGTAAATACACTCCTGTCAGTGTATACAATGCTGTTTTCTACAACAGTCACATCCGTAATTTCTGATGTGCCTGCTGTAGAAGTGACTCGGATCATCGTGTGTCATTGTGGATTACGTCATCACGGCAGACAAGTGAGGGATATGGTTGTTTTTTATTTTTGGTTTCTAACAGGAGACAAGGGATTAGGCGTTAGATGAGTATACAGTGTTTTTTATTTTTAAATAAAAGATTAAAACGATGTGGAATTTTATTTAAAATAAAAGACTTTATTCTGGCCGTGTCTTTATTTCAAAAGCTTCAAAAACTTTACTACGGAGTTACTAATGGGGGTGTCTTATAGACGCCCTCCATTACTATCCTGGGCTTCATGTCAGCTGCCAATACACGGGTGACATGAACCCCAACCCTATTACCCCACATGTCACCGCAGCAGGGCAAGTGGGAAGAGTGGAGGCTAAGCACAAGATTAGGTGCATCTTTTGGATGCCCCAGTTCTGGGGCCACTGAGGGCTGCTATTATTAGTCTCAGAGGGGGCCAGTATCCATGGCCCCTTCCCTGGCTATTAATATCAGCTCACAGATGTCTGCCTAGCCTTAGCTGGTTAGATTTTATAGAGGAAATCCCATGTAAATTTTTTTCTGGGGTTCCCCTGTAATCTAGCCAGTAAAGATTAAGCAAACAGCTGTGGGCTGTAATTAATAGCAAGGGAACATTTTTGGTTAATGGCCCCTTCCCCGGCTACTAATATCAGCTCCCAGCGGTCGGCTTTCCCTCTGCTGGTTATGCTGGTTATGAAAATGACGTAGGAGCCCACACCATTTTTTTATTTTAGGCTATGTGTCCACTATGTAGCAGCGCTTTGAACACGGCATATTTTTTCTCCGTCCAAAACGCTGCGTGCTATTGAACGCAGGTTAATTCGCATGTGTTCACTGAACCATGAGGATTTACCTCATCCAATACATTCTAGTGGTCAAATTTCTATTGTGGAGACTAGCGACTCCGCAAGTGAATTTGACATGCTGCGGTCCTGAAAGACGCGCCGCATGTCAGTGTCGACGGGTGATCCGCAGCCTCAGATGCACGCATAGTGGACATGGGATTTCTCGAAATACCATCCACTATGCTGTAACATCTGGCCGCTGCAGGTTTAATGCTACATAAACACTCATCTTGAAACCCGCAGCGGCTCCTGATCGTAGGCCCATACCAAAACTCACTCACAGCATGTCAATTTCTGTAGCGGTCTCCACTGCAGATTTTGACCAATTTAAATGTCATTACATGCGGTGGGCTAAAAATAGCAGCAGTCAGCTGCCCCAGAAATGACATGAATGGTAATTAATGTTAATGGGATTAGGGTTTACGGGATTAGGTGTCACTGGCACGAAGCCCTTTGTTTAGTGATGAAGAGGTGTCAACTAGACACCCTCATTACTAAACAAACCTGTAAGAACAGAGTTAAATAAACACACACACTGAGAGTAAAACACTTTATTTGAAATAGAGCACACACATTCTTTAATAATTTAAATTACCCAATATACTCACCCCAGGTCCTATGGTAATCCAGGGTTAAAGCGATGTCCCAGTTTTTTTTTTTCAAATATTTTTATTTAGATCCAAAAAGCATCCGTTGCTTTACAAAAATGCATCAAAAACTAATCGAAATTGCATCAAAACGCCCGTTTTTGCCACCAAGAGATGCAGAAACCTTGCAGAAATTTTTACAATCAAATACTGAACGTGTGCACATACCCTAAGGCAGCAGATGTAAGACAACCCCTGTCTGCTGATATGGAGACAGAGAAGTAACAGGAACTCTGATTTCCCTATGGGTTTCCTTTTCTATTATTGGATCACATCCACCTCTAAAAATTGGATTAAAAAATTGTTCCTCCCCAAAATGAGATGCTTTCCTAGTGTAGGCACTCATCTGTTTCTTTGGGGGGGTTTTAGTGTCTGTTCACCAGGAATGTAAATCTAAAGACTTGACACAACTGTGACATTCCTCTTCTTTTCTGGAATTCTCTGAATAAATTCATCTTAAACAATTTTATATTACATCCTCCTGTTTTCTCTGGGGTCTTTCAACTTGAAGCAGCACTACTGAAATAATGAACATGCTTATCATGGACTGTTCTCTATCAAGTGAGACCACAAGAATGACTGCAGAGTGCAGTGCTCTTAAGATTCACAGATATTACTATTCTAGTCAGGATGTAGTAGACTTAATTATTTTCATACCCAGTTCATTAAAACTGTTCATCTATAAATCACAAATTTAATGTAGTCCCTAGTTTGCCTCCACTCTGCCTAACAGATTTACCTAAGTATTTATATGTTAGTGTTTTCAGCTGCTGTAATGTGTTCAAACAGGAGGATTGAACCTAACATAGGTCGATGACATACTGTTTCTTCTAGTGGAGGCCACTAACTTAGGGTGTCATGGGCTACGTTCCCATGATGAGACAATGAACTTTTGATGATGCCGAATTTCTGCACCATGTTTGCACCTATTAGATAAATTAGGTTATTTGTGTTTTTTCATTGCGTTTTTCAGTGTGTTTTTTACATGCTTTTTTTATCGCTGCATTTTTTGTCTGTGTTTCCGTATTATGTCTTAAGCAAAGCTGCTTTGTTTTTGATACTTTCTGGTATTTGGCTTTGCAAATCTTGATTGATAGTCATGTAAATGTGTTTTTGATTCGGGAAGGCACTAAAAATGGATGTGTGTTTTTACTTGCTGATTTTCCGCTTCTAATGCAAGTCTATGGGGAAAATCTGCACATAGAACTCAGCGTACACGCAAGAGAAATTGTCATGTTGTGGATTTGAAACACTCTCCAAAGGTCAATTTACGCTGAGTAAAAAAGAAGCACAGTGGGCATGAGATTTCTATAAATCCCAACCACTTTTCTGGAACTGTAAGACACTGCATTTTTTACGTTGTGAAAATATGCAGCATTAAAAACTCATCGTGGTCACACAGCCTTTTAGGCCAGGTAGCCTTCTCTAGGGAAAAGATATGCTTTCGACTCCTCAGGAAGGTATTACCGCTCCAGATGAAAGAAAGAAAGCGGTCTCTCCAGTGCCAACTTTTATGTTCACATGCAGTTTTTGTTGCATTTTTTTCCTGCAACCAAAGCCTGCTCTCTTGGTAATAAAAATGTCGCATTCAAAATTACCATTTTTTTTGTGAGAACCAGCAGTGGCTGCTGCTCCAGTCTCCAGTTCTCACACTGTGACGAGCGGTAACGTCAGTAAGGTTATCGCAGCTCACAGCTGCTGAACTGCAGAAACCTTACTGACGTCACCGCTCGTCACAGCAGCCAGGTTCTCGCTCTGGGCTGTGTGAGATTTGGCAGTGGCTGCTGCTCCAGTGTATGAAGCTTCATTCTCTGAACAGGGCTCCATACACTAGACGAAGAAGACTGAGATCATCGTGGGACCTCCATATGGAATACGATGGACCACTGTGGATTACTTTTTTTCTTTTTTTTTTGTTAATAAATGGGGGAAAGAGGGAAACTGTTGAGGAGTGCTTCTTACAAATAAAGGACTTATATGTGTGTGTTTCTTTATTTTGAGTATGGGGTTAGTAATGGGGGTGTCTGATAGACACCTCTGCATTACTACCCCCTGGGCTTGATGTCAGCAGACATTAGACAGCTGACATCAACCCCACACCCATTTCCCGATTGTCAATGCACCACGGCAATCAGGAAGAACCGAGGCTAAGCGGAAGAATCTAATACATGCACCATTTGTGGGACGGCTGAGGGCTGGTCTTATTAATCTGGGAGGGGGCCAGTATCCATTAAAAATAGGGGGAACCACATGTCATTTTATTTTAGAGTCCCCCCTTTTAAAGTATAACCAGCAAAGGCTAAGCAGACAGCTGGGGGTGGATATTAATAGGCTGGGAAGCTCCATAGTTATAAGGCCCTTCCCAACATATTAAGACCAGTTCACAGCCATTTGCTTACCCTTGGCAGGTTATTAAAAGTAGGGGGGATCCCATTACACATGCACGGCACTAATTATGTATCTCACGGACATCTTTCTATCTATTCTATTTATCTATTCTATCTATTTCTATATATAAAATTGCTTTATTAGTTGAAAACTAGCTTTAAATTACATAGAGAATTACAGTATGTAAAAGCTGATGTTAAAAAGTCTTTGCATACGGATTGCATACGCATGTCATACGGATGCTAGTTGAGAAAAATCGCATCGTAATCGCATGACACTCGTCCTACTTTTCTGGATGAACATCGGACCAATTTTTTATACGCTACTGTGACGTCAGCTTTACCAGTAAATTGAGAATTTTGAGGATGAACTATCATTCCAGGAAAAAGAAAGTTTCTTTTTTTTTATGCTATTGCCATAAGAAAAAAAATGACATTTACATTGGAATGATTGTTAATCCAAAGGCATTAGCCCTGACCTTTCCTGCTTTATTATTATATCGGAATGCCTACCAAAAAGAGGAAGGATTTCCTTAGCTTTATCAAGGTATTCTTTAGTATCTCCTAATAATAAAACAATGTCCTCTGCATGTAACATTATTTTTTAGAGTGTAACCCATGTTAATAACATGTTATTTTTGAGTACTTTCTGCTAATAAATCAATCACCTATGCGAAAAAGGACAACCATGCCTCTTAAGTTAGAACTCTTCTGATATTTTAAGATGTACACAAGGCCTTAGATCTTTATATACAATTGGATTTAGAGGTAAGTTTTTGGAATGGATTTTAAATTTTCTTAATACTTCCACCAACAGAGGCCGTTCAAGTGTCACTCGTTTTTTGCCCTTTTGGCCCTGCTGTCCGCCTCAGCCTGAATATTGAGATGCAGTCTCTGTATATTTCTTAACATGGTTTTACCCGCCATAAATTTAAGATTGATCAGGTTTGATCACTTCTTCAGATACACTTGATAATCTTACAGATCAGGGGCGTACATAGGAATCATGGGGCCCGATAGCAGAAGTTCTAATTGCCCCCCCCCCCTCCCAAAAAAAATTTAAATAATTGTCGGGGTCACAGAAGTTTCCATCCTTTACATAGTAATTTTCCTCTTGCTGAAGTCCTAGATTCCTCTTTCATTGCCCCCATAAAGAATGATGCCAACAAAAGTGTCCCCCAAACACCGTATGATACCTGCATGGTGAATTCCTCCACATGCACAGTATATTGACCCTACTTTACCCCACCTCAACTCCCAGGGCAAAGTATGCTGACCCCCAACACAGTATATTCCCCCAACTGTGACTTCCACACAGCTCCCCATGCATTATAATGGGCCTACATAGAGTATAATGGCCCCCACACAAACCTTCACACTCCACACAGTATAATGCACTTCCCATGGTCCTCCACACAGTGTAAGACACTCACCATGGTCCTCCACACAGTATAAGACACTCGCCATGGTCCTCCACACAGTATAAGACACTCTCCATGGTCCTCCACACAGTATAATGCTCTCGCCAAAAATTCCTGTGAAGCACATGAAGGGTTAATAAACTTCTTGAATGTGGTTTTGAGCACCTTGAGGGGTGCAGTTTTTAGAATGGTGTCACTTTTGGGTATTTTCTGTCATAAAGACGCCTCAAAGTCACTTCAAATGTGATGTGATCCCTAAAAAAATGGTTTTGTAAATTTTGTTGGAAAATGAGAAATCACTGGTCAACTTTTAACCCTTATAGCTTCCTAACAAAAAAAAATTTTGGTTCCAAAATTGTGCTGATGTAAAGTAGACATGTGGGAAATGTTATTTATTAACTATTTTCTGTGACATATCTCTCTGATTTAAGGGCATAAAGATTAAAATTTTGAAATTTAACGTAAGTCATATCAAATAAATTTTACCACTCTCAAGAAGTACAATATGTCATGAAAAAACAATCTCAGAATCACCGGGATCCGTTCAAGTTTTCCAGAGTTATTACCTCATAAAGTGACAGTGGTCAGAATTCAAAAAATTGGCCTGGTCATGAAGGTGAAAACAGGCTTCAAGGTGAAGGGGTTAAGGGCTCGTTCAGATCGATTATTGCCAGATAATCAGATATATTATGGTAATGACATTGATCACAGTCTGGTCAGAGTTTGATCAGTGTCAGTTTACTGTGATCTGATTCTCTCGCACAATAGCATCGTATCTCAGGTGCGGAGAAGGCGGAGAGCTGAATTTCTTCATCTTCTCCATTGTCTGTGTCCGCTTACATCAGACTGTACTTAAATGACGTCCGAGCGCAGTCCGATGTTTCAGACTTGTACAGGTGATCCGAATTCCAGAGCCACTCGCAGCATGCTGCATATATCAGAATGATTTGGTCTATAGAGAACAACGCAGACCTGCACTGATATAGTGTGACCAAGTTAATAGTTAAAATAAAATAATAAAAAATACAGATTATACTTGCCTTCCGATGGCCCCCGGTGTTTTCTCTGCTCCGTCCGGTCTGTTGTAGGGTTCGCGGTGGTGTAAAAGGACCTGCCATGACGTCATTTAGTCATGTGACAAGTCACGCGACTGCCGACGTCATCGGACGCGTGACCTGTCACATGACTCAATGACGTCATGGCAGGTCCTTTCACACCACCGCGACCCATACAACAGACCCGATGGAGCGGAGAAAACACCGGGGGCCATCGGAAGGTAAGTATAATTTTATTTTTTATTTTAAATTCTTTTTTTAACAGGTTCTATGGTACCCGAGTCTGGATGACAGTCTCCTCTTCTCCAAACCCGGGTACCATCCGCACATAGAATCGCATAATATCCGTATGTGCAAATGTGTTCACACGGATATTATGCATTTCAATGCAAGTCAATGGCGGCAATTATGCTGCGTGTCCGCAAAATTAATGGACATGCTGCATATTTTTCCGCAATGATAATCCGCAGCGGAAATTTGATTATCATTGCTGACCATGCGGCACGTATTACCAAGCGTTTTCGCTGTGGAAATTCCGCGGCAAAAGCGCTTGAAAAACGCATAGTGGGCACGCAGCCTTAAAAACACATAAAGCAGGCATAAATATATATACACAGTCATACACACTGACATACACACAGACACATTAGAATTATTTTTAATATGGAGATTGGGGAAGCTTTCGACAAGCCTCGCTCACCTGCCCCCCGGCCTATGTCTCGTCCAGCTCCTCATGTGGCAGTGCAGGGCCGCCGGCATATGTGATGGACATCACAGACATGGCCCTGGACCATCAGGGGGGCCCTCTCGCCGTCGGGGCCCGGGCCACTCCCCCAGCATCTCCGCAGGACCATCGGCGCTGCTGCTTGATTGCCGGCATTTCACCAGATATGGCCGTGTGCTGTATCAGCATCTGTAACAGTGGCGTACTGCCACTGTTACAGATAAAACGTATAATCTTCCAATCAGAATTTAACGTGGAGATTGGATGGTAGGATTGCATTTTACCCTTATTTTTACCTTGCTTGAAGATCAAAACAATTTCTGACTTTTGTAATTGAAGAGGGAAGTTGTGTCGAAAATTCTTCATTCAGCATACTTAAGGGAAAAAAGACATATAGCCATGGCTAAAGCTCTCATAAATTTCTGGTAATAATCCATCTAAGGCCACAGCCCCACTATCCGTATTTGGTCAGTATTTTTTCTCAGGAGTAGGAGCCAAAACCAGGTGAGGAACAATCAGAGAAAAGGTATAATAGAAACAAGTCACCAATTCTGCATTTATCACCCACTCCTGGTTTTGGTTCCCACTCCTGAGAAAAAATACTGACCGAATACTGACCAAATACTGATAGTGGGGCTGTGGCCTAAGTCATAGACTTTTTTTTTTCTAATGAGCAAGCTACCTTAGGAATTTCCTCTAGAGTTATTGGTGCATCTAATAAATCTCTGGCATGATCAGAGAGTCTTGGAAGGTCTACATAATTGAAAAGTTCCCTTATCTCCTCAATTGAAACTTGACTATAGGCTGATGTAATATCTCAAAATATCGCTTAACAAATTCCAAAACATCTACTTCTTTAGTCAGAACTTAAACCTTGTCTTAACATTGAAATGTGAGAATACCCACAATTAACTTTCTCCTACTAGCTAACCATTTCCTACCTATACCACTAGAAAATGCTACATTAAAAGATTAAATAAATATATTTTTTTTAGAGATTTCTAATAAGATCAATCTATAGTCATTATCCAATTTCTGCAGTTGCTCTTTGTTCTCTGTTCCAATCCCAATATACCATCCCTATCTGTTCTTTTATTTTTGGCTACTCCCCTTATCAAAAGCCCACTCAAAAATGACTTAAAGGCTTCCCACACAATAACACCCAAACTACTAACCAAATTATTCTAAAAACAATGTTTATTCTCTAATTCCTGTGTTTTCTGTGACAATATCAAAGTCAGCCATTATCGATTAAACTTAAATATTTTTACACCTTTGCAGCTTTCCATATCCGGTTTGATTACTGTTGGAATAATGCTTATTATTGTATATATTGCAACAACTACCATTTACTACCGTTTAATAGTGCATGAGTTTTTGTCTTCAGCAATAGTGTTATATTGCTAGTAAAGCACTGTTAAAAAAAACAAAAAAACAGGAAGTTCTTGTTCACTGTGTGTAGCTGGAGCACATTTTTACTTTCACTTTGCAGACTGACAAACAATATGCTAAAATCCTAAACTATAAGAAATACCAGTTGTAAGCTATGTTATCTTTGTTCCTGAATAAATATATATATATACTGTTGAATGGCTGGACAGTACAGAGATTAATCCGCTGCCAACAGTTACCATTGCACATATGGGGAAAAACTGTTGGGGTCATTATATATACAGTACAGACCAAAAGTTTGGCCACACCTTCTCATTTAAAGATTTTTCTGTATTTTCATGACTATGAAAATTGTACATTCACACTGAAGGCATCAAAACTATGAATTAACACATGTGGAATTATATACTTACCAAAAAAGTGTGAAACAACTGAAAATATGTCTTATATTCTAGGTTCTTCAAAGTAGCCACCTTTTGCTTTGATGACTGCTTTGCACACTCTTGGCATTCTCTTGATGAGCTTCAAGAGGTAGTCACAGGAAATGGTTTTCACTTCACAGGTGTGCCCTGTCAGGTTTAAGAAGTGGGATTTCTTGCCTTATAAATGGGTTTGGGACCATCAGTTGTGTTGTGCAGAAGTCTGGTGGATACACAGCTGATAGTCCTACTGAATAGACTGTTAAAAGTTGTATTATGGCAAGAAAAAAGCAGCTAAGTAAAGAAAAACGAGTGGCCATCATTACTTTAAGAAATGAAGGTCAGTCAGTCCGAAAAATTGGGATAACTTTGAAAGTGTCCCCAAGTGCAGTTGCAAAACCCATCAAGCGCTACAAAGAAACTGGCTCACATGAGGACCGCCCCAGGAAAGGAAGACCAAGAGTCACCTCTGCTTCATGGTAAAATAGCTGCTAGGAACCCACTGCTAAGGACAGTCAACAAGCAGAAGAGACGTGTTTGGGCTAAAGAACACAAGGAATGGACATTAGACCAGTGAAAATCTGTGCTTTGGTCTGATGAGTCCAAATTTGAGATGTTTGGTTCCAAGCACTGTGTCTTTGTGCGACTCAGAAAGGGTGAACGGATGGACTCTACATGCCAGGTTCCCACCGTGAAGCATGGAGGGGGAGGTGTGATGGTGTGGGGGTGCTTTGCTGGTGACGCTGTTGGTGATTTATTCAAAATTGAAGGCATACTGAACCAGCATGGCTACCACAGCATCTTGCAGCTGCATGCTATTCCATCCGGTTTGCGTTTAGTTGGACCATCATTTATTTTTCAACAGGACAATGACCCCAAACACTCCTCCAGGCTGTGTAAGGGCTATTTGACCAAGAAGGAGAGTGATGGGGTGCTACGCCAGATGACCTGGCCTCCACATTCACCAGACCTGAACCCAATCGAGATGGTTTGGAGTGAGCTGGACCGCAGAGTGAAGGCAAAAGGGCCAACAAGTGCTAAGCATCTCTGGGAACTCCTTCAAGATTGTTGGAAGACCATTTCCGGTGATTACCTCTTGAAGCTCATCAAGAGAATGCCAAGAGTGTGCAAAGTAGTCATCAAAGCAAAAGGTGGCTACTTTGAAGAGCCTAGAATATAAGACATATTTTCAGTTGTTTCACACTTTTTTGTTAAGTATATAATTCCACATGTGTCAATTCATAGTTTTAATGCCTTCTGTGTGAATGTACAATTTTCATAGTCATGAAAATAAAGAAAAATCTTTAAATGAGAAGGTGTGTCCAAACTTTAGGTCTGTACTGTACATACATATTTGATGATGCCTATACCCCCAGACAGGTATGATCTCCCACAGTTCCCCAACACACAATATGATGCCTCCAGAGTTAATCCCACACTTTATAATGCCCTTCAGCCGCCCAAACATTATGATTGCAACAGCCCTCAACACAGTATAATGCCTTCATAGCCTTCCCACACACAAAGTATGATGCCCTAGTCACCCCCCACACATATGATGGCTCCCACAGACCTTCAAATACTATGATGGTCCTCTCAATCCCTTAAAACGTATGATCCCAACCCAACACTCTCCCACTACAGAATGTCCCTCACAGCACCCCAAACAGTACGATGACCCCTACTGCCCCCCATACAGCAAAGCTGTTCCCACACAGTCCCACACACAGTATGATGACCCCCACAGTCCGTCAAATAGTATGATTCCCCTCAACCTCTCCACAGCCAGACACACAATATGATTCCCCCACAGTTGCTCCCACAAGTACTGACAAAAAAAAAAAAAAGAAAAAAACGACAACTTCTTTCCTAGTCTCATTCCCCTGATGTTCTGTTTCAGTCAAGAGCGATCTAATGATGTCATCATACTTTCTGCACTGAGACTTCACGCACAAGCTGAATGATGGAACAGGGAGCCGATTGTTCCCTATTTTATGATTGTATTGAACTGCAATTGCATCCTGAAGATAGCATTGAAATTGAGATGCTGAGTGAGGGAATAGGGATGCCATTTGGCACTGGGCTTACCCAACTCACAAGAGAGATGCCACAGTTTCCAGCCCTTTTGATGGCCTAGTCCACCGACTGGACAGGAACAGCCAAATGGCAAATGGGGCCCATGAACCATAGTTTGCACATGATGTCTGATCTAGGGGGATACTATTTCACATTGTAAGTTGATGTTGATGTAGAGTGTCTTATAGGCCAGGCACTGCTTTCTGGGAAAAGGCTATGCATACTAACTCTTCTTCAGGAAAGCTGCCTCTCAAGAGCCGCTATTGGCACTTTTACTTGTAAGTCTTGAGTAAAGAACAGATTATGTCACAAATGAAGGTTTGCTCAAAATCCAGGATTTTGGAGTCAGTAAGCTAAGGTTCTGATCCTCTATTTTGCCGCATTCCTACTACAACTCTGACTCTCTCTCTTTTTTTTTTTTTTTTTTTTTTTTTAATAGGATCCTTAGGTTTATATTAATAACATTTCTAATCTTGTCTAAATTTATATGAAAGTTAATAAATCTACCAACTCTGCCTCAACACCATCCAGAAATAGCTTGGAGTCCACAACCCCGGCACAATCCATTTAATGCTAATTTATTAGGTGCCTAGGGTATAATAAGGAGTTCTGTTTAGTGCATTGAGGAAAGGAAGAACACCTGTCTTCAAAGACGTTAGGTAAAAGCCCACCAATTTCACCAGGATCTGCCATCAGATGATGACAGGGAAGAGAAGGATCTGGCTGTTAGAATTTCAGTGGCCAATCCTTGGGTTTGATGGGGAGGTAAGCTACTGCCAGAGGAGTCTGTTAGCGGCTTTCTCTTAGAGAACATCGAAGCACTCAGCCACGACGAGCATTTTTGTGCATAGGAGAGATGATTTACCCAACAGCTAGCTAATGTTTCACTGTATAATAAGAGAAAACTGTAGCTAATAGTTTCATTCTTGTAAAAGAGAAGTACTGTAGTTGTTGAGAGATGGAACGTCGGTGGTAACATGCATTTGTAAAGCAGGAGAAAGGTAGAGCCAGGGGAAGAGCAGCAGAATATGTGGTAAGATGGCCAACCAGCCCTACATTGAAGATTTCACATGAGTGAAAGGAATTCAGTCCACTGAAATGAGTATGTATTAAAAATAAGAATCCTAGAGATCGGTTTTGACAATCATGTTGTTCTTCAGGTACCTATTGTGGAAGGAATATGCTCTGAAATGTCTGCCTTGAGCTTTGTTCCCTCCCCTAATTTCATCTGCAATACAGATTTATTAAAGTGGACCTATCTAGATATGTTTGTATTAGAAAATAATTATATTCCCCATATTATAACATTTACCTTCATTTTGCTCTTCTGCTGTGAAAAAATAGAATTTAACCAGTAGCCATAAAGGGCAACAGATAGGCCTTTATTGGGCTTCACAACATGTCACCATGTATCGGCCCACACAGGAGCCTTTCTCCTATTAATAAATTGAAAACTGGATGTCACAAATTGGGCATATCTGTAGACACTCTGACTGCATCCAATCAGTGATCAAAAGGAAAATGGTAAGGCTAAGTGCCCACGATGCAGAAATGCTGCGGAGCTTTTCTGCAACTCCCTGGCAGAAAAAACGCATGTGGATTTTACATGCGTTTTTTTCTGCCAGGTAGAAGCGTTTGTGAAGTGTTTTAAACATGTGATTTCGCATGCGGGTTGTCAAGAGCTTTCCAAGCGATTTTAGCATCACTTGGAAAAGTGCTTGACAACTTGGTCACATTATATAAATCCATGCAACCGGCATGGATTTATGTTGTGTGACCAAGTTACGATGCTGAAAATGCAGCATCAATAGTAAAAAAAAAAAAAAAAGAATAAAAATGTTGAAAAATAAAAAAAAAACATTACACTCACCTTCCGATGGCCCCTGGTCTCCTTCTCCGGTGTGTCCGGTGTCTTTGGCTGCTCGCGGTGGTAAAAGGTCCTTCCATGACGTCATTTAGTCATGTGACAGGTCACGCGACCGCCGACGTCAGCAGTCGCGTGACCTGTCACATGACTAAATGACGTTATGGAAGGTCCTTTTACCACCGCGAGCAGCTGAAGAACCAGCAGCGCTGCCGGGAGCAGCCAGGGGGCCATCAGAAGGTAAGTATATGTTTTTTTTAAATTTTAATTCTTTTTTAACTACAGGTACTATGGTACCCAGGTTTGGAGGAGAGTCACATGCGAATTATCATTGGGAAACATGACAGACAACTTAACGTGCGTTTTTAATGCGTTTTCGCAGTGGAAATGCAGCCACGGAAACGCAATAAATCCGCATCGTGGGCACACAGCTTAACACTCAGTTATCAATTCATTTCTAGATTTCTAACAAACAAATGGCACAAAAGAGTTATAAGAAAACATATTCTAGAACTGTTCATTCATGGAGAATACTAGTATTTAAAACGGATCCAGCAGCAATCCATTGACAAAAAAGTTATGCAGACACAACTGATTTCAACTGGATCCGTTTTTTTAACATTGAAGTCTTTGGAAAATGGATCTGTTAATTAGCCATCCATTTTCTTTACTTTGAAAAAGATCCGTTTTTTGCCTACTGTATTAGTTTCAAATGGAACAAAATGCATAGCGATTTAACAAATCCGTTTTCAATAGACTTTAATGTTTAAAAAAACAAATGCAGTTGAAATCATTTTCTTTAAACTGACAAAAAAATTGTGTCTGCATAACTTTTTTGTCAATGGATTGTTGCTGAATCCGCCATTACGGGACATGTGAAAATAGCCAGAACTGCCAAGTAATCATCCATATAAAACCTATCCAGTAAGAGAAAAATGGTTCCTTTTGAAATGGAAGAAAAGCAGATGGCTATTTAAAGAATCCGTTTTCCATAGACTTCAATGTTAAAAAAATTGGATCCAGTTGAAATCAGTTTTTTTCAGGCGGACAAAAAACTTGTGTCTGCACAACTTTTTTGTCAACAGTTTGCAGCTGGATCTGTTCTAACATGATTACTGGACATGCAAACAAAGCTTAATATCTATGGGGGGTCTCCAACAGATGATTGATGGGGGAGTTAAGGATACGGCATGTCCTATTTTGGACTTCTTTTGTTGGCCACGAGATAAGCCGCAACCAGAGATATCTGGCAGCAGCTCTCTGAGATCAATCGCTCCTGTGTATGGGAAAGTCAGGTAAGAGAGTTACTGAATGAATGATCGGCTGACCCACCCACAGCTATCTAAGGCTACGTTCACATGTCCAGTAATCATCCATCACAACAGATCCAGTAGCAATCCGTTGACAAAATAGTTGTGTAGACACAACTTTTTTGTCGGTCTAAAAAAAACTGATTTCAACTGGATCTGTTTTTTTTTTTTTTTTTTTTTTTTTTTTTTTTTTACATTGAAGTGTATGGAATTAGTTCAGTTAAATAAATGGCCATCTATTTTTATTTTATTTGCAAAGGATCTGTTTTTTCCTCAATGGATCAGTTTCAAATGGAAGAAAATGAATAGCTATCTAACGGATCTGTTTTCCATAGACTTCAAAGTTAACAAAAACTGATCCAGTTGAAATCTTTTTTTTTTTTTTTTTTTTAGACAGACAGTTTACTTTATTGGTGATGGTAGCCTTGGTCACATAATAAAAATTGAAATGTACCTCACTTTATTTTTATAATCTGGGTTTTTTGATGCATTATCTTAAAGTGGTTGTCTGATCTTAGTAAATGGGTAAAATTGCAAACTGCTGGTAAAAACAAGCAACTTTTGGAATTTATCCCTCATATTAAAAATCCTCTCCATTCTCAAGAATGGTGGGATTTTTAATTCTATTGTGTACTGCTCATTACTTAGCTTACCGACCACTTGTGCAGTGTCAGAGGTGGCCGATTTCATGGCAAGGAATGCACGCTTGCATGATCTAAAGGGAATTTGTCACCAGGTTTTTGCTACCTCACGTGAAAGCAACATAATGTAGGAAAAGAGACCCTGACCAGTAATGTATCAGGTTACATTCCCACGGTCAATATTTTGGTTAGTATTTCACATCAGTATTTGTAAGCCAATATATGGAATGGAACAATCAGAGGAAAAGTATAATGGAAACACGTCACCACTTCTGTATTTATCACCCACTCCTGGTTTTGGCTTATATATACTGATGTGAAATACTTAACAAATACTGAACATATGAACGTAGAATCACTTCGTTTACAGTGTGCAGCAGTTGTAACATAGAGTTTTTAGATGTAGCATGAATGGTGACCCCACTACACCAGGCTTTCTATGTACATTGTCTATTGACAGTAAGCTGCTTATTAGAGGAGGGGGCGTGGTCGGACCATGACTCATGGGAGCTGTAGCCCAGGCTGTGATTATCTCCTGGTAAGAAAACATTCATTGTATGGAAACAACAGCACACGGTCTAATAAGTGACACATCCTTGAAATCTGTGTCTCAGCCCCTACATGCTGTCCTCAGATTACATAGCAAAAACCTGCTGATAAATTTCCTTTAAGTTTAGAGCATTAAATTGCTGCTCTGAAAGTAGCCGAACCAGCTTCAGTGCCTCTGCACTTCTCTCATGCTGCAAAGTCAGTGCTCTAACATTCTGCACTTCTCTCATGCTGCAAAGTCAGTGCTCTAAAATTCTGCAACTTTAACCCCTTCACGACCGATGACATACATGTACGTCATCGGCGATGACCCTGCCTGGCGTGTCCCTCAGTGTGTGAGCCCACATCTTTCCCCACACTTGATGGCTGATTTAATCAGCTATCAAGTGCCTCTAACAGCCGCATGGCTGTTAACCAGTTAAATGCCAGTGTCAATCACTGACAGCGGCATTTAACACACGCCGACAGGAAGCGTGTCATTGATCCTGCCCATCTGGGTGACCGTCACGTGATCGTGGGACGCCGATGGGTTGTAATGACAGCCGGGAGTCTGCTGAAGACCCTCGTGCCTATCTTCATGATTCTCCTGTGAATGCCAGCCCGTGGTCGGCGTTAATAGTAGACTGTGATTTTTGCTGTACATAAGAGTGCTGAAGCCCTGCTATATACAGCACAGGCGATCAGAAGATCACAGCTTCAAGTCTCCTAAGGGGACTATTAAATATAGTATGAAGTTTAAAAAAAAAAGTTTTAAAAAGCAAAAGCAAAAAAGTTCAAATCACCCCCCTTTTGCCCCATTAAAAATAAAACAAACAATTTAAAAAAAAATACACATATTTGGTATCGCCACGTTCAGAAATGTCCGGTCTATCAAAATATAAAACAAAATTAATCTGATCTGTAAATGGTGCAATGAGAAAAAAAACAAAACACCAGAATTTCGGGGTTTTTTGGTTGCCACAACAGTGCAATAAAATGCAATGAGAGGCAATCAAAACATCATATCTTCCCCAAAATGGTATCGATAAAAACATCAGCTCAGGGCGCAATAAATAAGCCCTCACCCAGCCCAAGATCCCAAAAAATGAGAACCTTACGGGTCTCAGAAAATGGCGACAAAAGTGAAGTTTTTCTTTTTGACAAATTTCTGAATTTTTTTTTCACACTTACCGTAAATAAAAAAAGCAAACTATACATGTTCGGTATCTGTGTACTCGCACCGACCTGAGGACTCATATTGCCAGGTCAATTTTACCATATATTGAACATTGTGAATAAAAAAAAAACAATGGTGGAATTGCACTTTTTTTTGTAATTTTACTCCACTTGGAACTTTTTTCCCGCTTTCCAGTACACTATGTGGCAGAATAAATACTGTTATTCAGAAGTACAACAAAGCCCTCATATGGCTATATGGCTAGAAAAATATAAAAATTAGGGCTCTTGGAAGAAGGTAAAAAAAAACAAAAAAAACAAACAGGAAATCGCCCAGGGATGAAGGGGGTTAAGTATGGACCAATTCACTGGTTCTGAACTGCCACTCTTCAGGAGCACACCACCACCTGCAAAGCAGAAGGCCTGAATGCTGGGGAGCTGTGCTCTCTGGAAGACAGAAAAAGATATCTTAACCACCACGCAGAAATATTGCCCATTCTAAATGGAATTTAGTCCTTATGGGGAAGTTTTCAGAAACTGCTTTCCTCATTTCTAGGGCAGATTAGTATTAGCTGATGAATACATTACAATCTATCTTTCAGACAGCTTGACTGTGCTTAGTGCCTGTATTAAGTAGAGCTGTGCTTTAATTCCCCTCTGCCTAGACTAGGAGCTTGCCGACATAGACTTAATTTTTCTTTCCGTTAACACAGCATCATATTAAATCTAAAGCATGATATAAATGGAGCTGCCTTTCACGGCAATTCCTAATGTAGTATAAATCTCTCCAAAACCTATTCCTCCATCTATGAGCAGCCATATTACCTGGAACCCTCTGCCCCTCCATACTGGTAAGGTATGCATACTTATAGTGTGATACAGGAGCAGATAAAACTGCAAGCACGTTGTTTTATTCCACTGCTTTAGAGCGAGCGGAGTTTGTCATGGCCCGGGGTGGGAGGGGGGCACACAATGTCAGTGAGCATGCTCATATACTAGCGGACTCTTAGCTGTGCCAGGATAGAATAAATGGCAGATAAATTATTATTACATGGGTGTTTAGAGCTGTGTATTGTCATTGCCATAGGTCCCTCTCCGGGCAGAATAATCGGCTGCCTTATGTGCAGTATGCATCAAACAAATCTTCCACTTTTACATTATGCTGACAGGCCTCTCGCTTTTTAGATGATGTCCATTATGCAGATGAACATTTACTATATAATCAGAGAGATGAGAGAAACAGATGTAATGCATATGCAAAAAGCCTTGTCTCTATTGCCAGGGATTGTGTTCCTGTTAAGTGCAGAGAGAATAAAGAGCTCATAGAGCCAAGTCATTATTTTATATCTGCCTTTTCTATTTCTTGCTACATTTGTGCACACATAGAAAAGTACAAGAAAGAGATACATTAGGGGACTCTGAGCATTGCTTCCAAATGGATTTAGTCGATATCAGCTCAGTCTTTACAGCAGTCATCAGTATTTGAGTGTATGAGACTTTAGGGGAATGTAACCTCTTCACGTAGGCTCGATAGGCAGACACAAAAGGCACTGCTTCGGCAGTACTGTCAATGTATACCTGCACTTCTCTCTATTATCAGTGCAGGACCTGTGTGTGAATAGGGAGCGAGCAAGTGGATACTGTGACAAGTAATAAAGTGTCACTGGAGCTGGTATTCATGGAGGCAGTGTGGCTGCTGATGGTAGACCCATCAATAGCACTTATGGACACTGTGACTCTTATTTATTGGGACATTGTGGTGTGGCATTTATGTCGGTACTGCAGCTGGTTCTGATGAGATTGGTATAAGATTACTAGAGGATGGCACTGCTACTAGGACATTATGATGAGCAGTCTTATGTTGACACTTCCTAACATTTTAGATGTACACTGCACCATGGCTGGCATTGTTATGGCAAACTACGTCTAAAACTCTAAAGAAGAGTCTGTCTAACTCTGGCTATGCATATGATATAGCTGTTGTCCCTATAGCTGACAAGCATGTACTTTTAATTCAATAGGAAGACTCATACCTTGGGGTAACAAAAGATTGGGGATGTTGAAATCCTACATGCCTGATCCTTCTTTCCCCTAAAGAGATGTAAGAAATCAAGCTGTACTTATACAAATTAGAGGTCAGATGCCCCTGACGTGATCAACAGATTCGGCTGACATTTATTAGTGTGTATTTAATGCTGGGATCATTTCCTACAAAATCATTGTGATTGACGTTAATGGCGGCAAGTTATGGGCAAGCATGATGCCTTGGGTGCAAAAGAGCTTGCCCTAAGCTTAGAAGAAAATATTGATGAAGCATCAAAGAAATAGGAACTTTTGACTTATTAGAAATGTTTCCATGTAGGTGGCCCTGCATATGACCTCGGACATATTGAATGACTATTAAAGAAATGTAGTTTCCTTTTCCAATAATTTTTATTGATAACATTTTTTATAAAACAGGGAGGGGGAAATGTAATACGAGGAAAAGATAAGGGAGTGGGGAGTATGGTAGGGGGAACTAATGGGAAAAACGGAGGAGGGAAATAAAGGAGGGCACAATAAAGTAAACAGATATGACAAAGGTAAGTAGTAATGTAAAAAAAAACAAAAAAAAAACATAACGATACCTTAGTACATTAGTAATAATCATTAATGAACAGTTATAAAGAATAAACAATCAATATTCACCCAATAGCAGAATATAAATCTTCTTTTACAAGCAAAGGGATTTTAAGAGTAAGCATGAGACCACAGATCCCATTTTTTGGTATGCTTAGGAAGACAATTACTTATAATAGCAAATCTAAGTTCAAATTCCCTGTGTGTAGAGATTTTGTCGAGAATATCTGATAATTTGGGAATGTCTGTTTTCTTCCAGAACAAGGCCAGTGAGTTTTTGACTACAAGAAATGTGTATGATGAGACCTCTGCAATGAGGTTCCAGAGTTTCTAAATCAATAGATAGTAGGGCCATCTGTGGGGTGATTTTTAGTGATCTGTTGAGTAATTGGTTTATGAGGGAGGAGATTTGATCCCATAAGATTTAGATTTTCGGGCAGGACCTGAAGATGTGTAGTAGGTCGGCTTTAATACCGCAATTTCTCCAGCACAATGGAGATGATTCAGAACTAATATGGTATAGTCTAGAGGGGGTGTAATACCACCTGGTCAAAATTTTATAATAAGATTCTTGAAGAGATGGCTGAGTAGGAGTAATTTATAGCGTCTTCCCATTGGTCTAAATCTGGAGAAATTTTTAAGTCCGATTCCCATTTGGCGAAATATGAGTTTTCAACGACTTCAATGTCATTGTTGAACCAGGAATATAATTTTTTTGTACCCCAGAACAGATTGTGGTTAATATTGCAAAGGAGTTGAGCTGATTGTTCAGAAGTTTTTGGTTTATTGATTAAAAAAAGTTTTATATAATCTTTTAAGATCACAAAATGAAAAAAATCAGATGAAGGTAGGTTAAATTTGGTTTTTAATTCAGAGTATAAGCAGATATTGTCACCATTGTATAAATCTCTTACTTTTTTAAGGCCAAGATTCGACCATTGATAGGGGATTAGGGAGTTGTTGAGAGAAGCTATAAAAGATAAAGGAAGAGTTTTAATAATGTCGAATTTTTTTACTTTCCTTCTGGGCTTTGAGATTTTTTCCCAAGCGGAAATAGTAGCTTGGAAAATGGGGTTATTAGAGTAGTTGGAAGAATTTTTAATTAATTGTTTATATAACAAGTTGCAAGGAGGGGAGTTATTATTTTGGTGAAGTTCCCGATTATACCAGGCAGGAGGGTTATCTGGGATGAATCAGTAAGAACTTTGATCAAATTGGCCAAATAATAAGCTGTAATGTTAGGGAGATTGGCACCTCCATTTTGTTTCTTCTTGTATAGAATGTTAGTGGGGACTCTAGCTTTTTTATAATTCCAGATGAAGGAATTAATTTGGTTTTGTAGCCTCAATAAAGAGGAGGAGGGAATCGTAAGAGGTAATGTTCTGAAAAGGTCTAAAATTTTCGGAAGAATGATAGATTTAATTATTAATATTTTACCCAACCATGAAAGGTCATGATTACCCAAGGCAAGTAAGTCCTTAGCTATGGTAGTGCTTAAATTGTCAATGTTAAGAGAGATCATAGAATTGATATTTTTGGTGATTGAGATACCTAAATAGGGGAGTTCTTTTTCTGTCTAAGAGAATGATGAGAGGTTTTTAATTTTATGTATGGAAAAGTCATTAAGATTGAAATGCAGAATTTTAGATTTGCTTTCATAGATCTTGAAATATGAGATTTTTGAGAATGCTTTGAGAATTTTGGTGAGTTCACAAATAGAGTTGACAGGATCAGAGAGTCAGAAAGAGGTCATCTGCAAACAGACTGATTTTGTATAAAGAAATGTAGTTTCCATCCAAAATAATATGTAATAAACTATACAGCTCAGAGGCTCATTGGTTAGCAGAAGCACTTTACTTTGTTCAAATTCCACTAAGGACTGCACGGCCCAAATGGGAAATGTATGTTAGTGATGGCAGTGTCTGTAAAGTGCCGCAGTTGCCACTATATAAACAAGCATATGAACAGACTTATTTCATGTGGCACCACATACGGTAATTGGTATTGTGCTAGTTATGTGACTATAGGCACTTCCAATTTATTTTTATTTGTTAAACCTGTGTAAATGTGTGTGTAATCTATATACAGTACAGACCAAAAGTTTGGACACACCTTCTCATTTAAAGATTTTTCTGTATTTTCATGACTTTGAAAATTGTACATTCATACTGAAGGCATCAAAACTATGAATTAACACATGTGGAATTATATACTTAACAAAAAAGTGTGAAAAAACTGAAAATATGTCTTATATTCTAGGTTCTTCAAAGTAGCCACCTTTTGCTTTGATGACTGCTTTGCACACTCTTGGCATTCTCTTGATGAGCTTCAAGAGGTAGTCACCGGAAATGGTCTTCCAACAATCTTGAAGGAGTTCCCAGAGATGCTTAGCACTTGTTGGCCCTTTTGCCTTCAC
This sequence comes from Phyllobates terribilis, assembly GCF_046119375.1. Taxonomy (NCBI): domain Eukaryota; kingdom Metazoa; phylum Chordata; class Amphibia; order Anura; family Dendrobatidae; genus Phyllobates; species Phyllobates terribilis. The sequence goes on along the minus strand of NW_027362771.1, from coordinate 158,890,366 downwards.
TCTGCGGTCCAGCTCACCCCAAACCATCTCGATTGGGTTCAGGTCTGGTGATTGTGGAGGCCAGGTCATTTGGAGTAGCACCTCATCACTCTCCTCCTTGGTCAAATAGCCCTTACACAGCCTGGAGGTGTGTTTGGGGTCATTGTCCTGTTGAAAAATAAATGATGGTCCAACTAAACGCAAACCGGATGGAATAGAATGTCGCTGCAAGATGCTGTGGAAGCCATTCTGGTTCAGTATGCCTTAAATTTTGAATAAATCTCCAACAGTGTCACCAGCAAAGCACCCCCACACCATCACACCTCCTCCTCCATGCTTCACGGTGGGAACCAGGCATGTAGAGTCCATCCGTTCACCTTTTCTGTGTCGCACAAAGACACGGTGGTTGGAACCAAAGATCTCAAATTTGGACTCATCAGACCAAAGCACAGATTTCCACTGGTCTAATGTCCATTCCTTGTGTTCTTTGGCCCAAACAAGTCTCTTCTGCTTGTTGCCTGTCCTTAGCAGTGGTTTCCTAGCAGCTATTTTACCATGAAGGCCTGCTGCGCAAAGTCTCCTCTTAACAGTTGTTGTAGAGATGTGTCTGCTGCTAGAACTCTGTGTGGCATTGATCTGGTCTTTAATCTGAGCTGCTGTTAACCTGCGATTTCTGAGGCTGGTGACTCGGATAAACTTATCCTCAGAAGCAGAGATGACTCTTGGTCTTCCTTTCCTGGGGCGGTCCTCATGTGAGCCAGTTTCTTTGTAGCGCTTGATGGTTTTTGCAACTGCACTTGGGGACACATTCAAAGTTTGCCCCATTTTTCGGACTGACTGACCTTCATTTCTTAAAGTAATGATGGCCACTCGTTTTTCTTTACTTAGCTGCTTTTTTCTTGCCATAATACAAATTCTGACAGTCTATTCAGTAGGACTATCAGCTGTGTATCCACCTGACTTCTGCACAACACAACTGATGGTCCCAACCCCATTTATAAGGCAAGAAATCCCACTTATTAAACCTGACAGGGCACACCTGTGAAGTGAAAACCATTTCCGGTGACTACCTCTTGAAGCTCATCAAGAGAATGCCAAGAGTGTGCAAAGCAGTCATCAAAGCAAAAGGTGGCTACTTTGAAGAACCTAGAATATAAGACATATTTTCAGTTGTTTCACACTTTTTTGTTAAGTATATAATTCCACGCGTTAATTCATAGTTTTGATGCCTTCAGTGTGAATGTACAATTTTCAAAGCCATGAAAATACAGACAAATCTTTAAATGAGAAGGTGTGTCCAAACTTTTGGTCTGTACTGTATATAACCGTCTAATTCTGTCTGTTTGTCTGTAACGGAAATCCCGTGTCGCTGATTGGTCGCGAGCGGCTGGAGCGACCAATCAGTCTGGCCGCGAATTGATGTGGGATTTGAACCTCAATGAATGGGCGCGGGGTGGATGCCTGGTGTGACGTGATGGGGGATAACCCCGCCCACAACCTGTCACTCAACGTGGAACAGGAGACCCCTGGCTGCAGCCGCAAATAGTAGTGACGTAAGCGGAAGCAAGAGCCGGCTGCAGCCGGGGGTCACGTGCTGCCTGTGCTCGGTCAGCGATAGCGCCGCGCACAGGCAGTATTGGCAACATGAGGTATTTACAAAATTCATTAGGGACCCCGGGGGGATACATTGGGGGGTTAATTTAAAGTAGTGGACAACCCCTTTAAACACTGTTTCACTGATTGGTCGCGGCCAGCCGGGAGTGCCCAATCAGAGATATTGGCGCGGCATTTAATCCCCAGTCACAGCGTGACGTAGTTCAATCACGTTTACTGAACAAGTTCTGTCAGTCACAGTGCGACATAGTTCACTCACATTTACTGAATAAGTTATGTCAGTCGCAGTGCCACGTAGTTCAGTCACGTTTACTGAACACGTTCTGTCAGTCACAGTGCCACCTATTTCAGTCACGTTTACTGGACAAGTTCTGTCAGCCACAGTGCCACTTAGTTCAGTCACGTTTACTGGACAAGTTCTGTCAGCCACAGTGCCACCTAGTTCACTCACGTTTAACGAATAAGTTCTGTCAGTCACAGTGCCACGTAGTTCAGTCACGTTTACTGGACAAGTTCTGTCAGTCGCAGTGCCACTTAGTTCAGTCACGTTTACTGGACAAGTTCTGTCAGTCGCAGTGCCACGTAGTTCAGTCACGTTTACTGGACAAGTTCTGTCAGTCACAGTGCCACGTAGTTCAGTCACGTTTACTGAACACGTCCTGTCAGTCACAGTGCCACCTAGTTCACTCACGTTTAACGAATAAGTTCTGTCAGTCACAGTGCCACGTAGTTCAGTCACGTTTACTGAACACGTTCTGTCAGTCACAGTGCCACCTAGTTCACTCACGTTTAACGAATAAGTTCTGTCAGTCACAGTGCCACTTAGTTCAGTCATGTTTACTGGACAAGTTCTGTCAGTCACAGTGCCACGTAGTTCAGTCACGTTTACTGAACACGTTCTGTCAGTCACAGTGCCACCTAGTTCACTCACGTTTAACGAATAAGTTCTGTCAGTCACAGTGCCACGTAGTTCAGTCACGTTTACTGGACAAGTTCTGTCAGTCACAGTGCCACGTAGTTCAGTCATGTTTACTGAACACGTTCTGTCAGTCACAGTGCCACCTAGTTCACTCACGTTTAACGAATAAGTTCTGTCAGTCACAGTGCCACGTAGTTCAGTCACGTTTACTGGACAAGTTCTGTCAGTCACAGTGCCACGTAGTTCAGTCATGTTTACTGAACACGTTCTGTCAGTCACAGTGCCACCTAGTTCACTCACGTTTAACGAATAAGTTCTGTCAGTCACAGTGCCACGTAGTTCAGTCACGTTTACTGAACACGTTCTGTCAGTCACAGTGCCACCTAGTTCACTCACGTTTAACGAATAAGTTCTGTCAGTCACAGTGCCACGTAGTTCAGTCACGTTTACTGGACAAGTTCTGTCAGTCACAGTGCCACCTAGTTCAGTCAAGTTTACTGAACAAGTTCTGTCAGTCACAGTGCCACCTAGTTCACTCACGTTTAACGAATAAGTTCTGTCAGTCACAGTGCCACGTAGTTCAGTCACGTTTACTGGACAAGTTCTGTCAGTCGCAGTGCCACTTAGTTCAGTCACGTTTACTGGACAAGTTCTGTCAGTCGCAGTGCCACGTAGTTCAGTCACGTTTACTGGACAAGTTCTGTCAGTCACAGTGCCACGTAGTTCAGTCACGTTTACTGAACACGTCCTGTCAGTCACAGTGCCACCTAGTTCACTCACGTTTAACGAATAAGTTCTGTCAGTCACAGTGCCACGTAGTTCAGTCACGTTTACTGAACACGTTCTGTCAGTCACAGTGCCACCTAGTTCACTCACGTTTAACGAATAAGTTCTGTCAGTCACAGTGCCACTTAGTTCAGTCATGTTTACTGGACAAGTTCTGTCAGTCACAGTGCCACGTAGTTCAGTCACGTTTACTGAACACGTTCTGTCAGTCACAGTGCCACCTAGTTCACTCACGTTTAACGAATAAGTTCTGTCAGTCACAGTGCCACGTAGTTCAGTCACGTTTACTGGACAAGTTCTGTCAGTCACAGTGCCACGTAGTTCAGTCATGTTTACTGAACACGTTCTGTCAGTCACAGTGCCACCTAGTTCACTCACGTTTAACGAATAAGTTCTGTCAGTCACAGTGCCACGTAGTTCAGTCACGTTTACTGGACAAGTTCTGTCAGTCACAGTGCCACGTAGTTCAGTCATGTTTACTGAACACGTTCTGTCAGTCACAGTGCCACCTAGTTCACTCACGTTTAACGAATAAGTTCTGTCAGTCACAGTGCCACGTAGTTCAGTCACGTTTACTGAACACGTTCTGTCAGTCACAGTGCCACCTAGTTCACTCACGTTTAACGAATAAGTTCTGTCAGTCACAGTGCCACGTAGTTCAGTCACGTTTACTGGACAAGTTCTGTCAGTCACAGTGCCACCTAGTTCAGTCAAGTTTACTGAACAAGTTCTGTCAGTCACAGTTCCACATAGTTCACTCACGTTTACTGAACACATTCAGTCAGTCACAGTGCGCTGATCAGATACTTCTTTACTGTACGCTATCACGATTTACGCTTCCCGTCTTCCAATGGATCGTAAGCGAAAATACACCAATGAGGATGACAGAATAAACTACATACATATTCTAGAATACCCTATGCGTTAGAATCGGGCCACCATCTAGTGTAGTATAAGTATGTTAATATATTTATCGATTGCCATCTTCCCCTGTTTTCACTGCCCCTCTGATCCTTTACTCACTCATATTACTTTTATTCCAACTCGCCGGGTCATACTAGTCTCCATGTGTGAGCCAGAAGTCTTTTACAATACAAGCTTAACCCCTTGATGACTTTTGACGTACATGTACATCATGTACGTCAAAAGTCGTGTCATTAACTTTGATGCCGGCTCGGCGCGAGCTCACATCTTTCCCCGCACATGATGACTGATGTGCATTTAACAGCGACTGTTAACCTGTTAAATCCTGCTATTAATCTCTGACAGCAGCATTTAACACTCACCAGCAGGGGGGCTCGTCATGCCACGCTCCCTTCAGCGCTCCCTTGACGTGGTTTCTGTGTGCCGTTGGGTTGTCTTGATAGCCGTGGGTCTGCTGATGACCCCAGTACCTGTCATTACGATCTTCCTGTGTAAGCCAGCCCATGGCTGTTGTTCTTAGGAGATTGTAATTTTAGCTATGCGCATAGCATTGCTGATCTACTACTATGTATAGCACAAGCGATCAGACAATCGCAGATTCAAGTCCCCTAAGGAGACTATTAAATAAAGTAAAAAGTGAAATAACATTTTTAAAAATAGAAGGAAAAAAAAAACAAGTTCAAACTGCAACACTTTTGCCCCATTCTAAATAAAGCAATAAAAAAAAAATACACGTTTGGTATCGCTGCATTTGTAAAAGTCTGGTCTTTCAAAATATAAGGTTGATTAATCCAATCAGTAAATGGTGTAGCGTAAAAAAAAAATCTGAATTCCAGAATTGCGTTCTTTTTGGCCACCACAACATTGCAGTAAAATGCAATAAGAGGTGATCAGAACATCGTATCTACCCCAAAATGTGATTAGTAAAAACGTCCGCTCAGGGTGCACAAGATAATCCATCACAAAGCCCTATATCCCAAAAAATGAAAACGTTACGGGTCTCGGAAAATGTCGACAAAAGTAAATTTTCTTTTTCTTACAAATTTCTGAAATTTTTTTCACCACTTCAATAAAAAAAACAAACAAGTATGCATGTTTTGTATCTGCGTACTCGTACTGACCTGGAGAATCATGTTGCCAGGTCAGTTTTACCATATAGTGACCATAGTAAATAAAAAAATAAATAAAAAACAATTGTGGAATTGCACTTTTTTTTGTAATTTCAACACACTTGTAATTTCCCACTTTCCAATGCATCACATGATAAAATGAATGATGTAATTCAAAAGTACAACTTGGCACGCAAAAAACAAGCCCTCATACGGGTGCATGGACAGAAAAAAATAAAAAAGTGATGACTCTTAGAAGAAGGGGAGGAAAAAACGGAAAATTGCCCGAGGGTGAAGGGGTTAAGAAGTCTAGATCTGACGCTCCATAGACTTGTATGGTAAAAGACACTTCCGGTTCACACATGGACTCCAGTGTGATCCGGCGTGTTGGGATAAAAGTTCCATGAGTGAGGAAAGGACCGGAGTGGTGCTGGAAACCAGGAAAGATGGCAATCTGTGAGTATATTAACACACATTTACACAGGTTTAGTTAATAAAAAATTAAGAGTGCTTCTTTAACATACTAATTGATATATCTTTAATTTTTTGGATATCCCACAAACCAAAAGTTGGAACCCAACTTATGCTAGGAAGTTGGGCCCTTTTGAGGGGCATTGGGACTTCTGGTCACTTTTTGCTAATTTGTGACTTTTCTAATTTTGACCTATCTGAAGCTGCTCAGCTTTTTATTTAATAACAATTGGCGGCCCCAGATTGGTGATAAGTACTCTTTATAGTGTTTTGTATAATTCTGGTAGACCCCCCTGTTATGTATGAAGTCCTATACATTCAGCTATACTATATAACAAGCTTCAGTTGCCAATTCTATTAGTACCATTTTTGTCACAAAGTGTAACCGTACTATTCTAGATCTAATAGGGATAGTGCCAAGGAAAATAACTTGTGAGAATAAGCTGCTTACGAAGAACTGTTGCTTTCATGTCTGTCTACTCTGCCAGATATTCTATCCTGTACACCCCCGGATAGCCTGAATGGGAGTATAAGCTATGAGTCAATGAGGAATACATCTTTCTGCTTTGATGCTTAGTATACTAAGTTCTCTACTGAAATGAAGTTATTGTGATCTTTGGCAGAAATGAAGGCATGGCATAGGAAACCATTCTACTTTCCGTTGCCAATTCAATCTACAATTCTTCAGGTCTGAATCAATTGCATTTAGAGGATAAGATGGCAGCTGTGATTCATTGCCCAGGGGTCCAGCATACGGTGTGGAAGTCATCACTGTGACAAAGAGCTGGCGTGACATCAAATGAGTTGGTCACTTCATCTACCTTCAGAGCAGCCAAAATGTAATATATCTCACAACAAATACCGTTGGCTGCATAGACGGGAAATGCTGAGATGCATTAGAAATATGGAGATAACAAATTGGGCCACATGACTCAGAAATGTCTCGGAGAGATGTGGCCTTGCTGCCCAAAGCTCAACTTGCCAATGGCCAATAGTTCAGTGAGAACATTTTGTGAAATAAAGCCCGGTGCGCCACCCTGCATTGGCACCATAAAGCATATACTACATGCAGTGCTTTAATAATGGGACTGACGGGATTGGAATTTGTACTTAAACCATCAACGAGGAATAATTATACAAACCTTCTCATCCTGCTGATACACTGTGAGTTCGAATTATGTTTTTACTGATGAAAAGGTAATTGAATACTGTACGAGTGAATGGTCCGTCTACTTGAAGAATAAATAGTATAATTGAAAAATGCTACCCTGGATAATGTGCTCAATTTTACACACAACATGGTGTTTACAGCTATACTTGCCACTTCTTTATACCAGAATTTAATTGTAATTGTTTACTTCTGGAATTTTTACTGTATTTCTTTGGATTTACATTACCCATATAACTAACTGTAAATGGGTCTTCTGCATTGGTATTCCCTTTGCTTATTATGAATGTCTATAATAATGGCCCATTGGCTGTTGTCAATGTGTTGTCTGTAAGTTGTTAGGAATTAGTCTCATACAATATTGTTGTAAAAACCTTGCCTAGATTCTTTGTGTGCCAAGTGGAGAATTAAAATTAACCTTTTCACTTTTCAGTACATTGTTCTAATGAGTTTGTAGGGTCATTTACCTTATTACATTATGTGATACCATATGGAATGGCGGGAAAAGTCAATGTCAGAAGCCAAGGTTCATACTTTGTGGCACTATTCTAGATATTAAAGCAGATGATTTGTTTCTTTCTCTATATGAAATCTTTATTTACTGTATAGATCTATATGTTAGGGCTGCCTATGTGTATTTTATAAAGAACAATTTTAGTAATTAAATCAAAGTATAAATAACCTCAAAACTTACGTAATGCTTTTCATTTTTTAACCCATATTTAGCTATTGTAAATTGTGATAAATCATTAATAAGTGTTGCATGCTTTGAATATATATAGATCGTCTGCATTAATTGCATTGGTTGTCTTTTACTATTATTTGCTTATACGGACTTCCCTTAATACATGTGAATATAAAGAGTCTTCCCTTTATACATTTGCTTGTAAAGTGTCTTCCCTTCATACATGAGCTCATAGTCTTAGGGCTCATAGGGCAGTACGGTGACTCAGTGGTTAGCAGCACTGTTGCTTTGCAGCGCTGGGGTCCTGGGTTCAAATCCCACCAAGATCACCACCTGCAAGGAGTTTGTATGTTCTCCCGGTGTTTGCATGGGTTTCTTCCGGGTTCTCCGGTTTCCTGCCACACTCCAAAGACATACTGACAGGGAATCTAGACTGTGAGCCGCAATGGAGACAGTGTCCATAAAGTCTGTAAATTGTCAGAATTGTAAAGCGCTGCGGAATATGTTGGCGCTATATAAATAAAAAAGATTATTATTATTATAGTCTTTCCTTCGTACATGAGCTTATAAAAAGTCTTCCCTTCATACACGAGCATATATAAAAAGTCTTCCCTTCATACATTTGCTTATAAAAAGTCTTCCCTTACAGCATATGCATATAGAGTCTTCCCCCTCATACTTGTGCTTATATAGAGTCTTCCCTTCATACATGTACCTATAAAGAGTCTTCCCATCATTTGTGTGCTTATAGTCTTCCCTTCATACATATTCTTAGGCTATGTGCCCACGATGCAGAAATGCTGCATATTTTTTCCGCTTCTCCCTGGCAGGAAAAACGCATGCGGATTTTATATGCGTTTTTCCCGCCAGGTAGAAGCGTTTGTCAAGTGTCTTTGCATGCATTTCTGCATGCGGGTTATCAAGCGCTTTCCAAGCGATTTTAGCATCACTTGGAAAAGTGCTTGACAACTTGTTCACACTATATAAATCCATGTAACCGGCATGGATTTATAGTAGTGTGACCAAGTTAGTTAAAAAAAAAGATTAAGAATGGTAAAAAATAAAGATTATGCTTACCTTCCGATGTCGTCCCAGTGTTATCTCCGCTGCGTCCGGTCTCTTGCATTGCTCGTGCTGTTGTGAAGGACCTGCGGTGACATCATTCAGTCATGTGTCAGGTCACATGACTCAATGACGTCATGGCAGGTCCTTCACAACAGCGCAAGCAATGCAAGAGACCGGACGGAGCAGACAAAACACCGGGAGGACATCAGAAGGTAAGCATAATCTTTATTTTTTATTTTAAATTCTTTTTTTTTTACAGGTTCTATGGTACCCAGGTCTGGATGAGAGTCTCATCTTCTCCAAACCCGGGTACCATCCGCACATTGAACCGTGTGATATCCGCTTATCCACATGTAGTGATGCGGATGTCTGCGCGGTCCAATGCAAGTCAATGGTGACGATTACGCTGCGTGTCCGCAAAATTAATGGACATGCTGCGGATTTTTGAGCGCAGCATAAATGCTGCGGAAAAATCCGCAGCATGGGCATTGACATTGCGGCTTGTCATTGGGGACCATGGGGTGCGGATTACCAAGCGTTTCCCAAGCGTTTACGCTGCGTGAATTCCGCAGCATAAACGCTTGGAAAATGCTTCGTGGGCACACAGCCTTTTAAAGAGTCTTGCCTTCATATATTTGATTATAAAGAGTCTTCCCCTCATACTTGTGCTTATATAGAGTCTTCCTTACATATATCCGTTTATAAAGAATTTTCCCTTCATACACATGCTAGTAAAGAGTCTTCCCATCACTTGTGTGCTAATAAAGAGTCTCCCCTTCATAAACATGCTTATGAAGAGTATTCCCTTTATTCATGTGTGTTCCCTTCATTCATGTGCTTGTAAAGAATTGTGAAAAATCATTACAAAGTGTTGCATGCTTTGAGTATATATAGATCATACATAAACGTCTGCATTAATTGCATTGATTGTCTTTTACTACCTTTTAGGGTCTGTCTTGAGTTGCTACCTATCCTGAGGCTAGGTCTTCAATTTATAATTCCTGAAAAAAAAAACTTTTATTTATTTTACAGAGTAAATAAACAATTTCTGTTTGCCTATTGTGGTCTCCATATGATATTGAGTTTTTCAGCATTCTATCTGGGGTAAAAATATTATTCTGTGCAGAATACAATCTATTTTAAAGGGGCTATCTAATCACAGATCATGCTCAGATCGTGCTTCAAGCACGTCCCACACACTGCCAGCAAGAGCTGGGAAAATGTAATATTACGTAGTGCTGTTTTATATGAATGCCCATCCATGTAATGCAAAAATGGCTTGAGTCTTTCAGAGATCACCTCATTCTGCCTTATGGATTGGGGGATCCCTGTTCTACAAGTTCTAATAGGGCATGTCTTCATGAGACCACCTCTTTAATGTATTAATACAGAGAATCTCATAAGTAGCAGCCGTCATCTCCTATCTATTTTGAAGGGGGAGGAGGAGGAGGAAGGAGCCCTGCCTCTAGCTCCTCCTCCTTCCATCTACATAGAACCTCATCAGTAGCAGCTGTCATCTCCTATTTCAGTAATGGGAAAGTCTGTCTTCACTGAATACGGATTTTACCTCAGAATTGAGAATTTTGATAATCACTGATCAATTCTGGCAGAGAAAGGAGCAGATCTTTCTTATAAGATATATTACAAAATTGCTTATTTTCATGTGTACTATTTATTTATGAAATAAAAATTAAAAGGACGGTTACTCTTTCACTTTATCATGATTTTTTGTTTTTCATTTAATCACATTTGTCTTAAAAAAAAAAAAAAAAACCAAAAAAACATTATCAAATTACACTGTGAACAGTTATTGATGTATCCATTCACCTGTATAGGATATTGTGTTCTTTTAACTCTCAGTTCTTTCTTTCTGTTGGTGCCTGCTGTTATTACATTTTACAGTTTTATATTAATATTGTAGGTTTACCTGCCTGCAATATTTATACAGCACTCTGGAAAATTGTAGTACCTTTATAAATAAGATGAAGTTATAAAACCCAAGAATTACTATAGTATTATACATACACAGATGAATAGACTATACATAGGCATGAGAAAGAGGGAAAAGTAGATGGAAACATATTCATCGAATTGTATGTTCCTTCTGTGTTTATTTAGTTACCCGATCTGTTTCATCCTACTTAATTGGCTTCCTATGAAGTTGGCCTTCATGTATGTGTGTGTATACATATGTGTGTGCGTGTGTGTGTCTGTGTGTGTATATGTATGTGTATACATATGTGTGTGTGTATGTATGTATATATATATATATGATATATGTTTGTCTGTGTGTACGTATATAAAGTACATTCATATTTATATATATATTTTTATTATCTTATCAATTCCATGGTTGTTTGATGATTGTTTATTTTACCTACTTTTTTATTTTTATGTCTACATAATTATCTGTGTCTGCTGGTAATAGATTTTAGAAAAAATTCTACCTGTAATATATAGCCTTCTTTCTTTTCTGTTTCACCTCAGCAATACAAGGATCAGGGGTGATTTTTCGGACTGTTGAAGTGACCCTTCACAAAGAAGGTAACACATTTGGATTTGTAATACGAGGTAAGTAACATTTTGGAAATTAATATTATACCCATCTTGTTGAAATGGTGAATTATTTTCTTTTGTAGCTATAAGAGTTTCAGTTCCAAAAATTGCTGTTTTACAGAGGTGGTGATAGCAGTGTAGTTTTAGTATCTCTGATATTAACCATTACCTACACTATGCAGTTACCAGCCACTATGCATATAAAAAGTGTAGGTTCTTGGAGAAAATGTATTGCGTGCAATTGTAATTTTTTTTCAATGCATCTCCCCTGATAGCCTTTTTGAAAGTCTCTAACATGATGGTAAATTACATTTTCTGTATTATTTTGCTACACATGATGAAAGCTGTATTCTCTTTGAATCCTCTAAGCTTGTTTGCTATGGTCTGTTTTGCAGCCTTTCAACACTTTTACTTGATTGCTAAATCTATATCAGTAAGATCCTTTGCTGAAGACGTAAAACAATATTCTTTTTAGTTAATTCACTACCCGGTACAAATATCCTTAGATTTTCATTAAAAGATAAGAAACTAATTTTGCAGAACATCTGAAAACACTTTAGCAACCTGTTACCAATTTTGCAAAGCTAGGAAATGTAAGCAAACTGCATATATATATCCTGCAAATGTCATCATCCTGAATAGCGTGCAGAAGAAAGCGGGGTTAAAGGAGAACTCCATCAATGTTCTTTGGAATCAATACAAAGTGTGCAATTGCATGCTCCCTGTGTGCACCTGAGGCAATCTCCTATTACAACACTTCTTCCTTTGTAATGGTTTAGTTTTTACTTGTGTGAATCCATATTGGATAGTAGTAATACATTAAATTAGGTAGTATTAAATTTATATAGTAAGCATGTCTTCAAGTGGTTTGGTATCCAAAGCCAAGAAATTACTTAAACTGTCTTCCTTTCAAACATGTGTTTATAAAGAATCCTTCCTTCATCAATGTGCTTATAAATAGTCTAGCCTTCAGACTTTTACTTATGAGTCTTCCTTTCATACATTTACTTATAATGAGTCTTCTCGTCATACATGTGCACACAAAGAGTCTTCCCTTCATACATTTGCTTATAAAAAGTCTTCCCCTCATACTTGTGCTTATATAAAGTATTCCCTACATATATCTGTTTATAAAGAATTTCCCCTTCATACACATGCTAATAACGAGACCTCACTTCATATATATGTTTATAAAGAGTCTTCCCATGTTTTATGTGCTAATAAAAAGTCTTCCCTTCATACATGTACTTATAAAGAGTCTTCCCATAATTTGTGTGCTTATAATCTTCCCTTCATACATATTCTTATAAAGAGTCTTCCCTTCATACACGTGCTTAGAAAGATTCTTCCCTTCATACACGTGCTTAGAAAGTCTTCCCCTTCATACATGTGTTTATAAAGAGTCTTCCCTTCATATATTTGCTTATAAAAAGTCTTCCCTTACAACATGTGCATAAAGAGTCTGTCCTTCATACATTTTCATATAAAGATTCTTCCGGTCATACATGTGCTTATATAGAGTCTTCCCTACATATATCTGTTTATGAAGAATTTTCCCTTCATACACATGCTAGTAAAGAGACTTCACTTCATATATGTGTTTATAAAGAGTCTTCCTATCATTTGTGTGCTAATAGAGTCTTCCCTTCATACATGTACTTATAAAGAGTCTTGCCCTCATGCATGTGCATATAAAGAGTCTTCACCTCATACACGTTCTTATAAAGTCTATCCTTCATACATGTGCTTATAAAGAATCTTCACTTCATACATGGGTTTATAACCAGTGTCTTCCGTTCATACATGTGCTTATAAAGAGTCTTACCCTCATACATGTGCATATAAAGAGTCCGCTCTTCATACATGTGCTTATAAAGAGTCTTCCTTTCATACACGTGCTTATAAAGAGTCCGCTCTTCATACATGTGCTTATAAAGAGTCCGCTCTTCATACATGTGCTTATAAAGAGTCCGCTCTTCATACATGTGCTTATAAAGAGTCCGCTCTTCATACATGTGCTTATAAAGAGTCCGCTCTTCATACATGTGCTTATAAAGAGTCCGCTCTTCATACATGTGCTTATAAAGAGTCCGCTCTTCATACATGTGCTTATAAAGAGTCCGCTCTTCATACATGTGCTTATAAAGAGTCCGCTCTTCATACATGTGCTTATAAAGAGTCCGCTCTTCATACATGTGCTTATAAAGTCTTCCTTTCATACATGTGCTTATAAAGAGTCCGCTCTTCATACATGTGTTTATAAAGAGTCCGCTCTTCATACATGTCCTTACAAAATCTTCCTTTCATACACATGCTTATAAAGTCTTCCTTTCATACATGTGCTTATAAAGAGTCTTGCCCTCTTACATTTGCTTATAAAGAATCTTCCTATGATACATGTCCTTTATAAAGAGTTTTTCTTTAATACATGTGTTTATAAGTACATGTGTGAAGGGAAGATTCAAAGTGAAGACTCTTTTTAAGCATCTTCCGGAGAACAAAAGGATCAGCCGTAGGAATTTCAGTGTACCAATTCTTCTCTTCTCCAACATCATCTGTAGGGGGGATAGCCAGGAGGACCCCATACACATCAGACCGCCTACCTATCCCACCGATATCAGCTGGTTCAGCCGAATTTAGTCTAATGTGTATGGGGACTTTTAGGCTGGAAAGTATTGAAATTATTAGTACATAACCAATTCTCATTACACTGATACTCCTGCAAGGTGCAGGGCAGAAAGTGCTTTGTGTAATATATGGAGTAAAATGAGAAATATGGAACAAGCAAATATGGCACAAGCAAATATGGCACAAGCAAATAAGACATTGAAATTCAACCAGTTATAATCATAAAAATAATAATAATTTATATCTATATAGCGGCAAGACACTTCTCAGCACTTTGCAATTTAAAGGGTACATGTATGCACAATATAGTTGTAAAAACAGACCACAAATAGATTTAGCTTTATTCTTCATCTATTCTGCTTTTTTCAGGGAAAGTGCATATTATCTGTTTTTGTAATCTCTACTTCCTATCCGACTTTAAAGGTTGAGACTTTTGCATTTTTCTCATTTCTTTCTATTGACCTTTAGAATTTTTTTTATTTTTGTAGAAGACATCCTAAAAGTATATCTGTCTTGTTTTATATTAGAAAGCCAGGAAGGACTGAATATGATCTTCACATGGAATGGCTGCTGCTAATATCCTTTAGGCTATGCAGCGAGCAGAATGTATATGCGCTTTGAGCAATAAATGTATTCTGTTTTGTTGTTTCCAGGAGGAGCGCATGAGGACAGAAATAAATCTCGTCCTGTTGTAATAACTTGCGTTAGACCTGGAGGACCAGCTGACAGGTACAATACATCTTTCTCTGGCAATACAGATGGATCTGGGTTGCTCTGGCACACAAGCAGATAAGCTACGCATCAAATGCTATAAGCAAGGATAATGAATGTAAAAGCCCTTACTATGTATTAAAAGCAGCAGCGACAATAAGATTTGCACAGGATGCTTATGCCTCCCCTCTTTTACCCGTTATCAGCTATTACGGCTGGATTTTACTTTGTCAGAGCAATCTTAGCCACAATATAATACGATGACTTATGATGGCAATACTTAACATTATTCAAAACTTCTGAGACCAGCAGACAGAAGAAATAAAAAATAAATCTAAACTACAAGCCTGTTGCCTGTTCACTCCCTAAGCATAAGAGGAGTCTTCCGAAATGTACGTTTTTTTTTCTTGGTTTTTTTTTTTGTGTTTTCTTTTGTGTGTTTTTCAGCATATTTAGAGCAGAATACATTAATACATTCTTATGTACGTACATTTAATGCCGTAAAATGACCACCTGTCCTTTCTTAATCAGGTGTTTCTGACTGTTTGTAGCAATAATTGGTTAATGCAAGTGGGAAAAAAGCAAGAGATTACACTATCGAGAGAGACATCACAGTTTTAATCACAGTCCCCAAATGCTGTTAACCTACAGATATATGGTTAATCTGCAGATTAATAGTTTGCACATATTCAAAATTTGCATAAGCGTTGTGTATCCACTGGAACTATTAAACCTAAAAATTATGATAATCATAAAATCATGATTATCATAAAAATTATGATACACAACCAAGTAGTTTATAATTAATAAAGATTTTATTGCAATTGTACAAAACATTAAAAGAAAAGGGAAGAAAATTTGCGACAAGTGGAATAACATGCAGGGGGTGTGGGTCAACATATACCTATATCTATAATAAACATAGGATTCTTCTCTTAGTAGTACAAACAAATATATCTATTATGGAGAAAGATAAAAAAAATAGCTATTTTCATGTATAGGTATAGATATAGTAGATGGTTGTTAGTGCAACATAAATAAATATGGTCAGCTATTTAAGATTCAATAGATTCAATTACATAGAATAAATTGTGCATGATGATTCAATTATAATTAATCCCCATAGGCATTATAAATATTATTATGAATAGTGTAGCTAGTATATAAAATAAAGTGACTGTGCAGCATAAATTCATAAAACTACATATCATATACACGGTGATTATACAGTACAGACCAAAAGTTTGGATACACCTTTTGAACAGGCCGGTTAGCTGGTATGCAGACAGGTGGGTACTGGCTGGCACGGCTGGTATGACGGCAGGTGGGTACTTAGCAGGCACGGCTGGTATGTAGTCAGGTGGGTACTTGCAGGCGCGGCTGGTATGCAGACTGGCGGATGCTGACAGGCACGGCTGGAATGCAGACAGGAGCAAAACCTCAGGTGTGGTGAGCAAGCAGAGAAAAACCGCAGGTGCGGTGAGCAAGCAGAGCGGAGCAAAACCGCAGGTGCGGTAAGCAAGCAGAGCAGAACAGAACCGCAGGTGCGGTAAACAAGCGGAACAGAGCGGAACCGCCAGAGCGGTGGACAATCGGAGCAGAGCGGAACCGCCAGAGCGGTGAACAAGCAGAGCAGAAGGTGAAGGCAGACAGAACAGGGCTCTGTTCACATGGAACAGACTGGAAAATACAGGAAGATGGTTAGGAGTTAGGTGCCGGTGGGTACTTAGCAGGCACGGCTGGTATGACGGTAGGTGGGTACTGGCAGGCGCGGCTGGTATGCAGATAGGCGGGTGCTGACAGGCACGGCTGGAATGCAGACAGGCAGATACTGGCAGGTAAGAACGCAGACTGGATAGGGACCAGTACAGACTGGGATACAGGAACAGAGCCGCAGGTGTGGTGGACTAGCAGAGCAAAACCGCAGGAGCAGTGAACAAGCAGAATGGAGCAAAACCGCAGGAGCGGTAAACAAGCAGAGCGGAGCAAAACTGCAGGTGCGTTGAGCAAGCAGAGCGGAGCAAAACCGCCGGTGAGCAAGCAGAGCGGAGCAAAACCGCCGGTGCGGTGAGAAAGCAGAGCGGAGCAAAACCGCAGGTGCGATGAGCAAGCAGAGCGGAGCAAAACCGCAGGTGCGGTGAGCAAGCAGAGCGGAGCAAAACCGAAGGTGCGGAGAACAAGCAAAGCGGAGCAAAACCACAGGTGCGGTAAACAAGCGAAGCAGAGCGGAACCACCAGAGCTGTGAACAAGCAGAGCAGAATCAATGTTATGTGATGTATTAATATTTTCTAAATAAAGTTCATGCAAATAAAACCTATATCTTCAGGTTACTAATGTTTGGGCATATGACTAGATTGCCTTTAAAACTAAACTTTTACAACACTAAACAATGAAGCTCCTAAAGTGGTGTCTTGGATATATTTGACCTATTTCACCAATATCCAGTACCTTGTGTTACGCTCACGCCCGGACTGACTGGCGTGAGCGTGATTAGTGATCCCACTGTACCATGAACCGAGGAGTGCCTGGAGTGACCTAAGTATCAACCCGGTCTGACCAAGGTCGCACAGCGGCTCAGTCGACTCCGTGAACCAGGGAGGAACCGAGCAGAGGGACCAGGTGCTACTCCAGGTCAGACCCCGGTTACAGCTGTTGACCCACACCGGGGAATTCAGGAACAGGCAGGTTAGCTGGTATGCAGACAGGTGGGTACTGGCAGGCACGGCTGTTATGATGGCAGGTGGGTACTGGCAGGCACGGCTGGTATGACGGCAGGTGGGTACTTGGCCGGCACGGCTGGTATGACGGCAGGTGGGTACTGGCAGGCGCGGCTGGTATGCAGACAGGCGGGTGCTGACAGGCACGGCTGGAATGCAGACAGGCAGATACTGGCAGGTAAGAACGCAGGCTGGATAGGGACCAGTACAGACTAGGATACAGGAACAGAGCCGCAGGTGCGGTGGACTAGCAGAGCAAAACCGCAGGAGCGGTGAACAAGCAGAGCGGAGCAAAACCGCAGGAGCGGTGAACAAGCAGAGCGGAGCAAAACCGCAGGTGTGGTGAGCAAGCAGAGCGGAGCAAAACCGCAGGTGTGGTGAGCAAGCAGAACGGAGCAAAACCGCAGGTGCGGTGAGCAAGCAGAGCGGAACCGCCGGAGCGGTGAACAAGCAGAGCAGAAGGTGAAGGCAGACAGGACAGGGCTCTGTTCACATGGAACAGACTGGAAAATACAGGAAGATGGTTAGAACACAGGAGGTAGATACGTAGGCAGGGAAAGGGGACAAGCAGAACCAGATACACACAAGGTACTTACAATGAAGTAGCGAGTGGACACAAAACTCACAAACAGAAGTACAGAGACAACGAGTTGGAGTTAGGTGCAGGTTCAGACACTGCAGGCAAAGGGAAGGTACGGACATAGAGAGAAACAAGTAATGGGCTAGGACACTGTTCAGACAGGAACTGAACCGGGAACAAGATACAGGAATGAGCCTGGGAACTCAGCCCCCAGGGTGGAGGAAACAGACTAGAAGTCACAGGTACAGGAAAAGGCCCTGGGTACTCAGCCCCCAGGGTGGCGGACAGACTAGAGTAAGGACAGGACCTGGCACCTCAGTTGCAAAAGCCAAACTGAGTGAAAGTGTTGCTCAGGCACCTCCTACTGGGTGGAGGGGGTTGAAGTATCCAGTGACTCACAGCAATAGGCTGGGGACGCATTAGGACTGTGCACACAGTAGCTATAAGAAACAAGCAGAAAGCCGCGCCGACGCCCTAAGCAATCAGACAAGAGACATGGACACAGCAGGTAATGGAGCAAACAGTGCAGCATGGACTGACGGGTAAGATTACGGTCTTGCATGGTGGGAGGTGGTGCACCATGCAAGCACGCCGCCAGGGATGTTACACCTTGTCATGAGGCATATATGTATATTCAGTTCTACAGACTGTGGCTCATACATTGTAGCCTATGGGTCTTCACCCCGAAAATATGACATGGCGTTAGTCTGCAATTCATAACTATAGCACAGTTCCTCTGGAAGGAGTGGACACAACATAATGCGGTGGGTCGAGCCTATTTCCTGGAGTGTATGGAAAAACTTTGACCTTTTAGTGAAGTTTACTTGCTATAGTGTATGAAAGCCGAATACAGCACTGGTGTGCTTGCTCTTCATTAGATAGTAATAAGCACTTATTTTCCCATCACTGATTTTCAGATTAAAGTAATTTCTATCCCTCGGTGACCTAGAGCTTGATAACTGTCAAGGTAAATGTTAAGAGTGTGGACAAGTAGGATTGATGTCATGAACGCTGCAAATGAATCATTTTATGTGAGTGGCTATTATCTCTAAACCACATTACATCAAATTAATAAGGATTGTTATTTCCATCCTGTTCTAGAGAGGGCACAATCAAGCCAGGGGACAGATTGCTGAGCGTGGATGGAATTCGCCTACATGGAACAACACATGCTGAAGCCATGAGTATTCTTAAGCAGTGCGGCCAAGAAGCGACCTTACTTGTAGAATATGAAGTCTCCGTCATGGGTAAGCAGGAGTCCTATCATCTGCTTAATGATCTTTATGCTCTGCGTGCAGTTCGCAGATGTTAATGTATGTATGAATAATGGGTTATGTTACTGTCTGGTATTGAAGCTCATCTTACCATGTGTCTGGTTTTGCAGCTGATATTTGTTGAAGTTAATGGAGCCATAATGCCGCTTATAACCAACCAATGAACTGATGTGATGCTGTTTTCAAAAGCCGCCCCGCTTATCCAATTCTGGACATTACATATTCCCTAGAGTTGAGCAAAAAGATTCCCATGACCATGGTCCAGCAACCACATTGGTTGTCCTTTGCTACGGAACCAGAGCCCTGTGAACCTCCTGTCACCTGTGGCATCTCTAGCATCTATTCTGATTAGTAGACCGCCGTGAGGTCATTGGCCAGTGGAACAGGTTTCCACAAATCTTTTTGCTTAATTCTAATATTCCTGTATTGTGATAAATTCAGACCATTATTTAATTAGTCAGATTCATTCTTATCGTCCACTTACACTGCACAATACATAGCATTAAACGACCGCCAACCAGCAAGTAGTTTGACAGTCGGTGGTCGTTTCAATAGCCTATCTATACAAGTCAACGTCATTTCAGATGAGCATGATCAGTGTGCATAGACTGCCGTTATTCTTGGCAGCCAAAGTCCGGTTAACACAGGTTCATGCACTGCTGAGAATGATGATCTTTTGAGCGAAGCAAAAGACTATTTCACCCAACAAACAAACGTTTTGCTTGCTCATTGGGGGATCAGCAGCCTGTATAGGCTGCACGATTATCATAGTCATAGTCGTTCCTGGGGACGCTCATTCATGTTAATGGTGCAGTGTAAGTGCATTTGTAGCTGGAGACATTAACAGAGATCTTACAAAATAAATACATGCCAATGAAACTGATTAGCCAGCCTTGGGATTGATCATTAATATTAGATTAGTGCAGAACCAAATCTCGCCAACCCCCACTGATCAGGATTGGCCATCAATTTTCAGAGTCTTGATAGCCTCCTAATGCACATAAAAAATCTAAGAAATTTTAAAATATGTGAGTTCTATTCTGATGTAATCATAGTATGTCTTTAGGGCACATGTTTTCAGCAGGATTTCACAGTTGTTTAGTCTCAGGCCGAGCTCCGATCTCAGAAGTGAGATTTCTCAATGTCGATTTAAGAGACCATTTTTTCATTTTCTTTTGGTCGGTCTCCTTTAACAAACGTTGGTGACTTTACATTTTTCATGAAATTAACTTTAAGACCATAATACCGTCACCACCATTAATATAAAGGAAATATGCTTTAGAAGTTGTAATTTCTGCTAATCTCATAAAAGGTAAATGAAACCTTGTAATAAAGATAATGGCCTTCACCACTTCACCAAGGAAGCATAATTCATGTGTGACATTTTATTAATTTTATGGGCAGGATTAATTGTAACATTGCATAGTAATCTATAACCATGCACAATGTTCAGTTTAACTACATCTCCAATGAAGCATGTGAATTGTGCTATAAAATACAAGTGTGCTGTTGTGGTATAATTACAGAGGGAGGCCTGACGGGATCCAGTGTCCCAAGTCCGTACGCTCAGCCGCCATTCTGAAATTAATTTAAAACATTTTTGGCATGATTCAACATGTGAAAACCCAACAATACCATGGGATGTGTGAGGGGCATGTCTTCCAGAATGGGCATAGCTTTCTTTCCTTCAGATATCTGAGAAATACCCTCAATTTTATTGATACAATAAATGCTTAGAGAGGCTTGAAATCGCCTTGCTCTGTGTTTTTTTATGGAGCATCTGCATATTCCGTCCTTCAAGGTCTGTATATTTTTTGATACATGGAAGCATAAAGGTTTTTTTCTGTAAGATTCAATTAAACTTATCTAACAGAAAAATAGTGATTTACTTTTATTAGATGCCGTATTACAGAGGTATTCTCTATTATACATTCCACATGGCGGCTCACAGAGTGCATACATCGCTATAGTATTGATTGGCAGGGTCTCCGTGTGTCTGTGTGCACTTGGCTTTGTTATGTCCATTAGGTCTCTAGCTGACAGTTACTTCCACCTGATTGCCTTACATTAATTAGGACTGATGTCTGTACTACTTTAGGGCTTGTGGAGACGACCATATTAGTGGTCTGACTGCGATCCAACCAAACATCGGATCACACCCAAACCACTGTTATGCGATGGGGCCATTCACATGTCCGATTTTTCCTCTGAGGCTATGTGCCCATGATGCAGAAATACTCCGGATTTTTTCCTGAGCGTTTCTGCATCTCCCTGGCAGAAAAAAACGCATGCGGATTGTACATGCGGATTGTACATGCGTTTTCCTGCCAGGGACATGCGGATGTGAAGCGTTCTTCACATGCATTTCCGCATGCAGGTTGTCAAGCGCTTTCCAAGCGATTTTAGCATCACTTGGAAAAGTGCTTGACATCTTGGTCACACTATATAAATTCATGCAGACAGTAATGGATTTATATAGTGTGACCCAAAAGAATGGTAAAAAATAAAAAAATAAATCTATACTTACCTTCTGATGGCCCCCGCAGTCTTGCTTCGCTCCATTCTCTCTTGTCGGCAGATCGCGGTACACTACACTGAAGGACCTGCCGTCACATGACTAAATGATGTCAGCGCAGGTCCTTCAGTCCACCGCGAGCTGCCGGCAAGGGAGGACAAGCGCAGCGGGGGCCATCAGAAGGTAAATATAATATTTATTTTTTAGTTTATTCTTTTTTTTACAGTTTTCTATGGTACCCGAGTCCGGAAGAGAGTCTCCTCTCCTCTAGACCTGGGTACCATCCGCACATTGGAATGCGTGGATTGCGCATCTACAGATGCAGTGATGCGTAATCCATGTGTTTCAATGCAAGTCAATGGCGGCGAAAACGCAGCACTTCCACAAAATAATTGGTTGTGCTGCGTTTTTTTCCGCAATGATAACCCGCAGCGGAAATTTCTGCAGCATGTGCACAGCACATGTGGATTATCATTGGGGAACATGGCAGGCCTTCTACCAAGCGTTTTTTAAGCGTTTCTGCAGCGTTTTTGCCGCTGCGGAAACGCTTAAAAAACGCATCGTGGGCACACAGCCTGACAGAGCCAACCACGCAAGTCGGTGAGTGTGTGGAAAACATTGGACTGCACTCGGATGACATCTGAGTGCAGTCCGATTTCCACAGACTGACAGAATGGAGAAGATGAAGACATTTTTTCTCCATCTTCTCCTCATGCGAGAGAATCGGATCTCACTATGTTCACACTCTGATCAAACTCTGATCAGTGTGACTGATAATTTATCCTTACTGGGTCTGTCCATAAGACTGTTAGTGTTATGTCAAGAAAATACGCAAAGAGGAAAGCCATTCATAAATTATGTTCTGATAGTATTTTTATCCAAGTGAGAAGATCACATAACACTAGAATCCTCTTTAGTTTTTATAACAAATTTCTGTACTGAGAAATTTTATCTAGTTATGATCATTTCAATCGTGCAAGCAAATATAAAATCGATGTAAAATGTATTATCAGTGAGATATTCTTCTTTTTTCGCTTATGAGCTACTTTTCCTCTGCTGCATCCTGAACTTACTATATACACTCTGGAAAACTGCTAAAAGTCTATCTTCATAGTCAAAACAAGATTGACTTAACAGATCACTGAGAGATCATATTACATCTGCCTATTGAAGTCTATTGAGAGGCAGAAGGGGGAAAGGAAGGAGCACAGTAAGAGAACAGGCAGTGGAAGAGACAGATAGATCATTCTTTTTGTGTTTATCTCACCTGCTGCTGGATTCATAGCTACACTGCTCAGTTCTGCTGTGTAATGTACAAGTGCTGTTGATTCTTGACATGTGCTACAGAGAAAAAGGGAGGATCTTCAAATTTCTTTTTATACTGTATATGGGAGACCTCATAGTGACTAGCGTACACTTATGAAAATTGTAAGATACAAGTCATATAATGGCCATAAATAGTCCTATTCCTTGCGTACATACATGACCGCTTACCATGAAGTGACCGGCACAGTTTATAAAAAGATTTCATGAAATCGAGAGCATCACTACTCAGGTACAGATAGAAGAGGTGAAGATCAGAAGGAAAGCTTCACTGGAGAGTCTCCCTAGTTTAGGCTGGTTACAGCAGGAGCTCGGCCAAGTTGCTTCCCACTACTCCATAGGTAAGCACTGCCTTTGGGTGGTCAGGTGCTCCTGTTTTTAATAGTTTTCTCCTGAAGGGGGTTTTCTTACAAAGAATACTATGTTAGATTGAAGCCACTCGTCCGTCTTCTCACTCTCCTGGCCAGCAGCTCTTTTTACAGAGGAAGTTACTATTGGCTGTATTCCTGTGTTTGCGGTAATTGGTGCACATGAAATGTTGTGTTACATACTGCAAATCAAAGGGGGAAGTTTATTACAGCGAGATCTGTGGTCTATTAAGGGCTTCTTCACACCTAGCATTTTTTTGTGTGTTTTTTTTCAAGTGGTAAAAATGCACCATATTACAGTAATGGTAAAATCAATGAGATTTCTAAAATTTCATTCACAAGGTGTTTTTTTTTTCCTTGGAGTTTTTGACCTGTGGTGCAGTTTTTAAAAAATGCAGCTCGATACATTTTTTAGTGGCTTTATGTAGTTTTTACCCTTTAAGATTAAAATGGCTTAGCACCAAAAATCACATTAAAAAAAGCATAAAAAAATGCAGCAAAAACGCATGTAATTTACGATTCAGTTTTCCGGCAATACTTGTGGTTTTCATGCAAAAAAAAAAAAAAACATCAAAAATGCTATGTGTAAACATACCCCAACAGTTCATGCCCCCGTTTATGGTATCCATTTGTCCTAACAGGCTTGTGGGAAGTACCGTAATTGTCATTAATGACACGATCTATTCCTTAGGACTGGTTTATAGTAAATATTCAGAGTGGGAGGGAAAGACTGAATCATAATTCTTTCTGTTATCACTCCTGCAAAAATAGCAGCATCTGTATGTAAAGCAAATATTTAAAAAATGGAAAAAAGGGTTCTAGCATCCGGATGTTCATTAAAACATTCTTTATTGCAAAAAAATGAATTAAAAAAGTCATAAGTCCAGAGCTAGCAAATGGCTAACACACGTTTGCAATGACTAGAGACACCTGTCTGAAACGCGTTGTTTGGCTCTGGACTTGCGACTTTCTTTAATTCATTTTTGCAGTAAAGAGTGTTTTAATGAAGATACGAGTGCTGGATCCCTTTTTTTCATTTTTTTTTAATTGATTTCCCTTGGGGCACGGCCAGTTCCTCTGCATTGTTCATTCATATTTAGGGGAGCTGATCTTTTCTTTTTCCTATAAAACAAATATTATCCAAAAGTTGTTTTTTTTCTTTTTTAATAAATATTACAAGTCCTATGTGCATAGTAACTAAAGGTGGGTTTTCAAGCAATTAATTTGAGGAATTAATAATTTAGTTGTGGTATACTATGTGAACATTCTCTTATACTGCACCCCCCTCAGCCCTAATAACACTGTTCCTGCCGACTCCGTTTCCAGGTTTCCCTCATCGAATTTAAGGACTAGCTATAAAATATAATGCCATATATGAGACTGGTATTATGAGAAAAATACAAAATTCTGTTTTCATTTTTTTTCCCTAAGCGTAAATTGTATAAACATGGATTTCAATGGAATTCAAATCATTGTTTCATCTATTTGCAGCAAGAAATGCTTTTATGGCTGCCTAAGGCTGTGTTCAAGCATAAATATGATTATATGAAACCATAATGATACGTTCCTGCTCCAAATATATCCCTGAAATTAGAAATGCATTTTCATAAAACAACCCTCCTTAGTAGGCTGTGCATTAAGCATTAAAGAACATTGTAGCCAATTATGGGGCAAGGTTGAATTCATTAGGTAAAAATAAAATATTCTGATGGATGTGCTTTGCTATATTCTTGTTTTATTTACTCTTATATATAAATTATATGAATCAGCACAGAAGAGTAAATTCAAGTTTCTGGCCTCCTATACAGATTCTGAGACGAGGCGCTTAACCGTGTTACATTTATATTAGAGGGGTTTTCTAATGTACCAAAGCCCCTAGGTACCTAGTGCCAGGTAGACCTGCTACATATGAACTCCCATTAGCTATGCCCTTAAATTGACCACTTTACCTGAGACATCTATTCTGTCCTGTGGATACTCACACATTTAGGGAAGAGTCAGACGGCCGTATAACTTGGGCGAGGATCGCATCGCAATGCTCAGACTGGCCGTCAGCTCTCCCGATCCAAGTGAGACAGCTGCATAGAAATACATGCTGTCATGCTCAAGCCAGGAGAGCCGCCGGCCAGTCCGAGCATAGCGTTGCCATTCTCATCCAGGTTATCTGACCGTCTGACTCTTCCCTTAGAGCACACGTGTCAAACTCCGGCCTGTGGGCCAAATCTGGCCCGCAGGGTGGTTATATTTGGCCCGCGACACCAGAACCGCCATCACTATGTGGGACCATTATTCTGTATGGAGGACTATGTGGGGCCTATTATTGTGTATGGAGGACTAGGGGGGGCCCATTATTCTGTATGGAGGACTATGTGGAGCCCATTATTCTGTATGGAGTTATATGTGGGGCCATTATACTGTATGGAGGACTATGTGGGGCACATTATTCTGTATGGAGGACTATGTGGGCTCCATTATTCTGTATGGAGGACTATGTGGAGCCAATTATTCTGTATGGAGGACTATGTGGGCTCCATTATACTGTATGGAGGACTATGTGAGGCCCATTATACTGTATGGAGGACTATGTGAGGCCCATTATACTGTATGGAGGACTAGGTGGGGCCCATTATACTGTATGGGGGACTATGTGGGGCACATTATTCTGTATGGAGGACTATGTGGGGCCCATTATACTGTATGGAGGACTATGTAGGGCCTATTATTCTGTATGGACGACTATGTGGGGCCCATTATACTGTATATTGGTTAGCCTGTAACTTTGTCCAAGTTTTTCACTTTGGCCCTCTGTGTGTTTAAGTTTGACATCCCTGCCTTAGAGTATAATTGACCCCCCACACACACACACCTCCCGAACAGACCGTGTTTTGCATGGAGTATCAGTCACGCATGTGTCCCTTCATTCAAAGTCCAAAGAACTGATGAAGAAGACCCTTGATTAGTGGGGCATTCTTTGCATGACTTATTTGTCCTTAGTCTGTGCCTCGTACTGCCACGTTATCTTGAGTGGGTCTGATCTGCAATACACAATGAGTAACGGATCTTGGTTGTTTATTAATAGTGATGATGATAATTGTAATTGGCTGAAATTGTAAGATGCATTACTATACGAATTACATATGTACTGTAAGGTTGCAGCTGGACAGGTTGTGGACTGGAGGAATGTGTCCCCGAGGTGCCATGTCTCGGTGATGTAGGACTCGGAGAAGCAGGCTCCAGCACACATAGTGCTGAGAGGTGTTTAATGGGCCCGGATTACAGGGCCGGGTTTTACGAGCAGCTGAAAGAGCTGGGAGAGATCGGCTGCTCACTTACCTCCAGTCCAGGTCTTGGAAGGCCTGATTTAAGACAGCTGCACCTGTCTCACTCTGTCTGTGTGTATTGCAAGGTGAGCAGACCTTGCATGTGCTGCTCAGACCCTGCTGAAGGCAGAGAAAAGCACTTGCATTTAAACTGCTGAGGTTGTGCTGTATGGACTTGTTATTTTGAGCTTTGTTTTGTTATACCTCTTTTGAACCTGAAAAGGATATTATCATTTGTTTCCTGACCGGTTTATGGACGTTTAATAAACCGCCTGTTGTTTGCACCAACAAACTGCATCCCTCTGTGTAAACCAGCGCCTACCCCAGAGCGGATCCTTCACAGTACATATTCTATATCCTTTATGGGGGCTACACAGTGACGCAACACACTTTAAGTCATGTGTCACAAGTCTGCAGTCACTTAGAGTGACTCCCAACTTGTGGCCTAAGGCTTGACAACCCTTTTTAAGGAGAAATAGATTCTCGGTTGATTTGTTATGTCTGCAGATGTTGTATTAACTCTTGAGATGGTTGAGAGTTATTATATAACCACATTATCTTAAAGCTCACCAATCGCACTTTATCTTTAATTTTTCAAAAAATCGCATTTTGATTACATTTCTACCAGGTAGAAGATAGGATTGATAAATCAATATATTTGACTCCATTTGTTAAGCCCAATGTCTGATAATCAGGACTTGGTAGGCAGTCATTACATATGCACAAATTTGTACTGTTGGCAATTCTGATGTTATCTTAAAAGGAATCTGTCACCACGGTTTTGCTACCACATTTCAGAGGAGCATAATGTAGGCACAGAGACCCTGATTCTAGTGATGTGTCACTTACTGGGCTGCCTGCTGCAATTTTGATCAAATTACTATTACCAGTTCTCTGAGCTCAGTATAACCTTGCCCACATCACTGGTTAATAGCTTTCTGTTTACACTGTTCATAAGCCGAAATCGGTCAATCAGTGATGGGGGCGGGGTGATTTAGAGTTCATGAATATGGACTAGTCCTCTAGTGATAAAATCAATGTTATCAGGAGGAGATTATCAAAATTACAGCAAGCAGTCAGTTAAGTAGCACATGGCTGAAATCAGGATCTCTGCCCCTACATTATGCTGCTCTCAGATTAGGTGAAAAAAAAACTTGTGACAGATCCCTTTAAGTGAATGAAATTACAATTAGCCTCCGCTTTAGATATGGCAGATGGTCACCGTGAAATATAGGGACACGTTAGAGGTTAATCTAACTTTTCAATAAGGTCAAATTCATTTACACCTCGCCAGCTTCCTGCATTTATGTGGTGACCTGATGGCAGTGCTATGCTGGAGCAGATAATTCTTGTCCCGATACATCAATAAAATAGGAATCTCTAAAGAGAAAGGCAATGTCTTATCATTATTTCAAGCTTATTATTTCTTGGGCAAGGTTATAAATGAAACCTACGTCCCTGTAGGTTTATGTGCAATGCAACGTGTATAGGGCAGCTTTTATCTGGGAGACATTGTTGAAGAATAAATTGATGTAATAGGTTGAACATCTGATATTGCTGAAAATTTCTAACAAGCTGACACGGTAAGAACATTGGAAGTTGCAGTTGATGTGAATCTGCTGGTGATGCTGCATTTCTGAGTGTTCAGAATGGAAGAGAAATGACTGATCAGTTATGGCTCATGACATAGTGTGGCAGTGGTTTGCTCCTGGGCAAACACATTATTCCTTGGTTACTTGGTATCTAGGTCACTTGAGATGTTATTGAAATCTAAAAAGACAATGAATTTGAATGTATTTCTCCAGTTTATGGAGCACCCACCTACCAAACCCTTCCTATTCCCAGTTGCTGCCGGTGAGCTTTGTTTAACCTCTGCTTCTGCATGAATTCACTAGATGCCTTCTGTGATCTGTCTGCACAATGATTGTCATATCACAGGACAGGTGTATCTCCTCTGGCTTATCACCGTATTCACGATCTGCTTTACAATCATTTACTAAAAGCTATTGGTTTTTATATTAAGGAATTCAAAGGTATGGATTCCATATTAAAGGGCTACTCCAGGGAGATAAAAAATTATTCTAGTGGCCATGCCCTTATAAAGATAACATCCATAGTGTTGTTTCCCGTCCTCACAGAAACTGCAATTCAGTGTGATGTTGGAGCTGCTCCTCGGTGCTCCCTCTCCCTTCTGGAAGGTTGTCACACATCGGGGGCGTGGCCTGCTGCTTGTAGCTGCCAGTATCTGCTTCTGTTCAGCCAATCAGTGCTGGTGTCACTGTCCCCCCCCCCCCCCCTTCAGATGTATAGGTAATCAAGAGGAAGTGAGGGGCAAGCCACAGATTCGACTTCCTCTTGATTACTTATTCATCTGTAGGCAAGGACAATGAAGCTGGAGCTGATTGGGCGCATTGCTTGTGTGACATAACGACTTCACATGAGCCCCGGGAACACGAGTGCCGACACCACTGGAGCGGTACCACCACGGGAGGTGAGTATAAGTATTTCTATTTTAACAGGGGCAAACATTCAGATTGAGAAGGGGTGGTTGTCCTAGTAGTGGACAATCCCTTGAACAGAGGCAGATATTATCAAGGGGCTGTCAGCTACTAGCAGCAAGGAACAAGCCACGCCCCCGACGTAATGTCCCAGAAAGGGGGACGCAGTGAGGAGCAGCTCCAGTGTAACACTGAATTGCAGTTACTGTGAGGATGGGAAACAGCACTGTGGATGTTATCTTTATAGTTTATAAGGGCATGGCCACTTGAATAATGTTTTTATCTCCCTGTAGTACCCCTTTAAAGAATCATGTCCTATTATGAAGGTATTGTAGGGGAATGCTGTAATATAGAGCGCCATACCAGTAGACATACTGGGTTATTGATATACATCATTGATCTGATTTCAGATTTTTGTCATAGAATCATGACGTATTGGATTCTGAAAATAGTCAGAAAAATACTCAGGGACTGAACGATAATCTAGAACAGGGGTCCCCAACCAGTGGCTCATAAGCCACATGTAGCTCTTGGGCCCTTTAGCAGGGTTGCCAACTTGACTTTCTATTTTTTTCTGGACAGCTTATAAAAAATCACAGACAATATTTTTTACGGACACATTGGAAAACTTTAATAAATCATTATATTTATAAGTCATACATGCTAAAGCCCATAAATCTGATATCAGCTGCATTAATGTAAACTGATGATAATTGCGATCAAAATAATCTGTACAAGTTTCTTCAGCTTCAAAGAAAAATCACAGACGCCTTCAATTTTTTTTACAGAAAGGGCCCTATTTTTATGGACTGTCCTAGAATTTCTGGATGGTTGGCAACCCTGCCCCTTATGTGTGACACATGGCTGTGTGCTCAGGCAAGTGCCACTCTGGATTGGTGTCCACAATGTCAATCCAGGAGCATTATTACTTTAAAGCACCACTCCAGCATTTTGTTTTTCAGCGCTGGAGTTGTGCCACTAATGTAAGTTCCCTTTCCCTATTATTCTACTAACTAGCTACCGTCTTCTGTTGTTCCTTGTTCCACTATGGTCAATTGCCACCATTTTCTGACCGTAGCTTCTGATTGACCAGAAGTAAGAGATAACGGTCACAAGCTCTCAGTGTAAAAGTACAGTCAGACTGCCGTATTATTCGCGCGAGGATCGCATCCAAATCTCCGGACTGGCCATCTGCTCTCCTGACCTGAGCATTACAGCATGTATTTCTATGCATCTGTCATGCATAGGTCAGGAGAGTCGATGGCTAGTCCGAGGATTGCAATGTGAGCCTCGCGCGAGTAATACAGCAGTCTGACTGCACCCTAAGTCTGAGGGCCTTTTTCTGACTCTCATAGACTTGCATTGAGTAGTGACTTCCGGATTGCCCAGCAAGCACTGAAGCAATCCTGCAGGTCACAAGTAGCAAAAGACGACAGATGCGGCCCCGATAACTGAAGACAGCGGCTGGTGAGCACATTACTAGGGTCAGGGAACCTTCATTAGTGACGCCACTGCAGAGGTTAAAAAAAAAAAAAAAAAAAAGGCTGAAATTATGCTTTAAAAGGGGCACTCAATACAATATTTTTCAACAAGGGACTCTTGGAACATTATTACTTTTAAGGGGGCACTTGGGGCTTTCTTATTTTTTAATGCCCATTTGAGGGCACTGGGGCTATTATTACTTGATACTCCTTGATACACGGAGAATTGTAACATTAAAATGGACACACAGAGGTCTACTATTATTTCTATGCAAAGAATATGGCTCGCGACCATCTCTCCGAACTGAATGTGGCTCTCATAGTATAAAAAGTTGGGAAACAATGACAAACTGAATGGTGAATGGGTAGAAATGCCCAGGATTGTCTAGAAACAGGCACTACTCCACAAAAGACAATTGGATCCTGTGGTAGACCCCTGCATAAAACAGATGGAAGTCCCCCTCTATTCTAACATCTGATCTACACTTCCATTCTCT
Organism: Phyllobates terribilis; assembly: GCF_046119375.1. Lineage (NCBI taxonomy): Eukaryota > Metazoa > Chordata > Amphibia > Anura > Dendrobatidae > Phyllobates > Phyllobates terribilis. Next base: position 158,859,177 of record NW_027362771.1, on the reverse strand, counting down.
GAGAATCGTGGAAAGTGTTTTTTTTTTTTCTTTATTTTCAGGTTCACAAGAATAAACAAGTTTATAATCTGAGAACTTTTCAGCAGTGACGCTTTCTGATGAGACGATTTGTATAATGGCATGAGAAGTCAGGGCCACAGGCTATAAATCTGAGATTAACAAGATCCCAGTATATTTTAAATACTATAATTTTATTTCTTTATGTTGCGTTTTATGCGAGCATGACCAGATCAATATGGACCTGCCTGTGAGGGAGGTGACTAATAAATTCTGCACATATAACCATTTCTATCAACGATCTTTAAATAATTGAAACATTGCTTTTCCTTTGTCGGATCAGTGGAGATGCTACGAGTCCATATGTATTCCCATGGCATCTATTCCAGCTGTCATTATTTATGTGTTGGACTTCTTGACTGGCTATGCATTGGGGGCTTCTAATGGGACCAGCGATGTACAGAGATGATGGGAGGACTAGTGAGGGCTGTCTCCCTAACCTCTACTACTATAAAATGATGGTTGTCCTTTTCCAAGGAAAACTCTGGTGTTTATATTTTGTCTTTAAGGTTCATAAATCTGGTTCATCTTTCTCGAGGGTCGGCTGAGAATCAGATGCTCATCATAAATCTACTTTGCTCCTTTTTATTCACTAAGTTGCCTTGTTCAGTGGTTCATGCTCTGCTTGTTCCCCTGAAGGTTAGCAGAGACACTCTGTATCTCTTTTCAATCGGTATAAATCAGGGACAGATTAGCCTTCCAGTGCCGTCCTGCAATAAATCTTTTTACCTTAGGCAGACACTATATAATGGGGCTTCCTACAACATTATAAAGAAAGTTCAACAAATTAAAGGTGATGTCTTATTTTTTCAACACAATAGTAATAAAAAATTGGACTGGATAGCACTCCTGTCTTTATGGGCTAGCCAATTTATTCCCTCCCATGAACCAAGTCAAGCCTGAAATATAAGCATACACATGCCACTCTGAAAGAGCCACTGCCAGACATCTTTGGTCACCACTTATCTCAGGGAGGGCAAAAGGATTGGAAGTCTGAAATCAGACATGCTGGATCCTTAACTCACTCCTCAATCATCTGACTGTTGGCCGAACCCTTTGATATCAGCAGGATCAGCCAACTTTAGTATGTTGGGGGGACGCTCTAGCACTCTACTCTGCCATGGCGTGGGTCATTCACAAATCATGCAGGAGGTTATCTTAAAGGGACTCTGTCAGCACAGAATGACTGTTTAAACGAAGTCCTGCAGCTCGGTGCTTCACGGTGGGGCCAATAATTTATGTACACCTTCCCACCTGTAATGCACACGCCCGGGCTGTACGGCGTGTGCTTGCAATTCCACTGGACCGTGCCGGAGAGTGAATGCCTGGAGGGGCGTAACTAGTTATTCACCCGATCCGACCAGGGTCGCACGACGGCATACGACGCCAGTGCACCAAGGAGGAACCGAGCAGAGGGACCAGGTGCTACTCCAGGACAGACCCCGGACACGGCTGTTGACCCACACAGGGGAATACAGGAACAGACAGGTTAGGCTGGCACACAGACTGTTGGGTATAGGCAGGCACGACTGGTATGCAGGCAGGCGGGTATGCAGGCAGGGGGGTACAGGCAAGCACGGCTAGAGTGCAGACAGGGAGGCGCTAGCAGGTAGGAACACAGGCGGGATAGGACCCAGTACACACTGGGACTCAGGAACAGAACCACAGATGTGGCGGACAAACACAGCAGAGTGAGGCCGCCCAGAGAGGCGAGCGAGAGCAGGGCAGGACGAGACCGCCCAGAGAGGCGAGCGAGAGCAGGGCAGGACGAGACCGCCCAGAGAGGCGATCGAGAGCAGGGCAGGACGAGACCGCCCAGAGAGGCGATCGAGAGCAGGGCAGGACGAGACCGCCCAGAGCGGCGAGCGAGAGCAGAGCAGGACGAGGCCGCCCGGAGCGGCGAGCGAGAGCAGAGCAGGACGAGGCCGCCCGGAGCGGCGAGCAAGACGAGGCCGCCCGGAGCGGCGAGCAAGAGCAGAGCAAGACGAGGCCGCCCGGAGCGGCGAGCAAAGGCAGAGCAGGCTAGAACCGCCGGAGCGGCGAGCAAAGGCAGAGCAGGCTAGAACCGCCAGAGCGGTGAGCAAAGGCAGAGCAGGCTAGAACCGCCGGAGCGGTGAGCAAAGGCAGAGCAGGCTAGAACCGCCAGAGCGGTGAGCAAAGGCAGAGCAGGCTATAACCGCCGGAGCGGTGAGCAAAGGCAGAGCAGGCTAGAACAGGGCTCTGTTCACACGGAACAGACAGGAAGGGAAAGGCAGAACCAGATACCCACAGGGTACTTGCAGTGAAGTAGCGAGTGGACCACAAACTCACAAACGGTAGTACAGAGACAACGAGCAGGAGTTAGGTACGAGTTCAGACTCTGCAGAAAAAGGAAAGGTACGGACATAGAGAAACACGGGAAAACAGGCTAGAAGGGAATACATACAAGAACAGACAAAGTAGCAAGATACAGGAGCGGGTCTAGGAATGCAGCCCCTAGAAGGCTGGAGGAACAGGCCAGGAGCGTGTTCAGACAGGCCTGGAAATACAGCCTCCAGGATAGGCAGGCAAGAGAACACAGAAGGGGACCTGGCACATTCAGAGTGAAAGACCACACTGAATGAAACACAATGCTCAGGCAGGGATTCATTGGAGCAGCTGGGTTAAATATCAGGTGACAGACAGCAATAGGCTGAGGACGCACAAGGGGTGTGCCTGCAGCAGGTTCAAAAAGCAGGAAGTGATCGGGCGCCGCCCTTAAGCAGCAGACACAGAGGCAAGCAGACAGCATGGAGGGAAGCCAGGCTAGCAGACTGGACTGGAGATCAAGTGCGCGCTCTTGCACAGTGGGAGATGGACCACTATGCAAGGACGCCGCCAGGTATGTTACACCACCTACTTATTTTCCATCCATCTCCACCCCTCTTCTTCATAGATTGACAGCTCTGGCTTCATAGAGCCAGAGAAGGACAGAGATAGATGGAAACCAAGCAGGTGGGAAGGTGTTTATAAATAATTGACCTAACCGTGAAGCACCGAGAGCTTGTACTTGGTGTGAACAGTCATTCTGTGATGAGAGTCCCTTTAAACATAGGACTTGTAACCTTGAGATTGTTGATATTTATCAATAATTTTGTTCTCAAGTCCACAGACAGTTCTCTTCTCCTCTTTCTGTTCTCCATGCTTAGTGTGGCACACACAGACACACAATGCAAAGATTGAGTCAATTTCACCCCTTTTTATATGATTTCAGGTGTGATTTTCATATTTCCCACACCTATTACTTGCCACAGGTGAGTTTGAACGAGCATCCCATGGTTGAAACAAAGTTGTTTACCCACAATTTTGGAAAGGTGGCAACAATTTTTTCCTGCCTATTTTGGGGATTTTGTGTGAAATTATGTCCAATTTGCCTTTCTTTCTCTGTTTTTTGTATTGTTCCAATACACACAAAGGAAATACACGTGTATAGCAAAACATGTGTAATTGCAATAATTTTCTGGGAGAAATACTTAATTTTCTGGAACAATTTCAAGGGTGCCAACACTTTCGACTATGTCTGTATGTTAATAAAATATGATGGCTCTAAAATATGGTGGCTCCTCTTTCAGCAAAATGAACATTCTGCAACTATTGTACTAGTCAACTTTTAAAGCACTTCGATGTATACCAAATTGATTGAACCTTTCATTAAACCTGATTTTTTTTTATCCCATTAGAAGACAACCATTATTTATTGATTAGAAGTACAGTGGCAGAAAATACGAAAGGAAAACGTATTGCCTCTGAACACAAGGGTTTCCACAGGTTATATAGTTCACCAGATTAGGTGCACACATGCTGTACATGGATGCAGAGAATAATCACTGTATGCAGGCTGTCAGTCATGCTAGGATGGGGCATTAACTGTTACTTTTCAGCCTTTTCTATGTGATATCTGCCGTTCTGCTTCATTGGTTTTCTTAGTAATGAAGATGTTAATAAATTAAAAGATTAGTGTATCGCAAGCAATTAAGCATCCAATAAATCAACTCCGCGTGTAAGTGCTTGAGTCATGGTGTAAATATTTTAATGACTAAACACGTCCATGCGTATGAATAATTGATACGTGATTCATTTTTATCTCCATGCTTGCCTTGGTGCTTTCTAATAATTGTTTTCTGTCATGGAAATTGTACTGCTATGTCTTTCCAACTCCCCAAATATACTGTACCTTCATAAGTCGCTTCTGTCATACACGTCTGCTAATATGAATACAGGTTGTGTAAGGCGTAATGAACAGTACGAACACAAAGTATTCCTGTGCATTGGTGCTTACAGGTGTCCTAAACAGTGTTAAATTTAGTAAATGATTTTAATTATTCGAGTTATGAATCAAGAAGGTAATAATGTCTTTCAGTGGTAACCGCTCAATGCAATGAACTGCAGCCCCAGATATTATCCCTTACTTACTGCTACCAAAAACAGGGATTGCAGCTGCATGGGGCTAACGGCCAGAATATCTTACATTGGAAAAGCCATCAAAAGTTGCTTCCGAAGTTATTTTAAAACATGAAAGTACTTTGTAGGTTGAATAAGAAAGTGACAAACATCATGGGTTAAAGGATCTAAAGTGGGGCAATTCTGCATTATTTAGAGACACACATCCAAAGCCCCATAAATTTTCAGCTTGCAGTCAATAACCATAATTACCGGTTTCCAATCACTTGCCTTTTGTGCATGATTGGACGTCAATATCCTAATAAGTGTTATATTGTCATTGTTAGTTTATACAACTAAAGGCCTGAAACGCGTGAGTAGACTATGTTGCTTTTAAAGGATTTAAATAAAACAATTTTAAGCAAATTGCATGCTGAGCTTTCCTTTATTACTATGTACTACCCAGTGTAGGGTTTCTACTCTGTTGCATTTTGAGGTAGGCACAGCAAGCGGTTTCAGTAAAATGTCCAGGCTGGTTTATTAAAACCGCTCAGGATAACAAAACAGCCTTTTCAGGCACAAAGTGAAAACATTAAGTAGTTTGCCCGCTCGGGTTAGTATCCAGCTCTTTAGTCCTTAGCAAAGACAAACACACTGAAGGTCTGCAGACCTCCACACACAACTGGTCGTCTTTTTATCTGCCGTACCACAACACGGGTGGGGTTATGTGAGCAGCCAGTCCCACCCATCTCTCTCACTGCTCGTAAACCCAGCCCTGACACGCCCTATTAACTATCTAAGCATTAGAGAGTGCTGGAGCTTGCTTTTCCAGGCTTACATCACCAAGGCTACCAACCTTGATAATACATCTCCCCTCGAGGACCCGTTCAGTGGCCATCTTACACCAGACTCTCTTGTATTCCTCTCGCCAAGACCTAGTCAGCTGGTTTATCTACTTCTCTTCTGAACCATAACATTTCTGTATCCAAATAGCCTCTTCAGGTAGGAAAACGACTGGAACTTCAGTTCTATCTATTGGAGGTCGCAATACTTCCATTAGGTGGCACCAGAGTACTAGTCCTCTCCCTCCCTGAAGTGGCTATTTGCATATATAAATTCCCAGATGGCCTATAAGTGTCCTTATGCCGACTTAGCACTCTCCGCAAGGAGAATCTTTATAACATTTCTAGTTACACCACTGAGTATATTCCGCTATCTCTGAACACTATGCAATGATTTCATTAGAGTCCAGTTTCCTCCCAGACCTTGGCTTTTGGAATCCAGTCTTGTCAGGCTCTTTGGCTGTCACCATAATAAAAGGAAGGGTGACAAAGTAGAGGAAGAAGTGGTACTCTGGGCATAAGACAGCGTTTCATCTATGGGTGCATTACACAACTCAGAGATTAAAAGTCCAGTCATTCCGACTATAGATTTAGCACATGATTTAATGTTTGTGTTCTTTTTATTACTTGAGTCAGTTTTCCATACCATAAGCTCATATACATCATAATGCCCCACTATTTTTAATGCCATAGTCCGCTAGCTATCAGTACACATTTGGAACAAGATTTCTTCCATTTGAATTAAGCAGAACTGGAGGCTATTTTATAGTTGACATTTACCAGCAAAGCTTAGTAAGCAGTAACTGATTTTTATAACCGTACGATGCCATTACAAACACTATTACATCCACTCACTCCAGAATTGATTGCGTTCTAGAACACTAAGAGCCCGGTAGCAAAGTGTTGGAAGCATCACTAGAAAATAGTTTAGCCTTCAATGATTGAGAGCTCTGCAGCGGGCAAGATATTTACGTTCATTAATCCACCCCAGTAGAATGGATACGTATTGCTGTTTCGTGTAACCAAAATATACAGTACAGACCAAAAGTTTGGACACGCCTCATTTAAAGATTTTTCTGTATTTTCATGACTATGAAAATTGTACATTCACACTGAAGGCATCAAAACTATGAATTAACACATGTGGAATTATATACTTAACAAAAAAAGTGTGTAACAACTGAAAATATGTCTTTTATTCTAGGTTCTTCAAAGTAGCCACCGTTTGCTTTGATGACCGCTTTGCACACTCTTGGTATTCTCTTGATGAACTTCAAGAGGTAGTCACCGGAAATGGTCTTCCAACAATCTTGAAGGAGTTCCCAGAGATGCTTAGCACTTGTTGGCCCTTTTGCCTTCACTCTGCGGTCCAGCTCACCCCAAACCATCTCGATTGGGTTCAGGTCTGATGACTGCGGAGGCCAGGTCATCTGGCGTAGGACCCCATCACTCTCCCTCTTGGTCAAATAGTCCTTACACAGCCTGGTGTTGTTTTTGGGGTCATTGTCCTGTTGAAAAATAAATGATGGTCCAACTATAACGCAAACCGGATGGAATAGCATGCTTCAAGATGCTGTGGTAGCCATGCTGGTTCAGTATGCCTTCAATTTTGAATAAATCCCCAACAGTGTCACCAGCAAAGCACCCTCACACCATCACACCTCCTCCTCCATGCTTCATGGTGGGAACCAGGCATGTAGAGTCCATCCGTTCACCTTTTCTGCGTCGCACAAAGACACGGTGGTTGGAACCAAAGATCTCAAATTTGGACTCCTCAGACCAAAGCACAGATTTCCACTGGTCTAATGTCCATTCCTTGTGTTCTTTAGCCCAAACAAGTCTCTTATGCTTGTTGCCTGTCTTTAGCAGTGGTTTCCTAGCAGCTATTTTATCATGAAGGCCTGCTGCACAAAGTCTCCTCTTAACAGTTGTTGAAGAGATGTGTCTGCTGCTAGAACTCTGTGTGACATTGACCTGGTCTCTAATCTGAGCTGCTGTTAACCTGCGATTTCTGAGGCTGGTGACTCGGATAAACTGATCCTCAGAAGCAGAGGTGACTCTTGGTCTTCCTTTCTTGGGGCGGTCCTCATGTGAGCCAGTTTCTTTGTAGCGCTTGATGGTTTTTGCAACTGCACTTGGGAACTCTTTCAAAGTTTTCCCAATTTTTCGGACTGACTGACCTTCATTTCTTAAAGTAATGATGGCCACTCGTTTTTCTTTACTTAGCTGCTTTTTTCTTGCCATAATACAAATTCTAACAGTCTATTCAGTAGGACTATCAGCTGTGTATGCACCAGACTTCTGCACAACACAACTGATGGTCCCAACCCCATTTATAAGGCAAGAAATCCCACTTATTAAAGCTGACAGGGCACACCTGTGAAGTGAAAACCATTTCCGGTGACTACCTCTTGAAGCTCATCAAGAGAATGCCAAGAGTGTGCAAAGCAGTCATCAAAGCAAAAGGTGGCTACTTTGAAGAACCTAGAATATAAGACATATTTTCAGTTGTTTCACACTTTTTTGTTAAGTATATAATTCCACATGTGTTAATTCATAGTTTTGATGCCTTCAGTGTGAATGTACAATTTTCATAGTCATGAAAATACAGAGAAATCTTTAAATGAGAAGGTGTGTCCAAACTTTTGGTCTGTACTGTATATACCGTATATATTTTTGTTATCCTATTCTAAACTGTTTTGTTTTAATTTTTAAAATATAATCTTTAGTTTTTATGTGCACATCTGCCCATTCTCAGCATGTAAAGTGGAAGCTGCTGTATGTGCAATTATCTCAAAGCTGTTTATGTAGCTTCCAGGGTATAGTCGCTGTGTACAAGGCTTGGAAAACCATAATAATGGCAGAATGCCACTTTAACATATAATTGTCTTGTAATATGAATATTTATGTAGAGCAATATAACCTACTGTTTGGTATGTACGTACTGTATATTTTAATATAAATTTTGACATTTACCTCTTTAAGAAAGTATCTAAGTTATAGGAGACTTAGAGTATGTTCCCACAGTGCTTTTTTGCAGCGTTTTTTTTTTTCCACATGAAAAATGCAGATTTTTGACAGGAAAAATTCTGCGTACATTACCCGTGCGTATTTTTTGCGTTTGTGATGGGGTTTTTTATGCATTCAATTGAATAGGTAAAAATAATACAGCAAAAACGCTGAAAGAATTGTTATGCTGCAGTTTAAATAAAAATGCTCCACAGCTCTAAAAATGCAAAGATAAAAAGACACCATGTCAATGAGATTTTAGAAATATCATTTTTTATTTTTTTTTTCTCTGCTACTGTAAAACACTACTTTTTATGTACAGAAAAAAAACGCTACTTGTGAATATGCCTATGCTATTAAAAAACACGTTCACACTGAGTTTTCTGGAGGCAGAAAAAACAACAAATTTTTCAACAAGAAACCACTTCAGGAAACTCTCCTTTTTTGTTTGTTTTTAAAGAAGTTGCTTTTTTTCCTGAAGTGACTTTGAAGAGTGTTTTGTTTTGTGTGTTACAGCCTTTTGACCTGACAGTATCAAATTTGGAATAGACTCCAAGGGGAATCCGCCTCAAAGAAGTAGCTTTTTTTTATTCTACACTGTTTTCAAAACCTTGTGAGAAAAAAAACTCAAAACACTTGTACTTTGAACAACGAAATGGATTTTACTTTGAATTAAATAGCATGAGTATTCAAGAGTATTTACGTTTTAGAGAAGGATTGAGGAGTATTTCAGTATTTTAGGAATTTTTTTAGAACAGATCCACCTCAAAATCCTTTTCCAATGCACCAGGCCAATCGGGAAGTAGGAAGGCGAAGTGCAAGAACTGGTGCATCTCCTGTGATGCTCCACTTCTGGGGCGGCTGCGGGCTGGTATTTTTAGGCTGGGAAGGGCCCAATAACCTGGGACCTTTCCTGCCTAATATTATCAGCTCACAACTGTCTGCTTAACCTTTGCTGGTTATCAAAAATAGTGGGGAGGGACCCCACGTAATTTTTATTTCATTTATTTATTGATTTATTAGGTTGATACATGTACAGTAAGCTACATATGCAAGGCACTAGTTATATATCTCACGGATATCTCTTTATCTTTAGATTTACACATCTTTAACACCTAAAAATCGTTAATTTCTATTCTGCATTCTATTCCGTTATCTGTCACATGGACGGCACACGCATGTCATCCGTGTGCGGTACATATTGTTATCCGTTCTGCCGGAAAAAAATGGACGTCTACATATGGGTCACACGGACACACGCTCTATGTGAACACATGGACATGTGTGCAGCTCCATAGATTACAATGGGTGTTAGTGTCTCCGATACGTGTGAAAACTGACGCCAGACGTACAGGAAACACTGACTTGTGAAGGGGGCCTAATGCAGTACTTTAGGAGCTGCAGTTTGCAGGATGCCTTATTTTATTAGCATTATTATGTACATGCTATAAGATTTGTCCTTACCTGAAATATTGTTTTTAGAATTGTCACATGAAAATGCATTGCTCAGGCTATTTCACTGATTGAAATTGTTCATTTGACACAGTAATTATACCAGATTCAAGTGCCTGCCCAGCTCTTTTTTCTCTCCCCCTATCCCTGTACAATAAGCAGTTATTCCATTCATTACATTGCCATTATACCAACTGCTTGGGCGTACCCTGATTTAATCAGTTGCGTTAGTGTAGTATGATAACAATCACATGGACCACATCATGCTTGTCTAGGCACTTTCCCAGCATGTTTATATTCTCTGTTCAATAATCTATTCTCATGATATGGCTAATTTACTTTATAATTTCAACGTGACTAGATCTGAAATTCCAGCCTGGTTCGTGCAAAAAAAAAAATTTTGACTCCCTGTGCAAAATCTCTAATATCTTTCCAGATTTACTTTACTTTGGCTGGTTATTAATAGCTTTATAAGAACTGATTGGCATTTTCAAATCTTTTTTTATAAGCTTTTCCTCATTTATAAAGTAGAACTACTTTTGCTTCCAGTAAGTTTTAGTACCCAACATAGTAAGTGCATCCAGGATGAAATAACCAATAGTTTCTTAAAGCACCACTTTGGCGATTCTTTATTTCACCCCTGGAGTGGTATCACTAATCTAAGTTCCCTGCCTATGGCAAGACACCTCCCAGCTGTCGTCTTCATATGTTATCGGCTCCACTCTGGTCGTCTTCTGAGGTTGTGCTTGGTCGCGAATGAGTTTTTTATAGATTTAAATTGAGAGCTGGTGACCATTAGCTGTGACTTCCGGTCAGTTAAAAGTTGCAATCACATTATGCTGGAATGGGACCGGAGCGGTGCCAGGAAGAGCAGAAGTTTGGAGTATGTAAATTTCTGAACACAACTGTGAAGATTTAGTATTTTACATATCCGCTCTCTATGGGATGCGTTCCAGCACACTGGCATTGTCCAATCTGCGTGCAGACACACCACATCGGTTTGGGAAATGGTAACATGCAGATGTTACATTTTCTAGACAGAATAATTGTGGAATATCACAATGCCGAGTTTGCAGAAAAGATGCATAAGAATTGCTATTTAGTTCAGCAACCAGTATAATGACACATCAGTCTGTAGAATTGCTGGTATATGTCACATTCCCTAGGTTTTGCTTTGGTAAGAGAGACTGTCTGTGATATATAGCATCAAATTAGCAAAGCAGAACGTATTCCCCCTCACCGATGTTACAAAATCATAAAATCCGGTATGCTGTTAGTGGCGTCACCAACAATGGTGTTTGCACAAATGTCATCATTCGGATTACTTGTTGCTTTCAGAATAGGACTAACAATAAAAAAAAAATATTTTAAAGGAGCTGCCAAATCCAGGCCCTTAAAGATCATACCACATGATTTTTAATTAGCTACATTCAGTGTACCTAACTGGCTATGTTCACACGTAGCATTTTTACAGTTTTTTTTTTCTGCTGCCAAAACCTGTTCTCTTGGTAGTAAAAACGCTGCATTCATACAGTATATATTTAATAAAGATAGTTTTATTCACAAAAAAAATCAAAAAAGAAGCAAAACCGGTTTGGTTTGTGCTTTTTTGCACTTTCTCATTTCTTTTTATGGGTGAAAAAAGCACTGCAAAAACGCTGAAAGCATGAACATGCTGCAGATTAAAAAAACGCTGCAGTTCTCAAATTCAGTCAAGAATAAAAAAAAAGAAGCGTGTGCATGAGATTTCAGAAATCTCAACACATATTCTTATTTGTATTTAACCCCTTAATGACCGGGCCATTTTCCGTTGTTGCATTTTTGTTTTTTGCTCCCCTTCTTCCCAGAGCCATAACTTTTTTATTTTTCGGTCAATATGGCTTTGTGAGGGCTTATTTTTTGCGGGACAAGTTGTACTTTTGAACGACATCACTGGTGTTACCATATCATGTACTGGAAAACAGGAAAAAAAATCCAAGTGCGATGAAATTGCAAAAAAAGTGCAATTCCACATTTGCTTTTTTGTTTTTTTTTCACCACGTTCACTGGATGCTAAAACTGACCTGTCATTCTTATTCTCCAGGTCATTACGAGTTTGTAGATAACAAACATGTATAGGTTCTTTTTTATTTAAGTGGTGAAAAAAAAATCCAAAAGTTTGCTAAAAAAAAGCGCCATTTTCCGATATCCATGGCGTCTCCCATTTTTTGGGATCTGGGGCCGGGTGAGGGCTTATTTTTTGCGTGCCAAGCTGACATTTTTATTGATACCATTCTGGGGTAGATCTGATGTTTTTGCTTGCCTGTTATTGCATTTTATTGTAATGTTGCGACGACCAAAAAAAACTTAATTCTGACGTTTTTAATTTTTTTTCTCGTTACGCTGTTTATTGATGGAAATCTTTTTTTATATTGATAGATCGGGCGATTCTGAATATGGAAATACCAAATATGTGTACGTGTGATTTTTCTTTTTATTGTTTTATTTTGAATGGGGCGAAAGTGGGGTGACTTAAACTTTTATATATATTTTTAAAACCTTTTTTTTTTTACTTTTTGCATGCTTCAATAGTCTCCATAGGAGACATGAAGCCGCAGTTGTCTGATATCCTGTACTACACATCAGATCGCCTGTGTGTAGCAGAAATTCTGACTTGCTATGAGCACCAACCGCTGGGCGGCATTCATTGCAATCTGGCAATGACAACCACAGGGGTCTCCTGCAGACCCCGGGTTGTCAAGCCAACGCATCGGCGATCCGCGATCATGTGACGGGGTCGCCGATGGGCGGAGCCAATGACGCATTTCCAGGAAGAATGAGTTAACAGCCACGTGTGGATCGTGATTCCACCCGCGGCTGTTGCAGGCACATGTCAGCTGACATGTGCCTGGAAAGGTGCGGGCTCAGCGTCGGAGGCCGCACCAAACGGGGATATGACGTGCATCGTACTATTACGGCACACGTCATAAAGGAGTTAAAAATGGCAGAAAAAAAAACCCTGCTGCATGTGAACATAGCCTAATAGTTCACAGTTTTTATGTATATTTTTCTGGCATTTATTTTTTGTCAATCTTCCAAAAGTCTTCAAAACTGCTTCAGGAGAAGAAAAAATCCTCCAAAAATTTACCAAAGAGGGTGTGTTCCCTGAAGAGTTTTCTGCTTGAAAGTGTCATCATTTTTAAGTCTTCAGAATGCTATATGTGAGCACTGCCTAAGACTTTTGTCTGGAGTCAAAACAAATAGTACTCTTATGAACAATAACTTTCAAATTTGTATTGACAATCTTTGAAGACTACTCTTGAGAGTTTGGTTTAGTAACTCTTACGCAAAATAGTTTTTTTTGTCTTCCTGACGTAGTGATTTTAATAAATATATATTCCATGCCTATGTACTTTACTTTTACAGTTATTTCAAATTAGATCTTCACATTAATTTTTACTTTTCTTGTTCCTGTATTTAGTACCCTTATCTCCCTGTTTCCTGCAATCTGTTGCTTGCAAACTAATATTTCCAAAATGTATATTTTTTATGTTTATTTCTTTGTTTGTTTTGGTAGCGTGTGCCCGTAGAAATTAAGCAAATTGTTCATCTGTTATTATAGTTCAGTCTAAGCTCATTTTAAGAGGAACATGTGTTGTACCATATTTATAATGGCGCTACTAATTGTATTTTTTTTTCTCATTACATTTTTAGATGTACTCTGCTCTACCTTCCCCAGTGGGCTAGGGGAAAGCATTTTCTTATTAGCAACACTGTTGCAATAAAAATAAAAAAAAGAAATCATAGTGTGTTGCTGATTAATGACTAAATATTTAGCTGAAAATGTTATGGCTTCATACAGAAATTAAGGGATGCTTCTATCTCTTTCATTTAACTTTCGAATGTGCTAGGAATAAAAAGAAATAGAACATACTATCCCCCGTATCCCTCGCCACTTCTCCTGTTGTCAGAGTCCCCCAATGCTCTCCTTCCTTCTCTCACTATCTGGTTGGCGCCTAACTGCTGCAGCCAATCAGTGGGACAGTAGAGCGGCAGAGGATCCAGCCATATTTCCTTATTTTTTTTATTTTTTTGCCAGCACACTTTGGCAATATGGTAATTAAATCAAATGGATGGGAAACTCCTTTAATTCTTTATTTAGTTACATAGGTTGAAAAAAAGACCTAGGTCCATCAAGTTCAACCTTTTCTCCACCAATTATACATTTTTTTTGTCACTAAATTATCTATAACCTACAATGTTATGTACTGTGAAATTCTATTGATCTGCAGTAGGTTTTACTTAGTGTTTTTCCCCCTTTTTTTAGTACAAAAATCTAGAAGTAAATACAAATGAGAGGGGAAGTTGTTCTCTTTTATTTTTACTTATGGAATGATCCATATTTGGCGTTAAAAAAAATAAGTCAAAAATTGAACCAAAACTTGGGGAAGTATAGATTATAAGTATATATAAGAGAACGATGAAGTGGTAAATTTTACAATAAAACTGTAACAATACCAAAGTCCTTTGAATGCAACAGAGAAGTGTTCATTGAGGCTGACTATTACATTGTATAAAAAGTAATGGTTTTTGCTTGTTCCTCTCTCATTTACAGATTCGGTGTCTACGGCATCTGGTCCACTTTTAGTTGAAGTTGCCAAAACTCCAGGCTCCAACCTTGGAGTAGCACTAACTACCTCGATGTACTGCAACAAACAGGTCATTGTGATTGACAAAATCAAATCTGCAAGTATCGCTGACCGGTAAGGCCGCACAATGTTTTTAGTTTGCTTATTTTTTCCTCAGTATGACCTCTTTCTAATTCTGATTGAACCAAATCAAATCTGTGGCTGACAAAAGTTATCATCGGCTGCAGTTGGGTTCATGTTAACAGTTCATACTCTGGAATGAATGAATGTAATGGAGTTATGGATACTGGATTGTTGACAAGAACATTAAGGCATTCCATTTCTTTATACTCAGGTGTGGTGCTCTTCATATTGGGGACCACATCTTGTCTGTAGATGGAACAAGTATGGAGTATTGCACATTAGCAGAAGCCACACAGCTCCTAGCAAGCACCTGTGAACAAGTGAAGCTAGAGATTCTTCCATACCATCAGACCCGGCTAGCACTAAAGGGGCCTGATCACGGTAAGATGATCACAAATATTGTGACCTCTAAGAGATATTCACTAAGGAACACTACTATGCCATCACTGCCACTGTATACCTTGATTATGATAATTAAAGCAATTAAAACTCTGAAATTGTAGGCATCATTGATCATGACATGTTAGCAGTTCGTGATGTGTGTTCCACAATTTCTATGTATTCGTTGGCCAAAGCATGTAAAAGTCCTTAAAGGGAAGCTGTCAGCAGGATTTCACCCCGCAAACTATTTCTATCCATATGTAGCTCTTTCAAAGACAAATCCAGCAATACCTTTACCTACACAGTCCATTCCTCCATTCCTGAGAAATTAGCATTTGCATGGATATGCAAATGAAGGTGAAGTGCTTCTGGCCTGTGGAAGCTCTGCCCATGCCTTTGTCATTCTGGCTCTGTTACCAGCCAAGCTCTGCCTCCTCCTGCTGTGTAACTTCAAGCGAAGAAGATATTAGTCAAGCAGGAGGAAAAATAGAGCTGAAGTGACACAGGCTGGAGAAGAGCTGCCACAGTCTGAAAGCTCTTCCGCCTCATTTCCATATCCATTCAAACGCTGATTTCTCCTTAACAAAGTAACGGACTATCTAGATGAAGGTATTGCTGGACGTGTCTTTGAAAGAGCTACATATGGATAACAATAGTTTGTGAGGTGAAATCCTACTGACAGATTCCCTTTAAGGTGAAACTGCAGTGCAGTGAACTAGAGCTTTGCTTTAGATCCCCTTAATATGTAGAGCATAGTTACTCCATGACCCTGCAATTCTTGTTAGAATAAGTGGAAAGTCAGAGTACTCCCTTCCAATTTCTAAAAGGAGACTATGCTAATATTAGCCTTAGTGCCTGAAGCAATTCAATACTACTATTTCTCAATATAGGTATTACTGCAGTTTCCAGGAGGGTAAATTGTCAGGGTATAAAGATACTCAGCACCTGACATTTTTTGAAGAGTGACCCCTGAACATGAGTGCTTGCTGCTTTGTTACAAACATTAATACTAATTATTTCAGATGGCCACAAAGGCTGATGTATGCTATTTTCAGTCTTCTGTTGGCACACTTTTGTACCAGCAGTTGGCCCAAAGCAGGCTTCTGTGGGAAAGGAGATGTGATGTGCTATATTTTTTCATTGTTGCTGGGATACAGCTTTTAGCATAATCATAAAGTAGTGATGATAAATGACAGGCTAGTTCAGTGGACATGCAAGTACTTCTTGCATCCTCCTTTTGTGGCCTCATCACTATTTTCGGCTTCCACCTATAACAGTTCTCAAAGCCAAAAATTACCTTCACATTGTCTGTGATTCTTCAATGTGATGTACAGTATGAGATGATTGTTCAAAAGATCAGCCAATCCAGACTGTATTAATGAAGAG
Source organism: Phyllobates terribilis (assembly GCF_046119375.1). Classification (NCBI taxonomy): domain Eukaryota; kingdom Metazoa; phylum Chordata; class Amphibia; order Anura; family Dendrobatidae; genus Phyllobates; species Phyllobates terribilis. The sequence goes on along the minus strand of NW_027362771.1, from coordinate 158,842,901 downwards.
TTGTACACTTTCGGGCCATCTAAAATCACTAGGGTAGTGCTAGCCTTATGTTCATATTTCATTAACATCCCTCCAACACCACCTGGAAGTTGACCCTTAACCCCCATATTGACAGAAACCAAAGAAGGTTAAAGAGTAACCATCTTTTTAATTTTTATTTTAGAATAGTGTCCATGAAAATAAACTTTGTAATATATTTTATCAGAGAAATGTGCCTCTTTGTCCTCTTAGATTGAACTTTCACTCTCAAGTTATGGATGAAATCTGTATTCTGTAAAGAGAGATTTTCCCATTACTGAAATAGGAGATGGCAGTTGGTGCTTTTGAATTCTATGGCAGTGGAGGAGCTAGAGATCGACACAGACATTCTGCTGCAAGTTCTGAAAGGACAGTTACAGTTCAGCATAGAACTTTATAAGCACCAACTGTCATCTATCTTAGTAACGGAAAAATCTTTCTTCACTGAAGACAGATTATTCCTGTGAATTGTGATCAGTCCAGGAGGAGAAAGAAGGAGATTTCGCTGATATGATATATCACAAAGTTTCTTATTTAAATATGTACTATTGATTTATGAAAAAAAAAGTGTAAAAGATGGTTACTTTTCAAAAGACCCTAACTTCTGTCCCTAAAGTGGTCAGGTCAGTCTTCCGGGGTGGGGGGGGGGAGCTTTTATTGTCTTCCTGGCTACCTTCTTTTTTTGGCCATCACATTAATTTGGCTTTTAAGTTGACAGCTGCAACTTACTGTATGACTAGATAAGATATTACTAGAAGACACAAGGTTTGTCGTCTTTCTAACATTTTAGCCTTGATTGTTTATTCACTACTTTCCCTGCAAGCCGTTTTTCTTCTTCTGACCTGCTGGGATTCATAACCTTCAAGCTGAGCAGCAAAATGCTTTTCTCAGATATAAAGGCTGTGCCTAGGAAAACAAATTATTTTAACATCCAAGACACATTGTATTGTAGCTAAGCATTAGTTTTCAATTTTCTCTTTGAAAAGATCTTACAGCTTTAGATTAATAAATCCATTTATCTGCACTTTACATAGGAGTTATAAAATAGTAAATAAGCTTTAAATATTTTAGAACTGCCATCATGTACTGAATGCAAATGTATTAACAGTACATCCCATTGGTATATTATACCAGGGGCTAAAAATCCCAGACTGCTAAATAATGCGGTGTTCTGAAGGTGCGATATGTGATAAAGGTGATAACATCATGTAACATTTGTGCCATCTAAATTATGGAAAGTGGGTCTAATAATAATGTCCTAATGCCCTGGTTATGGCCCAGTTGCCAGCAATGTGCACAGAATATCATTATTTAGCACTCACTGGATTTCTCTAAAGGTCTATTTCTGATATCAATTAATGTGTGAAACGTGGTAACAATTTTTATAAAATGGAAGTCTGATAGATTATTAACGTATCTTTAATTGTCCTTGTAAAAGCCATGTAATGCCTCAATGTCAGCATCTAGGGCATGTTGCTTTCAATTACCTTGCTAACTGCTCTCACTTCCACTTTAATTCATTAAAACTCAGTTACCTTTCCCTCTTTTCTGGTTCTTTTCCTTTATGATTCCCTGTCATCCCTTCATACGGGCAGTAAAGGTTCAAAGGAGCAGCGAAAAGCAAGTTCCATGGGACGGCTCAACCAACAGCCACCGCCGCCTCACCAACCAACATTATAACACCTACCACCCTGACCATTCCAGGACGCCAGCCATGAAATGCCAGAAACCACCTCCTCAAAAACTCCTTCGTAATGAGCCACCTTTACTTTCTGCCTCTTTCTTTCTCCTCTCTTCTTCATGCTTTCTCATTTCAGGCATAACAGCATTGCTTGCTTTTACTTCTCACTTCTCCATACTAATAGAAGATATGACATTGATATGCTGGTCTCCACATACGTGGAATGAAAAAGTTTTGGCATCCCCGGTCAAAATTACTGTTATTGTGAGCAGTTAAGCAAGTTGAAATGATCTCTAAAAGGCCAAAAGTTAAAGATGACACATTTGCTTTGTATTTTAGGCAATATATATATATACAATATATATATAGTCTTTTTTTTTTTTTTTCATTTTAAAAATTACAAAAAGGAAAATGGGCTGATGCAAAAGTTTTGCCACCCTTGGAGATTTGTGTGCTCAGATAACTTTGACCAAGGTTTCAGACCTTAATTAGCCTGTTAGGGTTATGACTTGTTCACTATCATCGTTAAGAAAGGCCAGCTGATGCAAATTTCCCAGCTTTTTAAAACCCCAGCTTCCTCTAACCTTGTGCCCAAAAACTGCAGCCATGGGTTCTAGCACTCTGAAAATGAAAATGGTGGAGGCCCACTAAGCAGGAGAAGGCTATAAGAAGATAGCAAAGCATTCAATTTGCCCTTTCCTCAGTTTGAAATGTAATTAAGAAATGGCAGTTAACAGGAACAGTGGAGGTCAACATAAGGTCTGGAAGACCAAGCAAAATTTCAGTGAGAGCTGCTCATTGGATTGCTAGAGAGGCAAATCAGAACCCCAACTTGACTGCAAAAGACCTTTAGAAAGATTTAGCAGACTCTGAGGTTGTGGTATTGTTCTACTGTTCAGAGACACCTGCATAAATATGGCCTTCGTGGAAGAGTCACCAGAAGAAAACCTCTCCTGCGTCCTCACCATAAAATTCAGTGTCAGAAGTATACAAAAGAACATCTAAACAAGCCTGATTAATTTTGGAAACAAGTCCTGTGGACCGATGAGGTTAAAATAGAACTCTTTGGCCACAATGATAAAAAGTATGCGTGGAGAAAAAAGAGCACAGAATTTCAGGAAAAAACATCTCACCAACCATTAAGCATGGGGGGTGGATCAATCATGCTTTGGGGTTGTGTTGCAGCCAATGGCACTGGGAACATTTCACGGGTAGAGGGAAGAATGCATGAAATGAATGAATGAAATTTCAACAAATTCTTGATGCAAACATAACACAATCTGTAAAAAAGCTGAAGTTGAAAAGAGGACGGCTTCTGCAAATTGATAATGATCCTAAACGCGTCAAAATCCACAATAGACTACATCAAAAGATGCAAGCTGAAGGTTTTACAATGGCCCTCACAGTCCCCTGATCTGAATATCATTGAAAATCTGTGGCTAGACCTCAAAATAGCAGTGCATGCAAAAGAACCAAGGAATCTCACAGAACTGGAAGAATTTTCCAAGGAAAAATGGATGAAAATCACTCCAGAATTGAAAGACTCTTGGCTGGCTACAAAAAGCGTTTACAAGCTGTGATACGTGCAAAAGGGGGTGTTACTTGGTACTAACCATGCAGGGTGCCCAAACTTTTGCATCGGCCCATTTTCCTTTTGTAATTTTTAAAATGTAAAAGATGAAAATATATACCGTATTTTTCGGACTATAAGACGCACTTTTTTTCTCCAAAATTTTGGAGGAAAGTGAGGGGTGTGTCTTATAGTCCGAACTGTGCTCCGTACTCTATACCTATGGCTGTTGGTGGTTGGGGTGTAAGGCGAGCGGCAGCGGGGGATGAGCGGGGCACAGGAGGCAGCAGCTGCCCACTGCTAAAGAAAATTTATATTCACTGCTCCCCATGCTGGAGGAGAGAGGAGGTGAGTATAATTGTTTTATTTTTGTGTGTGCAGCGTGTTGGGGATCAGGGGGTGCCAAGCATACCAGGATAGGGATGAGGGGTGCCATGCATACCAGGATAGGGATGAGGGGTGCCATGCATACCAGGATAGGGATGAGGGGTGCCATGCATACCAGGATGGGGATCAGGGGTGCCATGCATACCAGGATGAGGGATAAGGGGTGCCATACATACCAGGAAGAGGGATGAAGGGTGCCATGCATACCAGGAAGAGGGATATGGGGTGCCATGCATACCAGGAAGAGGGATATGGGGTGCCATGCATACCAGGATGAGGAGTGCCATGCATACCAGGATTAGGGGGTGCCGTGCATACCAGGATTAGGGGGTGCCGTGCATACCAGGATGAGTGGCGCCATGCATACCAGGATGAGTGGCGCCATGCATACCAGGATGAGTGGCACCATGCATACCAGGATGAGGGGTGCCATGCATACCAGGATGAGGGGTGCCTAGCATACCAGGATGGGAATCAAGGGGTGCCATGCATACCAGGATGAGGGATTGGGGTGCCATGCATACCAGGATGGGGATAAGGGGTGCTATGCATATCAGGATGGGGTGAAGGGTGCCATGCATATCAGGATGGGGATGAGGGGTACCATGCATATCAGGATGGAGATGAGGGCGACATATAACAGAAAGGAAGGGGTCATATATACCAGGATGGGAGATATTAACAGAATTGGGGGACATTACCCCTATAACAGTGTCATCAGCAGACCCCCTCCCCCTTAACAGGGCATCATGACCACATCTTTTGCTTAAATCTTTTTTTCTATTTTCCTCCTCTAAAACATAGGTGCGTCTTATGATTCGGTGCGTCTTATAGTCTGAAAAATATGGTATATATATTTTTTTGTGCTTAAAATTCAAAGTAAATGTGTCATCTTTAACTTTAGGCCTCTTAGAGATCATTTCATCTTCAACTTGCTTAACTGTTCACAATAACAGTAATTTTGACCAGGGATGCCCAAACTTTTACATTCCACTGTCGCCCCCTGGGTTGACATAAATGATAGCATGAGATATTCATTTACCAAAAAAACAGTGATAGATCCATTGTACCACTTATTGTATTACCATAGCACAAGTAAGAAAGATTCGGGCAACACATTGTCTTTTGTCTGCATGGGAGTCACACGGTGTTGTTTTTGTATAATATAATATGTTTTCTGATGAGTTGTTGCATAGCAATGAATAATGTGCCCAAAAGCAAATTTTGGGTCTTTCCTTAGAGCCCTAGAGTAAGGACAGATGAAGAAACTGCCGTGGCTTTGACTTGATCAAAAATCACATCCTGCTTTTGGTTTTTCATAAAAAAACATGGTTTCATGGTGCATTTTTCACTGACCTTATTCTCCGTAGCCTAAGTTTTAAAAGCAGAGAAGGAATATGCAGAATATACATAGTCACACTGGCGCACTCAAAGATGTACACAGACAGATGCGGACATATGATTATACACTGCTCAAAAAAATAAAGGGAACACTTAAACAACAGAATTTAACTCCAAGTAAATCAAACTTCTGTGAAATCAAACTGTCCACTTAGGAAGCAACACTGATTAACCATCAATTTCACATGCTGTTGTGCAAATGGAATAGACAATGGATGGAAATTATTGGCAATTATCAAGACACCCTCAGTAAAGGAGTGGTTCTGCAGGTGGGGACCACAGACCACATCTCAGTACCAATGCTTTCTGGCAGATGTTTTGGTCACTTTTGAATGTTGGTTGTGCTTTCACACTCGTGGTAGCATGAGACGGACTCTACAACCCACAGAAGTTGCTCAGATAGTGTAGCTCATCCAGGATGGCACATCAATGCGAGCTGTGGCAAGAAGGTTTGCTGTGTCGGTCAGCGTAGTGTCCAGAGGCTGGAGGCGCTACCAGGAGACAGGCCAGTACACCAGGAGACGTGGAGGGGGCATGAGGAGGGCAACAACCCAGCAGCAGGACCGCTACCTCCGCCTTTGTGCAAGGAGGAACAGGAGGGGCACTGCCAGAGCCCTGCAAAATGACCTCCAATAGGCCACAAATGTGTCCTCGCCAGAGGAAGCCTGACTGCCAATAGGTACCGAGGTGAGATCCTCAGACCCCTTGTGAGACCATATGCTGGTGCGGTTGGCCCTGGTTTCCTCCTAATGCAGGACAATGTCAGACCTCATGTGGCTGGAGTGTGTCAGCAGTTCCTGCAAGATGAAGGCATTGAAGCTATGGACTGGCCCGCCCGTTCTCCACACCTGAATCCGATTGAGCACATCTGGGACATCATGTCTCGCTCCATTCACCAACGTCACGTTGCACCACAGACTGTCCAGGAGTTGGCTTATGCTTTAGTCCAGGTCTGGGAAGAGATCCCACAGGAGACCATCCGCAACCTCATCAGGAGCATGCCCAGGCGTTGTAGGGAGGTCATACAGGCACATGGAGGCCACACACAATACTGAGCCTCATTTTGACTTGTTTTAAGGACATTACATCAAAGTTGGATCAGCCTGTAGTGTGTTTTTCCACTTTAATTTTGGGGGTGACTCCAAATCCAGGCCTCCATTGGTTAATAAATTTGATTTCCATTGATGATTTTTGTGTGATTTTGTTGTCAGCACATTCAGCTTTGTACAGAACAAAGTATTCAATGAGAATATTTAATTCATTCAGATCTAGGATGTGTTATTTGAGTGTTCCCTTTATTTTTTTGAGGGCCAGTAAAAAGCTTTGAAAAGTCGCTTCATTTTGTCACAACTGGCGGCTGCACTAAAATTGTGCGATTTTTGGTGTTCTCACGCCATTTCCACCAAGCTTAGACAAAGTTGACAAAGCTAGGGTGGGAGCGTGATGACTGCTGCTCGTCAAATTCAGGTGCTGGAGAAGGTCTTAAAGCGATGTGCTCACTGAGATGTGCGCCACTCATCTGGCTCTCCTGATTCATGAAGACCAATTGATTCATGAATAGGCTTATGCCTCTTCATGAATGTGGAGCATCTGAGTCATGAACAACGTCGATCTTGATTAATCTGGCCCACAGGCTACATTCACACATCTGTTGTACACATCCGTGTGCTGTCCGTTTTTTATACGGACCCTTAGAGTTTCATTGATCCATGTACACATCCGTTTGAAAAACTGATTCATGTGTCTAATCCGTAGGGCTCAAAGTATGTCCTACTCTCATCTGTTTTGTGGATCAGACTCGCCCATTGAAGTATACAGGAATCCATTAAAATGAATGAAAAACAGGAGACATAGGGGCCAACTCATCAAAGATTTTACATAATACATAAACTGATATAGAAGCTCTAAAAAAATCACAATTTTTTTTCGATTTTGGCGTTTTCATGCCAGTTTGAAGTCTGAATCTACAAAATAGGTGGGGCCTTACCCACCCATCAAATTCATCAAGAGTGCTGGCATTTTGTACGCCAGAAACTAGAGTAGCATTTCTGATGTGGTGCACACCACTCAGAAGAGACGCCAAATTCATTAGGTGCTGTGTACCTGTTAGTGAATTTGGCGCCTTCTACTCCAGCGTGCGCTAGGCCAGTCTTGATGAATCAGTCCCATACTTTTTATTTTTGTGCTTCATCTATGAGTCATCAATTTTTAACTGATCTATTGCAAAAGTCAGTGGATAAAAAAAATGCTGTTATTCAGTCGATTTCCCTCCTTCAGTTTTTAAAATAGGATGAGAAAAAAATGGATGTAAAATGGATGACACATGAGAAAAAAAACAGTCCATTTTTTATATATATGTAAAAGCTGAAACAGATGTGTGAATGCAGTCTATTAGGGTTAGTAATCACTGATCAGGATGTCGAATGAACACTGACAAGCTTATTTGGATGAATTGACTGGATCCACTCCCTTACAGGAAAGGTAACTGGGTAATAACACATCTAGGTAGTAGATTAATACAAATGTATACAAAATATAATTTTACACATCTTCTAGGCGGTGTAACATTATTAAATTAAGTATGGATCATAATGATCTGAAAATGAAAATATTAAGACATGAACTTTAGTTTGTCCTTTTTCTTTTCTTTCACCCATGTCTGACTGTCGTCATTATGGACAAGTTGTGTTGTACATCTATAAGTATTCTAGAAGTAGTGGCTTGTATTTGTATCCATAGATCAGAGCACATTTATTACAGTTTTGTTGCTTGCTGATGTTTTTTTACTAATACATTAGATAAATTACTTTGTAGATATGAAGTGCAAAATGGTTGCAAACATAATTTACCTATGTGGAAGATCAATTATGAATGTAAAAGCATGTCAAATGAAAAGTGCTTAGTAAATTGCCGTAGCCGTTACATTATGGAGACTCGGAATGATTTCTGATTGAGTACATCTTTCTGTTAATCATTATATATCTAAAGCGGAAACATCTGCTTTTCTCTTCCTTTCAAGTAAAACAAATTAAAAAACACATACATAATGTAGTAAAATGACTAAATCATTCTGAAACATCCAAATGGATTAATGGCAGCAAAATGTGAATACGTTCATTAAGCTCCTATAATGGTTTCTCAACAAAATTCATGCTTCTTGTATAACAGTTTGACATGCCAAATATATAACGGGAACCTGTCATGTTGAAAACGGTATCTGATCTGCTGCAGGATGTTATAGAACGTAAGTTGCTGATCAGATTGGTGTACATTTTTAGTGGGGAAAAGTTTCTGAAAAAAACGTGGATTTTATTTATTGAATTCCCTGGTGTTTATACACACGAGTCCAATGGGCGGTCCTATTCAGTGATTGACCGTCTTTTCTATATGTCTGTGCATGCAGAGGTAGCTGTCAATCACAGAGTAGGACCGCCCACTGGAATAATGCATATATGTACACCAAGGATTTCAATACATAAAATACAAGTTATATCATTCTGTTCAGCATCTACTTTTCTAGACCATGTCTGTATACAGATAGGACTATATGTGTAACGTGACTGTGTCCCTTTAAGGTTCCTACCGATCCCCTTTATTGCAGTGCTCAGTCCTCGATTTTCCTGAGTGTGGTGTACTATGTGTACTCTTTCTTACAGCAGCATTGGTATCTTCATCCTTCTCTCCTACCTCCATGAGTGCATACAGCCTGAGCTCGCTCAACACGGGGACTCTACCTCGCAGTCTGTACCCCACCAGTCCACGAGGAACGCTAATGAGAAGGAGAATGAAGAAGAAGGACTTCAAAAGTTCATGTAAGATAGCTTCACAAAGCTTTCCTTTTCTACAGTATATTCATTGTAGTTCTTCTTATTGGCAAAGATTACATTGTAAAGTCTTGTACTTTATGATAAATCTCCTGCAGGGTTACTTAAAAGGGCTTTTCTTTGACTTAAAGGGGTTTTCCCACAAACGAAAGTTCATTTTAATCAATAGATTTTGGAATAATAATAATTTCCACAATTGGATGTGTTTAAATAAAATGTTCCCGTGCTGAGATAATCTTATAAATGTGCTGTATACTGTGTAATGGCTGTGTCTGACCGTGCAGGAATATAATCTGATCATACCACAGCTCCTGGGCAGGAGAGGAAGCAAAAGAGTATACAGACATTACAGCACGGGATCACAGCTGATTCTTTTTGTGAGGTAAAACCTTTCACTGCCTGTTTTTAAACAATGTTTTACCTTAAAGAAAGAATTAGCTGTGATCCCGTGCTGTAATGTCTGTATACTTTTGCTTCCTCCCCTGCCCAGGAGATGTGGTACGATCAGACCATGTTCCCTGCACGGTCAGACACAGCCATTACACAGTACACAGCAGGGGCACATTTATAAGATTATCTCAGCTCAGGAACATTTTATTTAAACACATCCAATTGTGGAACTTATTATTATTCCAAGATCTATTGATTAAAATGAACTTTTGTTTGTCGGAAAACCCATTTAAATTCTTCCTAAATCATTCTACAACATGTTTTTTTTTTTTTTATTACAAAAAAATTAGCTTTACACTTTTTTATTTTCGCGCATACGCCTCTGGTTTTAGTTGTGACATTTGTGTCTGGGGCATGTCAGAACAGCATTTTGCATAATTTACAATGCTGCCTTACAGTGCACCGTTCTCTTCTTTGTTTGCCTTCTCCATATCGTCAATAATACCCACCCATAGACTGCCATCACCGTCACTAATTACTGAACATAGTTACCATCTGATCATGATGACATTGAGTTTTTGAACTCCAATTAGGTGTTTGCAGTAGGATTAATGTTAATAACTGTAATAACTGATGGCTGAAAGCTTGTTCATCTGACAGCTCTCTCTTATGACTCCCTCATATACATGAACAAATGGATCGGGTGATTGGATTCCAGCTGCTTTCTCTTCAGTAGGAGCTAAGCTGCAGTAACCGGGAACAGATACTAAACCGTATACTGAGCCGTAGTGTTTTGGCTCTGTACGCTGTGTATACACATCTGAAGCAGGAGGTGGAAACAGCTGATAGGTCATCAGTATTTAAGTCCTGAACAACCCCTTTTAGTAACTAATGAAAATCCCATTTCTTTCTATACTTAAAGAGGACCTTTCACCAAATTTTTCATGTTGAACTAGACACACGATGCAATAGTGGCTAGAGAGCGCACTAAAACATTTAGTTTTTTTTTTTTGTTTGCTTTGTTTTTCAATTTTGCTTCTCTTTTGCGGAGATATTAGCATCAGAATATTTAGCATGTAATTATTTAGCTTTTGTTTTCACTTAAGGCGTGTACTGATGCTAACCAGTCATACGCAGGCAACAAGAAAACTCCCTCACTATAGTTTAGAGCAGTAGTGTGTGAAATGTAATAATACAGCCCTGATCTCCTGGTCTAACCTCCTGCCTGATTAGAAAGCACAGATGACAAACACCATTCAGATAAGGTCCCTGAGGGAAGAGGGGCAGCACAACTGAGTTTAGTTATGTTATACTACAAACTCTTCTATCAGCTCTCCTCCTCTTATAGCATGGACACCTCTGCTGTACTGCTCCTCCCCCCACACTGTATATCTGGAGATCACATTTTTGTACTCAACTCATAATCATTCTACAGTGAGGTCAGAGCAAGATGCAGGAATATGTCTCACACAGGAGTAGCCCAGAACAGACTGCTGCTGTGTGAGATGTGATGACAGCATGCTCTCACTGCTCAACGAGTACAAATTGTTGTGATTTCAGCTGACATAAGTGTGATTACAACTCACACACTGAGAAACCTCAAAGCTATTGTGGGCATGTTCTTTCTCCTGTGTGTTGCTGCCTGCTTGTGATTGACCAGCATCATACAGAGGTAAGAAATACACACCCCAGTGAAATCTGTCTGATAAAACCCACTTAAACTAGTATTCACCTCTCCAAGATCCTATCGCAATATGTAGTAGGTGTAGTAATAATAATAATAGCAAATAATAGCCAATACCTCCAATTATAAATGCAGCATAGTTCTTCTGATTGGCTATGTCGCTCACCCCATGTGCAGGACGTTGCAGTAGCTTAGATATCCATGGTTGCGGCCATTAAGAACTAACTAACTCACTATATGAGTGGTCGTAACCATAGATACCTAAGCTACTACAATGCCTTGCACATGGGGTAAGCGATATAGCAAATCAGAAAACCTATACTACATTTCTAATTGGAGGTATTTGGTATTATTATTATTATTAGTAGTAGTAGTATTATTACACCTACTAGATATTGGGATTGGATCTTGGAGATGGAAATGCCAATTTAACAAAAATTAACTCATTAGATACCAAACATTTTGAATGCTAATATCTCTACAATGGAGAGGCAAATTTAAAAAAGGTTTTCCACTCTGCAGATTATTACATTCTGTGTCAATGTGAAAAATTCGTTTTTTGACTACTGGAATAATTCAAGGTATGCTAATCAAACAGGAAATCTGATGGGCACATTACAATAGGGTTAATGACTGATCCATGATATCTGTTATGGATCTTGTGAAAATGGCCGCCATAATGCCAGTGTGAACAGAGCCTTTCTCCATTTACAAAGCCTCACTGTGATTATTATTAATGACTAATCAGTTAAGAAAAGGACTTTGTTATATAAACTGAGCAAGTTCCATTTACAGCATGTAGCAATGTTCTCAATTAGTTGCTCTTGCCTGGCTAATTGACTTTTCATCATGAACCTTTTTCAGTAAACTGTATGTGCCGTTTTCACAGCAGCCATTCCTTTGTTCTGAAATGTTTTCTGATCAACAATGAATGATACGACTTGTTAAATAACAATCTCTGACTGAGTTATCCCTGTGGACGGAGAATGATTTCTTAGTAAGTGAATTCAGGCAAATTATCTGTAGTAAGTATAGAGACCTAAACATGGAGATCCTATATGAGATGATACCTTTAAAACCCTACATTTCTCCACCAGTGAATCTTATATGATGTCATTAATGATCCTCATACTATGGACCTCAAAGCCCCATTAGTAGACCAATAAATTGAAACACAGTGAATTCTATTTAGGATGATACTCAAAATCAACCTGTGATTGTATTGCAAGTATTGCTTTGATAGCAAAATTGTACGTCTGGTACGTCCGGATACCCTTAAAGAACAGCGTCATTTTTCAAGTAAAACTTTGTTAGTCAGGCTGTCCCATCCATTGCATTGCTGGCACGAATGGTGGATGTTCATACCTGGGTATAGACCTGTAAGACTGAAAGTCCTCATTGGCACGGTCCTCTTTTCCTATGTATCAGTATGTGTTAGTCATAACACACAGTCCCCTGTGAGAACTGTTGTCCCCACAAATAATCCCAAATTCTTGTCTAAGCATTACCAGCTGCTAGCTCTGGCATTTTGACAGCCATTGTCCATCTGTTTGTATGAGAAAAACAATAATATTTTTCTTATTGAGTAATGTTTCATTTTTATTATTAGAAACTTTTTTTTCCTTACTGGTTTGGAAAATTTTATATCCTGACATTTTTTCTGATGTTGGCCATTGCAGTGTCCCTGGCATCTAGTACGGTTGGTTTGGCAGGACAGGTCGTCCACACAGAAAGTACAGAAGTGGTGCTGACTGCTGACCCCATAGTAGGATTTGGAATACAACTTCAGGGCAGTGTGTTTGCCACAGAGACCTTGTCTTCTCCACCCTTAATTTCTTACATTGATGTTGACAGTCCTGCTGAAAGGTGAGTTAAAAAGTGTATAGGTGGTCAGTATGGTTTATTTTATAGTCCTTTTGGTTTCTATATATTTATTTATTTTACTCACTTATATAGCGCCATTAATTCCACAGCGCTTTACAGACATTATCATCACTGTCCCCATTGGGGCTCACAATCTAGATTCCCTATCAGTATGTCTTTGGAGTGTGGGAGGAAACCAGAAAACCCGGAGGAAACTCACGCAAACACGGGGAGAACATACAAACTCCTTGCAGATGTTATCCTTGGTGGGATTACAGATCGCTCAGTGCACAACATTTACTTTGCTCTGCCTGTGTAAACAGGCATTTAAACGACTATCGTATTGTATCGCCAGTTGGTCCATGAAAACGGACCCTTAGGCTATGTTCACATTTCCAGCAATTATCCATTAAAATGTACCTAGCAGAAATACGTTGGCAAAAAAGTTGTGCAGACATAACTTTTTTGTCAGTTTCTAAAAAAAGGATTTCAGCTGGATCCGATTTTTTTTAGCATTGAAGTGTATGGAAAACGGATCCGTTAATTAACCATTCGTTCTCCCATTTGAAAAGGATCCTTTTTTTGCTTACTGGATCATTTTCAAATAGATGATTACTTGAAAGGTCACATACCTGGTAGTACTGTATATGTTAAATATCTATTTTCGACCTCTAGTAAGCAAAAAACTGATCCTTTTAGAATGGGAGAACAGCGGATGCTTAATTAGCGGATCCGTTTTCCATAGACTTTAAAATGGATCCAGCTGAAATCAGTTTTTTAGAAACAGACAAAAGTTGTGTCTGCACAACTTTCTAGCCAACAGATTGCTGCTGAATCCGTTCTGATGATTACTGGACATGAGAACATCATCTTAGTCTCTAATCATATGCATGTATGGGGATTGCTCAGTTTGGGTCAGTAGACCCGCTACCATTCTGTACATTGTAGCCTGTATTAGGACAATGAAATATGACCGGCATTAGTAAATGTTCTCCATCGTTCTATAAATGAGCAGTCTATTGGAGCCTTGATAATGTGCACTACATCCTTCATCATTTTCTGAGATTGCCTTATGCATTTAGAGAAATTGGGAGAAACAAGAAACGCCATTATGTTTTTCATGCCCCAGTTTTGATAAATGAGGTCTGTGAGATTGGTTATTTGAGGCGAGTGGTGTAGTGCCATGTAGTGACAATATGTAAACTGATTTCTTCATGTTAATAATTACCTAAATGCAGCCTGTGTAGGAGAACATAAAGTTTACTTCTACCCAAAAAAAGTCAAATCTGCATGTCCCCTGGGGATCACTGCTTCAAAGCCAGAGAGGCGCTACTCTTTACAGTGTAGGTGTATACACGGAGGAGATGTGGCAGGAGTATTAATATTCATGCTATGCCTGAAGTTGCCCGCAGTGTGAAATTGCCATGTGTGAATGCTTTTATTGCAAACATCCAGGCTATTTTCCCGCTCACTGGAGCCTTTGCTTCCCCCAATGATTATGTGAATGGGTACAGAGCGGCTTCCTTTCTCTCTACTGTTTGAGTAAAATTCTTTCTTTTTTTTCCGGACAGCAAATTTATCAAAGCTTTTTGTTTGTAATACTTTTCTTGGCTCCTAATAAATTATTCAGGATCATTCACTCTGCGTGCAGCACATAATGAAATTTCTGTCCTGACAATAAAATATCATGTTCTTGATCTGGTATGAGAAGATTAACAAGTTCCAGAGGCTTTATCATGCAGGCTTTTCCATCGGGGGGCCTCAGGCTATATTAATTACAAAAGCGAACATGCGCTGAAAGGGGCTGCCACATTGAGGTCTCTAATATTCTCCCTGCCATTGGGGAACTTTCATCAGTCTATGTGTGAGCTCTGATCACATCCGAAGAAAATGCTACTCGTGAATTATTAATTACTTCTTTAGGACATTTTACAGGCTTCCAAAACTCACAGGTTGCTTTATATACAGAATTGGGGGGCTGTGGTTTTTCTTCTTGCAAGGGAAAATCCACACAGTGGGTCCCTGTATCTAGACTATGCACTAGACTGTACATTTCACTTATTCTCTATTGTGTAAGTCCCCTGTTAATATTCTTATAATTTATTAATAAAAAATATATATGCCCTCATAGATGTGGAGTTGTACAGGTAGGAGATCGAGTGATGGCGATAAATGGGGTTCAGACGGAGGACAGCACCTTCGAAGAGGCCAATCAACTGCTAAGAGATGCAACTATTGCTGGGAAAGTCACCCTGGAAATAGAATTTGATGTTGCAGGTTAGTTGCTTAACAATTAATATGTGTAATGAGATTTGAATACATCCTATGGGACTGTGGTAAACTATATAAGTGCTCTATAAGCAGGGTATGTAGCCTAGACGTATTCTAGGCCATAGGATAAGCAAGTGTTAAGGCGTCTTATTGCTATGAAGTTAGGTCTCGATTAGTTGATCGTTCTGTACACTTTATAACCTTCATGGTGCTTTTGGCCTGATCAGTTTTAGTTTAGTATAGGTGGACATAGCAAACATATGTATTATTTATGGGTGTATTAGAGCTAATGAAGACCGGCAATCTTGGGTGTCCTTTCTGAGGAAGCTTTCACGTAACCCATAAGTCATAGAACCAAAAAAGGTGACATTTCATCTTTACAGGCCAGGGTGCTTTTTCTTATATGGTGATGGAATATATACATCTACAGATGTTTTCACCGTTAGGAGTAGAGAGTTCTCCAAACTAAGTTCAATGTCCCATGAAATATGCTCATTGACAGTTTATTTTGTTTTTTCCTCTGCCTTAGAGTCTGTGATACCCAGCAGTGGGACATTCCATGTTAAACTACCAAAGAAACACAATGTGGAACTTGGCATCACCATTAGCTGTAAGTAAATATATTGATAATAGGTTCACATTGTAACCTTTCCAATCAATCTCTATGTACAACATAATAATCTGTCTAGACCACAGCAATTGATTATCATTGCAGGCTGATAAGTTATTTTCAATATGATCTCAAGCTTATGAATCCTAGCTTTAACTCCATAGCTAGAAATCAGTCAGTCACAAACTATGTGCCTCATATTCCAAACTCCATCGTTTATGTTAAGTGGTTACTGTCATTTTATAAAACTTTACATAAATCAATAGTACAGGCAAGTATTTTTAAAAAACCTTTGTAATATATCTTCTCAGAGAAAGCTACTTTTTTCTTCACTTATAAGCCTCTTCTTCCTCTCCCTCACTACCCTCAGAACTCATCATTCACACTTAAAAGGCCACAGCTCAAATCTATATTGATAGAAGCAAGGTGGGATGCCAAAACAGTAGGAATTTAGGTTACACAGCACACTGAAGTCTATGGAGAGGGAACGGGAAGGAGTACTTGACACAGTGAGAGACCAGGCAGACTTGGGCAGATCGTACGTCAGCTTACAGGAAATTTATTTCACTTCAGTGCTGGAGTCACATTCACATTTCTGTGGACTGTGTATAGGAGACATCATAGCAGCTAGTCCCATCCACTAGCTCAGAGAGAACTGAAAATTAGTGAGAAAGCCTACAGAGGAGGAAACTGGTGAAAATGCAGTATACAAGCTATGTAGTGGTCAGAAATCGTGTTATTCTGTTATTCCTTTTATTCTAAAAGGTCATTTGAAAAGGCAGGTGTGCTATAACAATTACCTGTAAAATTCTATCTACAATACACTAGAACGTCGGACATAAGTGACATAATATTCAAGAGCCTTTTCTCGTGTATATTATTCCACCATATTGCATGAATACTTCCTGATAATCTACAAGAGATCTCCTAAATATGTCTCTGGAGGCACAGATTCTGCAATTGTCACTTTGGCCATCACTGTTATAGTCCAGTATAAAAAGGGTCAATGCTGTTTTATACCTAGTGGAAATGTTAATATATTAATATAGATGTTTAAGTATCCTGCACCGAAGTAGAACATCCCCCCGGGGCCTTGTGACACATTGCATAGATTAGATGGAGACAAATGTTATATGGGACAGTAATGGCATTGATTGAAATGATCAAACTGCTGAATAAAAGACAATGGAAGCTACTTACCAATGCATAGCTAAAAGCACAGTATGTGTATAATAAGGAACTAATGAATTATGGATAGAGATGGGGTCAGCTGCAGGAAATAGATATAGGTTGGAGAGGTTTAAGTTAAGTTACTGCTGTCTCCTTTTCACTTAACGGAAGGCAGATAATGTCAGGTTGAGAGCTATCGGGTTATTTCCCAGTGGGCATCGCAGGAAGCTGGCATGGCTAACAAGCCATTAAAGTCACTGGGCCCACACTGCGAGGGGACATGTAGCACAACAGCTTGTTGGTACAAATAGAGGCTGTCATTTTGACGAACAGATTCTTCATTTGGCAGACAAGCGCAGATGTATTCTGTGTTTTTGGAGACTCACATATGCTATCTGAGGCTCCTATCACAACATTTGCTTCTGTTTGCAGCCTATTTTCTGCACCAATTTCATGTTTTTCAACATATAGAGAAAAGTGTTTTTAGCAGAAGCCTACATTTTATCTCAGTGTATGCTGGGTTCTAATGATTAATATACATTATATACGTTATTTTTACCTCTTTTCTTCACTAGTCATGTTACCGACAAGAAATACTGAGACTAGTATTCCCTGGTGCTCCACAATGCCTACCATACGTGATTATATACCCAGTATATGCCATTAGCTAGACTCCATGACTTTAATACTTTTGTTTTAGGCATGGTTATAATAACTACTATCATGAAAGGGGTTGTTGTCTCTTCCATGTACAATCTCAAAGACCTCATTATGAGCATCCACATACCATGACCACTGTATACAATATACCAGGGGTCTCAAACTCTGCTAAGCAAACGGGCCACAAATAGAAAAAAAATTGAAGATGACATTTTCAGTGATACTGTTTTAAAAGCGGACACACGGATGGCACACAGATGAAAATTAAAAATGAAAATCATCTAAGTTTTCTGGATGAAACATATACAATTTTTCATACACTCGTCTGCACCTGGCCTTACCCTGCTACTTCTCCTGATAAACCCTGCTTCTCGCCTCACAGGCCACCGTAGCTAGCTGACCTGATGATTTAAGAGGCTTAAAGAGTGAGCCCCCTTCCTCCAATAACCATCTAAATACTCGTCACTATTGATAGTATTATCTAAGGGGTTAAACGGCCACGATTGGTGCTAATACTGATCAAAGCTATGATATGTAGATGACACCCACTGATGATGGTGCAAGCTCTGCTTGTGAGCTGGCGCCATTAACGCACCGTACATGTACAACGAATGTACGGTAGGGGTTAAAAAAAAAATCCTCCTCTCCATATTCACATACTATCCCCCCAGGCCATATGTTTGAGACCCCTGCAATATATAATGCAAAGAAAAACTGGAGGAGTTGTCTATAAAAGCTTTCATTTCTTTAAAATTTCCAGGTACTATTTTCCCCTTTCACTTCAAAAAACTGTCGGCCACCTATCTCCACTTTAGGACACACAGCGTATACCTTGCTTCCTAAAGTGCTAGTAATAGATCTTTAAAAAAAGCCAAATCTATAGTTGGAATTGGGATTGTTTTTATTATTAATCAATACTTTGTGTTTTGCTGTATCCTGCAGCTCCGTCCAGCAGGAAAACTGGCGATCATTTGGTTATTTCAGATATAAAGAAAGGCAGTGTCGCTCACCGGTGAGTGTCATCCTACAGAGTCAACACTTAAAGGTTTCTAAAGCTTTTTTTTCCAGTAGTAGAGTGCAATATACACTGTGATCCTGATAGTTGTTCTCAGGGACCAAAGTGGTTACATTGTAGACATTACTGATTAAAAATGTGTTAATAACAGATTTAGAGGAAAACTAAATGGACATAAAAAAATGTATGGGATGTTCACAATTCTACTAATCTAAGAAAATGGCCTGAGCAACTGATGTAGATATTTTTCTTCTCCTTTAAGCCATAAATTTCTTTGATTTTAGAAAAATAAGTCTTTATTTTTCCCCTAAAAAGCATCCCCACTCTTCTCTATGGGTAGTGTCTGGTGTTTGCACTTTCGTTCTGTTCAAGAGAATGGGGTTGAGCTACTTTTTCAGACACAACCCTTGGGCAAACAAACACAAAATATGCAACAGCATTCTAGAAGCGTTAAGGAATACCTATGTATACAGTGTATGTATGTGTATATATATATATATATATGTATGTGTATATATATATATATATATATATATATATATATATATATATTATATATATGTGTGTGTATACATATATGTGTGTGTGTGTATATATAGATAATATGTCTGTGTATGAATGTATGTATATACAGTACAGACCAAAAGTTTGGACATACCTTCTCATTTAAAGATTTTTCTGTATTTTCATGACTTTGAAAATTGTACATTCACACTGAAGGCATCAAAACTATGAATTAACACATGTGGAATTATATACTTAACAAAAAAGTGTGAAACAACTGAAAATATGTCTTATATTCTAGGTTCTTCAAAGTAGCCACCTTTTGCTTTGATGACTGCTTTGCACACTCTTGGCATTCTCTTGATGAGCTTCAAGAGGTAGTCACCAGAAATGGTTTTCACTTCACAGGTGTGCCCTGTCAGGTTTAATAAGTGGGATTTCTTGCCTTATAAATGGGGTTGGGACCATCAGTTGTGTTGTGCAGAAGTCTGGTGGATACACAGCTGATAGTCCTACTGAATAGACTGTTAGAATTTGTATTATGGCAAGAAAAAAGCAGCTAAGTAAAGAAAATCGAGTGGCCATCATTACTTTAAAAAATGAAGGTCAGTCAGTCTGAAAAATTGGGCAAACTTTGAATGTCTCCCCAAGTGCAGTTGCAAAAACCATCAAGCGCTACAAAGAAACTGGCTCACATGAGGACCGCCCCAAGAAAGGAAGACCAAGAGTCACCTCTGCTTCTGAGGATAAGTTTATCCGAGTCACCAGCCTCCGAAATCGCAGGTTAACAGCAGCTCAGATTAGAGACCAGGTCAATGCCACACAGAGTTCTAGCAGCAGACACATCTCTACAACAACTGTTAAGAGGAGACTTTGTGCAGCAGGCCTTCATGGTAAAATAGCTGCTAGGAAACCACTGCTAAGGACAGGCAACAAGCAGAAGAGACTTGTTTGGGCTAAAGAACACAAGGAATGGACATTAGACCAGTGGAAATCTGTGCTTTGGTCTGATGAGTCCAAATTTGAGATCTTTGGTTCCAACCTCCGTGTCTTTGTGCGACGCAGAAAAGGTGGTCGGATGGACTCTACATGCCTGGTTCCCACCATGAAGCATGGAGGAGGAGGTGTGATGGTGTGAGGGTGCTTTGCTGGTGACACTGTTGAGGATTTATAAAAAATTGAAGGCATACTGAACCAGCATGGCTACCACAGCATCTTGCAGCGGCATGCTATTCCATCCGGTTTGCGTTTAGTTGGACCATCATTTATTTTTCAACAGGACAATGACCCCAAACACACCTCCAGGCTGTGTAAGGGCTATTTGACCAAGAAGGAGAGTGATGGGGTGCTACGCCAGATGACCTGGCCTCCACAGTCACCAGACCTGAACCCAATCGAGATGGTTTGGGGTGAGCTGGACCGCAGAGTGAAGGCAAAAGGGCCAACAAGTGCTAAGCGTCTCTGGGAACTCCTTCAAGATTGTTTGAAGACCATTTCCGGTGACTACCTCTTGAAGCTCATCAAGAAAATGCCAAGAGTGTGCAAAGTAGTCATCAAAGCAAAAGGTGGCTACTTTGAAGAACCTAGAATATAAGACATATTTTCAGTTGTTTCACACTTTTTTGTTAAGTATATAATTCCACATGTGTTAATTCATAGTTTTGATGCCTTCAGTGTGAGATATATATATATATATATATATATATATATATATATATATATATATATATACACACACACACACACTGTATGCAGGGTGTCAGACTGGGGTGCCAAGGGCCCACCAGTAGTACATGCAAAATTTCCTGACCCTTTTTCACAAATTTGAAATTAGCAAATGCCATTTTTGGGCAAATGTGCCTCTGCTTGTGGGGAAAAAAGTGAACAGTTTATGCAGCATGTTTCCTATACTTAAGGCTAAAATAAAATTCATCAAGCTCCACCAATGTATATGTGACTTAATATGATGTATACATAGTTAAAGAGAGAAATGCAAGTTAGGAGTACACTAATAGCTCTGACTTCATAAAAACAGCACTGGCACTCTGGAATTGGGCGATAAACTTCTTGCCATAGACAACATCCGGCTGGAGAATTGCTCAATGGAAGACGCAGTACAAATACTACAGCAATGTGAAGAGCTTGTTAAGCTGAAGATACGCAAAGATGAAGATAACTCAGGTGGGTGAGCAGATCAACGTCTCTTAATGACGTTTTTATTTTTCTAGTGTTTTCTTGCTGAAAATTAAAGAAGATATACAATATCTATAATTCCAGTTCAGAACAGACTGTTCTTTCTATTAATTTTGGAGAGGAAAGACTAGAAGCAATGGGATGAAACTAAATGGGAGGAGACACAGATTAGATATTAGAAAAAACTTTTTGACAGTTAGGGTGATTAATGAGTGGAACAGGCTGCCACGAGAGGTGGTGAGTTCCCCTTCAATGGACGTCTTCAAACCGAGGCTGGACAGACATCTGTCTGAGATGATTTAGTGAATCCTGCTTTGAGCAGGGGGTTGCACCAGATGACCCAGGAGGTCCCTTCCAACTCTACCATTCTATGATTCTATGGATCCTATCCCAGATGTCACACAGAAGGCTGCAGTTTGCTTAATTTTAAATATGTGCAAATATTATTCAGCATAATAGATAGGGCTTGTATCTTCTTTTTTGGCAAGAATGTCAGATTTTGCCACTATAAGACTATGTTCACCTCTGTGTCGGAGGGTCCGCTCCGAACCTGTGTTGCGGATTCTGTTATATTTGATGGTAAAAATAGTTCTTCATGCACTATACAAAACTAAACGATGAGTGACCTTGGCCTTATGGGTCATTGGGGACGTCTAGAGATGCAAACATTTTTTCCCTAGAAATACATTAAGGCAGTAAGCATGAAAATTCTGAGATTTAATGACCAGCAGGGTATGTAAGTGATTGCCAGATCCTCGAGTAGAGAAAATATGTATCGCCCCAGTAAACTGAAATATCTGGCCGCAATGTACAAGGAAGGCATATTGACTAATAAAGATGCAATGCAGTTAATCTCCTAAGTGTCGGCAGTTAATTACAAATTATCTCAGCAGTGAAACTGAGACACGATTTTCACACTTCTAGACGAACAGGAGAGCAGCGGAGCCATAATTTACACAGTAGAGCTGAAGAGGTACGGAGGGCCCCTGGGAATTACAATTTCAGGCACTGAAGAACCTTTTGATCCAATTATCATTTCAAGCCTTACTAAAGGTGGACTAGCGGAAAGGTAATATATCTGTCTATCTGGTTGTCTGTCTGGACAGGATGTCATTTATTTCATTTATGTGCCACTTTGGACAAATCTTTATTACCACTCTGTTATGATGATCTGCAGAGTTTGGGATCAGATTAACATAAAATCCTGTTTACTTTCCTATTATTTATGGAGCTCATCATATCCTTTCGTGCAGGTCTTCCTGTTCTTTACATCGCCAGGACCTGCGTCTTTGATCTATTGCTTCAATGGAGCTCTTTGTTGTAAGGCTCGTAGAGAGCAGATATTAAGAGCTTGTTATGTGCTCACCTGCTGCTAATAATTTTGGAGAGCCACAATTATAATATTACAGGCAGCGAGCAAACGTTGGACATAATAGAAAACACTTTGCATTTGAACAATAGCTTATTTAAGGTGATGAATTGATAAATGTGATGATGAGTCATTCCCCGCTCCAAAGTTATTAACGTGAAGATTTTACTTCAAGAACAAAAAGCCTGACTTAGAATAAAAATAATTTGCAAGCGCATTTCTATTTTAGATGAAAGTAAAAAAAAACAACAACTTGCTTTTCTACTTCACTAATTAATTTTCTGTTTTTCTTTTTATAGAACGGGTGCAATCCACATAGGGGATCGAATTCTAGCCATAAATTGTAACAGTCTGAAAGGAAAACCTTTGAGTGAAGCTATTCATTTACTGCAGATGGCAGGAGAAACCGTCACTTTAAAAATCAAGAAGCAAACAGATGGTAAGCCAGATCACTGGGGAATGCGTGCAACAGCCTAAATTGTAATGTGGATCAAAAAGAGACGTCCAGCACGCAGTTACATGAGTAAAACCATGATCCTTTAGGGTATGTTCATATACAGTTTTTTGCGTGAGTTTTGGCATGTAAAATTTACATTTTCCATTCCAAAATATGTGCAAAAAAACAAACACTTACTAAACAAAGTCTCATTGCCATTAAAACAGCAATGTCACTTATTGAAGCAGATTGTGGGTGTATTTTGCACAAAAATCGTGGCCTGTAACAGCATGTGAATTAGTCAGCGGCATTCCAATCTCCATTTAAAAGGACAATGTCATTAAAAATGATCTATTGTTTAAATCCGATATTTCTGTAACATGTATTTTTAAAATAATTTTGGCAATTTACAATTTTTTTTCTTATTATTATCTTTATTTAAAAAATAAGTAATTAGTAATCTTGCAATTTTCACATTGGCCACTGGGGCTTTTCAAGACTAATACTTCCTGTCGTTTCAGGAAGAGTTTTCAGAGGCTGGAGTACAATGTGAGGTTAAAACCTCTATTCACAGCTGATAACACAGGATCCACCAATCACAATAGGCGATGTCACAGCTGACCCTGCTCCTCCTCCCTTTATAATGACCTTTTCACAGGCACAACTCACTTTTCAATACAAAATATAGGGTCAAGGTCAGACCATTGTGGCTGTGTACATGTATTGTTTCCTGAAATAATCTAATAAAGCCCCAGTGGCCAGTGTAAAAATTGCATGATATTTTTCTACAGATTCTGACATAAAAAATAAAAAACAAAAAAATGTAAAAAAAAAAATAACACAAAAACCTAATAACAGTAGGTAATTTTCTAATGACAGCTTCCCTTTAATCTGCAAATCCTACCAGTCAACAGCAGAGATGGGCAAACTGCAGCTTGCGGGCCACATCCAACCTCCTGGCTGTTTTAGTCCTGCCCGCGGTCCGAGACAGCCAAAGGACTGAAACAGTGGCCAACAGCCCTCTCCATGCCCTCGCCCACCATCTGTCCACCGCTGTCACTGCTATCCGCATCCTCGAGATGCATACAGCGGTGAATACATTAGCGGAGGACGGAGCCGCCAACTCCTTCCATCAATCAGCGTGTGAAATAACTGGCGCGATTATGTCACTTCATCATATCAGCTGTACGGAGAGTCGTTACACTGGAGACAGGAGTAGGGTGCCGGGGAACAGGAGTGAGGTGAGTATGTGTTTTTTTTTTCTCATATATACAGTACAGACCAAAAGTTTGGATACACCTTCTCATTTAAAGATTTGTTTTGTATTTTCATGACTATGAAAATTGTACATTCACACTGAAGGCATCAAAACTATGAATTAACACATGTGGAATTATATACTTAACAAAAAAGTGTGAAACAACTGAAAATATGTCTTATATTCTAGGTTCTTCAAAGTAGCCACCTTTTGCTTTGATGACTGCTTTGCACACTCTTGGCATTTTCTTGATGAGCTTCATGAGGTAGTCACCGGAAATGGTCACCGGAAACTTATTAAACCTGACAGGTGTGCCCTGTCAGGTTTAATAAGTGGGATTTCTTGCCTTATAAATGGGGTTGAGACCATCAGTTGTGTTGTGCAGAAGTCTGGTGGATACACAGCTGATAGTCCTACTGAATAAACTGTTAGAATTTATATTATGGCAAGAAAAAAGCAGTTAAGTAAAGAAAAACGAGTGGCCATCATTACTTTAAGAAAGGAAGGTCAGTCAGTCCGAAAAATTGGGCAAACTTTGAATGTGTCCCCAAGGGCAGTTGCAAAAACCATCAAGCGCTACAAAGAAACTGGCTCACATGAGGACTGCCCCAGGAAAGGAAGACCAAGAGTCACCTCTGCTTCTGAGGAGAAGTTTATCCGAGTCACCAGCCTCAGAAATCGCAGGTTAACAGCAGCTCAGATTAGAGACCAGGTCAATGCCACGCAGAGTTCTAGCAGCAGACACATCTCTTCAACAACTGTTAAGAGGAGACTTTGTGCAGCAGGCCTTCATGGTAAAATAGCTGCTAGGAAACCACTGCTAAGGACAGGCAAGAAACAGAAGAGACTTGTTTGGGCTAAAGAACACAAGGAATGGACATTAGACCAGTGGAAATCTGTGCTTTGGTCTGATGAGTTCAAATTTGAGATCTTTGGTTCCAACCACCGTGTCCTTGTGCGACGCAGAAAAGGTGAACGATGGACTCTACATGCCTGTTTCCCACCGTGAAGCATGGAGGAGGAGGTGTGATGGTGTGGGGGTGCTTTGCTGGTGACACTGTTGGGGATTTATTCAAAATTGAAGGCATACTGAACCAGCATGGCTACCGCAGCATCTTGCAGCGGCATGCTATTCCATCTGGTTTGCGTTTAGTTGGACCATCAATTATTTTTCAAAAAGACAATGACCCCAAACACACCTCCAGGCTGTGTAAGGGCTATTTGACCAAGAAGGAGAGTGATGGGGTGCTACACCAGATGACCTGGCCTCCGCAGTCACCAGACCTGAATCCAATCGAGATGGTTTGGGGTGAGCTGGACAACAGAGTGAAGGCAAAAGGGCCAACAAGTGCTAAGCGTCTCTGGGAACTCCTTCAAGATTGTTGGAAGACCATTTCCGGTGACTACCTCTTGAAGCGCATCAAGAGAATGCCAAGAGTGTGCAAAGCAGTCATCAAAGCAAAAGGTGGCTACTTTGAAGAACCTAGAATATAAGACATATTTTCAGTTGTTTCACACTTTTTTGTTAAGTATATAATTCCACATGTGTTAATTCATAGTTTTGATGCCTTCAGCATGAATGTACAATTTTCATGGTCATGAAATTACAGAAAAATCTTTAAATGAGAAGGTGTGTCCAAACTTTTAGTCTTTACTATATATACACGGGTTATATGGGGGCTCATACTGTATGTGTGTGGATTCTTACGGTATATAGGGGGATGTCAGCATACTTAATCCTGCTCAATATTAAGTGATACAGTTAACATGAAATTCTAATTATTTTGTTAATATTAATATTTAGCAGAATTAATTTTAGCCTATGGTTCAACCCACCACAACAGTCACGGTCTCTCATGCGGCCCCTTGGGAAAATTAATTGCCTACCCCCGGTCTACAGCTGTTTCCATCAGAAGGTGAGAGTTGCCGCTGATCTGGACTTGATGACCACTTGCGTGCGTCCTTTTCTAATAAATAGGACAGATGCACAGTACCTGGCAAGCATTTGTCAACACCATATCAGAGACGCAGGGCAGGATCACCACATTAAACCTAAGCTTCTGCTTTTATTATTGCCATCTACTTGCTTGCTACATCCAAATAGTACTTTCTTATTACGTAGAATGCTCTGATGCATTAAGTTTATGCAAAAAAATCCTTTTCTATTACTTTCAGATACTAGTCCTAAGGCATTTACATCATCTGGAAGAATCAGTGAGCTTTGTGATGCTGAAGATGACACCCCTGTTACACAGAAGTCCAGCAACCTTTCAGATATTTATTCCACCACTGTGCCAAGTGTAGACAGTGCAGTTGAGTCTTGGGATGGCTCTGCTGTGGACACCGCTTACGGAAGTCAAGGTAAAAAATCTGTGTTACTTGGGTAATCTACAAATGTAGTGGAATATTCTTGTGGCTTCACCGTAATCTGATATTTTCCATTGTTACAAGACTGTGTAAACTGGGTATCAGTAAGGGTATGTTCACAAGTGGCATATTTGCAACATTTGGAAGTCTTTATGACCATAAGAATATATAAACAAATGTTACTCCTTAGTGAGTAGCTAGTGTAGGCAATCCTCTACTGACTCTTATATTTCTTCTTATTAAAAGTAAATTAATGTAATTTTTGAGATGTGTGATTTTTATAAACTTATGTACAATACCGTTCAAAAGTTCAGGGTCACCCAGACAATTTTGTGTTTTCCATGAAAACTCATACTTTTATTTATCAAATGAGTTGAAAAATGATTAGAAAATACAGTCCAGACATTGACAAGGTTAGAAATAATGATTTTTATTAGAAAGAATAACTTTCTCCTTCAAACTTTGCTTTCGTCAAAGAATGCTCCCTTTACAGCAATTATAGCATTGTAGGCCTTTGGCATTCTAGCTGTTAATTTGTTGAGGTAATCTTGAGAACTTTCATCCCATGCTTCCTGAAGCCCCTCACACAAGTTGGATTGGCTTGATGGGCACTTTTTGTGTACCATACGGTCAAGCTGCTCCCACAACAGCTCAATGGGGTTGAGTTCTGGTGACTTTTCTGGCCACTCCATTACAGATAGAATACCAGCTGCCTGCTTCTTCCCTAAATAGTTCATGTATAATTTGGAGGTGTGCTTTGGGTCATTGTCCTGTTGTAGGATGAAATTGGCTCCAATCAAGCACTGTCCACAGGGTATGGCATGGCGTTGCAAAATGGAGTGATAGCCTTCCTTATTCAAAATCTCATTTACCTTGTACAAATCTCCCACTTTACCAGCACCAAAGCAACCCCACACCATCACATTACCTCCACCATGCTTGACAGATGGCGTCAGGCACTCTTCCAGCATTTTTTCAGTTGTTCTGCATCTCACAAATGTTCTTCTGTGTGATCCAAACACCTCAAACTTTGATTCGTCTGTCCATAAAACTTTTTTCCAATCTTCCTCTGTCCAATGTCTGTGTTCTTTTGCCCATATTAATCTTTTCCTTTTATTAGCCAGTCTCAGTTATGGCTTTTTCTTTGCCACTTTGCCCTGAAGACCAGCATCCCGGAGTCGCCTCTTCTCTGTAGACGTTGACACTGGCGTTTTGCGTGTACTATTTAATGAAGCTGCCAGTTGAGGAGCTGTGAGGCGTCGATTTCTCAAACTAGAGACTCTAATGTACTTGTCTTGTTGCTCAGTTGTGCCGCGGGGCCTCCCACTTCTGTTTCTGCTCTGGTTAGAGCCTGTTTGTTCTCTCCTCTGATGGGAGTAGTACACACCATTGTAGGAAATCTTCAGTTTCTTGGCAATCTCTCGCATGGAATAGCCTTCATTTCTAAGAACAAGAATAGACTGTCAAGTTTCACATGAAAGTTCTCTTTTTCTGGTCATTTTGAGAGTTTCATAGAACAAACAAATGTAATGCTCCAGATTCTCAACTAGCTGAAAGGAAGGTCAATTTTATAGCTTCTCAAATCAGCCAAACTGTTTTCAGCTGGTCTAACATACTTGTGCAAGGGTTTACTAGGGTTTTCTAAACATCCATTAGCCTTCTTACACAGTTAGCAAACAAAATGTACCATTAAAACACTGGAGTGGTGGTTGTTGGAAATGGGCCTCTATACACCTATGTAGATATTGCAATAAAAACAAGACGTTTGCAGCTAGAATAGTCATTTACCACATTAACAATGTATAGAGTGTATTTCTGATTTATTTAATATTAGCTTCATTGAAAAAAAATGTGATTTTCTTTCAAAAATAATGAAATTTTGAATGGTAGTGTATATCTTGTATGATCTTTACAGTTTGAAGGGATTGAGTTCATACAGCACTGTGCAAAAGTTTTAAGCAGGTGTGAAAAAACTGTTGCAAAGTAAGAGTGCTTTCAAGAATAGAAGTGTTAATAGTTTATTTTTACAAATTAAAGGGAATATGTCAGCAGGTGTTTTCTATGTAATCCGAGGCAACATGAGATAACCGGTTAAAACATCATTCAGCAATGTGTTACTTATCAAGCTGTGTGCTGTTGTTTACTTAAAGTGACAGTTTTACCATGAGGACATTATTATTGTTGTGACTAGCTGGCTCACAAGCACTGGTGCAACTCCTCCTCCCCTCCTGTAATAAGCAGCTCACTGTCAATAGGCAATGTCAATACAGAGCCTGGCATGGGCAGGGTTAGCTTTCTCAGCTCTGCTGCATTCTACATTTAAAAACTCTGTGTCAAAACTTCTGCACCAGTAAACTAAGTGATACATCATTGGATTCAGGGTCTCTTTTCCTACATTATGCTGCTCTTAGATGAGGCAGCAAAAACCTGGTGACAGATTCTTTTTAACAAAATGCAAAGTGAATGAAAAAAGCCAAACTAGAAATATGAATCAAATCAATATTTTGTGTGATAAACATTCAAAACATCATCAAAGCAACAATTTTTCAGGTAGTATACACTTGCACACAATTTTTGAAGGAACTCGTCAGGAAGGTTGTTCCTTACATATTGGAGAACTGAAAGCAGATATTCTGTGGATATAGTTGCATATCTTTTTGTCTCTTCATGTAATCCCAGACTAACATGATGATGTTGAGATCAGGGCTATGCAGGGATCATATTACTTTCAAGACTCCTTGATCTTCTTGACACTAAAGATAGTTCTTATTGACAATGGCTGTATGTTTGGAGTCGTTGTACTGCTGCAGAATAAATTTAAGGGAATCAGACTCCTCCTTGATGCTATTGAAAGATGAATCAGCATCTGTCTGTAGTTCTCAGCACTGAAGACACCCAAGACATGAGCAATGTTGTGGACTGTAGACGCAGTGGTTGGCCAAAGAAACTTAGTGCAGCGGATGAAATACACATCATGCTTACGTCTGTTCAAAATCAGAAGATGCTCAGCATTTACATCCGCTCAAAACTGGCAGCAACCAATGGGATCCACCTACACTCATCTACTGTTCAAAGAAGTCCTGCCAGAAGGGGGTCTTCAAGAAAGAATTACTGCCAAAACTCAGACCTTTTTTATGTAAATAAGGCCAAGTGACTCAACTATGCACGAAAACATAGGAACTGTTGTTCAAATAAATGGCAGCAAGTGCTCTGCACTAATGAGTCAAAATGTGAAATATTTGGCTGGAACAGAAGGCACTTTGTTTGCTGAGGGGATGGAGAGAGGTACAATGATGAGTGACTATAGGCAACATGGTTGCAAGTTTGGAGCTGCATTTCAAAAAACAGACTAGGGTCAAGATGACTGTTGTCTTCAATGCTGTGAAATACAGGCAGATACTTAACCATCATGCAATACCATCAGATTGGCTACAAATTTATTCTGCAGCAGGACAACGACCCCAAACATACAGCCAATGTCATTAAGATTTGGGTTCACTGAATACACTAAATCTTGCCAGCTTATTAATAACAGCTCCCAGCTGTCTGCGTAGCCTTTACTAGTTATAAAAAATGGAAGACCCCAAAAAAGAAATTGGGGCCCCCCTATTTATAATACCCAGCAAAGGCTAAACAGACAGCTGTGGGCTGATATTAATAGGCTGGGAAAGGGCCTTAGATATTGACCCCCTCCCAGACTAACATCAGCCCTAAGCCGCCCCAGAAATGACACATCCATTAGATGTGCCAATTCTAGCACTTAGCCTCAGCTCTTCCAAATTGCCCTGGTGCGTTGGCAAGTGGGGTAATGGTGTTGGGGTTGATGGTAGCTGTTTTATGTCCACTGACATCAAGCCTAGGAGATAGTAATGGAGAGGCGTGTATAAGACACCCATTACTAACCCCGTAATTTTAAGTAAAAAAACACACACAGAGCAAAGTCCTTTATTTGAACAAAACACTGCCCGACCCACTTTTACTCATTTATTAAGATCCAAATAAAAATAAAAAAAACAAAGTAATCCTCACCTGTCCACAGATAATCCATAAAGATGATGTCCAACAACGAACCCCAGCTCATCCGGATGAGTATGTATATGTAAAATCTTAATGTGATATTGTGCAGCCTGGGTACAAAGAAGGCTTTAGGCCTCATTCAGATATCAGTGTTTCACATATGCAAAAAAAATGGTACAGCTGACCCCAGTGTTTGGTCAGTGTGCCATCAGTGTTTTTCACGTATGGATAAACTAATAAGTAAATGAGAAAGTTTCTCCTATCCATTACAATATTAATCACAGTCAGCACATGGACTTTACACTCATGGCATCCATTTGTTGTCAGTGATTTTCATGGACCCATAGACTTGTATTGGTAATTTTTATCCATGATACTGGTAAAAACAGACATGTCTCCGCTATGTTTGCATGGACACACAGACATTTTTTTGCATGTGAACAGACCCATGAAAATCACATATAGAACACGTACGTGATACATGGACATCTACTAAATAAGGCCTTAGTCACTCAGGACTTGATAAAAATCCAAGGGTCCTGGTCGCAAATGAGTCTGTGGATGTCTATGGAAATTCTTATTCCACTGCTCCTACAGTGGCCTAACAAGCTTCTAATTATCCACTTCTACTGTTACTGAAGATCCTATTTTTACCAAAATGTGGAGAATTAAAAGACCTTTGGTAATTAGTATTTGCTATAAAGTACTGTGTTTTTTACAGTCAGGGAAACTGGACCAGGGTTGTGCTGAAGACGTTTGTATAAGTATATGGGAGTAGATTGACTGCTCTCGATCTCTCAACATGAGCTAACAGGACTGACTTTAAAGAGTAAGGCTGTGTGCCCACGATGCGTTTTTTAATCGTTTCCGCAGCTGCAGAAACGCTTAAACGCTTGGTAGAAGGCCTGCCATGTTCCCCAATGATAATCCGCATGTGCTGTGCACATGCTGCGGAAATTTCCGCTGCGGATTATCATTGCGGAAAAATACGCAGCACTACCAATTATTTTGCGGAAGTGCTGCGTCTTCGCCACCATTGACTTGCATTAGAACGCATGGATTACGCATCACTGTATATGTAGATGCGCAATCCATGCGTTCCAATGTGCGGATGGTACCCAGGTCTAGAGGACAGGAGACTCTCCTCCGGACCCGGGTACCATAGAACCTGTAAAAAAAAAAAAAAGAATAAAATAAAAAATAAATATATACTTACCTTCTGGCGGCCCCCGATGCACTCCTCCTCGCATGCCGGCAGTTCGCGATGGACTGAAGGACCTGCGCTGACGTCATAGTCATGTGACGGGTCACGCGACGCTGACGTCGGCAGGTCCTTCAGTGTACCGCTGCCGGCAAGGGAGAACGGAGGGAAGCAAGACACTGGGGGCCATCAGAAGGTAAGTATAGATTTTTTTTTTTATTTTTTACCATTCTTTCGGTCACACTATATAAATCCATGCCGTTTGCATGGATTTATATAATGTGACCAAGTTGTCAAGCACTTTCCAAGTGACGCTAAAATCGCTTGGAAAGCGCTTGACAACCCGCATGCAGAAATGCATGTGAAGAACGCTTCATATCCGCATGTCCCTGGCAGGAAAAACGCATGTACAATCTGCATGTACAATCCGCATGCGTTTTTTCTGCCAGGGAGATGCAGAAACGCCCAGGAAAAAATCCAGAGCATTTCTGCATCGTGGGCACATAGCCTTACCGTCTGTTTAATTTTTAGTTCATAAATCAATAGTAGAAAATAAGTCACTTTATAATATATCTTGTCAGAGAAATCTGCTTCTTTCTCATGAACTGATTATTCACTCTCAATTTATGAGTGAAAATCTGTATTCAGTGAATTAACTTTAGGGCGCAGTCATTGCTTGCGCGGCGATAGCATCGCAATCCTCTCTTCAGTGTGACAGCATGTATTTCTATGCAGCTGTCACGCTCAGGTCAGGAGAGCCGACAGCCAGTCCGAGGATTGTGATGGGAGTAGCAAGGTTGTCTGACTGTGCCCTTAAAGTGGAACTATTGTTTAATGTGAAGTTTCAGCAAAATGTCTGTGTCTGCCTCTATCTCCACCCTCATTCTCCCCCTCCCCTTTCCATAGATATTTGAGCACCCACGGTCATCTCCTACTTCAGTACATACAGATTTTACCACTTTACCCTTTAATTGAGATTGAGAAATCAATTCAGGAGGAAAAAGAAGCTAATTTCTCTGATAATATATATTATATAGTTGCTTATTTTTCATGAGTACTATTGATTTATGAAATATAAATTAAAACCATAGTTAATGTGTAAGTGTATTCTCTTGAAGTGCCAGTAGGACTTAAAGGGGTATTCTCTAGTTGTCTCTTGAGCAGCTCAGAGTAATGTAGTCTCCAATTTGCTTACTTCCTGGTTTCTGGAGAAGGGCAGGCGCTGAGTGACAGTTTTGGTGAGTAGTAAAACTGTAGCATTAGTAAATCTATGAAGCTCAGCACAAGTTCTGCTGTAACACATTCAGCCATCAGTGGGTTTTTTTCTGGAGTTCACACTGTTATTACTGTATTTAAACACAGAGATACCAAGGCATTTGAATAATGTGATTAGCAGATTTTGCAAGATTTCTAACAGCATCTCTTCAGAAAATGGAAGGGAGGTGAGCAGCTAATCTGCTGTATAGAAATCAGTGAGCTGGAGAGTGCTTGCTGGGATGTCAGGAGTTACCGTATTTTTCGGAATATAAGATGCACTTTTTTCCTCCAAAATTTTGGAGGAAAATGGGGGGTGCGTCTTATAGTCCGAATGTTGGGGGGTATATATATATATTCTGTGTGGGGTGTAGGGGGAGCGGTAGCAGTGGAGAAGCAGGGCACAGGAGGCAGCAGCCGCCTGCTGCAGCCTACACTATCCCCGCTGCTAAAGAAAATGAATATTCACTGCTCCCCACACCCATGGGCGTGGGGAGCACTGAATATTCATGCTCCTTAATAGTGGCATACAGTGTCTCCGCAGCACGGCTCCTGCTGCTGCCGGGCGATCGTGTGTGCCCGCTATTAAAGGGCATGAATATTCACCCCTCTCCACACCCATGGAAGTGAAGAGGGCGTGAATATTCATGCCCTTTAATAGCGGGCACTCGCGATTGCCCGGCAGCAGCAGGAGCCGCGCTGCGGCTACACTGTGTGCCGGCTATTAAGAAGCATGAAGTCACTGCTCCCCGTGCACACAGTCCCAGCTTGGGGAGCAGTGACTTCCGGCAGCTGATCTCTCCTTGTGAGCCGCGCATGGCAGTGACGCCATGCGCAGCTCACATGGCGAGGTCAGTGTGGGCAGACTGGACACAGCGCTGGAGGAGAGAGAAGAAAGGTGAGTAGGAGTGTTTCCTTTTTTACGTGCAGCGTGATGGGGCTTAGGGGGACCATTTATACTAGGGTAATGATGAGGGGACCATGCATACCAGGATATGGATGAGGGGGCCACACATACCAGGATATGGATGAGGGGGCCACACATACCAGGATAGGGATGAGGGGTGCCATGCATACCAGGATGGGGATGAGGGGTGCCATGCATACCAGGATGGGGATGAGGGGTGCCATGCATACCAGGATAGGGATGAGGGGTGCCATGCATACCAGGATAAGGATGAGGGGTACCATGCATACCAGGATGGAGGGGTGCCATGCATATCAGGATGGAGGGGTGCCATGCATACCAGGATGGGGGCCACGTATAATAGGAAGGGGATATTATCAGAATTGGGGGACATTACCCCTATACCAGTGTCAGCAGCAAACCCCCTCCCCCTTAACAGGGCATCGTGACCACATTTTTTAACTCAATTTTTTTTTCTATTTTCCTCCTCTAAAACCTAGATGTGTCTTATGGTCCGGTGCTTCTTATAGTCCGAAAAATACGGTAACTCTTCTCCTGGAATGTAACTACTGTGCACTGTCAGCCAGGGTCTGGAGGCTAGTAAAATGGAAACCAGCTGTACACTATAAAAGACAAAAGCTCTCATTGCAGGAGAATGATAGCAGATAGAAAAAGCCAGTCCATTGCAAACTAGCTTATTTTCATGCTAACTAATTTAGAATACCCCTTTAATGTCTCTTGAAAATGACAGATTTTAAATACTGGTTGTCAATTTTAAGGTTTCTCTGACTTTTTCAGGACCCAATTTTCAAGCCTCTGGATTCAGTTTCAATGCATTTGAATGGAGAAACCCAAAGCAGAAGGGCAGTCTGTCTCCATTGAATAGGCCAACCAATAATCACTTTCAGGATACAGGACTTAGTGATGATGAGTGGGAAAGACCAGCAACCAGTGGGTAAGTTCTGCTCTTTTCGTGATGATTGCAGTTTACGTCAGCAATGAACAGAACACGTCCATCCATTGCCAGAGGTGTGATGACCTCTCCTAGTGCCATCATATTTTATACTCGTACCATCTCGTTTTAATTACTGCTGACATTTAGAGCACTCTTAGGTTTTCCTTTTTTAATTTAATGCTCTGACAGTTCATTTGAGATCAAGTGAAAAATGCTAGAAAAAGAGATTAAAATGCGCTGTTTGATGGATTTGGCAGAAATTAACTTGATTCCTATGGTGAAGCTTTCAAGTTGAGTGCTTTAGTGCATTTTACATTTTTACATATGCTGCTGCCAGTCTATAGAAAGCTGCTACAGGGCCTTTACAGGTTGCTGGGTGGCATCTCTATGATGGTGAAGAGCCGATGCCCAGCAAAGATGCAACACACGTTTTTCCTGTATATCATACCCTCGTCAGCTGCATGCTATTTATCACGTGGCACTGGTAATATATTTCTGAACAGTACTTTTTATTATTTTTTTACCTTTTACTTGTATACCTAATTCAACTCTGCTAGAACTAATTATATCTGCTGATTACCTGCAGATTATTACACTGACTGCAACGCAAAGTGGCGTATTGTCAGTGAAGCTACTGCCACAACCTTGTGTAGGTCTATAAAGAAGTCGTTGCAGCAAACCAGACTATACTACCAGAATCAGACTTTATCAGAGACATTTAAAACTATCGCTGCTTCCCCTGGCTCTCGCAACGTATTGGGAGCTGCAGTCTTTTTTTTTCCACTACTGCTGCAGCACTACTAATTCATTCCTTAATCGAGTTGTCCACCTTTGGGGACATTTTTTTCTACTTGGTCATATATTTTGGGCTAAGAATAATGGTTGTAATTGGGTTTAATTAAAAATTTTGCACCAATTGCCGTTTATAGAATCTTTGTTGCACTGTCTATTGCTGGCTGCCGAATGAGTTAACTGAGAACTCATCAATCAGCTCACTGAGATGGTCTGAAGGGGAGTTTGTACTTCTTTTATCTGTGTTTTTTTTTCTGAGCTCCTCTCAGAACCTGGGCGCCTTTCTAGCGCTATTAACCTTAAGATTAACCCTATATCTGCAGGTTAATAGGCACTTTTTGACATTACAAGTTCCCCTTAAAATAATAACGTTTACGACCATGTTTTTTTACCATCCCAAAACATTTGGATAAAAAAAAAGAAAACCTTTTGCATTTCAAATGCACTTTGTGCCTATAGATTCTATGCAGAGCTTTGTGTCTGCATAGTAACAGACTACAAACATACTCTATGTAGTCTGGATCTTGTAGTTCTACTCCCTTGCATTGTTCTCTGCTTTTTGTATGTGAATTACTTAGGAGACATAGTTTTGTGTCTGCAGTTTTTACATAGAACTAAGAATGTGTCAAGTAGGACAATTTGTAAAGTTGCTTCATTTTTCTTCTTCGCTATATTGGCACAATAAAACAATGGTTATAAAGGTGGACATAACAAAAACTGGCTACTTTTGACCTGGTAAAAGGTCCACTTTGAATGCTCTTATATAATTCCCGCTGCTCCCCTGAGTAATCAGTTTTTTTCTGTTTTCTTTTTAAATCCGCCATACAGTATGGTGTCTATTTGATGCTAATTTTTAGGATTTTTACCAAGGGGGCGGCGTGACTCGCAGGGTAATTATACAGAGCAGCCTAACGCAATGCTCCCATGGTAAAAACCATATAAATTGGCACTAAATAAAAAGGCCCACATCTCTGGAACCATATGGTAGATTTAAATAAAAAGCAGAATATTCTAGAATAAAATGAGTAATAACTGGACACTTCTGACCTGCTCCTCTTTAATAATCCTTGATATTAGTGTCCATTTACCTCGGTTTATCCTCACAACAATAATTCTGCTGTGCAGTTTTATTCATAAAAAGAAGGAATTGCGCACTTAAGTCTATTTTACATTGATATGGACGATATAGGTGCCCTCTATATGTAAATCACCTTTAGTGCAATGTCAGGGAAACCGCAGAACCTTTCTTTACAGCAGAGTCAATCTGCAGTGCAGGACTCTGCCAGCTTCATGTCTTACTTGCCAGCAGAATTTATTACCACCGAAATATAGCGAAATTTGCAATTTATAGCATCTTTTTAGCTGTGAGTAAGCCTTTTTCCACTATTTGCAGTTTTGTGAAGGTAAATTCTATTGCCTTTTGCTTCACATTTTTAAATTATGAATAAAAGCTTGAAAGAGAAGCTTTATCCTTGATCTGTGGCATAAAGGCATAATAGCCATTCCTTATGTTGCTAATTATTAGGAGCAAACCAATAAAACAGTGCAGCTAAATGAATTTTAGTCCTCAGCAACTTCCCTGTCAGTAGACGATCACAAAACTGCAAGTTGTCTGTCGTCAAGATCTAATCCAGAGACAGTAGACTGCCCTCTGCAGCAGCCTGTAGTCGGATTTCCATGCACCTGTATTGCTAGAATACACTGGCTGTTTAAAGAAGCACTCAAAGTTTTTATTCTCTTAATATATTGCAGTCATCATATTATATTGCACTGTGTACTTACAATTGCTCATTTTGCTTTTCTACCCAGCTAATTCTTCTCTTTTCCATTAGGTCTATGACATCACACGATTAGCAACTGACTAGCTGACTCCTTCTAAGCTCTATGTAGACACAGGAGGTCAATTTTCTCTTTGAGTCATGAGTCACTGCAAAAGTCCCTGGCAGGGGGGGAGCAGAGCATCTGGGTCAGGAGATGAAGAGGGGAATGATTTATGCTTGGTAAAGAGTAGTGTTGAGCCACCCCCGTAGTGTTCGGGTTCGGTTCGTCGAAAACCCGTATGTTCGCCGAACTGTTCGTCGAACACCGTTAAAACCAATGGCAGGCAAACAAAAACACATAGAAAACACATAGAAAACACTTCAAAGGTGTCCAAAAGCTGACAAACTGCTCAGAAGACACAACTAACACATGGAAAAGTGACAAGTACATATAGTCATGCGAAAAGAAAAGAGGTGGAGGAGTAAAAGGAGGGGGAGACACAGATATAGGCATGTCATGCCCTTCTAAAACCAAAAAAGTGCGAAGCCGACACGGCCAGTCCGTTCCTGCCCGTGCAACCTCTGTGTCGCCGGGTTTGTGCCAGAGCCGCGGTGGACCCTGACGGCCAGCCCCCCTCTCCCAATACTGATGCCTGTCCGCTGGTGGGTCGAGCGAGCCCCCCTGCGGTGGAGGCAGGTCTAATCTTTTTAATTTAAATTGTCTCTCTAATTTGAATGTGTACACTTTAAATCCTTTTACAAGGATCTATTGGAGGGCAAGTCTCATGCCAGCAGCCGCGGTAATTCCAGCTCCAGTAGCGTCCACTAAAGCTGCTGCAATTAAAAAGCTTTTATAAGGATCGAGCTTGGCGGTCCACCGCAAGGCGTCCTACCACCAGTCCCAGCCCCTGTGCCTTGGGGTGCCTCCCCGATGCTCTTCACTGAGTGCCCCGGGGGCCCGAACCATTTCCTTTGAAAAAATTAAGTGTCCAAACTACAGGTGGTGTAGCTTGCTTAACAGCTGGGATAATCCGCTGACTAGCAGACACTGCTACTAGGCACAAAGTATTTCCTGGGCTAGATGCAGTTAAAAATTTGTAATTAGATACTCTCGTTGGATGCTGAGAAAGCATTCCATAGAGTCTCCTGGCACACCATATATTATTCTCTTAAAAAGCTTGGGGTAGGGGTCTAGGGGACCCTTTTATAGGCAAAATCACGGCCCTGTATCGCAGTACGTCACCTAGGCTGAAGATAAATGGAACATTTTCATCACCTTTCATAATCAGGGATGTCCTCTGTCCCCTCTCTTATACATCCTAGTGACGGAGCACCTGCTCTCATCAATTCGCCATAACCCCAATATTAGGTGGATTGAGGTGGGAGGCACCGAGTACAAGTGCTCTGCATTTGCTGATGATGTCCTAGTATATATCACTCAATCACATATATCCATCCCTGCTGTTATGTCTGAAATAGATCACTTTGTTACATGGTCAAATTTTAAAATCAATGCAGCGAAGTCTGAGGCCCTCGATGTCTCCCTCCCCAAATCCATACAGGATTCCATCCAGTCCAACTTTCACTTTGCCTGGCCCTCACAGGGTATCAAATACTTAGGAATTCGTATTCATAGAGACCACTCCCGTCTATGTTATCTTAATTTTGGGCCCTTTATTCAACAACTCCATGCAGACCACGGTTGGCAAGTTAGAACTGTAAGATTCACTACGTGAACCACTGGTGTTTTGTGGAAAAGCACATGTACACTGTGTTCCAAATTATTATGCAAAAAGTGTTTAGGAGTGATAAGGGAAGAATTTGTTTGTTTGTCAGTTAAACTCATTGATGGTGATGTGTGTCAGGGCTCTTTATATCACTGTAAGCAATTGCAGACACCTGTGCTAATTAGTTTGGCAGGTGTGTCCAATGAAAGGCAAGACTACTTAAGAAGGCTGTCCCACATTATTAAGCAGCCTACATTTTCTGCCAAAATGGGAAAGAAAAAGGATGTGTCGGCTGCTGAGAAGCAACAAATTGTGGAGTGTTTAGGTCAAGGCATGACTACAATCAACATTGCCAAGACACTTCATCCTGATCATCGCACAATCAAGAAGTATGTAGCTGATTCACAGTACACACTGGTGCGTGTTGATAAGGGAAAATTGAGGACTCTTAGTATAGATGGCCTAATAGAATCAGTACTGCAAACTGCTACAAGGCCCAAATTATTTTCCAGCCAAGATACAGATAAACATGATTAGTAATTTTAAATCTGGTGGAGTTTAGTATAGATGGCCTAATAGAATCAGTACTGCACACTGCTACAAGGCCCAAATTATTTTCCAGCCAAGATACAGATAAACATGATTAGTAATTTGAAAGCTTAAAACGGTTGGTGAGGTGATTTTAACAAATCATCAAGCTTTTACTCTCCCCAGGATGACACAGGGGTAAAAAAGTCCTTTCGGATCCATGATTTGTTCATCTTTATGAACGTGAGTCTGTCTACATTATCAGTGGAGAGCCGCGTGCGCTTATCTGTCAGCACACCACCAGCAGCGCTGAACACACGTTCAGACAGAACGCTGGCTGCGGGGCATGACAAGATCTCCAAGGCGTAAGTGGCGAGCTTCGGCCATTTATCCAGATTGGAAGCTCAAAAAGAGCAAGGGTCCAGTGACACAGTCATGGCTTCAATGTTTACTTGGAGATACACCTGTACCATCGTCTCTAGGCGTTGACTATGTGTCAGACTTCTTGTCTCCTGTGGCCTTGCAAAGGATGGGCTAAAAAAGTGGTGAAATGATTCCGCAAAATTGATGTTACCAGCAGATACTGTGTTTGTTACGGTTTGAGTGCTGAACACTCGACGGTCCCACGGTTGGCAAGTTGGAACTGTGAGATTCACTACGTGCACCACTAGTGTTTTGTGGAAAAGCACATGTAAGATTCTGCAACAGTCTCTGCTGATACTCCTGCATGCGTGCATCCCTTTCTATGGCAGGAATAATTTCTGCAAATTTACTTTTGTACCGGGGATCTAACAGTGTGGCAACCCAGTAGTCAGGATTATTTCTAATTCTCACAATTTGAGGGTCATGTTGCAGGTAGTGTAGCAAGAAGGCACTCATGTGTCTTGCGCATCCAGGAGCACCAAGTCCCTGTTGTGTTGGTGGCGAGGTAACAATCATGCTTCCTTCCTATGCCCTCTCCCCCCAACCTCGCACAACAGAAATGTGATCAAGGTCTCCCTCATCTGATGAGTCTTCCATCAGTTCGTCCTCCACTTCTTCCTAGGCTCCTGCACCTTCCTCACTAGTTTGGCTGCTACCATGCGCCCTGGTAAAACCATCTCCCCCACCCTCACATGCCTGCCGCATTAGTGCTGCCGACCGTCTGGACCTTGTAGATGTTAGCCCTTACGCATACAACTCCTCCTCCTCTACTTCCTCCACCTCCTCTTGTGCCACCACCTGACTCCGAATTCTGTTTAACATGTGCTCCAGCATGTAAATCACCGGAATAGTCATGCTGATAATGGCATAGTCAGCACTAAACAACTTCGTCGCCATTTCAAAACTGTGCAGAAGGGTGCATAGGTCCCTGATCTGAGACCACTCCTCCAGCGTGATTTGCCCCACCTCTGGATCTCGTTGGCCCAGGCTATACGTCACAACGTATTGCACCAGGGCTTGTCGGTGCTGCCACAGTCGCTGCAACATGTGCAGAGTTGAATTCCACCGGGTAGGAACATCGCATTTTAGCCGGTGACGTGGCAGGCCCAACGACTTCTGTAGAGATGTAAGTCGCTGAGCTGCGGGATGCGAACGGCGGAAGTGAGCACACAGTGACCGTGCCCTCTGCAGAAGGCCATCTAGTCCAGGATAGTGGGCTAAAAATTGCTGGACAACCAGGTTCAACACGTGAGCCATACAAGGCACGTGTGCGACATTGCCCCGGCGAAGGGCTGCACCCTGGATGCAGCATTGTCGCACACGGCCTTCCCTGGTTTCAGGTCCAGTGGAGACAACCATTCATGAAACTGGTTCTCCAGAGCTGACCACAACTCCTCAGCTGTGTGACTCACATTTCCCAGACATTTCAAAGTAAAAACCGCCTGATGACGTTGAGCCCTGCTGCCAGCATAGTAAGGAGGTGTGCAGGATCCCTTCTGCGCAGTTAGAAAACTTGTGGCATGACCAGACAGGCTTTGGGTGCAGGTGGAGGACCGAGAGGAGGTTGAGGAGGCAGAAGCAGTGGAGGAACTTCGAGGTAAAGAGGATTGACGCACAACTCGTGGGGACAGCAAGACTTGGACAGCAGCCCCTTGTCCTGCTGTCACCATAGTTACCCAGTGCCCAGTCAGCGACATGTAACGCCCCTGTGCATGCCTACTCGTCCAAGTGTCTGTGGTGAAATGCACCCTGTCACACACAGAGTTTCTCAAAGAAGCGGTGATGTTGTGTGCGACATGCTGGTGGAGCGCAGGCACACCTTTCTTTGAGAAGTGGTGCAGACTGGGCATCTGGTACTGGGGCACTGCGACGGACATAAGGTCTCGAAAATCCTCTGTGTCCACCAGGCGGAAAGGCAGCATTTCTGTAGCCAAGAGCTTGCAGATGGTGAAATTCAACCTCTTAGCTTTCTCATGGCTAGGAGGAAATGGTCTTTTACTTGTCCACATCTGAGGGACCGAGGGCTGGCTGTTGTGCTTAGGCAGGGTTGAGAAGGGTGTCCCCGGCAAACTGCCGGTCTGTGAGGAAGATGCAGGCGGACATGTTAGGTTGCCTTGATCCAAAGGTGGTGCTATCGATGTCGGACAGCGCTCAACA
Source organism: Phyllobates terribilis (assembly GCF_046119375.1). NCBI lineage: Eukaryota > Metazoa > Chordata > Amphibia > Anura > Dendrobatidae > Phyllobates > Phyllobates terribilis. The sequence continues at coordinate 158,800,509 of NW_027362771.1, read as the reverse complement.
CCAGCTGGTGTTTCCACCTCCAAAGAAAATGATGACCTGCCAATCACGCTGGCTGTTGTGGGTAAAGAGGTGGCAGGTCTTCGTCCCAAAACAGGTGTGACTGCTGTCCCCCCAGTCACAGAGGATGAAGAGGCCGCGGATGCACAAGATGTGGCAGACGGTGGTTGGCCCGGCCGGCTAGGCCGCATTGTAGCACAGTGAGCTTCCCACTGCAACTTCTGCTTCATATCCATGTGCCGGTTCATGCATGAAGTACTCAAACTATGTATTTTTTGGCCTCTACTTAGCTTTTGCTGACAAATGTTACAGATAACACGAGTTGGGTCATCTTTATCGATCTGAAAAAATGCCCAGGCTATGCAAGGCTTAGCACCCATGCGACCTGAAGAGCCACCACGACTTGTGGTCAGAGGCAGAGTTGTGTTTGAGAATGCAGTTGTTGACTTGCTTCCAGTACTACGTCTCTGTCCAGGAAGGCGCAACCTGACCTAGTCGTCACTAGCATCCTCCTCCACCTCCTCTGCTGACCTCGTCGACTGGTTGACTGTGGGTTGACAGTAAGTGGGATCTCCAACCTCGTCATCATCACCCTGTGTGTTATCACACCCGTCGTCCTCAGAGCCAACCTCTTCCTGCCCTGACAAAAAACTAAAGTTGTCGCTCCAATCAGGTATTTGAGTCTCATCATAGTCTTCCTCATTGTCTCCACCAACAGGAGTTAGTTTGGGAACGAGGGTCTACATTATGGTCAGAACCTTCTGCGTCTGGTCCTGGATCCGACTCATAAAGATTCTGGGCATCAGTGCAGATCAGTTCCTCGTCTGGATTCACAGAAGCTCTGGAGCCGACCTCTGATTCCCAGGCTATAGTATGAGTAAACAGCTCTGCAGACTCAACCATCTGTTCTACCCCATACTCAGACGGGCAGCTGGAGACTTGGGAGCTGTGAGGAAGCAAGTGCGATTGGGGTGACACCTCTGAGGACTGGAGTATTTGTGATGTTGAAGTTGAGGTGGAGGAGAGCCCACTTAAAGGAGCCCTTGATATCCGTTGAAGCACCTGCTGTTTTTGTGCCTCATCTGGAATTTGTAGCAATTGGCGTGGCCGTAAGAAAGGGATCTTATCACATTGTCCGCTAAAAGAAGTAGACATCTTAGTTTGGCTGGAAGATGGTCTTTCTTCTGCAGATGTTACTGTTGCTTTAACACCTACCCCACCGACACAACCTTTTTTTCCCTTACCAACACGCCTATTCCCCTTTCCACCAGCAGCAGGCCTTTTTCCACTCATTTTGGTGGTTAACTAATTGACAACTCTGGAGTTGTTTGCACAAAAAACAATGGATGGGAACCGAGCAGAGCTGAGTGGCCAAACTGTGGTATTAGCCCAAAAGTATTGGCTGGGTTAGATGCAGTAAAACAATTTTATTACATACACAGGTGGTGGAGGTTAGTATAGATGGACTAATAGAACAAGTCCCACACACTGCTACAAGCCCAAATATTTTTTCAGAGCTAGATGCAGATAAAAATTATTTTGAATTTGCAACCTGGTAGAGTTTAGTATCGATGGACTAATAGAACAAGTCCCACACACTGCTACAAGCCCAAGCCCAAATATTTTTTCAGAGCTAGATGCAGATAAAAATTAGTTTGAATTTGCAACCTGGTGGAGGTTAGTATAGATGGACTAATAGAACAAGTCCCACACACTGCTACAAGCCCAAGCCCAAATATTTTTTCAGAGCTAGATGCAGATAAAAATTATTTTGAATTTTCAACCTGGTGGAGGTTAGTATAGATGGACTAATAGAACAAGTCCCACACACTGCTACAAGCCCAAGCCCAAATATTTTTTCAGAGCTAGATGCAGATAAAAATTATTTTGAATTTGCCACCTGGTGGAGGTTAGTATAGATGGACTAATAGAACAAGTCCCACACACTGCTACAAGCCCAAGCCCAAATATTTTTTCAGAGCTATATGCAGATAAAAATTATTTTGAATTTGCAACCTGGTGGAGGTTAGTATAGATGGACCAATAGAACAAGTCCCACACACTGCTACAAGCCCAAGCCCAAATATTTTTTCAGAGCTAGATGCAGATAAAAATTATTTTGAATTTGCAACCTGGTGGAGGTTAGTATAGATGGACTAATACAACAAGTCCCACACACTGCTACAAGCCCAAGCCGAAATATTTTTTCAGAGCTAGATGCAGATAAAAATAATTTTGAATTTGCAACCTGGTGGAGGTTAGTATAGATGGACTAATAGAACAAGTCCCACACACTGCCAGAAGCCCAAGCCCAAATATGTTTTCAGAGCTAGATGCAGATAAAAATTATTTTGAATTTGCAACCTGGTGGAGGTTAGTATAGATGGACTAATAGAACAAGTCCCACACACTGCTACAAGCCCAAGCCCAAATATTTTTTCAGAGCTAGATGCAGATAAAAATAATTTTGAATTTTCAACCTGGTGGAGGTTAGTATAGATGGACTAATAGAACAAGTCCCACACACTGCTACAAGCCCAAGCCCAAATATTTTTTCAGAGCTAGATGCAGATAAAAATTATTTTGAATTTGCAACCTGGTGGAGGTTAGTATAGATGGATTAATAGAACAAGTCCCACACACTGCTACAAGCCCAAGCCCAAATATTTTTTCAGAGCTAGATGCAGATAAAAATTATTTTGAATTTGCAACCTGGTGGAGGTTAGTATAGATGGACTAATAGAACAAGTCCCACACACTGCTACAAGCTCAAGCCCAAATATTTTTTTCAGAGCTAGATGCAGATAAAAATTATTTTGAATTTGAAACCTGGTGGAGGTTAGTATAGATGGACTAATAGAATGATGCTATGCCCAAAAGGTTTTACTTGGCTAGGTGCAGTAAAAAAAATTGTATTCTATACACAGGTGGTGTAGCTTGCAACACAGATAGGCTACTCCACTGACTATCACACACTGCAAGAGGTCAAAAAGGATTTGCTTAGCTAGATTTGGCCAAATGCTGTGAAAAAAACTTGCATAGCACTGGCACAGACCTGCCTGGCAAAAAGTGATAGGAACTGATGTAACCTAGCCCTCAAAAGGACTGCAATTACAATTAGTCTTTACTCCCAACCTATCTATTTAAGAGCACAGACCTGTCTGATAAATGTGATAGGAACTGATGTAACCTAGCCCTCAAAAGGACTGCAATTACAATTAGTCTTTACTCCCAACCTATCTATTTAAGAGCACAGACCTGCCTGATAAATGTGATAGGAACTGATGTAACCTAGCCCTCAAAAGGACTGCAATTACAATTAGTCTTTACTCCCAACCTATCTATTTAAGAGCACAGACCTGCCTGATAAAAGTCGTAGGAAATGATGTAACCTAGTCCTCAAAAGGACTGCAATCACAACTATTCCCTACTCCCAAGCTATCTGTAGATTTGTGCGAAAATTGGCTTGAAATTAACACTCAAAGTATAGCGCACACAGCAACAGCGGTGCCGTCTAACACGCAGCTGCAGCAGTGAGAAAATGGTGGCGACGGGGAAAATGGCTGGGTCTTATAGGGCAAGGACATGTGACATACACTGCCAATGACACATGCCCTTGCTTGTGTGAAAAAAAGCAGTTCGCTCCGTGTGTGCGCTGCTGATAGGCTGACAGATTGCACCTCCCAACTGTAAATGCAGGAAAGAGAAAAAAAATATGGAGATCTTCATTATTTCTGCAGAGATCCATCCCCTGCCCCTCCCCCCGCCCCGCTGTACACTCAAACTGCGTATTAACATTAATTTTCATCATTACTGAGAAAAAATCCAGTTATGATTTTGGTGCACGAACAGTTATCGAACATAACCTCGAACAGCCGGATTTTTTTCAAATTGTTCGTGTTCGCCGAACGGCTCGAACACCGCCCAAAACAGCTCGAATTTGAGATTGGCGAACAGTTCGAGTCGAACAACGCTCATCTCTAGTAAAGAGACTTCCTAGAGCAGAGAAAAGAGAAAAATTAGCTGGGTAGAAAGGCAAAATGAACAATTGTACACAGTGCTATATAATATGATGGCTGCAATATATTGAGGATAAAAACTTTGATGGGAAGGGTGCTTCTTTAATGAGTAAATGTTCCAGATGAATTTTCAGAGTAAGCTGTTGTGTGTACATGAAAAATAGCACTAATTCGGACCACTTATGACATTCACTAGTTGTGCCTCTGCATATCTCTGATTGTTAGCTATCGCTGAGGTAGAGGATGAAGACTAGCTGCTTTTATGTCTCCCATGGTGAGAAGAGACTTCAGCTGCAGCAGGATGGAAGACATTATATAGCAGTAGCTGTAAATCTAGCTCTGGGGTGTGATATGACTCGTTCTAGATCCATCAAGTGTCTTAGGATATGTGCACACATTAAGTATCTGTTGCAGACATTTCTACATCAAAAACGTGTCTCTTGGGAGGAAAAGCGCTGCATAAAAAACATGCATTTTTACGTGCGTTTTTTAATGCATTTTTCCTATTCATTAGAATAGGTATAAAATGCTGCTAAAACGCTGAAAAAATTGACATGTTGCAGATGTGAAACTGCTTCAAATCTGCAAGGAAAAAATAAGCTACGCGTGCATGAGATTTCAGAAATCTCATTCACTTTGCTGGGACAGTGAAATGTCACATTTTTTTCCCGTGAAAAATGCATCATGTGAACATACCCTAAGTGTGTCTTTGTCTCTATCTTTCTACTTCCAGAAAGCCAGAAATTCTTGGCTAGTCCGTAAAAATATTATACTTTCTTCTCTTGTGAAAGAAAATTGACGTGTCTGTGATTTTTTTTTTTTTTATCAATGGATAAACTTGTACGGATTATTATAACTGCAATTGTCATTTTACAGTTCACAGTGAATACTGTTAATGTTTTCATATCAAAAACTATTGGTGGTAGACCAGTATCACATACTGTCATGGCTGAAAGTGTTGTCACTAGTGTTGAGCGATACCTTCCGATATCAGGAAATATCGTATCGGATTGGATCGGGCCGATACCCAAAAAGTATCGGATATCGCCGATTCCGATACCGGAAACCAATGCAAGTCAATGGGACACAAATATCGGAATGAAAATAAACCCTTTCTTTCCTTGTAGGTTAATTCTACATGAAGTAAAACAACTAAGAATAATGTAGAATGACATGAAAAGCCGGCAATTCATCAGCGGCATTCACCGGTACCCGACAATTTACAACAGAAAGAATAGAGCTTCACACATAGATTAGATAGATAGAAACATGTCAGTCACATATATATGAAGTACAGTGACAGTGTTGCTTACTGTACTTGTCATTTAGTGTAAAGGATTTATTAAAAAAAATATTAGTGTTTTCGTGCACCGTCTCTTTAAAAAAGCCGGCCGGCAATTCAGCATCTGTACCCGACAATTTATAACAGACAGAATAGAGCTTCACACATAGATTAGATAGATAGAAACATGTCAGTCACATATATAAGAAGTACAGTGACAGTGTTGCTTACAGAACTTGTCATTTAGTGTAAAGGATTTATTTAAAAAAATAATAGTGTTTTCATGCACCGTCTCTTTAAGAAAGCCGGCCGGCAATTCAGCATCTGTACCCGACAATTTAGAATAGAAGGAATAGAGAATCACACATAGATTAGATAGATAGAAACATGTCAGTCACATATATATGAAGTACAGTGACAGTGTTGATTACTGTACTTGTCATTTAGTGTTAAAATAAAGGATTTATTTAAAAAAAAATTGGCGTGGGGTTCCCCTTAATTTTAGGCTCTAGCGGAGGTTAAGCAGACAGCTGGGGCAAATGTTTGAAGCCTGGGAAGGGGGTAATACCCACGGAGCTTCCCAGGCTACTAATATCAGCCCCCAGCTGAATACCTAGCCTTTACTAGCTATTAAAATGGGGGACCCCCCCAAAAAAATGACGTGGGGTCCCCCCTAATTTAATAGCTAGCACAGGCTAGGCAGACAGCTGGGGGCTGATATTAATAGCCCAGGAAGGGTGCCATGAATATTGGCCCCCTCCCAGGCTAGAAACACCAGCCGTCAGCCGCCCCAGAAATGGCGCATCCATAGGATGCGCCAATTCTGGCACTTAGCCTCGCTCTTCCACGCTGCCCTGGTGCGGTGGCAGGGGGTAATAGGGTTGGGGTTGATGTCAGCTTATAATGCCAGCTGACATCAAGCCCAGGTTAGTAATGGAGAGGCGTCTATAAGACACCCCCATTACTAACCCCATAGTCAAAGTTAAAAGAAAACACAAACACCCAGAGTAAAGTCCTTTAATTGAAATAAAGACACAATTCTTTATTGTTCTAAATTAAACCATACTTACCATCACGCCCATTCCAGCTGAAGCCAACGATCTCCTGCAATAAAAGAAAAATAATAAAGCAACCTCACCCTTACCTTTCGATGGTTCCCAGGACAGCTCCAGCTCTGCTACATCGAGATGACAGGCTGGACCGCAGCAGAAAGCTGCCATCCAGCCTGTCATCCCGCAGACACTGAGAAGCGCAGGCATGCTTGCGCTCCTCAGTGTCTCTCTGTGACGTCATCCAGATGAGCCGAGTTCATGTCCAATGAACTCAGCTCACCTCATGCACGTCACTGACAGCGTGGGAAAATTCTCCTGCACTCAGCGCTTCAGCGTGAGAATTCTCCCACGCTGTCAGTGACATACATGAGGTGAGGTCATGTCCAATGAACTCAGCTCACCTCATGCACGTCACTGACAGCGTGGGAAAATTCTCACGCTGAAGTGCTGAGTGCAGGAGAATTTTCCCACGCTGTCAGTGACGTACATGAAGTGAGCGGAGTTCATTGGACATGACCTCGGCTCATCTGGATGCCGTCACAGCCAGACACTGAGGAGTGGAAGTATGCCTGCGCTTCTCAGTGTCTGCGGGATGACAGGATGGATGGCAGCGTTCTGCTGCGGTCCAGCCTGTCATCTCGATGTAGCAGAGCTGAAGCTGTCGTGGGAGCCATGGAAAGGTAAGGATGAGGTTGCTTTATTATTTTACTTTTATTGCAGGAGATCGTTGGCTTCAGCTGGAATGGGCGTGGTGGTAAGTATGGTTTAATTTAGAACAATAAAGAATTGTGTGTTTATTTCAATTAAAGGACTTTTTTCTGGGTGTTGTGTTTTTTTAAATACTTTACTAGAAATTCATGGTGGTCATGTCTAATATTGGCGTGACCCCATGAATTTTGGGCTTAGGGCCAGCTGATAATGCCAAGCTGGCCTTAACCCCTTTATTACCCAGTGAGCCACCGCACCAGGGCCCTGGATGAGTTGGGTACAGCGCCAGAAGATGGCGCTTCTATGAACGCGCCATTTTCTGGGGCGGCTGCGGACTGCAATTTGCAGCGGGGGTGGCCCAGAAAGCTTGGGTCTCCCTGCGCTGCGGATTCCAGCCCCCAGCTGCCTAGTTGTATCTGGCTGGGCACAAAAATAGGGCGAAGCCCCACGCATTTTTTTTTTAAATTATTTCATGAAATTCATGGAATAATTAAGAAAAAAAGGGCTTCCCTATATTGTTGTGTCCAACCAGGTACAAATAGGCAGCTGGTGGTTGGGGGCAGCCCATTCCTGCCTGCTGTACCTGGCTGGACACAAATATAGTGCGAAGCCCCACGTCAATTTTTTTTAAATCATTTCAGGAAATTCATGAAATAATTTAAAAAAATTGATGTGGGGCTTCGCCCTATATTTGTGTCCAGTCAGGTACAGCAGGCAGGAACGGGCTGCCCCCAACCACCAGCAGCCTATTTGTACCTAGCCGGACACAACAATATAGGGAAGCCCTTTTTTTCTGAATTATTCCATGAATTTCATGAATTTAAAAAAAAAAAAAACGTGGAGCTTCGCCCTATTTTTGTGTCCAGCCAGGTACAACTAGGCAGCTGGGGGCTGGAATCTGCAGCGCAGGGAGGCCCAAGCTTTCTGGGCCCCACCCGCTGCAAATTGCAGTCCGCAGCCGCCCCGGAAAATGGCGCGTTCATAGAAGCGCCATCTTCTGGCGCTGTACCCAACTCATCCAGGGCCCTGATGCGGTGGCTCACTGGGTAATAAAGGGGTTAAGGCCAGCTTGGCATTATCAGCTGGCCCTAAGCCCGAAATTCATGGGGTCACGCCAATATTAGACATGACCACCATGAATTTCTAGTAAAGTATTTAAAAAAAACACAAACACCCAGAAAAAAGTCCTTTAATTGAAATAAACACACAATTCTTTATTGTTCTAAATTAAACCATACTTACCATCACGCCCATTCCAGCTGAAGCCAACGATCTCCTGCAATAAAAGAAAAATAATAAAGCAACCTCATCCTTACCTTTCCATGGCTCCCACGACGGCTCCAGCTCTGCTACATCGAGATGACAGGCTGGACCGCAGCAGAACGCTGCCATCCAGCCTGTCATCCCGCAGACACTGAGAAGCGCAGGCATACTTCCACTCCTCAGTGTCTGGCTGTGACGGCATCCAGATGAGCCGACAATGAACTCGGCTCACCTCATGTACGTCACTGACAGCGTGGGAGAATTCTCCTGCACTCAGCGCTTCAGCGTGAGAATTTTCCCACGCTGTCAGTGACGTGCATGAGGTGAGGTCATGTCCCATGAACTCGGCGCACCTCATGCACGTCACTGACAGCGTGGGAGAATTCTCACGCTGAAGCGCTGAGTGCAGGAGAATTTTCCCACGCTGTCAGTGACGTGCATGAGGTGAGCTGAGTTCATTGGACATGACCTCGGCTCATCTGGATGACGTCACAGAAAGACACTGAGGAGCGCAAGCATGCCTGCGCTTCTCAGTGTCCGCGGGATGACAGGCTGGATGGCAGCGTTCTGCTGCGGTCCAGCCTGTCATCTCGATGTAGCAGAGCTGAAGCTGTCCTGGGAACCATGGAAAGGTAAGGATGAGGTTGCTTTATTATTTTACTTTTATTGCAGGAGATCGTTGGCTTCAGCTGGAATGGGTGTGGCGGTAAGTATGGTTTAATTTAGAACAATAAAGAATTGTGTCTTTATTTCAATTAAAGGACTTTTTTCTGGGTGTTTGTGTTTTTTTTAAATACTTTACTAGAAATTCATGGCGGTCATGTCTAATATTGGCGTGACCCCATGAATTTCGGGCTTAGGGCCAGCTGATAATGCCAAGCTGGCCTTAACCCCTTTATTACCCAGTGAGCCACCGCACCAGGGCCCTGGATGAGTTGGGTACAGCGCCAGAAGATGGCGCTTCTATGAACGCGCCATTTTCCGGGGCGGCTGCGGACTGCAATTTGCAGCGGGTGGGACCCAGAAAGCTTGGGTCTCCCTGCGCTGCAGATTCCAGCCCCCAGCTGCCTAGTTGTACCTGGCTGGACACAAAAATAGGGCGAAGCGCCACACATTTTTTTTTTTAATTATTTCATGAAATTCATGGAATAATTAAGAAAAAAAGGGCTTCCCTATATTGTTGTGTCCGGCTAGGTACAAATAGGCAGCTGGTGGTTGGGGGCAGCCCGTTCCTGCCTGCTGTACCTGGCTGGACACAATTATAGGGCGAAGCCCCACATAATTTTTTTTTAATTATTTCATGAATTTCCTGAAATAATTAAAAAAAAATTGACGTGGGGCTTCACACTATATTTGTGTCCAGCCAGGTACAGCAGGCAGGAACGGGCTGCCCCCAACCACCAGCTGCCTATTTGTACCTAGCCGGACACAACAATATAGGGAAGCCCTTTTTTTCTTAATTATTCCATGAATTTCATGAAATAATTAAAAAAAAAAAAAACGTGGAGCTTCTCCCTATTTTTGTGTCCAGCCAGGTACAACTAGGCAGCTGGGGGATGGAATCTGCAGCGCAGGGAGGCCCAAGCTTTTTGCCCTCCCCCCCCCCGCTGAAAATTGCAGTCCGCGGCCGCCCCGGAAAATGGCGCGTTCATAGAAGCTGGATGCTGTACCTGGCTGGCATACAAAAATATGGCGAAGCCCACGTCAAAAGTTTTGGGAAAAATTTATTAAAAAATAAATAATAATTTAGGGACTGCATCTTTATTAAGTCCTCAAATGTCATTTAGTGTTAAAATAAAGGATTTATTTAAAAAAAAAATGGCGTGGGATCCCCCATAATTTTAGTCTCTAGCGGAGGTTAAGCAGACGGCTGGGGCAGATGTTTGAAGCCTGGGAAGGGGGTAAAACCCACGGAGCTTCCCAGGCTACTAATATCAGCCCCCAGCTGAATACCTAGCCTTTACTAGCTATTAAAATGGGGGACCCCCCAAAAAAAAATGACGTGGGGTCCCCTCTATTTTAATAGCTAGCAAAGGCTAGGCAGACAGCTGGGGGCTGATATTAATAGCTCAGGAAGGGTGCCATGAATATTGGCCCCCTCCCAGGCTAGAAACACCAGCCGTCAGCCGCCCCAGAAATGGCGCATCCATAGGATGCGCCAATTCTGGCACTTAGCCTCGCTCTTCCACGCTGCCCTGGTGCGGTGGCAGGGGGTAATAGTGGTGGGGTTCATGTCAGCGCCAGCTGCCATGAAGCCCAGGTTAGTAATGATGGCCGTCTATATGACACCCCCATTACTAACCTACAAAGTGTTAAAAAGAAAAAACACACTACACCCAGAAAAAAATAATTTATTTGAAATAAAACACCATTTTATTTAATTCTTAGTTTACTAAAAAAAAAATAGTTACCTGTCCACGTTCCTGCGCTGATCTCCCATGCACAGCTGTCACATCTGGAGATGGTGACAGCTGTGCATGGCTGCTGTAAGCTCACGCTGCCGGGAACACGTCCGCTCCCGGCAGCGGGAGCCACTGACTGAGGTCACCGGAGTGCATTCAGGCAGCGCAGCTCCGGAGACCTCCTTTACGGCAGTGCTGTACCGTGGGAATTTCTCACGATACAGCAGTGCCGTAAAGGAGCTAACCGGAGCAGCGCTGCCTGAACTCCGGTGAACCCTTACGGCCCCGTCATTCTAGCGGCGGCAGCGGTTCAGAGCGGTCACATTCTATGTGGCTGCTCTGAACTGGAGATCTTCGTGGGACACTCGTGGACTACTACGGAGGGGTAAGGATAAGGTTGTGGTTTATTATTTTATATTTTATTACAGGAGATCGATGGCTTCGGGGAATTAGGTGTCTTGGTGAGTATAGGTGTAGTTTATTTTTTACTTTATTTTAGGTGGCGATCGGCGGGGACAGGTAATGTATGAACTAATTTCTTTTAGGTAACCACTGGCCACCAATGACATGTATTTAACATTTATTGGGGACACAGTAGGGCAATTTAAATAGCAGGATCAGGCTGATGGGAACTACTGCTCCCATCGAGCTGATCCTGCTGGCAGGAGTGGACGGGGGACAGACATAGGCCGATGGGAGTAGTAGTGTCACATCGGCCTATGTCTGCCCGCACACACACCCGCACACACACCCGCACACACACACCCCGCACACACACCCGCACACACACCCCGCACACACACACACCCCGCACACACTAATCATGACGGGTCCGGGAGGTGAGGCTGACCTGTGCGGCCGTGGGAAAGTTGATGTGAGTTCATGCAGTCAAGCATGAACTCACATGAACCCTCTGAGGGCACCGCGGCTACTTCAAATGAACAGCTGATCGGCATCACCTGATACCTCAGCTGTTCATTTGAAATAACCGGCGGGAAAGCGCAGCACAGAACGGGAAAGCCGGCGGTGAAGTCTTTTCACTGCCGGCTTCCCCGCCCGGGTCCTTCGCTCCTTGGTGCTGCGCTCCCCGCCCGGTCCTAATTTACGATCGGGATGGGAGGTGGCGAGGGGAGCGGAGGATCGGGGTGGGAGGCTGCGGGGAAGCAGTATGGGGCTGCGTGATTGTTTAAAAGCCGGCGGCTTTTTACCGCGCGCCGGCTTTTAAACAATCAGGAGAATTCTCCCACACTGGGATGGCATTCTGATGACAAGCTGGATCGCAGCTGAGCGCTGCCATCCAGCTTGTCATCCTTCAGAGACACTGCAGAGCGCAGGCATTATGGGAACTTCCGATTCCGGTATTCGATATTATAAAAGTATCGGAATTAAGTATCGGAATTCCGATACAGTGAATATCGGCCGATACCCGATATTTCAGTATCGGAATGCTCAACACTAGTTGTCACCCTTGAAATTGTTCCAGAAAATGAAGTATTTCTCCAAGAAAATGAATGCAATTACACATGTTTTGTTATACACATGTTTATTTCCTTTCTGTGTATTGAAACAACACAAAAAAACAGAGAAAAAAAGGCAAATTGGACATAATTTCACACAAAACACCAAAAATGGGCCAGACAAAATTTTTGGCACCCCCAACTTAATATTTGGTTGCACACCCTTTGGAATAAATAACTGCAATCAATCACTTCCTATAACCATCAAGAAGCTTCTTACACCTCTCACTGGAATTTTGGACCACTCTTCTTTTGCGAGATGCTCCAAGTCTCTCATATTTGAAGGGTGCCTTCTCCCAACAGCAATTTTAAGCTCTCTCCACGGATGTTCATTGGGATTTAGATCTGGACTCATTGCTGGCCACTTCAGAACTCTCCAGCCCTTTGTTTCCATCCATTTCTGGGTGCTTCTTGAAGTATGTTTGGGCTCATTGTCCTGCTGGAAGACTCATGACCTTGGACGTAAACCCTGCCTTCTAAAACTGGGCACTACATTGCGACCCAAAATCTTTTGGTAATCTTGAGATGTCCTGATGCCTTTCACACAGTCAATTGATATGTATAAAAATTGGCGTGCACACAATCGATGGACGAGGTGCTGGTGGAACAGGGTATGGTACTCCTAGAGTAATAAAATAGAAATTCCCTGCACACTCTGGCCTTTGGGTGATGCCCATTTTATTTAGTCTCCGTGAAAGGCAAAATTGAAAAGTTTATAAACATATCCTGTACTTTAATGTAACCAAATTAGACAACGTTTTGACCCTACGTGGGTGTTTTTCAAAGTGTCACTGCGAAGAAAAGATGAGATATGAGTGAATCACTTGGGGGAGAGTCATACATATAGTAGGATATTGCCAAACAGGTCACAATTTATAATACAGAGGGTTATTGATACAATGACAATACTTAAGTGGCATATACATAAGAGAGTACACTGTACAATGGTATATATACAAAATCAACATAACAATGGACAGACAGGGAAAAAACAGGTAGCAGTTGAGATCACAAGGACAGAAGAGCAATGTCACATTTGACATCCCCTACTCCATGTTCAAAGTACACTGAAGTAGGAGATAGAGACCAGGAGCACGTTTGTGTCACTGCCTGTCATAGGTTCACACAAGCTTATAAAAAATCATCCGAGTTTCATCTAGAAAAAAACAAAGTTTTCATTTCAATTATCATCTGCATGACATCCGTTTTTATATATCTGCAGTTATTCAAATTTACAAGACTAAATACCGTTTCCTATGTTAAGAATTGCAATATATCCATAAAAATAAGGTGCTTGATGAATCCGATTTTTTTTTCCATAGACTTGAATGGCTAAGTTTCATCTAACATACGGAAAAAACTAGTGAATGCTGCAATTTTTTTCACACACAAACCGCCCGTTAAAGGCACATCTGACCAACACCATCAAATAACATAGATCTAAGCACTGTCTGTTTCTTCACGGACAGCACTTGGCCTGTTTAGCAAGTAATGTCAACAGAGGAGTAGAGACAGGTAGGAGGAAAGAGGTGAGGGGGAGGGTGGGTGAGTCCAGTTCCATTTCTTCATCAGTGTTCAAATGTTCTATGGATAATTATTGAGGATCAATGCTAGCATGTGGTTGGGAAAGATGGATATCTATCAGGACGGGTGGTCCTTTGGTGGATTTGCTAAAGAGTCGCCAAGGAGTCCACATTTCTGTAAAGTTTTTGAGTTCCCAACTCAAGAGTTCCTCAAGTCTGAAAATTTGTTCTACATTGGATATCAATTGAGCAATAGAAGGGGACAAGTTAGATTTCCAAATAGTAGGAATTTGTCTTCTTCTTAGACATATACCAGCCGCAGGAAGAATTCTGAGTTTGTTTTTTGGTAGTTTGTCTGGGAAGAGGTGTAGTAGACTGTAATGCAGCGGATTGCGGCATTACTGTAATGGTCGAGGGTGTGTTTTGGCTGACCATGTACCTCCCCCAGGTGACTGATCACATGACTGTGACATGAGCACAGGTCCTGTGCACACAGAAGGTCTGATCACATGACTGTGACATCAGCACAGGTACTGTGTGTGCCCTGGAAGATATATAAACCCTGGTAGTTTTGAAACAGGTGTGAGAGGCGTGAGGCCTGTTCCCTGTGTGGGACACCGTTAGAGTGTGAACCCTAGTGAGGCCTGGTGAAGCCTGAAAGGCAGAGGCTGGATCCTTATGTGTAAGAGATGCCTGTAGCCTTGGAGGGCAAGAGGCTTGAAAGGCAAGAGTCCTGGAAGGCAGAGGCTGGATGTTATGTGTGAAAACATACCAGTAGCCTTTGAAGGTACGAGGGCTGGAGACCCCCATCTGGGAAGTCGTAAAGCCACAGCTGTGGCAGAACAAATCTGAAGCAGCTAAAACTCAGCAAAGGTAAAACACTGCTTGATGTGGACATTTATATTGTTACCTTGCTGAAGGCTGTATCTGGAGCCAAGTGGACATATCTGTCACTGGAAAGGCTCTTGGACATTATATGTGTAATATGTCGGCGACCCACTGAGATGGACTCGGTTATGAGCGGTTTATGATAAATAATAAACTGCTGGATTGTGAAATACCAGAAAGGCGTTGCATGTGTGCTTTATTTGACCCGGTGAAGCGAGTGTCCCCCAGCATGATGACTAGCGCTGCCTTACAAGACATAATTCAGGAGTAACAACCAGTTTTAGTTTGAAAATCTGGTTAATAAGGCGCAACATCTCAGACCAGAATGTTTTGATTTTTGAGCAGGTCCACCACATGTGGTAATACGAGCCAACCTCAGGGAGGCATCTCCAGCATAGTGGGCTATACTTTTTGTTAAATCTGTGGCATTTGGCCGGAGTGATATGCCATCCAGTTGGGACTTTATATCCGTTCTCTTGTATACGGACACATTTGGAGGTGAGCTTCAGGCGAGTAAAATTTTATCCGTATCTGTGGTTGAGAAGTGTTTGTTTAGCTCCTGTTCCCATTTGCTTAGGAAGTGTTCGGAGGGAGATTAAGTGGTTGTATATAGTTTCAGCGATATTTTTTGAGGCAGAAGTGTTTCGAACATTGTTAATTGACAGTTCGAGTCCGAGTAGTTTACAATGTATTTGAAGAGGGGCATGAATTTATGGAGATGGAGTGCGTGCAATGGGGTGTTTAGGTGTATTTCCAGTTCCTCTCTGATGGGGATTAGTCTTGTTTCCAGTAAATCTTGTAGAGGTTTGTAGAGATTGTTTAAGATTGAGGGAAAGATTTTTAAGTGCAGGTATGGGAGAGAGGAAAATATCTCTGACTTGTAGGAGGGGAGAGGGGTAAGGGTAACAATTCTCCCTGATATGGGGCAATGACCTTATTTTGTGAGTGGCTGCGGTGAAGGGGTTTTTGATTTGGGAGGCTTTAGGGCCATCTGTAGGGGAGAAGATAGGTTGTAGTGGAAATAGAAGGTTTTCCTCTTCAATTAAAACCCAGGATTTATGTATGGGGCGTTTGATCCAATCGGTTATTCTGAACAGCTTCCGAAAATAAATTAAGGACAGACAACATTTTTTATGGTTACATAGAAAAACCATAATAAATCAATAGGATTATACAGTCATAGCCAAAAGTGTTGGCACCCGTGAAATTGTTCCAGAAAATGAAGTATTTCTCCCAGAAAATGACTGCAATTACATGTTTTGTTATATACATGTTTATTTCCTTTGTGTGTATTGGAACAATACAAAAAGCTGAGAAAAAAAGGCAAATTGGACATCATTTCACAAAAAAAAAAAAAAAAATTGAGCAGGACAAAATTGTTGACACCTTTCCAAAATTGTGGGCAAAGAACTTTTTTTTCAAGCAGGTGATGCTAGTTCAAGCTCACCTGTGGCAAGTAACAGGTGTGGGCAATATGAAAATAACACCTGAAACCAGGTAAAAAAGGGAAAAGTTGACTCAATCAAGGTGGAGGTGCAAAGATGTTTTGGGGTTCTTTTGCAGCCTCTGGCACTAGGTGCCTTGACTGTGTGAAATAAAGAGTGCAGAGTCATGCCACACACTTCGAAAAATCCAGATGGATAAGTACCATATTTCCTTTCTTACCTAGGCCGTGTCTCTAAACCGTTTGAGCCAAGGTAAGAGAGGCTGAAACCTGACCACCACTGAACAAGACACATAAATTGAAACATCAATTATAGGCCAAGAAATATCTTAAGTCACTCTAATCAATTCTTAAAACCTTTGAAAAATCTGTCTCGACAGACCAGATGGATAGGTCCGTGGCTGAATCTGTAATGGGCAAGCCCTCTACTTCAGGTCGGACACCAGCAAGGTGTAGGTGGGGTACTGTTAACGGGCTGGTATTATTAAAGATTATCCAGTTGGACCCAAAATCAACTCCCAAACCTACTGCCAGTTTTTAGAAGATACTTTCTTCAAGCAGTGGTACAAGAAAAAGTCTACATCTTTTAAGAAAACCAAAATAACTCTGCACACTAATAGCTTCTCAATAATTATGCACTCAGATATTCTCCTAAGAATGACAAAGCCTCACTTTTACCTAAATATTCAGGTTTATTAACTTTTTGGATTGACCAACAGCACTGTAATTGTTCAATAATAAAATAAATTAATCAAAAATTACAAATGACCTAATAATTGTGCACACAATGTAGTAAGACCTCAACAGTGCAACCATTTTTAGAATATTCCTAATGTATGTTCGTATATGAAATTTTGCATATTCTATAAAAAATATTATTATGTTTCTAGATTTATTGGCGATCCAGAAGTTGATCAAGAAGAGAACTTCTGGTCTCAAGCACTGGAAGACTTAGAAACCTGTGGACAGTCAGGAATTCTCAGAGAGTTGGAGGTAATACATGAACCCTGGTGAATAAAATCAAGGGAATTGTTGTGTTATTTAGATAACATCCTTTTATTATTTTCACAGGAGAAAGCAGACAGTCACAAATGTTCTAGGAACATGATTCTTTTGGTATACATTTCCTGCGTGTTGCTTACTGTGTGTTGATCTAGCCTCTTGCTTGTCATGGCTGGAGTGCAGAGTGTGCAAGTGAATTTCAGCATGTAGATACATAGCTTGTTACTGCATACCCTCATATAAGAAACCAAACTGACGTGCATTTATATTTACTGTGTGTAGTTAGTAAATGTAGTCAATCACATTTATAGATATGGGACAAAAATATTGAAAGGTTCATTCCCTAAATAATCTACTCTAGTGGTGGCAAGTTAAAGAGGACATCTATTGGACTATCCAGATCCAGTTTTAACTCCATTATACTCTGGCGATAAAAAGTCCACACATACGTTAAAATGCCAGGTAAAAAAACTCATACCAAAAGAATCATTTCAGAACCATTTCCACTTTTAATGTCACCCATAATCTGTACAATTCAATTGAAAAATAAACTGAAATCTTTTCAGGTGGAAAAATAAAGAACTAAAATAATGTGGTTTTATAAATATGCACACACCCTTAATCTAATAATTTGTTCAAAGTACCCTTTGAATTTATGACTACATTCAGTATTTTTGGGTAGGAGTCTATCAGCATGACACATCTAGAATTGGCAATCTTTGCCCACTCTTCCTTGCTGTAGTGCTCAAAACCCATCAGATTGTGAGGGCATCTCCTGTGTATTGCCCTCTTCAGGTCTCCCACAGATTTTCAATTGGATTCAGGTCTGGGCTCTGACTGGGCCATACCAAAACTTTGATCTTCTTCAGGTCGGCCCTTCTTTTGTTGAGGTATGCTTAGACACGTTGTTGTGCTGAAAGGTGAGATTACTCTCTAGCTTTCTAGCAGAGGTCTGAAGGTTTTATTGCAAAATTAACTGACATTTGGAACTGTTCAAAATTCCTTCCGCCTTGATTAATGTCCCAGTTGCCAAAAAATAGCCCCAAAGCATAATGCTGCTTCCACCATGCTTCAATGTGGGTATGGTGTTCTTTTGGTGATGCGCTGTGTTGGCTTTGCCCCAAACATACCTTTTGGAATTATTGCCAAAAAGATCAACCTTGATCTCATCAGACCATAATACGTTTTCCCACATGCTTTTTCGCAGACTTGATGTAGGTTTTAGCCAAACATAGCGGGGCTTAGATGTTTTTCTAAGAAAAAGCTTCCATCTTGCCAGCCTTTCTCACATGCAGACATATGAAGAATACGGGAGATTGTTGTCACTTGCAGTACACAACCAGTACTTGCCAGAAATTCCTGCAGATCCTTTAATGTTACTAAACTTTGCATGGGGTTAATCAGAATCACTGTATACGATGGTAGCTGTGTACTGACTACTATTTAACATGAGTTTAAATGTGATTGGCTGATTCTGAACAGAACCACATCCCCAATTATTGGACGGTGTTCACACTTATGCAACCACATTATTTTAGTTTTATTTTTAATTTTACCCTCAAAATGATTTCAGTCTGTTTCTCAAAATATTTGCACAGAATATGGTTGACTTTAAAGGTGGAAAAACTTCTGAAATTATTATTTTTGGTATTTTTTTTTTATGACAAAAACTTGACATTTTAACAAGGGTGTGTAGACTTTTTATACCCACAGTATATATTTAAAAAAAAAAAAAAAAACCTACAAGAAGCAAAATGAAAATAAACCCTGCTGTAAATAAATAAAAAGCAAGTGCATTTAAATAAAATAGGGTTCTTAGTAAAACTGTTTTTGATCAAAAATAGTATGAAAGCCATCCCACCAGTGACAAGGTGAACCCGTTCGGGATAGAACCTACTCTGTCTAATATTAAAAACTATGTGTCAAAGTTGACCTCTGTGTGAATAAGGGCAGACTGAGGCTCCGGTCCCAAACTAGGAACACCAGCCAAGGGAAGCTTTTAAATGTGTTGTCCAGCTCTAGGAAGGGAGGCCACACCAAGGTTTGCACAGAATGCAAAATAGACAGGGAAAAAACACAAAAATTTGAGCTTGGTTTAACCCTTTCGTAACCTTGAGATTTTCCGTCTTTGCATTTTCGTTTTTTGCTCCCCTTGTTCCCAGAGCCATAGTGTTTTTATTTTTTGGTCAATATGGCCGTGTGAGGGCTTATTTTTTGCGGGATGAGTTGTACTTTTGAATGACATTACTGGTTTTACCATATCGTGTACAGGAAAACGGGAAAAAAATTCCAAGTGCGGTGAAATTGCAAAAAAGTGCAATACCACAATGTTTTTTTTAAAATTTTTTTACCACGTTCCTTGAATGCTAAAACTGACCTGCCAATCTTATTCTCCAGGAAATTACGAGTTCGTAGATACCAAACATGTATAGGTTCTTTTTTATTTAATTGGTGAAAAAAAATTCCAAAGTTTGCTAAAAAAAAAAAAAAAGACGCCTTTTCCAAGACGCGTAGCTTCTCCATTTTTCGGGATCTGGGGCCCGGTGAGGGCTTATTTTTTGCGCGCCGAGCTGAAGTTTTTAATGATACCATTTTGGGGTAGATCCGATGTTTTGATCACCCATTATTGCATTTTATGGCAATGTTGCGGTGACCAAAAAACGTAATTCTGGCGTTTAGAATTTTTTTCTCGTTGCGCCGTTTACCGATCGGATTAATTCTTTTTTTATATTGATAGATTGGTTGATTCTGAACATGGCGATACCAAATATGTGTGTGTGGATTTTTTTTTAAATTATTTTATTTTGAAAGGGGGGAGATTTAAACTTTTATATTTTTCTTAATTTTTAAAAATTTTTTCAAAACATTTTTTTTTCACTTTTTGCATGCTTCTATAGTCTCCATAGGAAACTAGAAGCAGCAACTGTCTGATTGCCTCTGCTACATAGAGGTGATGAGCAGATCACCTCTATGTAGCAGAAATGTTCCTGTGCTATGAGCGCCGACCACTAGGTGGCGCTCATAGCGATCAGACAATGACAACCACTGGGGTCTGCTGCAGACCCAGGGTTCTCATGCCCACCCTTCAGTGACCCGCGTTCATGTGACGGGGTCACCAATGGGGGGGGGGGGGTAAGTGACGCGCTTCCAGCGCGGCGATGTTAAATGCCGCTGTCAGATTGACAGCGGCATTTAACATGTTAACAGCCACGGATGGATCGCGATTCCACCCGCGGCTGTTGAGGACACATGTCAGCTGTAAGAATCAGCTGACATGTGCCCGGTTCAGTGTGGGCTCAGCGCCGGAGCCCGCACTCAACAGGGGGTGACAGCCTGGTGCGTACTATTACGCCACAGGCCGTAAAGGGGTTAAAATGGTATACATGCAGCACATAAATGCTTGTTTCACAATAGCCATGAATCAGAAAAAGCTACAAGAAGCAAAATGAAAATAAACCCTGCTGTAAATAAATAAAAAGCAAAAGTGCATTTAAATAAAATAGGGTTCTTAGTAACACTGTTTTTGATCAAAAATAGTATGAAAGCCATCCCACCAGCGACAAGGTGAACCCGTTCGGGATAGAAGTATATGTTTATTATGTACAACTCACACAGCTAATTTTTTGCATCAAAAACTGTCCTACATGCCTTGCAACATTTATTTTGTGTTGACCATGTGCACAAAATACTGCCACAAAGGATGCTAACTTATAAGTGGCATAAAGTCAGATAAAACTTTAATAAATCCACCCCATTGCCCCAGCTTCTAGCTATAAGGTTGTTCTCACAATTGATCTTTAGGACTGCATCAGTGCTACTGATCGACAGTTTGGATTAGTGACATTGTTGTGCCGCTAGCATAAACTGTGCACACTGGTACTGCTATGTGAGGCAGCTTTTCCTTTGCAGCTTTGGAGGCGCATGTGGGTACATAAGCTGGATAGCTTCAGAACATCACTTGAGTGCCCTAAGGCGAGGAGCTTGTACGTGCTGCTCTCCTTGCCTAGAAGACCGGCCACTACTGATAGAATGCAGCTGTGGCTGGTAACGTTTGCAACAAGCTGGAAACAAAATTAAAAATTACTATGTTCTAGAGAATGGAGAGCATTTTCAGTAAGTTAATTGCAATTTTTATGATGAGGATCACCTCTAAAGTTATAGGAAAATCCCTAATATGGGATGATGATAATAGATCAGGAACCCTGATGTTCTGCTCGGGTCCTTATGGCCCAAAATGAAATTTGAGAACCTGCAGATTATTTATTATGCGGATCTGAAACGTGTGACTTTTCCACATTTGAGGGCTTCTTACTATGCGGGTTGTTTTTTGTTTTTTTTATTTACTTTTTGCTACACGCTGATTGTTACACTTGTACTGTTCGGGTCAATATGAGAACGCAAGACATAGCCATGTTCTGGATCCGTCAAACAATAGACATAATGAACTTGTAATAGGGTCTGCCTTAGTATCCAACATTTTGACTGCATGTCAACAACAATGTGGGGCTCCAATACAGATGTGAACAGAGCCTAACGACCCCCTTCATACAAGTCAGATTAAAGTTGGTTCAACCTTCAGATTTTGACATAACTAGAAGACAATCTGACAATCTCCATTGTCCAAACAGACAATGTTAAGGGGGACAGGACTCAGCAGCCTGAATTTCCACCCCCAATTCTTGTGTTTGACAACAGTTTACCTCTAAGGAGAAATAATCCTCCTACACAGCACAGGAGGGAGAGAGGATGCTAAGACAGTTGTCGATTAATTATATGTATGACCAATTTAACTGACGCTAAAAACATTTTGTTGCACATCTCCTACAGGACAGGAGTAACCCAACTGTCCTATTCATCTAAACCGATTTTTAGTTGCAGAAACTTCTGCAAAAAAAACTGCAGCTTGAGAATTCACCCTAATGCTTCAAGTTATCACCTATCTATATAAATCCAGCATTGCCAGCAGTCCCATAGACAATGATTGGAGGGGAGGTTCAAATGCTCCATTCAAACTGGGCATTTCAGAGACACCATTCAACATATCCGCACCGATCAGAAACTTTTTACCTACCATGGACTTGTGATAATTTGCAGTGTTGGAAATACAGTGGCTTGAGAACGTATTCACCCCCCTTGGCATTTTTCGTGTTTTGCTACCTCACAACCTGGAATTTCAAGGTTTTTTTGGGGGGGTTAGCATCAGTTCAAGTAAAGAACATGTCTACAACTGTGAACATTGTTGTTTGCTTCACAAGAAAAAGAAAACCAAAATAACTGAAAACTTCAGTGTACATAACTATTCATCCCCCTAAAGTCAGTACTTTGTAGAGCCTCCTTTTGTGGCAATTACAGCTGCAGCTCGCTTTGTATCAGTCTCTATGAGCTTTGCACATCTTGCCACTGGGATTTTTGCCCATGCCTAAAGGGAAAGCTGCTCCAGCTCCTTCAAATTAGATGGTTTCCTCTGGTGAACAGCAATCTTCAAGTATGACCACAGATTCTCTATTGTTTTAAGGTCTGGGTCTTTGACTAGGCCACTCCAAAACATTTACACATTTCCCCTTAAACCACTTGATTGTTGCTTTAGCAATATGCTTTGGGGTCATTGTCTTGTTGGAAGGTGAACCTCCGTCCCAGTCTCAAATCACTGGCAGACTGAAACAAGTTTTGCTCAAGAATATCCCTGTATTTATTACCATCCATTTTCCTCTTGACTCGGACCATTTTCCCTGTCCCTGCTGCGGAAAAACAGCATGATGCTGCCATCACAAGGTTTCACTGTGGGGCTCAGAGTTTTGGTGGGCGGCCATCTTTTGTTAGGTTTGTTGTGGTACCATGTTCAATCTATTTGATGATCATGGATTTGATGGTGCTCCGGGAGATTTTTTTTATTTTTTTATAACCGAATCATGACTTCTACTTCTCAACAACTTTGTCCCTGACTTGTTTGTAGATCTCCTTGGTCTTCATGGTGTTTGGTTAGTGGAGCCTCTTGCGTAATGGTGTTGAAGCCTCTGTGGCCTTTTAGAAAAGGTGTGCATATACTGACAGACCATGTGACACTTAGATTGCACACAGGTGGACTTCCTTTCACTAAGCATGTGACTTATGAAGGTAATTGCTGGCACCAGAAAGTTTTAGGGGCTTCATAGCAAAAGGGGTGAATACTTATGCACATGTCAATTGTTAGTTATTTGATCCCATAAATTTAATTTATGCCTATATTTTTCTCACTTCCCCAACTTAGACTATTTAGTGCTGATGCATCACACACAAATCAGATTACAAAAATATTTAAACATAGGTTGTAATGTAACAAAATAGATAAAAAGCCAATGGGGTGAATACTTTCGCAAGCCACTGTGACCCTTTTAAATTCACTGCCCATTTAACACTTGAGCCTAATTTTACCTTGTGCATAATTTTACTACTCCACTCCAGATAAAATAGGCACCAATTATGTAGTATGCTAACAGTCCTATAATAAATAGCCTATAGTGATGAAGCCAATGCTCAGGGGAGTGTATATATGTTTTTTGGTTTTTTTTACACATTGCATCAACAATATGTGCCCGTTTCCAAGAGGCTGCTGTGTGTGCTGGCTGATGGCATGTAAGAAAGTTGTGTCCTCCGCTCCTGTCTCCAGACCAATTCTGGGATCTTCTTACCTCTACTGCATCTCTTTTCAAAGGGACATGTATAAAGTGGAACAAAGTGTAGAGAGATGAGAAATTAATGCTTTTAAATAGACACAGTTCACATGTATTTAGTGTGAAATAATACAGTATTAATCATTATTCATGGTCACACTTTCATACTGAATCTTGCTACTGTATGATGGCAGAAAAGAAAACTGTAGACTAAGGACCATGACTATAGAAATTTACGCACAAGACCATTTATACATGTCCCAGGAGTTATGTAAAGGACATTTGTCCATCTGAAGCTGTTGGATCTAGTAAATAATTGATCTTCCATTAGACGCATGCTTTACTGCTCCTTCTTAAAGAAGTATGGTTTAGTTATAGATATATTGGGAGGCTATGGTTCTCAGAACGATGTACAACATGATACGGATCACAGGACTCCTCAGTGCAATCATTCACTCCTAATGATGCAGAAGCTACAATATACATAGGACTTGCTCTACTTTGCTCTTTATTACCACAAGCAAAATGTTTAAGAAATACATGAACTCCTTACTGACATAAACCTATGCTGCAAGGATTTTTATTCTATGTATTGCCTAGGGTAATCTCTAAATTGTAAAGCAGCACATAGTACATTCTTTTGACCGGTCTATATCAACACATGTTCTCAGTTGTAGTTTATCCAGCGCCACCCTGGAGCTATGACCAGTTATGAGAACTCTTGTTTCTGTT
Organism: Phyllobates terribilis; assembly: GCF_046119375.1. Lineage (NCBI taxonomy): Eukaryota > Metazoa > Chordata > Amphibia > Anura > Dendrobatidae > Phyllobates > Phyllobates terribilis. The sequence goes on along the minus strand of NW_027362771.1, from coordinate 158,776,030 downwards.
TATGCTAAAGGCAACCATCATGTCCGGTAGCACACTGAGTCTGAATCACGAAAACTCTCAGCCTCGGGGGCAGTTGGGTCGGCAAGCAAGTTTTCAAGAAAAGAGCTCGGTCAGATCACATTACAGCCAGAATACCCGCAGCAACACGTTACCATCTGATGTGGGGAGAAAATCTGTGTCAATGAGAAAAATGAAACAAGAGATGAAAGAAATTATGTCGCCAACTCCTGTGGAGTTACACAAGGTCAGGAGCGTGTCCCATTGTGTTCTGTGCTCTTGCCAAAACATGACAGGCTGCTCTTCATTGTAATTATCTCTCAAAGAGTAACCATTGTTTCATTTTTTTATTTCATAAATCAATAGTACACATGAAAATAAAAAACTTGGTAATATATTGCATTAGAGAAATCTTTCTCCTCCTGGTTGAGCTGATGGTAAAATGTTTTCAATGAAAACCAATTTTCCATTACTAAGATAGCTGTAAGGTGGTGCTCAAAGTTCTCTGGAGGAAAGAGAAAGAGGGAGGAGCTGGAGGAATAGAGACATTCTGCTGCAAGTTCTCCTGAAAGATGATTCTTATACCCAGAGTGCATGGACATTCTGTATGCAGAGTAACCAAACTTAGTAGAAAAGCGTATACAGACGCTTAGTAAAAGAAACTTGTTCCGCACTATTAATTTATTTTTATTTTATATCCAAGAATCTATATCGATGGCCTATCCTAGGGATTAATGTGTGATCAGCGGGGATCCAACCCCTATCAATATGATCTAGGGAGTTGAGCTCATAGTAAGGCACAGTAGCACGTGTGGCACCGTGTCTAGTACAAGAGTGAATTAGCCCTAGAAGATATCATAGCCTCTTTGGTATGCTTGATCTACTAATGAGCAAGTAAATACTGGAATTCGATACTTGCCCCACAACAGCGTTACAAGTGATTTGGTTGGTTTCATGTGATCAAACTGACTTATTCCATCTCTTCCCCAGTTCTCTTTATTTAAAGACTCTGATAGAGATGACTTTGGGTTTAGTGTAGCTGATGGTCTGCTGGAAAAAGGAGTGTATGTGAAGAACATTCGACCTAAAGGACCTGGAGATATAGGAGGACTTAAGCCATTTGATCGACTACTGCAGGTATTTGTCAGCTTCAAACAAGTTTATGTAAGCCTTTGCACATCAGCACATAATGTGGACTATATAGCAGCCTGTATAGCCATCCAGTAGTTTTTTTTATGGTCAGCTTCCTTGATGCTGCTCCTGTCGGACACTAGTGGGTTGAGCTGTGTATTTCCATGTGGACATTAGCTGTAAAGCGATCGTGGGTGTTGTATGGATACACTTGCTCGGTCGATAGGGTATAAAGTTTTTTTTATAGCTATCCATAACCACAACACGTTTCAGAGCTGGACAGGCTCCATCAGGTGTTGCATAAAAACCTTGTTTAAATGTCACCAAAAGCAAATTTCAAATAGTAGTCATCCAGTCATAGTTAGAGGATGGCCCACCACATATCATCTATACTGTGTATAGGTGATAAATTATTGGGTGACTGATCTCTGTGACCCCAATGATCTAGAGAACAGGGTGCTTACATTTCTCATTTGAATGTAACAATGGTTACACATGCTCATCACTACTCTAATCATTACTGGGGGACTGGCAAAAATAGACAAATGCAGGTATGCCCATTGTTTCACCTAAACCGGAGACTCCAGAGCCCCGTTCTCAGGATTGATGGAAGTCCTATTGTTCAGATACTTATCCCATCCACAGGATAGGTGATAAGTTGTTCTAGTGAGTCAAACCCCTTATCAAAAAGGTTGCATTTTTTCCAACACATATGTATATCTTATGTGCAAGGATCTTATCCTCAAGGAGAATAGAAAACAAGAACAGGGATCAAAGAACATCATCACAGTGGATCTAGCTCTACTGTTATTCCATAATGACTATGAATGTCCTCAATTGCCCCATTTTTCACTATGTACCAAATAGAACAATATATCTACCACAAGCTATGTTGCAAAACGCGTCAAACGATGTATAATATACTTGCTGTGGATTTTTAATTGGAATCTGAAATAAACTTGGTGCTGGAGCACATTTCTGAAGTCTGCAGAGACTGATCTGAGCACAGCCTGTGAGGGTAAGCTGAGGTCTTCTTATTTGTTTGCTGTAATATAACCGTATATCCTTTTTCCTTTCATCTCAGGTAAATCACGTCCGCACCAGAGACTTTGACTGCTGCTTGGTTGTTCCCTTAATAGCAGAATCTGGTAACAAACTAGATTTGGTAATAAGCAGGAATCCCATTGCTTCTAAGAAGGACGCCCCAGATGGCTCAAGTCTTCCTGCAGAAGAATGGACTGATCACACGGACCATTTCCCTCAGCCAACTAGTGGACGTCTAGCAGCTATGGATATAAGAGACTCAACAAGTACATTATAGCAAAAAATAGTTTTAGTCCACTGAATTGGTAGCAAAAAATATATAAACTGGTGCTAAATCCCTGTCGTACAACTGATCTGTGATGTTTAGGACACAGATGTCACAGTGGGGCTTTACTGTTAAGCACAGGGGATCGGAGACGCTAGGTAAATGAAAGGTACGCCACGTGCCTATGTCGGAGAACCCGATTTGTATACATACTACTATGATGAGACTCCTCTAAATAATAGTGCCATTCCAAGCTTAACCTTGAACAAATATGGGGCTTTTGTGATGTGCAATGTCCATGGACTAGAGGGGAACTCATCCATCATTTTAAGAAGACCCTCACACTGAATGAGCCTGTGCATATAACTTACAGCTGCTAAGATTTTAAGCGGGATTTTTTAAGCAAGTTTTCGACAATTTCTTCCCTGTTTGACCTGACAGTGGTGTGTCTGATTCTCCTCCTTTACACAGACCTCTGGTACAAGTGCTCCCTGTACTGTGTATGGTTTAGTTAACCCTCTACCCAGTTCTTGCAGTAAGGTCTTCATTACTTTTTGGTTTTTTTGGGCTGCTACTTAAAATCAAAATGAAATATTCAGACATAGCATTGGGTAACGATTTTTAGAATTTCTTGGCGCCTGTGGTCTTGTTACATATTTTCACTCTTTGACCTTTTTGATTGGTGTCAGAGGCATCTACAGTGAAGACATTTAACCCCAGCTCTGGTGTTTGTATAGTATAAATAAGGTTTAGCATCGAGCCGTTTCTCCTGCCATCCTCACTGTTGTTTTAGAAGTGTACATGTGTTAAAGAGCTGTGCCAGTTGTCTATGCCTGGAAGCAATAACGCGGTTCCTATTTTGATTGGATACTCACCAGCAGCTCGGTTTGCGATACTTAGCAATGGCATCTGCTGAGCAGGAGAGGATCCAGGAAGCCTCAGTCTCGTGTGATTGAATCGTCGTACTACAGTCTTTTTGGTACGGTTATATGGATATCTTACTCTATCCTGTGCAAACATATGGTTTTAAAACACTGCCAGTCAAAATATGAAGTGAACTAATAGTGAAACGGAAGAAGAGAAAATCATTTATCATAAGTCAATTAAATATGTATTTTTATTTGTAACAAACAAGTATTAAACTGTAAAGTATTTTTGTACAAATTTAATACTTTAATAGCATGTACTTTATTGTCTTATGTATGGTTTCGGGAACTCGACCTGCTGAAAATTTGTATGGAACAATCCTACTGTAAAAAGTGAATAAACAATGATATAAAACCAATCCATGCTAAAAGTTACTATAAAGTGCAGGTATTATTCACAAGAATGTCTCCTCCTTCTCATCAGAAGTGAATGGGGCTGTGTTGCAGTACAAGGGGGATCAGCGGGGGGGAGACCCCACAAATCAAGAGTGATGACATCACTACTTTTTAAGATGGGAATACTCCTTTAATAACATAATAATTGGCTTAAGCTATGTCAGATTGGCGGCACCATCAAGTACATTGAGTATGTATGTGTAATGCAGACATTGTAAACACTGAACTCCGCGTACATCGGGCATAAATTACAATATTGGCACTTGCAAGTCCTAGGCTTGATGCTTGCTGCCAGCGAGTTTGAAAACACCATCTGTCAGAAGATAGCAATGGATGTAGTCAGCTCCAAGTATTATACATAAGCACAGACACACACGAAACAGAAAAATGGATGCACTCAGCCAATTGTTGCCAGTGTAGAGATTTGTGCTTTGATTTAGTAAAACAGCAGACCTACATAGGAATATTTCCAGTCTATGCTTACATATCTTGACATATTAAGGCTACAAAGTGAATTGTTGTCCAAGGAACAACATCAATGGACATTAACATTGCTTTATTCCAGGATATTTTTACATAATTAAGAGCAGATTTGTCATTTTCTATAAAAGTCTATTAAAACAAACATCAGTACAAAAAACACGAGTACAAATACATAAAGTAGATAAGGACTATAGAAGGGTGGGAAAAGTGTCAGAAGACAGCTCTACTTCCTGAGCTTTCCACTGCTGGCTACTAGCCATGGGGGGTGCTTGGATGTTTTTTAGATTTAGGGGTTGAATAACTTCTTGTGACAGGGACTCTGGAGACTCAATTTCTGAAATCTTTGACTGTTAGGAGATTCTTCTGTCCAGTTCTGTAGATAAAATGAATTAATTTATTAATTAAAAACATTTATTTGTGCCAGTTCTATATTTAATGCTTCACCATTCAATCAACTGACTGTTATAAAATAACAATGTCTGAATCGATCAAGAAACATGATTATAAAAAAAGCACGTCTACAAACCCCTCCACATGCCCCCAAATTTCTATTACAAATGCTTCTCACTAAATTAGAATATCATCAAAAAGTTACTTCCAGTTCTTCTAGACAAAAAGTGAAACTCATATATTATATAGAGTCATTACAAACAGTGTGATCTATTTCAAGTGTTTATTTCTGTTAATGTTGATTATTATGGCTTACAGCCAATGAAAACACAAAAGTCATTATCTCAGTAAATTAGAATACTTTATAACAACAGCTTGAAAAAAGTTTTTAAAATCCGAAATGTTGTCCTACTGAAATGTATGTTGAGTAAATGCACTCAATACTTGGTCGGGGCTTCTTTTGCATCAATTACTGCATCAATGCGGCGTGGCATGGAGGCGATCAGCCTGTGGCACTGCTGAGGTGTTATGGAAGCCCAGGTTGCTTTGATAGCAGCCTTCAGCTCGCCTGCATTGTTGGGTCTGGTGTCTCTCGTCTTCCTCTTGATAATACCCCATAGATTCTCTATGGGGTTAAGGTCAGGCGAGTTTGCTGGCCAATCAAGCACAGTGATACTGTTGTTTTTAAACCAGGTATTGGTACTTTTGGCAGTGTGGACAGGTGCCAAGTCATGCTGGAGAATGACATTTCCTTCTCCAAAAAGCTTGTCGTCAGAGGGAAGCATGAAGTGCTCTAACATTTCCTGGTAGACGGCTGCACTGACTTTGGTCTTGATAAAACACAGTGGACCTACACCAGCAGATGACATGGCTCCCCAAACCATCACTGATTGTGGAAACTTCACACTAGACCTCAAGCAGCTTGGATTGTGTGCCTCTCCACTCTTCCTCCAGACTCTGGGAAATTGATTTCCAAATGAAAATTGGAACTCTGGGACCTTGTGGAGTGTGTCAATGACTGCCTTCTGGACATCTGTCAAGTCAGCAGTCTTCCCCATGATTGTGGAGCCTACTGAAACAGACTAAGGGACCTTTTTAAACGCTTAGGAAGCCTTTGCAGGTGTTTTTTGTTAATTATTTTAATTTACTGAGATAATGACGTTTGTGTTTTCATTGGCTGTAAGCCATAACCATTAACATTAACAGAAATAAACACTTGAAATAGATCACTCTGTTTGTAATGACTCTATATAATATGAGTTTCACTTTTTATAATAAATATAATCTTTTTATTTATATAGCGCCAACATATTCCACAGCGCTTTAGAATTTAGACAATTTCCAGACATTTTTGGCAATGTCCCCATTGGGGCTCACAATCTAGGTTTTTGTATTGAAGAACTGAAATAAATTAACTTTTTGATGATATTCTAATGTAGTGAGAAGCACTTGTACTTGTTAGTGGAATGTCTTGCTATCACATAATTGGGTTATTTCTGCAGTAGAGGTATTCGGAATCTCAATCTTTCAGAAATAAAGATGACTTTTGTACCACGTTATTTGCAAGTTAAGATATTAAAACATTGTAAACTAATGAAGATCCAAGTTCTCTGACTTGCACTACTATACATCCTCCATGTTTGAGATTCTTTGTCAGGTCCACCATTGATCTACATCTCATTTCAATCAATGTCTATAGATACATAAATAACAAAACCATGAGCAAATTACCATTCTGCTATTGTTCGCTCTAATCTTTTTTGGGGTCTCTGAATCATCCACATGACCTCCTGTCCTCTTCTGTGATGGAGACTCCTCCAGCCCACAGTCTTGAATGCGGTCAGGTGGTGTACGCATTATGTGCTCAGCATGTTCCAGCCTTTCATCCTCACCTAAAGTACATGAGCCTTTTATTGGGGTTGTAGGTACAGGGGGACAAGAAAAGCGCGGTGGTGATTTCAGCTGTGTGTAGGGTAGTGGATGTGGCGTCAGTATGACCTCGGCTTCCTGCTCTTCAGCTGCCTGACTGCTTTTTGGATGGGCAGAAGACATGGCTGCTGGATTTTGAAAAATGTTACTCTGAGGCAGTTTATCTTTCAGACGCTGCTTTAAACTGGTCTTTCTATCACGAGCCTTACTGGCAATTGCTTTGTCAAGCTGAGTTTTCCTTGCTATTATATACACACGCTTGCGGCCTCTTGTTACAGCAGTGTATACATGTTTCCAATTCTGCCAGCCAGTATTGCCAAGAACGTATATGATCGTATCCTCTTCTGAACCCTAAATCAAAAATAAAAGGAAAAATATATTATTTGGCCATTTAGTTTAGTGCTATATAATCATATTCACAGAACTGTTGTATATACTACTTCTTGAAAAATGTACTTGCAAAGAACTTTTCAGATTAGGCTGTCCTGTGTGTACATGAGGAAAAACATGATTTCTGGCAATTAAATGACTTAATCATGCATTTTTCACAAGTTCTCCTCTCTGCACGCTCTCTCTCAATGAAAGCACACAGGAATGGTATCCTGCTATTTATTCCTTAGCACACAGACAGAGGTGGCAAAGGAATGGAGGAGAATATACAGCAGTACGGAGCTTTGTAGATGTGAATGAGGCTCTAGGGAGAAATAAGACTTGGTAGAAAGCTCGGCACAAGCTTTGTGTCTCTTTCTGGTTGTTTCCTGACTCTGCTCCTCATTCCTCCTCGCACATTCCTTCTCCATAGGAGGTGAAATCTAACACCTCAATGTGCTGAAAATCCATTTTGTCTTGAACAAGACATATTTGAGCTTTCTTTTCTTCAGATTGCTTGTTCAGTTAAGGAGGCTGGGAAAAGAGGAAGAAGAGGCTTAAAAGTGGAGAGAGCAGAATTCTCTGAAGATGTATTACAAAGTTTCTTAGATTTGTTTTGTGCTATTGATTTATGCCGAAATCATCTGCAGAATACAGTTCCTATTTCTGTACTATACTTCTAAAAAGATCCCAAATATTGACTATTCTAGTGAAATATTAATAATTATCTGCCATAATTCAGTTGGAGTGGTTCTGGGTACCCAAGCACTCACATCTACAAGTCCACTAGCGCACATTGATCTGGTCATTACTCTCCTTTTGTGCTGGTACAACTCGAGGCTATGTTCGGACTTTGTTGCAGATGTTCATGCAACAAATCACAAAGTAGAATGCAGCACGTGCATTCACATGTAGCACACCTTCTGGCCCAGATATGGCTGTATGTTTTTAGTTAGAACCACCCCTTTAAACCTCATGGATTTGATGGGAATTAATCTTACCATATCCCTAAAGACAACCGTCACAACCACTGCTTTTAGGCAGTGTGTGTAATAATGCCATTCTGGTATCATCTTGCACAAGTGTGAAAATTTAAAATGTTTCTAATAAAAAAAAAAAAAAGTTATTTAATGTCTAAAACCAAAGACTTTAAGAGAACTACCGTAATTAAAAGACTTACAGTGGCATGTAAAAGTCTGAGCACCCCTGGTCAAAATTACTGTTATTGTGAACAGTTAAGCAAGTTGAAGATTAAATGATCTCTAAAAGGCCTAAAGGTAAAGATAACACATTTCCTTTGTATTTTAGGCAACAAAATATGTAGTCATTTTTTATTTTAAAAATTACAAAAAGGAAAGAAAATGAGCCAATGCAAAAGTTTAGGCACCCTGAATGGTTAGTACTGAGTAGCTCCCCCTTTTGAAGGTATCACAGCTGCAAAACACTTTTTGTAGTCAGCTAAGAGTCTTTTAATTCTTGTTTGAGGGATTTTCATCCATTCTTCCAGTTCTGTGAGAATCCCGAGTAGTCTCGGATGCACTGCTATTTTGAGGTTTAGCTACAGATTTTCAATGATGTTCAGATCAGGGGATTGTGAGGGCCATTGTAAAGTGTTCAGCTTGCACCTTTTGAGGTAGTCTATTGTGGATTTTGACGTGTGTGTATAGGATCTTTATCCATTTGTAGAAGCCATCCTCTTTTCAACGTCAGCTTTTTTTTACAGATGGTGCTATGTTTGCATCAAGAATTTGTTGAAATTTCATGGATTCTATTCTTCCCTCTACCCATGAAATGTTCTCCATGCCATTGGCTGCAACACAACCCCAAAGCATGATTGATCCACCCCCATGCTTAATGGTTGGTGAGATGTTCTTTTTCTGAAATTCTGTGCCCTTTTTTCTCCACACATACCTTTGATCATAGTGGCAAAAGAGTTCTATTTTTAAAAAAACCTTATCGGTCCACAGGACTTGTTTCCAAAATGCATCAGACTTGTTTAGATATTCTTTAGCATATTTCTGACACTGTTTTTTTATGGTGAGGATGCAGGAGAGGTTTTCTTCTGATGACTCTTCCATGAGGGCCATATTTGTGCATGTGTCTCTGAACAGTAGAACAATACCACAACTTCAGAGTCTGCTAAATTCTTTTTAAAGGTCTTTTGCAGTCAAGTGCATGTTCTGATTTACCTCTCTAGAAATCATAAAAGCAGCTCTCAATTAAATTTTGCTTGGTTTTCCAGACAATATCTTGATCTCCACTGTTCCTGTTAATGACTTTTCGAACTGAGGAGTTAAGAAATAGCAAAGGGCAACTTGAAAACTCTTTGCCATCATCTTATAGCTTTCTCCTGCTTTGTGGGCCTCCACCATTTTCAGAGTGCTAGGCAGCTGCTTAGAAGAACCCATGGCTGCTGTTTTTGGCCCAAGGTTAGAGTAGGTTGGGTTTTTATGAATCTGAGAAATTTGCATCATCTGGCCTTTCCTAACGATAATAGTGAACAAGCCCCTAACAGAATAATTAAGGTCTGAAACCTTGGTCAAAGTTATTTGAGCACACAATTCTCCCAGTGTGTCCAAACTTTTGCATAGGCCCATTTTCCTTTTTGTAATTTTTAAAATGTAAAAAATGACCTTTTTTTTGCCTAAAATAACGTTAGGCCTTTTAGAGATCATTTAATTTTCAACTTGCTTAACTGTTCACAATAATAGTAAATTTGACCAAGGGTGTCGAAACTTTTACATGCCACTGTATATCCGCTAGGATAACTCAATGGAGAAACTCTTTATTTTATAACTACAGCCACTAAAGAGCTATTACAGTGGCCAAATACTGGGTCTAACCAGAGAACACGTCATGCAATTACGTCGACTCTACTAGGGCCTCATACCATATACCTTATCTCCGCTAAGGAGTCTTTACCTGAAACGTGTGGATAGTTCGAGCCCAAGCATGCCGCAAACCACTGCGACTTCGAAGTAACTTATAATTCAGGGTGTATATTCTATCTTCTCCATCAGATAAGGTTAATTCTCGAATCTTATCTTTTTCCACATCCTAGGACAGAAAAAGATTTTGTGACCATTTTAAACTAATAATTCTATCCACTGGTCTTAATACAGCACAATATACCGTGGTTCCTACAAGGAAGGAAAATTTAGCAAAGTTAAAACAGCTCTTGCTTTTAAGATATACAGTATATCTTTAACCCCTTTCTGCTACATGAAGTATTATTATATCATACAGTGGTGGGTACAGGGCTCAGAAGCCAGTTGTGTTATACAGCAGCAACTGGAGCTAGTTTCGATAACTGATGTTTAATCCCTTACTGCAGTCGGAGATTGGCATTTATGTAAGAGGCCGATGCTGCCTGTGTGTCCATTGGGCACACATGTTCTCTTACCTCCAGTGAAGGGATTGTGGAGTGCCAATAGGTAGCTATGGCAGCTAAGGCCCGCAGAAAGTCCCCATTGCTGCCATTTTATTAATCCTGGTTTTAAAAAAAAAAAAAAAAAAAATCCCAACTTGTGGTGGTCCCAGTCGGATATCTATTACCAACCCCATGGATAAGTGATGCTATAAGCATACATAACTGCAAACCTCTCTCCTCTCTGCTGCGGCCACTCACTCCACTGAAACACGCAGAAGTCCAGAAGTGTAGTGAGTGAGAGGCTTTAGAGAAAGGAGGATAGGGAGCAAGCTCTCACTTACAATTGGCCCAGCATATGACTAAATCAACACACATACAGGTGCTTCTCACTAAATTAGAATATCATCAAAAAGTTAATTTCAGTTCTTCAATACAAAAATTGAAACTCATATTGCCAGTTCTATATTTAATGCTTCACCATTCAATCAACTGACTGTTATAAAATAACAATGTCTGAATCGATCAAGAAACATGATTATAAAAAAAGCACGTCTACAAACCCCTCCACATGCCCCCAAATTTCTATTACAAATGCTTCTCACTAAATTAGAATATCATCAAAAAGTTACTTCCAGTTCTTCTAGACAAAAAGTGAAACTGATATATTATGTAGAGTCATTACAAACAGAGTGATCTATTTCAAGTGTTTATTTCTGTTAATGTTGATGATTATGGCTTACAGCCAATTAAAACACAAAAGTCATTATCTCAGTAAATTAGAATACTTTATAACACCAGCTTGAAAAATGTTTTTAAAATCTGAAATGTTGGCCTACTGAAATGTATGTTCAGTAAATGCACTCAGTACTTGGTCGGGGCTCCTTTTGCATCAATTACTGCATCAATGCGGCGTGGCATGGAGGCGATCAGCCTGTGGCACTGCTGAGGTGTTATGGAAGCCCAGGTTGCTTTGATAGCAGCCTTCAGCTCGTCTGCATTGTTGGGTCTGGTGTCTCTCATCTTCCTCTTGACAATACCTCATACACCTGTATATATACACACACACACACACACACACACTCTATATACTGGGTCTTCAGCTACGGTGGCCTGTTAGACCATGCAAGGAGCATCATTTAAAAGGCGTTTTGTCTGTGTAACACTGACAGCTATAATGCATTGCAGTACATATATATTGAAATGCATTATACCAGTGATCAAAGTAGTTAAAAGTTGAAGTCCAACAAAAATGTACATAAAAAAAAAACTGTCCAAAAATATTATGGCAATAAATAAGCATATTTATGTAAAAACAAAATTACATGAAAAAAACTACATATATTTGGTATCACCATGTCTAAAACAACCTGCTCTATAAAACTGTCACATTCTTTAACCCCTTCAGTGAACACCATAAAAAAAATAAATTAAAAATGTAGAAAAAATTATGTTTTAAGGCTGTGTACCCACTGTGCGTTTTTTAAGCGTTTCCGCAGTGGCAATTCAGCTGCAGAAACGCTTAAAAAACGCTTGGTAGAAGGTCTGCCATGTTCCCCAATGATAATCCGCATGTGCTGTAATTTCCACTGCGGATTTTCATTGCGGAAAAATCTGCAGCACTACCAATTATTTTGCGTAATCACATTGACTTGCATTGAATCGCTTAATATCCACATGACTACATGTGCACATGCGGATATTAAGCGATTCAATGTGCGGATGGTACCCGGGTCTGGAGAAGAGCAGACTCTCCTCCAGACCCGGGTACCATACTACCTGTAAAAAAAAAAAAAAAAAAAAAAATTTAAAATAAAAAAATATACATTATACTTACCTTCTGATGGCCCCCGGTCTCCTTAGTGATGTGTCCTGGCTCCCTGGCAGCTCGCAATGGTCTAAAAGAACCTGCCATGACGTCATTTAGTCATGTGATGGGTCACGTGACTGCTGACGTCGGCGGTCGCGTGACCTGTCCCATGACTAAATGACGTCATGGAAGGTCCTTTTACACAACCGCGACACACCGGGGAGACTGGACGCATCGGATAAGGAGACCGGGGGCCATTGGAAGGTGAGTATAATGTTTTTTTTTTTGTTTTTTTACCATTTTTATTCTTTTTTATTTAACTAACTTGGTTGCATGGATTTATATAATGTGACCAAGTTGTCAAGAACTTTCCAAGTGATGCTCAAATCGCTTGGAAAGCGCTTGACAACCCGCATGCAGAAATGCATATGAAGAACGCTTCACAAACTCTTGTCCCTGGCTGAAAAAAAGCATGTACAATCTGCATGTACAATCCGCATGCGTTTTTTTCTGCCAGGGAGATGCAGAAACGCTCAGGAAAAATCCGGATAATTTTGGCATCGTGGGCACATAGCCTTAAATCATACAGCTGAATAAAACGCAATCAAACAGACATATGTAAATAGAAATGGTATAGCTGAAAACATCATCTTGTCCTGCAAAAAAACAAGCCCTCAGCGGAAAAATGGAAAAGCTACAGCTGTCAGAATAAGGCCATGCAAGAACAATTTTTTGTGTAACGTTTTTATTGTGTAAAAGCAGCATAATATCAAAAACTATATAAGGCTGTGTGCCCACGATGCATTTTTAATGCGTTTCTGCAGCTGCGGAAACGCATTAAAAACGCATGGTAGAAGGCCTGCCATGTTCCCCAATGATAATCCGCATGTGCTGTGCACATGCTGCGGAAATTTCCACTGCGGATTATCATTGCGGAAAAAAACGCAGCACTACCAATTATTTTGCTGAAGCGCTGCGTTTTCGCCTCCATTGACTTGCATTAGAACACGCCAAATCCGCAAGACTGCATCTGTACTTGCGTAATTGGCGCGTTCTAATGTGCGGATGGTACCCGGGTGGAGAGGAGAGGAGAGTCTCATCCACACCCAGGTACCATTAAAAAATCTGTAAAAAAGAATAAAATAAATATATACTTACCATCCGGCGGCCCGCGCTGCGCTCCTCCTTGCTTCCCGGCACTTCGCGGTTGATTGAAGGACCTGCGCTGACGTAATAGTCATGTGACGGGTCACGCGACGCTGACGTCGGCAGGTCTTTCAATCCACCGCTGCCGGCAAGGGAGAACGGAGTGAGCAGAACACCGGGGGCCATCGGAAGGTAAGTATAGATTTATTTTTTATTTTTAACCACTCTCTCGGGTCACACTATATAAATCCATGCTGTTTGCATGGATTTATATAGTGTGACCAAGTTGTCACAAGCACTTTCCAAGTGACGCTAAAATCACTTGGAAAGTGCTTGTCAACCCGCATGCAGAAATACAAGTGAAGAACGCTTCACTTCTGCATGTCCCTGGCAGGAAAACGCATGTACAATCCGCATGTACAATCCGCATGTACAATCCGCATGCGTTTTTTCTGCCAGGGAGATGCAGAAACGCTCAGGAAAAAATCCGGAGCATTTCTGCATCGTGGGCACATAGCCTTAATGTAGAATTGTAATTGTACTGAACCAAAGAAAGTTATGATCATTTTTACCACATGGTGAACGGCATAAAGAAAAACAATTCCTAAATTGCTGTTTTTTTGCCAAGTCTGCCTCCCAAATATCTTAATAGATAATGATCAAAAAATGTTGTGTCGAATAAAAATTGTACCAATAAAAACTTTAAATTCATCCTGTAAAAAACAAGCCCTCACATGACTGTCGGCAGAAAAATCATAGTTCTCAAAATATGGCAATGCAATAAAAATTATTATTTTTTTGTCAAAAAGCGTTTTTAACCACTTCGCACCAGAGCCTGTTTTTGCCTTCGTGACCGGGCCAATTTTTTCAATTCTGACCACTGTCACTTTATGAAGCAATTACTCTGGAACGCTTCAACGGATCCCCCTGATACTGAGACTGTTTTTTCGTGACATATTGTACTTCATGATAGTGGTAAAATTTCTTTGATATCACATGCGTTTATTTGTGAAAAAATCGGAAATTTGGCGAAAATTTTGAAAATTTTGCAATTTTCAAACTTTGAATTTTTAAGCCCTTAAATCAGAGAAATATGTCACACAAAATACTTAATAAATAACATTTCCCACATGTCTACTTTACATCAGCACAATTTTGGAACCAAAATTTTTTTTTGTTAGGGAGCTATAAGGGTTAAAAGTTGACCAGCGATTTCTCATTTTTCCAACAAAATTTACAAAAACATTTTTTTAGGGACCACATCATATCTGAAGTCACTTTGAGGGGTCTTTATGACAGAAAATACCCAAAAGTGACACCGTTCTAAAAACTGCACCCCTCAAGGTGCTCAAAACCACATTCAAGAACTTTATTAACCCTTCAGGTGCTTCACAGAAATTTTTGGAATGTGGAAGAAAAAAATTAACATTTAACTTTTTTCACAAAAATGTTACTTTAGACCCAATTTTTTTTATTTTCACAGGGGTAACAGGAAAAAATGGACCCCAAAATTTTTTGTGCAATTTCTCTTGAGCGTGCTGATACCCCATATGTGAGGGAAAACCACTGTTTGGGCGCACGGCAGGGCTCGGAAAGGAAGGAGCGCCATTAGACTTTTTAAATGTAAAATTTGTCTGAATAATTAGCAGACACCATGTTGCGTTTGGAGAGCTCCTGATGTGACTAAACAGTGGAAACCCCCCACAAGTGACACCATTTTGGAAACTAGACCCCTTAGGGAACATATCTAGATGTGTGGTGAGCACCTTGAACCCCAAGGTGCTTCACAGAAGTTTATAATATTGAGCTGTAAAAATAAAATTTTCACATTTTTCCCACAAAAACGTTTTTCATCCCTTAATTTTCCATTATCATAATGGTAATAGGATAAATTGCACCATTAAATTTGTTGTGCAATTTCTCCTGAACACGCCGATACCCCATATGTGGGGGAAAACCACTGTTTGGGCGCACGGCAGGGTTTGGAAGGGAAGGAGCGCCATTTGACTTTCTGAATGTAAAATTTGTCTGAATAATTAGCAGACGCCATGTTGCGTTTGGAGAGCCCCTGATGTTCCTAAACAGTGGAAACCCCCCACAAGTGACACTATTTTGGAAACTAGACCCCTTAGGGAACTTATCTAGATGTGTGGTGAGCACCTTGAACCCCAACGTGCTTCACAGAAGTTTATAATAATCAGCTGTAAAAATAAAATTTTCACATTTTTCCCGCAAAAACGTTTTTCATCCCTTAATTTTGCATTATCATAAGGGTAATAGGATAAATTGCACCATGAAATTTGTTGTGCAATTTCTCCTGAACACGCCGATACCCCATATGTGGAGGCAAACCACTGTTTGGGTGCACGGCAGGGCTCGGAAGGAAAGGAGCGCCATTTGACTTTTTGAATGCAAAATTTGTTTGAATAATTAGCGGACGCCATGTTGCATTTGGGGAGCCCCTGATGTGCCTAAACAGTGGAAACCCCCCACAAGTGACACCATTTTGGAAACTAGACCCCTTAGGGAACTTATCTAGATGTGTGGTGAGCACCTTGAACCCCAAGGTGCTTCACAGAAGTTTATAATAATCAGCTGTAAAAATAAAATTTTCACATTTTTCCCGCAAAAACGTTTTTCATCCCTTAATTTTGCATTATCATAAGGGTAATAGGATAAATTGCACCATGAAATTTGTTGTGCAATTTCTCCTGAACACGCCGATACCCCATATGTGGGGGAAAACCACTGCTTTGGTGTACGGCAGGGTTCGGAAGAGAAAGGAGCGCTATGTTGGCTGGGATAGGCAGCAGACACCATGTCACATTTGAAGAGTCGCTGACATGCAGAAACAGCAGAAACCCCCACAAGTGACCCCATTTTGTAAACTACACCTCTCAAGGAATTCATCTAGGGAAGTAGTGAGTATTTTTTAATTTTTAAATTTATACCATTGGGCAGTGAAAAAAGCATAATTATATTTTTACCACAAAAAAATGTTTTACCCTCAGATTTTACATTTTCACACAGGGCAATGGGTAAAAATGGTGCCGAAATGTGTCACACAATTTCTTCTAAAAGTGCCAATACCCCATATGTGGCTGTATCGTACCGCTCAGCCATACGGCGAGATCTGGGGGGGACGGAGTGCTATTTGACAATTGGAGAACAAATTATTGTAGAATAGGCATTTGGATTTGGGAGCACAAAATTTTTTGAATTTCTTTTGGGGGGCAAGGGCCATTTCGCTTTTCCAGAGCCTTTCTGCTACCAGTAACTTGGAAGTCCCTTATATTTTTAACAGATGATGGACCTGAGTGGGGACTAGCTTTTTTTGAGGACTGAGTTGAAGCTTTTATTGGGAACATTTTACGTAACATTTATCCGGCGCTCTAGGCTGAGCACTTACATCGGGGTTTCCATCTAAATTTCCAAGTGATGTAATTCAGATGAAACCCCTGCGGGATCCATTCACTGTAATGAGGCAGCAGAGTTACTCTGGACTCCGTCTGGCCTCTGTTTAGCGGTGTCCTTTTTTTCAGAAGTGCACAAAACTGTGGCCAACCGCACTTTTATGCACGCCTAAAACAAATGACACCGTGGGATCACAGGCCAGACGGCATCCACAGTGGCCTATATCTGCCTCATTACAGGGAATCTTCCGTCATGGGTTCCGGCTGAATCACATATTTCAGAGATTTACATGGAAACTCTGGCGTAAGTGCTCAGCGCAGAGCGCAGGATAAATGTGTGCCGAGCCATACTGCGATCTTTGGGAGACATAATAAACAAATCAGTAGCAGGAGAAGAATTGGTTTTATTTATTTTTTTACGCCGTTCCTAGTGTGATATAACTGATTAGATTACTTTATTCTTCGGGTCGGTGCGATTACAGAGATACCAGATTTATATCGGGTTTTTATGACTGACAGCTGTCACACACTAAGAGACGCTTTTTTTTTGCAAAATCTAGTTTTTGCATCGCCATATTTTGAGAGCTATAATTTTTCCATATTTCGGCCGACAGAGTCATGTGATGGCTTGTTTTTTGCGGGACGAGTTGACATTTTTATTGGTACCATTTGTGGGTACGTGACATTTTTTGATCGCTTTCTATTCCGTTTTTTTGGGAGGTAAAATTAACAAAAACCAACAATTCAGGAATTGTTTTTTGAGGTTTTTTTTTATGCCGTTCTGCGTGTGGTAAAAGTGATCAGGCAGCGTTATTCTTCGGGTCAGTACATTTACAGCGATACTACACTTACTGTATATTTTTTTATGTTTTGGCGCTTTTACACAATAAAACAATTTTAAAGAAAAAATATTTTTTTTGCATTGCTTTATTCTGAGAGGTATAACTTTTTTATTTTTTGGCTGATGGAGCTGTATAGTGGCTTGATTTTTGCAGAACAAGATGACGTTTTCAGCGGTACCATTTCTATTTCCATGTTGCTTTTTGATCGCATTCTTTTCCACTTTTTGTTTGGCGATATGAGGAAAAAGCATAGTTTTTTGCTCCGTTTTTTATTTATTTTTATTACGGTGTACACATAAGGAGTTAATTAGTGTGACAGTTTTATAGCTCGGGTTGTTTCGAACGCGGCAATACCAAATATGTGTACTTTTTTTATTTTTGCATAACTATATGGATTTATCGGTTTAATATTTTATTTATTTATTTTTATTTATTTTGTATTTTTTTTTTTAACAGTTTCAAAACATTTTTTTTTACTTTTTTTACATTTTTACTTAGTCCCTGTATGGGACATTAATTTTTATTTTTCTGATCCCTGATCTCATGTAATGTAATAGACATATATTACATTACATGAGATCTTCACTGACTCTTTCAGTCAGTTTCCTGTCTGGCATCAGCTACATACAGGCTGAAGTCAGACAGGAAGGACACCATATATGGCAGAGCTGGAGGCGGTCATGTGACCTCCAGCTGCCATAGCAACGCCAGGTCCTGAAAGCAATCAAGGGGTCGTCAGAGAGGTAAGTGGACGACCCCCTCTCCTCCTGCTGTCTCCTATATGCCGCGATCACTATAGATCACAGCATATAGAAGACAGCAAAGGGTTAACATCACTGGGACCTGATCTAATCAGGTCCCGATGATGTTCCCTGTCAGAGCTAACGCTCTGCACCGCTCTCACAGCGCTTGCAGGACCCAGGGGGTCCTGAGCACTGCGAGACCACCCACCGTTTTTAAACGTCCGCGCTGCACAGAGCCCAGGCAGCGCGGACGTTTATCTACAGTGGGCGGTCGGGAAGCGGTTAATGTAGGATAGCAGCAAAGCAAATAAAAACTACAAAAAATCTGGTATTGCGGTAATCACACTAATACTAAGAATAAATCAGATCGCAGTAAGGCCCTGCTCACATTTATCCTGCGCTCTGCGCTTTCATCGGGGTTTAAACAAAATTGTGATTTAAACAAAATTGTGATTTACACAAAATCCCCCCAAAAATATTCCTTATAAGAAGGAGAATGGAATAATTTTGGACTCCTCCAGATCATAAGCTAGACTGTCTTTTTAGGCATGCACAAAAGCGCAGTCAGTCACAGTTTTGTGCACCTCTGAAACGCCTGACACCGCTAAACAGAGGCCAAACAGAGTCCGGAGTAACTGTCTGCCTCAGTGAATGCATCTGTTGGGGAGTTTCATCTGAATCGTGTATTTCAGAGATTTAAATGGAAACCCTTACGTAAGTGTTAAGCGCAGAAAGCAGGATAAATGTGAACTGATCCAAAATGTTCTATACCCCAAAATGCCACCAATAAAAGCTTCAGCTTAACCCACAGAAAAAAGTCCCCATTTGGGTCTGTCACCTAACAGAAATATAGGAAGTGTCCACGTTACTGGTAGGACAAAGGCTTTGGAAACGCGACATGGCTCCCACCAAAAGAAATCCAGCGAAATCTGGACTCCCAAATCCAAATCCCCCCCTTCACTCCTGAGCCACACAGTGTGCCTAAACTACAGTTAGCATTCACAGGTTTGCCATTAATGTAGTGAGGAGAGCCCACTTAATTTACAAGTATGTGGCTCCAGAAGCACAAGCATGTACTGGGCACTACAGTGGCATTTGGAATTTTCACTACGCAACTTCCACTGCGTGTTTGTTTCTGGAAAACACCCATAGAGTCAAAATCATCACTACACCGGAAGATGAATTCCCAGAGGGGTGTAAATTCCAATAAGGGGTCACTTGAGGGGGGAGGGAGGAGAGTGTTCTACTGTTCTGGCACTTAGAGGCTCTGCAAATGGAGTCCGCAAACTATTCTAGAAAAATCTGTGCCGCGAAAGTCAAATAGCGCTCCCTCCCAAGCTCTGCCGTGTGGCCAAACAGTACCACACACATATAGGGTATTGCCACATTCAGGAGAAATTGTGTAACAAATTATGAGGCCTTTTTTTCACCCATTTTCCCTTGTGAAAATGAAAAATCTGGAGCTAAAATATTATTTTAGTGATAAAAATAATGATTTTTTTCACCACCCAATAAAATTCTTTGACACACCTGGGGTGTCAATATCCTCAATGCAAACTTAGATGAATTAATTGAAGGGTGAACTTTGTAAAATATTTTCACTTATGGTGGTTTCTCCTGTTCTGGCAGCTCAGGCTCTGCAAATGTGACATTGCAGATTTTGCTGGAATGATTTGCATGTGCTCTCCAATATGGCGCTCCTTCCCTTCTGAACTTTGCCATGTGCCTGAAAAGTAGTTTGCGAACATATAGATTATTAGCATACTCAGGAGAAAATGGGCCACGTAATTTGTTACACCATTTCTTCTTATAGCCCTTTTGAAAATTAAAAACTTGGGGCTAACACATTTTATTGGAAAAAAATAAGTTTTCATTTTCACAGGCAAATGTTATACAATACTGTGAATCAACTGTGGGTTTAAAATGCTCACTACAACCCTAGACAAATTCTTCAGGAGATGTAGTTTCCAAAATGGGGTCATATGTGTGGAGTTTCTGCTATTTTAGCACCCCGGTGGTTCTTCAAAAGCGACATGGTGCCCACAGTCTATTCCAGCCAAATCTGTGCTCAATAAGTCAAATAGCAATCTTTCCTTTCTGTACTCTGCCATGTGTCCAAACAATTGTTTTCCCCCACATATGGGGGCAAACTCATGAGAAATTTCACAACAAATTGGGTGGTTCATTTTCTTCTGTTACCTTTGCAAAAATGAAAAATTTGGGGCTAAAGCAAAATTTTTAATTTTCACTGTCCAAAGTTTTAAAATTCAGTGAAGCACCTGTGAGTTCAAGATGCTCATCACACCCCTATATAAACTTATTGAGGGTGTAGTTTCCAAAATGGGCTCAATTGTTGGGGATGTCTGCTGTTTTGATACCTTGGGGGCTCTTCAAACGCAACATGGTGTCTGCAGTCGATTTCAGTAAAATCTGCGCTCAAAAAGTCAAATAGTTCTCCTTCCCTTCCGAGCCCTCCTGTGTGCCCAAACAGTAGTTTTCCCCCACATATGGGGAATAGGTGTATTCAGAAAAGATTGGAAAACAAATTGGGTGGTCTATTTTTTCCTGTTACCCTAGTGAAAATGAAAAATTTGGAGCTAAAGCAACATTTTAGTGAAAAATAAATAATTTCTAATTATTTTATTCCACTTTGCAATAATTCTTGTGAAGCACCTGAAGGTTTAACAAACTTCCTGAATGCGGTTTTGAATACCTTAAGAAGTGCCGTTTTTACAATGGGGTCTTGTTTTGGCGTTTTCTGACATATAGGACCCCCAGTCACTTTAAAAGTGAAGTGGCCCCTAAAACAATTTCTAAATTTTGTAGGAAAAATGAAAATTACTTTTTTAACCCTTTTAACTTCCTAACGAAAAAGAAATATGCTTTGAAAATTATGCCGATAGAGTAGAAATGTGGTAAATATTATTTATTAATTTTTTGAGCAGTATGACTTTTTAAATCACATAAAAATTCAAAGTTCAACATTTTTGAAATTTGCATAAAAATCGCAAATCATATCGACCTAAATTTACTACCATCATGAAGTACAATGCATCACGAAAAAAACAAAACAAAAAAACCCAACAATCTTCGAATCACTAGGATATGTGGAAGCATTCCAGAGTTTTTACCACAAAGTGACACTGGTCAGAATTGAAAAAATTGGCCTCGTCAGAAAGGGGAAAACTGGCTTCAGCGTGAAGTGGTTAATGTCAGCCAAAGTCTGCACACATAATTTGAGAAACAAATCATTTTGAGGAGGATGGGGGGGGATAACAAAACTAAAATAATGTGGTTGCACAAGTGTGAACAACCTCTTATAATTGGGGATGTGTTTAGAATTAGCCAAATCACATTTAAAATACATGTGAAAGTCAGTTCACAGCTGCCATAATTTAAACCCCATAGAAAAGTTTAGCTGTACATACATTAAAGGGGATATCCGAGGCTGTAGAAAAAACAAAAAATTGTATATAAAGCACTAACAGGCAGGTAACTGCAACTTACCTGTCTGTTGTGCACATTGCCATTCTTCTCCGGCACAGTGTGGTCACAGACTGCTCCGGCCGGACATTCAGAAGCCTCTGCTGACGTCACATCTACAGAGCGGAGGCTTCTTTTCTGCTCCGCTCTGTCAACGGGGTGGGACTTCCGACGTCTTTCTGATAGGCAGTGGCGATCCGGCTGTCAATCAGAATGACGTTGGAAGTCACGCCCCATCGTGTCAGCAGAGGCACCTGAATCCCCGGTAGGAGTGGTCTGTGACTGCCCTGTGCCAGGGAAGAACAGCGCCGTGCATAACAGGCAGGTAAGTTGCAATTACCTGCCTGTTAGTGCTTAGGCATATTTTTTGTTTTTGCGTAAAGTCCTGAATATGCCCTATAAAGGAGCTGCAAGAATTTCTGGCAAGTACTGGTTGTGTGCGGCATGTGACAACAATTCTTTATATGCCAAGGCTGTGAGGTAGCGTGGCAAGATGAAAGCCTTTTCTTATAAAGAAAAACATCCAAGCCCAATGTTTTTTTACAAAAATTTACATCACGTCTGCCAAAAGCATGTGGGAAAATGTGTTATGTCCTGATGAGACCAATCTTGAATTTTTTTGCCATAATTCCAAAAAGTATGTTTGGTGAAAAGCCAACACAGCGCATCACCAAAAGAACACCATACCAACATTGAAGCACAGTATTAACATTATGCTTTGGGCTGTTTATTGGTAGCTGAAATGGGCCTTCTTCAGTTAAGGTGGAGAGATTATTAACAATTTCAAATATCAGTCAATTCTGCAAAAAAAACAGGCCTCTGCTAAAAAAAATATTAAGAAAATTAGGAATTTCACCTTTCAGCACATGAAGCCTAAGCATAAATCCAAAATCAACAAAAGAATGCCTTCATCTGAAGAAGATCCAAGTTTTGGATAGGCGCAGCCAGAGCTCAGACCTAAATCCAATGTAAAATCTGTGGGTGATGTGAAGATGGTTGTACACAGGAGATGTCCTTACAATCTGACAGATTTGGAGCTACTGCAAAGGGTGGGCCAATTCAAGATGTGCCATTCTGATAGACTCCTACGCAAAAGTGAATGAATCCAGTTGTAAATACTAGTTTAAAGGGGTACTCCGGGGAGATAAAATAATTATTCTAATGGCCCAGCCTTCATAAACAATAAAGATAACATGAACAGTGCTGTTTGTAACCCTCTGAGTACCTGTAACTTCGTGTGACAATGGAGCTGCTCCTCACTGCTCCCCCTCCCTTATGGGACGTTAAATCACAGATAAGGAGGCGTGGCCTGCTCCCTGCATCTAGTAGCAGCAGCCAGCCCCCTAATAATGTCTCCTTGTCTAGAGGGCTTACTAGAAGGGAGCTGGCCACGCCGCCTCACCTCGGACTGCAGACAGGGAGCACTGTACATGTTATTTTTTTGTTTGTTTATGAAGGCTTGGCAATTACAATAATTTTTTATCTCCCCGAAGTACCCCTTAAAGAGTGTGCATATTCATGCAACCACATTATTTTAGTTATTTTTCCACACAAAACTATTCAGTTTGCTTTTCAATTGAATTGTACAGATTATGGGTGAAATTAAAAGGGAACCTGTCACCAGAAAAAACACTATTAATCTGTAGAAATGGGGTTAATTTGCAGATTAATAGTGTTATTAACCTGCCCGGCACCTGCACTTTGCTGAACGCTGCGGGGAGAAAATGAACTTTATTCATCCCACAGTGTTCTGATTTGAATCACGGGGAAGGCGCCGGTTCAGTCATAGCTCTGAGTTTACAGAGCTGCAGCTGTAACAGCGCCCCTGACGGACACTCTGTCTGCATTGGGGCCGGCTGTAAGCACAGTTACCTCTTTGTACTCAGAGCCATAGCGTTTTTATTTTTTGGTCAATATGGCCATGTGAGGGCTTATTTTTTGCAGGACGAGTTGTACTTTTCAACGCCATCACTAGTTTTACCATATCCTGTACGGGAAAACGGGAAAAAAATTCCAAGTGTGGTGAAATTGCAAAAAAAGTGCAATACCACAGAAGTTTTTATTTTTTTTTTACCACGTTCACTGAATGCTAAAACTGACCTGCCATTATTATTCTCCAGGTCATTACGAGTTCGTTGACACCAAACATGTGTAGGTTCTTTTATATTTAAGTGGTGAAAAAAAATTCCAAAGTTTTGTAAAAAAAAAATAAATAAATAAAAAAAAATAGCGCCATTTTCTAAGACCTGTAGCGTCTCGATTTTCCAGGATCTGGGGCCGGGTGAGGGCTTATTTTTTGTGCACCGAGCTGAAGTTTTTATTGATACCATTTTGGGGTAGATCCGATGTTTTGATCGCCCGTTATTGCATTTTATTGCAATGTTGCGGTGACCAAAAATCGTAATTCTGTCGTTTAGAAATTTTTTCTCGTTACGCCTTTTACCAATCGGATTAATTCTTTTTTTATATTGATAGATCGGGCAATTCTGAACGTGGCGATACCAAATATGTGTATGTAGGTTTTTTATTATTATTTTATTTTGAATGGGGCGAAAGGGGGGTGATTTAAACTTTTATATATTTTTTTATAACCATTTTTTTTCACTTTTTGCTTGATTCTATAGTCTCCATAGGAAACTAGAAGCAGCACTTGTCTGATCGCCTCTGCTACATACAGATGATCAGCAGATCACCTGTATGTAGCAGAAATGGTCCTGTGCTATGAGCGCCGACCACTAGGTGGCGCTCATAGCGACCAGCTCATGACAACCACTGGAGTCTGCTGCAGACCCAGGGTTGTCATGACCACCCATCGGTGACCCGCGATCATGTGACGGGGTCACCGATGGGCGGGGTAAGTAACGCGCTTCCGGCGCGGCGCTGTTAAATGCCGCTGTCAGAGTGACAGCGGCATTTCACATGTTAACAGCCGCGGGTGGATCGCGATTCCACCCGCGGCTGTTGCGGGCACATGTCAGCTGTAAGAATCAGCTGACATGTGCCCGGTTCAGTGCGGGCTCACCGCCGGAGCCCTCAGTGAACCAGGCGATTACAGCCTGTGCGTACTAATACGTCACAGGCTGTAAAGGGGTTAAGCTGCAGATATGGGCTTAAACTGCGTTAATAGCGTTTTTTTCTTGTGACAGGTTCCCTTTAAAAAGGTATAAAAAGCTCTGAAAAGATTCTTCTAGGTATGCGGAGTTTTTTTTGTTTGTTTTAAAAAAAACAAAAAAAAAAACAA
The DNA here is from genome assembly GCF_046119375.1 of Phyllobates terribilis. NCBI lineage: Eukaryota > Metazoa > Chordata > Amphibia > Anura > Dendrobatidae > Phyllobates > Phyllobates terribilis. The sequence continues at coordinate 158,751,055 of NW_027362771.1, read as the reverse complement.
CATGACCAGTAGTTTCACAGGATGGTATGGTGTCTCAGAGCTCTTTGGTCACTGAAATCAATCTCAAACACCTGTGATAATTGTTTGCCAGATGATCCAAATTAACAAAAAACTATTTAAGAAGAACATTCCACATTATTAAGCAGGCCACAGGTTTCAAGCAATATGGGAAAGAAAAAGGATCTTTATGTTGCTGAAAAGCGTCAAATAGAGCAACTCCTTAAGGTATGAAAACATTAGATATTTCATAGAAACATAAGTGTGATCATAGTACTTTAAAGAGATTTGTGGTGATACAGAGCACAGACCGGTTTGTGCAGATAAAGACATAATGAGGAAGGTTTTTGCCAGACAAATTCACCTGATTAAGATAGCAGCTGCTAAAATAAAGTACCATTACAAAGAAGTGAACAGGTACTTGAAGTTCACGGGTCTCCAGAGGCAAAAGAAGCTTCAAGGTGTAGGATCCTTCAGATTCTTACAATTGTGTATAAATGCCTACCTACCCTGTTTCAGCGGTCCCAGACATGCATGAAAACTAATTTTAAAACAGGTTTACTGATGAGTGCTATGCAGCCCTGGATAGTCCAGATGGATGGACTACTGAATAGCCATCATGTCTCATCAAAACTGGAGGTGACAGAGTCATGTTTTGGTCTGGAATCATGAGGAAAGAGGTAGGCCATTTTAGGGTCCCTGAAGGTGTGAACATGACCTGGGCAAAGAATGTAGAGTTTCTAACTGACCACTTCTTTCATGGTACAAAAAGAACTGTGCCATCCGAAGCAAAATCATCTTCATGCATGACAATACACCATAACATGCTGGAAGGCTGGGAGGCTATTCTGATATCCTGCAAAGAAATTCAAGCAGAAACAATCCAAAACTCATAAGTTCAATGGATGCAAGAATTGTATAGGGGATATCAAAGAAGGGGTCCTATGTTAACATGTAACTTGGCCTGTTAAGGTGTTTTTGATTGAAACAGATTTTTATTTCAGTAAACGTGACCTCTTAATGCTGCAAATTCAATAAATGACCATTTTCAGTTCTTTACCATCTATAAAATGGAAACTCTGTTGTGCATAATTTGGAACAGTGCATTCCACATACATATACACACATTAATGTATATATTCATTACATACATATCATATTAATATATGACATACAGTGGTGGCCAAAAGTATTGGCACCCCTGCAATTCTGTCAGATAATACTCAGTTTCTTCCTGAAAATGATTGCAATCACAAATTCTTTGGTATTAGTCTCTTCATTTAATTTGCTTGCAAGGAAAAAACACAAAAGAGAATGAAGCAAAAATCAAATCATTGATCATTTCACACAAAACTCCAAAAATGGGCCAGACAAAAGTATTGGCACCCTCAGCCTAATACTTGGTTGCACAACCTTTAGCCAAAATAACTGCGAACAACCGCTTCCGGTAACCATCAATGAGTTTCTTACAATGCTCTGCTGGAATTGTAGACCATTCTTCTTTGGCAAACTGCTCCAGGTCCCTGATATTTGAAGGGTGCCTTCTCCAAACTGCCATTTTGAGATCTCTCCACAGGTGTTCTATGGGATTCAGGTCTGGACTCATTGCTGGCCACCTTAGAAGTCTCCAGTGCTTTCTCTCAAACCATTTTATAGTGCTTTTGGAAGTGTGTTTTGGGTCATTGTCCAGCTGGAAGACCCATGACCTCTGAGGGAGACCCAGCTTTCTCACACTGGGCCCTACATTTTGCTGCAAAATTTGTTGGTAGTCTTCAGACTTCATAATGCCATGCACACGGTCAAGCAGTCCAGTGCCAGAGGCAGCAAAGCAACCCCAAAACATCAGGGAACCTCCGCCATGTTTGACTGTAGGGACCGTGTTCTTTTCTTTGAATGCCTCTTTTTTTTCCTGTACGCTCTATGTTGATGCTTTTTGCCAAAAAGCTCTACTTTTGTCTCATCTGACCAGAGAACATTCTTCCAAAACGTTTTAGGCTTTCTCAGGTAAGTTTTGGCAAACTCCAGCCTGTTTTTTTTATGTCTCGGGGTAAGAAGTGGGGTCTTCCTGGGTATCCTACCATACAGTCCCTTTTCATTCAGACGCCGACAGATAGTACGGGTTGACACTGTTGTACCCTCGGACTGCAGGGCAGCTTGAACTTGTTTGGATGTTAGTCGAGGTTCTTTATCCACCATCCGCACAATCTTGCGTTGAAATCTCTCGTCAATTTTTCTTTTCCGTCCACATCTAGGGAGGTTAGCCACAGTGCCATGAGCTTTAAACTTCTTGATGACACTGCGCACGGAAGACACAGGAACATTCAGGTCTTTGGAGATGGACTTGTAGCCTTGAGATTGCTCATGCTTCCTCACAGTGTGGTTTCTCAAGTCCTCAGACAGTTCTTTGGTCTTCTTTCTTTTCTCCATGCTCAATGTGGTACACACAAGGACACAGGACAGAGGTTGAGTCAACTTTAATCCATGTTAACTGGCTGCAAGTGTGATTTAGTTATTGCCAACACCTGTTAGGTGCCACAGGTAAGTTACAGGTGCTGTTAATTACACGAATTAGAGAAGCATCACATGATTTTTCAAACAGTGCCAATACTTTTGTCCACCCCCTTTTTTAGGTTTGGTGTGGAATTGTATCCAATGTGGCTTTAGGACAATTCTTTTTGTGTTTTTTCATTGAAGACAAATTAAATGAAGATAAAAATACCAAAGAATTTGTGATTGCAATCATTTTCAGGAAGAAACTGAGTATTATCTGACAGAATTGCAGGGGTGCCAATACTTTTGGCCACAACTGTACATACACACATTCAATTATATATAGAAGATTCTCCACTTCTGGGTATTACACTGAACCAAGTGGCCCAGCAAAGAAGATGCGCGAGAATGCTGGTCCTGGTTGTTAAACTGTGACGGTGCATGCCAGAGGGTTTTTTAAGACTGCGCTCAATCTGGCAAAAAGAGCAATATCAACTAACATAGAAAAAGGCGACAGTTCATACTTGGGTGAGGGGGTAGAACAGTGCACTGAATCTCTTGGCCATGCCAAAAGAGCACAGAGGACCCTAATTTGCTTATCAAATAAAATCCAAGATTTTTATAGGGGCTAAGTCCTCTATATACATACATGGTCAAAATTGTTGGTACCCCTCGTTTAATGAAAGAAAAACCCACAATGGTCACAGAAATAACTTCAATCTGACAAAAGTAATAATAAATTAAAAATCTATGAAAATGAACAAATGAAAGTCAGACATTGCTTTTCAACCCTGCTTCCACAGAATTTAAAAAAAAATTAAACTCATGAAATAGACCTGGACAGAAATGATGGTACTCTTAACTTAGTATTTTGTTGAACAACCTTTTGCGGCAATCACTGCAATCAAACGATTCCTGTAACTGTCAATGAGACTTCTGCACCTCTCGACAGGTATTTTGGCCCACTCGTCATGCGTAAACTGCTCCAGTTGTCTCTTGTTTGAAGATTGCCTTTTCCAGACGGCATGTTTCAGCTCTATCCAAAGATGCTCAATAGGATTTAGGTCAGGGCTCATAGAAGGTCACTTCAGAATAGTCCAATGTTTTCCGCTTAGCCATTCTTGGTTTTTTTTAGCTGTGTGTTTTGGGTCATTATCCTGTTGCAAGACCCATGACCTGCGACTGAGACCAAGCTTTCTGACACTGGGCAGCACATTTCTCTCTAGAATCCCTTGATAGTCTTGAGATTTCATTGTACCCTGCACAGATTCAAGATACCCTGTGCAAGATGCAGCAAAGCAGCCCCAGAACATAACAGAGCCTCCTCCATGTTTCACAGTAGGGACAGTGTTCTTTTCTTGATATGCTTCATTTTTCTGTCTGTGAATATAGAGCTGATGTGCCTTGCCAAAAACTTCCATTTCTGTCTCATCTGTCCATAGGACATTCTCCCAGAAGCTTTGTGGCTTGTCAACATGTTGTTTGGCAAATTCCAGTATGCCTTTTTTATGATTTTTTTTCAACAATTGTGTTCTCCTTGGTCGTCTCCCATGAAGTCCACTTTGGATCAAACAACGACGGATGGTGCGATCTGACACTGATGGTCCTTGAGCTTGAAGGTCACCTTTAATCTCTTAGAAGTTATCCTGGTCTCTTTTGTTACCATTCGTATTATCCGTCTCTTTGATTTGTCGTCAATTTTCCTCCTGCGGCCACGTCCAGGCAGGTTGAATACAGTCCCCATGGATCTTAAATTTCTGAATAATATGTGCAACTATACACTGTGTGTAGAATTATTAGGCAAGTTGTATTTTAGAGGATTATTTTTATTATTGATCAACAACTATGTTCTCAATCAACCCAAAAGACTCATAAATATCCAAGCTTAATATTTTTAGAAGTTGGAGTGTTTTTTTTTTTAGATTTGGCTATCTTAGGAGAATATCTGTTTGTGCAGGTAACTATTACTGTGCAGAATTATTAGGCAACTTAATAAAAACCAAATATAATCCCATCTCACTTGTTTATTTTCACCAGGTAAACCAATATCAGTGCACAAAATTTAGAAATAAACATTTCTGACATGCAAAAACAAAAAAATTAGTGACGAATATAGCCACCTTTCTTTATGATGACACTCAGCAGCCTTCCATCCATAGATTCTGTCAGTTGCTTGATTTGTTTTCGATCAACATTGCGTGCAGCAGCCACCACAGCCTCCCAGACACTGTTCCGAGAGGTGTACTGTTTTCCCTCCCTGTGGATCTCACATTTTATGATGGACCACAGGTTCTCTATGGGGTTCAGATCAGGTGAACAAGGGGGCCATGTCATTATTTTTTCTTCTTTTACACCTTTACTGGCCAGCCATTCTGTGGAGTAGTTGGATGCATGTGATGGAGCATTGTCCTGCATGAAAATCATGTTTTTCTTGAACGATACCGACTACTTCCTGTATCACTGCTTGAAGAAGTTGTCTTCCAGAAACTGGCAGTAGGTCTGGGAGTTGAGCTTCACTCCATCCTCAACCCGAAAAGGTCCCACAAGTTCATCTTTGATGATACCAGCCCATACCGGTACCCCACCTCCACCTTGCTGGCGTCTGAGTCGGAGTGGAGCTCTCTGCCCTTTACTGATCCAGCCTCTGGCCCATCAAGAGTCACTCTCATTTCATCAGTCCATAAAACCTTTGAAAAATAAGTCTTAAGATATTTCTTGGCCCATTCTTGACGTTTTATCTTATGTTTCTTGTTCAAAGGTGGTCGTTTTTCAGCCTTCCTTACCTTGGCCATGTCCCTGAGTATCGCACACCTTGTGCTTTTTGATACTCCAGTAACATTGCAGCTCTGAAATACGGCAAAACTGGTGGCGAATGGCATCTTGGCAGCTTCACGCTTGATTTTCCTCAATTCATGGGCAGTTATTTTGCGCCTTTTTTGGCCAACACGCTTCTTGCGACAATGTTGGCTATTTGCCATGAAACGCTTGATTGTTCGGTGATCACGCTTCAAAAGTTTGGAAACTTCAAGACTGCTGCATCCCTCTGCAAGACATCTCACAATTTTGGACTTTTCAGAGCCCGTCAAATCTCTCTTCTGACCCATTTTGCCAAAGGAAAGGAAGTTACCTAATAATTAAGCACACCTTATATAGGGTGTTGATGTCATTAGTCAACACCCCTCCTCAGTACAGAGACGCACATCACCAGATTTACTTAATTGGTAGTTGGCTCTCAAGCCTATGCAGCTTGGAGTAGGACAACATGTATAAAAAGTATCATGTGATCAAAATACTCATTTGCCTAATAATTCTGCACCCAGTGTAGTCACAGGAACATCAAGCTGCTTGGAGATGGTCTTATAACCTTTACCTTTAACATGCTTGTCTATAATTTTCTTTCTAATCTCCTGAGACCACTCTTTCCTTTGCTTCCTCTGGTCCATGTTGAGTGTGATACACACCATGTCACCAAACAGCACAGTGAGTATCTGTAGCCCTATAAACAGACCCACTGACTGATTACAAGATTGTAGACACATGTGATGCTAATTAGTGGACACAACTTGATTTAACATGTCCCTTTTGTCCCATTACTTTCAGGGGTACCATAATTTCTGTCCAGGCCTATTTCATGAGTTTAATGTTTTTAAAAATTCTGTGGAAGCAGGGTTGAAAAGCAATGACTGACTTTCATTTGTTCATTTTCATAGATTTTTTAATTTATTTTTACTTTTGTCAGATTCAAGTTATTTTTGTGACCATCGTGGGTTTTTCTTTCATTAAACGAGAGGTACCAACAATTTTGACCACGTGTGTAAGTATGGCCTTCGTTTTAAGTAGTGATTTTTGGGTTGACAGAATCTTTTTAAAAGGGAACCTGTCATGTAAAAATAAAACACGCTATATGGCTAAATTATCCTGCAGATGTGGGATTAATCTGCAGGTTAATAGAATTGTGAAACTGCCTGGCGCCCACATTGAGAGCCCCGCTGCTGGGAGGAAATGAACCTTATTCCTTTCGGCAACCTTGAGCTTTCAGTCACCACTCAGTACACAGCGAACAGCGGCTGTAACCACGAGCCGGCACTGATTAGTCGACGCGGCTAGCAGTCAGTGCCGGGGATAGGTACAAGTTACCCATCTCTATTTATGCATAGGTTAGTCCACTGAGTCAGGTATCCTATAAAGTTATTGTTTAGACTGATGAGGACAGGTGAACGCTTTATTACGGGCACGGCTAATTTTGTACATATATACTATTGGCCTGTTTTTATATTTGTTTTTTTTTTGTCTTTTCATGCCAATAATAAAAAAAATTGAAATTTTATGTGTGATCTCAATCCATTTGCATAATTCTTTTCTTGTGATTGCCAATGTAAACAGGTTAAATACATACTTTCTAAATTCTCAAGGTCATGAGCCTCACATGGATCAGGTTTTATACGGTGTTACCAAATAGATGAAGGCTTCCTGCATGTGACGGGCTACAATGCGGTTTTGTGTGCAGCCCTGTGATGCCTGTATTCAGTGTTGTGTTGTGTTCAGTGTTCTTTTCTCCATGAATGTGTTTCCTTACCTCTAAGCACTAGGGGGCACTCTGGTTCAGCCTAACTAGTCTATGAATTAAATGTATTTATTGAATGTGTCGTTTCCATTGCCTGAGGTTATGCCCTTAAACCCCTCTCTGGAATTAATGGTACTTTAAGGGCTCGCTCACACTAGGGTATAGCATCCGATGGTTCTCTTATGCGAGAGCATCGAACACTATATGCAAATGACCCTTGGCTCAAACTCTGCTGCCACCGTGAGCAGAGTGTCATTTTACTGTGATCCGATTCTCTCATATGCGAGAATCGGATCTCAGGAGCAAAGAAGATGGAGAACTTAATTTGTCCATCATCTCCATTGTGTGAGTTGCTGTATATCAGACTGCACTCGAATGACATCCAAGTGCAATCTAAGGTTTACATGCACCCATAGACTTGCAGCACGCAGCGATTTTTTTTCCCATGCCGACTTTGCAAGAGACAAAATAAAAAAAGAACACTAGTCGTCACCTCTCCATAGTACAACATTGGAGTGAGTGCTATCCAATGGAACATAACATGTCTGAGTTACACTCTGGCTTCTCGCCAGTGTGAGCAAATCCCAATATAAATAAAATGTATCTTTTGGTGTGAAAAAAACAGCAGATCATATATGTAAAAATCCATCCTACAATTGTAGCAGGTCACCCATCACTGATCTACAAGTTTTCTATTCTTATATAGAGTGTGAAGTATATCAAGATTTAGTTACTTACATCTACGACATAAAAGATTTCTCCATTACAGAGTCTGTCTTCTGCATTCTCTTTCTTAGCTTGGTCTTTTGCTGCAGGCTCACCAGTGACCCGGGGCAATCCAGTGTCTTCCAGCTGAAGGTGACGGACAGTGACTATTCCATCTGAACAGGCAACGTTTGATTCTTCACCACAATTCCTGGAACGCAAAACATTTGTCAAAGGGAAGATCTGGTCAAATTAATTCTGATATATATGTGAAGATCACAAGAACAAAGTTTGATCTCCCCCAAGGATTTCCAGAATGGATGGCCCATTGAACCATTGTCACTGCTGGCAAAACTCTGAAAACAGAAGCGCTTGGAACGACGTGGTTGGAAACCTCCATGCAGCGGCAAACATTATTCACCACTCTAGAGCGCTTTCCTGGAATTAGTGGTGGTCTCGAAGATGGCAAACTTCACCAATATCATCGTCTCTTGTCTATTTATGACATATTATTTTAACTAGATTTCCCCTTTTTGGAGAAACATATAAATCAGTGTTTTTTGTTGTAAATATGCATGAAGAGGCTGCCCAAAAATGCAATAAAATAATCAACAAATATTTAACATCTCTGACAAATAGCATAATCTAGCGCCATTCTTGTTTCTGACACGTCTCAAAAATACAATCCCTAAAAATTTTGCTTTTCTGACCAGAATATTGAAAACTGGTTAATTCAAAATATCAATGAGAAAACTGATGACTTTGGATCCTAATGCTAGGGCTCATATTACAACACTAAAAGAGAAAATGTGAGCTTGATATCAATAGTAACCACAATATTCCTTCCATTTATTAAAATGCATGCTTACCTGTGCAATCATTTAACTCCTAAGCATCTAGTTATAAATTAAGTTTAACCCCTTAAAAAGAGTAACCATCATTTTAACTTTTATTTTATAAATAGTACAGATGAAAATAAGCATCTTTGTAATGAATCTCATCAGAGAAATGCTTTCTCCTCCTGGACAGCTATGTAACACTCAAATCATGGTTAACCACTTCGCGCCAGAGCCTGTTTTTGCCTTCGTGACCGGGCCAATTTTTTCAATTCTGATCACTGCCAGTTTATGAAGTAATTACCCTGGAACGCTTCAACGTATTCCCCTGATTCTGAGACTGTTTTCTCATGACATATTGTACTTCATGATAGTGGTAAAATCTCTTCGATATCACTTGCGTTTATTTGTGAAAAAATCGGAAATTTGGCGAAAATTTTGAAAATTTTGCAATTTTCAAGCTTTGAATTTTCATGCCCTTAAATCAGAGCAATATATCACACAAAATAGTTAATAAATAACATTTCCCACATGTCTACTTCACATCAGCACAATTTTGGAACAAAATTTTTTTTGTTAGGAAGCTATAAGGGTTAAAAGTTGACCAGTGATTTCTCATTTTTCCAACAAAATTTACAAAAACATTTTTTTAGGGACCACATCACATTTGAAGTCACTTTGAGGGGTCTTTATGACAGAAAATACCCAAAAGTGACACCATTCTAAAAACTGCACCCCTCAAGGTGCTCAAAACCACATTCAAGAACTTTATTAACCCTTCAGGTGCTTCACAGGAATTTTTGGAATGTGGAAGAAAAAAATGAACATTTAACTTTTTTCACAAAAATGTTACTTTAGACCCAATTTTTTTATTTTCACAGGGGTAACATGAAAAAATGGACCCCAAATTTTTTTGTGCAATTTCTCTTGAGCGTGCTGATACCCCATATGTGAGGGAAAACCACTGTTTGGGCGCACGGCAGGGTTCGGAAGGGAAGGAGCGCCATTAGACTTTTTGAATGTAAAATTTGTCTGAATAATTAGCGGACGCCATGTTGCGTTTGGAGAGCTCCTGATGTGCCTAAACAGTGGAAACCCCCCACAAGTGACACCATTTTGGAAACTAGACCCCTTAGGGAACTTATCTAGATGTGTGGTGAGCACCTTGAACCCCAAGGTGCTTCACAGAAGTTTATAATATTGAGCTGTAAAAATAAAATTTTCACATTTTTCCCACAAAACCGTTTTTCATCCCTTAATTTTGCATTATCATAAGGGTAATAGGATAAATTGCACCATGAAATTTGTTATGCAATTTCTCCTGAACACGCTGATACCCCATATGTGGAGGCAAATTACTGTTTGGGCACATGGCAGGGTTTGAAAGGGAAGGAGCGCCATTTGACTTTTTGAATGTAAAATTTGTTTGAATAATTAGCGGACGCCATGTCACATTTGGGGAGCCCCTAATGTGCCTAAACAGTGGAAACCCCCCACAAGTGCCACCATTTTGGAAACTAGACCCCTTAGGGAACTTATCTAGATGTGTGGTGAGCACCTTGCACCCCCAGCTGCTTCACAGAAGTTTATAATATTGAGCCGTAAAAATAAAATTTTCACATTTTTCCCTCAAAAAATGTTTTTCATTCCCTAATTTTGTATTATCATAAGGATAACAGGAGAAATTGCACCATGAAATTTGTTGTACAATTTCTCCTGAGTACGCCGATACCCCATATGTGGGGGAAAACCACTGCTTTGGTGTACGGCAGGGTTCGGAAGAGAAAAAAGCGCTATGTTGGCTGGGATAGGCAGCAGACACCATGTCACATTTGAAGAGTTGCTGACATGCCAAAACAGCAGAAACCCCCACAAGTGACCCCATTTTGTAAACTACACCTCTCAAGGAATTCATCTAGGGAAGTAGTGAGCATTTTTTAATTTTTAAATTTATACCATTGGGCAGTGAAAAAAGCATAATTATATTTTTACCACAAAAAAATGTTTTACCCTCAGATTTTACATTTTCACACAGGGCAATGGGTAAAAATGGTGCCGAAATGTGTCACACAATTTCTTCTAAAAGTGTCAATACCCCATATGTGGCTGTATCGTACCACTTAGCCATACGGTGAGATTTGAGGGGGAAGGAGCGCTTTTTGACAATTGGAGCACAAATTATTGTAGAATAGGCATTTGGATTTCGGAGCACAAAATTTTCTGAATTTCTTTTGGGGGGCAAGGACCATTTTGCTTTTCCAGAGCCTTTCTGCTACCAGTAACTTGGAAGTCCCTTATATTTTTAACAGATGATGGACCTGAGTGGGGACTAGCTTTTTTTGAGGACTGAGTTGAAGCTTTTATTGGGAACATTTTACGTAACATTTATCCGGCGCTCTAGGCTGAGCACTTACATCAGGGTTTCCATCTAATTTTCCAAGTGATGTAATTCAGATGAAACCCCTGCAGGATCCATTCACTGTAATGAGGCAGCAGAGTTACTCTGGACTCCGTCTGGCCTCTGTTTAGTGGTGTCCTTTTTTTCAGAAGTGCACAAAACTGTGGCCAACCGCACTTTTATGCACGCCTAAAACAAATGACACCGTGGGATCCCAGGCTAGACGGCATCCACAGTGGCCTATATCTGCCTCATTACAGGGAATCTTCCATCATGGGTTCCGGCTGAATCACATATTTCAGAGATTTACACGGAAACTCTGGCGTAAGTGCTCAGCGCAGAGCACAGGATAAATGTGAGCAGAGCCTTACTGGGATCTTTGGGAGACATAATCAACAAATCAGTAGCAGGTGAATAATATTTGTTTTATTTATTTTTTATGCCGTTCCTAGTGTGATATAACTGATTAGATTACTTTATTCTTCGGGTCGGTGCGATTACAGAGATACCAGATTTATATCGGGTTTTTATGACTGACAGCTGTCACACACTAAAATACGCTTTTTTTGCAAAATCTAGTTTTTGCATCACCATATTTTGAGAGCTATAATTTTTCCATATTTCGGCCGATAGAGTCATGTGACGGCTTGTTTTTTGCGGGACGAGTTGAAATTTTTATTGGAACCATTTTTGGGCACGTGACATTTTTTGATCGCTTTCTATTCCGTTTTTTGGGAGGTAAAGTTAACAAAAACAAACACTTCAGGAATTGTTTTTTGAGTTTTTTTTTATGCCGTTCTGCGTGTGGTAAAAGTGATCAGGCAGCGTTATTCTTCGGGTCAGTACGTTTACAGCGATACTACACTTACTGTATTTTTTTTATGTTTTGGCGCTTTTACACAATAAAACAATTTTATAGAAAAAAAAATATTTTTTTTGCATTGCTTTATTCTGAGCGCTATAACTTTTTTATTTTTTGGCTGATGGAGCTGTATGGCGGCTTTTTTTTGCGGAACAAGATGACGTTTTCAGTGGTACCATTTTTATTTCTATTCTGCTTTTTGATCGCATTTTTTTCCACTTTTTGTTTGGCGATATGATGAAAAAGCATATTTTTTTGCTCCGTTTATTTATTTTTATTACGGTGTGCACAGAAGGAGTTAATTAGTGTGACAGTTTTATAGCTCGGGTTGTTTCGGACGCGGCGATACCAAATATGTGTACTTTTTTTGGTTTTGTAATAATTTACGGATTTATTGGTTTAATATTTTATTTATTTATTTTTATTTATTTTGTGATTTTTTTTTTTAATAGTTTAAAAACTTTTTTTTTACATTTTTACTTAGTCCCTGTATGGGACATTAATTTTTATTTTTCTGATCACTGATCTCATGTAATGTAATACACATATATTACATTATATGAGATCTTCACTGACTGTTTCAGTCAGTCTCCTGTCTGACTTCAGCTACATAGAGGCTGAAGTCAGACAGGAAGGACACCATATATGGCAGAGCTGGAGGCGGTCATGTGACCTCCAGCTGCCATAGCAACCCCAGGTCCTCAAACGAAACGGAGGTCTTCGGAGGTAAGTAAGACGACCCCCTCTCTTCCTGCTGTCTCCTATATGCCGCGATCACTATAGATCACAGCATATAGAAGACAGCAAAGGGTTAACATCACTGGGACCTGATCTAATCAGGTCCCGATGATGTACCCTGTCAGAGCTAACGCTCTGCACCGGAATCGCAGTGCTTGCAGGACCCTGGGGGTCCTGAGCACTGCGAGACCACCCACCGTTTTTAAACGTCGGCACTGCACAGAGCCCGGCAAGCGCCGACGTTTATCTACAGTGGGCGGTCGGGAACCGGTTAAAATCTGTATTCAGTGAAAATAGATTTGCCCATTACTGAGATAGGAGATGACAACTGCTGCTTTTAACCCCTTCAACCCAGAGACTGTTTTCACCTTCCTGACCAGGCCAAATTTTACAGATCTGACAATTGTCACATTATGAGAACTCTGGAACGCTTCAACGGATCCCCCTGATTCTGAGACTGTTTTTTTATGACATATTGTACTTCATGATAGTGGTAAAATTTGTTTGCTACGACTTGCGTTTATTTGTGAAAATATCGGAAATTTGGCAAAAATTTTGAAAAGTTTGAAAAATGCGAAGTTTTCATTTTTATGGCCTTAAACCAGAGAGCGATGTCACACAAAATAGTTAATAAATACAATTTGCCACATGTCTACTTTACATCCGCACACTTTTTGAAACAATTGTTTTTTATTAGGAAGTTAGAAGGTTAAAAGTTGACCAGCGAGTTCTATTTTTGCAAAAAAAAATTTACAAAACCATTTTTTTTTTAGGGATCACATCACATTTGAAGGGACTTCGGGGGGTCTAAATGACAGAAAATACCCAAAAGGGACACCATTCTAAAAACTGCACCCCTCAAAACCACATTCAATAAGTTTATTAACCCTCCATGTGCTTAAACAGAAATTAAAGTAATGTGGAAGGAAAAAATTAACATTTAACTTTTTTTCCACAAAAATGTTTTTTTTTAGCCCCCAATTTTTTATTTTCACAAGGGTAACAGGAGAAAATGGGCCCCAAAAACTGTTATGCAATTTCTCCTGAGTACGCAGACACCCCATATGTAGGGGAAAAACTACTGCTTGGAAGGGAAAGAGTGAAATTTTGAACACAGACTTTGTTGGAATGGTCTGTGGGTGTCATGTCGCGTTTGGAGAGCTCCTGATGTGCCTAAACAGTGGAAACCCCCCACAAGTGGCACTAGATTTGAGGTGATCTAGTGTTTTCCTGGTATGTGAATTTGATAATACGTCAGTTGTGTAGAGTCCATCAGGTTGGCATGTGTCAGCTGCGTAGAATGCATCCGATTGGCATATGTGAGTTGTGTATAGTGCATCAGGTTGGCATACGTGAGTTGTGCAAGTCAGAAATAAATTTATTAGTTCATGGATGAGTGGTACACTCTGAAACAGTCTTTCATACACAGACCAGATTTGTTGGGGCAAGTGTCACGCTGATAAATGGTGTCCTTTCGTATCACCCAACTGTAACACACATTGCACCTTCTTCTCTTTCCAATTTGAGGGACCTTACCGGGGAAATATTGCCCTGGCACAATACGGGCACCTTCAGTTCCTGAGGTACTGGGGCCCGCTCCTTCCTGACTTCCAAATATTAAGGCCTTGATCACTACCTCCTGGAAAAGAAGGAAGGACCTGGTCTGGTCCACACATCGTGATAGCACAAAAGCGTTATACAATGCATGGCCAGCTTCTTGTACCGCACCTTAGCTTTTCGCATGGCACTGTAGGACTGGAGGACTTGATCAGAGTGATCAACTCCTCCCATGTTCTTGTTGTAATGTGTTCATGTGCATGTGTAAACTTTTTTTTAATTAGAGTTAAAAAGGAAGAAAGGAAAATAATAGAAAGAATAGAAAAAAAGAATCTAGAAAAATAAAAAGGAGAAAATAAAATTTTTTGTAAAATAAAAAATTGTAATTGTAAAAACAATTACTCAGCGCCAGCAACTAAATTATGCTAATCTAAATTATTTTTTATTCAATTCACCACGCATGGATGTGGTGCAAAAAGAGGATAAAAAAAATATAGGAAAAAATCCTGGAAAAAAGAGAGCACAGGTGCCGATCAGTGATTTGCGTCACTGATCAGCGGTTGCAGGACGCATGCATAAGAAAGAAATCTGACAAAAAACGAGCGATCGTTGGGGAAGGGGTTAGGGAGAAGGGGTAAAGAAGGAAGAGAGGGAATGGGGTGGATTAGGAAAAAGCTGGGGACAGGAACAGGTCAGGAAAGGATCAGGAACATTTTCTTTCTTCTTAAAGTTAAGAAGCCAGCTCACCTGTTGCAGTTTGGTGTAAAGGAGCACGGAAGTCGCCCTGACCAGACATGAGAAGCATTCAAAGGAAAATAAGTTGTGTCCAGCTCCAGTTAAAAATAGTTCATTTATTGAAAAATTTTAAAATGAAGCATCCATGAGAGAGGGTGAAGGGGTAGACTGACAATGCAACGCGTTTCAGACGCGGCTGGCGTTCTTTGTCAAAGCTGTTAAATTCAAATGTGAGCATACACTAAATGCCAGCTGGAATTAAATGCCGGTGACTTGCCAAGTAATGTGACATGTAGCGCCTGCTCGCATTTTGCATAAATACCATAGGTATAGAAACAATCAAAATTATACAAAAAAAAAAATCAAAAGGTAACATTGAAATGAACATATAAAAACATCAAATTACATTTCAAAACTAAAAACAGAAAAAAATGTCCTGTCAAAGTTAATAATGAAACAATTTCCTGATGCATATTCAAGCCATTGGGGACGCGAGTACCTCAATTATAACTCCAAAAGGCTTCCCTGGTTCGCAGACGCCTCCCATGGTCTCCCTCTCTATTAGATCTAATAACTTTTTATGTGCCAAAAATATGGAACAAATGAGATTTGTGTATTGTGCTGTGAAATTTATTGAAACACTTTTCAATAAATCAACTGTTTTTAACTGGAGCGGGATACAACCTCTTTTCCTTTGGTTTATTCAACATTCATTTTCATTTTCTGCAGAAAAACCTGATCTGTTGCCAGGAGGTTGTTCAGGATTTTTGTTGCTGTTTTCTTGCTTTGTTGCTTTTTTTTTTGGTGCGTTTTTCGTGGATTTTTTTCACTGTCCTTTTGTCTCTGTTATGCATGTACATAAACAATCTCATTCTAGTTTAGGCACAAAAAAACACAGAAAAAACGCTGAAAACTTGACACCTGTGTTTTTGGTGCGTTTTTTCAGAGTTTTTTTCACCACTCATTACTTCCAATGGATGAAAAAACGCTGAGAAAAAGTGACATGCTCTATTTTGCAAAAAAACATGCAAAGCATAAAATCCTGATAAAAAAAAAACCATGATGGGTGCATGAGATTTCTGGAATCTCATAGACTTTGCTGGCACTGCAAAAAACAGCTGAAAATTTGCAGAAAAAAACGCATCACAAGATGCTGAAAAAAACATGATGTGTAAACATAGCCTTACAGGTACAGCAGCAGCGCAGCACTGATATCACAGGCAAAATTTGTCTGTGGCACCACAAGTCCCAAGAAATCCGGCAGCAGAACAGCACAGTGACCGCTCTGCAACTTCTCCAAGCTAGAATGAGAAAATGCAGAGCGGTCACTGAGCATTCACCACCTTTCTGCACACTGATTATCATCCGATCGCACCAGTCAGTGCTAGGACCACCGGTGACCCTGCCACTGCTAAGCTACAGTCTATGATCGGTTCTGTTACAGCACCGACCATAGCTGGACCTCAGTGTTTCGGGCGACTTCATTGCCTAAAACACTAAAATTCTGAACAGCCCATTACAGTGATCGTAGTTGCGAGGGGAAAGGCAACCCCCCCCCTTTTGACTTTATTTATCAGTCCTTATAGGGGGTCTTGAACCTGTGATAGTTTGATCATGTGTAATATATATCTCAATAATACCACAGTATAGCAGTATGTAGCGAAATTGTGGTTCTTTTGAGAAGCTCAGCCTGCAGTGAACAGGCCCTTATTGCGGAGTGGCGATGGGAGCATACACTGGCTCCTATCGGCTTTGGCGTCATTTACATACCACTGTCAGAGACTGATAGAGGTGTTTAAATGGTTAACCTGCAGCAATCAGAGCTAGCTCCGACTGCTGCAGCTACAGGCAGATGCTGGTTATGTAACAAAAATGCATTCCATAAGTCATTAAGTAGTTAAAGTAGCACTCCAGCTAATTATGTGTTGCGGATATTGTGCAGTATAGGCTATTATTAAAGAATAATGTAGAAGCTCTTGTATATACCTCTTTTACTATATCTGGGTTTTTGCCATCTTGGGTCCTTCTTCCCTCTGAAATGGAGATACAGACTACATTTCCCATGATGCCAGGGTCTCGTCATATTGTTCTTGCTCCTATTTAATGGTTGTCAGTAATAGATCGGTTACATAGAGCTGTAATCGCCTAATGCATATAGCATTCTAGGCGTGTGTCCCATGTGATGTACACAGCAGTGTCTCCATGTATCCTATGAGATGTGGTTTCAGCCTGTTTCTCCCACTATATGGCAGCTCTTATATGAAGCTGAAATGATATTTGCAAATTTATGAAATTGTCTAAAAAAAAAAACCTTTAATTTTCTGCAGTCTATAGCAGCCTGTCACAGTACAGCTGTCATTTTCCAAGAGCAAAATACAAAATGAAAGCTGCTCTATGATTGATTTGGCAGCAAACACAGGTTGTTTTTTGTGTTTTTTTTTAGTCTGTTTCATAAGTTGTCACCAATATCTTCAGTAACATGAGAGGAGACACGGGGGCATCCTGTAGTTCACAGAATGTCAAAGGCTTACTTCCTATCTACACATTAGTGCATATCCTGGACTGTCACACTAGAGATCATAGGAATCAACTTCCTATAAAGAGGGAAATGTATTTAAGTGAGATGGGTTGGATGCTCGTTGTCTAGGTTACTGGCCACTGCTGCAGTGGAACAGTGGAGGCCAAGCATATGCAGCGAAAGCTTGTAAGCGCTGATCTAATGTTGGCTGGGTTGCTGGAGCGCACAATCTGGGCAGCTGTAGTGATGATACTGAAGAGGAGGCAAATCTGGCTCAGCTTGCAGCAACGGAAACAGCCCGCGTCGGGCCAGTGGTATAACCATTCCGCTGGGCCGAACTGTCAATCGTCAAAAGCGCACTACCCCAGACAACCAGGGGGCAGCACGCACCTGAAGGCAAGTTATAAGCCACCCTAGAATTAAATATCCTAAAGGTCTACAGCACCTGTGTGTCTCCATTGTTACAGACTACAAACAGACTCTGTATTCTGGTACTGCAGTCACACGCAATTCCATCTATCCCCTGCTTCTTGTTAATGTATCATTTTGTGGGCTAGTATGTTCTACATACGATGACAATAGGACTGCGTAAGAGATTCTCCACGCATTTCCTCTAGCAACAAGACACAGGGGTTGCCCCCTTTCAGAAAACTTTTGCCTATAAGCGGCAGTAATTGAGAAAAAAAACCACAAACAAAACAAACAAACTGACTATAACTTACGCCTCCCAGGTGCAGCCACTGTCCTGGTCTGTGTTTAGCTGCATCAATCACGTCCTGTCGACAGCACTGCAGCCAATCACTCAGCTCAGTGGCTCTTTCCATGTGGATTGCACAGTTAATGGCTGGACCCGGCAAGGGGAATTAATACTCAGTTTGTGTTTTGTTTACAACTACTGCAACTTATATCCAAAAGTTTTCTGAAAGTTGGCAACCCCTTTTAAGAAAAGAAATAGCACCTACCTGGGTTTGGAGAGGAGATCCTTGACATAGGCGTTTTTAGTGCAGCAAACCTTATCGTCACATCGAAATTCAAATCTGGACTTCCGATTCCTAATAAACATAATCCATGTCACCTCTCATTTGTCTCAGTATCACGAACAGCAGCATATTAGGCAAGCAGCTACAAACTTTCCATCAGAAAGGCACCGCATGCAGTATAACCATGGCATACTAGAGCTCATGAATATTCCCCTTTGGCTCTGTAGCATATGGAGCTATAATAGGACAGCTACAGGAGGTGCATGAAGTCTTACTGTAACCCTTCTGATTCACAATTCATATTAAGGCAAACTGGTTTTTCTCTCCCCTTTAGCCTTTTAAAATATATAAGGAATGCAGTTTAAAGGGAACCTGTCATGTGAAAATACACCGTTAACCTGCAGATGTGGGATAAATCTATAGGATAATAGAACTCTGAACCTGCCTGGCTTCTGCACTGAGAGCCCTGCTGCTGGGATGAAATTAACTTTGTTCCTCCAGGCAGCCTCATTCTTTCAGTCATAGAGGTGCGGCTTCAATCACGGCTCAGTACATAGTGAGCGGCAGCTGTAACCCCGCGGACATATTGACTGACAGCCATCTCTGCAGCGCCGACAGTCAGTGCCGAGGCATGGTTTCAGCTGCCGCTCACTATGCACTGAGCGGTGACCGAAGCCGCGCTGGCCCACCACTATGACTGAAAGCCAGAGGATGCCAGGAGAAATAAAGTTAATTTCCTCCCAGTACCAGAACTCTGTGCACTTTCCGGGCAGGTTCAGAAAGCCATTAACCTACAGATCAACCCCATATCTGCAGGTTTATAACATATTTTTTTTTACGACAGGTTCCCTTTAAAAAACTTTCCAGGTAGTGGTCTTAAATTATGAAGAATTGTAAACCGGTTTCTACAATGCACATGTAGTTATTACTGCAGTTAAACATCTGAGACTTTATTTACATGGCGCTTTCATGGCAATAATTGAAAAATGCCATGTCTACAGCAAGCACTGACTTACAAAAAGCTCCATAAATGGAAAAACATATTTTCTCTCTATATTTTACCCATCTTCATTTTTCTACCAATCGCTTGCATGTCATGCTGTGACAGTAAACAGTTTGCCATGAAAAATGGTAGCGCCTAACACAAAGAAATAGCATGTATTGTGAGTAGTGGGACCATTAAAAAGTCCCTTTTTTTCTCGTTCGTGCAAAAAAAAAAAAAAAAAAACTTGCACGGATTTCCATCGATACCATCAGTGGGGGTAGGTTTTCTAGTAGGAAGAAAACAGGAAATTAGTGATGAGCAAGCAAGTTCTCTTAACCCTTTTGGCGAGTATGCTCGCCGAGTATTTTGGCGTGCTCGTCATTTCTTCAAATGTCGCCGCGCCTGCAAGTGTCATGGCTGTTTGACGGCTGTGACACATGCAGAGATAGACTAGAATATGGCAAGTCAGGCTATGGGTGTGTGGATATCACCGGACTGCACTCGGATGACATCTGAGTGCAGTTCAACTTCTCACAGAATGGAGACATGTTTCCATTTTCTCCTCACAGTGTGCTACAATTCTCACATCCGAGAGAATGAGGTCACACTAAGCTGACATACGGATTAAACTGTGATCAGAGTTAGAATAGCGTGTCATTAGCATAATCGACCCGATTCTCTTGGATGAGAGAATCTACGACAGTGTAACCCTAGCCGAAGAATAGTTGGGGTATAGGGCTCAGCACTGTATACCAACACGGCCACTGCAAAACATAGCTTATAGTCACAAGCACTTTTACAAGACAGGCGATTTCACAAATTGACTCTTGGGAAGACAAGAAAAATACTACCAGAAGGAACTGTATAGGGCCATGGAGGAAGCACAGTGAGGCGCTAGTAAGGTCTAGACTTCTAAAACTCGACTGTACAGGAACTGTAAATCACATGGAGAGGAATACGTAGACTTTTATACCCTCGACTCAAGGTCTTCATCAGGCTCAATAAAAACCATTAAAGGGGTTGTCCACTACTTTTACATTGATGCCCTATCCGTAGGCACTGATAACAGCAACGGATAGGGCATCAATGTAAAAGTAGTGGACAACTTCATTAATTCAATCAAAATGCACAAATTAATACTTTTCTTACCGTCAGTCACAAACATACAGAGGGTCAATAATAACAAAGACAACACAATAAAAATAAAACAAATGACAATAAAAATCACATTCATAAAAAACACAACAAAACATAATTCACCCTATGCAAATATATACATATAAATATCATATATATTTAAAATAGTATCTTATTTCGGAGTATCACTGCACCTTAAAAAAAAAAAATTAGATTTTTTATGTCACTCAGGACCAATTTGAAATAAAAACCTTTCAAGTGTAGCTCCACACTCATAGCTTATTTCATTGAATGTGGACTACGATATATTGGCAGAACCACGCAGAATTTGAGAAAAAAGAGTGAATAATCATTGTTTTAACATTAAATCTGTTTGTTTTTTTAAATTATAGCTTGTCCTGACACTTTTTACAAATACACTTAAAATCCACAGAGGCTTTGCAAATAACCCCAGTAGAAAGCATTCCATATGATGTTCCTGATAGGTATCTTACTGCAGAACCTATATCCCTGCGGTTTAAATGAGGGTAAGGGTTTAGGAATGTCAGTTCTTTAACCCCTTAACGACATATGACATTCTAGTAAGTCATATGACGGCTTCCTGACTTTGATGCAGGCTCCCACGTCGAGCATGCAGCATTCCCCGCACATGATGGCTGATGTAATCAGCCATCATGTGCCTCTTACAGCCGCAGGTGTATCAGAGCTCTGCGTGCAGCTGTTAACCTGTTAAATTCCGCTGTCAATCTCTGAAAGTGACATTTAACATGCGCCGACGGGGGTGTATCATTCCATGCTCCCATCAATGCATCCGTGACGTGATCTCAGTGCGCCAGTGGGTTGTCATGACAGCCGAGGTTCTACTGAAGACCCTCGTGCTTGTCATTACGATACTCCTGTGACAGCCAGCACATGGCCAGCATTCATAGGAGATCATCAGCACTGCCATGTACAGTGGAATGTAAGCGTTTGAGCAGCCCTGGTCAAAATTGCTGTTATTGTGAACAGTTAAGCAAGTTGCAGATGAAATGGTTCTCTAAGGCATTTTAGAGATCATTTCATCTTCAACTTGCTTTACTGTTCACAATAACACTTTTGAGCAGGGGTGCTTAAACTTTTACATGCCACTGTATAACAGAAATCACGCACTGCTATATATGGCACAAGTGATCAGATGATCACAGCTTCAAATCCCCAAAGGAGACAATTAAATACAGTAAAAAGTGAAAGAAAAAAAAAAAAAAGTTTAAAAATCTGAAGAAAAAAAAAAAATACCACTAAAGATCAAATCAACTCTCTTTTGCCCCATAAAAAAAAAACAATTTAAACAGAATAAATAATACACAAATATGGTATCGCTTCATTCAGAAATGTCCGATCTATGAAATTATAATAAAGTAATCAGATCGGTAAACAGCGCAACGGAAAAAAAAACTCTAATTATGTTTTTTGTCTGCTGCAACATTGCAATAAAATGCAATAAGAGGCAATCAAAACATTTTTTCTATCCCCAATGGTATCAGTAAAAACCTCAGATCAGGACGCAAAAAATAAGCCCACAGTCAACTCCATATCCCGAAAAATGTTATGAGTCTCGGAAAATTGAGACAAAAGCAAAATTTTTTTCACCACTTAAATAAAAAAAAAACAACACTATACATGTTTAGTACCTGCGTACTGGTATTGACCTGGAGAATCATGTTGCCAGGTCAATTTTACCATATAGTGAACATGGTAAATTGAAAAACCTAAACAAATGAAATTGCACTTTTTCCCGTACACTATGTGATAGAATGAAAGGTGTCATTCAAAAGTACAACTTGTCCCACAAAAAACAAGCCCTCATACAGCTAAATTGACAAAAAAATAAAAAAAAGTTATGATTCTTGGAAGAAGAGGAGGAAAAAACAAAAACTGAAAACGGCCATGGCGTGATGGGGTTAACCCCTTAAGCCCCGGAGCATTTTCCATTTTAGCATTTTCGTTTTTGCTCCCCTTGTTCCCAGAGCCATAGCGTTTTTATTTTTTGGTCAATATGGCCATGTGAGGGCTTATTTTTTGCGGGACGAGTTGTACTTTTCAACGCCATTACTAGTTTTACCATATCCTGTACGGGAAAAAAATTCCAAGTGCGGTAAAATTGCAAAAAAGTGCAATACCACAGTTGTTTTTTATTTATTTTTTTTACCACGTTCACTGAATGCAAAACTGCCCTTCTTATTCTACAGGTCATTACGAGTTCATAGACACCAAACATGTATAGGTTCTTTTATATTTAAGTGGTGAAAAAAAATTCCAAAATTTGGTAAAAAAAAAAAAATAGCGCCATTTTCTAAGACCCGTAACGTCTCCATTTTTCGTGATCTGGGGCTGGTTGATGGCTTATTTTTTGCGTGCCGGGCTGACATTTTTATTGATAACATTTGGGGTAGATCCGATGTTTTGATCGCCCGTTATTGCATTTTATTGCAATTTTGCGGCGACCAAAAAACGTAATTCTGGCGTTTAGAATTTTTTTCTCGTTACGCCGTTTACCGATCGGATTAATTCTTTTTTTATATTGATAGATCGGGCGATTCTGAACGCGGCGATACCAAATATGTGTATGTGGGGTTTTTTTTATACATTTTATTTTGAATGGGGCGAAAGGGGGGTGATTTAAACTTTTATATATATATATATATATTTTTATATATATTTTTAAAAAACTTTTTTTTTTTTTACTTTTTGCATGCTTCTATAGTCTCCATAGGAGACTAGAAGCAGCAACTGTCCGATCGCCTCTGCTACATACAGGGGACGAGCAGGTCCCCTGCATGCAGCAGAAATGGTCCTGTGCTATGAGCGCCGACCACTAGGTGGCGCTCATAGCAACAAGATCATGACAACAACAGGCGTCTGCTGCAGACCCTGGGTTGTCATGCACGCCCATCGGCGACCCGCGATCATGTGACGGGGTCGCCGGTGGGCGGGGCTTATGACGCGCTACCCGGAAGCGCGCGTTAAATGCTGCTGTCGGAGATTGACAGCGGCATTTAACATGTTAACAGGCGCGGGTGGATCGCGATTCCACCCGCGGCTGTTGCGGGCACATGTCAGCTGTAATAATCAGCTGACATGTGCTCCGTTCAGTGAGGGCTCAGCGCAGCAGCCCTCACTGAACGGGCAGTACGCAAATATGCGTACTAATACGTCCCCGGTAAGTAAGGGGTTAATATATAGCAGCCCTTCTTAAAAGGACCAAAAGTAATTGGACAATTATCTCTAAATTTCTACGTTTAATGGGCTGCGTGGGATTTTCTCTCGTTAATCAATAATCAATTAAGCAGGTAAAAAGGTCTGGAGTTTATTCCAAGTGTGGCATTTGCATTTGGAAGCTGTTGCTGAGAACCCAAACATGCGGTCAAAGGAGCTCTCAATGGAAGTGAAAAAGACAATCATTAGGCTGAAAAAAAGAAGAAATCCATCAGAGAGAAAGCAAAAATGTTAGGAGCGGCAGAATCAACAGTTTGGTACACTCGGCAAAAAAAAGAAAGAAAAAAAAAAAAAAAAGAGTGAACTGGTGAGTTTGAGAATTCAAAAAGGACTGAATGTCCACAGAAGATAACAGTGGTGGATGATTGCACAATCCTTTCCATGTTGAAGAAAAAACAATTCACAACATCCACCCAAGTGAAGGACACTCTCTAAGTACAGTGGCTTGCGACTCCCCTTGGCTTTTTACCTATTTTGGTACATTACAACCTATGTTTAAATATTTTTGTAATTTGATTTGTGTGTGATGCATCATCTCTTAATAGTCTAAGATAGTGAAATGAAGTTAGAAAAATATAGGCATAAATTAAATTTATGTGATCAAATAACTAAACATTGGCATGTGCATATGTATTCACCCCTTTTGCGAGGAAGCCCCAAAAGATTTCTGGTGCAAATGTAGCACCCTGAGGACTCGGCTGCTACAGGGGTATTGCACCTCACTCCAGAGGTGTGGTATTCCACTCCCGGGTAAGGATGGAGTGTGGGACTGAGCTCAGACAGCTGCATGCACTACACTCATCCCATTTCCGGGGGACAGAACTACGGTACTCCCACCAGTTAGATGTGCAGGTACGACAGCGTCTGTCCCTGGCTGGAGTGGGAGGGGGGGAGGAACATCCCAGTAGTGTAGGGGCAGATAGGGGAGGGACTCTGGGCATAGAGGTAGGAGCCCATTGGGTGCTAGTCACCTGGGCTCACACATAGAGGGAGTATATATGGTGGGCACCATCTTAGGACAGGGTCAGTCAGACTGAGGAGGAGCAGAGCAGAGGAGCTCAGCCAGGAGGGCTGACAGGGAGCTGTGGCTCCGGCTGGGCCCAGCTCCAGGGCCAGGCCTGTAGTGGAGAGAAGGAGGAAGAAAGGCCCAGAGACACAAGACAAGAGGGAACCCTAAGATCCCAGAAGTAAACCAAAAGGGTGAAGGGTTGGCAGAAACGGGTACCGGAACCCTAACTGGCAGAGGCTAATGATCCTTAGCCAGGAACCGGAGGTCGTGGTTAAGTTTTGCCACGACCCTCACCACATCCACCAGGAAGGCACACCACGAATAGGGTCAGGAAAGCCAGAGAAGGTTTTACCACTAAGAGGCCCGAGGGAGCCGGACAAAGGTGGATCCCTGGTGGGAACGGCCAGCAGAGAGAGAGAGAGAGAGAGAGAGAGAGAAGGGAGCTCAGGACCACGCTCTGGATTGCCTGGGAGTTGGCAGAGTCCCACACCTGGTGGACGCAGCACGGTTCGGGTGGTCACTCAAGGCCGGAGTGACCGGAGCAATACCTGTGAGTAAAAACCCTGAAACTGCATCACCTGTCTCTGAGCTTCCTTGCTGCACCATCACAACCACCAACTTCCACATCTGCTGCCCTGAGGCCATACCCCTCCCGTTGGGGGTTATACCATCCTTGCTGCACAATCCTACCACCGGCCTCAGCGGTCTGCTCTGCAGCGGCGGCCTCCTAGCCGCAATCAACGGGTGGCGTAGTCGACACTTAAACAACATCTACAAAAGACTGCCACACACTTAGTTTGACCACCCTGGGCACGGACCGGGTCACCGCCACAAGGACTACTACCCCTATCCAGATCTGGCTCCGGGTGTCTCTTGAACATGGCCCAGGGGGCGCGTCACAAGCAACTACCTTCCACCAGCTAAGGGAAAGGAAGCCCCCCTGTGTGCAATCTAAGTGTCACATAGTCTGTCAGTATATACACATCTTTTCTGAAAGGTCACAGAGGCTGCAACACCATTAAGCAAGAGGCACCGCTAACCAAACACCATGAAGACCAAGGAGATCTCCAAACAAGTCAGGGACAAAGTTATTGAGTAGTGCAAGTCAGGGTTGGGTTATAAAAAATATCCCAAATCTCTGATGATCCCTTGGAGCACCATCAAATCAATGATCATCAAATGGAAATAACATGGCAAAAAATGGGAAGAACAGAAAGGGCCGCCCACCAAAACTCTCAGCACAGGAAAGGAGGGCATTAATCAGAGAGGCAGCACAGAAACAACTGAAGGAGCTGCAGAGTTCCCAAGCAGAGACTGGAGTATTATTATTAATTTATTTAATTATATAGCGCCATTGAGTCCATGGTGTTGTACATGAGAAGGGGTTACGTACAAAATACAGATATCACTTACAGTAACAAATAAACAATGATAGACTGGTACTAAAGGAAGAGGGCCCTGCCCTTGTGGGCTTACATTCTACAGGATGGTGGGGAAGTAGACAGTAGGTGGGGGGGTTGCAGCAACTCCGGTGTTGGTGAGGGGCAGGTCTGGTGTTGGTATCTGTCAATAAGACCACAATAAGCCATACTCTTTATAAAGGTGGCCTTTATGCAAGAGAGGGCATTAAAACAGCCTTTACTTAAAAACAAAAATTGTAAGGCTCGTTTTGAGTTTGCCAAGACATGTGAGAGACTCCCCAAATGTATGGAGGAAGATGCTGTGGTCAGATGAGACCAAAATTTAACTGTATGGCCACCAAGGTGAAAGCCATGTATGTCGCCAAACCAACACAGCTCATCACCCCAAGAACACCATCCCCATAGTGAAACATAGTGGTGGCAGCTTCATGCTGTGGGGATGTTTTTCAGCAGCAGGGACAGGGAAAATGGTCCGAGTCGAGGGGAAGATGGATGGTGCGAAAGAGATATTCTTGAGCAAAACCTGTTTCAGTCTGTCAAGGATTTGAGATTGGGACGGAGGTTCACCTTCCAACAAGACAATGGCCAAAGCATACTGCTAAAGCACACGTCAAACTCTGGCCTGCAGGCCAAATCTGGACCCCAGGGTATATTTAGCCCTCGAAGCCAGGCGGGGCCATTATACTGTATGGAGGACTATGTGGGGCCATTATACTGTATGGAGGACTATGTGGGGTCCATTATACCATGTACAGGGCTGTGTGGGCAGTAGGAGAATAATACTGTGATGGGGTCATCATACCGTGCATGTGGAGGGTAGTGTAGGGAAATTCACTGTGAGGTATCTTACGGTGTTTGGGGGGAACTTTTGTTGCCATCATACTTTATAACAATCTTTGTTATTACTTATTTAAATTAGGCTACTGGGTCATATGCTTTTTTCTACTCTTACACAACATTATTTCAGTATGCTAAGATCTATTAATTCAAATGTACTTTGTTTGTGGGACAACTCCTTTAACCCCTTTACAGCCAATGACGTATTAATACGCGTCTGTGCCCTGGGACTTAAGAGCCTGACAAGTATTAGTACGTCGCGGTGATCGTATTAAATTTCCGGCGCCATCTTACCTCTGGGTAGATGGTGCCGTCATCCCGGAGGGTGTCGCCGCCCACCTGCACCATCAATCGCTGTGATTGGCTGTTCAAATCTGAACAGCCAATCACAGCATTTCTCACTGTTTCCGGCAATGTGATTGCCGGAAACAGTGATCTGCAGCCTAGCATCGGTGCTCCTAAGAGCACCAATCCTAGGCTGTTGCTAGGACACCCCAGCCCTGGACCCAAAGCGCTAAGATCGGTGCAATCGCCGATCACATCGATCGCACCGATCGTAGTGCGACCGCGCGGTGACAGGGCAGTCATGGGGTGGTGACCAGCTTGTGACCTGCCTGTCACCGCCCCATGACCCCCTGTAATGTGATCCAAGTCCCCAGACTGCTGTGATTGGAGCGATCGATGATGACATCGATCGCTCCAATCAGAGTAACTGAATACAGGTGACCGAGCGGTCCCAGGGAGGTGTCACCTCCCTGTCACCCCCTGTGGTGCGTGCTCTGCCCCAGCCATGTCTGATTGGTGACATTGATTGCACCAATCAGATGGCTGGGGCACAGCATGCACCACAGGGCTTCACAGAGAGGTGACACCTCCCTGTGACCGCCCGGTCACCTGTATTCAGGTACTCTGATTGATGACATCGATTGCTCCAATCAGATTACCTGACCGGGAGGTGACTGGGTGGTCACCTCCACCTGTCACCACCCTATCACCCCCCTGTGACTGCCCTGCAGACCCTCACACTTGGTGAGGATTTCTACAGAGCGGTCACATCTGATGTGTCTGTGCTGGGCCTTGTAGTGCCACAGAATATTCTGTGACACCATAAGACCATCTACTCACCTGCTCCAGTCGCTGCTGCTCCTGGATCTTCTGCTCCAGCGTCCTGGGTATCCTGCTCCTGACCTGCTGTGGTTCCTCCTCCAGATCCTGCTGCTGATCCTGCAGAGAAGACTTTGCTAAGTCTGTTCTCCCCTCATCCACCCCAATCCCCCCCCCCTTCCCACCATATTTTTTTCTGCGTTCTGCAGCGGTCTCCAGCGCCGGGCTCTCGGTCACCAGCGCCGGGCTCGCTCTACGGGCTCCCGGTCACCAGCGCCGGGCTCGCGCTGTTTGCACCACATACAGTATTTCCTTTTTCCACACACTCTAAATAAAGTACTGACACACACACACACTTTAAATAAAGTTTTGACACACACGCACCACATACATAACAAAAAATTTCCCGCTCATCCCAAACTCGCTATTCAGCGGAGGAGGCATACGCTTTTCTTGCCTCCGACACTGACAGCGAGGATCCCACATTTCTGTGTTTTTCCGACTCCTCGTAGTCTTCCTCCTCCTCTTCTTCCTCAGGTGCTGCTGGACCGCCCCGCAGTCGCTGCAGGAGAGAAGATGATTCAGCGCTCCCCACTACTGATCCCATATGGACCTCGCCCCCTGAAAATTATGAGCCACTGATTCCTGATTCCGTGGCGGAATCAGGAATGAAGTTTGACACACCGGCCTCACAGAACTAGACTTTTTCAAAGTCTTTTTCTCTGAGGATTTTGTAAACCTCCTGGTGGGCCAAACTAATTTATATGCTCATCAATTTTTGGAACAAAACCCCTCTTCATCATTTGCTAACTGGTCTCCTGTAGACGCAGTAGAAATTATGAAGTTTTGGGGCCTGGTCCTTCTTATGGGGATCCTGAAGAAGCCAGAGCTTCGGCAATACTGGAGTGTTGACGTTTTGTATAACACTCCAGTGTTCCGAATGGTCATGATCCAGAGACACTTTCAGGCCATCCACAAGTTACCAAGATAATGCAAGGTGTCCTGCACGTGATGACCCGAACTTTGATCGTCTTTTCAAAGTTCGGCCGGTCATCAAACACTTCAACAACAAGTTTGCTGAAGTGTACGTGCCCCAAAGGGACATCTGCGTGGATGAGTCCTTAATTGCTTTTAAGGGGCAGCTTGGATTTCAGCAGTACCTGCCCAGTAAGAGGGCAAGGTACGGGATCAAGCTGTATAAACTTTGTTAGAGTACCTCAGGGTACACTCACAAGTTTAGAGTTTATGAAGGGAAGGACTTCCGGATTGAACCCCCTGAATGCCCCCCTGTTCTGGGAGTAAGTGGGAAAATTGTGTGGGACTTGGTGCACCCACTGCTGGATAAAGGTTATCACCTCTACGCCTCTACGTGGATAACTTTTATACAAGTATCCCGCTCTTCAAGTCCCTCTCTGCGCGACGTACCGCAGCCTGCGGTACTGTTCGCAAAAATCAGAGAGGCCTCCCAAAGATGCTAAGATGCTCAGAAGGGGTGAGAGCAGAGCCCAATGTAGTGACCACCTGTTGATGGTCAAGTACAAGGACAAAAGGGATGTCCTTTTCTTGACCACCATACATGGTGATGGAAGCACCCTCAGCACTGTACGAGGTTCCACTACACAGGTCGCCAAACCAGACTGTGTAGTGGGGTACAACAAGTACATGGGGGAGTTGATCTCTCTGATCAAGTCCTCCAGCCGTACAGTGCTTGGAGAAAGGCCAAGGTGTGGTATAAGAAGCTGGCCGTGCACATTGTACAGATGGCAATGCAAAACGCTTTCCTTCTGTCACAATGTGCAGGCCAGACTTCTACGTCGTATTTTCACTTCCAGGAGACAGTTATCAAGGCCCTGATATTTGGCAGCGGTGACGGAGCAGGACCCAGTACTTTCAGAACTGAAGGACCTCGAATTGTACCAGGCCAGCATTTCAAAGGGGAGATGCCTCACAGCGGAAAAAAAGGAAAGTCACAAAAGAGGTGCCGAGTGTGTTATAAAAGGGGAATACGCAAGGACACCATTTAGCAATGTGACACCTGCCCTGACAAACCTGGCCTGTGTATGAAAGACTGCTTCAAAAGGTACCACAACTGACGTATGACAACCTGACAAACACTACACAGCTGACATAGTGTTTGTCAGGTTGTCATACGTCAGTTGTGTAGTGTTCGTCAGGTTGTCCTACACAACTGACGTATGACACTACATTATAGGATTCAAAAATCAGCTACCACTTCCAAAAAGGGGGCAATTGTTGGGCATTTCCACTGTTTAGGCACATCAGGGGCTCTGAGAACGTGACATGACGCCCGCAGACCATTCCATCAAAGTCTGCATTCAAAAGCGTCACTCCTTCCCTTCCGAGCCCTGACATGCGCCCAAACAGTAGTTTTCTCCAACACATGGGGTATCTGCGCACTCAGGAGAAATTGCACAACAACTTTTGGTGTCCAATTTCTCCTAGTACCCTCGTGAAAATAAAAATATTGCGGCTAAAAGATCGTTTTTGTGGGAAAAAAATGTTTGTTATTTTCACGGCTCTAAGTCATAAACCTTTGCACATCATGGGCTCTCCAAACGCAATATGGGGTCCACTGTCAATTCCAGCGAGTTTTACATTGAAAACGTCAATTGGCGCTCCTTCCCTTCCGAGCCCTGCTGTGCGCTCAAACAATGGCTTTCCCCCACATATGAGGTATCAGCGTACTCAGGAGAAATCGGAGAACAACTTTTGGTGTCCAATTTCTCCTAGTGCCCTTGTGAAAATAAAAATATTGCGGCTAAAAGATCGTTTTTGTGGAAAAAAAAAATGATTTTGGCTCTACGTCATAAACTTTAGCAAAACACTTGGGGGTTCAAAGTGCTCACCACACATCTAAATAAGTTCCTTAAGGGGTCTAGTTTCCAAAATGGGTTCAC
The DNA here is from genome assembly GCF_046119375.1 of Phyllobates terribilis. Lineage (NCBI taxonomy): Eukaryota > Metazoa > Chordata > Amphibia > Anura > Dendrobatidae > Phyllobates > Phyllobates terribilis. The sequence continues at coordinate 158,720,009 of NW_027362771.1, read as the reverse complement.
TTGTGGGGGGTTTCCATTGTTTAGGCACATCAGGGGCTCTCCAAACGCAACATGGGGTCCGCTGTCAATTCCAGCGAGTTTTACATGGAAAACGTCAATTGGCGCTCCTTCCCCCACATATGAGATATCGGCGTACTCATTAGAAATTGCACAACTTTTGGGGTCCAATTTCTCCTGGTACCCTTGTGAAAATAAAAAAATTGGGGTCTAAAATAAAATGTTAGTGAAAAAAAGTAAAATGTTCATTTTTTCCTTTCACGTTCAATTAATTGGTGTGAAGCACCTGAAGGGTTAATAAAGTTCTTGAATGTGGTTTTGAGCACCTTGAGGGGTGCAGTTTTTAGAATGGTGTCACTTTTGAGTATTTTCTGTCATATAGACCCCTCAAAGTAACTTCAAATGTGATGTGGTCCCTAAAAAAAATGGTTTTGTAAATTTTGTTGTAAAAATGAGAAATCGCTGGTTAACTTTTAACCCTTATAGCTCCCTAATAACAAAAATTTTGGTTCCAAAATTGTGCTGATGTAAAGTAGACATGTGGGAAATGTTATTTATTAATTCTTTTGTGTGACATATCTCTCTGATTTAAGGGCATGAAAATTCAAATTTTGAAAATTGCAAAATTTTAAAAATTTTCGCCAAATTTCCGTTTTTTTTCACAAATAAACGCAAGTGATATCGAAGAAATTTTACCACAATCATGAAGTACAATATGTCACGAAAAAACAATCTCAGAATCAGGGGGATCCGTTGAAGCGTTCCAGAGTAATTACCTCATAAAGTGACAGTGGTCAGAATTGCAAAAATTGGCCTGGTCAATTAATGTGCAAACCACCTTGGGTTGTATAGGGGTTAAAGTTTGTTTCCATATGAAAAGGTTCATATTTGATAAGGAAAAACTTCAATTGTAGACATTTTTTAATAAATATCAAGGTTGACCGCCAACTTTGTCCAAGCTCTTAATTTCGGCCCTCTATGTATTTGAGTTTGACATCCCTGTGCTAAAGAAACACTCGAGTGGGTTAAGAAGAAATGTGTACATGTTTTGGAGTGGCCTAGTCAAAGCCCAGACCTTAATCCAAATGAGAATCTGTGGTCAGAATTGAAGATTGTTGTTCACCAGAGGAAACCAACTAACTTGAAGGAGCTGGAGCTTGAGGAATGGGAAAAAAAAATCACTGTGGCAAGATGTGGAAAGCTCATAGAGACTTATCCAAAGTGACTTGCAGCTAAAATTGCCACAAAAGGAGGCTCTACATAGCACTGACTTTAGGGAGGTGAATAGTTATGAACACTGAAGTTTTCAGTTATTTTGTCACAATAAAAAGAAAACCAAATGTTCTCAGCTCTAGACACGTTCTTTACATGAACTAATGCAAACTCTCAAAAACATAACAGTGAAATTCAGGTTGTGAGGTACAAAAACACGGAAAATGCCAAGAGAGGAGAAAACTTTTGCAAGCCACTATAGTTGTTTTAGTATCCAAGTCTACCATAAAGAGAAGACTTCATGAGAGCAAATACAGAGGGTTCATCACAAGGAGAAAACCATTAATCAGCCTTAACAATAGAAAGGCCAGATTAAACTTGGCCAAAAAACATCTAAAGAAGCCAGCCCAGTTCTGGAAAAGCTTTCTCTGGACAGATGAAACTAAGATCAACCTGTACCAGAATGATGGGAAGAAGAAAGTATGGAGAAGGCTTGGAACAGGTCAGGATCCAAAGCACACCACATCCTCTGTAAAACATGGTGGAGGCTATACTTTCTGCTCAGATTCAACAGTACAGCAAGCTTGATTGGCTAGTGCTTCATAGTACAGATGGAAAATGACCCAAAACATACTGCAACTCAGGCGTTTGGTTTTTTTTGTTTTGTTTTTTTAAGGCAAAGAAGTGGAATATTCTGCAATGGCCCAGTCAGTCACCAGATCTCAACCTCAGCAAGCATGCATTTCACATGCATAAGACAAAACTTAAGACAGATATACCAATAAACAAGCAACAACTGAGGTCAGCTGCAGTAAAGGACTGGAAAAGCTTCACAAAGGAGGAAACGTCCATGGCTTTGACCTGTGTACTTTTATTATTTCTGTATGTTTTGATTTTAAATTTTTCTCTCTTTTTTTAACTAGGTTGCTAATAAAATAATCCTTTAATATACTTGCCTCATTTCCCGTGGATGCTGGTTTATTCCATTTTGCTGCTATATCTACACCCAGAAGTCGGCCTAGAGCCTTCGTGCACCGCTCCTGAGTCAAGGAATTTTTCAACAGTTGGTGACCCGATATACAACTTTTCTATTTTTTTGTTAAAGTTAATTTGTCAAATTACTTTTGAGCCCCTAAAGCGAGGAAGCCTTGTAGAAAAATGGTTGCAATTCCTAAACATTTCACAGGATATTTTTATTCAACCCCCTTTAATTAAACCTGATTGTCTACACTTCAATCGCATCTCACTTGTTTTATTTTAAATAAAAAATAGTGGCATACAGAGCCCAAATCACGACGACTGTCCAAATATTTCTGGACCTAACCGTATAAACACACACATACACAAATACATACAGTATATTACACATACACACGTGTGTGTATGCATATCTGTTTATATATAATTATTTAAAATGGTGTCATTAAGAGTAAAAGTATGAGTGAGGAAAAATGAAAAGAATAAGGATATAAATAATAGAAGAAATTATACAGTATTCAAAGCACAAAAGGGCAACTTTAAACGAGTCGTAAAGAAAATATTATATTTTTCGGACTATAAGACGCACCAGACCATAAGTCTTCTAGTCTGAATAAGTACGGTATCTTACCTGGGGGCGGTGGAGCAGGGGTTACAGGAGGCAGAGTCCTTCAGGAAGCCGGCGGAAGTGGAGGAAGCCGGCGGACCCTGGGTGCGAGAAGGCGATGCTCCAGCAGCGGGAAGTTGCGGTGGTGGTGGAGCGGGAGCGCAGGGCCCTCCGTTCCCTCAGGAACCCGGCGGCAGCAGCAGAAGAGGCGAGATGCTGCGGGGCTGGTGTCTGGCTGCTTTCCGGTGGCCGCGGACATCTTCTTGAAGCCGTGATCTACATGAAAATGGCCACCCGAGCTCCCAGTCTGCACATGAGCTTGCTCGAGCGGCCATTTTCCTGTAGATCACAGCTTCAGGAAGATGGACGTGGCCACCGAAAAGCGGCGAACGCCGCTCTGCCTCACCTCCGCCAGCCAGCCAGACATCGGCCCCGCAGCACCTCACCTCTTCAGCGGCCGCCACCACCAGGTTCCTGAGGAGATAACGGAGGGCCCTGCGATCCCGCTCCACCACCACAGCAACTATCCGGTAAGCTTCGTTCGGACCATAAGACGCGCCCCCCATTTTCCTCCCAAATTTGGGGGAAAAAAGTGAGTCTTGTGGTCCGAAAAATACGGTACATCTAGAACATAGACAGCAGGATGGAAATGAGCACTAGGACCTGGAAGCATTCAAGCAGCCCTCAGACACTAGTCGTTCTGTTGACTATGGTTTTTGACACACTTATTTTACCGTAGAGATATCATCACATTAGAGCCTTAAGGTGTAGTGAGACAATGATGGTTTTGTGGCGATACAAGATATTATTAAATATATATTTATATGAACATATTGCATAAAATGAATGGTTTTATTGATGCGTTATGGATGAGGTTTTATGGTCATTGGTTATGAGTGTATTATAGGATGTGATTTTTGGTAGGAAAAAGTAAATTGTGTATTTTGATTCAATGGTTTTATGGAACCTGATAAAGGCTTCGATGTAGGAACAAGTTGATCTAGTACCATTAAGTCTATGCGTTAATTCACATTCCTTTCCATGACACTTCTGGTTCCTGTACAGTCGAGTGTATAATAAGTGCAGCACTTACTAGTATCTCCTGGTGCTTTCTCCATGACCTAGGATTTTTGCACTGTGCCATGAACATTATATGGAAGAGCAACTTACTTGATGGTATGGTTAGAGTATCGCAAGCAGCACAAATCATTGATCAACAGGCAATCTTTCCTAAACAAAATAAATAAAAATAGTGACTTTACCCACCGATTATAAGACTTACATTAAACATAGTGTATATTACATTAAACAGTGTATATTTTATCCTGTATGTTACAATATATTAAACACAATATATAATAGGTGTGCAATTTCTTAATTGGAACCTTTCAGGTTATCAGACACAAAACCAATATAGCACCAGGTAGGATAATAAAGGACCTCTTTAATCATACTATCCTGAAGAAAAAATTACTTTGTATTGCTGAAAAAATAAACTAAGGATTGGAGGATATTTTTTTTCTTTGCGCTTTTGTTTTTCCTCTCTTTCTTCCAATATCTATAATTTATTTATATTCCCACTCCCATAGCCGTACAAGAGCTTGTTTTTTTTTATGGAACAAGTTGTAGCTTTGAATGATACCATTCAATTTCCCATATAATGTACTGCAAAATGGAAAAAAAAATTGAGTGAGGATGAAATTGTGAAAAAAACAATATTTTTGGGGTGATTGTTTTATGGTGTTCATTGTGCATTAAACATTACCTGGAAATATGATTAGTCAGATTAGTAAAATTAAGTTGCTAGCAATCTTGCGTAGTTTTTTTTTTTAAGTTAATTTATGGGAAAAAAAAATTTAAATTTGTAAGAAAAAAAAATTGCATGCATCACCCATAACCTTTTCATTTTGCAGTTGATGGAGCGGTGTGAGTGCTTCTTTTTGCAATGTGACCTAATATTCTTATGGATACTATTTTACTATTTTGGGGTGGTTACAATGCTTTGATGACTTATTGCATTTTTTCGAGGAACTGTAATAAACAAAAAACGCAATTCTGGCATTTTGCTTATTTTTTCTCTTTAGAGCCTTTAACGATTTATTAATTTTATATTTGGGCGCAGTGATAGCACTTACAGTGGCTTGTGAATGTATTTAACCCCCTTGCCATTTTTTTGTTTTGCCGAAAAACATCCCTACAGCATGATGCTGCCACCACTATGTTTCACTGTGGGGGTGGTAATTCTTGATGAGCTGTGTTGGTTTGGCGCCAGACACAGCGTTTACCTTGGTGGCCAAGAAGTTAAATTTTGATCTCATCTGACCACAGCACCTTCCTCCATACATTTGGGGAGTCTTCCACATGTCTTTTGACAAACTCAAAACGAGCTTTACAATTTTTGTGTGTAAGTAAAGGTTCTTTTTTCTACCCATTCTTCCATAAAGGCCACCTCTATAGAGTGTACAGCTTATTGTGGTCCTATGGACAGATACTCCAGTCTCTGCTTGGGAACTCTGCAGTTCCTTCAGGGTTACCTTTGGCCTCTGTGCTGTCTCTGATTAATGCCCTTCTTGCCTGGGCTGAGAGGTTTGGTGGGCGGTCCTCTCTTCGCAGGTTTGTTGTGGTACCATGTCCTTTCCATTTGATAATAATGGATTTGATGGTGCTCCTTGAGATCAGAGATTGGTTTTTTTTTTTTGTTGTTTGTTTTTTTATAACTTAACCGTGACTTGTACTTCTCAACAACTTTGTCCTTGAGTTGTTTGGAGATCTCCTTGGTCTTCATGGTGTTGTTTGGCTGGTGGTGTCTCTTGCTTAATGGTGTTGCAGCCTCTGTGGTCTTTCAGAAAAAAAAAGTGTGTATACACTGACAGACCATGTGACACTTAGATTGCACACAGGTGGACTTCCTTTCACTAAGCATGTGACTTATGAAGATAATTGCTTGAACCAGAAATCTTTAGGGGATTCATAGCAAAAAAGGTGAATACATATGCACATGCCAATTGTTAGTTATTTGATCCCATAAATTTAATTTATGCCTATATTTCTCTCACTTCCTCAACTTAGACTATTTAGTGCTGATCCATTACACACAAATCGGATTACAAAAATAATTAAACACCGGTTGTAATCTAACAAAATAGGTAAAAAGCCAAGGGGGGTGAATACTTTCGCAAGCCACTGTATGTGTGTATTTTTTAAAATCTTTATTTTAAATGGGGAAAAGGTAGATAATTTGAACTTATGTTTCTTTTATTTGAATATTTTGTTAAAACTTTTTTTTTGCCACTTTTTACTGTATTTGTAAAGTTACCTTAGGGGACTTCAACCTGTGGTCAACCAATCACTTTTACTACATACAGCAATGCCACGGTATTGCTGTATAAAGCACAAATCACCATCTACTATGAACACTAGTCAGAAGCGGATGTTCACAGGAGTGCCATCAGAACAGGCATGGGGATTTTCAGCAGACCCCTGGCCAGCATGGCATTCCATCAGCACCCCGAAATCGCATCACAGGGGCACCAATAAGCTGTTAGAACAGAACGCCACTGGGTCGCGCACTGTAAATTCCGCTGTAAGAGAATTACAGCAGCATTTAACATGTTAAAAGTTTTCGGAGCTCTGTTCCACTTGGGACTATTAAAGGCAGTTGATGGTTGAATAACACAGCCATCATCTGCCGGGAATGGGATGGGCTCAGCCCTCTCCATTTCATTCTGACAACAAATGCCATAAATGTATGGTGCTGGTTGTTAAGGGGCTAAAGCTTAAAGGGGTATGCCAGTCTCCAAGATCCTATCCGAATATGTAATAGGTGTAATATTAATATTTCCAATTAGAAATGTAGTATAGTTCTTTAGATTCACTGTGTCACTTACATCATGTAGGGCATTGCAGTAGCTTAGGTATCCATGGTTACGACCACAAATATAGTGACAGTTTGTTAGACAGCTTAGTCTTTGCTTAGTCGTAACCATGGATAACGAAGCTACTGCAATGCCCTACTTGAGGTAAGTGACACAGTGAATCTGAAGAACTATACTACATTTCTAATTGGAGGTATTTGCCAACATTATTAATATTACACCTACTACATATTGGGATAGGATCTTGGAGATAGGAATACCCCTTTAATGCAAATCTGTCTGCAAATGCACTAAGGGCAGGCACAATCCAGCAATCCTATGTATTATTCCTTGCAAGCGCAACCCATCATTGCCTTGAGTGACGCCTGTTCTACATTTTTGATAATGACTCGCCCAGGGGGGTGGGGACGACTCGGAACCCGGGCCTTTGCCTGGCCTTGGGGATGTCGCGGTGGTCGGCTCCCGGGCCCGTACCCTGGGGTCAGCTTTTAAAAGGGGATTGTTGGTTAATTTTATGGAAGTTCGTGACGCCACCTGTGGTTTCTGGTGAGAATCACCAGCGCTGCGGCAGTCCACTGAGGCCGGTGATAAGGCAGCTCGATGGTATAGCTCCCCACAGGTGGAGCTAGGCCTCAGGGCAGCGTACGGAGAGGGGGATGCAGGACAGGCGAGACCCAGCCGGGTCAGAGCAAGAACGGGGACGGACACGGTAGTCACTTCAGTACCTTTTACTGGTGGTAGTTCAGGCACAGCCCGGAGCACTGTAGCAGATATAGGGCCTCCTGTTTCTTGCCTCTGCGTAGTAAGTTTCTGACCTGCCTGAAGCTAGGCCTAACTTTATCTCTGTCCTGCACCGGCTGACGTTGTGGTAGGGCCTTCTCTTGGAGTGCACGCTCCCAGCTTACAGGGCCTGTGTGTCTCCTGGCTCTGTTACGTATCAGCTCTCTGGTGAACCTGGGACCTGTAGTTCTCCAGGGATTCCAGTTATGTCTTACTGGGTCGTAGAGATCCCGGTAAGCTCGGACCCGGTGTCCGGTATATGTTTCGGGGTGAGCTGGGTAAGCTCCTCTGCCCCCACTGCTACTCACTTTCCACTCGCCTTCGGCCACGCTCGGGCCCTCACTAGGCTACTCACACTAAAAGCTTGCCGCTCTTCACCGCTCTTACAGGCGTCGGCACACCTTGGGCTCACTTACTTGAGCTCCTGAGTCTAGACTGGGCTTCAGGACCGCTGGAGGCCTAGCTTGCCTACACAGCAACCCTCGTGCTTCTCCGCACACACAGCTTTTCACATTCTTTGCACTTCAGACTAACTGAGCTCAACTCTGTATTCAGATCTGTACTTGCTGAACTCTCCAGAGGAACTGCTTACTGCCTAGTTCCACCTTCCACCTATTTATATCCCTAACGGGCTCCCTCTGCTGGTCTGAGGTGGAAGGTGGAGATGCGTGAATGTTTATGGGGGCCTCTTGTGGAGGATTCCATTAATGCATCCTTCTAGGATCTGTGGTACCAAGCGCAGCTGGGCGCCACAATAACACGGATGTAACGGAGTTAAACAGCCATCAATCACATGGGGTGGCCCTAAGCAGGGAGAAAAGCAGAGGATTGACACACTTGCTAGGAAGCGGCCCACCCTTGGTGCACTTACAGCCTCATTTATGTAGAGTTTCAAAATTGATTTTTTTCAGTGATGCGAAATCCATTTGAAAACAATGAAGGTATGACAGATCCTGTGTAGCACTACCATATCCATTGCTATATTAGTTGGGTGACCATTATGCCCCTGACGGGTTCCCTTTAAGTAATCGAATACATTCTATAAATACATACTACAGGCACAAACCAAAAGTAAAAAGACATCCCGATTTTTGGACACTGTCTTTTATTTTACAATATCCACTGCATAGAAATACCAACTATACATATTAATAAGTTTTTTTCCACCTAATCCAAGAGAAGCATAATATAGAGACAGACAGCCTAATTCCAGGGATGTGCCACTTACTGGGCTGCTTAGTGTAGTTCTGATAAAATCACTCTTAAATCAGCAGGAGATGATCACTAGAGGACTAACCTGCCAACTAGTCCTCCATATTAATTATCTCAGTATAACCCCGCCCCCAACACGGATTGGTAGCTTTGTGCCTATGCACAGTGTACACAGAAAGCAGCCAATCAGTGACCTTGTGAAAAAGTCCCTTTAAAAAGTTGTTGTTCCACCTCTTGCTTACTTCAAAGCCTTAACCCAATGTGGCATGGAATCAATGAGTTCTGCTATCTTGACCTGTGGAATGTTAGTCCAGTCGGCCCGCAAACACTGTAAAAGCTCTCCATGGGAAATAGGTGTTCGTGCACATTGGCCCAACAAAATCAAGCATAGCCCAGACTAGTTACTATAAAATTCATGTCAGTGGACTGACTGGCTCATGGAACTACCAAATGCCTTTTTTGCATGCCAGGTGGGCTGCTGAACAAAGCATCCACCTTGTTTATAGAAGATGGAGCTCTGGGCTATGCTGGACTGTGCAATGAGATAACGTTAACGAAACATTGCTTCCCATGGTGAGTTTTTAGAATTTTTCAGACGGAGTGGGTCAACATTCCACACGACCATAGATTCCCTCATCCAACAGAATTTGATCGATTATGCTAATGACACTCAGATCAAACTCAGATCCAAGTTTGCTCAAAGTATCAGTATAGTGTGATTTCATTCTCTTGGATGAGAGAATTGTAGCACACTGTCAGGAGAAGATGGAGAACAATCTTCTCAATCTTCTCCATTGTGCGAGTCAGCGTAAATCGGACTGCACTCAGATGTCATCCAAGTGCAGTCCGATGTTTCCACGCACCCACCGACTTGAATGAGTGCTTTCTGATTTCCTAGTGAAATTGCAGCATGCTGTAATTTTTTTTTTCACAGACCGATTCTGTCAGGAAAAAAATAAATAAAAAAAATCGGTCATAATAATAATAATAATAATAATAATCTTTATTTTTATATAGCGCTAACATATTCTGTAGCACTTTACATACATTATCGTCTCTGTCCCCATCGGGGCTCACAATCTAGATTCCCTATCAGTATGTCTTTGGAGTGTGGGAGGAAACCGGAGAACCCGGAGGAAACCCACACAAACACGGGGAGAACATACAAACTCCCAGGGCTGTGGAGTCGGTAAGCCACAGTTGCGACTCCGACTCCTGGATTTTATCAGGTTCCGGCTCCGACTCCTTCATAAATGGCCAATTCGTAACAATAAATTTACTGTTGTAAAATATTAACATCGTGCTTATTCAGTTTCTCACCATCATATAAGTAATCAGACCACTTAGAGCAAAAACTATATTTATTAGAATACAATTAGAATATAGCAAATAACTTTTATAAACTCTTGTAAGTAAATATGCAATAAACACTGTTATGCAGTTAATAAGAAGAAATCTATAAATTTGTCCTCAGAAAAAGTATTGCCTCTGTCAGATCCTCCTTCATGGATGCCCTCAAATCTGATCTAATTATTTTGAGAGCAGAGAACAACCTCTCTACACTAACTTGGGTTGGTGGCAAAGCAGTAACCACTCGGGCAACATCTCTGACAATGTCCGGATACAGAGGAATCGCTTGTTGCACTGTTATTTTTGATGAATGGTCAAATTTCTCAATTTCTTTTAGTGCACATGAAAAATTCTGCTGAAATGTACTGGCTGTGTTCTTTGATGGGGATGACTCTTCTTCTATGCGGGAACGCTTTGCACGGTCCTTGTGATCCAAATATTTTTCAAAATTAAATTCTTCATCAGTTGATGAGGGTGAAGATGTGGCAGGACGACCAAATTCTTCTGGTTCCTCCTGACTGTTCTGCAACCCTTTCATCCTTACTGCTATTTCAAACAGAGCTTCTTTTCCTTTAGTTAGCTGTTGATCATCTAGAAGAATCCGATGCATTGGGTCTACATAAACAGCTGCCAAAAGATTATTTTGTAATAGTAGCTCCTCGTTTCATTGATGTAGCAATGCCACTTGCAATTAACCCTCCTCTTTAGGACAGGCGAAACATCAGGTTCTTCCACTCCTTTAAGAAAATACCTGGAGTTAAGTCCTCTGCTTGTAATTTTTTAGTCACTGTAAATGGGTGCTCTGGCAATTTTTCCAGCTCGGTCACCTGATTCCACTGACTTTCATTTAGCGTCAGTTGAGGGTTAGCCATGTCTACAAGAAAGGTTTTCAGTTCAACCAAGCGCTGAATCATTAAGTAAGTACTGCCCCATCGTGTGGCTTGATCAATAATTGCCCCTTTTCCAGCACGTCTCTTCAAAATGGAGTCAACTTTAGGGGTTCTGGCAACAGTAGCCAATTTTCTCACCTTGCCAATCAGTGCAGCAGCTTGTCCTTCTTGCAGACTGTCTCTTATAGCCAGCTGTAGCGTATGCACAACACAGCACATGTGATGAATGAAAGAACGTATTGACACAGTTTCAACAAGATCATCTAAACTATCATGTTGCTGTTCATCTGAAGCAACTTCAGTTTGCTCCTCAGTTACAATACGGTGTTCCTCTATTTCAAACATTTCTGTGTCTGTGGACCCAGAATGTTCTTCTAGCTGCTGGTCACCATCATTACTCTTTCATTAGCTTAATAGTACTTATATTTGAAGCATTGTTAGTTACGACAGAAAGAACTTGCTCTTTTTTTAAGTTCATAGTCTTGCAGAACCTTTTCCACCAAGACCTGGAGAAACTCACTGGTGTGATGAGCTTTGGTGTCTTTTACTGCCAATGTCTTGGTAACTATTTCATTTTTGTCACAAACAAATCGGACATTGATGGCAAAATAGTTCACTCTGTGACGTGTGCAGGCATCCATTTTAAGAAACAGAAAGCGTCCCTTGAGAGTTTTTTTAAGTTCTTCCTTTTGTTTAAAAGCTTCTTCGATTACTAATTTTCTAATACTCTCTCTCTCTCCAGAGAAACACCAAGCTTGCGGGCCATTTCCCCATTCAGACACATAAAAGCTGGTCGTGAAAATAATGAAATGGGCACACTATCCTTTACAACAAGCTCTATGATCTGTTTTTTAACCACTTCGTACCAGAGCCTGTTTTTGCCTTCGTGACCGGGCCAATTTTTTCAATTCTGACCACTGTCACTTTATGAGGCAATTACTCTGGAACGCTTCAACGGATCCCCCTGATTCTGAGACTGTTTTTTCGTGACATATTGTACTTCATGATAGTGGTAAAATTTCTTCGATATCACTTGTGTTTATTTGTGAAAAAATCGGAAATTTGGCGAAAATTTTGAAAATTTTGCAATTTTCAAACTTTGAATTTTCATGCCCTTTAATCAGAGAGATATGTCACACAAAATAGTTAATAAATAACATTTCCCACATGTCTACTTCACATCAGCACAATTTTGGAACCAAAACTTTTTTTTGTTAGGAAGCTATAAGGGTTAAAAGTTGACCAGCGATTTCTCATTTTTACAACAAAATTTACGAAAACATTTTTTTAGGGACCACATCTTATTTGAAGTGACTTTGAGGGGCCTTTATGACAGAAAATACCCAAATACCATTCTAAAAACTGCACCCCTCAAGGTGCTCAAAACCACATTCAAGAAGCTTATTAACCCTTCAGGTGCTTCACAGGAATTTTTGGAATGTGGAAGAAAACAATGAACATTTAACTTTTTTTCACAAAACTGCTACTTTAACCTCAAATTTTTAATTTTCACAAGGGCAGCCAGAAAAAATGGACCCCAAAATGTGTTGTGCAATTTCTCCTGAGCACGCTGATACCCCATATGTGGTGCAAAGCCACTGTTTGGGCGCACGGCATGGCTCGGAAGGTAAGGAGCGCCATTTGACTTTTGGAATGGAAATTTGACTGGAATCGATAGCTGACGCCATGTTGCATTTGGAGAGCCCCTGAGGTGCCTAAACAGAGGAAACCCCCAACAAGTGACCCCATTTTGGAAACTAGACCCCTCAAGGAACTTATCTAGATGTGTGGTGAGCACCTTGAACCCCCAGGGGCTTCACAGAATTTTATAATGTTGAAGTGTGAAAATAAAAAAAACACATTTTTAACACAAAACTGCTACTTTAGCCTCAAATTTTTAATTTTCACAAGGGCAGCCAGAAAAAATGGACCCCAAAATGTGTTGTGCAATTTCTCCTGAGCACGCCGATACCCCATATGTGGTGCAAAGCCACTGTTTGGGCGCACGGCATGGCTTGGAAGGTAAGGAGCGCCATTTGACTTTTGGAATGGAAATTTGACTGGAATGGATAGCGGACGCCATGTTGCATTTGGAGAGCCCCTGAGGTGCCTAAACAGAGGAAACCCACAACAAGTGACCGAATTTTACAATCTACTCCTCTGTATAAATTAATCTAGTGGTAGGAAAATAAGTAGATAGGTAAATGGTCACTAAACCCATAGATGAATTCCCACAGAGGTGTCATTTCCATAATGGGGTCACTTCAGGGGGGATTATGCTGTTCTGGCACTTTTCAGAGTACCAGAGCTAAAGAATCCCCCCTGAAGTGACCCCATTTTAGAAATGACACCCCTCTGGGAATTCATCTATGGTTCAGTGACCATTTTAACTCAATGGATGATTTCCAGAAACAAGCACGCAATGGAAGGTTTAGATTCTGGAGAACCCCCCCCCTGGAAATTAAGTGAGCTCTACTCGAATGTGTCATTCACTAAATGAACCAAATGTTTGAATGACAAATTGGGATACATTTTTACAGTTTAAAAACGTGGTTCTGTGTGTAAGATTTTAAAGCAGTCAGTGACGCATAAGGCTGGCAATGATGGGCATTGTGGGCAATAGTAGCGGGTATCACGCCTCATTCCTCTCTTAGTACATACACAACATCTTTTATGGGGGTTCCTTCTTGTTTCCGTTGCTGGAATAAGTGCAATAAAATGTCGCTCAGTGAGTCTTTTCACATCCTCAGATTCTAATGGATGAGCGGGGCTAACACTTTGAAAGACAAGATTTTCAATTACCTTTTCTTGATAATCAAGAAAAGGATCTGAATTTCCTGCTTTTTTGTACAACACAAAAGAATTGTATGTGGCCACCTGAAACAAATAAATAACCAACTTTTTATACCAGGTATAGGAATTTCTTGATACCTGGTATGGCTGTAGAACCTGGTCTGCAAGGTCCACACCCCCCATGTGTTTGTTGTAGTCAATGACTGACACAGGTTTTTGCTTCGGAGTGGTGGATCCTAGTTCTACAGTGGCCCTTGTGGCATCTGTGTGGATCGAGCTGAGGACAAAAATATCCCTCTTATCCCTATATTTCAGGGCAAGCAGCTCTCCGTTGCGTACTGCCCCTGACTGCCCCTTTTGAAACTTTTGGTTGGCCAATGGTTGTGGAAACCCCTGACTGTTTTTACGGATGGTCCCACAAGCCCCGATGTTGTGTTCAACCAGACTTTTAAAATAGGGGTATGCAGGTGTAATAATTGTCCACATATAGATTGTAGCCTTTTTGAAAAAATGGACTTATCAGCTCCCAAACAATTTTTCCAGATGTCCCCAGATAAGTAGGGCATCCTGGTGGGTTTAGCTGGCTATCTTTCCCCTCATATATGCGGAAAGCGGATTTTATAGATCTTTATTCCAAACCTTGCCCTTTTAGATGGGATAAATTGCTTGAGGTGCAGTCCTCCTTTGAATTTTACAAGGGACTCGTCTATAGAAATATTTTGTGTTGGGGTGTAGAGGCTTAAGAATTTTTCTGACAAATTTTCAATGATGGGTCTAAATTTATATAACCTGTCATGTTCTGGGGCATTTCTGGGCAGGCATTGACTATTGTCGTTAAAATGCCAAAACCGCATGAGCATTTCATAACGGGTCCTAGGCAGAACGACTGAAAACATAGGGGTGGCTTGAACAGGGTGGTTGGACCAGTAGGATCGAATGCTCGGTTTTTTAACAAGCCCCATGGCAAATGTAAGTCCTAAAAAATTTTTAATTTCCGGGACATTAGTTGGTGTCCATAAATTTGCCCTAGCATAGTAAGATCGGGGATTCTGGCTTATGAATTGGGATGCATATAAATTTGTTTGCACGACAATATGCTCTAGCAAGCTGTCTGTAAAAAACAAATTAAAAAAATGAATTGGTCCAAAATCTTCCACCTCCACATTTATACCAGGAGTGGCGTTGAAATCAGGGCTGAATGGAGCAGCCGAATCCGAAGCCTCCCATCTGGGAAATGCTAGATCATGTGGCAACGCACCTTGTACACTGGCGTGCGCCAATTCACTAGTAGCAGGGACAGCGCTTGTACTGGACAGTGTTCCCTGATTTGGAGACGTTTCTCCAGTAGCGCTATTTACCCCTATTGCTGTACTGGTCCTTGGGCTTGAGGATGGACCAGAATCACTGCTCATTTCTGAGCTCTCAGTGTCGCCGCTACTAAAGCCCTCAAAATCCATATCTCCATCTGAGATTGCGCTGTCATCAGTGTCAGAACATAGCAGGGCATACACCTCTTCTGCGGTATAAGTCTGACGGGCCATTTTATTTTTATCTTTTTTGACCGGACTGAACGGACCAGACTGACAGGACTGACTGGACTGATCTGACAGGACTGACTGGACTGATCTGACAGGACTGACTGGACTGATCTGACAGGACTGACTGGACTGATCTGACAGGACTGACTGGACTGATCTGACAGGACTGACTGGACTGATCTGACAGGACTGACTGGACTGATCTGACAGGACTGACTGGACTGATCTGACAGGACTGACTGGACTGATCTGACAGGACTGACTGGACTGATCTGACAGGACTGACTGGACTGATCTGACAGGACTGACTGGACTGATCTGACAGGACTGACTGGACTGATCTGACA
This sequence comes from Phyllobates terribilis, assembly GCF_046119375.1. Lineage (NCBI taxonomy): Eukaryota > Metazoa > Chordata > Amphibia > Anura > Dendrobatidae > Phyllobates > Phyllobates terribilis. Next base: position 158,704,430 of record NW_027362771.1, on the reverse strand, counting down.
GGACTGACTGGACTGATCTGACAGGACTGACTGGACTGATCTGACAGGACTGACTGGACTGATCTGACAGGACTGACTGGACTGATCTGACAGGACTGACTGGACTGATCTGACAGGACTGACTGGACTGATCTGACAGGACTGACTGGACTGATCTGACAGGACTGACTGGACTGATCTGACAGGACTGACTGGACTGATCTGACAGGACTGACTGGACTGATCTGACAGGACTGACTGGACTGATCTGACAGGACTGACTGGACTGATCTGACAGGACTGACTGGACTGATCTGACAGGACTGACTGGACTGATCTGACAGGACTGACTGGACTGATCTGACAGGACTGACTGGACTGATCTGACAGGACTGACTGGACTGATCTGACAGGACTGACTGGACTGATCTGACAGGACTGACTGGACTGATCTGACAGGACTGACTGGACTGATCTGACAGGACTGACTGGACTGATCTGACAGGACTGACTGGACTGATCTGACAGGACTGACTGATCTGACAGGACTGACTGATCTGACAGGACTGACTGATCTGACAGGACTGACTGATCTGACAGGACTGACTGATCTGACAGGACTGACTGATCTGACAGGACTGACTGATCTGACAGGACTGACTGATCTGACAGGACTGACTGATCTGACAGGACTGACTGATCTGACAGGACTGACTGATCTGACAGGACTGACTGATCTGACAGGACTGACTGATCTGACAGGACTGACTGATCTGACTGATCTGACAGGACTGACAGGACTGACTGACTGACAGATCTGACAGGACTGACTGACTGACAGATCTGACAGGACAGACTGACTGACAGATCTGACAGGACAGACTGACTGACAGATCTGACAGGACTGACTGACTGACAGATCTGACAGGACTGACTGACTGACAGATCTGACAGGACAGACTGACTGACAGATCTGACAGGACAGACTGACTGACAGATCTGACAGGACAGACTGACTGACAGATCTGACAGGACAGACTGACTGACAGATCTGACAGGACAGACTGACTGACAGATCTGACAGGACAGACTGACTAACAGATCTGACAGGACAGACTGACTGACAGATCTGACAGGACAGACTGACTGACAGATCTGACAGGACAGACTGACTGACAGATCTGACAGGACAGACTGACTGACAGATCTGACAGGACAGACTGACTGACAGATCTGACAGGACAGACTGACTGACAGATCTGACAGGACTGACTGACTGACAGGACTGACTGACTGATCTGACAGGACTGACTGACTGATCTGACAGGACTGACTGACTGATCTGACAGGACTGACTGACTGATCTGACAGGACTGACTGACCTGACAGGACTGACTAACCCTAACTCTTACTTTCTTTTTTATTTTATTTTTTTCACTTTTACTGTGGCAAGGCTGACAGCTCTTGTCACAGTGTTTCTCCTCTGCTCTCTCACTGAGATCGGAGGAGAAACAGTGTATTTATCAGGCAGATCGCCCGGGAAAGTTTGTTGCTAAAACAAACTTCCCTGGTGATCTCTCTGATTGGCTGGTGTGACGCTGACATCATCGAGACCTGAGCCAATCAGGTCTCGATGATGTCAGAGGTCACAGCACCGGGATCCCCGCCGCTGGCAGTTATGTGGGGGGTCCGGATCGCCGACCACCGGCTGTCACTATCTTTTAAATGCCGCGATCGCTATGGATCGCGGCATCTAGAAGATAGGAACAGGTTAACATCATGGGGACCTGATCCAATCAGGTCCCCATGATGCCACATGTCAGAGCTATCGCTCTGAACCGGTACCGCAGCGCTAGCAGGACCCTGGGGGTCCTGAGCGCTGCGGGACCACCCACCGTTTTTAAACGTCGGCGCTGCACAGAGCCCAGGCAGCGCCGACGTTTATGTACAGTGGGCGGTCGGGAACCGGTTAAATGTATCTACTGTCATTGTCACAGTAACTTTGTCACTGACAAAATATCTTGCAACTGATGGCTGCAAAGTTCTCTGCTCCTTTGTTTGGCTGGAATAGCTGGGCATTGGTTTGGATGCAGTCTTTCTCATCCACTGCTTTCAGTACTTCTGGATGAAAGCGCTGTAAATGTCTCTTTAGATTAGAAGCTCTGGTAGGAGCATTTTTATCTTTGCCTGAATATGCACTGATCTTGGCTTCACAGCATTTGTTTTCGTCTGGATCATTTGTCATACACTGACAGACATAATGTTTTCTATCTTGAGTGATGGTGAAATGTTCAAATACAGCTGATTTAATGTGACGCTTCTTTGACATTCTCAGGTTTTTAATTCTGCATTCACAATCCAAATGACAATTGTTTTTCCTAAAAACAATTGTACAAAATTATTGCCAGGTCGTACAACTGATATAGTGGTCAGTAATACTGTTATTCCTCATGTACTCACAGTTAACTGATGCAAAGTTTGTTGAAATGATAATACTTCTTACAGTCTTCCTCTTCTGAGTAGCAGCTGTGAGATGCTTGGAAGACGCACACCTAGTAAACATCTAGTCTAGAGGAGGAGCTTTACTACTAAGAATTTGCAACACATTTTCACTTTCAGTTTCATACATTGTAAGTAGGGGGGTTGGGGCAGCATGAGGTTAACCAAGTATAAGATTAGATAAGGGCAGTGGAGAACAGTGACACACAAAAAGTAAGAAATGTCTCCATCTCTAGCAGAACTGCTTATCACTGTTGTTCATAGTTTGATAGAACATATATATATATTGAGTAACATTTATAAAATTCATATGAAAGTTCAATTATGAAATATTAATACATTTTTTTTAAAGCTGGAGTCGGAGTCCAGAAGAGGAAGACTGTAAGAAGTATTATCCTTTCAACAAACTTTGCATCAGTTAACTGTGAGTACATGAGGAATAACAGTATTACTGACCACTATATCAGTTGTACGACCTGGCAATAATTTTGTACAATTGTTTTTAGGAAAAACAATTGTCATTTGGATTGTGAATGCAGAATTAAAAACCTGAGAATGTCAAAGAAGTGTCACATTAAATCAGCTGTATTTGAACATTTCACCATCACTCAAGATTGAAAACATTATGTCTGTCAGTGTATGACAAATGATCCAGACGAAAACAAATGCTGTGAAGCCAAGATCAGTGCATATTCAGGCAAAAATAAAAATGCTCCTACCGACTCCACGACTCCGCAGCCCTGCAAACTCCTTGCAGATGTTATCCTTGGTGGGATTTGAACCTAGGACCCCAGCGTTGCAAGGCTGCAGTGCTAACCACTGCGCCACCGTGCCGCCCACATCAGTACTGCCCCATTGAATAACATTAGTCCGAGTGCTATCTGATAAAAAATTAGAAAGCATTCATCCAATTTATACACTCGAGTCATCCTGACCTTGGATTGAAAGTTTTCAGCATGAACAACAGAAAGAGCTTCTGTACATGTCGGCTGCTATGTCAGCACGCAGCACTGCCTTTAGCATATACACTGCGTGCAGAATTATTAGGCAAATGAGTATTTTGATCACATGATACTTTTTATACATGTCCTACTCCAAGCTGCATAGGCTTGAGAGGCAACTACCAATTAAGTAAATCTGGTGATGTGCATCTCTGTACTGAGGAGGGGTGTTGACTAATGACATCAACACCCTATATAAGGTGTGCTTAATTATTAGACAACTTCCTTTCCTTTGGCAAAATGGGTCAGAAGAGAGATTTGACGGGCTCTGAAAAGTCCAAAATTGTGAGATGTCTGGCAGAGGGATGCAGCAGTCTGGAAATTTCCAAACTTTTGAAGCGTGATCACCGAACCATCAAGCGTTTCATGGCAAATAGCCAACAGGGTCGCAAGAAGCGTGTTGGCCAAAAAAGGCGCAAAATAACTGCCCATGAATTGAGGAAAATCAAGCGTGAAGTTGCCAAGATGCCATTCGCCACCAGTTTTGCCATATTTCAGAGCTGCAACGTTACTGGAGTATCAAAAAGCACAAGGTGTGCGATACTCAGGGACATGGCCAAGGTAAGGAAGGCTGAAAAACGACCACCTTTGAACAAGAAACATAAGATAAAACGTCAAGAATGGGTCAAGAAATATCTTAAGACTGATTTTTCAAAGGTTTTATGGACTGATGAAATGAGAGTGACTCTTGATGGGCCAGAGGCTGGATCAATAAAGGGCAGAGAGCTCCACTCCGACTCAGACGCCAGCAAGGTGGAGGTGGGGTACTGGTATGGGCTGGTATCATCAAAGATGAACTTGTGGGACCTTTCGGGTTGAGGATGGAGTGAAGCTCAACTCCCAGACCTACTGCCAGTTTCTTTAAGACAACTTCTTCAAGCAGTGGTACAGGAAGAAGTCGGTATCGTTCAAGAAAAACATGATTTTTATGCAGGACAATGCTCCATCACATGCATCCAACTACTCCATAGTGTGGCTGCCCAGTAAAGGTGTAAAAGAAGAAAAAATAATGACATGGCCCCCTTGTTCACCTGATCTGAACCCCATAGAGAACCTGTGGTCCATCATAAAATGTGAGATCTACAGGGAGGGAAAACAGTACACCTCTCGGAACAGTGTCTGGGAGGCTGTGGTGGCTGCTGCACGCAATGTTGATCAAAAACAGATCAAGCAACTGACAGAATCTATGGATGGGAGGCTGTTGAGTGTCATCATAAAGAAAGGTGGCTATATTCATCACTAATTTTTGGGGTTTTTGTTTTTGCATGTCAGAAATGTTTATTTCTAAATTTTATGCACTGATATTGGTTTACCTGGTGAAAATAAACAAGTGAGATGGGATTATATTTGGTTTTTATTAAATTGCCTAATAATTCGGCACAGTAATAGTTACCTGCACAAACAGATATCCTCCTAAGATAGCCAAATATAAAAAAAAAACCACTCCAACTTCCAAAAATATTAAGCTTGGATATTTGAGTCTTTTGGGTTGATTGAGAACATAGTTGTTGAACAATAATAAAAATAATCCTCTAAAATACAACTTGCCTAATAATTCTGCACACAGTGTATGTTAGGCACATATAAGAGCTATAAACCAAGTATGAAATCTTCTTACCTCCTAAATGTAATAAATTGTGAATGTTTATCATCCTGTAAACCAGGTCCTTTCTCCAGTAATGTTTTTATAGCTGTGCTCAAATCTGCATAAGAAGAGGATTAAGAAAGATTACTTAGCTAAGAACATGTTTTGGAGGCTAGTCAGACACAGAACACAACGCCACATACTTCAATCATAGCCATCACACTCTTGACCAAGTTTAGTTTTTTTACTTCTACAATTTATTTATATAACTCACTTATATAGCACCATTAATTCCACAGCACTTTACAGACATTATCATCACTGTCCCCATGGGGGCTCACAATCTACATTCCCTATCAGTAAGTCTTTGGAGTGTGGGAGGAAACTGGAGAACCCGGAGGAAACCCATGCAAACACAGGGAGAACATACAAACTCCTTGCAGATGTTGTCCTTGGTGGGATTTGAACCCAGGACCCCATTGCTGCAAAGCAACAGTGCTGCTAACCACTGAGCCACCGTGCTGCCCTTATCAAAAAAAGTCTAAGTTTTTCTGTCCAGTTGGAAAAAGTGTTTGACAGAAAAGACAGACATGGAAGTGCTTCACCCATGAGTTTAACAGACTCATGATTATGCGTCCGCTGCATTGTTTCATAGCTCATATTACTCAGGTGACATTTTTCTGCATTTGGCCAACTAGGAATAGAGACCCGCAGCTTTAAAGGGAACCTGACAGCTGATACATGCTGCCCAAACCATGGGCAGCATGTATCAGCCAACGACTGTACGATCACAGTCACGTATGTTTGTCTCTGCCTACATGTACGTATAGGGAGAAGCTTGTCAGTCACTGTCAGCAGACAGGAAGAAGCCAACAGGGACCCGCATGTACGACTAGTCTCCAGTGTGGCTCGGTCTCGGGAGGCTATTAAAAGTAGGTTTTTGTCTGAAACACTGCAGCGTTTCAGAGACAAACGTACATGGCTGGGATACAACAGCCCGTGGCTGATATATACTGCCCTTGCTTTGAGCAGCATGCATCAACCAGTCAGGTTCCCTTTAATGGGACTTCCAATATATATACTGCTGTCCAGGGGCATACACAGAAGTCCAGGGTCCATGAGCCCGCAGCTTTCACTAAAAAAATAAATAAAAAAAAATAAAGTAATACATGGATTGTGATGCGGGGGGCCTAATGAGGATGATAGAGGAAACAACCATCCCCCTATCGAACCGTTTAGATGCCATGGTGAACATCAACCAAGGCATTTAAGGCAATAAACTGCTGTGATGGGAACTAGGGCTGTAGAGACTGTAAGCCAAACCTCCGACTCCACAGCGCTGCCTCACTACTCAGCATGTACATAAAGTGCAGCACAGATTCATCTACACTAAAAGCCGAGATCCTTAGATCAGGAACAGAACAGACATTTATAGGACATTTCATAACTTTCCCAAATTCTAATGAAAACATTTAAAGCACATTCCGCTTTGTACTACTGTACCCAATTTATTATATATTTTAGGAGTTGGAGTCAGTCTGTTTTATACCGACTGACAAAATAGACTCAGACTCCGACTCCACAGCCCTGCTGAGAACTAGCTACAGTGGCAGCAGTTGTCAGTGGGTGTCAGCTGTGTAAAACTACCGGCACACATAGCAGTGGCAGCACACCATTGCTTTCTCCATCATTACTATACTATTCTGTATAGATACTAGAAGAGTTAACTCAGAGTGGAGAAATACCCTGGCATTTGTTAAAAAAAAGATTAGACTACTGGAAGAATTGACAGTGTGCATCAAGGTTGATAAATGTAAATCTTACAAACATCATCTGCCAGGGAAATCAGAATGAATTTTTTCTCCTCAGTAGGCATTTCAGAGCTGGAGTGTCCATCAAAATGAACAATTGCATCAAATTCCACATCGCGTTGATGTGAGATTCTAAAAATATAATAATAAAAAAAAAAAAAATAGACAATATCAAAAGTTGTGGAAAATGCATTACAACCAAAAAGGAAACCATTGTATGTTCTGTACATCATTCCTCTTCCACTTACCTTGTCGCATTGTCTACAATGAGCTGAGACTCGGCCCGGTGATTGGTTTTCAGTTCAATTGCCCAATTCAATCTACTCAGACCAGCAAACATGTCTGCCAGCAGATTTCCTGGCTCTATACTTGGCAGCTGGCGAACATCCCCTGGAATAAACAAGACATTACATGTTTCATACAATTCTCTGCTCATTACATAATAAAATTAGTACCCAAATCAAAATAAAAGTATAAATGTTTTCTGATCGCCTTCTGTGTGTCACTATCATGACATTTTCTACATGGATCCATCTCCTGGTGGATGTTCAGTAATTCAGGCTGAGATAAATGGTTAGAAGTACATGGATACGTACCCAGGATTACAAGTTTAGCTAGCCTTCCGTGACAGTACAAAAGCTTCAGAACAGCGCTAAAGATACGAACAGACACCAAGCTGGCTTCATCCACCACCAAGGCCTCCACATGGGAAAATTTCCATTTTATTTCATCATTATCTAGCTTTTTCCAGGCAGAATAGCTGCATGTCACCTGGAAATAGTAAAGATATAATATCAAATATTTAAACCATTTAAGAGTCAAATACACTGTACTCAGTTCTCTGAAGATAAGTAGATAGATAGAATAGCATTAGACATCAGGAGACAAAAAAAATGCAGAATCAGTTTACCATACAGAACCATGCACTACTATATGTGATTAAGTACCGCTCAGGTATGATTGATAATCCAAGAATGTAAGAAAATCATCACACCAACCCCATATGTTATTTATTCAATTTATTCCCTTAGAAACTTGGCCAAACTGTGAAGTGCCTCATGTGATTTAAGCAATGGTCAATGTGGAGGAAGCTGGGACAACCCCTTTAAATTATTCCTTATAGAGGCAAAATGCATAAAATAGCATTTCCAAAATGATTTTGTTATTGCATTTTTCTTAAAGGGGCATTGAGCAGCTCAGAGCTATGCTGTCTCCCTACAGTTTCCTTCCTGCCTTCCAGGGTGGTCTCTCTTCCTTGAATGACAGATATGGTGAATAGTAGAATGGCAGTATTAGTAGAACTTTAAGGCTTTGTGCCCATGATGCAGAAATGCTCTGGATTTTTCCTGATCGTTTCTGCATCTCCCTGGCAGAAAAAACGTATACGGATTGTACATGCGGATTGTACATGTGTTTTTCCTGCCAGGGACAAGCGTAAGTGAAGCGTTTTTCACATGCATTTCCGCATGCGGGTTGACAAGCGCTTTCCAAGCGATTTTAGCATCACTTGAAAAGTGCTTGACAACTTGGTCACATTATATAAATCCATGCAAACGGCATGGATTTATATAGTGTGTCCGGAAGAATGGTAAAAAATAAATATATACTTACCTTCTGATGGCCCCCGGTGTCCTCATCCGATCCGTCCTGGCTTGCCGACAGCTCGCGGTGGTCTAAAAGGACCTGACATGACGGGTCACACGACCGCCGACGTCAGCGGTCGCGTGACCAGTCACATGACTAAATGACGTCACCGCAGGTCCTTTTTAGACCATCACGAGCTGCCAGCAAGCCAGGACGGATCGAATAAGGACACCGGGGGCCATCAGAACGCAAGTATAATATTTATTTTTTATTCTTTTTTTTTTTTTAACAGGTACTATGGTACCCGGGTCTGGAGGAGAGTCTCCTCTTCTCCAGACCCGGGTACCATCCGCACATTGAACCGCATGATATCCACATGTGCACATGTAGTTATGCAGATATTATGCGATTCAATGCAAGTCAATGGCGGTGAAAACGTCGCGATTCTGCAAAATAATTGGTAGTGCTGTGGATTTTTCCGCAATGATTATCCACAGCGGAAATTTCCGCAGCATGTGCAGGTGCGGAATTGCGTTTGCGGAAACGCTTAAAAAATGCATAGTGGGCACACAGCCTAAAGGTCATTTACACACAGATAGAGTCCCGATTAGGAGAACTGCTCTGAAAGCTGCAGTAATGATGATTTTGCAAAATTTATAGCAGCAGCTCATCAGAAGTTGAGAGGGAGGTGAGCAGATAACTGCTGTATAGAAATCAATGATAGAGCGAGCCAACTGGTATGCAAGGAGTTAACCCCTCTCATGGAATGTAACTACTGTGTACTCTAGGCCAGGGTCTGTGCAGGCATTAGTGGCTGAGCTCTATGGAAGCTAGCAGTACACTATGAAAGATAAAAGCTCTAATTGCAGCAGTATGACAGCAGAAAAAATAAGCAATTGAACAATTGAATAACTTAAGAATACTCCTTTAAGTAGGTCTTTAAAAGGTAATCTGTCACTCACCATAAAATGCATTTTTTTTGCCTGGTCTAAATGCGGCTGTTCCCTGAATCTAAAATTGTTTGTTTTTTTTCATTCCTGTGTCTGTGTCTAAGATATGGACTACAAAAAATAAAAAAAAATAGGGCCCACACCCCTTTAGTATTAAAAGGGGTTGTCCACTACTTTATATGATCCCCCAATGTATTCCCCCAGGGCCCATAAGTGTTTCTCCAAATACCTCGTGGTGCCTTTTCTGCCTGTGAGCGGCGCCATCACTGGCCGCTCACAGGCATCACATGACCACCGGCTGCAGCCGGCTCTGACATCCACTGATGTCATGTCAAGTTCCGGCTGCAGCAGGGGGGTGACTTACTTCTGCGTTCCACAGTGGATGCTGGGCTGTGGGCGGGGTTACCCCGTGCATCACACCCATCATCCACCGTGCGCTCTCCCTCTCATCTCCTCATTCACTGGGAAAGCGCGCGGTGGATGCTGGGTGTAACGCACGGGGTAACTCCGCCCACAGCCCAGCGTCTTCCGCGGGGAGCGGGTCACTGATGTCACGCCTCACTTGACGTGACATTAGTGATGGGTCACGTGATGCCTGTGAGCGGCCAACGATATATATATCAGGATGGGGCCCAGGATGAGGGCCATTTACCAGGATGGAGGATATAGAGATTATAATAGATCTATACATACACATACATACAGAGTGACACACATACACATATATATATATCTATACCAGGATGAGGGACATTTATACAATGATGGGGAGGTGGCCTGGTCCAAATCTTGCACCAGGGCTAATTAAGCCAATGACTATGGTTATAGTACTATCAAAATATGAATTCATGTACAAATCCCACTCCATAACTCATTGCCACATAATAGCTCAGAGTGTATGAGAAATAACCATAGGAATCAATGCAAATGGTTGATCATACAAGATAGTACAAATGTGGAGAAGTCCTAGAAAACCAGTTAGAAGAGTATAGGTTCTAAGTGTAAACAAGACCAAATCAATAAACCCCAGAAGCTAGCAATCAAATGAAGCTAGCAAAACTTAAATGCCGATTTAATCCCATTGGACTTAACGACTCCAGCCAAAAGATGCACTTCGTTTCTCGTTGGACAATCCTCGTGTCCCAATCGTCCTGTCTTACTGAGTGTGGCTCTATCTCCATCACATGAAAAGAGATCAAACCAATATCCCCACCATGTTTTTGTTTCAAGTGTCAAGCCAGGGGGAATATCTTTTATGCATGTCCCTCAGATGTTCACTAATGCGAACATGGAACTGACACTTCATCTTATCTACATAATCCATGGGGCAGGTACATGTGCACAGGTATACCACCCCTATTGTCTTACAGTTTGCAAAAGATCTATTATATACCCTATTGGTTACCAGGGCTGTGGAGTCGGTATAACACGGACCAACTCAGACTCCTAAAATTGGGTACAGTAATTCAATGCAGTTTGTGGGGAATATTTTTTCCTAAGAATTTGGGAAAGTTATGAAATGTCCTATAAATGTCTGTCCTATTCCTGATCTAAGGGTCTAGACTTTTAGCTGAGATGAATCTGCGCTACAGTAAATGTATCACTTAAACATGAACCATGTATGAGGGAGTCGGAGTCGTGGAGTCGGAGTCATGGAAATTGAGGAGACGGGAGATTTGGCTTACCAACTCCACAGCCCTGTTGGTTACTGCACTACAAAAAGGTGTTTGAAGGGCAGACAAGATGCCAAAAACTACACCAAAAAGTTCCAAATGATCTTTTCTCCAACCAGTTAGTCCCAGGTTTTTTTATTAGAAAAATGACTGAGCCCAGCACACGGCAGAGTGCAACATGGTATCATTTTAAAATTTTGAGCATAAACCTATATTTGTGGGGTTTTTTTAATAATATTGAATAAAGTATTGTTTTTAGGGTTTCTTTTGTTTTCCTTTTCACTCCCCATTCAGATGAGGCCTGGTTTGGCACATGGAGAGATAGGACATCTAGTGGTTAGGGACCATTTATATGTAGGTACACCTTGACGTGGTTGGAAGTCTTTTGTGTTCTGTAATCAAAACACAATAAAGTACCGTATTTTTTTGAGGAAAATGGGAGGTGCGTCTTATAGTCCGAATGTTGGGGGGGGGTGGTATATATATGTGGTGTGTGGGGGGAGCGGTAGCGGTGGAGGAGCGGGGCACAGAAGGCAGCAGCTGCCCGCTGCAGTCTACACTGTCCATGCTGCTAAAGAAAATGAATATTCACTGCTCCCCACGCCCATGGGGCGTGGGGAGCACTGAATATTCATGCTCCTTAATAGCAGCACACAGTGTAGCCGCGCTGCGGCTCCTGCGGCTGCCAGAATCGCCTGTGCCCGCTGTTAAAGGGCATGAATATTCAACCTCTCTCCACGCCCATGGGGAGGGGGTGAATATTCATGCCCTTTACTAAGCGGGCACACGAGATAGCCCGGCAGCAGCTGGAGCCACAGCGCAGCTACACTGTGTGCCGGCTATTAAGCAGCATGAAGTCACTGCTCCCGCACACACAGTCCAGGCGTGAGGAGCAGTGATTTCCGGCAGCTGAACTCTCCATGCGAGCCGCGCATGGCAGTGACGCCATGCACGACTCACATGGAGAGATCAGTGCGGGCAGACAGGACGCAGCGCTGGAGGAGAGAAGAAAGGTGAATAGGAGTGTTTATTTTTTTTTTATGTGCAGCCTGATGGGGATTAGGGGGACCATGCATACTAGGATAAGGATGAGGGGGACCATGCATACTAGGATAAGGATGAGGGGGTGCCATGCATACCAGGACGGGGATGAGGGGTGCCATGCATACCAGGACGGTGATGAGGGGTGCCATGCATACCAGGACGGGGATGAGGGGTGCCATGCATACCAGGAAGGGGATGAGGGGTGCCATGCATACCAGGACAGGGATGAGGGGTGCCATGCATGCCAGGACAGGGATGAGGGGTGCCATGCATGCCAGGACAGGGATGAGGGGTGCCATGCATGCCAGGACAGGGATGAGGGGTGCCATGCATACCAGGACAGGGATGAGGGGTGCCATGCATACCAGGACAGGGATGAGGGGTGCCATGCATACCAGGACAGGGATGAGGGGTGCCATGCATACCAGGACAGGGATGAGGGGTGCCATGCATACCAGGACAGGGATGAGGGGTGCCATGCATACCAGGACAGGGATGAGGGGTGCCATGCATACCAGGAGAGGGATGAGGGGTGCCATGCATACCAGGACAGGGATGAGGGGTGCCATGCATACCAGGACAGGGATGGGGACCACGTATTAAAGGAAGGGGTGGGGATATATACCAGGATAGGGGATATTGTCAGAATTGGGGGATATTACCCCTATACCAGTGTCAGCAGAAGACCCCCTCCCCCTTAAAAGTGCATCATGACCACATTTTTTTCTTAATTTTTTTTTTTTATTATTTTCCTCCTCTAAAACCTAGGTGGTTCTTATGGTTCGATGCGTCTTATAGTCTGAAAAATACGGTACCTTACGTTTTTAACGTTTATAGCAATATTGGAGCATATGCATCTATTGGTCCCAGTGTCCTGATGCATTGTGAATGTATGTGTCTGAGATATGGCCCAGTCTTCCTTTTTGCTCCTGCATACAAAGCTATAGACTCTAAGAGAAGAGTTGAAAATCATGATCCCCTTGACTAGGTTTAAATGATTTATCATGAGATTTATCATTCCCTGCAAAACTAGATTTAAATGAAAGGCACAAAAAAGAAGGAGGGGTCAGTTTCTCAGGAAAGGAAAGTCAGAAGGAAAAGAAAATAGATTTAGAGAGAGGGAAAAGGCTATGTTTACATCAGGGGAAAATTACATACCATATTTATAGCGCGTGAGATGTCCTCTCTAAGAGTATGGGGTACCATATATGTTTTTATTAAACCTCATTTGATGTCATTTCAATATGACATTATGTCACTGTCTGGTTAAGGAAACTGCATAAAAATCTATTATGAAGCATACCTAAGGTATGCTCCAACAGGAAATAATGGTATACAACCCCGAGGACTATACTAGATATCCATAAAAAACATGAATCACCTAGCAACTGCAATGCTGGACTGACAATGCTAGAAAAAGAGCCCTTTTTATTGTTATCACAGGCGTTAGCACTAAGGTTTTCCTGGCTAGTGAACTAGTAAGAAATTGTGCTCAGTCAGTGCAACAAATAACAATGACTTACTGCTAATGATGCACATGGGCATTTTTTGGCAAGAAGGGGTATAGTGGTAGCCCATCTGGAAATGGGTTCCCTGACCATCAGGGCAAAGATTCCCCACTTATGACTGCTCTCTGTTAGAGTGAAGAGGCACTGTTAAAGGGGTATTCTCATCTTCAAGATCCTATCCCAATATATAGTAGGTGTAATAATAATAGTATTAGCAAATACCTCCAATTAGAAACGTAGTAAAGTTTTTTCTGATTTGCTATGTCTCTTTCCTCATGTGCAGGCATTGCAGGACCTTAGTTATCCATGGTTACGACCAGTGATATAGTGAGAGTTCGTTAGCTGCTAGTGGTCGTAACCATGGATACCTAAGGTCCTGCAATGCCTGCACATGAGGAAAGAGACATAGCAAATCAAAAATACTATACTACATTTATAATTGGAGGTATTTGCTAATATTAATATTATTACACCTACTACATATTGGGATAGGATCTTGGGGATGGGAATACCCCTTTAAGAGTTGCTCCAGCTCAGGAGGACTTGGAGTGTCCTTGTATTATACAAACGGGGGTTAATCAACTCATTACTTAGTGGCTGCATATAGATTGATTGGGTTTTTTTAAACAAAAAAACAAAATTGTGTAAATAAAAAGATCTACAATTGTGCAAAAATACATTTTGCTAAATACACAGAAAACAAAGGAAAAATGTTGAGAATCCACCATGTACCTGATGCAAGGTGGCAGCTGGAAGGCCAGTTTTTTTCTTTAGTAGAGAAGCAGCTTTTCCCGTGGGTGCAGTAAGTAAAACACGTATAGGGTTGTTCTGTTTGGTGCTAGAGGCCATGGTGTCATAAAACCATTCTTCTGAAGCATCGATATCTTCTTCAAAGGCTTTACAGGCCTCTTCAATGTCATCGCTTTCCTTCTGCATCATGGACTTGAACACTAGACTTACCACTGTGGTCTTCCCACACCCACCCTTGCCACTTATAACGGTCACTGGGTTTGCCAAAATCATTTTCCCTGCCCTCTTTTGGTCATCATCCAGTAACTTTGGACATTTCGGCTCTGCAGAACATTCATGCGGTTGCGATAATTCGATGCCCTCGTCAGATCCGTCACCGATGACAGAGCAAAATGCAGCAGTCGGACATTGTGAAGCGTTCTGGTTATTGGGCTCTTTTTCTTGCTTCTCGTGTGAGGACTGATCATCTCCAAATAGATCATTTTCATTAATGTCAATATTCCAGGTCTGTCTGTGCACTATCTTCTGGATATATTCTGCAATGTTTACTTCATAGCAGTACCAGCTATACAGGAAAACTTTTTTCTGCTCAATCACCACAATCTCATGCTCCTTCAGGAAATCTAGAGCTTCCCATGCAGCTTCTACTGACATGTCCTGAGAATTAGTGACTGCATTAGTAAGTTCAGAGAGGTCCACATATGTGTCGCCTAGCTCCATGCATTTCTTCTTCACTTCTCCATAGATAAGTAATGCATTGGTCTGCAAGGCTGGGATCGTTACCAGAAGATCTTCACACTGGCGAAAACTTTCCCATGTCGCCTCACAGCCACAAATGTGCAACTCTCGATAGATTATCTGATGAAAGAAGAAACATTTTTATTGCCAAGAAGAAGAAAAAAAATGGTACACCAAAAATTCTCAGTGATTTTATTTTACCAAACTATGCTTCTGATGCTTGTCCTAAATTTATACAGGAGAACATCAAATTTAGCGCAATTGCAATATATCCATTAATATGTATGGTTTTGTATATACATTATATTTTTCTCTGTGCTACAATCCCCTACTGTTTCCCCTGTGGCCACCAAAATGTGGACCGTGAAGGAAAAAAAAGCAGCTTTTATTTAAAATATGTCATACCAAAATGAGACAAAAACCCACAGCTGAAAAAATTGCACGTAAAAGAAATGGCCCAAAAAAAAAAAAACGCAACGAAAAAAATGCAAGTAACCTAATTGGTGCATATAAAAAAACACAACATACTCATTGTGGGAAATGAGCTTTAAATTTATCATTGTATGTTCTCCCCGTGTTTGCGTGGGTTTCCTCTGGGTTCTCTGGTTTCCTCCCACACTCCAAAGAGACATACTGATAGGGAATCTAGATTGTGAGCCCCAATGGGGACAGTGCCGATAAGGTCTGTAAAGCACTGTGGAATTAATGGCGCTATATAGGTGAGTAAAGTAAAATAAAAATCTGTCCCCATACTAGATGATAACTTGCTGATTCATCAGAGGTTCTTTTTGCTGGGATCTCCACCGATCCTAGGAAAAGAGCATGCACACTACTGTTCTATTCCTTGTCCATGGGACTGCCAGAGTGCGGTACTATTTCCAAAAGTTGAAAAGACTATGAATACAGAGTGGTTTGCATGCTCAACCACAGTTTACCCAGTTGTGGCTCTGAAGAACTCTGTTCTTGGAATCACTGGAGGTTCTAGCAGTCGGACCCCTATCATTTCCAGAACACACAACTTAGGGAGAGTGGCATTGAAAACAGAATGTATACAGAAGATGTATTACTTTCCATAACGTTATCCAAGGGGTAACGTTTCTCCTTGCGGAGAGTGACATGTTAAGCGTGTCAAGGTGAGGAGACTTTAAAGCAGCAATGCTCCTCTGGGAAATATGCAAATTGTCTCTTCAGAGAGGAAGAGAACTAAAATTCTAGTGCCACCTATAGGACTGTGTTTCGGGGTACCGCCCCTCGTCAGTTGAAAGTGTGAGTTCTGGTTTGGCTGGGTGAGAGGCATCACATCAGTATCCAAGGGGTAATGTTTCTCCTTGCGGAGAGAGACTTAAGCCGCAAACGCCTCTCACCCAGCCAAACGAGAACTCACACTTTGCACTGACGAGGGGCAGTACCCCGAAACACAGTGTCTGCAAATGGAGTTTCTGGTATTAGCTTTTATCCTAAGTCATGTAACAAAGCTTGTTAAAGGGTCAATATTGACTTTTAGGATTGCTACTTCCTATAGGTGGAACTACAATTCTAGCTCTCTTCCTCTCTGAAGAGACAATTTGCATAACGTGTAACGCAGAAATCCAGGTGCCAGTCACTAATACAGTCCCTGTCGGATATATGAAACTGATTTTACATCACAGAAATTTCTACAACTAATCACTCAAGTGTGAAAGAACCTAAAGGATGCATAAGCATGACTCTTGGATCACGTTCTTTAATTGGTATGAAAAGACAAAAGACTACAAGGATAAAAACAAATTAAAACCGCTAATAGGTTATTATCTACAAAACAAGATATGCCCACAATAGAGCAAACACCTATCCTCATCTGCAATGACAGCAATGAACAGGATATTTGGAATAATACATTAAGGCTATGTGCCCACGATGCGGATTTAATGCATTTCCGCCGCGAAAATGCATTAAAAACACTTGTTAAGTTGTCTGCCATGTTTCCCAATGATAATCCGCATGTGCTATGCACATGCTGCGGAAATTTCTGCTGCGGATTATCATTGAGAAAAAATCCGCAGCACAACCATTTCTTGTGCGTAATCGCGGCGAAATCGCCGCCATTGACTTGCATTGAACCGCATAACATCGGCATGTATGCACGCAAATGTTATGCGGTTCAATGCGCGGATGGTACCCGGGTCTGGAGAAGACGAGACTATCATCCGACCTGGGTACCATTAGTAAAAAAAAGAATGAAAACGTAAAAAAATAAAAAAAACATTATACTTACCTCTCCGGTGGCCCCCGGTCTCCTCTCCGGTGGCGTGCTCTGTCCTCGGCGTCCCACGGTGTTCTCAAAGGACCTGCGGTGACGTAATTTAGTCATGTAATGGTCACGCGACCGCTGACATCGGCAGTCGCGTGACCTGTCAGCTCACTAAATTACATCAACGCAGGTCCTTTGAGAACACCGCGGGACGCCCAGGACAGAGCATGTGACCAACTTGTCAAGCACTTTTCCAAGTGATGCTCAAAATCGCTTGAAAAAAACGCATGGGGAAATGAATGCAAAAACGCTTAAAAAACGCTTCTCCCTGGCAGAAAAAAAGCATGTACAATCCGCATGCATTTTTTCTGCCAGGGAGAGGAAGAAACGCTCAGGAAAAATCCGCATCAATTCTGCATCATGGGCACATGGCCTTACTCATAAATGTCAATAGAAACATTATAACATCATTACGTGATTGTTAACCTGACATGAATATCACAATATCAAAGTCTAATAACCATGAATAAAGATACATAAATAAAAGGTTCCACAAAAAAAAAAATAAGAATAGATAATGATATAATGTGAGCACAACTTATCTACCAATTCAAATTGTATACATGGATGTTTTTGAAAATAAAGTGTAAAAACCAAAGAATCTGTAAAAAGTAGCCAATAATAAGATTGGGAAATGAGGACCCCACGCGTATAGCCACCAAAGCTGTGGCTTCCTCAGGGGTCAAGTAAGTTTCTTTGTCAGCACAATTCATAATCGAGCACTTTGTCTTGACTAATATATTTGCTCAATCATCTTTGCGTAATTATTTCCTTACCTTTCCTGCGTGCGTTCTCGTGTTAAGCAAACATTCTTACTTTGGTCATCTGAGAAATTATTCTTTTGCACGATTGTCTCTATGCATGCCCCATCTCTCATTGTCAAATAACTTTATTGACACAAGCTGTTAAATGTATGTGTAATACTAACTTCAAACTAACTTTATTGATATGCTCATGTGTTCACCTTGAACTAACTTTATTCACACCTCTTATGCAACTCACTCAGAATAATAGGTAAAGCTAAAAACTACAGGTATCGGCAGAGTCAGTTGCAGACTAGAGAGCCTGACCCCGCAGAACCTAGTGGTTCCAGCGTGAGCAGAGATAGCCCTAACCACAGACTAGATGATGGCAATTCGGAATTATGCTGCTCGAAAGGCCATCGGGTTGCTTCACGTTCCTCCTAAAGAACCGGAGGGCAGAGCAGAGTGTGAATTATCTACAAAATGGAAATTTTGCTGAAAAAAAAGGAAAGATCCCCAAGTGAGTAAAATTAACCATGAAAAACAAAATAAAAGTATAAATTACATACTGTTAGATAATATGCCACCTACTTCCTAATAAGAAACAGATGTGCAGAGTAAAGAACAAAAACAGCAAAGAGATCAACCCTAGCTGGAATTTCACTGACTGGCTTTATACTACAGAATGGCTGGACTTCCAAAAAAAAACTACCACCAGCAGAAAATGCCAGCAGGGGGAAAGAACATAAAGCCGCACATGAAAGGTGATAGGACAGACAAATGAAAACACCTGTGTTATGCTAAACAGACTGCAGCCAGAATAACAGAACATAAACACCCAGAGAAAAGGTATGTCTGCAGTGGCTCGGCGAACAGAGAAGCCGACCACAAAACACAGGCTTAAAGGGGTATTCCCATCTCCAAGATCCTATTCCAATATGTAGTAGGTGTGTCAAGGTAAAATATATATATCTTATAGAAAATAAATTAGTTTCTTTTGATAGATTACCTAATCAGTGCAAATTAATATAGAGATGATGAAATAATCTATGTGTATATATGTATGCAAATGTGTATATGCACATGGATTATGCTAATAGTTAATGAATATATAACTAACAGTTTCTATTCTTATTGTAGAAATGATTTCCTGAGAATGACGTATGCATGTGCATGGCTGATAACAGAGAGATTCATGTCGAGTTGGCAAAGATGGCGCTGAGAGACGAACTCATCCCTCCCATCAGAATTCCTAAGGCATTACTGAGACTAAGAGATACATGGATGAGCAAATTGCAGCGTGCCAAGTTATCAGAAAAGAGCAATAAATGTTACTAATCCCACCTAGGAGTGAAATACTATATAACCCCATGTCTACGTAATAAAGTATACCATTTTGCGTGGTTCAGTCTCTGAGTGAAGTTTTTCAACCAGATTAGCAGATTCGGTTAATTAGCTTCTCTGCATGCACTCAGACATCTTTAATTTGGAGGAGAGCAGTTACCTAGTGTATCTTAAATTGGTGAAACCTCCACAGGTGTAAAAATAATAATATTAGCAAATACCTCCAATTAGAAATGTAGTAGAGTATTTATGATTCGCTATGCCACTTACCTCATGTGCAGACATCACAGGACCTTAGGTATCCACAGTCAGTGGACATAACCGTGGATACCTAAGGTCCTGCAATGCCTGCACATGAGGAAAGAGAAATAGCAAATCAAAAATATTATACTACATTTCTAATTGTAGGTATTTGCTATTATTATTATTATTATTACACCTACTACATATTGGGATAGGATCTTGGAGATGGGAATACCCCTTTAAGGGTTCGAACTCAGGAGCATGACAGCGCCCTTCGCTTGCCTGCATTCAGTAATACCAACTTTATTCATACTTCCTGTTTAGACAAAAGCATTGTGCTTACCAGGACACCAACACAACCTGTTATCTTACCTCACCGCTTCCCATACTTGGTAAATGAAACCAACTTAATTTATTTAACTCATGTATATATAGCATAATTTGAGAGAAAAGAACTTGATTCACCCCTGAGGAAGCCACAGTGGCTATACGCGTGGGTCCTCATTTCCTCATCTTATTATTGCCTACTTCACGGGTTCTTTGGTTTTTACACTTGTTATTTATTTTCAAAAACATCCATGGGCATTTGAACTGGTGGTTAGGGTGTAATGGCATTGTATCATTATCTATTATTCCTTTTTTCTGTGGAACATTTATGCATCTTTATTCATGGTTATAAGACTTTGATATTGTCATATTCATGTCAGGTTAACCATCACTTAATGATGTTATAACATTTCTATGGATATTGTTAATGTAGTATTCCAAATATCCTGTTTATTGCTGTTACTTTGACAGAGGAGGATAGGCGGTTGCCCTATTGTGGGAACACCTAGTTTTGTAAATATAGCCTATAGGCGTTTTTAATTGTTTTTATTCTTGTAGCCTTTTGTCTTTTCACATCAATAAAAATAGATTAACTTTTTTGGCATCCTTATTTCCTCTTGTATGTTTGCACAGTTTTAGTATGGTCTAGGGTGATTCCAATTTATTCAGTGGTGCCCTTATTATCTTCTTTTTGTATATCTTAGGTCACTTTCCCTACAAGTCATACCCCTAACCCTAATAGTCTACAAACTCTGACGCTCACTAAAAGGTGCATTTACACTGAAAGATTAACATGAACAATCATTCCTAGGAACATTCGCTTCACGATAATATTGCAGCATAAACAGGTGGCCGATCACTTGTTCATTGGGTGAAATCATTTGTCCTGCAAAAAAGACCATTACTTTCGGCAATGTATCATCCTGTGTAAACAGGATCGGTGCTACCGAGAAGAATGGCAGCACATGTGCACTGAACTTTCTATTACAGATCACTATGGTATAATCTGTCGGTATAAACAGGCTATTAAACAACCGCTGATTTGCAAATAATTGGTTAAGGCAAATGCATCTTTAAAAGGTCACATACATATATTTTACACAAAGTAGATGAAATGACGGCTAGACATAGGCGCAGTTACAACATTGTAAAATAGGATTTATTTCACCCGGGAAGGCAGCAGTCATTGTTGGTCAGCTGTATGTTATCTGCGGAGATGAGCAATCAGATGACTTTCCAAAAGTAGACTGAGCGCATTAACATGGGCAGCATTGCTATAGTATTGTGCAGGTTTCCATTGACTGACTACTTGTCCAGTTGCTAATCCCACTGGCCGTTTCTCTAGCACATAGCAGGTTCATGCACAGATAAAACTCAGGGAAATAATATAGTGACACAAATAATATAAAATATGAGATACAAATGCACTTACCGAGCCAAACCCAAGCTTCCAAGGATTGACAGCCAACATTTTTTCAATGACTTCCAAGGTGTTACATGAAGATTCCTTGAAGGATTTCTGGTCATTAACATCCAACGTGAGCAAGCTTCTTATTTTGGAAGGTAAAAGTTTTGGTAAATATTTCAGCACCAGAGGAATTTGTAGTGCTAGAAATGCGAATGCTCCAGACTCTGCATAGAAGGAGAGTTTGTTAATTGTTCATTTCTGTTTGGTAACATTATATCCCCATTGCTTCTGTATGTTACCACCCTGCGTTGCTCTCCAAGTACAGAGGCCAAAGCAGGAAGACTGTACGAGACCTATAGCCACTGCGTGCATCACAGGCGGGAAGCTAAACCACGTCTTTTATACAAACGCTAGAGTCCTGCATTTGCTTAGTCTTAGGCCACCGTCACACGTCCATGTTTAAACACACAAGACACAGTACTGGTGCAATCAGTGTTTTCACCAAAAGTGAGGCACCAGTGTTTTTCGGTAATAGATAAATGACAAAGCTTCTCCTATACTTTACAATGTTAAACATGGACAGCACACAAACTGTAAACTGCTGCCATCCGTGTGCTGTAAGTGTTTTTGATAGACTTGTATTGGCCCTTGTCATCCGTGCTGCCCGAAAAAAATGGACATGTCCTCGTGTGGTTTGCAAGGACACATGGTCCATGTAAAAACATAGACATGTGCATAGCACCATAGATTATAATGGATACATGTGGTATCCACGAAAAAAACAGACACCACACGTACTGGAAACACAGATGTGTGAAGGAGGCCTTGGGGTAACAGCAGTCACACTTGGTATTTCAGGGATTTTATTCATTTTCAAAGGGGTTGCCTCATCTTCTGGGATAACCCAGCCCACAGTCCGTCAGGGAGCGTGTCACTGATGTCACGCCGCGTGTCACTGATGTCACACCTCACTTGACATGACATCAAGGGAAGGAAGAGCCGGCAGCAGCTGGAGTCACATGATGCCTGTGAGCGGCCAGCGATAGCGCCGCTCACAGGTCATGAAGACACAGCAAGGTAATTACAAAAAGACTTATGCGCCCAAGGTAAATACATTGGGGGACATTGGGGCATCAAAAGTACTGGACAACTTCTTTAATATATGTTTCTTGCCTGTAGTAAAATACTTATCACCAGTCTTCTGCTGTTATCGGAGCCGCTCCTGTCTTCTGCAGTTTATGACCTGCTGAATCACACCAGTGTTTGCTGGGCAAGCCGGAAGTCACTACTCAATGTAAGTCTATGTGAGCCAGAGCAAGGCTCCCATAGACTTACACTAAGAGCTTGTGACCATTAGCTGTGACTTTCCGGTCAATCAGCAGCTGTGGTCACAAGATGACGGAATAGGACTGGAGAGGCCCAGGGAAAGCTGAAGCTGGTGGCTGGTTGGTATTATACTATGGGCAGGGAACAGATATAAGTGACACCATTCCGGGGTAAGTATAAAAAAAAAAAAAAAAAAAAAAAACAACCAAAACATTGGAGTGCTGCTTTAAAAATGGGTAAAGCTGCAAAGTCCTGCAAAATAAGCAACTTTGCAATTTAACTCTTATTAAAAATTAGAATTGAGGGATTTTTCATTCTATAGTTTACAGCTTTTTAGCAGCCACCTCTGTATTCTATCAGCAGTAGCAGGTCTCCTAGGCAAGGAGCGCGGTGCTTGCAAGCTTTTTTGCTCTAGAGCTTGCAAGCGCTGCTCTGAAGCTGGCCAGATCCAGCCAGCTTTGGTACCCCCGATCCCCTCTGAAGCTGCAGATGCAAAACTGCTTCTTCCTGCAGAATAAGGGAGCGCACAGTGTGGATCAACCATGTCGCTGGTCTGAACTGTCAATCATCAGGAGCACTCCGTCCCCTCTTCCCACTAGCAAGCAGGAAGCCGAGAGGCCGGGGAGCTGAGCGAGAGAGAAGATGATACAACTAGGGTTGAGCGAGTATGTTCTGTCCGAGTACGCTCGGGCCGAGCTCCGAGTATTTACAGCTGCTCGGTGATCAGGTTAAATCGCTCCCGTGTGCATGATTTGCAACTGTTTGACAGCTTTACTACATGTGAGGAATGTGTAAGAAATAGACATTCCTCACATGTAATAAAGTTGTCAAACAGTCGCAAATCATGCACACGGGAGTGATTCAACCATATCACCGAGCAGCTGTAAATACTCGGAGCTCGGCCCGAGCATACTCGGCGAAAGGGTTAACAGAACATACTCGCTCATCACTAATCATTAACTCTACACACAGACAAAACAAACTTAAGACCTACTGGAGTTTTCCAGGTGTTTCAGGATATTTTGTGTCCCAAAGTTATTTGCCTTCTCTCTCAATGTGCTAAAGGAAACAGGAGGGTATTTTGATAGCCAGTCCATAAAATCCCTTCGATGTTCGTCGGATATCCCACATTTTTTAAGAAACAATGAAAGAATGGCTTGATCTCCGAGGCTATCATCATCCAGTTCATATGAAGGTGGTTCTTTGGCATAGCTCTGACGCTGATGCGGTGTCACTTTTACTTTGACAGTCCACCATGGATCATCAAGTGGAAATGATCCAGTCACTACATACTCATGGGAGTCTTCAGTTTTAATTTTTACTGCAATAAAAAAAAAAATGGAATGAGTCCACTGGTGAAATCAATGCACAAATGTTAGAAGTACTTACACGGGAAAAAACATGCCGGATGCATCCATCTTGGCTACAAACTCTGCCAGTCCACCGTTTACCCGGCCTCCTGATGAACCTGCATCCTATGG
The DNA here is from genome assembly GCF_046119375.1 of Phyllobates terribilis. NCBI lineage: Eukaryota > Metazoa > Chordata > Amphibia > Anura > Dendrobatidae > Phyllobates > Phyllobates terribilis. The sequence goes on along the minus strand of NW_027362771.1, from coordinate 158,680,146 downwards.
GGCAGGGGGTGGCGTGGTGTTGAGGCCAGGCTTAGGACCACTACTTAAAGGGAAGCATAATTTTTTTCTCTTCCTTCAGTAGCCCTTTTTTTTTTGCAATTTATGCTTTATATCAAACTATATGAATTAGTGATGTTTTCCCATTCTGAGTAAATGTGAGTATTGGGTATGTCCATTGTGACCAGTTGCATCAGTATTTATATGTATATACATGTGGACACGGATTTGTATGCTGCGAGTAGAGCTCTTCCTGTTTTATCACTACTGGTTTTGGTTATGTGACCCATTTTTGTGTCACTCTTTATGCTATATAAGCTGTTGATTGGTGAATTTTGTGCAGGCTTTAGGGACAGCAAGGGAAAGTCTACGTTGAGTGGGGGCACCACAACTTGTGTTGCTTCTAGGCTGCCAACCTCCGTGGCAAAGCAGTACGAGACAATAGGGCTGCTTAGTAACAAATTATTTTCCTCTCATCAGACCTATATCCCTCAATAAGTTGTTTATATCTGGGTGTATATCTCATTTTTTTAAATACACCACGGTCTTCTGTGTATATCGTTTTATACTTCCTTTTACTTTTTAATGCATATCTAATAAAATTAGTGTTTTATCTTTAATGACAGGGATTTTTTTTAATACTAGTGAGCACTCTAGAATTTTTTCCCTAGATATATTAGATATATTTTTTCCCTGTGAGAGGCCACTTCTAACCTCAGAACCCCTTGTATTTCCATTATTAGATCAGATAGACATAGTGGACAGCAGTGTGAGCAGCCTGTTCATACCACAGAACCCCTTGTATCTCCATTATTAGATCAGATAGACATAGTGGACAGCAGTGTGAGCAGCCCCTTCTAACCTCAGAACCCCTTGTATCTCCATTATTAGATCAGATAGACATAGTGGACAGCAGTGTGAGCAGCCTGTTCATACCACAGAACCCCTTGTATCTCCATTATTAGATCAGATAGACATAGTGGACAGCAGTGTGAGCAGCCTCTTCTAACCGCAGAACCCCCTGTATCTCCATTATTAGATCAGATAGACATAGTGGACAGTAGTGTGAGCAGCCTGTTCATACCACAGAACCCCTTGTATCTCCATTATTAGATCAGATAGACATAGTGGACAGCAGTGTGAGAGGGTTCTTCTAACCTCAGAACCCATTGTAGCTCCATTATTAGATCAGATAGACATAGTGGACAGTAGTGTGAGCAGCCTGTTCATACCACAGAACCCCTTGTATCTCCATTATTAGATCAGATAGACATAGTGGACAGCAGTGTGAGCAGCCTGTTCATGCCACAGAACCCCTTGTATCTCCATTATTAGATCAGATAGACATAGTGGACAGTAGTGTGAGCAGCCTCTTCATACCACAGAACCCCTTGTATCTCCATTATTATATCAGATAGACATAGTGGACAGCAGTGTTAGAGGGCTCTTCTAACCTCAGAACCCCTGGTATCTCCATTATTAGATCAGATAGACATAGTGGACAGTAGTGTTAGAGGGCTCTTCTAACCTCAGAACCGCTTATATCTCTATTATTACATCAGATCGACATAGTGGACAGCAGTGTGAGCAGCCTCTTCTAACCTCAGAACCCCTTGTATCGCCATTATTAGATCAGATAGACATAGTGGACAGCAGTGTGAGAGGGCTCTTCTAACCTCAGAACCCCTTGTATTTCCATTATTAGATCAGATAGACATAGTGGACAGCAGTGTTAGAGGGCTCTTCTAACCTCAGAACCGCTTATATCTCTATTATTACATCAGATCGACATAGTGGGCAGCAGTGTGAGCAGTCTCTTCATACCTCAGAACCCCTAGTATCTCCATTATTAGATCAGATAGACATAGTGGACAGCAGTGTGAGCAGCCCCTTCTAACCTCAGAACCCCTTGTATCTCCATTATTAGATCAGATAGACATAGTGGACAGCAGTGTGAGCAGCCCCTTCTAACCTCAGAACCCCTTGTATCTCCATTATTAGATCAGATAGACATAGTGGACAGCAGTGTGAGAGGGCTCTTCTAACCTCAGAACCCCTTGTATCTCCATTATTAGATCAGATAGACATAGTGGACAGCAGTGTGAGCAGCCTCTTCTAACCGCAGAACCCCCTGTATCTCCATTATTAGTTCAGATAGACATAGTGGACAGTAGTGTGAGCAGCCTGTTCATACCACAGAACCCCTTGTATCGCCATTATTAGATCAGATAGACCTAGTGGACAGCAGTGTGAGAGGCCACTTCTAACCTCAGAACCCCTTGTATCTCCATTATTAGATCAGATAGACATAGTGGACAGCAGTGTGAGAGGGCTCTTCTAACCTCTGAAAAAATGTAGAATCACGGCACTCCTTTGAGGAAATGAAATGATGAAGTACATAGAAAGTGGTCCAAAGCATCAATCTTATTTAACGTTTCGGTCAGACAACGCCTTCTTCAGAATAATGCAGACCACTGTAAACGAATGTGCAGCACAATGAAAAGAGCGAGTTTGCCGCAGTGATGAGAAACATTAAATAAAATTGATGCTTTGGGCACTCATTTCTATCTACTTCATCATTTCATGTCTTCAAAGGAGTGCCGTGATTCGATATTTCTTAAGCGTGGAGTGATCAATCTGCGCACCCTTTCTTTCAAATCAAGTAGAGTGACGTGTTCTGTGTGATCTTCTAACCTCTGCACTTCTGATATTTCCAGAATTAGATCAGAATATCCATTGAAGACGAGTGATAATCGAGCACTAAAACGCTTGAGTGTTCGGTACTCGCCATAGTCACTCAGGGCCGGGGGTACGGTTACAGCCGCCGCTCAGTACATTCAGAGCGGTGACTGAGCCAGCGCCGCCCCAGAGACTGAAATCAGATGCTGGCGGGGAAATACAAAGTTCATTTTCTCCAAACAGCGTTCGGCTGCGTGCAGCATAATAATAACGCTATTAACCTGCAGGTTAATACCATTATTTCAGGTGATAGGTTCCCTTTAAAGGAAACCTGTCAGCAGGATTTAGCCCTATAAAGGCATGGCCATAATGGTGCGGTGATGCTGATTATACCTGATGTGAAGGGATTCGCTCAGTGGTTGTTTAATACTCACCTTATGAAGTTTTCAGAAAATGACGTCTCATGTTCTTCAGGGCGGGACGTGGTGGCAGGGTCTTCTTCTGGTTCTCCGCCCACCCCCCTGCAGGTCACTGATTATTCACTGGCGGAGGAGAACCAGAAGAAAACCCTGCTACCACATCCCTCCTTGAAGCACCCGAGACGTCATTTTCTGAAAACTTCATAAGATGAGTATTAAACAACCACTGAGCGGATCCCTTCACATCAGGATCACAGCGCCATTATATCCATGCCTTTAGTTTATAGGGTTAAATCCTGCTGACAGGTTCCCTGTAAGTGACCAGCTGCTGCTACCTTAGAAGACATAGGAGGTGTAGTCACTATTCGGCAGTCACAGCCAGGACAACCCCTTTAATTCAGGCAGTGATATGGGAAAAAAAAACATTCAACGCAATCAACCGAATGTAAACAATAGGTGACAGTCTGATGACAGATCGTCCTTAGCACTGCTAGGTGAGATGGGTGAGGGCAGGACAAGGAAAATGTCACCATCTTTACACATCCGGACCATTCCATGGGTAAAGACCATATGAGCGTTGTTCCCCACGAGGGGGCGCTATAGTTGGGATAGAGCCTGCAGCCAGTGTCACCCTGGAGGGGGGAGTCATAATGAGAATTGCACAGAAGCCCCCCCCCCCGATGACAGTCACGTGACAGTACCTGTGCTGATCGGCACCCTCCAGGACTTCACTTGTTTGGCTCCTCCTTCTATTTCATCTGCGTCCAAGAACTCCGGTTCCGAGTCGTTAGGACCCTCGCTGTCCCCGTCACTGTCCCCCGTGTCTGGTTCCTCATCCTTCACTGGCAAGAGGCGACCCCTGAGCTCTATGCAGCCCCCAGCCCTGCGCTTCTCCCTCCATCCACGTCTGTCAGACATTCTACTGCTGCCTGTAGTTCCAAATAGCCGCCCTCTAAACCGGAAGTGACGTAGCGAAAGTGCTGAGCAGTGCACAGAGTTTGTTGTGGTACCTAATGTCGCCGAGCAGTGGCGGCGGACATTTTGTTGGTTGGTTATTTTTTTATGCGTGATACAGAAGAGCAGCGATGTTACCTAGATGCTACTGCGCATGTGTGCAGCCTGTCTCACTGTGTCACTCAGTCACACGCTTGTAGCTGTGCACAGCTGTATTTTGCAATTCGGACTCTGTTTAGTTCCAATAACAGAGACGTGGAGCTCATGAGGAGAACCCCTTTGATACATCTGGTTTTTATTACGGAAAATAGCTGCAAAATACTCTTGTTAGTTCAGGCAAAATTTCTGTTTTTAACCTCTTACCTCCCAGGAGGTTTTATGCTATTGCGCTTTCAGTTTTTCCCTTCACTTCTTCCATGAGCCATGACTTTTATTTTTTCGTCCCCATAGCCCATACCTCCCAACTTTTCAAGAACAGAAAGAGGGACACGCCATGCGGCAAATTTTGGCCACGCCCCTGGCCACACCCCAATCCACGCCCATTTACCATTTCTTTCTCCCCGGCAGGAGGAGTTGTCAGAGGGGCGCTGGTAATGAGGGGCATTCAGCAGACACTAGAGACTGCAGGGCACAGACCCAAATCCAGGCCTGTCGGTTGTATCCAGGACAGTGGGGGCTAGAGATGAGCCGATGGATTCCCGGGGCTCTGGTCAGTGCTACCTGGTGGTGGAAACCCCCCCACAAGTGACCCCATTTTTGGACACTAAACCACTAAAGGAATTTATCTAGATGTGTGGTGAGCACATTGAACCCACAGGTACTTCACAGAATTTTACAAAGTTGATCTGTGAAAATGAGAAAAATATATATTTTACACGAAAATAGTGTTTTAGCCCCAAATCTTTTCATTTTCACTAGGACAGCAGGAGAAAATGGACTCCAAAATTTGTTGTGCAATTTCTCCCGAGTAAACCTATACTCTATATGTGGTTAAAAACTACTTTTGAGCCCCAGTGCAAAGCTCAGAAGGGAAGAAGAGCCATATTGCAGTTCAGATTTTGCTGGACTTGTTTGAGGGTGCCATGTCACATTGGCAGAACAGCCGAACCCCCATAAGTGACTTCATTTTACAAACTACACCTCTCAATTAATTCATCTAGGGATGCAGTGATCATATTGACACCACAGGTGTATCACAGCATTTTATACCATTGAGCAGTGAAGAAAAAATAATTACATTTTTACTACCAAAATTTTGTTTAAGCCCCGGATTTTACATGTTTACACTGAAATGGGTAAAAGTGATACAAACATTTGTCTCCCAATTTCTGCTGAATGTAGAAATACCCCATATGTGGCTGTACAGTACTGCTTAGCCACACGGCGAGACTCTAGAGGGAATGAGTGCTATTTGTCTCTGGAGCACAGATTTTCCTAGAATAGTTTGCGGACTCCACATACAGAGCCCCTAAGTGCTAGAACAGCAGAATCCACCCTCAAGTGACCCCACTTTGGAAATTATACCCCTTTGGTAATTTATCTACAAGTGTAATGACGATTTTGACTCCATGGGTGTTTTCCAGAAGCAAGCAGTAGTGGATGTTGCTGAATGAAAATTGCAAACTACCGTTGTAGTAAGAAGTATGTTGCAGTGACCAGTACATTGTAGTGCCTGTACATTGTGCCTAGCTCATGCTTCTGGAGACACGCACCCATAAATTAGGCAGGCTCTCATCACTACAGAAATGCCAAACGTGGACTATAAATGTGGTTTAGACACACTGGGGCTCAGAAGGGAGAGTTGCATTTGGATTTGGGAGCGCAGAATTTGCTGAATTTCTTTTGGGGGGTAAGGAGCCATAGCGCTTTTCCAGAGTTTTTGTACTACCGGTAACATGGAAATCCCCTATATTTCTGATAACAGATGACGGACCTGACTGGGGTTTTTTTGTGGATTGAGTTGAAGCTTTTATTGGGAACGTTTTGCATAACATTTTGGACCACATTTATCCGGCTCTCTTACGCTAAGCACTTACTTTGGGGTTTCCATCTAAATCTCCGAATAACATGACAGATGAAACCCCCCGACAGATCCATTCACTATAATGAGGCAGCAGTTACTCCAGACTCAGTCTGGCCTCTGTTCAGCGGTGTCCTTCTTTTCAGACGTGCACAAAACTGTGGCCGACGGCACTTTTATGCACACCTTAAAATAACAGACACCGCAGTTTCACAGGTCAGACAGCGTCCACAGCGCCTCCATCTGCTGCATACTAGGGAATCTTCCGCCGGAAGTTCAGTCTGAATCACGTATTTCAGAGATTTACACGGAAACCGCGTTGTTAGCGCAAAGCGCAGGATAAATGTTTGCCGAGCGTTACTGCGATCTTTGGGAGGCAGAATGAACAAATGAACAGCAGGTGAAGAATTGGTTTTATTTTTTTTTACGACATTCCTCATGCGGTATAAGTGATTAGACGACTTTATTCTTCGGGTCGGTGCGATTACAGCAATACCAGATTTATATATATTTTTTTTATGTTTGGCAGCTGTCACACACTAAAAGACCCTTTTATTGCAAAAACAGGCTTTTGCATCGCCATATTTTGATAGCTGTAACTTTTCCATATTTCGGCCAACAGAGTCATGTGCAGGCTTGTTTTTTGCGGGACGATTTGACTTTTTTATTGGTACTATTTTTGAGCACATGACAATATTTGATAGCTTTCTATTCCGATTTTTGGGAGGCAGAATGATCAAACACCAGCAATTCAGGAATTGTTTTTGTTTTTTTTGTTTTTTTTTTATGCCGTTCCGCATGTGGTAAAATTGATAAGGCAGCTTTATTCTTCGGGTCAGTTAGATTACAGCGGTACCACATTTATATAATTTTTTATCTTTTGGGGCTTTTACACAATAAAATATATTTTATAGAAAAATAATTATATTTGCATCGCTTTATTCTGAGAGCTGTAACTTTTTTATTTTTGGCTGATGGAGCTGTATAGCGGCTTGTTTTTTTGCAGGACAAGATGGCTTTTTCAGCGACACCATTTTTATTTACATTCATCTTTTTGATCGCATTTTATTCCACTTTTTGTTCTGCAGTATGATGATAAAGCATAATTTTTTGCCTAGTTTTTTATTTATTCTTTTAACAGTGTTCACTGAATGGGTTAACTAGTGGGACAGGTTTATAGGTCGGGTCTTTCTGGACACAGCGATACCAAATACTTGTACTGTTTTTGTTTTTACACAAATTATTGGATTAATATTTTTCTTTTTTTTTGTTCTTTATTTTTGTAATTTTTTTTATATTTTTGCAATTTTTATTAACTTTTTTTTAAAACTTTTTTACATTGTCTCCCAGGATGGGACATCAACTTTACACTGTCAGATCGCTGATCTGATACTCTGTAATGCTTTTGCACTGCAGAGCATCAGATCAGCATCTGACATGCAGGGAGGAGGCGTGTCAGCTGGTGCTGTTGGCTCTCCTGGTTTTGGGACCCAAGGTAACCATGGAGACCATCAGCACAACACAATCGCATTGTGCTGTGCTGTGCTGATGGGAGCACAGAAGAAGCTAACTCCCTCTGTGATGCCCCTGTTGCGGGGTGTCAACTCTCACATAGAGCCCAGCTTGAGCCCGCGCGATCACTGCACCATTGCACCATATATATACTTCACTTTGCGGGAACTTAGCTCCCGCAGTGCCGTATATATACGACACATGTCGGTAAGGGGTTAAAAACTGCAACTCTCAAATACTTCAAAACTGTTGTCGGGAATTTTTTTAACTCTTCAGGTGCTACACAGAAATTAATGCAAATTTGGAATGGAAAAAAAATAATTTAATTTTACCTCTAAAATTTTGCTTTAGCCTCAAATTTCTCACTTTTGCAAGAGGTAACACCAAAAAGTGGACACCACAATTTGTAAACCACTTTCTTACGAGCGCGGCGATACCCCACATGTAGTCAAAAAGCACTGTTTGGACAATTGGAAGGAGCGGAAGGAGCAATTTTTGAATTTTGGAACACAAATTTGTCTGAAAGATGTCTGGCACCATGTTCTATTTGCAGGGCCCCTAATGTGCCTAAACAGCAGAAACCCCCAATAACTGACCCTATTTTGGAAACTACACCCCTCAAGGATTTTATCCAGGAGTGTAGTGAGCATTTTGAACCCACAGGTATGACACAGATTTTGATAACATTAGGTCATCATATTGAAAAAGTTTATTTTTTTTAAAAAAATATTGTTTTAGCACCAAGTTTTGCACTTTTGCAAGAGTAATAAATACAATTCATGGAGAGATGGTAGTATATGCCCGCAGAAGAGCTTATATTAAATATCTATGCCTATACAAAGAGATATTTTATTATTAATAAAACTACCATGATAAGGACCAAGCTAGGGCCTAATCGTCAATAACCAGAAGAGCAAAGACAAAGAAAATAACGATCAAGAGGCCACTAATTTTATGCAAAAATCTCAAAATTTATTGGAAGGTAGTGACAGGCAAAAGGGGGGGGGAGTAAAGTGCAAAGTGCAGACAGGAAAAAACCTTAAAGACAGCTCCATGCAGCTGCTACCACACATGTATATATGTGATATGATTGTACCCAATCTGCAAACATGCTTGATGGGTAGTACACCAGATGGATATGAAATTAAGAGAGTATATATAAATTAGTATACATTATCCAACACGATGTACACATATATAATATAATGCTAGTAAGGCCCTGTATAACTGCCAGAATTAATTAAAGAAGGTCGAATATATAGCCCTTAATGTATTAAGTTAATATAATATAATCCACATACATATATCAAAAGGTAGAAGAGGGTCACCCAGACCCTGTGTATACATATCGGGGAGTGGAAAGTAAAGAGCACGGGAGGCAGGACAGGTGCAGGGGCATACAGTGTGAGCCGCACACGTGGAGCCGTCGCCCCGACGCGCATTTCGGTTTCCCTTTGTCAGGAGGCATGGGGTGTAGGGGGTGCAGGATTATATAGAGGCGCCACAGGACGCCGCAAGACCGGAAAGTGACGCATCGCGTAGCCATGGAGACCGGGACGCCAGCCGGCATCCGCATTACGTGATAGGCGGCGGCAGGACTGCAGGACCTGACACCGAGCGCGACCCAGAGATACAGAGAGCCGGCTGGGGGCCTGGAACACATGGCACGCATGCTTACATGGTCACAATTGAAATGCATTGTGCTGTACATATTAGAACCGTCCATTCTCATATAACAGCAAGGGTGAGTTGATCTGCATCATTCATGAACTAACATACATAGAAAGAAGCCTGAATAGATAGAGGGACGACACAGAATCACTCCATCCCAATCAAAATACATTGTTACCAGGACAACGCATATCAACTACAACATCACTTACTATCAAAATATAGAACACTTACATAGTCTCAAAGGTACATTATTAGATACTGTATATATTTGCATAAGAAAGTAATTATATATGATAGAGCAAATATAGAAGCCATAATACATC